>NC_064646.1:201325661-204153994 GCF_023864345.2 Schistocerca serialis cubense
AACAGCTTCTATGGAAATGACGAACCGGATAAAGGGAAAAGCACTAGCAGACAAAAATAATTTGGAAGTTGAAGAAAAATCAAGAAACGATTAAAAGAAAAACGGAAAAAGACCGCTATTTATGGGGATCAAATAAAAGGTGAAGAAACATTTGGAAAGACAGGACCCACCGAAAGAATTGAAAAATACAGGATTCCTCGACTTTATCAGCCGAAAAAGACCCGGTCGAACCATGCGTATTTTGTAACGGGCTGTATTTCTCAACCGAGGGAGGAATCGAGTGTCTATCGTGTCGTGTCTGGGCTGTGAACAATGTTCCAGTGCTGAGGAAGAAGGCGACATCGAAACACAGTAAAAGCACTGCATTACGGTTTACTTAAATTGATATTCGAAACTATCACTGTTAACCTAACCTAATATCAGTAGTCAAAGTTTTTAGTTTTTCTATAGTTATCTCTATTCATAGAAAATATTTTTATTTATTTCGCTTCTTCGGTTCCCTCTGTCTAATTGACAGCAACCGCTGATTTAGACAGGTGTATTTATTTGTTTCCCTCAACAAACGTGACCTTTACAGTAGTTTTTGAAAGCGATAACCTCTAAATTTGAAGCTAACCTATTTGGAATGAAATAAATAAATCTCTGAATTACCAACTGAATAACTAAAATAGAATCTCATAATTAAATTTCTTGAAATGACTTCAGTTATATTTGAAAATAAATAAAAAATGCTTTAAGTCTGTAGCAGTCTTTGGTGTACTCATTATATGACATCGGTAATTTGTGTTGAAAAGAATGTAATAAATTACTCAGCTCGATGGACGCTGTCTTCTGCTGCTCGGCGATAATCCATATGCTTAAGTGAAATGTTTACTGTAGATTACTCGGAGACTGTCGTTGTACAGTGACAATACACTTATCTGGAAACTGGTAAGAAAGGCCCGTTCAAGAGAAATTTACTAACAAGGGAACCTCCCCATCGCACCCCCTTCACATTTAGTTATAAGTTGGCACAGTGGATAGGCCTTGAAAACCTGAATACAGATCAATCAAGAAAACAGGAAGAAGTTGTGTGGAACGATGAAAAAAATAAGCAAAATATAAAAACTGAGTAGTCTATGCGCAAGATAGGCAACATCAAGGAGAATGTGAGCTCCGGAGCGCTGTGGTCCCGTAGTTAGCGTGAGCAGCTGCGGAACGTGAGGTTCCTCGAGTGAAAAATTTATTTTCAGACCATTATTATCTGTCCCTCCGTCCGTCCAATGCGATGTAACTGCGCCGTAATATGGGGACGCTACATATAAACAAACATCGAAACACACTTTTTTGGGAGTGATTATCACATCCACATGAAAACCTAAATCGGGCAAGGTAGAAGAATCTTTTTACCCATTCGCCAAGTGTACAAGCTAGGTGGGTCGACAACATATTCCTGTCATATGACCCACATGCCGTCACCAGTGTCGTATAGAATATATCAGACGTGTTTTCCTGTGGAGGAATCGGTTGACCTATGACCTCGCGATCAAATGTTTTCGGTTCCCATTGAAGTTGCACGTCCTTTCGCCTACTGATAGCACGGTTTTGCGGTGCGGTCGCAAAACACAGACACTAAACTTATTACAGTGAACAGAGACGTCAATGAACGAACGGACAGATCATAACTTTGCGAAAATAAAGAAAGTAAACTGTTCACTCGAGCGAAGACGTGATCCAAGGACCTCTCGTTCTGGAGCTGCTCGCGCTAACCACGGGACCACGGCGCTCCTGAGCGCACATTATCCTTGATCTTGCCTATCTTTCGCATGGACTACTCAGTTTGTATATTTTGCTTATTTTTTTTCATAGTTCCACACAACTTCTTCCTGTTTCCTCGATTGATCTGTATTCATTTTTTCAAGGCCTATCCACTGTGCCAACTTATAACTAAATCTGAGGGGGGTGCGATGGGGAGGTTCCCTTGTAAGAAGAGGAAAACACAATGTTGTGTTTGGTGAGATTCTTCCGTTACAGAACTGGACCGTGAGCAGATTGTTTCAGTCATACCAGTTTCCACCGATTGCGAATATCTAGTGGGCTCACGAATTTGCAGTATTTGGAGTAGCTTGGGTCAGCAACTTCCGTTAATCAATAGAACGAAAACCCATTCCAAGTTGCAAGTTTTTACTTTTTTATTCATTCGAGCACTAGTTTCTGGCCTAAAACAGCATATCCGAAGCTGTCAGAAATGTGCAACCAAAATTTAAAGTGCATACAGATACAGAGCTGAGCAAAACGTCGAGAATGGATCTCACTCATTCTTGAAACAAATAACATTACCTTTCTTTCACAAGGAAGAGGAATTTATTCTGAAAGTTCTTGAAGCTCAGTTACAGCAAAAATCCCATTGTTTCCGATAATATTGTTGCTGTAGTATTACTTTGTCATTAAACTGAATTCCAATATGGTGGCTTGCAGCAATTCCTCAGTTACACGAAAGACAATACATACTAAGCTCATCTACCACTAGAGTTAAGGCCAGAATAATCATACATTTTAGATTGGTTGTCCATGTAGTGTCCACAGAATAGCGCTGCACTTCCCAGAACGCAGAGCCATCTCTCGCAGTCGATAAGTAAAACTGGCTGGCTGAAATAAAAAATGTCACGATTGTCGCTAATGTTTATTGGATCGAATCAAATGTGAGTGAAAATGTGTACTGTCAGCAATTAATCGTTCATACACGATAGTAAAGGGTATGGCTAGTTAGGGTTAGTTGACCTTCTAGTAAGTAAGGTCTGAATTTCGATCTACTTGAAGAATACCTGGAGCTACGATCGCAAATCTAAAATTAAAGAAAATTTCATTGAATTGCAGTTTGTTGTTCCCATCCATTCGTGTGACTGAACCTAGTTTCTATTAGCGCAGCATTTTATCAAAGGATATTCAAAAAATGGTTCAAATGGCACTGAGCACTATGGGACTTAACATCTATGGTCATCAGTCCCCTAGAACTTAGAACTACTTTAACCTTACTAACCTAAGGACATCACACACATCCATTCCCGAGGCAGGATTCGAACCTGCGACCGTAGCAGTCACGCGGTTCCAGACTGAAGCGCCTAGAACCGCACGGCCACACCGGGCGGCTTAAAGGATATTCTACGCTCTGATGTATGACATGGCGCTCATCAGCACTGGTCAGTATTTCCGTTTAAATGTTTCTAGTCATGCGTTGTGTATGTGCATGTGTCTGTGTCTGTGCGCGCGCGCGCCGCAGATACGTATTACTGACGAGTGAGTGGAGGATCTGTTAACTACCCGTACAGTCACTCTGTCATCCATGCATGACAGTAAAAAAAAAGAAGTTGGACAGTGAAATATCACGTTTTAATAAGTTGAGACACACAGAAATATCGCACCCCTGAAACAGGTTACACGCATGATAAAGCGGAAGAGACAATATATTTGACTACTTCTTATGCCACGACATAATTCACACAGCATTTCCAAACAACAGTCATAATTTTTAATAAATAGACGAGTAAAAATGAGTACAATACGCAGGTGCACGTCCAATAACACACCATAACTGGACTGAATCAGCAGTTTGTCAGCAGACTTTTACCTAGAGGACTCTCCGGAATTTAAGTGAACAAGGGCAGAACCTTAAGAGCGTGCATCTCGATGCTGAAGTTAAATAATTGCATCATTCCAATGAAAATACTGAAACGGCTTCGATAAGTAGACAAAATATACTGTACAGAAAAATATGTGTCCCTGTCTATACCGTCACGAAACCTTCTTTCAACATGCCTACCAGTAACGATAATTCTGGAATATTGGAGGCTCATCAGCAGCACTACGCCTCACTTGGTAACCGCAGGTTGCCTTCCCGTTGTCCAATTAAAGTAGTCTCGTCGCGGCTACACCGAAAACCGTACTGGGACTGGGTTCAGTAACTAAAGGGGTTGGACAAAAATTTGGAAACACCGCGAGAAATGCATGCTAGAATACGAGGTGTTTCAGAAAGGATTTCGCAACATTGAAAATTCGTATAAATTAAATCATACTACCTACAGAGATGATTGTAGTGTCAGTTTGTAGGGAAAGACATCAAGTTTTGTTTGGCGTAGGTTTCTAGTGTCGAATCGCACCGTAAGGAGCGCTATCGGCAGTTACATTGAAGATGGCTGCCTTGACTGACTAGCTGTGTGTTTTGGTTCGAAGAATCGAAGTCGGCGACAACAGTTCAGATTAACATTCGTATCAAGTAAATTAACGATACTCATAGTTGCCCTACAATTTATGAGTGGCATAATTTTTTTTTTTGTAGAAACAGGGTGCTCGTTAAGAAATGGTAAATTATCAGGTCATCCAAGCACATCGATGCCGTCGTTGAGCGAGTGAGACAACGTTTTGTCAACAGCCCTACGAAATCGACCTGGCGTGCATCTCGCGAACTGCAACTCCCACATAGGACTGTTTGGTGCGTGTTGAGAAACCGTTTGCATTTGAAACCATAAAGGCTGACGATCGTACAAGCAATAAAAGACGCTGATAAAATTGCTCGCAAAAACGTCTGTGGGAATTTGTTGAATCGATAACATGAGGACTGACATTTCCTGGCCAAAAGGTAAAAAAAACTTTGTGTTTCCCCACAGAGTAATACTAAAACCAGATCTGTATCTTATTTCAACAAATTTATATGAATTCGTAAAGCTGTAAAGTCCTTTATGAAACTAAACTAAACTCCGTCCGAGTAGTTCATGGAGGCCCAATGGTACCAGCCGGCCGCCGTGTCATCATCGGCCCACAAGCGTCACAGGATGCGGGTCTGGAGGAGCATGTGGTCAGCAAACTGCTCTCCCGGCCGTACGTCAGTATACGAGACAGGGGCAGCTACTTCTCAGTCAAGTAGCTTCTCAGTTTTCCTCACAAGGTCTGAGTGTTCCCCCCTTGCCAACAGCACAGCGCTCGGCAAACCGGTTGGTCACCCATCCAAGTGCCATCCCAGCCCGTCAACGCTTAACTTTGGTGATCTGACGGGAACTGGTGTTACCACAGTGGCACGACCTTTACCTGCTTTATGAAACACCCTGTATAAGAGCAGATGGGAATCAAGTCGGAAAGTTTCGCTCATACATTTCACTGCGAATGGCACCTGTACAATTTTGTCAATACGCTGCAAATGTCGATCGAGGTGAGAACAGTGTTCTGTGTACTTGAGAGTGCTCTGTGGGTGTGGGGGGATCGTTGGTTGGTGCTTCTGTAACCACGGTAGCCGTAGGGTTTGGTTTTTCAAGAGGAAATGTCTCGATGATTTATACCATATACAGGGAACTGGCAAAAACTCCATCAGCTGATTCACAAGGCGGACGAAAAATGTCACTGTGGAAATGAACGTCGCACTCGCAAACCCTGCCATCATCGCAACAACGAATCGAGCTCCATAAGCAGGGAAATACAAAGTGATATGGAATTCCGAAACCATTTACGCAAATACACGTAACAGGAAAACGTGGAGCCATAGGCGTAACACATGCACGGTGGAGGAATGGAAGAAACTCGTTTGGTCGGACGAATCTTCTTGCACGCTGATTCCAACTTCTAGCTGTGTTTGTCCAAAGACTGAAACATAGCTGGGTTTCGGATGCAATGGGTATTGTGCAAGGTCGCATTATTTCCAAAGTTTATGTTACCATTCTGGCAGATGAGGGCTGTGTTGTGCCAGATGCCGGTACATCTCTGATCTGGCACGTCTCTAGTTCCTAGTTTCTTTGCATTCGACGGTGGTGCCACGACAGGCTGTTCAGGGGGAGGTAGGGGCGGAGGAGTGGGGGGGGGGGGGGGGGGAGGGATCACGGGAGCAGGGAGTGGCAGTCCGGGTTGAGTGGAAAGTGCATACGGGAAGGTTTGCTAGGCATCCGATGTGTCTGGGACCGGCCTGGTAGCGGAAGGCGGCGTATTCGGCGCGGCGTAGACTGGAGTATTGCTGATTGGAGACAGAACTCTGTTGGATGAGCGTTGGCTTGTTGGCTCTGCTTGTGTGGACGACGCAATGGGGAGCAACTACCAGGCGGCAGTGCACGAGTACTGTAGCTGAAACTCCTGGAAGAGGAGCGATATTTCTATCTGGTTCAATGTGGATCTGCAGCTGAGCTTTACGGTACGTTCCTCAGTGCTAAAAGTGTTTCGAGAGAACCAGCTGTTGTTCACCTGCTGTGTTCCCACTGTAGGCGTCGGTGTTTACTGTGTTTTGCGAACGCTATTTCAAATAACCTAGTAAAGGTGCACGCAGGCCGTGTCTACGTTACGTGTGCAATTAATTATTCAGTAATAGCTGTTGCTTACTGTCTTCTGTTGGCATTTTGTGCAAGGTCCTAGGACTAATTAATCCTACGTGGTCTCTTGTAACTGTGAAACTTAAGATGAAAGTGTGTCTCAAGGCACTAGATGTATACTGAAACTCCGAATTAATGCCTTGTAGGTGCAGCTGATGAATGCATTTTTTGATGTTATTGTATTAATCGTAGTTGCTGTGTTATGCGTTTGCTATTTACTTAATTTGTGGCTCTATGACCATTTGATTATTACTTAATAATGCATCGTCTTCCATGTAATGATTCTGGAGTTGTTTCGTCAAAGTAAATCATTGTCTGAATGGCTCTTCTGTCATTAAACATTTCAGAATGCGGAGTATGCTGCGGAATTAATTTCTACAGATACGCACGTAAATTTAATTGGTATGAGTGGCCATTGATTCCTTTTTAATCTTTTGATTGGTTCTATAATTTTGTTTTAAATATCTGTCGGTCTCTGAATCAGTTTTCCTGTTCTGTCATTTCTCCTGTATTTACGTTCCTCTATCTGTACGTTTTATTAAGTCAGCGTGGCAATGTAATATAACTCTAGACCCTATAGTGAGTAGCTAACTGGGGAACACCAAAAAATTCCAAATAACAGCTCTTCACCGAAGTTCACTAAACTGGATGTCATAAGACGAGATGCACTTGAAAAGGAATCGGAAATGGAATGGTGCATAGCTTGAAATATAATTATTGTTGTTGAATAATGCAGTCAGCCACAAATACTTCTAAATTGCTTTATTACAATTCTGTAACCGATTTCCGGCTACTATGCCCATCTTTAGATGACTAACAACTCCAATTACATAGATGTTTTTGTCAACAACATGTCGTCTACTCCTGAACTGCACATCAGTTTTGAATGTTTACAGCCACTGTATATGTCATTTTATTAACGAAAACTGGCTAATGTACATGCTTTTATTTAGATGTAGGTTGAAAGAGTTGTATGCCCTTTTATATGTTCCAGTGGATGGTAATTTGTTTTGTTTGGTCCTCATAGTTTTCCAGGTCGATGTACAAGTTATTGCTTCCAAAAATCGGACAATTTGTAAATAAACAACTATTTGAGTGCCACACATGTGCTTTGCGCTTGATGTTTTTCCTTACACTGCAAAGAGTATCCGTTAAGCAAAGACATAAAAATGTCACTGATTCCTGTTGAGCAAAGACATAAACTAAGCAAAGGGCGGTTGTAGAGTGAGAAATATCTTAGTAACAGAAAACTGTTTGTATTTGAAGACTGAACTTTTTATTAAAGACCTACGTAACAAACTCTTTTCAGCAAGGTTGTTTCATGACAGATGACACATTTTAAGGAAATATTATAAAGCTATAAGATAGCATACTATAAATTAGACTTTTATGTACAAATATTTATAAATACAGAATTTTTAATAATCATTACTGGTAATAAGTTAGTTGAGGGAAGTATGAAAGTGAAAAGATAGAGGGTGGTATGAGGGCAACACATTTGCTCAACATTAGAGTATGGATTTACGTAACTTCATGCTGACATAATTAAAAGGATTTTTTTCAATTGTAAATAGTGTATATGGAGGTTAGTTAACACGAAAATCCACTGCGCGGTATGACGCAGTGCCATGCCATGCCATTCCATCTATATTTGTTTGAAATTCTATATAATTATTTACAGTGGGAGACCATGCTTCAGAGTGGCCAGCCCAAACTGTTTAATGTATAAAAGAAGTGATATTCATGGTGCGAAAACAACGAGTCCAACTTCCACTTGCCTGAATACTTTGATTCTCCAATAAGTCATTATCGTCTGAGCCTCTGTTATTTCAAAAAATTAATGTTTCAGACTGAGAGCAAAGTAATTCTGCCACGTACATTCCAAATTTGAAGCAACAGCCACTTAAAAGAATATAAAGGTTTGCAAAAGTGCTCAGGCGCATGTGCTGCCGCGTCCCTGGTTCCATTTGCGAATGAAACAGGCTGGAGAACGACTAGTTACAGATGTAATTTATGTATCCCACTTACTACAACACAAGTGTAGGTTGTATGACATGTGTAACACGCAGTTCAACGGGCTGTGTGAACACTTGATGTCCTCTCTGACGCTCTTTCCCTGCCTCTCTCTTCCTCTTATCATCAAATCCACACGCACTCACATACACAAACAGAGAGAGAGGGAGAGGAGAGAGAAAGAGTGAGAGAGAGATTGGAGGAGGGGTGGGGGAAAATAGAGGAGACAGGGAGAGTTCTAGCATCATATAACACACTAGTGTTCAAAGCGTAAGAACGAAAGTAACATTCGCGGTACGCGGAGTGACCACACCGTTTGAGGCGTCATGTCACGGACTGCGCGGCCCCTCCCATCAGAGGTTCGAGTCCTCCCTCGGGCATGGGTGTGTGTGTTATTCTTAGTATAAGATAGTTTAAGTAGTGTGTAAGTCTAGGGACCGATGACCTCAGCAGTTTGGTCCCTTAGGAATTCACACACATTTGAACATTTAACTTTCTCATGATGTGTTACTGACCAGTAATGCAGATAGATGAGAAAATTACCATACCTAGAAAAATTTGTTGCCGTACAGTACGGTAGGAGTCTGGAAGAAATACGCAGTGATACGAACAGAGATGATACTTTTATTAAAAAACATTTATTACATTGATGTACACCACATCCAAAGATTTGGAGGTCAGCACGCCCATGCAGCATTGTGCCTCAGCACACCTTAACTCTGGAACTACCAACACGATAACATTTGACAAGGTTTATGGTTGCCTTAGGTATTCCCACCTCTCACCGGCATCTTTTAGTGGTCCAGATGGTGTGATGTGGGAGGCATAATGTTGCACTGCAAATCTTTCAGTACGGCACACCTGCCGGCCAACGCTATTGTGACATTGTACTCCTTTCCCATGTGTGTCAATGTTGTGGAGTACTCGGTTCTGATTTCATCTTTATGGTCAACAATGGCGACCACATCGAACAGCGCAGTTGGAGGACCACTTGCAACGAGATGATATTCAGCGAAAGGAGAAGCCGGTCCGTTCCCCTGACGTAAATCTCATAGCGCACTTGTGAGATACTTTGGAGAGAAGTATTGCAGCATTTTCGCGTGGTTGAGGAATGGAACTGGTTGAGGAATGGAACGGCGAATCACTAGAACTCCTTACGTATCTAATGGCAAGCGTGGGACCACGTTGGAGGGCATGCAATGACCTCCATAGTGACAACAGACCTTCTTAAGAACCATGTCCCGTCTTTTGTAATCTCCAGGGGACCATAATGAATAGCGTTGACGTAATCTATTCCTCAAAATAGTATTCTGGTCAAGCACAGATATCGACGTGGGAGAGTTGATGAGTGTGGTGCCGACGGACCCTGATAATATGTAGTACAATACGACAAATAAGGTGCATTTCACAGCAAGAATAATCGGAATTGGTATTTAAAGAAATTTTGCCTGCAGTTTGACTTGCAATGTGCAAATAGGCACACAATAGGTAACGCCGCGCTGATGGTTCTTAATCGGAGTATCACAAAACTAATCGCCTCCCAACGTAATTAAGCAACATTAAACAGGTATCCATAAGTGATGAGGAATGATTAAGGTATTTCCAGAATGAGATTTTCACTCTGCAGCGGAGTGTGCGCTGATATGAAACTTCCTGGCAGATTAAAACTGTGTGCCAGACCGAGACCCGAACTCGGGACCTTTCCCTTTCGCGGGCAAGTGCTCTACTAACTGAGCTATCCAAGCACGACTCACACCCCGTCCTCACAGCTGTACTTCTGCCAGTACCTCGTCTCCTACCTTCCAAACTTTACAGAAGCTCTCCTGCGAACCTTGCAGAGCTAGCACTCCTGAAAAAAGGATATTGCGGAGACATGGCTTAGCCACAGCCTGGGGGATGTTTCCAGAATGAGATTTTCATTCTGCAGCGGAGTGTGCGCTCATATGAAACTTCCTGGCAGATTAAAACTGTGTGCCGGACCCAGACTCGAATTTGGGACCTTTGCTTTTCGAGGGCAAGTGCTCTACCAACTGAGCAGGGGAGCTTCTGCAAAGTTTGGAAGCTAGGAGACGAGGTACTGGCAGAAGTAAAGCTGTGAGGACGAGGCGTGAGTCATGCTTAGGTAGCTCAGTTGGTAGAGCACTTGCCCGCGAAAGGCAAAGGTCCCGAGTTCGAGTCTCTGTCCGGCACACAGTTTTAATCTGCCAGGAAGTTTCAATGAGTAAGGTACTTTTCTACTTTTCCAAAGAGAGAGACAACATATTTAGACTTAACTGTGATCATTAGTGCTATAAAATTAGATGGAGTGAAAAAATGGCTTTCTTACACGTCTCCAGACAAGAGAAGACGTGGCTACAGAGTCAGACACCTCGTTTGCTGTACAGGATGAGGAAAATTTTGTATACACCGCTATAAAAGTCCAACGGTGTGATGAATCATAACGGTGTCTGGTATGGGGTGTCTGTAGGTGCAGGCGCAACTTATAGGATCTGTGGCGACAGCGGCAGCTATCTTGAAATCTGTCGTCTTGGATATGGGTTACGCGTTTCAAATGGGAAGGGGGTCATATGGCACATCGTTTTGAACTGTCTCTTTCTCAAGAAAACGCGTGTGAAATCTGTTTTAAGATATTTTTGTTCGTGTGGGAATAATGATCTGGTAAAATTTGAAATTACAAAGAGGTCATCAGTTCTGTTTATTGTTGCGAGTGATTCACAATGGCACTAATACAGAAGGAACGCATTGAAATCGTGTTAATGAGAGGCGGCCGAAGTACCAGAGTAATTGCTGCCGACTTCGGTGTCCGGCATCCTAATAGAACTGACATTTCACATACGACAGAAACCAAGTTATTGGACAAATTTCGTGCGACAGGTTCTGCGGTAGAGAAGCCACGCACTGGGCGTCCTAGAACAGACGGAGAGACTGCAAAAGCAATCGAAGCATAATGAGATTTTCACTCTGCAGCGGAGTGTGCGCTGATATGAAACTTCCTGGCAGATTAAAACTGTGTGCCCGACCGAGACTCGAACTCGGGCAGTTGCCCGCGAAACGCAAAGGTTCCGAGTTCGAGTCTCGGTCGGGCACACAGTTTTAATCTGCCAGGAAGTTTCAATCGTAGCATAGTTTGTGAAAATTCGTCCATCATCGCAATACGCTCTGGTTATAAGCAATATTCGGTATCAGTCAGCGTTCAACGCTGCGTGTGCGTAACACACACCAGTGACTCACGCACAAGTTATAACTGCGACATCATCTAGCGGAGAATGACCCTGATCGGCTGTGAAGTTTGTAGAATGAGCTCTCGATCACTGTAAGGGGAATACAACCTTCATACGAGAGGTGTTGTTCAGTGACGAAACCAATTTTTAAGTGTAAGGAAAAGCAAACAAACAGAATCATCGTTAATGGTCAGATGCAAACCTCCTCGTGGGTGGATCCCTGTGAAGGTCCAGGTAGTGAAAGAGTGATGGTCTGGTGTGAGATTTGGACACAAGAATCATGGGTCCGATGTTTTTTGATGGAACCTTGAGTGGGGAGAGGTATCTTAACATGCTCCGTGTTTATGTGCTTCCAACACTGTTTAATCCGCACGGTGATCGGCTAACCTCCTTTCAACAAGATGGTGCACCTCCCCACTATGCTACTGCAGTCAGACAGTTTCTGGAAGAACCGTCTGGAGGTCACTGGAAAGGAAGGAGAGAATCTTACCGAATGGCCACCACGGTCCCATGATCTTACCCCTCTTATCTCTGTGGATATTTGAAATCAATTATGTATGAGGTAAAAATCAACAAAATATCCCATCTCCGCCAGCGTATTGAGGAGACGTGTGTGTCTGTTTACGCACAGACCCTGCGACGTGTGAAGGACGACTGTCAAAAATATTCCGATTGTGTGTCCAGCACTATGGAGGTCGTATTGAGGATATGCTGTAATACTGAATCTGACAAGTGTCCCAAACTTGCGCAGGTCATAGGTCCTATACAATTAAAGATATCTTAAAACAGATTTCTCATGTAAATCCCTGAGAAAGAGGCTGTTCAGAATGATGTGCTACATTACCCTCTTCCCATTTGAAACACGTAACCCAATTCCAAGATGGCGGATTTTCAGAATAATCCCACTGTCCCCGCAACTCCTGTAAGTTGGGCTCCCACCTACTGACATCCCATACCAGACGCCTCTGTGATTCCTCACACCGTTCAACTTTTACCCTTACGGGGTGTATCCATACTTTTGCCTCACCCTATATAATAAGAGAAGAACAAAATCGTTCTGTCGATTTTGACATACATAGGTCAAAGATGTACATTTTCTCTATCACATTGCTTCAAGTACACATAAGATTAATACACTGCAGTGACTACCGATAATTAATGTGTTTGAATAAAAGAGCCATTTCTGTTTGTTTCATAGTGCATTTCTTTTAGTAGCCTCGCGTACTGTACTGTAATGTACTGTACCACGCCTTTCTATGTATGGTTCATGTTTCATAGAGCTGTGTTGCCTGCGCTGATACATCATGCGGAAGCTACTTTCATCCTTAAGTTTTGGTCACCAGTTCATTAAAGTGGAGATCCTCCACTTGGCAGTGACCACCTGTCTCTCACAGTTAGGGGGATAAGAATTGTAACTAGCAGCTGTGGTGACAAACAATGAGTTTACAAACTACTCAGCAACCATGACGCACAAGATCCATAAAATCTGATTACCCGTGCTATGATAGTACATCTCCATCCACATCTCTACATCAACAGGATTATTCACAATTAACCACCTGATAGAGGGTTGATCGAACCTAGTTCAAGCTATTTCTCCTCCTTTCCACACTCGAACAGCGGACGGGGAAACGAGTACATAAATCTTTCTGTGCGAGCTCTGATTTCTCTTATTTTATTATAATGATCATTTCTCCGTATGGGAGCCGACAAAAAATTTTCACACTCTGAGAAGAAGGTTTGTGATTTCATGAGAAGATCCTATTTTAATAATTGCCATCCCACTTCACATTTCATATCCATAGACTCTCCTCTATTTCGCGATAGTACACAACGAGCTGCCTTTCTTGGAACCTTTTTGTTGTCCTCCATCCATCCTCTCTGTCATTGATCCCGCATTGCACAGCAACACTTGAGAAAAGGGCGGACAAGCATAGTGTACGCAGTCTCTGTAGTAGACTTGCTGCATCATTATCTGTAAGATTTAACTTATTTCTAACTGTAATCCTTAAGCATTTAATTGAATTTACAGCCTTGAGATTTGTGTGGTTTATCGATAATCGAAATTTAGGGGATTTCGATTGGTACTCATGTAGATGACTTCACACATTTCATTATTTAGAGTCAATTGTCACTTTTCGGACCGTACTGATATCTTGCCTAAATCGTTTTGCAATTGGTATTGATCATCTGATGACTTTATAAAACGATAAGTGACAGCGTCATCTGCAAACAATCTAAGAACGCTTCTCAGATTGTCTCCTACATCGTTCATGTAGATTAGGAACAGCAAATGGCCTATAACAGCTCCTCGGGGAAGGCTGGGTATTACGTGTGTTTTATTCGATGACTTTCCATCAGTTACTACGAACTATCATCTTCGTGAGAAGAAATCAGGAATCCAGTCGCAAAATCGAAATGATGCTCTATAGTCACGCAGTTTGCAATTCGATTGTGAGGAACGGCGTCAAAAGCCTTCAGGAAATCTAAAAATATTATATCAATTGGACGAACCCTGTCGATAGCACTCACTACTTCTTGAGAATAAAAAGCTAGGTATATTTCACAAGAACGGTGTTTTCTAAATATGTGTTCGCTATTTGTCAAGAAATAATTTTCTTCGAGGTAATTCATGATGTTGCAACAGAGAATACGTTCCAAAATCTTACAGCAAATTGAAGTATAAGTCTGTGATTCATCAGATTATTCCTATTTTCTTTCTTTGGTATTGGTGTGACTTGCGCAACCTTCCAGTTTTTTGGTACGGATCTTTCAGCGAGCGATCTGTTATATATGGCTGCTGAATATTGAGCTTTTATATCAGCATACTCTGAGAACAACCTGACCGGTATACAATTAGCACCGGGTGAACGGCCTTTATACACTTTCCCATTCACACGTCTCGCACTAATTTATTCGCTTGGCGCCGGCAGCGCTAATTCGGATTACTTGACTTGTCGTCTGCCGCTTGTCACCTTTCCGTTGATGACATGTTTCAAACACATTGTCTTTTGCGCTTTAATTTTTCCATAAAATCCTCCATTTTGCCGTATCTCTTTGGGTTTTCTGCCGGCCGCGGTGGTCTAGTGGTTCTAGGCGCGCAGTCCAGAACCGCGGGACTGCCACGGTCGCAGGTTCGAATCTTGCCTCGGGCATGGATGTGTGTGATGTCCTTAGGTTAGTTAGGTTTAAGTAGTTCTAAGTTCTAGGGCAATGATGACCACAGAAGTTAAGTCCTATAGTGCTCAGAGCCATTTGAATTTGAATCTTTGGGTTTTCTGCCATATTTCCAGACCGAGTTTCGTTGTGGAAACTATTTAACGCGTCTCATATTGAAGTTCGCCCTAAATTTCGAGTTTCTGTGAAACTTCGCCAATCTTGGGGATTTTGCGTTATTTTAAATTTGACATGTTTTCTCGTTGCAACAGTATTCTGACCTGTTTAGTGCACCAGGGGGGGGGGGGGGGGGCGTTGTCGGTACCATCTCTTATTAATTTATTTGCTACATGGCACTCAAAAAGCCGTCGATATTATTTCTTTAATTTTAAACTACACCTGGTGTAGGCAGACTCTTTTCTTAGGGAAGTGTCAAGCGAATTTTTATCTGCTTCTTCAAATACATGCTTTTCCTTTCAGTTTTGGTGGATTTAGATGTTATGGTATTCAGTCTCGCTACAACAACCTTGTGGTCACTAATCCCTGTACACGGCAAATTATGCACTCTATGCTCAAAATTATTTATTGCTAAGAAGGTCAAGTATGTGTTCGCAACCATTTTCACTTCGGCTGAGGTCCTGAATTGGCTGTTCAAAATAATTTTCTGAGAACGCATTCATAGCGATTTAGGACGGTGTTTTGCATACTTCTCAATCGAGTCTATCGTACTTATTCCCTAGCTGACATACTTAGAACTCTCAGAGGCAATCTGCCATGTAGACATTTCGGAAAATCTCTAAGACCTATTACACACACTATAATTTGGGACAAATATCAACAGAAGCATGACGTATGTAGTCTCGCTGTGTAGAACGAGCAACAGTAAATATATAAAAAGAGTCTCGGCTTTCATAACGTCTACAACAATCTATGCGATTGGGGTAACGCCTAAAAGATCGCTTACTTTCTGAGTCTGGCCGCTACTTTTTTACTTTGAGTAATAAAAAGCAGACCAGATCGAAATGAATTATTTATTTTTAATTTCGGTATATTAGTTACTCGATGGATAATTTTTGTCACACATTACCCATTAGAAATGTTATACATTTGAAAGTCTTTGGTCTGTAGATTGTCGAATAGACCGCAAATAACTGCCAGGGTAGAAATCAATCATTTATTGTTACCTGGGTGTCACTATTAAAGTATAAATACTCTCCTGGAAATGGAAAAAAGAACACATTGACACCGGTGTGTCAGACCCACCGTACTTGCTCCGGACACTGCGGGAGGGCTGTACAAGCAATGATCACACGCACGGCACAGCGGACACACCAGGAACCGCGGTGTTGGCCGTCGAATGGCGCTAGCTGCGCAGCATTTGTGCACCGCCGCCGTCAGTGTCAGCCAGTTTGCCGTGGCATACGGAGCTCCATCGCAGTCTTTAACACTGGTAGCATGCCGCGACAGCGTGGACGTGAACCGTATGTGCAGTTGACGGACTTTGAGCGAGGGCGTATTGTGGGCATGCGGAAGGCCGGGTGGACGTACCGCCGAATTGCTCAACACGTGGGGCGTGAGGTCTCCACAGTACACGATGTTGTCGCCATTGGTCGGCGGAAGGTGCACGTGCCCGTCGACCTGGGACCGGACCGCAGCGACGCACGGATGCACGCCAAGACCGTAGGATCCTACGCAGTGCCGTAGGGGACCGCACCGCCACTTCCCAGCAAATTAGGGACACTGTTGCTCCTGGGGTATCGGCGAGGACCATTCGCAACCGTCTCCATGAAGCTGGGCTACGGTCCCGCACACCGTTAGGCCGTCTTCCGCTCACGCCCCAACATCGTGCAGCCCGCCTCCAGTGGTGTCGCGACAGGCGTGAATGGAGGGACGAATGGAGACGTGTCGTCTTCAGCGATGAGAGTCGCTTCTGCCTTGGTGCCAATGATGGTCGTATGCGTGTTTGGCGCCGTGCTGGTGAGCGCCACAATCAGGACTGCATACGACCGAGGCACACAGGGCCAACACCCGGCATCATGGTGTGGGGAGCGATCTCCTACACTGGCCGTACACCACTGGTGATCGTCGAGGGGACACTGAATAGTGCACGGTACATCCAAACCGTCATCGAACCCATCGTTCTACCATTCCTAGACCGGCAAGGGAACATGCTGTTCCAACAGGACAATGCACGTCCGCATGTATCCCGTGCCACCCAACGTGCTCTAGAAGGTGTAAGTCAACTACCCTGGCCAGCAAGATCTCCGGATCTGTCCCCCATTGAGCATGTTTGGGACTGGATGAAGCGTCGTCTCACGCGGTCTGCACGTCCAGCACGAACGCTGGTCCAACTGAGGCGCCAGGTGGAAATGGCATGGCAAGCCGTTCCACAGGACTACATCCAGCATCTCTACGATCGTCTCCATGGGAGAATAGCAGCCTGCATTGCTGCGAAAGGTGGATATACACTGTACTAGTGCCGACATTGTGCATGCTCTGTTGCCTGTGTCTATGTGCCTGTGGTTCTGTCAGTGTGATCATGTGATGTATCTGACCCCAGGAATGTGTCAATAAAGTTTCCCCTTCCTGGGACAATGAATTCACGGTGTTCTTATTTCAATTTCCAGGAGTGTACGATTGCTGTGCTTCTTCAATGGCGACAAAAATTGTTAGATTACTTGCTACTGCGAAGACAGCCTAGTCTCGTCCAGCTGCCCGTTTCCTCGTATAAATCTTGATGAAACTGAATTCAAAAACAGTCTGTATATTTCCTTGCAAGAATTAGTTGGCTTGTGTGCAGTACATTGTACCCTAGTCCTCACTGTTGGCATGTGAAACAGCGTTTCATATCTTCACGTGTCGTCGTCTTTTCTTCTAGACAACTTGTATTAACGTTACCCACAGATGCAAGTGCAGAGGTGTTCTACACGCTGACCATGCAGGAGAGTATGTGTTTCCCGTAGGACCGGTCCAACGAATTGCAATGTTCTGTTAAGGCATCTTGTAATTATCTGTGTGGATTTCGTCCTGTTGGCATAAAGTGGATTGTTTTATGTCCATTGGGACATGTTCCAATAGCTGCAGCAGCATATCTGTTAGGAATTCTGTATTTAGTAATCAGTCATCTGACTGGTTTGATGCTGCCCGCCACGAATTCCTCTTACGTTCCAACCCTTTCATCTCTGAGTACCAACGGCAATCTAGGTCCTCAGTTATTTGGTGCATGTATTCTAATCTCTGTCTTGCTCTGTAGCTTTTACCCGCAACAGCTATTTCTAGTTGAGGCAAAGGTGGAAAAATGGGCCCCTGCAGGTATTATGGGCCCCCTACATATTTGGAAGTACAGGTCACTAGTTCTAGCGGAGAGCACATGAACTACTAGAACTAGTTGCCGAACTTCACTGTAGAGTGCGCAGACGCAGTAGCCGTCATGGTTTGTGAGTAGTTGTGCTGTGAATTTTGTCGCTGTCATCAAAAGTTTGAAAGGTTAGTGTTTACTTGAATAAAACTCAAATTGCTAACATGTTATTAGTAAAACTAAGGTAAGGTACGTATTTGGCTTGTTGTTGGGATGCTGTTTTGCATTAATTAACGTCGGTTTCGAACCAAACTAACCGCTGGCAAAATCGTTTTTCCCAAGATGGCGAAGGTGGATATATGGGCCCCTTTTGCCGCTGGTATTATGGGTCCCATAAAATCAATCAGATTTAATGGGACCGTTTACAAATATTGCTACTCTTTATGTTTCAGATGCCTCGAAGACATCTTGTACCCCAAAAAAAATCGAAACGGCAATCGTGGGACAAAGCTATTGCTACTATTAAAGAGAAAAAAATGGGGTTGAAAAAAGCAGTTAAAGTGTACTCTGTCCCTAGTTCTACGCTCCAAAGGCTTTCACGAATCGATAAACCGGTCGATGAAATAGTTAATATTAAATTGGGCCGTCCACCGGTCTTACCACAGGGACTTCAGGACGAACTGGTTAAATATCTTCTCATTATGGAATCCAAATTCTACAGCCTTACAAGAAATGACGTCAGGCGCATGGTCTACCAGCTTTGCACAAGAAATAAAATCCCTCATCCATTTGTAACGGGCGAAATTGCTGGTCGAGTTTGGTTTGACCATTTTATGTCACGGCACAAAAATATTCTGTCTATTTTGAAGCCATCCGCAACTTCTATTTCACGTGCTAATGGGTTTAATAAACAAGCTGTCGACAATTTCTTGAATTTACTTAAAGCTGAGTTCAGTAACTACAATTAGCCTGAGGACAGAGTTTTTTATGTAGACGAGTCAGGCCTTAACATCTTTCAAAGCAAAATTTCTCGTGTCATCGGCCTGAGGTGAAAAAGGTAAGTTGGTGCATTATCTGCAGCTGAAAGAGGATCACTTGTAATGTGTGTGTTCTGCATGAGCGCGTCTGGTACTTTCGCCCCACCAATGCTAATTTTCCCCAGGAAAAATATGACGGATACACTGATGAAAGGGGCTCCGCCTGGCTCTATTGGAAGGTGTCATCCCTCTGGTTGGGTTCAGAGCAACCTTTTCACTGATTGGGTAATACATTTTATCTCTAAAACAAAGCCATCAAAAGATGATCCTATTTTGCTTATTTTAGATGGCCACCATACCCACACAAAGAATATTGACGTAATTGACATGGCTCGTGAATACCACGTTACAATAGTTATCTTGCCTCCGCACAATACACACACTAGATAGGAGCTTCATAGGACCCCTTAAGAATCATTATAGTGACTACGTAAGGCAATGGAAGCTGCACAACAATAGACCTCTTGGACCATACGATATTGCTGAGCTACTTGGGAATGCATTCCTGAAATGCCAAACAGCTGAAATAGCCATTTCAGGGTTCAGGGTCACAGGAATTTTTCCTGTAAACCTAAAAGTGTTTAATGATATTGACTTTGCTCCCTCTGAAGATATTGAAGCTCAAAGTATGACTATCGATGCTCTGAAGGCCAGTAAAGGGCGTACTCCTAAGGACAAGCCTTCAAGTCAATCAGCTCAATGCATTCATCCTGGCACATCATCGACATTAACTACACCTTCTGCAAGAGTTTGGGCCCTCAGGGTGCTCTTCCCAACAACGTTTTGGTCATGTTTCTCCTCAAGTATTGCCGATACCAAGACCAAAAAGAAAATTGACAAACAAAGGCCCTAAACCCATTAATTATGCTGTTGTAACTTCTTCTCCTTATAAACGTGGTCTAGGAGAGGCAGAAGAAAAGAAAAATAAGAAAACTAAGAAGAAACAAGACGGAAAAGAAAAGAGCAGTACAATGAAGAACGGCGGCAATGAAAAACAACCAAATTCTAGAACAGGTAGAAGAAATAAGTTAGTGTATGAACATGAATCAGATGAAGAAGGTGAAGAGGCAAGTGTAGGTTTTGATTCGGGAGAATCCCTCCCAGACATTGAAGTTGGTGTTTCTGTCCCTGATGTTGACGACGTTGTATGTCTATTTTGTGAAGGGGTTTTTTCAAAGGACACAAAAGGTGAACTTTTGGTCCAGAGTATAGCCTGTGAGATGTGGGCTCACAACGAATGCGCTGGATGCGAAGAAGACGCTTATGTGTGTGACTGTTGTAATTAGACTAAGCGTAGGCTGTGAAAATCATCCCACCAGTAGACGAATTAACAATGTTCAGAGTGAGTCTTTCTTTCATTATACACAAAAATTAAATTAAATTATTTTTTTCAAATTTTTGTTTCTTTTTATTTCAAAGTTCCTTGGGGCCCATATTACCAGCACAAATTCTTGACGCAACAAAATGCAGACTATCAGGAAAAAATAAAGTTTTGTTTTAAATATTAAAACGTTGAACCAAAACATGTCGTAAGTATTGCAGGACATACTAGAGAAATGTTTTATGTTAATTTCAGGTGATTATAATAAAAATAAAAGGTGTTATATAATAAAAACAAAGGGGGGGGGGCATTAATCCACCTTTACCTATACCATGGTAGGTGCTCCCTGATCTCTTAACATATGTCCTATCATCTAGTCATTCTCAATGGAGAGAAGTCTTCCGAAGTGAAAGTGATTTCAGGTGTGCCGCAGGGGAGTGTCGTAGGACTGATGCTATTCACAATATACATAAATGACCTTGTGGATAACATCGGAAGTTCACTGTGGCTTTTTGCGGATGATATTGCGGTATATGGAAAATTGTACGGAGGAGGTTCTGCAAAGAATTGACGCATGGTGCAGGGAATGGCAATTGAATCTCAATGTAGACTAGTGTAATGTGCTGCGTATACATAGAATGAATGATAATTTATGATTTAGCTACAATATAGCAGATCAGCAACTGGAAGCAGTTAATTCCGTGAATTATCTGGGAGAAGATATTAGGAGTGATTTAAAATGGAATGATCATATAAAGTTGATCGTCGGTAAAGCGGATGCCAGAGATTCATTGGAAGAATCCTAAGGAAATGCAATCCGAAAACAAAGGAAGTAGGTTACAGTACACTTGTTCGCCCATTGCTTCAATATTGCTCACCAGTGTGGGATCCGTACCACATAGGGTTGATAGAAGAGGTAGAGAAGATCCAGCGGAGAGCAGCGCGCTTCGTTACAGGATCATTTAGTAGTCGTGAAAGCGTTACAGAGATGATAGATAAACTCCAGTGGAAGACTCTGCAGGAGAGACGCTCAGTAGCTCGGTACGGGCTTTTGTTGAAGTTTCGAGAACATACCTTCACCGAGGAGTCAAGCGGTATATTGCTCCCTTCACCGTGGTCAGCGTCGACTACAAGCAGCAGGCCGACATCTTGCCGGTTGGTTGGCAGTATTCGTGTCGGACGACCGCACGTGGTCTGACTGCCCTCTTCTAGCTGGCTTTCATCGACACCACTCAGTAACCTCTGCGACTCACCGTGGATCCATGGAATTGCTGGATGATAAAGGGGAGTAACATTCTGTAATCCTCGTGGAGATTTGTTTCATTGCCCACCTTCCCTCGTTATTATTCTCTGGTTTGTACCGACCCTCAGAGTTTTACTAAGGCGGCTCTTTGGTCGTAAATTTAGGCTGTAGTAGTGTACTAAGACACTAGTTGTCGTTTGAAAATTTGTCCTGCTATTATATTGCCTTTCCTTTCTGGTTTGTACCCGATACTTAATGTTCTCACTAATCAGTTCTCGGTAATAAATACAGCCGGAGCGATTTTACTAAGGTACAGGTTGCCGTTAAACAAAAGAGGGACCTTGTGGTTAGATTGAGCTGTTAAACGGTTCAATTCTTTGATTGTAATTGCATTTCTCAGTCATTAGTTATAATCTGAATAACCTGTTGCACTAAGCTGTTCGTTTCTGTGTTCGGAAGACCGATTGGTGTATTTTAGGTGAATCTTGTGGTTCCTCCGAGTGAGTTCTCTTGTAATAAGTGTTCAGAAGTAATGTTTAGGACGTTCCTTCACATCAGTCTTAAAAACTGACAATCATTTTAAGTTTGAAAATATTAACAGCCAACTGTCACTAGGGCTTTTGTCGAAATAAAATTGTCAGAAGGGACGGGTTGGGATCCGGTCGTACATTGGTTGCCGATTGAAATTAAGAGGTTGGTTGCTTTGAAGTAAGCCTCATCATTGTCATTTTGTTTTCTAATCGGTTTAACCTGTAAGCACACGTTCGCGTCTTAACCCTGAACCTTTTGACATACATCTTTCAAATTAAAAGTTAAGTCATCTGTTGTGAGTAACTGAATCATTCTTGTCATCAATGATGCTTATATAGTTTTCATGTGTTGCAGAAAGGCATTCAATAAGACCGACTGTGTCCAGCTGTGTAGTAAGCACCGCTGTTTCACCGGATTACTGGCGGGCTGTAGGTCCGTCCATCTTGTTATCACTGTCATATTGTTTACTGTTTTGCAACGCAGCACTTCAGATTTCTTTTGCAAAGATTAAAAGCTTATTCAACTTGTGGTTTAAGGTCAAAAGGATATTTTAAATTTGTCCATTTTATTAAAGAAAATTTTATGGTTAAATGCTTCGATTATCTGTAAAACACAGGTTATACATCGTTAAATAAATAGTTTGTGTCAAAGGAAAGTTATATTGGTAGGTCCCCCCTTCCACGTCTTCCTTAATTCCAATTAGTACCACATACAAACTATCATACAATGGGGCGCTCCAAACGGACAGTTTCAGAAACTTCTTCCTCAAATTAAGGCTAGTGGACTTCTCTTGACCAGGAATATTCTTTTTGCCAATGTTAATCAGCTTTTATGTCTTTCTTGCCGCGTCCATCATGGCTTGTTGTGTTACCTTCATTGCAAAGTTCCTCAGCGTCGCAAATCTGATGTTACGTCTCTCGCTAGCCTGTTTTCGGCTGCTTTTCATTACTTTGTCTTTCTTCCAAATTCTGCTCGAATTAGACCATTCATTCCATTCAGCACATCCTGCGACAATTCTTCACTTTCACAGAAGATAGTAGTAACACCAGCGAATCTTATCATTAACATCCTTTTATCTTCAATTTTAGTCCCACCTTGGAACCTTACTTTCATTTCCATCATTGCTCCACGAATAGATTGAGCAGTAGGAACGAAAGACTACATCGCCGTGTTACACCCCTTTTACTCCGAGCACTTCGTCCCTAGTCTGTCAGTCTTATTGTTCTCTCTTTGCTCTTGTACATATTGCACATTACAAGTCTTTCGCTATAGCTATCCTCTATTTTTCTTAGAATTTCGAACATCTTTCATCATTTGACATTTTCGAACTCTTTTTTCAGGTCGACAAATCCTGTGAACGTGTATCGATTTCTCTTCAGTCTTACTGCCATCTCAACCTCTACGTCAGAATTGCCTCTCTGGTGACTTTGCCTATCCTAAAGCCAAGCTAATCTTCATCTGACGTATCTTCAATTTTCTTTCCCATCTGTATTATTCTCGTCAGCATCTAAGATGCACGACTAGTTAGACTGACCGTGGGATAGTTCTCGCACTTGTCGGCTCTTGTAATCTTAGGAAATGTGTGGATGATATTTTTCCGAAAGTCAAATATTGTATACTCACACACTCTACACACCATAATGATTAGTAGTTTAGTTGCCACTCCTCCCAATGATTTCAGAAATCCCGATGGAATGTTATCTGTTCCTTCCGCCTTGTCATTAATTCTGGTTCTATTACTGGATTCCCTATCTCTTCTCTGTCGACTCCGATTTCTTCCTCTACCACGTCATCAGACTTTCACTGTAAATATTCCACCCACCACCTCTCTCATCTGCACTTTAGCAGTGCAATGGGGATTCCACTGTTATGTTAAAACCCTGGCTTTTAATTCCACCGAAGGCTGTTTCGACTTTTCTGTGTTCCGAGTCGGTCCTATCAACAGTCTTTCTTTTCAGTTTCTCCACATTTCTGATGTAGCCATTTCGAATTAACTTCCCTGCGCTACCTGTTTGTTTTATTAATACCTTGTACATCTGTATCCCTGAATTTCCGTGAGTTTTTTGGTACTTCCGTCCTTATTTCATCAGTCAGGCAGGTGTTGGGCCAGCAGGGGTGATGCAGGTGACAGTGTGGAACATTCTCCACGTCACTTACAACGCATGCAGACCTTATTGCTTACGGACTTGCCTCTGAAGCGACAGTTTTATCGCTTGTTCCACAGTGCTGGTATTTCTGTCATTTATCCTGTGTCTTACGATATCGTCAGCCTCCTACGCTGAAGTGGTATTGCAGCCCAGGTGGAGAGCCCATGCAATACTGTTTGAGTTGAGGGCGAGTAACGAGTGGGTTGAAGGGTGAATGGGAACTTTTATTGAGGAGGGAGACATGCTAGGGTAGTTTGTGCAGTTGTGCAAGCCCACTGTGCCAGGGTGGCGTGGTGGTTAGCACATCTGCCTAGTGAACAGGAGACCTGAGTTCGAGTCCTGGCCTTGGCACAAGTTTTCATTACTAACATCAGTCTGCATACATACATCATAGACGATTGAGACTTGAAAAGGTCCCTGGAACCATGTAGGTTCATTTGACTGACGCACTTTGTGACGGATATGGATTTTCCAAATGGCATGGTGGCAATAAACCGTCACTCCACGAGTGGGCAGCGATTACTGGGGACCGGTGCTTGAGTCAGGCGTTAAACGCTACTACAGGCAGAATGTTGCCTCTCATCTGGTATTATGTCATGCGCGCCATCGGTCATTCAACCCCACTATTGACAATCTCTTACCTCGTTCTGCAAATGTCTATACCTCCCATGCGACTTCTGTCTGGTCATATATTCATATGACATTTTTTTCTACCTTGTCCTCTCCAGCGTCGGTTCCTGCAGTTTCTCTCCATTCAGCATAATCACTCTGCGTAAATGGATTATATATTCTGTTAACTGCAAGCATGAAATTTTTTTCTTTATGTATTAACTTTTTAACTAAACATGCTTCATTACGCAAGGACTATATGCCTCTGATTTGAGTTATACACAGTATTTTCCTGAATTCCTTATTGTATTTTCGGTAACATTATGATCTGAATAGCGCAATGGAGTGAAAATGGCTACAAAGAAAAATGATAGTAATTATTTGATAAATTGCTGCCAATGTTTGTTATCTGTACTAATAATAAATCTGTGAAAGCGTTGTCTCTGTCTGTTGGCTTTTGAACACGGTAATCTCCGAAACTACTAGACTCATTTTCATGGAGTTTTCACAGGTTACTTGAAAATAGCTCAACAAAATCGGATCATGGAAATAAAGATATAGTGATTTAAACTTTACTAAAACTTCCTTTTATGTCTATCTTTCTGAACATGTTAATCTCCAAAACCCCTAGGATGAATTTTTATGGGATTTTCACTGGTAACTTCAGAGTAGCTAGGGGCACCGTATTGACAATGTTTCATCAAAATCGGATATATTATATAAATAAACGTATGTATGTGTGTGAGTATGTATGTGTCACATCTCCTCCCAAATCACAGGACCGATTTTAACCAAACTTGGTACGCATATCACTTACTGTCTGTACAAAATCGCTGAAGGTATAAGGACCAGCTACCTATCAAAGCTTGAGGGTGACTGAACAAGTGTAAGGTACGACGCGTGAATACTAAGATTTTATCACCCACTATTTGAGAACAAGAGTACTCTTCTGCGTTTTCTCTGGTCACTTTGCATCAGACACGACGTTTTAGTTCATAAATATTTTTATTATTAACTATATTCGTCACACATTTTACAGAAAGTGTTCCCGTGTATCACTGAAAGTATCTGAAAAATTATGTCTACGTACGACAGACTGTTCAGTATATATGATTTCATAAACACTGAGATGCGTAAAATACTGCCCCATAATGCATGACGTTTAAATTTATTAACGCTAAACCGCTGAACCGACTTCTGTCAAATTCAGTAAATAGGTATCTTGAACCTTGAGAAAGAACATAGGCTACTTTGTAAAGTGTGTAGCAGAAGACGCTTATTACTTTGAAGCATACTACACTAATTGCCCTTTCGAAAAGCTAGTTCTTCTTGGTTGATATGTGCTTCATGATACGATTCAAAGTAATGAATACAATGCTTATATGATGTACAATATGTTTATTCGACACTTCCATGCTGTTAACTGCATAGTTTATTTATAGTATCACACACAGATATAGCTACTGTGTGCACTATGCAGTAGTTGTGAACGAGAGGACTTTGTGACTTACAGCGAATAATTTGAAAAATCTGAGAAACTTTTTCTGACAATCCGCACAAAATAATGAAAGGAAAAGAAGTTTATCGTTTACTACACTTTCATTGCTCATGTACACAAACTTTATTATTAGACATGACGTCATGACTTTTTTCTACTGAATCTAATCGCAACACATTTGGCAAACAGTATCCACGTGTGCTGGTGAGTGTAACTACAAGTTTATATCATCATGCGACGCATAGTTCTGAAGATAAGAGCAGAGGAGGAAATCGACAGAGAGAGGGGGAGGAGGTGATGAGCATAGAAAGAGAAAACTAGGACATGGACAGAGCTTGGGGGTGGGGGAGGTAGACACACGGAAGGGTGAGGAGGAGGACAAATGGGGACGGCAGCACAGATGGACAGAGAAAGGGAGAAGGGGAAGACGGCCTGATAGGATTGCAATAATTAGATACCAAGACAACGCCGAGTTCTCAGATATTATTTTGACTGCTCATTAGCATACAATATTGCAGAAGACTGCGGGAGGAAGTAGCTGATTTTCATTCTAGATTCTGTGTAAAATCTGACCAATCATGTATAAAATAATTTTTTTCGTGGGTGCCAAATAAATGCAAGTACAAATCGTAGACTAAAATGATAATAATGGAGAACTTTGACATTCTCACAAAAGAGATGAGAAGGGTAGACAACTATTAATTGCATTACACCTTCTTCATATCCTCCAAAATGCTATGAACTATTTGTCTTATCCTGTTGTATTCCCAGTCGGCCATCCATTCTAGTCGGCAGTTGACCAGTTTTAAACGAGTGTTTACTCCACGTTTCTTGCCGAATCTAGGTTCAAAATGGCTCTGAGAACTATGGGACTTAATTGCTGAGGACATCGGTCCCCTAGAACTTAGAATTACTTAAACCTGACTAATCTAAGGACATCACACACATCCATGTCCGAGGCAGGATTCGAACCTGCGACCGTAGCGGTCGCGTGGTTCCAGACTGTAGCGCCTAGAACCGCTCGGCCACTCCGGCCGGCTCCGAATCTAGAAAACGCTTGTAAGCTTAGACTTCTGCGGGCATTGTAGTAGTCAGTTAAAACCTTTTGGGTCTGTTACTCCATTGTCCACTATTGTAAATGGCCTTACTCGTGATGTTTTTCCGGTAACAGCGAAAAAAAAAACCAAGGAAATTCACTGGCAGTATTGTCCGAAACGTCGGAACTCTTCCACATTGCTCATGCAGTCCCAAGACGTTTATTAACTACTAAATATCTGGGTATGAAATATTTGTTCACTTTCTTTTTGAGGACTGCCAGTTTGATGCCCAAAAGTAGCATTAATAAAGAAATTACATTTTCCATTTCTCAGTGGTTGGTAAAAGCAACAAACAACTTTTACTGGTTCAAATGACTCTGAGCACTATGGGACTTAACTTCTGAGGTCATCAGTCCCCTAGAACTTAGAATTACTTAAACCTAACTAACCGAAGGACATCACACGCACCCATGCCCGAGGCAGGATTCGAACCTGCGACCGAAGCGGTCGCGCGGTACCAGACTGTAGCACCTAGAACTTTTGCTGGTTTAATTGCCGTTCATGACCAACACAAAAGACATTTGACCTAAACGAGCTAAACTGAGAGTTACGAATGTATGCCTGTGACCGAGAATTGCGCTGGTTGGGTGTCTCTAAACTGCCTTCATGATGATCTCCATTTTTCATATCTTGAGGCAATCTGTTCGTCTCTTTGTGACTATTGTGCGTAACGTCATTATGGTGTACGTATCGATACTAACTTACTGGTGTTCTACAGTTGGTAACGAAGTTGGAAGTTTGCAACGGACACCGATAGCAGCTGTGCGGGATATGGCGGACGCAACAGTGCTGCGTTATTTGTTGTGAGTCTTGGTACACTTGGAGAAATACAAGTTAAGTAAATCTTCTTTTTCGTGTGCTAACTTGTTCTCTCATGAAAGTGTGTGTGTGTGTGTGTGTGTGTGTGTGTGTGTGTGTGTGTGTGTGTGTGTGTGTGTGATTTCCTAAGGGACGAAACTGCTGAGGTCATCGTTCCCTAGACTTACACACTACTTAATCTAACTTACGCTAAGAACAACAAACACACCCATGCCCCTAGGAGGACTCGAAGCTGCGGCGGGAGGGGTCAAGCAATCCGTGACATGGCCCCTCAAACCGTGGGGCCAATGTTCCCAGCAGTTGGCTAATCATTTCTGCTCCTGTCCAGCTTTCTTACGACGACATTAGTCGCATCACTCTGTAACCCATCTCTCCATACAGTTCTGTATGAAGTCATACACAACAGTTATCAATAATCTCTTCCGCATAGGCCTTTATTAGACTTTTTGACCCTAATTTTTGTTCCCTTATTTTGTTCCTTTCTGTTTTGGTTGGCAAGAGAGCCAACACCGTGTTACTAGAAGGAGGCCGAAAGGCACTTGTTTTAGCTCACGCAGGCTGGCGTGAGGTCTGGAACAGGACAGGGATATTAGAATTTAGAAAAACGGACGTAGCTGGTGTAATACTTAACTTTAATCCGTTAAAGGTGAACGTCGGTCTTGACGGTACATGATTCACAATATCAATAGTAACTGATAATTGCGCCTTGCTACGTCGTAGCAAATGACGTAGCTGAAGGCTATGTTAAACTATCGTCTCGGCAAATGAGGACGTATTTTGTCAGTGAACCATCGCTAGCAAAGTCGGTTGTACAACTGGGGCGAGTGCTAGGAAGTCTCTCTAGACCTGCCGTGTGGCGGCGCTCGGTCTGCAATCACTGATAGTGGCGACACGCGGGTCCGACGTATACTAACGGACCGCGGCCGATTTAAAGGCTACCAACTAGCAAGTGTGGTGTCTGGCGGTGACACCACACTTTCAGTACCACGTCAAATATTCGTGACTGGCGTAGCAGATTACCTATGAAACTGTTCCTTTTTCTGGAAAAGACTTCCATAAACTTCCTTTCATATCTATTCTTTTGAGTAGTTTTTCATTTGGTACTTTATCGGGTGACTTAATTTTTTAAATTCTTTGCTAACCTACCAGTTTGTTATCTCTTAATATTACATGGTCTAATTTTCATTACAGTTCGATGTTGTGCAGCAGATACTCTTCCAGGATTACGAATGATTATATCAGTAAAATTTCTCTATTGTAGAAAGAATTTTTCACTTGTTCGAAACTACTTGTAACATATTCCTCGCTTTGCCAGCCAGTGTTATGTTGCGCTGTAGACAGGAGAATTGATCCACTTCTTCCGCTATTTTATCGTTTCAAATTATGTTGTTAAGCGAGTTATTATTTTTCTTGCTACTATTCATCGTTTCCTCTGCTGATGTTACATTTTGTGCTTGTTATATTGTACTTTCATTCCAGCAGACCTTCAAGCTCCTCATGACTTGTGGCGAGAAGCGCTATATGGTCTGCTGACCAAGCAGTGGTATCTGTTCCCCGGAAATTTTATTCCTCTTCAGTCTGAATAGGACTTAAAACCCAGAAACATAAACATCGAGTGGAATTGACGCTCTTCAACGCAACAAGTGTACGGGCCCCGCGAAACGCACAGTTCTCGCTTATTCGCAATGGCCTCGGAAGGAGACAGTTTCCGGCAATTGCGAGACCACGAGGTCATGTAAGGCGCACTTCAGCCGCCTAGCGCAGGGCTGTTACGGCTCAAACTGCGCCGTTTGCACCACGAGATGGGGGCGTCCCATTAAACTCGGTGGGCTGCTGGATAATTTCCTTTTACTTGGTCATACACACGAGCAAGTGTTGATGAAAGCTGGAGTGGAGCAGGCAGAGAAAGAGAGATGGAGGGAGTGAGATGGGTAGAGGGAGGTGGCAAGAGAAAGTGAAAGAGAGGGAAAGGGACACACAGAAAAGTAGACAGAGAGGGGCAACAGTACACTAACCGTTTGATGCTAAGCACTCCGAGTAGTTTGTTATTATCTTCGAATGTAGTTTTCAAATCTGTATAAAATAAATTGTTATTAAAGAAGGAGAGATCAATGCAGGGAACTTTCAGTACTAATGAGTACCAGGGACTAACAGATAACATAGTCTTACAGCTGAAGCTCAAGGACACTATGAAGAAGCAGGACGGAATATGTATTCCGGATCAAATATAAAATTTCTTTTATTACAAAAGTTCAAATAAAAGGTGTCCTCTTAAGAAATATAATAAAAAAATGGAAAAATGCTAAAAAATAGATGAAGATAAAAGTGGAAGAGTTTCTTTGCACTGTTAATCAGTCGGCGCAAGATACTGGCTGAAAATTTGGAAAGACCTTTTTTTTCTAAAATTGACTATATGACTAACGACAGTGCATATTTGAGACAGCATGATCCCCGGAAACGTATTAATTCGAGTCTTTTGAATCCCGTGCTTAATCGTGGTTCAGATATTTACAGAGAGGACGGTTAAACTACTTAAGAGATGAGAACATTATGGAACAGATATAGTGTTTCCCATTTCTTAAGGTCTGTTACTCCGCTTAGAGGACTTCTGGCGGCTCCACTATATGATGAATGTCGCACATTGGCAGCTTTGTAGGGTGTCTTCTTTCATTTTGTCAGTGGGCTGTACATTTAGGTTGATAATGGGGCAAAATATTCGGAATCACACTGTAACCCTCTCTGTCGGATACCTATTTGAATAGGCGGGAAACCAGATGTGGTCAGTAATTCCTCCATCTGTTGTTACCTTCTTGGTTAGCTCAGGAATTTTTGTCATCAGGAGGTGTGGTATGTTACCGCAATCAGTTACGCTTCGTGTTGGCTCGTGAACTAATTATTTAAAATAATTTTTGAAGAAATCATTTAGCATAATTTCATACGACCATGTAACCAATCTACCGACTTTATATAAGTACTTTGCCAATAAAGTGCCACACTGAAGTCACAACTTACTATAATGGTATGAATTCAGTACCTATTCAAAATGATTCACTTTTCGTTGACCTTTTTAGCAACTATGGTGCCACAGTTGTTTTTCGGTAAAAAGACGCAATTATTGATGTATTCTGGTTGTCGAGTATAGCCCTCACGTATACTATCTCACAGCAACTAACTACTTCCATTTCAGTGCTCGAAACTTTGTAAACTGTGCACACTGGACTCCAGAGACTATATTTTACTGTACACAGCGTGAAACGTTGCCTTCTCTGACCACTCTCAGTGCTTGTAGCAGGCGGTAGATGATGTGTTTATGTTTCTCATGTTCCAGAATTTGTTTTTAACAATACGTAAAAGAATCAAACTTTTTAAGACATAATATTGTCCTACCTTTGTCAGAATACGTTATAAAAACGGTTGATAGTGTAAATTGACGGTGCTCTTTCTAACGAAACCGGTCGTGGCTTGATAAATGTGTCAATACAGCTGTATAGATACGCCATAGACATTAACTGTATTCTCATTTGTACCTTTGCGTGGGTGTGAGATTAGGACAGCCATCGTGTGTTCTGTCTGCATGCTGCCTCCAGAGTTCCTTCCGACGTGTTTCGGCTATCCCAGCTACCAGACACGCCACGTCGTACCGTAAAAGTAATGTAGTTTCGACTTACAGCTTCCACATCAGGCTTGTTATGTCTGACACCCCCTATTGGATAATATATTACGGAATGCAATTGCACCTGAACTTACTCAGAGTTCTTCATCCTCTTTAGATGCTGCTCATCGCAGTATTTCGCCTCCACTCCACGACAACTATTAATGAGCAATTTCTGAAAAGAAATAAAATACAGTCTCTGCTGCGCATTAGTAGTGGCTTTGACAGTCACATTGCACCAGAAAACGTTTCTAAGATGACAAATACCTATTTCAGGCAGCTCAGACGTCCGGCGTATTTGAGAAACCGTTATAGGCGTCAAAGGCGTCTGTAATTTGCCGGCTGTCGCGTAAATGAAAATAACCGTTCGAAACAGGGGCGCTGCAGTCGATCGAGACCAGGAAGTCTATCGTAAGAAAGGGGCTTTTACCGCTGCAAAAATTTTTTCTAGCGGCTCAGTACTTTACGTATCACTATGTTTCTGAGCAGTGACTGTAGTTTTGAAAATATTGAGATATATAGCAACAATCTTTGCTGCTTATGTTACGACACTGCTTACCATGAAATCTTTTTTGGCCACAAAAGGTGCTTGCACGTCATTGATCACAACTCCGTGAATATACCATGTTTTATGTAAGCAGAAGGCTATTAACAACGGAGTATATCACTAGGAATACAAAGAATGGCGAGAATGAGCTCTGATGACACACTGACCGCTAGACGGCACAAAAACAAATAAATTAATACTGAAATACTGGTGCTGCATGCTATGAGTGAAAAAATATGTTGTGAAAGCAGCTGGTGGAATAATACATCCTGTTATGGTGTAAAGACAGGCACCGGCACGCCAGTCGGTAACGAGAGAGCAGAGAGGGGTGTGAAGAAGACGTCAGCCAATTGCACGCTGACAGACCACTCTCCAGGACGACAACGCGACAGCAGCGGCCTCTATGCGGACGCAACATAAGCGCCGCGCCCGATTGGTCGCCGCGAGTTCTATAGAGGCTTTAAGACTAGCGACCAGAACAGAAGCGTCAACCGCATTACTTCACTTGTATTAGGAATTGTTTATATTGAAGATGCTTGTTTATTTCGGATGTCGCCCTTTGCTTGCAACACATCTATGTAATTCTCAGAGTTAAGTATTGTCATTTACTTTTCGTTATAAAAGTCATGAATACGATTTCTTTTAATTGTTGTCTAGAGATCTGAGAAAGCAGGATTCCTAGACAGCCCATATTCTACGACTAGGCAGGATTTAATGCACCCACTTTCCGTCTGGTGGATACGCTGTACCGTACAGCTAGTGGCTTCTTCAGAAATCTGCCTCGATTACCATCTAACGAATCACCAGAAAAGAAATGAAAATCCGCCAGTGAGTTGATTAGAGCCATATCTGTAATCTGCATGGAGAAGATTGTCCACAAATATTTCAGAGACTGGCTACCGCACCATGTAAAGCCACCTATAATAAATGCAAAACCTACGTACAATCTATGACAAAAAAAACGCGGTGCACCAGAAATCGGCAGACTTGATGTTCGTCTACAGACGGAGAGAAGATTGCAATTTCAGAAATAAATAGACGCTTTATCCAAGACAGAGAGCTTCACAAACATTGCAAGTCAGTAACGCGTTGGTTATTCTGTAGTCCTTATGAAATCAGTTATTCGGCTTGTAACTGATTGACAGAGTTGTAGGATGTTCTCCTACATCTTGAAAGGTGGCTACACTGAGCCACTGCGCCAGAGATTGCGCCAAAGAGTATTATTAAGCCGCCTCCACAGTGCTTGGGGAGAGCTAGTGGTAGTCAGTGCCTGTAAGAACTCGTAGCAGTCAACAAGCACTGACTTGTTAAGAACTCGTAGCAGAGAGTGTTTGTTGAGATGTGCTAGTAGGCAGTGCTTGCTGAGATGTGATACTGAAGAGTCTTATTGAGATGTGGTAGTAGAGAGTCGGTGTGGAGATATATTGTAAGGATCAGAGTGATTTTCATCAATATAAATGAGGTAACAAACTCCGTTTCTTTTCTTCTCATTATTTCAATGTCCTGAATAATGCGTCATTACAGGTTCAGTCAACAAAGCATCTGGCTTGTGTTCTTGTATAAGAGTGTAATTCTGGTTTTCTTACGCAATTATAGTATTTCTATTTTTTAATTACTTCAGTATAAATGATATTTAAAATTTCTTGTCTTGTTGAAGAAGAACCGTGCCAGATGTGCGTTGAGTCATACTTCCACATACAGAACAGTTATACTTGTGCTTTGGTTTCGTAGGTTTCATAGTTGCTGGGGACTTAATTAATTAATTGTGTTAACGAAAATTTTCTTTCATTCTTTGTTGTTGTTCTATGCAGTCAGATAGCGTACAAATACTAGTCAGGGCCAACCGTTTACGAAACAGCGTAATCGGACTTACAGCTACTAAAAATATTCTCATTTTAAATAATTATGCCACCATGCACGTGGGGACCGCTGCTTAGGATCGTCCCTTGGAATTCTTCTGATTGTAAAAATAGTAGACCGTAGTATTGTTGTAGTAATTTAAGTTTAGTAATTGTAGTCTGTATTGCATGTGTAGATTTGGTAATTGTCATTCTTCTAATGGTATTTTTCAAAATTTAAATTTGTTGTCTTGTATACGCGTTTGACAATTTAGTGCAATTATTTCAATTGTTCGTTAATCGTGTTTGAAGGAAACATTTCGTGTGAATGGTATTGTTGGAGATAAAGAGTCATTGAGTGTAATTTTCGTACAGTGACGAGTTTTTTATGTTTTGTAAATGATTACGCGGTCGATGAAAAAGGCAAAAATGATGGATAGTGAGAATAACGAAATTGTTAACATGGCGAACTCGCCAACAGAGGAAAACAGTGTCATGAATAATGGTGTTGAAAACAATTTAATAAGCAGGGAAAATAGTCCGGAACCAGTTCAAAATTTTTCACAATCGGAAAATTTTCCGAATACGAGATTAACGACAGAAGATACGGAGCAGTTAATGAGTGCAATATTTAATTTGGGATCACGGATAGAAGCAATGACAACATGGTTAAGCTCAAAAATAGGAACAATTGAAACCAAGATGAAAGCAATGACAACACGGTTAGGCTCACAAATAGGAACAAGTAAAACCGAGATGGAAACAATGGAAACACAGTTAGGCTCACGAACAGGGACATGTTTCAAAAACATGAAAGATGAATCAAAGAAAGAAAGTAGAGAAGAAGTACAGCCGATTCTGAATGCTCACAATAATAGATTAGTTGCAGTAGAGATTAGACAAAGGGAACAGGATAGAGTTAAATTTACAGCGTGCAAAAGATAAGGAAGAAATATTTGAGAGAATCGAGGAATCCGTACCAAATGACAGATTAAATAACCTAACACAACACTATGAACAGTTAACTACTAAATGTGTTAATACTGAAACCCGAGTCGCGACACTTACGGAAGACGTAAATAAACAGAAAGAACAAGTAGGTGATTTATCGGAAAGAGTTGAGGAGATTTCAGATAAACTGACAAGTCTTAGTTTAAGTGGGGACAGAGATTCAGATGATACAGCACCATTGCCATTTGCAGAAACCGAAGAGTATCAGAACATAAATAAGCATGTTGAAAATCAGGGAAAATTTAATGAACGCGTTAAAAGGGAAGTTGAGGCATTACGAAAGCAAGTCAAAAAAATTGAAGGTGAAATCGTAGGAAAAGACAGCAAAAGAAATATGGAATCACAGATAGCAGAGGGGTTTGAAGAAAGTAATTTGTTTCATGTACGGAATGCAACAAGAGAGCGCCAGGCGCGTGAATTTAACAATAATCGTCATTGTGACTGGGACAGACGCGGTAGGTCTTTGTCGCCACGAGGCGAAAACTTTGACTATAAACACTTTTTGACTGTTCGGAAATTTAAGATCTTCCGCAATTCTAAGAATGACATACATCCATGTGCATGGTTAGATCAATTTACGTACGCACTTCCGCCAAATTTGCCACTAAGTCACAAACTAGAAATTATGTGCAGGTATTAATGTCCTCAGGGGATTCACTTCTCTAAGTGAATATGTGCCGTAGCGAGCATAGGGCCCTCGAGCTGTAGTGGTGCTACTTCCCTTTTAGTTTTCTGCACCGCTGCCTACTCTTTTACTATTCTTTGCATCTGTCAAACCAACTCTTCGACTATCAATCTATCTAGAGAGTAAGTAAACATTAACCGGATATGACTATTTTACCCAAAAGTGATTTCGGTAATTACCGTTTGGACTTACTATCTTCTGCAGCATTCATTCGTAGCTTAAATGAAATTTTACCTGTTTATCTTCGTGACAATATTACTTCATATGTTGACGACATTCTTATTGCTAAACGTTCTTGGAGTGAGCATAACAATTTTGGATTCATTATTACGTATTTTTGCACGAGTTGGCATTACAGTGAACTTAGAAAAATCTGAATTTGGTCGTTCTCAGGTGAAATTTCTCGGTCACATTATTTCTACAGAAGGTATTCTTCCGGATCCAAAAAAAACTAGACGCTATTCGTAATTATGCTGTTCCTACCACAAAACGTGAGGTTCGTAGTTTCTAAAAATTTTGTGGAATGACATACTTTTGAGAAACTAACAGCTAGATGTAAACATGCGGAGAATACAAGGATACCGCGCTGTGTTTTGGCGGCGGCATATACTCAAAGCAACAGTCAAGTCTGCGCGCCGCACAAGGCAGTCGTTGACCGCAAACAATTGCTTCCTACGTCACGCGCCTACAGCTGATCGAGCGCTCAGTGCGAATACACTGACAGCCGTAAACAAATACACAGTTTAATTTCTCCGATTAAATTCAGTATAAAGCTATAGTGACTTGATGAATTATGTTATTAACATTCAGTATTTTTCAGGATACGGTTGTATAAAATATTTAAGAACTTCAGGTAAATTCTGTGCGTGTCCGACGTTAAGACGACTTGCTGTCGAGAAATTTTCAGGAAGAATGTAATTTCGAAGAAGAAACTAATAAACTAAAAAAAAAGTAACTATTAATTGAGTTTATTTTTTCAGGTAACATATTTCCACTTAGGTACGTACTTTAGACGTAATTTGCTGCTCGCGATTACGTGATTCATACTTTGTGCTAAATTTCATGTTCTATGAATTTACTTGTGAAGCGACGTGCTTGCGTACGTTAACTGATTTTGACAATGATTTTTAATGAACTGGGTTGTAACTTGTGTATATTATGCATCGCTTGGCTGCACTGCTTTTTCACTGATGTCATATTTTTTAATTATGTGCCTGCTGTGCTTGTTTATTTAAATTATAATTGTCACCTGATTTATTGTGCTGATGTGGTTAGGTATGTAAGTTATACTTTGTGATTTATCTGCTTGCGCCTTCATGTTTACTTATTAAGATTACATATGAACACTTATTTGCTTATGCTGATATGATGCTAATGACCTGTTTGCTGCTATGCGTATGGATTGCATATTAATACATATCTGTTGTTATCATAACTACTCTTTAATTTGGTGTATCGAAATGCTGATATACTGTGTAAAAACAGAGAGTTTAGGTCACACTATTGGATTAATTATAGATTGTTCGCTTGGCAGAGCCTCGTTGTAAGAATTGTGCTGCATCCACTTGTTGACATTCTGTATTCTACTGGTATATTTACTCGCTATTGCTTGTTTTGCTTACGCTCAGTGCCTTATATTTTTAAGATAAAAAAATGAACTGCTATAATTCGACATAAACGACATTAGTACAAGAAACTTCATAGAAGTCACATGAGCTGAGGTTTTAAGGAAGCTGTATAAATTTATGCTAATAGGAAGGAAGCTAACGACATGATATACCATTACTAGGTTTAGACCATTAACAATTATTACACTGCATTCTTCGTGAGCAATGGAAATAGGAAGTGACACTTGACACAAGAAATACTCCACATGTTTGCTTCTGTTTGCCATAATTCTTGATGTGGTGTACACACTGTGAAATATTATGACCATTCACACTCCGTAATCGTACTTAATCACTGAGAGTTATTCGAACTAAGTCTGTTAGAGGTCATGTACGCATTTCTGTTGTTTATAATTCATAATGAGTAGAAGATTTGGGTCAGACGGATTACACAGAGGTTGTGTGTTGACAATGTGTCTTCAGATTGTATGGGATGATGAACTGAAGTTTGCACTAGGATTTTATCTGTACTTGTTCGAGGAGACTGACTAGAGGAAAGAGTTGTCTGGAAGTGAGATGATATTGGCAATAAGGTTTATATGTATCGACGTATTGAAGAGGTATTATTGAGGTATTATTGAGATTGTGTGAAGTTGATGATTATTGGAGTTTTTGTGGACAAGAGGTAAGATAAATGATATTGATGATAAGATTTATATGTATCGACGTAAGAGGTATTATTGAAGTATTGAGATTATGTGATGCTGATGATTATTGGAGTTTTGGTGTATAAGAGGTAAAGTAAGTGAGGTGTATATTTTTTTTGTTGGTCTTATGGAACAAGGAGGATGAAGATAGCAGACTAGAACACTAAAGTAGAAGGAAGATAGTCTATACACACACTTTGTTAAATCACTAAGCAGTATATAACTTTTTTTTTTTTTTGAGAGAGGAAGTATTTGCATATTTTGGCTCACTGACAGTTGTTCAGCAACTGTACATTTTGATCTGGCTTGGCAAACATTGGTCTTGACATGATGACTATGACGTTGACTAACTATTATTGACTGTATACATTGCTGCCACTACTATTTGATACACAAGATGAACATCAAATTTTGACAGAATTGCATTTACACAGTTAACACTATTCAATTACACAGTAGTACTTAATGTGGATGAAAGATGAGTGAGTGTGTTTTGTATGTTTTCCTTTCCTAATCCTACCCACCTGTCTCCTAAATATTATTTTATTTGTTTGTAGTGGCTTGCACTGACACCCATAAATATTATAGGTGTACTGATATTTGAGTATTTATAATAGTTAATATGACAATTATCAGATATCTTTTGTGTGTTTATTAAAATTTGTATGTTTAGTGTAAGAGCATTGTAAAAGCATTTGTATGTGTATTCAAACTATTGTTCATGCTTGAACTGTCTGATTAGTGATGGTGAATATTATGAACTGTTACCTGCACTTTTCAACATAATGGGTGCCACTTAGGAATGATTAATTTCTGCTGATGAACTGTGTGATTAGGATAGTGAATAATATGGACTGTTACTTGTACTTTTTCTACATGATTGGTGCCACTAGGACATGTTTAATTTCTGCTAATAAACTCTGATGAACAGTGTGATCAGTGATGGTGAATATTATGGACTGCTCTCTGGACCTGCTCATCATTGCTAGGTGCAACTGATGGACTGCTTCTGCTGAAATGATGTCACTTGTTGGTGTCTGCACCTGCTCAACATTACTGGGTGCACAGATGGAGCTACTTCTATGGAAACGATGTCACTTGTCGATGTCTGCACCTGCTCAACATTGCTGGGTGCCACTGATGGATTGCTTCTTCTGAGATAATGTCATTTGTTGGTGTCTGCACCTATTCAACATTGCTGGGTGCCACTAATGGAACTGCTTCTACTGAAATAATGTCACTTGTTGCTGTGTGTACCTGCTCAACATTACTGGGTGCCACTGATGGACTGTTTTTTACTGAAATAATGTGACTTGTTGCTGTGTGTACCTGCTCAACACTACTGGGTGCCACAGATGGAACTGCTTTTACTAAAATGATGTCACTTGTTGGTGTTTGCACCTGTTGACCATTGCTGGGCTGGAATTATCAACTATTGTTTTTTTTTTGAATAATTAAAAGTATTTTATGTTAACATTTGTATACACTGATTTTTTGTGTATTGTGTAAACTATTATGTAAAGCCACATGTATGAAAGAATTTGTATTGCCTACTGTATTCTATATATTAGGTTATTGAAAGGTCAGTGCAAAGCCAAAATTTTAACTAATTATGTGATATTTAGGTATTAATATTATCTTTTATTTTTGTCTGTATTTTTGTGGACGAATTTGGTGGTATTTTCACCACCAATGCTGGCAAAAATACCATCAAATTCTGGCCTGTGGAGGAGGGGGATATGAAAGGTGGCTACACTGAGCCACTGCGCCAGAGATTGCGCCAAAGAGTATTATTAAGCCGCCTCCACAGTGCTTGGGGAGAGCTCGTGGTAGTCAGTGCCTGTAAGAACTCGTAGCAGTCAGTGCTTGTTAAGAACTCGTAGCAGAGAGTGTTTGTTGAGATGTGCTAGTAGGCAGTGCTTGCTGAGATGTGATACTGAAGAGTCTTATTGAGATGTGGTAGTAGAGAGTCGGTGTGGAGATATATTGTAAGGATCAGAGTGATTTTCATCAATATAAATGAGGTAACAAACTCCGTTTCTTTTCTTCTCATTATTTCAATGTCCTGAATAATGCGTCATTACAGGTTCAGTCAACAAAGCATCTGGCTTGTGTTCTTGTATAAGAGTGTAATTCTGGTTTTCTTACGCAATTATAGTATTTCTATTTTTTAATTACTTCAGTATAAATGATATTTAAAATTTCTTGTCTTGTTGAAGAAGAACCGTGCCAGATGTGCGTTGAGTCATACTTCCACATACAGAACAGTTATACTTGTGCTTTGGTTTCGTAGGTTTCATAGTTGCTGGGGACTTAATTAATTAATTGTGTTAACGAAAATTTTCTTTCATTCTTTGTTGTTGTTCTATGCAGTCAGATAGCGTACAAATACTAGTCAGGGCCAACCGTTTACGAAACAGCGTAATCGGACTTACAGCTACTAAAAATATTCTCATTTTAAATAATTATGCCACCATGCTATCTACATATACATACATACTCCGCAATCCACCATACAGTGCGTGGCGGAGGGTACCTCGTACCACAACTAGCATCTTCTCTCCCTGTTCCACTCCCAGACAGAACGAGGGAAAAATGACTGCCTACACGCCTCTGTACGAGCCCTAATCTCTCTTATCTTTGTAGTCTTTCCGCGAAATGTAAGTTGGCGGCAGTAAAATTGTACTGCAGTCAGCCTCAAATGCTGGTTCTCTAAATTTCCTCAGTAGCGATTCACGAAAAGAACGCCTCATTTCCTCTAGAGACTCCCACCCGAGTTCCTGAAGCATTTCCGTAGCACTCGCGTGATGATCAAACCTACCAGCAACAAATCTAGCAGCCCGCCTCTGAATTGCTTCTATGTCCTCCCTCAATCCGACCTGATAGGGATCCCAAACACTCGAGCAGTACTCAAGAATAGGTAGTATTAGTGTTTTATTAGCGGTCTCCTTTACAGATGAACCACATCTTCCCAAAATTCTACCAATGAACCGAAGACGACTATCCGCCTTCCCCACAAATGCTATTTCATTCTTGTCCCACTTCATATCGCTCTGCAATGTTACGCCCAAATATTTAATCGACGTGACTGTGTCGAGTGCTACACTACTAATGGAGTATTCAAACATTACAGGATCCTTTTCCCTATTCATCTGCATTAATTTACATTTATCTATATCTAGAGTTAGCTGCCATTCTTTACACCAATCACAAATCCTGTCCAAGTCATCTTGTATCCTCCTACAGTCACTCAACGACGACACCTTCCCGTACACCACAGCATCATCAGCAAACAGCCGCCCATTGCTGTCCACCCTATTCAAAAGTTCATTTATGTAGATAGAAAACGACAGCGGAGCTACCAAACTTCCCTGGGGCACTCCAGATGATACCCTCTCCTCCGACGAACACTCACCATCGAGGACAACGGACTAGGTTTTATTACTTACGAAGTATTAGAGGCACTCACATACTTGGGAACCAATCCCATATGCTCGTACCTAAGTTAGGAGTCTGCAGTGGGGCACCGAGTCAAACGCTTTCCGGAAGTCAAGGAATATGGCATCCGTCTGATACCCTTCATCCATGGTTCGCAATATATCATGTGAAAAAAGGGCGAGTTGCGTTTCGCAGGAGCGATGCTTTCTAAAGTGGCCAGCAACTTCTCTGTCTCAAGGAAATTCATCATATTCGAACCGATAATATGTTCGAGAAACCTGCAACAAACCGATATTAAGGATATTGGTCTGTAATTTTGAGGATCCGTCCTTCTGCTCTTGTTATATACAGGTCTCACCTGCGCTTTTTTCCAGTCGCTCGGGACTTTACGTTGGGCAAGAGATTCGCGATAAATGCAAGTTAAGTAAGGAGCCAATGCAGTACAGTACTCTCTGTAAAACCGAATTGGAATCCCATCAGGACCTAGCGATTTATTTATTTTCAACCCATTCAGCTGCTTCACAACCCCAGGGATATCTATCACTATGTCCTCCATATGGGAATCTGTACGAGACTCAAACGGCAGTATGTTTGTACGATCCTCCTGCGTGAAAGATTTCTCAAATGCTAAATTTAAAATTTGAGCTTTCGTTTTGCTGTCTTCCGTTGCCAGGCCAGACGGAGGGTCGTTATGTCAGATTCTGTGCAACTGGACCCTTAGATCGTCAAAATCCATAGCTGGTTGGTTCAGGGAACAGGCCCTCGTTTTGTATTACTGCGAAATGTGTTCGCAATCATTAACAAAATGGAGTTTCTTATTGCAGCGAGATAATTTAACGAATTTTCAATCAACGGTTTTCTCCTCCGAATGTTAAAATATTTTCGTAAATGCCGGCTGTGTAGAGAGATATGACCATCACAATAAACCAATAGAAATCAAACACAAGGATACAGGTATTTCCCGACTTGCTGTTCTCTAGTGGAACAATCGAGCAAAGGTCTGAATGTGATTAAATGAACGCTCTGCCAGACAATAAAGACTGAGTAATCATGTAGATGTAGACAGGCCTTAATTTTACACTGAATTCATTAAAGACATTTCTTTAGGACTGTGTGCTGTGTTTATATTTTTATATTATTTGTTTCATACTGTAAAGAGATTTCATTTCTTATCTATGCAGTATAAGACTGAGATAAAGAACTAAATGAGGAATGCTTCGTAATGAGTGAGAATTTTTATCTAATGTCTTTCATTAATTATGTACTACAATCAGTGGCGGATACATATGGAGGGCGCGTGGAGCGCCCTTCGCCCTCCTTCCCCATACCGCCCCCCCCCCCCCTCCCTGTGGCGGGGCCGCCCTCATTGCCACCAGCGCCCCAGCGAGTCAGCTGGCTGATCGAGGAATAGTCTGCAAACTTCAAAGAAATACAGTGTTGGAGGGATAGAACAACAGCTGCCAAAGCCAATGTTCTCTTTCGAGCTCTCTCTAATTGCGAGTTTATTATCACTCTGTTTGCACTGAGTGACACTATGAGAGTCACGTACCCAGTCAGCAAAATCTTTCAGGACCCTACGTTGGTTGTCGCGATGGCAAAAGCAAAATCAGATTCGACGCTCAGGGTGTACGACCGCATGAGTACTAATTCAGATAGCCACTTTGCTCGTATTGTTGAAGAGGGCAGTTTTGGAAGAGTGAGATGTGGACATGAGTGTTCCTCGTCTTACAGGTAAACAAATACACAGGGAAAACTGCGATCATAATGATGATGCTATGACATATTGCGAAGAACTGTTTTTATTCCAACACTGGACCATTTTACGACTGACATTAGAGAACGTTTTGCTAAAGAAAATATTTATCGTTTAAAATTGAACATACTTTTGCCCACACAACGACTGAAACATTACAGTAATGATCTGGCACATAAATTGAACCAGTGCTTAACTGAACTGCCGTTCCTTGAAGATTAAGAAGAGACTAATGGGAGAGATTCTTCAATACAAGCAAACGGGCGTAAACGCCCTTAATGATTGTGATCCCGTTATGCAAGCGTTTTATGTTTGTCCTAAATCTGATTAACCTACTTTGCACAGCCAACACAAAATATTTGTGAGCCATGGTAAAAATTACTGTTTTGAAGAGAGCGCCGCAGCGTGTAGTGTGAAGCTGTCGCCCTCCGCTTCTGGCGGTGGCGCAGCTGTGGCAATCGCTACTTTGGTGTCTCCCTCTGGTGGGAAAGGGGAAAGGTAGCCTGTTCACCTGCATTTAAGGGGCGGTATGAGCTCGCCAGTGGGCGGGCGATCATTGTAGGCAAAACCACCCCTTCCTTCCGCCTCCTCGATTTCTACATCACCATCTATGGCCGTCCTATCGCCCTCGCCCCCACCCTTGAGTACCTTGGTGTCACCCTCGACCGTCGCCTCTGTTGGACCCTCCACCTCCGGACGATCCAAGCCAAGGCCCACTCCGACTCTGTCTCCTGAAGCTCCTTTGCGGCTGTACTTGGGGTCTGGACCCCTCCACCATCCTCCATACCTATAAATCCCTCATTCGCCCTATCCTTTGCTACGCCCACCCTGCCTGGATCTCCACTCTCCCTACCTTTTACAAATCCCTTCAGATCCAAGAACGCCATGCTCTTCGCCTCGCCTATCGCATCTGTCTCCCCTCCCCCAAGCGAATCTTTTACGACCTTATTCCCTACCCCCACCTCCTCCTTTTCCTCGAACGGATACAGATCCTCTACACCTCCCGTAAACTCGATCCCCCTCACCCACTGGTCTCTCCCAGCCTCTCCTGCCCCCGTCCACTGCCGCGCTTATACTTCCACGTCCCACCTGCTCTCCATCTCTCCACTCTGCACACCCTCTCCCAAGGTGGCTTCCGCCAGCTCCCCCTCCCTGATGATCCCCTCCTCCCCTCCATCTACCCCTCCTACCCACTTTGATCCTCCCTCCCTCTTCCTGTGTTTGTTCCTTCGGGCACCCTCTCCCCCTTCTCTCCCATCCCTCCTCCCTTTCTCCCCACTCCTACCCCAGGATTCCCCTACCACCATACCTCCATTCCTCCTCCCATCTCCTCTGCCATTGGCATCTTTGATCTCCCCTCTCCCTCCCCCTCCCCCTTCTTCCCCTCTTGGCAGATCCCAGACTCGCACACGTTACGTGGACATTCGCGCGCCGGAGATCATCGCCATCTGTTTCTCGTATGTGTGCCATCGTGTTTGTGTTTAGTGTTCGCCGTCACGCTCCAACGTTCACCTGTGCTGTAGAAATCATCAGTGTTTGTGCGCCAGTTTTTCGAGTGTTTCTCGATGAGTATGTATGGCTTCGTGTTTTGTATTCTGTGTCTACTGTTTTTTGCCCACCAATTTGTTAAATCTCTTATGTGTCTTCTTTATGTTTTCTCATTGTTAACACTGAGGCTGAGGAGCAGCATAAGATGCTGCTGCCAGCCTACCTGATGTACAGGTGTTGAAATAACAATAAAGGGAAAAAAAACCTCGCCAGTGGGTCAGTCTGGGTCAGTCTCTCGTCCCCAGCTTGCTAGTCAGCCTCTCGGTCGCATTTGTTTGGCAGTTAGTGTCTGTCTGTCGTTCGGAGTGCTTGTATGTCTGTCGCTCGGATCAACCTTTAAAGACGGCAAAATGAGAGTCTTTCCACTCTGTCAGTAAGAGAACTCACTGAGTGGTCGCCCAGTCAAGGCTTAGTTCCTGCATCTGAGTCTGCGCGTTAGGCCGCTAGTCTGCTCGAGTTTGCTCAGGCAATGGTCATTGGTGGTTGGATCGATCGGTTGGTCAGTCGCGTACTGAGAGACAATATGACTTGTCCACCATGAGCGGTAGTTGCTGATTCCCAGTTATGTCGACCTTATGTTTGTCTGAGTTTGAATCAGGAAACCCTCTACGCCTTATTGGATACGGGTAGTACCTATTCCTTGCTTAATGAGGCTTGGGTTCTAGAATTTGGCAGTCTTACCAGGCTCAAACCTGAAAAGATCGCGCTTCGGAGATGTCGTATGCCCAGTGGTCAGGTGTTGCCTCTGGCGAGGTGGGTTAAGGGTAGTGTCTCGGTAGGAGGGTTCTCCTGGCCAATGACCTTTGCTATCGTTGCTAACCTGCCGGTAAATACGGTGCTGGGTTGTGATTTCAGTTCTAAAACACAACTTGTTCTGGATTATTCAGGGTGTAAGTTTTTATTAAATTTTCGCCAAGTCAGAAGTTCGGGTTTTGTGAATGTCGAGCGGCGGTGTCATCCATGCCTTCTTCCTTGTCGGTCACTACTGTCGATAATGGTAATCTCGATCACCTTTCCCCGAGTCCGATTCAGCAGGTCCATCAGCTACTGGAAGCTTTTCCTGACTTATTTTGCGATAAACTGGGAGTAACGAATAAATTAGAATATCACATTCGTTTGACTGACAATATTCCGGTTAGGCAGTCTCCATATCGTCTCTCACCACCTAAGATGAAAGTATTGCGGGAGAAGGTACAGAAGATGTTAAATCAAGGGGTTATCCGTCCCTCGACTTCTCCATATGCCTCTCCGATATTCTTGGTACCGAAGGATCAGGGTAGCGATTTCAGGGCGGTGGTTGATTATGGTCGTTTGAATGAGAAGGTGGTGTGGAATTAGTTCCCTTGCCCGATCTACACAATTCCTTTACTTGGTTTTCAGGCGCGTATTGGTACATCGGTCTTGACTTAAATCAAGCTTATTATCAGATTCCGTTGACCGAGGAGTGTAAACATGTTACACCGTTTTTCACAGATTGGAATCTATTCGAATTAAACCGGGTCCCATTTGGGCTGGCTACCTGAGCTGCTGTGTTGACTCGTTTATTAGCTAGTATACAAAGTGAATTTAAATTGCGTTTTGTTTGTAACTATTCGGATGACCTTGTGATATATAATAAATCGTTTTAAGAGCAATTGAGTCATTTATATTATGTATTTAATAAGCGTCAGAAGGCTGGTTTAACCGTAAAGCTCTCGAAGGTCACACTTGCGAGGCCACAGATTTCATTTCTAGGCCATATTGCTTCAGGCGATGAGGTTCGGATCGATCAAGAGCGCACTAAGGCCTTGCGAGCACTCTCACCTCCTACTGATAAGCGGGGAGTCGCTAACTTTATTGGTATGGAAAATTATTTCAGAAGGTTCGTTCCTAATTTCGCGGCCTTAGCTGCCCCTTTGAATCAGCTTCGTAAGACAGGAGTTAAATTTACTTGGGGTCCTACCCAACAGGCGGCCTTCGAACAGATAAAAACCGCCACCGCTAATCCACCGGTGCTTGGGGTCCCTGATTTTGATAAGCCTTTGATAGTTCAGACGAACGCGTCGAGTGTGGATGTGTCAGCCGTCTTACTACAAGAACGACAAGGTCAGCGGCAGCCTTTTGCCTATGCCTCGCACCGTTTGAATGATGCTGAGGCAAAATACTCAGTTTAAGAATGTGAGGCCTTGGCGGTCCTATTTGCATTAGAAAAATTCCGGTTTTACCTTGAGCACAAACCTTTTTTGCTGTAAACGTATAAACAAGCCTTAAGTTGGGTTTTGGCTAGGCCACGCAAGACCGGTCGAATCGCCCTTAGGGCCGTGAGAGTCTCAGCCTTTGAATTTAAGGTTAAGCGTATCAGAGGTTCTGAGAATGTGGTAGCTGATGCTCTCAGCCGTATGTTTGACCCACCATCTGATAGTTCGGAGGAGCAGCACCAGGGTCCACTTCAGGGTCAACTTTTGGTTTCGAGGGAGCTACCTCAGTTATTTAGTAATCTTGAAGAAAACCAGGTACGGGATGAGGACTTGGGTCCCATCAAGCAGCGGATTGGGTCAGGTGAGGTTATTGGAAATTACGGCTTGAGGCAAGGTATCCTAGCAGTGGGCCAAGAGCACCACCCTCAAATTTGCCTGCCACGAACATTAATCAAGCCAATATTTCAGTATTTTCATTACTCTTTGGTGGGATGTCACTTAGGAACATCTAAAAAGATTCACAAAATTAAGTAGTATGTGACTTGGCCTCATCTGGAGCGCTCCATTAAACAGTTAGTAGCCGGTTATCATGGACGCGAAACCTAGTAATGACCAACAGCAAGGTCTGTTGTCTTCGGAACGTGAAAATTATCCAATGGATCGTCTTTATATCGATTATGTGGGTCCGTTGCCATGTTCCAGTAGAGGAAATATGTATATTTTGGTGGTAATTGATGCATTTCTCGCTTTACTTGGCTTATTCCCAGTAGAAGTAGTACTACCACCGTAACTATTCCTCACCTTACTAACATCTTTTCGATCTTTGGGCCTTCTAAGCGCTTGGTTAGTGATAATGCCCCTGCTTTTCTGTCATGTAAGTTTAGGGCCTTTTGTTTCGGGAATGGCATCAAGCACTTAAACACAGCACCGTATTACCCTCAGGGGTCCTTTGCTGAACGTGTGAATCGCAACCTAACATGAGCTTTAATAATTTACCATCAAGTTAAAAAGAGTAATTGGGATACTAACTTGCCCTGGATTAATTTGGCGTTTAACATTGCGATTTATGAGGCATTGAAGACTACTACGGCCTCTCTCTTATTGGCCTATCTTATGAATTCGCCTTTGTCTTACTTATGGCGCATCCAAGACTTTCTCCCTGAGCAGGTATCCCCGGGGTTAATTAGAAGGAACTGGAATAGGGCTCTTCTCAATATAGCGGCTGCCCATGGCCGTCAAGCCGCGCGGTACAACCGTAATAGGCTTCCTTATAAGGGAAAACCGGGGGATCAAGTCTATATTAAGAATGTTCAGGGTCGAGGAAGAATGGGGGGCCGAGTAGGGAATTACACATCCCGCTTTATAGGTCCATGCACAGTGCTCCATGTGTTGGGGCCGGTTAACCTGTTAGTCAGACATGATTAGACCGGTAGGGAATATCGAGTCCATTTGAGCCAGGTGAGGTCTCTGAGTTCGGGCGCCTGTTCTATTTTGAGGGGAGGAGGTTGAACTGTGATAAAATTTGCTGTTTTGAAGAACGTACCGCAGCGTGTTGTGTGAAGCAGTCGCCTCCCGCTTTTGGCGGTGACGCCGCTGTGGCGATCGCAGCTTTGGTGTCTCCCTCCGGTGCGAAAGGGGAAAGGTTGCCTGCTCACATGAATTTAAGGGGCGCTATGAGCTCGCCAGTTGGTCATTCTGGGTCAGTCTCTCGTCCCCAGCTTGCTAGTCTGTCTCTCTTCCGCATTTGTTAAGTCTGCGCCTTAGGCCGCCAGTCTGGTCGAGTTTGCTCAGGCAATGGTCATTGGCGATTGGATGGATCGGTTGGTCGGTCGCGCACTGAGACACAAGATGACTTTTCCGCCTTGAGCGTCGGTGCATGTTGAGGTCGCAACGTGAGTCCAGTGGGCCGCGGCATATAGCGAAGGTAGTGACTTCGCAGTCGACACGAGAGCAACAGGAGTCAACCCACGACATCAGTCTGACCGGTGCGAGCTGCGACGCCGTGAGACGGGAGATCGGTGCGCCTTCCTGCGTCCGTTGAAGCGGCTGGCAGCGGACGGTTCGGGAGAGCGATTTAGGGGTTCTGTGCCAGGTCTTCTCGTGAAATCGCAGTTTATTAGAAGTTAAGTGATTGGTGATATGTTGTTTGATATACTCTTGTTAAATTCTACTTGTTTTCTTGGTGAGGTCGCCATTCTTCTCAGTTTGCCCACCCGCAGGTAGGTGGTTGTTTATAAATTGGGTGGTCCATTTCTCCCTCGTGGAGTAGTGGCGGGTTAGAGCAACCTGCGGTTCGGGTTGTTCGGTAATCTCCCCATCAATCTACCGTACTTTAGTAGCTGCCTCTGCCATGTTTGTCGGATTTCGTGTGTTAACGAATTTGTTACTTGGAGTGTAACGGCCTAATACCTGAAATGTTCAAATGTGTGTGAAATCTTATGGCACTTAACTGCTAAGGTCATCAGTCCCTAAGCTTACACACTACTTAACCTAAATCGTAAGGACAAACACACACACCCATTCTCGAGGGATGACTCGAACCTCCGCCGGGATCATCCGCACAGTCCATGACTGCAGCGCCCTAAACCGCACGGCTAATCCCGCACGGCACCTGAAATAAGTTTTTGTTCTTTGGAAACATTGATATTATTGCCTATGATCTTGAGAGGCGGTATCTGTGTACTGTAGAGCATCTTAACTATTGTTTGGCCAGCCTTGTAGAATTTTATGTAAGATTGCATTTGATCATTTTGGTATATGAAGTTGGCGCCCTTTCACCGTAAGACTTTTCTTAGAAGTTAAAATCAAGTTGCACCTTCGGTGGTAAGATCAATATTTCAATTGTTAGTGTTTTGTACTATTTCCATCACTCCTACGGGGGGGGGGGGGGGGGTGCGTAGTTTGTGTGCTTGAGTAAATTGTTGAAACTCTATCTGGCGTGTTGCAGATTTGCACCAGTGTAGTCTTTCAAAGGCTGTTGTGAGCGGTCGTAACTACGGCCGTGTCAAAAGGGAGCGGCAAGGTTCTCTGCCCGAAATCTCATACAGTCAAAACTTGTTTCTTTCTTGCCTCTGAATAGATTGTAACTTTGATATTTAGAGGGTGCTTTCTGATTATAATTTTAAATCTGTTTCTTTTATAAAATGCTTTTAGGCACTATTAAAGTGAATAAAATTCCCATTTGTTAAAAGGAATTTGGTTGTGATTTCATCAGTTACTCCTTGCAACTACTTCCATGCTTACGTAGTGTGATTAAATGTGTGAATGTTCTTGATGAATCGCTAGTAAATAAAATAAATTCTTAATAATATTCTTTGAAAATGAATCACGGTTCAATTTGCTTTTCTACCGGCTTCCGTTGCTGCAGTAGAAAGAATTTTCTTAACATTGCGGCATACAAAGACATGGCTGATGGCAACAATGAATGAGGATCGACTTAATGGCTTAGGTCTGTTAAACACTCGCCCTGACACTGATTGTCCTATTGACGATGTAATTAACCAGTTTGCCAGGAAGAAGAGGCGCATGGAATTCATCATTTAAAGAAGAGAACCACAATTATAACTTTTTTCTATCATAAGATGGCACTGTCTTGGGTATGTGTGTAATCAGTTGAAGTAAAATTTCTTAAACTTTGCAATTGACTTGATTATTTTATATTACGGTAAAAGTAAAGGTAGCTCAAGATATCTTTAGTTCCCCCTCCTTGAGACTTTTATGTATCCACCAATGACTACAATGAATTTAAATCTGTAAAATGTGTGCAACATTTTAAATAATAACTTTCTGTATTTTTGTTGCATGTTTCTGTAATTAATTTTCATTTCTGATGACCTTGGTTGCCATTGTAAGAGCTGTCTAGTGACCAGTAAATCCCACGATACGTTCTTTCAAAAATTTGTTTAAAACCACAGTGAGTCACCACAGATCTATAGCATGTTTTGCTATTTGGCTGTTCTGAGTAAATACATAATTTATTGTGTCTGCTGAGGCTTCTTTCACATTATTTAAATGGTGTGCCTACGGATTTTCAATAGACAAATCGTCTAAACAGCCAGAAGTACCCCATATGTAATTTATTCTGTTAAGTACTTATTTCACGTGTTTGTTACCAAACTTTGAGCTCTTACAAAGGAAATATGAACTTAGACGGCATACCGAATTATGCTAGGTCACAAGAACAGCCGTGGCCAACCATACTATAAAAACTGAGTTTACTACAGGTTTTTTCTAATAATAAAACAAGAAGTCGTTCTGGAACTGTTTGATTAGAGACCATTAAAATTTGCGTCACAGACGGCCTAATTAACAATTACACCGGCCTACAACTGAGTCTTGCGTGGAACCCGGCACTCAACCGATAAAAAGCAAAGTACGCCTGTACAGTGAGGTCTGCATTCGATGGCGATAGCGCGGACACTAGAGACGGTAGTTCGCAGCCGTGTCCAACCACATCCACCACCACCACCACCACCACCACCAAGGCGGCTGCACAGGTAGCGACAGGTGCGGAGCGATGGAGGTGGTAACGTATATAGGACGCTGACAACGATCAGAGCAGTGGTCATTAGAAAATACCTGAGGCTACGATTCTGTTAGTCGAAATAACGTGAAGAACTTGCGAGATAGTCCACATGGACACCCGAGAATTCTGCATATTATCCAACCGCCTTCATAGTGTGTCGGTCTGCCTTGGCAGTGAAATATAGCAGTGATTCTGTGTGGCACACGTTTCTCTTCCTGAGACATTTACAACTGTTATTCATTGTTAAAATTCGCTACAGCTCTAAAAACTATTTGTTTCTAATGAGAAAAGCACCACCCGGTTTCAGGTCGTATGTCCTATCATCAGGTGCATATTAAAACGTGAGTCCACAAAGAATCCATAATTAAGGTTAAAATAGGTTAAAATGTGTTAAAATAGTGCATCCCTGTTACATGGTATGTAAGAGAATATCCTCTTCAGTCACAGGTCTGCCAGAAAGCATCTCGCAGAGGAGAACAACGGTCCAAGATTAGGGGTGCGACATACGAGGATCCGCATTAAGGTTGACAGGCGGTCTTTCGAACACAGTTCTTCACAGACACCCATCGGATAAGTGCGACTCACAAACCAAAGTTGAAAGTTTGGGTTGTGTACTTATGAAGTACCGCGTTCAAAGACCGACTATCTGTCTCCATGTAGCTCCATGTATGGTGCACCCTTAAGCCTGGAGCATTACCCTCCTTTGAGAGAGGCTCCCTGGAATACGGTCAAAGAGAGTTATTCTCTTGTATGTCATGTACCACGGATGCACTATTTTAACTTATTTTAACCTTAATTATGCATCTTTTGCGGGCACACATCTTAATAGGAACCTGAAGATGCGACGTATGTCCTGTAGGCGGGTAGTAGTGCCTTCCTCTTTAGAAACACATAATTTTTTGCAAATGTAACGGATTCTGTTTTTGATTCTGTGTGGGTTGGGTTTCTACAAGTCTTCGATAGGTATCCTGAGATATGTGCACCAGATCTCTAGACACAGGTCATGCAACTCCCTTAACTTACGGTCCTGTGGTTTGTGACCATGGATCTGCCTACAAATAGTATGTCAGGAGAGTTCTATCGGTCTCGTATTAGGAGAATGAGGTGACTAATGTATCAAAGTCAGTTCACTGTTATGCATCTCAAAACACAGTACCACCATTCTGCCCTATAGCACTGACAGTTCCCTGGTGGATGTGATGGCTTTTGTTTTGATTGTTTAAGGTTGTTGTGGTGGTGTGTACGTGTTACTGTAAAACATATGAAGACGTAGCAGCAAGAATAACGGTATTATTTAAAAGAAATAAGTAATCTCTGATAATTCTTATTTATAAAAGAATTATTTTATCATTACGAATAAAGACTGAAACGCTGTTTCATTAATTCAATAAGTGACATTAAAATGTGTGCAGCAAATAATTAACACATCACACTACAACCTGTTCCCACAACGACGCTTGTGACATAAATATTTTTTGTAAAGTCATTGATAAATTACTCCGAGAAACATTAATTTTACCCACCAACCACAAAATTATTTCGTTTACGTAAAGTCTAAGATTGGTCTACTGAATGTTATTTTCACTGTTAGAATAGAAAAATAATAAATTCCTGTGGGTTCTTGCCCTCAGAGTTCAAATATTGTAATATCAATCGAAAGAATTGATGTCTGATTATTTCTGCAGTTTGAAATTGCCGCTCCATCCACTCACGTAATGGTGGCAGACAAAACACAACTAGACTGATTATTCTTACCAACGTAATTTTTCGTAGAAAATCAATAACACCAACTTCTCCCTTTATGCTGGATTAAATGTCGCAATCCTACAACGCTCTGACTGTTCACAATATCGCTTTTATTCACCAGTTACCAATAATTCAGTATGGCCTTACCAGGCGCTAATGGCCGCTTTCCGTTTGCTGCGGACACAAACTTAAGACATTCATGACAGGTTATCTAGTTACAAATAAAAATCGGAACACTACAGTTCCATTCCGTAAATTGTACATTATATTTTAGATTACTTGTACCTCACACAACACTATCTTTTTTACAATATTTAAAAGAACAGACCTTAGGTTAAACTTTGATTTCAGCCGCTTCATACATCAGAGAGATTAATAGAAGGAAAAAATTTCACAGATAATACAACGTCAATACATTCTTTAGGTGGTATTATCGTTTGTTATATGATTAAGCTTTGTAGAGAACTGCTTATAAAAATAATAAAACATATTGTTATTGGAAACTATTTAATTTCACAGTATTATAATAGGTCTTTTCTTTATTACTTTTCATATATAGGCTTAAGTCATTTCTGGAAAAATATTCATCACTTCATAAATCTCGAGCAGTGTCGCATACACTGGTGACATAAAATATTGGCGTTGGCATTACAGGGAACAACCCATTATCTTTGGGAAGGCATGGAGCATGAATAGATGCAGATGATCTGCAATTCTGATCACGGAATCGACAGCTGTAATGTACCTTAGATTACTACCAAAAGTTCCATGGAAGTCCAGGTGTGAAAGCCCCGTACAGCATTTTGAGCAACCGTTGCACTGGGTGACAGCGTATCGAGACTCGACCAAGGATCATGTGCAACAAGGAAGTCGACTCATATGAAGAGAATCACGGTCCATCGTTGATCAACCTGTGTCTATTGCAGGCGCAGTTGACGATGTCGTTGCGTCAAGAAGATGTCGATTGCAGCGGAGAACCACTTTCGGTATTGTGCGCTGAACTGTGTGCTCTAAAACACTTGTGCCTGGTTCAGGATTGTAGTCTGTTGTCAGATCTGCATAGATCTGCGCCTTTCCTAATTTATACTGCGAGCAAAGCTCTGACGTCCACGTTTTGTGATGAGGCACCGACGTTTAACACACTGTCACATGCCCGTGATAAGTCCTTCCTTCAAAGATTCCATAGATTATGTTTCTGTATGGGACAAAAAGGATCCAGAAATTTTGAAAAAGAAAACATAGTCCGTTAGAGACTGATATTATTTATTAACTGCGCGATCGACCGATTTCGACGTTGTGTCATTTTCCTGCCCATCTATCCTTAGATGCTCACGACAGTAGCACGACAACAGGCGACCAGCTTCGCCTTTTCTGAATTGCTGGTTCCCATCGGTCGTACCAAATAATCGGCTCTTTGTCGACTTGGACTTCCATGTTTGTGGCACGTACGTCATTAGAATGATTCCTTATTCACGTCTCCGCCATTAATTTACTTTCCTAATGGCGTCACGTGCCGGCAGGCGGCATTCAGACTCACCTTGGCCAATGGCCATAATATTTTGGTTCGTCAGTTTGTATTCAATATAGGATACGTGAAGTGATATGATATGTGCTACCCAATTACAAAATTGTAACCGCTTGACTAGGTAATGGCTTCATGCACTGAACAAGGATTTGCACTTATAAACTGATGAGAGCGTTACCACCTTGGACTTGAAGCAAATTTACGTGATGTCTTATGACGTACCTAGTAAAGCTGAAGAAAAATAACCTCACTGTTGACACGAAAATCACATACCTCTGGCGGAAAGTGAACGGATGCTTGCCTGGGAGCTGGCTTTCCCCACTATTATCGTGCTTGTCTTTTGAACGACGGTACTTTTGATGTTTTCGTATAGCTATTAAAATGGAGATAGTGGGATGATTCACAAAGAACTGTGAATGGATGTCTTACATAATAGCTCGAAAAGTGTAATTAAGTCTGCAAGATTTCTTTAATCGTCCGTAATATCAAATTTGAGTTTTTCAATATCAGTACAGGAATAGATAACGATGAAAACTGGATTTTCTTGTTGCTGTTAACAATTGTAGTGGTCTGGCGCATACAACTTAGTATAGGGCACCTTCTCAAGACGTCGTGGCCTAAAAGTATGCAGTGTTAAATCCACAGTATTCGAATATCCTTAGCAGCGAAACAAAGATGACAATGGGGTTTCCTGCGGATTAGGAGGTTGTGGCGTGAGTATGCATTCTCGATATCACAAACACACTCTGGACACAGCAACTCACACTTACGATTGCGTTTCGTGGGATAAGAAGATTTTAGTTCGTTTTTTCCAGTGCTGTTTCAGTAACTTCTGCTATCCCATGAAGACCACTGTGTGTAAAGACAGCAATGAACTATATTTAAACAAATATTTGTTATTTAATTTGCTTGTAAAAGTTCTAAACACTGAAAATGATGCCAGAGGAAAAAAATCCTCTAGATTGAAACTGATTTAGCTGCCTAGATTAGGAGAACATTTGAAATAATTAAATTAAAATGTATTGCATGCAGTAACAAAAAGACCATTTCCCAGACATAATTATAGAAAGAAAAATGTCCTTACGCTTTGTGGATTAATTATATGATGATTTGGAGCATTCAGAATTTCCAAAATAATAGTTCACGAGTTGAAAACACTTTTTTTGCTTGAATTTATTCTCAGTATATCGCTGTAAAATAAATACACCGATAATGACCCAGTACTATCAGATGCCAAACGAATATTATGTAATGATCCAATCAGTAAATTATTAGTCCAAGTTATGGAAATCATATGAAATAATTTATAAATCCCGGTCGTCGATTCGGTTGCCAAACTATGACTATGTTAAACTCCACTGCTTAGTTTCACACCTTAAATGAAAACAACTTAGCAAGTGTTTATATCAATTATGCCACACCTTAAGTCATTCTCATTGCTTACACTGATAAACAGATGCTAATCATTTACCAAATGAGAGAGAATATCTGAGATTTAGTTTAAGTTGGAATTACGTGAAGTAATAACCTTGTGAATATTGCAAAAATCAATAGCCCAAGGAAAGAAGGTACTAAACGAATATATACCACTGTGCAATAAAACCCTTTGTGCCACAAAAAAGTAGTAAGGAATTGGCACCCATCTGGAAAGTTCAATTGATGAGCCTCTAAAATTTAACTCCGTTCTTCCCATTCTGCACATTACTCACTCTATCCACAAACCCTCATTCTCTCTCTCTCTCTCTCTCTCTCTCTCTCTCTCTCTCTTTCTCTCTCCCTCCTTCCCTCCCACTCCCTCCCTATCCCTGTCTGGGATACACACACACACACACATACACACACACACACACACACACACACACACACACACAGAAGCTAAACACAACGAATGTCAGCAACATTTCAGATCCGCGCAACGTATCCAAAACATATATTAACGAAACAAATCGACATTACACAGCCCCAATAACACGTAATGGCGACAAAAATTCTGTGCTTGGCGAATAAATCGTAAAAATGCATTGGCGACGGCAGAAGCGAAAGGAAAAAGTGCACTACCTCGACACCAACAATGTAATAAAGACTAAAACATGAAAAAGAATAGGTAGTACGGTAAATAACACGATACGTAGTTGATTGTCTGTTGAAATTGCATAATAAACAGATGAGTAAACTACTGTGTTGCTGTTTACAGATGACAAGCTGTACATTGCACAGTAGACATGAAGCTGCTAGCATAAACAGGCAATAGCTTCATGTGAGGTAGGTAAACAAATTCTTGCATCCACTTTATTTCCAAATGTACTGCAAAACTGAACCTTCAGACATACTGTAAACATACAACACAGAATGCCTCAACTCAGTGATGCATTTGTTTTTATTTATTTAGTATCCCTGTCATCGTACAAATGTTATTGGACGTATTACTCATAGAAATTAAAAATATGGAATGTACAAAATGAAACTGCCTACAACAAGTACCAGTAAATTTACAACTTCTTTGCAATAGATAGCATAAATAGAACCATAGAAAAATAGAAACTTCACACATAATTTATCACATAGCTACATTAGATATATTGGAGATTAAGTTACAAAATCATATTCTTCATCTTCAAAACATTCATCTGTTGAGTAGCAATATTTGTCAAATAAAAACATTATAAGTTCTAATTTCAATTTTATATCATGCTTTACTGTATTGACACGATGCATTGTAGAGGTCAGTACCGAAGTAGCTATACTGCTGAGTTCGCGCTCTTTCTATTTCTTCTACGTGGGGTTCATTCTTGTTCCTTGTGTTATAGTTGTGACAGTCTGCATCTGTGTGGAGATTGCTTAGATTTGCGTTGATTAAGAGTACCCATTTAAATATATGGAGTGATGGGCGAGTAGGTTTTCCCGGTTATCTGAAGAGAGGTTTGCAGTGGGCTTGTACAGGACTGTGGGTAATCGTTCGAACAGCTGTTTTCATAAGATAAAAATTTATTTTAAATTAGATTTCGAGCTGGCCCAAAATGTTATTCCTTAAGAGGCAACGGAATTCAAATTATGCTACACAGATGCCTTTTAAAGTGCAAACATTTGCGATAACACTCAGTACAAAGCAGACTGAGTTAAGTCTGTGCGTAAGGAAACTTACATGTTGTTTCCAATTTTAGCTTCATCTACGCCTGGTCTTAATAGTGTAGAAACTGCACTCTCTCTATTAGTCTTTAGGCCAACTCTAGAGTAATGTAAACGTCGTGAATCATTTTACGAAAATGCACGTAGTTTGTTTTCTTTACATTCAGATTAAAGTTATTTGCAATGAACCAAATCCCAATACTTATTATGGCTTTATCAATAGTAGAATGTAATGAGTTTTTGAAGTCACTCACTATTACACTTTTGTCATCTGCATACAAAATAGGTTTTACTGAAACTGCAAAGCATTCACCTATATGAGAAGGAGATGCTGCTCTTCATGCCTCAACTCTGCACTATGTGCAAACCAGTGTGAAATGTTCGGCAATAATCGTTTATTTTACAAATGTAAATATTTTTTTTTACCAAGATGTTCCTTAAACGTTATCATGTAACCAAAATTTTATAGAAGGAAGATAAACAAACGAACCCTGTGAAGATAGCACAAAAGTTCTGAAACATGTATGGATGAAAACAACACTAAAAAGGTGTCTTGCATACAGTGGCATCTTCTTCAACTAGGTATAATTTACAAGGGCAGACAACGAGATTGTCAAACGTGAATAGTACGGAAAGAGCGCTAAAGAGCTATTAGAGATCAGAGGGTTTGGAGTAGCGTATAACTAGTAATAGTTAGCTACACGGCAGGAGCAAAACTTTGCAGTGTCAAATGTATGAGTCCATGGCGTTCAAACTATACGGATGAAAGGAAACAGCCAAATCTGGTTTGCCGTCTAGTATCCCATTCCAAGAGTCACCCAAAACGTGGGAGATTACAAAGGATTGCACCACAGTGCCCTTGCTTTCGACTGTTTCTTCAACCATAAAGCATTAGATACACTACAACACATTCCTTTTTATTTCAGATATCAACAAGCGGTTTGGCATCGTACTCCTTCAGTCAATGACAGACTGCTCACCGTTTTCAACAATCCTTCGCTAAACATGTAGATGCGAGTCCTCGTTAGGTTCGTAAAGTATGGATATAGGACGCTTACAGCTGTTTCTTACCGAGAAGCTGGACATCACCAAGGCCGTTGATTCATGTCAAACTACTCTGGTGCATTAGTTGAGCACTGCCAAGAATGTTTCTGTGGAGCAGTGTCCACACTCGAGAACTCGCAGTACGTATATGTAGGAGCAATTTCCGAGTTAGCAAAGAGAGATGGTTTCGTGTTCCCAACGTAAACATCCGAAGTTCAATTAACGTCCAGCCGTTTCAGTTCCACTGTAGGCAGCTCTCGAAATAAAATTACAGTTCGTTCTAAAATTCACTGTGGAATTCAATGTAAAGGGTGCAATTTTATTTCCGTCTCCAACAACTGTACCAGGGTCGGCAGTATCAGCCCCAGTACTTTATCATGGAATGTTTGCTTAAGCGTATGACCAAACAGCGAATACCACGACGTGTACGAAACGTTTTGTCTCTCTCTCTCTTTTTTGCGGTAGTGTCATTATCAGTTATTTATATTCGGGTTATAATTTTTTAAGAAACTGCATTAAATGCTTGAACTTGATGATGTAGTTCGTAATTATGTGTGTCACTAATAAGAAATCAGCAGCATCACAGTCTAATCGCTCTCTGTTTTTTGTATGTTTGAATTTGTTTACCATTCGACCTGTTTTATTCAAATTGTGTGATTTCAAGTCGAATACCTCGAGACTTCTTTTCGTCACACGAAGAGAGAGTGACAGATATATATTTCGCTTATAAAAGCATGTCAACTGGTTTTATTTTAAATGTTCTGGTTTTATTTCCGATACGTATTTCAGAGAGAAAGCTCAGTTTTGCCGTACTTTTGTTTGTAGACTATGCACGTTTGCAGTTAGGACAGAAGAGCTTAAAAGAATTTCACCATGGGCCAGCAGAGGAATCAAATTCGACATGTCATGACGAGAACCGCATGTCAGTCTAGGAACCTCTGGCGATAGGGGTTCTGTCTGAAATGTAAGAAATGCGTATTAGAGATAAAAATCTGGGAAACCGAAACACAGGCAGTTACGGAATTTTATTCATCGAGTATATTAATTGTGGTCCCTTCAACATTTCGTTTTTTTTTCCCTGCTTGCTGCTGAAATACAGCCCTAAATTCAGCTTGCAAGAAGAGGTGACAGGCTGTGATGTTTACACAGCTGAGATATACTTAAAGTGGTTGTGTAGAGCTGAAAACTAAATGTATATTCATGTTGTGGTCTTCAGTCCAGAGACTGGTTTGATGCAGCTCTCCATGCTATTCTAACCTGTGCAAGCTGCTTCATCTCCCAGTACCTACTGCAATCTACATCCTTCTGAATCTGTTTAGTGTATTCATCTCTTGGTCTCAACGATTTTTACTCTCCACGCTGCCCTCCAATACTAAATTGGTGATCATTTGATGCCTCAGAATATGCCCTACCAGCCGATCCCTTCTTCTAGTCAAGTTGTGCCACAAATTTCTCTTCTCTCCAATTCTATTCAATACCTCCTCATTAGTTATTTGATCTACCCATCCAATTTTCAGCATTCTTCTGTAGCACCACATTTCGAAAGCTTGTATTCTCTTCTTGTCTAAACTATTTATCGTCCACGTTTCATTTCCATACATGGCTACACTCCATACAAATAGAAAAGACTTTCTGACACTTAAATTTATACTCGATGTTAACAAATTTCTCTTCTTCAGAAACGCTTTCCTTACCAAAGCCAGTCTACATTTTATATCCTCTCTACTTCGCCCATCATCAGTTACTTTGCTCCCCAAATAGCAAAATTCATTTATTACTTTAAGCGTCTCATTCCCCATACTAATTCCCGCACCATCACCCGATTTAATTCAACTACATTTCATTATCCTCGTATTGCTTTTGATGATGTTCATCTTATATCCTCCTTTCAAGACATTGTCCATTCGGTTCAGCTGCTCTTCCAGGTCCTTTGCTGTCTCTGACAGAATTGCAGTGTCATCGACGAACCTCAACGTTATTATTTCTTCTCCATGGATTTTAATTCGTACTCCGAATGTTTCTTTTGTTTCCTTTACTGCTTGTTCGATATACAGATTGAATAACAGCGAGGATTGGCTACAACCCTGTCTCACTCGCCTCCCAACCACTGCTTCCCTTTCATGCCCCTCGACTCTTATAACTGCCATTTGGTTTCTCTACAAATTCTAAATAGCCTTTCGCTCCCTGTATTTGACCCCTGCCACCTTCAGAATTTTAAAGAGCGTATTCCAGTCAACACTGTCAAAAGCTTTCTCTAAGTATAAAAATCTCAGAAACGTATGTTTGCCTTTCCTTAAGCTATCTTCTAAGATAATTCGTAGGGTCAGTATTGCCTCATGTGTTCCAACATATCTACGGAACAATATTCGTCCTACTATTGTCAACATCGACAGAGACATGTTGGAAAAAGTGGACTGAAACTTCCGATTTCGGAGGAGGAGGAGATTGGTGTTTAACGTCCCGTCGACATCGAGGTCATTAGAGACGGAGCGCAAGCTCGGGTGAGGGAAGGATGGGGAAGGAAATCGGCCGTGCCCTTTCAAGGGAACCATCCCGGCATTTGCCTGAAGCGATTTAGGGAAATCACGGAAAACCCAAATCAGGATGGCCGGAGACGGGATTGAACCGTCGTCCTTCCGAATGCGAGTCCAGTGTGCTAACCACTGCGCTACCTCGCTCGGTCCCGATTTCGGCTCTCCAAATGCATTGAGCAGAACGTAGGCCACCTTCGAGATATCATTTTCAAAACTTGATGGAAAAAAAGTTTTGATGTTACTTTTCATAAAGAAAAAAGGATTAAATTGATGTCTCTAATTCTAACGGAGGACGTAGGTGCTACTCTGCGATGAAGAGATTAGCCCAGTAGAGGAATTCGTGACAGGCCGTACCAAACCAACCAAAAGACTGATAACCAAAAAAAGAAATATATATATATATTCTGATTTATGATTTGTTTTTAAGTAAGGAAGTTGCCATGCAGCGCCCTGTATTTTATATGTATATAATCCTTCTGGAAAAATTTCCTAAATTTTGGTGGATAACCGAACTAACAATCTCACTACCGCCTTGCTGCTTGAAACTGAAATAAACACAACTGCATGAAATTGATGGGACAATAGACAAATGCTCTCCTGAAAAAACTATCATTCACATATAGAAAAACGTGCAAAAGTCAGTAATTGAAAAAAAAACACAATGTCTCCTACATATCAAGAAACGCTTTGTAACTCACCGATTATCATGACAACCTTCGAACTACACGTATAAAAATATCCACAAAACTTCAACGAAAAAGCGCATGTTCTAATGACACACTGCTTGCTATAGATATAAGAGCTTAATGGGTGCAGGCATAAGAACACACACACATCAAAAATATGCATAAATTAATTATACAACAAAAGCGGATATCGCGAGGGAAAACACTGTCTAATTACACAGCGCCAAAAACGATAGTGAAACATAAGCAAAAACTGGTCTACACAGACAAAACAGCATGTCGTTCGAAAGAAAATGCTTGCCACCCGCAAACTGCCTTACCGTGAAAGAACAGCGGTTAAATAACGCTGGTAAGATTTGTCTAATGCAGGGCTTCCCAACGTGTGGTCCGCGGACCCATTAGGGGTCCGCCGGTTCTTTCTAGGGCGTCCGCGGCCACCTTTCACCAAATCGCGTAAAATAATGAGTAAAATCATTGAATAAAAATGTGAAAATCAAATTCATTACTATTTTTTTTCGTTTGAAAAACATGTGTACTTTTACTTCAGGTGGTATTCCCAAGCAGTGTCTGCGGTTCCTAAGTGAGAACGCATACACAGTTTAGTGCCGGAGAATGCGGTTTCTCTGACGGACTGTTGCGCAACAATATGGGGGTCATTCGTGCGCCGGCTCACGGCGCTAGATGCACTGAAACCTTTTACTCATGCGCGGAGCGAGTCTTGTCGACCAATCACAGCAGTCGCTGGCACGTATGCGGCCCCAGGCATAATTAAATGTTAAACTTGCTTTGGCAGTGCACTACCTATTTCATAAGTCGATTTTTGACCAGTGTATTACTTCTAACATGGATCGGTGGCTGAAGTCAGGATCATTGAAGAAGGGTGCAGTTTCTCCATCGCCTTCACAACAAGGGAAGTTTCCAGTTGAAATGAATGAGGAGGGAGGACGACCAAAGGAAGAACAATCACAAGAAGCTCCACAGCCGAATATATTATGTGAAAACGCAGCAAGTACTCCATCGGTTGCAATATCCTGTGGAAGTGGGATAACCATGAAGCGCAAGTACAACGAAAGGCTATTTAGAAATGGGCTTTATGGAGACAAAGGAGGGTAAAGCCCAGTGTGTAATTTGTGCGCGAGTCCTTCCGAACAGTTCAATGGTTCCAGTTAAATTGCGCCGCCATTTTGAAAGAACTCACCCGGACTTCCAGGCTAAAGACATCGATTTTTTCAAAAGGAAGAGTGTTGAACTAGATGCTTCTCAGCAATGCATGAAAACTCATCCAAAAACAATTAATGAAAATTCATTAAAAGTTTCTTTCTTGGTTATTTATCGAGTGGCAAAAACAGGCGAAGCTCATACCATTGCAGAAAGTCTCATAATTGGATCGTTAATTTCAAGTTGTCTTCATTCATCTATAAACCAAAGACTATTGATACTTCGGGGGGGGGGGGGGGGGGGGGAGCTCATTGGGAACATGGCACTTGCAACAAGAAGCTTTCAGTTCCCATGGGTTTCGCTCTGAAATTTAAAGTTACTGTGCTCTTGACTGACTAGGGGTCCGCCATGGTCTTTCGACTGAAGAAGGGGTCCGCCAGCTGGAAAGATTGGGAAATTGGGAAGGCCTGGTCTAATGCAATACAGGGAACAGCTGACTCTCACAGTTCGAAATAAAACACGTGCCACCACTGTCGTGTCTCCACGCCCCTGCCGCCACGGCGTTTGTTGTTCAACTGACGTTGCTGTGCCGACTGGCAAGCTGCCTATGATGGGCTCCAGCAGTCACTGCCAAAACTAGCGCACAGACAACACATTCCCAAAGAGAACTGGCACGCCAGTTAATGTATCAGGCTGCTGTGGTCTATTACTTGGTCTCTCCTTCAGACTTTTGTCTAGCTATCTTCTCAATGCCCAGACGGCCAGCATTGTCCCAGCAACAAGCCCCAGATGACCCGCATTGTCGCAGTTAGTGTGTGGGTGTACGTGTGTGTCCCTTGCCACCTCTGCAGCAGACGACCGCCTGTTACAAATTATCCAGCAAACGCCTCATATCTCTTAACGAACTGCCTGGATACTTGTTCGTTAAATTGGGAAAAAGCGAAAAAAATGGTTCAAATGGCTCTAAGCATTATTGGACAACATCTGAGGTCATCAGTCCCCCAAGCTTAGAAACTACTTAAACCTAACTAACCTAAAGACATCACACACATCCATGCCAGAGGCAGGATTCGAACCTGCGACCTTAGCAGCAGCGCGGTTCCAGACTGAAAAGCCAAGATCCACTCTACCACAGCGGCCGGCGGGAAAAAGGGTATCTCCCAAAATGAATGGGGGTACCTTAACAATACATAACTCACTAGCGGCTTTCCCAGACATTTTTCAAGTATACTAAGACAACTGGGACCTGTAGCTTTGTCTGAAACACCACAAATTATTTCACTGTCAGGGAAGAAAGTAATCTGTTTCTAAGGATCTGGACCAGGACTACCCAGGAGAAGCGGACAGGTCTCTGCCTCCTGTGGGAACTCATAGCTTTGTCTGAAACACTGCAATTTAGCACGTTTTCAGAGGAGATAGTGATCTACGAGCTCATCCTGAGCAGCGGTATGCTCACAAAGATTCCCATACCACCCAGCAGAAGTCAGCAATTTGCATACCAGTAAAACATGGATCATAGCTTTGTGTGAAATAGAACAAAATGCTTAAGTGTCAAAGGGGATACTGAGTCCTTCCAGAGAGGCCTCACAAAGTATTCTTAACCAATCCAGGAGAAGAAGTAAGCAGTTACTTTCTTTCTGGGATCTTGCAGTTCTGTCTTATAAAAGGTAATTAATCTCTCTAGCGACCTACTGGCTTCTTCCAAGAAGGAGACTACCCAGTAGCAACCAGCACGTGTCTGTCTGTACTGGACAATGGTAACACTGCATGTCTGCAGGACGAAGGCTCTCGACATAATTTGTTGAGACAGGTGGACTAACGGACTTGCTCCAACTTGCTAGTCAGAGTTCCTGCTATCCTACTGGTTGCCACCAAAATAGGGCGAGGGGTTTTAGGTTATATAAACCCTACCTCCTCCTAAGCCACCTTCAATCTTAGTCTGCTGCTGAGATTGTAGCACCTCTGTGATCGCCATGAAGCATTCCTCATCCGCTGGCAATGCCAGATGCAGATACATGAGACTGGGTGAAGACGAATTGGCATGAAAGTTTGTATTTACGTTCCAACAATTAAGATTTCGTTGAAATCGTGTATTAGTGTATCTGTGTGTCTATATACAAGTTCCTCAGCTACTATTTACTTGTAAATCGGTAGGAGGCTACTCTTTCTACACTTCAGTAATAGTTTGCTGTCCTGTCCCTTTATACCATGTATGTATGTGTTTGTGTACAATTTCCTCAGCAGCTACCCATTTGTAGATCAGTAGGAGGCTACTCTTCCTGAATTCTGGTGATACTTGGTGCCCTATCCCTTCTTATCATGTATGAGTGTTCAACTTCCTCAGCAGCTCTTTCACTTGTAGGTTGGTAGGAGGCTAACTTTCCTACGTGTCAGTGATAGCTGGCTCTCCTATTCCTTCTTACCATGAGTTTATGTACAACTTCCCCCACATGAAATTTGAACTTGGCCATCGGGCCAGCCCCTTGTCAGCCTCAGCAATGCAGATAGCTCTGCCATAGGCACAACTACAATTGAGGGATATCAGTTGAGAAGCCAGACAAATGTGTGGATCCTGAAAAGTGGCAACAGCTTCTTCAGTAGTTGCAGGGGTAACAGTCTGGACGACAATGATCTGACCTTATAAAGTCGACCAGAAGAGCCTTGCTGTTTTAGTACTGTGAACGACTGAAAGAAAAGGAAAACTACAGCTTTAATTTTTTCCAAGGACTTGCGGATGTATGGTTAAATGATGATGACGTCCTGTCAGGCAAAATATACCGAATGTAAAACAGTCTGCCATTCGGATCTCCTGGGGAAGAGTACTCAGAAGGATGTTGTCATCAGGAGAAACAAAACTGACATATTATGAATCGAAACGTGGAATGTTAGATCCCTTAATTAGGCAGGTAGGGTAGAAAATTTAAAAAGAAAAATCGATAGGTAGAAGTTAGATAAAGTGGGAATTAGTGAACTTCGATTTCATGATGAGCAGAACTTCTGGTCCGGCGACTAACGGGTTATGAATGCAAAATAATGCCAGAGTGTGTTTAGTAATGAATAGGAAGAATGCAAAATAATGCCAGAGTGTGTTTAATAATGAATAAGAAGTATGAATGTGGGTAAGCTACTACGAACAGCATAGTGAGTACTTTATCGCAGCCAAGACAGACACGAAGCCTACGTCGACCACTCTAGTGCAAGTATACATGCCAACTAGCTCCACCGATGGTGAAGAGATAGAATGAAGTTATTCAGAGACATGATAATTTTATTATGATCGGGGACTGGAATTCACCAACAGAAAAAGGGAGAGAAGAGAAAATTGTACATCAATGTGGAATGGGAGAAAGAAATGAAAGAGAAAGGCGCCAAGTAGAAGCTTGCATCGAGGATAATTTGACCATAGCTAACACTTGGTTTAAGAAACATAAAAGAAGGTTGTATATATTAGGACTTTGTTTTTATAAAACAGGTCTGATGATTGTCATTATTGGCCGAAACCGGTAATCTGTTAACAAATACTTTGTGACCATAGACATAAATTAAAGGAAACTTAAAGGTTGTATTCGTCCACCAGACGTGAAGACAAACTTTACGACTGATTATGTAATGGTCAGAAAGAGACTTAGGAATCATATTTTACACTGTAAGACATTTCCAGGGGCAAATGTGCATTTTTACTACAATTTATTGGCTAGAAACAGTATGTTAAAAGAGAAGAAACTGGAAAAAGGTAGCACATTTATGAAATGGGACCTGGATAAATTGAAAGAATCAGAGGTTTTTGAGAGGTTCAGAGGGAACATCAGGCAACGGTTGATTAGGAGAGGTGAAAGGAACAGAGTAGAAGACGAATGGATAGCTTTAAGAGATGAAATAGTGAAGGTAACAAAGAGTCAAATAGCTAAAACGACATGGCCTAGGAGAAATCCTCGGAGAACAGAAGAGATATTGAATTTAATTGCTGAAAGAAGAAAATTTTAGAATGGAGCAACTAATGTAGCCAAACGTTTAAAAAATAAGTTTGACAGTAAATGCAAAATTACGAAGCAAGAGTGGCTAGAGGACAGATGTAGGGATTTAGAACCATATTTCACCAGGAGGAAAATAGATACAGCCTACAGGAAAATTAAGGTGGTCTTTTGGGAAAAGAGAAGTAACTGTATGAATATCGAGATTTCGCATTAGTCCTAGGCAAAGAAGGGACACCTGGGAGGTGGGAGGAATATAAGGAGGTTCTATACAAGGGAGCAAGAGAGATGAAAGAAATTTTAAAGAAAGGCAAGTGGACGTAGATTAAAACGAGATGGGAGATGGGATGCGAGAAGAATTTGACAAAGCTCTGAAAGGTCAAAAACAAAACAAGGTAATATTCCTCTAGGACTACTAATAGCCTTGGGAGAGCCAGCCATGGCAATACTCTTCCATCTGGTTAGCAAGTCACGCGAAATACCCTCAGACTTCTAGAAGAATGTAGCGTTTCCAACTGTAAAGAAAGCAGCGGCTGATGTGTGTGAAAATTACCGAAGTCATGGTTGTGAAATACTAATACGAATTCTTTATGGAAGAATGAGAAAACTGGTAGAAAATGGCGTCAGGGAAGACCAGTTTGGATTCTCGAGAAATGTAGGTACACGCGAGGCAGTATTGACCCAACGATTGCCAGCCAGTGTGGCCGAGCGGTTCTAGGCGCTTCAGTCTGGAACCGCGTGACCGCTACGGTCGCAGGTTCGAATCCTGCCTCGGGCATGGATGTGTGTTATGTCCTTGGGGTAGTTAGGTTTAAGTAGTTCTGAGTTCTAGGGGACTGATGACCTCAGGTTATAAGTCCCATAGTGCTCAGAGCCATTTGAACCATTTTGACTCAACGATTTATCTTGGAAGATAGGTTAAGGAATGGCAAACCTACATTTAAAGCATTAATAGACTTAGTGAAAACTTTATAATTCTGTCAAAGACAACAAAGAACTTGGAAGAGCATCAGAGCGGAATGGACAGTATGCGAAACAAGGAAAATGAAATGCAGTAGCATTAAATCAGGCGATGCTAAGGAAATCAGATTAGGCTCCATAACGAAGAGAGCTTAACTGAGCTGCAAGTATGCCTCAGCCAAGTTAAGAGTGGTAGTATTAATTCTCTCTGGTGAGCTCTGTACCTCCACCCCATGTGGATCCTGTTTTGGCGGAGGACGAATGATCGATTGGGCGATCGATAGCTTGTGCCACGTTCCTGCACAATCTTTGATGTGAAGGGGACTTCACATGTTTGACGTGAGTGGCGTTGAGGCCATATCCCAGGAGAGGCAGTGATTGGTGGATCATGGACAGCGCAGGTCTGTGGGGCCGCGGGCTGGCTGTTTGTTTTACCATCCATAATACTTCCAGGTTTATCTGGATCATCATCTTCTGGACACGAGGGACATACACCAGAAACTTGAGCGGACACAGGCAGCGGGTCACCATCATCCAAGCATCTCCTGGCTGCTACAAGTTTGTCCACTGTATCTCGCTGCACAGCGGCTTTCGTTTTCGCAAGCGTGTGCATCGTGCAGGGGCAAATCTTGTTGCATATATTTAGGTGGGTTGTACTTCCAATTCAAGTTTTTGTTTAAAGCAGGTGAGGATTACTAACCAACTGTTCGCGTCTCACCTATCCATGTTTTCTGTGCAGCGTGACAGTTAATTTATAACAGTTTCCGCCTCGTGGCGTGATTTGAAGTTGCAAGTCGTGTGGCTGCTGAAGATCTTTACAATCAGATGTTAGTAGAGATGGTTGCCTTGGCAAGTTACCTCAATGTCTTTTAGTGGTATCACAGCTCATTTGTCTACGTGGCGAACGTGTAATCTGATGACTTAAGTTTTTATTCGTTTTACTTAAAAGCTACTTCTCTGTTCACCCTTGTATGATTGTGCCTTGAGGCGTATTCCTGCTGGTTGCTTAGAGAAGGCGAGGCGTGGTGCACTAAGTAATTTCGGGGACGTCCGTCCCAACAACGTTGTGGTGGTTTCATATCAAGTAGCTTTCATTGTTTTTGTTTTCTTTTAATGAAATCCTTTTAGATAACTCAGAATTATCTGTTGTATTTTAAGCAAACAGATTCGAGAGATGTTTATTGCCACCTGTTTTGAAGACTGTTTTCCTATCATGTTATACTTGTTGCAGAACAATGTTATATGAGGCGTTCTTGAGTTTTGTACTTAATCGTTTATAAAGCAACAAAGTATAAAAACCTTGGAAGAGATTGTTTTCTGAATTATCATTAATTGTTCTAAATTCTTTTATCTAAATCGGATGGTTTTATCTTAATAAAACAAGGTTCTGTTTGCCTAATTGTTAAAGTTACTTTTTCTGAGGAGTGTTGATAAATATTTTGATATGAATGATATTAAATGCTTATTTTTGTCAGGCAACCTTACGACGGTAGAGCGTACCGGTAGGTTGCGATAGTCTGTAAGGGTTCCGATAGTCTGTACAGACACTGCGTGCTTTCGATCTATGGGAAAGGTAGAACATTTAATTTGGCACATTTAATAGCAACGGGTATTTGTCAGTGCGGTACGTAAAGCATACACTTTGCTTTGATTGATTTTCTCTCATCATGCAACTCTGTGCCTCTTGTTTCCTGAGCATTACTGTTACATGTACCACCGTGGTTTATGTACTTCAGGAGATAGTTGTGTGGATTAAAATACAAACATTGCTTTAAACTCATTTTTCCTTGCCGTTACTTCCCTATTTAGACGAGTTAATACCGACTTGCACTTAGTTGTTAAGATTACAGCCTCCAGATGAAGGGCGTGTTATTTGCCTTCAGCAGTGGTCGAATTTCTCAACAGTTCCCTTATTACAGTTAATGTCAAAACCAGATTCAATGAGTGTGAACATTATACTCAACGTTTGTACGCATGATTTTGCATCATAAAGTATAGGTATCAAAACAGGGTCTTAGGATGTTTGCGGGAAATGGCCTTAAATGTTTAATTACGTCATTTTATAGCCATAAAAATTTGTTTTTCCTCACTAATTTCAGTACTGATATTAAAAAATGGAAATGAAATTCAAATGATTTGAATGCCGTTGAAAAGCTGCATTTGAGTCATGTGATGCCCGTGACGTCACTGGCAGGCATGCTGCTCTTACAGTGATATCCTGCTTCGGAATTTACGTTTCAGAAAATGGGTTGTATTGTACGAGTGCATTTATGACATCTCCTGAAAAATAGTTTTTGGATGTTCCAAAGAATGAGACGATGCATAAAATGTGGTTGCCACATGAGATAATGGTCACTGTACGTGTTCCCTTCCGGGAGTTTTATTTTGATGTAAGTGAACACACAATGTTAACGCTTGATCTCTTGTAGCGTGATAGGTAGCATTCTGGATTTCTCAAGCAATGTTCGCTAGATTGACCCTCGTTTGCAACAAGTTCTTTTTTTCCGCTTTCTTCTAAAGTTTATTTTTTTGTAGTAGAGATATGTCAGAACTCTAATTTCTGTATCATATTATATTTTAATATTTGTTTTCCTTCGCCAGCGTAATTTTACACTTGATCTAATTTGAATGTATCTTAAGGATGGTATCAAGAAACTGTACTTCATATCTGATACACATTTTGTCCCGCAGAACACATTATTCATCCTAAATAAGTCATTTGAGACAGTAATTTCGCACTTCCGACTATCTCCACTGAGGCTGTTGTAAAGCTGTATGATTTCACAATTGAGGCAGAAGAACCTTGATGTGTCTGTTGTTATACTGCGTGGTGAACTGCTGCTGAAACGTTATGATTTACGCTTAAGCAGTTCCAGCTGTAGGCATCTGTATCAAACTATAACAAATGTTTGTTCTGTTGTACATTTAAACTGATTGTAGTCACATTTTCAGCCACAAACCAGAATCGATAGACATCACTATTCCTGACTTGAGTAGATGATGTTAAAATGAAAGTCACAACAAGTATTTCATTAAAATTCCACAAAAAATTGCAACGACATGGTGCTGATGACCTTCTAAGAGAAAAATCTGCGGAGTCGCTCATACGCACTCCACGAAGCTGTGCATCTGTTCCTAAATTTTGCGGCTGATGTCCTCCACCCTAGGCAACGAGTAAGGAACCCACCTCAAACGAGCTTGGGATTTTCAACTTTTTGATAGCCTAGTCGCATTTTGCCGATGTATTAGCATCGTGTAATTATTATTATGGACGGCGTGCGTCATGACCAGTTTTTTATAATCTGAAGATGTCTACCACACGCGAAATGGGTCACTCAAATTTGAAAACAAAATCCCCCACAATGAAGACTGTATTTTAATCTCAATATTTACGCTGGGTTCTGTATCAGCCAAAAGGTTGGAACAGAAGGAATATTCAAAATTACAGATGTAGAACTTCGAATGTGCTTCCTTGACGACGGAGAGGTTGATTTCAACCATTTAATACCATGGAAGGAAATTTCTTCTGAAGCCAAGGTCACTTAATACACTCTAACATCCAAAAACGACTTACCACAAAGTAATTATCCGAGTGGTGTGGAAGTCGGTAGAGATTATATTGACAAACAAATAATTTCAATGAGCAAGTAAATAACACGTAGGTCCACTTCTGGCCCTTTTCCTGTCAGATATTGGGCTTCACATTGACTGATGGGATTGGTGGATGACGTTCTGAGAGTTATAGTGCCAAATTCCGTCCAATTGGCGCTTTACATTGTCAAATTCCAGAGTTGATTAGAGGGTCCTCCACTTAATGGTCCAAACTTTCTCCGCTGCAGAAGGATCCGGTGACCATGCTGGGCAAAGTAGTTTTTGGCAAGTACCAACACAATCAGTAGAAAGATGAGTTCCTCTTAGAATTGAGCCTCTTTGACATGAGAGGACGTGGCTGGAGACACCCCCGACAGAGCTGAGATACCAGTCTGATCGTCACCCGCCATGCGGCCCGACAACCAAGACTGAGGATCTGGGGTACCATCTTTTACAGGAGTATCCCTTTGGTATCATGTGCGGCACCCTTAAAGCACAGCGGTACGTCAGCAGTATACTATGCCCCGTTTTGTTGCCGTTAATGGTAAGCCATTCTTGGCTTGCATTTCAACAACATAGTTACCTCCTACACACGACAAAAGTTTCAACTGAATTTTGTGAGTGTAACGCGCCTGCTGGACAGAATTTGGCGCTGTATGACTCAGGACGACATCCAAAGACTATCATTCAAAGCCAGGCGGAATACCTGCTCCCGTTAGGACCAGAAGGGGACCGACGCGTTATTTAGTTGATCAATTTGTGTAGCTTTTTCTGTTTAATAACTCAATCAAATTAATGAAATCGTAATAATTTGTTTGTTTGCACATGTAGATCACTTCTGCCGACTTTCTTACACTCAGACAATTCCCTGTTGGTGAGTCATTGTTTTTTTATATATTGTGTTATTTATTTAATGTATGGCCGGTTTCGACAGACGCTTACTCTGATCTTCTAATCTTCAGATATTTAAATTTCCTAAAATCAGGAGATGACACGAACCTTCTCGAAACTGGTCAGTGTTAAAAAAATTATATTTAGCAATCTTGGCTCCAAGAGAAATTTCGTTCCATTATCCCAACAGATCGTTCCCATCACACAAAGATGTTTAACTTCAACATTCAGTACGGGCTCTGAAAACTATAACTAAAACTATTTTCCTTAAACCCTCTATTACTTTCCTACAGAACAGCACACGACATAACGATAAACCATATCGTAGAAAACTACGTAAAAGCCTCAGATATGCTAGTATATTTTGGATTTTATGTTCGACATGTAAGTACATGGGTACATTTATTCTAATTTGTGAAAATATAAAATCAGTTCTTTCATCAAAAACGTACGAACTCCCATAAGTAATGTGGAATTGACACTAGTTGTCACGAGAGGTGCACCTATAAGTATAAAAGGAGGCTGGGAGTATTGTTCTGTTAGTAGAGACGCTGTAATAGTAGAATAGTGACTTCGCACGTGGACCAGTCACTGAATGTCCATGATGGACATTTCAGTCCTTCTGAAGCTACCCAGAGAGACTGTCGGCGGTATTATAGTGAAGTGGCAACGCGAAGGAACAACCATCACTAAAACAGGCAGATCTAATGTACTGACGGGCGCAGACCGTCGAACATTGTGGAACGTGGTTGTAAAAAATCACATGATGTGAGAGGAAGGATTCACTCGTGGGTTCCAAAGTGCTACCGGGAGTGCGGCTAGCACAGTGATTGTGTGTCGGGAGTTAGAAAGAATGAGGTAACATGGCCGAGCAGCTCCTTAAAAGCCACACATTATTGCAGTCGTTGCTAAGGAACGCTTAAGGTGATGCAAAGAGCCACGCCACTGGAGAGTCTTTTATTAGATGGGTGTGGTTATGGTGTTGGCCCCTTATTCCTCTTAAGGAAGAGCTATATTGAGGAGGACCTGAGCAAATTTAAGAGGTTTGTGTGACGTATGCAGTATAGGCACTGTACCGAGACTATGACTCTAGCAGCATAACGATGAATTCTGTCACAGAGCAGCATCTGTGATGCAGTGGTTTGTACAGTAACATTCCTCACACTGACTGGCCTGCCCAGAGTCCAGAATTGAAACGAATGGAAACTGTCTCCAGAATCTAGGTTTCAGCACCCGTACTTTTTTTTGTTTCAGCTCTTGAGGAAGAATACTTTGCCATTTCACCACAGACATTTAGATAGCTTATTAAAAGTGTCCCCAGCAGAGTTCAAGCGGTCATAAAAGAAAGATATGGACATATCCCACATTATTGTCCACTAAAGAGTGTCCTGATACATTTAATGAGACTGGGTATGTGTGATGAAACATAACAAAGACAGAAATAAGATTTCGTGCAAGGAACGGCAGTACTGTGAAACAGCGATTAAGTCGCAAAACTGTTTTAAAACTGAGGGAATCTGGAACTGAGTTATTTGTGTGACCATGCTGAACGGGATTTCCAGGGCTACTTTTGGAAGCCTGCACACTAAAACACAGTAGAACCTTTTTGATAACCGACAGCATTTTGCCGATGTATTCACATCGCGCAATAATTTTTATGAATGATGTGAACCGTGACCAATTTATAGAATCTGAAGATGTCTACCACATGCGAAACTTGAAACCTCATTCGTATTAGGGAATACTGGTGCCAGTCACTCACTAAAAATAGCCCAGATATTAGTATCGTGTGTAGGCTCCTTGAAGTGCAGTTTTATTGTTAGCCTTCGTTCATTCTTCTTCCTAAACTTGTACCGTATCTTCACGCAGTTGGCATGTTAGTTTTGAGATTTTGCAGTGATGTAGAGGGTGTCCGGATGCCCTTATCGTTAATCCGCCAGGCGAATTCGATTCGGGGCAGCCTCTCCGAATCCCGGAAACGGCGTACTAACGCGTGCGGCGATCTGGACGGGTTAAAGGTATCCTTGGATATGTACAACCGGTTTAAAACAGGAACAACTAACCTGACGTTGCACATTTTAAACATATCAGTACCAGAGTCTAATTAAAAATGACGATAATTAGCTAACAAAAAGTTATTTATTCGACATTTCTGTCTGCAGAAAGAGACGCATAAATGTGTATTTTTCCCTTTATGGATATGAAATGCAAGTAGGCAATGTCTCTGCTCACTATTGAAGAGGTCAGGGATTTAAAAATTCATATTCATTTTAATTTTCTCCGTTTCATAGAAATTCGTTCAGCTCGTTATCCCGTAAGATAAACGAGATACATACTCCCAGCAAGAGGCCAAGGTCTTTACGTTGTTTACGAACTAAATTCTTTTCTGAAACTGATGGTTTGATATAATGCCCTCATACACTAATAATGTTCATAATTAAGCTCCGTTCACATTCCTAATAATGCAACTGGACGAGTAAATAATAATCTTGAATAATATACCTTTTACACTTCACACTTCTTGTTTTAACTACAATCAAAATAGTAACTCTTTTTAATACAAACAATTCCACATATCATCGAATTTTTATTATTGCTTATTACATATCTGGAATGCAGACATGTCCCAGATGCGCTTCCCACGTCCATAATGAACACTTCACACAGATTCTCTCTCAAATTACTACCTTAGAAAAACAAAGATATTAAATATCAACAGTTCATAGTCTTTAATCCATATCAATAAAATTCAACTGCTATAACTATTGTGTAGAAAATGTTATTCGAATGACAAGCACATTTTGTAAAACATAAATTGTTAGGTTATTTTTAAATGTAGTTTTTTATAAGGGGGTTTTAGCAATTTATGTCTGTCATATATAACTTTATATGCTGTTAGCCGGTATAGGAAGCAAGACTGATCATAGAGGATAACTAATATTTTCAGAAGAAAGTGGGGGGATGAAGAAACGGGGTTTCAAAATATAATGAAAAACATTGCCCAAGTATGAATAAGTCTCGCACACTGAGGGTTCCGTGCAAACTTTTCGTCCATACTGGGAATACAGAGACTCTACGTTTTTTCCCCGTTTTGGTTATAGGTTCTCGCAATATACAATACAAGGCAATGTCCCGGGAATTCTAAGACTGTATTAAAATCTCTACAGTAGTTCGTCTGACCACTCTGGATAAACAAAAAGAAACGAGCAGAGAGTTCGGTTTGTGTATTTAGCTACAGAATATTTTACAACATATGCTTTATTTAAATACTAAACATGACTACTACTTACAGTTTATGTTTGTATGCAGTAATGTTAGGGTGTTATTCTTTTGACTGATGATAAAAGAATGCAATATATATTCTAGAGGCATAAATATATTTTTGCTTGGGCAGTGAAACTATGTTGCCAAATTTCGTAATTCCACTTCAATTGGAAGTACTCCATAGGTTTTGATGAGTCAGTTTGCAAGTGTCAAAACATGTCACTGAAATGCGATAGGGAGCTGGTGTTAAGTGAAAAGGTACTGAGCCATAATGAGTTTATTAACGTTTCTAAAAACACTAATGAATTAATTTTTAAAAAGCAAAAATCCATGAATAACGTTAACAATTGCCTCCAGAACTGAAAAGACTGTTGCAAGAACACAACTGATAGCAAACACCTCAAAACGGAAACAGTATAAAATCTCTTCCTTTTAGTAAAGAATATTAAATGAAATAAAAAATACATGTACATTACAAACAGCAAAACACATGATCAAATGAATGTGTCACAAATATCAACCCTCAGCTTTTGCTAGTAATTATCAAAACACCATTGCCTTGAAATAACTGACAACCGTGGTTCAGATTTATGATGACAGAGGCGGTGGCAGAGGCAACGCCAGTAGCAATAATTGGTCCTTCTCTACTAAAATAGGACGGCAGTTGCCGCTAACTCAGTACTAGAAACATTTAATTAAAAATTTCAATCGTGGTACACAGGCATATTTAACTAGACTACAGTTAACAATAGTTACAATCACCTATACTGTCATACAGAGACAAGTCGTTAATTATTTAGTAAAGTTTAAACATGCAACAATTACAGAAAAGTACGAACATTATACAGGAAACTTTTACTTGACTACTGAGGCATAAAATTCTGCTTTACTTTTTTGTTTTGGTTTGGTAGATACAAACAATTTAGTAAACAACTCGAGCTAGTTTAAGCAGTCTTCACTGACTACAGAGTACAATTCGTATATCAGAAGAATTACATCTGCATTCTGTACCCTTCTAAAATAAATTTGGAATAGTGACAGCCACAAGCCCACACACATTGACGAATCTGAACTCAAGTAGTACCAGGCAAAACTTTCATGAATAACACACACACACACACACACACACACACACACACACACACACACATATATATATATATATATATATATATATATATATATATATATATATATATAATGGGTGAGTCACCTAACGTTACCGCTGGATATATTTCGTAAACCACATCAAATACTGGCGAATCGATTCCACAGACCGTACGTGAGGAGAGGGGCTTGTGTAATTGGTTAATACAAATCATAAAAAAATGCACGGAAGTATGTTTCTTAACACAAATCTACGTTTTTTTAAATGGAACCCCGTTCGTTTTGTTAGCACATCTGAACATATAAACAAATACGTAATCAGTGCCGTTTGTTGCATTGTAAAATGTTATTTACATCCGGAGATATTGTAACCTAAAGTTGACGCTTGAGTACCACTCCTCCGCTGTTCGATCGTGTGTATCGGAGAGCACCGAATTACGTAGGGATCCAAAGGGAACGGTGATGGACCTAAGGTACAGAAGAGACTGGAACAGCACATTACGTCCACATGCTAATTCCTTTTTATTGGTCTTTTTCGCTGACGCACATGTACATTACCATGAGGGGTGAGGCACACGTACGCACGTGGATTCCGTTTTCAGTTACGGAGTGGAATAGAGTGTGTCCCGACATGTCAGGCCAATAGATGTTCAATGTGGTAGCCATCATTTGCTGCACACAATTGCAATCTCTGGCGTAATGAATGTCGTACACGCCGCAGTACATCTGGTGTAATATTTGCCGCAGGCTGCCACAATACGTTGTTTCATATCCTCTGGGGTTGTAGGCACATCACGGTACACATTCTCCATTAACGTACCCCACAGAAAGAAGTCCAGAGGTGTAAGATCAGGAGAACGGGCTGGCCAATTTATGCGTCCTCCACGTCCTATGAAACGCCCGTCGAACGTAATTCGGTGCTCTCCGATACACACGATCGAACAACGGAGGAGTGGTACTCAAGCGTCAACTTTAGGTTACAAAATCTCCGGATGTATTTAACATTTTACAATGCAACAAATGGCACTGATTACGTATTTCTTTATATGTTCAGATGTGCAAACAAAACTAACGGGGTTCCATTTAAAAAAAACGTAGGTTTGTGTTAAAAAACACACTTCCGTGCATTTTTTTATGGTTTGTATTAACCAATTACACTAGCCCCTCTCCTCACGTTCGGTCTGTGGAATCGATTCGTCAGTATTTGATGTGGTTTACGAAATATATCCAGCGGTAATGTCAGGTGACTCACCCTGTATATATATAACAACGGGCAACCAGGACAGAGCGTCAAAATAGTCACCACGCGACAAGAAGTGACGTGCACAGTAATCGGATGCTCACCGCGATATCTCGTAAAACCCAGCGCCCATTGACAAACGATTGCTTAGAGAGCGCCTACAGAAAGATATAACGAAGATTACTCGTAGTCGGAAGCCCACAGGTATCATCCAGCAGACGCCACCGCGTCCTGTACTTGCAAAGGTCAGACTGTACTCCAACCCGGCACCATAATGGACACATACTGCTTGCGACTTCCATAGAAGGGGACACGCCGAATACTGAGCGTCCTGCCGAAATAGCTTCTAACGAGCAGTGTTCACGGCTGCGCCCAACACTCGGCGAAGCCAAATCCACGGTGAGCAATGGCACAATTCTGGCCAACGGGCAACGGAAGACGCTTTGCCACAACCCTACACGTCGCCTCACTTGCGCTCCTTGCCGCCCCTGTCACACTCTACTATTCTGCAGGTCGCCGCAGCCCGTAACCACCTTCTCCTCCGAACTGCCCTCTACCGGCGACAGCGACGCTCCACGCGCTGTTGCGGCCAGAGGAATTCCAAACCCGCGCGAATTACGCGAAATTAAAAGCGGGCGCATCACATAAATAGCCGAATCTTTCGAGTGCATTTACTTAGAAGTTTAAAGTGTTTGCACCTCCTATAGACAATGGACGTTAGTAAGTAGCATAAATTTGAATTTGAGTAGCCAACCTTTTCAACAGACAAAAGTAGCCTTAACAGACGGATAAAAAGTATATAAGAGATATTTGAGTATGTTATAAAGTCACAGATTAACAATTACCGGATTTTTTCTTTACCTGTACTATGAAACCTGAGCATTTGCTAAATTTCATGATTCTGGGTCAACGAAATATACCCTACGGGTTTTGATTAGTGAGTTTCCGATTATCAGAATATATTATATAAATGGCCGTATTTTTTGAGTGAACTGAGTTTGAAGGTTAAACTGTTTATACTGACAAAGGACATTAGAGGTTGATATATGACATGAACTTGATACATCTACTCGTTCCTGAGAGAAACGGTTCTTAACAGTAGTACAAATCGACAGACAGATAGACGGGCAGACAGACGGACAACAAAACGTATATATAAAGCTTCCGTTTTCACAGACTGAGGCACGGTTACGTTTCCACAGACTGAGGCACGGAAGCTTAAAAGTGTGACCTGATAAATGAAATTTCAAAATATAGTCACATCAAAATGGATACACGAACTCACTAAGGAAAATAAATTTTGCTAGTGCCCAGAAATATCGTTAGAGTAAGAATGGTATCGAGAATTTCATAACACAGCTGTGTGGTTATCTACTACTGCATACATATCACATAAGAATACATTTGTTTCAACATGTTGTACTGTGTTACGGTATAAAAGACAAATTAAAACGGTTAGGGTATAGGATACGGAAACACGTTGTGGGAGAGAATAAAAGAGACTGAGAAACAGATATGAGCCATGTGTGGCTCGTGTTGGTGCCGTTGGTAGGTTGACATCGTGTAATAGTGACAGTGGTATCTCGTTTTCTTCTTGTGTTTACTGGCGCCACTACATTTGCTAGTGTTGTCTGTCCACGAGTGGCAGCAGCAGCGTTTATCGACAACTAGTACAGTGGTACTATCTTGGCAGTACGTCAAGTGTTTCCCGGGTCCGGTACGTTGACAGTTCGGTTGGGATGGAGCAGCAGTGAGGTCCGACAGCGCAAGGACATGAGAGGACCACTGGCGGCACGCGGGCACTGCCGGATAGAGGGGCTGTACTTGCGAGGGCCACAACCTCATTGTCCACCGGACCCAGGACGTTTGCGTTGAGTGAACATGAAGCCATTTGTGAAACCTCCACTGCCGGCCGTGGTGGCCGTGCGGTTCTAGGCGCCTCAGTCCGGAATTGCGTGACTGCTACGGTCACACGTTCGAATCCTGCCTCGGGCATGGATGTGTGTGATGTGCCTAGGTTAATTAGGTTTAAGTAGTTCTAAGTTTTAGGGAACTGATGACCTAAGATGTTATGTCCCATAGTGCTCAGAGCCTTTTTTTTTTTTTTGAAACCTCCACTATTTGGAGATTAAACCGGTTGTTCCCGCGTTGCTGCTCGCAGGGTCACTGACACGAAGAGCAATGAGTGGAGTGTTTGGAGTTGGCGAAATTAATTAGCCGTCCTCCACATCTTATTGAATTCCTTGTGTTCATTCTTGAAATTCTACCAGCGGTATTTTTCTGCCTAGTGGCCGCTAACGCCCCAGTTACCTGCCCTGGAGGTTAGCGTATTTTCGCGGCAGTGTTCTTTTCCTCGCCTTGCCGCTGCTGTCTGGTAAGGCGTGTAGTTCGACAGCCTCCTTGATTGTGGTTCGGATATTTTGTTCTTTTGGACTACCTTGGTTGTAGTGGTTCCTTCTGCTACTGGATGTTCTAAACACCGGATTCTGAAGACGCAGTGCTGTCCGCGGGTTCCTCCTTGCCTGGGATATTCCATCGTTGTGGTGGTTACCAGATATTTTGCAGTTTGAGCTGCCATCCGGTTACGTGAATGCAACTCTCGGCTGCCTGTCGCGTCTGTCACGTAGATGAGCGACTATTCCCAGGCCGATCCTTGGAGCTCTGTCTGAGGCCCACATCTCTCTTGGTATGATGACATTGTGATGACTGTGTTTTTTTTTATATTTAATGTCTCTTGGAGAAGTTTAACTGTTCTTAAGAATTGTTATCCAGGCCCTCAGCTGTTATATTGTTTTTGAGTTATTACTATTGGGGCTTTCAGCTGGCAAATAATTTGAATTTCTGGCCAATAAGGCCTTGAGCTGTGAATGCAATTTGTCTAGAGAAATTTTAATTAGATATTGTCTCTTAATAGTGAAATTTTGAATATTGTGTTTTTGTTTAAAAAAAAAAAAAAAAAATTCGTATCTCTTGGAGAAGTTCAATTGTTCTTAAGAATTTTCTATCCAGGCCTTCAGCAGCCAAATAATTTTAATTTCTGGTCAATAAGGCCTTCAGCCATGAGTGCAACTTGTTTAAGGATTATTTTATTAGACATTGTGTCTTGTTAGTCAAATTTGATAATTGTTCCTTATTGTCAGCCTCATTTGCAATTGGTTTCAAATAAAGTGTGCGTGATTAAAAAAAAAACTGGGTAACCAACGGTAACTGAGCAAGGCCCCATCCACAACAAATCCTCAAATCCTGCCTTCCCTAAGACCCATGTTTCAAGTTAATTGTTTCAATCTGTCTTTTATACAAAGCTCTAGAACGATATGTGTAAAGGCATAGTAATGAAGCAAGGTTTGTCACTATCAAATAGAATGGAGCAACATCAGGTAAATTATTGCGGAACGCCAACATTAAAATTTCGTTTAACACCACTGAGAACAAGATATTTCTTTTAGAACACAATATTGTCAATACAAAAAAGCGGTTCAAAGCGTCTGAGTTTTACGACACAAGCAGTATATTGGCCACACTGCCAGAGCTTTTGATACGCGTTTCAGGAGAGATGGCAACTAGATTAACAAAGCAAAGAGACTGTGAAAGATTTTTTTTGTATTGGTTCTTTACGTAACCATATTACACTATTTCAAGATTTCCAGTGGTCGCTATGGAACAAACTATAAACATAGTGAAATGTATTTCAGTAGACGTCCCCAGTATAATTAATCTGGAGGGTAAATCAAGTGCGAAAACTGTGCAACGAAAAATCACGCACTGGACACAGCTCTTACAAAGTTACTCAGCTCACTGAAGACAAAGAATAGCCTTGGCTAAATATTTTCAGCGCAATCGGAATATAAAACGCTCTTGCACCTCCCAGATTATTCGTAGTATGACAGAGACAATGTGGGAAGTCAATTCTAGACGACACATCTGCTGAGTTACGTGACAGTTTACGCCAAATACCGTAAGTGGCGCTTTTCCCCATCTGCTTCCAGAAAATAACAACTTCAGTACACATTTGCAGCGGACTTCTGTTACATTTCTTTTTCATCAGTGATGTCGTTTCAGCTTGTTTCAAACTTGTCGAAACATTCACGGTAACGCTCTCTGTCAGGACGCAGGGGAACTGAGCAAGTTTTAATGTCAGGCGACCTTTGTAGGAGGTAGCAAAAACGCATTCGGTGCTAAGAATGATGGGACGGCCTTGGCTACTGAACAGTTTCAAACTGCGCACTTTGTGTGAACTTTGGCGCTGCAGAAAATTTAATCAGCTTTTCCGCTCTGCTGGGAACGCCCGTTGGCGACAATGTCATGCAAATTGATAGCGCACGAGTTCCCAAAGTAGTTTCCAGGCCATGTTTCATAGGAGCTTAATTTTTACATTAAGTGCGGACTCTCAGGTCGCGAAAGAGCAGCAGAACGCTCCGCGCCGAATAAACCGTACTTCACAGTTTTGAAGACAGTAGTGACAACTAGCAAAAATTCGTGAATAACACAAATTTTCATCGCGTATTTCAGCTGAAATTTCTGGCTGCCGTTTAGCAACTTTCCGGCGGGGTTAAGCTGTTACACATGCATTGCATTTTAAGATCGACGGTACTTGCGGTTACTTAATACAAGTATGTTAATTCAGTTACGGAAATTTAACAAGACCATGGTACTCACGTAATGGCGTGTGCTTCAATCACTAGTGTGACTTTTTCTCACCTGGCGGCAGCATACTTCGTCGTTTCCTTGGACACGTAATAAATGAGAAACGTGATCTAAAAAAATTCAAAAGTCTCCAAGCACTATGGGACTTAGCATCTGAGGTTATCAGTCCCCTACTTAAACCTAAATAAACTAAGGACATCACACACATCCATGCCCGAGGCAGGATTCGAACCTGTGACCGTAGCAGCGGCGCGGTTCCGGGCTGAAGCGCCTAGAATCTCTCGGCCACAGCTGCCGGCCGTGATCTCACACTATATAAAACACCGGGTAATGGCTAAATTCCATGACGATTGTGTACAAGACTCTAACAATCCTAAGAGCGCTTGTGTTTCGTTTGTAAATTGCCAAGAAACATAACCTGACAAACCGCCCTTACTTTCTGACTCTCTCCCTCACTTTATTATTTGAGATATTTTCACAATGCTTTGCACACACATACAAAAACTCAAAAAGTTTTTTAGGCATTCACAAATGTTCGATATGTGCCCCTTTAGTGATTCGGCAGACATCAAGCCGATAATCAAGTTCCTCCCACACTCGGCGCAGCATGTCCCCATCAATGAGTTCGAAAGCATCGTTGATGCGAGCTCGCAGTTCTGGCACGTTTCTTGGTAGAGGAGGTTTAAACACTGAATCTTTCACATAACCCCACAAAAAGATATCGCATGGGGTTAAGTCGGGAGAGCGTGGAGGCCACGACATGAATTGCTGATCATGATCTCCACCACGACCGATCCATCGGTTTTCCAATCTCCTGTTTAAGAAATGTCGAACATCATGATGGAAGTGCGGTGGAGCACCATCCTGTTGAAAGATGAAGTCGGCGCTGTCGGTCTCCAGTTGTGGCATGCGCCAATTTTCCAGCATGTCCAGATACATGTGTCCTGTAATGTTTTTTTCGCAGAAGAAATAGGGGCCGTAAACTTTAAACCGTGAGGCATCCAGAAGCTTTAAACTGCGCATACCATCGCCGAATGCAGTTAGCAGTTGGTGTATCTTTGCTGAACATCGTCCTGAAGTGTCGTTGCACTGTTATGACTGACTGATGTGAGTGCATTTCAAGCACGACATACGTTTTCTCGGCTCCTGTCGCCATTTTGTCTCACTGCGCTCTCGAGCGCTCTGGTGGCAGAAACTTGAAGTGCGGCTTCATCCGAACAAAACTTTATGAGATTTTCTACGTATCTGTAGTGTGTCGTGACCATATGTCAATGAATGGAGCTACAGTGAATTTATGAAATCGCTTCAATCATTTGTAATAGCCTTGTATATATATATATATATATATATATATATATATATATATATATATATATATATATATATATATATATATATATATATATATGTAGGACTGGACTCCATATCATCAAATCAAAGAATAGCCATCTGACTTTCTGTCAAGGTTACTGAATATGTTGGCATATATGTCGTCACACTGTCATTCGTATTCGTAATTCCGTAACGTTTACGTCCATGTAGTCCTCTTCGGCAACATCATTGCCACAGCCATATCTAATATAGCATCGCGTGCCTGTCATCATTATGCCTCATCATGATTAGTGTCACCACCAATGCTAACAGACATCAGCACAGCTTTCCTACCGTGTAATCGACATCGCTGTGTGTCTTCGCAATGCCTGCTATCGTCTTCGCCATTTCCGCCATCATCCTCACCAGACGTCATCGTCCTGCTGCCATAAACATTACTATCGCTGTCGCTCACAAACATAGCCAGCAATTCTGTGACAAACACAACATGTGCTTTGTGTGTTCACGTGTGTGTGAATTCCTAAGGGACCAAACTGCTTAGGTCATCGGTTCCCAGACTTACATACTACTTAAACTAACTTATGTTAAGAACAACACACGCAGCCATGCCCGAGGGAGGACTCGAACCTCCGGCAGGAGCGGCCGCGCAGTCAGTGACATGGCGTCTCTAACCGTGCGGCCACTCCGCGCGGCTAACATTTACTATCCTCAGTGAGACGCCCTGCTACTCCGCAGAACAGCACAGATATAATAAATTCCGGAAAGGGGCAAAAATAAGCGGCTGTCAGTAACACTCGAACACACATAACTTTATTATTTGACCAAACATTACACTTTAAAACGACTGAAGGCCCATGATTTAAAACACAATAAGTTTTACAAGGCAGTAAGCTCAAGGCTTTATCCTTAAATAATTTTTTTTTAATGAGGCTGAAGGCCCAAACAATTTAAGCCTTAGCAAGTAATGAATTTCAATTTTAAGACCGATGAAGGCCCATGATTAAAAAACACAACTACAATAAATTTTCAAAAGGCAAACGGCCCAAAGCTTTCTCCAAAAATATTTTAAATGAGGCTGAAGGCCCAAACAATGCAAGATTTGACAAGTAAGAAACTTTCAACTTTAAAACTGCTGAAGGCCCACTATTTAAAACCCAACTAGAAGCATACAAATTCAACCATCGGCTATGAGCCATTAAGAAGCACAATCAAACACCAATAACGAAAGGCAGTACAGCCAGCGGCCAGGGGTCGGTCTGCACTTGAAATACTAACGTTCGCTTAGGGGAGACAGGCAGTCGGACCAACCATTCACATTTCGACGACATCCCAACCGACCGATAGTCAACGGACTCACTGAGAACATAACATGTCCCAAGAGCCGACAACGACATCAAAATGACACAATGCGAACAGTCGTGACTTGCTGATAGACTAAGTCAAACCTAACTTCCGTGTCCAGGATCGGTGAGCCACGGACCTCGTAGCAATGGGAACAGCACCGAACACTCCGACCGCGCGTGGACGCAGCCAGCGAGCTCGGCCAAAACACGCGCCGAGGTTTCCTCGTTGCTCCACGCCATCCGACCGAATGCCTGCTGGTCTGCCCGCGACTGCACTGCTGGTGCGTCTCCCACTCACTTCCAGACACACGACAGCGGAACTACTGGCTCGGACCCAACCATGCAGAGGAAACACGCCCACTGGCTAAGCGACATTCCTGCACCAGGAAAGGACCGACCCTAGTCCCACAGGATGGTAATTGAATAGGCGCAGAAGTGTTCAGAGAACCAGTTACACGTCGCCGGATAAGACGACCGACCTCTCAAAGCCAGTACGCCGACAACATTTAGAATAACTTGTCGATCAAAAATCACACAAACTACACACAGTTTCACGAACACTTGAACGAAGAAGTAAACAATGCTAACGGCAGGGACTGTACAATTACGAGGACGAATCACGAGTCGGCACGCACAGCCAACCCATCAACGATCGCCGGCCAAATATCCGTCATCCGGCAAGACGATTGACCGACGACCAACCAAAGATGTCCTGACTCCAATCACGTGTGTCGGCAACCGTCGGGCGAGTCATGGCGGTCCGGACCTGACTGCTGCCGCGCCCCGACTGAACTTGCGGCGCGTGCCAACTCAAACACTGCCAGGTCCGAACAAACTGCTGGCGCGTTCCAACTCACTGGCAGATCTGAACTAACCCCGAACGCACGACAACCGGGAAGTAATAGCAGTCAGCAAAGATAATACGCCAGGCTTTATATCGATAAGCGCCGCTGCTGCCGCTCACGGCAGACAAGGCGGCGACTCAGTGACACCAGTAATTGAAATTAACATAACGAGACGGTAGTAAAGTGAGAACAGGATGTCAAATGAGATATGGCACGAACACGAACCACGCACGGCTCACTTAGCTCCAACCAATTTATGAATTTACTTTCACTTAACAAGAAATCGAACAATACATAATAGATTTGTTTTCAGACCGTTTTGTTTTGCTCATTGTCCATGTACCGAATTAAATCTTAATGTATAATTGTAAAATAATTATGCATTACTGCTGTTACACTGAACAATCGCTGCTTCCAAATGATGTAAGAATCGTCTCATAACACACTTATGCAATTCAGATGTGTAAAATAAGAAGTAGTGTAAATGAATTCCAGAATATTTCTCTCCTAGTGACACAGAAGTTACACTTGCATATCCCTTTTTCCTTAAAGAAAACGGCTGTCTTCTCCAAAAATATACAGTCCAAGCGAGCGCGCAAATTAATTGTTCAAATGGCTCTAAGCACTATGGGACTTAACTTCTGAGGTCATCAGTCCCCTACACTTAGAACTACTTAAACCTAACTAACCTAAGAACATCACACACATCCGTCCTCGAGGCAGCATACGAACCTGCAACCGTAGCGGCCGCGTGGTCCCGGACTGAAGTGCCTAGAACCGCTCGACCACAGCAGCCGGCCACCAATTAATGAACGTACCTACGATGTTTCAACGTCCTTTTATTTATACGGCGCGTACTGTAGCACTCGGAACATTGTCAATTTAGTTATAACCACTCGGCATATAATAACATAAGAGTCGTACAACGCGTTGCTTGGAAGGACATATTACATATGACAGCCACACATTTACCTGCATTTTAGTTCTTTACAAAATGAGAAAAGTTAAATGCATCATTAAAAATGACACACTGCCGTTTTTTTTTTTTTTGGTCATCAGTCTACTGACTGGTTTGATGCGGCCCGCCACGAATTCCTTTCCTGTGCTAACCTCTTCATCTCAGAATAGCACTTGCAACCTACGTCCTCAATTATTTTCTTGACGTATTCCAATCTCTGTCTTCCTCTACAGTTTTTGCCCTCTACAGCTCCCTCTAGTAGCATGGAAGTCATTCCCTCATGTCTTAGCAGATGTTCTATCATCCTGTGCCTTCTCCTTATCAGTGTTTTCCACATATTCCTTTCCTCTCCGATTCTGCATAGAACCTCCTCATTCCTTACCTTATCAGTCCACCTAATTTTCAACATTCGTCTGTAGCACCACATCTCAAATGCTTCGATTCTCTTCTGTTCCGGTTTTCCCACAGTCCATGTTTCACTACCATACAATGCTGTACTCCAGACGTACATCGTCAGAAATTTCTTCCTCAAATTAAGGCCGATATTTGATATTAGTAGACTTCTCTTGGCCAGAAATGCCTTTTTTGCCATAGCGAGTCTGCGTTTGATGTCCTCCTTGCTCCGTCCGTCATTGTTTATTTTACTGCCTAGGTAGCAGAATTCCTTAACTTCATTGACTTCGTGTCCATCAATCCTGATGTTAAGTTTCTCGCTGTTCTCCTTTCTACTACTTCTCATTACCTTCGTCTTTCTCCGATTTACTCTCAAAGCATACTGTGTACTCATTAGACTGTTCATTCCGTTCAGCAGATCATTTAATTCTTCTTCACTTTCACTCAGGATAGCAATGTCATCAGAGAAACGTATCATTGATATCCTTTCACCTTGTATTTTAATCCACTCCTGAACCTTTCTTTTATTTCCATCATTGCTTCCTCGATGTGCAGATTGAAGAGTAGGGGCGAAAGGCTAGAGCCTTGTCTTACACCCTTCTTAATACGAGCACTTCGTTCTTGATCGTCCACTCTTATTATTCCCTCTTGGTTGTTGTACATATTGTATATGACCCGTCTCTCCCTATAGCTTGCCCCTACTTTTTTCAGAAACTCGAACAGCTTGCACCATTTTATATTGTCGAACGCTTTTTCCAGATCGACAAATCCTGTGAAAGTGTCTTGATTTTTCTTTAGCCTTGCTTCCATTATTAGCCGTAACATCAAGTTTGCCTCTCTCGTCCCTTTACTTTTCCTAAAGCCAAACTGATCGTCACCTAGCGCATTCTCAATTTTCTTTTCCATTCTTCTGTATGTTATTCTTGTAAGCAGCTTCGATGAATGAGCTGTTAAGCTGATTGTGCGATAATTCTCGCACTTGTCAGCTCTTTCCGTCTTCGGAATTGTGTGGATGATGCTTTTCCGAAAGTCAGATGGTATGTCGCCAGAGTCATATATTCTACACACCAACGTGAAAAGTCGTTATGTTGCCACTTCCCCCAATGATTTTAGAAATTCTGATGGAATGTAATCTATCCCTTCTGCCTTATTTGACCGTAAGTCCTCCAAAGCTCTTTTAAATTCCGATTCTAATACTGGATCCCCTATCTCTTCTAAATCGACTCCTGTTTCTTCTTCTATCACATCAGACAAACCTTCACCCTCATAGAGGCTTTCAATGTATTCTTTCCACCTATCTGCTCTCTCCTCTGCATTTAACAGTGGAATTCCCGTTGCACTCTTAATGTTACCACCGTTGCTTTTAATGTCACCAAAGGTGTTTTTGACTTTCCTGTATGCTGAGTCTGTCCTTCCGACAATCATATCTTTTTCGATGTCTTCACACTACCATAGTTATTCTTAAACTAAGTAGACATATGTACTCTGTAAGCCCGCATATTGCATAACACAGGGCACGTAGTGTAATCACCCACCCCTGCCGCCCATCGTCCTATCCCACATTTTCCATTCCATGTGCAGATGAAATGTCTGAACATCTATTTTGCATTGTAACATGTTATGTACAATTTAAACATGGGATGTTAATATTATTTACTTTGGATCAGCAACTAATGAAACTACAGCAGCGAACACGGTAGTACCTGCCGTCATCATAACTATTTGTACCCACTTTTGCACTAAAAGCTGTTTCAGCGCTGTATAACACTAACTGACTCCATATAATCCATGTACGTTATGTGCACTTTTAACGCCAGTTCGTTGCCTACCAGATTCCAGGACGCACTCCTCCGTTCCCTAATCCGTAAGTGCGCCCTGGTAGTTCCTAGGTCGCTGAGGAGCGCGTTTTGATGGAATCTTCCTCCGCCGTTATTTTTCTGCCGTCTGGTTGGAGGGAACGACCGCAGTGTTCCGAGGGAGCACGGCTATTACTGGTGATGCGCGTCGCCGCATTCCTAACGGTGTAAATGTGCTCATGGCACTTTAGACGGTGAGAGACGGTTACTGCTGCGCATCCTCTACTGTATTATGGTTACATTTGCCGAACGCTTTTTGTTAACTTCTCATCTGCCGCAGCTATTGAACTGAAACTGCCTCCGCTGCGTTGTTCCTCGGCCTTTCGTCGCAGCTTCCATTAGTGCACAGGAGGTAGATCGACACGCTATCCAATTATGCCTTGATTTATTGTCAACAATGTTATCGACGATGTGCTGTGTTGTCTCCCAGCACAGTATGTTTTTTTATCAGGATTTCCATGCTAATCCAATTCATGCTGACCAGCATAGACAACCTATGCATCAGCGAACATCCCCAAACAATGTATTCTTGCGTGCCTTATTCAGCGTAGCCATATCTGGATGTCTCTTGCAATTAAATGTCAGCTGGTTTCCACGGCCAATCACGCGTTCTCGCTGAGATTATATCTAACACTCGGTGAGTGCCTGAGCGTTGTCAGTCTTGTATGACTTGATCGGTGATAGTCTTGAGGACACTTACTTGAGGTCCACGATATTTCTGGAAGGAACAGCGTACAGAATATTCCATCATCTTTAGGAAGTGCATCTGAGACAGCAATTTTTCTTGTTCCGTTATTTTGGCTAATAAGCATACAGTCTGATGTCATCGTCTGTTACTGAATCAACCCCTTGATGGGACGGTATACTGTAGGGTAAATACATGGGCATCGCATATAAGGTAATCGGCACAATTGCGTCACTCAAAGACAATACATCAGACGTGCATATGAATTATGGGGTTAATTTCTCAAGTTAATGGCATACGTCGGAACACGAGGCAGCGAAGTCTCAGAACATTAACCAATTTGAGAGCCCAGATATGAGTTGAGTGAGTCGAATGATTCGTCGAGTTGGCAATCGTCATCTCGTTTTATCAGATTGACACCTTCTTCTACCACTGAGCACCAATAGGATGAGGCTGCGGTCAGTATCTCGACTTTCAGTGTTTAGACTCTGCAAATTGTTTTGGCTTTGAAAGTCGTATATCTTTCTGAATTTGGACGCAGCGTTCTAATGCATCGCGTATGTTTTGCCAGCCTGTCAAGGAACTTCATAGATCCTCACCATTCACAAAAGCTGATTACGTAAATTTAGATAGCCTATCATTTCTCCTACACGCGCTGATTAAATCAAGTTTAAGAGTCGTTATTATTCTGGAAATTTTTGAAGAAACATTTCCCATACACAGTAGAAAGGCTTAGGAATTTATATCTTTTTCCTCTTGCCCTTCCTTGTTCTACAGTTTTTGCTTGCAGGATTCTCTTAGTTGATTGAATGCCCCTTCCAGGTATACTATGAGCTTGTCGTGTACGTTCTCAACGTCTGATACTAATGGGCCCTAAATACTTAAGTTTTAAGTACGGACATAACTAGTGAAGGATGGCGGTAGCCGGAAGACCCCAAATATAAAATGATGTGAGTGGCCTTACAGTACGGGCAATGCCGTAAACCCCATCGATCTTACGACGAACTAATACACTGAAAAACGGTAGATAGCATTTTATCGTCCTTTCTGTGGTAAAGCTGATATTTTAATGACTGAAGTTAAGATGTTGAAGATGCTCCATCACTTTATAATCACCTTGAAGTGGTCCAGGAAGCAGTATAACTGCAGTTAGCAGCGTACTGACAAGAGGATTTACACCTCAAAAAATTATGGAAAAACTCATTCCACATCCGCAATCTTAGAGGAATTATTGTTTTCAGTCTTTTCTGCATGTATTTCCAATATATGCCATCGAGTTTAATAATTAACCACATGAGTCGCAAGCACTGGAGGCTCACATGCGTTGCTTGCTACAATTTATTCTTGGACACGTCACGTTCTATCTATAAATGACGCTCTCCTGCTGACTTTCTGAACTCTGACATAATCGCTTTTAGTCCACAGAATACCATTACGTCAACTGGTCTTAATTCAACCGCCGCCTCATCTTGAACATGGCTCTATGTTATTTAACCGACAAATTGGATGAAGATAAAGCGCAGTACCGTACTAACTTAATAAATATGATAGAAGATCTACTTATTTATCTGAAGATGTCACTCCTTTATGATTCACAAGGCACAGTAACCGTTGCTGCTATGGTCTTGCGGACAGCTATAGTAAGTGCGAGTGTGTGGTTGATTCTACAACATGGATTCATCTACCGAACGAAGTGGAAAAATGTGCAGCACTCTGGACTCGCGTTCTGGGATACAGTGGTTCAAATACTCGGTCACCCACAATGATTTAGTTTTTCGTGGCATCCCTTAATCAAAAAATGGTTCCAATTGCTCTGAGCACTAAGGGACTTAACTTCTGAGGTCATCAGTCCCCTAGAACTTAGAACTACTTAAACCTAACTGACCTAAGGACATCACACACATCCATGCCCGAGGCAGGATTCGAACCTGCGACCGTAGCCGTTGCACGGTTCCAGACTGAAGCGCCTAGAACCACTCGGCCACTCCGGCCGGCCATCCCTTAATCGCTTAAGGCAGTAGACCAGGATAGAAACGTCTTTAGGTTAATTATTTTGGTGACTAAAATGTTCCTTGGAGTCTATTTTCACTTTAGAACCGCAATTTACTGCATAGGTGTGTCGCGCATCTGAGCGCTCGAGTGCAACCAATGCAATATTGTAATACGTAGTTACAGACGGATTTGGAGTCCTGTTAGTTCCATGTAGTATCACAGGTCTCATTATTATGAACTACAATACTGCTCTTAATCTGAAAGCAAGTCCTTGCCTCAGATCTGCTTAAGTTGTCATTCCGATTGCCTGAAAATAACTAAGAACCGTATCTACACCGGTAGCAAAGGCTCGTAAAGTATTCCCAATCGTCCAAAAGCGCTTCAATTGGTAAGCGATATCCCGCTAACCGATACAATTCCGTCAAGATGAAGGAGTTACGACATTAGCATAAGAAAGGCCAACTGTACAGTGCTGGCATTGGCAATTAAAGGTTTGTTCAGTTTCAATACTTAAAAAAAAGTTAAAACATTAAACGATTTTTTGAAAACAACATTTTTCAAGTTGGTGGGAGCTATAGTTCATGCAATATACATGTAATTATATTTTCCTTTTTTGTGACTTGTCAGTAGGCATTTTTTGTTACTAAGGTGCATATGACTTATGCGATATATATTAATTTAGAGTTTTGGTGTACTTTTTCTCGAAAAAGTTGCCTTTTATTTCTGAGTGCCACCTTTTTGCAAAAATCTGTTTCATTTGAGTTTTCCTTCTTACTGTGTTAGACAATATTATCAGTTTCAAACCAGACTTTAAATTTTGTTCTAGGTTGTGGCGTTCAGAGTTCCCTTCAACCGTCCTTTCACCCTGCAAAGGCCTTTCCTCGATGTTACGTAGTGAAAGTTTTTACTTAAAAAAATTAAGGTTTAAATTCAATTTTGTAATTTTATTGTTATTTTATTCAAAAAAGTCTAACAACATTCTGGTCCAACTCATTAAGGCCATCACCGAAACGATTCTATGCAAAATACAAGGTGATTTCCTCCCCCATGTCTGACATTTTCTGTTTCCCTAACGACCTCGTTGGCTGCGGGATGGTAAGCCCAACGCTTCGTCTGCGAACTATACTGTCTCTCACAACATGCTGGCGCAGAACCGAGAACGCCGCTGTTCACTGAACTGCATCAATTACGGCAGGTGAAGCTGTTGGCGCTTGTTGGACATTCAGTTGGTCCTCTACTGTAGCCGAGCGTGCAAACTCTGCGTGTTGTGTGTACTTGGTTTCCTCTGTGCAACAGTGGCAACAACTGTTCTGTCCGCACGACGTGTTACTGCGCGAAACAAGAACTCTCGCATCTATACAGTTGCGAACCCCGTCGTCCGCGTCTGGCTGTTGTAAATACCCGTCCACAGGCGCACTGGACGTAGCAGTGATACTGCCGACACAGTAACAGACGTGACAGCAGAGAGCACCACTGCATCGGGCGCAGCGGTTAGCGTTTGCTCGGACTCTATTTCCACGTTACATTTCCACTTAAAAATACGGGATAAAGTGTTAATGTGGACAGTTGTAGGACACAATCCTTCTTGCCATTACACCCGAAAGTGTTTGAGATCCCAACGTTCTCGTAAGACTGATCTGCTCTACACATGACAGATGATTAAAACGTTTTCCTGTTTTCAGTAGGCACAAGTGTCGCGAAAGGTGTGGAATGTAATGTATGTTATTTGTCAGTCAGTATAGTGGGTACCAATAAATTGTGGCTTACATAAAACGGATAGTCGGTTTTTAATGCTCGTTCCTGGTGTGGAACTTTCATACAAGCGAAAGTTTATTGTCACATGACGATTAAGTAAACTGTGCAATCGAACATTGTATATTCTTACGACTGAAGCTAGACGAAGAGCTTTCTTGGAAGTATCTCTTTTAGAAACTTGTGCAGGGACCAAAAGAACTGTGGTCTTCGCTATAAGAATATCAACTGTCTCTGACAATGAAATGCAGAGGCATTTTTCTTTTGTTTCTGTTACATTCTTTGGTGTCACATTTTGAGGCACCTGTGTGAGTTCACAAGCAATATATTTAGCTCATAATAGACCAGTCAGAACAACCTACGGTCTCAGACCGTGAAGTTCGTGCAGGCCTTTGTTTAAGTGTTTCGGCTTTCTAGCTCTGTATAGCTGTTCATTAATCCCTCACGGACTTTGAGGTTAGTAATATGGAAGAATGGAAAGTGAACTGTTATATCCACTGACAAGTCAACGCACCTACACTTTATCATCTATTTCGTGCAAATTTATGGTGCATTCAGGGTTGCCCAGAAATGAAGGTGACGGAAGCGGCCAAGTATTTAGCAAGAATAGAACTTTCGGCACCGTTCCGGCGAGGCTTGAGCCATTTATGGTAAGGTAGTTTCGATGTAGGGATTGGCGCAGCAGCAGCAGTATAGAACGGTAATCTCAGGGACGTGGGATCGAGTCCCAATGTGCGAAATTTTATTTTATTGTCCATTTTTTCGTTACTTTCGCCATAAATATACCGAAATAATGGTCAGTAATCGGTCACGACTGCTGACAACGGCCGGTAGAGAGGTGTCCTGACCACATAACACTCCATATCTGCATCCAGCGACGCCCGCCTATCTTCTGAGGATGACATGGTGGACGATCGTTCCCGTCGGGGCTTCCCAGGGCTTCTTGGACGGAGTAATGATCAATATATGGCATTTATTCATATGTTCATATAAGACATGAAAAGGAAAGGGAAATGATTATATAGTGTTGCAAATAAATTTTCAGGAGGAGTTTGTAAGACGTACACTAGAACTTCCTATATAAGAACTACTTTTAGTTATTTTACAATTGATGATTTACACGGTCTGTGGTATTACGCATAGTAAAAACCAGGGAAGTAATAATTTTCTCGGCATTTGGCGCACATCATAAACATTGCGTTCTTACACTTACGTGGTTGTTTTAAGGCTTCTTTAGAAAAACGATATCTCACTGTGTTCTTGCAGTATTCTCGAATAAAGCATGTTACCAGGTCGACAGCTAGCAAGCGAAATAGCTTCATAGCCTTAGCTAGCGTTGTCCAGCGGCAGATGGGCCTATTTTACCAGAACCGGCAACTTACTGTTCGCGTGCAGCAGTCAAGGGCGGTTCGAGGGTAAACTCCAGTACGCTTCAATTACAGTCCCTTCTTTGAAACTTGAATGCACAGTCCTCGTGGACGCTGTAAGTTCATTTATATACTACTTCCAATTTCCCTTTGCCTTTGTTTTTTACGCCGACAATGAACATGCTAGTGAATACATTATATTAACCTTTATTTCTGGTTATTTGCGTTGTACACAAGTAATATAAAAATAGAAAATTTAAAAAAATACTCCATGCAGGGAAACTACCCCCAGACCCTCGGATTAGCGTTCTGCAGTCTTTCTGCGGCACCAACCGCTTCCGGAAAACTGCTATAACGTGAATGGTTGGTGACTCGTCAGACCCGCACCGAAAATTCTCTTTTTTCTAACTGCTTTGACATCTGGAGCCTCCAGTTCCCTCACTTTCATTGCTGACCACGTCTTGCAAATAAATGCGGACGAAATCGATGCTGACGAGTGGGAGCGGTTACCTTGTCAGTGGTCACTTTACTTCAGAATGTAAAGGAAGCCTTTGAGGAATATTTGATCATTTGAATGAGGTCCTGACTCCAAATAAACTCGCAACGGTGTTTCATATACTGCTTGCCGAAATATCTTGTAAGGATGCACCATAATGAACGTTTGAAGGTTAGAAATCTATCGGGTAGTGATTCTGGCGTATTAAAATAAGAAAAGGAAATAATAAGGGGTGAATGCTATGTAGGTTCACTGAAATTTATGTGTAGTTACAACGGACAAGAAGAGTATAGAAGCTTTCGAAATGTGGTGCTAAAGAATAATGCTGAAGATTAGACGGGTAGATCACGTAACTAATGAGGAAGTATTGAATAGGATTGGGGAGAAGAGAAGTTTGTGGTACAACTTGACTAGAAGAAGGGATTGGTTGGTAGGACATATTCTGAGGCATCACCAGTTTAGTATTGGAGGGCAGTGTGGAGGGTAAAAATCGTAGAGGGAGACCAAGAGATGAATACACTAAGCAGATACAGAAGGATGTAGGTTGCAGTAGGTACTGGGAGATGAAGAAGCTTGCACAGGATAGAGTAGCATGGAGAGCTGCATCAAACCAGTCTCAGGACTGAAGACCACAGCAACAACAACATTTGTCTAAGATAATGTGCAACACGCAGCGTATGAAGAATTCCTTATGAAATCTTCAGAAGTGATATTTATGATTTTCAAGTGATGTTCAAACGTATGTGAATTCCAAAGGCACCAAACTGCTGAAGTCATCGGTCCCTAGACTTACACATTACTTAAACTAACTTACGCTAATAACAACACACACACACACACACACACACACACACACACACACACACACACACACACACACACACGCCCATGCCCGAGGGAAGACTCTAACCTCCGGCCGGAGCGGCCGCGCAGTCAGTGACATGGCGTTTTAGATATGACTACTCCTTCATGTACACGTGTAGGTCATCATCATCATCATCATCATCATCATCATCATCATCATCATCATAATCATCATCATTTAAGACTGATTATGCCTTTCAGCGTTCAGTCTGGAGCATAGTCCCCCTTATAAAATTCCTGCATGATCCCCCATTCAGTGCTAACATTGGTGCCTCTTCTGATGTTAAGCCTATTACTTCAAAATCGTTCTTAACCGAATCCAGGTACCTTCTCCTTGGTCTACCCCGACTCCTCCTACCCTCTACTGCTGAACCCATGAGTCTCTTGGGTAACCTTGCTTCTCCCATGCGTGTAACATGACCCCACCATCTAAGCCTGTTCGCCCTGACTGCTACATCTATAGAGTTCATTCCCATTTTGATTTCCTCATTATGCACACTCTCCTGCCATTGTTCCCATCTACTAGTACCTGCAATCATCCTAGCTACTTTCATATCCGTAACCTCAACCTTATTGATAAGGCAACCTGAATCCACCCAGCTTTCGCTCCCATACAACAAAGTTGGTCGAAAGATTGAACGGTGCACAGATAACTTAGTCTTGGTACTGACTTCCTTCTTGCAGAAGAGAGTAGATCGTAGCTGAGCGCTCACTGCATTAGCTTTGCTACACCTCGCTTCCAGTTCTTTCACTATGTTGCCATCCTGTGAGAATGTGCATCCTAAGTACTTGAAACCGTCCACCTGTTCTAACTTTGTTCCTCCTACTTGGCACTTAATCCGTTTATATCTCTTTCCCACTGACATTACTTTTGTTTTGGAGATGCTAACCTTCATACCATAGTCCTTACATTTCTGATCTAGCTCTGAAATGTTACTTTGCAAACTTTCAATAGAATCTGCCATCACAACTAAGTCATCCGCATATGCGAGACTGATTATTTTGTGTTCACCTTTCTTAATCTCACCCAGCCAGTCTATTGTTTTCAACATATGATCCATAAATAATATGAACAACAGTGGAGACAGGTTGCAGCCTTGTCTTACCCCTGAAACTACTCTGAACCATGAACTCAATCTACCATCAACTCTACTGCCTGACTATCTATGTAAAGATCTTTAATTGCTCGCAAAAGTTTGCCTCCAATTCCATAATCACGTAGAACAGACAATAACTTCCTCCTAGGAACCCGGTCATATGCCTTTTCTCGGTCTATAAAACATAGATACAATTCCCTGTTCCACTCGTAACACTTCTCCATTATTTGCCGCAAGCTAAAGATCTGGTCCTGACACCCTCTAAGAGGCCTAAACCCACACTGATTTTCATCCAATTGGTCCTCAACTAATACTCGCACTTTCCTTTCAACAATGCCTGAGAAGATTTTACCCACAACGCTGATCAAAGATATACCCCTGTAGTTGTTACAATATTTTCTGTTTCCATGTTTAAAGATTGGTGTGATTACTGCTTTCGTCCAGTCTGATGGGACCTGTCGCGACTCCCACGCCATTTCAATTATCCTGTGTAGCCATTTAAGACCTCACATTCCACTGTATTTGATGAGTTCCGACTTAACTTCATCCACCCCAGCCGCTTTATTGCACTGCAATCTACTGACCATTTTCTCCACTACCTCAAATGTGATCCTATTTCCATCATCATTCCTGTCCCATTGTACATCGAAATCTGGAACGATGTACAATGGGACAGGAATGATGATGAAATAGGATCACATTTGAGGAAGTGTGTAGGTACTGCAAAAATTTTTTTTAATGTGTATGGAGTAAGATATGGATTTTTTGTAGATATGGTCTCGATTTTTCAATGTTTAGGCCTATCCGACCAACTTATTGCACTGGACGATCTTATCCATTGTTTTCTTAAGCCTTTGCATTACATCAGCGCAGATTCCGCGTAGTTAGTTTAAGGAATGGTCAGATGCCCCTCCTGCCACCGCCCCCTTATCCCCCAGGGACGGAACACGTGTACCTCAACTGGGTGCCTGTAGCGTTAGGCATGTGATCGTCATCTAAAGTTCCTTGCGTGTTTGTGACTCAAGTAAGATTGGCGGAACTTCGCTATCAGGCCGCTATTCACCTAGTGCCATGTAGGAAAGCGCCTAAAAACCACGTCCAGGTTGGCCAGCGCACCGACATTCATCGTTAATCTGCTGGGCTCGTTTGATCCGAGGCGGGCGCACCTCCCTGTCTCGGAAGCAGCCCTTCCCCACGCACGGTTATCTGGCCGTGTGGTACTGGGCTGTCATTGCACTTTGACATCAAGAACTAGGATTAATTTAAGGGAAACATGTGGAAGGGAGTCCTAACTTGATGACTAATTTATCTCTCAGGAACAAATATTTTTATTTAGTAACAGTCCAGGCATGAGCCAACCGACAGTTGCCAATATTCTTACGAAATAAATTCAAATAGTTAAGACTTTTAAATTAAATTCACACTGAATAAGGACATTTACGTTAAACATAAAATTACAAATAGTACCCAAAAAGTATCAACTGCGCAACAGTATGGTGGCCCGACCACAAAGATATAATTAATTAAATAAACCCGCGGCGGAACTGTGTCCCCGCAGTTAGATCACAACTGTGGGCTAATTCCATAACAGGACTTGAATATAAGTGCAGCAAACATCATATAAAAGACGTTAAAATGCGTACATCTTCACTAGTTATTCTGCTCTCATAGAAGATACGGCCAAGCTGCCCAAAGGCTACCCACATACAAAACTGAAGAAACAATAGTACTTCACCTACTGGCCACACATCTGTTCCTCATAAATTATGTTAAGTACTTAAATCAGTTACTGGACCCCTAATGATAATGACAATGACAACTGAACCCTTAATTTTTTAAAGAAATAAAGAAACGAAGTGCTCAGTTTGTCCAAAGACTTTCATCACATACCCATAGGGGCCTTACAATAACAGGAATACTGACTCAGTTATATTGTAATGGCCAACGGCCTTGACGCAGTGGTAACACTGGTTGCTGTCAGATCACCGAAGTTAAGCGCAGTCTGGCTCGGCTACCACTTGGATGGGTGACCATCCGGTCTGCCGAGTGCTATTGGCAAGCGGGGCGCACTCAGCCCTTGTGAGGCTAACTGAGGAGCTACTTAACTGAGAAGTAGTGGCTCCGGTCTCGGAAACTGACATACTGCTGGGAAAGCGGTGTGCTGACCACAAGCCCCTCCATATCGGCATCCAGTGACGCCTGTGGTCTGAGGATGACACGGCGGCTGTTCGGTACCGTTGGGCCTTAATGGCCTGTTCGGGAGGAGTTTATATGGTAATGCGGCGACAAGCCCCCTCCACCCCACTCCCATGGCACGATACCAAATGGGTACCAAAAACTACTCAACTTGAGGCTGAAACTGGAGATACGCTGAACAGCGTGTGAACTGCCAAGACTTAGGCTTCTTGCGATGACGGGAAAGTCACCGAAGCAGAACGAAAACGCGTCCCTGCCCCGGACCAGCAGAACAGCACCATTTCAAGCGCTGCCGATACAAGGCTGTTAACGTATATGAAAGAACAAACAGCAAATTTGAAGAAAATCTACATATTACAGTAATACTTAAACGGGCAACCAAAAGTTCATCTATTAACTTCAGTATGGGAGAGCGCCGCTCATAACGTTGCAAGTTAACCTTCCCAGCAATAATAAAAAGCCACATACGAGGTCATTTAAAAGAGTAATTATATAATAATTCAAACAAGATTTTAAAGGAAATCAAGGTACACCTTCACTGTAGCTTCTTAGGGGCTAATAGACACCGTAACTGGGATACGCACCAAATAGCAGATGGCCGATTAAACTGTACCCTATAACCCGAAGAGCACCTCAACGCAGAGTAAGAGAGTGTGGAAATGCAAGCACTCACATACGCGCGTAGCTTTAGGATACATGAGAGAGAGAGAGAGAGAGAGAGAGAGAGAGAGAGAGAGAGAGAGGGAAAGAGAAAGAGAAAGAGAGAGAGCATGTGTGTTGACAGGAATTTCTTAGGTATCAATATCAAAGGGTTGACGCCACCTAAAACTTTTGTTCAGGAGCAGCGCACACAACTTTAATTACAGGCCAAATCCAAGAGCCCCCCCAGGTAGGATCATGACGTCCAAATAAACAAAAATTACAATCAGTAGTATCAAATACTCAACAATAACAAACCATGATATCAAGAATAAGATTAACAAAATACTAGCTTGTCGCATACAGAAACCTCCAGATTGAGACACACAGCCGTAAAGAGGTCACCGAAAGGCATACAGAAACTGGATTCCTGACCAGCTCACATCGAGCAGAATTAACAGTCTTTAATTACAGTATTTTCTAAACAGCCTTCACACATAATTTCATACAAATGCCGAGAAGGTCAATAGATTCAGGATTCCAGGTAGGCACCACGTAATACTGCCCTGCTACTCATGCTGCAAAGAAGTTGTTCAGTGCATCTCGGCGTATTCAGCACACCACGATTAACAGATGCACGTGTAACCAGGTTGCACGAGACGTGAGCCGCTCCTTGCCCATTAAACTCGCCGATTGCAGTAGCAGTAGTCAATGCAGCAGCAAAACGCCCAACAGTGAGCGGTGTTAACCCGCTGCAATCGCCAGGTGGCTGAGTACTCAAGCTCACCTATCCAGTTCCAACACACCACTCACCACCACACAGCCCCAGAGGGAGCACATAACCCAGCAAACATGATACGACAAGGGCCAGAGTGGATGGAACGCGCCTACAAGTGGCTTCAGTGGGATCCGTTCACGCGCTCAAGGAAGCCTCCACGGCTGAAATTTAATGCTGTAGATTCCAGAGTTGGAGAATGGCCTGTTTCTACACTTATTAACCCACTAACGGCTAAAATTTTTTCTTCAATCTATATTTAGTTCTGGTTCCCCTAATTGACATAGAGACTAGGTAAAGAAATGGAAAATAAGAAATTAAATACCCTTGAAGTAAGGGCTAGCATACCCCGTCCTTTTTTTACATTTTATTTTATTTTTGTGTCAGACAATAAATCATCCAATATGGAGTTCCACACTGGACACAGAGCACTGTTTTCTTGCATGTTGCTCACAAATTCCAGATTTACTTTCTTTCTCCACTGCCGTGTGCTAAATAACGTGTCCAGTTTTAGAAGTTCTCAATTCAAGTGGAACACGTCATGTAGAAGTCTTTGGGTGTGATGGATGTCCTGTCGTTTCTGAATCATAAGCAGCGGATGACTGAGCACGATACGCCGGTACCTCTATCTTTCTAAACAGAAGCAGTGGAATGTTTTCATTCGTGAGACAGTAGATGAGAGGCACAGTATATGACCCACTGGATACGAAAACGAATACAGTTCGCTCTGGTTTATCGCAAATGATTCGTTTTAGACACTGATGGGCATATTTATCGAACCATTTTCTCACTAGTGATCAGACTGCCGGAAAAAAACTTGAAATTTTCCTAAATACTTATTGGTCAATCCTAACAAGGGAAGAGAGAAGTGGACGTGGGGCTTGCTTTCCAGATATCTACCGTTGTACACACTTTACATAAAAGTCCGCGTCTTCATTCCAGTGTAACTGTTCCTGTGGGAGACATGGCACCCAGCGAAGAGTAGTATACCTAAAAGCGATTTTATGCATTCAGTGGATCATAACGGTGACTATTGTTTTGCGTAATATGTTGGACACGTTAACTGGACATAAAGTTCGGTACTTGTTGATCAAAAAGTCTTCAAAGCTATCAACTGCATACACTCCTTTCAGTGCAGCTACTAAATTTCAATTTGTCTGTTCAATTTCTGCCAGAACGGGCTAGGTTTACTGTAATCTGTATTTTAGGCTCTTCAATGAGAACTAATATCACTTTTCTTTTCCTTCTTACCAATGCCAGCATTTTCTTCGTCCTCCCATTCTTCATTAATATGAACTTCCAAAGTAACTGCAACATCAGCTCGAAGACTATCTTCCCGCATATTTGCGTCGATATTTGTCGATATTTTCAGATGATACTGTAATTCTGTCAGAGACGAACTTCGAAGAGTAGCTGAATGGAATGGACAGTGTCTTGAAAGGAGGATAATCGGTGAACATCAAAAAAGGATAACAAGAATAATATAATGTAGCCAAATTAAATCACTTTATGCTGCGGGAATTAGATTAGGAAACATGCACGTGAAGTAGTAGATTAATTTTGTTATTTGGATAGTAAAATGACTTATGATGACAGATGTAGATCGGATATAAAATGTAGACTGGCAACGGAAACAAAAACGTGTCTTTAGAAGAGAAATTTGTTAACATCGAATATAGATTTAAGTGTTAAGAAGTCTTCTCTGAAAGTATTCCTATGGAGTGCAACCATGTACGGAAGTGAACCATGGACGATAAACACTTTAGAAAAGACGAGAATAGAAGTTCTCGAAACGTGACGCTACAGAACAATGCTGAGGATTAGATGGGTAGATCACGTAACTAATCAGGAGGTACTGAACAGAACTGGGTAGAAAAGAAGTCTGTTGTACAGCCTGACTAGAAGAAGGGATCGGTTCATAGTACACATTCTGAGACATCAAGGAATCCCAAGTATAGGATTGGAGGTATGTGTGTCGGGTAAAAATCGAAGAGGGGGACTAAGAGATGAAAAAAGGAAGCAGTTAGTAATTCGGAGATGTAGAGTTTCGCACAGGATAGAGTAACATGGAGAGCTGCATCGAACCAGCTTTCGGACTGAATTGAACCATGGGCGATAAACAGTTTAGACCAGAAGAGAATAGAAGCTCTCGAAACGTGATGCTACAGAAGAATACTGAGAGTTAGATGGGTAGAGGATCACGTAACTAATCAGGAGATACCGCACAGAATTGGTGAGAAAAGAAGTTTGTTGTACAAGCTGACTAGAAGAATGGATCGGTTGATAGTACAGCAACTATCACATTCATACATTTCACCTATGCAAGCTGAAAGGAGCTCGAAGATGTTAGTGGTCTCACTCACTTCACTCTCATCGTATGAAGATGCCATGAAATTTTGTATTTCCCTTATAGAAAGTGCTTTACAACAACTCATTGCACCTGGGGAGAAAAGAAAAATTAAGATTTTTTTTCAGGCGGAAGCTGCCTTGAGCCCCAAATAAAGATCGCAATTCAGAGAACCTTTAAATAAAAAAGGTCATAGATACAAGCAATAGATAACATTACAAAAATTATAGAAGTTATTTATATAATACTATACGATATTTTGAAAATGTTCAGCTCCTGTAACACTGAAAAAAGTTTTTTTCTCAGAAATAATCTCGCACAGTCACTCGTTTAACAACAACTGAAAAATAATCAATGGACAAGCTTGACGAAAGTCAAGAAAATAATGCAAAATAGTAAAAATTGTTGCCAACGTAATTAAAAATACAAAATATCCTTTACAAAGGCAAAACCCCAAATGGGGATGATGGTAGTTACGGATTAAAATCTTTCGAGCTATTATGTCGTAGTCGAATTCAACGGAGAGAACATCTTCAAAAATGGTTCAAATGGCTCTGAGCACCATGGGACTTAACATCTGAGGTCATCAGTCCCCTAGAACTTAGAAATACTTAAACCTAACTAACCTAAGGACATCACACACATCCATGCCCGAGGCAGGATTCGAACCTGCGGCCGTAGCAGTCGTGCGGTTCCGGACTGAAGCGCCTAGAACCGCTCGGCCACACCAGCCGGCAGAACATCTTCAAGTGGATGATGGGGATATTGATAGTTATGGATTAAAATCATCTGAGCTATTATGTCGTGGTCGATTTCAGCAGAGAGAACGTCCTCAAGCGGATTGTAGCTGCATTTGTTACAATTCCCTGTGGTAGTTGGCGTAAGGTTTAGTAATCTACTTCATACCTCAGTACTGACACACGATGCTTTTCGTATACCTTACAGCCGACCCACCCAAACAACTTTTCTTTTGTGAGTGGAACACAATCACGAGATGCACACTGACATGATGTCGGTTTATTTACTGTAACGAAAACATTCACTACACCTACCCCACAACATCGACTGCAATAAGGGTGCTGCGCTGTATTTTCGCAGTGTTTTTAAAAAAGACGGCGTATTGAAGGGAAATGGAGAAAATACCAACAATTTGAGGACAGTACGCGGCGCATTATTTCAGCGGAACAACGTGCGTAACTTTTCCTTATCGCGCAGTCGCGGCGTTAATCAGCTCAGTCGCACGCGCGGGTGGCCCGCCGGGGCTCGGGAAGCCGTTTCGCTGGGAAAATGGTTTTTAATACAGATCCAGGGGAGCGTGGCCCGGCAGCCATAGAGGCGCGCCCACGCGTGAAGCGCGGCCGCCAGTCCACAATAGGCGTCGCGACGCCGCGACGCCCAGCGCACGCGCAGCGCTCCTCTTTTTACGGCGGGCCGTTCTGTGACGCGCCCTGGTGCTGCTATGCACGCACAGCCAGGTGGAAACAGAGGCGCAATTTCGCTGCCGGCTCTGTTTCAACGAGCGCCAACTATGCTGTATCCAACTGTACCCTGCCGTCGCAAGGGAGGCGGCCTACACACTCGGTCTCTCCACGTCTTTTCTGCCAGATAATCTGGACTCTCCACCTTACAGCAATGCTGGAAATACCGCCAAAGAGAGTGGTTTCAATCTAACTTTTCCGATGTATAGAATCCGTACTAACGTCACGAATTTTCCACAAATATAGTTTATTTGGAAAAAACTAGGATGCTCGTCTTCTCCGACGAACGAAACACTCAGAAATGACTGACAGGCTGAAGGCCCTTGTTCAACAACTCAAAGTCTTATACTTGGTCGTATTTTCCACAAACTAATATTTGCCCAATATGTGTAAAGTTTTGCTGTTGCACACAGAAATCAAGTTCCACAAGAGTTTACTTTTAGTTAAATGGTTCAACTGGCTCTGAGCACTATGGGTCTTAATATCTGAGGTCATCGGTCCCCTAGAACTTAGAACTACTTAAACCTAACTAACCTAAGGACATCACACACATCCATGCCCGAGGCAGGATTCGAACCTGCGACCGTAGCAGTCGCGCGGTTCCGGACTGAAGCGCCTAGAACCGCTCGGCCACAATGTCCGGCTTACTTTTAGTACTTGGACAACGATATACAAAGGGCGTTCAAAAAGTTTTGCACAGTCGTCTATAATTTTTTTTATTTTTTGCAAGAGGAGAAAAAATCGGAAAGTTAACCCAGAGATAGCAGACTATTGTAAATAGTGAATGAGACTATATTAAGGCTCTATTTTCTGTTTCTGTTCATTAAATTTATGGGCAAACGCTACTATCTTAAGCACCAATCTAAGGATGGAGAACACAATCAGTAGAGCAAGCTTACTCTGCAGTTGTCATATGGATTAGTTTTTAGTGTGTACTGAACATTCTTCCCCACACCATGAATCGAATCTGTTTCCGAGAGAAATGGCGCCGAGCAAATGTGAGTTTTGTGGCCTCAGCTGGAAAGTGACGTGTTGTGTCTGCCTTCCAGGCAAAAGCGTGACTTCTGAACGGGCGTAATCTTACTGGACTAGTGTGTACTCTACGTTTCTGGTTAAAGTGTATTCTAATCAGCCAACAAGGACATGCATTTGGTGTGTGTACTTGCAGATTAAAGTGCATCTGAATCCAGACATTTGTATGGTGAGAGATTTTCTAAGACATTTACAGAACAGTAAGACTTGTCAAAGAATATGTTATGACGCGAGTCGGCAACAGTTATGTTCTGAGGAGCTAAATGCTATGTCGTCTTTTCTTAAGATAAATGGGTAGAAGGCCGCTTAAGGGATGTGCCACCATGCGGATTTGGACAGGCACACAAAAGATTAGTTAACACAAGTGGACTTTAAATAAATATAATTTACTCAGCTTGTTGCTGAAGATTTCATACACTGTTGAAAACTTGTGGCAGCTGTGGTTGACTATAAGCAGTGGCCCGACAAGGATATGCGTCTAAGTACATTGAAAGTTTGCCGGTAGATTAGGCTCTCAACAGCTCTTTATTACTAATCTCGAACTACAAGAAGTTCCTCAAGTGCCAGCCGCTTATAACACCGGGCTTGGCGGTTTTCATTGCCTGGTGGCCTTGAGATTCTTCGTCGGATAGTTCATCCTATTGATGGCGCAGTCCAAAGCCCGTTCGTGGTGCCCTCAGGATTCTTCACCATGGCGCCTGCTCTGGTAGTATCGATAAGCTACGATACTGCAACATGAACGTCTTTTTGAGACAGGCTCTTTGGGGAAGATGCCATGTCATTGTGAAAGGCCAAATGATCTCAGATCACCTGATCTAGAATATCAAGTATTTCAAAATATTGGGGACAATAATGGCAGCAAGGAACTGAGAATGCGAGTCATCTTAAAGTGAGGAAAGTGTTAAAGAGCAAGTTCTTCATGCACACCGTCTTCAGAGAGTGAAAGGTCTTATAGAAACAGATATTCCATTCACAAATGATTTTGCACTGTGCATGTGTCCTTGGGATCAACACTGTCTGTCTACCATACTATTCACTGATGAAGTGGAGTTCTCCAAGAATAGAGCACAGTATTTTCACAACACTAATGTTTGGGTGCATGAGAATCCTTGTACTGTTCCCGAAACAATATATTAACAACAGTTTAGCATTAATCTATGGGCTGGCTTAAACGGAAATAAATCTTTCATTTTCCACGGAACACTCACTGAAGCATTATACAGCGAATATTTAGTGGAATATGTAAATGTTTTGCAGGAAGACATTTCATTACACTTAATTCAGAAAATTGGTTGAAGCTGGACTGACACCACAACATTTTCCTCTTTTAGCAGGAACAATTTTAAACCAGTGTTTGCCAAATAAATTAATAGGTCGTGTGGCAGAACATCTCCGCCTGCTTCATCTCCTGATCTCAGTCCATTAGATTTTTTGTTTTTGGGGGCGTCTGAAGGACATAGTGTATTCAAGACCTATTGCGAATGGTAACGTTCTTCGCCAGCGTGTTCAACAATGATTTCATCAGCTACCGAAGACACCTGGAATATGGGAGCGAATGAGGCAATCCATAATGTGGCATTAAGACGTTTATGTCACATTTAATGGCAGATATGTTGAGCGTTTCATTTATCCATCAGAAGTCAATATTTTAAAAGAAAAAAATATTTGTAGAACCAAGATGGAATTTCGAAAAGAAAAAGACAGGACCGAAGCAAATATTTAACAACATTGTCTTCATCTAAGAAAATAAAAAAATAGTACGAGCTTTTTAGCTTCCTTGTTAAGTCCTCTATCCAGTCTTGAGACGTTTGCAATATATTAACTCTCTGCTTCAAATCAAAATATTTATGAAGAAAGTATGTTCTTTTTCAGCTAAAATCTGTGGGTACAGCAATGCATGCAGTCAACCAATGGACTATGTGCCTCACTGTTCTCTTATTGTGGTTTCCTACGCCCATTACTCCTTTAGACCTGACACCTGACGAAATCCTTGCTGTTTTCAACCTGAAACGCTTTCTGATACCATGTAATTTCCAAACTGACTTCTATCGCAAAATTTCTGACTTCCGAATACGCGTTTGTCCACCGCCCAGCAATTAATAAGACAAACTTGTCATTATGCGTCTCCACATACAGTCTTCACTACACCGCCCCCAACACAAAGCCCCATCCCACTCCTAAACAGTGACTCACCTTCAAACTTTCCTTGCTTCCTGTATGATAAAGCGTTGCCAAAGGCATCTTTAAGTGTAATTTACAACTGTCAAGCTTACTGGCCGATTTACATAATTTGCCGCGCGGAGTGGCCGCGTGGTTAGGGGCGCCAAGTCACGGATTTTTCGGCCCTTCCCGCCGGTGGTTCGAGTCCTCCCTCGGGCATGGGTGTTTATGTTGTTCTTAGCATAAGTTACTTTAAGTAGTGTGTAAATCTAGGGACCGACGACCTCAGCAGTTTGGTCCCTTAGGAATTCACACACATTTCTACATTTGATTTACATAATTTAAGTTTGCTGCAACAAACATTAATCTGATTTTATACAAACTACATATGGTTATTTTTGATATAAAGTTAAGCTAATAGTTTGTAGCATCGCCGAATTAGTCATTACTTAACGAGCAAATTAATTCACAAGGATTTATTTATACAACGTATTACTAAGGTACCACTGATAATTTATGTTATTTTTATCAGTGTTTTTTAATTGTTCTCCCGTTGGCAGTTGTGTTTTTTATTAATTCGTTGGATTTATTTATTAAATTTTTCCAACAGTTGCTCATTATTCTTTAAAACTCTGCCCCCAGTACCTTTTTGTACGCGTAATCGTAATTCTGGCGAGCAGTTCCTACTTATCTATCGCATCAGTTAGTTATTAACATTTTGCCACCAGTTAATTATTAGCGTTTTTAATTCTGTCACCAGTAGCTTTCTGTAAGTTCAACTGTAATCTGGGTGAGCAGTTGCTGAATTTAGTTATTTTAATTCTGCCACCAGCTGGTTATTACTCTTCCAGATTGTGCTCTATGGGCTCCTTGCTAGTAGAGCTGATTATTTATTGCATTATTTAGTCTTTTAAAACCTGCCAGCAGATTGTAACAGTAACCTGCCCGGCAATTGTTGCATTCTTCGTCGCTTAATTGGCCCTTAAATTCTGTCACCAGTGGCTTATTATTCCTTTAAACTCTGCTGCCGCTTGCTGTCCATTTGTGTAAATGTAAATTAGGTGAGCAGTTGCTGCTATGTTTTCTGCAGAGATCACACTTGTGCTGAATTTTGATCATACAGGGTGAGTCAAGTAAGACGAAACGCCCTTGTTAAATCGCGAACGGTTACGCATATCGAAACGCGGTTTTCGGCAAATGTTAGAGCATCGAGTGCACGTATGTATTTGTTTAGTTAATGTTTTTAGCACTGGTATCGGCGGAAATATTGAAACTAGTATTTTTTTAAAATCGAAAATTATACTTTTTATAACTGCATTCGATGCTTCTTGAGAAGACAGTTACTGTGATATAGCGTTTGTTAAAGCTGAAGTTGAAACCTCTCGTAAACAAAAAAAAAAAATAATCGAGAAGTGCCCTAGAATATGTAACCACGGTGGCCGGAAACGGATTTTGCGGTGCAAACACTGACAATCAGGCGTCTCGGAGAAGGCTGTACAGTTGATAACCGTAAGGTAGGCTTGCACTACGAGAATAAAGCTTTATTTCCCCACAAACCAGAGACATAGGATAGAATATAGCGAATCACAAAGGACTTAGGAGAACTATTTCACATTTGTATATCCTCCCACATTTACGTGAGCTGAAAAAGTTAAATGAGCTGTTCATTTTTTTAAAAAAAATGAAGAGGTCTATACGCTGCGAAAGCAACTATGTGCTTCTTAGAGGTAAAATACATGCTGCCGGACAACCTTCTCTACCTACACTGCTCTGTATTATATCATATGGTATCTATTCGTTGAACTAAACATTTTGTTAAAAATACTTTGGTGACCACCTACTGAACGCAAGCGCGTGATGACAATATTACCAGCTACGTGCGATACAGGCAGTCCACTTATTTTACATTGCAATGCAGTTTCGAGACACGTAAATGAAAGAAACAGTTTACTAACAATGACTTGGTAGCCACACAAATTACATAACATAGATTTTGTCTTCCAAAAAAAATTACTTTATCCTTTATTTAAGCATGTGTTCTGTAGTGACGTAACAAGACTGTTACGCCACTGGAGGTAGCCGAAGGAAAGGCACGCGTGCACACACGCCGACGGGCGTCAAGTCTGGAACAGGCTACGTAATTAATGCTATGAAGAAAAGTACGTAGCTGGATTAATATCTTTAATCAAACATTGTGGTACATCGCTCTTGACTATACACAGGAGACTTTAATTACAATCACTGTAAGGCTAATGGCGCCTTGCTAGTTCGTAGCCATTAACTTAGCTGAAGGCTATTCTGTCTCTCGGCTAATGAGAGAGAAAGGCTTCGTACATCTAGTCGCTAGCTAGGTCGTCCGGACAACTGGGGCGAGTGCTTGTTCATATCACGAGACCTGCCTTGTGGTGGCGCTAGGTCTGCGATTACACAGTGGCGACACGCGGGTCCGACATGTACTAAATGGACCGCGGCCGATTTAATCTACCACCTAGCAAGTGAGGTGTCTGGCGGTGACACCACATGTTCAAACTGTTGACCATGGACTGAAAGGCACATTTGCAGTCGCCGTTCGAAAGAACGATGAGCAGATGTAATTACAGTGGATGATATGGTGCAGCAAGTGCTGGCGATTCGACAACACATATTGTGTGGTGTAGTTGGGGCTTCGCCATAGACTGTATCTTTTAGTGTCCCCCTGTCCCTCCCAAAAAAAGAAAGAAATCAAGAGGCGTCAAATCGGAGGATTTCACTGGCCATTTGACAACAGAATTTCATCCTATCCAACGTCAAACAAAATTCTTGTTCAGCATTTGCATTGCAACACGGGACGAGTGAGCTGGACAACCATCGTGTTTCAGGCAGATAAACTGTCGAATATCGTGTTACCTCTTCTAGAAGAACCGGCAGAACGTTTGCGGGAAAGTGTGCATACGAATGGTCGATTTAGAGCGACTGAGATGAAGTAAGGTCCCACAATGTCATTTTCTGTGATGTCGCACCATTTTTTGAAAATATGTCATTATAAAAAAATGGTTCAAATGACTTTGAGCATTATGGGACTTAACATCGCAGGTCATCAGTGCCATAGAACTTAGAACTACTTAAACCTATCTAGAAGCTCTCGGCCACCGCGGCCGGCTCGTTATTAAAGAACATTATTAAACATGCATGTATGAACACTGATATTTAACATCTCGGTTAAAAATAAAAAATACGATTTTCAAATGAAATATGGAATGAGATTTTACATTAAAATGTTTTACTATCAAATCATTTTTAAAGCAGAAGCTATGAAAATTTTAAATTTGGCTTCTCAGTTAGAAATAAAAAAATACGTGTTTCACTGTTTTTGGAAATTCAGCCCGTAAGGAGGTGAAGTAAAGTCACGCTGAGTCACTGACCCGTCATCGCCCAGCCCAAATCACTAAGGAAAGAAGCTTCAAGTTTGGAGAGCGTTTGGGTCTCATGCTGTAGGCACCGCTTAAGAAGGGATTGTCCGAAATTCCACTTCTAAGGGGGTGAAATAGCAGACGAAAGGCTTTTTGAAAGTATGTCGCTATTAAGTGAATTCTGAAGCTAGAACTACGAAAACCGGTAGTTTGTTTCTCAGTCAGAAAATAAAAAAAATACGTGTTTTAGCATTTTTGAAAATTCAGCCACTGAGAGGGAAAATAAATAATTACTAAAGAACTACTAAAGGATTTTTAAGGTTACTTCTGTGGTTAGAAATTTAAAAAAGTACGCCTTTCAGTGTTTCTGTAAATTCAACCCCTTAGGGAGTGAGGTAGGGGATGGAAATTTTAAAGAAAACATTTCGTTACATTACGACAAATTTCAAACTAAGTTTACGAAAATTGGTATTTCACTTCTCGGTTCCATATAACGAAGTATTTTTTAGGGGACGAAAGGTGCTACGGAAATATCTCCACAAGAACGCAAAAGGCTTTATTAAAAAAAATTTGGAGTTTAGCTACCAGAGTCGCTTTTTTTTTCAGAAGTACATTCTGAAATGACCGTGCTCATATGGCCTTCAATGAAAGTGAAAAGCTTGTAAGGTGTTGCAATTTGTAACCATCATAAAAACTCCATTAAATAAAAACAGAAAACATGTCTTTGCAGGCCATAGAGTCTATGCGGGCGAAGCAGCAGGCGCTAAACTAGTAAAATTTATATATGGCACAAACTGTCGGTATACGGCCTGATGCAGACTTTTCCGCAGATTTTAGTCACTCAGGTTGCCACGTAATGGTGACTTATGTAGTTTCATAATCGAAAAATGCATTTCAAGCACATACGAGGCGCGTTAAATAAGTAATGCAACACATTCTTTTCTCGGGTAATTTCAGAATTTGTTGTGGAACATCATGGAATATTCCCGCTTCAGCCCCTATCGTTTCGTGGTCCCTATAGGTGACAGTGCTATACGTCACCTTCAAATGGCGTCTGTAACGGAGGAGCGTCCTAAGCAGAGAGCTGCGCTGAGTTTCTTTTGGCGGAAAACTAGAGCATCGCAGATTTTCTAGGAGATTATCAGCGAACAAAAGCACCACGGTGAGCTGCCGAGTGAACGTCTGTCATCATCCCAACAATGTCGCAGAAATCTGTCTGAGCTGTCGCGTCCGGCCGGCGTCCTGTAATGGTGGAACGCAGTGATATTCTCATTCCAGCTGAACGACGAATCTCAATGGATACCTCGCTGCACAACTGGACGTCTCTGTCGGTAGCGCAGATAACTACGTACACTAGTTGGGGTACTCAAAGTTGTATGTTCACTGGGTTCCTCGCCAGCTAACGAAAGACCGTAAGGAGCAACGAAGGACCACCAGTGCGTAAATGTTTATGCGTTGAATGGGAGGACACTGATGGAACAAGACGTTGGTTCCTACTTACTGGCAGAATGGTTCATTTGGGTATACAAGCCCTCCCGGAAAGGCGGTGTGAGACCACTGCATTGAGCATTGAACGGAGATTGTGTTGAAAACTATAATTTTGTAGCAAAAAAAAAAAAAAAAAAAAAAAAAATGATGTACTAGAATCCTGAATAAAGCCAACCTACTTTCAGAAAAAAAAATGTGTTTCATTACTTACTGAACGCCCCTGGTATATCGACCGAAACATTGTGGCCGAGCGGTTCTAGGCCTCAATAAAATAGAACCTCAATAAAATAAACTCAAAAGTCATACCTCAGACGCACAGCTGAAGGCCATCCTAGAAAATGGCCTCACGGGTAGTGAGGTCTCCTGTTCAGGGTAGAAACAAATATAGGCTTGCGCACAAGTTATCAAAAGAGAAACCACAGTGGCATTGTAAATATTGTAATGAATTTCGTTTGCATTTAAGGTGGTTATTATTACCACGTTTGTATTATGTGTTGGACATTTCAAGATGGCGTTCCGCTGTGGGATTCAGAAGAACGGACTATGAAACCGTTACCAATAATCACCAACTAACCCTAGATTATGAACATGTTTCATATGTTGTGGTACAGTCTGAAAACATTGTTGTGAAGACCTTTCATCTCCATCTACTGTTATTGAAGATTCGACCGCAGATAAATACTTGTGACAAGAAAGAGTGTACAGATGATTGCTGCTAGTTACAATCGCAGAAATTTAAGTTATACTGTTAGACTTCTCTCTAACCACACACTAAGAAATCGCTACGTATTCAGAAAAAATGGTGAATTATTTGTGACAAGAAAAAATATAAATGTCACTGTCAGCTGTTTCACGCACAGCAGTTTTTTAAACATACAGAAGTTACGAAATCGAAGATACTCATTACTGTGAAAGCGCCCTCGTACATGTAAATAACAAAGAATATTGCAGAAAAGTATTTAATTTTCATGAATAACAGTCTCAGAATGTGTTCCAAACAAGGAGGAGGGAAAAAAAGTGTATCCCCCAGTGAGACACAGACCTACGACCTTCGATACTGAAGGTTATTGCCTCAACCATTTGGCCACAACAACCAATTTGCGCTATGCACTCAGTTTCTGCCTAGTCTGATGGAGAGGGACGGTGCGGGTGTAAACCATAAATGCATGAAAATTTGGGAGGTTACCACTATTAGGCTGGAACCGCGCGACCGCTACGACAGCAGGTTCGAATCCTGCCTCGGGCATGGATGTGTGTGGTGTCCTTAGGTTAGTTAGGTTTAAGTAGTTCTAAGTTCTAGGGGACTGACGATTGCTGCCTCGTTTGTAAACTTGGAAGCCCTTGAAGGAAACGTGGAAACAAAGCAAAGTCGTATTGCATGAATTGTTAGAAGACCCGCAAACGGCAGGTTCAGCCACCTAATGGAAAAGATTTGTCCCTATCCTTCGCGCCAGCAGACACCTTTCCGCCGCGAGGTATGAGAAATTTGGAAATTAGTGGTAAGGTCTTACGGGACCAAACTGCTGGGGTCATCGGTCTCTAAGCCTGCACACTACTTAATCTAGCTTGAACTAAATTACGCTATGAACAACACACACACCCATGCCGGAGGGAGGACTCGAACCTCCGACTAGGGGGTGGGGGTGGGGGGGTGGGGGGAGGAGGGAGGGCCGCATGGGCCGTAACAAGGCGCCCTAGACCGCGCGGCAAAGTATGAGAGCTCTGTTCGTAATTGTGTGGTAAGTGTAAATAACAGTATTTGGTGTGTCTGTAGTTTAGTCTCATGCTCGTAGTGAAGATGATGAGAGAAAGGAGAGAGCGAAACCTGGAGCCGACGCATAGCGTACTCCTCGCCACTGGCTCTAAAGGGGGCCGCCGAGCGTAACACCAGCATGCGATGGATGATAACCACCGACAGTGTCACCAGGTCACACGTCATGAGACACCGCGGAGAGTTTTAATCCAGAACATTGCCGCCGTGACGTTATCGGTGACGTGACGCCACCGCCTCTTCTGTCGTACCTGACTCTTGCCGCTAAGGAAAAGGGAAGATTCTCAACAGCGCTCGGCCTATCCGAGGGTCACCCATCCAATTACTGGCCACGGTCGCCAGTATTTCGGTTGACCGACGAGAACCGGTGTACCCACATCGACACAGCCGTTAACCAACGAGTAAACGGTTCCTGCGGAAAACAACGAAAGAGAATTTGTGTTTTGAACGGGAACTGCTTTGCAGATCCCCCAGTTCCATTTGCAGAACCACAGGGACGGTTTAAATTGAAATGGCAAATGGTGTCCAAAACAGATCGAGAAAAGTGGATGTTTGGCAATGTCCAAAAACGATTGGAAAAGCTGTTCCTTTAATTAGTTAAACGCTGCAGAGCATTGCTCAAAACCCACGTTGTATGTAACACCACCGAGCTAGGGAACTCGACGATATTCCTCTTCATAAGTTATCCCTTGTAGAATGCGATTTTCTTTTTATATGTTACCTCTTTAGTCACGAAATCAGAAATGAGACGCTTCTCACCTTGTATTACTGACCACAGTATGCAGTCAGCTCTATTTAAAATTCAAGGTGTTCATTCCGTTCCTGATCTCCTAATTTTTGTTCTTGTTTTCCTCTTAACTTCGGAAATTCAGCAATAGTGGTTCTTAAATTGAAAACCTGTTCCACCTATGTCCTTTGACTTAATCAACGTTCTTTGCAGTAATATATAACGTCTCCATACCTTTCGTTCATTTACATCAAAAACAGCTGCAACTGGTGGTTTAATAATGTGAGCGACTTCCAAAAAATTTACTATTCACACTAAAATTTCAGTCACATGTTCCTCGCCTGCATATTTAACACGGTACAGATAATCTGTCGCTCTTTAAAATATTTAACTCTTCAACAATCTTTTCTTTCTGCGTGGTGTTATAATACCGCCTCATAGCAATTTTTCGGTATACGATCGATTACGTGACTTTTAGCGTGGTGAAAAGTTCGCAGAGTTTTCGTTTTGCGTGTTGGTATTCTGACAGCTATGGGTTTATTTATCGTTTGTCATTTCTTTTGTAGTACACTGTTGCTATCTGAGAATACTTATTGTCATTTTGTCCTTTGGAGAGACTCAGTGGAGCTGTGGACGCTATCAAATGGAGCGTCAAGTGGAGAAGTCGGAACATTTGCGACATATTCTTCTGTTTGAGATAAATAGTTGCGAGACAGCAGCTGAGGCAGCCAGAAACATTTGCGCCATGTGTGGGGATAATCCCACTGGACAGAGCAGGGCAACAAAACGGTTTTTCGTTTTAATTAGGATCGTTTTGAAATTACTGACTCACGACGTTCAGGAAGATATTCGGGGTTTCTTGAAGATCGTTTAAATGCATTGATCGACAATGATCCACGCCAGCGGACTTGAGAACTGTCAATAATAAGTAACCGTTATCATTCCACCATGGTGAGACATTTGTATGCACTGGGGAAGGCTCAAAAAACGGCTCTATGGGTTCAGCATGCTCTAAGCCAAAACCACAAAAATCATCGGCTGGCCGTATATGCATCTCTGCTCGTCATCAATTGCCTCGTGAAGAATACCGACCATCCTGCATCGTTGCTGGTGATGGGAAATGCTGTCTTCGCTCATACATAATGAAGAGAAAGAAAATGTTGAGTTCAAACAAAGTAGCAACTCTCTGTACAGTGACCAGCGTGCATCCACAAAAGATAATGTTATGCATTTCGTGGAACAGCGCCGATGTGATGTACTACGAAGTGCTTCAACGAGGTATAACCATTACTGCTGACGTTTATAGTCAACAACTGAGACGTCTTACAGACACAATACAAGAACAACAACAAGGAATTGTGCGTAAAGCGGTGCTACTCCACAATAACGCACCCCTTCCCCCCCCCCCCCCCCCCCCCTTAAACTTCTGCTAGATTGATGCAAAACACTATACAGGCGTTGTGTTGAAAATTTGTTTTGCATCCACCTTCTTAACCTGATCTTCTGCTCTCAGATTTCCACCTTTTCCGCTCTGTGTCGGACAATCTTCAAATAACTTTCCTTCCAGATGTAAATGCGCTCCAAATGTGGCGTTCTTCACCTCAAAACCACATAATTCATACACTAGCGATTTCGAAAAGCTACACCGGCTTTGTCAGCCTGCTGTAAATAGTAAAGAATTATATATTATTGATGCCAAAGCCTCTGTTTTGTGTATCTGATGTGATTATTAAACTTACGGAAAAACATTACGAACTTACGTACCAAACTAATACATAGCGCTCCTCTATGATACTCACTTATAAAGGACCGCAACACTAGACCGCTAGACTGACTCTTTTTGCGAAAACATCCTGTCAACTTTCTTCACACCAGAAACAAATTTCGGAGGATTCTGCCGAAATGAAGGAAGTAGTGCTCCCAAAATATATCGAACGGAATTCTGGAAGAAAGTGTCACATCACATTGATAGACTAAATGTCGAGCTACAGCAAAAAGCACGGAGTAAAGCCGAGACGTACGGACTGGTGTCGAGAGAGGTCGAACCTCGGCCGCCGCGCTGAGTGGCTGCGAGGTGTGAGGCGCCATGTCACGGATTGCGCGGCACCTTCCGCCGGAGGTTCGAGTCCTCCCTCGGGCATGGGTGTGTATGATGCTCCTATCATAAGTTAGTTTAATTTAAGTAGTGTCTAAGTCTAGGGACCGATTACCTCAGCAGTTTGGTCCCTTAGGAATTCACACACATTTGAACCTCGAGAAATATACTGTGCACTTGTGAATTTTGCAAGCAGTGGCTTATCCTGCTATTCATCTTCTAACATCGGTTGTATCTAAACGCCTAGACGCGGAAACGTGGAGTCGTTCCCTCCTCAAGATCACAGCCGACAATCTGTCTTCAACAGTTAGGTGACCAATTTGCGATACGTCTTCTGGAAGCTCAACTTCTGCGGATTGCTGAATTGCTTACTCAACTTGCGAAATAGTGTATGGCAGAGAGTACAAAGAATTAAATAGTGCGGTAGGAGTCTTTTAGACACCTCCCGGGGCTACACGGGAAGGAACAGCGAAATGGACACGAAATCTCGGGCGCCATGAATTTTACATTCTTCCTAACAGAGACTGGGTAACAGGGTGGCCAGCGCCGACTGCGCGACACACGACCCAAGGAAAACGCGCGGCAGGTGCAAAGAGTCCTCTCTTCCGCTCACACACTCACACACACAACACCACACACGCACAAGCGTGCTCTCTGCTCGCCGTTCTGCCTTCCGCACTGGTATATTTAAAAGCTCCGCTAATGCGTAATGCAGGAAGCTCTTCCTGCTGCCTGGGATATCTCTCCTCCGTGCGCGGCAATTACTTATGCAGCTGCGGTTTCACAGGTGCGCATGTATGTACCTCAAAGCCCTTCCGCATGCTCTCAATTATTAAGGAAACTTACATGTCGCGTGGCAGTCCCTCTACGGGAAGTAGCAGGCGACTTCTTCCAGCGTTCTCTCTGCAGCTAGTTCATAAAAACGGAAACTGTGCTCTCTCTCTTTCTCTTCTCTCTCTCTCTCTCTCTCTCCGTCCGAACACTCCTTGCAAAGCCCAACGGCGCCAACCGACCGCCGTGTCATCCTCACTCACTGGCGTCTCTGGAGGCGGATATGGAGGGACATGTGGTCAGCACACCGTTCTCCGGGCCGCATGTCGGTTTTAAGAGACTTCTCAATCAAGCAGATCCCAAGTTTGCCTTAAAAGGGCTGAGTGCATCCCGCTTGCCAACAGCACTCGGCAGACCGGTTGTTACCCATCCAAGTGCTAGCCCAGCCCGACAGCGCTTTACTTCGATGACTTGACGGGAACCGGTGTTACCACTGCGGCAAGGCCGTTGGCGAAAGCTGTGCTGATAAACCAATATTAAGAGGTTATATCTATGCAGTGACCACCCGTATCCTTGGGTCATCGTTATTACAGTGGCTTGACGTCTTCCTCTTAACCTCAGAGTAGAATTTCCACACAACATTTCCCGTCATTACAATTTCTTTCCCTACCATTTCCAGCCCTCAGCGGCTAACTGTGGTACTTGGAAGTTATTTTCTGATGTCTTATATCCTATCAGCACTTCCTGCACTCGATATTATCATTTTCGTTTTAGCGTCTTTCTCCATTATCTCATCAAAATTATCTGGTCACCTGTTTATTGTTCTGGTCACCTGTTATTTGACCAAAATATGGACTGTGTCAGCCCTTCAGCTTTATGGCGGCTTGGACTCTGCTTGGGACGCTTTCAGGAAGAGTCTCAACGTACGTGGAGGGACGGGATCCCATTCTTCCTCAAGAGCGGAAATCAGAGAAGAATGTGTTGTATGACTCTGGGGCTGTCCATTGAGAAAAGGTCGGGACACTGGGCAAGCCATTACTTTACAGAATGTTACTATTCACAAACTATTGCCTTAATGATGCAGGTTTATGACAGGGTGCACTGTCATGCTCTCTGAACTGTTGCTCTACTGTACACAGTACATAATCCTCTAAAATGTGTCAGTACCCACCCACAATCAGCGCTTTCTTCAACACAATTAGAGGACCACATCGTAACCACGAAAAACACACCCATATGGTAACACCATCAAACCGTACTTCACTGTTGTCGGTCCACGTCTTGGTTGGTAATGTTCTTCAGGTATTTGCTAAACCTAAACCCTTCCATCTCATCGTCATACAGCACAGCCTGGTTGATTATTGACAAATAACTCGTTTCCAGTCATCCACTGTCCAGTGGCGTCGTCATTTACCACCTTAACTGCCGCATTGACTGCAGGAGAGTGTGGCAGATGGGGAGCTCCTCGACATTGTACCCCATTCCTTCTAGTTCCCTGGGAAATTGCATTGTGCTAGCTGGCCTCCTGACAGAACATTGAAACTCGCGATGGTTTCCTTCCTCTAACTTCATGCGATTTCTTACAACCACTTCCCCTAATGCCCGACGGTCACTAACCGTTAGTATACAGGGAGAGTCACCTAACATTACCGCTGGATATATTTCGTAAACCACACCAAATACTGACGAATCGATTCCACCGATCGAACGTGAGGAGAGGGGATAGTGTAATTGGTTAATACTAACCATAAGAAAATGCACCTAAGTATGTTTTTTAACACAAACCTACGTTTTTTTTAAATGGAACCCCGTTAGTTTTGTTAGCACATCTGAACATATAAACAAATACGTAATCAGTACCGTTTGTTGCATTGTAAAATGTTAATTACATCCGGAGATATTGTAACCTAAAGTTGACGCTTGAGTACCACTCCTCCGCTGTTCGATCGTGTGTATTGGAGAGCACCGAATTATGTAGGGATCCAAAGGGAACGGCGATGGACCTTAGGTACAGAAGAGACTGGAACAGCACATTACGTCCACATGCTAACACCTTTTTATTGGTCTTTTTCACTGACGCACATGTACATTACCATGAGGGGTGAGGTACACGTACACACGTGGTTTCCGTTTTCAATTACGGAGTGGAATAGAGTGTGTTGCGACATGTCAGGCCAATAGATGTTCAATGTGGTGGCCATCATTTTCTGCAGACAATTGCTATCTCTGGCGTAATGAATGTCGTACACGCCGCAGTACATGTGGTGTAATGTCGCCGTAGGCTGCCACAATACGTTGTTTCATATCCTCTGGGGTTGTAGGCACATCACGGTACACATTCTCCTTCAACGTAGTCCACAGAAAGAAGTCCAGAGGTGTAAGATCAGGAGAACGGGCTGGCCAATTTATGCGTCCTCCGCGTCATGGTAATGTACATGTGCGTCAGTGAAAAAGACCAATGAAAAGGTGTTAGCATGTGGACGTAATGTGCTGTTGCAGTCTCTAATGTACCTAAGGTCCATCACCGTTCCCTTTGGATCCCTACGTTAAATTCGGTGCTCTCCGATACACACGATCGAACAGTGGAGGAGTGGTACTCAAGCGTCAACTTTAGGTTACAATATCTCCGGATGTAATTAACATTTTACAATGCAAAAAACGGCACTGATTACGTATTTGTTTATATGTTCAGATGTGCTAACAAACCTAACGTGGTTCCATTTAAAAAAACCTAGGTTTGTGTTAAAAAACATACTTCCGTGTATTTTTGTATGGTGTGTATTAAACAATTACACTAGCCCCTCTCCTCACGTTCGGTCTGTGGAATCGGTTCGTCAGTATTTGATGTGGTTTACGAAATATATCCAGCGGTGACGTTAGGTGACTCACCCTGTATAACGTCTGCTAGGTCTTGTTTCAACTTTGGTCCTTCCTTCCCACATCCTTTCTACGATGATATCATCAACAGGCTACACTGATTGTTAAAATTCGTGGTGAAGCCTTCAGCTGTCATTTATTTAGCACAATTCGCTACCAGTTTCGGTCAGTGACCATTACTAAGCTTTGCTGGCTTAAACGGCAGTTATACCACTGATTGTGTTGCTAACTGTCGTTGTGGACTTGCTTTTTGACGTAAATTATTATTGAGAGAAATTTCTTAAGTACTATGGTGGGCTTAAAATAACAAATTACTTTTGTTCAAATTATGGTATAACTTTCCTGCTGTTTATGCCAGCGAAGCTTCATAATTGGTGCAAAATAAATGACAGATTATGGTTATAACATGAATCTTAACAATTATTTAGCGCCTCAATACCCCCACTTGCAAACATACATAAAGGCTACACTGAGTTGACCCATGTCATGCGATACCTCCTAATATCGTTTCGGACCTCCATTTGGCTTGTGTAGTACAGCAAATCAACGTGAATGGACTCCACAAGTCTTTGGAAGTCCCCTGCAGAAATAGTGAGCCATGCTGCCTCAATAGTCCTCCGTATGTGCGAAAATAATGCCGATGCAGGATTCTGTGTACGAACTGAGGTCTTGGCCATGCCTAATAAAGGCTGGATTGGATTCATGCAAGGCGGTCTGGATGGCAAGGTCATTCGCATAATTGTCCAGACTGTTCTTCGAACCAATCGCAAACAGCTGCGGCCCAGTGACGCAGAACGGTGTTATCCATAAAAACTCCCATCGTTTATTAATTCCTTTCCCGTGGCTGTGATCACTTCGGACACCTTTTCACATGAATCAGCTGAGTATGAATGACAGCTTGGGCAACGCGCTTCCCTTTTGTACCTCGTGTACAAGATACTACCAGCACCTGCATATGTGCAGATCACTATTCCATGACTTTTGCCGCCTCCCACTTGACCAGTGCCTCACTATCTCTCAAATCACGGATCCACTGATGATGATGAACTCCATCGTTGTTTGGCAATAAAGCCGGCCGGTGTGGCCGAGCGGTTCTAGGTGCTTCAGTCTGGAACCTCGCGACCGCTACGGACGCAGGTTCCAATCCTGCCTCCGGCTTGCTTCAGTCTGGAACCTCGCGACCGCTACGGACGCAGGTTCCAATCCTGCCTCCGGCTTGGATGTGAATGATCTCCTTGGGTTAGTTAGGTTTAAGTAGTTCTATGTTCTAGGAGACTGATGACCTCAGATGTTAAGTCCCATAGTGCTCAGAGCCATTTGAACCATTTTTTTTTGGCAACAAAAAGTTCTTGAATGGCTGCAAATGGTCTCCAAGTAGTCAATGATCAGTTTAGTTCGACGAGAGGAGCCAATCCATTCCATGTAAGCAAAATCCATACTATTAAGGAGGCACCACCAGCTTGCACAGTGTCTTGTTGACGGGTCAGGGATTTTCTCTGCCTCGTGATGGCTGGGTGTCGTGTGATGTCCTTAGGTTAGTTAGGTTTAAGTAGTTCTAAGTTATAGGGGACTGATGACCATAGATGTTAAGTCCCATAGTGCTCAGAGCCATTTGAACCATTTTTTGTTGACGACTTGCGTCCTTGATTTCGTGGGGTCTGCCTCACTCGTACACTACCAGCAGCTCATTCCAACTGAAATCGGTACTTATCTGACAAGACCACTGTTTTCCAGCGGTGTAGGGTCCATCCAACATGCCCTCAAGCCCAGGAGAGGCGCTGCAAGTGACGTTGTGCTGTTAGCAAAGGACTCGCATCGGTCAATTGCTGCCGTAGGCCATTAACGCCAAATTTCGCCGTACTGTCCTAACAGATACGTTCGTCGTAGGTCGCACATTGATTTCTGTGCTTATTTCACGTAGTGTTCCCGGTCCGTTAGCAATGACAACTCTACGTAAACACCGCTGCTCTCGGTCATTAAGCGAAGGCCATCGCCCACTGCGTCGACTATGGTGAGAGGTAATGCGTGACATTTGGTATTGTCGATACACTCTTCACATTGTGGTTCCCTGAATATAGAATTCCCTAACAATTTCCAAATGGAATGTCCCATCTGTTCAGTTTCAACTATCCTTTCGCGTCCAAAGTCTATTAATTCCTTTCCTGTGGCTGTGATCACTTCGGGCACCTTTTCACATGAATCAGCTGAGCATGAATGACAGCTTGGCCAACGCGCTTCCCTTTTGTACCTCGTGTACAAGATACTACCAGCACCTGCATATGTGCAAATCACTATTCCATGACTTTTGCCGCCTCCCACTAGACCAGTGCCTCACTATCTCTCAAATCACGGATCCACAGCATAACTTACGAATTGACTCCCCCAATACGACTGCTTTTCAGACACTCCCATCAACGCAGGAAAGTTTAAACATCCTCAATTTTATTTCTTATTTATCTCTGTAACACTCTTGTCAGCAACTTGGAGGCATGAGCCTTTGAGATGACCGTGCATGTTCTCTCATCTGTGTGCCCTTTTTATCTTCTGGACTATGTCGATGATATTGTGCCGAAAGTCCCACAGTTTGAATTTAGTTTAACAGATTGTACACACTGGAATAAGCAATTGGTTTCTAGTTCGCCCAATCATCATCATCACCATCATCTTGGACAGTTTCCAGCCACTGGCTGGGTCTGTCAGGAACACAAGCCTCTCCATCGTGTTCTGTCTTTCCACCATTCCCCCTCTTCCACCTTCGTCCAGTTCTCTCCTCTTCTCATCACACATACCTTCACTCCCTTCACCCATCTATCTCTTGGTCTTCCTCTGGGCCTCTTCCCCTCCAGTTGCAGATCAAACATCCTCTTTGGAATTCTTCCCTCATCCATTCTCTTCATGTGTCCATACCACTGCAGTCTTGATTTTTCTATCCTGTCCTGTACTGGTTCCTCCTTTAGTCTTTCCCTCACATACACATTTCGCAATCTGTCTCGTCTTGTTACACTCAACCTGCTCCTCTGGAACTTCATTTCACTAGCCTGTATTCTACTTTTGTCGCTTTTGTGCATTACCCATGTCTCACTTCCGTATGCCAATATGGGGACAAAGTAGGTTCGGTATATAATTCCCTTGGATTTCTGTGGCACCTCCTTGCTCCAAATAAGCCCCCTAATGCATTTGTAGAACTGCCCTGCTTTTCTGCACCTTTCATTTATTTCCATCGCGTTTCCCCCCTTACTTTCAATCATGCTTCCCAGGTACTTGAAGTTCTCTACCACTTGTAGTTTTTCCCCCTCCACAAGTTATATCCACATTTGGCCTATTCTTCTTCCTTGTTGTGACAATTATTTCACTTTTCTTTGCAGAGAAATGCATTCCATATTGTGCTGCCGTTGCCTGCCATACATGTAACTGCTCTTGCACCTCCTTCTCGCAATTTCCCCATAACATCAGGTCATCGGCAAAAAGCGCTGCTTTCATTTTATGATCTCCAATTGCATCTGATACTTGCTGTAGGATTTCATCCATAACAATAATAAACAATAAAGGCGAAAGTGCACTTCCCTGTCGCAGCCCATTTTCCAGCTTGAACCATGCAGTACGTTCCCTCCCCACTTTCACACAACTCTCACTTCCCTCATACATTTTTCTGACTTTTCGTGTTATCTCTTCATCTATCCCTTTTGCGTTCAGCACATCCCAGAGCTTGTCCCTATAGATACTGTCATACGCCTTCTCAATATCTAAAAAGGCCATGATTAAGTCCTTCCCGTACTCATAGTGCCTTTCCTGCAGTTGCCTTACCGCAAATATGAGGTCCGTTGTTGATCTTCCCGGTCTGAAACCATACTGCTCCACTTGCAGTCTACTTTCAATACTGCTTCTTATTCTCTTCTCCAGGATCTTTTCATAGATTTTTCCACAGTGGCATAGCAGGGTGATTCCTCTGTAGTTCTCACATCTCCTTTTATCCCCTTTCTTGAAGATCGGGACTATAATTCCTTTCTTCCAATCCTCAGGAATTCTGTTCTCCTTCCACACCACCCTCAGCACTCTGTATAGCCACTGGGTTCCTACTTCTCCTGCTGCTCGTATCATATCCACTGTTACTTCGTCCCAACCTGGTGCCTTGCCCCCTTTCATCCTCTTTATGGCTTCTTCCACTTCATTCCAAGTTAGATCATCAGTTTCCCCACTATTAGAATCGTCTGCTGCCTTAGGCTCTCCATCGCTGTTAGTTACCCGCTTGGTGGCATTCAACAGATCTTCAAAGTACTCCTTCCAAATCTTTTTGAGCTCATGCATTTCCTCCACAACTCTTCCATTATTATCCATGATCCTCAGGCACTCGCTTCTGTCATTCCTCTTATTTCTTACCATGGTGTAAAGTACTTTTTTGTTCCCTTCCAATGATTTTAGAAATCCCGTAAGAACGTTATCCGTCACTTCCGCAAGTCTTTTCCAAAGCTCATACTAATACTGTGTTCCCTATGTCTCACAAAACGACATCCATTTCTTCTAATGCCAGTAAATCTCCTATTCTTTAAAGCATCGATATCCCATGTTAAAACAGCTTCCAGTGTGTGGTCGCTAATGAGTTAATGTCTTAAATATTCGAAGTTAATCATATAAACAAGATTTTTTTTTTTAGGAAAGCTATGAAACTATGCTTTAAGTCTTTTGGAAGTCGCTAAGTACTCTCATTATATAACAGTGGATGAATACACCGGGTCATCAAAAATTCAGTCTAAATTTGAAAACTGAATAAATCACGGAATAATGTAGATAGAGAGGTACAAATTGACACACAAGCTTGGAATCACATGGGGTTTTATTAGAACCAAAAAAATACAAAAGTTCAAAAAATGTCCGACAGATGGCGCTTCGTCTGATCAGAATAGCTATAATTAGCATAACAAAGTAAGACAAAGCAAAAGATGATGTTCTCTACAGGAAATGCTCAATATGCCCACCATCATTCCTTAACAATAGCTGTAGTCGAGAAAATGTTGTGAACAGCACTGTAAAGCATGTCCGGAGTTATGGTGAGGCATTGGCGTCGGATGTTTGTCTTTCAGCATCCCTAGAGATGTCGGTCGATCACGATACACTTGCGACTTCAGGTAACCCCAAAGCTAATAATCGCACGGACTGAGGTCTGGGGACCTGGGAGGCCGAGCATGACGAAAGTGGCGGCTGAGCACACGATCATCACCAAACTACGCGAGCAAGAGATCTTTCACACGTCTAGCAATATGGGGTGGAGTGCCATCCTGCATAAACATCGTACGTTCCAGCAGGTGTTTATCAGCTACGCTGGGGATGATGCGATTCTGTAACATATCGGCGTACCTCTCACCCGTTACGGTAGCAGTTACAAAACCAGAATCACGCATTTCCTCGAAGATAAAAGGCCCGATAACGGTAGATGTGGTAAATCCAACCCATACCTTAACTGTCCCGTCGTGCAATGGAGTTTCCACGACAGTTCTAGGATTTTTGGTAGCCCAAATTCTGCAGTTGTGGGCTTTGACAGACCCTCGGAGCGTGAAATGAGCTTCGTCGGTCCATAACACGTTACTCAACCAATCGTCATCTTCCGCCATCTTTTGAAACGCCCACACCATAAATTCCCTCCGCTTCACTAAATCGCCAGGTAACAGTTCATGACGCCCATGGATTTTGTACGGATAGCATCGGAGGGTACGCTTAAGTGCCAACCAAACAGTAATGTATGGAATGCCAGTGCGACGTGCGACTGCGCGAGCGCTGACTTCCCCGTGCATAGACGAACCCGCTGCAGTCTCCATTTCTTCCTGAACTGTCTCACCAGCATTACGCCTTGTACTCGGTCAGCCACTACAGGGTCTATCGTCTAAACAACCCGTGGCTTCGAACTTCGAAATCATTCTCACCACAGGTGCATATTTCAACGGACCTTTACCCGTTCGAGTCCCCTTCCTATGGCGATAGGATCGTAACGCTGAACTAGCACATTCCCCATTCTGATAATACAACTTCACTAAAAGCGCCTTTTCGGGTAACGTCTACACGCTGCGACTGCTGGCGCATCTGTTTCTCTCTCTCAATACAGCTCCTTTTATACATCATGCGCAGTCACTGACGTTTTGCTGTCGAGCGCCATCTGTCGGAAATTTTATGAACTTTTTTTTTTTGTTCTAATAAAACCCCATGTCATTCCAAGCTTGTGTGTCAACTTTTACCTCTGTATCTACATTATTTCGAGGTTTATTAAGTTTTCAAATGTATACTGACTTTTTGATCACACGGTAGTCTGTGTCATATGCGATTCATTTTATGTAAAAGCAAGTTTTTCCGCCATCTCAGTGTTTATGAAGTAATATTGCCCGAACTATGTGTCGTGCAATGATATGCAAACTCAGACGAAATAAACGAGTCACCACGAGGGTTTTATCCGAATAGACTGAAATCGGTATATGTGATGTAGATCCAGAGACAAACAATTACAGTTTAATAATAGTTGGATGATTTGGTCAAGAGAAAGAGTTTCACAAATTGAGCAAGTAAATAACGAGGTTGACCACCACCTCTGGCCTTTATGCGAGCAGTTATTCTGTTTGTCATAGATTAATAGAGTTGTTGGATGTTCTCCTGAGGAGCAGTATCGGGGGCTTCTATATGAAACGTGGCCTTTGTAGGGAGTGTTCCTGAGGGAAATATTTTTATTTATGTTCCAGTGCAATGTTGTTCAATTCAAAGAGGAGAGCCTTCGTGGGCGTTAGTTAAGCTCTGTGCACCCCATGAAGTGAGATGGTAAGACAGTCTAGGTTAAAGTTTTAAACAAGGCTGTGTAGTTCAGTGACCGTTTACTAATTGAAGTTAAAGCAGTTACAGCCCCCGATCACAAAATTTAAGTCTTTTGAGCAAGTTTCAACACTTCTATGAGTGCCTTAATCAGAAATTAAATATTCAAATTGGCCTACAACATAAATATAAATTAATGGGATTTTTTTTATAGATAGAGTGTAAGTACTGACTAATAATGCAAGAAAGAAACAGTGCTTACAAGTCACGTACAACGTAAATATCAAGTGAGAAAGGCATTAATCATAAAAATTTAAAAAGAATACGTGGAAGGTGAGCCACAATGGGCTGCTCATACCTATAAAGCCACAGGTAGCAACAGGCTGAGGCGCCCGCGTTAGCAACTGCGGCCAGGTGAACATTACACCAAGAGTGCAATCTGGTAGCCGTAAATATAAGTAGGCTACTTAAAATTGAAAATGTAGACAGATGAATGTTAAGATGAACAGTAATTAGGGAAGGGAACGATCTATTGATAAGTAATCAGCATGGTTTCAGAAAACATCGTTCTTGGGCAACGCAGCTCGCTCTTTATTCGCACGAAATAATGGCCGCTATCGACAGGGGATCTCAAGTTGATTCCGTATTTCTGGATTTCCGGAAAGCTTTTGACACCGTTCCTCACAAGCGACTTCTAATCAAGCTGCGGGCCTATGGGGTATCGTCTCAGTTGTGCGACTGGATTCGTGATCTCCTGTCAGGAAGGTCGCAGTTAGTAGTAATAGACGGCAAATCATTGAGTAAAACTGAAGTGATAGCAGGTGTTCCCCAGGGAAGCGTCCTGGGGCCTCTGCTGTTCCTTGTCTATATAAATGACCTGGATGACAATCTGAGCAGTTCTCTTAGGTTGTTCGCAGATGATGCTGTGATTTACCGTCTAGTAAGGTCATCCGAAGACCAGTATCAGTTGCAAAGCGATTTAGAAAAGATTGCTGTATGGTGTGGCAGGTGGCAGTTGACGCTAAATAACGAAAAGTGTGAGGTGATCCTCATGAGTTCCAAAAGAAATCCGTTGGATTTCCGTTAGTCGATAAATAGTACAATTCTCAAGGCTGTCAATTCAACTAAATACCTGGGTGTTAAAATTACGAACAACTTCAGTCGGAAAGACCACATAGATAATATTGTGGGAATGGCGAGCCAAAGCTTGCGTTTCATTGGCAGGACACTTAGAAGATGCAACACGTCCACTAAAGAGACAGCTTACACTACACTCGTTCGTCCTCTGTTAGAATATTACTGCGCAGGGTGGGATCCTTACCAGGTGGGATTGACGGAGGACATCGAAAGGGTGCAGAAGAAGGACAGCTGGTTTTGTATTATCACGTAATAGGGGAGAGAGTGTGGTAGGTATGATACGCGAGTTGGGATGGAAGTCATTAAAGCAAAGACGTTTTTCGTCGCGGCAAGATCTATTAACGAAATTTCAGTCACCAACTTTCTCTTCCAAATGCGAAAATATTTTGTTGAGCCCAACCTACATAGGTAGGGATGATCATCAAAATAAAATAAGAGCTCGAACAGAAAGGTTTAGGTGTTCGTTTTTCCCGCGCGCTGTTCGGGAGTGGAATGGAAGAGAGATAGTATGATTGTGGTTCGATGAATCCTCTGCCAAGCACTTAAATGTGAATTGCATAGTAATCATGTAGATGTAGATGTAAATGTAGACATGGACTAATAGGCAAAGTTTTATTTGGCCACAGCAGACATGGTAAATTTTCTTTTTTATGTATAAGCTTAGAAATACAGTTCGAAGACTGAAAACTGATTAACATTACAAAAGAAACAGTACTTACATGTCAGGTATAAAATGAATGTTATGCGAAAAAGCTTTAGTCACAATTTTTAAAGCATAAAGCGTGGAAAGTAAGCCACTACGGGCTGCCGTATGTGTCAAGCTACAGGTAGCATCAGACTGAGGCGTCCACGTTAACAACTGCGCGTAAGTGAACATTGCACCAAGATTGAAATCGGTCCACTGGTTTAGAAGGAAGTGTGGAACACAGACACACCAACACACACACACACACACACACACACACACACACACACACACACACACGCACACACACGCACACACACATAAGTTTTTACATGTGTAGAGGCCTAAACTGAAACTACTTACTACCTTACGAAAGATGTCGAGGATACTTTTTAACTTCAGTAACGGTCAATACTAAACTCAAAACAGTTTTCAGTTTTACGTTACTGAAATTTCTCCACTGTTGATACGTTTTATAGTGGCATACCGTATTTTACCGTCTGACCGTATATCTGAAGAAAAAGTACACTGTGTCCGTAGTAACTAATTCGTCTCTGAAATACAACAGCAAAACAATATTGGTTGGCTTGTTCACTCGACTTGCATCAACTACGGGTACCGCTGTAGTGATAACGACTGCTCATTGACAGTTCTGTAAGTATACTTGAGTAGCTACTATTAACTTAATGCTCACCCTGACTGACGTAGCGTCACTGAAAATCTCACAAAAATACGTCATTTGACACTTTGATTAAATGTTGTTGTTTGCATGAGCTTGTAAGTTATATTTAAGCAGTTATCTGACTGAATTGACGCCTAAATTACTCGTTCACCTACTGTCTGTTGATCCCAGCATGAAAAATATGAGATGTTCCGGAACGAAAATTAAACTTTGTTCATATATCCCCTACTGTCACGTAACAATTACTGTCGGATAAGAACCACTCATCTAACATAGTTTAGCAAACATGACGTCAAAAAGTAGGAGGTACGTGAAAAACTGCAGCATCATTCATGACGTTTAAATTTATTACTTCTTTGCTACTAACACCATTGGCAATACATTTTGCAGACGTATCAACATGTGCCACTGAATGTACGTACGCAAATAAGTCACTGTACTTCACATAGTTTAAGGGATATGAATTCACAAACATTGAGATGAGTGAAATAATGTCACACCATTCATGAAATTATAATAAATTTAATATTTACTGCTAAAACAGTTCCATAGTTGAGTCACCTTAAGGAAATGAGTGGCACATGGCAGCGCTTTCGACAGCTTTCTACTAAGAAACTCAAACAAACTATCGTCTGTAGAGTTACGGAGGGGCGTTGTCCCGAAGACGTTTACAAAATGGGCTGTAGTCACGCAAAGCATCTGATTCCAGCAAATACATACTGTCCGGGTTACTGCTCTACAAACACGATTCATTTTCGTTTGTTTTTTTAATAGAAAACTGGCAAAATGAATATTCTTGCAATGCCAGGTTTGTCAGCTAGTATTTGATAAAACGATAACACCTAGTAGTAAGACTGCTGTAACTGGATTGCTAAATCGCCCAGTGCATGAATGTCAATAACATAAATAATACTTTACTGTTTACAAGCAGTTTGGGAGTAATATAATTCAATGTTCTGGCATTAAGTGTAACGATGGAAACAATATGTTGCCATAGTGCATAAGCAGCAATTCAAAAACGATCTTGCAACAGCAAGTTGATGACTGGGCAAACCTCACACAAAGCGTAAAAGAATTAAGGTTGTCTGCCACCCTATATTGTCTAAGCAAAATATTCCGTGTCCTGCTTTATAAATTAAGCAACTTAAGTAATTACCAAAACGAAAGAATCAACTACAAAGCCACTATCCATAGAATCACGAAATACCTAAGATATCTTAATAGGAGGAAAAAAAACACTCAGTATGCGGAAAACACTTTCATAGAAACCCGACAACACCCACCGTCTTGTACCTTTGACAATACTGAAGGGAAAAGCGTAAGCAACAGAGGGAGACAGCAAAGAGAGCTCGCGCAGTACGTCAGCACACAAAGTTGTTGCTTGAAGCTATGTAGACTGAAGGCGTTAAACGGCGAGCAGGAAAATGCAAATAAAGTATCGTGCACGCTCCAAAACACAGTGTGAAATTGTTGAAACTGTAATACATGTCGCATAGAAGTTATAATGTGGGAAGCACTACATACTGTAGATCGACAAAATTTCACAGGCAATGGATACCAACCTACGAAACATCGCACAGCCTCTCTCCAGCCAGCTATCCTAAGAGGTCATTCTGTGACTTCAGCACACCTGCAGGAAGTCCAGTAGGGAACCCTGCCTCTAATGCTGATATGTCCACGGTTGTTAAACATTCGATTTTGAAACCTCACAGGTCAACTAGTATTTGAGTAGGAAATGTATTACTGATTGGCCTCTTCTTTCAGTGCTTCACACAACTGCAGAATTCGGCACACTAAGCTTTCCAAAATATCTCTAACTACATGCATCCTTTCTGTTTTCTGAGTTACACAAAGGATTCCTGTAGTTGCTTGAGGATTGTTCACTGGTGCCTGCAGTCTACTGAAATATGGTATAAAGACACCTCCACCTGAATCCTTAACACTTGTAGCAAATCTATCATACTCCTCCACACTTTTAAACCAACAAAAATTTGAGCGCAATTAATAAGCAATCCTGTGCCATTTGAAGCCCACTAAACCAAATACGTAACATCGTCGTCCAGTTTCCACTGAACAGTATCTCGCTACGGCTGAATTTGGCGTTTGTCCAATATTTACACTGAGGTGACAAAAGTCATGGGATAATTCCTAGCATTGTATCTGATCTCCTTTTGCCCGGCGTAGTGCAGCAGCTCGACGTGGCATGGACTCAGTCGTTGGAAATCCCCTGCAGAAATAGTGAGCCATGCTGCCTCTTTAGCTGTTCACTGTTGCGAAAGTGTTGTCGGTGCAGGGTTTTGTGCAAGAACTGACGTCTTGACTATGTCCCATAAACATTTGATAGAATTCATGTTGGGTGATCTGGGTGAAAAATCATTCATTGGAAGTGTTCAAAAATGTTTTTCAAACCAATCGTGAACAATTGTGGCTCTGCAACACAGTGTAAGACGTCGTGGTCTCCTGACCTTCATTGCTTACATATTGTGCCCTCACAATCATATTCCGCACATCAAGACGCTTCATTCGACCCCAAACTCGATAAGATAATGTGAAGGTTGTATGAATTCATGACAACAATATGCAAATAACTAGTAACTAGTAACCAATCGTGAACAATTGCGGCCCTGCAACACAGTGTAAGACGTCGTGGTCTCCTGACCTTCATTGCTTATATATTGTGCCCTCACAATCATATTCCGCACATCAAGACGCTTCATTCGACCCCAAACTCGGTAAGATAATGTCAAGGTTGTATGAATTCATGTCAACAAAATGCAAATAACTAGTAAATCGCAAATGCGCACCGAGATTGAAATACTCGAGGCTGGCGTACACATACACATTCCAGACACGACGGTCACAGGAGCTTTTAGTTTGGGAGAGGCCAACCGCACGCCGTGGTGCCGGTCTCTTCAGAAGACGAGCCAGCCTATCTACGTCAGACGGCGACCGCCAGAGAGCAGACAGTGTTTGCCTGAGTGAAAGGCAGAACGCCCCATGTTCGGCTTAAAAGCGAATTCCACTACATTGTGTGGGAGCGCCCAGCCTATGCATTCTATACAAACATAGCACACAGTTTCAGAGGTTTTCACAGGGAGACAGAAAACGCCAAACGCCGATGCTATAGATTTCCAGATTGGTCGCCTTAAACGAAACGTCATTCTCCCGTTTTAGAAGAGCAATGCTGATTGGCAGAGGAATGGAAGAGACCGAAAGATATACCCCTTCACGTCTGGCGTGGACAAGGGCCTTTGTATTGTCACTCTTGGAGTGAGAACACGTAATGAGAGCGTGTGCACTCGTACATGTACTCAAAGAGCGAAGAACAAGTCTCTCCTCAGTACTTCACTGGGAGAGCACCTCTGTCGAGAGCGAATTGGAGAGCGACTCTTTATTGAGTCCTTGCGATTAAGTCTTGTTCACTGTGTTGGCCACCATACTTATTGTGCGGTGTGAATGGACAGAGTTATTGTTAAACGCCTGCGAGCGAATTTTTGAGTGGCATCGTGGTGGATTGGTTATCTGACCAGTGTACCACGCCAATAGTTAGACTAGGGCGAATAGAAGTCCTTGACTTCATCAAGGTGTAGGGAGAGTTTGATTGGCATAGGTCAATCCAGATAGAACGAGAGTTATCTTATTAGTCAGCAGCAAGCGGTATTGTGCACTACAGCTCTTGCGAGTCCCATATTTCCTCCACAACAGTACACTTCACTGTATGTCACACACGACAGCCTAGACCGTACCTAGCAACAAACTAACTGATAACTATTCAAGTTGAGTAGGAGCGGCTCTCAGCCATTCGGCCAAGTCAATAACAATCTTAAACTTTGTATAGAAATTTCATTAGCGATCCTGTCCTTAAGATGTAACTTCACATTCCGGAAAGAACCCGGAAATAACTTGTTCAGTTCATAACTAAAAGTGCCATTGTGATATCTCAGAATTTTAGCAAAATAAATAATAATTTTTGTTTGTTTCATGTTTTTCTGGCACTAACTAGCAATATTCCAGTACCCAAGTATCCCACTAGCTATATAAGAAATTTTTGTGTCATTTCCTTACAGCGGACGGCTCCAGAAGATATTTATTGCTGAAAGATTTTCAGGCATTTCTCTTTAGAACGTAAGGAGCGTCTGTCTGAGTTCTGTAGTAGTGTGGGGGGTGGAAATTTCATCTTCCAGGAGCCACAGGGTAAAGGGTACATCTCAGATTAATCCATTGCGCAGAATGACAGAATAGCACCCACACGCTCACAACAGTGCACTGTCATCCATAAAAATTCCATCATAGTTTGAGCACAAGGAGTCCTTGAAGGGCTCCAAATGGTATGAAAGCGGACGAACATAATCATTTCCAATCAACGATCGATTCAGTTGGACCAGAGGACCCAGTCTATTCCATGCAAACACCGCCCACACCATTAAAGAGTCACCACCAGCTTTCACAGTGCTTCTTGACAACTTGGATTCATGCCTTCGTGGGGTCTGCAGTACACTCGAACACTGCCATCAGCTCTTACCAAGTGAAATCTGGACTCTTATGACAAGGTCATGGTTTTCCAGTCGTCTAGGTACCTACTGGGATGGTCACGAGCCCAGGAGAGGCCCTGCAGGTGATGTGCTGTTCGCAAAGGCCACACGCGTCGATCGTTTCCTACCATAACCCATTAACGCCAAATTTAGCCGCACTGTCCTAACGGACAAGTTCGTCGTACGTCTCACATAGACTTCTGACGTCATTTCAAGCGGTGTTGCTTTCCTGTTAGTGCTGACAACTCTGTACAAACCGCTGCTGTTGTGAATCGTTAAGTGAAGGCCGTCGGCCACTGCGTTGTTCGTGGTGAGAGGCAATACTTGACATCTGGTACTCTCGGCGCACTTTTGAGACTGTGCATCTCAGAATATTTAACTCCCTAACGGTTTCCGAAATGGAATGCCCATGCGACTAGCTCTTACTGTAATTCCGCGTTCTAAGTCCATTAACTCCGGCCAGAATCACGTTGGAAAGCTTTCCACCTGAATTCCCCAAGTACAAATGACACACCCGTCAATACACTGCCCTTTTATACCTTGTGTGCGCGATACTACAGCCATTTGTATATGTGCATGCCGCTAACCCATGACTTGTGTCACATCAGTGAACACTAACAAATGTTCCAGTACCCAAACTAACCTCTGCATCCCTCATTTAACCCTAGATTAGTAATTCCTAGTAAAATTCACGGTTTCAGTTGGCAGCTGGTCACGGTTCTCGCCAATCTGGTATCGTCGGTGTAGGGTGTAAAACAGGACATTTTGTACTTACTTTGTATCCAACATATCACTGGTGACCTTGAAATGAAATAGTGCGCAGACTATAAATTATGATTTCCTTCGAAAAAAAATTTGACCTAATAAAATTTACGATGATTTACTAACACTGTCAAGTTTCCCCTCCTTTAGTGTTCTTTGGTGAAAGCAAATGACCCAAATGTGGACGCTGCCAGATCTGCAGTCTCCGAACATCTCGGCTCGACACGGCTCAGCTGTTACCACTTTTACTGCTACTACGAACTGACGAGCAATATGACGCTTGCTGTTGGATTGCTGTGTATGTGTCTTTCGCGTATTGTGTTACCATTTTCCCTAATATTTGTTAGGTGTTTCGTGACATTGAGGATAGTGGTTTTCTAAAGGATTTTTGTTTTTAATTTTGGTAGCTAATTACTGTATGTCTCTTAGTTCTTTTCAGCTTTATGTGAGTAATACTCTGTCATTTGTACGCTGTTACGTTTTTTTTTTTATTTTGAAGGAATGCTTATCGATACCTGTAAAATATTGTTTTCATCGTTATAGTGTATACCAGAACATGAATTACACTATACAGGAACGGGACGTAAATAATGAAATATTAATAGTTCAATAAATATTGCTGTTTTCTTCATATTGCGAAAATGGACATGTTCTGTTGCTGTTTCAATACGAAAAGAACTCTTTCCTATAACTAACGTTCACGCTGCCTCATGCGTAGAACGCAAGTCAGCTATTTTGAACGGAGTTTGGGAACATGTGGCCATTTTAAGAGTCATTTAAATAAAAATCTCTTTCCAGTTTACCAATTCGCAGTACTTTCCGAAATGGTTATACTTGCCGAATATTTATGTATGTTACCGGCCAAAACCGATTTTAGGATGAACTAGTTTCGCCCAGGCCAAACTCGTTCATCCTGTTACCGATAGGATAAAACAGTTTAGCTAGGTCCAATCGGTTTATCCTAGTTAGAAATTATATGCTTTAGGATAAACTGGTTCGTTCTAGTCTCAACTAATTTTGCCTAGTCGCAACACATGACGCTGCCTGTACGAACATGGACTCCCCGCCGTATCATCTCTGGCTCGCAACCTCGCGCCTTACAACCGCTCTTCTCTCGCGCTGTTCTTTGTTTTCAACAGTATTTTGCATCGAAGAGTGAGCGTCTTAAGTTGCTAGTTGCGTTTAAAAGATTTTATTATAATCCTAGTATAACTATTGTGAGGCGTTTCATCATGGATGAGCCTTCTGTAGCAGACAATCAAAAGCTGTGGAGAGAAAAGTTTCTGGAGGAAATTTTGCAGAGTGAAAACAAAACGTCTTCTCGTTACGATGTGTCATCAATAGACGAATATGCAATTTAGTTAAACAAGTAGAAGACGTGGAAAAGTTGGAAAAAGGAACATCATTACAAAAATGAAGACTGAAACGATTTGCTGTATTGAAAATTGATGATGCGAAAAAACTCATTGCACAATGTGAAAGGAATATAAAATACTTTGTTCCAGCCGATTAACTTTATGATGTGATTGACGCAGCTCTTGTAGCTGTGGGGCATGGTGGTCACAAGCACATACAAAAAAAATTGAAAATATCACAAAGGACATCATATGCCTCTATTCATCAATGTGTGATGTTTGTCAACAAAAAGAGACAAAAAAGAAAAGAGGGCTAGTTTGAAATCCAATTCTCCATTCGGAAGTGAACAGCAGATGCCAAGTAGATTTGATTGATTTCCAAACACAACCAGACGGTAATTTAAAATTCATTCTAGTTTTCCACGACCACCTCACAAGATTTGTTCTCCTTCTCACGTTAACATCAAAGAGGGCTGAAGAAGTGGCTTATCATTTCAATGACATATTCCTAACTGTAGGGGCGCCACGCATTCTTCAATCTGTGAATGGTAGAGAATTTGTCAGTAATGTTATAAGAGAAATCGCAAATCTTTGGTCAGAACTGAAAACTGTGCATGGAAAACCAAGACACAGCCAAAGTCAGAGTTCTGTTGAACGTGCCAACCAAGACATTGAAAATATGATAAGTTCTTAGTTAAAGGACAACAATTCGGCGAAGTGGTCGAAAGGATTAAGGTATGCCCAGTTCATTAAAAATCGAGCTTGTCACTCTGGCATAAAACAATCACCTTACAAAGCATTATTAGGAATCGAACCTAGAGTAGAACTTTCCACTTTCTCGTTGCCTCAAGAAATGCTACTCAGGATAAAGATGACCTAAAGAAGGCAATCGAAGATGACAGCAATACTGAGCAGTACTAAGACAGTGACGATGATAGCATTGTGAAATTTGACACAAACGACATTGAAAATGCTAGAAAAATTGCGACAGAAAATTAAAAAAAAAAGTTAAAAGAATGAAAGCTCCCTGTGACAAAACGCATCCAGCAACTGACATTGGAAACAACGTAACCATACCTATGCCTGATGTAGATAAAGACAGAGGTGGCCTTCGAAACGTAATTGGAGTAATAGTTCAAAATACTTATGCTCCCTTGTATCGTCTGCCACTGGAGTTTTTTTAGCATCTCGGTAACGCTTTCGCGCCGACCAGACGATCCCGTGACAGAACGCACCGCTCTTCTTTGGAACTTCTCGTAACATGCAAAAATCAGCACATTCCTCAAACTGGGGAACTATCAAGAATGGGGTTCCACAAGGGTCAGTCTTGGGTCCTTTGTTGTTCTTATTATATATTACTGACTTGCCATTCTATATTCATGAAGAGGCAAAGTTAGTTCTCTTTGCTGATGATACAAGTATAGTAATCACACCCGAGAAACAAGAATTAACTGATGAAATTGTCAATACTGTCTTTCAGAAAATTACTAAGTGGTTCCTTGTAAACGGACTCTCACTGAATTTTGATAAGACACAGTACATACAGTTCCGTACAGTGAATGGTATAACGCCATTAATAAATATAGACCTTAATCAGAAGCATATAGCTAAGGTAGAATATTCCAAATTTTTAGGTATGTCCATTGATGAGAGATTAAATTGGAAGAAACACATTGATGATCTGCTGAAACGGTGGAGTTCAGCTACTTATGCAATAAGGGTCATTGCAAATTTTGGTGATAAACATCTTAGTAAATTAGCTTACTACGCCTATTTTCACTCATTGCTTTCATATGGCATCATATTTTGGGGTAATTCATCACTGAGGAATAAAGTATTTATTGCACAAAAGCGTGTAATCAGAATAATAGCTGGAGTCCACCCAAGATCATCCTGCAGACATTTATTTAAGGATCTAGGGATATTCACAGTAGCTTCTGAGTATATATACTCTCTTATGAAATTTGTTATTAACAACCAAACCCAATTCAAAAGTAATAGCAGTGTGCATAACTACAATACTAGGAGAAAGGACGATCTTCACTATTCAAGATTAAATCTAACTTTGGCACAGAAAGGGGTGAATTATACGGGCACTAAAGTCTTTGGTCACTTACCAAATAGTATCAAAAGTCTGACAGATAACCAACAAGTATTTAAGAAGAAATTAAAAGAATTTCTGAATGACAACTCCTTCTACTCCATAGAGGAATTTTTAGATATAAATTAAGAAAAAAAAGAAAAAAAAAACAAAACAAAAATATAACAAAAATAAAAATAAAAAATAAAGAAAAACAAAAAACACAAAAAAATAAAGTTGTTATATTAACTTAAGTATGTTGTTAAATTAACCTAATTATGTCATGTATTGGAAAATTCGACTCGTTCCACATCATTACGAAATATCGTATTCATGATCCATGGAACTAGTATTAATCTAATCTAATCTAACCTAATCTAATCCTACCACTCCACCAGGTAGGGGCCGCAGATTGATGAGCAACACTCAAGTATTGGTCATACAAGCACCTTGTAAACCATTTGGTGGATGAGCTATGTTTCCTAAAGATTCTTCCTATGAACGCCAGTCTCTTATCTGAGTCTCCTACTGTTTGCTTTATACGGTCACTATTGTGGGTTGGCAGGAGAGCCAACACCGGGTTATGAGAGGAAGCCGAAAGGCACGCGTTTTAGCTCACGCAGGCTGGCGGAACAGGTCAAGGAAATTGGAATTTAGAAAAACGGACGTAGCTGGTGGAATACGTAACTTTAATCCATTAATGACTGTACATTATTCACAATATCAATAGTAACTGAACATGGCGCCTTGCTAGGTCGTAGCAAATGACGTAGCTGAAGGCTATGCTATCGTCTCGGCAAATGAGAGCGTATTTTGTCAGTGAACCATAGCTAGCAAAGTCGGTTGTACAACTGGGGCGAGTGCTAAGGAAGTCTCTCTAGACCTGCCATGTGGCGGCGCTCGGTCTGTAATCACTGATAGTGGCGACACGCGGGTCTGACGTATACTAACGGACCGCGGCCGATTTAAAGACTACCACCTAGCAAGTGTGGTGTCTGGCGGTGACATCACAGTCAATCCACTTAAATTCGCCCTGGATACTTAGCCCCAGGTATTCTACTGTTGATACAGTTTCCAATCATTTGTCATCGATGGTGTACTTGTACAATAGTGAATTTCTTTTCCGATGTATGCGCAGTATGTCACACCTCATCACGCTCAGGGTCGACTGCCAGAACTTGTACCATTCATCAATCCCCTGCTGGTCACTCTACAAATCAGTACTGCCTTCGGGCGTTGCTACTTTCTGCATCACCTGTGAGCAGTCTTAATTAACTGTTTACACTGTAAACAGTAAGGTCCTGCCACAGTCACCTGGACTACTCTGGAAATTATCTTTTATCTTTCAATTTTGTCCCGTTATGAGCGATGTGTTGAGTTCTAATTTTAAGGAAGTGTTGAATTCAGTCAAAAATCCGGTCCTATAGTTGGTAAGCTCGTATTTTTTCGATAAACAGCAGTGCGGTACGGTGTCAAATCCTCTCCTGATATCAAATAACGCGGCATCAACATGAGCGTTGCTGTCTACTGTGCCTTTGAACTCTTGGAGGGGCAGATCCGACGGACCTCTGTTTGCTGAATCCATTTGCATTTTTATAAAAGGAGCTTCTCCAAAAAGTCACATTTCTTGAGCATAAATCTTGTTTCATAATACGACAACGGACTGAAAAAGTCAACAAATAGGCCTATAATTATGTGCGTTTGTCCTACGACCCTTCGGGAAAATGGAAAGACCTGCATTTGTTTCCAATCGCTATGTACCCTTCTTTGCTCAAGCGAACCACGATAAACAACTAATGCTAGAAGGCTCGCTATTACCTCAGCACAGATTAGTACCGCAAACAAATGAACTGGAAGCATTCTTCTTTGTAGATAAGGTATTAAACAGCACGGTAGAAGATACGGATGCTATAAAACAGGATTGTCTTATGCGAAAGATATTTTCTTCAGTACCAGATACTTGTAGTACTAATGATTGACAGACTAGAAGAAGGAATTTCTAAAACTACTCTTTGTCGCAAGGCGTAATACTGAACTAGAGCATGTATCGCAGGAGGCTTGTAAAGAAGGAATGAACTCTGAAATATAAATGTAGCCATTAAGCTGTTGAAAAAATATGTGTTGGGAAGATCCTTACCTGACGAGTGCTCATCTTTACTCGTCGTATGATAAGGCATTCAATAATAGTTGACTCATCAGCTGAACAGCTAACAGAACTAGGGGTAAGTGAGTGGACACACCAGCGTGTGTAAAACATACTATCGGTGGTGTTCAAACATAGCTAGTAATGAAATCATTAGAGCAGGAAAAAAGTGGCTGTTGAGTGTAGCATAAATTTGACATTAACAAAACAGAGAAAACAATACAGAGCAGAGTGATTCAGCGAGGAACTAGTCGAATTCCTAAAGAGGACAAGATATTCCTTTTCCTTGTGGGAGAGGAGATCAATTACTCTTTATCAAAAGTAATTTTCGCACAGCCCACTGAAAGATTTGTAGATTGTGATCTGGCACGTAAACGCATGTTTTCAGTATCTGTGTTTCTTGATAACGTTACTTCTAAGTGCCCGTTACTCTTTTGACCTCTCGAAACACAGTCTAAAAACATAAAGTATGAACTATATTTTTCACTTGGTGTGATACTGTTATGTGCCAATGATCAAGTACAGGTAACTGCACTGTCTGCCTAATATATCGGACAAGCAAGTTATATTCTCAGTTTATCGCTACCCATAATTTTAAATACACCTTCATCAGTTATAAAATATCACTAAATATACTGTGAAGCGAAAATGTTGCAGTTTGACATGATGTACCAATTTATTCCCTCTGTTATGTGAACGAACTGGAAGAGGAAACATACTTTACCGCTCGTGATCACAATTGAGATTTCTTGCTCTAAACAACGAAAACAGAAAGATCGGGGATAAGATTTCGTCAACGACAAAATTTTTAAATGCAGGACACATGCACGAATTGGGGAAGGAATACAACAATGCATTTTTCAAAGCAATGTCGTGACATTTGTCTTAAGCAGATTAGGGAAACCGCGTAGAATATTAATGTGGATGCCCGGACAGAGTATTAACCACTGTACACCAGACTGCGAGTCCGGGTCCTGACTACAGCGCCACATCGCTCTGTGTGTTTACTAGTACAGTCTGCACATTCTGTTACCGCTAGTTATCTTGTACTTTTGAGATGATATCAGTTTTGATCCTTAAGATGGACAGTCGCAACCTAATGCGTCATTACTGCGCATTATAATTTCATTTAGTATAGCCGATACTGCTATCAGAACACTGATAATGCGGAAAGACGTCGACAGCAGACGCAGTTAAGGCTCGTTGCGGGCGGAAACAGCTCTCGGCCGCTGATTGGTCAGAGCGACCACAGGTGGCGGCCGTTCGATCTGGTCGCCATTAAGTTGAGTTACTGAGGGATGGGCTAATCACGGCGGGCCTGAGTTACCGCCGCTGGCCGGAAATGCCTCTCCGCGAAGAACCCTCGAGTCAGCCAGTTACCACGTGCGAGGGATTTGTACCTCATTTCCCGTAGTGGGCCACTGTAACGAACCCGTAGTCTCTTCCTTACCGATGCCCACATAATTCTCAATTTCGTATACTTTACATTATAACTGTGTTAAAGTATATTAATTTATTTCTTTTGAGGGATATAATTCGTAATTTTATTTGGAAAGGCTATTACATAACTTCTGAATAGCACCCTAAAAGAAATGCAGAATATTCGCAATCGCAATGCGAGTGGAGAACGAAGTGAAATAAAAATAAATCCCTAGACCTTATTAAATGTTGTAGTAAATATACTCTCTCGAGTAGCATATTAAAAATTTAAACACTGAGTGCTCTAAGTCACTTAAGTAACCCTCTTCACTCCAAACATTGCTCGATAAAAGGTGTTCCATCACTAACTAGTCAGTTTGCCGCAAGGTTCCGCGTATGTCGTACATCTCTTTAAACGTTAACGTGGCTGATTACATAGACAATGTGGACAGAACATGAAATATTAGTAAAAGAACGGAAAAAATTATGTTTCGTCATACTCGGATCAAAAACCAAAAGATATTTAACAGTGAACCTGCCGCACAAGAACAGACGATATTCATTTTATACAAAAAGCGTACATCAGTTTTTTTTTTAACTTTCGAGTCTTGTCTTACTACGATGAATTTCATCGGTTTCAACTCCAGATTCAGCATGAGTCTGACACAGTATTTCGCAGGAACATACACAGAATGATTCTCATTAACGTTTAAAAAACCCAGTGACGTACACGCCAGTGTGACAGGTTCTTTAACATAAGATTCAAGGAGCCGCAATTGTTGAAAAATACCCCAAAGGTGTACGACAAATGTTGAATAGGTCCAACGAGACACACAGGTCCTGCAACGAAATTGTGACGTCACACTAGTGGGCTTGTTCGCCACACTTCGCGAGCGCTCGACTCCGTGCAGAGCCCACAGTGATTCAATATTTGATTGTCAACGTACCCACTCTTTTCGTGAGTTACCGAGAATTTGTATGCTTTAAACACGTAGACACGGTCTGTCTTTCTCGTCGGCTTCGATGCTGAACACTGACGTCACCACATGACGTACTTGGCCGCATGTGCAACAGTTGGCCTTGTCGATCCTACATTCGCCGGTAGAGAGTAGTCCTGCACATTGCTGCACAACGGTGCAAATTTCGATGACCTTTTGTGAATGTCACTGTTGTAAATGCAGAAGTTACAACATTACTATCCTCTCTGTAATCAAGGAAACTGTACAATCAAAGGCTGTTCACATTTATTTTCTTTCCTTTCCCCGTTCTCCCTTTACTTACAGACAATATTTAGCAAAGATAATGTAGCCAATTTATTGGTAATGATAAAATTCAGAACATTATACTCACTTACATGTGACCCAGTACAGTAGGTTCTTGTCGTACTGTACGTTGCAATACACCAGCGACGATCGCGAAACTGGTAAATACACTGAAGACCAAAGAAACTGGTACATCTGCCTAATGTCGTGTAGGGCCCCAGCGAGCACGCAGAAGTGTAGCAACACGACGTGGCATGGGTTTGACTAACGTCTGCAGTAATTATGGAGGGAAGTGACACCATGAATCCTTCAGGGCTGTCAATAAAACTGTAAGACTACAAGGGGGTGGAGATCTCTTCTCAACAGTACGCTACAAGGCATCCCAGATATACTCAATAATCTTCATGTCTGGGGAGCGTGGTGGCCAGAGGAATTGTTTAAACACATAAAAGTGTTCCTGGAGCCACTATGTAGCAATTCTGAACGTGTGGGGCATCCTGCTGAAATTTCCCAAGTCCGTGGAAACGGGCAATGGACACGAATGGATGCAGGTGGTCAGACAGGATGCTTACGTTTGTGAGCCATGCACGACTCGTGTTCATCCCATTAATTGTTTGTCATCTTCTATTACGGTAGTGCCGCCTCGTTTTCTTATTCCATTTACTGGTATCACTAACTTCCTGCCTTACTTGCCCGTGAGTGGCAGCAGCAGTGCGTATCGATAAGTACACTGTCGTACCATCTCTGGAGCGACCGACAGTATTTCCGGGTCGTCGTGTGTCAGGTGGTCAGTGAGTGGGAGACGCACCAGCAATGCAGTCACAACAGAGCAGCAGTCACGAACGGACCAGCAGTCCGGTCGGTCGGTTGGCGTGGAGCAGCAAGCAAACCCCCGTTGTTCGGAGTCGGTCTGGAGCTGCTGGTGGCGTGCACGCACGGTTGGAGTGTGAAGTGCTGCTTGCGAGTACAACGAAGTTCGTCACCCACCGATCTTGGACATGAAAGTTGAGTCCTCATTTAACTTACTGTCGATCCTCAACTGCATACATTTCTTCGTTTGATCCTTGTTGTCACTTTTGGGACATTCCCGCGAGCAACGAAGTGTGTGTAAGTCGGCTAAGATTCAAGCCGTCTTCCTGTCAAATTTAACTTAATTTATTCCCTGTTATTGTAGTTGATCAGCGGTATCTTCTGCCTTGTGGCCGTTGACGTCCCTGTTACCTGCCCTGGTCGTTGACGTAATTTTAGGCAGTGTATTTTCCTCGTCGTGCTGTTGCTGTCCAGCGCGGCATGTAGTTTGACAGCTCATGTGTTGTTGGTCGTTGTGGGCGAGAATATTCTGTGTGTCGTGTATTGAAATTATGTGGCCATTTTGCTGGTTGGAACTGATTTGGTTGATTGGTCGATTGGCTGTCTGTCGGTTGGGTTGCCTCCAAATTAAGAAGTCGTTGCACGGGCTGCCTGTGTCACCAAAATGGGGGTTAGTGTTACAATCCCAGGCCGACCCTTGGAAACTTCTGAGCTCCGTTGCTTGTGTGTTATGTAGTAAATTCCCTGTTTGGATTTTAGTTATTTGGTTGATGTATGGTGTTCAGAGTATTGATATCTCTTACATTAATGTCCGTCTCTTGCCCTTAAGGCATGAGATTGTTATTCTTTACTTTACATGAAATGTTATAAGATACGGCCTTCTACCCTTTAAAATTGAAACTCTTCTTCGAGGGCTTAAAACGTTAAATTATTTGTTGGTGAGTGGCCTTCAGCCGAGTTTTAATATCTCTTAAATGATCTTCTTCTCTGGCCCTTAAGGCATAAGATTGTTATGCTTTTGAATGGGGCCTTCAGCCCAATTTCGATGAAATGTATTAAAATAAGGCCTTCTGCCTTTTGATTGAAACTCCTTTTATTGCTTAATATGCGACCTCCAGCCTAGTTCCATTAAAATTAAATTGCTAAGACCTTCAGCCGATTAGATTGAAGATTTAGAAAATATTCTTGCGTGAAACCTCCAAAAGAACCTTGTATTACAATTTTTCTGAAGCCTTGTATCTTGGATTTTGAATGTGGCCTTCAGCGTATCTAAAGTTTATCAAAGGACGTCGATTAAAGTCTTGAGTGTTTTGCATCCTTATTGTAATATTGTGTGTTTTTAGATAAAGTTTATATGTTGAGTGCAACTTACAGAAACTCATTTTGACCCCTTTTCACACCCTAATCCGCTCTGTCTTGTTAGCCCAATCATTTCACGTAGGTTTCACCTGTCAGAGTCGTATCTAGACGCATCAGGAATCACAGACCTCTCCAACTGCACACGCCCCACACCATAACAGAGCTTGAACATTCCCCTGCTGACACGCAGCGTCCATGGATTCATGAGGGTGTCTCCATATCCGTACACGTCCATCCGCTCGATACAATTTGAAACGAGACTCGTCCGATCAGGTAACACGTTCCCAAGTCGGTGTTGACGGTCGCAGGAGAGGCGTAAAACTTTGTGTCGTGCAGTCATCGAGGATACACGAGTGGGCCTTCGGCTCCAAAACCCCATATTGAAGATGTTTCCTTAAATGGTTCGCAGACTGACAATTTTTGGTGGGCCAGCATTGAAATCTGCAGCAATCCGCGGAAGGGTTGCACTTCAGTCACGTTGTACGATTCTGTTCAGTCGCTGTTAGTCCCGTTCTTGCAGTATCTGTATCCGGCCGCAGCGACGTCATAGATCTAACGTTTTGACAGATTCCTGACATTCACAGCACATTTGTGAAATGATAGTATGGGAAAATCCCCACTTCATCGCTACTTCGGAGATGCTGTATCTCGTCGCTCATGCACCGACTGTAACACCACGTTCAGACTCACTTAAATCATGATAACCTGCCATTGTAGCAGCAGTAACCGGTCTAATAACTGCGCCAGACACTTGTCGTCTTATATAGGGGTTGCCGACCGCAGAGCCGTATTCTGTCTGTTTACATATCGCTGTATTCGAATACGGACGCCTGTATCAGTTTCTTTGGCGCTTCAGTGGAAAATAATAAATATTGCCTGAAATATAAACACATAACTGTCTAGCGCAATGAAAAAAATACTACTTGTCACACACAAGATTCGGAGCCAAAGTGACACACGTAGACACGACATACATTAAATTACTTGTGTCTGCATCATCTATGTCACTTAGACACTTTAGACGCCTTTAGACGTTAATAAAAATCACACACTGTATTTAGTTCCTACATTCTGTCTTCGTAAATGTTCTTGTTGTTGTCGTGATCTTCATTCAAAAGGCTGGTTTGATATAGTTCTCCAGGCTACTCTATCCTGTGCAAGTCGTTTCACCTCCGAGTGATTACTGGAACCTACATCCTTCTGAATCTCCTTACTGTATTCATCTCTTGGCCTCCCTCTACGATTTTTACCCCACACACTTCCCTCCAGTACTAAATTGGTGGTCTCGTGATGCCTCAGAAAGCGACCTGACAACCTGTCCTTCTAGTCAAGTTGTGCCACGAATTTCCCTTCTTCCCAATTCTTTTAAGTACCTACACATCAGTTACGTGATCTACCCCTCTAATCTTGAGCATTCTTCGGTAGTACCACATTTCAAAACCCTCTTTCACTTGTCTAAATTGTTTATCGTGCAAGTTTCACTTCCATACATGTCTACCTTCCATAAAAATATTTCAGAAAGGACTACCTGACACTCATATCTATACTCGATGTCAACAAATTTCTCTTCTTCAGAAACGCTTTTCTTGCTAGTGCCAGTCTACATTTGATAAACTCCATACTTCGACCATCATCAGTTATTTTGCTTCCCAAATAGCAAAACTCATCTACTAAGTGTCTCGCTTCCTAATGTAATTCCTTCAGCATCACTTGATTTAATTCGACTCGTTTTTCTTTTGGTGATGTTAATCTTTTATCCTCTTTTCAAGACGTTCCGTTCACCGCTCATCTCAGTCCTTTTCTGTCTTTGACAGAATTAAAATGCCATCAGTAAATATCAATGTTTTTAATTGTTCTTCTAGGACTTATATTCCTACTCCGAATTTTCTTTTGCTTTCTTTACTGCTTGCTCCATATACACAACGAGTAACATCGGGGATAGGCTACAATCCGGTCTCACTACCTTCTCAAGCGCTGCTTTTCTGCCGTGGCCATCGACTCTTATAACTGCCATATGGATGCTGTAAAAAATGTAAATAGCCCTTCGCTATTTTACCGCTGTCATATTTAGAATCTGAAAGAGAGTATTCCAGTCAGCGCTGTCAAAAGCTTTCTCCAAGTCTTCGAATGCTATAAACGTAGGTTTGCCTTCCCTTAACCAGTTTCTACCAGTTTTTCCATTCTTCTATAAACAATGCGTGTTAGTATTTTTCAGCCGTGACTTATTAAACTGGCAGTTCGGCAATTTTTACAACTGTCAGCACCCCCCTTCTTTGAAATTGGATTTATTGTATTCTTCTTGAAGTCTTAGAGTATTTCGCCTGTCCTATACATCTTGTTCACCAGATGGAAGAGTTTGGCCATGCCTGGCTCTCTCAAGGCTATCTGTAGCTCTAACGGCATATTTTCTATTCCCGGCGCCTGGTTTCGACTTTCAATTCTTTCAGTTCTTTATCAAAGTCTTCACGCACTATCATATCTGCTTTGTCATCTTCATCTACGCCGTCTTACATTACGATAATATCGCCCTGAAGTACATTCGCCCTTGTTTAGACCCTCTGTATACGCCTTCCACCTTTCTGCATTCCCTTCTTTGCTTAGGACTGGTTTTCCATTTGAGCTCTTGATATTCATACAGGTGGTTCTCCTTTCTCCAAAGGTCTCTTTAATTTTCCTGTAGGCAGCATCTATCTTACCCCTAGCGATGTATGCTTCTTGATCCATACATTTGCCCTCTAGCCATTCCTGCATCCTCATTTTGCACTTCTTGTCAATCTTAGACGTTTGTATTTCCTTTCGCCTGCCTCATTTATTTTTCTTTTATATTTTCTCCTTTCATCGATTAAATTCAGTGTATCTTATGTTAACCAAGGACTTCTACTGGCCCTATTATTTTTAACTATTTGATCCTCTGCTGCCTTCACTATTTCATCTCTTAAAGCTTCTTCTACTGTATTCCTTTCTCCTGTTCTTGTCAATCGTTCCCTAATACTCCCTCTGAAATTTTCTAGAACCTCTGTTTCTTTCAAGTTATCCAGGTTCCATCTACTTAATTTCCTGCCTTTTTGCAGTCTCTTCAGTTTTAATCTACAGTTCATAAATAATAAATTGTGGTCAGAGTCAATATCTGTTTCTGGAAATGTCTTACAATTTAAAACGTGGTTCCGGAATCTCTGTTCTACCATTACATAACCAGTCTGAAACCATCTAGTCTCACCAGGTCTCTTCCATGTATTCAACCTTCTTTCGTGGTTTATGAACCAAATTTTAGCTATGACAAAATTGTGCTCTGTGCAAATTTGTACAAGGCGGCTTCCTCTTTTAGTCCTCCCCCCTCCTACCATTCCATATTCACCTACTACTTCTCATTCTCCCCCTACTACCGAATTCCGGTACCCTATAACTACTGAATTTTCGTCTCCCTTAACTATCTGAATAATTTATTTTATCTCATCATATATTTCTTCGATCTCCTCCTCATCTGCGGAGCTAGTTGGAGCAGAAACTTGTACTACTGCGATGGGTGTGGGCTTCATGTATATCTTAGTTTCTCACAGTAGCTTATGCGCGTTCCTATTTTTTTATTCATTATTAAACCTACTCCTGCATTACCTCTATTTGGTAATTTATAACCCTATATTCACCTGACCAGAAGTCCTGTTTCTTCTACCGGCGAACTCAATAATTCCCACAATATCTAACTGTAACCTAACCATTTCCCTTTTTACATTTTCTAACCTAACTGCCCGATTAGGGAATCTGACGTTCCACGCTCTGATCCATAGAATGCCAGTTTTGTTTCTCCTGATAACAACGTCTTTCTGAGTAATCCTCTCCAGGAGATCCGAATGGGGGACTATTTTACCTCCGGAATATTTCACCCAAGAGGCTGCCATCATCATGTAACCACGCAGTAGAGATGCATGCCCTCGGGAAAAATTACGGCTGTAATTTCTCCTTGCTTTCAGCCGTTCGCATTTCCAGCACAGCAAGGTCGTTTTGGTTGATGTTACAAGGTCAGATCGGTCAATCATCCAGACTGTTGCTCCTGCAACTGCTGGAAAGGCTGCTGCCCCTCTTCAGGAATCACATGTTTGACTGACCGCTCAACAGATATCCCTCCGTTGTGGTTGCTGATCACTGAGACACGCAAGCCTACCCACCAACGGCAAGGACCATGGTTCGTAAAGGTAACAAAATAAATAATGATGTACTTGCTCGTTTTATGTTGTTTCTCTTTTTTTGTTGTCTGTTCTTTTCATTTAGATCAAAAATTGGCGTGTATAAACCAATTTCCCCCGAATGTAGAAGACTAATAATTTCACAACCACTGAATAAACTGGTATAGTGATCACATCTTTTCATCAAACTTTTTGTAGATTTCCTGTACCTTGTGTGCCATTTTTAACCCTTGATTTAATTTAAGTGTGTATTTTGGAGACAAAATTGCAATAAAGTCAAAGTAAGTGCGCCAACAATAACAAATGATAATGCACATAAATCGGCACAAATTATCATACAGATTACGTCGCTAGAAGGAAGGAATTAGATGTTAATGTGTGCAGAAGTCCGTCTGAAGTCGAGCGGGGAAATTAATGGCACTGTCAAAACCCATAATAATCAAAGGAATTAAGTGGGTTCAATTAACTACCTAAATTAAAGATAGGTTCACTTCGATCAACATTTATTGATATAAAGTACAAAAGGAAAAGTTGATACGAAATGTCAGTTTCTTGACAGACAAATTGAGTCAGGGAATCGATATAGTATTCATTTAAAATAAAGACATAGTGAGCGGCAAGAATAAGGAAAAGGAAAGTATCTGGTACTAAAGCACGTTCCAATGAAAAGACAAACTCACGATTCCAAACAGGACGTTATGATTGCATCGATAATAGGGGGAAAAAGGAAAACCCATGCGCAATATAGCCATTTGGCCCTTACACACAGTTTAAAGGTCCAACTGAAGAAAGCCAGTGTGCACAGCGTGTGCATTCCGAGGGGAGTCATTCCGGATGTGGAAAGGGTGATTCCGGATGCCATGACGAGTACAGGGAGCAGCCAACTGCAGGTGGTGGCTCATGTCGGTACCAATGACGTGTGTCGCTTTGGATCGGAGCAGATTCTGTCTGGTTTCGGGCGGCTTGCGGAAATGGTAAAGACTGCCTGTCTTGCTTCCGAGATTAAGGCGGAGCTCACCACCTGCAGCATCGTCGATAGAACCGACTGTGCTCCTTTAGTTTAGAGCCAAGTGGATGGTCTGAATCAGAGGCTCAGGCGGTTCTGTGACCTTGTAGGCTGCAGATTCCTTGACTTGCGCCATTGGGTTGTGGGTTTCCGGGATCCGCTGAATATGTCTGGAGTCCACTACACACAGGAGGCGGCTACACGGGTAGCGGAGGCTGTGTGGAAGGGACTGGGCGGTTGATTTAAGTCAGAGGGTCTCAGGGAACCACTGAAGGGACGTCCGTCTAAAAGTGGGCGGAGAAAACACAGTATGGTAGTTGTACAGACGATACGTATGGTAAATTGTCGTAACTGTGTTGGGAAAGAACCAGAGCTCAAAGCCCTCATAGAAAAAACTGAAGCTCAAATAGTTGTAGGTGCAGAGAACTGGCTAAAGCCGGAAATAAATTAAGCCGAAATTTTTTCGGACGATCTAACAGTGTTCAAAAAGGATAGATTAAATACGGTTGGTGGTGGAGTGTTGATTGCTGTCAGAGGTAGTTTGCCTCGTAGCGAAATTGAAGTAGATAGTTCATATGAAATATTATGGGTAGAGGTTGAAAGGTGGCTACACTGAGCCACAGTGCCAGAGATTGCGCCAAAGAGTTTCATTTCGCCGCCTCCATTGGCAGTTCTTGTCGAGAAGTCGTGGTGGAGAGTGCTTATTGAGAAGTAGCAGTAGGCAGTGCTTGTTGAGATGTGGCAGTAGCGAGTCGTAGTTGAGAAGTTGCGGTAGTGAGTGCTTGTTCAGAACTTGTAGTATTGTTTTGATGGGCTAGACACCAGATGTTGTTGGATTGGGGATGCTGTAATGATCAGAGTGTGCTTTTGGTCAATGTATATGAAGGTAAAAATTTCCTTTTCTTTCATTATTTCAATGTCTTAAACAATAATGCCTCTTGGTCACAGATTCAGTCAACAAAGCATCTGGCTCGTGTTCTTGTATTAGACTGTATTTCTGGTTTCTATGTGCAATTATAGTATTTCTGTTTATTTTTTTTAATTACGTCAGTATAAATGGTGTTTAAAATATCTGGTCTTATTGAGGAAGAACCGTGCCAGATGTGTACGTTGAATCACACTTCCACACACAGAACAGCTACACTTGTGTTTTGTTGTTTTCTAGGTTTTATTGTTGCTGGGGACTTAATTAATTAATTGTGTTAACGGAAATTTCGTTTCATTCTTTGTTGTTGTTCTATACAGTCAGATTGCGTACTATTACTAGTCAGGGCCAACCGGTTACGAGACTTCGTAATCGGACAGTCAGCTACTAAAATTTAAAATTATTTGCATTCATTATTTAATTAAGCCCCCATGAAAGGTTATACCTGACAATCGGACTAAACTATTAATTGGATCGTTTTACCGCCCCCCCCCCCCCCCCCGACTCAGAGGACATAGTTGCTTAACAGTTCAAGGAAAACTTGAGTCTCATTTTAAATAAGTAGCCCCCTCATACAATTATAGTCGCTGGTGACTACAATCTACCCCGATACGCTGGAAAAATTATACGTTTAAAGCAGGCGGCAGGCATAAAACATCATCCAAAATTATATTGAATGCTTTCTCAGAAAATTATTTTGAACAATTAGCTCATGAGCCCACTCGAAGCGTAAATGGTTGCGAAAGCATACTTGACATTTTAGCAACAAATAATCATGGACAAATAGTGAGTGTTGTGACGAATACAGGGATTAGCGACCACAAGGCAGTTGCTGCAAGGCTGAATACCGTAACACCTACAACTATCAAAAAGAAACGCAAAATATATCTATTTAAAAAAGCTGATAAAAATGCTCTTAATGCCTTTTTAAGGAACAGTCTTCACTGCTTCCGATCTGATCATGTAAGTGTGCAAAAGTTGTGGAATATTTTCAAAGAGATAGTATCAACAGCAATTGAGAGATGTATACCGCAGAAATTAATAAGTGATTGTGTTGATCGCCCATGGTACACAAAAGGGGTCAGATCGTTGTTGCAGAAGCAACGAAAAAAGCATGCCAAATTTAAATGCATGCAAAATCCCCAATAGTGGCAAAGTTTTACTGAAGTTCGAAATACAACGCGTACTTCAATGCGAGATGCTTCCACAACGAAATTCTGTCTCAAAGTCTGGCAGAAAACCCAAATAGATTCTGGTCATACATAAAGCACACCAGTGGCAAGACGAAATCAATACCTTCACTACGTGATAACAACGCTGAGGTTGCTGATGACAGTGCCACTAAAGCAGAGTTATTAAACACGGTTTTCCGAAACTCCTTCACCAAAGAAGACGAAGTAAATATTCCCGAAATCCAATCAAGAATAACTGCCAAGATGAGAAACATAGAAGTAGATATCCTCGGTGTAACAAAGCAGCTCTAGGCGCTCAGTCCGGAACCGCGCGACTGCTACGGTCGCAGGTTCGAATCCTGCTTCGGGCATGGATGTGTGTGATGTCCTTAGGTTAGTTAGGTTTAAGTAGTTCTAAGTTCTAGGGGACTGATGACCACAGATGTTAAGTCCCATAGTGCTCAGAGCCATTTTTAGCCAACAAAGCAGCTTAAATCACTTAATAAAGGCAAGGCCTCCGGTCCAGATTGTATACCAGTCAGGTTCCTCTCAGAGTACGCTGATAAAATAGCTCCCTATTGAGCAATTATATACAAACCACTCGCTCACGGAAAGACTCGTACCTAAAGACTGGACAATTGCTCAAGTCACACCAACGCACAAAAAGGGAAGTAGGACTAATCCTCTGAATTACGGGCCTACATCACTAACGTCGATTTGCAGTAGGGTTTTAGAACATATGCTTTATTCGAAGATTATGAAGGAACTCGAGGGAAACAATATATTGACATGTAGTCAAAATGGATTCAGAAAATATCGTTCGTGTGAAACACAACTAGCTTTTTATACTCATGAAGTAATAAGTGCTATCGACAGGGGATTTCAAATTAATTCTATATTTTTAGATTTCCAGAAGGCTTTCGACACCGTTCCTTTTAATTGTCTTCTAACCATACTGCGTTCCTACGGAGTATCGCCTCAGTTGTGTGACTGGATTCGTGATTTCCTGTCATAAAGGTCACAGTTAGAAAGTAATAGACGGAAAGTCATCGAGTAAAACAGGAGTAATATCCGGCGTTCCCCAAGGAAGTGTTATAGGCCCTCTATTGTTCCTCATCTATATTAGCGACGTAGGAGACAATCTGAATAGCCGTCATAGATTGTTTGCAGATGATGCTGTCATTTACCGTCTTGTAAAGTCATCAGACGATCAAAACGACTTGCAAAATGATTTAGATAAGATATTTGTATGGTGCGAAAAGTGGCAATTGACCTTGAATAAAGAAAAGTATGAAATTATGCACATGAGTACTAAAAGAAGTCCACTAAATAACGATTACGCAGTGAGTCACACAAATCTGAAGGCTGTAGATTCAACTAAATACTTAGGGATTAAATTACAAACACCCTGAACTGGAACGATCACATAGATAATGTTGTTGGAAGAGGCAACCAAATACTGTGGTTCATTGGCAGAACACTTAGAAGGTGCAACAGGTCTACTAAAGAGACTGCTTACACGACCCTTGTCCGCCCTATTCTGGAATATTGCTGTGCGGTGTGGGATCCGCATCAAGTGGGACTGACGGATGACGTCGAAAAAGTACAAAGTAGGCAGCTCGTTGTGTATTATCGGGAAATAGGGGAGATAGTGTCAGAGACATGACACGTGAATTGGAGTGGCAATGATTAAAACAAAGGCGTTTTTCGTTGCGACGCGATCTTCTCATGAAATGTCAATCACCAGTTTTTTCCTCCGATTTCGAAAACATTCTGTTGGCACCCACCTACATAGGGAAAAATGATCACCACGATAAAATAAGAGAAATCAGGCCTCGCACAGAAAAATTTAAGTGCTAGACCGCAAGACAAACCGTAATCTGATTAATTAATTGAAACAGCTCCAACAACCAGTATGTGGGATCCATTCAGTGGAATTTGCATTACAGCATCGTGCTCCTATCGTTTGCATTCCGCATAGGTCCTCACTGAAACGAGCCTATATCTAGTTTCCGTAGCTGAACGACCCTTTGCCTCAGGAAAGAACTCATCGCTATCTTCAGATTATACATGAAAACGGAGAACATTTTTACATGCTGTCGCGTTAGCTGCAGTCCTGAGGTGCGAAATTAATAATCATTAAGCTCTCTTTCTCATCTACGAGTAACAACTACCTTCCTTAGTAACTCTTGGCTTCGTGGTTTCCGCGCGCAGTCCTGTTTTATTACGTGTGTATGTGTGTGTGTGTGTGTGTGTGTGTGTGTGTGTGTTCGCCGAGTGGTTCTAGGCACTTCAGGCCGGAACCGCGCTGGCTGCTATGGTCGTAGTTTCGAATCCTGCGTCGGGCATGGATGTGTGTGAAGTCCTTAGGTTAGTTAGGTTTAAGGAGTTCTAAGTCTCGGGGACTGATAACCTAAGATGTTAGGTCCCATAGTGCTTAGAGCCATTTGAACCATTTGTGTGTGTGTGTTTGTATTGACTTAACATCTCCATTGGCAATGAGTTGAGAATATATACGTGTATGTGTATTTCGGACAAGAAATTTGTATTAAGATTGATAGGAAATTACTGGTTACACAAAATGGTACTCTCCACCACCTGCAGCCAATGTTTAGCTGAAGTTAAAAACTCCTGAATCCTAATGAGAAGCAAAATGTGGCGGACCGTGAACGATTTAGTCACACCATGGTAGGGATGAGGTCTTTTCGGGGAATGATACGGAATTTACAACCAAGGAATAGTCAAGTGTACATGCCATTGATTTCTGTCCTAAATAGTTAACGATCACGGAGCACAGTCACAGTGGAGTTAAATTTGAAGAAATGAGGCGTAGGGAACATACGGAAGCAATTGTAGTGATTGCGCTACCCAGGAAGAGTAGATTGGTCATTAAGTGCTAATATAGTGCAGCGGCACAGCCCACAGTAACCTTACCGGTAAATAATAGGGATTGTGAATCGCCACATCGCCACAAGGCGCTATAATCGCTATCCTCAACGAAATGAAAGGAAAATTGGAGGTGCACGAACAAAGGAGGGCAGCAGTAGAAAAGCAGAGTGACGTGTATTTAAAAGTTCACCGAAAACGTTTTTCCGATCAGATTAATGAAATCGGAGACAAAGTGATAAAATTCGTCCAAAAAGTGTGCGGAGGCACACCAGACTGCCCTAGATGCAAAACGGGACGCACATTGGGCTAAGCTGGAGGCAACGGGAGCAAAGAAAGATGTCCTCGTTGCGAACAAACGAGCGAAAAGCGCAATCATGACGGCGAACAAAACGACAAAGGCACTCGCCACCGGATTGAAACAGCTCCAACAAACTTAGAGTAAGATTTCAAATATAACTGATCTGAGATCTGAACTTCAACAAGCATTTAGAACAGGTACGGCTGGTACATTCATCCAGCACCCTGTTCGAAGTACCATGTCACTAACGGAGCAATCAGTACCAATGTGTATCGGATTACATTCTTTGATAAACGTAAATATGGTCCGTAGTATGCTGTTCAAATGGTTCAAATGGCTCTGAGCACTACTTAGAACTACTTAAACCTAACTAACCTAATGACATCACAGACATCCACGCCCGAGGCAGGATTAGAATCTGCAACCGTGGCAGTTGCGCGGTTCCGGACTGAAGCGCCTAGAACCGCTCGGTCACAGATGCCGGCGTAGTAAGCTGTGACGCGATTTTTATTTAATAGTGCGGTTAGCTAATTTCGACTACTGGTCACTGCCAAGCACATTAGTAACATCTGTACTTCATGTCATTTCCAAATCACTCTTAATTACAAGTAAAAAGTAGTAATTTTCCGTCATTTACGAAAGGATCAGTAAAACCTTTTAAGATCCTTTCGTAAAATGACGGAATATGGCTACTTTTTACTTGTAATTAAGAGTGATTTGGAAATGTCATGATATGCAGATGTTACAAATGCGCATGACAATGACGCGTAGTTGAAATTACCTAATCGCACGATTAAATAAAAATCGCAGTACAGACTATTACAGACGATTTTTGCGTTTATTAAACATCAGAAGGCCGTGGATCCCCTCATATACAAAATGTTTTGAGTACATTCTGGTGCATAAATTTCTGGTAGATCTGCAACAGCCGGTCGGGTTGGACGTGCGGTTCTAGGCGCTTCAATCTGGAAACGCGTGACCGCTACGACCGCAGCTTCGAATCCTGCCTCGGGCATGGATGTGTATGATGTCCTTAGGTTAGTTAGGTTTAAGTAGTTCTAAGTTCTAGGGGACTGATGACCACAGATGTTAAGTCCCATAGTGCTCAGAGCCATTTGAATTTGATCTGCAACAAATGCGCCCTCTCGACCACGCCACGCTCAGTAGCGTGTAGCAACGCCGAGAAACATTAGCGACACTTCAGTACGTTACAGTAGTCATGGCAAACACAATATGGCCCATCAAGTCGAGGACATATGTGTCACAGATTATCTCACGTAACCGAGCGCAAGAGAAGAACCACGCTCGACTGCAAACATTTTCTCACTGTACCAAAATTTCAATCCTTGAGGGAAGGATTTGATAGTAATTTAATTTATTTAATTTAACTGATATTGGCTCTGAGGTGTGTACACATCGCCCGTCGCTCTCATTATTGATTATTCTATTTTATTATTTTAATTTAGCTTCAATTTAGATGAGATAAGAGGGAAGGTCACTACACCCTAAAGCACGGATTGGGCGGTATGCAACATCAATCCCATCTTTGTCGCCACACAGCACAAAGCTGGACTTCATTTGTTTGCGGGAAGTGGGCTCCATGGCAGAAAAGATGAGGGCAGTCGCCGAGCGTACGTATGACCAGTCCAAGACGTTTTTCTCGCTATCTCTAGGCGTCAGGCTATAAGAGCCCAATAGAAATGTTTGACGCACTGCTCAAAAAATTCAGTTTTTAGATCCACCTTACGGAGCCGCAGAAATCATTTGCCTTCGCTTTACCAAACTGCCGTCCAGTTATCAACAACCATTAGCTGAAAAATGTGTCCTCAAACTCTTCTCTGGCCGGACATGGGGGTTGCACCCCTCTACCATCCTCCACACCTACAAATCCTTAATCCATCCAATCCTCTGTTATGCCAGTCCCGCCTGGATATCTGCCCCCCCCCCTCCAGATCCTTGAGCGTCATGCACTCCGTCTCGCCTTCCATACAAGCCTTCCATCGCGCACGCGGATCCTCTATGACGTCATTCCTTTCCCCCATCTGCTCCTATTCCTCGAACATATCCGCATACTCTACACCTCCCGCCACCTTGATCCCCGTCACCCCCTGGTTGCTCCTCTCCTCTCCCATCCCCGCCCCCTGGCACGCCTTCACTGTTGTGTCCCCCCAACCCTCCATCTCTACACCCTTCATCTCCTTTCCCAAGGTGGCTTCCATCAACTCCCCCTCCCGGATGATGACCTCTCTCCCTCCATTTATCCCTCCTATCAACTCTGATCCTCACCCCCCCCCCCCCCGCCTTTCCTCCGTCTTTTCCCTGGGCTCCCTCATCCCCCCCCTTCCATCCTCTCCATATCACCCTTCTCCCCCCCCCCCCCCGAGTCCTTTTGTATTCCCCTCCTCTGCCTTCCCCACTCCCTGTCACATCTGCTGAGCACCCCCCACCCCTCTTATGTGTACTCATCCTCCATTGTCTCGTTTCCCCCCTCCCGTCGTCGCTTTTCCTCTCCTTCCCCCTTTTTCTATTTTCCCATCATCTGTCCAGTTTCCCCCCACCTGCTCTCGGCTGTGGTATGTCATATTTGTGCCAACTTTTTAGTGCAGTGTTTAACTGAGTGTTCAGCGTTGTGCGTCTTTCCAAAGTGTTGCGAACAGAAATCATGCTGTCGCTGGGTGCGAATTTTATATCTCTTGCGAACAGAAACCAGACTGTCGCCGTGTTTTTAACTGTCTGTGTATTCTTTTTATGCTTCCTGTGTATTTTATTAGCATCATCAACCCTTTGTTTTATTTTTTAAGTTCCACAATTTTCCGCCATGTTACCTTTAAGTCACAGATTTTATCGCCAACTTTAATTATTTAATATCTTCATCTTTTTAAAACAAATTCTGAAGGTTGAAGAGTGGCGTAATAAGCTGCTGCCAGCCCGCCCCCTTCAGCGGGAATCGAAACTCAATAAAGAAAAAAAAAGGAAAAAGAAAAATGTGGTGAGGATACAAAAGTTTTCAAAACTTCGGTGCGTAAACTTGAATTACTTCTTGGAAACCAAAACGCACGCGACAGAAGAAAAGCGAATGCGGGGAATAACTACCAAGCCCGGGGAAGTAGCAACAGACGGGAGCCACAGTATACGCCACAGGAAAGAATTGGACAGCACGAACTGGTAAATCACGGACACCAACACTACGGAGAAGACTGTCCGTGTTGGTTTAGTAGCAAGCGGCGTGAACGAGGACACAGCCAGCAGGTGGACAGCGGATCGCGCGGACAGCAGTCCACTCAACGCACTGCCGAGAGAGCGGACTCAGGGGAACCGCACCCGTCTAATGGCCATAGAACCGTGGTACAAATGACAGTGGACGCCAGAGACGAGTGAAGCCGGTTTAAAACGACTCCGCTGATGAATTCTGATGTAGCTTAACGCACCTTATAGGGTATTATGACAAACGAGAAAAGGAGTAGATAAACAGGGAGGATCTCCAGGCAGTAATTTCGATTGAGGTGGGAAATGTAGAGACGCCCACCATCGCGCACAGCGGCGGCCACATCGCAGAAAAGGCGTCCCGACTGTCTCGAAGACGAAGATGAAAGGCGCGATCTTAGGGAAATAGACAGAAATTAATCTGTAGACTAGGCTGGAATTCACGTGCCAAAGGCACTATCTGATTCGAATTTTCTGGTGCCATATCTCTCAGTAACACTGCATACGGGTATGAATTTCTTGATAGATCACCAAGACGAAGATGAAAGGCGCGATCTTAGGGAAATAGACAGAAATTAATCTGTAGACTAGGATGGAATTCACGTGCCAAAGGCACTATCTGATTCGAATTTTCTAGTGGTGCCATATCTCTCAGTAACACTGCATACGGGTATGAATTTCTTGATAGATCACCAGGCGACACTCGACTAAGGAAGAGGCCTTTTCGCGTTAAAAGTTGGGAGTGAGGTCGTCATCAAGATCGATCAAAAGGCGATTAGTGCGCAACTGCAAGCCGACAGTCTAAAACATCGTCGCATACTGAACAGTGGAGACAGAAATAACCGACCAGCCAACGGTTGCAAGAATATTCGTGTTGAAGAAAAGAGCCACGTTGAAGAGATAGGAGGCGCAATCACAGAGAAAGTAGAATCCATTCCAACTTAGAGTCAAGAAAGAAGAAACAAGTAACTTTGGAGAAAGACAGGATTCATGTAACAGACTTTGCCGCATAGTTGAAGCTGGAATCACCTTCAAGAGAACAGAGAGATATTGTTGAAACAACGCTAAACGAAGTAAGTAGTATACCTGACTTGGAAGGACTAATTAATCTGATAAGCTACGCTGACAAAGACGTTGCAGATTCATATGAACTACAGTCTTGCTTCAACTACGTTGTTATCGAAATTAAATTTGCAGGAAAGACTGAAAAAATCAGTGAAAAGAGGGCAGAAAAGGACATTTCTACTGTAGAGTAGACAACAGAGAATCTGTTAGGTTATTATTTAAAGCTAACCTCCCATGTACGTCTCGCATCAGGTTTAAATTAAGACTGCGGATGGCCTTTCGCTAGTTAATATGGGATCTCATGGGTGGAATTTTCATTAAAATATCACGATAGCCTCACTTGCATTGCACATAGGTCCTCACTGAAACGAATATGTTCAAGGTCAAACGACGCTGAAATTGGATGGTAGAGTCTAAGCCAAAGTGCGAGAGACACTTAGTTCAGCTTCATTTGTCCATGAATGGTGCCTTGAAATTGTAATCATTCGATTCCGCCACTTGGTCTAGTTGCCATCAGCTTGGGTTTTCAGGGGAGTAGCCACGTTTTATGCAAGGATACGAATGAGTTTTGAATTCGTGAACTGGACTCCGTTGAAACTTCCTGGCTGATTAAAACTGTGTGGCGGACCGAGACTCGAGTTTGAATCTCGTTCCACCACACAGTTATAATCTGCCAGGAAATTTCATATCAGCGCACACTCCGCTGCAGAGTGAAAATCTCATTCTGGACTTCGTTGCTTCTGCTTAACAGACTCCCAGATGTCAGTGAATATTAACCAGACTTTTGGCTTCGGTCGCACCCAGTGTAGCTCTGTGAGGCAGAGCCGCGAGGTATCACTTCCAGAACGCTGGGTGCCTTTCGCGGAGCTCCTCTCAGAACCCGCGAGGACTGCTGAGCCGCGCCCACAGATAGACATACGACGTTCCGCAGGTTCCAGAGAGCTCTCCACCGCCAAGGACACTGAGTCTCCGTTATTACTGCAATTACCGTGCGGCCCGCAACGCTCTGATTAATTGTGGCTTCGTGCGCTCTAATTGGGGTCGGCCTTTGGCTTACGGTAAGCCGCCACTGCTTCTATTCGCAACCGCAACCGCCACCAGGTCAGTGGCCCAAGTTGCAAACCGCGAGCGGGGGCAAAACTCATGATTGTCAGACTGCAAGCCCACGAGTCCATTCCGCTCTTCTGTCTATAACATTACTAGAACTCAGATTTGTATAATACAGCTACCGGTTTCCTATTCCTCAAACTAAGGCCAAGATTTCACAATGATTAGCGCTGGTCTTAATTTGATGACTGATTCATTAGATTGCGTAGTGTGTACGATGGACATCCACAAAAATTTGTTAAAATGGGGGCAACATGTGAGGTTTGTCACAGCCAGACTGTGCCAGCTGTAAACACGCACTGCCCGATTGATTGCACACGGCAGTCTATTGAGGGTGTTAACAAAACTGTACAATACCTTGAGAAGTGATAGTATGGACCGAGTAAATAAGGACTCTCAAATTGATACCTTAGGAGCCATGGCCTCGTGTTCATTCTCGCTACTGTGAACGACACGTCTTCTACTGAACAGGTGCTTATAGCTGACCTCGGTATAGTTCGTACTGCCAACCCATACTGCAGCTGCGCCGTAAGTGTTTCGAGAGCGTCTTATAGATGGTGTTGCGGTACTCTCTGGGGCCGTGAATACCGTCACCACATATAGACTGCAGATAGTGATGTCCTGGGATCGAATCTCGGTCGGACGACGTATTTTTCAGTCTTCATTTTAACATATTTTTGCAAAGAAAATTCCGCACTGGCTGTATCAATGATTTTTGTTAAATCTGCGACCGGTTTTGTACCAGTTATCGGTGCATCCTCAGGCAGTATACGCTATTTATTACATGGTAGCGTTGAACATTGCCCTGCAGCCATTCCCCCCACATTTAACATAGCCTTCATCTCTCAACACTGTGAGGATTTGCCAGAACCCATACATGATTCGGATTACTCTTTAAACTGTAGGTCCCCTTTTCCCGGCTGGATAACTGGGGTGGGTTAGGAACCCGCAAGTCGTCGAAGTGGTGTCGAGTAGAAAGACGTGCACCACCACTCCATTGAGCCACACGAAATTGTTATTGTTACCTGTCCACATAATTAAGTTTGTACGGAACGCAAAGAGTGGGAACCCTACTCACCCTTGTGTGATTCTTTATTCCATCTACTACTTCGTTGCGGACCTTAACAACTGAACATATTAATGGATTGTTTTCCTACCCTCAGATTTTGAAAGGCTATTATGAGAATGAAAATAGTACAAATGCATTTTTAAAAGCAAAATTTTTGAGTTGTTTGGATACAGTGTAACCGACAGCCAGCATTTGCTGAAATCAGTGTGAGAAACCTCCAACACCAACGCTTAAATCGTCCCTTACACTAGTTATTTAATAGCCTGATCTTTAAGAAGCATCGTCTCTGTTTCCCTTTTTTTTGTTTTCTCGTTGTGTAGCCATGCCAACTGGGGTGCATAAATTATAAATCTATGACTGTATGGTGCTTTGTGCTGCACTCTCCACGGGTTTGAAAGCCCCCAGGGCTTGACGAGGATATCTCTTCCACCTTGAGATGTCACAGTTTTCTCCATCGTTTAGCACAGAAAGTGCTGCTTTTTTTTCCATTATCGGCCGTAGGTGTGTAGATTAATACATTCACTACAGTATGATCGTGTTCGGAATTTACTACAACAGCTCTACGGTAGAAAACTAGGTGAAGTCTCAGGAAGTAGTAACAGATTTCCTTTGTACACAGACAAGTGGTAAACAGTTTTGTTATTAAGTTTAGCAGTAGGGGGAACGCAATATCGGGCAGGTATACTGCAGCAAAGTCTGTGTTGCGCTGTGGATAGCCAATGTAATCCGTGCACCAGGATGTTCGTTCAGAAGTTTCCTGCAGCTCTATCAGGGCTTTTCCCGCAAACTAGAGAGAGAATGTTGGGGCATCTATGTAGGCAACGTTCTCTAATTTTCGCTAAAGGATCGTAATCACACTAGCGCTGTGCAAGGAAACGGCGTAGTTTCCCGTGAACAGCTTGATCACTAAACAAATGCAAATTTGCGTGAGAGTTCTGCTAAAGAAATAAAAAATGTATACCCTAGGTTCCAAGCGGTGATATCTTGCGGATGTGACCGTAGCGTACAGGATTTTACAAGACCAGAGATAAATAAATGATTCCAGCATTTTCAGGTGCCTTTTAACTGTTACACTATCATATAAATAGTTTATGCCTGTTGAGTTGCGATGAAAAATTGTTGGGGTCCTTATAACATCCCAACACCTCTTCCGTACATGTGGAGTGGCATAATTAACGGCCCTCTTCGCATAACAGATCGAACAGTACAGCAGTTCTGTTTTGGTGTACGAAGAACTTCAATGAATACCATTCTGTTGGGGGTCAGCGAACGTGTGAGTTTATGAACTTACGTACACTGGTTTAAAGAGGTAAGAGTGTGGATATAGTCACACTGGAAAATTTAGATCTTGATGGGCAGTAATGTTTTTCTTCGTTGTAGACATCGACAATAAACTACGAAGCAACCGAAGAACACCTACAGTGCAAGGACACGTGGGAATATAGAAAAGATTTGTCCGCCTGGTGGAATTTGAAAATAAATTCATGAAACTATGAAACTTATTTTGAAAATGGATTTCATTATCGTTACATCGCGGAAGCACTGTGATACATCTGTCTGGAAAGATAGTGCGCTGAATGTCAGTTTGGGGGATCTTGGTGCTCGGTTCGTATTTGAGTTACAAACATAGGGTAAAAAGTTTTTGGGTCAGCGCGGGCCAACGACCAATTGTATAGCCGGTCGAACATCTGTTTTACTATAGCTACATTACAGTATATTAAGCAACGTTAGAACAACGAATCGGAGCTCGCACCCAGGCAAATTGTACGAATCGATTAATTCCTTTCGCAAATGATTTTAATTGGGATGAAACAAACGCTCAGCTAATGGCACCATTTATATCTGCCCAGTTAGTATTTTACCTGCAAAACATGCCACAAACACGCCTTTCCGGGTGTTTTTCGAAGCGCGCCACTTCTATATTTTGAACATGGGCGAATCGGTTCAAACTTTTCATTCATGCATGTCCGAAGGAACATTGGGTCGTTTTTCTTACCAGCACATGGAAATTAGGTGCGTATTTCCTATGCTGGGATCCTTAGCTTATATGGGAGTTGTGGTGCAGAATCACGATGTCATGCAAATCACACCCAAGTGGCTTTTTATTGAATCTACATAAGGTGTGTAACGCAATTTCATAATGACCATGACATAAATCCTACATGAGGTTGATAGCCTCCAGTACAATTCATCAAATTAATTGTTCAAAGTTCCTCTCCAAAATTAATGATGGGACATGATTCTGCTGAGTGTGAATGCTTAAGAGATAAATGCCATCCTTAAAACTTACATTTATTTTCTTTAAATGGAACGTAAAATTGATCGTGAACCTGTAAAAGGAAAAGTCATGTGTATTAATGTAAACCAAACATGTCAATAGTCCTCACTTGACAGAGGTGTTGTCAAGAGCCTACAGTAGTACAAATGACACTGCACAGTATCTAGGAAGCTTATCCAGTACGAGAATAGGGACCAGAGACAACAGGCGAAATTTGTTATGCCGGTAAACAAGTGAGTAGTCGTATGCATTACTACGATATCACCTAAGGAGACAAAGCGGTTTTACGGATGCGAGTGCTGAGAAACTTTTCGAATTTGGGGTGGCTGAAAAATCAACAGAAAACCTACAGGCCGAAGCTGCGTATATTATCGAGAGTACAGCACTGATGACGACTACTACTCGTGGTTGGCAGCACTGGATGAAGATGGGCTCCGCCTTAGAGACGGATCGAAGAGCGGGCGCGAAAAAACTGTGTGTTTGTCTTGGTGGCCGGAAAAGTGCTGCGGATCCAACTACTCCGCAACACCCGCGGAAAAGCAAGCTACCGGGTCCTGCGGCGGCCAGCAACCAACTTCCTCGAGTTCTCTCCCTACACGCACACAGAGAGTGACAGCACCGCAGTGTCAGAACTCGGAAAATCGTCACCGACAAACAAAGCTTTACCCAATTATGCCTAGTAACAAATTCGTCTACACTCCCACTGCGATACACGGGCAACCTAGGCGCCACTACAATTCCTTGCTACCAGTACCAGACGACGAATGCAAAAGTCTGCTGATGTAACAGTAAAGCAGCCTATCACAGCTTCTGCCTGTAATTTGAGTCGGAAACTTTCCGGAAACATGCGGCAACGGAGTATGATAACTGGGGTATTACGGGTGGCGGCATTCTCTGAACATCTCACAAGGGAACCTCCCCATCGCACCCCCCTCAGATTTAGTTATAAGTTGGCACAGTGGATAGGCCTTGAAAAACTGAACACACATCAATCGAGAAAACAGGAAGAAGTTCTGTGGAACTATGAAAAAAATAAGCAAAATATACAAACTGAGTAGTCCATGTGCAAGATAGGCAACATCAAGGAAACTGTGAGCTCAGGAGTGCCGTGGTCCCGTGGTTAGCGTGAGCATCTGCGGACCGAGAGGTCCTAGATTCAAGTCTTCTCTCGAGTGAAAATTTTTACTTTCTTTATTTTCGCAAAGTTATGATCTGTCCGTTCGTTCACTGACGTCTCTGTTCACTGTAATAAGTATAATGTCTGTGTTTTGCGACCGCACCGCAAAACCGTGGGATTAATAGACGAAAGGACGTGCCTCTCCAATAGGAACCGAAAACATTTGATCGCAAGGTCATAGGTCAACCGATTCCTCCACAGGAAAACACGTCTGATATATTCCATACGACACTGGTGACGGCATGTGCGTCTCATGACAGGAATATGTTATCGACCCACCTAACTTGTACACTTGGCGAATGGGTAAAAAGATTCTTTTACCTTGCCTGATTTAGGTTTTCTTGTGGATGTGATAATCACTCCCAAAAAGTGATGAAAACATAAGAGTTTGTCACATAAACTGCAACAAATGAATGTAACAGTTTCACAGTCGCACAGTTTTCCCTGTGCTCTGTCAAAACATATGTTTTTAACGTTTTCAAATTTTTCCGTGTGTAGACCGTCAAATCCTGCATGTGTCGAAGCAAATCTGAACATGTCCTGGAATTTTGGAGAGCGAAGTTGCTTATATGTGAGTGCCTGAGCTTTGATAATTGTCTGAAAGTAAAAAGTTAAAGTTTTCGCTCGAGGGACGACTTGAACCACGGACCTCTCGTTCCGCAGCTGCCCACGCTAACCACGGGACCACGGCGCTCCTGAGCTCAGAGATTCCTTGATGTTGCCTATCTTGCTCATGGACTACTCAGTTAGTATATTTTGCTTATTTTTTTCATAGTTCGACACAATTTCTTCCTGTTTTATCGATTGATCTGTGTTCAGTTTTTCAAGGCCTATCCACTGCGCCAACTTATAACTAAATCTGAGGAGGGTGCGATGGGGAGGTTCCCTGGTCAGTAACCATTTCTCACGAACTTCTCAAACAACAGCACACCCACGGCCCTGAGCTGGTGCGTTCCCAGCAACAACAAGATGGTTCTGCGAGAAAACTGCCCCTGGCCATTGTACGAACATCGAGTGTCCGTTTCTCTGCGCCGTGAGACACATCAATAGAGAAAGGCGCCAGCCATGGGTGGGGACTTTGTTCGCAGTTGCCAGTGACAAGATGTTGCCCCCACCTTCTGACCGTTCACTACTCTTGTTACCTATTGGCCTTCTCACAACCCAAATGTTCCCTCTCGCCTCCAACGTGTAATGAACTGAATTATGATATGCGTGCATTCTCCTCCCGATCATGTGTATCCCGGTACATAGTATGCGATTACCTACTTTACATGACAGTGTAATACGGTAGCAAGATGACATCAATTTACATATATGAAAATTCAGATTTTAGGAATATAAGACTGGTTTTATAAGTTTTAATAGGTGTATGAGCAGGTCAAAGAGCCTGCAGTCTTGGATTACTCAGCTGCTGACAATAAACTTTTATGGAGCATATGTGCCTTAAACCGTAAGATTACTACAGGTTCACCAAAGATTATTAACTCAATCAATACACAAAATGTAAAGTGGAAGTAGGTGCCAAGGAATAACTGGTGTAATTACACACAATTTTCAATAACACTTTATTCAAATTTGGTGCAACACTTTACGATACTTAAAAAAAAAGACCAACAATCATTTAACAAATAAGTCACAATTTACGATAGGAAAGGACTTTTAAATTATTATAAAAAATTTCACGCCAGTAAAAGGCAAGTACAGGCAAGCAACTTAACGTATACAACGCGACGCTGTATAATATTTCAAGCTCAGTTAAATTACAGGTGAATTTCACTCCATTCATTAAATAGCACAGAATCTAACTGGTCTGCAACACCCAAGGACAATCCTGTTTACAAAAGTTCTCAAAATAGAAAACCCAAAACGCATGAGTCGTGCACACGGCTGGGGGGGGGGGGGGGGGGGCACACACTTAATAACATTAACATTTCCAAAATATATAAAAAACAAATTTTACAAATTTCTACCAGTTTTTACAACATTCTCCTTTCAAGGAAACAATTTCTACCCGTAATGAAATGGCATACTTCTGCATGGCAAGAAAACACACTAATAACGAACTACCTGTGTAATACACATAAGTACGTTGAGTAAAAGCCTTAAATGGTATTGAATTGGAAAAACACACAACAGTTTTTGCTGACTACAAACAATATAAAAAAATCCACTACCGCTTACATTAACAAACTTGCTTATTATAGCCAAATATTCATAAACACAAATTTACGTAAGTTACAGCTTTCAGATCAGCAGGAATTCGTTATGCAATTGACTAGTTCTTATCACGAGGCAAAAGGAATTTTTCTTCCTTCTTAGAGTACCTTTTAGACGTGAGTCTAGTAATACTAGTTATACAGGTGAGAGAATGGATCGGGTCTTAGTGCATTGCATTTTCAACACTACAGTCAATGGTGCCTTAGACTTTCACAGGCATGACGGAGGCTAACAGTCGAATAAGCCCGTAGGTAAGCTGGGAAGGGAAAGAAGCAATCCGAACCACAGAGTTACTCTGACTCCCCCCCCCCCCTTTCCTCCTCAAAAGGGGACAAACGGACCACCCTTTCTAATATTACCACCTTGCCGCGGGTGGGCAATGAATGGCGGACCCCCCCCCCACCCCCCCTCCCGCCAAAAAAAAAAAAAAAAAAAATGGGGCTGGTATAATTAACAAGAATAAGTACATTGAATTCAATTTAACTTCATAAAATCTGTTAACAATCAATACTCAAATTCTGGTGCATTACGACTCCCAGGACTGAACCAACGCAGCACCTGCAAATGCTCTGTCGACCAGCCCGCTGCCAGCCGTTTCAGCGGACGCAGGAAGGCGCGCCGATTTTCAGAACCTCGATGCCGGTCAACAGCATAAGGCCGAACTGCAGATTAGACCCCTTACGGCCCCACGCTCAGGAAGATTCCCTTCGCGACGATCAGTTAACGCCCCATACCACGGAGCCGCTGCTCGCGTCGCTTACGCTGATGCCGCGGTCTGCGTGCTGTCCCTCTAGCACCAGCAGAGAAGTCGCTTCTTGATGCCCCGACTGCCAACTCTCCACGAGAGCCCATACAGCCACTTCTTAAACCCACGCGCACCGCCCACTTTTCCCCCTTTCCCGCTAGAGGGAGACACCGAAGTCTTCAATTGCGACAAAGGCTCCACCGCCAGAAAACGGAGGGCGACTGCTTCACGCTACGCGCTGCGGCGCGCTTTTCAAACCTAACTTTACTACGGCTCATGCCTTACTTCAGAAATGAGGATAGTGTTGCACAACGCAAAGAAAAAAACGCACCCAACTTCAACACGCCTGAAGGAAAAAAGGGTTCAATAAAGAAACAGAGTATAAGAATAGCCAACCCTCTACCACTTCATCACAATTAAGACAGACAACATGGAGACATCGTCTGGCACATTACAATTATTCTCTCAGTTTATCATACACATTCAGGGAACTGGACACCGGGCTGCTGCCCAAGACAGTTGCGGTGAGTGTGCCAGATTGGATCGAGATCCTTACAATTAATGAGCAAAAATAACAAATTACAGTAATCAAAACGTCTACTTGTGCCGATAAGAAAACACCACAGACGTCTACAAAGGCGCAAAAGTAACAAATTACAATAATCTAGACGTCAGTAAGGAAACAAGACGTCCACAAGGAAAAATGAATGGAGGCCAACACCCAGTCCGGGTGTACCTTCGATTAATGAAAGTACCATGCACAAACAAGTGTCCGAGAACAACAAATGTTTAGTGTATAATGAATTAAAGTTGACCTAATGTTCAGTCCTGTTCATTCGTTCGAAAAATAAGTGAAGAGCAAGAGTCAAACAGTAGACATACAAATCATGAAAGCAGAACAATATAACAAAATGCATAATGGTGGAAAGCATCCTAGGTTAAAGTGATGTACATAGACATGTAGATTGTCACAAAGATTAAAGTTTAGTACATCAATAAGATCATATAATAATGAGAGCACAGATGACCGTATTAGTGAAAGCATTGAGTATCAGTATTTTTCATGGAGAATATACACAAAGAAAGGACATTTAAACTTGCAGTGAAAAAGTAATGGTGAGTTGATTAATTAAAGCCATACTAGAAAACATAGTACAATAAAACTGTGCATTGGAGTTTGTACAAAGACACCTAAGTACATATGAGATGGAACTGCGTTGTCTTTTAATCAGTCAGTGGCCTACCATAATGAATGTAAAGAAAAGAAAGTTACACACGCTTACCTCAACACAAACCTTCCAGAAACTCAGTGTCTTGAGTGATCGTTCGTCCATGTAAAACGCTGGCAGGTCGTGTTGACGATATGGCGAGTGAGGGAGAGGAGTTTGTACATGGCATGCAGTCACATGTTCCATGCGCTTGAGAACTTTCTGAAGCATTGTAGCTGTCAACCGCACAGACTCTCCTCTGGTAGCCTTTGGGTGGCTCTTTGATGGCGAGACATTGCGGAACAGGTGGCGCACTACTGCATTGATTACTGTCGTCTGCACCGCATGACGATGTTTGCGTTACCCACGTAGTTCGCTTTTTGCTGTGCATACGTATTGGGTCGCGAGGCGCGCCTTCATCGGCTCCGTTCATTGCTTCAATGTAGTCCTCATCCATGAGCCAGATTCCAGCTAGCGCATGGGTTATGCCTCGTGCTCTGAGCCCGGGCCAGGCAGCTTATACCCTTCCTGCCCATGGTGGGCCATGGTGCCTTCGTGCCTGGAGTGATCCGTATCTGTGCATGGGTCTCACGCCCATAACTGCCACGCCCTCTCACCGACAGCGAAAGTTGTCGTGATCTGGGATTGTGCCACTTTGTCCGCTCTGGGAATTTCTCCCGCCTCTCGATGCACATGTAGCACTCACGTACTTTCTCCCGCCAACGGCCTCCTCTGACGACCTCTCAGGTACCAGACCATGCGATGTTCCTTCTCGAACTCCACTTTGGATCACTGTATAACGCTGACCCATTCTGTTTTTGGTGTATTTTCCAAAACCCCTATAAAAATGTTAAGATATTGTTGTAGTTAAATATTTCAATATACGAATTCAAGAAAGCAATTTATCAGACATAATATGGGCCTAAGTATTTCTCTGTCTTATGAGTTGCAAAAGGAAGAAACTGATTAAGATGAGATAAAGTTAAACTAATTTCTGTACTTATATATCTCTAACATAGAACGTGATACGTAGCTTAATTCCAAGGTGTGTCTTAACTAGTGTATCAATTTCTAACTTGCGCAAATAAAGAACTTAGAAGTGACTGGTTCTTAGGACTAACTTATAGCAGTTTTTATCACTAACTAAACCAGAACTCCAATGCTACCTGTCACCACCTACTTCCAAAATTACCCTGACGAATTACTCCGCATAATAATTCGACATGCAGGTAATTAAGTTCCATATGATTCTGTAATTATCACAGTGCAGCTAATAATCTAGCAATGCAAATGAAATGACCTATACAATTTCCTTTTTGTTTGTTTGTATATATTTATATTTTTGGGCAGATTATGAATAAACCCACTCCCCATATTTTTTTGTATGTGTCAGGCCCAGGCCTCTTCCTGCTTTATTGTTCGCTAAAAAAAAATAATTTAGAGACTAGAGTGCATCCTATTGTGAAAACAGTAACACATAAAGAAAATTTATAATTGGAATATGAAACCTAGTACTAATAACAAAAAAATTAAAACAACCGATGACAGAGTTCCTGTTCTAGAAATGTTTTGACATGACTCAAATGGTGGAGTCCATGGACTTACTCGTCCTTAACGACTCCAGCTCTAATGAGTTTGCGTGAGCAATCCTCCACACACGATATGGCACTTTCGTTTGCTTTATTTCACAAGCAAAAGGACAGGGCAGGTATCTTGTCCCAATATGAAATTCCTGTTTCTCGCCGTTCTACCAGAACGCGCCTTTCTGCTGCGTGTCACCACCTGAATCCACTTATTCCGCAGCTCGTGGTCTCGCGGTACTGTTCTCGCTTTCTGAGCACCGGGTCCTGGGGTAGATTCCCAGCGGGGTCGGGGATTTTCACCTGCCTAGATATGACTGGGTGTTTGTGTTGTCCTCATCATTCATCATTCATGACTGGCGAGATTGGACTGAGAAATGGTTGGGATTTTGTACGGGCGCTGATAACCGAGCAGTTGAGCGACCGACAAAACAAACATCATCATCATCGTCATCATCTGAATCATTTAAGTGCAATTTCAACAATCTGATGGTCCACGCCATACCTGCGGGAAGTCCACAATTTTTCTGATGACGCCGGTTGCGCAGAACTCTCCGTCTTTCAGTTTCTTCGAGATTTCAGACGCAGTCTGTTTCCGATATGCATGTGGAATGGCATAAGGCGGAACGAAGAACCTTGTGTGTGATACGACCTGGAAACCATACACAAAATTTTTGATCGTGCCGGGCTTTGACATAAACACTTCAGTGTTTGCCATGAGAGCACTTTTGAGTTCGTTTTGTACTGCGAACCCTGTTGTGGACCGAGATCACTTTCTCATTGATGATTTCAACTTGTTGTTCTATGCGGACCTTTCCTTCCACGCTTGGATGATCGCTTTACCAAATCTATTACCGTTCACTTGCGTCACGCATAGTTTGAGACTATCAATCGGCAGCTGAGCTCAAATATCTTACTCGTCAAATTTTATAGTCATCTCGGTTTCGTTATTAACGGATAATCAGGTTCCTTCCCTTGTCAATAATTGCTTTGTTCTCAGTAGGAAAATTCATCCCTATTACGAATTCAGTCCAGAGACTGGCCACCACTAAAAAACTTTTCTCCAGACGGTGGCCTTCACATTAAATTCGAGTCTGGTCTGCAGGTTCACGTTAGTGCCTCTCCATGGCATTCACCTTTTATTTTAGTAGTTTTCATAGCGAGAGTCACCGTTATTCCTACGTTCCGGCTGTGCTACTGTTTCCACTCACACGCCTGCTGGTTCGTGTAGCTTACAGTTCCTTTCCTTATTCTTGTGGGGTTGTTCATTATTCCCGTGGTTTGCCCTTCTTTTTTTCCTTATATTTTCTTTATCAAACAGAAGTTGCTGTTTGGACAGCAAATATTTAAGCGATAAGTGTTGTTGCCGCTTCTTCCAACCAACGCTTGCTAGTAGTGAGTGGAAGTTTTGCTGAAACAAAACCGAATTATGTCATACGCGCTACGTGAGGAGTGTAAGAATTAATTGATTCTAACCAACACGTCGGAAATTTTTAGAAATCTTTTGTGTCCAGACGCTTTTATATCAGGCCACATCATCATTTCTTCACTAATACGGTCTTGCACTTCTTGCGACCAGTGTGTGGCGAGAAACCCGTCTGTAAATTCGTGCAGTAACGTTTTTAATTTTTTGTGTAGCGAGACCCTCCGTGTGAGCACAAACTAATTCCAGGCTCGCATTCAGTGGGCACGAAGAGGATAGTGACTTGCTAAATTGTCCCAGCCAGATCTAGGTTCAGTTTGAAGTTATGAAATTTGAAGAGGAATAGGAAGTCACGGTGATCGAATGCGGGTATTCCTTCCGGACGTGAACATATCGACCGTGATATCTGAACACGTTCGACATGATGTGTTAAATCGCGTCCACAGCGACCATCGAAAGGACCCGAAATACCCTCTAAGTGTGCCCGTTGTAGCTTCTCGCGTCCGTTCGGGAAGGATCTCAGAGTGCGCATTGATCGCGTTTCTATTCGAATCGTGACGACCGCCGCTTATACTGGAACCCGTCGATAAAGACTGGACCGGCGGCGACCCACATAACCGTACAGTTTACTGTTCATGTTTACTTGCAGTGCCTGTTTGCAGCCGCTTGCTCTAGGTGAGCCACTCGATCATCTATTCTTTGCGACTTTATTCGTGATGCGTTGGACCACGACCTCGCCTTCGATAAATCGGCAGGTGAAGGTCTTTGTGTTCTGATTCGCTGTTTGGTTCGAGTGCTTAGGCCTCCTGGCTGCAGTGATGGACACCTTCTAGGCTCCTGGCTCTTCTAATTTAGCTAAACGTCTATTTCATTTTGCACCAGTTGCAGTTTATTTTGCTTCCGCACACGTTTCCCGATTTTATTAATTTGAGTAACAATTCCCTTCGTAATTTCTGTAAAATATAACCTGGTGTCTTTTCCGATTCCGCCCTCCTCATCTATGTCTCATTGCTCTTTTTCTTCGCCTCGAGAATTTGCTTACGTGATTCTTCGGCCTTCTCTTCCATTTTTCTTTCTGCTTCCTGCATTCTTTTACTCTATTTCTCCCTTTCGCTTTCCATCTCTCTAAGAAGGACTAAAATAGCATCCTGTGGTAGTTCATACGCAGTGCTAGTAACTGGAGATGCTACTCTGCATTCTCACTCCTGCTAACCGACAAGCTGTCTGTCTGCAGAGGATTCTGCATTATTACAGCCGCTTCAACAGGTTTCCTACGGTTAGTCTCAACGGAATCCACATCGTCCTGAATGGAACGCCTTCCTCATTCACGATCAATTTCAGAACGGTGGAAAACACCAGCACCTGGAGTTGTCTGCTGTGTTTTCTTGAACACCCTGTCGTTCCCCGGGAAGTGGCAGTCTTTGCCGTCAAATTGCTCCATAACGTAATTAGAATTTGTACTACTCACGACCCTCAATAACCTCGCCTTACTCCTTGTCAGAATTCAGAACTGAGTGACATTACAACAGCGACACCAACTGAAGCACGAACGCGCCACTAATCTACCATTCTTTTACAAGAGACAGAAAACAAACTTTTCGCCTCCAAAAATAATACACACCCGAAAAGATACTTTACGCAATTTAAAGAAGCTCTTCGCAACGTTGCTCAACATGACTGTGGTACAGAAACCAGAAAACCTTGACTCATCACAGAAAACAACTCTATAATAAAAGATCAATAAAACAGACACCGCCAACATAAATGTACCGCTGATCTAGAAAAAAAAGAGAAAAATCTAGGTAATTGACGAACAGAAAAAGAAACTAAATTGTATCAGTGTGATCCGTTGGGCACGAATCCTAAGGCAACGTTCGCCAATATGGAAACTACAACCGTGTTTGCTATCGAGGGACACTTAACTGATCAGCAAGTTAGGAGGACGATCATGATGTTATGCAAATCACACCCAAGTGGGTATATATTGAATCTACAGCCACAAGATGTGTAAGGCAATCTTAAAATGACCCTGATATGAGTCCTACATTGGATGGCCAGCGTCCCAAATAATTTATTCATTAAATTAATCGCTCAAAGCTCCCTTCCAAAAATGATGATGGTAAATAATTTTGATCAGTGTGACTGTTTAACAGGTAAATGCAATCCTCAAAAATTACAATATTTATTTTCTTTAATTGGAACACAAAACTGATGATGAGTTTGTACAAGGAGCAATCTTGTATCTTAACGTAAACCAAACACGTAAATAGTCTTCACCTGATAGAAGTGCTTGCAAAAATCTAGTAGAAATGACAGTGTATGGAATGTAGTTTGCTTCTCTACTATGAGAAGAGGGGGCAAATATAACAGGTGATATGTATAATATCGATAAACAAGTGGGATGCAGTTCCATGATATCGCTTAAGGATCAAGATGGTTCTATGGATACCACGGCTGAGAAACCTCAGTTCGAATTTTGGGAGGCTGAAATATCGAGAGACGCCCTAAAGTCCGAAGCTGCGTATGTCACTGACAGTACGATGCTGATGACAGCTGCTACTAGTGATCAGATCCACTGCATGGAAATGGGCTCCACCTTGGGCACCCATCAAAGCGCGAGAGCCCAAAAACTATGGGTTCGTCTGGGTGGTCGGACAAGAGGAACTGTGCAATAAATTACTCTGCAGCAAATGTGGAAGAGTACGCGACTCGACTCCTGCTGGGGCCAGAAACCACCTCATTCAAATTCGCCTATGCCCAGCGCCTGGAAAGCGACTTCTCTACTGTGCCAGAGCTCGACCAGTCGTCCCCGATAAACAAAGCTTCCGCCAGTTATGGCCTTACAATAAATCCGTCTAGGCTTCAACTACTGTTCTCCCTCAGCCTAGACGCCAATACGATTTCTTCCCACCAATTTCCGACGGTGTCTGCAAACGTGTGTAAATGTAACAGTCGAGCAGCTTCTCACAACCTCCGCTTGGACTTTTGTGGGAAGCTTTGCGGTGACAGGTGCCAACGGAACATGATGATGCTATATATAGCGCCGTTCTGTCAGCTATCCCGTGGAGCTCAGCGACCATTTCTCCGAAACGTCCGAAACAATGGCTCAGCTGTAGCACCGGGCTGGCGCGTTAATGCCCAATATACAAGGCTTTTGGTAGAAAATGCATCCAGCCGTCGCTCTCGGCCCTGAGTCGCCAGCCAGGGGTCGGGACTCCGTCCGCAATATCGGATGTTCTTCCCCCCACCCCCACCCCCCACCCCCCCTTTCTGACCATTCGCTTCTGTTGTGAGTGGTTGGCCTCCTCATAGCCTAAAAATTGTCACTCGTCTCTAATCTGAAATTAACAGGATTTTGATGTGCATGGATCCCACTCCTGATCATGTACATGTTGGTATGTAGCATCAAATTATCTACATTTTACGACATTGTAATAGAGTAGCGAAATGTCATTAATTTGCATGTATGCAAATTCAGATGCTAAAAACGCCAGATAGGCTATTCTGGTAGCACTCAGTGAGCTTACGAAGAGACCAGAGGGCATTCATCCTTGCACACAGATACTGCAGTATCGTATCTATTCATTGGAACCACGCAGCGATTTTTAGTTCAAAATGTTCTGCACTGTACGGGAATTACATAATGTGTGTTTGAGTAGAGGGCCTGAGGCAAGAACGACTACATATGGAAGTTTGGGGCAAGCCATCAGTAGTCGCCAGATAGTCTAAGTGGTTAACGGGATTGCTCACAATGCGAGTTCGAGCCACAGGCTGGCAGAAATTTTTATTGTTCTCATACTCTTAAACAACTGATAGTTGTTTGTAGTCGCAACTGCGGATATCTTTCATGTCATTAACTGAACTGAAATTTAGGTCGAGCCTCCAATGTACTGATTGTGTAACGCCCTATATAAATAAAATAGCTGGAAACATAGGTGTTATTCACAGTTAAAATGAATCTAAGTCAGCCTCCGCACTAAGCCTACTCTAATCGACTCACAAAGCAATAATCTTAAATGCCGATCAATATGAACATAATCAATGTCCCTGCTGGCAAACTGATTAAAAAATCGAACTCAGTCCCAGTAACTAAAAGTTCAGATCGGCTCCATTGGCAAAGGTACAAGTTCTGCTTAGCAATTCGCAGAAATAAAACAATCCTCACCGAAGCAGAATATCTCAAGTCCCCACAGAACAACTATGAAATATTTCAAAGTGTCACAATCGACGACGCCCTGAAAAGCGTGCAGACGGATCGCCAGTCAGATTAGCATTACGTCTTCCCGACACTAAATGATGTGAAACACAGAGATGGCTGCTGTCCTTTAAAGAACTCAGGGCTTAGAGAACCCAAGCCTCTACGCCACTTAATGACTTAATCCTATCGTCTGCCTCTCTTACAACATTTTTGTATACAAATGAAATGAGAAATCTGAATGTCTCATTAGATTTAAGTTAAATCAAAGCAAGAATGAAATGCTACAAGTAATTTTAAGTGCTGTAATTTGCCCATAAATTAATTCTAACCAACTCTAAATTTTAGCAGCAGAGTTTAAAATTTCATTATCTCTAGGACTTCACTAATTACATTATAGACACGCACTACAGCTCTATTTCGCTGGAATTTTCCCGCCATTTCCACTGCCACATTCAGAATTAATATATCTCTACCAAACATCTAACTATGGGCACAACTTTGAAGATTTATAAACAATTAATTTGAAAATGAAAATTAAATATATAAATCTTCTAAACTAAATTTTTTAGAGTAGCATGTAATCATGTCTCCAAAACGTACCACCCTGTTATTAGCGTAGCCGTCTTGGATAAAATGATATGCTGATTTTAAACAAACGTTGAATTAAATTGTGTCTCATAGGGTAATTAATTACGTTATGAATCATGTGAGTAGTTCAGAATATGCACGTTGATGAGCTCTACATGTCAACAATTTGATGTCTTTTGTATAATAAAGATAGTATAAGTTATTAATTATTTACTGGATTCCAGTTAAACAAAACTGCTCGTCCTTGTACTTTTTCTCCAGCGCACAGCTGCGTACCAACAGAATCCTGTTTACTTCCTCTTTAACATGATATATCGTGGTAATCTGTATCTATGATGAATTGCGCAGCACGTGCCTTAGTGTGAACAATATAAATCTACCGCAATCGAATGAATCTGACGCCACATCCAAAGCCTTCAAACCTGACAAGTGTGGGCCCAGCCCAGCCACTCCACTCTGTCCACCTGCGCCTACTGCATCCGTCAGTGGCATGCTCGTCGGATCCCCAGGCCATAGTGTGCGTAAACGACTCTCTGACCGATTATAATCAAACGGCGATAGTCAGATACAGCCCGTCGAGTCTCCCAACGTTGCGCAAAATTGCACTACTCAACAAAAGTTTGGAATACTATCGTAAAATGTAGTCAACGGTTCTAGGCGCGTCACTGATCTAGGTACTTCATACAGTATACAGTTAGAGCCCATATACCGGAGGGTGTTTACTACTGGCACGCTTTCTTCAGTTTGCGTTCAGCACTGCAGTAACATGCCTGGCACAGTCAGGATAGTGGCTTTGCTTTCAGAAGGTCACACACTCCAAGACATTACTGATCGGTTATATGCCACTCGAAGACGTGTGTCTAAGGTGTGAAGAAAGTACAGAGAGACGGGAAATGTGAACGACAGACCTCGCAGCGGTCGTCCTTGTATGACAACAACTACGCAGGATCGTTTCCTCCAATTGTCGGCTCGCAGACGCCCGACGTCTGCTGCCAAAAACATTGGAAATGACTTTTCTCGGGCAACAAGGATTCCTATCTCAGACAACACAGGGCGCAGAAGATTGCATCAGTGTGATCTTCATTCTAGAAGACCGATGAGAAATTTTTCGCTGAACCAACGCAACCGATGCAATGAAAGGACCTGGGCTCTTGTACATCAACAATGGACTATTGCAGAATGGAGTAATGTAATGTTAGCTGACGATATGAAGATTGGTTTGCAACAGGACGCTAGACGTGATAAGGTTTGGAGAAGCGTTAGACGACAAGAGGAATGCCGATACTTTCAGGAAGTCATCCCTTTGACGCTGGAAGTATAATATTTTTGGCTACAAAAATGATGGGACGGCGGATCCCTCTAATTTCCATCTATGGCAATTTGACTGGTTCCCGATATCTCCAAGAGATCTTGCAAAAGATTGTAAGGCCCTACGTATATGAGGTCAGTGACAACTTCATCCAAGTCGATGACGATGCAAGAACGCACCGAACAGTAGCAGGATCTTGGTATCTCCAAACGTGCAACATTAGTCGAATGCGTTAGCCAGCACAGTCCCAAGACATTAATGCAATGGAGCATGGATGCGACCTGTTGACGGAGCCTTTGCACAGCGTCCGAATCCACCTGACAATCTCCAGGAACTCAATGAAGCTGCCATTGAGGTGTGGGTCCTCATACCCCATGATAAACTTGATGGTCTCATCCAGAGCATACATGTGGGAGAACTCATCCGTGTGCGGTGAGGACATGCATACTACTCAAGACTGCTAATCATTATTATTAGATTATGATTTTCACTGTTTTTATATCGAAGATGTCCCCTTAGGGGAGGATCAGCTCTGTTTTGTAATGATTCTCTGTAACTATCCAAAATTGTTCTTGTTTTCAGAAGGAATTATGTTTATTTTCTTTATAATGTGCTGTACAAACCTCAATGGGTCTATTATAAGAAGTCATTATAATAACCTCGATAATATTCCAAACTTTTGTAGAGGTGTGTACATCCACGTCTCATCCACTGTCTTTAGAAAAGTGTAATTAGAATCAAGAAAACATAAAGCTTTTCTCTAGTAACGCAAGGAACCGCACGGAGAGACAACTAGTTTTGCTGTAGCTGAAAGATGAAACCTATAGTTTACGTTCGGAGTTTCTCAAAGCTAGCATGGATGCACGTAATGACGCATTTGAATAGGAAAGGACAAGCGTTTTCCTATAACATCTCTAAACCGACGTTCTTTGCCGCGAATAAACACAGACACACACACACACACACACAGAGAGAGAGAGAGAGAGAGAGCGAGAGAGAGAGAGAGAGAGAGAGCAATATATGAGCATTTATTGCTTGATTTGTGATGGTACGCGTCGGGGTGACGATATGTGGTACGATGGAATTTTATTTTTTTCCTCTACACATGTTGTATTTGCACTTTTAAAACGCTCAGAAAAATGTTAAAACAACGTTTAAGAATTCAAAATTCCAAAAACACCTCCCGCAAGACACAGTATAGGAACCTCTCTTTTTACAAATTAATCACATCATAGGTGTTACGAAACTATTCGTCCCAATTAATGTAGGAGGTACAGAACATCAAAACAAACATATTTAGTTATGGTACATGTAGGCCTCGACTGATTTCATTAAGAGTAAACGTATTCATTGCACAAAGGCGTACAATCAGAATAATAACTGCAGCCCACCGAAGAACACCTTGCAGAGGTTTATTTAAGGAACTCGGGATATTCACAGCACCTTCGCAATACATATATTCACTTGTGAAATTTGTTATTAATAATCCATCGCAATTCAAAAATAACAGCGAAGTACATAGCTACAACACTAGAAGAAAGGATGATCTTCGCCATTCTGGGTCAAATCTGACTTTGGCACAGAAACCGGTGAATTATACTGCCACCAAAATCTTTCGTCATTTACCAAATAGCATTAGAAGTCTCACAGAAAGCTATGTAACATTTAAAAAAATTAAAATAATTTCTGAATGAGAACTCCTACTCAATAGATTTTTAGATATGAAGTAGTAATTGAAAAAAAAATGTGGTGCCAAGAAAACTTAGTTAAACTAATAAGTTCCATATCGTTACGGTATGTCGTATCCATGATCCGCGGAACAAATACTCAATGTAATGTAACGGCAATCAGTAATGCTAGGTACGATTTAGCTTGCAGGCTACTGGTCTGTATGCACGCAGAACATCGTCGGACCAAGGGCTATCGTGTCCGTTCGAAGATTTACGGCGTGTGCACCATGACCCAGCAGCGACAGCAGTTCCAGAGACGAGGTCTTCTTCTGTTTCCACAACTGTTTCGTACACCAGCTGCTTCATAAGCGCCCAGAGGAATAAATCCAGACACTTGAGGTCATCTGACCTGGCGAGCAGGTAACATGGCCATCTCGACCGATCCACTGATTCCCGAAAGTGGCTCCCAGATGGTTCCTCACAGCAATGCTGCCATGACCTGGAACCCCATCGTACTGGAGGCACATCTTTTGTCTAACATTTAGAGGCACATCCTCCAGCAGTTTTGGCAACACATGTTCCACGAAGATGCGACATCTCCGTCCGTTGAGGCGGAATGGAAGAATGTCTGGTCCAATCAGCCTATCACTGAGAATGCCATCCCACACACTGAAACCTAATCGTTGTTGATGAGCACGAGGTCGCATACCTTGTTGATTTACATGTCTCCAAACATGGGTATTGTGAATATTTGAATGTCGCTAGGCAATCCCAATGAGTGACACCGGCACAACAGCTTACATAAGCACCGCTACTAAAATGTTCCCTAATGTAACAAGTACATTTCACAGACCAAACACGTTCATTCATTTGAACACATCAAAACACATCAAAAAAAGTTTCGCATAACCTCAGTTCTGAGAGTTCTGAAACCTATATAGAATATTGGAATAGAGATCTACATATCATTTCCGCCCTTTTTATTGCTCGTGAAAACCACACATTGCATGTCGTACTACCGCACAGTGAGACCTTCAGAGGTGGTGGTTCAGACTGCTGCACACACCGGTACCTCTAATACCCAGTAGCACGTCCTCTTGCATTGATGCATGCCTGTATTCGTCGTGGCATACTATCAACAAGTTCATCAATACTCTGTAGGTCCAGATTGTCCCACTCCTCAACGCCCATTTCGGTGGAGATCGCTCCGAGTGGTTGGTGGATCACGTCGTCCATAAACAGCCCTTTTCAATCTATGCCAGGCATGTTCGATAGGGTTCATGCTTGGAGAACATGCTGGCGACACTATTCCAGCGATGTCGTTATCCTGAAGGAAGTCATTCACAAGATGTGCACGATGGAGGTGCGAATTGTCGTCCATGAAGACGAATGCATAACCAATATGCTGCCGCTACGGTTGCACTATCGGTCGGAGGATGTCATTAACGTATCGTACAGCCGTTCCATGACCAGCAGGGGCGTACCTCGGCCCCACCTAATGCCATCTAAAAACATCAGGCAACCTCCACCTTGCGGTACTTCTGAACAGTGTGTCTAAGGCGTTCAGCCTGGCCGGATTGCCTCCAAACACGCCTCCGACGATTGTCAGGTTGAAGGCATATGCGGCACTCATCGGTGAAGAGAACATGATGCCTATCCTGAGCGGACCATTCGGCATGTTGTTTGGCCCGTCTGTACCGCTCTGAATGGTGTCGTGGTTGCAAAGATGGAACTCGTCACAGACGTCGGGAATGAAGTTGCGCATCATGCAGCCTACTGCGCACACTTTGAGTCATAAAACGACGCCTTGTGGCGGCACAAAATGCATTATTCAACATGGTGGCATTGCTGTCAGGTTTCCTTCGTAGGTAGTGGTCATCCATTCCAGTAGTAGCCCTTGGGCGCCCTGAGCGAGGCATGTCATCGATAGTTCCTGTCTCTCTGTACCTCCTCCACGTCCGAAGAACTCTGCTTTGGTTCATTCCGAGACGCCTGTGCACTTCCATTGCTGAGAGCCCTTTCTGGCACAAATTAACAATGCGGAAGAGATCGAACCGCGGTATTGACCGTCTAGGCATGGTTGAACCACACACGACACGAACCGTTTACCTCCTTCCTGGTAGAATGACTGGAACTGATCGGCTGTCGGACCCCATCCATGCTCATGCATGGTTGTTTATATCTTTGGGTGGGTTCAGTGACATCTCTGACCAGTCAAAGGGTCTGTGTTGTGATACAATATCCAAAGTCAGGAGTTCTGGGAACTGGGGTGATGTAAAACTTTTTTTTATGTGTGTATATATCATGATTCAGTAGAGAGATTCCTAACCATATCCATACGGATAAAATTAAAGCAAATTGCACCAAACTCTCAAGTGTATGACTGCTGTAAGCATCACCACGAAAAAATAACGTTCATAAGTGGACCAAACGATAATTTACCGAGACGGAAGAGGCAAGAAACTATGGAAATACGTTTTGAAATACACTGATATCCTTCTCGATACTTGCCACTTCTGGACACAATCATAGCTCGTTCACTGATAGAAAGAACCGTATCCAGGGAACAGGTTAGAATGACCATTGGCTTGTGCCAATCTCCCTTACAATACGTACTGGAGCAGCTGAGGAGAACTGATGTTCAATATTTTTTACTCCTGTATTGATTGTAGAATCGTTTTGAACTTGAGAATCGTTTTGTAAGTCGGAATTAGATACGTGGTGTTGCACTCATTCATTTCTCTGTATTATCAATTTCACATTCCCCTTCAGTGCATGAGACGTGCATTTGACTCCTCATGGAAAATTCTTTGATTATTTTCTCATTTTAAAACTAATTACAATGAAATGAAGACACCTACATGTGTACCGCAAATTATGTGAGATGGCGTTATAGGAGTACAACATTCATTTTTCACATCTGTTTAGTAATATGAGGTTTATCAGTCTCTTGCATCTCGGTAGTTGGTACACTCAAACCGGTCTAAAACACTGTCACATACATTGTGGACCGTCTAATCTTTATGAAAAGTGAAAACTGTTAGGAGAAAACATCGATCACGTTAAAATACAGCGAAATGAAGACTCCTAGGTGTCTACCACAATTTGTAAGTTGGAGTTATAGGAATATAACATTGGTTATTCACATCTGTTTAGTAACTTAAGGTTAACCAGGCTCTTGCATTATTTTCTGCATCTCGGCAGTTGTACATCCAAGCTTTTGTAAAACACTGTTACAGTATTGTGTGCCGTCTTTTATCTTTAGGAAAGACAACGAGAACTGTCATAATAGGAAGAAACATAAATCGATAATGTTAAATGGGATTTGTTATTTCCTCGGTAGTGATGCGTAAAAATCATAGTACACGAAAACCAACGTTTTCGTCATTTGTACACTGTTGATACCTACGAGTCCGATACCAAAGGACGAACTGGTACTGCTAAAGTAAAGGAAGAGGAATGACACTGTCAAACTGACCGAACAGCGACACGGAATTATTTACCATACTACATGTGAAAGAGGTCAATTTTGCATTGCAAGAAATTTAAGCTCAAGTTGAGGTTACCAAATGTTTCATTAGGTTTTATATATTTCTTCACTGATTTAGCCTTTTAGTTGGTTATCTAAAGTAGGTCACATACACACACACACACACACACACACACACACACATACACACACACACACACACACACACACACACACACACACACACACACACACACACGCACGCACACACACACGAAGACACACACAACGTTCATACAGTCCGTCGTAGCCTATCACCCTGTCCTTTTTGTCAGTGTTTCCCATATATTCCTTTCCTCGTCGATTCTGTGAAGAACCTCCTCATTGATCACCTTACCAGTCAACCTAGTTTTCAAGAATCTTCTGTAGTCCTGCATCTCTAATTCTTCTATTCTCCTCTGTTCCTGTTTTCCCAGAGGCCGTATTTCACAGTCATACAATGCTGTGCTCCAGCCACAAATTAAGACCTCTGTTTGAAACTTGCAGATTTCTCTTGGCCAGGAGTGCCCTTTTTGACAGAGATAGTCTACGTTTTATCTAGTCCTTGCACCGTCCATCATGGGTCATGTTGCTGATTAGATAGCAGAATTCGTTAACTTCATCTACTTCCTGGTCAGCAATCCAAGTTCTTCGCTATTTTCATGTCTACTACTTCCCATCTTTCTTCCATTTACTCTCAGTCCATATCATATTCTGTACTTATTAATCTGTTCATTCCATTTAATACATTCTGCCTAGGTAGTTTGCACAAGTTAAAATTGTATTCTACATTCTAAGTCGACCTGAATCCCTCCGCTTGCGAGGTGCCCTTCCTTGCTTACATTTTCCTACTACAGTTTATATGCAGGCGCGGAACTACAAGTTTCACGGAGCTTTTCGCCCCATCCCCTACCCCCACCCCCTACTCCAATTGCCGCTTTCAAACAATAAATAGCTGAGGCTGTCGTACAGTGCTGTGAGAGTGGCATCTACAAGATAAGGCACGTAGTGAGCAGTTCGGAGTACTCGTAGCTTTGAACTGTGAGACCATCGCACAAGTTGCTAGAAACGTCCCTCATCTACGGGTTCACTGAATGTAAACGAGGAACGGAACAACGGCGCAATGGAGAGCCGTTTCCACGTCACAGTACTCTCATTTATCTCTCAGGAGTATTGCATTACTCTGTCATTTGAGTTGTACATTTTTGTAATTGCTCATTACAGACTTTTTCAGTGAAGTGAATATATTTTTTCAGTAAGTACAATAACAAAGCAAATCAATCGTAATCGCTCCCTGTACGATAGTACACGGTACCAACAAGTTCCAAAAATCGGCCCGTGAAAATGAGAATTGAGGGCTATATCGCGGGTTCTATTGATCACAGATATAAGGGGTCAAGTATTTTGGGCAGCTCTTAGCCTAACGACCATTTGTATACCTACTGGACGAACGGGCATACTGTATTTATCCTACAGTACAGCGTAAAAATGTAAACAATACACACTTCTCCAGCCCAAGCAAATGGAGTAAGCCGGTAGGTTCCTTTGCATTAGGTGTGGTCTAGGATGGACATTAGGCTACTTATGTAAGCAGAATTTGTTCATCGTCGGTTCCTAAGTTAACCAAAAAAAAAACTACGATTTTTGGGTATGAAAATTACCAGTTATGGGGTTGACCACATGTAATTTCTGTCGATGGCAGATGGTCAAAATTTTTTACCACACATTCTCGAGATGACGTTCTCGGGGGACTTCGAAACATTCGATGTTATAAATACCTGACACAGTCGCTTGGAGAGCGAACAACGAATTCAATGTGAAGAAAACTTCAGATATGAAATTTTTATTTCATTGATCGCGTGAAGGTACACAGGGTTACTAGTTTTGATAGGATTAAGCTGCTGTCTTCGGATCCACAGTGTACAAGTTATAAAATGATGCAGTGCGATAGACATCACCTTTGTTTTCGTGCCATCGTAACGGTCTCACAGAACGGGACACAGCAATATTTTGTAACGTACTACTCTCTTTTTATTATGAGTCCGTTACGATGGTACGTAAGCAAACGTGCCGCTTATCGCACAGCATGATTTCGTAACCTGTACCGTGTGGATCTGAAAGAGACAGTTTAGCCCTGTCGAAACTAGTAATCCAGTGTACCTACACACGATCAAGGCAATAAAGAAGTCATATCTGAAGCTCACCTAAAATTTCATCATTACTGTTAGTGACATCCATAGTTTTATACTTACCGTATTTTGCAGAAAACCGCAAAAGAAGTTTCTAGCAGTCTTTACACCGTGGCCCACAATTATCTAAATAACTGCGCTTAGAAACTGGTTGGTATTACCACTGTACATTCATTACACATGCACCTAGAAACGTTATTCTCCCGTTTTTGGAAATTTGTACCCGTTATCAAGATACAGCCGAAAAAGAATTACTTTTCGGTACCAGAAGTACAAATCATGGGGATTTACATACGACCAAAATCTCGCAGGGTTTTTACTCAGGTCGGTTGACAACGTATTACTTTCGAAATCATTGAACGCTTCTCTCATTGCTCTCCTTACGCTCATTTTCGCTTATTTCAGCTTTTGTTTGTCAGCTAGGTTTTTACTTCTCTTGAATCTGAAATGTGCTCTTTGTTTATCTGAGATGAAGTGCTCTTTGTTTATGTAGCGCTTTTCTAATACGGCTATTAAACCGTGGTGGATCTTTCCCATCCCTTAAAACATTACTCTGAACATACTTGTCTAGGAAATATTGAACGATGTCTTTGATTTATTTCCATTTGTTCTCCACATCTTCGTCCTCATCACCGAATATCTGATGCTGACAGCTGAGATATTCTGAAATTTGTATCCTGTCAGCCTTGCTGAGCAAATATATCTTCTTACCTTTCTTAACATTCCTTGTAGGACCCGTCGTTATAGATGGTGTCACAGCCTTGTGATCACTGACACCTTACTCTAGGCTAACTGATTCGGTAAGTTCAAGTCTGTTTGTTGCCAGGAGGTCTAAGACCTTACCCTCACGAGTTGGTTCTCTATCTGCTCAAGGTAAATTTCAGACAAGACATCCAGACCAATGCCACACGATTCTCTGTCTGTGGTGCCAGTTTTGATGGCATAACACTTTCAATCTATACCTGGCAAGTTGGAGTCACCCCCTATTACAACGACATGATCAGGAAAATTACTAATAATATCCTCCAGGCTCTGTCTGAAGCGCTCTACAACCACAGATCCTGACCCCGGTGGTCTATAAAAGCATCCGATCACCATTTTTGACCGTTCTTTGATAGTCATTTTCACCCAGATTAATTCACATTCGGAATCCGTGATAACCTCGCTAGATTTTATCAAATTTTTTGCCGCAATAAACACACCTCCACCATTGGCGGCTAATCTATCCCCACGATAAACATTCTAGTCTGAACTTAGTATTCCGTTGTCATTGATGTCTGGCTTGTTGTTATTATGTTCTTTCACTGAACAAAGCAGAAAACTAACTCGTTTCAAGGTTTGGAATCGACTGAAACAACTCACTAACGGTTGCCAACAATGACATAAACGTTTCTACATTTTTAATGGAAACTTTGCTTCTCGGTATGTTCTCGAAAACTAGTGCAGATACACATCGGTGACGGGTTTCATTAGATTCACCGGATCAATAACAATTGTGTCGGAAGTTCCATGCGGCTTTTCGCGGATGATGCTGTAGTATACAGAGAAGTTGCAGCATTAGAAAATTGTAGCGAAATGCAGGAAGATCTGCAGCGGATAGGCACTTGGTGCAGGGAGTGGCAACAGTCTCTTAACATAGAAAAATGTAATGTATTGCGAATACATAGAAAGAAGGATCCTTTATTCTATGATTATATGATAGCGGAACAAACACTGGTAGCAGTTACTTCTGTAAAATATCTGGGAGTATGCGCGCGGAACGTTTTTAGGGTAATGATCATATAAAATTAATTGTTGGTAAGGAGGGTACCAGGTAGAGATTAATTGGGAGAGTGCTTAGAAAATGTAGTCCATCAACAAAGGAGGTGGCTTACAAAACTCTCGTTCGACCTATACTTGAGTATTGCTCATCAGTGTGGGATCCGTACCCGATCGGTTTGACGGAGGAGATAGAGAAGATCCAAAGAAGAGCGGCGCGTTTCGTCACAGGTTTATTTGGTAACCGTGATAGCGTTACGGAGATGTTTAATAAACTCAAGTGGCAGACTCTGCAAGAGAGGCGCTCTGCATCGCGGTGTAGATTGCTCGCCAGGTTTCGAGAGGGTGCGTTTCTGGATGAGGTATCGAATATATTGCTTCCCCCTACTTATACCTCCCGAGGAGATCACGAATGTAAAATTAGAGAGATTAGAGCGCGCACGGAGGCTTTCAGACAGTCGTTCTTTCCGCGAACCATACGCGACTGGAACAGGAAAGGGAGGTAATGACAGTGGCACGTAAAATGCCCTCCGCCACACACCTTTGGGTGGCTTGCGGAGTATAGATGTAGATGTAGATGTAGAATAAAATAAATGGAAATCGTGCTTTACTTTAACAAATGGTTCAAATGGCTCTGAGTACTATGGGACTTAGCATTTGAGGTAATCAGTCCCCTAGAACTTAGAACTACTTAACTAACTTAAGGACATCACACACATCTATGCCCGAGGCAGGATTCGAGCCTGCGACCATAGCTTTCTGTTCCCAATACTATCTCTACATTATAGCCTTCAATAAGCGATATTAATTTTGGGACCTTTCCTTAGATGCTCCTGCAGTTTACTAAAATAATATTAATTTTTTCTATCTCTGATCTGCGAGGACAAAGATCCTTTGAGGTCACTGTGGCTGATTTATCAAGCAAATCGTGTTTGCCTCCAAGTGATGGGTTCTCTATCCTAGAAAAAGCCCCAAGTGCACGCCACACGTACACCGCTACCCTAGTAGCAGCTTCCTGCGTGTAGTGCACGCGTGACCTATTAAGGGGAACCCTACAATTCTGCACCCGATAGCAGACGTCGGGAAATTCGCATCCGATACCGTCGCAAAGCCGCCTGAGCCCCTAGTTTAGACCTTCCACTCTGCTCCAAACCACAGGGACGCGATGAACCCTGGGTACAATGCTACAAACAGACAGCTTAGCCTGCACCCCCCGTGCGTTGCTAGTTGCTTTCACCAAATCAGCCAGCCGCCGAAAGCACCCGAGGATGGCCTCAGAACCCAAGCGGCAGGAGCCATTCGTGCCCACATGTGCCACTACATGCAGCCGGTTGCACCCAGTGCGCTCGATATAACTAGGTGAAACTTCTATAATTTCTGTTCATCGCAAATCATCTAAATGCTTACCATACTTCCTTAAGACGATGTTCTCGGGAACCCCGAAACCTTTTTCGATATCATTATCCTTTACTGAAATCCAGATGTTTACATTCACCGTAATTATGCGCGTAAATTACGCATGTAACATCTTGTCTGAAGTATAAATGAAGTTTTAACTGACGTAGTGAACACAGCTAAAGGGGTCTAGAGTCATCGAAAGCTTTGTGAGGTCACCGAACTACGTTTTTCGTCAGCATTTTTTCACCTTCAAAAATTTGTGACGCGCTGTCTCTAAAACGGGCACTTCATTCCTATATAAATACGTCTAAAGTGGTCTGCAATGGTAAGATACGAGCTGAAACGTATAATAGCACAAGAGACAAGAACATAATATGAACGCTAATATTATATAAAACTGGAAAGACTGCAAACTGAGTAGGATATTTTTAATAACAGTTTTACCATTTGAGGATACAAATCATAAACGGGGAATTTTCAATGAATTGTGATCAATAAAAATGTAAAGTGACAATGTTGTGCTAGCGTTACAGTTTGCGTACTTATTTGTTGTATATATGTTTCAAATTATGTTAATATATCGAAGTATGCAGGGTGATTTACGAAGATATGCAAATATTTTAATATGTTACTCTACAAGTAAAACTAAAGAAAAAAGTTCAGATACACATAGGTCCGCAAATGTATGGTTACGAAGTTACAGCGAATAAAAGATTTTTGCCTAAAATTTAGCAACTTCAATAATATGAAGCCATCGGAAAACTGTACAAGGTTAAAGTAAAGCCGGCCGATGTGGCCGAGCGGTTCTAGGTGCTTCAGTTTGGAACCACGCGACCGCTGCGGTCGCAGGTTCGAATATTGCCTCGGTCATGGATGTGTGTGATGTCCTTAGGTTAGTTAGCTTAAAGTAGTTCTATGTTCTAGGGGACTGATTACCTCAGATGCTAAGTCCCATAGTGCTCAGAGCCATTTAAACCATTTGTTAAAGTAAAGCACGATTTCCATTTATTTTATTGTTATTGATCTGGTGAATCTAATGAAACCCGTCACCGACGTGTATCTGCACTAGTTTTCGAGAACATACCGAGAAGCAAAGTTTACTTTCCATTAGAAATGTAGAAACGTGTATGTCATTGTTGGCAACAGTTAGTGAGTTGTTTCAGTCGTTTCCTAACCTTGAAACGAATTAGTTTTCTGCTTTGTTCAGTGAAAGAACATAATAACAACAGCGAATTTAAGTGAAACAACATAGTGACTGTTGTGGTTTCTAGATTATTTATGAAATATGGATGCCTTATAGATTTACGACAGAGGAATACGCCGACATGGTGTTTATTTATCACAAATGTGATGGTAATGCTACGACTGCAGTTAACGAATATCGCGTACGTTATCCAACTAGGAGGATACCGAATGCACGAACCATTAGTGGAGTATTTCTAATGTTACGGGCGACAGGTTCTCTGCCTAGCGTTTATAATCTGATTCTTCTGGAAACCTATTGCAGACACATGTCTTAGACTCAGCAGATCAATAACACGGGAATAAATGTAAATCGTGCTTACTTTAACCTCGCACACTTTTGCGAGGGCTTCATGTAAGCGAAGTTGTTAAATTTCAGGCAAAATCTTTCAGTAGCCATAGCTCCGTAACTACGATTATCTGAACTTTTTATCTTAATTTACTTGTATAATAACATATTAAATATTTGCTTATCTTCGTGAATCACCGTCAAAACTTTACCGACATACAAAATTCGTTTTATTTATGCAGCATACCTTGCTGCAGGAGGGAAAAGAAAGTAAACAATTGAAAAATGTTCCTCTAGGTACACAAATAAGGCGAATACGTTCCCCTTTAATCGGCGGCGACAGTGTAGTGGAGAACCAGTTGCCTCGATCTGAAAACTTTGCCATGCGAACATATTCACGCTTTTTGTGCTGAAAGAGAATCACAGAAAGACAGTGACAGTGGAAGAGAGAGGAGACGGGGCCAAAGGGAGAGAAAGAAAAAAGGAGACAGAGTAGATAAGGGAAGAGACAGCGACAGTGGGATATGCTGTAAATCGATGGGAGAAACCGGAGACAGTGGGAGAGACACATGTACACAGTGACAGTGAGAGGGAGGTGTTGGTATAAGCTACAAAGAGATAGTGGGTAAAAGGGGATAGAAAGTTCCGTGTTAAACTAGAGCGACTACGTTCGCAAGCTAATATTTTGGTGAAGAAGGCGGAATGAGAACTGATGTAGCTGGTTTTCCATTTTTCCGTTTTTTAAAGAGGAACATAATTACCTTAGCAACTATCCCAGGACAAATTCCGAAATTTTAGCGGTCGATTTCTGTTTCACCTTCTATTGAAAACTAATCAAGAGAGTAATAGAAATGTGCAATTATTACACGAAGAATAACAGAGTTTTTTGTCATGAAGTCACTACTTCAAGGTATCTCAATAATAAGTATTTAACTCTTCATAACTGGGATTCACAGTCATGCAAAATTTTTTGAAAGACATCATGTTTACGCCAGTGACCATCAAATTTTTTACTTCCACTAATGCAATTTCGGCCTTAGGCCATTATCAAGTGCAGATGTTCTGGCTTTAAGCCATGTTAACTTTATACACGCTGACACATTTATATGACGTTGTCATTTACGTACGTTTATGACAGCAAATAACAACGACATATAAATGTGTCAGCGAGTATAAACGTTACATCGCTTAAAGCCAAAACATCTGCCCTTGATAATGGCCTAAGTCTGAAATTGCAATAGTGGAAAGAAAAAAGTTTAACAGTCACTGGCGTAAATATGATGTCTTTCAATAAAAGGTAGTTTTCCATTTTCTTTTATTGAATTTGATGATTACGTGTAATTTAAAGCGTTTTCCCTCACTGCTTTCTTCGGCGCTGCCCTGTCGCTGTTTCGAGCCTTCCTGGTTGCTGATTGGATGACAGCTGAACAGACTAAATGGCGTCGTAATAAGAATCCATTCGCTTTGGACAGGTAGAAAGGAATGTGCTAAAATCTACGTTTCAGTATTGATGGATATTAGCTCTTTCACTGCTAAACAATACATCCTAGTGAGCAGCAGTTAAAACCTTCATGACAGTTTTGTATGGAAGTGATACCAACCCAACGTAGTGGAACAGCTGAGAGGCTTATACGTAAGTAAACATGAACTGTCTCCTAGTGCAACTGATCATACTCCTGCTATAACAAACTACCCCAAGATGTGTTTAATCTTACAAGAGCCAATCCTGTTATAAATTCTTGGCAATTATTCGTCGCCTAGCCTCAACCAAGGTGAAACAGAAATTAATCCTATAACCATTGTAATATTAGTGATTTTCGCCTAACAAACATTAATATACGCTCAATAGTAAACGCCTGATGGCCTAAAGTTATCGAACAATTGTAAAGTAAAAGAAATGAACCATCGCATAGCAGCGACAGAATCTATTATTCTATATCCTTGCCGTTCTTGCGCGGTGCCTCTAAATCTCTATGTACATGTATCGATTAATGATATATAAAAAAAGAATTATGTTGTTTCAAGACAAATGAGGCATTTGGCGCCTCACCTTTTACTGTTTGTATTCCATGAAAGGCAGACGCGAACTTGCTGCGTTCCGCAACGGTATTTTATATTTCATGTGAAAACATTGAGTGAATATGCTAATTGTTTTTTTTTCAATCAGAAAACATGTAGTTTCTTGTACCTGATTACGAACAGAGAGAATCAAGAGGACGTTTTGACTGTTATGTATAAAGTATTTAACCACAATGGTCATCTATTGTAATATATTATGAAAAGCTACGTAGCACTAAAAGTGTGTTAAAGATAAGTGTGTTTATTTTAGTAAATTAACCTTGATGATTTCCATCTCCTCATTTACATAATTGATAATTATTTTGTGTTAGTTCGTCACCAGAAATTACGATCACGCTGATGGGCCGAACGCTGCATGAGGCAGAAGAAACATTATCGTTTTCCTATTATTTCTGAACCAACTTTTTTTTAATTGTTTAGTGTTGCATTTCTTTTAAAGTCTATAAATCTTCTGGTCCCTTAGTGTTGTTCCGGGTGTGACTACATCGCGAATATAAAAATGCACAGAAATGATAATGTTTCTATTGTTCAGGTATTTAATGCTCAACGTATGTTATTATAATAGTGTAATCAGTCCCTGATTCTGTTGCGAAGTGGCCCACCAAAATTTTCACTTTTTCGACATTTTTTCAAAAAAAGAGAAAAATATCAATTCTTTTTCCTTTTGGTCCCCAAGAGCAACGCTACAACATGGCATGAATACCGCGACGCCACGAACGTAGTCTACATAAAAACGAAATGTGTTGTGGCTTCAATAATGTTTTCCATTCTGATGAGGATTTATTAAAAATTCTGAGAACAGTAGCTACGGAAATTCACCAAGTAATACATCGTACGCTATATGCAATATCTTAGCTAGCTTTCCGACTATGAAAATGGCGAGGCTTTACTCGACAAATTTTTCGTTCCATATTCAAATGAGGAAAAGTAATAATTGCTAACGGAAAGATTTTTTCAATCTGCTGCGCAAAAAGCACTGCTTTGAAAATTATAGTTAGGTTGAAGCTTAGAGTTGTATTGGCGCTCGAACCCGGTACCTTGTCTTTCGTGCGCAGTTCTCGTATCGGCAGTACTCGCGATCCTCCCTTAACGGCTTCACTTCTGCGGGTACTATGGAACGCAAGAAACAGCTGCTGGCGACAATGGAGCTGACAGAGCAGGTAGTGAGGTGTCTCCAGATAGATCCTTACGTATGGAAATTGCTTGTGAAAGGTAGATTTTTGACACAGAGTTTAATGCGCGAGTGCCAGGATGTTTCAATTACTTTCTTTTTAATAGTGGTGAAAATAGCACCTTAATTGGTGTTTAGAAACTTCCTACTACCGTACGTGCAATCACTATCGTAACGAGAATGTTCCTCTCACAGAATGCTCTGGTAGGGGGTACGCTGCATGAGAGGAGCGTTGCTCACTAAATGCTTCGTTGCGTAAGGGTGCTTACAGAAACATCTACAACAGGAGTCCATATATGTAGTAATACACTGTAATGCCAATAAAACAGGTATAGACAAGCGTATTCAAATACAGAGGTATGTAAACCGGCAGAACACGGCGCTGCTGTCGGCAACACTTATATAAGACAACAAGTGTCTGGCACAGATCTTAGTTCGGGTACTACTGCTACAATGGCTCATTATCAAGATTTAAATGAGTTTGAACGTAGTGTTACAGTCGGCGCACGAATAATGGGACACATAACATCTTCGAGGTAGCGATGACGTGGGGATTTTGCCATACTATCATTTCACGCGTGTACCGTGAATATCAGGAATCTAGCAAGACATCGAATCTCCGACATCGCTGCGGCCGGATAACGATATTGCTAGAATGAGACCAACGATGACTTAACAGAATCGTACAACGTGACAGAAGTGCAGCCCTACAGCGGATCACTGCAGATTTCAATGCTGGCCCATCAACAATTGTCAGTCTGCGAACCATTGAAAGAAACATCTTCGTTATGGGCTTTTGGAGCCGAAGGTCCATGGGTGTGTCCTTGATGATTGCACGACACAAAGCTTTATACCTCTCCTGGGACCGTGAACACCGACATTGGACTGTTGTTGGCTGGAAACGTGTTACCTGGTAGCATGAGTCTCGCTTCAAATTGTATCGATCGGATGGACGAGTGCTGGCTGGTATGGAGACAACCTCATGAATCCAAGGACCTTGCAGGTCAGCAGGGGACTGTTCAAGCTGGTGGAGGCTCTGTAATGATGTGGGGCGTGTGCCGTTGGTGTGCTTTCGGATCCTTGATACGTCTAGATACGACTCAGACAGGGGACACGCACGTAAGAATTATGTCTGATTACTTGCATCCATATCCATTCATGTCCTTTGTGTATTCCGACGGACTTGGACAATTCCAGAAGGACAATGCGACACCCCACACGCCAAGGGACAATTCCAGCAGGACAATGCGAATCCCCACACGCCCAGAATTGCTACAGAGTAACTCCGGCAACACTATTTTGAGTTGAAACATTTCCGCTGCCCACCAAACTCCCAAGACATGAACATTAGTGAGCATACTTGGGATGCCTTGCAATATGCTATTCAGAAGAGATCGCCACCCCTCGAACTCTTACGGATTTATCATTGTGTCAGTTCCCTCCACAACTACTTCAGATATTAGTCGAAGCCATGACATGTCGTGTTTCGGCACTCTTGGGTGCTAGCAGGACGCTGCACGATGTTAGGCAGTTGTACCAGTTTCCTTGACACTTCAGTGTATAATGTTATGAAGCTACCAGAAGTAAAAAAACACTGATTCGAGTATTATGTATTTTACGCATACATATATATTTACTGAAAAATTGGCATATTACAGACATTTAGCAGTTAGTAGCCACTATGTTCTTGCGCTACACAATCAAACAAGGTGAGAGTGTCAGACTCTACCAAGGCAATTGCGTGTTATTTGTCGCCATGTGCTCCGAGAAACATTCAGTAGACATAATAGATAAACGAAAAGTTAACAAGAGTAAAGAGCGTTTGGAACTAACGGCATTTCTAAGTGATTCAGATTAAATTATAGATAGTTCAAAAATTCTGTAAATCAGTGCATGAAATAACAGTAAAGTTCGATTTCTTACTGCTGTTCTCCTACGTATCCAGTCTTTATAACAGCACCTAAAGTTGATTGTAAAGTAGAACCGTATCACGATAAACGAATTAGCAGAATAAACGACTCACATTAAGGGTGTAGCCTCAGTACTTGACTTCAATACAGGTTTTTGAGAAGAAATTGATATTGTCTCTCACGTTTATATAGAAGTATTTCATCTCAGCCAGTAAGAGGTGTAAATTATCTTGCACTCTTTGAAAGCGTACGTCGGATGCAGTGAAGGTTACGAAATTAAGGATATTTCCAACGGAGCCTAGTTGGTTTCTTAAATTCACTTGGGAATGACTGTTTACCTTTTCACGAAAAGAATAAACATCTTTTAGCATTATTGCACAGTTTAGAATGGGTGAAATAAATCTCGCAGCCGAAGGACAGTATCATGTTTTGTTTAACAGGCATGTGTAGAAATATTCAGAAACAAATATAGTTTGGTGAAAACGTCACAACGGTTCCATTCATAGTGATTAAAGTCTTCAGATACATCGAGAGCCACCATCCAAACAATTTGGATCTGACAAATTTTACAGGACTGACACAGAATATCTAAATAATGAACTAATTCACCTGCTCAAAACTCTGTAGGTCATTATCGCGTCGTACGGAAGTTACTGAAATATTTAAGTGGTGGAAATGAACCGAACGACAGTGACAAATGCTCCGTTAATAAATGAAACGTTTGTGACTAAAATCACGGATAATGCCACAATGTCACGGGCGGAAATTGTAGTCCAATTTGAAACAGATATAATATTCTGATACTCGCAGTTAATATATTACCTGAAGACTCGTGGTGGTATCTGCCATTGATAAACAAATGACGCACATGACTCACCCACAGCTCTGCATGGTACTAATTAACATAGAGCATTGAAGAGAATATTACATGTTTTAATACGTTTATCGGTTGGCTGAATTACATTGTTTAGTTCTATCTTCTACGTACTTTCTTTACTTTCCGTGTCCAAGCAAGAACATCTAAGACTCCTCCTCCTGAACTCTGGAGCTTTAATGGTCTTGTCATTACACAAAACTAGATCTTCCGCTTTGCAAACAATCTCCATCTGTGGGCACGTCAGGAGATGATCATTCGTCTCTGCTTCTCCACATTCATCAGTAAAGAAGAGCGCACATTGGTGCCACCTATTATTGAATACTGGTGGAGTGTTTGCGTTCCGCACCAGGTCGGTTTAAAGGAAGACGTCAACACAGTTCAGAGACGGGTTGCTTGAGTTGTTACCGGTAAGTTCACTAACAACATGTAAGAGTTACGGGAATGTCTTAAGAACTCAAGTTGGAATCCCTGGACTGAAGGCGACACTCTCTTCGAGGAACTGTAGAGAGTAAATTTATAGAACTGTCATTTGAAGATGACTGGAGACCGATTCTGGTGCCACCATAAGGCACCATGCGCGTAAGGACCATGAAGATAAGCCATGAGAAATTAGGGCTATTATCGGGGCACTCGGTCTATTTGCGAATGGAACATGAAAAGAAGTAACCAGTATTGGTACAGGGGTCGCTCCACCACGTACCGTACAGTTGCTAACGGAGTCTGTATGTAGACGTAGATGTCTCTCAAAATCTAGGATACTGCCCTGCGAGATTTAGCGCACGATCCTGGTACCACAATTTCATCTATTTCCTGTTCGAACTGCGAATGGTTGATGGATAGAATGACAATCGTTATGGGTAGTTTCTTTAATTATTTCGTTATGGTTATTCCGAGAGAGGTTTGTGACGAAATATTTATTTATTTATTTTTTTTTTTTTTTGTTGTTACGTAGCGTCTGCTCTCGGAATCACTTAGCGATGCACAACGTCTCTCTTGTAAGCCCTGACGTCAAATGTAATTACGTAATTGTATCGATTGCCTTACGGATGTCCTGAAACATGGCATCGACTTTGCCACCGGTACCTGAATCTCGAAATATCTGTTTGCGAAAACGTCGTCGATTGCCAGATAGTCAAGTGTGACCCTACTGCTGCCACATTAGTACGCTAGCTGAGGAACGACACAGGCTTTGGAGCCGGCTGGTAGTGAAGGGAAGATATCCGGCCGTCCGGATCAGAATGGCGGCCAGTCGGGCCCCGCAATATGCTGGCTGCGGTCTGGTGCGGGCGTTCATAACACGACGGCGCCGAGTCAGCCGGCAGGCGGCGCCAATAAAATGGTGGCCGATGCTCGGTGGGGATGGGAGGGGGGGGGGGGTGGAGTGGTGGGGGACGCGAGGTCGACGTGGAGGCCGCAAGGCGACGCCTAACCCATTCCTATTCATTCCCCCCCCCCTCCCCCCTCCTTCACCACCCAGCCAGATCCTGCCGCCTCCTATCCTCTACCACGTACACACACACACAGCCGATGAATCTGTAGTACATGTAAAGACTGGTGTGACGAAGCCCTCCACCAATTCCTCTCATGTGCCAACCTTTTCACCTCAGAGTCTCACTTCCCACCTCACATCGTCAATTATTTGCTACATCTATTCCAGTCTCTGTCTTCCTCTATAGATTTTACGATCTACAGCTCCATCTAGTGCTATGGAAGCTATTCCCTAATGTCTTAACAGATGTCCTATCATCCTGTTCCATGTTATTGTCACTGTTTTCCTCACATTCTTTCCTCGGCGATTCTGCAGAGAAACCCCTCATCCATTAACTCATCAGCCCACCAAATTTTCAACATTGTTCTGTAGTGCCACATCTGAAATGCTTCGATTTTCTTCTGTTCCGGTTTTCCCACAGCCCACATTTCACTACAGTAAAATGTGATCCAAACGTACATTTTCAGAAATTTCTTCCCTAGATTAGGGACTATGTTTGATGATAATAAACTTCTGTTGCCTAGGAGTGTCTCTTCTGATAGTGCCTGACTGATTTTCACCTCCTCATTACTCCGTCTGTCACGGGTTATTTTGTTGCCTAGGTTGCAAAATCCTTGACTTCGTCTTCTTCGTGATTTCCAAATGTTATGTTAAGTTTCTGGATGTTCTCATTTCTGATACTTCCCATTACTTTAGTCTTTCGCCGATTTACTCTCAATCAATACGCCGTACTCATTAGACTTCATTTCATTCAACAGATGCTGTAAATATTTTTGAAAGTCTTTTCGGGTTTGCTGCCGGATCCTAAAATCAACTTGACTCGATATTTCGGCGATCCAACTGTTCGCCATCTTCAGGAATGCTGCTTCTGCTGATGAGTCCCGCTGAGAACTGTTCCATGTTATTGTCACTGTTTTCCTCTCAGCGGGACTCATCAGCAGAAGCAGCATTCCTGAAGATGGCGAACAGTTGGATCGCCGAAATATCGAGTCAAGTTGATTTTAGGATCCGGCAGCAAACCCGAAAAGACTTTCAAGACTTATTACGCCGGGAAAGCCTACGTAGTCAGATGCTGTAAATATTCTTTACTTTCACTGAGAGTAGCTATGCCTTCAGGGAATTTTAACAAAGATGACTTTTCACCCTGAATTTTAATCCCTTATTTGAATCTTTGTTTTATTTCCGTCATTGCTTCTTCGATGCATGGACTGAACAGTAGGGGCGAAAGACTTCATCCCTGTCTCACACCCTTTTTAATCCGAGCCCTTCGTTCTTGGTCCTGTACTCTTATTGTTCCGTCTTGGTTCCTGTACTTTTTGGATATTACCCATCTTTCCCTACAGCTTACAACCTACTTTTCAAAGAATTACGAAAATCTTGGACAATTTTATGCTGTCAAAGGCTTTTTCCAGGTCGACAAATACTATGAACGTGTCTTGATTTTTCTTCACTCTTGTTTCAGTTGTCAACTGAAACCTTGTAACTACGTCTCTGGCGCCCTTAACTTTCCTGAAGGCTAAGAATCGGGACTGTCATGCACATATTCATAATCAGGTGACGTTCTGCCTTGCGGTAACGCCAGGAAACTCTTTCCACTCTTATACTTTCTTGGGTTTTCTTCTTTAGTTTCACGTAGTTATCGCTTTTCTCCACTGATAGTGACACTGTCCACTGCTTGGTATAGTATTCTTCCGCTCTTTGGCTTTACCATCCCTTCTATTACTTCATCCGTTAAGCGCTGGCGTCTCAATATGTAGTGTTGGCTATTGTTCTTTCTTTTCTTTATGGTGTCTAAGAAATCCTCTCTTCGCCACCCCTTTCGAAGAACTGTTCGCTCCTCAACCTGTCTTGCCAACTCACACTCTCTGGTTTCCTCCACGTCCTCATTTACACTGCCGCCTTCCTTCTTTCCTCATTTTGTTTTCTTTCTTTTTTTGCAGTGTCTAAATCACTCTGAAAAGACGAGGAAAATAAATGTCTGCATTAATATAAACAACACCGTGGAAGCCATCTCAGCGGAAAATAATATCTTGAGCAATTATTTCCCCTCTGATGGTCTGCCTGTTTTGCTTTTAGCCAATGATATGGTCTCACCAACATCAGCACAATTGCGAGAAAATCCTTTTCTAACACATGTTTTTTTTGCCCACCGATGGTACTCGCAGGAGTTTGAGCCAACAGCCCACTTATTCGGCACTAGCACGAAAAAATGTCTCTTACCATCCAACGACGATGACTGACCAATGGTAGCCCAAAATATTTACCCTATAACCCCACTTATTGATTGCAAGTGCGGAATGACCCCTTTATGACAGAATATAACAGAAGATGACACTGGTCTGTGACAGTGCCCAATCTACAGTGGACACCACAAGATCCTGAAGAAAATCTCAACAGAGCGTCGAAACGTCGACTGTCTGAAGAAATGTGACACGGTTGAACAAACCTGATGATTTTACCTTCAATATGGAAAATAGGTCGCAATCGTGGGTGTAAATGAAACTAGTAATATGAGTTGGGAAGATTATTATGTTAATATTTTGTTTGAAATTAGCTGTTTATGCAGTGGTTGTCATATTGTGGGTAGTTTGACTGTACCATAAAATTAGTTAAAATGTAGCTGATGTCACTAAATGTCTGCAATAATTAAATTAAATTGCTGTTCCTTGTCATTATCGACTATTTTTAAGTTCTTCATCAGATGACTGCATAACGTGTATGAGACTAGATACTTTCCATCTATTACACTAAGATAAAATATTAAAACAAAGATTGGAGATACCAGATATGACCAACGGCCGAATTCAAAGCGAAAACAGTAAGTCATATGTTCGGAGCAGGTACTTAGAGTGAAATCGTTTTCGAAAACTGCATGACCATTTAGCATAAACTAAGATCTTCTGTAACTTTTCATTGTATTACTTGCTTTTAGTACTATACTCCATAAATAAAGTTTTTGCTTGTATTTTTCAGATTTCTTGTGTGAACATGGAAAGCTATCGGGAATAAGAACAGAAATTAAATTGCCCACATTCCGAAATTTTTCTTATACAGTGAAGTTATCAATATCTCATGTATGGTGGAACTCAAAAGTGTTTTGACAACCACTGTTTAGTCGACTGTTTTATGGCAGTATTGTTCAATCAATTCGTCGTACCTAAAATGAACAATAAACATTATAGATCACTTCTACAACAAATAATGACTCTATTAACAATACAGTGAGTCTCAGTAGGAATGCTCAATATTCAGGGATATGACTGGAGCGATCATTCAAAGCAAGAAAATCTAATAAACATGATGTATAAAAAGTACGCTCTAAGAGCAATGAGCAAGTCTTAATTTTCGATGCTGGTCTCGACTTTTTGAGAGGTGGCAGTGCGGAAGAACACAATAAAATATGTCAAGTGAACATGGGCATTGAAGTGCATAAGAGGACTTACTCATCTTCGCTACTGTGAAACACACATCACCTACTGAACAATCGCTCATACATCTTAAGGTATGCATTTTAGAGTCCACGTTTAGCAGAATTTTAGCTTCGAATGATAGTTCCTGCTGTATCCCAGATCATTGCCCATTTGTTCTGGGAAACCGTGTATACCTTGTGTTTAGAAAATGATGGTTAGAAATTCATAGCTCATTAGTTATTTTGCAGTAAATCACATCTTTCACACAGTCAAAAGAAACATAATAAGTACTCCTTCCTGTGCCAAGTAATGTTAATACTTCGTTGCACAACCCTTAGTTCCTATGAGAGCAGCACATTTTGTAGGCATAAATTCGATTAGAAAAGGCAAACTCTCAAAAATATGAGATGGTGGCTTTGAAATGTTATGACGGAATACTTTTGTCCTTGAGAAGTGACTGTTGTATGTATGTCTATTGGTCTAGTCATTGCCTAAGCTAGTTGCACTCCTCTTCCATAATGGGATCATTTAAATTACTGAAAGAAGGAACTGAACACGTAGAATCACATCTAGTCGAATTGGGAACTTTATTACAATTTTTCGTGATGGAAACTACTACTTGACACGAATAGCGTGATCCGAGTATTTTTAATTTAGTTGGCAGATTTTAACACAAGAGTGACCGAAGCGAGCGGGCTCTGGCATTGTCGAATAGAAGGTCGTTGTTGGGCGTGTAACTCAAGTTATTGGAGCGCGAATGAAGCCACCATATCTGGAAAGTCCAAAGGATGGCGAATGGATACAAACTGTGTCATAAGGAAACGTACTGCGTACTTTGCAGTATTGGACACCCTTACTATCTGAAGCATTGGACGAGTTCACAGCGACACAAACCTTTAGACTTATAGTAGGGCCTGATAAGGTTGCGAATTGTTGAGGTTGGGTGAGAGATAAAATTCTTGCATATATCCTTCCGCAAGCGTCTTACTTAAAGCTGTTGACGGAAGGTAATAAAATATTAGAAGCAGTAACCTTAAAAGCGGTGGTTGCCTTCATTGTCACCTTGGTAGGGCAGCAATGAGGAGGACGCGCCATTTCTGAGAGAGACCGAAGGTGGAGCCTTTAGCGACTGAACGATCTGAGAGGTGGCTCTGCAGTTTAGGCGGAATATATGCTTCCTTGTCTTTGTGTGTTTTACACAAATAACGTAAGTCTCACAGAAAGTGAAATTTTTTGTTGATTATGTTTGTGATTGGTGACAAATTCGCGGACCTAAACGACGTCAGAGTATAAGCGAAGCTTTTACCGTTCGTAACGCCACTACTACAATGCATGTAGGTTATTGTCTTTAATGTTCTGTTGTGGACTGCCTCAGTGTTGTGAAGTAACCGCCGTGGATGAGCATTTAGTTGCGACAGTGAGAGAATTCCGAGTTTGTCTAGAAATTGTCAGCATTCCCTAAAATATTCTGGCAGTGTGTCAGCAAGATCCGCAGGGCAGGCAGAGTTTCCAAGCACAGTGGACTTGGGGAACGTTATTATTGTGCGTTCTGGTGCGAGTAATTTTATCTCACGATCCGGTAGCGTCGGGTCGAGCGGCAGAAGTTACGTTTGTAAGCGCACTGTGAATTGTAATGGATGCAGCTGGAATTTTGATTAACTTCTGCGACGAACGTAGACCTACGAAACTGAATACTAGTCCTTGACAGTTTAATAAACTCTTACCAAAACAGTCTGTGGTTTATTTATTGTGTAACAACCTCCCTCAGGACACTAGTTTAGTAGCATATTCGTTCTCAGAATTCGTATGTTAGTGTGCAACTTGCTGTGAACTGCCCTGTAGGTAGGTCAGGTAAATGGATGGTACGGCGGGACTTCAGAGCTGCTGAAACAGAGAGGTAGGTTTGCTAAGCAGCAGATCCTCGTACCCCTGGCTACAGCGTCCTGATACAGGCAGTTTACCTGCTGTACATGCTTGTTTACAATTTGGACCGTCGTTATTTTATTTTCTAGCCTACCAATATGTTTTATTTTCTCCGAAACAAAAAAAAAAAGAATCAAATTTAGGTAAAACGTGCAAGGGCGAAGATCGATTAGGTTACATTCTGCCCGTCTCGTTTGACAGTAAGTTCATACTAAAGCTCGACAATTTTATTCGAATTGACGCGGCTGGAAAACCGAGAACGTTTTATTCATGTATGCCGTCGCGAAAGACTCCGAGGACACAAGTTCATAATAATTCCATGAGTTATTTCCCAAGTATTTTTTGCACAATACGTAGCTATACTTCAGAAAAATGTTTTAAATATCCCAAACTTGGTTTCATGTGCTCTGTTAAAATTTGATTCATTGTTTGGTTGCTTGTCTACCTTGGCCAATATTGTTCTTCCTATAGCTTTTATTGGACCCACCTTTGTTAATAATAAATCTCAAGTGCTTATAAAAGTCAACAGCCAGTATTGCCTTAAAATCTAACGGCAGGTTTTGACTCGCCGTTCCAGTAGCCAAATATTCCGTTACCCCCAAATTAATAGATAAACCTAATTTCTGGTTTTCTCTGCGCAACTTTCTAAGAGCATAGTTGATCATACTATGCAGAAATCGTTGGTTCTCAGCAAAAAGCAAAATAAAAATCTTGTCATCATTTATAGACACACCCACACTAGGAAAGGAATGTTTTAAAACCTTAAAGTTGAACGCAATCATAGTTTAATGATGTAAATGCTACCGCGCATCCAGCTCATAACCATTCGGTCAGTGAAAACACACTGTACATTTTTCACGTGCTTTAAATCTGCAGGTTGCGCCAGTTTATAAAACTCTAATAGCTTTCACATACAAACCACTCACTCCATTCTCCCGCTTCGAAACCTCCTCCTGTTCTTGCAAACTACTTGCTCAATTATTTATTGATTGCATTTCAGTCTGTCTCCCTCTGCAGTTTTTCGCTCTACAGCTCCCTCTAGTACAATCGAAGTTCTTCCATGATGTCATAACACATGTCCTATCATCCCAACTGTCGAATTCTGCCTCCTCGTCAAATAATGGGTGCCTAGGAAACCTGTTTTCTCGGATCGCCAGACAACAATTCAAGTAAATGGTTGTACTGAGTTTTATTACAAAAAGAATCATTCACAACACTTTGACAATCACATAGATCTGTCGGAAGCAAAGGGCGACAGACACCATTCTCTTCAGTATACACAATTCTTAATAGAAGTGAAGTAATACAGTTGAATATTTTATTCAGGTCGCTGGTCTTGACGTTTCCCGTGTAACTGGGCCGCGACGAGTCTGCGTCGCCCTTATGTTCAGCCGGCCGCTGTGACTGAGTGGTTCAGTCTGGAACCGCGTGACAGCTACGGTCGCAGGTTCGAATCCTGCCTCGGGCATAGACGTGTGTGATGTCCTTAGGTTAGTCAGGTTTAAATAGTTCTAAGTTCTAGGGGACTGATTACCTTAGATATTAAGTCCCATAGTGCTCAGAACCATTTGAACCTTATGTTCTCTTCGTATAGAGGATGCTGCCGTTGCGTTGACGTCCTGGAGAGGAATTTGTCAGCTTGCAGTTGTCTGACATCTTCTTCACAGCCCTCTCTGCCCCCTCGTTTCCGACTGGCGTGCCGGCGCTTGACTTTACGCCTCAACATTCCTCCCCCCAAAGCGACGGATCGTCGTCAAATAGGGAGATCGACAACGGCGGGGGAGGCAGGAGTATCGTTGCTCTGAGGGACTGCAAGCTGTGGCTGCAGGGGACATCAAGCTTCCAGTTGTACGCCGCATCCGGGCTTCGCTCTGGCGGAAAAGTTCTCCGGAAAACGACCAGAAGGTTACGCGTCCCCTCCTCAGGCCCAGAGCAAAATGTAGCATCCCACTTAGTAAATGAATAGACTTCATTTACTTCCGGTACGATGGACGTGGAAGAATTATGGGCAAATTTTAAACGCATTGTAAATCACGCATTGGACAAGTATGTGCCGAAAAAGTGTGTTACGGACTGAAAAGACCCACAGTGGTTTAACAGCGCAATTCGGAGAATGCTCAGGAAAGAAAGGCAGTTGCACTCGCGGAACAAGAAAGATCGGGAGAACGAGGACAGGCAAAAGTTAGTAGAGATTCGTGCTGCTGTAAAGAGAGCGATGCGTGAAGCATTCAACCACTACCGCCGTCATACCTTAGCAAAAGATCTTGCTGAAAACCCTAGGAAATTCTGGTCTTACGTAAAATCGGTAAGCGGGTCGAAGGCTTCCATCCAATCACTCACTGATCAGTCTGGCCTGGCAAGGGAAGACAGCAAAACGAAAGCTGAAATTTAAAACTTAGCATTTGAGAAATCTATCACGTAGGAGGATCGTACAAACATACCACCTTTTGAGTCTCGTACAGATTCCCGTATGGAGGACATAGTGATAGATATCCATGGGGTTGTGAAGCAGCTGAATGGGTTGAAAATAAATAATTTGTCAGGTCCTGATAGGATTCCAATTCGGTTTTACAGAGAGTACTCTACTGCACTGGCTCCTTACTTAGCTGGCATTTATCGCGAATCTCTTGCCCAACTTAAAGTTCCGAGCGACATGAAAAAAGCGCAGGTGACGCCTGTGTATAAGAAGGGTAGAAGGACGGATCCTCAAAATTACAGACCAATATCCTTAACATCGGGTTGTTCCAGGATTCTCGGACATATTCTCAGTTCGAATATAATGAATTTCCTTGAGACAGAGAAGTTGCTGTCCATGCATCAGCACGGCTTTAGAAAGCATCACTCCTGCGAAATGCCACTCGCCCTTTTTTCACATGATATCTTGCGAACCATGGATGAAGGGTATCAGACAGATGCCATATTCCTTGACTTCCGGAAAGCGTTTGACTCAGTTCCCCACTGCAGACTCCTAACTAAGGTACGAGTATATGGGATTGGTTCCAAAGTATATGAGTGGCTCGAAGACTTCTTAAGTAATTGAACCCAGTAAGTTGTCCTCCATGGTGAGCGTTCATCGGAGGTGGGGGTATCATCTGGAGTGCCCCAGGGGAGTGTGGTAGGTCGACTGTTGTTTTCTATCTACATAAATGATCTTTTGGATAGGGTGGATAGCAATGTGCGGATGTTTGCTGATGATGCTGTGGTGTACGGGAAAGTGTCGTCGTTGAGTGACTGTAGGACGATACAAGGACAGGATGTTTGATTGGTGTAAAGAATGGTAGCTAACTCTAAATATAGATAAGTGTAAATTCAGATGAATAGGAAAAAGAATCCTGTAATGTTTGAATACTCCATTAGTAGTTTAGTGCTTGACACAGTCACGTCGGTCAAATATTTGGGCGTAACATTGCAGAGTGATATGAAGTGGGACAAGCATGTAATGGCAGTTGTGGAGAAGGCGGATAGTCGTCTTCGGTTCATTGCTGGAATTTTTTGAAGATGTGCTTCATCTGTAAAGGAGACCGCTTATAAAACACTAATACGACCTATTCTTGAGTACTGCTCAAGCGTTTGGGATCCCTATCAGGTCGGATTGAGGGAGGACATACACTCCTGGAAATTGAAATAAGAACACCGTGAATTCATTGTCCCAGGAAGGGGAAACTTTATTGACACATTCCTGGGGTCAGATACATCACATGATCACACTGACAGAACCACAGGCACATAGACACAGGCAACAGAGCATGCACAATGTCCGCACTAGTACAGTGTATATCCACCTTTCGCAGCAATGCAGGCTGCTATTCTCCCATGGAGACGATCGTAGAGATGCTGGATGTAGTCCTGTGGAACGGCTTGCCATGCCATTTCCACCTGGCGCCTCAGTTGGACCAGCGTTCGTGCTGGACGTGCAGACCGCGTGAGACGACGCTTCATCCAGTCCCAAACATGCTCAATGGGGGACAGATCTGGAGATCTTGCTGGCCAGGGTAGTTGACTTACACCTTCTAGAGCACGTTGGGTGGCACGGGATACATGCGGACGTGCATTGTTCTGTTGGAACAGCAAGTTCCCTTGCCGGTCTAGGAATGGTAGAACGATGGGTTCGATGACGGTTTGGATGTACCGTGCACTATTCAGTGTCCCCTCGACGATCACCAGTGGTGTACGGCCAGTGTAGGAGATCGCTCCCCACACCATGATGCCGGGTGTTGGCCCTGTGTGCCTCGGTCATATGCAGTCCTGATTGTGGCGCTCACCTGCACGGCGCCAAACACGCATACGACCATCATTGGCACCAAGGCAGAAGCGACTCTCATCGCTGAAGACGACACTTCTCCATTCGTCCCTCCATTCACGCCTGTCGCGACACCACTGGAGGTGGGCTGCACGATGTTGGGGCGTGAGCGGAAGACGGCCTAACGGTGTGCGGGACCGTAGCCCAGCTTCATGGAGACGGTTGCGAATGGTCCTCGCCGATACCCCAGGAGCAACAGTGTCCCTAATTTGCTGGGAAGTGGCGGTGCGGTCCCCTACGGCACTGCGTAGGATCCTACGGTCTTGGCGTGCATCCGTGCGTCGCTGCGGTCCGGTCACAGGTCGACGGGCACGTGCACCTTCCGCCGACCACTGGCGACAACATCGATGTACTGTGGAGACCTCACGCCCCACGTGTTGAGCAATTCGGCGGTACGTCCACCCGGCCTCCTGCATGCCCACTATACGCCCTCGCTCAAAGTCCGTCAACTGCACATACGGTTCACGTCCACGCTGTCGCGGCATGCTACCAGTGTTAGAGACTGCGATGGAGCTCCGTATGCCACGGCAAACTGGCTGACACTGACGGCGGCGGTGCACAAATGCTGCGCAGCTAGCGCCATTCGACGGCCAACACCGCGGTTCCTGGTGTGTCCGCTGTGCCGTGCGTGTGATCATTGCTTGTACAGCCCTCTCGCAGTGTCCGGAGCAAGTATGGTGGGTCTGACACACCGGTGTCAATGTGTTCTTTTTTCAATTTCCAGGAGTGTAGAAGCAATTCAGAGGCTGGCTGCTAGATTTGTTACTGGTAGGACTGATCATCACGCGAGTGTTACGGAAATGCTTCAGGAACTCGGGTGGGAGTCTCTAGAGGAAAGGAGGCGTTCTTTTCGTGAATCGCTACTGAGGAAACTTTCATAACCAGCATTTGCGGCTGACTCCAGTACAATTTTACTGCCGCCAACTTACATTTCGCGGAAAGACCACAAAGATAAGATAGGAGAGATTAGGGCTCGTACAGAGGCATGTAGGCAGTTATTTTTCCCCCGTTCTGTTTGGGAGTGGAACAGGGAGAGAAGATGCTAGTTGTGTTACGAGGTACCCTCCGCCACGCACCATATGGTGGATTGCGGAGTATGTATGAAGATGTAGACGTAGATGTCGAGTAGGCTGCTGCAGAATGGGCGGGTCAAGCTCCTTCGGTAGGACTATAAGAGGCGGAGGAGGCGAAGGGTCAGTCTCCGTAGCGTCGTGATAACACCCTCTGGCGGCTGCTGTAGCCACGCTGTCTCGGGATCCTTGAATCAGGGGGAAGACACACAGAATGATCACTGTGCACTTGACAGTGGCAAATTTGATTGCGATGTCGGCACTGCATTCCGTCTGGTCCTGAAATGAGATACATGCATGCGCTAAGTCGACGATGAAGGATCTCGCCTCGTGTCCACCGTCTGCTGCCGCTAACAATCCTGTAAAGCACAATATAAGGCGTCCCGAAGCGATACTTGCGGCCTTCCTTCGGCACCGGATGGCGATGAGGGTAGAGTAGTGTGTGATGGCGGCGGCTGTGAAACAATTTTGCCGGCGATGGTCAATTTCGTGGATGCGAACGATAGGAGGCGAGAAACAGTTGCACTGTTTGACCCCTGGTGTATGCGGTGCGAAGTTCGGATAGCTGCTCCTTCAAGGTTCTGACAAAACGTTCCGCTTCGCCGTTGGGCTGTGAATGGAACGCTGCACTAGTTAGATGCTGTATGCTATTGAGTTCACAGAATGTTTCAAATTCATTTGACGTGAACTGAGGGCCGTTGTCCGACACTATGACTTCAGGCAAACATTCGAGGCAAAAAATAGGGGACAACATCTGAATTTTGCAACGTAACGTTGTCGATTTCATTGGTACAACAAAAGGAAACTTGCTGTAGGAATCTACCACACTCAGCCAACGAATGTTCCAAATGGGACGCCTATGTGCACACGTTGCCATGGTGACTGCGAATTAAGCCAAGCAGAGAATTTTTGTGGCGGAGTTGACTGATTTTCCTCGCAGGCGTGACACTGTAACGACATTTTTTTTCTATCTCGGTGTTCATAGCCTGCCAAGTACAGTGTCGACGGACTAACTGTTTCGTACGAATAATCCCCCAGAGTCCGTGGTAAAGTAACTGCAACACTTCTTGATGCAAAGCTTTGGGAATCAACATAAGTGACTGTCCACTGTCATTATGAACAAGAATCACACATTTCTGTGTAGCGAGGCTATGCTGTTGTGCTAAGCATCGGCGCATTTCAGAGTTCATCATGCTACGCAATGACAGGGGCCAAGATGTGCGATTGTATTTTATCAAAATATTCAAATCTGGATCATTGTCCGTGGCGTGTGCAATTTTCCAATAGTTCGGAATAAAGGACGGAAGCAGTTCAGAGTCCTGAGCATCGATGTGGCAACAAGATGCAGCAGAAGCATCAAATTCTGTATCAGAGTCAATCGAAAGAGGTGAAAGTGAGTGAGCATCACCATGTCTAACCGACGGACGATACACAATCTCGTACTGGTATTGAGACAACAACAAGGCCCATCTTGGAAATTTTTGCCCTGTTCGTAAAGCAACCGGCTTCATAGAATGAAAAAAGGACTCCAGTGGCTTGTGATCCATTAGTAAGTAAAATTTTCTGCCGTACAAATAGTGGTAAAATTTGGTCACACCATATACAACAGCCTATTCATCTTTCACTATTTGTGAATAGTTACACTGAGCTCGTCTCTTTGACGTTGCACTTAACCTCTCTCTAAAGTACCGAGCGCCTTTCTGTTTTTTTTTTTTCTTTAACCTTTGTAAAAGCACTTCCTTTAACTGCTTAAACTGTCCCCCCGTCCTTAAGGCCTCAGAACACCTTACAAATGTTTTCGCTTCACCCATTAATCTAGTCTTGGCTTTATGTAACAACTGCTCATCATACCAACCATTCACCACCGCTGAAGTCTCCAAGTCCTCCACAAATGAACGCACGTCCTCAGATGCCTTGCCAGAAAACGGAATAATCAAACTCACGGCAGCTGGATCAATCTCCTGCACCCTAGGCAACAACGACTGATCAGATGCGGTTTCCCACTCACTTCTAGATGTTAATTTATTTCTCAACTGCGTATTGTCTGCTGTAAATTGTGCTACATTTTCCAACAAAATCCGTGCCGCTTCTGGTTCTGTAACACCTCGTGTCCCTGACTCTGCCATTGTGTTGCTTTTCTTCCCAGCTATTCCAAAACAAAACATTTAAGTACAAGAATAACCTGACTCCCTAAGCCTCAGTATCGTCATACTTGGTAACATCATACTCAAACCTATACAAAAGTAATTAAATGCCACGAAAAAAAATCTTACTGCTCGAAATACACTAAAACTTGTTCTGACAAAAAAAATATGCCTACAGAAAACAGTTAAAACCACCTGTCATGAGACGTACTCAAAAACACAAAAAGGCAAGAAAACGCCTAATACTCAAAAGAAAACTCTTCAAAACTCACCACATCTTGTGAATATAATGCGGGTGGTGGGCTCGAACGTCATACTGGACAGACGAAATTCGCTATTCTGACACCAAATGTAGTGGCAACTTCTGCCACCGAATGTATCAGGATGACCAAATGTAGTGGGAAGAGGTAGAAGGCACGGTATTAAGACTCGTCTGAGCTTTCCAAGTGATTTATTGTTTCCAACTGCAGTCCACCCATTCCTCTCCATCCACGTCACTGGGTCCCACAATGCTGTGGACACCGCCTCACTGTCTGTGAATCTGCTTGGCGAGGAATGGCTGCCTCAGCAACCCATGCACGCACTGCTGTGAGTTGGCGCTGCACGGCAGCAGAGTTGTGGCGTCGGAGGATGCTGGCAGTTGACTCAGTGGTCTGCGTCCCGGCTGGCTCAGCGCCGTTTGGTGAGAGCAGCAGGCAGGCAGCTGTGTGCTTCTCGTCGGCGTGGCTAAGGTCGCGGTGACAGCAAGCATCCGCGATCCAGAGCCCGAATATACGGCCCTCGCCTCGGGATGCCTCCGGTGTGTGTTGGAAGCCAGGACGACTGCCCGCTGTAGCTATCTGTGGAGTGGCCCGCTGCTGGCTGGCTACAGACCCCATATCGACCTCAGTGGTTCGAAGCAGCAACCCGCTGTGGACTGGAATGCTGGCGCCCCATCTGCTGCTGTGTGTAGCTGGTGGTGTCACACGTCCTGCCATCCAGGAAAGCTGCCACTTATTTATACGTTGCTGTGAGCCTCTGTTTTGCCACATGCGCCACTTCATGTCACGTATTCATCACACACTAGGTTGTCGGGTGGGCCCCTTCTGCCTGTCATTTGCGACATGCAAAACTGCTAGGTATATTCTTTCAACAATTTGACGGCTCTGTGTCCTCTATTCGACTTCGCACCTGTTGGTATGTCTAACTCACTGCAATCCGGTCTGCACCTGGCTGTAACTTGTGCTCAGAATATTGCACAGAACTAACTTTCCCCATCCTAAACGGTGATGCTGCTTCAGTATTTACCATAGGGCCTTGACAGTGAAAGCTGGTATCCCGTGGACCGAGGGGCATCTGATTGTTTTTAGGTAAGTTATTTTCATATTCCCTTAGTTCTGGTTTGAATTACGCAAATTCTACCAACAATTGTTTTAATTATATAGAATTGTCCACGCCCATTTTCACGCTGCCAGGATTAGGCAAATTTTTGTACCTTCTTTTATTCTTATAATTTTGGTTTGGCAGCTGCTGATAAGCACGGCATGTGTAACAACCTGGCTGACATGGGACGTGATGTCACTTGTGCGGTGCAATAGCCATTCAGCCAGTCTGGATTGTGATTCTGTGCTGTAACTTGGCTACGTCATATCAGCATAAGGACCTGGCACTGTTTATGCGTAATTAAACTTTCTTGAAGTTGGACTAAAGACAGTGAAGGTGCAGTGCCTATTTCACACCATACATGGTTCGGTGATAAATCACTGTAACTCATTTTATTACCTTACATCACGGGATGTACAGAAGGACTATTGTATTATATCCTTTTAACAGATACTGGGTTCCCTTGAAGTATTTCTCATACCTCAGACAACTTCTGTTTCATGGTTGTAATTTCTTGTAACTTGGTCATGCCATTCCTGTAAATCAAGCTTGAAAGGGGTTCCGTTTGTGCTGATTCTGACATTCACAAGATTTCTCCCATTCACACGACACACCTGTGAGTGATTCATTTACCACACTTTCTAATTTCGAATTAATTTCCTGTTAATTTCTAAAACCTTGTGTGAAAGCCATTGTGAAATCATCAATACTGTGCTTGCACTTATGTTCAGGTTGTTTTGTGCTTTACTCCCCTGCTCTTCCACAAACGTATAAACATAACTTTCGAATTTTTGTGCTGAAGTGAAATGAAATGTCGTGTGGCTAGGGCCTACTGTTGGGTAGACCGGTCGCCCGATAGATGTCTTTTGAGTTGATACCACTTCGGCGACTTGCGTGTCGATGGGGATGAGATTATGATGATTTTTCACTGCTTTTTTTTATTGTTTTCGTTCTTCAGTCACAGAATATATGGCTTGGAGAAGACCGTGACAATCTTTCTTTAGCAGTGAAACTTCGTCTGTTAAAGTAATCTACTGTAATGATAAATTATTAAAATTGGTAGAAAATAAACAATTTTTTCAGCCTTCAGTTGCAAGGTACCTAGGTTTCGGTTCCAGTAATGGAATTTTCTTCAGAACCTATAAATTAAACCACATACGGACATATATTACTCACTGAAATGCATTATCAGTCTAATGATTGAATAATAAAGAAATCGTGAGACTTACAAAAAAATTAAATTATTTTGAGAGCCAAACACTGGCCATGTCACAGATTAAAAATTAAAACAATAAAGACGCATTATCATAAGATTATGCCTGTCAAAATTAAAACCATTAAGGCGAACGTAGACGGAGCTACGCCGGCCAGAAATAAGGACCACACGTGAGCGGCTCGGAAACTAGGCGTCGTGAACAGTTCTGCCGCGAGGCTCGGCCGCGGCCAAGCGCAGGCGCGAGCGCAGGCGCGAGAGACAAACTGTCTCAAAATTACTTAGAGCAAATATACATGTAAACAAAATGTGACTGAAAGCCGTCCTACAAATGGACAAATGTATCTATTGGTATAGCAACATTAAACAATTTACCTGAGAACAAACTACAAAGCCAAGGTATAAAAATTTTTTTACATTTAAATACTATAGTAAGAGGGCGAAGCCCCGCTACAGTAACTAAAAATTAGTGTCGAAACCATGCGTGCTAAGCATAAAATGTCTTTAACATAAAAACACCTTAGCAACTATGTGTCCTTACCAAGCATATTACGAAATACAAAGAGACACATGTACAATCGCACTATAATAAAGGGACAAAGCAGATAGGGAAACAGCATCGGCCATTCGAAGCGGACTGTGGGTCAACTCCACTGGACTAAAAGTTGAAATCCTTCGAAATAACTTCTATTTTTTAGTTGCAGCTGGAAAAATTGTTTATTTTCTGTACATTTCACAGTTGCTGACGCGCTACATTATGTTAAAGATTTATTAAAATTAGTAGTCAGTATTGTTAAACCGTTGACAGATTGTTAGTTTCTTTGTTTTAAGGTCTTTTACACTTTCTTCCATTATGTAACGTAACACTAACATTGTAAGGTGGCATGATTTTGCACTATACATTTAATGTTTTTGTAGATATATATCTACTTTAGATCATATTTACAAAGCAAAATCGAATAATTTTATTGGAAGTTAGTGGTTAACTCCAAATACTAACAATGTCTGTGATACTGCACGTCTGGGATTAAATACGGCTCAGCACTGATAGGTAGGGCCCAGTGGCCTCGTGTTTCTCAGAAGCCACTATCAATTGTGGAGGGATTTGAAAACATCTTGTTGTATAAGGCTGGGGTGAACATTTATTGCCCTGAAAGAGAATAGTGCGTGTCGGCGTTGGTTTATAATGCTAGAGGCCGCATAATCCGTGCAGTGCGGACAGAGTAGGTGGGATGTGCTCTCCAGCGAAACGAGAAATTTTCAAAACAGTATACTTGTAGAAAGAGGCTCGGATGCGAAATAAGACGATAGTACATCCTTTTAGTGTATGGGATGACCTCTAAGGAACCTTCTCACGGGAAGCCCCGGAGCACACTTCCAACCGAGAAAAGTCGGTCGATGTGGCCGAGCGGTTCTAGGCGCTTCAGTCCGGAACCGCGCGCCTACTACGGTCGCAGGCTCGAATCCTGCCTCGGGCATGGATGTGAGTCATGTCCATCGGTTAGTTAGGTTTAAGTAGTTCCTAAGTCTAGGGGACTGATGACCCTAGATGCTAAGTCCGATAGTGCTTAGAGCCATTTGAATCATTTTTAACCAACCGAGAAAAGCAGAGACGTGTTAAAGAGGGGAAACAGAGCCTTCCAGAAAATATTTTTCAAAGGAGAGTAAGCTTCAGGTGACTGGCTGGCAACTTCATAACCCATATAGTAGGAAGTAAGGTTTGTGTAACGGCCGGTGGTATACGTCACCTGGATCGCCAACGTAGACGCCGCTGCGTACGGCGTGAGAAAAGAGATTTACTTGCCTCTGAAGATTCTTAGAAGGGACCTCACTGGGGATAGCTATAGCGGAGAACCTTGTGGTTAAATTTTAAGAAGTGTTACTTACGACAACGGGTGGCATGAGTCATTTCTCTGAGGCAGAACTTTTATCCTTACTCGTGCTCTGTCTTCCACTGAAGTAATTTCAGCCCTAGGAGTTTGTGGACGGCATATTGCGGCCATTGAGTTGGCAGAAAATTGCAGATACGTCACGTACATGACTTGTACAGCGGCCAACGTCGCCACCGAGCAGATCATCGGTACAGTGGTTCAAATGGCTCTGAGCACAATGGGACTTAACTTCTAAGGTCATCAGTCCCCTAGAACTTAGAACTACTTAAACCTAACTAACCTAAGGACGTCCACACACATCCATGCCCGAGGCAGGATTCGAACCTGCGGCCGTAGCAGTAGCGCGGTTCTAGACTGAATCGCCTAGAACCGCTCAGCCACCGCGGCCGCCTCGATACAGTGCGACGGTGCGTAGTTTTATACGTAATATGCGCACTCCAGTTCAGCAGATAGGGAAAGTGACAGTAAATGTATTGAGCTTTTTACCGAAAGTGGTAGTCGGGGGGGTAGGTCTTCCATTTCTCAAGGATGTTCAGTTTCAGTTTTGTATGTATCTAACAATTGGGGGAAGGGAGGGGGGGGGTCCAAAATCAAACATATGTTCTGGCAATCTCGAAATACAAAGGGCGTTCAAAAAGTTTTACATTTTGTTGTGGTCTTCAGTCCTGAGACTGGCTTGATGCAGCTCTCCATGCTACCCAATCCTGTGCAAGCTTCTTCATCTCCCAGTACCTACTGCAACCTACATCCTTCTGAATCTGTTTAGTGTATTCATCTCTTGGTCTCCCTCTGCGATTTGTACCCTCCACTCTTCCCTCCAACACTGAACTAGTGATCCCTTGATGCCTCAGAACATGTTCTACCAACCGATCCCTTCTTGGTCAAGTTGTGCCACAAATGTCTCTTCTCCCCAATCCTATTCAGTAACTCCTCATTAGTTATATGATCTAACCATCTAATCTTCAGCATTCTTCTGTAGCACCACATTTCGAAACCTTGTATTCTCTTCTTGTCAAAACTAGTTATCGTCCATGTTTCACATCCATACACGGCTACGCTCCATACAAATCCTTTCAGAAACGACTTCCTGACACTTAAATCTATACTCGATGTTAACAAATTTCTCTTCTTCAGAAACGCTTTCCTTACCATTGCCAGTCTACATTTTATATCCTCTCTACTTCAACAATCATCAGTTATTTTGCTCCCTAAATAGCTAAGCTCCGTTACTACTTTAAGTGTCTCATTTCCTAATCTAATTCCCTCAGCATCACCCGACTTAATTCGACTACATTCCATTATCCTCGTTTTGCTTTTGTTGATGTTCATCTTATACCCTCCTTTCAAGACACTGTCCACTCCGTTCAACTGCTATTCCAAGTCCTTTGCTGTTTCTGAAAGAATTACAATGTCGTCGGCAAACCTCAAAGTTTTTATTTCCTCTCCATGGATTTTAATACCTGCTCCAAATTTTCCTTCTGTTTCCTTCACTGCTTGCTCAATATACAGATTGAATGACATCGGGGAGAGGCTACAGCCCTGTCTCACTCCCTTCCCAACCACTGCTTCCCTTTCATGTCCCTCGACTCTTATGCCATCTGGTTTCTGTACAAATTGTAAATAGCCTTTCGCTCCCTGTATTTTACCGCTGCCACCTTTAGAATTTGAAAGAGAGTATTCCAGTCAACATTGTCAAAAGCTTTCTCTATGTCTACAAATGCTAGAAACGGAGGTTTCTCTTTCCTTAATCTTTCTTCTAAGATAAGTCGTAGGGTCAGTATGGCCTCACTTGTTCCAATATTTCTACGGAATCAAAACTGATCTTCCCCAATGTCGGCTTCTACCAGTTTTTCCATTCGTCTGTAAAGAATTCGTGTTAGTATTTTGCAGCCGTGACTTAGTAAACTGATAGTTCGGTAATTTTCACATCTGTCAACACCTGATTTCTTTGGGATTGGAATTATTATATTCTTCTTGAAGTCTGAGGGTATTTCGCCTGTCTCATACATCTTGCTCACCAGATGGTAGAGTTTTGCCAAGACTGGCCCTCCCAAGGCCGTCAATAGTTCTAATGGAATATTGTCTACTCCTAGGGCCTTGTTTCGACTCAAGTCTTTCAGTGCTCTGTCAAACTCTTCACTCAGTATCGTATCTGCTACTTCGTCTTCCTCTACATCCTCTTCCATTTCCATAATATTGTCCTCATGTATATCACCCTTGTATAGACCCTCTATATACTCTTTCCACCTTTCTGCTTTTCCTTCTTTGCTTAGAACTGGGTTTCCATCTGAGCTCTTAATATTCATACAAGTGGTTCTCTTTTCTCCAAAGGTCTCTCTAATTTTCCTGAAGGCAGTATCTCTCCTACCCCTAATGAGATAAGCCTCTACATCCTTACGTTTGTCCTCTATCCATCAATGCTTGGCCATTTTGCACTTCCTGTTGATCTCATTTTTTAGACGTTTTTATTCCTTTTTGCCTGCTTCATTTACTGCATTTTTATATTTTCTCCTTCCATCAATTAAATTCAATATCTTTTCTGTTATCCATTTCTACTAGCCCTCGTCTATTTACTTACTTGATCCTCAGCTGCCTTCACTACTTCATCTCTCAAAGCTACCCATTCTTCTTCTACTGTATTTCTTTCCACCATTCCTGCCATTCGTCCCATTATTCTCTCCCTGAAACTCTGTACAACCTCTGGTTTAGTCAGTTTATCCAGGTCCCATCTCCTTAAATTCCCACCTTTTTGCAGTGTCTTTAGTTTTAATCTACAGTTCATAACCAATAGAGTCCACAACCGCCCCTGGAAATATCTTACAATTTAAAACCTGGTTCCTAAATCTTTGTCTTACCATTATATAATCTATCTGAAACCTGTCAGTATTTCCAGGTTTCTTCCATGTATACAAACTTCTTTTATGATTCTTGAGCCAAGTGTTAGCTATGATTAAGTTGTGCTCTGTGCAAAATTCTACCAGGCGGCTTCCTCTTTCATTTCTTACGCGCTATCCATATTCACCTACTACGTTCCTTTCTCTCCCTTTTCCTACTACCGAATTCCAGTCACCCCAAACTATTAAATTTTCGTCTCCCTTCACTATCTGAATAATTTCTTTTATCTCATCATACATTTTTCCAATTTCTTCGTCATCTGCAGAGCTAGTTGGCATATAAACTTGTACTACTGTAGTAAGCGTGGGCTTCGTGTCTATCGTGGCCACAATAACGCTTTCAGTAAGGCCGGCCGCAGTGGCCGTGCGGTTCTGGGCGCTACAGTCTGGAGCCGAGCGACCGCTACGATCACAGGTTCGAATCCTGCCTCGGGCATGGATGTGGGTGATGTCCTTAGGTTAGTTAGGTTTAATTAGTTCTAAGTTCTAGGCGACTGATGACCTCCGAAGTTAAGTCGCATAGTGCTCAGAGCCATTTGAACCATTTTGCTTTCAGTATGCTGTTTGTAGTAGCTTACCCGCACTCCTATTTTGTTATTCATTATTAAACCGACTCCTGCATTACCCCTGTTTGATTTTGTATTTATAACCCTGTATTCGAGTGACCAAAAGTCTTCTTCCTCCTGCCAGCAAACTTCACTAATTCCTACTATATCTAGCTATAATCTATCCACTTCCCTTTTTAAATTTTCTAACCTACCTGCCCGATTAAGGGATCTGACATTCCACGCTTCGATCCGTAGAACGCCAGTTTTCCTCCTCCTGATAACGACATCCTCCTGAGTAGTCGCCGCCCGGAGATCCGAATGGGGGACTATTTTACCTCTGGAATATTTTATCAAGAGGACGCTATCATCATTTAACCGTCAGTAAAGCTGCATGCCCTCGGGAAAAATTACGGCTGTAGTTTCCCCTTGCTTTCAGCCGTTCGCAGTACCAGCACAGCAAGGCCGTTTTGGTTAGTGTTACAAGGCCAGATCAGTCAATCATCCAGATTGTTGCCCCTGCAACTAATGAAAAGGCTGCTGCCCCTCTTCAGGAACCATACGTTTGTCTGGCCTCTCAACAGATACCCCTCCGTTGTGGTTGCACCTACGGTACTGCTATCTGTATCGCTGAGGCACGCAAGCCTCCTCACCAACGGCAAGGTCCATGGTTCTTTGGGGGGGGGGGGGGGAAGCTTTACATAGTCGTCTCTAATTTCTTTACCTTTTGCAGGAGGAGAATGAAATTTTTTGTTCACATAGTTTGAACATTTAGCTATAAGTTGGTGTGTTAAAGAATTTTCTTTTATTTGCAGGTGAGCAATAATGGACCTTGAAGTAGATGTCAGGTTGCAACAACGGTCGGTGATGGAGTTCCTCGTCAAGACCGGCGATGACTCTGCCACATTGATTCACAAGAAGTTGCTCCCTGCTTATGGAGAGGACACAGTGGATCGCAGCAGTATCCAGAGGTTGTTGCAGATTAAAAAAGGTGACTTGTCTCTACTGGACAATCCACGATGCGGTAGACCATTGGCGGCAGTAAGTGATGTGAGTAAGGAGACCATTAATCAAATCATCCAAAATGACAGATGTGTGACGACATGACAGCTTGCTGAAATGTCTCGTTTGCCATTGGGTAGTGTGGTATCACTGGTACAGTAACTAGGGTACGGAAAAATCTGTGAATGTAGGGCGCATAGCTTACTGACAAGAGAAATGAAAACGGTGGGGAAGAATGTGTGCGACGGTCTCATGAAAACCTTTACTGAAGAGTGGAAACAGTGTTTTGACGACGTCACTACCCAGGATGAAATATGGTTGTTTTTGTCCAAACCTGAGAGCAAAACCCAAGCTATGGAGTAGCGTCATTCGGGTTACCCTCGGAAGAACAAACCAAGACTTTCAAGAACAGGAGGCCGAAAGGTGATGGCTTCCTTTTTCTGGGATCAGTGTCGTGTCATTTTCATTGACTTTGTGGAACCTGGCTCCATAATTAACTGGCACCGTTACTGTTTGTCATTGGACGAGCAGCGACGTTCCATCAAGATCCAGAGACCACAGTTTCAGGGTCAGCTCATCAGACTACACCATGACAATGCCAAACCCCATACAGTCCTTATGACGCAGGAGAAAATCAGGAAAATGTGTTGGAAAATTGTTCATCATCCTCCCTACAGTCCGGACTTGGGTCCGTCTGATTTTTTCCCTCTTTGGCCGCACGAAGGCTCACCTGTGGTTAAAAATTTGATAGTGGGAAAGACGTTACTTCCTGTGTCAAGCGATGGTTTACAAGTCAATCCCTAGAACTTTACCAAAGTGCATGTACATCATGGAAAGAACGTTGGGCCAGATGCGTCACAGCTTATGAAGGCTACATTGAGTAGGCTCAATGTATAGCTAAATGTTCCAAATATGTTGATAAAGGCCGGCCGTGGTGGTCGTGCGGTTCTAGGCGCTCCAGTCCGGAGCCGCGCTGCTGCTACGGTCGCAGGATCGAATCCTGCCTCGGGCATGGGTGTGTGTGATGTCCTTAGGTTAGTTAGGTTTAAGTAGTTCTAAGTTCTAGGGGACTGATGACCACAGCAGTTGAGTCCCATAGTGCTCAGAGCCATTTTTTTTGTTCATAAAGAATTCCATTCTACTCCTGCAAACAATAAAAAAATAGAGACGACTGTGCAAAACATTTTTTAACGTCGTTTGTACATGCGGTAGAATTCGATATTATATATTTCACGTTTGTACAATTATTAAATTCTCCACGATTTTTTTAAGAATAAGCAAGTTGTGGTACCCCGTTGTAATTCGTTCTAGTAACATCCTGATAAGAATGAGTGGTTTGATGTGTTAAACTGAAGTACAACAGCAACCCGATACTTCGTCTTATGGAAGTCCCTATGTGTAGGTTGTCAAAGGGAGGTCGGTTTACTCATTTATGGGCGTGACTATTAAATTTTAGAGGGAATAGTAGGTAGCAACACACACACACAAACACACACACACACACACATACACACACAACAAACAGTACACACACCGGGGTCTAAAGCGTAATTAGATCAACGGGCTGATCACTTATTTGCGCATTCAATTCATGTGAAATATCGTCCATTGGAACAATTACCTCACAGTGAAATGTATTTCGTTGAATAATTACATTAATTGAAAAACTGTCTGGGTGTGTATCAACTTCACATAAATGGTCATCAATTACAGTATTTGCATCGCTTTCATAGTGTGAGCCCAAATCATGTTTTGCAGTCAGAAAATTCACTTCATTATGCATCAAGTTACATGTTATTTTCTTCCCAGCCAGTTTAGTATTCTTTCCTGTTTTTATCATAATGTAAAACGTAAGCAAAAAATGTTTAGTATAGTTTTGAATAGCTTGTGGTCTGAAAAAGCATCCGCTTAAAATTAGTGCTCAACATTCACGATCATCCGAATCAAGAATTAAGGATCGTACGCAAAACAATTTAGTGTGACTTCACAATTACATTATATGTCACTAGAACGGCCATCTTGTAGCCAAAAGTTATTGAATGATAAAAATTATCTTCCAAGAAATTAATAAAAAGACCATTACTTGAAATGGATGAAGATTTCAACGCCAGAAGTTGCATATACGTTAACGACAAGCAAAAGAAATCCATTGTCCGTACCTTCAGTAGTATTGTGTGTGTAATTTCGGAAGATCAGTTCCCTTCTTTTTCATTTTTCATTACTAATTGTCATACATTTCTTTAATTTATTTTCCAGTCCACGGATTGGTTCAGTACTTTCCGTGATAATTGTCTTCATCATCTTAATCTTCTCGTCAGGTATTAGGCAGGAATAGCTTATTACGCTACCCATCTCTGTCGGGGTCTTCCTCTGTCACTTCTCCCATGCCACTTACAATTCCTTGCCTTTAGGGGAAGTCTCTTACTTTACATTCTTTGTAGATGTTCGTTCGATTTTCTTCTGTAATCTAGAATTTTATTGTGAAAGGCGAACTTATTTCCGGTGCATTTAAATAACTGGAACATATCGGCATATCGGCTAAGGGAGACAACCCCGAAAGAAAATTCTGCTCCTCCTAGAAGGGGGTGTATCAGATGGCTGGTAACCAACTCTCAGAAAACACAGACTACTCTCAGTATCCAAATGAGCTTCGGAAACAGAACGGTCTCAAAGGTAAATGACAAGGCTATTCGTGATAATTGTTCTCCATCTATCTATGGAACATGAAACATGGAACGGATAACACGATATTTCTAATAGTCGTGGTTTTTCCATTATAATTTCTCCTTCTCTCTAATGAAATATTGCCGGCTGGAGTGGCCGAGCGGTTAAAGGCGCTACAGTCTGGAACTGCACGACCGCTACGGTCGCAGGTTCGAATCCTGCCTCGGGTATGGATGTGTGTGATGTCCTTAGGTTAGTTAGGTTTAAGTAGTTCTAAGTTCTAGGGGACTTATGACCACAGCAGTTGAGTCTCATAGTGCTCAGAGCCATTTGAACCATTTTTTTAGTGATATATTGACTGTTATTTGTTTGAATTGGCTAGCAAGAAGAGAATGTGGGACTGTTTCAGTGATCGGAACAGAGACGGGAATCAGCTTAATCAGTAAATGCTGGTTCGTTGCTAACATTGTGAAGTGTGACAGTAGGAAGAAATGCCAACTTTTGTGTTGCATTGCAATGATTCTCTAAAAGGTATCAGACTTCGTAAAATAAATCGAGAATAAATGCAGGTTCTTTTACTGACCATATAAAGTGCATTTAAGGGTGGAACAACGTCGGCCAAGGAATTGCATCACTGTGTTAGCTAGCCCCCACTTCTTGCGTAGCTCACCGTTACAAAGCTGTAAAGACATTTGAAATCAGATTAGGACAAGGTATAATGATAATATTAAGTAAAGATATTGCAGTTTTGAATCAGATTTTAAATCTATGACGTTAAGCAGAGATTAAACAAGAGAAGATTATGCTTTTCGTGCAGATGGGAGATGCTCCAGAAAGGAAAAGATACATGAAGCTCAGCTAGATCCAGCAAAGATAGGACTATACGTATTTTACTTATGCTACATCCCAGAGCTTGAGAGGCCAAGAGAACTGCTTCACAATGTTATACTATACACATCAGAAAACGTTTTGCATCACCTCGGTTCCAAGAGTTCCGGAAACTGTACAGAAAATTGTAATAGAGATCAACAGAAACATCATTTCCGCCCTTTCTATTGCTCATAAGAACCACACACTGCACGTTGTACCCCCATAGAGCGAGACCTTCAGAAGTGGTGAACCAGATTGCTGTACACGGCGTTACTTCTACTATCCAGTAGCACGTCCTCTTGCATTGATGCATGCCTGTGTTCGTCGTTGCATACTGTCCACAAGTTAATCAAGACATTGTTGGTCCAGATTGTCCCACTCATCAATGGCGATTCGGCGTAGATCCCTCAGAGCGGTTGGTGGGTCACGTCGTCCATAAAAAGCCGTTTTCAATCTATTCCAGGCATGTTCGATAGGGTTCATGTCTGGAGAATATGCTGGCGACTCCAGTCGGGCGATGTCGTTATCCTGAAGGAAGTCATTCACAAGAGTGCACGACGCCGAGAATTCTCGTCCATGAAGAGTAATGCCTCGCCAATATGCTGCCGATAGGGTTAAACTATCGGTCAGAGGATGGAATTCAAGTATCGTACAGCCGTTACAGCGTCCTCCATGGCCACAAGAGGTGGACGTCGGCCCCACATAATGCCATCCCAAAACAGCAGGGAACCTCCACCTTCCTGCACTCGCTGGACAGTGTGTCTAAGGCGTTCAGCCTGACCGGGTTGCCTCCAAACACGCCTACGACGATTGCCTGGTTGAAGTCATGTTCGACACTCATCGATGAAGAGAACGTGATGCCAAAACTGAGCGGTCCATTCGGCATGTTGTTGGGCCCATCTGTACCGCGCTGCATTGTGTCGTGGTTGCAAAGATGGACATCGCCATGGACGTATGGAGTGAAGGTGCGCATCATGCAGCGATTGCGCACAGTTTGAGTTGTAGTACAACAACCTGTGGCTGCACGAAAAGCATTATTCAACACAGAGGCGTTGCTGTCGGAGTTCTTCCTACCCATAATTCGTAGGTAGCTGTCATCCGCCGTTGGGTGGGTTTAGTGACATCTCTGAACAGTCAAAGGGTCTGTGTCTGTGATACATTATCCACAGTGAAAGTCTATCTTCAGGAGTTCTGGGAACCGGGGTGATGGATAACCTTTTTTGACCTTTGTGTAAAGCGTCACTTTACTTACTGAAATCTGACTGGGTAGAAGCTGGAAATGTGTTCTTCACTCGCTATGTGATCGGGAACTTACTGTCACACACAGAACGGCACTTCTGAAATCTTTCGTTAGGAAAAACGAATGTTAAAGCTCTAGCAACGAATGATAAATCTGTGCGGATCACCGAACGTGCTCTTTCCTGTTGCATGTGTAACTATTGCGCACCCTTCGGTATACATTGCAATCGACTGTGATTAAGTGTACCTAAGATACCGGAAAGGCATCTCTTCCAAAGAAAGTAAACCGAAACAATGCGGAAAAGTGTCCAGCTAACCCTTAACATTATTACAAATGAATACACCATCCTAATAACGAATGCTTGCACATCTACGTAGTTACAAAGATTAGTTTTGATTAGTTGTTATTGGCTAAGAAATTGCAGTTTAATGAAATTTAATGATATAAAGAGATAAGGTGGTAGCGAGTGATAAAGCGGACAATTTAGACCCGTAAACAGTACGATACGGTTGAATTTAAACTTTCGTATAATTTAGTAGTGCATGTGTTGGTGAGATGGTTACATGTATTGGCGTAGGCAAGCGATTACAAAGGTTAGTTAGTCAAATTCAGATATATTTTCAAAGCTTTAGAGTTCTTTAAAATCAGAATGAATCATTGCATTACATGGTGCGATTACAATTACGTAGCGTAACCTCATGTTAATCTCTGTTCTTACTGATTATGACTGGACAGCCCTTCCTAATATGCATAATTCATTATCAAAACTGCAGTCATTGACAACAAAACAAAACACCAAGGGAACCATAGAAATACGGCCGCCAAGACAGCAAAGCATACATTTAATGTAACACAAAAGCTGTCTATTACAGCTGAATAATGGCTAAAATTCTTTGCCTTTTGTCAGGTTCAGTAATCGAACATGACTTTCGAAAGTTCATCAAATTGTTGTAGTACAAAGTTTTCGTAGTGACCGATTAACCAACAAGAAATGATTCTCCATTTTAACAGAATTTATGCTTGTTTCCTGGCAAAGTTTTCGTTTTATTTGTATCGAAATATTTCTTTCATTCATGATGTGATTCTCGGTATTTAGGATAATAGGATGTGGACGATGCTTATGGTAATAATTACTTGAGTTAACAACCACGACTGCATAACGACTAAGTTCACACAGTTAATGAGTTGCCCAAAGAATATTCTAAGACACTGACAAGTCTTTTACAGAACTTGCTGTCTCATGTGATTCAGTGTACTAGGTGCGAGGCTCTTGTCGTCTCCCTTGCTGCGCTGCTGCTGGCGAGATGTATTAGTTTGGTGGCACCTATACTATCCGCGACACGTCTACCCGTTGTAGGTAATTTTCTGCGTGCTTTGGCGAGACACGTCTCTCTATTTACACTCCTCTTTAAGCCATTTCGTAAGTAAACATTATACAGTGACACACAGGAATTGTACGTCTCTCATAGCAACAACGTATCGTTACACTGCTAACAACTACGACGGAGACACACACACACACACACACACACACACTCTCTTTTCACTTTATTTTACTCGCAACCAAGTCACGTCCATATTCTTTCACTGGCGACTGTCAACCTCCCGGCCGTACGGCAACGATCCCACGATACCACCCTACCATTCAGACTATACAATTAACTTTATGCAAAGGAAGTCCCTTTCTAAGACAGTGCATCTACTTTACAAAATTTACGAAAAATATTGTTATCAATCGTTTACAAGAAATTAATAACAAAATTTATAAACTGACCATACAAGTTGTTCGGAATTCCCGTTACAAACACCTAGGACTTGTAGAGGGGAGTGAGTATGTAGTATTTCGAACAGTAACCCACGTCGTCCGGAAACGTACCGTTTCCGTACTACGACGGTTTCAGTTCATATGTTAAACTAATCTACTGCTGCTTGAGAAACTGAGTTAGGCATGATGCAGTAGTTATTAGGTAAGAAATTGAAAGGAAATCCATTTATCATTTGTTAGTATTGTTAGCATTATCATTTGTTAGTATTAAGACTTCAACATAACGTGTTTACACTACTCCAAAACAAAAAAGAAGCCAGCATAGTGTACGTACAAAACAATATTGTTGCACCGCAACAGCGGCACGATGTGGCGACCACGAACGTTATTACAGACTTTGTACCTACGAAGCATGTTCTGGTGCACACTCTCCCCCCTACTTGGTGTCTCTTCAATTTCTACAACTCGTTCCAGCAGATCTTCCTCTGTCTCTTCAGGAGTCTCGCAAATTAGACTTTGCATACGATCCCGCTAGAAGTAGTACACGTCATCCTATCTACCTTGTTTCAAAACACGACAACCAATTCTGAGACTTTCCTCTTTGCCTCAGCAGATGTGGACCCGTTACACATGTGAACTGAAACCGTGGTATAAGGGAAACGGTACTTTTCCGGACATGGATTCCTATTCAAAATATTGTGTACTCACTCACATGTACAGGTCCTATAAGTTTGTAACGGAAATTTCCGAACACCGTGTATATGACAAAGAAACTACGAAATCATTTACATTTGGGAAAAAGCTTAGAGTGAATAACACAAAAATACATACTACACTACAGTGTGACATACGGTGGTGTAGCGTTATTTACATCTAATTTGTTTGCAATAGACTCCCATGACTAGTCAGAAGCACACGGACGACTGTTCTTGGAAGAGAAACAGCGTTCTTTGCTCTAAGATACTACATTTTACGTCTGTGCTGCTGCATGCCTGTAGCAGATATGCATAAATAGTGAATTTCCTCGAGGATGGAAAGGAAAGAAAAACTGCGTCACACACTGTTACTAGTCTTATAAAAGCAAATACTTCTTCACCTAAGTGATAGTCTTTACAGCGTTTCACAGTACAGCAAAAGGCAAAAAAAGTGTTGTTCTGTTTGTTAAAAAAGTGTAACGTTTAAATATTATAGTTTCATTAAACTACTGGCATTAAAATTCATAGATTTTTAAATGCTGTTTCATGTCTACAAACGAAGTGCACAGCCTATGTATAAATGTACAGTAGCCGAATAACTTCCCTGCTCTATTCATAGGAAAATAAGTCGAATAAACGACGACCTACATCTACAGGAATTGCATTTATAGTTATCTCAGAAAAGGCATGAAATATGAACTGGAATGCTGCAAAATTCTCTCGTCCTTTCAGCCAAGTAGTGCCTCTGAGATTGTGGAACGCTTTCCATCGCCAGAAGACGGAGTTTGAAAAGGGTCCATCCCCAGCGATATTACGCGTCTGGGAAACGAGAGATTTCCATTGCATTAATACGTCGCAGAAAAACCTCGAAGCAACGCGGAAAAATACATGCGCATATACATCGAGAGATTTCTGAGAACTGCATATTCGTTATTGAAATACGCTATGTCGCTCTGTACGTGCATGAAACGACGCTTAGCGACGCATCATAACTAATGCAACTACGTCATGAGACCATAAAGCTGTTATTATCCCAGATTCCTGTACGCGCACTTCAAGGATATCTATATAGACACTTTACAAAAAATTGTGCTGATATTTGGCTTCGTTGTTAGTCTTCCCTTCCGGTTTCCGTAGCAAATAGAATAGTGACAGTCGCACATCAGGAAGTTTGCTATAAGGACAAAAAGAAAATGTCCGACAAGCAGTAAAATAGCTTTTCTCCCCGTTTTTCGTCAAAGGTGCTGTTACGTCTCGATGTAGTACCCGGTTTAATGTTCTTGCAGGGAGTAGATTCTACAGTGGTGTATTCTGCAGAGTTGTCTAAATATCTGCTTATAGCAGCCATACATCATAAGATTTCGTTTTATTTAAAACGTTTTCTTTAGATATGGGAGAAGGTGGACGTCAAAGGCCAATAAATCGTGTGGATAGGTTATATATTCCTATAATTCACATTTACAACTCCTAAGTTTAGCAATCACGAAAGTAGTTTTATGAAAAGGTGTATATTTCCAGTTACGACTATGTACGTCTGTATACTGAGCCACGGTTTTTCATTAGATGATGTGACTGCCGTTTCCTTTCATCCACAGTCAACAAGTAGACGCCCAGAATTAAACACAAAAAGGGAGGAAAACAAAGGAGAGCAAACTTAGTCAATAAATTAGTTCTTGACATCCATTTTGCATAAAGGATTCTCGCAATAAATTTGTCATGTGCAACATACAGCAATCTCTCTTCCTGACGAGTCTGTGTCATCAGACGTTTCTTGTACCTCTACGATTTTGACATTACTCTCGCGACTGCCTTCGCTCATGGGCTATCAAACACATTAGCTGTCAGCACTTTGACTGAATTTTTTCATTCCTAACTTCCACACATTCCCGCGCCCAAAACACATCTGCCTTTTAGCCTGGGTAGTGAATTACCTCGAAAACCCTGAAACCGATCTGAAATATAGTGAGAAGGCTCCGAAAATCTTAAAATGTCTCAGCGGTTAGAAATGGGGCGTGTTGGCTCACACACTACCTGGCTACTGCGTCTTAGTTTATGGATCAGGTAGACATTTCTCTTTAAGGATACTGGATGCTGTCCACCATGTAGGCATCAGACTGCCTACAGGAGCATTTTATCCTCTGAGAAGAGGCTAGCGAGCGGCCTTTTACTATTCGGCGAAAACTCCTCGTAATGCGACATGCATGCAAAATGAGGTCCATCTCCGAACATCCCGTTGGAGGTACGGAGCCTGAATTATACATTCAACGATGCTTCACCTGTCACTGGGCAATCAAGCCCTATCTCGAGCAACTTGGTGCACCAACATACCAATTGTTATACACACACATGAAGCAAATACCCTACCTGATTTACTGGACAAGGCGGAGTACAAAAAGAGCAACAGCCTAGTTTCAGAAGGGGATATTTACGGAATCTCGAGTACAGAGCGTGTTTTGCTGAACGTATGGATAAAAAAGAGGGACAACATTGGGTGGTATCTTTCTACATTTTATCATTAAAGTCCGCCTGCCAATCTATCTCTAGGTCCCTGTGAAGAGGTGAGGGCGGTCAAGAAAGCACTAGATAATGGGACTTCATGGTGGAGGCATTTCTTTTCTGAGCGGACTCCTAGTGCTCTGTGGGCTGGTGAGCAACTTTCCCACAATATGAGATAGTTTTATGGTTAAGGACACTATACACTTCCCGCACAAGCAGAATAAAACACGTCGAACTAATTAAGTACCAGTAAAAAGTGACTAAAGTTGTAGACGTTATTGCCGAGCAGTTCTAGGCGCTTCAGTCTGGAACCGCGTGACCGCTACTGTCGCAGGTTCGAATCCTGTCTCGGGCATGGATGTGTGTGATGTCCTTAGGTTAGTTAGGTTTAAGTAGTTCTAAGTTCTAGGTGACTGATGACCTCAGATGTTAAGTCCCATAGTGCTCAGAACCATTTTAGCCATTTGTAGACGTTATTCCATAAATGTATAATATATTCGCAGTCTTCAAAACACTCAAAATAAAATGAATACGTTTAAGTTAGGAAGAAAGTAGTAGCCCTCGGCGGCGTCCCTGGACAAGTGGTAATCGAGCTGTATGACGACGAATCTGAAAGAGCAGTTGAAGCAGCCTTTTTAAATTCCCTATGAAGGTCTCAAAAAGGTCCCTTGATAATGGAGCTAGGAGACTGCAATCTTTCACTCTAGTCATCCCTATGTTTCTTCAATCGCTTACATATCCGACGAGCGAGATGGCTGCTGTTGACAAGTTGCAGGTAATTCGTTCACCAGTCGAGTTCTGTGCTGTCACCCGTCTTATTGCTGTCCAGTCCAAGAAGGAGCTGCATATACAATTCGAAGGAAAATATTTAGTTCATGAAATATGAATGTTCCCCCGAATCAAATACATTTGGTCAGTTACATATCAGAGAAGAGTCAAAATTTATTTCTTGATATAGGGTGCTCCATTGATCGCGATCGGGCAAAATATCTCACGAAGTAAGCGTCAAACGAAACTCGCTAGCTTGAAGGGGGAAGCCAGATGGCGCTATGGTTGGCCCGCTAGATGGCGCTGCCGTAGGTCAAACGGATATCAACCGCGTTTTTTTTTTTAAGTAGGAGCCCCCTATTTTTCTTACATATTCGTGTGGTAGGTAAAGAAATATGAATGTTTTAGTTGGACCACTTTTTTCGCATTGTAATACATGGCGCTGTAATAGTCACAAACGTATAAGTACACGGCATAACGTAACATTCCGCCAGTGCGGATGGTATTTGCTTCGTGATGCATTACCCGTGTTAAAATGGACTGTTTACAAATTGCGAAAAGGTCGAGATCGTGTTGACGTATGGCTATTGTGATCAAAATGCGCAACGGGCGTGTGCTTTGTATGCTGCTCGGTATCCTGGACGACATAATCCAAGTGTCAGGACCGTTCGCCAGATAGTTACTTTATTTAAGGAATCAGGAAGTGTTCAGACACATGTGAAACGTCAACCACGACCTGCCACAAATGATGATGCCCAAACAGCTTATTTAGCTGCTGTCGCGGCTTATCTGCAAGTCAGTAGCAGACTAATTGTGCGAGAATCGGGAATCTCAAAAACGTCGGTGTTGAGAATGCTACATCAACATCGATTGCACCCGTACCATATCCCCGTACCATATTTCTGTGCACCAGGAATTGCATGGTGACTACTTTTATCGTCATGTACAGCTCTGCCACTGGGCACAAGAAAAATTACGGGACGATGACAGATTTTTTGCAGGCGTGCTATTTAGCGACGAAGCGTCATTCACCAACAGCGGTAACGTAAACCAGCATAATATTGGGCAACGGAAAATCCACGATGGCTGCGACAAGTGGAACATCAGTGACCTTGGCGGGTTAATGTATGGTGCGGCATTATGGGAAAAAGGATAATTGGCCCTCATTTTATCGATGGCAATCTAAATGGTTCACTGTATGCTGATTTCCTACGTAATGTTCTACCGATGTTACTAAAAGATGTTCACTGCATGACAGGATGGCGATGTACTTCCTACATGATGGATGTCCGGCACATAGGTCGGGTGCGATTGAACCGGTACTGAATAGCATATTTCATGACATGTGGATTGGTCGTCGAAGCACCATATCACGGTCCACATGTTCACCGGATATGATGTCCCCGGATCTCTTTCTGTGGCGAAAGTTGAAGGATATTTGCTATCGTGATCCACTGACAACGCCTGACAACATGCGTCAGCCCATTGTCAATGAAGGAGCGATTATTACGGAAGGTGAACTACTCGCTGTATTTTGCAAATGCGTTGAGGTTGACGGACATCATTTTGAGCATTTATTGCATTAATGTTGTATTTACAGGTAATCACGCTGTATCAGCATGCGTTCTCAGAAGTGACCACAAAGGTACTTGTATCACATTGGAACAACCGAAATAAAGTGTTCTTACGTACCTACGTTCTGTATTTTAATTTTAAAAATCTATCTGTTACCAAGTGTCCGTCTAAAAGTGTGGGCCATATGTTTGTGACAATTACAGCGCCATCTATCACAAAGTGAAAAAAGTGGTCCAACTAAAACATTCTTATTCCTTTGCGTACTACAGGAATATGTAATAAAAATGGGGATTCCTATTTTAAAAAAAACGCAGTTGATATCCGTTTGACCTATGGGAACGCCATGTAGCGGGCCAGCCATAGCGCCATCTGGTTTCCCCATTCAAGCTGGGTAAGTTCAGTTCTTTGTAGATTTTTCCGCTTATCTCGTGAGGTATTTGACCCGGTCACGATCAATATATAGCTGTTTATGTACATGTACATTCTTTATTTCTTGCAAGGAAACGTGGATACAAAATGGTTCAAATGGCTCTAGGCACTATGGGACATAACATCTGAGCTCATCAGTCCCCTACACTTAGAACTACCTAAAGCTAACTAACCTAAGGACATCACACACATCCATGACCGAGGCAGGATTCGAACCTGCGACCGTAGCAGCAGCACGGTTCCGGACTGAAGCACCGTGAAGCGCTCGGTCGCAGCGGCCGGCGTAAACTATGAGGACGAGCCTGATTACCAGGAAATTATGCTGCAGGTTTATTTACTTTACTTGTCCATAAGGTTGCTCTATTGCATCGTATCTACATTGTCCCGTGACAGAACGTGCTATTAATCAACGACAGGCCCGTTCATTACTCAGTGCTATTCACAGACGTACATTACAATACGATGGACCACTACCGGTACAGTTTCGGAGAACTCACTGACGTGCACTTTGTGTATGAGGAAGTACGTTGCAATGCTCTCGCTGCTGAAAGGCTGTATAGGGAACGATTTCTTAACAGGTATCATCCGTCACGAAGAGTGTTTCTTTCTCGCGACCTACGAATGCGGGAGACGGTTTCATTGGAAAGAAAAAACGAGGGACCTGGTAACATGAGGACCATTCACACACCCGATTTTCAAGAGCAGGTACTGGAACGTGTTGCAGTGGACCCCACTACAGGTACTCGTCGTATCGTATGTGGGAAAAGGGAAACAGATTGTAGCAGAGTCACACCATACGTTTCTCTCTGAATATCTGGGCCGCCACTATAGGCGATAATGTCATTGGGCTGTTACCTTCTACCTGGCCGCTGTATTTGAAGTTCGGGCAGAGTTCTACCCCTGGCTGTTCGTGAGAGGATATGGATACAGCATGGCGGTGCACCGCCCCACTTCAGTCCGGATGTCTACAACAATGTCAGTGCTGTATTTCATGGTCGCCTGGAAGGATCCCCCTCGATTATTTCCTCAATTGTGTATGAGATCCCAGTGGACTGGAATTTGTTACCAGAATTGTAGCTCCCTGTGCTACCCTACCTACTGCACTCCTTAAGCCCTCGTGAGCTCATCCCGATTTCTAAACTGAATAAAACACTCCACGGCATTCGCTTCAGAACTGCTACAAATTTGTTGGGCAATAGACCGCGCCGTTCGAACTGTCAACACAACTTGCACTGCTAAGAGTATCCTTCGACTTTCACATCGCTGGCAACAAGTTATACACAATGCTGGTGACTACTCTGAAGGTCAGTAAAACTTTGAAACACGTATCTATTTTGTACGAGCTGTAAATAAATAGTTGCCACTATTAAAGTTCCAAACGTAGCGTTATTTCTGTGCTCCAGCATTTCCTATTTTCTGCGTTAATCACATAAATTAATGTATCAACAAAAACTGTACTCAAAACGACGATTGGACAGCCCCAGATTTAGAATAAATTAAAGAAATTATATGCTTATCCAGAAACAATGAAGCACATGCTGAAGATGGAATTAAGGTAGGGTTTTGGAAAGCCGTAGACGATGACAGCATTCTTAAACTTAGAAATATTACAGATAAATGCAGGAGAGAGAAGGAATACTGGAGGACAGGAAAACAGCCATCATTCACCTCTGAACACGATAAGCCATAACTTACTAAGACACTTTTTCCAGTGACACGCAAAATTTGATCTAAAGCGCTGCTCCGTCTGCGGCGGGGCGGGTTAGAAAATGCGTCGTCAGTGTTTTTTTTCACTGTCTCTGGTCGTACTGTTCACTACAAAAGTTCCACTCAGTACGGCGTCAGATCACCAACCCGTCTCTCTGCATACGTACTGTTCAGACGATGTTAAAAGCAGCGTTGAAGAAAAACACCGACAATACTTACATTTGCAAAGTCCGCGTAAAATCTGGCGGCCAGCTATCCTGTAATACCTTATAACACAATTTTCGCCGGCCGGACTGGCCGAGCGGTTCTAGGCGCTACAGTCGCAGGTTCGATTCCTGCCTCGGGCATGGATGTGTGTGATATCCTTAGGTTAGTTAGGTTTAAGTAGTTCTAAGTTCTAGGGGACTGATGACATCAGAAGTTAAGTCCCATAGTGCTCAGAGCCAATTGAACCACTATTTTCGGGTGGGGGGCAATTGCTTTATCTCTTTAGAAAAATGACAAAATTCTGCAGCGAGTTCTTGTATTTCTTAAGGTTCAAAATTAAACACTTACCATCAGCCTGAATTTAATTAACGAATAACATCACTGTCCTCGGCTCACAGTTAATGAAACCCAGTACACACGCTAGGCAGCCAGGAATGTACTTCAGTCCAGCCAGAATTGTTACGCGATCTACAGTAAATACTCTGCTAGAATATATAAGTTTCAATTTCTGTCCTTTTCAGTGGATTTCTATCAACAGATATTGGTAGCAAACTATTCCATAAACGGGTATGAAACATGCCACGCGGAGTTCTACAAAAGCCGAAAGTTCAAACTCGTTTATCTTTCCAACAGATCACTTCACAAGCTGAGATTTTCTCGATCTGTCCGTAAATGCAACTGCTTTCACCGCAATACAGCCCGGACTCGAGAAACCAGTATCTTCTTTATTTTACTCATAATGTAAACGGACACGTCCAACGTGACCTGCACGTCCGATAGCTAGCCAGCGACTAGCTCACTGCCTTTCCTTTCTGGGCCTACAACAACTTGCAATGCAAGGGAAATGCTTAACACTGATTGGTTGTTCCAAATAACCAGCCAATTAAAACAATCCTCCGAGTTCTTTCTCGTGCTAAAACTGTCTTACGCTAATCAACATTCACAAATGCAAATATTAATAAAATGTTAACAAAACCAAACGAAAACTAATCTTGAAATAAGTTGTTGTTGTTGTTGTTGTGGTCTTCAGTCCTGAGGCTGGTTTGATGCAGTTCTCCATGCTACTCTATCCTGTACAAGCTTCTTCATCTCCCAGTACCTACTGCAGCTTACATCCTTCTGAACCTGCTTAGTGTATTCATCTCTTGGTCTCCCTCTACGATTTTTACCCTCCACGCTGCCCTCCATTACCCAATTGGTGATCCCTTGATGCCTCAGAACATGTCCTACCAACCTATCCCTTCTTCTAGTCAAGTTGTGCCACGAACTCCTCTTCTCCCCAATTCTTTTCAACACCTCCTCATTAGCTATGATATCTACCCATCTAATCTTCAGCATTCTTCTGTAGCACCACATTTCGAAAGCTTCTATTCTCTTCTTGTCTAAACTATTTATCGTCCGTGTATCATTTCCATACATGGCTACACTCCATACAAATACTTTCAGAAACGACTTCCTGACACTTAAATCAATACTCGATGTTAACAAATTTCTCTTCTTCAGAATCGCTTTCCTTGCCATTGCCAGTCTACATTTTATATCTTCTCTACTTCGACCATCATCAGTTATTTTGCTCCCCAAATAGCAAAACTCCTTTACTACTTTAAGGGTCTCATTTCCTAATCTAATTCCCTCAGCATCACCCGATTTAGTAAGTATAGATAACTATTACTCTGTAAACGGCTATTCAGGCTGCCTTCTTACAAAAGCAAGTACTCTCCCTTAGACATGCGTCATTAGCAAGGGGGGGGGGGGGGGAGGGGGAGGAGTTACATCCTTCATTGCGACTTGCTTGCTTAACACTTTCCCATGAAACAGTTACGTAATGTTTAATCTGGTATAATATTGAATTTTTTCCTATGTCCCACAAACACTCTCACTCACTCTCATTTACTCACACAGCAACACATTAAATAATTATATTTTCTGAATTTCATGTTACGAAAATGAAAAATTGTTAACGTTTTTAATTACGAAAATTCAAACAAATTGACGTAACATTTTGTGAACTTCAGTAATGATTCCAAATGATACTAAAAGACAAACTGTTTTGAATCGTATCTGACTTTCATCTTACAAGTGTCGGTTTGGGATGTTTTAGGTAACATTTTCTAACTCCGAAAGTATGCCATCTAGAAAGCTGAGATTTTGACACAACCTTTTTTTTAATAACAGAAGGCAACATATTGACTTTTAACTAAATTGAATGATATTTAATATAGTTTATTTAGATTCTTAAGGGCTTGAACATTCTGTCGCTCGAATTGACACAGATACCGCTTCCCACAGCTAGGCTTGCGACAGGTGCGAGTGAGTCACGCTAAGATACCAACGGCTGTTTATTGCCACCGCCAACGGCTCCAGAGCTATGAGTCCATTCTTCAAAGTAGCTTACTGCAGTAAAATGCTATTGAGTATTGACTCGCGACGTTACAAGTCTAAGATGCGCTCACAGATAACGTTATGTCAAGATGATTTCGGAAAACAGATCATTTATTAAGCAGATCTGGAATTTAAAAAGTATTCTGCAAATGAGAGAACTAAGAAACAAACATACAACAGTTAAATTTGTAAATTTTAGAGAACAGCATTATTTCATAATATCCAAGAAATAGATTTAGATCCCAAAACTACAAACATTATCCAATATACAATAGCAAATATTACATCTAAAGTGAGGTTTTGTGGAGCATTCTCCAAGAACAGGCGATGAAACAAGAGTCAGGCAGGGAAATGTATTGCCATCTTTGGCTGTCAGCTGCGCCTGGAGAAGATGATTAGAAAGTGAGCAAAATCCAACACGAAATATAGAGAACTAGGACACCTAAAAGGTATCTTTGTGGCCTGCGTGACATTAGCAGGTGATGCTGCCTCGATAACAGAAGATGCCAAAATCCAAAGAGAAAACCGAATTGTGCATGCAGGAAAAAATGATTTACATTTTTTCCCGGAGTCAGAATTTACAACAGACAAAAAAACATTCCACAGATCTTAGTGACAAATCAGACACAATCAAGGGATTCAGGTCATTCAAATATGAAAGTGAGTGGCTAAGCATACACAACAATAAGATAAACAGTTTAGAGATATGAGAAAATCAGATGAAGGTTGCATCCTAGACGCCACACTCATATACAAGAAACATTTTTACTGTAGGACGCCAAAATTATTCAATATAATAGTGTACTAAGACGCTCGTCTCTCTGAATGGAGTCGAAGTAGTACAACTTGTATGGAAAGGCGGCATAAAGAAAATTTTGAAAATGGGAAGAAGACTGTTTAGAAGCATAGCAGGCCTAAGGACAATAGAAACAGAAAACAACAGGACACGACCTAGCAAAGAAATTATTAACATATAGAGAATATTGTACACAGTGTCCTAAAGAGGGAAAGAACAACCATCACGGTACACATAGAAACTTAATTGAAGCAAACATCAACATAATGAACAGACGTAACAATAATTTATTTAGGAACAAGATCCAGAAAGTGGTCTTCAGGGACGAACAACAAAGAAAAAGGAAACAGTTTCATATCACCGAACAGCTCTGGAAGCGGGAAAGAATGTGGGCGAAAAGGAAGAAGAATGCACTAGGCAAGAACTGTAATATTGATTCAACGTCTCTGTAGACTGGATATTCGAATAAATAAAAACAATTAACTTATGCCATAAGTGAACAAAGGACAAAATAATATTTCAGCAAGTCTGAGAACATCGATTTTTACAGGTAACTCACTAGTAGTAACTCAACGTCTATTTGTAAACAAAATTTCGTACAGAAGAGGTCACTCTTTTCCTAATCTCTAATGAAGGGCAAAATACAGAAAACGTATTAAGAGAAAATTGTGGTATACTGTACTGCAATATATCCTGGGGTGCGGTGGTTTGTTAAGTATGGCTGTGGGTGAAATCTTTACGGCAGCTTTGTGCTGGCTTAACGATCATTCACCACACACTTATGGATTCAGATGAATGCCTATAGTGTTCGACATCTCAATTGCAATCGCCTAGCAGATAACATTTGTAGCAAGCTTATTGATTTGAGCAATGAGCTTATATCAATAAAACTACTTTTCACGTGCACAGTGGGATTAAAATTAAATATATACATCATTTCCGCGGTCTCCAACAAAACTTAGCGTTTTTTAAAGTATATACCACTTGGCTCTTTTGCCAGTGAAACATGTGACCCTCCGCAACCCACATTCCATCCACTCTGGTCCACTTCGATAAAGTATTAACCGTAAAATTCACTCTCTCTTCCTCTCTCTTGCACGTACGCACATGCACGCACACACAGAGAGGGAGAGGAGAGAGAGAGAGAGAGAGAGAGAGAGGGAGAGAGAGTGAGAGAGTGAGAGAGGGGGTAGGGGGGAGAGAGAGAGAGACAGACAGCGAAGGAAAATACAAACCCACAGAAAAGTCATCAAAAACTAACTGACTCAGCTGCAAGTAGGTGATCTTATACCACTCGATCATAACAGGCACTGACTATATGATGACTGTGGAGCTAGTGTACGCGTAGTTACGAACTCCATACAGCTACATAGCGTATCGATGTGGTTGTTTCTCGAAATATGACGACAAAATCATCCTGTACTGCGAGAAAAGACTGGTGAATATTATAACAGGAGAAGAAATGTAAGGGTTGCAAAGACAAAATTACACATTTAATTCTCTATGATGTCGTTTAACTAAACTATAAAAAAATGATTTAGTGAGTATTGATGATGCCTTAAATCAACGGCAAACGTGTTTGTTCTGGAATACAATGTGTAACACATTTTACATTTTATTTTAATTTTTCGTTAGCCAACAGGAAAATTCACAAGCATATCAAACTTCAATTTTTCTCTTTGGTTACTTTTAATTTTTCCTTTGATTGTGATAGTATTTTACCAACCATAAAGCGGTTCACGTTATATTATACAGTAGAAATACTGTCAAATTTAGAACACATATTACAGAGGTTTTCGAAGAATTCCTCAAGATGCGATACTATAAAAATACTAAATTAACTGTTCATCACGTGTCGAGATATGGGTTCAGTATTTTTATGTCGTCAGTAATTAATAATTGCCTAAGATAAATAATTCCTGTAATGAGAGTAAATGAAATTATCTTCTTACCAGATTGAAACGTATCGTATAAATCTCGGGTCTCAAGACTCCAAACAGTAGCTTATATTTGACAAACAAAGGGAAACAGTCGTTTAGGGAAACATTTCATATTTCATTTGGAGCCTTAGAGCATATCGAAATAATTCATAAAACCTGTTCAAGGATTTGAATGGTATTTGCCCTGAACGACTTTCATACCTTTGTACTTCACAGATTCCAGATTTCCGATAAATGGTGCAGCTACACATATGTAACGAATCCATTCATAGTTAATTGGAAAGAGCGTAACTAGCTAAGAAGACACTGACTTCACGATACTCATTCTGAGTCAAAAGGCTGTAGTCGTTCCTCTTGTGTGAGCAACGAATAAAACATCCGGGAAAAAAAATTAGAGTTACATTGAAATGTCCTTGCAGAAACAAATAAAAGAAGTAATCCAGAACGTAGAATGGAATCTCTGAGACTCAATGGAACTGTTATACATTTTTTTTAGCGAATCCCGTACTGAATAGAAGGTGTTCCATTCTCAAACGAATATTCAATGACGTTGAAATGTCCTTGCAGAAACAAATAAAAGAAGTAATCCAGAACGTAGAATGGAATCTCTGAGACTCAATGGAACTGTTATACATTTTTTTAGCGAATCCCGTACTGAATAAAAGGTGTTCCATTCTCAAACGAATATGAATTGTACAGAAACCGGGTGCAAGGTGGCATCCAAGTTTTACTTCCAGTTGTCAGACTTTCCAGTATTTCACGGCTATAGGAGTAAATGTAAAACAGGTCTTGCACTGCCGTAGCTTCGTAAGGCCGCTTCCCGTCCACAGTGGTTAAACACTGGCCCCACGCCGGCTCTCCGCAGTGAGGAATGGAATCAGATAGAGGGCAACCCTGCTGAATTCACGGGATTTTGCATTCGCGGTTCTCCGTAAAAGCCGTCCCTCGCTGTTCGAATGCTTCTGGATGTGAAACACCGTGCCATCTGCTCTTGGAAACCCTGAGCATATGCGAGAAATGCTTACAATTCGCCACTCTTTTATTTCCCTGTCTGAGCACGCAACGTCTATGACGCACGGGGTTCCGGGGACATGCGTGTATGACGCAGATAACTTCTCTGAATGCCAACGACGGTAAATTAAGGTCCCTCTATTTTCCTACGTCGAATGGCAGGTTTTGGAAGATTAAAAATTACGACGACACACGCTGTCATCGCCCACACATCTAATTTCACGAAACAGTATTAAAAATGAATTATGCAACGCTCACCATGAAACACGTGGTGGCGAACACAGTGACGACATTGTGATATTATAAACGTCTACAACACGGCGTCCAAAGTTGTACTTGTCAATTTCGGATCGAATAGAAGAAAGCTGGATGTATACAAATTTGGAGAATACTAAATTAGTGATCGAAGCACTTCTTTTCAGTGCAAACTTCTTGAACTGACAATATTTCCTAGTTTCGACTGTTGTGACTATTTTCAGCTTAAGGGGTTGTTCCTCACCTCTCCTAAGAAAAGAAGGCCCATGTACCCGTCACTGACGTCATCGCATTCCGTCCTGTACAGGCACCTGGAAGTCAAAAAATCGTAAGGAAATCGTTTTGAACCCTCCGATAATTTATGGAAAGACAACATTTCCTCTTTGAAATGACGAATTTTTTAATTTGTAACTTATTTCTTAGTATCTTTAAATGGTTTCCAAACAAAATGATGTGTGTTTAGTTTCATGACCATCTTCCGCAACAGCTGTTCCGTATCAACTGTTGTTGTCTTTTCCCGTTTTAAACTTACCACAAGTCATGACAAGCATTTCAAGAGGCGCGCTTTGCTGTTATTCAACGACTGACATTTAATAATTTTTTTTCGTCTTAAGTTTACTGCAGTTTACAAGGAGTTCTTCGCCAGAGGTGCTTGTGATTTATTTCTAAATCATCTTCTGCTGCAATTTGTGTCTCTTCCTCAAGTTGACATGTTTTGAAATAAACTGTTTTTTTTTCCTTAGCTGTGACTTCATGAAAGCTGAAAAATACCGAAAGGCAAACGTTCTACCTACTCCAACTTCCGCCAACAACGTAGTCGACTTTAAACGTGTAAACACGTGGGAAAACGCCAGTGAACACAGAAGATGCTTTGTAAGTGGAAGCAAAACGCGTCTGATGAAGTCATTGTTCTTCATCATTGTTCTTCACAGTTCCTAAAGCCTTCGCTTCAAAACACCTCTCCATTTAAATATCACACTTTTTCCTGATGAGCATGTCCCTTGCAGCCATGTTCTAATTTTAGTAATAATTTTAGTTAGTTTACATGTAATATTTGGAGTTAAGAATGTTCATTCAGTGTCTTCTTCGTTACGAAACGTCTTTACACTAGGGTTGGACAAGAACTCACGTATCTATTAGAAATCAGAGTGATTGAGACGTTGCAGTTTTGACAATATCGGTTTGATGGTATGTGGCTGCGATTTCAGTCACAACTACCTCACATGTACCAAGAGCAGTAGCTCTTAAGGATTATAATGTTCAGCCCAATATGACGTCTGTTGAGCGACGTTAGTGCTTTGTTGTATAGCCTACCTAAGGCCGAAGGAATGAAACAAGAAGCAAATTTACTGTAAGAATAATGATTGAGACGTTGCAGGTTTGCAGTTTGATCGTATGTGGCTGCGATATCAGTCACAACTACCTCACAAGTACCAACCGCAGTAGCTTTTCAGGATTATAATGTTCAGCCCAATATGCCGTCTGTTGACCGAGGTTCGTGCTTTGTTGTATAGACTACCTGAGGCTGATTTGCTGTAAGAAGAATGATTGAGGCGTTGTAGTTTTGAAAATATCAATTTGATGGTATCTGGCTGCGATTTCAGTCACAACTACCTCACAAGTACCAACAGCAGTAGCTTTTAAGGATTATAATGTTCAGCCCAATATGCCGTCTGTTGACCGACGTTCATGCTTTGTTGTATACCCTACCTAAGGCCGAAGAAATGAACCAAGAAGCTAATTTTCTGTAAGAAAACTTCTGCACTTGGTGTTTTATCTGGCTACAGCTCTAGAGTGTGATAGTAGAACACACCTCCCTCCGTGAAATCTTGGTTTCTTGGTTGTGTAGCATAGCCCGAAAGCTAGGTTAGGTTGAAAGATCATAATTCGGTTCAGAGGTAGTAAAGACAACAAATTTAGATGATAAATAAAAGTTGTGGTAACAGACTGAACTATAGCGTAGCCAAACGTTGACGTACACGCCTTGGTTAAGCAGTCTTCTGGATGCCCTGGCACACGGTCCAGTAGGAAGGAACTCCACAGACAAGGTGGATAAGAAACCAGCCTTCCAGAAAAGATCGTTAGGCAGCTAAGGGAAAGAGCACCAGGATCGCCCAGACTTTATGGCCTGCCTAATGTGCATGAAGAAGGCATTCCTGTACCTCCAATAGTCACCAACATTGGCGGAGCCACCTACATTACTACTCAACACCTTAAGAAGATGCCACATGTAAGGAAGTGTGCCCATTAGATTCGCATCTCAGAGGATTTTCTATGACACCTCAGGCAGCTACAGATCACATACTCTGACATCACGGTCAGTTTTGACGTGGTCTTCCCTGTTCACCCGCGTATCACTGAATGATTACTTGAGCTGATATGAGAAAAGTTCATCGGTGCTCTCCTGGACTTATTCAGGCACGTATTGACGTCGACTTACTTCTTACAGGGGTATCAATTCTACAAACAAACGGAAGGGGTGCCAATGGACAACCCTCTCTCAGCGGTAGTAGCCAATCAGTTTTATGGAGAGATTTGAAGAAGAGGTATTTACATCAGTCCCAGATCAACCGAAATGCTTTTTTAGGTACGAGGATGACGCCTTTGTTATATGGCCCTACTAGACGGGAAAGCTAGAGGTTTTCTTGGACCTACTAAGCTCACGCCGCCTAAATTAAATTCACCATGGGACTAGAGGAAGATGGACTGCTCCCTTTCCTACATGTACTAGTCTGGAGGAAGGCAAATGGTACCTTCGTCACAGTGTGTACCGCAGATCCACTCACACGGACTTGTACCTGTAAGCGAACAGTTGCCACCATCCGGCACAGTAAAATCGTGTACTCAGGATTCTGGTTTACCGGGATTGAACTGTGTCAAATTCTGATAATTTGACGACGGAGGAAGAATACCTACAATCTGTGCTGTGCAAAAATAGATACTCTTCGTGAGATGTTCAAAAGGAATTGCACCTAGAGGTTCCTGAAAAAGTCCAAGAAGACACAATGAAGACTGGATATTTGCCGCATGTAGGGCCGATATCTGGCATAATCAGCAGAATTCTCCTCAAACAAAATATAAAGGGCGTGTTCCATCCACCCACCAAGATTAAGGCTCTGGTAAGTAGTGTGAAATACACTACTGGCCATTCAAATTGCTACACCAAGAAGAAATTCAGATGATAAACGGGTATTCATTGGACAAATATATTATACTGGAACTGACATGTGATTACATTTTCACGCAATTTGGGTGCATAGACCCTGAGAAATCAGTACCCAGAACAACCACCTCTGGCCGTAATAACGGCCTTGATACGCTTGGGCATTGAGTCAAACAGAGCTTGGATGGCATATACAGGTACAGCTGCCCATGCAGCTTCAAAACGATACCACAGTTCATCAGGAGTAATGACTGGCGTATTGTGACGAGCCAGTTGCTTGGCCACCATTGACCAGTCGTTTATTATTGGTGAGAGATCTGGAGAGAGTGCTGGCCAGGGCAGCAGTCGAACATTTTCTGTATCCAGAAAGGCCCGTACAGAGCCTACAACTTGTGGTCGAGAATTATCCTGCTGAAATGTAGGGTTTCGCAGGGATCGAATGAAGGGTAGAGCCAAGGGTCGTAACACATCTGAAATGTAGCCTCCACTGTTCAAAGTGCCGTCAATGCGAACAAGAGGTGACCGAGACGCGTAACCAATGGCACCCCATACCATAACGCCGGGTGATACGCCAGTATGGTGATGACGAATAAACGCTTCCAATGAGCATTCACCGCTATGTCGCCAAACACGGATGCGACCATCATGATTCAGTATACAGAACCTGCATTCATCTGAAAAAATAACTTTTTGACATTCGTGCACCCAGGTTCGTCGTTGAGTACACCATCGCAGGCGCTGCGGTCTGTGATGCAGCGTCAAGGGTAACCGCAGCCATGGTCTCCGAGCTGAGAGTCCATGCAGCTGCAAACGTCGTCGAACTGTTCGTGCAGATGGTTGTTGTCTTGCAAACGTCCCCATCTGTTGACTCAGGTATCGAGACGTGGCTGCACGATCCGTTACAGCCATGCGGATAAGATGCCTGTCATCTCGACTGCTAGTGATACGAGCCGTTGGGATCCAGCACGGCGTTCCGTATTACCCTCCTGAAGCCACCGATTACATATTCTGCTAACAGTCATTGGATCTCGACCAATGCGAGCAGTAATGTCGCGAAACGATAAACCACAATCGCGATAGGCTAAAATCCGACCCTTATCATAGTCGGAAACGCGATGGTACGGATTTCTCCTCCTTACACGAGGCATCACAACAACGTTTCACCAGGCAACGCCGGTCAACTGCTGTTTGTGTATGAGAAATCGGTTGACTTTCCTCATGTTAGCACGTTGTAGGGGTCGCCACCGGCGCCAACCTTCTGTGAATGCTCTGAAAAGCTAATCATTTGCATATCACAGCATCTTCTTCCTGTCGGTTAGATTTCGCGTCTGTAGCACGTCATCTTCGTGATGTAGCAATTTTAATGGCCAGTAGTGTATAATGATGCCAAGATTCTACCAAAACATCGAGATACTGGGTCAGCGTTACCAAAGAATCTGTTGAGATTAATACGGAAAATCTCATTGACCGTGACACCGGTGTCCAGCTGAACTCTGCCTGGAATCAGGAACTCGGTCTTCTGCAGACGCAACAGAGGCAACGTCAGTACCCGCTGAGGTCACAAGTATGAAGATGAGGTTAGAGGTAACAGCCCAGTACATGTAACGCACTTGAAATGGTACCTCATATACCAGTACAAAACCTGTGAACGTTCTACCGAGTCTCGAGTGGTAATTCGAACACCAGTGGTCTGAAAATGACACTGCAGCTGGCCCTGGTGCGCAAGGACCAACGACGTAACGTTTGACATGGCACGCCACGGTAAGAGATAGTCCAATGTAACAGGAGGGTTTAATGATGACAATCAAGATAAAATGTTTAGCACGATCTCGACGGCATTCACAACTTCATACAGCAAGACTGACAACGGATAGTAACTGATGTGACATCACAAAAATATGGTTCTAATGGCTCTGAGCACTATGGGACTAAACATCTCAGGTCATCAGTCCCCTAGAACTTGGAACTACTTAAACCTAACTAACCTAAGGACATCACACACATCCATGCCCGAGGCAGGATTCGAACCTGCGACCGTTGCGGTCGTGCGGTTCCCGACTGAAGCGCCTAGAACCGCTCGGCCACCAGCGGCCGGCTGTGCCAGCACAGCATGGCCTATTACACATATAGTGAAATGAGTTAAAAATTATTTACTCAAAAACTCTGATCAACTTGAAGAACAATTTACTAAAATTTAGCCGGCCAGAATGGGCGAGCGGTTCTAGGCGCTACAGTCTGGAACCGCGCGAGCGCTACGGTCGCACGTTGGTATCCTGCCTCGGGCATGGGTGTTTGTGATGTCCTTAGGTTAGTTAGGTTTAAGTAGTTTTAAGTTCTAGGGGACTGATGACCTCAGAAATTAAGTCCTATAGTGCTCAGAGCCATTTGAACCATTTTTGAACTAAATTTTAACGAGGAAATATTGTCTTTCGTTACTGCAGTGACCAAAGTAATTCAGAAAAAAAAATGGCTCTGAGCACTATGGGACTTAACATCAATGGTCATCAGTCCCCTAGAACTTACAACTACTTAAACCTAACTAACCTAAGGACAGCACACAACACCCAGTCATCACGAGGCAGTGAAAATCCCTGACCGCGCCGGGAATCGAAACCGGGAACCCAGGCGTGGGAAGCGAGAACGCTACCGCACGACCACGAGCTGCGGACAGTAATTCAGAGTACAGGCAACAACACATCAGATACCATGGCACACAACCACGTTACTTAAATGACAGGCACACTACAATGTAGGATATAAAATACAAAATTTCATCTGACCAAGCAACCTCGTGGGATTCAACAAACTACTCCCAGAAACGGACGCCAGCCCACTCAGCTGTTTCCAATACAGGCTCGTCATGTACCCCCAAACGGGAGCAGCCACGGTCACGAATAGGCACGAAAAATCCCAGAACTAGTGAGTATCTGCACCAAACTGACATCTACCTTAAGTAACTAGAAACACAATAATCCATTACAGCACATCATCTGTAGAATCAATCAACCTATTAATGAACATCAGCTAAGCTGTACAAATCTATTAACTTATGTGCGTATGGCCAATTATACATTAAGCGGCGAGCGAACTACATACACAGCCAGCCGGCACGCGTAGGCAAGGGCGGCGGAAAATACACAACAGCACAAGCAGGACGCAAACCAGGACCCTGCACCCTCTACCAAGACAACCAGCAGAAGTCCCGATAAAACGAAATCAAATGCAAGTAACTAGCGTGCAGGCTGATGGTATGTCGGGACCGCCCCCCCCCCCCCCCTTACGCAAAACACAAGGCGACTTTCAGCAAATAGCCACACTTAAATTTGTGATTAAATGCCGGCCGTTGTATCCGAGCGGTTCTAGGCGCTTCAGTCCGTAACCGAGCTGCTGCTACGGTCGCAGTTTCGAATCCTCCCTCGGGCATGGATGTGTGTGATGTCCTTAGGTTCGTTAGGTTTAAGTAGTTCTGAGTCTAGAGGAGTGATGACCTCAGATCTTAATACCCATAGCGCTTACAGCCATTTGAACCATTTGTGGTTAAATCAGAATTAAGTACCATATCCACATACTGTCATTGAAGGAATTCTTGTACTTTCATTAATAGAATCAGTTTCAAACTATTTAAACGTACAATAACAACTGGCCTCTCAGTAACTTGTAAGAATTTATGAAACTACTCATTTACAATGAGACACGTGTCTCTCAGACACACTGTCACTTCAGATAGAAACGTAACAGTAATGTTATTGCAATTCCCAGAAAAATATATCCAGGGATAATTTTATACATGTATATCTATAGCAATTGGACAGCTTAAATCTGCCGTGTGATGTAAATACAATAACCAGGCGGCACTTAGACAAGGATCAGCCAAACTATTTTCAGTAGCGGTTGACACTGACAGTAGCAATCTGCAAACAGAATGTATCAGCACTCCAGGCCCTAGTAGATGTTAATCATCACATCACATACAAGCCGGCCGGGGTGGCCAAGCGGTTACAGGCGCTACAGTCTGGAACCGCGCGACCGCTGCGGTCGCAGGTTCGAATCCTGCCTCGGGCATGGATGTGTGTGATGTCCTTAGGTTAGTTAGGTTTAAGTAGTTCTAAGTTCTAGAGGACTCATGACCTTAGAAGTTAAGTCCCACAGTGCTCAGAGCCATTTGAACCATTTGAACATCACTTACAGCTCTTCCCAGTAACGTGACTGCTTCCACGCCGGCGATATTTCCCACGGCGCCGTCACCCGGGTAAACAGCCCCTTTTAGATGTGCTCTTCCTGCTGCCTCGCTCGGCGCCTGTACTGTCCGCCAGCCTTCCCAAACGACGTTACTGCTAGGCGCCCCAAAGCCAAAAATCCTCGCTAGTTGCTAGAAGTACTCATGTACAAATTATGTACCGTTTCATGACAACGTTGAGAAAAACATCGACTGGGGTGTGAAACCCCAGCACAGAAACAATGGGTTAACGAAATTGTGTTAAAAAAACTAGTATTTACCTGCATTTGGCATCTCATTTATACTGCACTGAACAGAATTTCAACCGAGGCGTAAGTATGTGCAACACTCCAAGAGAAAGTTTAGGCCTTCAAGTGCATTGTGCTTAAAAATTAAGTTTTTAAAATTACATACAAATTTTGCTCACGAGGCAATTACAGATTTTGAGAAATATGAGAAACTGGCGCTTCATTGTAAAACGGGAACTAAAATTGTTGCAGCAAGAATAATAACTTTACTACGAAAACCCATCAAGGGAGAATATTTATTGTGGAAGTGAGATAATGGTGGAACAGAAGTATTTGTATGATTAAACTTCTATCCCGGTACCGAGTAACAGTTGCATGTTGCCTTTCTGACGACTTCCAACGGCAACAAAAATTTTCGTTTTGAGTACGTCGTTTCGTTATTGACCGATTTGAAAAATTTAAAGCCGTGTCACAGTCTGCTCATTAAGAGATATGATCTTACATTAAAACTTTAACCGAACACAAGAAATTATTGCAGGGAGAAATTCTGTGTTTGTCTTGACAAAGCGTTGCGCAAATACCCGTGGAATTTATTCATCCAGTATTTGAGAACGAGAGTATTTATCGTCTTCCAACAGACTTTAACATAACTTAAAATCTTTGGGAAACATTTTCTCGCTGACAGCGTCCTTAAAATTATGAAATGTGAAAATTTTTTCGGCTACCACACAATGATTTGACAAAAGTTGTTAGATAGGGATATTGACATACAGTATACAGTGGCGGTAGTATCGCATACACTAGGTATAAATGGGAAGGGCTTCAGTGGATTTGTCATTTGTACTCAGATGATTCATAGGCGAAAGTTTCCGATGTGATTATGGCCGAACGACAAGAATTAACAGAGTTGGAGCTAGACGCATTGAAGTTCCATTTTAGAAATAGTTAGGGAATTTATTATTCCGTCATCCAAAGTGTCAAGAGTGTCCCGACAATACCAAATGTTAGGCATTACCTCTCACTGCGGACAGCCTAAGACCGAGGCAGCATTAACGTAGGTGGAGGTGTCAGTGCTAATAGACAAGCAACACTGCTTGAAATTGCCGCAGAAATCAATGTGGGACGTACAACGAACGTGTGCGTTAGGACAGTGCGGTGAAATTTTATGTTAATGGTCTGTGGCATCAGGAGTTATCGCCTGCAGTGTCTGTCCTGCGTTCGTGGCCCCATCTGCTGGACTCTAGAGGACTGCAAAATCATGGCCTGGTCAAGTGACTCCAGATTTAAATTGGTATGAGCTGATGGTAGGGTTCGAATGTGGTGCAGACCCCCCGAAGTCATGGATCCAAGTTGTCAACAAGGCACTGTGACCGCTGATGGTGGCTCCATAATAGTGTGGACTGTGTTTATTTTAATTGTACGGGGTCCGCCGGTCCAACTGAATTGATCCTTGACTGGAAATGGTTATGTTCGGCTACATTTCCAGCCATTTGCGAGGGAATTTTCATGAATGACAATACAGTATGTCACCGGATCACAAATGTTCACGATTGGTTTGAAGAACATTCTGGACACTTCGAGTGAACGGTTTGGCCACCCAAATCGCTCGACGCGAATCCCATCGATCATTTATGGGACGTAATCGAGAGGTCCGTTCGCGCACAAAATTCCGCACCAGCAACACGTTCTCAAGTATGGACGGCTATGGAGCCAGCACAACTCAGCATATCTGCTGGGAACTTCCAGCGACTTGCTGAGTCCTTGCGACGTCGAATTCTACATCTACATCTACATCTACATCCATACTCCGCAAGCCACCTGACGGTGTGTGGCGGAGGGTACCTTGAGTACCTCTATCGGTTCTCCCTTCTATTCCAGTCTCGTATTGTTCGTGGAAAGAAGGATTGTCGGTATGCCTCTGTGTGGGCTCTAATCTCTCTGATTTTATCCTCATGGTCTCTTCGCGAGATATACGTAGGAGGGAGCAACATACTGCTTGACTTTTCGGTGAAGGTATGTTCTCGAAACTTTGACAAAAGCCCGTACCGAGCTACTGAGCGTCTCTCCTGCAGAGTCTTCCACTGGAGTTTATCTATCATCTCCGTAACGCTTTCGCGATTACTAAATGATCCTGTAACGAAGCGCGCTGCTCTCCGTTGGATCTTCTCTATATCTTCTATCAACCCTATCTGGTACGGATCCCACACTGCTGAGCAGTATTCAAGCAGTGGGCGAACAAGCGTACTGTAACCTACTTGGATTGCATTTCCTTAGGATTCTTCCAATGAATCTCAGTCTGGCATCTGCTTTACCGACGATCAACATTATATGATCATTCCATTTTAAATCACTCCTAATGCGTACTCCCAGATAATTTATGGTATTAACTGCTTCCAGTTGCTGACCTGCTATTTTGTAGCTAAATGATAAAGGATCTATCTTTCTGTGTATTCGCAGCACATTACACTTGTCTACATTGAGATTCAATTGCCATTCCCTGCACCATGCGTCAATTCGCTGCAGATCCTCCTGCATTTCAGTACAATTTTCCATTGTTACAACCTCTCGATTCACCACAGCATCATCCGCAAAAAGCCTCAGTGAACTTACGATGTCATCCACAGCTATACGCCGGGAGAAAATAAGTCCGACACGATATTTAGAAGGTATCCCATGGTTTTTGCCACCTCAGTATATTTTAGCTGTTCATGCAGTGAAACTTCAGCATCAGGCACGCCGTTTTAATTTATTACTTCTTTAATGTAGACGCTATTCGGAACGTAGTTTAAAGACACTACACACACATACCACAGAGTGGACCTGTAAAATTATCATACTGTACGCCACATAGTTCAGGAGATATGACGTCATAAGCATTGTGATGCTTGAGAAACTAGGTTTTGCCTGAATTGGAGATCAGTTTGCCCAAACTACATCTACATCTACGTCATTATTCTGGTATTCACAATAAAGTGCATGTCAGAGGCTTCAATAAACCACTTTCAAGATGTCTCTCTACCATTCCACTCTCGTACGGCGCCCGTGAAAAACGAGCACTTAAATTTTTATCGTCATGATCATTTCTCCCTATATAGGTGGGTGCCAACAGAAAGTTTTGCAATCGAAAGAGAAAGCTGGTGATTGAAATTTCATGAGAAGATCCAATCGGAACGAAAAAGTCTTTCTTTTATTGATCGCCACTCCAATTCATGTATCGTCGTATCTGTGGCGCTATCTCCCTTATTTCGCGATAATACAAAATGAGCTGCTCTTCTTTGTACTCTTCCGATGTCACCTAAAGCGGATCCCACACCGCACATCATTACTCCAGAATATGGCGGGCATGAGTGGTACAAGCAGTCTCTTGAGTAGACCTGTTGCACATTCTAAGTGTTCTGCCAATCAATCGCGGTCTTCAGTTTGCTCTACTCACAACATTATCTATGTCATCGTTTTAATTTAGGTCATTTGTAATTGTTACCCCTAAGTGTTGAAACGCATATGTATTTAGTACAGCGATGGCGAGGCATGACAGAATCTCTGACCAGAGAGTTATTCATCGTTGCTAGTCTGCGCTTGACCGCGTGAGAGTTCAGTTGCATGTAGGGAGTCAGTAGCGGTAGTTGCTAGTTGCACTCAGTCAGTGCTAGTAGCGCGCGAGACACACTCGGAGTTATGTGAGGAGTCGGCGGGCGTCGACATGGCCCTCTGGTCAAGATTCAGGACGAGGTATATTTTTTAAATAAGGTAATGAAGCAGCATTGCGCACATCTGATAATGTAATGTATCTTAACTGTAATTAATTTGTTCAAGAATCGCCCCAATAATAATTTTGTTTTCAAACCAAGCATTTTAACAAAACAAACATTTTATTGAAAGAAAATTTCCCATGCATTTCCTTAAAGTAAAAATTTACTTAAATTCAAAGAATAATTGCGATGCATTTCCTCCAAGCTATGGCGAAAAATAAGAGCAGATGCAATTTTACTGAGGTAAGAACAGGGCCTAAGATCGACATTTCGGTCTATTTGCGTTTTCATTGTCACTGAGATTTCATTTCTATTGAATTGACTTTTATCTTTGTGGGCAGCTTATACATGGCTCAGATTGCTAGTTCTCATTTAATTGTCATTTATTGTCATTAAATTTTGTTTTTGCTGGGAGGTTACACTTAGCACGATTTTCATTGTCATTCCAATTTTTGTCATTTAGAAAAAAAAATTCTGGGGAGGTTACAGTGTTCAGTTGAATTTACAACCTTCAGATTTGTGTATCTTATCACGTAATCGAAATTTAGCGGATTTCTTTTAGTAATCATATGAATAACTTTACACTTTTCTTTATTCAGGGTGAATTACACTTTTCGCACCATACCGATATCTTATCTAACTCATTTTGCAATTTATTTTGGTCATCTGATGACTTAACAAGACGGTACATGACAGCATCATCTGCAGACAATCTAAGACGGCTCCTCAGATTGTCTCCTATGTCGTTAACAGAGATCAGGAACAATAGAGGCCCGATAGCACATCCTTGGGGAACGCCGCATATTACTTCTGTTTTACTCAATAACTTCCCGTCTATTACTACGGACTGTGACCTTTCTTACAGAAAATCACGAATCCAGTCACACAACAGAAGCCATATTCAATAGGCACGCAGTTTGGTTAGAAGACGCTTGTGAATAACGGTGTCTTGTGAAGAACGGTGTCGAAAGCCTTCTGGAAATCTAAAAAGGTGGAGTCAGTTTCACATCTCCTGTCGATAGCTCTTATTAGTTCAAGATTATAAAGAGCTATTTGTGTTTCGCAAGAACGATGTTTTCCGTGCTGACTATGTGTCAATAAATCGTTCTCTTCGAGGTACTTCATAATATTTAAATACAGTACATATTCCTAAATCCTACTCGCAAATCGCCGTTAGTGATATTTGCCTGTAATTCAGCGGATTACTCCTACTTCCCTTTTTGGTATAGGTGGGACTTGAGCAATTTTCCAATCTTTAGGTACTGATTTTTTTATGAGCGAGCGGTTGTATATAATTGCTAAATATGGAGCTATTGTATCAGCATACGCCGAGAGGAACCTGACTGGTATACAATCTACAGTGGAGCTTTGCTACAGCGAGTGCATGTACTTCTATGTTCTCGTCTTGGGAGCTGTTCTGGATTGGAATTCAGGAATATTTACGTACTTCGTCTTCTTTGGTGAAGGACTTTCGGAAAACCGTGTTTAATAACCCTGCTTTAGTTTAACTGTCATCAGTGACTTCACCCATTGTTATCGCACAGTGAAGGTATTGATTGTGTCTCGCCACTGGTGTGCTTTATGTATGACCAGAATCTCTTTGGGTTTTCTGCCAGATTTCGAGACAGAGATATCAATGAAGTGTTTTAAATTAGAGCACTTACGACTTCAAGTGTAATTTAAACCTTTCATAAACTTTTTTGCGCATACATGGTAAAAACCAAATATCTAACAAATTAATTCATTTGCAAAGTAATCCGACGTTTGAAGCCGTTTTGTAGACGGGTGCTCGATCCTTCAAGGAAAAGAGTGTTAACTGGTGTATCACCAATGACGGTGGCCTACTGCGCATTGCAGCCATCTGGGTTCCAAATCAATGACGACTATTATCAAAATGTGAACCGCCATCGTAAAAATAGTCGCTATGCTAACTCTCACCGCCACGTTACTTAGTTATATCTAGTTTAGCTACCACTTTCTGGGACTAAACGCCAGATATAATAAACAGACATTACGAGCCCGCTACGCTCGCATACTTCACTGATTGGGAATTGAACCATAATTAGCGAATTATTCCCACAGTAGGTGACTGTGCGCACAGATTACCGCGTCGTTACGCTGTCTGTAAGCGCATTACACCCAACTATCACTGGTGCCGTCCGTTCGTTGTGTGTTAGGAAATTTGTGCGTCCGTGTCTTCCATGTAGTGATTCTATTAGCCCTTCCCGTATGTATCTAACTTTTCGCACCTTCATAATATTGTCCGGTGAAACAGTGGCTTTCAAATATAAAAGACTTGAGTAAATCGCTTCAAATTCCAGGCGCGCTGGAGATCGCGATATTCCTGGGAAAGACCAAAAAAGCGCCCCGTTGATATCCACTTGCAATGATTACCACCTGACTTAAAATTGTCAGTAGTCAAAATGCATGTAACCGTCCAAAAGCGAGCACCATTGTAGTTAACACATTTATGAAGAGAACAAAAACGACGTTTTCGAAAAAGCAGCTGGTACTTCCACAGTGTACTATTTACATTAAAAACTTTAAAAAAGGCTGCTGAATTAGTACTTGCAGTCTCAAAGAAGTTATTTGTTTTAGTTGACAGTAATCAAAAAATTGTTGAATTGTCAATGATCTATCCAAGATGATGGAGATAGAAACTGGAAAAAGCGTTTCAATGACACGTAACATATATGCCTTCTTAATTTATTATGCCCTCTTGCATGCAATAAGTGACTTCGAAATAGTATCTCGAAAATCAGGCTGCTGGGAAGGAGAGTGTCATGATGGGACTAAACGAAGCGCGCGTTTCAGAAGTGACGTAATCTGTTGTACGTATCCTGTGAGGTAAATGTAAACTCTGATGAGATGCATAACGCAGGTGAAATTGTATGTGGGTTTTCTTTTATATATAGAAGCATTAATCGTTGCCGGCCGGAGTGGCCGAGCGGTTCTAGGCGCTACCGTCTGGAACCGCGCTACCGCTACGGTCGCAGGTTCGAATCCTGCCTCGGGCATGGATGTGTGTGATGTCCTTAGGTTAGTTAGGTTTAAGTTCTAGGGGACTGATGACCTGAGATGTTAAGTCCCATAGTGCTCAGAGCCATTTGAACCATTTACAACATTAATCGTTTGTCCATTTTAGGCCTCCTTCCCCCATCCTTTTATTATGTCCCGACTTTGACATAACTACTCTTTTCCTACACGTATTAGCATCGAATTTCTGTGTTGTGTTAGCCAGTGTTGGGATGAGTACAAAATCTTTCCCTCTGAAAGCTCAGTCGAGAAGTAATGTTTCCTGGAAGTCTCGGTTATCTGATGTATTCAAAACCGTAACTCAAGATGCCCGTGGTCTAGGGGTAGCGTCTTTGATTCATAATCAAAACGTCTTCGGTCCCGGGTTCGATCCCCAGTCTGCTTTCGGCCGGTGAGCGGCGAGGACGTCTTGTTTACGTCCCGTCCGCAGAGTCGCGGTCCCGTCGGCAGAGTCGCGAGCGCGCGTAGTTTGTTTACTTCCTCGCCGCAGCTAATACTCGCGTCCGTTAACACTGAGTCGCCATGGCTCATTCGTACAGAAAAGCTACCATCAAGATCAGCTTCCAGCCCGACTACGCACGACCACGAGCCTTTGAAGTCGAACGATTTATCCGTGACGAAGTTCAAATACCAACACAGCACATCATCGGTATCCACCTATCCATCACAAGCAGCGTCGTTTACCTCAAGATGGTCGATGACGAGTTATGTCACGCAGTTGTGATCAGATGCGCGAACACTCTCAAGTTCAAACACTCCGATGGTCAAATCGGAGAGGTTACTGTTGACCATGCTGGACTAGGATTACGCACACTAAGAGTCTTCGAACTCCCTTTCGAAGTACCACCGGACGTCGTTACCTCAGCTTTCCGCCCTTATGGGACGGTAATTAGCCACGTGGCCGAAAAATGGAACACCTTCGAGACGTACCGAGTCCTCAACGGCGTCCGACAAGTGAAAATTGAATTAAAGAAACATGTGCCGTCCTACTTAGTCATAGGTGGCTGTCGAGCAATAATAATGTACGACGGTCAACCTCGTACTTGTTCTGGTTGCGGCCAGGAGGGTCATGTCCGCTCGGCGTGTATTCAACGTCGGATTACACAACTTCCATTGCATGACACGACACCACCTCCTACGCTCACGGCCCTCCCCCTCAATTACGCAGAGGTGACACGATCGACCGTCGTGACAGACGACAACCCCCCCCCCCCCCGGAAGACAGGAAGCGTTAGAATGCACACCTGTCGCCGGTCCTGGATTGACCAACACCATTACGGTGTCTGCAGGGGTTGAAGAACGCCGCCCATCGACTCTACAAGAAGATTCGGACGAGAGAATGGAACTCGACGCTAGGGTTGTACCGACCTCTGCCTTTCTCCCTGAGGGGGATGCTATACGGGAACCACAAACTCTTTCGGACTCAGAAATCCACGTCCGCAAACAAAGGTCACCGAGAAAACATAAAAAGCGACGTCGCACACCCTCAGACGATTGCCTCCAGCGGACGTCTTCTCCAGTTGACGACCGGACGGCCGACGAAACGACGAGGAGAATGGATGACACGAGATCGCCCTCACCTGTCACTTTGTCTGATTTTGACAAATCCGTTTCCGCTCCCTCGGACAAACGGATGGCCAGCACAGCGCCCGCCGTTGGTACACAACCGGAAACAACTGCGGATTCACCCTTAGTCACTCAGCCCACACGTGTTCTGCCGCAGCCACCGTTAACTTGCGGACCTTGGGCGGATGACATTGAAGACGATTCTACGGCCGCTGTGGTGGATGAGGAGAGGGGTCTCTCCTCCCACACCTCGGCCCCTCCCGAGTAGCAACAGATGACGGCGCGGACGCGGCCAGCAGATCACAGGCCCCACCTTTTACGGCGACACTGACGGCAGCCCCCATCGCAGGAGACGATCTACAAACCTATCGCTTAACGACCATCAACATTAACACCATTCGGACACGTACGAAGTTGTCGCTGCTCCAAGACATGCTCAATGCAGCAGACGTTGACATTGTCTTTCTCCAAGAAGTCTTCGTCGAAGATTTCCCGGGTATGTATGGTTATACGGCTCATGTGTCCCACGCCTCGCCAACTAACAGTGGAGTCGCCATTCTCCTCAGAGAGGGCCTCGAGGCGGACGAAGTCCGATATCTCCCCGACGCTAGAGGAATGGCCGTAACGGTGCAAGGCGTCCGGTTTATCAACGTGTACGCCCCTTCCGGAACGAATCGCCGTCGTGACCGATCGCTCTTCTTCGCAGAAGGAATAGCACCGCTTTTTCAGGGCAGGCACGATGACTTGATATTAGGGGGCGATTTCAATTGCACCCAAGCACCTAAAGATCAGCTGCCACGCCATTCACCGTGCCCCGAACTTGGGACACTCATCGGCGATCTCCAGCTAGTAGATACATGGGAACATGTCCGAGGAAATAGACCGGGATACACCCATTTCACGAGTCACTCGTCTAGTCGCATCGATAGGATTTACGTCTCCCGTTCTCTCGCGGCAACGGTGAGTGACGCGGAGGTGTGGCCAGTAGCCTTCTCTGATCACGAGGCCTATATATGTGCCGTCACCCTTCGTCGCCAACGGGTGTGGCGCAGCCGACATCCCTGGAAATTAAACCTTGCTCATCTCGCTTCTCCGGATTGTCGACGCGCCATCGAAGACACGTGGAGTTTGTGCGTCCGCCGCCTCCCAACGTATCCTACGTCGATTAGTTGGTGGTTAACCTGCGCCAAGCCGGCCTTACGGCGAACCTTTATTACGTATGGTCGTGAGACTGCTGCTTGGAGGCGGCAGACCCTTGATTTTTATTTCACCGTCCTTCGCGAATGCGCCTCCTTGCCACCCACACCGGAACGACAGCTGACAGTTCAGCGTGCGAAAGCACAGATCGTAGCCCATATGCGCCGACACCTCGAAGGGACGATCGTCCGAGCGCGGACACAAGACAGACTCGCAACGGAACGACCCACCATGTACCACGTCATCCGAGAACGTACACTGCGAAGACGGGCGCTGATACATGCCATCACCACTGAGGACGGCCTTCATCACACCACACAACGCGATATTGCTGCAGCCTTCTTCGACCATTACGCACGACTTTATTCTGCTCAATGTTCCGACCCGATGACGGTGACAGCAGTCTCACAACTGGTTTACGGCATTGTCCCACAGCATTTACAAACTGAATTATTGAACGACATTACGGAAGACGAAGTTATCGACGCCATCGGTAAAGGAGCGGCGAATAAGTCTCCTGGCCCCGACGGGCTCCCTGTGGAGTTTTATAGAACTTTTCAGTATTTACTGGCTCTGTCGGGAGCTTATGTCCCCCGCGGTGCCGCTCCCTGCGACCTTCGTAGAAGGAATAATTATACCGGTTCACAAACCTAAAGGTGGGGCTCGAATACAAGATTACCGCCCGCTAACACTCGTCAACTGCGACATGAAGATATTCACCAGACTATTAGCAAACCGTCTACGACCGACCCTACCTTACGTCATCTCGCCAGATCAGACTTCCCTAGGGGGTATCAACAACATCCACACAGCACTGTGTCGATACCGTGACTTAATAGCCCTAGCCAGGGCACGCCGCGTCCCGGGAGCGCTGGCATCACTAGATTTTAGCCAAGCGTTTGATCGAGTGGATCACGCATACCTAACGTCCGTTCTCCAGCACATGCAGTACCCACAGCAATTCACAGCCGTCGTGATGCGCCTACTCCGAGGAGCGACTTCCAAAGTGCTCGTTAACGGGCGTCTCTCGCAGTCCCTCCCGATTTTCCGCTCCGTCCGTCAAGGCTGCCCCTTGTCGACGTTACTATATGCTCTGGCACTGGAACCGCTCCTCTGTGGTCTCCGTCAACGTCTCACCGGTCTTACCCTACGTGACGTCACATTTCGCTGTACAGCATATGCAGACGACCTGGTTCTCGTGTTCCGCAATCGCGATGATGTCAACAGAGCACTAGAATGGATTACCACGTACGGTGTGGCTTCCGGCAGCTGTCTCAACGTCGCCAAATCGGTCGCCATGGCCATAGGAGACGGGTTGACCCCAGCGTGTGTCGAACCCCTACAGCTTCGTGGCACTATCAAATGTCTCGGAATAGAGTTTCACGACGACATACGGCGCACCGCGGCTCTTAACTACCACCGCTTATTACAACAAATTCGGGTCCAGATCTTCAACCTTCGTCTGCGGACCCTCGACGTTCTCCAAAGGACACACTTCGTTAATGTTTACCTCGCATCGCGCCTTCCACACATAGCGCGTGTTCTCCCAATACCGTTACTGATGGCTCGACGTCTATTAGCGGCATTCGGAGCCTACGTCAGTACAGGCATGCTCTTCAAAGTCAGTTATGAGTCACTGACCCTTCCCCCAGAAAGGGGAGGTCTTGGCCTAGTCCATGTCCACGACAGAGCTGTGGCCCTGTATGTCAGCTCACACATCAAGCTGTGGCGCCACCACCCGGAAAGTTTGACAGGTTTGTTGTTGGAGTCCTTAGCTCCGCCGTCCATTATGCCCCCACTGACGACGCAAGACATACCCCCACCCTTCTACTACTTCGGGAACTTTTACATTGAACACAGCTATTTACGTATCGCAGTACCACCGACGAAACAGGCGTCGGCGCGGGATATATATCATGTCCTACAGCAGAGGCGCCCACCAAACATCGTGGAGACCAAAAGCCCTCAGGTTAATTGGAAGCTGGTGTGGAAGACGATTCACGCGATTCCACTGGACACAGCCGTCCGATCCACATGGTACATCACAGTCAATGGTAAACAGGTCACCCGATCACGCCTCCACAAGATAAACATGGTGGAATCGCCTCTCTGCGTAGACTGCGGGATACCAGACACGGACGAACACCGTCTCACATGTGGCGCGGCAGAAGACGTATGGCGCTTGGTGCGACAAATTTTGTCGTATTTTCTACGAGTGACTCCGGAACACATTACACCTCGGTTTCTACTATTTCCGGATCAACAGTATTTCCCGCGCGCCAAGACCAACGCTGTCACGTGGATCCGTGCGCATGCGGTACACTACTTATTTCACGATGGACCTAAATATGTATTAGACTTTTGGAACTACCTGCAAGAACGTCATTGCAAGATCGTACGGAACCCAAAATACAGACAGTATTTTTCTAATTACTTAGGGAGTGCCCTACGCGACCCTCCGCGCAGCTGGATCATCAACAGGTAGGAGAAGATACCCATTGAGTGAGCTGACATGACTAAGTTCGATTCTCGGTGGAATAACATGATATACGTGAAGACGTACCTGGATGATGAAGCGTAAGGAGAGTAGCGACACACCCTTCTGTATTCTGTATGAAGCACTTTTTTTTTCGTTTTCCCCATATACATTACCTCGGTGTAGGAACGTGCCGAGATATTGTTTTCCTTTTCTCAGAGCACGATGCGGTGCTAGATACATTTATTTTTGTTGTGGTATAAAGTAAAACCGCATTAAGAATGTATTAAAACAGTAAATAAAAATAAATAAATAAACAATAATTCCCACAAAAGATTTCCCCTTCCCATCCCTGATTCCTTGACAGACGAGGGGGACACTGACCCCTGATCGCTCTGCCTTCCGCGCCCTCCCCAACATTCTTAAAAAAAAAAAAAAAAATAAATAAAAAAAATAAATAAATAAAAAAAAATCCCCGCCACTGCCTAAATTTTGATAAATTGGCGGCCGAAGACTTCTGGCATAAGAAGTCAGCCTCATGCCGCCAACGGCCTTGTCAAAGAGGGCGGAGGAGCGGATAGGGGTTCAGGGCACTCTCTTGTCCTAGGGGTGGGAAATTGCCCCTAAAGGCGGAAGAATCAGCAATGATCAACGACATGAGGATGCAGAAGGCAATGGAAACCACTGCATTAAAGACACGTAACGTGTATCCACAGGACATGTGGCATGTAATTGAAGAAGTGTCATGATGATCTCTCCATTGGCAAAAGATTCCGGAATAGTCCCCCATTGGGATCTCCGGGAGGGGACTGCCAAGGGGGAGGTTACCATGAGAAAAAAAATTGAATAATCTACGAAACGATAACGTTCTACGAGTCGGGACGTGGAATGTCAGAAGCTTGAACGTGGTAGGGAAACTAGAAAATCTGAAAAGGGAAATGCAAAGGCTCAATCTAGATATAGTAGGGGTCAGTGAAGCGAAGTGGAAGGAAAACAAAGATTTCTGGTCAGATGAGTATCGGCTAATATCAACAGCAGCAGAAAATGGTACAACAGGTGTAGGATTCGTTATGAATAGGAAGGTAGGGCAGAGGGTGTGTTACTGTGAACAGTTCAATGACCGGGTTGTTCTAATGAGAATCGACAGCAGACCAACACCGACAACGATAGTTCAGGTATACATGCCGACGTCGCAAGCTGAAGATGAACAGATAGAGAAAGTGTATGAGGATATTGAAAAGGTAATGCAGTATGTAAAGGGGGACGAAAATCTAATAGTTATGGGCGACTGGAATGCAGTTGTAGGGGAAGGAGTAGAAGAAAAGGTTACAGGAGAACGTGGGCTTGGGACAAGGAATGAAAGAGGAGAAAGACTAATTGAGTTCTGTAACAAGTTTCAGCTAGTAACAGCGAATACCCTGTTCAATAATCACAACAGGAGGAAGTATACTTGGAAAAGGGCGGGAGATACGGGAAGATTTCAATTAGATGACATCATGGACAGACAGAGATTCCGAAATCAGATACTGGATTGTAAGACGTACCCAGGAGCAGATATAGACTCAGATCACAATATAGTAGTGATGAGGAGTAGGCTGAAGTTCAAGACATTAGTCAGGAAGAATCAATACGCAAAGAAGTGGGATACGGAAGTACTAAGGAATGACGGGATACGTTTGAAGCAATAAGGAATAGCGCAGTAGGCAGTACAGTTGAAGAGGAATGGACATCTCTAAAAAGGGCCATCACAGAAGTTGGGAAAGAAAACATAGGTACAAAGAAGGTAGCTGCGAAGAAACCATGGGTAACAGAAGAAATACTTCAGTTGATTGATGAAAGGAGGAAGTACAAACATGTTCCGGGAAAATCAGGAATACAGAAATACAAGTCGCTGAGGAATGAAATAAATAGGAAGAGCAGGGAAGCTAAGACGAAATGGCTGCAGGAGAGGTCGGGTTGACGGAGGAGATAGAGAAGATCCAAAGAAGAGCGGCGCGTTTCGTCACTGGGTTATTTGGTAACCGTGATAGCGTTACGGAGATGTTTAATAAACTCAAGTGGCAGACTCTGCAAGAGAGGCGCTCTGCATCGCGGTGTAGCTTGCTCGCCAGGTTTCGAGAGGGTGCGTTTCTGGATGAGGTATCGAATATATTGCTTCCCCCTACTTATACTTCCCGAGGAGATCACGAATGTAAAATTAGAGAGATTAGAGCGCGCACGGAGGCTTTCAGACAGTCGTTCTTCCCGCGAACCATACGCGACTGGAACAGGAAAGGGAGGTAATGACAGTGGCACGTAAAGTGCCCTCCGCCACACACCGTTGGGTGGCTTGCGGAGTATCAATGTAGATGTAGATGTAGAAAAATGTGAAGACAGCGAAATAGATATGATTGTCGGAAGGACAGACTCAGCATACAGGAAAGTCAAAACAACCTTTGGTGACATTAAATGCAACGGTGGTAACATTAAGATTGCAACCGGAATTCCACTGTTAAATGCAGAGGAGAGAGCAGATAGGTGGAAAGAATACATTGAAAGCCTCTATGAGGGTGAAGATTTGTCTGATGTGATAGAAGAAGAAACAGGAGTCGATATAGAAGAGATGGGGGATCCAGTATTAGAATCGGAATTTAAAAGAGATTTGGAGGACTTACGGTCAAATAAGGCAATAGGGATAGATAACATTCTATCAGGATTTCTAAAATCATTGGGGCAAGCGGCAACAAAACGACTATTCACGTTGGTGTGTAGAATATATAAGTCTGGCGATATACCATCTGACTTTCGGAAAAGCATCATCCACACAATTCCGAAGACGGCAAGAGCTGACATGTGCGAGAATTATCGCACAATCAGCTTAACGGCTCATGCATCGAAGCTGCTTACAAGAATAATATACAGAAGAATGGAAAAGAAAATTGAGAAGGCGCTAGGTGGCGATCAGTTTGGCTTTAGAAAAAGTAAAGGGACGAGAGAATCAATTCTGACGTTACGGTTAATAATGGAAGCAAGGCTAAAGAAAAATCAAAACACTTTCATAGGATTTGTCGACCTGGAAAAGCGTTCGACAATATAAAATGGTGCAAGCTGTTCGAGATTCTGAAAAAAGTAGGGGTAAGCTATAGGGAGAGACGGGTCATATACAATATGTACAACAACCAAGAGGGAATAATATGAGTGGACGATCAAGAACGAAGTGCTCGTATTAAGAAGGGTGTGAGACAAGGCTGTAGCCTTCCGCCAATACTCTTCAATCTGTACATCGAGGAAGCAATGATGGAAATAAAAGAAAGGTTCAGGAGTGGAATTAAAATACAAGGTGAGAGGATATCAATGATACGATTCGCTGATGACATTGCTATCCTGAGTGAAAGAGAAGAAGTATTAAATGATCTGCTGAACGGAATGAACAGTCTAATGAGTACACAGTATGGTTTGAGAGTAAATCGGAGAAAGACGAAGGTAATGAGAAGTAGTAGAAATGAGAACAGCGAGAAACTTAACATCAGGATTGATGGTCACGAAGTCAATGAAGTTAAGGAATTCTGCTACCTAGGCAGTAAAATAACCAAAGACGGACGGAGCAAGGAGGACATAAAAAGCTGACTCGCTATGGCAAAAAAGGCATTTCTGGCCAAGAGAAGTCTACTAATATCAAATACCGGCCTTAATTTGAGGAAGAAATTTCTGACGATGTACGTCTGGAGTACAGCATTGAGTGGTAGTGAAACATTGACTGTGGGAAAACCGGAACAGATGAGAATCTAAGCATTTGAGATGTGGTGCTATAGACGAATGTTGAAAATTAGGTGGACTGATAAGGTAAGGAATGAGGAGGTTCTACGCAGAATCGGAGAGGAAAAGAATATGTGGAAAACACTGATAAGGAGAAGGGGGAGGATGATAGGACATCTGCTAAGACATGAGGGAATGACTTCCATGGTACTAGAGGGAGCTGTAGAGGGCAAAAACTGTAGAGGAAGACAGAGATTGGAATACGTCAAGCAAATAATTGAGGACGTAGGTTGCAAGTGCTACTCTGAGATGAAGAGGTTAGCACAGGAAAGGAATTCGTGGCGGGCCGCATCAAACCAGTCAGTAGACTGATGACCAAAAAAAAAAAAAAAATACTCAAGTTACTTAAAATTTATATGCAGAAAGACAGTATAAATGTAGAATTCAAATTAAAACAAGAAACTCTTAATGTCAGTTCCCTTATTCTTAGTAACCCTTTTTTTCTATAATAAATACCTCTTACTATTAATTCACAAAGTTTTTCTACCGAAAAATCGTTATTTCACTCATGAGATGATTTTCTCGCAATGCTTCCTTTGTTTCAACGGCAGATTGCTTGATTTTTTCCATAACTGGCCAGTCATATGCTGACATACATTATGGGATGTGCATTAAGCTTCAGTGGGTTAAAACTCATTCAGCATTTTCCGAGTGTTCATAAACAAATGCAAAATGACAAATTTCTATTGATGGTGTATGATTGTTAAGACCAACACCAAACACTGTCACATGATAGCTACACAACAGTACGGAATTGTTGACTTGGCAGTAGTAGACAAGCAGTACTGATTGTGGCCCAGGTAACGATCTTATCTCACAGTCGCAGACAAGAAGTTCCAGAGTCAGGTTACACAATTAGGGTGGTCATATTCGAGGTCACTTCCGACTCTCCACAGCCAAGGGAATCATTGGCAATTGTTCGAAGCTCCTCACAGGAATCTCTGTCCTACTCATGCACCTTAGACAACTGGAGTAGTTACAGGGTGTGGTAGATAAGTAATGAGACTGGCCGCCGCGCGGCGCCCCAGTCGCTCGCAGGGCGGTCTCCACCTGTACGTCACGTGGTGGGGGATCTGAGCTAACAATAGAACCGGTTCGCAGTCGCGTCGGAGCTCTGGTGCAGTGAGGGTCGAGCTTCGCGTATTACGTTGTTTGTGTGCCCGTGACACTTGTGAAAACGCTGAAGATGGATCGCTCGATAGAGCAGCGGTATGCAATCAAATTTTGCTTTCGCTTGGGCAAAACTGCTTCGGAAACTTTTGCTATGATTATGGAGGCCTACAAAGAAGACTCCCTATCAAGAGCTCAAGTGTTCCGGTGGTTTAATGTATTTAAAAACGGGAGGGAATCCGTTGAAGACATGGAACGATCTGGACGCCCTTCAACGAGTCGTGTGGATGAAACGGTGGCCAAAGTGAAAGAACTCCAGGACTCCGACCGTCGTTTAAGTCTCAAAATGATCGCCGACGAGGTCTCCGTGAATAAATTTACGGTTCACCAAATTGTTACGCAAGATTTGATGATGAGGAAAGTTTGCGCAAAATTAGTTCCCCGAGTGCTCACCGCCGAACAAAAGCAACAACGAGTGGACGTTTGCCGTGAGATGTTGAATGATTTGGAAAATAATCCACACTTTTTAGACAACGTAGTAACAGGCGACGAATCGTGGACATTCCAGTACGACCCGGAGACGAAAGCCCAGAGCTCGGAGTGGCACACACCGGCATCCCCGCGGCCGAAGAAAGCAAGAATGTCAAAGTCCCGCATCAAGACAATGCTGATTGTGTTTTTCGACAAGTGGGGGTTAATTCACAAAGAGTTTGTCCCTCAGGGGAAGACTGTCAATGCCGAATTCTACAAAGAAGTCCTTCAGCGATTGCACAGAGCCGTCAAACGGAAGCGACAGGACCTTGCTCAACGCTGGCGTCTCCACCACAACAACGCTCCGGCGCACACAGCGTTCCTCGTGACCTCCTACTTGACCCGAATTGGAGTTGAAGTTTTGCCACAGCCACCATACAGCCCTGACTTGAGTCCTCCTGATTTCTTCCTATTTCCGAAGGTCAAAAGATGCCTGAAGGGTCATCGTTTCGACCATATTCCGAACATCCAACGTGCTGTCACGAAGGCACTAACTGGGATAACTCAAACGGACTACAGTGGGGCCTATGAAGCTTGGAAAACGCGCTGGCAACGTTGTGTCGACGCCCAAGGCGAGTACTTTGAAGAATATTAACGTTTTGTACAAATTGGATCAATAAATTTGTTTTTCTAGACTGAGTCTCATTAGTTATCTACCACACCCTGTATATTCAAGGTCGTGGCACAACTCGATACTGGCCGCTTGATCTTGTGTGAGATGAAAATAACGTAAAACTGCTCGCAGTTTTCAGCCAATGGCTGCCCATTACAATGGCAGCAAACGCCTCCCCTCCCACTTTGACCAATAAGATGCAATTCCCCCTCCTGGCCTCATCCTTTACAATCGGTTTAGTTGCCTGGACCTCGTTACACGACATTTGTGCATGGTAAGGAGAGGTTCAGTTTTGTTATAAGCAAATTAATCCTATACTGACAGAATTTGGAAATAATAACAAATATATAACAACTTACCTAATGGTTTATCATTAGACATTTTTTGTAATACACATAGTTAACAATATTCTTCAATTCTTCAATAACAGTTTTCCTTTTGGTGTTTTATTGTGGAAATGAGCGTTTGGCGTCATTGGCCGGGAGGCCCCTCGCGGGGCAGGTCCGGCCGCCATAGCGCAGGTCTTATTACATTCGGCGCCACATTGGGCGACCTGCACGCCGGATGGGGATGAAATGATGATGAACACAACACAACACCCAGTCCCTGAGCGGAGAAAATCTCCGACCCAGCCGGGAATCGAACCCGGGCCCAGAGGACGGCAATCCGTCACGCTGACCACTCAGCTACTGGGGCGGACAGGTGTTTTATTTACAAAGCTGTTTGTTTCTGATGATATATGTATAGTGTTCTTTTTACAAAACTATTATTTTTCATACGCACAATGACTAGCGAAGCAAATTATTTTGCAGTTTTTTGCTTTATGTGTTTACACAACATTTTTACATACATACATTGGCTTTATTTACCAAGCTTTTATTGTTCTGAAGATTTATGTACATTCCTAATACCATCAGTTACACTACCGAGATAAGCAGTACATTTCCCCATTTTAAGTTGCTGTTATTAATTCCACAGACAAGACTTATATTTCTATTCTTGTCATTCTATATACAATATTTATATTTTAGCCACTGATTAGTCCCTACACATTTTTCTATATTCTGGGTCGTAATAATTAAAGTGTAGCCACTGACAGATATTCAGTGTGGGTTGTAATTCCTGTATGGCAGCGAGAGTTTAAAAAAAATGCTAATGTGTTAATGTCTAACGACTCTATGCTGGAATAACATATTTCCTGTTTTTGACAAAAGTTGCAAATCTGGCGATGTACACCATTTTTAAGATGGTATGAAATCCATCAAAACATTTTGACAGCCGGCCGGTGTGGGCACTTCAGTCTGGAACCACGCGACCGCTACGGTCGCAGCTTCGAATCCTGCCTCGGGCATGGATGTATGTGATGTCCTTAGGTTAGTTAGGTTTAAGTAGTTCTAAGTTCTAGGGGACTGATAACCGCAGATGTTAAGTCCCATAGTGCTCAGCGCCATTTGAACCATTTTTTTTGTGTATTTTGGCAGACGGTATTGACAGTGAAAAATATGGCTATCAAGATGAGAGTCCGTGTGCTGTCAGTGAATCTGTGTTATGTAAACGACAGCAATTACAATGGTACACTGAGAAAGTACTGATGACTGAAAGATCTGAGAAGAGGCCAATGTCATTAAATAATTTAAAGAAAGTTGTAACGAAATTCGAAAATGTAGGTGAGCTTGATGAGGCAACTGGAAGAGGAAGGTGTCCTATCACTTTGAAAGTTATTAATGATGTTACTGTTGCCGTAGCTGACAATGCAGCATGTTTCCTGGGTAGTGCTAGTACTTGTGCAATGTCGCGTGAATTGTCCATCGCATGCCAAACAGTACAGAAAGTTTTGTAGTCTGTTTTACATGGATACTCGTGCAAGATCCAGACAGTGCAGTAACTGAAACCTTACTGTCTCAAGCAAAGATCTGAATTTGCTCTTTGAGTTCTGGCACTGACTGAAGCTGATTACATGCAGATAGCGAATATTCTACAGACTGAGGGGGAATATTTTCCACTACAAGGTGCCGTGAGTACATGGAACTGCCACATATGACGTACTGTTAAACCACTTTCTGTGCACAAGGAGCTATAGCGCTCGTCGTAATTGGCTGTGTGTTGTAGATTCAGTAACACCTTCATTCTTAGACCATTCTTTGAAGCGAATACACCCAAATGGCATCAGGTGTACTGTATTGTCTGCACATTGCTTACATCTCTTCGTAAACATGTTATTCCTTATTTGTAAGTGATTAACTGTGTAGAAACTACTATTTTCATGCAAGATGGAGCACTACCTCATGTTGCTGGTCAGCTGAAAGATCAACTTAACGCAAATTTCCATGAACGTGTTATCCCTAGAGATTTTCCTGAAGCATAGCCTGCAAGATCTCCTAATTTGAATCCAAGTGCCTTTTGACTCTGGAGCTGTCTAAAATAATTTGTTTACCATGGGAGTGTTTGATCTCCACCCGGCCTGAAGGCCAGTACACAGGAACACATTGCTTATGTTTCACCAGAACTACTGCAAGGAGCTATTGTTCACATCGTTCTAAAGATGCTGTATCTCATCGATGTCTCTGATGCACATATTAAACGAAGCAGAGGTTCATTATAAAATCCACATTACGCCGTTCTCACTTGTTTGACCTTTTCTGCATGTGACCTATTCCTGATCCATTACATATGAAAACATTTCTGTATGTTTTTTCTAGCATTGTCAGTGCCAGTTTTGCACCTGCAGGCTAAAATTTGAACAAATATCCAGCACAAACCGGTTCTGCATTAATGCATTAGAATATCTACCAAGTAGTTCTTCTGTATGATAATTACCGCTCTCACTTGGCATCTGTGAGTAGCTGCCCACTATATTGGAAATGGGGGCTAGCAGCAGCAACCTCAAAAATGAACCTGGACGCACACACATTAGTCTAAACAATATTTAGATGCACACACATACACATAGTACATAGTACACAAAATATCCACCCTAGTGAACAATCAGGCATGTATATTCTCATTTACACACACACGCACACACACACACACACACACACACGCTCACACACACACACACACACACACTCACACACAAACATGAACACATACACACACACGGATGCACACATGCACACACAATTAACTAGTTACACACTCATTCACTTAACGAATAGTATGAGTATGGGAGGCCCTGATCTCATCCCCACAGATGAAATGTTTGTTGTGATGATGCAACAGCTCTTCTTTCAGTTGCTGTGTAGTATGTACCTCATAGCCTCAGGATCGAAAGACTACCACACACACCACTTACAGGGAGGCAATTCTTGTAATCCTTGTCCATGAGAGTTTTTCAGGTCTCGCAATGCACATCCTTTGTCCACCTTTGGGCGTCAGCTTCATCTATGAGGTATGCATACATTTTCGATCTGAGGCCCAGAAACTTCACAGTCAGCGAAATATTCGCCTTGTCTTTCATCAGACTGATAGCGTTCATATATTATGGTGTTGCTCCAAAATGATTATCAACCACATAACCAGACGTTGAGTTCTGCGAGTTTATACTTAACTACTTTATATGACTCGCAGTCTTTCGTCTAGTAAATGGAAGTGTCTGTATCCATTTATAGTAACAGGGAATTGGTGAAGTTTGCCTTCGCAGTCTCGTAGTGGAGACGGTACATATGGAGCTTGGAGTGGTCCAGAACACATATCGATATAGCCAGGCTTTGTAAAGTCCACTGAAACTTAAGGTATCTCCAAGTTACTAGTTCTTCATTTAGGATGATGCCCCACATGCAGTTTCACCTGGTGATTAAATTTCTTGTGAGATAACGACACCATGCCAGCCCCCCCCCCCCCCCCCCCCCAGCCCCTTGCAACTGGTAAATTGAGTGAATTTCGCTGTATCTTCTAACATTTTCCATGGTTTTGTCCTAAAATGAATTGGTCGTTATCAAAGAAACTCTTCGTGAGAGCCCTCTGCGCAGTGTTTACATCTTTGTACTCCTTCAACCAGCAGTGCTACTTGAAGAGACACTACACGTGACTGTAACATATTCCATCCTCAAATTCATATACTACTGAAGGTTCCTGTAGTTTAGAATGTGTCTAAGCTTATTCTTCTGTGTCGTCAGAAGCTTTGGCATGGGACTGTTTCACTGTACTAGCTCTGGCCACAGTAAGTCGTTGTGTTCATCACGAAAATGGATGTATCAGTTCCACTCTTGGAACAAGTGTCTCACCAGAATCACATTGTGGATCTCTTACTTCACTCACATGATTTCCTCTTAGGATAGCCATCAAAACCCTCCATGTGGCAGACTTCACTGCTTGGTGTACCTGTAGACGCTGTTTATATTCAGGTAAAGAGTGTGGCCTAATCGTCAGGTGGCCTTTACTCCTCATCACTCATTTATCGGTTATTAGCATTGGCGAACCTATGCATGCATTAGCAGGACCCGCCCAGATTCCATTATCGAAAATGGGCAGCATATCAACATTGGTCGACAGCTTGATGCCGACATGTGTTCTTCCCATAAAATCAATGGTGCATTTCCAAAATCAGGGATTCCGAACTTCTGCCAAACATTCACCGCAAGCTCATACTCTGTATTACTTATGGCAGTGCCTATTAGTTTACTGGACAATGGAGTTACGTTGGGCTATGTGGCTTGATGGAGTCTCTCCAATGAATATAGGTATTCGTCTTGAAAGACCTCGTTCTTCATCACAAGCTGAAACTTCGCATCACTGTGGTAAGTGGCTCCGATAATGTGCATATACTCCATCATCTTAACAAGTCTTTGAAGAGACGCGGCCGGCCGAAGTGGCCGTGCGGTTAAAGGCGCTGCAGTCTGGAACCGCAAGACCGCTACGGTCGCAGGTTCGAATCCTGCCTCGGGCATGGATGTTTGTGATGTCCTTAGGTTAGTTAGGTTTAACTAGTTCTAAGTTCTAGGGGACTAATGACCTCAGCAGTTGAGTCCCATAGTGCTCAGAGCCATTTGAACCATTTTTTGAAGAGACGCGTGCATGAAGTGCTGCGAATCCAGGAAGTGGAGCATTGTTTTAGATGTGATTCAAATTGCATACGATATCTACCTTTCAATAGAGTCAGGAATGCTACTGTCCTTATAATATTTCAAGCAAAAATCGTCAAAATAGTCAAGAGAAAGTTGTCAGACCTCCTGATACTATGAAAAAAAAATGATTAAGCATCATGATAGTGGCATCAATTGTGAGCTGTGCTGCAGAAGTTCCCCGTTAGATGACAGTGGTCTCTACGTGAATTTTCCGCTTTCCTATCCGATGGGCCGGTCGCGGTGGCCGAGCGGTTCTAGGCACTTTAGTCTGGAACCTCGCGACTGCTACGGTCGCAGGTTAGAATCCTGCCTCGGGCATGGATGTATGTGATGTCCTTAGGTTAGTTAGGTTTAAGTAGTTCTACGTTCGAGGGGAGTGATGACCTCAGATGTTGAGTCCCATAGTGCTCAGAGCCATTTGAACCATTTTTATCAGATGGCAGGCCACAAAAATGACTGTCATATGTCTCCTCATATAGGGACTCATTCTCCTGCGAAATTCTAGTGGTAATGTCGTTGAGATAAATGCGATCACCTGCCAATGCAAATGGTTCGAGCTCAGAGTGCCGCCATCTCGCTGGGTTATCCCTGACGTAAGATAAGAAATTGTTCTGACTGAAGTCATACAACCAGATTACTTGATACACTGCCAAGTACGGTACGTGACATTCGGTGAATGTGGTGTGGGAGACAGTGGGGTGACTTTCACGGTGCGTCAGAGGAACTAGGTCGCAATTGACGTCAGTGTGTACAGTGAAGGGACATCACCCCTGTTGTGGACTTCCTTAACTATAAGAACATTCATCCATGATACACATTTCCAGGTGTACTGTTTCCTGGTTAGTGAAGTCATCGAAACGTCTCTTAAGATAATTTCTTTTGGTAAACTAGGAAAGTAGGCAAGACATGTTTTTGATCCACACCTCATGTTGCTTCTCGCTCTTGGATAATAGCAACAAATATACATATTTATGGTGCTGTTTTTTAGTGTGAAGCGGTGAAGCTGTGGAACCTGCCCCCTCTTATCGTGTACCTGATATGAAGTAAGTCGTCGTAACTGTATTTGTTCACCGACGCACTCAGAGCCATTTAAACTTTATTATTATGGTGAGACTTTCATGGTCGAACTTTAAGACGGTGTGGAAGAGTCGGCCTAGTTAAATGGTGGCAGTTGTTTGAAAGTTTTCTCAGAAATTTGACTAGTGTCACAGAAGTGTTTAAGACAGGGCTGGTCATGGTGTTGCAGAGCCTCTACATAACTCACAGCTGCGGACGAAGCTGTTACTCCTATTTGACTTTAGCCAGGCTGTTTCCCTTTCCACCTATTATGACCACCTGAGCATCATTATGTAAATTCCTAAACAGATTTCCTATGTAATCTTTCACCTGGCTAAGGATAGCACTTGGCTTCACAGTACTTGTGACCCGTTATTCTGTTCCTAAATTATTCTGTATCATCTGGCTTATACGCCTGCCGCTGCTACTACCTAGAGAGAAGACTCTTTTTCCCTTAATCTCTTCTGTTACTGGCCTACAGGCAAGTACAAACGAACAGAGAATAGAAGTACCTGAAATTAAGTTCTACTGACGAATGCCTCTGAGTGCTACAGACCTGCTCTCTGCGTTCCATTACGAGCGTGGCTTTGTTGTCGCTGAACTGCTCACCTAATGCTGAAACCTGTGCTGAGAGACGACGTTCTAATCGCTATAGAATAGGTATCATCCGATTTTGGGAAAACTATTCCACGAAAAAATTTGGTAATTGTACATCTTACAGTCTGACATCTTCGCTCAAAAGAGGACTGAATTGCTTTTAGTTATTCGACATAGTTACTGTAGTACATGAAATTGAGTAAAGAACTGCCCGAAATTTAAAGAGCTTGCATAGCTAAAAACTCTTTGAATAAACTTTGTGTACTACTGATTTTAGCTTAAAGTATTGCTGTTCTTGCGAAATCAATATAAGATATCGAAATTTTATCTAAAAAAACAGGGTGTTCGCAAACCCCCGTTACAAACTTCTAGGACGTGTAGAGAAAAGTCAGTACATAATATTTTGAATAGGAAACCATGCCGGCCGTTGTGGCTGAGCGTTTCTAGGCGCTTCAGTCCGGAACCGCGCTGCTCCTACCGTCCCGGGTTCGAATCCCGCCTCGGGCATGGGTGTTTATGATGTCCTTAGGTTAGTTAGGTTTAAGTAGTTCTACGTTCTAGGGGACTGATGACCTCAGATGTTAAGTCCCATAGTGCTCAGAGCCATTTGAACCATTTTTTAGGAAACCATGTCTATATACGTACCCTTCCCGTTCTACGATAGTTTCTGTTCAGATGTGTAATGCGTACGCGTCTAAGGAGGGAAAGAGAAAGGTCTCAGAGCTGCCTGTCTTGCTATACACCAGAGTGGGCAGGATGACGTGTACTACGTCAGACAATCATCTAATGTCTATTAACGCCTGCCTTGCTGCGACTACTGTAGAGACAGAACAAGTTCTCCTGGTACGAGTTCTGGGCTGTGCACTAGACACTGAAGAGACACCACGTGGGGTAAAGAGAGCATACCACAACATACTTGGTAAGTACAATGTCTGTAAAAACATTGGTGGTCACCACACTGTGTCGCTGTTGTAATGCAACAGCACTGTTCTGTACATAGACTGTGCTGATTTCCTTTTCTTTTTGGAATGGTGCAAACATGGACGGGTAATGTTTAAGCGTTTATTCAGACAAATGTGCTTCAGTGATAAGGATGTTTCATTCTGTTTCCTTTCGAATTGTTGCGTAATACTTGTACAGCCTCACGCCTAGTTCAGTTTCTTCAACGGTGGTGGATGAGTTAAATATCTGAGCGAAACAGTCGTAGAACGGAAACAGTACTTTTCCAGACATGATTTCCTATTCAAAATATTATGTACTTATTTCCAAGTCCTAAAAGATTGTACTGGAAATTTCCGAACATACTGTATAAAGCAGAACGATATCACATTTCATTCTTGTCTTATTGCTTTATACGTACATCAAAAAAGATTTTGCATCACCACGGTTCCCAGAACTCCTGAAGATAGACGTTGACTGTGGATATTGTATCACAGACACAGTCCCTTGGCTGTTGGGAGATGACAGTAAACCCGCCCAAAGATGTAAGCAACCATGCATGAGTAGCGCCTGTTAGACGGAGGGGGTCCGACACCCGATCAGTTCCAGTCATTCCACGATGAAGAAGGTACACGGCTCGTGTTGTCTGTAGTTCCGCCATGCTAGAAGGTCAATACCGCGGTTGGATCGCGTCCGCATTGTTACTCTGTACCTAGAAGGGCTCTCAACAAGGAAAGTGTCCAGGTGTCTCGGAGTGAACCAAAGCCATGTTGTTCGAACATGGAGAAGATACAGAGAGATAGGAACTGTCGATGACATGCCCCCCTCAGGTCACCCAAGGGCTACTACACTAGTAGATGACCGCTACCTATGGATTACGACTCGGAGGAACGCTGACAGCAACGCCACCATGTTGAATAATACTTTCCGTGTAGCCACAGGGGACGTCGTGTTACGACTCAAACTGTGCGCAACATGCTGCATGATGCGCTACTACACACCTGACGTTCATGGCGAAATCCATCTTTGCAACCACGACACCATGCAGCGAGGTACAGATGGGACCAACAACATGCCCAATGGACCGTTCAGGATTGGCATCAGGTTCCCTTCACCGATGAGTGTCGCATGTGCCTTCAACCAATCGTCGGAGACGTGTTATGAAGCAAACCGTTCAGGCTGAACGCCTTAGACACACTGTCCAGTGAGAGCAGCAAGGTGGAGGTTCCCTGCTGTTATGAGATGGGATTATGTGGTGCCGCTGGTGGTCATGGAGGTCGGCATAACGGCTGTATGATACATGAAGACCATCCTCCGACCCATAGTGCAACCATGTCGGCAGTATATGGGCGAAGCATTCGTCTCCATGGACGACAATTCGCACCCCCATCTTGCACATCTTGTGAATGACTTCCTTCAGGATAACGACATCTGTCGAATACAGTGGCCAGCATACTCTTTAAACATGAACCCTATCGAAAATACCTTTGATAGACTGAAATGGGCTACTTATGGACGACGTGCCCACCCCTGCTCCCTCCCCCAACCCCTCTGAGGGATCTACGCCGAATCGCCGTTTCGGAGTGGGACAATCTGGACCAACAGTGCCTTGATGAACTTGTGGATAGTATGCCTCGACGAACACAGGCGTGCATCAGCTCAAGAGGATGTGCTACTGGGTATTAGAGGTACCGGTGTGTACAGCAATCTGGACTACCACCTCTGAAAGTCTCGCTGTATGTTGGTACAACGTGCAATGTTTGTTTTTTATGAGTTGTTAAAAGGGCGGAAATGATATTTACGTTGATCTCTATTCCAATTTTCTGTACAGATTCCGGAACTCTCGGAATTGATGTGAGGCAAAACTTTTTTTGATGTGTGTGTAGGCACTGGAAGGTGGTGCACGGCACGCAGTATTCCGGTTCTATACATCGGAAGTCATGTAGTCGTAACGGTCATTCATATCTTATCAATATCATTTATTAATACAAAAATTAAACTCACTGTTTTCGTTTCTTATTTATTTATTAATTTTGCATGTGGCAATGAGCAAATAGACATGTATGTTGTATGATAAATATTAGAATCTCTTTTATTCACCGTGTTACGGAAGTGACTCGTCCACAGCAAAGAGACAGGACGAGTTAATTCGTTCACGGCAGTCCAAAGGTTAACTTAATCGATAAGGTAACCAATAAAGGGTCACTGAATGCAACTGGGGACAGCTTTAAACGAAGTGAAGGCCTATAAGACACTTATTGATGCACCAAGGAATTATCTGGCAGTGTTGGGAACCGATGCTGGAGGAAGTAAAAATAATGAAAGGGAACCAAGATAAGAATACGCTACGCAGCTTCCGAAAGATTTAGTAGTATTTGTGTAAATATGAAGAGACTGGCACAGAGAATAGCAGTGTGTTTTGTTGCATCTCACCTGGTTTTGGAATGAACACTAGTACAACAGCAGTAAGGAATTTCTGTGGCAATGACCTGTAAACTGACGAGAAAAATAATAATAAATAAAAAAACAGCACACACTGTTTTGGATATTTGTCATTCCTTAATAACGACACAGAGTCTAAAACCAACAAGGTTTTAGTTAAATTCTGCTTAGAATCCTGCCCCCTTCCTGGGCTGCTTGTTCACCTACTGGCATTTGAAATTCACTGTCGATAACTTCTGTCGATAACTTCTGTCGCTGTGTGTCTTTGGCTGTATAGTGGGCCTCGTTATTCACGTTGTAAGTGTTGTCTTTCTGCATGTGTGTATTAGGATTCTTGGTCGCTGTATCCTCACCTTCTGTCAAGATGTCAGCTGATGCATTCTGAAAAGTTGCGTGAATAAGAACTGTACGAATTTAGATTGGAATCCCATTGTTTATGGCATGTTAGTCGTATATTAAATAAAGTTTGATAAAGGCTGTTCTGTAACCGAAGTAAATCAGAGATTCAGATTCTTATGATCACTTTCTGTAAGGACTTGAAGGAATTTGGAGACATGAAAAGATATGTACACCGTGTAAATGAATTTGCAAACAAAGTCTGTGATAGTATGACTTGCTTTTGTTACACCAAAACGACGTGGTATGGACTGTATGGAGAATTTTAGTTCGCTACCTTCTTTTCAGGATACTACACTCAGCTGAAACATTGACAAGAACTGTCATTTCCCTTTCCATTGCAATCACAACTTGATGCAATCTGGTCTGGAAAATTAACCAACCAGGGAGGGGTGATATGCATGTCGAATACAACGATGCATCTGTGATCATGACTGCATAAAACCAGAGAAGTCGTCTATTGATCAAAATCGGCAGATAAATCACAACCCACACCAGTCTCTGTTGTGGCTTTGCATAGCCGAAACTGTAATATTAATTGTCAAAAAATATTGCCAGAAAACTATGTGTGGTCTGTCTCATCCCCCAAATCGACCAGGTAGAATGGCCTCGTGAATCAGCACCTATTGTCTCTATTTTCATTATTGGCGTCTGACAGATGCGTTTATGCAAAGTTTGTGGTTTGAGGCTCCATTATTCAAGAGCGGTGTGCCTGATGGCACGCTTGTTTGTATGCGTGCGTGCGTTCGTAAGTATGTGTGTGTGTGTGTGTGTGTGTGTGTGTGTGTGTGTGAGCGTGTGAGTACATGTGCGTGTTTGTGTGTGTGTGTGTGTGTGTGTGTGTGCGTGTGTGTGTGTGTGTGTGTGTGTGTATTGTGTGTTGTGTGTGTGTGTGTGTGTGTGTGTGTGTGTGTGAGAGAGAGAGAGAGAGAGAGAGAGAGAGCAAAATATAGGTAGAGAGAGGAAGAATGCGTGTCTTATAAAAAAAAACAAAGACAGAAAGCGACACGCTGAACATCGATGCTATCTACGAATTTGGAGTTACTTTAGAGCGCCACAACTGGAGATGAATCTGAGATGGACACCTGCGACACTGAAATGAAGCTCTGTCACAGCGGAGGCTTCCAGTGAGACAAATGGTGAACGAAGTACCATAAGCATGAATGATTATGACTTTGACGTTGATTGATCGTCTTCTCTGATTATCTTGATTCGCACAACGTATTAACTGAGAAGATGGGTGGAGACATACAAAGGAACGTTTTCAGACTATAAATATCTACAAAACTCCCGCAGTTGATAGAGCATTATTACACCGTTACATTCTCTTGTGCACAATACGCAGATTGTAAGGCTATACCACTCTGCAGTCAAGGTTGCAAAATACTAACACGAATCCTTTACAGGAGAACGGAAAAATTGGTAGAAGCCGGCCTCTGGGAAGATCAGTTTGAATTCCGGAGAAATTAGGAACACGCAAGGAAATACTGACCCTACAACCTAACTTAGAAGATTGATTAAGGAAAGGCAAACCTATGTTTCTAGCATTTTTAGACTCAGAGAAAGCTTTTGACAATGTTGACTGGAATACTTTCTTTCAAATTCTGAAGGTGGCAGGAGTAAAATACCGGGACCTAAAGGTTATTTACAATTTGTATAGAAACCAGCTGGCAGTTATAAGAGTCGAGGGGACGACACGGAAGCAGTGGTTGAGAAGGAAGTAAGACAGAGTGGTAGTCTATCCCCGATGTTATTAAATCTGTATATTGAGCAAGCAGTAAAGGAGACACAAGAAAAATTTTGGAGTAGGAATTAAAATACAGGGGGAAGAAATAGAAACTTTGAGATTTGCCGATGACGTTGTAATTCTGTCAGAGACAGCAAAGGACGTGAAAGAGCAGATGAAAGGAATGGACGGTGTCTTGAAACGAGGATATAAGATGAACATCAATAAAATCAAAACAAGGGTATTGGGATGTAGTCGCATTAAATCACCTGATGCTGAGGGAATTAGATGAGGAAATCAGACACTTAAAGTAGTAGATCAGTTTTGCTGTTTGGGAAGCAAAATAATTGATGATGGTCGACGTAGGAATCATATAAAATTTAGACAGGCAATGGCAAGAAAAGAATTTCTGACGAAGAGAAATTTGTCAACATCGAGCACGGAGTTAAGTATCAGGAGGCCCTTTCTGAAAGTATTTGTATGAATTGTGGCCATGTATGGAAGTGAAACATGCACGAAAACCAGTTTAGACTAGAAGAGAAGTTTTTGAGATGTGGGGGAACAGAAGAATATTGAAGATTAGTTGGATAGAGTAAGTAACTAATGAGCAGGGACTGATTGGATTTGGGGAAACGAGAAATCTGTGGTACAACCTGACTAGAAGAAGGGATCGGTTCGTAGGACACATTCTGAGGTATTAGGGGATCACCAGTTTAGTACTGTAGGGTAGCGTGGGGGGTGGGGCTAAAATAGTAGAGGGAGAGCAAGAAATTAATACAGTAAGCTGATTCAGAAGGATATAAACTGCAGTAGCTATTCGGAGATGAAGAGGCTTGCACAGGATAGAGTAGCATGGAGAGCTGCGTCAAACAAATCTTTCGACTGAAGATTAGAACAGCAACCACAACCATTCTGCGTATGTGAAATTTCAGCATACCTTTTCATATCGTTCGTCATATTAGATGTTTCAGGGAAGTCTGCTACTGCGTCATTCATGATTTAAATAATCTAAGCTGCACCAGTTACTTATATTCTGATGATTAGCAAGTAGTAACATGTGAAACTTGCTCAAGCCACTACATAGGACATACTGGTAGGAATTTTCAAATTAGATACAGTGCACACATCAACTGTTACACAGATAACTAGTTTACAAAGTCAGCAAGAGCAACACGCTTAAAAACACTGAACACCCATTCGAAAACATAGAATCTTAAGATACTCCACCATTTCCAAAAATCTCATACAATGGGTTTAAGGAAGGAGCATGAGTTTTTCTACCCCACGAGTGGCAAAATAGATAGTGAATGAGTAAATTCTTGAAATGTTTAGCCTGAATATGATAACTGTAATAATTTTCATAGATAAGTACATTTCTCGTGCATTTCCTCATTAAAAATAATGTAATCGACAATTTGGCAATTTGTGTACAACTCTTTGTCAACCATATTGTAGCATGTTTTGTATACAGTGTAAGTGATGATTTGCGAGTATGTGATAATCTGTGTAACAGAGGAGGCACAACACCTGTAAGCAGACAAACCAAAATACAAGTTCTAACATTAACATTTAAAAATACTCATAGATTTATATTGCCTGATTTTCCGATTCCACTCTAATCGCAAAAAGACGCAAGAGAGGCAAAAAATCATACATGCAAACATCATGAAAACATATTCGGGTAAATAATGCACAATGCACTTAAAATGAGAATAAATTCTCTAAAAGCGTTGTGCTAAGCATCAAAACGTAAGCAATTGGTGAAGTTTTTACTATTTAAATCACACCTTTTCATTCTTCAATTTTATCTATGTGTTTATTTACTTACATGAGACGAAAATGTCAGCAATATGGACAATACATATATTGTTTTGTTATTTCCTCTTTTTTGAGGCTAATAAAACGCTGTTTGTCGTAAGGATCACAGTAGTTAATCTCGGCGAAGTAGCAGGATCGTCTCTCCTTATCCAGGCAACGTGGATAAGGGTTTGGTCTTGCAGTTTAATACACTGCCTTATTACACAAGATTAGTCTGAAAGATTCAAATGTTGAAATGGGTGTGAATTTCTAAGGGACCAAGCTACTGAGGTCATCGGTCCCTAGACATACAACACTACTTAAACTAGCTTATGCTAAGAACAACACACACACCCATGCCCGAGGGAGGACTAGAACCTCCAGCGGGAGGGGAAGCGCAGTCCGTGCAATGACGTCTCAAACCTCTCGGCCCCTCCTCGCGGCTCTGAAGGATTCATCCGATATTACAAGACTTATATTCTATGAGGCAATGGAAACCACTGCATTAAAGACACGTAACGTGTATCCACAGGACATGTGGCCTGTAATTGAAGAAGTGTCATGATGATCTCTCCATTGGCAAAAGATTCCGGAATAGTCCCCCATTCGGATCTCCGGGTGGGGCTGCCAAGGGGGTGGTTACCATGAGAAAAAGATTGAATAATCTACGAAATGGTAACGTTCTACGAGTCGGGGCGTGGAATGTCAGAAGCTTGGATGTGGTAGGGAAACTAGAAAATCAGAAAAGGGAAATGCAAAGGAGCAACCTAGATATAGTAGGGGTCAGTGAAGTGAAGTGGAAGGAAGACAAGGGGATTTCTGGTCAGAGGAGTATCGGGTAATATCAACAGCAGCAGAAAATGGTATAACAGGTATAGGATTCGTCATGAATAGGAAGGTAGGGGAGAGGGTGTGTTTACTGTGAACAGTTCAGTGACCAGGTTGTTCTAATGAGAATCGACAGCAGACCAACACCGAAAACGATAGTTCAGGTATACATGACGACGTCGCAAGCTGACTGAAGATGAACAGATAGAGAAAGTGTATGAGGATATTGAAAGGGTAATGCAGTATGTAAAGGAGGACGAAAATCTAATAGTCATGGGCGACTGGAATGCAGTTGTAGGGGAAGGAGTAGAAGAAAAGGTTACAGGAGAATATGGGCTTGGGACAAGGAATGAAAGAGGAGAAAGGCTAATTGAGTTCTGTAACAAGTTTCAGCTAGTAATAGCGAATACCCTGCTCAAGAATCACAAGGGGAGGAGGTATACTTGGAAAAGGCCGGGAGATACGGGAAGATTTCAGTTAGATTACATCATGGTCAGGTAGAGATTCCGAAATCAGATACTGGATTGTAAGGCGTACCCAGGAGCATATACAGACTCAGATCACAATATAGTAGTGATGAAGATTAGGCTGAAGTTCAAGACATTAGTCAGGAAGAATCAATACGCAAAGAAGTGGGATATGGAAGTACTAAGGAATGACGAGATATGTTTGCAGTTCTCTAACGCTGTAGATACAGCAATAAGGAATAGCGCAGTAGGCAGTACAATTGAAGAGGAATGGACATCTCTAAAAAGGGCCATCACAGAAGTTGGGAAGGAAAACATAGGTACAAAGAAGGTAGCTGCGAAGAAACCATGGGTAACAGAAGAAATACTTAAGTTGATTGATGAAAGGAGGAAGTACAAACATGTTCCGGGAAAATCAGGAATACAGAGGAATGAAATAAACAGGAAGTGCAGGGAAGCTAAGACGAAATGGCTGCAGGATAAATGTGAAGACATCGAAATAGATATGATTGTCGGAAGGACAGACTCAGCATACAGGAAAGTCAAAACAACCTTTGGTGACATTAAATGCAACGGTGGTAACATTAAGAGTGCAACGGGAATTCCACTGTTAAATGCAGAGGAGAGAGCAGACAGGTGGAAAGAATATATTGAAAGCCTATATGAGGGTGAAGATTTGTCTGATGTGATAGAAGAAGAAACAAGAGTCGATTTAGAAGAGATAGGGGATCCAGTATTAGAATCGGAATTTAGAAGAGCTTTGGAGGACTTACGGTCAAACAAGGCAGAAGGGATAGATAACATTCCATCAGAATTTCTAAAATCATTGGGGCAAGTGGCAACAAAACGACTATTCACGTTGGTGTGTAGAATATATGAGTCTGGCGACATACCATCTGACTTTCGGAAAAGCATCATCCACACAATTCCGAAGACGGCAAGAGCTGACAAGTGTGAGAATTATCGCACAATTAGCTTAACAGCTCATGCATCGAAGCTGCTTACAAGAATAATATACAGATGAATGGAAAAGAAAATTGAGAGTGCGCTAGGTGACGATCAGTTTGGATTTAGGAAAATCAAAGGGACGAGAGAATCAATTCTGACGTTACGGTTAATAATGGAAGCAAGGCTAAAGAAAAATCAAAACACTTTCATAGGATTTGTCGACCTGGAAAAGGCGTTCGACAATATAAAATGGTGCAAGCTGTTCGAGATTCTGAAAAAAGTAGGGGTAAGCTATAGGGTAAGACGGGTCATATACAATATGTACAACAACCAAGAGGGAATAACAAGAGTGGACAATCAAAAACGAAGTGCTCGTATTAAGAAGGGTGTAAGACAAGGCTGTAGCCTTTCGCCCCTACTCTTCAATCTGTACATCGAGGAAGCAATGATGGAAATAAATGAAAGGTTCAGGAGTGGAATTAAAATACAAGGTGAAAGGATATCAATGATACGATTCGCTGATGACATTGCTATCCTGAGTGAAAGTGAAGGAGAATTAAATGATCTGCTGAACGGAATGAACAGTCTAATGAGTACACAGTATGGTTTGAGAGTAAATCGGAGAAAGACGAAGGTAATGAGAAGTAGTAGAAATGAGAGCAGCGAGAAACTTAACATCAGGATTGATGGTCACGAAGTCAATGAAGTTAAGGAATTCTGCTACCCAGGCAGTAAAATAACCAATGACGGACGGATCAAGGAGGACATCAAAAGCAGACTCGCTACGGCAAAAAAGGCATTTGTGGCCAAGAGAAGTCTACTAATATCAAATACTGGCCTTAATTTTAGGAAGAAATTTCTGAGGATGTACGTCTGGAGTATAGCATTGTATGGTAGTGAAACATGGACTGTGGGAAAACCGGAACAGAAGAGAATCGAAACATTTGAGATGTGGTGCTATAGACGAATGTTGAAAATTAGGTGGACTGATAAGGTAGGGATTGAGGAGGTTCTATGCAGTATCGGAGAGGAAAGGAATAAGTGGAAAACACTGATAATGAGAAGGGACAGGATGATAGGACATCTGCTAAGACATGAGGGAATGACTTCCATGGTACTAGAGGGAGCTGTAGAGGGCAAAAACTGTAGAGGAAGACAGAGATTGGAATACGTCAAGCAAATAATTGAGGACGTAGGTTGCAAGTGCTACTCTGAGATGAAGAGGTTAGCACAGGAAAGGAATTCGTGGCGGGCCGCATCAAACCAGTCAGTAGACTGATGACCAAAAAAAAAAGATTCTACGAGGGAGTGCTGACAAGCACGTACTTACTTCGAATTTTATATGTTAGTACCCTTGGAGTTTTTTGAAAGAAACAAACGTTATTAGTATACTACATCTGTATTCTTCATCTCTATATATTGACACACATCTAAAAAATTTTGCATCACCTCGGTTCCGAGTGTTTCAGAACCTGTACAGAAAACTGGAATATAGATCAACATAAACATCATTTCCGCTCTTTTTATTGCTCATGAAAACCACACATTGCATGTTGTAGCACCATACAGCGAGACATTCAGAGGTGGTGGTCCAGAATGCTGTACACACCGGTACCTCTACTACTCAGTAGCACATCCTCTTGCATTGATGCATGCCTGTATTCGTCGTGGCACACTATCCAAAAGTTCGTCAAGCACTGTTGGTCCAAATTCTCGCACTCCTCAACCGCGATTCAGAGTGGTTGTTGGGTCACGTCGTCCATAAACAGCTCTTTTCAGTCTATCAAAAAAAAAACGGTTCAAATGGCTCTGAGCACTATGGGACTTAACATCTTAGGTCATCAGTCCCCTAGAACTTAGAACTACTTAAACCTAACTAACCTAAGGACATCACACACATCCATGCCCGAGGCAGGATTCGAACCTGCGACCGTAGCAGTCCCGCGGTTCCGGACTACAGCGCCAGAACCGCACGGCCACAGCGGCCGGATTCAGTCTATCCCAGGCACGTTCGATACGGTTCATGCCAGGAGAACATGCTGCCCACTCTAGTCGAGTGATGACGTTATCCTGAAGGAAGTCATTCAGAAGATGTGCAAGATGTGGGGGGGGGGGGGGGCTCGAATTGTCGTCCATGAAGACGAATACGTCGCCAATATGCTACCGATATGGTTGCACTGTCGGTCGGAGGATGGCATTCACGTATTGTACACCCGTTACGGCGTCTTCCATGTCCACCAGCAGCGTACGTCGGCCATGCATAATGCCACCCCAAACCGTCAGGATACCTCCACCTTGCTGCACTCGGACAGTATGTCTAACACGTTCAGCCTGACCGGGTTGCCTGCAAACACGTCTCCGACAATCGTCTGGTTGAAGGCATATGCGATGCTCACTGGCAAAGACAACGTGATGCCAATCCTGAGAGGTCCATTCGGCATGTTATTGAGCCCATCTGTACCACGCTGCATGGTGTCGTGGGTGCAAAGATGGACCTCACCATGGACGTCGGGAATGAAGTTGCGCATCATGCAGCCTGTTATGCGCAGTTTGAGTCGTAACATGACGTCCTATGGCTGCACGGAAAGCAATATTCAACATGGTGGCGTTGCTGTCAGTGTTCCTCCGAGCCATAATCCGTAGGTAGCCGTCATCCATTGCAGTAGTAGCTCTTGGGTGGCGTGAACGAGGCATTTCATCGATATTTCCTGTCTTCCTGTATCTTCCCCATGTTCGAACATCATTGCTTTGTTTCACTCAGAGACGCCTGAACACTTCCTTTATTGAGAGCCCTTCCTGCGGCATTGACCGTCTAGGCATGTTTGAGGTACAGACAACACGAGCCATGTACCTCCTTCCGGTGGAAAGACCGGAACTGATTGGCTGTCGGACACCTCCATTTATTAGGCAAGCTCATCCATGGTTGTTTACATCTTTGGGCGGGTTTACTGACATCTCTGAGGAGTCAAATGGACTGTGTCTGTTATACAATATTCACAGTCAACGTCTATCTTCAGGAGTTATGGAAACCAGGTCGACGCAAAACTTTTTTTTGATGTTTGTATTTCTCAACATATTCACCTTGAGACGACCACGTTTCCCCCTAGGAGAGGCTAATTTCTGGTTATAGTCAATGCAGAATGTCTGAATGTTTGACATCTACATCCTCACCTCTGCTTGCACCGCTTCATCGTTAACAAAGTGAAGTCTTTGGAGATGTTTAAGTTTTGGAAACAGATGAAAATCGAATGTGGACAAGTCGGGACTGTATGGAGGATGATCGATGATAGTGAATACAAGGTGTCGGATTGTTGCATAATCACAATGATCGTGTGTGGTTTGTAATTGTCATGCTGAAGGAGAGGTGCTCCATGTGTCGACGAGGCCTTCGAATTCTAAAGCCGATTACAGCACGCTTTTTCTCACGCTCCGACGTAGTTACTTTGAACTTCGCCATGATACATGCTACAATTTGTAGTCCTCAAGTGGCAGAATGTCGCAAATACATAGACATTGGGAATTCAGATGAAGAATGTTGGTGGCGGTTGTTTTATTTAAATATCTCCAAGACTTTTCACATAAAAAAGTCGGAGGTTATCCTTATCAGCAAACCGTCTTATATGAAGGACGGCCAGGAATTCCCCAAGTAGCCACGGCCTTTGCCAACGTGTTGTATATCTATCACCTGGCTGCACACTTCCTCCATCGCCACGCGACACTGTCTGAGTGTAAGGAGGAGGTAAAGGGGGAAACTGCGAACACAACACATTTAGATAGAAATGCAGTCACGCTGATACGACTTCATATTTCACATTTCCGAAAAACATACATCACAAAGAAAACAAATTATCAATATCATTTAATTAGTTTTGGTGGAATGAAGAGATATAGCAATCTTTATGTGGTTATTTGGCAGGCTTAGGAACAGACGAAGATAATTTCAGAAATTTTCGCAAATGTATATATATATACTGACCGAAATATTTTATTACTTTTGCAAACTTGTTCTGCAGATGCATGAAATGTATTCACAGTGGCGAATATGTACAACCATCACCTGTATAATAGAACGACAACAATGAAAATTTGTGCCAGACCGACACTCGAACCCGCATTTACCACTCATCGTGAGAGATCGCCTTACCATTTGGCTATCCGAGCACGACTCACGGCCAGAACCAAAATTCCATACTTCGACCATCATGCGTCTGTAATCTGTACTCGTACATCCATTACATATATTCGTGTACAGGAGAGAAATTTTACTTGAAAGTCGGTGCTGAATATGATATTGCAGTGTCTTGCTATTCCGAGTTACGATTTATAGTTCCTTTGGACATCCATGTGGTACCTGTTGACTTTTTTTTTTTTTTTTGGGTCATCAGTCTTCTGACTGGTTTGATGCGGCCCGCAAAAAAAAAAAAATGGTTCAAATGGCTCTAAGCACTATGGGACTTAACATCTGTGGTCATCAGTTCCTAGACTGAGAACTACTTAAACTTAACTAACCTAAGGACATCACATACATCCACGCTTTTTGCTTGATGTTATTCGAATTCCTCCTTTACCGTTTTTGCCCTCTACGCCTCCCTCTAGTACCATGGAAGTTACTGTGCGATGTCGTACCAGATATTCTACCACCCTGTCCCTTCACCTTGTACATTCCTTTCCTCGCCGATTCTCTGTAGACCCTCGTCAATTAAATGTTATCAATTCAACTAACTTTCAACAGTCGTCTGTAGCATCACATCTCAAATACATTGATTCTCTTCTTTCCCGGTTTTCCCACAGCCCATGTTTTACTACCCTACAATGCTGTGCTTCAAACGTACATTCTCAGATAAATCTTCCTCAAATTAAGGCATATGTTTGATAATTGTAGACGTCTCTTGGCGAGGAATGTCCTTTCTGCGAGTGATAGTCTCGTTTTTATGCCCTGCTTGCTCCATCCGTCACTGATTGTTTTGCTGCCTAGGTAGCAGAATTCCTTAACCTCATCTACTTCGTGATCACCAACTCTGATGTTTTCTTGCTGTTCTCATTGCTACTATTTCTCACTACTTTCGCTTTCTTCGATTTACTCTCACTTCATTTTCTGTACCTATTAGACTGTTCGTTCCATTCAGAAGATCTTTTAATTTTTCTCAATTTTAATTGAGGATAGCGACATCACCAGCGGATCTCATAATTAATACTTCTTCACTTTGAATTTTAATTCCATTCTTGAAACTTCCTTTTATCGCCCTCATTACTTTTTCGATATACAAATTGAACAGTAGGGGCGAGAGTCTACATACCTGTGTTACACCCTTTTCAATTCGAGCATTTCGTTCTTGATCTTCCACTCTTATTGTTCCTCATTGGCTCTCATACATTTTGGATATTACCCCTCTTTACCCAAAGCTTACACCTTTTTCTCTCTGAATTTCACACGTCTTGCACGATTTAACACTGTCGAATACTTGTAGCAGGCAGACATATACCATGAATGTGTCTTGATTTTTCTTTAGTCTTGTTCCGGTTATCAACCGCAACTTTATAGCTGCCCCTCTGGTGCCTTTACCTTCCCTAAAGAATAGCTGACCGTCATCTAACATGTCCGCAGTTTCGTTCTTCTGTGTATCATTCATGTCAACAACTTGGCTGGTTCAAGTGTTGTACAGACTGTACGATAATTCTCGCACACGTCGGCAGTTACTATCGTTCTTATTGTGTGGATGATGGTTTTCCGAAAGGCTGATGTTATATCGACAGACTCAAACATTAAACACACCAACGTTAATAGCCGTTTTGTTGTCAGTTTTCCCCAAATGAGTTCAGAAATTATGATGGAATATTATCCATCCCTTCTGCCTATTCCATCTTAAGTCTTACAAAGCTGTTTTAAGCTTTGATTCTAATACTGGGACCCCCATACCCTCTATATCGACTCCCTTTTTTTCTTGTAACACTTTATGAGATAAGCCTTCCCCCTCATAGAGGCCTTCAATGTACCCTTTCCACCTATCTGCTCTGCATTTAACAGTGGTACCGCCACTGCACTTTTAATGCTTTTTTGATTTCACCGAAGGTTGTTTTGACTTTTCTATATGCCTAGTCAGTCCTTCCTACAGTCTTAACTTTTTCCATTGCTTCAGATTTTTCAAGCAGCCATTTCGCCTTAGCTTCCCTGCACTTGCTATTTCTTTCATTGCTCAGTATGGCTTCTTCGCAGTTGCTTTCTTTGTATCTATGTTTTTCTTTCCAACTTCAGTGATTGCCCTTTTTAGGGTTCGCCATTCCTCTTCAACTGAACTGCTTATTGAACTACTCCTTATCTCAGCATCTACAGCCACAGAGAAGTTCAAGCATATCTCTTCATTCCTTTGCAAAGGGTAAACTGCGTTCTGTCGAATTGAAGAATATCGTGCACCACAGAGCTAAGTGAAATGTCGCGCTGTACCGACCACTTCCGAAAAGCATCGATAAAAGCCGAGACGGGCTGAGCCTCGGCAGACATGCGTGCAGCATGCAGTTCAGATCACAGTGGGGATAGAAACTTCAGGCAAATCCTAAGCGTCAAAATTCGAAGTTGACCTTCGTTTCAGCTGTAAGTTGCTGGTTCAAGTGGTTCACTTAATAACACGTATGTTTATTGTCCAGTGACAGTCTAGTCGAGAGGCTGAAATTAGAGCAAAAAAAAGCCTTTTGTGTTCTCCGTTTCGGCAGCTGCAATTCAGGTATAACCGTATGGCATGATTTTGTTATGACGTAGTTGCCTCCAGAATAGGTCAGGCGAAATGGGGGTACTCACATAGCGTTGCGCCCTTGGCCTCCAATGGTGATTTATTTTTGTCAAGGTTTGTGAAAAGCTCCGTCCAGAAGCCTCCTTTCCCAAACCTTTTCGGTGAACTGCGACGTTGCACGGCGTTGGCAGTCAATGCACTATCAGCAGACATTCTCTCAAATGTATGGGACTAGTTCGAGTATCGTCTGCCTGTACTTCAAACATCTGATAGTGGGCATAATGAACATTTGTGAAAGATAATTCAAGCTATGATCATATATGTAACTGTAAAATGTACCAGGAATTTGCATGTGTATGAAAGTAAAATCGGTTGCTTCTATTAAGACTAAGAACATTGTAGTCCTGTGCAAGGCCACAGAAATGGTCTTCAATGGAGGTGTGTGTTTCAAAGTAGCGAATTTGCACATGTGATTGTAGGTGTTAAGGTATATATTCCAGAGGACATAATTTTCTTGCTTTGGTCCATACTTGCAAATCTGAAAGTTTGCCGACGGAGTTCTGTTTCACTCTATTTACATCACTAGACTCAACCTGTGAGCAGGTCCCACTACGAGAAATTCTGAAAAACTCTTCTTCAAAAACAATATTTTTGAACAGTTTTCGCATTCAAAATCCATACGCATAGTTTAAGTTTCCTCATATAATTGTTACAAGTTTTGGTCTAGAATTAACAGTTAATAAATTCACGATATTTAAAAATAGATAGTACTGGAATCATTGAGCTATTCAGCTCGAAGCATTAACTTCTGTAAGAACTGTCATTTTCCTTTAAAAGATAGGTCGAGATTCATGTCAACGCAAAAACTGTAATTTAAATTTTATAAACATATTGTAACTATAACTTGACAAGTGTGTAAGCTGAATGCAAGGTAGCAAAATGAATGTCATAACCGAGAAAATTTTAATTATATTTCACTCCAATGCGGTACTTCCACAAACAACCAGCCTTAAAATGTCTTATTCAGATAGTAGCTATACGACTAAACGACCAAAACTGCTCATAGTCCCTGTTGCAGTTCCCTATATAAAGGCTTCCTATTGCATGTTTTATACGGAAATATCTTGGCAGTAGATTAAGGAATGGTGAAGTGCTCAAAAGGGATTGTGGCGTTTTAGTATTGAGTGCCATACAGGTCAGATGTCTAACAGTACTTACTTTGGTCAAATGGGAAGCAATTTTCATGCGAGATTAAAACAACACAAGAATGTTGTCAATTGCGGGGTAGCTTTGACCTTGCATTCGATTCACAATCAGCATCATCTGCAACAGGTTAACGATAATTTAGATGTCTTAAATACTGAGGAGAAAGGTCGTATTCATAACGTGCTGCCGGCCGGTGTGGCCGTGCGGTTAAAGGCGCTGCAGTCTGGAACCGCAAGACCTCTACGGTCGCAGGTTCGAATCCTGCCTCGGGCATGGATGTTTGTGATGTCCTTAGGTTAGTTAGGTTTAACTAGTTCTAAGTTCTAGGGGACTAATGACCTCAGCAGTTGAGTCCCATAGTGCTCAGAGCCATTTGAACCATTTGAACCATAACGTGCTGGGAAAAATTGAAATTTTAAGAAGCCTCCACTCTCATCCTTTTAATACTATTAATGACAGCACAGACCAGTATCAAAAATTATTTTAGTTAATTATGATATAATTTGAGCCACATACGATTTTTATGTGTTTGGTTTTATGAACACTACTGACCATTAAAATTGCTACACCACGAAGATGACATTCTACAGACGCGAAATTTAATCGACAGGAAGAAGATGCTGTGATATGCAAACGATTAGCTTTTCAGCGTAGTCACACAACGTTGGCGCCATTGGCGACACCTACAACGTGCTGACATGAGGAAAGTTTCCAACCGATTTCTCATACACAAACAGCACTTCACCGGCGTTGTCTGATGAAACGTTGCTGTGATGCCTCGTTAAGGAGGAGAAATGCATATCATGACGTTTCCGACGTTGATAAAGGTCGGATTGTAGCCTATCGCGATTGCGGTTTATAGTATCGCGAGGTGGGCTGCTCGCGTTGGTCGAGATCCAATGACTGTTAGCAGAATATGGAATCGGTGGGTTCAGGAGGGTAATACGGAACGCAGTGCTGGATCCCAACGGCCTCGTATCACTACCAGTCGAGATAGGCATCTCATCCGCATGTCTGTAACGGATCGTGCAGCCACGTCACGATCCCTGAGTCAACAGATGGGGACGTTTGCAAGACAACAATCATCTGCACGAACAGTTCGACGACGTTTGCAGCAGCATGGACTATCAGCTCGGATACCATGGCTGCGGTTACACTTGACGCTGCACCACAGACAGGAGCGCCTGCGATGGTGTACTCAACGACGAACCTGGGTGCAACAATGGCAAAACGTCATTATTTCGTATGAATCCAGGTTCAATTTACAGCATCATGATGGTCACATCGCGGTGAACGCACATTGGAAGCGTGTATTCGTCATCGCCATACTTGCGTATCACCCGGCGTGATGGTATGGGGTACCATTGGTTACACGTTTCGGTCATCTCTTGTTCGCATTGACGGCACTTTGAACCGTGGACGATACATTTCAGATGTGTTACCACCCGTGGCTCTACCCTTCATTCGATCCCTGCGAAACCCTACATTTCAGCAGGATAATGCACGACCACATGTAGCAGGTCCAGTAAGGCTCGTCACAATACGCCAGTCACTACTCTTGAGGAGCTGTGGTATCGTGTTGAAGCTGCATGGGCAGCTGTACCTGGACACGCCATCTAAGCTCTGTTTGACTCAATGCCCAGGCGTATCAAGGCCGTTATTACGGCCAGAGGTGGTTGTTTTGGGTACTGGTTTCTCAGGATCTATGCACCCAAATTGTGTAAAAATGTAATCACATGTCAGTTCTAGCATAATATATTTGTCCAATGAATAGCCATTTATCATCTGCATTTCTTCTTGGTGTAGTAATTTTAATGGCCAGTAGTGTAGTTTAGACAATATTGTTCCTTGTTTTTTTTTGTTTTAGTATACGGTACATGTTATCTTCCCACATAATGTTGTGACCATTTCCTCCCATCCCTTTGTTTTCAGTATAATTTTCCCGCTCTTGTGGTTTACGCCGTTCCATCTATCATGGCTCCAGTTTATGCGCCCACACTCACTACTCACTGACAGCAACTACTCTATTTACTATTCACGGTTTTCATGCTTTTAGGCCCGGTCGGGCACTATGGAAAATGTCCACGCAATCCATGAAAGTTTATCTACATAATGCGTTCTTTCTTATTGTTACTCATTCGGTTAAGTGTTTGTTATGTTAAAATGTCCCGTCTTCCTTATGATTGATTCATTTAGAAGTTCTTACGTGTCTGTTGTTGCTTATCCGTTAAGTTTATAAAGTTTTTTTTTAAGGATACTTGCCCTACTAGTCTGCTGACATATTCTTTTAATCCTTACAGTTAATACCAGATGATAGTGTTTTAGTATTCCGTAACCGATCGTGGAAGCAACAAAAATGCTGTTGGTTCAGCTACTGTTGTGCGGTTCCTTCAGCTTACAAAATTCAAGTGCAAACTTCTGCTCACCAAAGTTAAGCTGCCTGATGTACTGAGAAATTGAATGAAATCTTAAATCAGCCCAACCCAATTACTGTTTAAAACTTCGAAAATGAGCCAGAAATCCAAGAGGTAGTAGTGAAATCAGGTTATATCAGAGAATCAGACGTGTGAGCAGCTGCCACGTCACCTGCTTTGGATGATAATCTGAAGTCTGAAATGTGGAAATACGGACATAATTCATCAACTTATTAAGCCACGCCTAACGCCACTGCCTAACAAGGAGAGTTACAGATTTTTGGAGGAACGGCGTCATTGTTAGACTATCGAAGAAATTGGAGAGGTATCATGCTTCTCTTGGTGACAGGCAAAGTCTTTTTCCATCGTTCTTCTAAGAAGGTTACGTAAAGGAGCAGACTGTCGACTACGAGAAAAACCGGCCGGCGTTAGAGGCGGGATATTCTGCTCTGATAAAATATCTGTCCTGTGATACATAATGGAACAGTGTACAGAGTCCAACTGTCGACTGTGCCTGAACTTCATCGATTTAAAAAACATACAAGGAGAATCATTATTATATAATATTGTAAGCCGATACGGAATTCCTAGGCTTACCGTTCTTCTAGCAGAAACAATACGAAGTTTTCAGCTAATCGTTACCAGTCTGGATGGAATGGTCGGTTCTGTGGTAACTAAGAAAGTAAGAAAGTAAGTAGGTAATTGGTGATAAGACAAGCGCAGTGTATATAAAGAGGAAATGTAGCTACTCAGATTAAAGTGCAACAGTAGGTATTTCAAGATGGCTGAGGATTCCGTATTTGAGCGGAGTTATGTGTAATAACCGGGACGTAGATGCATGTGTCAGCATCAGTACTGGGAAAGCTTCTGCAGTCTTTCAACGAATCCTATGCAGTTTTACTTTATATGTCCATCCACAAAGCTTCGGCTGTGTTTTTCTATCATCCTATCGATGGTAATCTATGCTTGTGAGAACTAGAAAACGTCAGCAAAATCAACACAGAAGCTCAATGATTTTCACTGACAATAAATGCTTGACGCGGATTTTGAAAACCACTTATTGCAACCACTTTCCTCATAATGAAGTGCTGAGAAAGAGACAGCGGTCTACGCAGCCTGCACAAAGTCACCGCTGAAAGAAGACAGAAACTTGCGGAACATCCTTTGTGAAGAAAGAAAAATTCCGAAATCATAAATGTTGCTGACGCCAGCGCATGGATACAGGAGTAGAGAAAACGATGTCATAATACCGTAATTAACTTTTGAATATGATATTGGAAGGACGCTGAGAACGTGGTAACTGATCGAGTTCGCCGGTGAAAACTTGCTTCCCGATATACTACTTAGCATTCCAGATACATGGTCTCAATGATGATGTTTAAAGGTGTAAACTTTTACGGACAGATTGTGTTGAACAATGAATACATCGACTTTCATGGCATTCTTTAGTTGGAATATAGCACTCTGTTCGTGCTTTTAGGTGTTTCATGTCATCCTATGAAATAGTCTACCTCGTTTGTTTCCCCTGATGTTTCAGCTGGCGAGGGGATCGTGTCGGTAATGCGGATTTTAACACATCCTCAAAATGGGAGGGGGCCAAAGAGTCTACTGAACAGGGGACATGGGGCCGTCCTGGAGAAGTTGAAAAACGCAGCGAGTCTGTTCATGGTTATCTTTCTTTCGTTGGGCGAAAGGAATGGCGGAATGATTTTCTTCGTCATTCTTTATCTGATGTACTGACTATACAGTCAAGTGTGTTGGGTAGTCTACTAAAGATGTCAAGATGTGGGTTACGGCATTCGTCACCTAGGGTATCAACGATCTGACAGCACATACGAATGGTTATTTATATCAGAGGAATTGTAATTACGGACAAGACTTTTGCTTCAATGAATTTATTCTGAAAAAGTTATGCCATTGTAATTCCAAATAGAACAAGTATTTTGATTATAAGAGAAATAATATTCAGAAACGGAGGGCAGAAATGTTACTGTTTTCATTTTTTCTTCATCAATAGGGGCAGACTAATGCAGTTAGAGACATCAGTATTAATACATTGACATCAGAAGTAATTGGTAAGATGAGTCGGGAGAAAGGGTACGTACTTTGAGGGATGGAGTATTAGTGATTCTGAACAGAAAGCTTCGTATGGACATATGGCCTAGTCCAAATGTTTTCACTGGTGGAACACAATGTGCATTATTTTCTGTGTTACTCAAATATTGTCATTGTTTATAATGTACCACAGTATTATAGAGGAAGGTGAGACAAACAATTTGATACAGGATACTTATCACCTATCAAGTCGGAATACTACGTCAAATTGGCTTACATAAACTACCTAAGCTATCGTGTATGCGCGTGAATTTTCAGTATTCTCCCGCTATCTTCGCGCAGACTATTAAGCCTATAAAATGAATATTACCCCTCTGGTATGTAATTTACTGCGGTTTAATTTTGTACTGTGATACGCTTTCATTGGAGTGTGTGTTTTTCAAGTTATTCAAAGAAGACGTACAAAGGTGATATTCAATATGTCCTGACTTTGAAACCATCCGGGATAGAGCATATATCAATATCAAGTTGTTCAGTATCACTAATACTATCGCTCCTCAAAGCATGTATCTTTCCTACTGATTGACCCCGTATATTCCGCAAGCCAACTTACTGTGTGTTGTCTAGGATATTTTTCTTCTTCTTTTTCATCTCCCAGCCACGTGTCGGGAAAACAATTGCTCGTAGGTCTCCGACAGAGTTCGAATCTATGGGTTTACCTACACGGTCTTCTCGTGAAATGTAAGTGGGGGGAAGTAATATACTGGTTCACATTTCCAGAAAGACATACTGTCGGAATTTCAACAGTAACCCACATTGTAATGTGTAACGTATGCCTTGTCGTGACTCGCACTCAGGATCGATGAGCATCTCTGTAACTCATTCGCGCTTACTGAACGAAACTGTGAAGAAAAGCGCTGGGTCTTCCCCATTTTCTCTATCAATACTGTCCTGTAAGGATTCTAGAAGCACGAGCGATACGAATTGGACGAAGCAGCTGCCTCCTATGTGTATGGACTACACTTCCTGAGGATTCTTAAACTGAATGTAAGGCAGGGATCTATCTGTTCTGTGATTACTTTTATGTGGTCGTTCCTCTTTAAATTGTTCCGTACTTTCCTCAGACATGGATGTGACTTTTCCAGCGATTTTTGCGCATTTGTGTAAACATACAATAACGGGGATTTCCACCTACTTACGCACAGTACGCTTCATCTAATTATGTTGGGAATCAGTTGCCAAGACCTGACCCCTGTGTCCGTTCTTTATATGTCTTCCTGTATTTAACTATAGTCTTCTAGCATTCTGAGCTGTCTGCAGACAAAAACACTCGCGAACGACCTCATGGACATTCCTTCGTTGTCCATTAGGTTAAGTGTATATATCTTGTAAACAGTAATTTTACTTCTTAAGATACCCATCTCTGAAGAATGCCTATTTGCTAAGGCCTCTTCAATCAAATCGCAAAGCTAATCTGATATCACATACACATGTACATTGTTCATTAGGCGACTGTGGGAAACTGACATGATTGGTAAAATTGTTGTTGTTGTTGTTGTGGTGGTCTTCAGTCCTGAGACTGGTTTGATGCAGCTCTCCATGCTACTCTATTCTGTGCAAGATTCTTCATCTCCCAGTACCTACTGCAACCTACATCCTTCTGAATCTGCTTAGTGTATTGATCTCTTGGTCTCCCTCTGCGATTTTTACCCTCCACGCTGCCCTCCAATGCTAAATTTGTGATCCCTTGATGCCTCAAAACATGTCCTACCATCCGATCCCTTCTTCTAGTGAAGTTTTGCCACAAACTTCTCTTCTCCCCAATCCTATTCAACACCTCCTCATTAGTTATGTGATCTACTCATCTAATCTTCAGCATTCTTCTGTAGCACCACATTTCGAAAGCTTCTATTCTCTTCTTGTCCAAACTGGTTATCGTCCATGTTTCACTTCCATACATGGCTACACTCCATACAAATAATTTCAGAAACGACTTCCTGACACTTAAATCTATACTCGATGTTAACAAATTTCTCTTCTTCAGAAACGATTTCCTTGCCATTGCCAGTCTACATTTTATATCCTCTCTACTTCGACCATCATCAGTTACTTTACTCCCTAAATTGCAAAACTCCTTTACTACTTTAAGTGTCTCATTTCCTAATCTAATCCCCTCAGCATCACCCGATTTAGTTTGACAACATTCCATTATCCTCGTTTTGCTTTTGTTGATGCTCATCTTATATCCTCCTTTCAAGACACTGTCCATTCGATTCAACTGCTCTTCCAAGTCCTTTGCTGTCTCTGACAGAATTACAATGTCATCGGCGAACCTCAAAGTTTTTACTTCTTTTCCATGAATTTTAATACCTACTCCGAATTTTTCTTTTGTTTCCTTTACTGCTTGCTCAATATACAGATTGAGTAACATCGGGAAGAGGCTACAACCCTGTCTCACTCCTTTCCCAACCACTGCTTCCCTTTCATGCCCCTCGACTCTTATAACTGCCATCTGGTTTCTGTACAAATTGTAAATAGCCTTTCGCTCCCTGTATTTTACCCCTGCCACCTTTAGAATTTGAAAGAGAGTATTCCAGTCAACATCGTCAAAAGCTTTCTCTAAGTCTACAAATGCTAGAAACGTAGGTTTGCCTTTCCTTAATCTTTCTTCTAAGATAAGTCGTAAGGTTAGTATTGCCTCACGTGTTCCAACATTTCTACGGAATCCAAACTGATCCTCCCCGAGGTCCGCGTCTACCAGTTTTTCCATTCGTCTGTAAAGAATACGCGTTAGTATTTTGCAGCTGTGACTTATTAAACTGATAGTTCTGTAATTTTCACATCTGTCAACACCTGCTTTCTTTGGGATTGGAATTATTATATTCTTATTGGTAAAATTATAGTACCTGATATCTCAACCATAAATTTTATTTACAACACAATGGACTGAAAATTAATTGACTTAAAGACTTGTACTACTAAAATAAAAGTCTGTGAAATAAAGTGATTAATATTATATAGCAATAGTGATTTTTATCGATTTTCCTCGTTTTGGTACATGTCTGCAGAGCAGAAGTTCCTAGGGAGAGATCATGACATACTATCTTAATGTCGACCTCGGAGGAGTCCCAGTGAGGCCAGCGGGTTGTAAAAATCGTTTTAACTGAAAAGATAAAATCTTTCCAATACAATATGTTTTAACGAATTCTGTGAAGTCAATGCCTTGTATTATATGGAACTTGTATTATATGGAACCGTGCGTAATCGATAGCACGATTCATCCTCTTTGCCTGTAGCTAAGCTTAGCGTCCCGCAAGAGGGCACCATTGTGACTCCGCCGTGTCGGCTTCATGCCACCCTGTATCTGCTCGGCACCTCTTGTTGCCGCCGGATAACAAACAAGAGGATGGCTATCAGATGACCACAGCTGCCAGTTACGTAGGACATGAACGCTGCAAGCAACGCCGGAACTGCGGACCACTTTGAGCGAGTGTCTGCACTGCCAGCCCTGTCACTTAAGGTGCCTGATAAACACGATGCTCGAATCTGGTGTAAGAAGGCCATGTTGTTACGTACGCTGTTTGGACTGCCTGAGCCTTATGGCAGGCTTCTTTAGGTCTAGACTACTCGGAAAGCTAGCTACAGTTTTCCGCTGTGATGCAGTATTTTTATACTGTGCATTTTGTGCTGCAGTTAAGATCATGGTTGCTAAGGGACTTTTAGCAGTATTTACAACCGTAAATTTGTTCTACTTCACGCTTACGGCTGTCTGTTACCTTTGTGCTCTATGGCTAATTCTTTACTATTATGAGTTGTATCTGTAATGTGTACTCAACGAAAAGGAAAATGTCTTAATTGAAGCCGTGTGACTATTCCGGTTAAAATTATGCACTTTTATATGAATTTTAAAAAGGCAAGATATTTGCTTTACTGGGGTTTCTGACTTGTGTTAGAAATATTCCTGTGTATAGGATTAGAGTCCTATTTGTAATTTCAGAGTTTTTTTTTGTCTCGTTTGGGTGCGTAGGGATAGGGACACCAGCTGAAGAATGCTCCTGTTGGGGCACAAGAAAGGCGAATACGTCCGTCTTTAAAAGATTCTAACAGGAAAAGGGGAACCAGCCGCCTCAGTCTTGATTCCGCCTTCCTCACCAAAAATTATGGCTTGCGAACATATTTCGATCCTTTTAACACAACATATTCTAAATCCTTTTACCCAGTCTCTCTTTGTAGTGAAGTCTTCATACTCATTATGTCCCTCTCACTGTCACTATCTGAATATGTCTCTCTTGCACATTCTCCTATCTATCTCTCCCTGTCACTGTGTTCATTCCTTCCTCTCCCTCTCCCTTAGGGTTCGATTCCCAGCGGGGTCAGGGATTTTCTCTGCCTCGTGATGACTGGGTGTTGTGTCCTGTCCTTAGGTTAGTTAGGTTTAAGTAGTTCTAAGTTCTAGGGGACTGATGACCATTGATGTTAAGTCCCATAGTGCTCAGAGCCATTTGAACCATTTTGAACCTCTTCCTTACCGCTATCTCCTCTGCCACTTTCATTGTCTGTCCAGCCTACTGCCATTATCTTTGTCCCATTCTTTTTCTTTACCACTGATGCTGTGTCTACCTTCCTCCCATAAGGCCTGCTAGTCTCTTCAACCACCTTTGTATGCACGTACATCCTTGAGGAGGATTTGCTTAGAGCCTTGTCCCTTGGACCAGGAAACTTTAACAAATGGGTATAGGGGAAGTGGAAAAGTGGCCAAACGTTTTCGTGTTGGAGTTCACCGATGTCGGTGGGGTGAGGGCAGCGGAGTTCAGTTACCTCCAGCTTATACATGGTCTCCGGTCACGGCTCTTCTTCATTCCCACTGTCTCGTATGCTTTTTGCTCCCATTCCTGCTATTTCTATCTCTCTTGCTCTTTTACTGACACTATATCTCTCTAACCACAGTTATCGCCTCTCTCTCGGGCTTCTACTGCTATTGTCTTCATGGCAGATAGTTCCACACTTTCCTGTCAGTCTTTGCCAAGCTCCGACACGAGCATTTTCAGCTGGATCCCTTCTATCCCTCCTTTCAATTTACACTACTTCACACACAAAGTCTCAACAATTTTAGGCTACACTTTTAATACGTTCAAAATATGTGTTTTATTTGCAAGTACAGTCGTGCTCAAAAGTATCCGAACGACCTGTATTTGCATTTCGCCTGATTCGCATGCAACCGGCATAACGCAGCTGTCTAGCAGGTCCTCTAATCGCTCCTTGGTACAGTCGTTTGACTATTGAAAATGGTTCCAACAAGACACCACTCGAAAACACTGCTTTGTATCACAATAACTCAAGATGTAAAGTAATACCATGATACTACAAATATCAGGGAACACCGTTTCACAGATAAGACTATCCTTAAGGCTTTTAAGCTCACATTTATTACAATAAATGACATACCTTAAATGTTACCACTATCATAATTACGTCACATAGGTAGTCATGATTTACTCTTGGAAGTAACGTACCGTACTTATTATTTAACACAAAATGACATTAAAAATTTAAGTTATTCACGAGCAGCTAGTTGACAATATGTATGAAATTCAAATGACACGACGAACCGTCTCGTTCTGCATATGGATTCAAACCCAGGTCATACAGACTAAGCAAAGATTTTTAGACTGACGGAAACTAACAGTCATTCCTGATTAGGCATACAGAGAGTGATATACTTCGAATTTAGACAGTATCAGTTAACAAATATCAACTTTAAATTACATAACGCTGACATTTCTAACGGACGCGAATTCCTACCCAGCATCTACTGTCCCTGTTAATGAACTACGAGAGATGTTAATTATTACTTGAAATGCCATGAGATAAAGCTTTGTGTTAGACAGGGATTCGAACCCAGAACCTAATCGGATTGATATCGATTCACAATCAACTGTGACATAACGGATTTTCTCGGCAGTAGCTAGATGTTATAGCTGAAATGACGAGACGAAACATTAATTGTTTCCTTCCCATGGCTCCAACCCGGCACATATCGCTGTTATATTCTAGAGAAAACGAACGTTAAATATGTGTTTGTTGCAACAGCAGCGACATGTGAGCATGTTTGAACTAGAAATAATATGACGAAGAGTTCAGTGCTGACTGGGAATAGAGCCCCACACATATCGTTGTTGACTACACACAAAGAGCCATCAGCTACCGAATTTTTCTCCACCAGCAGCTCGGAATAACATCTTGAACATCCAGTGATCTCGCAAATAGTTCTGTGTCTCACTGGGAGTCATAAACATCAAATATCATTAATGTTGACGACGAATGAAAATACATTACAAATAAAAGTTATTGTCCACCAGCAGATAGGTGTTCTCATGCTAGAGCTTGATAATACATAATGAAAGCTTTAGTGCCGGGCCAGGATTCGAACCCATTCACGCGCAACATGCGGAGATGTTGAGGAATCTGCAGTTTTGGACAAACAACAAATTGTAGCCGAGCTGTATTGTCACGAAGGGATCAAATTCCGCGTTAAGTGCGGTCTGAGTTGCATTCCCAGTTCAGAACCAATTTTATTGACATACAGAAGCTCAAATAAAAGATGGAATAAGTGTCCTGTGACCCTACATAAAGTTTGTTTCGTCACTAGAAATAAATAGCTAGTATAAGAAAGGTTACTGGTGACAGAGTTTCTACACGTCACCACTCCCGACTTTATTGTGGTTCAAACTAACGTCTACTTGGTGGAGAAGGAATATCATTTTTAATGTGAATTTCAGACCACAGTGGCATTACATCTTCTTCACTTGGTGTAGCCAGAAGAGAATGGAATCTGTCTCTCCCTATATAAAATCATTGACAGAAGTTGGAATCGAACCCAGACCGCAGGTACATGAACCCATCATCAGTCCAGCAGACCACCAAATCCTCTTCTCTGTGCCTCATTTTTCTATCATAACGCCGTTGCGCCACACTGGATGAGAATTTTGACACACTGGCTCCCTGTAGTAATTTGCAGCGTGTTCAGTAAATTCATTTACTTGGTTGACCGAATCACCATGAACTAGCTGCCTCGGCTACCCAGTGCATACATTCCACTCTATTTTGTAACCACCGAAATAAAATCACGTAACTGCCACCTACACAGAACAGCCAACAGTCCTTTAAATAGTGGTTTACAAGTTCTTGCAACCACTGGCCTCGTAAGACGAAGCTAAAACACATATCTCTTCGTCAGCTCTTTAGTAACGTACTGACCTGTGCAAATGTGTTTTTTATGCTTCGCAGTTCCAGTGTCACTGACTGTAGCGTTTTTATCCCTTCTGTGGAAGATCTACAAGCAGTCAGATCAAACATCGATAAGGAAATCACAAGAAAATACTTTCGGCTCATAGTGCAATGGTGAAAAACTTACAATGCTGCACAACAGGTAACGCCTCTTTCCGCTGCTGGCAAGCAAATTCTGGGCTCTAGGAATATGTATCTTTATTTATGAAATGCCACATCTTTATACCCCTTGAGTATGTCACAGCATACCAATTAAACACAGACCAAATCAAAATCTAAATGAGTAGTAATTTACTAATTCGTGTCCATAGAGGCACGCTTGTGTACAGATACTCAGTTTTATTAAAACAGACTTTCGTCGTAATGTTATCGTGGGTAGTTTTATTTCATTTCTTCTAATACAGTGCACAATTTTCGTAAGCTTTCCTTTAGTGTTGTTAAAACAATAGTAAACATGAGAGAGATATTAATCATCAAGGATATATGCGAATTCTCTGATGTTATCTATAACAGTCTGACAATGCACATGCAGTTTATTGATTATATGTATGTAGAAAACTTGCTCTGAGTTAAAGCTGTCAAACAAGGTTTGAAGAAGAATAAAATGCCACTACCACACGACAGCTAATGTAGAAAATACTTTTCTGACGTATTTTGGCACGATGCGCTCTCCCTATACATAATACAAAAGTTTCGAGATGCATCTGCTGCCTGGCTGTCTATTAAACCTGAAAAGGGTAAAATGTCGCTGAAGTTAGCCCTTTTTTGACATGCGACTATTTTGGGTTGAGAGGTGAAGGGAATTGTGTTCAAAGTTCCATTAGACTGATAACTTTAGCAGAATTGTGTTTTAAAAAACGTAGCAGTGAATGTACTCGAACTCGCGACATCTTATCTACAGTGCGCGACACTTACCATGAACTCAACAATTCCTCGAGAACTGTAGCGTTCCACTGCGCTGTGAGATAATGCATATGGCCGGCTCCAGACTTCTGAGAGACAAAAAGTTACAGCTTTTCTTTTGCACAGCACGACGGTTTCAACGAACAGATAGCGCAATAGAGTAGCTCAAGTGGAAAGGAACACTTCCTATTTAAATTTCTGCATCCTACACTGTTGGCTGTTCTGTGTAGGTGGCAGTTACGTGATTTTATTTCGGTGGTTACAAAATAGAGTGGAATGTATGCACTGGGTAGCCGAGGCAGCTAGTTCATGGTGATTCGGTCAACCAAGTAAATGAATTTACTGAACACGCTGCAAATTACTACAGGGAGCCAGTGTGTCAAAATTCTCATCCAGTGTGGCGCAACGGCGCTACGATAGAAAAATGAGGCACAGAGAAGAGGATTTGGTGGTCTGCTGGACTGATGATAGGTTCATATACCTGCGGTCTGGGTTCGATTCCAACTTCTGTCAATGATTTTATATAGGGAGAGACAGATTCCATTCTCTTCTGGCTACACCAAGTGAAGAAGATATAATGGCACTGTGGTCTAAAATACACATTAAAAATGATAGTCCTTCACTACCAAGTAGACGTTAGTTTGAACCACATTAAAGTCGGGAGTGGTGACGTGTAGAAACTCTATCACCAGTAACCTTTCTTATACTAGTTATTTATTTCTAGTGACGAAACAAACGTTATGTAGGGTCACAGGACACTTATTCCATCTTTTATTTGAGCTTCTGTATGTCGATAAAACTGGTTCTGAACTGGGAATGCAACTCAGACCACCCTTAACGCGCAATTTGATCCCTTCGTGACAATACAGCTCAGCTACAATTTGTTGTTTGTCCAAAACTGCAGATTCCTCAACATCTCCACATATCGCGCGTGAATGGGTTCGAATCCTGGTCCGGCACTAAAGATTTCATTATGTATTATCAAGCCCTAGCATGAGAACACCTATCTGCTGGTGGATAATAATTTTGATGTTTAATGTATTTTCATTCGTCGTCAACAATAACGATATTTGGTGTTTATGACTCCCAGTGAGACACAGAACTATTTGCGAGATCATTGGAAGTTTAAGATGTTATTCCGAGCTGCTGGTGGAGAAAAATTCGGTAGCTGACGGCTCTTTTGTGTGTAGTCAACAACGATATGTGTGGGGCTCTATTCCCAGTCATCACTGAATTCTTTGTCATATTATTTCTAGTTCAAACATGCTCACATGTCGCTGCTGTTGTAACACAACCATATTTAACGTTCGTTTTCTCTAAAATATAACAGCGATATGTGCCGGGTTGGAATCATGGGAAGGAAACAATTAATGTTTCGTCTCGTCATTTCAGCTAAAACATCTAGCTACTGCCGAGAAAATCCGATATGTCACAGTTGATTGTGAATCGATATCAATCCGATCAGGTTCTGGGTTCGAATCCCTGTCCAACACAAAGCTTTATCTCACGGCGTTTCAAGTAATATTTAACATCTCTCGTATTTCATTAACAGGGACAGTAGATGCTGGGTAGGATATCGCGTCCGTTAAAAATTTCTGCGTTATGTAATTTAAAGTTGATATTTGTTAACTGATACTGTCTAAAATCGAAGTATATCACTCTCTGTATGCCTAATCAGCAATGACTGTTAGTTTCCGTCAGTAACGAAATCTTTGCTTAGTCTGCATGACCTGGGTTCGAATCCATATGCAGAACGAGACGGTTCGTCGTGTCATTTGAATTTCATACATATTGTCAACTAGCTGCTCTTGAATAACTTAAATTTTTAATGTCATTTTGTGTTAAATCATTAGTACGGTAGGTTACTTCCAAGAGTAAATCATGACTACCTATCTGACATAATAATGATAGTGGTAACATTTCAATTATGTCATTTATTGTAATAATGTGAGCTTACAAGCCTTAAGGATAGTCTTATCTGTGAAACGGTGTTCCCTGATATTTGTAGTATCGTGGTATTACTTTACATCTTGAGTTATTGCGATACAGAGCAGTGTTTTCGAGTGGTGTCTTGTTGGAACCATTTTCAATAGTCAAACGACTGCACCAAGGTGCGATTAGAGGACCTGCTAGACAGCTGCGTTATGCCGGTTGCATGCGAATCAGGCGAAAAGCAATTCAGGTCGTTGGGATACGTTTGAGCACGACTGTGCATTGCATTTCAATGAGAAAGTAATTTTTTGTAATGTGCTTACGTTGCCAGATGGCCCCATCGAATAATTTCCAGGATAAGACTCTATAAGCATGAAGTGCTCATTATACAAGGACAGTGCGCCATAAAGTTTGCTGGTGGAAATGGAGATTAAGAAAACAGATTGGAGACTTCAGTACTCTTGCACTGACCCCGCAGCCCTTACCATGTATTCACCAAGCCGGTTAAAACTGCAAAGTACTGGAAATTTGAACTTATCGGTATTGGTAATGGATAATTATGTCCAAATGAGCTTACAGGTTGTCTGAGAGCATCATCTTACAAACGTATGGTAAAAATATCGAAAATTTTCCATTAATAGGAATTATAGAAAAGAACATCGGCAAAACTGCTACTTTTGGCAGCCAAAAATCATGGTTTCTCAGGTCTAACTAACTATCGGTTGAAGAGGTTTGAAAACGGGAAAAATGACGTTCCTAGATAAATGTCTGAATACTGTACATTTTAAATGTGATCCATGTTCTGTTGTTAGTTATTTAGATAATTTCTGACACGCTGTAAAAACAACTAAAAAACTGGCTTTTGCGGTTTTCCGAAAAATAACGTTAACATTGAATCCTTTAATCTCGGTAACGGATAATGATATCGAAAATATTTTCGAAGTTCCCCGAGCACCTCATCTTAAACCAACGGTAAAAAATTGCGACGATTTGCCATGAAAAGAAGTGTTCATCCCCACAACTGGCACTTTCGTTACACAGAAATCGTGAGTTTTCAGGATTTTGTCAGGAACCGTCCACGAACAAATGGTAAGCAATTAAGGTCCACGCTAGACAACACCCAATGTAAAAGAAGCCAGCTTTCTGCTCAATTTTCTTGCTCTGAAAGAAGTATGTAACGTTTAAATTTTGACCTTGTATTGTAAGATACCTGCAGTGCCCGTTCTACCGACGGGTATACAAATGATCGCTAGGCAAACGGATGGGATACCCAATAAATTTCAACCTCTTATCGCTGTGATTAACATAACTCAAGATACGCCCGCGTGAAAAGCCTCATTTTCGCGCCGCTTTTTTGTAACATATTCGACGAATTACTGTTACCTGAAGTCAGATGGGCGTTGTTCCTTAAATTCATTTGCACGTCTAGTACTGAATTTCCTTGGGTGGTCAAGAATTTGAAGTTTATAATTCCATATAGCGATAATTTTTGTATGAATATCTGGCGATTAAACAAATGCATTGTGTTGCAATATATTCCATGGACATTTGAGATTCTGTGACTGAACTTTTTCTTTGGTGTTCTTCTGTTCTTGGACTCGAAGAGGAAAGAACGATTGTCTGAGATTCATCTTGCTCTAACAGTCTATGTAAGTACTAAACGAAACTAAAATACAGTTGTTCATGACTTTAAATTTGTGTACGATACACAATGATTTGTAAACCTATACCTTGCTTGTCCTGATTACGCGTGGCCTTAACGAAACATTGATCGTTGTTAGGCGCCATACTAGAAAATAATTGGTATTTTTCTTTCAGCTCATCTTCGAGACGTGGCGCCGGTTAGGACACTAAACTTTCCTTCAGATTCCATGAGCTATGCGGCCGCTACGAATAATTTAATATATTTCACATTCAGATTTTCTCAAGGTTGCGAGATAACATCCCAGGCAGAAAGGCCTAGGCACAGGATTCTAGTTCAAGTATAAGATTTCATCTGCAAAAGATTACGCTTGTCATCTTATATTGGTATTGGAGACGAAAGCACGATCTGGAGTCACGGCTTTTATTACTTCACATTGAACTGTCATACGAAATATTATCTGGTGCTATAAGCACATGAGTTTTAACTATCCGTTTGATATATATTGAGGGATATATGTGATGATTCAAGAGAGAGACAGTTAATTATTTATAATCCCCTAACCACGCTGAGTACTGAGCTAGTTTGCTGACTGCTGATTAGCGTCGGGCTAAATTAAATTTCATTGCACTGTTCATAGTATTATTAGAGTTGTTTATCTTTTGTTTTGATGTCACTTTATTAAAAGCTATCAAAGCATATACATATTTTATTGAATTCGTTACAATCATTCATCGTTGTCTTTTTGTTATGTAGTGCTCTGTTACGGTGGCTCATTTCCTGTTCTGAGCTGACAACTAAATGTCTAAATGTCCACCGTATTAGTTTATTAGTATGCAGAAACTGCTAATGGAGATGTGTTTCTCCCTTTCTAGTTAATACTGTGCTTGTCCATCCATACTGAAACAGAATCACCAGAGGGAGATGAAGCTTCATTGTTTGCTACGTTGTTCTATTTCTATGGTACGGCTCATTTGTTTGTATTCATTGGAGTTTCTCACATTTACTAAAGATGTACTAAAGAAATGCACAAAAAAATCTGCTGTACTATTTTTTATAAACAAATAGTCCTTCCTTGTACCAATGCTATATTTTGGAGCCTGGAACATTACCACTCCCAGCTCGTCGCTACCTTTGGAATTTCACATTCTTTAAATTTCAACTGTAAAAATGAGTCCGCTTCCTTGCATATTTTTATTAGTTCCTCATAATTTCCCAGGATCTAGAAAAAGAATTTTGTGCAGCTGATAAAAAAATAGCAGTTAAATCAGATAATTACACCAAACTAATTTTACGTGTCAAACTCTCTGTTTTAGAATGTTAACAAGAAAAAAAAATCATCACTGAAGCTCTCTCGGCCTGATTAATGGTGGTGTGCCACTGTGTGTTCAGTGGAGTCGTTGATCTCTTGCAAATCGTTAGGCACAAATGAGTCACAAAATAAACGCTATTTACGTGAAAGCCAAGTATGTTTCTCTTGATGCGTCTTATTGTGATTCACGCATACATAAAGAAAAGCAAGACTTTTGTACATTGCGCATTTTGAAGTCCACCCATAGGCTAAGAATTCTGCGCAGAAAATAATTCGTTCGATATGTTAGTTATAATCTTCATATTTTGGTTATATTGTCTTGTTTCGTAAATCGTTTTCCTCTAGTCTGTATATTTGTCTCAGTTACATCTTTTTGAAAATTTTAGGAGGCTTGTCGCGAATAACGCAATATACGGCCGTGACATACAATGGTGTGTTCTGCAAGTTTTTGGCAGATTCCTTTTTTGGGTAATCGTTTTCCGTTGTTGGAAATTTATGTGAAAACACGAAATTTCCACCCAGTGGAATTTCTAGAGTAACAGGTAACAAGGGCAAACTTCCATTTCGAATTTTTTTTTCCTAGTGGCCACTTTTCCAGTTTATTAAGACTAACAAGATTTTACAGTTGATAAATGTAAAAAATTTCAGTATTTCTTATTGGTTTAATACAATTTAAAACATGCAACAACAACCTGTCAAATGTCACGTTGCTCACAACTAACACGATTCATTTTTCGTTGTTTCATTCCCGATAAATGCAAATCTTTGCCGGCCGGTGTGGCCGAGTGGTTCTAGGCACATCAGTCCGGAACCGCGCGACCACTACGGTCGCAGGTTCGAATCCTGCCTCGGCATGGATGTGTGTGATGTCCTTAGGTTAGTTAGGTTTAAGTAGTTCTGAGTTCTAGGGGACTGATGACCTCAGTTATTAAGTCCCATAGTGCTCAGAGTCATTTTTTTGCAAATCTATGGCAAACAATTAAAGAGAAATGAAATGTACACTCTTTCCACTTTCGTTGCCTTAGCTCATTTGCCGTAATGAGATTCGCTCAATCTGGCATCCCGAACAAAGTATTATCATAGTAGAGACGGTTAGGTCTTCAGGTACTTGTACATTGGCCCGAGAAATTGGATAGTATTGCTGATAGTATAGTCAGCCATATGTGTCTCTACCGCATGTTGTCAACAATGTCGGCGTATGTTGCTCTGTAAGATTCGCGGCTAACAATTCGTGTCAGATGTGTTTACACCTGCCACAATATTGCTTGAATTGGTCTAAACCGAGCTAGGGAGATAAGTGCTGCCATCTTGTTTTAGCTTTCCGCAAATAAAAAGGTTACCGTAAAAGGGGAATCCCCTCGATACGGTGACGCCTATATTTCTAAGAAAGAAAACTGTTTCAGACACTTTAACTCGTGAACTGACTCTCCATGTATACTTCTTTCAGAACGTTGACAGAAGATTTTGATAGATAGTTTGCTTGTACCGTCATCTTCCGCAACATGAAAACGCATTTGTATTGATGCTAGTTAATTCTTTACAGACGAATGGAAAAACTGGTAGAAGCGGACCTCGGGGAAGATCAGTTTGGATTCCGTAAAAATGTTGGAACACGTGAGGCAATACTAACCTTACGACTTATCTTGGAAGAAAGATTAAGAAAAGCCAAACCTACGTTTCTAGCATTTGTAGACTTAGAGAAAGCTTTTGACAACGTTAACTGGAATACTCTCTTTCAAATTCTGAAGGTGGCAGGGGTAATATACAGGGAGCGAAAGGCTATTTACAATTTGCACAGAAACCAGATGGAAGTTATAAGAGTCGAGGGGCATGGAAGGGAAGCAGTGGTTGGGAAAGGAGTGAGACAGGGTTGTAGCCTCTCCCCGATGTTATTCAATCTGTATATTGAGCGAGCAGTAAAGGAAACAAAAGAAAAATTCGGAGTAGGTATTAAAATTCATGGAGAAGAAGTAAAAACTTTGAGGTTCACCGATGACATTGTAATTCTGTCAGAGACAGCAAAGGACTTGGAAGAGCAGTTGAACGGAATGGACAGTGTCTTGAAAGGAGGATATAAGATGAACATCAACAAAAGCAAAACAAGGATAATGGAATGTAGTCAAATTAAATCAGGTGATGCTGAGGGGATTAGATTAGGAAATGAGACACTTAAAGTAGTAAAGGAGTTTTGCTATTTAGGGAGTAAAATAACTGATGATGGTCGAAGTAGAGAGGATATAAAATGTAGATTGGCAATGGCAAGGAAATCGTTTCTGAAGAAAAGAAATTTATTAGCATCGAGTATAGATTTAAGTGTCAGGAAGTCGTTTCTGAAAGTATTTGTATGGAGTGTAGCCATGTATGGAAGTGAAACATGGACGATAACCAGTTTGGACAAGAAGAGAATATAAGCTTTCGAAATGTGGTGCTACAGAAGAATGCTGAAGATAAGGTGGGTAGATCACGTAACTAATGAGGAGGTATTGAATAGGATTGGGGAGAAGAGAAGTTTGTGGCACAACTTGACTAGAAGAAGTGATCGGTTGGTAGGACATGTTTTGAGGCATCAAGGGATCACAAATTTAGCATTGGAGGGCAGCGTGGAGGGTAAAAATCGTAGAGGGAGACCAAGAGATCAATACACTAAGCAGATTCAGAAGGATGTAGGTTGCAATAGGTACTGGGAGATGAAGAAGCTTGCACAGGATAGAGTAGCATGGAGAGCTGCATCAAACCAGTCTCAGGACTGAAGACCACAACAACAACAACAATGTTTGTGTTGTAGACACCTTGTATGTAAAAGGTATATTCTGTAGATGTTTTCTGGAACGTACAGTCAGAGATTCGAAACAGTTTATAATTGCAAATTCTTTAATACGATAAAATATTGCAGGTATTCGTCTGCCTTGCTAAGATCTGCATTTCATCTCATCTGGTGATAGGCTAAGTGGCTGACACTACATGTGCCGAAGTTTCATAAGTGTATTGGAAGCAGCTGAAACGTGGTAGTGAAGGAAGGCAGGATTCGGTTACGATTGTCGACGGGGCCGTAATCAATTACTATTGGATCCCTTTTGCAATTACACACATTTATTTTGAAATGGTAGTTACAGACTCAGCAATAAATAAAGATATCACACGTTATTAATGAAGGAATAAATGACTGTGTAATTAATAGTGCTTCAGTGCGTTACAATTTAAAAAATGAGCGTAAAATACAGGCACACCAAATAATGTTTCAAAAACAAGCAATGTGATCCAAATTAGAATTTTAAGGCAAGTAACCACATTCACGGCTGAAGTCCTTTAACGCCAGTAATGGCAATTATAAAAAATTTAACTAACATACTGTAAAACAGCAATGTAATAGCACAGGTTAAATTAAAAAGACAGGCAACTGATCACCAAACGTGTGGAGGATGGCAGTTACATAAAAAATTTAGAAACATACAGTAAAACAGCAAATACAACAGCGAAGATAAATTTAAAAGGACAAGCAACTGATCACTAAACAGGTGGGACAATGATGGTAAACTTGGTAGCACAACCATGTAACCTGCTGTAACGCCAAGAACGGGAGTTATATTTAAAAAAATTAGAAACTTTCGCGAGCGATGAGATAGGCAGCCAAGAGTTGCATTCACTTCACGATATGGTAACTCAGTGTAGTGGCAGTCTAACGAATGACTAATGATAATCTTGCTGATGCTACCTGCCGTCCAATAAACCAAATGCAAAGATGTAAAAATACGCCAAAGCCCTATGATGTCCCTCTAAAACTTAAAATTCGTAAGAACACAACAGTAAAAGATATTGTTTTAATTTCCTAGGAGAATGGAAAGGGGATTCCAAATGACAAAACACATACATAACAAAAAAACTTGTCCTGGAATACGGAACTCAGACATTAAAAAGAGTGGTAAGGCCAGAAACAACAAATGTAGCAAAAGCACTTAAACTAGACTTGGGGCTCCTACAAACTTGGAAAAAGCTTGACAGAACAATTCTAAGGAAAATACCAAGACCTAAACGTAACAGTAATGTTCAATACAAATCAAGATAACAGAGCTCTGTTTGAAAGTGGTAAAGCTAACTGGTGAAATTAGGAAAAGAAGACTAGAGCTCATTTTTTTTTGAACACCCATACCTAATGGATAGTAACAACTGACCAAGCAGATCTTTAACTTAATAAAAAGCTATAAATACAAACTCACTCGATTCACTGAAATTGACAAATTCATGAAAAGCACTGGAATTAGAATGGACGTAACAGATACAGAATACATTTTGGAGAAGCAACAAAAGATGCAGCATTTCAGGAAAGAAAGAGGTAGGTCTGCAAGAGGATGAAAAGGGACCCAGTAAGAAAAGGATGAAGGAATTCTGAGAGCAACGAAAATTGAATACGAAGAAGAACAAAGTTGATTTATGGTAACCTCCAAAAGGGGTATTCGAATAAGTAATACACTCCTGGGCATTAAAATTGCTGTATCACGAAGATGACTGGCTACACACCCGAAATTTAACCGACAAGAAGAAGATGCAGTGATATGCAAATGATTAGCTTTTCAGAGCATTGACACAACGTTGGCGCAAGTGGCGACACCTACAACGTGCTGACATGAGGAAAGTTTCCAACCGATTTCTCATACACAAAAAGCAGTTGACCGTCGTTGCCTGGGGAAACGTTGTTGTGAAGCCTCGTATTTGGACGAGAAATCCGTACCATCACGTTTCCGACTTTGTTAAAGGTCGGATTGTAGCCTATCGCCATTGCGGTTTATCGTATGGCGACATTGCGGATCGAATTGGTCGAGATCCAATGAATGTTAGCAGAATATGGAATCGGTGGGTTCAGGAGGGTAATACGGAACGCCGTGCTGGATCCCAACGGCCTTGTATCACTAGCAGTCGAGATGACAGGCATCTTATCCGATAGGCTGTAACGGATCGTGCAGCCACGTCACGATCCCTGAGTCAACAGACGGAGACGTTTGCAAGACAACAACCATCTGCACGAACAGTTCGGCGACATTTGCAGCAACGTGGACTATCAGCTCGGATACCATGGCTGCGGTTACCCTCGACGCTGCATCACAGACAGGAGCGCCTGCGATGGTGTACTCAACGACGAACCTGGGTGCACGAATGGCAAAACGTTATTTTTTCGGATGAGTCCAGGTTCTGTTTACAGAATCATGATGATTGCATCCGTGTTTGGCGACATCGCGGTGAACGCACACTGGAAGCGTGTATTCGTCATCGCCATACTGGCGTATCACCCGGCGTGATGGTATGGGGTGCCATTTGTTACACGTCTCGGTCACCTCTTGTTCTCATTGACGGCACTTTGATCAGTGGAAATTACATTTCAGACGTTTTACGACTCGTGGCTCTACCCTTCATTCGATCCCTGCGAAACCATACATTTCAGCAGGATAACGCACGACCGCATGTTGCAGGTCCTGTACGGGCCTTTCTGGATACAGAAAACGTTCGACTGCTGCCCTGGCCAGCACATTCTCCAGATCTCTCATCTACTGAAAACGTCTAGTCAATGGTGGCCGAGCAACTGGCTCGCCACAATACGCCAGTCACTACTCTTGAAGAACTGTGGTATCGTGTTGAAGCTGAATGGGCACCTGTGCCTGTAGCCGCCATCCGAGCTCTGTTTGACTCAATGCCCAGGCGTGTCAAGGCCGTTATTACGGCAGAGGTGATTGCTGTGAGTACTCATTTCTCAGGATCTATGCACCCAAATTGCGCGAAAGTGTAATCACATGTCAGTTCTAGTATAATATATTTGTCCAGTGAATACCTGTTTATCTTCTGCATTTCTTCTTGGTGTAGCAATTTTAATGGCCAGTAGTGTAAATAATACACATACAGGCTTATTAAGTGTATATATATATTCTCACGTTTCCTTTTCCCATGTTATTTTTCTGTGTTTCCATTTTCCATTGTCTCCTCTGCTAGAGAGACTATGTGTGAATCTCTGTGTGTGATGCTTCCATGTACTTCGGTGCTTCGGCAGAGAGACTGTGAGCGGTAGTGGCAATTTATTCAACTTTTGTGCAGAGACTAAGTAACTTCTGGTGGGCTAAATAGACGTAATGGCGACTGGTCAGCAGCTGTTGTAAAATTCGGTAAGGTAGCAAGCACCTATTAATATTTTCTGTGCATATTTCTGCTATTATCTGCGAACCTCTGTCCCGTACTGTGGAACAGCACTGTTCGCAGCGTCGTCGCAAGGTCAGGTTTTCTGCTTGTGTCATCTGTTATAAGCTCAGGTATTTGTAACGCGTATAGGTTTTGATGACGTTAAGAGGCTCCTACGTTTCTTGGTTGTATAATCATGGTATGTCACACCAGGGTATAGTCCGCCCCAGTAGCTGAGTGGTCAGCGTGACGGATTGCCGTCATCTGGGCCCGGGTTCGATTCCCGGCTGGGTCGGAGATTTTCTCCGCTCAGGGACTGGGTGTTGTGTTGTGTTCATCATCCTTTCATCCCCATCCGGCGTGCAGGTCGCCCAATGTGGCGCCGAATGTCATAAGACCTGCGATATGGCGGCCGGACCTGCCCCGCGAGGGGCCTCCCGGCCAATGACGCCAAACGCTCATTTCCATACCAGGGTATATACTTCATTAAGGGAGCGCGACGATGCTTATTAATATTTCATGTAATTAACACGATTCTGTGTCCTACCGCTACTTGCGGGAGCGCTTTGTTCAACCCACGTCTTGTTTCAGTTGGTGTGAGTCTCAAATTGTGTATGCATTGTGTGTGTGTTGTCCGTCTGTCATGTTAGACTTCTTTTTCTGTGTTTTAATATTAAATTCAATTCGGGAGTTCGGTGTTTCTTTGTGTCGTCTAGCTGAACTGTACCACGTGCCTTTCCGCCATGTCGAGCGCCTTCAGTTCAACGGTACTAGCCATTCAAGCGGTCTGGCTAAATTTAGTTTCATATCGAATGAGGATTTGCTTTCATGTTATACATTCCTGTGTGTTCTGTGCCTCCGAGATGGAGAATTTCTACGCAGGCTACCGACGACCTGGCTGACCAGTAAAACCGACGTTTCCCTGGCCCATCGTGTTTTTATCTGTTGTATAAATTTATCTTTATGAACTTTTCATTCTGAATGTATATTATGGGATGAACGTGTAACTTAATTTACATAAGACGAAGCCATCCTTATAACTAACCGAGGCTTTTACCGCTTGTTAAGAAACAATTATGGAAATAGTTACTGTGTCATACATATAATACCAAGCATTTCTATAGTGTTCTTTATTGTGCGTAATTGATATTCTGATATAAACTGATTCGTGAAGTAAATGTTAACTAGCCCGTAAATAGCGTTCGCTGCGCTACTTGTACAATCCGTGCAACTTCTAGTGTGGCTCCCTGATTTGTCAGATTTAATTCATTGGTACTTTATTTGATATTTCGTTTGATGTTCATACGAAACTTTTACCTTGAATTAAATTTAGTAATAGTCACAGAGGTAACATCGCAGTGATTCAGTACGAGCATAGTTGAGTTACCTATTAATCGGTTCACAAAACATTTGATTGGGGCTTGCTCATTGCAAACGACCACTCGGCTCGGTTCGTTTGACCATTCGAAAGGGATGTGTAGTTTTCCCATGAATATATATCGTTCACTTCATGTTACCGTGTTGTTCCATTTTAAGGTCAGTTTTTCCATTGCACGAATTCTAACATTGATGCTGTAAACTTGGTACCGGCGTACACCATTGGCTCACTTCGATGATTTGCACAATAGGAGGCGCTTGGTCACACGTATCTCAATACGTATGCACTGGCATCTCCTTCTAATCAGCGTGATTTCAAAAATATGAAACCATGCACGGAACTTTTCAGACGCACCTTGGATAAACAGGAGTGGTCAACTTTTAATTCCATATCTCCTTATCATGCAGGCAGCTGAGAATAAAATGTATTGGTAAAACAGCAGTGCCCATCTCTTGTCAATAGCATCCATCCACGAGAGCCATATTTCCCACACACTGAGAGTCTCCCTTCCCATACATGACAATACGACAGGTTTATTAGCGCCGTGAGTACACGATTCTTTGTTGCTGCCGGTGCAATGCATAATACAGGGTTCTTCATAAGTATCTCTGGGGTTTCAAAAGACAACTGTTCAAACACTACAATACAGAAAAATGACACATATCAGTGGTCAGAGCATTTCTTACAATTTCTGTTCGTAATATGCTCCAGAGCGTAGTTGCACTAGGGACAGCAGATCTCCTTCTTCTTCCAGATTATCTGCGGCTAGCACCGCTTCTCCGCCCTCGGTCGCCGCCTTCTTCTGTCTTTTCTTTCTTCAACGTTAATATTCCTTGTTTCCATTGCCTTCTCCACATAATTTTGCCAGCTTCGTCGTGGGCTACCACTTTTTTTCCGCTGAGACGGTATCCATCGTAGTACCCTATTTTGTTCCCATTCTTCATTCGCCTTATCACAAGCCGAACCGTATCAGCTGCTTTCGAGGGATGTCGTAACAGATACCTCTGTTCTTTTTAATCCTTTTTCGGATCTCGTTATTTCTTATCCTATCCATCCTAGTACAGCTCGAGCTTCGTTTTAAGTGATTCATCTAAGTGGTAAGCAGTTAGTTCTTATTTCCTTTGCTACCGTCTCAGGCTTCTGCTCCGTACAAAACTACACTCCGGACTATTATTTATTCCCTTCGTCGTAGTTCTTCTGATCTTTCGTTCCCCAGGATAGAGTTCATTCCCCTTGTTATAGCCTCTTTATTAACCCTACCATTGATTTCATCATTGGTTGAGCCCTGTTTATTAAATAACACCCAAGTTATTTTGCCTTTTCCGGACATGCAATTCCTTCTCCAGCTACCTCTAATTATTTGACCATCAGCCAAGTACTCACACTTCTTCATATTCTTCGTCAGGCCAGCCTTATTGCATTCTTGTTTAATCTTTCTTATAATACAGCTCAGATCGTCTTCCTCTTCTGCCAGTACAAAATAGAGGCTAAATATCTTGCTGTCCTCTACTATCAATCCGATAAACTGGCGTTTCCTATGCCAAGTCTGTAAGTTTGCTTCTAGATACAGTTTAAAGAGGGTCGGTGACAGCCAGCATCCCTGCCGCAGACCATTATTTGCCTCGAATTGTTGCCTCTAATTATTTCCGATCCTTACTCTTGCTGTGTTCTTTTCATATAATTTCGTAGAAGTCTTGAGCAATCTTTGATCAGAGTATACCTCTCTTAGCTTTTTCCACAGTTTGTTGGTGGGTACATTATCGTATGGTTTCTCTAGGACAAGCAATGTAACTTACGTCTCTAGTCCATAATTTGTGCGTTTTTCACATAGTAGGTTCATTGTGAAGATGTTGCCCATTACCGATCTTCGCGCTCGGAATCGTCTTTGCTCTTCTTGCTGCTTGTGGTTATTTCTTTCTCTACCAGATCCTTCACAACCTTCCAACGCAGTCTTCCAACGAAAAGGATCACTGCCAATTCCCTTTAATTATTTGAGTCATTAAGCGACACTTTCTTATGCAACGATCTTGTACAGTTTTCAAGTCAGCTGGAAGATCTTCTCCATTTAATACATTTCCATAACACTTATAATAATTTAAGCGGACAAAACTTTACCAGCTCAGGATATACTGACCCATATCGTTGTGTCTTCTTCATCTTACAGCTTCTCACAGCCTGCTAAGGATTTTTTTACATGCGAACGCCATAACTCCTGTTGCATCCTCTCCTCATAACTACGTGGTTTTCTTTAAAATATGTAGTCCATTGACCACGACTAATATTATTATGATGCAACTTGTCGCTAGTTCACACTAGCATTGACGTGATCGTTATCTATGTCTCAATACTACGCGCCCCACCAGTCGTACTTCCTTCCCTAGCCTTATGTTTGCTTTTTAATTCTCCTCTCTTTAAGTCCCCATTTAGTGACCTGTATCTATACTTCAGCTGTCATTCATATTCACGAACGTCAGTTAAGCTTCTTCTTCCCCTGCAAATATTTCTCATATTTCTGCATCCCGTCTTCTTTTCATATTCTCCAAAGCTTCTTCTGGGGCTTCCTTTATGGCTTTCTTTATATGCTCATATTCCTCTTCTACTGATCTCTTTTCATTCTGCAGTTTGTTTGCCGGTCGCTGTTGGTATAAGTAGTTAGTACTGTCTTCTCTTAACCGCCGGCCGGCCGGAGTGACCGTGCGGTTCTAGGCGCTTCAGTCTGGAACCGCGTGACCGCTGCAGTCGTAGGTCCGAATCCTGCCTCGGGCATGGATGTGTGTGATGTCCTTAAGTTAGTTAGGTTTAAGTAGTTCTAAGTTGTAGGGGACTGATGACCTCAGATGTTAAGTCCCATAGTGCTCAGAGCCACCTGTCCAAGTTACACCTTAAGTTCTCAGGCTCGTCAGTATGTTGTGTCCTTTTATGCTCGCCAGTACTCCAGAAACCTTTGCATTTAATCAAATGATGGTCACTTCCACAATCTGCTCCTCTTTTAATCTGAAATCCCGAATTTTTAACTGGCCTTTTGCCTGACGATTAGATAATAAACAGTTGATTTCAGTCCTCTTGTATGGTTGTACATCGTCAAATTTTGTACATCCTTGTGCGCAAAGAATGTATTTTCTACTTGTAATTCATGTTGCTCCAATAAATCCACCAAGCTCTTCCCATTGCCATTCCTAACATCTTCCCCATAACCTTAGTACTCCTCTCTTTCCCTACTCTGCTGTTAAAATCAGCCGCCAGTATCAATCTATGGACACCTGGAACACCTTCTATAGTCTCTATCAGCATCTGTTCAAAATCATCTGTTACTTTCAACGGCGAATCTTCAGTAGGGGCATTCACTCTCAATTTCACTATACTCCTGGCTCTCCCTCTCAGACTGAGCTTTATCAACCTTTCATTAACTGCTGCCCACGAGGTTGCGCATTTTGACCCCAGTCTACAATGACGGATACTCCTACTCTCGCTGTATTGCTTTTGTCCACTCCACTAAAATAATGTGCGATCTCAAACAGACATTCACGTCCAATATCTTTCTTCTTGTTTCGGAAAATACAGCTACATCAATGTTGTGCAGCCTTATATCCATTAAAACTTCTGGTTGTTTATTACTAATATGTAATGTCTGCTCTCGTTTCCGTTGACGGATTCCACCCGAAAACAGAGGCATATTATTGGGTATTCTGGCTGGCTACCTTTTTTTATGGATGGGGAGCTGGCTTCACCACACCTCAAAGCTCCTCCAACCTTTGATGAAGAAAATAGGAAGGATATAACTAAGGATTGCTAGAGATCCTGGGTGACATAGGGTCACCCTTCGACTCTTGTGGATAAGAAAAGGAAAGAGAATGACAGGTCCTGTACGCCACACTTCGTCTGGCTCCTCAGCCTGAAACTGTTCGTCAAGGCTAAGCTACCACCGACATAGCCGTCAGCTTCACCTGAGCATGCAAAACGTCCAGTATGCAAGGAAAGAGTTTCGTTAAGGCGGTTTCCCCTGTGGAGGACGTCACAACGTGTACTGGTGCGTACATTACCTGCTACGTATCGAATTAGTTCACCACTGCGGATAGACAACCCGGTGAAAAGATTTACAAAGCGGGCTGCTGTCGCCCCTTCCTGGGCAATACGTCACACTACCTTGAATAAATTGCGCGCGTTCACTGCACAGTTTTAATCCACCTGGTAGTGACGGCGCGTCGGTTGGTTTCTCGTGAGTTTTAATCGAAATGTTTCACGAAAACAAGCAGAAACACTTAGCGGTATATGTAAAACTAGCCGGCCGGTGTGGGCGAGCGGTTCTAGGCGCTTCAGTCTGGTACCATGCGACCGCTACAGTCGCAGGTTCGAATACTGCCTCGGGCATGGATGTGTGTGATGTTCTTAGGTTAGTTAGTTTTGAGTAGTTCTAAGTTCTAGGGGACTGATGACCTCAGATGTTAAGTCCCATAGTGCTCAGAGTCATTTTAACCATTTTATATGTAAAACTGCCTTGAAATCATTCAGTGCGAGGCGCTTTTCTTAGTCACCACTGTACGTGCTTACTGCAACGTCACAGCTTGTTTCTGATATTGGCCACTGGAGGCGAAGGGCAATAATATTGTTGATCGTTGCCGGGTAGTACTGATGACTTTCGCACTGCAACAGTGCCCAACCGAGCCACCTCATGACTTAAATCTTGTAGAGACTCTTAACCCACAGACCCAGGAGGTACTATACTGCTGAAACACACTTCCACTCTACGTAACATCACGAATAGCGAAATCGAGCAGTGACCCAGACCTCTGTCGCGCTCACATACAGGTTGTTTCGCTTTTGCTGGGTTTTGGTGTACGTCGTACCAGACCAGACTACAGTGGTCGCCCACAACACACATGTGGTTCGCCTATAGCGGCAAAGGTCGAATCCACAATGAAGTAAATTTTGACGGCTTTGAAAGGCCAGAAATGATAAGGGATACTTGTTTGAGACATTGTTTCACACATGTTTAAATTGTGCACATTGCTTCTTCTGTATATCTTAATCATTACATCTCGCCTGTTCGTAACTAGCCCGGACCACACGTGCATTTACCAAGCAGAGCCGTTAATGTCGCCAAACTGGAACAGTACACAGAATCCAGGGTAACAAAAGTTGCAGAAAAATCGCATACCATACCAGCCGTTGGAAGTATGTATATTGTCAGTGCCGCGTAGCTGCAGCATCATTGGCATGATTTGTGAGGGATTCGAAATATCACAGTGACAGAGGAAACAAAAATAGGTAACTGTTCGTTGGAGGTTTACATACTCCACGTGTTTTACATATTTATTAACAGAGCAGGTGACGGAGCAGCTACGAGCTTGTCTTGACATATATGTGGGACACTCGTAGACAGGTAACCCATCACTGAGGACACATTGCATCCGTGAGTGTCAAGCAGCTACATACAGAACTTGTGCAGATTGAGTTGTTCCCAGACTCGACGATTCGTATTTCAGTGTCACATTGTAAGATGTTCATGATTAAAGAATTTTTTGCTAGCGCACTCGAGCAGATGTAATTTCGATTGATTGCTCACGCGCTGCCTGCGCTATGTAAGCTATGAGAGAATCTCAGACCAGAGACCAGTGTTGCCAGCAGTAGGAACTATGTGGCATTGGGAGCAAGTAGTAGCTAGGAGTCTGGTGTATCGAGCTGGCAGGGCCGGTCGTGGGGAGCGATGGCGTACCTGAGCGATGTAGTGTAAGGTAAAAGCAGCCTCGCGCATATGTACTATTGTTATATCAAGACCCATGTAAATGTTTTAAAAAATCTCTTAATAATAATCATTCTTATAAAAATTAACTTTTGACAATCATTCATCTCAATTTAAAGAATTTACTAATTTCTCCAATCTTTGGTCATCCCGATTATTCTAAAGAAAAATCAGTTGTTTGTTTTCATACATGACAAATCTATCGGCCAGCATTGCACTGGGCTGTGCCAAAAAAATTTCTTATAGGAGCGGATATATATGCGTTATCGGGCGACCTTATTGAGGTAAGAATTTTCAATTTATTCAGTATGATCTTTCAGGTCCATGACCCAGCACTGCTGACGTCCAAATTTACCAGTTTAGATTCACAGTCAGTTGTTTACTGACAGGTTAGACATGAGTCACATTTTTTATTAGGAGGTTAGTCACATAGAATTATTGGTAGGTTACGGACTTTATCTGTTGGTAGGTTACGCTGAATGTAAATGAGATAATTATATTTTTTACTGCTGTAGGTTATGCTGAATATGAATGCTATAATTATTTAATTTTTTTACTGTTGGGAGGTTATTATATTTTATGTGTTGGGAGGTTACATTAAATGTGAATGTCATATACTTATAATTATTTTTACTGTTGGGAGGTTACAACATCCTCATTACTGAAAATCTTTGGCATCTCCTACCCATTTCAAATTAGGGCTGGCAAACAACTGTATATTTTTACACCTATCTACGATGTGTGCCACGTTAAGCTTCAACATAGATTGATGGTCTGAACGTCTTTATAAAATTAAAGAGAAAGATCTGCTCTTCTAAACCTTGATTTGTTTGAACATTGTCCCAAGCAGCAGGTGAATAATTTTATTATTTAAACTACAGTACAAAATCTGGGATTTACTTCCACTATCTTGATATATGCTAACGAATGGTTCACAAATATGAAATCGTTCTAATTACAAAAAGATTTTCTTTTTTCAATTTATCGAGGCAGTCAACCAGTCAGAACTGCTCACAAGGACTTCCGCTGCAACAAGAGGAACCGTTCCTGTCCGTATAAAAACACACGTTCCTATAACAGAAATTGTTTGCATAATATTATATCAACAGAAAGTAAATTTTCGAGGAAAGTGTTTGCCATAAGCGCATTATTTCTACCACTTCTGGAAGATCATTGATTATAAAATAAGAATATCCCACTTTTTCTGTTACTGCTCCGGTTATTGTTGATCATAAGTGCCACAATCGGAGCCGGTTTGTGGCTCAAGCGACACAAGCTGCCGATTAGATTGTGCAAGGTGGGAGGGGCTACAGGAGCGTGCCTAATTCGAACACTGTATAAAGGATGTATCTAAATTAGCAGCCAAAGCAACTCATTTGTTAAATAGCTAGATTTAGATTTATTTTAAAAGGCCTTCACAAGAACCCAACTAATACACGAAGAGATTTTTTAAGCCAGGAAACTCCTCTCTATCTTCAAGGTTGCAATTAAAAAACAAAAACAAAATAAAAACACGTAATCGCAGTCTGATGAAGGCTACTTACAGTTTTGCTTTATAGTAAATGCCAGTACATAAACTTGTGATAATTGAATTTCCATATGTGTTGTGAGCTTAGAAACGACTTCAAATTAAATCATAAAGTCCCTTTATGAAAAAGTCATGACTGATATAAGCACTCTGAATTTGTCGGTAACCCAGTTGCCTTTTTCAGAGGAAATCTGCGTTTTGTGAAAAGGAATCCAATTGCGTGGCGAATATTATTAACAATGGTACTAACTTGATAAAAGTCTCATATCTGGTTAATTTTAGAATTGCAAAAGAAGGAAAACGTTACACAGTTGGTGAGCTTCTCTTACTGCCCACGGCTGGAGACATGGTCTGAGCAGGTTTGGGGGAAAAGCAATAAAATAAATACAAACATTTCCGTTCTCCAGGAATACAATAAAAAGGAGAATTGAAAAGAAGTCTTTCAATATTCTAGAAATCTTGATATTACAACAACAAGAGTGCAGTAACTTCGATTGTCAAATACTCGACAGTACAGATGTCACAAATATGGTACAGTTACTCGTTATTGTACGTTTTGACAAGAATGAAAACATTAGAGTTTTTATTTTGAAAACAGCTTGAGTCTAATGCTACAGTAGAAAACATTTTCAATATGACTGATCTTTATTTGTTAAAAGTACGTATGTTTTGGCGAAAATGTGGTGGTGTTTGTACTGACAGGACCAAGGCAGAGTATGGTCACTTAACAGGGGTGTCAGAAAAGTGACGAACGTTGCAATTGACTGTCGAAGCAAACACTGTATAATACACCGAGAAGCATCTAATTATAAGGGTATGCCTGCATTTCTTCAAATGTAGTTTTGACAGTGACTATAATGTTTATAAACTTTATTAAGGCAAGGCCTCCAAGCCCGTGGCTATTCACGCAATTGTGTGAAGATCTGTGAGGTAAATTTAAAAACTTACTTCTTTGTACTGAATTAAGACCTCCCTTTCGCTGCAAGATTTTAAACAAATTATTTGAACTAAGATCCGAGGCTTCTATGATTCTCACAAAGGAACTCTCCGATCTGACATATCGAAACCTGATGTGAGACTTTTCACGTGTGAAGAATACACCGTAGAAACATGGTGTCAAAGTTTTAGCTGCTAAGACATGCTGCAAGCATCTTTAAAAAATGTTGGGACCTTCCAAATTCCTAGCTCGTCAGGTGGCTGGAATATTATACACAACCTACTACAGTTGTAGCAGACACCACGTGACCAACACACCAGGTACATGTCCTCGACTGACGGCACATCGTAATTTGTAAAGCGCACTTGAGTTTCCGGTGATAGTTTCTCTGACAGAATTGCTCGCAGTTACTATTCGTTCGAATTTGCAACTAATTTCAAGGCAGTTGTATATATACTGCCAAGTGTCTTAGTGGTGTTCACAATGGAAATAAAACAAAATAAATTTTCTTCACGATTTCTTGGCATTTGCGTACTGATAGCATCTGTCTTTGTGCGAGTTCCGGAGTGCCACAGAAAAGAGGAATCCAATTAATGTTTTCAATTTTGTAAAGATAAATTATGAAGAACGTGGTATCCAATGGAAATCGCCTACATCTCCTAAAGACCTGCTCATGCATTATGTGTTATTTATTATTTAATTTCATGGACATTCCTTCCCATGACGTCCGCAATTCGTTAGAAATTGTGAAAATGTTAGAAGAAGCAGGAAATAACTCGGACAATTCTGTGAATTGTGGTTCGAACGAAGACTGTTGATTGAAAACCATGTTGGGGAAAATCAGCGATTACTATGTAATATTTGAAATTAATTACAAAATACTATAGATCACAAGGCACTTTCACCAGAAGTTGACCAGTTTAGATCATCGCATGATCACCTTCAGATCTTCAGCTGTAATATAATACTGGATGTAAATTACAGGGATACAAAAAAGGGAGCTTAAAATTAGCTCTAAAATTATTAAACACAGAAACACCCATTTCATGGACAACGGTTGTTCATGGAGCAGAAATTGCTAATTGACAGTAATCAACTGCTGGAGAGAACAGTGCAGCTATTCCTTAAATACTGAAGGCTCCGCCTATGGCTGACAACATGAAGTCAGTGTTAGGCGATCAGGTATAAGTCGAGAGAATTACGTAAAAAAAGGTGTACTTATAATTACGTAGGACGTCTGAATTATGTAGAAGACACAGCTCCTTAAAACGACTATTGTCAAATAGTTGTACTAACAGCTTTAAAAAGTAAACAAATAAACATCACATTCGTTATGCAAAGGTTCCCCTCTGGCTGGATGCCGTAAAAGTAGTTATGGTTTTGTTGGTTTCCATGGCCATGGTGGATGCCATTCCAAAGATGTAGCTGCAGGACGATTTCCAAAGAGACGGCTGATTAGCGATGTTAGTGATGTCCAGAAGACGACCTTCCATACATGTGCGAATTAGTTGATTATTAAAGAGATATTAGACCCTAATTTTGGGCGGTTTCCATTGAAGCTGCCACGTGCATAACTGAAGTAGAGAATGCTCCATAGATGAAGTCCCAGAGTATAAATAAACAGTATCCGTTACTATATGAATCGATCTGTAATTAATAGCTGTAGATCGTAATGTGCTAGCAAATAGTAACAAAAGTGTTATGAGTGACTTGCATTATTAAAAGAAAATACGTGAATATATATCTAAAATATATCATGTGTTATCTAGAAAAAATAAGTAATGTCGAAAGTAATAAATTAAAATGATTCCATGAAGAACAAGCGTAAAGTAATAATGTAGTGCTACGACTGACCTACTGTGCCAGTTATTTGTAAATGTAATAACATTACGTAAATGTAAAAGAAAATAATATGAAACCAATGATGAATTGCCGTGAGACATTATATTTAAATAAAATAACTATAATATGTTTAACAATAAATATATTGTGAAGAAGGATATAAAATAGTTTTACAGTGACAAAATCAGTACATTAGGGACAGCATTGTAAAGCAGATCGTCAAAAAGCTCAGAAAATTCTGTCTTTGAAAGTTAGCTGCTCGTTTATAATAGTTTGGGGATCGTTTGTGAAATGTCAAGAAATTTCGATTTGTTCTAACACAATTAGGTGCAATATGTAATATTTCGATTTGTTCTAACACAATTAGGCGCAGTATCTAATATTTCCATATGGTTAGAAATGCAACCTTCGGAGTTATCAAAATGCTGACCAAACAAGAATTTGGTACGTGCGGTCCAATAGTATGCTCTCTAAACCGTATTACAAAGTTTTGGCTAGTTTACTCGATATATTGTTCATCCCAGTCTTTACACTATATTTCATATATACCAGAGTTTTTGTAGTTATTATTTTCGCCATTCGTATGTTTCAGTTTCTTTTGTACTAGCCTGATAGTTGTGAATGCTATCGACACACTAGTTTTTTTAAAAAGTTTATTTATTTGGTCTGAAATAAGTCCCACGTAAGTCGTGTTACTGAACGTCCAGTTGGAATTGAATTTTTGATATAAAATGTCAGATTGACTAGTACTGAAGTCATTGGCAACAGAAATTTATTTTAAAGGATCAGTTTCATTCCAGTCTGCGTTAGGTTGAAGAGGTAATTTTAATAATTTCTGTGTCATTGCTTTGAAGAGAGCATTTTTATATTTAGTAGGAACTGAACTCTCTCTCTGTTCATCTCATACTTCCTCCTGTCTCCCTGTCTCCGATGTGCCCAGTCGATCGTTTTAAGGAATCCCATAACGCACCCTTACGGAGAGTTGGTACACTGAGCCCTGTGTTCGTGCAGAGCATGCATAGAAGGGCAGAGTGAGTTGAGTGACTCTCGGCAGTGGAGCTCACAGAGAGGGACTTGCGAGGACGAGACCTGTTTTTGGGAGCCCCAGTGGATATTTTCTTCTGGTTCTGATGAATTCTTGTGCAAGAGAGCACGAGAATGGACAGCACGATTTCTGGCGATTTTCTAAGCAATGCCATGAACGTTTTGTGTTCAGCAGTAGAGAATTATAAGGTAATATATTGTGTCTGCACTCTCCTTTTTGCTTGGTGTATACTGAGATTGCATTCGTATTACACTTTGAATGCGGGATGTAAAGTGAATGTGGCTGTTCGTATTGGTGTGACGGGTCGCTTGTAATTTGAATTCGTTTCATCATCAAATTTGGGATATACAACGCGCCGCTACAGTGATTTAGATATCGTGCTTACAGGGTGTTGTACCTCCGATGTGGCGTGTTACTATGTCGTATCAGTTTACCTAATGCACCCCTTCGTTGAAAGTATTGTAACATGACCATGTTATGAGCTGGCACTGAATGGCTGTGTGTGAGCGGATTATCTGGTAAAGAAAGAAAGTTCTTAGGGTAGTTTCAGCTGAAATGCCACTTGTTCCATTTAGTAAATTTTACCTTAATTTACTTGATAAGTTATTAATGTGTCACATCCGTTGTGCCTATCACAAGTTGCTTCTTGTGGTGGTTATTGTAATGATAGTGTGTTGTAGTAGAGGATGACTTCAACTTCCCAGGTATAGATTGGGAGTGATATGGCATCAAAACTGGTGCCAGAGACAGGGAGTCGTGTGGCATTGTTCTGGATGTCTTGTCCGAAATTACCTTGAGCAGATAGTTGGAGAACCAACTCGCGAGAGTAATGACTTAGACTTCCTGCCAACAAACAGACCTTTACTTCTCGAAACAGTTAATGTAGAGGAAGGTATCAGTGATTATAAGGCTGTGACAACACCTATGACAACGGGTAAGAAAGGTTGGAAGACATATTTGCTAAGCAAGGGTGACACGATACAAATTTCAGTATATCTCAGCAGTCAGCATCAAATATTCGGTGATGACGACGAAGATGTGGAGAACGAATGGAAAAAATTTAAATGCATCGTTTAGTATGCCCTAGACAAGTATGTTCCGAGTAAGGTTTTTAGGGATGAGAAAGATCCACCGTGGTTTAATTTCTGTGTTAGAAAAGCACTACGTAAACAAAGAGCACTTCACCTCAGATTCAAGAGAATTAAAAACCTAGCTTGCAAACAAAATCTGAAGGAAGCAAAAATAAGCGTAAGGAGAGCAATGAGAGAAGCGTTCAATGATTTCGAAAGTAAGAAGTTGTCAGCGGACCTGACTAAAAACCCTAAGAGGTTTTGGTCGTATGTAAAATCAGTATGAGGGTAAAAATCATTTATTCATTCTCTCAGCGACCACACCGGCACCGAAACGGAAGATAACAGAGAGAAGGCCGAAATACTGAATTCGATCTTCCGACATTGTTTCACCGCGGAGGATCGTAACGCTCTCTCTCCTTTCAATCGTCGTGCGAAGGTCGAAATGGCAGATATTGAGATAACCGGTTGCGGAAATGAAAAGCAGCTACAATCGCTTAGTAGTGGAAGGGATTCAGGACAAGATGAGATATCTATAAGATTCTGTAAAGATTATGCGAAACAACTTGCTCCCGTTCTAGCAGTAATCTATCGTAGATCGCTTGAGCAACTAAAGGTAGCTAACGACTGGAAAAAAGCGCAGGTCATTCCAGTTTTTAAGAAAGGCCGTAAGACAGATCCACACAATTGTAGACCTATATCGTTGACTCCAATCTGTTGTAGAATTCTGGAACACATTTTATTGCCAAGAATTTTGACGTTCTTGGAAAATGAACAGCTCCTCTACAAGAATCAAAATGGATTCCTCAAACAGAGATCCAGCGAAACTCAGTTCGCTCTGTTCTTCCATGAGATCCGCAGCGCAGATGACAACGGCGCTCAGGCTAATGCCATGTTTCTTGATTTCTGTAAGGCATTTGACACCGTCCCGCATTGCCGTTCAATGAAAAAAATACGAGCTTGCGGAGTATCAGAGCAGACCTGCGATTGGATGCAAGACTTTATTTGCAGATGGAACTCAACTCGTCGCTCTTAACCGAACTAAATCGACATATGTAAAGGTAATATCCGGAGTACCATAGGGAAATGTGATAGGACAGTTGCTCTTCACAATATATATAAATGATCTAGCAGAAAGCGTCGGGTGCTCTTTAAGGCTATTCGTAGATGATGCAGTTGTTTATACCAATGTAGCAACGCCAGAAGATAGTAACAATTTGCAGAACGACCTGCAGAGAACTGATGAATGCAGATTCTGGTAGTTGACGCTGAGCGTAAATAAATTGTAACATATTGCGCACATATCGGAAAAGAAATCCATTACTGTCCAGCTACACTATTGATGACAAATAGCTGGAGACAGCGTCTGTCGTAAAATATCCAGGCGTAGCTATTCAGAGCGACCTTAAGTGCAATGACCATATCAAACAGATAGTGGGAAAAGCAGACACAAGACCAGCTTCATGGGAAGTATCTTAAGGAAATGTAACTCATCCACAAAGGAAGTAGCTTATAAGGCGCTTGTTTATCCGTTTCTAGAGTATTGATCATCTATCAGGGTCCGTACCAGGTACGATTGATAGAGGATATAGAGAAGATCCAAAGAAGAGGGGCGCGTATCGTCACGGGATCGTTTAGCTGGTGAGAGAGCGTAATGGAGATGGTAAACAAACTCCACTGGCAGACGTTAGAAGAGAGACGTTGTGCATCACGGAGAGACTTACTATTGACATTTAGAAACACCACTTTTCAGGAGGAGTCAGACAGTCAGACAACGTATTACTCCCCCCCACCCCCCATTACATCTCGCATATTAACCAAACTACAAAAATTAGTGTCAGTATCCAGTGGTGATGGATCAACAATAAATCCAGTTGCTTGGGAAACAACGCTTCAGATTTCAGTGGCTGGTTCCGGTTGCACCTCCTACTCCTTCGTTGATGACGAGCAGTAACATCAAGGTTACAGTTATTCTTTGGTGTGTCCATACCGTTGTGACACCCAAGGGAAACGAACTTCCATCAACTCCCTCCATTCATCAAAAAACGGTGCCCACACGACAACACAATGATCTAATGACTTGCACAGATGTCGTATTAACCCTAAATCATACCGTAAGGGTAACAGTACAAAGAAAAGGAGACAAAAAAATACAAAATGAGAAATGCAACGCAATAATACGTAAATATAAATCACTAATTTCGTGATATAAGTGGTTTTGGTGTCTTGTGCACAGCACGAGTATCAGGTAGTGTATTCCTCCTAACCTTTCTTGGTTTACTACTCAGCTGTGGTACCAGTACTGGAAGTTGTAGTAAGGTATCGACTGCATTACTGAACGGATTTACTCCACTAACATGTGCAGTGGAAGTTTTAAACTAGATCTTAACATTGACCTGGTAGGTCACTTTTATGGCTGATATGGACCATTGTATTTAGTCACATGCGTTTTTTTCCCTTTTGATGTGCAGGGATTGGTAACTGATAAGCCGACAGCTGACTGCGACGCGACGCCACCGCAACAATTTTTAGAATGGTTATGCCAAGCTCTTAGGGACTTCCCAGCAGAGCTTCAGAATGTAGTTAAGATAACACAAGTAATTTTTGCACTGTTCTGTTATATGACAACTATGAGTGTGAAGACAGATAGAGCGAGACTGCTTAAATCGATCGAACCCCCATTGAAATGTAGAAATGCACGTTGTCAGTGCTACACCTTCAGCCATACTCCTTGAAATTGAAAACCACGAGTGTGTGGGTGCAGCTACAGTCTGGAAGTATCACTGATTTCTGCTCTTATCGCGTTACAGGAGTTATGAGAGCACAGAGCAAGAAGAATCTGCCCGACTAGAATAGTTTGAAAGATGCATAGTCATGTGGTGTTCAGTTGTTCAGAGGTGAACTGAAAACAATGCAGTGCCAAAGAGAAGTAATTTCAGGAACTAGGTACAAACTGCATTACCTTACTCTTTTAGCCAGAGACCGTGATCAACAACCGTTACAATGATGGAAAACCTAGGGGCATGTAAAAGATGCAATATCAAAGCAATAGTATGTTGATCAATGGTACGATCAATTTTGAGGGTACAATTCACCACCTTCATCACCTTAGATTTTTTTTTTTTTTTTTTTTTTTGTGGTCATCAGTCTACTGACTGGTTTGATGCGGCCCGCCACGAATTCCTTTCCTGTGCTAACCTCTTCATCTCAGAGTAGCACTTGCAACCTACGTCCTCAATTATTTGCTTGACGTATTCCAATCTCTGCCTTCCTCTACAGTTTTTGCCCTCTACAGCTCCCTCTAGTACCATGGAAGTCATTCCCTCATGTCTTAGCAGATGTCCTATCATCCTGTCCCTTCCCCTTAACAGTGTTTTCCACATATTCCTTTCCTCTCCGATTCTGCGTAGAACCTCCTCATTCCTTACCTTATCAGTCCACCTAATTTTCAACATTCGTCTGTAGCACCACATCTCAAATGCTTCGATTCTCTTCTGTTCCGGTTTTCCCACAGTCCATGTTTCACTACCCTACATTGCTGTACTCCAGACGTACATCCTCAGAAATTTCTTCCTCAAATTAAGGCCGGTATTTGATATTAGTAGACTGCTCTTGGCCAGAAATGCCTTTTTTGCCATAGCGAGTCTGCTTTTGATGTCCTCCTTGCTCCGCCCGTCATTGGTTATTTTACTGCCTAGGTAGCAGAATTCCTTAACTTCATTGACTTCGTGACCATCAATCCCGATGTTAAGTTTCTCACTGTTCTCATATCTACAACTTCTCATTACCTTCGTCTTTCTCCGATTTACTCTCAAACCATACTGTGTACTCATTAGACTGTTCATTCCGATCGGCAGATCATATAATTCTTCTTCACTTTCACTCAGGATAGCAATGTCATCAGCGAATCGTATCATTGATATCCTTTCACCTTGTATTTTAATTCCACTCCTGAACCTTTCTTTTATTTCCATCATTACTTCCTCGATGTACAGATTGAAGAGTAGGGGCGAAAGGCTACAGCCTTGTCTTACACCCTTCTTAATACGAGCACTTCGTTCTTGATTGTCCACTCTTATTATTCCCTCTTGGTTGTTGTACATATTGTATGTGACCCGTCTCTCACTATAGCTTACCTTTAATTTTTTCAGGATCTCGAACAGCTTGCACCATTCTATATTGTCTAACGCTTTTTCCAGGTCGACAAAGCCTATGAAAGTGTCTTGATTTTTCTTTAGCCTTGCTTCCATTATTAGCCGTAACGTCAGAATTGCCTCTCTCTTCCCTTTACTTTTTCTAAAGCCAAACTGATCGTCACCTAGCGCATTCTCAATTTTCTCTTCCATTCTTCTGTATATTTTTATGTAAGCAGCTTCGATGCATGAGCTGTTAAGCTGATTGTGCGATAATTCTCGCACTTGTCAGCTCTTGCCGTCTTCGGAATTGTGTGGATGATGCTTTTCCGAAAGTCAGATGGTATGTCGCCAGACTCATATATTCTACACACCAACGTGAATAGTCGTTTTGTTGCCACTTCCCCCAATGATTTTAGAAATTCTGATGGAATGTTATCTATCTCTTCTGCCTTATTTGACCATAAGTCCTCCAAAGCTCTTTTAAATTCCGATTCTAATACTGGATCCCCTATCTCTTCTAAATCGACTCCTGTTTCTTCCTCTATCACATCAGACAAATCTTCACCCTCATAGAGGCTTTCAATGTATTCTTTCCACCTGTCTGCTCTCTCCTCTGCATTTAACAGTGGAATTCCCGTTGCACTCTTAATGTTACCACCGTTACTTTTAATGTCACCAAAGGTTGTTTTGACTTTCCTGTATGCTGAGTCTGTCCTTCCAACAATCATATCTTTTTCGATGTCTTCACATTTTTCATGCAGCCATTTCGTCTTAGCTTCCCTGCACTTCCTATTTATTTCATTCCTCAGCGACTTGTATTTCTGTATTCCTGATTTTCCCGGAACATGTTTGTACTTCCTCCTTTCATCAATCAATTGAAGTATTTCTTCTGTTACCCATGGTTTCTTCGCAGCTACCTTATTTATACCTATGTTTTCCTTCCCAACTTCTGTGATGGCCCTTTTTAGAGATGTCCATTCCTCTCCAACTCTACTGCCTACTGCGCTATTCCTCATTGCTGTATCTATAGCGTTAGAGTACTTCAAACGTATCTCGTCATTCCCTAGTACTTTCGTATCCCACTTCTTTGTTCTTGGTTCTTCCTGACTAATGTCTTGAACTTCGGCCTACTCTTCATCACTACTATATTGTGATCTGAGTCTATATCTGCTCCTGGGTACGCCTTACAATCCAGTATCTGATTTCGGAATCTCTGTCTGACCATGATGTAATCTAATTGAAATCTTCCCGTATCTCCCGGCCTTTTCCAAGTATACCTCCTCCTCTTGTGATAATTGAACAGGGTATTCGCTATTACTAGCTGAAACTTGTTACAGAACTCAATTAGTCTTTCTCCTCTTTCATTCGTCGTCTCAAGCCCAAATTCTCCTGTAACCTTATCTTCTACTCCTTGCCCTACAACTGCATTCCAGTCGCCCATGACTATTAGATTTTCGTCCCTCTTTACATGCTGCATTACCCTTTCAATATCCTCATACACTTTCTCTATCTGTTCATCTTCAGCTTGCGACGTCGGCATGTATACCTGAACTATCGTTGTCGGTGTTGGTCTGCTGTCGATTCTGATTAGAACAACCCGGTCACTGAACTGTTCACAGTAACACACCCTCTGCCCTACCTTCCTATTCATTACGAATTCTACACCTGTTATACCATTTTCTGCTGCTGTTGATATTACCCGATACTCATCTGACCAGAAATCCTTGTCTTCCTTCCACTTCACTTCACTGACCCCTACTATATCTAGATTGAGCCTTTGAATTTCCCTTTTCAGATTTTCTAGTTTCCCTACCACGTTCAAGCTTCTGACATTCCACGCACCGACTCGTAGAACGTTATCCTTTCGTTGATTATGCAATCTTTTTCTCATGGTAACCTCCCCCTTGGAAGTCCCCTCCCAGAGATCCAAATGGGGGACTATTCCGGAATCTTTTGCCAATGGAGAGATCATCATGACACTCCTTCAATTACAGGCCACATGTGCTGTGGATACACGTTATGTGTCTTTAATGCAGTGGTTTCCATTGCCTTCTGCATCCTCGTGTCGTTGATCATTGCTGATTCTCCCGCCTTTAGGGGCAATTTCCCATCCCTAGGACAAGAGAGTGCCCTGAACCTCTATCCGCTCCTCCGCCCACTTTGACAAAGCCGTTGGCAGAATGAGGCTGACTTCTTATGCCGGAAGTCTTCGGCCGCCAATGCTGATTATTAATCAAAATTTAGGCAGTGGCGGGGATCGAATCCGTTTTGATTATGAATCAAAGACGCTACCCCTAGACCACGGGTCCAACACCACCTTAGATACAGTAAATATATAATTCAACATATAATACTAAAATAATCATAATACCAATATTTTATTTTTCAAAACATGAAATTTCAACTAATTCCCACTGAAAAAATTTTCATTACATATTTGTGTGAGATCAATATAGCATTAAAATAGTAAAAACATCACTTACAGAATGTGTCTCCACTCTAAAAAATTTATAATGTTTGTTGGAAAACATAGTAGTATATACCACAGAAATATAGGGCTATTGAAGACTTTATTCCTCTTGTGTTGACTGCACAAATCCGTCAAATGCTATGTATCTAATGTATCATTTGGATGGGGTTGAATGTAAACATATAAATAATATTTACAGTTAATTTCTTTAGATCTAAGAAAATATTTGTAAAAGGAATTAATTATTTGTTATGTTATAGGTTACACGTGGGTTACTGTGATGTTCCACACAACTACCTTAATTAGACAAAATATGTGGAACATCCTAGGTAGCCATGTGTAACGAATAATTCAAATAACATTGCTATCCTATATGGAAAGTTTTTAACTACGATAAGGTTCTAATCAAACTAACTGTAAGTGTTCTGTCGTATGTTTCTATTCCACCACGTCCAAATGATACACTGTACTCCACTGAGATTGACAGTTTTATGCGACCAACACAACAGTTATTACTGATTTGTAACAGTAGGGAAACTTAACAGATTCCTTTGCAATTTCAATACTACGTTAGTCACACAAACACATCTGTAGTCAAAACTAGTTCAGCCTAATACAGTTCACATTTCATCACTAAAAAAAATTAAATATTGATACTTTAATTTTATTGTTTATAGTATATTGAATGATACTTAGGCTGTTTATAGTGACCTGCGGAATGTGAATTGTACCACTTAAGCCGGTCGTAAATAGCCAAAAAGAAATATTATTACCGATGACATATTCCTACTGTAAACCATATCATAGCAGCGGCTGTTCCAGTACGATTCAGAATATGGATCTATGTAAACTATAAGCCCACTGAATCGTTGGAACAGCCGGGTAACTTATAACAACACTCTCGTAGGTGGAAATACAGAGGTGTCACAAGTGAAAATAGAATAGCTAGCTCCAGACAGCTAATGCCATGTAAACTGCACCTTCATTCACCGTAGATGTTATGCACTACTAATGACGTTTATCGCTGTTAAATAAGATATCAAGTCTTATACATAGTTCGCGAAAACCGGAAATACCTCCCTTTTGTTTTACTTTTGGTTTATCTGCATATCATTCGGCTGGGTGCATAAAAGTTACCATATAAAGTACCCACCTTCCGATCTAGTGGTTTCTTTTTGTTATAACATACTGCTAGTTCAAATGTTCAAATGTGTGTGAATTCCTAATGGACCAAACTGCTGAGGTCATCGGTCCCTAAATTTACACACTACTTAAACTAACTTATGCTAAGAACAACACACACACCTATGCCCGAAGGAGGACTCGCACCTCCGGCGGGATGCTAGTTCATGCACATATTTATTATAGCAAATTAGTTACGATGGCGTTAAAGTATGACTCAGAACTGCACTAAATATATGTTCATATTTACGAGAAAGTCGGATAGAATTACTAATACATTCAGCCCTCATTTCCGATAGAGAAAGTAAAATTTCAGCAGACTTAATCTGAATAAAGACCTTCATAATTCGACTCGTGTTATGAAGACCAGTTCCGGACGTAATTTTCAGATGTATCACTGCTGGCAAGGGGGATGATACTGTCGACTTCTTTTGACAGTTGCGTGAGCCGCTTCCAAAGGCACGAGCAGAGACTTTGCCGTTTAATGAGAAATTCGTTTACCCACAAGGGGCGCACTTCGAAAAGCCGCCCGGATTAACTTATTTCCAAGAATTAATTATACCAAGCCAGGCAGTGTGCACAGCAAAGTAAAGGTTACACCGTGTTTCTCAGAGTATGAAACTGGATTACCGCCTCAAACAGAGTGAGTCGAATAAATGACTTCGTTAAATGTGTTTAATTTTTAAAGATAAAATAGCTGTAGTCTTAGAGCTAAGCAAAAAGTAAGTTTGCTCTGACGTTCCTTGTGCAAATAGTTTTCTTTCTGAGCACTTGAGTGAATACTGTAGTACGCTAACAGTTGGATCATCTATTCTCTTTTTTTTTTTTTGTTAAAAATGGTTCGTAGGATAAATTTAGCTCTATATCCTAAAACTAATTTCCGAGGTCAACGTAAGGGCTCGCTTGATAGTGACCGACTTCTTTGTTCAAGGTCACATTGAACGCCAGTATTAGTGGACATCTGGTTTATAAGCTGCTCTCGTGGAACTTAATGTCGATTTTTCCAAACCACTGCCACTGTTCCGCCTCTAAGAAGGCCCTCAGTTGTGCTTACAAGGCTAATGCACGTAATTTAAAGCCTCGTACCGACCAAATCTTTTGGAATCCTGGGACTCGAATGTGGGCCATCCATTTGGTCTTCAGACACGTTGACTGCAACGTTTCTATTTCTCATTAATTACACGTATTAAGATAGTTGTAATACAGAAGTCTATTAATTTATTATCGCTATAATGCATAGTTCATTAAAAATAAAATCATACGTACTGAAGGTGGAGGCATTGCCGATATAAAAGAACGTTACGTTTAGCTGAAAACATAATATTAGTAATCTCTTCTCTGAGATCATCAGATGATGACGGTTCTCATCCATTTTCTGTCTTTCCCGTCTCATTTTTGTAATATTTTGACTTGGAAACTGAGGAGCTACACTGCCAATCGCTTTCACTGATTTGACTCCAAATTACGGTTTCTCTCCGTATGATCCCAAGTTTCTAACGATGATAATCCAATTCTTTTTCTCCAAATCACGCTACAGTAGTCTTACATTTTCCTTAAGGTGCTTATTTTGTATTGCTTCATTTTTAAAACTTCCTTTAAAGCGGGAGAAAAAAAACATAACGATTTTAAAGCAATATGCCAATTTAACAGGTTTAAAAAAATGCATCAGTTACTGCCCTTTACAGTTCCTCGGGTTCATATAGCAAGAGTGTTATTCACACACATGCAAGTTGTTCATCGTGTATAGAAGCAAGTTAAAGTGAAGTGGTTCCCCGTAGATCTTCGACGCTGACATCGAAATATTCCTTCTATGAAAATCCGCCAGTCTCGAGCGACTTCTGACCTGCTCACGACAGAGTCTAGCTCTTAACGCGGCTGAACCTATGAAAACCCTACTAAGATGTCTACCATCAGCTTTAGCTACTAAGGGCAAACTGTGTTAATGGTCGATTGCTAATGGCACTTAAAATAAAAACCTCTAAATTCACCAATTGGTTTCCAGTTTGCCTGAGATCGACATAGGATGAAAAGGATCTTTAACTCACGCTGGTAAGCAGGATCCGATTGTTCACGTTCTAAGTTTCCAAACGCAGTTGAAAATTTAAGATTATTTCAGCTTGTGGTACAAACATCTGAATCGGTGAGGTTTGCATCATACACTGCCGGAAAAAAAAATACACCAGGAATGACGACGTCCATTCGGGTCCGATGACAGCATATGCTACCTGGCGGATAATACATGCATGCTACCTGGCGGATAGTACATGCATGCTACCTGGCGGATAGTACACGCACTGAAAATTGTTTGAACGTCGTGTGCCAGCAGGTAGCGTAGTGATATAGCTACCAGATTGCAATCTCTGTCTACTCTTTTATGGGAAGGCTCACAGCCAGACGGCTCAATGTCGTGCAAACGTGTGAATCAAGCAGGCAACCGTGCCCCCAGTGACACACTCGTGCTTACTAATGCCAGCTGAGCGAGTTTGAAAGAGATCAAATTGTGGTCTACAGAGTGGCGGGATGGTCCTTTCGGAGAAGTGTCACACAAGTTGGACGTGCTGCGTCAGCTGTGCAACTATGCTGGTATCAGTGGTCACGTAAACATTCTCTCACCTGTAGACGAGGTTCTGGACGTCCACTCAGTACAGGCGCCCGCCACGACCGTCGTATTGTAAGGTGTCAGTGGTAGATCGTACGTCTACCACAGCACGCATTTCAGGGCTTATGAGCTCAGGCGTGTCAATACGAACTGTTGCGAACCGGTTACTAGCAGTGGTAGTGCGGGCACTCACAACTCTAGCCTGTCTTCCACTCACGTCGTAGCATCGATGTGCACGGCTCGACTGATGCCATTAGAACATCACTTGGAAGATGAAATGACGCACTCAAGTTGTAACACAACAACACAGTGTCTAATATAAAAACATTTCACAGTATTAATGTTGTAATTTTGAAGAACGGTGTACGTTTTTATGTTATGTACCATGTCAATATTTTTTAAATATTTTCTCATGAATGAATATGATTATCTAATCTAAATGCAATGTCTAAAAAAGCATTATACAGGGTGATCCATTGATCGTGACCGGGACAAATATCTCGCCAAATAAGCGCCAAACGAAAAAACTACAAAGAACGAAACTTGTCTAGTTTGAAGGGGCAAACCAGATGGCGCTATGGTTCGCCCGCTAGATGGCGCTGCTATAGGTCAAAAGGATATCAACTGCGTTTTTTTTAATAGGAACCCCCCCCCATTTTTATTACATATACGTGTTGTATGTAAAGGAATATGAATGTTTTAGTTGGACCACTTTTTTCGCTTTGTGATAGATGACGCTGTAATAGTCACAAACGTATAAGTACGTGGTATCACGTAACATTCAGCCACTGCGGGCGGTATTTTCTTCGTGATACATTACCCGTGTTAAAATGGACCGTTTACCAATTGCAGAAAAGGTCGATACCGTATTGATGTATGGATATTGTGATCGAAATGCCCAACGGACATGTGTTGTGTAACCTGGAGATCATTCAAGTGTCCGGATCGTTCGCCGGACAGTTACGTTATTGAAGGAAGTGTTCAGCCACAGGTAAGCGTCAACCACGATCAGCATTATGGGAGGGATGATAACTTGCCCAAATTTTAGCGATGGCGATCTAAATGGTGCAATGTATGCTGATTTCCTACGTAATGTTCTACCGATGTTACTACAAGATGTTTCACAAGACAGAATGATGATGTACTTCCAACATGATGGATGTCCGGCTCGCGTGCAGTTGAAGCGGTATTGAATAGCATATTTCATGATAGGTTGTTTGGTCGTCAAAGCACCATACCATGGCCGGCACGTTCAACGGATCTCACGTCCCCGGAAAGTGGAAGGATATTTGGTATCGTGACCCACCAACACCTGACAACATGAGTCAGCGCATTGTAAATGCATGCGCGAACATTACATAAGGCGAACTACTCGCTGTTGAGAGGAATGTCTTACACGTATAGCCAAATGCATTGAGGTTGACGGTCATCATTTTAAGCATTTATTGCATTAATGTGGTAATTACGCTGTAACAGCATGCGTTCTCAGAAATGATAAGTCCAGAAAGGTACATGTAGAACATTGGAACCAACGAAGTAGAATGTTCAAACGTACCTACGTTCTGTAATTTAATTTAAAAAACGTACCTGTTACCAACTGTTCGTCTAAAATTGTGAGCCAAATGTTTGTAACTATTACAGCGCCATGTACCACAAAGCGAAAAAAGTGGTCCAGCTAAAACATTCATATTTCTTTACGTGTTACACGAATATGTAATAAAAAATGAGGTTCCTATTTAAAAAAACGCAGCTCATATCCGTTTGACCTATGGCAGCGCCATCTAGCGGATCCAACAATAGCGCTATCTGGTTTCCCCGTCCAAGCTAGACAAGTTTCGTTCTTTACGGTTTTTTCGTTTGACGCATATTTCGTGAGGTATTTGGCCTGGTCACGATCAATGGACCACCGTGTATAACAACGTATAGTAAACACATTAGCCTAGTCACAGACATTTGTTCTTGTGAACAGTCAAAGAGTATATTTGATGTAGGGAACATTGTCACTGTTCGAGGCGCGCACAGAGTAGTTGAGTGTGGCATTCGATTGTGCCATTCTAGCACTAATCGAAGCGTTAGGGATTCAGGTGCCAGCCAGCCAACCAGCCAGCCAGCCAACTGAGCAGCAGCGGTCCGGCCGAGCAGCAGCAGCAGCAGCAGCGGTCCCGGCCAGCAGCAGAGGTCCCGGCCGGCCGCAGCAGTCCCGGCCAGCAGCAGCGGTCCAGCCAGCAGCAGCGGTCCAGCCAGCCAGCCATCCAGCTGCAGCGGCAGCAGCAGCGGCCCCGGCCCCGTCCGCGGCAGCAGCTGCAGCGTTCCTGCCAGCCATCTTCGTCCGTCTTCGTCTGTCCCCTGTTTTTGCCTCTCCTTTTCGTCCTGTGCTTTTTTCGTTCATCCCTGCCGTTATGTCAGCCCCCACCACCACTGCCACTACTACCACCACTGCCATTGTCTACACTTCTCCCTCCGCCGCCACCACCACCATTACATGGTGTGCCCAGTCACCCCCCCCCCCTCTTTCCATCCCTCCTCTTCTCACTCTCCCTTCGCCCTCGCTCTTTTTCGCCCCCTCTCCAGCTTCTTCCTCCCGTTCCTTTCCCTCTGATCCTTTCCCCCCACTCCCCCAGCCTGTCACTGCAGCTCTAGCTAGGGTGGTGGCCCATTGGGCCACTGCCCATGCCCAGCTCTCCCCATCGCCTTCGCCATCACCGCCACCACCGCCGCCGCCGCCATTGCCATCGCCATCACCGTCACCGTCACCATCTCCGGCGCCAACTACTGCATCCACGCCAGAACCTGCCACTTCCCGTCAACTCCCGATAGCTCCCGTCCCTCATGTCACCACCCACCCTTCTGCCGCCGTTAAATGACCTAGTGGCACCACCACATTTTCCTCTTCCAAAAAGGCCCCAACCCATCCTCCTTCCCCCCCCCCCCAGGATGCCATGGATGTCTCCCCACCTGGCCCTGCTCCCTCAACCTCCACCTCCTCCTCCTCCTCCTCCTCCTCCCCACTCTTTATACAAATACCTCCTCTCCCATCCCGATCCTTCCCTTCTCGAGGCCCAGAACCTCTCCCTCCTCCTCCGCCAACACTTCCCTGGTGCGCCCATCTCACTCCTCATTCCCAGACGAGATTCAGTTCTCTTCTCCTCCCCCAGCCCCACCCTCCATACTGACATCCTCTCCCGCTTCCCTATCACCCGGTTTGGCCCCAATGTTTCCCTCACCCCTGCTCCTTCCCCATGTCCTACCCGCCAACCCCAACCCCCGTGTCGCCCGCCGACACTCACCGCCATGATCACTCGGCTAAGTCCGACGATCATGGAGGAGGAGGTGTTGGCAGAGCTCAAGGTGCATCCCTCGCTGGAGGTGCGGGCGGTCCGCCGCATTTTCAACTCGGCCAGCCCCACCTGCCTTATGCGGGTTTTCTCTGAGGACGCCCCCTCCATAGACCGTCTCCTGAAGGGGGGTTCCCTCATCTTCAATCAGCGCTATAAGGTCGACCCCTCCCGTTCCCCTCGTCAATCGCTGTGCTGCCAGAGGTGTCTGCACTGTAACGCGCACCCAACAACCGAGTGCCGTGAGGCCCCCACCTGCCTGCATTGTAGGCAAGTGTACTTCCTCCGGCAGTGCCCTAACCTTCAATCCCCTCCCTCCTGCAATACCTGCAATCTCCCCCATCCCACCTACTCCCAAAAGTGTAAAGCCCGACCCCCTCCGACCACTCCTGAACTCACCGTCCCTGTCCATCCTCTGGACGCCCCAACCCCTTCTGGCAATTCCCTTCGTCCCCGCCCCCCCCCCCCCACCGCTGAGGACATCATCAGGTTCCTCACCATTGTCCTGCAAAACATCCACCCTTTCCAGCGCCCTTACACCCTCCAACAGGGCTCCCTCGCTGCCCGTTCCGTCTTCCACCTAAAAATGTATGCCACCTATTCCCACAACCAGGCCCATTTCACCTTCTCCCAACACCCTCGTCTAAATCCCTGTCATGGCACGACAGCACTGTATCCTGTTCAACAACATCCGTTCCCTACCCACCAACAAGAACCTCTTCATGCACACCCTTGCCACGCACCGCATGGATGCCCTCCTCCTCAATGAAACCTTCCTCCAACCCCACCACACCATCCACACTTTGCCTTACCTTCTCCATCGCACCGATAATCCCCTCCCGATTGCGTGTGGAGGAGTTGCCATTGGCCACCACCGTCAGATCCCGGTTCGGCTCCAACTTCTCCTTCCTGACCCCACCGAACAGCTGATCCTTAGTCTCTTCTTCCCCGGCCTTACTGTCACCTGCGCCACCATCTATGTCCGCCCTAACACCCCTGTTCCTTTCGATTTCCTCTCCCACATTAATCGCACCTTCTCCTCCTATGTGATCGCTGCCGACCTCAACATGCATAGTCGCTCCGCCACCCAGTTACGGCGGTGGCATCGGTCCCTCTCCACCCTCCAAGGCGATTTCATCCCCATTCCCCAGCACACCCGCCCCGAATCCAACTCCACTCCCGATGTCATCTTCTCCTCCCCCAACCTACTTGGCCGCATAGTGGTGGATGTCCTGGACACCCATTGGTAGTGACCATCTACCTGTCCTCCTCACCGTTTCAGACGGTCGTTGCCCCCACCCCGACCCTCGTAATGACCCTCCCCCGAAGTACGTCCATGACTATTCCCGTGCCGACTGGAATGCCTACCGGGATACCCTCTCCACCCGGGTCGAAGGCCACCCCTTCACCTACCACCACCCTGACAATGTTACCCATGCCGCCTCCTTTCTCCAGCAGACCTTGTCTGAGGCCATGGAGGCCCACTTCCCTACTGTCGCCATCCACCCCCACCATCCTACCTTACCCCCACAGGCTGTCCCCCTCCTCCGTGAATCCCGCCACCTCTACCGTGCCTTCTTCCACACGCGTGACCCGGACACACTACGACGCCACCGGCAACTCCAGCGACACATCCGAAACTTGCTCGCAGCTAAGAAACGCGGGGACTGGCGACAGACATGCACCCGTTTAAATGCTACCCTACCTATAAACTCGTCCCAAGTACTGGTCAGCCTTTCGGCGCCTTACCAGAACTAAACCCTCCCCCTACTATCCTCTTCTCCTTGATGATCACCCCTTTCCTGACACCCTTAGTAAGGCCAATCACTTTGCCTCCTACCTTTCTGATTTCTTCTTCATCCCTGACGATCCCCAGTTCGATTACTCCCTCTTTCCATATGTCCGCGATCGAACTGACACCTCTGTCCCTTCCCTCACACTTGGTTTCCAGTTCTTGGACAACATTGCACACATGGAACTCAATGCCCCCATAACTACACAGGATGTCATTGCTAACTCCGCACGAAACGCAACACCGCTCCTGGTCACGATCGTGTCACCTACCGCCACCTTTGTGAAGCTCCTGTCTCTTTACTCTCCCCCCTGGCTAGGCTCTACAGTGTAGTCCTGTCCACTGGCTACTACCCCAATCTGTGGAAAACCTCCTGTATCCTGATATTCCTTAAACCCGGTAAACCGCCGTCCACCGTTTCCTCCTATCATCCCATGAGCCTTACCTCAGTCTTTAGCAAGGTCCTGGAATCCATGCTCACCCGACGCATCCACCAGCATCTCCGCCAGCACCGCCTCCTTCCCGTTACCCAGTGTGGCTTTCAACCGTCCTGCTCTTTCGATGACCTTCTCTTCCACCTCACTCATCTCCTTTCCCAACAGTTAAATTCCCGTCGCTCCGCAATCTTCCTCTCCCTTGACTTTGAACGTGCCTACGACTGCGTGTAGCATTCCGGTCTCCTCGTCAAGCTCCAAACCTTCGCCCTTCCCGTTAACTACATCCGTCTGATCGGCTCCTTTCTCTCCCACCGTCCTTCCTACGCCACCACCCATAACACGGATTCCTACACCTTTTCTCCCTCCGCTGGTGTGCCCCAAGGCACCGTCCTCTCCCCCTTCTGTACCTTTTGTATACGGCGGACATGCCGCCGCTGTCACCCCCCGTCCACCTTCTCCAGTTTGCCGATGACGCCGCCTTCCTTGCCCTCGCCGCCACCCTCCAGCGTTCCCAACACCTTCTCCAATCCCATCTTGACCGCTTCACTGCTTGGTGCAACCAGTGGTTGCTCAAAGTCAATCCCTACAAAACCCAGGCAATCATTGTAGGCAAAACCACCCTTCCTTACGCCTCCTTGATTTCTATCTCACCATCTATGGCTGTCCTATCACCCTCACCCCCACCCTTCAGTACCTTGGCGTCACCCTCGAATGTCGCCTCTCCTGGACCCCCCATCTCCAGACAATCCAAGCCAAGGCACGCTCCTGACTCCGTCTCCTCAAGCTCCTCTCCGGCCGTACGTGGGGTCTAGACCCCTCCAACATCCTCCATACCTATAAATCCCTCATCCACCCTATCCTCTGTTACGCCCATCCCGCCAGGCTCTCTGCCCCCCCCCCCTACCTTTTACCAATCCCTTCAGATCCTTGAACGCCATGCTCTCCACCTCACCTATCACATCTGTCTCCCCTCCCCCACGCAGATCCTGTATGACCTCAATCTGTTCCCCCACCTCCTTCTCTTCCTTGTATGGATACAGATCCTGTACACCTCCCGAAAACTTGATCCTCCCCACCCGCTTGTCTCCCCCATCCTCTCCCACCCCCGCCCGCTGCTGCGCCTGTATTCCGACGTCCCACCCGGTCTCCATCTCTCCACCCTCCTTACCCTCTCCCAAGGTAGCTTCCGCCAGCTCCCTCTTCCTGATGATGCCCTCCTCCCCTCCATCTACCCCTCCTACCAACTTTGATCCTCCCTCCCTCTTCCTGTGTTTGCTCCTTTGGGCATCCTCCCTCCCTTCTCTCCCCCCCCTTCACCACCTCCTGCATTTCTCCCCATTCCTCCCCCAGGCTTCCCCTCCCCTCTCCCTCTACTCCTCCTCCCATCTCCTCAGCCAGTGGCATCTTTGTTCTCCTCTCTCTCCCCCCCCTCACCCTTCATCCCCACTTGGCAGGTCACCGGACTCACACACGCTACGTGGACATTCGCGCGCCGGACTTCATCGCCATTAGTATCTCGTGTGTGTCGTCGTGTTTAGTGTTCAGTGTTCACCGTCGCACTCCATCGCTCATCAGCGCCATCGACATCTTCAGTGTTTGTGCTTCGTGTCAACAGTTTGTAGTGTGGATTGACATCGAATGTGAACGGCTTCATGTTTTTTATGTTCATGTGTCTACTGTTTTTTTTTCCCGCCCTTTTGTTCCAACTCATGTGTCTTCTCTGTTTTATCATTGTACTATCTTTGGCTGAAGAGCGGCGTATTGTGCTGCTGCCAGCCTACTTGTTATACGGGTATTAAAATCATAATAAAAAAAAAAGCTACCTCTTGTGCAGCAAAGTCTGACAGAAGCGCCCAAGGGTAGTGGTTGTTAGCGGCACGTAGTGCGGCACATTATAAGGCAACAAATTGGAACAATTGTATGTCATGGCCAAGAATAATTACGGTGTTTATTGGACACAGTGCAAAAAAGCATCAAGAAGAATTAATATGAAAGAAGAACACTTTGGACCCAAAATTGTTGATTGCAAAGCGACGCTAAGAAGAACCTGCCGCTATGCAGAGTCGGCGATTATTACCTTACGCAGCACCAACAGCCACTCACTAAAGTGAGAATAGACCAATTTTATTATTTAGAAGTGTGCCAAGGCTAGCTGCGTAGTGGTTTCATTACCAGCTTAGCGTTAATACTGTGTTACAAGTGTATAAACCGGAACAACTACTAAGTATGATCTTATCCTCAATTTAAAGCGAGTTTCACTGTTGATGATAACAAGACTAAAACTGCCGAGCTACACTCCTGGAAATTGAAATAAGAACACCGTGAATTCATTGTCCCAGGAAGGGGAAACTTTATTGACACATTCCTGGGGTCAGATACATCACATGATCACACTGACAGAACCACAGGCACATAGACACAGGCAACAGAGCATGCACAATGTCGGCACTAGTACAGTGTATATCCACCTTTCGCAGCAATGCAGGCTGCTATTCTCCCATGGAGACGATCGTAGAGATGCTGGATGTAGTCCTGTGGAACGGCTTGCCATGCCATTTCCACCTGGCGCCTCAGTTGGACCAGCGTTCACGCTGGACGTGCAGACCACGTGAGACGACGCTTCATCCAGTCCCAAACATGCTCAATGGGGGACAGATCCGGAGATCTTGCTGGCCAGGGTAGTTGACTTACACCTTCTAGAGCACGTTGGGTGGCACGGGATACATGCGGACGTGCATTGTCCTGTTGGAACAGCAAGTTCCCTTGCCGGTCTAGGAATGGTAGAACGATGGGTTCGATGACGGTTTGGATGTACCGTGCACTATTCAGTGTCCCCTCGACGATCACCAGTGGTGTACGGCCAGTGTAGGAGATCGGTCCCCACACCATGATGCCGGGTGTTGGCCCTGTGTGCCTCGGTCGTATGCAGTCCTGATTGTGGCGCTCACCTGCACGGCGCCAAACACGCATACGACCATCATTGGTACCAAGGCAGAAGCGACTCTCATCGCTGAAGACGACACGTCTCCATTCGTCCCTCCATTCACGCCTGTCGCGACACCACTGGAGGCGGGCTGCACGATGTTGGGGCGTGAGCGGAAGACGGCCTAACGGTGTGCGGGACCGTAGCCCAGCTTCATGGAGACGGTTGCGAATTGTCCTCGCCGATACCCCAGGAGCAACAGTGTCCCTAATTTGCTGGGAAGTGGCGGTGCGGTCCCCTACGGCACTGCGTCGGATCCTACGGTCTTGGCGTGCATCCGTGCGTCGCTGCGGTCCGGTCCCAGGTCGACGGGCACGTGCACCTTCCGCCGACCACTGGCGACAACATCGATGTACTGTGGAGACCTCACGCCCCACGTGTTGAGCAATTCGGCGGTACGTCCACCCGGCCTCCCGCATGCCCACTATACGCCCTCGCTCAAAGTCCGTCAACTGCACATACGGTTCACGTCCACGCTGTCGCGGCATGCTACCAGTGTTAAAGACTGCGATGGAGCTCCGTATGCCACGGCAAACTGGCTGACACTGACGGCGGCGGTGCACAAATGCTGCGCAGCTAGCGCCATTCGACGGCCAACACCGCGGTTCCTGGTGTGTCCGCTGTGCCGTGCGTGTGATCATTGCTTGTACAGCCCTCTCGCAGTGTCCGGAGCAAGTATGGTGGGTCTGACACACCGGTGTCAATGTGTTCTTTTTTCCATTTCCAGGAGTGTATTTTAATCAACTGTCTACCACATTCCAGTGCCTGTCCCAAGTGTAAGACTTTGTCAATATGTATTCGACAGTGTCGATTTCGATGTCTTAACTATCGCTGTCTGGAATATTTTTCAGAGCATGAGGGCTATCATACGCATCACTTCAGCCTGAACTATCCCAATACCTGAAGAGACGCGGAGGCTCAAACTGTTCCCCTCTATGACAGATGTAAGTCAGCTGGTGTTATCAAAATTCAGATATCCCAACATGAGCCAAGAATTCGTTATAGCAGAATGCTCTTCTGGACTTGAACGTGACCAATCCCAATTCATCAGACTAATTCACATCCGCTCCGGAAAATACCCTGTTCGTGTTTGGTAAGTGGCTGTACTCAGTGCTATCGGCTGTAGAAATTGGAGCAAAACCTAAATAGAAGAGATTCATGCAGTGTACTAATAACACAATTAATGATGAGAGAAGTTCAGTGCTTCATGGTCATTCATTAATCTGACACAAAGTGACTACTACATAATTACACTGCTCTACAATATGCTGTCAACGGTAGACAGGAGCAACGTTCCACATTTACCAAATCAGTCATTTTCCCACCAGAACTACAAAGGTCAATGGCAGCATCACACTTAGAAATTATACACTTTTCAGCCATAGCTTACAATAACGTATTTTACATAAATTTTCACGCATTCAAGAAGCTCAAGGAAACTGCACTATGTAAATACGAGCTCACTGAAGTTATTTTGCTATTCGAGTCTCAGAGAACTGGACAGGAAATGCTGTGAAGCTGCATTCTGTCTGCAAACTGGAAAGCGAGCAGAGCTCCTGTTGGGAGAAGTTGCCTTTCCCGGTAGAAAACTACAACATCCTGTAGTGTACAGGATGCTTAAGAATCAATTAGCCTTATAGCAGTGTAAGACAATGAGTACAGATATATATATAGATTATTGCTATTCATATATGTAATCCATATAGTGTTAATGCACTTTGAGAAAGTAGTTTGAAACTAATTCAACAATTAAAGAACATTTTATAATTTTGCTTGTTCACAACGCAACGGGACGCAAATGAGATTCATCTATTTATCTCTAACGTTGCCTCGTATTGGATCACAAACCAAAGGATGAGTATTTAAAATATACAGAGATTCTTTTAATTTTAAGGCTACACAGAGTTTATCTTGAATAACATCGTCGACAGCTGTTGGATGGTGTGGACACGAAGCAAACCCTTCACTCTACTGCCTCGACACGTATTGTTATGACTCACAAACAGCTCTCGTGTCTCAGAATTTTTTTCATTGCTTAGGTAATTTTTTGTTGTAAATTTTTTTGTTTGAATCACGGTGAGAAAGACTTCATGTAAACTTCAAGGAGAAGTCTTCTTGTCGCCAAACTGCTCTATTGAATCATCTGACGACCCATCTGTATTCAGCAACCTTTTGTCTACTTGGAAAATTTTATTTTATATGCGTACCTTGGATCACCGAGTGACAGATTTATTGCTATGTAAAATACTGTCAAATGAAATCTATAAGTAAATTTTTGACCATCAGGACTAGTTATACTAGCACATAATACTAAAATATCTTCATGTAATTTGAGTAACAATTTTTTTAGCCTCATCATCTTTTATTTCGTATTTTCTTTCCAAACCCGCTTTACATTTAAAGAAAGTGTTTTGCAGGGCGATGGCCCCCGTGCGAATTACGTCTCGTTGAAATAACCGTACATAAATTAATTTAACATAGAGATGGTAATTTAAAGGTAGATAACTCAAATAGTCTGCTGACGAAATGAAAACCGTTGTTCTTTATATGACTTTCCCCTTGTTTTCTCTGCAAGTTTAATCCACATCAATGTAATTTATGTGAATTACAGTCGCCAGATAAAATGCATGGAAATACAATTTAAATCCTTAGATAGCTACAACATAACTGTAGAATACGCAAAGCATATAGGTTTACTAAGAGAAATAGGTGTTTCTGAAATTCTGAGAACATATTCGGTACCTTGCAGGTTAGAACAAAATTTAAATTAGAGATGAAAGAAGAGGTGATTGAAAATATTGGAAAGTAGGCGTCCCTGTTGTTCTGCACTAACGTTCTTGTAAGTGAGAAACCGGAACAGAAAATAATCTAAGCATTTGAACTACGATATTACAGACGAATGTTGAAAATTATGTAATCTAATACAGTAAGGAATGAGGAGTTTCTCTGCAGGAGTGGCAAGGAACGGAATATAGGGAAACCAGTTACAAGAAGAAGATAATGATGATAGGACATGTATTAAGACATCAGGATATACCACCCATGGTAGTACAGGGATCTGTTGTGAGTAAAAACCGTAGAGAAAGACAGAGATTAGATTACATCCAGTGAATAATTGAGAAATTAGGTTACAGTTGCCAACCTGAGATGAAAATATTGGGACAGTGGCACAGAACAGGATTTCGTGATGGGTGGCATCGAACCACTCAGAAGACTAACGACACTAAGAAAAGAAGAAAGATACGCCAGAATCCCTTAGTATTCCAGATTCTGCCGGCCGCGGTGGCCGAGCGGTTCTAGGCGCTCAGTCCGGAACCGCGCGACTGCTACGGTTGCAGGTTCGAATCCTGCCTCGGGCATGGATGTGTGTGATGTTCTTAGGATAGTTAGGTTGAAGTAGTTCTAAGTTCTAGGGGACTGATGACCTCAGATGTTAAGTCCCATAGTGCTCAGAGCCATTTGAACCATTCATTCCAGATTCTTCTTTGTACTGTGGTAAAACAGAACACAGTCCTTTTAGAAAGTGTTGCATTTTTATCGGCAGTTTTGGCTCTGAGCACTATGGGACTCAACTGCTGTGGTCATAAGTCCCATAGAACTTAGAACTACTTAAACCTAACTAACCTAAGGACATCACACACATCCATGCCCGAGGCAAGATTCGAACCTGCGACCGTAGCGGTCGTGCAGTTCCAGACTGTAGCGCCTTTAACGGCTCGGCCACTCCGGCCGGCATCGGAAGTGTACGAGACATTTTGCTGTACGATTGTATTGTGTACAAAAAGTGTACATATACAAATATCATGACAGGTATGGGATAAACAAACAAAGCCGAATGCACTCTAAACGGAATAATATTACTATGAGACATCAGGGCTATGAATTGAACATCGATATGTAAAGCCTTGAACTACCACAGAACAAACAGAACACGTATTACAAGGAACGTTAAGAAAATTAGGAAAAACGTTTATTCTTATCAAGAGTGACAGGATACAAGCTGTAGAGTATCTGAGCAGTCAACAACAATTATTCACTCTTGTCGACAACGAAGGTGTGAATCAGAAATAGGAAAAATTTCAAAACAACCATTCAGTATTTCTGTATGTTAATATATATTTTATATTTATTTTATATAATATTAAGTATGTTACGGGCAAGATCTTAAATGATGGAAATAACTACCATGTTTAATAGTCGTGTGAGATAATTTCTTCGTAAACGAGGAGAGTTTCTTCACAGATTCAAGAGAAGTCAGAACGTAGCAGACAAGCAAAGGCTGAACGAAGCGGAAATGATCATAAAGGGATCAATGAGAGAAGTGTTCGATGACTTTCAAAGTAAAATTTTGTCAACTGATCTGACTTGGAACCCTAAGAGGTTTTGGTCTTACGTTAAGTCACCAAGCGGTTTGAAATCATTTATTCAGTCACCGAAACGGAAGATACCAGAGAGAAGGCTCAAAAAATGGCTCTGAGCACTATGGGACATAACAGCTGTGGTCATCAGTCCCCTAGAACTTAGAACTACTTAAACCTAACTAACCTAAGGACATCACACACATCCATGCCCGAGGCAGGATTCGAACCTGCGACCGTAGCAGTCGCACGGTTCCGAGAGAAGGCAGAAATACTAAATTTGGTCTTCCGAAATTGTTTCACCGCGGATCAGCGTAATACAATCTCTGCTTCCAATCATCGTACGAGCGTAGAGACGGCAGATATTGAGAGAATCGAAAGTGAATAGAAATCGCTTAGTTGTTGAAAGTCATCGGGACCAGATTACACAGTTACAATATTATAAAAATACCATGTGAAAGAAGTTGCTCCGCTTCTAGTAGCAGTTTATTATAGTTCGATGGGGCAAAGAAGGGTACCCAGCTCCTGGAAAAAAGTTTTCGACAAGATTCGTAGGCCAGATGCACATCATCATAGGCCTCTATGGTCGACATCTATCTGTTGTTTAATTTTCGGACATGTTTTATGCTTAAGAATTATAACATTTTTGGAGAACGGATATCTCCTCTATAAAAATCCATATGGATTCCACAAAAAGCGACCTTGTGAAACTTAACTCGCTTTGTTCAAAAAAGGATCTACAGCGCTTAGACAACGGCACTCACATTTTTGCCTTGTTCTTTGATTTGGGGGAGGCATTTGACAGCATTCCGCACTGCCGATTAGTGAAAAAAAACAACTTATCGAGCACATTTGCTACTGTATTCAAGACTTCCTTGCAGATAGAACACAACACGTCAGGTTTAATGGAACAGAATCAACAGATGTAAAAGGACTTCCAGGAATACCGTAAGAAAGTGTGACAAGACCACAACTGTTAAAAATGTGTTGAAGTGATCTAGAGGCAAGCGTCGGAATCTCTTCTAGACTGTTTGCAGATGGTGCGGTTGCCTATTAGGATGTAGCAAAGCCTAAACACATTATCGATTTGCAAAATAACCTGCAGGGGATTGAGGAATTGTACTGAGACTGGAAATAACCTTGAACATAAGTAAATGAGACACGTTGCGCCTACGTGGTAAAAGTAATCCGCTACTGTATAGCTACTACACTCCTGGAAATTGAAATAAGAACACCGTGAATTCATTGTCCCAGGAAGGGGAAACTCTATTGACACATTCCTGGGGTCAGATACATCACATGATCACACTGACAGAACCACAGGCACATAGACACAGGCAACAGAGCATGCACAATGTCGGAACAAGTACAGTGTATATCCACCTTTCGCAGCAATGCAGGCTGCTATTCTCCCATGGAGACGATCGTAGAGTTGCTGGATGTAGTCCTGTGGAACGGCTTGCCATGCCATTTCCACCTGGCGCCTCAGTTGGACCAGCGTTCGTGCTGGACGTGCAGACCGCGTGAGACGACGCTTCATCCAGTCCCAAACATGCTCAATGGGGGACAGATCCGGAGATCTTGCTGGCCAGGGTAGTTGACTTACACCTTCTAGAGCACGTTGGGTGGCACGGGATACATGCGGACGTGCATTGTCCTGTTGGAACAGCAAGTTCCCTTGCCGGTCTAGGAATGGTAGAACGATGGGTTCGATGATGGTTTGGATGTACCGTGCACTATTCAGTGTCCCCTCGACGATCGCCAGTGGTGTACGGCCAGTGTAGGAGATCGCTCCCCACACCATGATGCCGGGTGTTGGCCCTGTGTGCCTCGGTCGTATGCAGTCCTGATTGTGGCGCTCACCTGCACGGCGCCAAACACGCATACGACCATCATTGGCACCAAGGCAGAAGCGACTCTCATCGCTGAAGACGACTCGTCTCCATTCGTCCCTCCATTCACGCCTGTCGCGACACCACTGGAGGCGGGCTGCACGATGTTGGGGCGTGAGCGGAAGACGGCCTAACGGTGTGCAGGACCATAGCCCAGCTTCATGGAGACGGTTGCGAATGGTCCTCGCCGATACCCCAGGAGCAACAGTGTCCCTAATTTGCTGGGAAGTGGCGGTGCGGTCCCCTACGGCACTGCGTAGGATCCTACGGTCTTGGCGTGCATCCGTGCGTCGCTGCGGTCCGGTCCCAGGTCGACGGGCACGTGCACCTTCCGCCGACCACTGGCGACAACATCGATGTACTGTGGAGACCTCACGCCCCACGTGTTGAGCAATTCGGTGGTACGTCCACCCGGCCTCCCGCATGCCCACTATACGCCCTCGCTCAAAGTCCGTCAACTGCACATACGGTTCACGTCCACGCTGTCGCGGCATGCTACCAGTGTTAAAGAATGCGATGGAGCTCCGTATGCCACGGCAAACTGGCTGACACTGACGGCGGCGGCGCACAAATGCTGCGCAGCTAGCGCCATTCGACAGCCAACACCGCGGTTCCTGGTGTGTCCGCTGTGCCGTGCGCGTGATCATTGCTTGTACAGCCCTCTCGCAGTGTCCGGAGCAAGTATGGTGGGTCTGACACACCGGTGTCAATGTGTTCTTTTTTCCATTTCCAGGAGTGTGTATTGTTGACAAATAATTGGAAACAGTTTCTACCCCAAAAATCTAGGCGTAAATATCAAGAGCGATCGTAAGATAAACCATCACATAAAACAAATAGCGGGGAAAGCAGACACCAGACTGATATTCAGACGAAAGAAGTGGCTTCCAAGTCATTTCTTCGAGCTATTCCTGAGTATCGTTTATCAGTCGGGGATTCTTACCAAGTAGGACTGATAGAAGAGAGAGAGAGAGAGAGAGAGAGAGAGAGAGAGAGAGAGAGAGAGAGACAGAGACAGAGAGAGAGAGAGAGAGAGAGACAGAGAGAGAAGAAAAAACGAAGAGCGGCACGCTTCGTCACACGTTCGTTTATTCGGCGCGAGAGCGTTACAGAGACACTCAACAAAGTCCAGTGGCAGCCGCAACGGGAGCTACATTCCACATCAGGAGAGGTTTGCTATCGAAATTTCGGGACAGTACTTCCGGGGAAGAGTGGGATAACATATTACATCCTCTCACATACGCCTCACGAAATGACCACGATGGAAAAAGTCGAGAAATTACGAGCTAACACAGAGGCTCACTAGCAACTGACAGTTAGTGGCAATAGAAGCATCCTCCACCACACACCGTCCTTTGGATTTCGGAATATTGATGTAGATGCAGATGTAGAGCCGCCGGAAGCAATGACTAAAGCTTAACAGAAGCAGTGGAAACAGAATACGAGACCAGCTGTCGTTATTTGTTCGTCACGAAGCTAAACTATTTTATTCTCAGTCACCATATAGTCGTTGTCTCTCGCAAGAAACGAACCAACCAGGGTCCCAGCTTATCAGGCTGCCTTATATGCCAGAGGTTTACATAGCAATTTCGAGGAACGGTCATAATACACTACTGGCCATTAAAATTGCTACACCACGAACATGACGTGCTACACACGCGACATTTAACCGATAGGAAGAAGATGCTGTGATATGGAAATGATTAGCTTTACAGAGCATTCACACAAGGTTGGCGCCGGTGGCGACACCTACTACGTGCTCACTTGAGGAAAGTTTCCAACCGATTTCTCATACACAAACACCAGTTGACCGGCGTTGCGTGGTGAAACGTTGTTGTGATGCCTCGTGTAAGGAGGTCGGATTGTAGCCTATCGCGATTGTAGTTGGTCGTATCGTGACATTGCTGCTCGCGTTGGTAGAGATCCAATGACTGTTAGCAGAATATGGAATCGGTGGGTTCAGGAGGGTAATACGGAACGCCGTGCTGGATCCCAACGGCCTCGTATCACTAGCAGTCGGCATGACAGGCATATTATCCGCATGGCTGTAACGGATCGTTCAGCCTTGTCTCGATCCCTGAGTCAACAGATAGGGACGTTTGACAGACAAACATCTGCACGAACAGTAGTACGACGTTTGCAGCAGCATGGACTATCAGCTCGGAGACCATGGCTGCGGTTACCTTTGACGCTGCATCACAGACAGGAGCGCCTGCGATGGTGTACTCAACAACGAACCTGGGTGCACGAATGGCAAAACGTCATTTTTTCGGATCAATCCAGGTTCTGTTTACAGCATCATGATGGGCTCATCCGTGTTTGGCGACATCGCAGTAAACGCACATTGGAAGCGTGTATTCGTCATCGCCATACCGGCGCAATACCCGGCGTGATGGTATGGGGTGCTACAATATTGATGACAAATTATTGGAAACAGTTTCTACCCTAAAAATCTAGGCGTAACTATCAAGTGCGATCGTAAGATAAACCATCACATAAAACAAATAGCGGGGAAAGCAGACACCAGACTGATATTCAAACGAAATAAGTGGCTTCCAAGGCACTTCTTCGAGCTATTCCTGAGTATCGTTTATCAGTCTGGGATTCTTACCAGCTGGGACTGATAGAAGAGAGAGAGAGAGAGAAGTCTCGGTCACCTCTTGTTCCCATTGACGGCACTTTGAACAGTGGACGTTACATTTCAGATGTGTTACAACCCGTGGCTCTACCCTTCATTGGATCCCTTCGAAACCCTACATTTCAGCAGGATAATGCACGAGCGTATGTTGCAGGTCCTGTACGGGCGTTTCTGGATACAGAAAACGTTCGACTGCTGCCCTGGCCAGCACATTCTCCAGATCTCTCACCAACTGAGAACGTCTGGTCGATGGTGGCCGAGCAGCCGGCTCGTCACAATACGCCAATCACTACTCTTCATGAACTGTGTTATCGTGTTGAAGCTGCATGGGCAGCTGTACCTGTACCCGCTATCCAAGCTTTGTTTGACTCAATGCCCAGGCGTATCAAGGCCGGTATTACGGCCAACGGTGATTTCTCAGGATCTATGCACCCAAATTGCGTGAAAATGTAATCACATGTCAGTTCTAGTATAATATATTTGTCCAATGAATACCCGTTTATCATCTACATTTCTTCTTGGTGTAGCAATTTTAATGGCCAGTAGTGTGCTAGCGTTCTGTACCTCCTGAATGAAAGTTCAGCAAGAGAGTCAAATCCACACAAAGATGGATTGGATACAAGACCATATATTGTCGTATTTTACTCACATATTCTATTAAAGTTAGACGCGAGCCTTTATATCAATACATTCTGGTAAGTGCACTTTCTGCTATCTGTACAATTGTATTCCGGTTGTGATGTAGACACTGTGGTGTATCGTATTTAGATAGGATAGTATATCTTACTGAGATCGCGTAATTTGTTTGTTTGCTTAAGAATCCAGAGACGCTAAATGCGCAGGAAGTAGGAAGGGCCGGCCGGTGTGGCCGTGCGGTCTAGGCGCTTCAGTCTGGAACCGCGTGACCGCTCCGGTCGCAGGTTCGAATCCTGCCTCGGGCATGGATGTGTGTGATGTCCTTAGGTTAGTTGGGTTTAAGTAGTTCTAAGTTCTAGGGGACTAATGACCACAGATGTTAAGTTCCATAGTGCTCAGAGCCATTTTGGAGTAGGAAGGCTATTAGGCAAGTAAGGAACCATCCGTCCAGAAATAGGAAATACAGTCATAATCGGATGAAGATTAGCACTTCTGTGTTACGCAGTATCTCTCGTACTCCCTCAGATAACGTCACGTAACTCTTCTCAGTTCGGAGCGCGCAAGAAGGCCTAGAAAATAGTGTCTGCCGCCAAGAATGGGTGCTTGCCTATAGATTTCGCCTGATTTTATGCAACACCATGTTGCATGCATTCCCTTCTTGATGAGAATTCTCGGCCGCACATTGCAAGGGCAGTGATGACTCTCTGCATTGTTTCCGACGGTGTAAGGGGTTCATTACTACTCTCTAGCGCACCTGAGTAGATGTAATTTCGTTGGATTACTCACGCGCTGCTGCTATATGGAATATCTATGTTAAATAGAATCGCAGGTCATAGCAGTGTTGGCAATAAGTCGAGTTTAGTAGCTCGCAGAGAGCAGTCGTCGCAGAGAGCAGTGGTGTTTTGTATCTCGCACAGAGCACTTGAGTTATGGGATTGGGACAGGGCAGTCCAACGGTTGACTTGTGTTGGGCCGGTCATGCAGAACGATGGCAGTGTCTGAGCGATGTAGTATAAGATAAATAAAAATATTATATTTCTTTGTTGCCGCGCTCATATGATAATTGCCACAATTGATTTAACCACAATTGTAATATTAAAGTCCCATGTAACTCCTTGCAGAACTGTTTCCATAATAACTTTTGTTCTGTAGAAAACGAGTTTAAAGATTTTACGAATTTTTCCTGTGCATACTCATGTTGATTAAGCAAAAGAGCAAAAGAAAGTCAGTTGTTGTCACACAAATGAAAAACTAGTGGTCAGTATTGCACTGGGTTGTGCAAAAAAAAAATTAAAAAAAATAAAAAATAGAAAAAGAGTAGGTATATAGATAGTAGATTGTCCGGTGGCATCATTGTGAGGTAACAATTTTTCGGGGCCATGACGTAGCGCTGCTGACGTCAAAACTTATTAATCTCGATATGCAATCAGTCTTTAATGAAACCTCACATTAAAACTTGAAATTTTATTATTGGAAAGAAATTTTTCTATTGGGAACTTAAACGAGATTTTCCTGTTGGGAGGTTATACTAAATGTGAATATTATAACTATTTTTCTATTGGGAGGTTACAATGGATTAAATGGAGCGCTGGCTACGATAACAACATTTTGGTACAATGAGCTGCAGTCGAGCGGAGAAAATTGTTGGAAAGAATAGGAGGAGGCTGCTTTCCGTAACGAGGGTATTGGATAGTTGGTAGAACGCTACGACCGGAGGCTAATTGTGAGCCACGATTATGCAGGGAATTAACTGGAAATAGTGGATAACTATTGCAAATGAAACAGTTTCTATTTTCATTTCGCTACCGATCGTTCCTTACTTTTCGAATAGCCCTAGTATAAAAGAATTGTTTTCCATTGTAGAATTAGATTTTGTTCACTATTCTTGAACTGACTCATTAGGTAAATGAAGGTACTGTTGTTATGATGCCGTATGCTTAAGCGATAAATAGGACAGTTAAACATAATTCAAACCAACCCCAGTCACTGTTATGTAAATGAAATATTGAAGCAAATAATCTTCAGAATCAACAGTATGAAAGAAGTGACAGTAGTATAATATAACGTGTGACGCTTTCGGATTCTGTTTCTTTGTTCTTATGATTGAGTCGATGTACGATCCTTTTTTTATCACGGCTGGTTTAAGTCTGTAAATTCTTGATAGTTTTCTAAGATTAAATTTTTTGTTTTCATACCCTGAAAATCAGTTTGCTGAACACCACTTACCATCAGAGAGATCAGGCAGCATATTACCATACGATTCTCATTGTGTGCTTCTTCTTTTACATTTATTGTCTGTGACAGTGGTGGAAGATGGAAACGCTTAAGAAAATAATAAGCAGTTGTGGTTCAGAGGAAAGTTAACTATACATGAAGACGTATGTTTATTACAAACTCCTTTGGAAATACCTGATTAATATTTTACAGAAGTTCGCATTCGGCCCTTTCCGCCCACTCACATTGTTCTATTACATTCTGACTGAGTAGCAACAAGTATTGGTTTCTGACTGGTCACTGCTCATTATTACCAACTATGCGAAATGGTCAGCTAGAATGTTGTGTCTCCGACGCCGACAGTCTAATGACAGAGTGGCGCAGAGAGATGGGTAATTCTGAACTTTAGTGTTGGCAACATTGTAGTATTCGAAGCGATGCGTAGTTGTGAACATGTTACCATTTAATAATCATCCATCAGTGAAGTTACTCGCGGTGTATTACCGCTGTGAGAGCGTTCTACAAGCTCTGTGATAGTGGACTACTGCATGAAGGGTATTTCGACAACATTACCAGCTAGAACCTCATGGACGTGTCTCATTTGGTCCCATCTGGTTCAGCCTAGTGGAAAAGAGCCACTAGGCGGCGTTCGAACGGCTCGTACGACAGGGACCGTTACAACTGTTCCAGTTTGCATAGAGAGGAGACCCCCGCTCCAATTGAATGTTATGTGCCGAAACTTGGAAACTGCGTATGACAAAAAAGCTCTTACCTAAAAATGTATCTTATTACAAGTATTGTGAAGATTGTGAACTTTAGCAGTAACATGAACTTTTATTTTATGTTTCTACAAGAACAGAGTGCCTCACTGTGTTAGTAGCAATGTGAATGCAAGTGTTCTAAATTCCTACTGCAGTGTCGACCGTGTATTCGACGTATAATAGCTTGTGGTTCCGTGCTTTTCAACACGAGCATTAACTGTGTAAATTATGTCACATGTAGGGGGGACGGAATTTGACTATCTGTAAATGAAACTAAATACAAAGAAAGCCTATCAACAGTTCAAAATCTGGCTTCCTCATCAAACAATCACAACACGCTGGCTAAGTGTCGCATGTTGAAACCTTACCCTGCTAGTAAATGCATCTACTGAGTTATACGAAAATTTTACTAATGGATACAGTTCCTAAATTCATCCTAGAAAATTCATCTAGGCCCTAGGACTGATTATTATCTGCGCAGTAGAGAACTGAGATCTGCTTGCGTTTGCTGAACTGCATAACGTGAACTGCTGAACTACATGCTGCTGAAGCAAATCACTGCGTAGCTAACTGCCTTATCATTCACTTTAAGCTACTTTGTCACTTGAGAGAGTTACTATCTTTCCAAAAATGCAGCTAGTTATCCACGCAATACTCCGAAATGTGACGGTACAGTAATATTAGGACTTGCGTTCAAATTAAGAAGACAAAATAATGAAACTTTTGCAAATGAATAAAAAGACTGCTTTAAGCTGAAACTGTGTTATGACATTTTTAATGACACAGAAGTGACTCGCACTAATGTTCCATTACTTTATCATAAACAACGAACATTGACTGAAACAGTACTTAAGTTACGAAATTTACTCTTTGCTTTTTTCATAAAATATCTTTAACTGAAAGTAGAGGGTGTCGAATAGCTAGAATTCTGAACATATGATTTGACCTGACACCAAAACGCAGATATTGTTAAACAAAAATCGAATCTTTACATTTAAATCTTGGTCTTATAGCCAATTAACATGTAAAAACCAATTAAAGGAATTCTTGAATGTTTGCTCCTTCTATTCAATAGATGAATTTTTACATTTGAAGCAGGAACTGTAAAAAAATAAATAAATACAATAAATAAGTAGTCTTACGTTAAACTGACATGTTCCATATCATTATGAAACGTCGTACTCATGATATATGGGACAAGTATTAATGTAATCTAACAGAAACAATTTAAAATCAGTTACGGTAAAATAGTCTATATTAAAAGTGAGTGACTGTCCAAATCCGTAATAGCTTTTTACTGCTTTTTCACTGTATGCCTACCGTTTTATATCTGGGAGGCATATCTCGAGGTCATACCTGCGTATAGAATAGAACTGCTCGAGTAAAAGCACTAGTAGTCGACGTAACCCAGCGGAAAAAATCGACAGTAAAACGATGTACTCACAAAACTAATACTTGATGTGTCACGAATTCCAAGGTAGAAGGGCGCGTAGCATCCTATCACTACCTGGTAGAACACTGAATGAAACTGCAGATGGGCATCCGGTGAGAACCATGCATGGTCACTAACACATCTCCGAAACACATTCAAAAGACGAGCGCGGACAGCACATGACAATCCCGTCTACAGATACTGAACAGCCAGACGGACCTAAAATATCTGAGTTAATTATAGTATCTCGACTACTTAGAGTCCCCTCACTATTACGTTGTTCGAAAATCTCCCGTTTCCCTGCGCCTTCCTACACTGTCATCGACCTTGTGAAATAAAGGGAGTGTAACACCTAAGACCGACACTTCTGTGACATTCAACTGAACTGAAGTAGTTACTTTCTGCATTGTGGCTTAGATACCAGCTGCTGTGTTTCTTAGTTCTGTCTGACTATAAGGGACGCAGCTGTGAGAACGTAAGTTTCGTCCACAGGCCGTGTCTGACCCTTGGGTTTCGACCGACAGCTACTTCATCCTCCACATGTGGCGTCACTGGATACTGTAAGGAGGGGCGTGGAGTCGAAACACCGCTCTCCTGGCCGTTGTCAGTTTTCTTCAACTAGCGCCGCTACTACTCGGTCAAGGAGCTCCTCAGTCGGCATCACAAGGCTCACGGCAACCAGTTTCTGTTATTCCACTAGGAGAAACCCAAGTGGTACCGAGAATAGACCCTAGTTCCTCAACGGGGCAGTCACCCACGCTGACCACTCAACTACTGTGTCGTTTCCGTCCTGCCCCTCAGTCAGATTTTTCAACCGTAAGATTCTTAAACGGGCCATACAGATTAGCAATTTATACTGAACAGCCAAAGAAACTGGTACACCTCCCTAACATCGTGTAGGACCCCCTTGAGCATGCAGAAGTGCCGCAGCACGACGTGGCATGGACTTGACAAATGTCTGAAATAGTGCTGAAGGGAATTGACACAGTTGTTGTTGTTGTTGTTGTGGTCTTCAGTCCTGAGACTGGTTTGATGCAGCTCTCCATGCTACTCTATTCTGTGCAAGCTTCTTCATCTCCCAGTACCTACTGCAACCTACATCCTTCTGAATCTGCTTGGTGGATTCATCTCTTGGTCTCCCTTTACGATTTTTACCCTTCACGCTGCCCTCCAATACTAAATTGGTGATCCCTTGATGCCTTAGAACATGCCCTACCAACCGATACCTTCTTCTAGTCAAGTTGTGCCACAAACTCCTCTTCTCCCCAATCCTATCCAGTACCTCCTCATTAGTTATGTGCTCTACCCATCTAATCTTTTGCATTTTATGCAGCACCACATTTCGAAAGCTTCTATTCTTTTCTTGTCCAAACTATTTAATGTCCATGTTTCACTTCCATACATGGCTACACTCCATACAAATACTTTCAGAAACGACTTCCTGACACTTAAATGTATACTCGATGTTGACAAATTTCTCTTCTTCAGAAACGCTTTCCTTGCCATTGACAGTCTACATTTTATATCGTCTCTACTTCGACCATCATCTGTAATTTTGCTCCCCAAATAGCAAAACTCCTTTACTACTTTAAGTGTCTCGTTTCCAAATCTAATTCTGTCAGCATCACCCCACTTAATTCGAGTACATTCTATTACCCTCGTTTTGCAGTCCAAAAATCCGCAATAGTGCAAATGGGCGGTGATCTGTTCTGAACAGCACGTTGCAAGGCATCCCACATATGCTCAGTAACGTTCATGTCCGAGAAGTCTAGTGGCCAGCGGAGGTGTTTAAACTGAGATGAGTGTTCCTGGAGCCACTCTATGGCAATTCTGGACGTGTGGAACGTCGCATTGTCCTGCTGAAACTGCCCATCCTTTCTGAATGCATAATGAACATGAATGATTGCTGGAGATGAGACAGGGTGAGTCAGCTGATCGCTGATCAGTGCACCTGATGATGGCAACAAGGTTAACTGCCGAAATATTGTGTCCTTTGTACACTCTCACCAGGCTGTTCACCCGAGATTTATTTCGTCATTACCTTCATTGGTCATCACCACATCGTTACTCTCATAATAATGGCAGCATCAGGCCACTGAGTACGCTGGCAGTCTTGATTGTTTGAAGGCGGAGACAGATCAAACCCACAAAATACTCACAATAAAACGTTTCGTATATCTAGGGAAATGGGCGCATAAAATGCCTGGTGGGGAGGGGGTTCTAACTTCTCACTGAGAAGCATTAAACGAGAGATTACGAATAGTGCTCAGTCGTTGTCCCGCGAACAATCCAGTTTCAATGTCTCCTGTTTTGCCGCTGGAAAACATTAATAATTCAGTTCAAATTACTTATATTGTAAGGAGTTCTTTTTAAATAATGAACTGGACAAATAGTTTATTCATCATACAATATTTAGGAGTAAACTGTCCTCTTATAAATTATCACTAAGATCATTAGTTAAATGAGAAGAAACGAAAGAAAAAATGAAAGAAAACGCTTCACATCGGAGGGCAGACAAGGCAGCTGTGATAGGCCACCTCAAATGTATTTACGACCAGTAAGTTTTTCCTAAATTACAGTGGACAATGTGGCGAAATTACTCACATACGCTAGTAATTTTTAAGGTTTACTTACTTATTTTTTACAAGATATTTTTCAGTAGCCTTGGAATACATAGTCGAAGAAGAATACAAACGTATGTGTTGAACTTGATGAAATAGTACTATATAGCAGTACTGCACAACAATGCGCCTCACACAACCGTCCCGCCATCAAAAGAAGACGTCCCACAAACGTCTTCTCTACGGTACCAGATACGTAATTCTTGTATGGTTCCTGTAATTGTTATTGTGGCCGCCTGGTCAAACTCTCAAAACGTCACTGATAGAGAATATACGAGTTAAGCGATTCGTGCAGACAGTATTGCAAGTAGGATTTCATCTTACCTCCTGCAGCACGGGTTTGTGTTATATGACATTTCTTATCTTCTAGAGACCTCGTTGCACATTGTGGGCCTCTTGTTTTACTTTCTCCACATATACACAGATGTTAATTCTGACGAGTGTGGGACCATTTAGTGATCCAAAACGAGCGCTCCACTGATCTCTGAATGTAGTACTAGGAAGATTGGTAATTACATGCGCAGTATGGGCAGGACATCAGTCATGTGGGTACCTTTGGCTAATGTCATTCGCACACTCAAGCTGCCTCGTAGTGGCGTGTGGCTTGCGTGTTATCGTTACTAAAATGTTACGAGGAACGTTCAATAAGTAATGCAACACATTTTTTCCCCTCCGATTTCGGTTGAAAAAATGCAGGATTGGTTGTGGGACATCGTGGAATACTCCCGCTTCAGACCCAATAGTTTCATGAAGTTCCGTAGGTGGCAGCGCTAAGCGTAGCATTCAAAATGGCGTCAGTAAAGGATGTGCATTACAAGAAGAGAGCTGTCATTGAGTTTCCTTTGGCGGAAAAATAGAGCTTCATAGATAATCATAGGCGATTACAGAATGTCTACAGAGACCTGGCAGTGAACAAAAGCACGATGAGTTACTGGGCGACGCGTCTGTCATCATTGCAAAAGCCTGTCCTCTCTCGCTCGCGCCGGCCAGCCGCACACAGATGTGACTCCAGCAATGTTGGAACGTGCGAACAGTCTCATTCGGCGTGATCAATGGATCACAATGGAGCACCTCGCTGCACAACTGGACTTCTGTGTTGCTAGTGCTGACACACTGGTCCACAACTTCGGAAACCCAAAGGAGTGTGCCCGGTGGAATCCACGCCAAAGTCCGCATTTCACACCATCCGACTTAAATGGCTCTGAGCACTATGAGACTTAACTTCTGAGGTCATCAGTCACCTAGAACTTACAACTGCTTAAACCTAACTAACCTAAGGACGTCACACACATCCATGCCCGAGGCAGGGTGCGAACCTGCGACCTTGGCTGTCGCGAGGTTCCAGACTGTAGCGCCTAGAACCGCTCGGCCACAACGGCCGGCTGCCATCCGACTTCCATCTGCTTGGTCCCCTATACGAGGCACTCTGCGGAGGGCAGTACGTGGTTGATGGGGAGGTTACTGACGCAGTTGGACTTCGAACAGTAGAGTCGTACCATCTGTACATACAGGCAACGCAGTAAGGTAGTATAAAATGATCGCATTGAACGGAGATTATGCTGGAATATAGGATTTTGTAGTAGAAAGAGTGGTGATATAATGGTGTATGGGAATCCGTAACCAGTACAGTACTGGCCATTAAAATTGCTACACCAAGAAGAAATGCAGATGGTAAACGGGTATCCATTGGACAAATATATTATACTAGAATGACATGTTATTACATTTTCACGCAATTTAGGTGCATAGATCCTGAGAAATTAGTACCAAGAACAACCACATCTGGCCGTAATAACGGCCTTGATACGCCTGGGCATTGAGTCAAACAGAGCTTAGATGGAGTGTCCAGGTACAGCTGCCCATGCAGCTTCAACACGATATCACAGTTCCTCGAGAGTAGTGACTGGCGTATTGTGACGAGCCTTACTGGACCTGCTACATGTGGTCGTGCATTATGCTGCTGAAATGTAGGGTTTCGCAGGGATCGAATGAAGGGTAGAGCCACGGGTCGTAACACATCTGAAATGTAACGTCCACTGTTCAAAGTGCCGTCAATGCGAACAAGAGGTGACCGAGACGTGTAACCAATGGCACCCCATACCATCACGTCAGGTGATACACCAGTATGGCGATTATGAATACGCGCTTCCAATGTGCCTACACCGCGATGTCGCCAAACGCGGATGCGACCATCATGGTGCTGTATACAGAACCTGGGTTCATCCGAAAAAATGACGTTCTGCCATTCGTGCACCCAGGTTCGTCGTTGAGTACACCATCGCAGGATCTCCTGTCTGTGATGCAGCGTCAAGGATAACCGCAGCCATGGTCTCCGAGCTGATAGTCCATGCTGCTGCAAACGTCGTCGAACTGTTCATGCAGATGGTTGTTGTCTTGTAAATGTCCCCATCTGTTGACTCAGGGATTGAGACGTGGCTGCACGACCCGTTACAGCCATGTGGATAAGATGCCTGTCATCTCGACTGCTAGTGATTCGAGGCCGTTGGGATCCAGCACGGCGTTCCGTATTACCCTCCTGAACCCACCGATTCCGTATTCTGCTAACAGTCATAGGATCTCGACCAACGCGAGTTCAATGTTGCGATACGATAAACCGCAATCGCGATAGGCTACAATCAGACCTTTATCAAAGTCGGAAACGTGATGGTACGCATTTCTCCTCCTTACACGAGGCATCACAACAACGTTTCACCAAGCAACGCCTGTCAACTGCTGTTTGTGTATGAGAAATCGATTGGGAACTAGCCCTCATGTCAGCACGTTGTAGGTGTTGCCACCGGCGTCAACCTTGTGTGAATGCTCTGAAAAGCTAATCATTTGCATATCACAGCATCTTCTTCCTGTCGGTTAAATTTCGCGTCTGTACACGTCATCTTCGTGGTGTAGCAATTTAAATGGCCAGTAGTGTAATAAGAACACAAAGTCTCGTAATGTAGTTCCACTCACTCAGGTCTGATGGATGTAATTATATGTACAGAGAGATCAACAGATTAAGTTTAAAATCAACATTTTTATCATCATTATCATCATCTAACTTCATTTCAATTATTAGACTGTGTCTGTTTCGAACTCAATAGCAAAATCATTCTCTTCTGTTTCGAGGTCTTCCAAACATCTTTTCTCATTCGGTTTGTAATTCAAGATATTTTGGGAAATATTGTGAGTGCTGGTCCCATGAGGTGTCTCCTGTCTGTATGACACTTTGGAATTTCTTCATTCAAGTTGAAAATATTCTGTTGTAATAGATTCATTTAGAATCACGTCTCTTCTTTCCCAGCCATTCTTCTTCCTTACCAATGCCATCTTTGCTTTCTGACTTTCATTTTTTGCTTTATTTATTTTATTTTTGTGGTAATCTAGCTTTCGCTTCCACATCATAACACAGGAACCATCATCACTTCATAGAATTTCATGACGCCCACTTTCTGAACTTTATGGCCCAAATTCCGCTACCGGCACCACAGGTAACTTGGAATTCGTGTATTTTATTTTCGCTATCATAGTCAAAATCAAAACAGATTTAAAATGAATTGAAAATGTATTAAAATTTCTGAAGGCACTATTACAAGGAATTTCACAGACACTTTTCCCCTACCTCAGGCTATTTTAACCCATAATTCCGTACAAATATTTCCGGCCGTTAGGTGTTTCTCTGTTGTCTCGGTGGGACGAGATGTATGGAAATTCGCTGAAAACTCTTCTCCTCTCTCTCTCTCTCTCTCTCTCTCTCTCTGTGTGTGTGTGTGTGTGTGTGTGTGTGTGTGAGTGAGTGTGCGTGCCACAGACCTCGACTGAGATTTTAATACTGTTTACTTCCGCCTGACGGGGTAAACGGTGCACGGGTCGTTGGTTTTGAGACCTGGGAAGTAACACATTACGGAGTGGCAGAGTTGACCATTCGCTAGGCAGTATTTTCCCTTTGTGTTTACTATCAGAAGGAACTTTTAATACAATTTCTGGAACATTCGTAATTGAAGTTTGTTTGCTAAAACTTCGTCAGGACGCTACTGTGAACTTCATAAACTGACAGCAGGAACACGAGAAGACTTTTAACGAGATAGTTGTCCATTGAGAAGCGTGTAGCAAACCTACAAACGAGAAATTCAGGTATTAATTTTCAAACTGGAATAACAAATCTATTTTATTACTTTCTGCCTTGCGGTTTAGATCTTTTCTTGTGGAATTCGCCGGTTTCGACCTTTGCAACCATATGTAAAGAGAAAACATTTTTTGAATCTGCATCAAAAGTCAGCATCTTTTACCCTCAGCAGCTGCAAATCTAATTAAAATTTTGTAGGTGATAATTGCGACAAGACGATACTAATGGTGGGCGACGATTGAAATTTTAATGCTACAGAGTAAAAAGTGATCAGCGTGAGTAAAAATATTGTATTCTGATGTCAACATCCTATTTATCAAATACTTGCCACTTAGCGTTTCAATTTGTTTCGCGTACTTCATTTTCCCTGCGGGTGTTGGTATACGATTTTGTGTATATGAGACTTGAAATGCTGCTGAGGATGAGGGCTGGTACGTCCCAACACCGTTAAGAGACAAATATGTGTAATGTTTTCGGTCTTAAGACTAACAACGAGGGAGCATATGGATGGAGCGAGATGCGTGCAAACCTGCACAAACTATTTACTTTCCTATGACGCAATAGTGACAAGACGTGGACAGGACTTGGGAGACAGTTTAAAGACTCGCTGACAACCTCGAGAACAGCGTAATAATTTCAATTTCAAAACGGGCAGTTGCTTACGTATTAGTATGTTAGAGAACTATCAGTTTAATAAGTTAAGGGGGAGAAATACTGACGTCAAGTATTTATAGAAAAATGGGAAAACCAGCAAAAACCGATCTCAAGAAAATTCGGTTTGTGTTCCGGTGGCATGTAGGAGCATGTGAGACAATATTGACCCTTATTTGTATCTTAGAGCAGCGCGGAGTGGCCATGTGGTTTGAGGCGCCATGTCAAGCACTGCGCGGCCACTCCCGCCGGAGGTTCGAGTCCTCCCTCGGGCACGGGTGTGTGTATTGTTCTTAGCATAAGTTGGTTTAAGTAGCGTGTAATTCTAGGGACCGATGACTGAAGCAGTTAGGTCCCCTAGGAATTCACCCACATTTGAACATTTTTGTATCTTAGAAAATATGCTGAAAAGAGGTAAACCTATCAACGTTCCTCGCAGATTAATACTGTGTGGAGGAAGAAGGCTCGAACTCGGGGCCTTTGCCTTTCGCTCTATTACCTGAGCTATCTGTGCACGACACAAGAGCCTTCTCAAATTTTACTTCGGTTGATATCTCGTCTCCTACCCTCCAAACTTCACAAAAGATCTCCTGCTAACCTTGCAAGATCAGCACTCCTGGAAGAAAGGATATTGCGGAGACATGGCTTAGTCACAGCCTGGGGAATGTTTCCAGAATAAAAACTGTGAGAAGGTTCTGTGATTCGTGCTTCGGTAGCTCAGTTGGCAGAACAGTTCCTTGCGAAACGGTAAGGTTCCGAGTTCGAGTTTTGGTTCAGCAGACAGTTTTAATCTCCCACATAGTTTCTTACTAACGCACACTCCACTGTAAACTGAAAATTTCATTCAGTAAACCTGTGTTTATATTATTTGTAGATTGAGAGAATGTTTTTTACATTGTTCAATGGAATACATTCTCTTAATTTCTTAAAGTACGAGCAGAAGTAAAATGCTGGAAGCAAAAGTTTATTTACAACTTGTACAGAAACCAGACTGGCGTCACAAGATTCGAAGGACATTCAGGAGGGAGTGAGATGGTTTTGTAGTCTATCATCAATGTCAATCAAGCTGTACATTGAGCAAACTGTGAAGGAAATCAAGGAAAAATATGGAAAGGGAATTGAAGTTCAAGAAAATATTACAAAAACTTTGTGGTTTGAAGATGATATTGCAGTTCTTTCACAGGCGGCAATGACTTGGAAGAGCAGTTGCTTAAGAAAATAAAAAATGAAAATGACATACTGTTCCAGAGATTTGGTTAACAACTCGAAGAAAATAAAGGTTTATTTGAGAAAAGCGAAGAATCAAGAGAAACACAGGTTGAGGAAATCGACAAGCAATTTAAAAACTTGAACGAAAATCTAGACAAACAAACAGGAGCCGCGAATCAAGAACCGAAAGATTACATGCGAAAAATACAATGAGCAGAGTGAGACTTTAGATAAGAAGAGAGAAGATTAATTGCAAGAATTGAATAGGAAAGTACGTACATGAACACGGGATACTAAAGGTATGTCATACTAAACAAGGAAATCAGTCAGTACCAGTGTGAACAATGTTGAGATCAACACAAAGAATATTAATGTCAATACAAAGAGTATTGAGAACCATGCGAAGAACTCTGAGGCTCACGAGAAAAAAGAAAACTTTGAGACCCACATGCAGAATACTTATATGAACATAAAGAATAGTGAAACATTAACCGTCCGCAGCTCGTGGTCGTGCGGTAGCATTCTCGCTTCCCACGCCCGGGTTCCCGGGTTCGATTCCCGGCGGGGTCAGGAATTTTCTCTGCCTCGTGATGACTGGGTGTTGTGTGCTGTCCTTAGGTTAGTTAGGTTTAAGTAGTTCTAAGTTCTAGGGGACTGATGACCGTGGATGTTAAGTCCCATAGTGCTCAGAGCCATTTGAACCATTTGAAGCATTAACCAACATCGGCGAGCAACTGTTGACAAGTACCGAGACGACATCAGATAGAACGATACCAGTAAACCTAACGGAGCAAGGCGATGTCAGGTATTTGGTACAATTTAAGGAGACGCAGTTCTACTTTAAGCGAAGGAAGAGAGAGACGTTAGACGCGCTCATGAAGGAAAGGGAGTGTAAGGGAAGAGGAAACGCAAAGATCCAAAGAGAGAAAGAAAGGAATAGGGAAAAACGTAAATTAATGAGCTAACCAACAGATTATGCCACATCAGGGAAATTACGTCACATTCAACTCCTCTGGTAATTACCTCAGCAACCGTCGATGCTGTATCATGCGACATGGAAGAAGAAGAAGATCAGAAAGCAGTTTTTATCTGTATAAAAGTACTCACTGTTTCCGAATGCTATGAACCAATTGCATCGGAAGGTTTGGATTGAGGAATTCCGCGGCACGCTGAAATCTTTGCCACTTGTTCTAAAAATCAAGTTTGTATGCTTGCACTACATAGAGGAGGCAGTGACGAGAATGCGAGTAATTTTAGGACAGTGCAAACTATATGAAGGATTCACACACGCTTTCCTCAAAGAATGTTGGTCAAACGAAAAGCAAGATCAGGTGAAGATGGGAATAATGTTGATAGAGAACGATGTAGAGTGGAAGTGTCAGGATTTCGTACAGTATTTCAGAGATATCGTAGGGAGGGACGAATTTTTAGAAGTGTTTTATGGGCAAACAGAAATCGTACACATCCGTTTCATGATGCTTTCACATCAAATACAAAGAGAAATCAGGTTATAATGGGAGTGATGAAACTAAAGGGCATTGCATACTTCGTTCAAACGAATTTTTTGCAGGGAGACCATAAATAACCACAACTGGGGAGAGAGACACGCACCACGGAACAATGGAAACGGATGGGAAAAACGTTGACTGACGCCGGGGACTTCAGTATCGACCAGATGACCGAAGCAATAACTGGAAATATGACGACTGCCCTAACAACTAAGTAAGAGGAGCTGAGGAAATGGGAAGATTACAAGTTGTCAACATTCGAGGACCATACCTAAGAAACAACCAGACAAATGAGGAACGAGACAACGTACCAAGAATCTGGGTGGCAGTGGATGCTGAGGCATCACAGTTATTAGAAGGTAGTTCGCCGGCAACATTATTTGTAGATTATGAGGATTTAAAGAAAACTCTAGCCGAAGTGATAAAGGTGATAGGGCAGAGGATGCCGCATATCCGATCTTAAGAAAACGAGATGCAGTGTAAATTCGACTCAGATAGACAAGCGTCTGTGCATGATAACGAATTATACGAATTGCTGATCAGGAGAAGAAATGAGCACTATTTAAGATGCAGAAAACGAGTATATTGGGCGCAGTGTACAGCAAATGTGCAGAAGTTAAGGAGCAAGTACAGACGATTTTGAATATCAGTAATATATGTTTAGTGAAAACTTTTTGATCGCAAGGAGTTTAATGTTGAAGGCGTTACTTGGACTCGATCTCCTGACACACTACTGCGCTTCATTGCATTTGAAGGAGAGGTCTGCGCTTGTGAAATCGAATGACGAGACGCGTAAACTAACGCAGAAGCAACGGAAGAAAGGAGCTATTCATTAGGCCTGCGTTCTACAAGAAAATAAGAAAGAACGGCAGAAGAGGAAGAAGAACGAACCGCAGAATCAGTAGGCAAAGTTAGCCACGGGTCAACGAGTTTGTGAACGTGTCGAGACAGATATTTTGAAGGAAGTTGTTACTCATGTTTCAATCACAGACGCAATGATTCGATGGGGCATGGGACCGCTGTTTCGATTACGGAGAGTATGTTATGGACTGAAGATAATACTCCAGCTTCGTTCGTAGCAATCTGGCAGAGATTAAGTGAGTTAGAAGGTGTCAGAGAGGATGGGAGGCCGTATGCAATGGATCCGAAGGTGACGTGACAGAGTGTGTACGCTCCAATACGGAAGAAGAACATTTTCCAGCTTTTGAGGTGGAAGCTGTGTTGACGCACTGTTAAATGCACCAGAGGAGGTAGAGGACACAAGCGATGAGGAAGATATGCCTGACGGTAAGGAATGTTTTGATGTATTGGTTAAAAACAGTCTTGGTTGCAGTTTTAGTTTTTTTATTATTCAACGACGCGTTTCGCCTTATTTAGGTATCTTCAGGTTATCTTTTCGAGAGGGACGCGAGAGGCACCAAGATCTGAGCCATCTTACTGTTACTCGCTCCTGTGAACGGGAAGCGTTATGCAGATCTTGGTGCCTGAAGATAACCTGAAGATGCCTAAATAAGACGAAATGCGTCGTTGGAAAATTAAAAAAAAAAACACTAAAATTGCAACCAAGACTGTTTTTAACCAATACTGTTAAGCACTGGTCTGCTGTTATGCCACATATGGACTGGAAGAATTTCTATGTTTTGATGTACTACTGTTTAGAACACCGAAGACAAAGGAGCGCAACAAGGAGGTACCCAATAGTGCTACGATCAAGGAAGCGATCTAAGAAGAGCCAATTCTCAAATAACAAATTCTTGTACATATTTTGTGGGCCTCACAGAGCACGAAAAATTTTTAATGCTGTCACAGAAAAGGAAATTCTATGAAGTTGCAGATCGACTGGAAACTACAACATTTCACATATCAAAGTATTCAGAGAAAAATCAGGTCTAAGAAGGAGAAATAATGAAATATGTATCCTAAGGAAAATATAAGACTTATGGGATTGTAAGAGAGAGTCTTTACATGGGACAAGTTAAGCTGTCATCTGAAGAAGTCAGAACGATAGTGTAGGAGATACTGAGAAAAGATCCACTAAACACATCAATAGCTGTAGTCGCCCTGATGAAGGTATTCGCATTGATTGAGACTTATTCTTACACGTGCGCCACAAGCGATGGAGAACTGTGTAAGAAGCCATGGAGCGTGATGATGATGAATTAAAAGACGTGACGGAGTGATACATTGTTAACGTTAGCAGATGCGAAGGAACGCTGCGCTGATAGAATTTCACAGTCGTGAAGGAAAGCTACAAGTGAATTACTGAGGTGAATTCAATACACCAATTTGTGCGAGTATAAAATGTCGAATCAAAACCCCTTCAGTTCTCTCGACATTTTATATTCAACAATTCGTATAAAGATGAGCTGATAAATTTATATGAGTATTTTGCGACTTTATGTTTTATGGTTCTCCATGTACTGTTCACAGGACACATAGCTAATTTCTGAGAATAACTACCATAAAAGTGAATGCAAGAGAAGAGATTGAACTAAACAAATCACAAGTTGAAGGAAGGAATAAGGTAAATTTTTTATCTACGCTATAACAGAGAAAGATCAGAAAACATGGTATGATGTGGATAAAGCTAACAAGTAAGAGTTATAAAGGTAAGATAAAGAACCATAGGAGTAAAAGATGTGTGTTAATTGCAGAATTATGCTTCTGTTTTTGTTACGTATTTGCGATCACGACCATTTTTGAGTATCGACAGTATGAGCAATGAAAGAATGTAAATGATGAATTGAAGAGGGAAAGGCTCATTATTGAAGTTCATCATACCAAAAGTAACAGACCTAAACATATGTCGTGTGGTCACAGTAGTCTTATGAGGACTAGGAATATATGTATATAGCAAATGTGCAGGTAACTATTAGACGGCTACTGAGAATTGGTGGAACTCTCTGGAATAAGTCGTAGTTCTTGCAACAAATGAAGAACTATAAGCGAAACTATTAACAAATGTAAACTCTGTCTGAGCTCCCTCCGAAACAAATGACTTTTAGTGAGCATGTTTATTGGAAATATTCCATGAACTGAATATTATGAAGTCAAGTAACTGTAAAAATGTACCCAGCTAAGGATTAAAATGTAATAAGACTTTAAAAGTGGATGATATTTAAGTGTATAAAGATCAAGCTTTCAACGAACAAGTATATTTACGTAAATTCATTGGGAAATATCGAAAAAGGAGGCTGTTGTAGTGTAATTATAAACCTTTTAAGGAAAGAAAATTGTGTTAGCAGAATGTATCTGTATTCATGTGAATTGTATTAGTAATAAACGCTGTGTCAACTGTTTGCGGTCACACTGCTCACAGGCTTGAAATAGGCCTTAGAGTGGTGCCGATGGCAGCTGGAACAAGGGAGTTGGAACAAATATGGGTTGTGAAGGCCGAAAACACCGCCAGGCACACGTAGCGGGAATACAAAGCTACGTCAGTCAGTTACAGAAAGTACCGCTGCCCGCCTGCGAAAACAACGTGTGTTTAGAACCAAATGAAGTTGTCGTGTGGGGACCTCATGCAGTTGTCAACGAATCACTACACGATGCTCAGATGAAATTTAGTGATGTCTTCACTCCTAAAGGACGCTAAGACTGTGTGCTTACGCCTAATGAACAATGAAATAGTGTCTTCATATCAATCATATAGGTAGACATTTTCCTGTGGAGGATTACATTTACTTGGCCACTTCTAAATAAACATTAGTCACAACCAATGCTGATCACGTGAAAAGACAAAAACCATTGAATACTGAAGCAACCTGAGATGTTATTCATGAAGGAGCAGACATTGCTTCGATCTTATTTTCACATTTACACTTAGAAATTAACGTGCACAGCTGCGATCCTGTCACAGACTTGGATATGAGAACTTCTAAATTTGTATGTGTATGTACGACGTAGAAAAAAGGAAAAACTTTATGCTGTGGAAAATCTTTCATTCCAATCAGTTCGCCTTTTTGTCAAAAGTAGATCAATGTGTCACAACCAACTATTTATGTTTCCACTGACACTAGGCGCTGAAAATAATCACGCGCCTCCCAGACCAAGACTGTAGCTCGGCCAGCTTCGCGTGACGAACATGTTTTATGACTCAAACCAACGACAGTTCTTGTGTGCTTTTCTTTTAGGGAGAATTCTTTCGTACTTTGTGTATTTGGTATTTTATATAATAGATACTGACGTGAAGGTCTTGAAACGAACTTTATTGTTGATGTTTGTAAAACTTTATTGTTTTAACTTGTCTACTTATAATATTATGCGAAGAACTCACCTGTTGTAATATTTAACTCCACCAGTGTATAATGTTAATCAGTGAGTATTGATCACACCAACCGAAATATTATTTACAAACCCGAACACAAATTCAGACGCAGTGACAAATTGTGTATCCTAAATGAAAAACTGAATTTGGTATTTTGTTTGCTTCAGTTTACTGTACCTTGTGGTGATTATGTTGTCTGTGTATCTTGTTTTTACGTGCACCTTGTACCATACACATGTTTTGAATTCTTTACTGTATTGTGACAACTATATTCCGAAATGTTTGAATTTTTGTCCTTAGTGTAATATGTTTCTCATTGTGTAACGACGAAATTTTTCAATAGGTTTCTCGTGCTTGTAGGTCTAATAGTAAATTGTTTTTGCTGAAGCATTAGTGAGATTCATATTGAAAATTGTTCGATGCGAGGCTAAGTAACTAACAGATGTTTTAAAGGTTAGAAAGGATGAATGTGTGTAAGTCAAAGATACAAGATTGATAAAATAACGTAATATTACGTTCTTCAAAAAATCGTTTAGTGTCAATAGGTGTAACCATAAGAACTGAATTATACCGTTTATTTTAAAGATGAATGAATGAGTTGTGGCCTGGTACATTAAAAAACTCTAAAAATTGATAAATTAAGTTAGCGTGATGTCAGTGAAATGGTTTCCTTATTTGTGGCGGTAAAAGGTCGTCCGGCTTCTCCATCGTGCGTAACACTTGTGCGAACATTTCGGAATTTTTCAATCCATTCGTAGACACTTCGTTGTGGCAAAACACTTCGATGAATTTCGGCCCCTGATACGCTTTCCGAGCACAAAAACCGCATCACTGAACGTTTCTCTTCTTTGGTGCAAGCAGACAGCGGAACAGCCGTGATTAACAGCACGGCATCGATAACGAAACCAACCTAGCATCTTGAAAACTGCAGGCATATAGCCGGCCGTTGTGGCCGAGCGGTTCTCTGCGCTACAGTCTGGAACCGCGCGACCGCTACGGTTGTAGGTTCGAATCCTGCCTCGGGCATGGATGTGTGTGATGTCGTCAGGTTAGTTAGGTTTAAGTACTTCTAAGTTCTAGGGGACTGATGACCTCTGAAGTTAAGTCCCATAGCGCTCAGTGCCATTTTTTTGCAGACATATAATAACAAATAAACAAAGCATGCGTTATCAAAGTAAAACCACAGTACTACTAAAATAAACAAAAATATAACAAAATTGCCGATAATAATTGACTTATTCAGGTAAAAGAATGATCAAATCGGAATAATTAAAAATGGTTCAAATGGCTCTGAGCACTAAGGGACTTAACATCTATGGTCATCAGTCCCCTAGAACTTAGAACTACTTAAACCTAACAAACCTAAGGACAGCACACAACACCCAGCAATCACGAGGCAGAGAAAATCCCTGACCCCGCCGGGAATCGAACCCGGGAACCCGGGCGTGTTAAGCGAGAACGCTACCGCACGACCACGAGATGGGGACTCGGAATAATTAACACCCAACGACTGACGTGATGTATACCAGTAAAATTCATGGTTGGTACCTGATATATGTAATTTACATTTATATATGGAATTGTATGGCTCATCTAAATAAGAGAGCAAGCTGGAAGCTTATTAAATTGGGCTGCAAGCAAGCGACAAAGCGTAAGTTGATGCAGACCGACAGGGAGGGCCCACCCTCCGGAAAAGTTCCAAGAAGGCGATAGCTGGCTACTGCACTGGTCAACGCCTTCGCCTTTCAAAAGCAGACTCCACTGGGCGCCGGTCACTGAAGTCACAATACTGATACGACCTTCCACAGTGTACGGCCATCTACAGAGTCGTTTGGCAACTTGAAAGTGGACAGAGGACAAATACCGTTTTTGGTGAAGTGAACAAAACGAAGAAAACACAGTTTTCTTCGAAATACACACCCCACGGCAATAAAATCGGAAACATGGACTGAGGACGCATAGTCAGGTCACCTTTGAGGGTGTGAGAAGTGGCTGGGACCAAACACTGCCAAAACCGAATGCTTAACACAGTGTAAGAGCCGTCAGGACTGGCTAACGTAAATACATTAGGAGTTAGAAAGAGGGAACACGGCTGTGATGCCGCAGGCCCATCTCATTAGTCATAGACAGATACACAGAGATGTGCAGGATTCTGTTTTTCGGCACCAAGTGTTATGTAATGTTTTACTGGTTAAAAACCTGAATTCAGAGTCACGCGAAAGCTCGAGTCTTTGTTTTCAGAAGCAGTTGGAACCAAATCCCTTGTGTGCTAGGGCCTTTCACTGCCAGCCTCCATCGTCAACGTTCACAGACAGGAACTGATTTCGCCAGCCGATTGCCTCTTCGAGCAGATGAGCTGAACTTAGCTGCAAACGCAAGTTGTTGGTGCGAAACCTGTGAGTGATTTTGTTAGCCAATGCAGCCTCCCCTGCAGATTAACATCGCGAGATCTATCCGCAACAGTCTACTCTACAGAGTTTCAGTAACTTTGAAGCATCACTCTGAGGGCTTATTTGCAGAATTTTACAATCAACGTACTTTCAACTGCGGCCGCAGATGCAAACGCTTTCACTTATAAGGCTCGTCCTGCCGTTTAATAGTAACATTTCAGCCAGCATGGTATGACTTGAAGAATATTATTGTTTTATACTGGGATGTAATTATCACAGTGAGACGACAGATACTTGGATGTAATTATCAGAATAATGCCCCAGATACTTCACATAGTTATTTTCAATGTTTCTAAGATAATTTAATGTACACTTTACGGAAATAAGCTAAATTTTTTGTTTACTAATTTTCATCACTACTGTGTAGCCCATTGAATGATTTGATAATGAACTTAGGCTCTATGTTAGTGATCACGTAATGAAGAAAATTAATGTTGCAACTTCGAAGGATCTATGTAGTTTATTGCCTAATTTGCTCAGTTAATTGTGATTCTTATTTAATTTCATAGTTAAAGAACTTAGTGCTTATTATTTTGAAGGGGCTACGATTTATTTATCTCAAATTAACAAGGCCAGTATACGTAACTCTAGAAGCTTATGCAGCCCATGCACTAGCAAGTGCCTGAAATACAGAAATAACACCTTACAATACAATTACAGGATCACTTTTTCGAAACTCGGAAACTGTTTGCAATTTACAGAAAGAAGTTTTAAATTTGGCTCAAAGGTGCCTTGAACATCCTTAGTAAGGGTGCCAAGAAGTGACGCTCTGTGACGTAGTTTTCGGGCTCTGATATACTTCACACTAGAAAATGTCGCCACGTAGTAGAAAAAGCCCGAAGGTCAGATGTTCATGTGAGGTGTGAAGTAGGTTAACAATGTCACATTGGCACCAGTTTTCACCACAATTGTGCTCAACGTCACCGTGTAAGCTACAGACAATGGGAAGGTCGTAATACCCCCTCCTACCCAATGAACCCCTTATCTGCGAGGGGGTCAGAAAAGCGACGGCCAGCCGGCCTCGGTGGTCTCGCGGTTCTAGGCGCGCAGTCCGGAACCGTGCGACTGCTACGGTCGCAGGTTCGAATCCTGCCTCGGGCATGGATGTGTGTGATATCCTTAGGTTAGTTAAGTTTAAGTAGTTCTAAGTTCTAGGGGACTGATGACCAGAGCTGTTAAGTCCCATAGTGCTCAGAGCCATTTGAACCATTTTTTGAAGCGACGGCCAGCTTTGAAATCAAGCAGTTTTTGTATGGATGAGGAGGATAACACTTTCTGTTTCACCAGATTTATAACAGAAAGCTTTATTGGGTTCTTTTGTTGTACTATCGTTTTCAGTTACAAACCATCAGCTGCTACGAAACTCGAATAAAAACACTTTACGTATTACGAAAATAGAAACACAGGAATGCACCTATTGACACATTCATTGACAAAAATACGTCAGTCTGCTTCAAGTTGAAAAATAACATTAGAAGGTATCAGAAATCGATAATAAGAGCTGCATATGTATTGGTGAAGTACGTTACTATTTTGTGCAATAGCTAAGACACTTTTCTTTTAACTTTGTAGGAGATGACGGCTTGCAACAGACAACGGTACTAGAATTAAAGAACCAAATACGGCTCTGTATTATGAATTTTGGGGAACATATTTGCGGTGTTGACACTTGTGGTCTCGACAACAGCCTGAAGAAAATGTTCGACAACATTTTAGGCACGCAGCAGCTCATAATCAATAGGAAAAGGCCTCAGGGAGTAAAATGAAGGGCGTCAATAAAACCACCCCCTTCCCTTAGGGCGTTGATTTCCACACATTTCGCGGCCAAAAACGCAGTGCGATGACCAACAGGACGACGTCCTTGATGACCTTTAAAACTGCTGACACCTTCTCCCAGCGATTCAACCTTTCCTATGGACATCGTGGGACTGAACGTCATCGCACACCTTTGGGCTGTAGCCCTATCAAAATGTTTGCCCAGGCGTTCAAGTTGGAGCAACTATGGACCTTTAAACTCATTAAACGAAATTTGAACTCGAAACGGCGAAGGGTGTTTATGTATCTCGAGACGCCCTATATCCCGCGTTCCTGTGGCGTGATAATGGACGAAGACGGATGGGAGGGGGAAGCAGCTATGACATTGACACATCTGTAAATAAAACGTTAAATGGTGTCTCTATGACCCCCGAGTTCGGCAACACCCTCGGTCCCACTCACACCTGTTGGCCACTTTAAAACCACGAACAGTGACAGCTGTTCTCCGATTCCTAGTCGTTGGTGTGACATATATCCTTTAGACAATCTGATATTTCGTGTTCAACTACCAACCGTTAGTTCAGCAACGTAGTAACACTCAGCTGAGGGCTGTGGAAATTGTAGCATTTCACACCAGCGCCTAGGAATCAACGAATGACTGTCTCTGGAGGGGGACTTTCTTAAAGTATCCAACAAATGTGCGCATGTAGCACCCATGGTGTTCTTGAACTTAGGCTCTTACAGGGACCCATTCCCATTCTCTGTTTTATTCATGCATGTGTCGATTTCACCCCGCCCTTTCCGAAACCACCCTCCTCGTTGACAACGCCACACGAAGGCGTGGAACAGGAGAGCCGAAAACCATAAACACGCTTTGCTTCTTTGGATCCCTTACCGGTTAGTTAGGTTTAAATAGTTCTAAGCCTAGGGGACTGATGTCCTCAGATGTTAAGTTCAATAGTGCTTAGAGCCTTATAAACTATTTTTTGGATCCCGTCGACAGGTTTTCAACAGTCGTTAGACATTCTTTAATGGTTCCACCCAATGCACCAGAACAAAAATTGCGATAACGCAGTACTCCAGTGTAATGCGATCATTATCATTGGGTTTGCAGTTCCACGATGTCCTTAGAGAAAGAGGTGTGTCCACAGTGTCAAGGGTTGTCGACAATCTCGACTATTTGGTCGGCATACTGCGAATTGTAGATTTCGACTGCGAAACGTGGAGCCACTCCCTTGGGGCCTTTCGCGTCGATTTGAGCAGCGGTGTGTCTGAATGATTTCCTCGGCCACCTATTTCAACGCTGGCCGTCGCAGTTCTGACCTCCATCGCAGAGGTACTAAGAGAGGGGGCTAAATGTGGGTAACAGCGGATGTGACGGCCTTTCCCATCGTGTGACACGTCCATGGGGAGTTGGGGACGATTGTAGTGAAATTTGGTGGCAAAGTCACGTCATTAACCATCTTAGCCCTTCATATGAAAAATGTTCAAATGTGTGTGAAATCATATGGGACTTAATGCTAAGGTCATCAGTCCCTTAGCTTACACACTACTTAACCTAAATTATCCTAAGGACAAACACACACACACGTGCCCGAGGGAGGACTCGAACCTCCGCCGGGACCAGCCGCAGAGTACATGACAGCAGCGCCTAAGACCGCTCGGCTAATCCCGTGCGGCTCCTTCATACACTCCTGGAAATTGAAATAAGAACACCGTGAATTCATTGTCCCAGGAAGGGGAAACTTTATTGACACATTCCTGGGGTCAGATACATCACATGATCACACTGACAGAACCACACGCACATAGACACAGGCAACAGAGCATGCACAATGTCGGCACTAGTACAGTGTATATCCACCTTTCGCAGCAATGCAGGCTGCTATTCTCCCATCGAGACGATCGTAGAGATGCTGGATGTAGTCCTGTGGAACGGCTTGCCATGCCATTTCCACCTGGCGCCTCAGTTGGACCAGCGTTCGTGCTGGACGTGCAGACCGCGTGAGACGACGCTTCATCCAGTCCCAAACATGCTCAATGGGGGACAGATCCGGAGATCTTGCTGGCCAGGGTAGTTGACTTACACCTTCTAGAGCACGTTGGGTGGCACGGGATACATGCGGACGTGCATTGTCCTGTTGGAACAGCAAGTTCCCTTGCCGGTCTAGGAATGGTAGAACGATGGGTTCGATGACGGTTTGGATGTACCGTGCACTATTCAGTGTCCCCTCGACGATCACCAGTGGTGTACGGCCAGTGTAGGAGATCGCTCCCCACACCATGATGCCGGGTGTTGGCCCTGTGTGCCTCGGTCGTATGCAGTCCTGATTGTGGCGCTCACCTGCACGGCGCCAAACACGCATACGACCATCATTGGCACCAAGGCAGAAGCGACTCTCATCGCTGAAGACGACACGTCTCCATTCGTCCCTCCATTCACGCCTGTCGCGACACTACTGGAGGCGGGCTGCACGATGTTGGGGCGTGAGCGGAAGACGGCCTAACGGTGTGCGGGACCGTAGCCCAGCATCATGGAGACGGTTGTGAATGGTCCTCGCCGATACCCCAGGAGCAACAGTGTCCCTAATTTGCTGGGAAGTGGCGGTGCGGTCCCCTACGGCACTGCGTAGGATCCTACGGTCTTGGCGTGCATCCGTGCGTCGCTGCGGTCCGGTCCCAGGTCGACGGGCACGTGCACCTTCCGCCGACCACTGGCGACAACATCGATGTACTGTGGAGACCTCACGCCCCACGTGTTGAGCAATTCGGCGGTACGTCCACCCGGCCTCCCGCATGCCCACTATACGCCCTCGCTCAAAGTCCGTCAACTGCACATACGGTTCACGTCCACGCTGTCGCGGCATGCTACCAGTGTTAAAGACTGCGATGGAGCTCCGTATGCCACGGCAAACTGGCTGACACTGACGGCGGCGGTGCACAAATGCTGCGCAGCTAGCGCCATTCGACGGCCAACACCGCGGTTCCTGGTGTGTCCGCTGTGCCGTGCGTGTGATCATTGCTTGTACAGCCCTCTCGCAGTGTCCGGAGCAAGTATGGTGGGTCTGACACACCGGTGTCAATGTGTTTTTTTTTCCATTTCCAGGAGTGTATGAACTTCTGCAGTATGGCCTTTCTTTCGCATTTGTTGACGCCTTGTCGCGTCCTGTCAGAGGAAAGGCATGGGGTTTAAGGTCAGCCTGCAATGTCCGAGCACTGAGGAGCAAATGCAGAAAAAGAAATTAGCAGTGAAGGCAGGTTGATGACTTGGACCAGCGCAAAACACTGTCGCAGGTCGCCTACGAGAGGAGCTGATTCTAAGGCTCGGTAGCATGCTTGCAGCAGGGGACTCAGAATTCATGGGTCTGATTAACACTATTAATTTGTGGTTGGACTAACTATTACACTGAAGGCGAATTCTAAACATTATAAAAGCAAAGGAGGCAACTGGTTGCGCAACAGAAGTCAGTGTCTGAAGCCATGCGGGTGGGTGCTAATCAAAGTAGTGGATGATAGGGAACAAGACGTCGAACAGAAGAGTGGTACCACGAGGGCATACAGGCGCTCCCAGTAAGGTGGTGTAAGGGCGTCGGCGGAAGATATGTTAAAAAATTGGTTTTATAGCCTACACATGGGGAATAATATGGTGTACCGAAATGCTGATTACAGAAAAAGGTGTTGCTTTACTTACCGAACGTCGCACGTAAAACAAACATTATTAACCTTCTATATATTTGTTCTTCATGTTTACATATTTATTTCTCAAAGTACACACCTTGGAAACGATCGCGTTTCTCTCAACGAGACACAAGTTTTTTGATACCGTCACTGTAGAGAGAAAATCATACATGTCGGAGCTTGACGAGGGTGGCCACGAGTGACACGGTGTCGGCACCCTAGCGATCTGGCTGAGAACTCCTCTTGAATACATAAACAGCGGTTTTTAAAAAAACCGTGGCGACGCCCAATTTTTCCTTTCCTATAGTCGACCCACCAGTCCACCAGCACTTAGCAAGTTGCGATCAATCTGGCTAGTCGTTCTGCACCTAAAGGGCCCCTCTAGCCGACCAAAGATTCCTCCCCTATTCCTATTCGGTAAGTAAGGATGCTTCTGGATTTTACCTTAACAATCTCCAAGCGTGGTATCAACAGCGTTCAGCTGAAAGCTAAATGTCTCTGCCACCCCTGTTATGGCCAGAAACAACAGTGTTCAACGTCACTTGGCCCCGCCGTCCTTCCTTTTGTGGGTGGGGCTGCAGTTGTTGCGCTCTAACCTGCGTAAACTCATCATGTTGAAGTTGATAGAAGCAAGTATCAAGCTTGCTGCCTCTGTTAAGACGTGCGCTTTCGTGGCCATCCTCTACTGTTAGGCCTTACAGTAGCGTCTAGATGGATGGAGTTATCAGTTAATTCTCTGAAGTGATATTTTACCCCGGGGGCAGCTGTCCAGAGGGGCTGCAATTCGCAGGTTCCAGTCCTGCCACTTAGCTCCGGCACCTAAACATTACCAATTTTGCCTGCTCTCTACATTGTGTCTCTGATTTCCTATGTCCGAATGCCCTTGAAGGCTCACAACAGCCTTAAGCCTAACAAAGTTAACTTCATTAGGACGTCAATATATGACAACCTTATCGTTTGAAGCGTCGCCGTGTCCTAGGGAGACGTTGCAGGGCGGCACACTTTTCTGCCCTTATAGAGGAAGTTTATGGGTTCTTTTGAGCCAAATTTCAAACGTCTGATTGGCAATGGGGAACAGTTACGGGATTTCTAAAAACTGACTATTTAATTGCGTTGCGCAGTGTTTTTTGGTTCCTACATGTGCATACTCTTCAAGTAGTGGCGTAACTGGCTCCACTTCTGTAGGGGTGTTTTTTGGTTCCTACATGTGCATACTCTTCAAGTAGTGGCGTAACTGGCTCCACTTCTGTAGGGGTGTTTTTTGGTTCCTACATGTGCATACTCTTCAAGTAGTGGCGTAACTGGCTCCACTTCTGTAGGGGTGTTTTTTGGTTCCTACATGTGCATACTCTTCAAGTAGTGGCGTAACTGGCTCCACTTCTGTAGGGGTGTTTTTTGGTTCCTACATGTGCATACTCTTCAAGTAGTGGCGTAACTGGCTCCACTTCTGTAGGGGTGTTTTTTGGTTCCTACATGTGCATACTCTTCAAGTAGTGGCGTAACTGGCTCCACTTCTGTAGGGGTGTTTTTCGGTTCCTACATGTGCATACTCTTCAAGTAGTGTCGTAACTGGCTCCACTTCTGTAGGGGTGTTTTTTGGTTCCTACATGTGCATACTCTTCAAGTAGTGGCGTAACTGGCTCCACTTCTGTAGGGGTGTTTTTTGGTTCCTACATGTGCATACTCTTCAAGTAGTGGCGTAACTGGCTCCACTTCTGTAGGGGTGTTTTTTGGTTCCTACATGTGCATACTCTTCAAGTAGTGGCGTAACTGGCTCCACTTCTGTAGGGGTGTTTTTCGGTTCCTACATGTGCATACTCTTCAAGTAGTGTCGTAACTGGCTCCACTTCTGTAGGGGTGTTTTTTGGTTCCTACATGTGCATACTCTTCAAGTAGTGGCGTAACTGGCTCCACTTCTGTAGGGGTGTTTTTTGGTTCCTACATGTGCATACTCTTCAAGTAGTGGCGTAACTGGCTCCACTTCTGTAGGGATGTATTTATATGAAGGCCGGAAAATTGAGGAGAGCTAAAAAAAAAAGAGCAGGAGGGTGGACGAAGGCAAACGGATCATGGATTCTCGCGATGCTGTGAACGACAGTAGCAGATAGCAACGCGTTACCACAGCGATGACGACAACATAAAAGCCCTCAGATGTTCGCGCCACAGGTCTCTAGCCCGAAGTTCGATTGCATTCCATCATCAGCATTGGCGGATGAACCTTTGACAATGAAAACCAGTGGAACTGGTGAAACCGCAGGAAAATCCTTAAACAACAGTCAACCGAAGAACTTGGAACGGAAGTCAACAGGCAACACGTCAGAAATGTGCTACTAGAATAGAATTCTTTAAGTGGATGGTGCTTGACCATTTGTTGGATGTAACATGTTTTGCTAACATCCAGCCAGAATTTCCATAGGATGCTATAATTTTGAAGAGCGTCGTTTTGGATTCTAGGAAACAGGCAGTTTTATCACAGGATATTTTGTCGTTAGCCGTTCATTGCAACGAAAATTTTGCAGAAATGCGCAGTAGTACTGCAGTTCCAGGCCGAATGCAGGAAATAAACCTGTGAGTCCATACGAGAGAGAGGAGTATCGGATATTAATGGAAGTCGTATACACGTAATATTGTGCCATAAACAAATTCGATAGGTAGTGATACATTGTGAAGCGGCAGTGGGCTCCATGAATTTCGATATCTACGTGAACAGGATCAGAGCTGCTTGATAAGCTAAACTGAAACTGTTGTGCAACTTGCCTCAGTAGTTTCGGTAGTCGTCGCATGAATATAAACGAGGACGGTCTGACTCTTCAGTACCACCGCTGTTCTGTGCAGTCTGTTGACATAAATTTACCTTTTAGGTTGATATCGGCATCAGAGTATTTGCTACATACACATTCTCGCACGTATTATGGGCCTTGTGTGATTCGCTCCGTTTGTTGATGTGGGTCTTTGGCGAACGTCAGAAAGAAAATTGGTTCCTTTCTTTATCGTGACTTTTTAGCAGCATTTGTTAGTGGCTTAACACATAAAGCAAATAAGGCCTCTCTACATGTCAGTATGCTCCATCACAAAAGCAAATATTACTTGTAACAGACCTAAAGTTAAAACCTTCCCACTGTAGTAATCTGGAGATACGAATCTCCTGTTTACCAAATATTATGAACGTTCTGTCTCTAAAGAGTGCCGGGTATGTGAAATTATGTTTGGATATTACAATTCATCTTAATAGGTTGTTCCTTATCTTTCCCGTTTCATCCAACGACAATATTCTTGTTCGCTGTATTCGTTTCTGTTTAATAATTCATAACGTCAAGAAACCATAAGTTTATTTTTAAAGTGGAAATACAAATCTTTCAACTTCATGCCCGTGTTTTTATACCGCACTTCACAAGTTAGTTCAACTCATGTAATGACTGGGACAAGCAAGCACACAATAAATTTATTTGTTTGTTTGTTTCTTTGTGTGTGTGTGTGTGTGTGTGTGTGTGTGTGTGTGTGTGTGTGTTTGTGTGTGTGTGTGTGTGTGTGTGTGTTTATGTGGCCAGCACGTACTCCATAATAATTCATTCAATAAATATGAAACAGAAGAGAAGTATCTAAACACTGCCAATTGAATTGAATTAAAAAAACGTTCTCGATGAAACATGCACAAAGTTTATATGAGGTGATTAACTATCCATCAATAACGCTATTCCCTTCATTGCATTCTCACAGTAGTGGCTATCAGACTGTTAAAAACATTGCAAGTTTGTGTTGAACTATTGAAAAAAAGTATAAAATGAGGATATATTCTTCCAGAACCACCATTCTGCCGTTCAAATTTAGTATACTCGAGCACTTCTAGTTCACATTAAGTGTCTTCCAGCTCTTAGCAGCCAACACAGAAGAAGCAGTTACTGACACACTACGTAACGTATGTAACAGAGGTATTTTCTATGGTCATAATGTCGCACTCAGATAAGCGAGATCATATCTCGGCCTTATACAAATATTACATCATCAAATACGAAGATCAAAGCTCATTATTAAAAAATTTGTATTTAATATCCAATAGATTGCTCCCCCTCTATGTTGTTGTCTTCCATATGCATACTAATATTAACACTGTAAAATCGTCATGTTTCTTTGTTTGAACACGTTAATTACAAAACGTGCCACACCGATTTTCATGCGGTTTTCACAGGTAACCTGAGCGTAGCATGTGGCCACATACAGGCTTCATTTCGTAAAAACTGGATAACTGAAAAGTAAAATAATGTAATTTAAAATTTAATCTCGTTTGAAAAATAAAAGGCGAAATAGGGGAACATATTTACTCTTTGAAAAGCTATTTACTCTTTGAGGTTTACACTTTATCGTATTTGTGGAAACGCTTTTGTTAATTGCAATACCATTCAACGTAATGAATATAATCCTTATACAGTGCCCAATGTGTTTGACCCATACTTCCGTATTGATGTTATTAAATGCTGAAGTAATTCTGTCGATTAAGTATTCAAGACTAAAGTACTCAACTGATGCTGATGAAATTTGGTATGGAGATAGCTTGTACTCAGAGGCTGCCTTACATAGTTAAAAAAACTTGTTTTCATCATTGAATATTAACAAAATTTGTAGCATACTGTCCATGTTGTATCATTTATAGGAATTTTTAGGATTCCAAAACTTTGCAGCAGTTTAACAACATTTAATTGTAAACTCAGGTTGTAGCAAATATTACATTTCTTTAGTGTATACTGTCATACGTTTTACCTCCCAAAAGAGCCTACTACGTGAATGAAATTATGGGCCGTGGTGAACTCTTAAAGTACCAACAAGAAACTGAGCATCATGACCAGGATTACGATTTCAAGTCAAGCTACGGTTTCTAACGGTCGGGATGGTTGTTCTTGTTGATATTCGGCCGAAATCTGATCTCTTCCGTATTTCCTCTAGTTCTATACGCCCAGGTGTGAACCTTGCCAATACAGCCGGGTTTACCTGTATGACTTCGACAACTGCTGATCACCATCGGTCAGTTTGAAGGCACAAATATCTGCCTGGTAAATGATGGGCATAAATTTCATGGCAGATTAAATCTGTGTGCCAGACAGAGACTCGAATTCGGGACCTTTGCCTTTCGCGGACAAGTGTTCTACCACATAGTTTTAATCTGCCAGGAAGTTTCGTGTCAACGCACACTCCATTGCAGAGTGAAAATGTCAGCCTGGAAACACCCCTAGGCTGTGGCTGAGCCACGTCTCCGTATTATCATTACTTTCAGGAACGCTAATCTACAGGTTCCGTAGCAGAACAGTGAAATTTAGAAGGTAGGAGACGATGTATTGGAGGAAGCAAAGCTAAGAAGACAGGTAGTGAGTCGAACATCGGTAGCTCAGGTAGATCAGGTGGTGCCGGTGCGGTAGCTCAGTGTGGTCGGTCAAAGGGCTGGCTGACTCAACGATGAACTTCAACGGGTATCACGTAACGTCGGGCCTAGGCCAAATGCTATGAACAACGATGACTAAAATAAATCTAAAAAAAAGAAAAAAGTTTGTAGTGCACTTACTCTCGAAAGGCAAAGGTCCTTTGTTCGAGTGTTGGTCCAGTACAATTCTTATCCTCCAGTAAGTTTAATGTCTACTACCCCGGAAATCTCTATTTGTGCTTCATATATTTTTATTGCAGTATTAATTATTATGGAGTGTTTTTTTAGACTGACGTAATTCATTTTTATTAATATAACGCTGTATTTTTTGTTGTGTTTTTTTTTTCAACGTACCACAGTGATGTAGAGGCACTCAAGATGAACTGTTTGATATACGACACTCGTGGTCCATACTGTCGAGAAAGGGCATCAAATTGACCTACAAGAACCGCCTGTGATACAGCAATAGCGCGTTGCGCGAGATTTTCTCTCGATCTTTTCGCGCAGACTATTAGTACTATAGAAAAAATCAATGGGACCATTTTAACAGGATTTTTAATGTAGTTTAATTTTTTTCCGGGGTACATTGTTGCTAGATGCCGCGGTTTTCAAGTCATTCACCAAAAACGTATGAGAGTGACCTTCAAACGCACTCCCACTGCCACACTTCCGACCCAACCGCCAGCGTTTTTAGTACGTTATTCTTGGCGCTCCCTCCTACCAGTGTACAGAAGTTTGTAAGAACACGAATTATATCCTACATCCGACCGTTTTTGATATTCTTTGACTGGACTATTACGCCACAGGATTTGTGGTGCACATACAAATAGCAAAACTGACATTCTTGTAAATTTTAAGTCACAGTTCTGTGAATGTCAAGAGGTTAAAAATAACAATTAAATCGTTTTGCTTATCTGGACATCTTACTACGACACCACTGTGCTTGTTAGGATTAGTTTGGATTTAATCGTAAATGTGGTTAGCTTTTGCATAACGTTCACAAAAGAATCTGGAATTTTTACAGTAATAATGTAGTAATTGACTGAGCCAGTCGTATAATAGCCCAGTCAAGAGCACGAAGAAAGTTCGCAGATGGGAAATAGCTCGTCTGAACGCCAATTTTTGTACAGTTGTAGGAGAGAACTTTTGAACAACATACTCAAAATCCTGAAGTGTATGAGGTGAATGTGCGGACACGGGTGCATCACTTCCGTACGTTTTCTTGATTAACTCGGAAACCGCGGCCTGTTGCGAAAACGTATCACGTTGTTAAACTACATATTTCCTACATTAAAGGCCCTACTCATTTTTTTCTCTGGTACCAAGTGTTTGCACGAAGATGTCGAGAAAATACTGCAAACCTCTCTTGACACTCATGCACTGTAACATAGGTCGTTCTTATAGACCAATTTGAGGTTGTGCTTGTATGAAATTTATTGTTCAGACCTCCTCTACACCAGTGTGGTACATTGTAAACAGTTACCGTTTACAGCCTGTCAACAGATTCTTTTCGACATTCCGGTTTGTCAGCGATTAGTTTGACTTAAAGCTTTGAACTGTGTAGTTGCAGTACAGATCTGTGGTAAGTAATCCGATTAAGCACGGCAGCTTGTATATATATTTTGTGCGTATTTTACGTACAGTATTTTATGTAAAAAAAGCGGAACTAAGTTCTGTGATTAGGCACAGACAACTGCGCGATGCCGACAGGCAGCCATGTCATCCTCTGCATACTGCATGATTCAGATGCGGAATGAAGGGGCTATGAACGACCCCCCCCCCCCCCCCCCGACCCCCTCCTGACGGTTATCGGAATTTCAGGTCTCGGAACCGCTATTTCCCACTGTTGTCACGTGGCTGAAAGCACCACTTTACAATCGTCCCAACAAGAAAAAGTTCCATACAATATCGGGGACTGAACCTGTATACACCTGCACGGTAATCAAACGCACTGACCACTCAGTTATCGTGGAGGACCATTTTTACATATGTCTACACGTATTACAATGATTGCAGGGTCGTAACAAAATGTGTTTCCAAGGAAAAATAGCAGCTGCAGTATGTAGTCTTAGTATTGAGGCACAATTAGTAGCGTCAAAAATGGCGACACTAGGTACCAAATTTTGGTCGTTCGTCTAGCCGCCAAAGTCTCATTCTGCGGGATGTCGAAGAAACTAAGTTCCAGCTCACGGCAAGTTGCCTTGTTATATATCTCGTACAGAGATATGGAAAGTACAGAACCGACAGTTCATTTAGCTGCATCGTTTGCAGAGTGTGTGGCTGCTTCCCCTGTTAATAATCAACCATAACGAATATATACCAGTCGTTTGTTGTACCATCTGCAATTCGTTATTTGTATCTTGAGTCACTTACTCATGACGTGTCGTGCCAGCTGGGCCACGGAGCATTCCGTGGACACTGTTTCCATTTGGGGGCAGTTCTCCAACAGGCAACAAAATAAGGCATGGCTAAAGATAAAAGGAAGAAGGGCGAAGTAGAGGTGTTGAAAGAAGTAGCAAAAAGAAGAATCAGGGAAAGGATTGGAGGGCAATAAATGTGGATAAGGGTGGAGACATCGCGTTTACAGAAACATATCCAAGAGAGATCGAGATGCCGAAACTGACATTAATGGTACAACTGATCCGGTGATTTTGAAGTCGAGTCATAACTCAAGAGCTAAAGTTAATATGAAGTACACTGCATTTCTTGAATCGTGAGCGGTTGATGGTTATCCATTGAAATTTTTTTTGCAGACAGACTGATTTGGTACGAAAAGGTTTAGCGAATTCATTATAATATGCAATTTACATCATTGAGTACAATCGATGTGATTACAGATGCCACCTTTTGTTGGCCAATGATGTGAAAATACATATTCGTATGATTACGTCGTACTTATCCCACTAGTCAAGAATTAACGTTATAAGGTATGTTAGTATGACACTGAAAATAAACACCCTGCGGAGACAGAACGCAGACAAAATCTAGCTGGATACCAACAAAAATAACTCGCAGGAACAATATGTAAAAGCTCCCTTTTTCTAAAAATAACGTCAAACCGACCACCGGAAGTGAGTATTTGCAAGAGTACGTAACGATCCAGTGCCCATCAAAAGTGTATTCACAACACTACAGATATTCCCAATAGTATAACACTGATGTATGTAAGTTCCATATTTCCACATATGATAATAACAGCCTCTAGTACAGTTGCAGAAGAAATGCTGTATGCCGAAACAACGTCAACAAAATACGGAAAATTTGCCGAAAAAAACGTGAACAAACTTAGAAATCACACTGTGACCCAAATGTAAGTAAGGAATCATAAAACTGTCACACAATACAGTATCTAGAACCAAAGAGTACACGTGTAATAATGCTTTGTAATGTTTGTAGCTTTTTAATTTTGTCAGCTTTAGAATAAAGAGTAATCGACTGATGCTGCCGATATTGTCGCTGAAACCGTTTTATGAAAAACATTTAACAATAGGCATATTTTCTGTGCCAGACACACAGACAACATGGCATACCACACAAAATCACGAAATGGAAACAAATGGTGAACACTAACATATAATAGTACAATAGCACATGGCATAGGAAATACATTGAAAAAATAAGGGAATCCAATAACACTCATAACAAATAACACAGTTCGACAAAGGCTAAGATCAGACGTAAGAACCTTAGACAAATTCAGCAGTGAAGGAACATAGCTACTACTGTAAAGCGCAGTACATAGGACCAACAAGCAGAAACTTCCGAACAAGGTAATCATGACAGGTACATGACGGCTCTGAAGTGTGACAGCAAACATTTCACTTTCGCGCAACACTTAATAAATAAAAACCGCAACCCACTAATATCGAAACTGATCTATTCATCTTGAAATACAGAAACAGCTTACACAGAAAAATAACAGAAAAATTTGTTATATACAAAAGCTATAGTGGGAGGTAAAAGAGTAATAAACGAAAAGACGACACTTCCAAACAATATACTCCTTACCACTTTAAGAGAGCTGACACAGCACGCAGAACACAAGTTACCCCCTCCTCCCCCAAAACACACACACTCACGCTACATGTTTCTAAACCCTCTCGCGATACGCGATACATTCTCGTGACACACGCGAACCTAAGCTGATGTAATGTATAGAATCACGGTCAAGATACAAAAGCTATGTTTTTCGGTGGTTTAAAAACAACTGGAGGCCGACGAACAAACATGAATACGTGACAGATTACGCAACAACATAGTGCACACCAGAGCAGTATCCACAAAACTACAGCAATTCACTACAGTTTAACACTGATATATGCAAGTTCATAGTTTCATTTGCGTTAATAGCAGGCTCTTATACTGTTGCAGACGATACGGTGTATGCCGATGGAACGGCAACAGCACACAGAAAGTATGGCTGGAAAATGGCAACAAATGTATAAATCAAGCTGTGACCTAGATGTAACTAAGGTATTACAAAATAATTCACACAAAACAGTATGTGGAACCAAAGAGTATACTATCATAATGTTTTGTGACGCTTGTACGAAGCTAATTTTACGTGATTTAGAATAAAGAGAAACCCACTGTTCGTGGCGACATTGTCGCTGTAACTACACTCCTGGAAATGGAAAAAAGAACACATTGACACCGGTGTGTCAGACCCACCATACTTGCTCCGGACACTGCGAGAGGGCTGTACAAGCAATGATCACACGCACGGCACAGCGGACACACCAGGAACCGCGATGTTGGCCGTCGAATGGCGCTAGCTGCGCAGCATTTGTGCACCGCCGCCGTCAGTGTCAGCCAGTTTGCCGTGGCATACGGAGCTCCATCGCAGTCTTTAACACTGGTAGCATGCCGCGACAGCGTGGACGTGAACCATATGTGCAGTTGACGGACTTTGAGCGAGGGCGTATAGTGGGCATGCGGGAGGCCGGGTGGACGTACCGCCGAATTGCTCAACACGTGGGGCGTGAGGTCTCCACAGTACATCGATGTTGTCGCCAGTGGTCGGCGGAAGGTGCACGTGCCCGTCGACCTGGGACCGGACCGCAGCGACGCACGGATGCACGCCAAGATCGTAGGATCCTACGCAGTGCCGTAGGGGACCGCACCGCCACTTCCCAGCAAATTAGGGACACTGTTGCTCCTGGGGTATCGGCGAGGACCATTCGCAACCGTCTCCATGAAGCTGGGCTACGGTCCCGCACACCGTTAGGCCGTCTTCCGCTCACGCCCCAACATCGTGCAGCCCGCCTCCAGTGGTGTCGCGACAGGCGTCAATGGAGGGACGAATGGAGACGTGTCGTCTTCAGCGATGAAAGTCGCTTCTGCCTTGGTGCCAATGATGGTCGTATGCGTGTTTGGCGCCGTGCAGGTGAGCGCCACAATCAGGACTGCATACGACCGAGGCACACAGGGCCAACACCCGGCATCATGGTGTGGGGAGCGATCTCCTACACTGGCCGTACACCACTGGTGATCGTCGAGGGGACACTGAATAGTGAACGGTACATCCAAACCGTCATCGAACCCATCGTTCTACCATTCCTAGACCGGCAAGGGAACTTGCTGTTCCAACAGGACAATGCACGTCCGCATGTATCCCGTGCCACCCAACGTGCTCTAGAAGGTGTAAGTCAACTACCCTGGCCAGCAAGATCTCCGGATCTGTCCCCCATTGAGCATGTTTGGGACTGGATGAAGCGTCGTCTCACGCGGTCTGCACGTCCAGCACGAACGTTGGTCCAACTGAGGCGCCAGGTGGAAATGGCATGGCAAGCCGTTCCACAGGACTACATCCAGCATCTCTACGATCGTCTCCATGGGAGAATAGCAGCCTGCATTGCTGCGAAAGGTGGATATACACTGTACTAGTGCCGACATTGTGCATGCTCTGTTGCCTGTGTCTATGTGCCTGTGGTTCTGTCAGTGTGATTATGTGATGTATCTGACCCCAGGAATGTGTCAATAAAGTTTCCCCTTCCTGGGACAATGAATTCACGGTTCTTATTTCAATTGCCTTGAGTGTAGTTTGTGAAGGAACGTAAAATAAAAATGTTTTCCATTAAGGCAAATCCACAAACCCACATTGTTATTTCCCTGAACACGGACCAAACCGAAAAATCTCAAGAAATAAGCATTAACTACCAGGAAATTCCACTGGCTGGCTCTGAGCACTATGGGACTTAACTGCTGTGGTCATCAGTCCCCTAGAACTTAGAACTACTTAAACCTAACTAACCAAAGGACATCACACACATCCATGTCCGTGGCAGGATTCGAACCTGCGACCGTAGCGGTCACGCGGCTCCAGACTGTAGCGCCTAGAACCGCACGGCCACTCCGACCGGCGGAAGTTCCACTAATTAATACCCCTCAAAGTGGAGAAATAGGCATTAAAAATAGTTTATAAGAGGTTGATGACGTTTGAGATACTACATCTGTTACAAAACTTTCCATTGGATCATGTTGGAAATTTTGTTTTTGTAGCTTGCATTTTCTTTTTTAATATTGGCTGGCATAACTGAAATTCCTCTAATTGCGTTACGAAAGATTCAGTGGAGTAGAAGGCGTTGGCCATCAATAAATCCTTTAGGCTTCTCTTAAACTGAATTTCATTGGTTGTTAAGCTTTTTACGGATGCTGGCAAGTTACTCAAAATGTGTGTTCCTAAATAATGCACACCTTTTTGTACAAGAGTAAGTGACTTTATATCTTTGTGAAGATTATTCCTTTTTCTAGTATTGAGTCCATGAACTGAGCTCTTGGTTCGAATAAGTGATATATTTTTAATGAAAGTTTTCATTAAGGAATAAATTTATTGGGAAGCAGTAGTTAGTATCCCTAGTTTCCTAAACAGGCTTTTGCAGGATGTTCTTGAGTTCACACAACATTACTGCACGTTTTTGTGCCCGGAACAATTTAGCTTGGCTTGATGAATTACCCAAAAAAAAAAAAAAAATCCCATATGACATTACGGAATGAAAGTAAGAATAGTACGTCAGCTTTTTCGTTTTTATATCCCCTAAGTCTGACACAACAGGCATTGCAAATAGAGATTTGTTCAGATGCTTCAGCAGTTCTGTCGTGTGCTCCTCCCCATTTTAATTTATTATCAAGCTGTAATCCCAAGAATTTAACACTGTCCACTTCCTCTATCTGCTTGTCATCGTATGTTAGACATACGCACGTGGGACACCCCTTACAAGTTCTGAACTGCATGTAGTGTGTTTTTTCAAAGTTTAGTGACAAATGATTGGCTAGGAACCAGAGATTAACGTGCACAATATTTTATTAGCCCATCTTTCTAAGACTACACTTGATTTGCTACTTATTGGAATGTTTGTATCATTGGCAAACAAAACGAACTTGGCGTCTGGTAATGTTACTGATGAAAGGTCATTGATATACACAAGAAAAAGTAAGGGCCCTAAAATGGAACTTTGTCGGATGCCAAATGTAATTACTTCCCAGTTGTATGATGCTTGATAGCTTAATACATGTCTCTTTCCTAATAACACCCTTTGTTTCCTGCCAGACATGTAAGATTTGAACCATATTGAAGCACTTCCTCTTACACCATAATATTCTAATTTACTTAAAAGGGTATTGTGATTTATACAGTCAAACGCATTTGACAGATCACAAAAATACCAGTTGCAGGCAATTTTTTATCTAATGAATTAAGCACACTTTCACCGTAGGTGTAGATAGCCTTCTCAATATCATAACCCTGCAGAAATCCTAACTGCGACTTTGACAGTATGTTATATGAGATAATATGGTTATACAGCCGATTGTACATTAATTTTTCTAAAATTTTTGAGAATGCTGGCAGAGGTCAAATTGGACGGAAATTTGATGTTATTTCTTTATCTCCATTCTTAAGCAGTGGCTTAACTTCAGCGTATATCAAAGATTCAGGAAATAATCCACTGATAAGCGACTGGTTACACAAATAGCTTAATATGTTACTTAATTCAGAATCACGTTTCTTAATTAACTTTGTTGATATTTCATCATACCCACAGATGTTTTTGATTTTAAAGATTTTATGATAGACATTATTTCTGCTGCGGTAGTGAGTATCAAATTCATATTATGGAAGGTACTAGAAATGTCTGGTCTGAGGTATTCCATAGCAACATCTACAGAACCTGGCAACCCCATCTTTTCAGTAACAGTTATAAAATGTTTGTTAAAAATTTCTTCAACACTATACACATATGTCACCAATGTATCATTTACTCTTAACGCTATTTGTCCCTCTTCATGTCTGGTTCTACCGGACTCCTCCTTCACTATATCCCATATTGTCTTTCATTTGTTATCTGATATGACTATCTTTTGCTTGTAATATATTTGCTTTGATGTCTGTATTACAGTCTTTAATATTTTGCAGTATTTCTTGTACTGCACTAAATCATCAACATCAGAACTGTTTCGGATTGACGGATACAGTTTTCCTTTTGTTTTACAAGATATCCCGATTCAATGAGTAATTTATCGCTTCTTTGCAGACTTTGCTATAACCCTGGTAAGTTTAGGGGGAAAACAGTGTTCGAATAAGGTAAGCACTTTATTAGCAAAAGTTTTATATTTTTCACTCATGCCATGAGCCCTGTAAACATCAGTCCAGTGAATGTCCCCTAGGAGTGTCCTAAAATAATCAATTTCTGGCTTATTCATTACCCTCTGGAGCCCAAATTTAAAAGATTTTATATCCTATTCAGTATTAACATTTAACAGAAGGAACTGCATGTCATGGCTGGTCAAAGTGGCCGCGCGTTTCTAGGCGCTGCAGTCTGGAACCGCGAGACCGCTACGGTCGCAGGTTCGAATCCTGCCTCGGGCATGGATGTGTGTGATGTCCTTAGGTTAGTTAGGTTTAACTAGTTCTAAGTTCTAGGGGACTAATGACCTCAGCAGTTGAGTCCCATTGTGCTCAGAGCCATTTGAACCATTTTTTTGCATGTCATGGTCTGAGAGGCCGTTGACTATTGGTTTTGTAACATAATTTGGTTCATTGGACTTTTCTATAAACATATTATCAATGGCAGTTTTTGAGCATTTGGCTACCCTAGTGGGGAACTTTACAGTGGGAATTAAGTTGAATGATAGTGTTACTCAAATAAGCTCTTATTGGGAGAATCTTTAAGGAAATTTACATTGAAGTCACCAGCAAATACTATTTCTTTGTTTTTGGTTGTTAAATGGGCCAGTTCAGCTTCAAGTTGCTATATGAACACATTTAAGTTACCTGCAAATGCTCGAAATACACTTAATATTATGAAGGATTTTTTTGTGAAATTCTACTTCTGTTGCACATGCTTCCAAGTGTTGTTCTAAGCGAAATTTATGAATGTCTATGTTCTTAAATTTATAACAGTTCCTGATGAATGTGGCAACTCCTCCGTTCTCCATTTCTGCTCTATAAAAGTGAAATGGTAACCTAAACCCTGTAAACCTTAAAAGTCTTATACCAGTGGTCACGTGATGTTCAGAGAGGCAGAATATGTCAGTTTGGTTTGAAGACTCTAATTCATCTATGCAGATAATTAATTCATTAATTTTATTCCTCAGTCCTCGAATATTCTGTTGCAATAAAGATAGCTAACATTTCACATTGACTGAGTTGAAATTGGGTAGAGTTGAAATACCTGCTGACTGTTGAAAATTCTTAACCAGTAGATGTTTATGCTGGTGTAATCAACTAGAATTTTTTTTTGTTCCTTTCTCAAACTGAAGGTCTGTCTGAGTCCTAACCTCTCTTAAAATTTTGTTTCTTTCTATCCTACCTACCATAAAAAAGGGTCTTTTCTGAACCCTATAACCACTGGTATTTTATCACTCATGAGAGTGCTTCCCCCCTTTAACTTTCGTGCTATTTTCCCAGCCAGTTTACCCTTCCTTTCCTGTTGAGGTGAAGACCATGCGTAATATAATCCCACCTACTGAGAGAATCAACAGGAACCACACCAATGTGTGACCCTGCACCCGACATAAGCAGCCGTTCCAGCTCCAAATTAACTCTCTTGACAGAAGAGTTCAAATGAGGTCGGTCGTAGCTCTCAAGAACAGATACAAACTCAACACTAGTATGCTTCGATGCTGATGCAATCTTTCCCAGGTCACACTCTATACTGTACCCAGGATCTCTGTCAATACTATTACCTGACCCACCCACTATAACCACGGTGTCTTCCTTAGTGAAATCTTTGCGAAGTGATCCTAAATCCTCTGTCACCTGCTCCAGACTAGCACTAGATTTAAAAAAATTGGTGAGCTGGTATTCCGATCCTAGTTCATCCTGCAAAAGTTGGCCAACACCTCTTCCATGGGAACTATCCAACAACAACACTTTCCTTCTATTTACTGGTTTCCCTACATTCTTACTTTTCAATTTGCTGCTGAAAGTTTTTTGTGCCCTGTCTACACCTGCAACTGCTTGAGGCTCATCGGCATCTAAGTGAAGCAACAGGTCAAATCTATTTTCCACATTCACCACGAAGTTGTCAGAGTACTGGCTAAACTGTCACACAGGCCCATTATTTTACAACATGAATGTGAGAACTCTCCAAAAACCACCGACAAATTGGCATATAGAACTGTTGCAACAGCCCAGGATTGAGCCAAGGCAGCTTCACACACTGTTACGCTGCGATGCCGAATTGGTGGCAGAAATCGTGGACGAACGACTGCATGTTTTTAGTGTTGCACTCCACTACATTTGGGATGTTTCCAAACATATGGGCCTCCTTTCTTGGATTTTTCACACTTTTCTTCTTTTTTCTTGTACAGCAAACTGTTTTTATCTTGCCGATTGTTGCATTTGGATCCACTCCAGATGCACGGATGAACACACCTACAGCATAAAAGCCGCTCCTCTACAGGATCTACAAAAAAACTCTTTGCTGTGTACGAGGGCGAGGTGAAAAGTAATGCCTCCGAATTTCTTATATGAATACTCTTAAAACTTTTAAAATAAAACAGACATTATTAACATTCTGCATCTTAATTTTTCTTATCTGCATATTTGCAGCACTCTGCCTCTAAACGGTTCCGTACTGTAGCGTGTAACACGACGGTGCGTAACGTAGCTACGTCGGTTTCTGAGAAAAGTGTGCTGTTATCGAATTTCTGAAAGCATGAATTCGAAGAGGTCGCATTCACTTGGATCATCCTCTTCTTTAGTAAAACAATGTCAGACCACACACGAGCGCTGCGGCATTTGTAATCATCGAACTTCACGGATTCACAGTCATCGATCGTTCTCTACACTTTCTCCTGTTGGCCCCATTCGATTTCCATGTGTTTCCAGAACTGAAAGATTACCTTCGAGGCTTCACTTTGATAGTGACGAAGCGGTGCAAGCAGAGGTGAGGTTGTGGCTCCGCCATCAAAGTCAAAAGCCAGATATTTTACAGTGACGGAATCAACAAAATGGTCTCTCGTTGGGTGAAATGTGTTCGCCGCCAGGGTGACTACGTTGCGGAGTAGTTTATAGAGATGAAGAATAAAGATGAAGGATGCTAATAACGTTTGTTTTATTTAAAATCCTTTAGGAATTTCCACACACAAAAATTCGGAGGCATTACTTTCCAGACCGCTCTCGCAAAACTGAGTGTATTTTCACCAAACTACCACACGTCTTGTTTTCACTTGAAGAAAAGGTTAAGAACTGTTTCCACAACGTTGTGCATCTGGAAGGAGAAAAGTGTCTTTGAAGACAGTGTTAGTCAAGCACACTGAAGCCATATTTCTACACTTCGAGTGTGGGAGGAGCGGAGTGTTTTGGGAATCTGCAGCGGACTTCACAAGCTAAGGTGTTAGATCACTCCCTTTCCGCCGCTCGATACTGAATGTACGAGAAATCGACATTGGGAAGAAGGGGGTCACTGTTTCGGCGACCTTCTCTTCCGTTCTCATCAGACTTGATTACAAGGCCGAATCAAATGTGATGTCGCACCAAGTGGACGATACAATTTTTATTGGAAAACCGAGAAAACTTCAGTCATATAGTGAGCCAGTTGGTAAAACAACAGCACGTTCCGGCATGTTTGGCAATGCTAAATCTGCAGTTCAGTTAACTCTCAGGCAATTTTCTAGAAATTCGAGCGATTAGAGAATTCTGTAATGATTCAAAAGGCTGTACCCGATTCTGGGACGGAAGGTGGAAGGGTGGGGGTGAGGGGGGGGGGCGGGGGAATGACGAAGTCTGTCTGCTGTTGTGGTCGCCTGTGGTAGGAAACGTGTTAACGGAAATTATGAAAAGATTCGTATTGGCCTGTGTTGAGCAACAGTTCTCTCGCTGCTACGGAGATAGTTGTTTATTGTTTCCGGATACTACATGGAGGCACTCTCGTTATGCCGAAAGGGCCTGCGCAACGAATGTTTAAAGAGTGTACTTGAAGTTTCACTGTCACGAACAAGGCGACGCTGAATCATGTACCGTTTCTTTCAAATTGTGTCATGGAAAAAAAGTTATTGAAATGCGTACCTTTCACCTCATCGTCAAGTCGTTTTGATTTCAATAAAATAATAAAGAAGCTAAGGAACGATGAAGATTAGATACTGGAAACAAGGATTATTAGAAAAATAATGGGTGCAATGAAAACTGCAGATGGTTGGAAAATAAGAAGTAATGAGGAGATCTACAAAAATATAGAGAAAATATCTGAAGTAATGGCCAAACTAAGATTAAACTTTTTTGGGCATATCTATCGAATGGCTGCAAATAGACTAACAAAACAAATACTCCTCTATTTCTGGAAGAAGAAATCGACAACATCATGGACTACAGAACTAAGAAAAGATCTTGAAAGAAACAACACCAAAGAATCAGAAATAGCAGAAAGAAACCGTTTTAAAAACAAAATACTAAATTTGGAAGGCTTTCAAAGCAGAAGAAATAAAAAATCGGGAACAACATGGACAGAAGAAAGGAAGAGACTTCATGAGGAGAAAATGAGGGAATACTGGAAAAATAGGAAACAACAACAAAGGAAGAAGAGGAACTGAAGTTGCTAACGTGATCCTAGTTGGTCAATACGATTGTTAAAAAAAAAAAAAAAAAAAAAAAAAAAAAAAAAAAAAAAAAAAAAAAAAAAAAACCTGGAAGCTTTGTTGTTGTTGTGGTCTTTAGTCCTGAGACTGCTTTGATGCAGCTCTCCATGCTACTTTACCCTGTGCAATCTTCTTCATCTCCCAGTACCTACTGCAACCTACATCCTTCTGAGGAAGCTTTTATACTGCTAAAATTTGCACTATTTTTTATAAACCATTATGAATAAGTCTACGGTTAAATAATTATTTTCAGAAAAGATACATAAAGTAGATCTGAGAAACGATTCCAGTACAGACAGTCATGTTAGTACCAATTCGGACCGTACTGGTAGCTGGGTTTAAGACATATATAAAAACTTTTGGCACCGGGCGCGTCAGAGTGGATTTAGGATCTATCGAGTTTGATACATGTCGCTCTCTGATCGATTATGTTCTCTATATGACTCAAGCAAGTTGCACAATACACATTTGAAAAGAGTGAAATATATGATGGTGGGTTGTGTTTCAAGAACATGCAAATAAAGGTTGAAAGCGATTAAAAGCACCATAATGTCCCACTGACTTATTATTTGAACTACCCTGAACAAAATATTTTCAATAGGTTATTCATCAGTCACTGATACCACAAAGCCGTTTGACATTCACCATGCTTCTTCGAAAGTGTGGTACAGTCATAGTCCGCCACATGCATGCTTGTGTATAAGCAGCGGAGGATATATCGGATATTTTACTATAATTTTTTTCGAGTGCATACTTTGAATGGAATATTCCAGAATTTGAAACACGAACAGCTGCTAGCATGAGTTTCTTAGAAGTAGATACCTTAGGGGTTGCGAAGCAGCTCAAATCGCTTGATACGGGCAAGTCTTCAGGTCCAGATTGTATACCAGTTAGGTTCCTTTCAGATTACGTTGATACAATAGCTCCCTACTTAGCAATCATATACAACCGCTCGCTCACCGATAGATCTGTACCTGCAGATTGGAAAATTGAGCAGGTCGCACAAGGTAGCAGGAGTAATCCATCGAACTACAGACCTATATCACTGACGTCGGTTTGCAGTAGGGTTTTGGACCATATACTGTATTCAAACATTATGAATCACCTCGAAGGGAACGATCTATTGATACGTATTCAGCACGGTTTCAGAAAACATCGTTCTTGTGCAACGCAGCTAGCTCTTTATTCGCACGATGTAATGGCCGCTATCGACAGGGGATTTCAAGTTGATTCCGTATTTCTGGATTTCCGGAAAGCTTTTGACGCCGTTCGTCACAAGCGACTTCTAATCAAGCTGCGGGCCTATGGGGTATCGTCTCAGTTGTGCGACTGGATTCGTGATTTCCTGTCAGGAAGGTCGCAGTTCGTTGTAATAGACGGCAAATCATCGAGTAAAACTGAAGTGATATCAGGTGTTCCCCATGGAAGCGTCCTGGGACCTCTGCTGTTCGTGATCTATATAAATGACCTGGGTGACAATCTGAGCAGTTCTCTTAGGTTGTTCGCAGATGATGCTGTAATTTCCCGTCTAGTAAGGTCATCCGAAGACCAGTATCAGTTGCAAAGCGATTTAGAAGAGATTGCTGTGTGGTGTGGCAGGTGGCAGTTGACGCTAAATAACGAAAAGTGTGAGGTGATCCACATGAGTTCCAAAAGAAATCAGTTGGAATTCGATTACTCGATAAATAGTACAATTCTCAAGGCTGTCAATTCAACTAAGTACCTGGGTGTAAAAATTACGAACAACTTCAGTTGGAAAGATCACATATATAATATTGTGGGGAAGGCGAGCCAAAGGTTGCGTTTCATTGGCAGGACACTTAGAAGATGCAACAAGTCCACTAAAGAGACAGCTTACACTACACTCGTTCGTCCTGTGTTATAATATTGCTGCGCGGTGTGGGATCCTTACCAGGTGGGATTGATGGAGGACATCGAAAGGGTGCAAAAAAAAAGGGCAGCTCGTTTTGTATTATCACGTAATAGGGGAGAGAGTGTGGCAGATATGATACGCGAGTTGGGATGGAAGTCATTAAAGCAAAGACGTTTTTCGTCGCGGCGAGATCTATTTACGAAATTTCAGTCACCAACTTTCTCTTCCGGATGCGAAAATATTTTGTTGAGCCCAACCTACATAGGTAGGAATGATCATCAAAATGAAATAAGAGAAATCAGAGCTCGAACAGAAGGGTTTAGGTGTTCGGTTTTCCCGCGCGCTGTTCGGGAGTGGAATTGTGGAGAGATAGTATGATTGTGGTTCGATGAACCCTCTGCCAAGCACTTAAATGTGAATTGCAGAGTAATCATGTAGATGTAGATGTAGATGAAGGCTGTTTTTCCGTTACTAGCAACTAACGATTAATGTGCTTAGCTCATTAGACGCTTTTTAGCCGTTGAGCTAAGATGCCTCCTTGGTGCTGTTCGTGATGAATGAGGTGTGTGAAAGCACCTGATTCTACTCTTTCCCAGCTTTCGTCATCACGCAACACAGGCATGACACCACACTGTGCAGCCATCCATTACATTCACTTACACTCAAGAGGAACAGCAAACAACTCCTACTATCTCACGGAACGAATCCATTCTATGAGGAGGAAGAAACCTTCCACTCACAGGCGACTGGGCCTACCCCTCGGAGTCATTCAGCCAACAACGCTTTTCTTTTGTGCGGGAAGTTGGTTCCCAAGCGAGAACAGATCGTGATAAACGTCTGTTTACTAGAATAATATTAATACTAGCATTTACGAAATGTACATCACTGACTTTGTATAAATTCCAAATATTGGTTGCTTCTGTCGTTACCACCTCAACAGACAAAAGAAAAATTAAGTTTCTTGGGACTTGGATTATCTCTCAGTGATAAACATTACAACTAGTTATCCGTCACATCGTTGTTGTTACATGCTGCTCCCATACAACAGAATCAGTTTCTTGTACATTGGGTAGGGCCGCTGACGGATTTAAGTATCCAGCCTAATCCGCTGGAATCGCCGTTGCCAAGAAATGAGCACCGTCATTTCTACAACACGCACTTGGCTCTCCAAGCGCAGATCCCGTTTCCGCATGGAGAAACAATTTGAGTGTGCGTGTTATCAGGTCGTTGCACATGAACTGTTGGCCTGCATGATAGTGTAACCCGGATACACCCAACGACCGCAAATGGCGAGAGTGTGGTGGAATGCAACGGCCACGTGTAAATAAAAGCGAGGAGTGAAACGGCAGAGACTTTTCATACCGATTTTTAAATTAATAACAAGATGAAGAACTGTGCCAGTCATTCATTTAAAATTATAATTACTTGACCCATCAGAACGAAGACAGCGGTCTGTAAACTTGTGCGTTGAAGGTTTTATTGAGTCAAATAAAGATTTTAATTAAATCTACAAGACTGAGCTTTTTTAAAGAGCTTAATAGTCTCTAGATATGTTGGCTGAATGAATAAAATCATATAATGTAAGTATTAAAATAAAAGCAAATGTTTTTTTCCCAGTACCTTCTCTACCAAAAATAAACATACTGGGTAGCCGTACGGAGTAGCAGCGCGCTCTGGGGCGCCTGGACGCGGTTCGCGCGGCTCCCTCCGTCGGAGGTTCGAGTCCTCCCTCGGCCATGACTGTGTGTGTTGTCCTTAAAGTTAGTTTAAGTTAGATTAAGTAATGTGTAAGTCTAGGGACCGATGACCTCAGCAGTTTGGTCCCATAGGAACTTACCTCCACCAAATTTCCTGGGTACAGGTAGGAACATAAAAGTAACTGTTGAGAGGAAACCCTAGGATAAGCAAGAACGTGTACCTTTCAGACTGCAAATCCCGTGTGCATCAGTGAACTGAAATGAATCAGAATTAATAGCGAAACAGGCACACCTTTCGGACTCACTGCTGCATTTAATGTACGCAACTGATTTACTAACGCTGTTAATTACTTCGGCCCTAGCATTCAAGTGACTTATTATATATCATTGTAAAGGATGAATATATAACAAACTCGAAATTAAATTTATTCTATGGTTTGTTACAAAAACATATGGAACTATAAAGCATTCAAAACAATTATTAAATTATAAACGTAGCAGTAACATACTTTCCGATGAGAATTATTGCAGAACTAGCACTATCAGCTGGTGGAGTTGTTTCATAATCTCGCATCTGTGAAATATATGGCAACCTGACTATATTGTGATTACAGTGTTTCTCTGTATGAATAACCGAAGAGTCTCAAATATCTGAGGTTTCACTGACGATCACGAGACCGTCAAGCCTGTAATGAATCTGGACTACAAACCATGCTTGTCCTACTACGCCAGAAATGTAAGCGATGCTTACCGGTGAAATAAGAATATGTGGACACACAATGTCTTGCTGCTATGAAGTTCGGCTGAAGGCTCAAATATTGAACACACGATTGCTCCTCCAGTTAAGAGCACAGCCCGCAGATCTGTTCACCCAATGACGAAGTCTCCACATTTCAAGTCCATAAGAAACTGCTTGCCCCCTCCTTGCTACCACCAAGCACAACAATCAATCCTCTCGAAAGTTACTACAGCCCACTAGTGTGTCTCGTTCTCCTGACATCACTTCTGTCACACTAATTGGGGCTCTCGCAATCTCCAGCTGGTCGGCCGTTACAGATCCTGAAGAACGTTAAAAAAATTTTGCTTGAGGCTAGTCACTGACTTTGCTACAGCTTTTAAACCTTTCGTAAGCAGAATTGCTTTTCCACTTTTTTGGAGGTTTGGGAAATGTTTATCTGCTTAAATATTTGTCTGAACATGGTCCTGTCCTTTCGAACAAATGCTTTTATCTCGACTCTCCACAGTGATCCTGTGTTATAAACTGCACAATAGCCGCTGCACCGGTACACTACCTGGCGTAGCGACTTTCTTGTCGACAAGGCGAGGCGACTTTACCATATGCCATAATAAGAACATTGCTTAGCATTTTTAAAAATTTGGTAAGGGATCTCAACAGGTTGTGCTGCGGTGGTTGGGCGGAGAGTTGAGATGGATGAAGTCACGAGGGAGGAGGTAGGCACTGCATTTATTCCATAAACAGGCGCACTCTCGGGGAAAATCGCCCGCATTCTGAAGAAACACCGGGTCGGAACTGTGTTTTGTCCTCCAAATAAAACTCGTGCACTGGTGGGGAGCGCCAAAGATGACCTCGGTTTGAGGAAGGCCGGTGTGTACCAGATTCCGTGTCAATGTGGCAAATCGTATATTGGTCAGACGATGCGTACCGTCGAGGATCGATGCCGTGAACACCAGAGGCACACTCGACTGATGTATCCGAGCAAGTCGGCGGTCGCTGAACATTGTTTGTCGGAAAATCACGTCATGGAGTATGACCGAACGAGGATTCTGGTACAGACGTCGAGATACTGGGACAGCGTCGTTAGAGAGGCCATCGAAATTCGCACCAATGACGACCTCATAAACCGTGACTGTGGCTATAATCTTAGCAAGGCTTGGGAACCGGCGATCGGGTTAATCAAGAGTAAATCGAGCAAACGTATAGTTGTGACGACCACGGCGGACAGAGCCATCACACAGACGTCATCTCAGACGCCGTCGCAATCTGTTCCACCGCGCGACCGTAGCGCGGGGCGCGGACGGCGGAGGGAGCGCGCCGCGGGCGGAGGGTATTTAAATCGGCCGCCGCCGCGACCGAACCCAGTTCCCTCTGAGCAGTCATAGCGTACGGATCTCCGTGCCGGCACGTTCACAGGAGCTCAGTCCGTCAGTTCACATGATGATGGCGACATGTATGATCGCTGAAATATTGTGCCCGTTGGACACCATAGACGGGCAGCATACCCGTGGATATTTTGATTGGTAAGGGATGTTTACCAGCTGGGATATTTTTCTTTGCGGTATTCCATGTACCCATCGCAATCAAACATCAGCCACTCCGAAGATTCCTAAATAAAGACATAACGTGTCATTGGCAAATAGTAAAAAAAAAATCATCACTGCCACCAAGGCTGCTTGTTTCTTCATATTACCCGTTGCTCTTCTCCCTTACAGTTCTGCGAGAGCCTGTATGTCCTCATCTCCGTAGGTATCATTTCGACAACCCTTGCTAGAAGTCACCCGTCTCATATTCTGAACTCTCCTCACTTCTTATCTGTAACAGCAAATTGATATGGCCAGTTCTATGTTAGATTACAGACTGTTTAAAAGAGGAAATGAAATCACAGTCACTGTAAACTCATTAATGCTGTTAAGCAAACTCAACTCCTCTCCAGTCGCATAAGTGAAATGAAAAGAGAAAATCCAAAGGGATTGTTGGTTTTCAAGATATGGAAAATGATGTCGATGAGAAAGAAAACTTCGCATGTATGATAATAACAGTTTCAACGAATGACATATGGCCGATACAAAACTCTCTTTCTAACAGAGACAGTCAGAATTATTCAGCTCCTTTTCACGACAAAAAGAGCCAGCAGGCACTGTGCAGAAGGCCATGTACTCTCTTCTGCACGCATCAGTTTTCAAATCTCCTACCATCTCTCCAAAGCTGGATTTTCCTGGGAACAGGATATGGCTAATGTCTTTCACCACCCACGTGGTCTGTATCAAATGATATCTACGCAGACTGGACGAGAAAATCTGATATATCTTTCCAAGAACTAAATCTTGTGTTTTCGTATAGGAGATCGTGATTTTTCATCCTGTATTGAACCTCTTCCCGATGAAAAGTTATCTAAATCCTGTATTATTGGCTAAATTAAATATAAATTATTAATCGTAACAGTCACCGACACGATATGGTTCAATAATTACATTTAATGAAGGTCCACTTCAGTCATTAATTTGTTAACTATTATTTAAGCATAATACCATAATGTATTGTTTCCTGGGCTGAAATTCGTTCTGTTTGGTATCGGTTTCTTCACTTGTTGCATCGGTTAATTCATTTACCAGTTGTTAGCATGTTAGGTGTCAGTTTGATCATTTATATTTTTACAAGGAAATAGTATGCAGTAAACGAGCGTTTGGTTCGGTCACATCCAGATAAGGTCTGCAACAATTTGCATATTGTTAGTCGTATTGTGAAATTTCGATTTGCGTAATCATATCGTTAACTGAACGCATTCAATAATTATATTGAAATCGAAAATGTCATTTTGTTAATCGACTGTGAAAGACACATTTAATTAATAATGTTTGTTTTATGTCTTTCAAATGTTTATACACAGGGTGAGTCACAAACTATTGTCACCTACAATAACTCCGAAAGTATGATAGTAGGTGAAAAGTTTGTGAGACAAATGTTTTTTTTTTCGCGTCAGAGATATGAAGGTCAACTTAGTTTTTTGATATGGGGTGCTATAGTGTGGTACTTATTTTCTGATAGTGCCTATCGAAACGAATCCAATGATATGTAACAGTTAGATCTTTGAATGTCAAGGAGGCATGAACGTCCATTTTCAGAAGGTGTTTGAAGTGCTGACCATTGGTATCAGTGCAGTGCTGCAATCTTCTTATCGTGGATTGAGTGGTACTCCTTATCACTTCAGCACTTAGCGAAGCACATGCTCTGACAGTATTGCGCAAATACCGAATATTCACCGAATACGGCGTATCCATCTAACGTGCCATTTACAAGTAAACAGAATTCGACGGTTTCGCAATACAGCACTAACAGGAACAGTAAAACTAATATCGTCGAATCAAGCGAATATGAATGATTTATTCCGTCGAAGAACAAGTCGATATGGTCTTCATTTACGGAGAATGCCAACAAAATACAGTGAGAGCTAGAGACTTATACACTGAAATATATCCTGAATGTACTCACACTACACGTCGCACATTTAAATATGTGTATGATAAACTGAGAAGAACTGGATCTTTATCGCGTCGGAAACATATCCGGCAAATGAAAGTTTCTAACGAGGAAACGGAAATTGGTACTCTTGCCACTGTGGTCCGAGATCCTTGTGTTAGTTCTCGTCAAATCGCAAGGGAATCTGGCATGAGCCAGAGCAGTGTTGTTCGTGTTCTGCATCGCCATAAATATCATCCTTACCACATCAATCTTCACCAAGAATTAACTGGCGCGGATTCTGTGCGTCACATTGAGTTCTGCAGATGGGCTTAACTTCAGACTCAAAGGGATGACACATTTACTAATTTGATTTTATTTACTGACGAGGTTACATTCACGAACCATGGAAATGTTAATTTGCGTAACATGCATTATTGGTCAACTGAAAATCCATGTTGGCAGCGGCAAGTTGCACACCAAAAACCGTGGTCGGTGAATGTAAAGCGTTGGATTCTGGAGGAGAGAATTATAGGCCTCTGTTTCAGCGAAGGAAACCTTAATGGTAGGAAGTATACCACATTCCTGCAAGAAACATTAGGTCTGTTATTGGAAGAAATACCTTTAGAAACAAGGAACAGAATGAGGTATCAACATGATGGGTGTCCGACAAATTTTTCGCTGATGGCTAGAAATGAGTTGCAGAGACAAATCGTTGGCTTGGAGGAGATGTGTCGTCACCGGCTCGTTCGCCAAACTTGACGCCTGTATCTGGATATTTCTCATGGGGATTCGCAAAAGACATTGGTTATAAAGACATTCCAACTACACTTTAAGATATGCAAGAATGAATTGTCAGAGCATGTGCTTCGATAAGTGCTGATGTGATAAGGAATACCACTCAATCCATGATAAGAAGATTGCAGCACTGCATTGATACCAGTGGTCACCACTTCGAACACTTTCTGTAAATGGACGTTCATGTCACATTCGTTGACCCTCAAGGACCTTATTGTCACTCATCATTGGATTCGTCTCGATAGCCGCTGTTAGAAAATAAGTACCAAACTGTAGCATCTCACAAAAAAAAAGTTGACCATATCTCCGATGCGACCCCACTCAGCAACAAAAACCCGACGTCATATTATGGCCCCCGTTGTCCCATGCAACTTTTATCCCACAAACTTTTCAGCTCCTGTCACACTGTCGAAGTTATTCTAGGTAGCAATATTTAGTGACTGATCCTATATACCCATCACGCCGTCTGTAGGAAGCACAGACGAGGTCTATTCAGAAAGTAAGGTCCGATGGGGTGCGAAATGGAAAACACAGTGAAAATTCGATGACGCTCTGCACAGATGCGTTGGGCTCTGACTTTAGTATGCCCATCGACCGCGTCACGTCGATCTTTCCAGTTCTGAGTGCACAGTAAGCACGTAAAGGTGCTTAGAACAATAGGTGTGAGATTTCGCTTGACACTATGCAGCCCACATAACAATACTGTCATAAGTTTCCTTGTGCACGAAAATTCTCGGCCGCACTCTGAAGGGACAATGAAGACGCTCCTGCGGCGTTTACGATCGGAAATGTTTGCTCACCCAAAATAGAGCCCGTAATTGACTCTTCCTGAGTTTCATCTCTGCTCACATGAACCGCTAGCTGTGAAGACAACGTTCTGGCACAGACAACGAGAGAATTGCAGGAAGCACAGCCGGCTTCCTTCTATGAGGAGAGTATTTAGAACTTGGTACAACGCTACGAAAAATCGGAGCGGCAACTGTGTAGAGAAGTAGCTGGAAGGTGCAGCTAACTGCTGGAAATAACACATTTTCAGTTTTCACGGTGTTCTCCATTTTGCGACAGATCGGACCTTACTTCCCGGATAGGCTTCGTATCTTGTGTACAGTTTGATATATGAAGTAGTAGATATTGAGAACACATAGTTGTGGCTACAAGAAATCGCAAACAGAAATAAATGACATAGGAAAATTGGCTGAAGGAGCCAGGAAACTTGAGGAAGCTGTGTAATAGCTGGCTGTAGTGAGTTATCATAGACACCTGGAAATGTATATTTGTTATACAACTTGTTCTCAAACATTTTTTTATGTGCCCTCAAATGTCAACTGTTTTACTGGATAGATAACAACAGCTACGTTACAATATTTCAAAAACAAAAACAAAAAAAGTTTCAAATTGCTCTGAGCACTATAGGACTTAACTTCTGAGGTCATCAGTCCCCTAGAACTTTAGAACTACTTAAACCTAACTAACCTAAGGACATCACACGTATCTATGCCCGAGGCAGGATTCGAACCTGCGACCGCGCTGTTCCAGACTGTAGAGCCTAGACCCGCTCGGTCACTCCGGCCGGCTACAATACTTCATTGGTCCCCGCAGGAGCAATTTAAATTTACTATAAAATTTCTCACTGGTATGTCCAAGAAAGCCAAATATTTCGAAGGATATTGTCTTCTTGCTGATAACATCTGATTACGTAAAAACGCTGCCAATCAGGTAAGACAGTGCCCGTTATAAGAGGATTTGACGTTAGTTATACATCAAGTAACAAACTTTCAGACGAGTCAACAGGCACATGTACACACAAACACATACAGACGAAACACATAACAGTGATCCAGGATCTAGGCACCGGCCGGTACGGTAGATCACCGTTTTCGCTCAGAGTACTTGCTGCCCTCTGTAATAAAAAAATAAAAGGTCAAGTATTCAATAATGACCTTCAAGGTCGTCATGACATAACTAGAACAAAAACAAAGGAAAAGGTGATAGTGTCTGATTACTAATCAAAACGTAATGGGTGGGTTTGAAACCAGTGACCGTCCAAATTTTGAATTAAAATAATAAGCAATGGTGGCACAGCACTTACAGCACAAATCACCACCACCGCTCTGCCAACGCCTTTATCACAGAGGCTGCAAGAGCAGACACAAGCTCAGGGCACTCTTTTTCTGTTAGGGTGGGAAACTGCACCGAAAAGGCTGAGGAATCGGCAGACTATCTTGGCACGCCCCACGGCCTACCCACATTCCCGACGAGCATCACCCATCCGCAGTCCCATCCAATAAACAACTAACGAATAACGTTCTTACACGTAATGTCATATTTTTAAGATACTAGGAAAGACATAAAATCCAGATATAGTGGGACACAATGAAGTAAAAGGAAGGAATATAAGTGTTTCTGGGCAGACGAATATAGGGCAATACCAACAGCAATAGGAAATGGTGTAACGGGAGTATGGTTCGTAAATACACTTCTGCTCATAAATCAAGGATAATGCTGACACATGGTGAAACAACGCTCTGGTGGGCGGTTTGCGGGTTTAAATCACCTAGAGGTATGACCATGCAGCGCATTTGACCTGCGGTCGTCGCATAGTGGCACTGGCAGTAGTCCACATACGCAGAGGTGTGTTGGTGCAGGTCAGAGTACGGTGCAGCGAGTACGTGTGCAGACGTTTTCAGACGTGCTAATGTTGACTGTGTGTTGAAAATGGCTTAAACGACACTTATTGATGATTTTACAAGGGGTAGAATACTAGGACCACTGGAGGGTGGTCAGAAACAGCAGGTTATAGCACGGGCCCTCAGTGTGCCACCAAGTGTGATCTCAAGATTGTAGCAACGATTCCAGCAGACAGGAAACGTGTCCAGGCGCTACAGTACGGGACGTTCACAATGTACAATACCACAAGAAGACCGATGTCGCTCCATCAGTGCCCGCAGACGGCTACGCAATACCGCAGGTAGCCTTGCTCGGGACCTTACCGCAGCCACTGGAACAGGTGTCTCCAGACACACAGTCTGCAGACGACTAACCAGACATAGTTTATTCGCCCGGAGACCTGCAAGGTGCATTTCACTGACCGCTGGCCACAGGAGAGCCCGTAAAGCCTAGTGTCAAGAACTCAGTACATGGTCATTGGAACAGTGGTCCTAAGTTATGTTCACGGACGAGTCCAGGTATAGTCTAAACAGTGATTCTCGCCGGGTTTTCATTTGGCGTGAACCAGGAACCAGATAGCAACCCCTTAATGCCCTTGAAAGAGACCTGTATGAAGGTCGTGGTATGGAGTGGGATTATGACTGGTGCACGTACACCCCTGCATGTCTTTGACAGAGGAACTGTAACAGGTCAGGTGTATTGGGACGGCATTTGGCACCAGCATGTCCGGCTTTTCAGGGCTGCAGTGGGTCCCACCTTCCTCCTGATGGATGTTAACGCAAGGCCCCACCGAGCTGCCATCGTGGAGGAGTACCTTGAAACAAGAGATATCAGGCGAATGGAGTGGCCTGTCTGTTCTCCAGACCTAAACCCCATCGAGCACACCTGGGATGCTCTCGGTCGACGTATCGTTGCATGTCTTCAAATCCCTCTGACAGGCACTGGTGCAAGAATCGAAGGCTGTACCTCAGCAGCTGCTCGACGACTTGCTCCAGAGTATGCCAACCGGTTGTGCGGCCTGTGTACGTGTGCATGGTGATCGTATCCCATATTGATGTCGGGGTACATGCGCAGGAAACAGTGGCGTTTTGTACCACATGTGTTACAGGATGGTTTTCTCAAATTATCACCAATACCGTGGACATACATATCTGTGTCGTGTGTGTTCCCTATGTGCCTATGCTATTAGTGCCAGTTTTATGTAGTGCAACGTTGTGTGGCACCACATTCTGCAATTATCCTTAAATTATGAGCATGAGTGTATGAAAGTAGAACAGCGAGTGAGTTCCTGTCAGCATTTCAGTAATAGAGATGTTCTCATCAGATTCGACAGCAAATCAACGACGATAACGATATTTCAGGTATACCACACGACGCAGCAAACTGAAGATGAAGTTATAGATAAACTATATGAAAGATTCAACGTGTAATTCGGTATGTAACGAAGATGAAAATCTAACAAACATTGGGGTTTATAATGCGGTTCTACGGTAAGGAAAAGATGAAATGATTACAGGAGAATGTGGGGTATGCTGTGGGAATAAGAGAGGAGAAAGACTGATTGAGTACTGCAATAAATTTCAGATGGTAATATCGAATAGTCTATTCAAGACTGATAAAGGGAGGAGGTATACATGGAAAAGAAGCGGAAAGATTTCAACTGGATTACGTTATGGTCAGATAGAGATTACGAAAACAGATACTGGATTGCAATGCACAAATGCACACTCAGAAGCACGTCTAGACTCAGGTCATAACGGAGAGTAGCCTGACGCTTAAGAGATTCGTATAGAATAATCTGTGTGAAACAAAATGGAACACAAGTGTACAGAAGAATGATGATTCACGTTTGTATTTGGCTAAGAACGTGGATACTACTCAGTTGAAGAGGAGAGAACATCACTAAAAAGAACGAATCAAGGAGGACACAGAAAGCAGGCTAGCATAGGCAAGGAGGTCATTCTTGCCAAAGAGGAGTCTGCTACTATCGAACACAGAACTTAATTTGAGGAAGAGATTTCAGAGAATGTACTTTGGAGCAGAGCATGGTATGGTAGTAACTCAGGGACAGAGGGAAACCGGGAACAGTAGAGAATCGAAGCGTTTCAAATGTTTGCTACAGAAGAATGATGATAATTAATTGGAATGGTAAAATAAGAAATGGGGAGTTCCTCCACAGAATCGGGCAAGAAAGGAAAGTAGAGAAAATACTATAAGCAGAAGGACGAGGCAGTGAGGCATGTGTTAAGGCAACAGAGAACCGCCGAGGGTAATAACTGTACAAGAAGACAGAGACTGGAATGCATCGAGTACACAACTGAGGACTCAGGATGCAAGTGCTACTACTCTGAGATGAAGACGTTGTTGCAGGAGAGGAATTCGTGGCTGGCGACACCGAACGTGTCTGTAGACTAATGAACAAAAAAAAAATCCCATGAAGTTTTGTGAAACAAATATACGCTCATACTTTGTTTATACCGCTCTTCACGTGTTTTCAAAGATGTCGTCTGTGTACTCAATGTTCTACCATCAGATAATTATACACTGAAGAGCCAAAGAAACTGGTACACCTGTCGAGTATCGAGCAACGCCGCAACACGATGGGACATGAACTCGACTAATGTCTGAAGTACTGCTGGAGGGAATTTACACCATGAATCCTGCACGGCTGTCCATAAAATCGTAAGAGTACGAGAGGGTGGAGATCTCTTCTGAACAGCATGTTGCAAGACATCTCAGATATGCTCAATAATGTTCATGTCTGGGGATTTTGGTGGCCAGTGGAAGTGTTTAAACTCAGAAGAGTGTTTCTGGAGCGATTCTGCGGCAATTCTGTAGTGTAGTGTGTCGCATTGCCCTGTTGGAATTATCCTAGTGCGTCGCAATGGACATGAATGCACGCAGGTGATCAGACAGGATGCTTAAGTACCTGCCACATGTCAGAATCGAATCTAGACGTATCAGGGTTCCCATTTTACTCCAACTGCACACGCCCACACCACTACAGAGTCTCCACCAGCCTGAACAGTCCCCTGCTGACATGCAGGGTCCATGGATTCATGAAGTTGTCTCGATATCCGTACTCGTCCGAACAGACAACATGTGTCCAGTCACCAACAGTCCAATGTCGGTGTTGACGGGCCCGGGCGAGGCTTAGAACTTTGTGTCGTGCAGTCATCAAGGGTATACGAGTGGGCCTTTGGCTCCGAAGCCCATATCGGTGGTGTTTCGTTGATTAGTTCGTACGCGGACACTTGCTGATGGCACAGTATTGAAATGTGCAACAATTTTCGGAAGGGTAGCGCTTCTGTCACGCTGAATGAGACTCTTCAGTCGCCATTGGTCCCGTTCTTGCAGTGACTATTCCGGCCGCAGCAATGTCGGAGGTTCGATGTTTTACCCGATTCCCGATATTCACGGTACACGCGTGAAAAGGTCGTACGGGAAAACCCCACTACATCGCTACCTCGGAGATGTATTCCATCGCTCATGCGCCGACTGTAACATCACGTTTAAAATGACCTAAATGTTGATATCCTGCCATTGTAGCAACAGCACCCGATCTAACAACTGCACCAGATGCTTGTTGTCTCATTTAGGCGTTGCCGACCGTAGCTCCGTATTCTGCCTGTTTACGTAGTCAAGTCCTCTGATATCGTCGGACAGCGGCAGCCTTCGCCTGGCAAACCAGTGATGTGAAATTCTCGTGTGCTTGGTGTCCGGCAGCTTGTAAGCATTATTGAAACACCAAAATGTCCTTGAACAAATACTTACAACTCAAAGAACACCACAAGAATTACAGATTCTGAATCTGTTGAAGTTTAGTGTAATATTGCACGCTACATTCTCTGATAGCCTTCAAGGAATAGATCATTCCTTGCATGAGGACAACTGAGGTGAAATCTCTGTGATGGCATCACATACGATTCTCGATAACCAATCACGAAACTGTAGTGAAAATGAGGATTAACTTTGAAATCTGGAAAATTTACTTCTTAAAAGCTTTGGGCGTAGGCATGTTAATCCACGTAATAGCCGTTGACGGCATGTCTTGCGGAGACCATTTCTCTCTTTCTAGGGGGAAGCTCCACAACTTATCTCGATGAAAATTGGCATTGATAGATAAAGTCACCGGTGTATTTCCTTTGCAAAGATGCGATTTAACAATGCCTTATCAGCGAACGGTGGACCAGAATGGATATATCACTCTGAAAGTGAATGTACACTTTATCAGAAGCCCCTGATAGAGCAGCTATTTTTCTCGGAGCGGGATTTGACCCAAGACAGGTGTCGTGTCAGTGCGCTCTCATGCCCGCACTGTTTAGTGGACTTGTGAATTCATCCTTTCCCGGCAGTGTATTAAACACGAAAAAGATTACTCTCTGTACGTTCCCTATATTTACATTTATAACCGTATCAGTAGTCTGCAAGCCACCTGAAGGTATGTGGCGGACGACACTTCTGGTACCACCAACTAGTCCCCTCTTCCCTGTTCCGCTCGCGAATTTCGGGCGGGAAGAACGACTGTCGGTAAGCCTCTGTTGTTCTTGTTGTTGCTGTGGTCTTCAGTCCTGAGACTGGTTTGATGCAGCTCCCCATGCTACTCTATCCTGTGCAAGCTTCTTCATCTCCCAGTACCTACTGCAACCTACATCCTTCTGAATCTGCTTAGTGTGTTCATCTCTTGGTATCCCTCTACGATTTTTACCCTACACGCTGCCCTCCAATCCTAAATTGGTGATCCCTTGATGCCTCAGAATATGTCCTACCAACCGATCCCTTCTTCTAGTCGAGTTGTGCCACATACTTCTCTTCTCCCCAATCCTATTTAATACCTCCTCATTAGTTATGTGTCTACCCATCTAATCTTCAGCATTCTTCTGTATCATCACATTTCGAAAGCTTCTATTCTCTTCTTGTCCAAACTATTTATCGTCCATGTTTCACTTCCATACATGGCTACACTCCATACAAATACTTTCAGAAACGACTTCCTGACACTTAAATCTATACTCGATGTTAACAAATTTCTCTTTTTTAAATACGCTTTCCTTTCCATTGCCAGTCTATATTTTATATCCTCTCTACTTCGAACATCATCAGTTATCTTGCTCCCCAAATAGCAAAACTCATATACTACTTTAAGTGTCTCATTTCCTAACCTGAATGCCTCAGCATCACCCGACATAATTCGACTACATTTCATTATCCTCAGTTTGCTTTTGTTGGTGTTCATCTTATATCCTCCTTTCAAGACACTGTCCATTCCGTTCAACTGCTCTTCCAAGTTCTTTGCTGTCTCTGACAGAATTACAATGTCATCGGCGAAACTTAAAGTTTTTATTTCTTCACCATGGATTTTAGTACTTACTCCGAATTTTTTCTTTTGTTTCCTTTACTTCTTGCTCAATATACTGATTGAACAACATCTGGGAGAGGCTACAACCCTGTCTCACTTCCTTCCCAGCCACTGCTTCCCTTTCATGTCCCTCGACTCTTACAACTGCCATCTGATTTCTGTACAATTTGTAAATAGCCTTTCGCTCCCTATATTTTACCCCTGCCGCCTTCAGAATTTGAATGAGTGTATTCGATTCAACATTGTCAAAAGCTTTTTCTAAGTCTACAAATGCTAGAAACGTAGGTTTGGCTTTCCTTAATCTAGTTTCTAAGATACGTCGTAGGGTCAGTATTGCCTCACGTGTTCCAATATTTCTACGGAATCCAAACTGATCTTCCCCGAGGTCGGCTTCTACTAGTTTTTCCATTCGTCTGTAAAGAATTCGCGTTATTATTTTGCTGCCGTGACTTATTAAGCTGATAGTTCGGTAATTTTCACATCTGTCAACACCTCCTATCTTTGGGATTGGAATAATGATATTCTTCCTGAAGTCTTTTGGTATTTCGCCTGCCTCAAACATCTCGCCCACCAGATGGTAGAGTTTAGTCAGGACTGGCTCTCCCAAGGCTGTCAGCCTCTGTATTAGCTCCAATTTCTCGAATTCTTTCATCGCGGTCATTTCGCGAGATGTTTGTAGGAGGGAGTAATAAGTTGTCCGACTCTTCCTGGAAAGTACTGTCTCGAAATTTCAGTATTAAACCTCTGTTTGATTCATAACTCCTCTCTTGTAGCATCTGCCACTGGAGTTTGTCGAGCATCTCTGTAAAGCTCTGACCCCGAGTAAACGAACTAATGACGAAACGCGGTGCTCCGTTGGAACTTCTCTGTCTCTTCTTTCTATCAGTCCCACTTGGTAGTCCAAGAATGATGGCCAATACGCAAAAATCTATCAAACAAGTGCCTTGTATTTATTTCTTTCGTGGATGAGCTGGAGTTCCTTAAGATTCTTCCTCGAATCTCATTCTGTCGTCTCCTTTTCCTGCCAATCCCTTTACGTGGTAGTTCCACTTAAGGTCACTCTGGATAGTTACTCCGACATATATCATGGTATGAACCGTTTCGAGTAATTTGTCAGCAGTAGCGTGGAAGTACAGTAGTGGATCTCTTTTCCTTTCTTATTATGTTCTCTAAATCCCTACACGAGCTGCACGATAGTTAGAGCCAAACTTCCAAGCAGTCTTCATGGAACACCGATTTTCTAAATGTACTCAGTAGGATACCGCAAGGACAGCTCGCCAATATGCACAAAAATTCTCATTTGATTTATCCGAGAATCTCCATTATACTTTTTTAGGCTATGAGCCATACCGATCTCTTGCGATTCTTGCAACTCGTTTCTTCAAATGTCCAATGTCCAGAGATATTGGATAAGGACTTCAAACGCAGTACTGCAGAAATGATTACACCAACGCGGGATTTCCTATTTAGATACTATGCATTTTTCTAGAACCTTTCCAAAATATTTGCTTCTGTTAGCGTACAGTAATACTGATTTCATATGTTCATCTTATTTTATATCGTTTGTAATAACTACACCCAAATATTTAACAACTGTGATGCGGACTTCATCTTCGCCACAATTCTCTTTGTTATTAGGGGCGTTAGGTAAGTAATGCAACACTTTTTTTCTGAAATCATGTTGGCTTTATTCATGATTCTAATATACAATACTATTCCCGTCTCTTTTGACTACAAAACCCTGTTTTGCGGCACAATTTCCTTGCGTCACCTTACTGGGAGAGCCTGTACGCCCGCATGGTACCATTCTATTGGTTGACGTCGAAGCCAACGTCTTGCTGGATCAATAATCTCCGCATTAGCCACGTGCTGCATTCCGCGGAGTGCATCCTTCACTGGTCCAAACAGATGGAAGTCGGAAGGTGTGAGATTCGGTCTGTAGGGTGCGTGAGGGTGCAGACTTGTAAGAGGCCTTGCGTTGTCACGGAAAAGGAGGAGATCGTTTCTGTGTTTGTGGCAACGAACATGCGAAAGTCCTTTCTTCAGTTTCCTGTGGGCAGCACAGTACACTTCAGAGTGGATAGTTGCACTATGAGGCAGTACATCAAACAAATTAACCCCTACAGAGTCCCTGAAGATCGTCGCCATGACATTACTTTTTCTTCGAAGGATAAGTGATGTGGCGCCACTCCATGGTTTGCCATTTTGTTTCCGGCTCAAAATGATATACCCACGATTCAACGCTTGCGACAATGTTCGACAAAAATTATATCTCGGTCAACTTCGTAAGGCGCAAGCAATTCCGCAAAGCTTGTCCTTCGTTGCTATTTATGATCTTCTGTAAGGCGGTGAGGAGCACAGCGGGCACATGGCTTTGAGTACCCCAACTACTGGCCGAATATGTCAGCACTAGAGATAGACGCCCAGTTGAGCAGGGATTGTTTGTGGTCCGTCGAGCACCTAAAAGGAGAGTTTCCATGTATTACATCTCAAACTTCCTGGCAGATTAAAACTGTGTACCAGACCGAGACTCAAACTCGAGACCTTTGCCTTTCGCGGGCAAGTTGGTAGAGCACTTGCCCGCGAAATGCAAAGGTCCCAAGTTCGAGTCTCGATCTGGCACACAGTTTAATCTGCCAGGAAGTTTCATATCAGCGCACACTCCGCTCTAGAGTGAAAATTTCATTCTAGATTTATTACATCTATGCGCGGCCTGCTAACATGCACGAGGTTGGACAGCTATGCCCGACCTTGTTGCTATGACGGCAGATCCGTAACCCGACTACTCACCGTGCTTTTGTTCTCTGACGGATCCCTGTAGAGATTTTACAAGCGCCTATGAATGTATGTGATGTTCTGCTTTTCCGCCAAAAGAAATTCAATGACAGTTCTCTGCTTGAAACTTACCTTTGTAACAGACGCCATTTTGAACGCTACGTATACTACCGTCACCCACAGGAAATTCATGAAACCACAGGTGTTCAAAAAGAATACTCCACGATTTCCCACATCAAATTCCGCGTTTTTTCAATCGGAAATGGGTGAGAGGAAGATATGTAGCGTTGCTTATTGATCGCTCCTCGTACATTAAAAAGAGCTGCCAACATCAGTTGGAAATTTAGTCTGTCTTTCCTCATTTCCCCGTATTTGGGCAATTCCACATGCCTTAGCTAATCGGATAACAGCGTCGCAACTATTAGGCAACCCTTCGAAGGACGATTGTTTCTTCTGCTTGGACATTCGTCTGACTTGTTCTTACAACAGGGGTGAAATTCGGTTTGTAAGCTGTTTGTCCAGCACCGTCTATAGCACTCGCTTGCTGGGTCACAAACCAATGTTATCCTCTGGAAGATTCTGAATTTTGACCGGGCGTGTGTCTAATGGGAGAAGGTATCGGACAGTAATTTTGAACATATTGTATTTAATAGAAAAACTAAACAGGATTTTACTTTGGAGATAAGAAAAGTAGTAAAGTTCATATACGAATGAAAATTAGGCACATTAATTTGAAATATTACGGTCAATAAAACTGAATATTAGTTGCTGTAGTGACTTTCATTAAGACTTCGTTTGAATAGCACACTGGATGCACAAGCATACAGGGCGATCTAAGTTGTGGGTAGCAATAGTTACCATTAATGCACAAAACAATTAATCGTGGAAAGTAAATTTGTACCCCACTCATAATAATAACAATCACGATCATTACGTGTCTCAGTACTGATATGTTACTGCAGGAGGCACTGAACTAAAGTTGGATATAGAAAGGTTTCTGACTTAACTGACGTATAAATATCACAAATAAAATTAAATAATACTACAATTACACTGCTTATACTCTCATATATAGAAATGTATCAGTTTACTTTACCAGCGATAATATTCCAATTGTTTTTGTTGTTGTGGCCTGTGCAAGCTTCTTCATCTCCCAGTACCTACTGCAACCTACATCCTTCTGAATCTGCTTAGTGTATTCATCTCTTGGTCTCCCTTTACGATTTTTACCCTCCATGCTGCCCTCCAATGCTAAATTTGTGATCCCTTGAAGCCTCAAAACATGCCCTACCAACCGATCCCTTCTTCTAGTCAAGTTGTGCCACAAACTTCTCTTCTCCCCAATCCTATTCAATACCTCCTCATTAGTTACGTGATCTACCCACCTTATCTTCAGCATTCTTCTCTAGCACCACATTTCGAAAGCTTCTATTCTCTTCTTGTCCAAACTATTTATCGTCCATGTTTCACTTCCATACATGGCTACACTCCATACAAATACTTTCAGAAACGACTTCCTGACACTTAAATCTATACTCGATGTTAACAAATTTCTCTTCTTCAGAAACGATTTCCTTGCCATTGCCAGTCTACATTTTATATCTTCTACTTCAACCATCATCAGTTATTTTACTCCCTAAATAGCAAATCTCCTTTACTACTTTAAGTGTCTCAATTCCTAATCTAATTCTCTCAGCATCACCCGACTTAATTCGACTACATTCCATTACCCTCGTTTTGCTTTTGTTGATGTTCATCTTATATCCTCCTTTCAAGACACTGTCCATTCCGTTCAACTGCTCTTCCAGGTCCTTTGCTGTCTCTGCCACAATTACAATGTCATCGGCGAACCTCAACGTTTTTATTTCTTCTCCATGGACATTAATACCTACACCGAATTTTTCTTTTGTTTCCTTTACTGCTTGCTCAATATACAGATTGAATAACATCGGGGAGAGGCTACAAGCCTGTCTCACTCCCTTCCCAACCGCTGCTTCCCATTAATGCCCTTCGACACTTATAACTGCCATCTGGTTTCTGTACAAATTGTAAATGGCCTTTCGCTCCCTGTATTTTACCCCTGCCACCATTAGAATTTGAAAGAGAGTATTCCAGTCCACACTGTCAAAAACTTTCTCTAAGACTACAAATGCTAGAAACGTAGGTTTGCCTTTTCTTAATATTTCTTCTAAGATAAGTCGTAAGGTTAGTATTGCCTCACGTGTTCCAACATTTCTACGGAATCTAAACTGATCTTCCCCGAGGTCCGCTTCTACCAGTTTTTCCATTCGTCTGTAAAGAATTCGCGTTAGTATTTTGCAGCTGTGACTTATCAAAATGATAGTTCGGTAATTTTCACATCTGTCAACACCTGCTTTCTTTGGGATTGGAATTATTATATTCTTCTTGAAGTCTGAGGGTATTTCGCCTGTCTCATACATCTTGCTCACTAGATGGTAGAGGTTTGTCATGACTGGCTCTCCCAAGGCCATCAGTAGTTCTAATGGAATGTTGTCTACTCCTGGGGCCTTGTTTCGACTCAGGTCTTTCAGCGCTCTGTCAAACTCTTCACGCAGTATCTTATCTCCCATTTCGTCTATTATCTTTCTAATATGTGAATAATATGGTGGGGACACGTAAACTATTATTGTATCACTAGCCAAACTCTGTGATTGTTTCAGTAGTAAGATTCAATCCCACTAAATTGAATTCTTAGCCTCCCCTGGAATAGTTCATGTTTTCATCCTTCAAAGCAAATTACTCAAGACTGGGCTCGATTAACTTCAAAAATATCGTTCATGATAGCAATCAAGGCTAAATTATGTTTCAAATAAGTTTAATTTGTGCGCCTTTTTCATCGCCTGTGAAGAAGGTATTTTAGATAGTAACATTTTGGCACTGAATTTTAGCACACTTAAACACAGAAATAAATCACTAATTCGTTATAAACAGAATACTCGGTTTTCTGAACACTTAGGAGGGGAGCCTGCATAGGTTCATTATTTGGATAAAAGTTTTGGTTCTAAACACTGGTTATAGCACTTAGATTATTATTGAAGACACTCACATAAATTAACTGGCCCATGCCCTGATACATGTCTGCTTGCATGAAGTTGGTGGAGCAGTGGCTTAGTAGTGGTGGCAAGCGGCGTGGTGGATAACTGTACTCACGGCTCTTGAGGTCTGAGCTCTTTACAATTCTTCTTGGCGGCGCATTCCTTACTGCCGAGAGTATCTTGCGACAGCCAAATCCACATCCCAGGCAAAATTCCTTGCAAAATGGCTTACAACTGCCTCCCTTGGCACCATTGATGTGTACCGTGCAACGGCTAGCCACTGACTGCGTCCCGTTCCCACGAAGGAGCCGCCCAGTTCGACCGCCAAAACCACCTTTTACATCGCTCCAAGCCACTTTCGTTGAGGAGGGACTTCCCTACATCTTTTAAGTCACTCAATGCTAGTGTCCTAAGCATGAGGCAGCTTCCAGCATACAATGTTTTCTTGATAACCATACATATATTATAAAATTTTATTATTTTAAACATTATTTATTTTTTCCATGCACGCATTACGAACTTTATATTTCCTGTCACAAATCAATGACCTTAAGTAACAAAGAACAGACACTTCATAGACGTGATAAACAGTTCCATAGTATAAACCTACTTCTAATCGATATAGGTGATACAAGTCTTCTAGCAGTCACTGTTCATTGTTTACCAACTTGCATACAATTGAGACTGAGATGCTCCACAAAAAAATGCATTCCGTACCTTTTACAGACTTAAGTTGCAGCACATAGGAACATCACAACATACTAAATCCTTAACTTCATCAATTATGTATTGTTTGCTTCAGGCATTTACTCCTTTGTCTCTGTATGACATCTTCTTTGATCTCAGGATATGGAATTCTTTATTATGCATTCATATGAGGAAAGATTTTTCATGATTGTGGAATACTATCCAGTAATGTCTTTTGTTCCAATAATAACCTCGAAATCAAAATTATTTTTCTCACAAAATTGCATTTTCTGAAACAAATTTAAGCTCTTTTCCATACCTCTTCAATTTTTCTTATTTTTCCAATTTGTATCTCGTAATAACGGGTGGACGAAATCTCAGACCTTTTAAACTACGGTGAGGTTACACATAAAAAATGCATAGTTAAAGATGTTTCTGTAAAACCATGACAGATGGTGCAATAATTGGTTGTATGCTGACAACTGAGGAAGCAATAACGGCGAAAGTTTCCTTTGAATAGCAGATACAGGAATATACCACTCTAAACATAATATCGTATTCACTGTCAGAAAACAGAGACAGCAATAGGAAGAAGAGAGATACAGACATGAAAGATATTACTAATAATACGGAAGTCGTATATTCTGCTTGACAGACCAGCCAAGGTGCAGAGCCGTAAAATTGACAGAAACGATACTCTCTGTTTGCAATGTTTGTTTGACAATGGACGAACAAGTGAGGCTGAATGAAACTGTGGTTATATGTGTGCATACCACAGTATGCACAAAAGAATTAAGCTGCGCTCTGGTCACAGCATTATGAAACAACACCTGCGGTCTGAAGCGTATGCTCCGTATAAAACCAGCAAGGGAAATATGCAGAGTGACGGCCGCGGCATGTAAGCTCCACATAATTACAAAAGCAAACAGAAAAGCGACATGGATGAGTTCAGCGTGCTGTGGACACTACAGTGCAGCCAATATTTTGGTAGCTGGTTTCTTACTGCTAACTACACGAATAACAAAACGGTCATTTGTACCGAGCAGATCTTGTCTCATGTACACTGAATAAAATCGCAACACCAAGGAGTTGTGCTACATAAACGGAAATCCGTAGGCATGTATCTACATCTGAATGACGATGTCTATTAAAACTTCGCACCGCTCGTATAAAAGTGGTGTTAGTAGCATCACTATAAGGATTCAAATCAGTTTTGGTTTAACTATACGCTATAACCATTATGAGCGTTAATTACCTTTGAGATTGGACATGGACAAATGACGTTTGTCAAGAATGTCTTACCGAGAGCAGCGGTTAGTGCACTAGACTCGCATTCGGCAGGACAACGTTTCAAACCCGCGTCCGGTCAATCTGATCTAGGTTTCCCGTGATTTTCGTAAATCTCTTCAGGCAAATTCTGGGATGGTTCATTTGAAAGGGCACGGCTGACTTCCCCAATCCTTTCCTAATCCATTGGGACACATGACCTCTCTGTTTCGTCTCCTCCACCGAATTTAACCAACCAACCAATAATGTCTTCAAGGCGAGACAGATGTCATTGTCAGCACCCCACTGAGTTTGAAAGATATCGTGTAATAGGGCTACGAGAAGGTGGATACTCCTCTTGTGATATTGCAGAAAGGCTGGTAGCGGTAGTCACGAGAGTATTCGATCGCATGAAGACCGGTTGTGGATAGCCACGTGACACCACCAAGAGTGCAGACGAAAGTAATCGGCACATGGCTCTGGCGCATCGTACTGCGTCTGCACGAGCAATTTGAGCGGCAATTGGCTACACATTGACATGACGAACAGTTGCAAATCGGTTAATTCAAGGACAGTTTAGAGACAGGAGCCATGCAACTTGCTAATACTAACCCAAAAGCACCATCATTTGTGATGTCAAGCGAGAACTCATTGAGGGCCAGGTTAGAGGTCTGCTGTCTTTTCTGATAAAAGCCGGTTCTTCCTCAAGGGCCAGCAATGGCCAAGTTATGGTTAGGAGGAGGCCAGTAGAAGGGTTGAAACCAACCAGTCTGCATACTAACCCACTGAACGTACACCTGGAGATACGGTCTGAGATGTGATTTCGTACTATAGCAGGAGCACTCTTGTAGTTATCCTACGCACCCTGACTGCTAATTAGTCCATCAGTCTGGTGATTTGAGCTGTTGTGCTGCATTCATTAACAACATTCCAGTGGGTGTTTTCCAACAGGATAACGCTCGATCACATAGCGCTGTTGTAGCCAATATGCTCTACAAAGTATCGACATGTTTCCTTGGCTTCCCCCACCACCAGGTCTGTCTCTATTGCATGTTGGACATCATCGGACAATACCAGCGTCATCCACAAGCAGCATTTACCGTCACTGTATTTGCCTTTCAAGTCTAAAGGCATGGCTCTCCATCCCACAAACTGAGTCCGGCCCATGTACAACACAATGCATGCTCATTTTCATTCTTGCATTCAACATTCTGGCAGCTACACCAGTTATTAATGCACCAGCATTTCGCATTTGCAATGGACACTCTCCCGCTTTTGTTAACCTGCGATCTTGCAATGTTAATCACTTGTGTTACCTAGACTGATGTATTCTAGAGATTTCATTACTTTACATTAATTAATTTTTGGTGTTGTAGATTTTCTTCGCCGGGTATATTAAACTATCAGTGGGGTGTAATCATTATTTACCCAACGTTCATTTCCTCGAACTGTGGATGGTATACAGTCAAGACGTAACATATGTAAGGTAATGTAAGGCAAGATAATGTAAGATAACGACAGAAACAATCTCAGCAAAAAGGCCTTCTATTTCTGGAACATAAAGTAATATATTTTACCCACTTCGGTTTTCATCCCTCCAAACTGCACTCACTATAATCTCAAATATACAACGACATACCACTGAATGTACCGTGAGACTTCGTATTTTATCATATTACTTACTTAGGTTCAGAGTACTACAATGTCGCGTTACGTCTCAGTCAGAGTATACGTTGTGTTAGTCAGTATCCAGGGAGATATAATATGGGGAGCTGGCGGTATAGTCTTTACGGTGTGCATTCCTTAGAAGCCGGGGCTGCCATGTTAGTAGCCCCTAAAAATTAGCAGAGAGCTGTCTGCAATTCCTTCTTAGTATCTGTTGTCCACGCAGCAGTTATTTTACTTAGTAAATATTACAGTGCTTTCCTGAATAAAACGGTTTCAGGGAGGCATTTTCATAAGTTTTTTTCTAGTCTTATAGGAATATTTGTTCCAATAATACGACGCATTTGCCTGCGTTAATGTATCTTTCTTGTTCTTACATGTTTCGAATAACGAAGAAGCCAAGTGATATAGCTGGCCGGAGTGGCTGAGCGGTTCTAGGCGCTAAAGTCTGTAACCGAGCGACCGCTACGTTCGCAGATTCGAATCTTGCCTGGGGCATGGATGTGTGTGATGTCCTTAGGTTAGTTAGGTTTAAGTAGTTCTAAGTTCTAGGGGACTGATGACCTCAGAAGTTAAGTCCCATAGTGCTCAGAGCCATTTGAACCGTCATGAAGTCATCTTGGTTGCCCCAAAAGTTGTTTTATTTCGAGTCGTGACAGTGGGTGTACTAATCGTTCTGATCGTAGTCTGAACTGTAAAGTATTTACATTTGTTCGAAATCGTTTCGTCAGATGTATAAAATACATATCTCCCATAAGAAAGCCAATGAAATCTGAATGAATAAACTGATAGCACCCTACGGTAATGTGCTTAATTGGTGGATGTATTAAAATATTAGGAAGCAGAAGATTCTTCTAGTAATCCATACACATTGCTTTCTTAATCAAAGATTTTCTGAACTTCAAGTGTTCGGAATGCTTAAACCTTGCAGATTTGTCTACTTTCCTCTTATTTGGTTTCTGCTTGTTAGAAGTTAGTAACCGAATTGCTGAGTTGCATATTTTTCGTTATGTATCAGCAAACATAGGAGACCGCAAAGGGAACCAAGAGGGGACACTTGCCCCCCCTTTTGGAATCTGCGGTTTAGAATCCTCACACAGGCTATTCATGGGAATGTATGCCTAATCCGTGGCGCGGCGGTGATTTCGGCGTTGTCCTGCATTCAAGGTGCTATAAAGATTTACAGAATAATGCCAAAGGACTCCGCAAACTCTTCTGTTCCTTCCTAAATACTAATTTAGTCTTCGTTGGCGTCCACAGAGAATCTGTTCCAACATCCAGGAGTGTGAATTGCGGCGCCTATTCCCAGCATAAAATTAGCATGTGTGCAGTATACGTGACCAATACTTGTACCCAATTCCCACAAAGACGACACCTCCTTCTGCTGCACAACTTAATTGCAGTAGTAGTTTACCATTTTTCTGTGGTGAAGACAGACTCTTCACGGCTTGCTGACATAGAATTTAGTTACAGAATCATACAGCGCTTATAGCAGACTTTGGTCATCATGCTCCAGCTATCTGTTGCTGTGTTCATCTTTAAGTCATCTGTGGACCGATATTGGATACAGAAAATATTTTCTGAGCTATAAAAGAGGGAAAAATTGAGAAAATTCAAGCTCGAAAAGATCTTTACTTCAAGAAACGGTACCTTCTCAGCTTCTATAGGGGTGGAAAACAGCACAGCAAGTAGTCATAGAGGTACGAAATTAGTAGTCCAGTTAATATCACGATAATGTATGAAACTCGGGGACCAAAGTCATCTTGCTTCAATCCTAGGCTGTTAACAGTAGATTGTGCAGGCAATTGTAACGTCATTCGAATCTTCGGTCTTGGCTAACACTCAGCGGTAGAGCAATGAGATTCCTATTTCTTATGTATCGTTATCGACGTTACAAAACAGAACATTGATGAACTGAACTCGCGACTTGTGCGAGATATTTACTTCACCAAATGTTGTAATTAAATCGTTTATAATCGATCGTTTATCAGTTGCTATTTAAATATTAATGATAAGTTCAAATTAGTTCCAGCGACACCAAATTGCTGCAGACTGGTTGTAATCTCAAATCCGTCCTAACAGTATTATTTATTCCTAACGTCAAGGAGTTTCTATATAAGCGCGGAGCGCTTCAGTCAAATAATATGGCAGCACATTACCTCTATAAATAATATTGTAAAAGTTGAATGTTAAATACGTGAACTGATGCGATATGCTGGTTTATTACACAATATTAGTCACTTCCTAACAGAGCCGTGAGGAAGAAGTTTTCCCAGGTGTTGGGATGAATTATAAATTATATACTTCGTAACTATCGCCACGTTCCATACTCCATTACTTATTACGAATGAAACTATCTGTGTTCACTTCCTAAATAGTGTTAACTTCAAGTTATCTAATTAAAAGCCACTTCTGTCTAATATATGCTAATCCTCTATCTGAATTCTAAATAACGTAATATTTGAAGTCAAAGTATCGTTTCACTTCGTCATAGTAGATCGCAATAATCAATTCTGAAAAAACAATCTAATAGCGCCTACATATACAAGCATTCAAAAGTATGATCTGCTTTGGCTAACTCTCGTAACGTAGTGACAATTGATTGATTTATCCCTAGCCATTACTCAGGAATCTCAAAGAGTACTCACACGGAATATTCTTTGGGAACGTTGGTTCTACTTTGCGAATTTTAATTACAGTGATTTTGCGATTTATTATGATTTTGAGTTTTGAGTTTCATTTTACTGGAATCCTATCTTTCTTTCGTATGTTAATAAATTACTAAGTATTAGATTCCAGATTCAATTAGTGGTTAATATCCAAATAATAGTGTTAACTGGAAATTTGTTTGCTTGTTCATTTTTCATGAAATTTGGAACTTGTTTTGATTTTCATTTCTCGTCCGAGGATGTGACATTACAGAATTTCTGACTGTTTTGGGGGTTTCCCATATTCACCTCGTCGAATGTTGGTCCAGTTTACGTACACTGTACACAAATAACTCAAAAACCTAACTTCCAGAATACGTTTTACTGTCGTTAGCTATGCCAGCCGACTTCAAAAAATGCAAGGCATGAAAATAATGCAGTAAATTCATTAATCTGATGCGGTGTGAAGTTTTGCAAGTAAGCAAAGCTTCCTAAATTGAATAAGCGTTTTTAATGTTTTTTACGCTTTCTCCACATTCGGGCTTATTAATCAGCGGCAGTGTTCCTGGTTATTTTCTTAATAATCAACAGAAATTTTTCAATTATCGTTACATAAAAAGAGGTGATTTTCGAAAGTTGCTCCATCTTCGGCGAACGCCCACGGCCGAAAATCGAATTTACCACAGTCGGCTCAAAATTTGTCAGTAACCGAACTTGTGTCAGTTCTGGGTAAGCCGAAACATACTTTGTTGTTTGTCACTCGATATTATTCGTATCACACAGGGTCTGGAAAGTTTTTTCTCTGATTACAACAGGTGTAACTTCCGAATATTAAGTTCTTCTAGTAAATACACCACTTGGTTTCATGAGTGCCACATTGTGGTTTTCGGCCTCTCAGCGCCTGTAAATGTTAATGCGCTTTATATACGGTTTCCCTTTTAATTGTAGTTTGTGTTGTGTTATTTTCTCATTTGGTCTCCACATGTGCTTTCCCTGTAGTAAACAATGCCCTTTTAGGAGTATGTTGATGATACCACGCAAAGCCATGAATTTCGATTGACGTCTTGCATTTGCCCATCTCTAGCAAATAAACAACTTACAGACATAGGAAAAACATGACATGCAGCTCCATCTGTGCATTTCTTTGGTCTTCTTCGCATACATGATATACACTGAAGTTCATTCACGGTAATTTTGTGTATCATAGGAGGTTGGGAAATGGCAGTGGTTGAGGAAGTGCGAGATCTTCCAAACGCTGACCTGCTGCACGTGCACGTAATCACCAGGAGCGAGTACCAAAATGAAAACAGAAAACATATGCTGTCTACATGGGCTGCACACTGTCGGCCATCACGCTGTGCGGGTCCAGCTTTTAGTTGGAAATGGAATTCTTACAATGCCAGCAGATACGTATCACTGAAATTAAGCGTTCCTCCATTGAGCCCGCGATAGCGAGAGAGTTTGAAAACAGTCACCTTCCTGGCGTTGGGCGCGACCCCTGTTGCTTGCTACAGACACGGGCCGGCAGTCCAACTATAGAGCCAGCCGACGCGCACAGCCGCCGCCAGGTCACACACGGCCAAGCTACTGACTCTCTCTGCTTGCTTGGTGTCCGCTTCGAGTGGAAGAGCCGACATGCCCTCACCTGCAGATGACCTGTCTTCCTGCGCGTTCCTGTCTGGCCGTCGCCCTCCGAAAACACGGCACGGTAATGCGCTTCACTCTGCATATAGCAGCAGCGAAACTGACAGAGGGAATAATAGTCAAATCAAATCAAATGTTCAAATGTGTGTCAAAATTTATGGGACTTAATTGGTAAGGTGATCAGTCTCTAAGCTTACACACTAAAAATGCCCGAGGGAGGACTCGAACCTCCGCCAGGACCAGCCCCACAGTCCATGACTGCAGCGCCTCAGACCGCTCGGCTAATCCAATAGTCAGATGAAAAAAGTATCCGTAATCCCCTTATTAATCAGAGCAACTGAATACCGACCCTCAAAGTACGCATATACTGTCGAATTATACGTACCTCTTTCTTACTATTCATAAGCAAACCCTGCAATCACCATATTTATCAAATGGACCTGAAATCTTTCATTTGATTTAATTATTTTCTCTACATGACATGTTCTCCAAACATCTCAATAATAAGCACTTATAATTCTCACCTGTAACACTGCCCGTAATACGCCACAATACATTTTTATCATTGTATTTATATTCTTCGCAGGACTAGACTGAGTGTTGCTCTTTAATATCCGACATTTCTTATGCCCATACTTCACTTTAGAAATAACTCTATGCCGTGTCTCAGTAACAGAAATCCATGAGTGCTCCCGCTCAAATTACTGAGGAAAACTCACTTTCCACCCTACTTTGGATGCGAGATGTGGTAAAATTTCGTATAGGTCTTTGCATTGTTGCTGAACTATGTAACACTTGGAATTTCGTTTACAATGACGAGTGATTGGCAAGTATTGTTGGACAGCCACTGATGTGAAGGTATAGCATTATAAGAAACATAAAAGCATAACAAAAGGGTTTTAAGTGCGAATTGGATCATGATCGTTCCTCCTCAGCAACGAGTAGACTTTCATCGTTTTTCGCAACTACATAACAACTTTAGTGTGGACTTTCGAGCAATTTACCACACTGTAATACTTCCATTGATCCATAATATGGTATTATGGGTTAAGTAAAAAATTCTGACCGAACTTGATCATTACTGCCATGTACCATTCATATACAGTACAAATATTATACTACTTATTATGGAAATTGTTGTGTCTAGACAAGACAGCCTAGACACAATGAGAGGAAGCCGAAAGGCACGCACTAAGCTAAAGCAGGATGGCGTGAGGTCTGAAACAGGATACGTAATGAATGCTATAAAGAAAAGTACTTAGCTTCTGGAATACTTAACTTTAATCCATCCTTTTGGTACATCTGGAGATTGTGGCGATACAAGTGAGATTCTTTAGATACATCCAATGGTACTAATGGCGCCTTGCTAGGTCGTAGCCATTGACTTAGCTGAAGGCTATTCTAACTATCTGCTCTGCAAATGAGCGAGGCTTCGTCAGTGTGCATCGCTAGCTACGTCGTCCGTACAACTGGGGCGAGTGCTATTCCGTATCTCGAGACCTGCCTTGTGGTGGCGCTCGGTCTGCAATCACACAGTGGCGACACGCGGGTCCGACATGTACTAAAGGACCGCGGCCGATTTAAAGCTATCACCTAGCAAGTGTGGTGTCTGGCGGTGACACCACAGAAATCTACGTTCACGCTTGTATCTGACAGGTACACTGAACCAAATCTGATCTACTGTACAATGGATGAACGAATAAATAAAAGTAGTAGTTGCATGAAGTCCAAGTATTATTTTTGGTTTATCAGGAAGTTTGGTATAGGCTTATACACTTCGAAAAATTAAAAATAAAATTCAAAAGTAAACTCAAACTGGCTATTCCTGAAAAACTGCCACAGAGAGGTCCTGGCAGGAAATATTCTGGAAAATGAAACATTCTGCTGTTTAAAAGATACAATAATTTAGTATGAAAGCCAAGCCTGAAACTGCGCACTGTTGATTAAATCCCCATTAAAATATATACGAAACACTGTTTCAGGAGTACGTACTTGTTACAGAGGTTGGGCTGTTATTACTAAAAATGAATGACCTACTTGTTGGAGCAAAATATCTGTTTTACAGGTTCTAAGCAACTGACACTATTCCTTTACACAATAGTCTTTTGACCTAAATAATACTGGAGGTATTGGTTTAAATGCTCATTAGTACCATCAGAACTCCCTTAGTGACACTTATTGAATTTATAATAGCTGGAACATGCATTCAAACATGATTTTTTCCTATTATTGGCCACACACTGAGTGACACCCTATAGGTGAGATTTCAAAGCGAGAAGGTGTGTAAACTACAATGACACTGACGCACTGACAAAGTAATGAAACAACAATTCTTTACTGTATACTTACAGACAGTTCTGTTCCTCCGACATATCAATAATTTTTCACTTTCTTGGCATCCTCAAGTCATGAGTGCATGTCTTGCTTACATCTCTCCACACTGCTCACGTTTATGGGCTAACAAAGCAAACGTAGGTAAGTTTTTGCAAACGTGAACATTAAATTCGTCGTGCACATGTGCTCAAAGTTGAAAGTGTAAAGAGTAAGGATCACTACAAGTAGGTCTATCCAAACAAGCATTGTTTCTGGAGTTTTAGCTTCGTCGATTATCGATGCAAATACGGTAAAAGAAGATATAAATTGATTTAGAAAGCATGCTTTTCACATCATATGCAAGTACTTCCCATCTTTGTTATCTGAAACGTATGATCAAAAACGAAGTTGCAGTTACGATGGTAAATGCATCGTACTACTAGGTCAAATAAGCGTTTAAGAACATAAGAAGGTTAGGAAATTCCTGCCTGATACTACCTTACTAGCCTAACAACTGTAATATTTACTATATGAAACAACTATCGCGTGCATGTGACAGAAATAATATACAAAAAGCAATCGCAAACGATCTCCTCGTAACCCGTAAACAATAGTCTATAAATTTTTCTAGGCGTCTAACATGACGGCGCCATCTTCAAAAAACATACAGAGTAAGTCTGTAGTGACATTTCCCCTGATTGTTTTACGTCTATGTAGCGCGGAGGGCTCATTGATGTCTCTGAATCTGCTACTGTTCTTTGGTTCAGCATGGCTTAGCGAAAAGAGACAGTATCACAATTCACGCTATGCCCTTGTATTTTGCCCGCTATCTACCGCTTATTATTAAAAAATCGGTTATAATAGAAATGGATGAAATGTTTCCATTTTATCGCTGAACTTTTGTAAATACCCAATATGAACTCAGCATTGCGTAACCTCTCATATAAATTGTGTGAGTTTGAGCTTTTTGCTGGCTCATGATCAACCGAGATAGAATCTGCAATCTTCAATCTTGTTTTGACTATTTTCATATATAAAAACAACAATCAAAAATAACCAAACACATACATTTCGTTGGCCATTAGGTGCGTAAAATTATCGCGCATTGTGCCGTTCTCGATACTGCATTGTCCACCAGTTAAATCCGGATGTAACGCTAAGGGCTGGACTGTTCTTAGTAGTCCGCGGATTTTTAGGTCATAAAAAGTGCATTTCAGGCACCTAAAATAGGCTCTTTCAGTACCTCATTTACGCTATATAAAACCGAAAATAGCTCTTAAAAAGTACTGCACAGCAAAACTAGACATAACGTAAAATACCCAGTATCGACATGTGGGTATATTATTATTTATTAAAAACAAGGAAAATGAAAATATGCGCAGTTTCACAACACAGTAAACATTACACTATCTTTATGTTCAAACTCATTCCAAACTGTTTTAGTTTTTCCGAGATAACAGTACGGAATAAATCACGCATCGCCATATGTTGAAATACGTACAATATATAATTTTATAAATTCCGGTTAAATCAGTGGTTTCAAACGTTCAGATCTTAGTTGGCTTCACAGCAAACGATAAAACCTTTTCTAAGTTTTCCAGAGAAAAACTATAGCGCTTGTCAGTCAGTATCAATTTATACGTTGGAAAAGAACGTTGTAGATCAATGGAAGTGACAAGAGCATCCTTCACTTTCAGCACATGTTGGACACGAAAGCTGCCATCAGGGGAGCTCGGTTTTCTGCTAAATATGTATGCTGGTGGGCACAAGTGTTTCAGGTCTTTTTTTCTGCAAGATCTCTTGCTCTTTTGCCCATACTTTTTGTCCCACTTCACCTGGTTCTTCATTAATTTACTTTTTTATTTATTAAAATTGCAGCCAAATAGCCACATAGTTACTTTGATTAGCATTTGACATTTACATTTTTGCGTATTCATTTATATATGTCACTCTTTTACTCCACAATTCTATGTGATATCGTTCACAGGAATCGTTACACAGATCACGCTCGCATGTTGTAGTTGGGCCACGATCATTTTTGTTTTTACAAATTAGATGACGAAAGCCGTGAATAGATAATCTAGCTACGACATGTCACAGTTCGTAGTTTGGTGCCGTCCATCAGCGGTTCGTCATTGCTACGTTGCCACAAAACGCCGACTATGTTTTTGCTGGTTAATCCTCCATGATCTTCAGTTGATTTCTGGAAGCCTTGGTGTGTGGCATCATACATCGAAGTTTGTCTTCAATTAGGGATGCTTCTATCGCTAGCAGGTACACTAGTCTAGATCTTGTTGTCTTTGAGAGATTTATTGCTATTTCTAGATAAGTAGATTTTTCCTTTCCTAGTTTTCAAGATATTTTTCTGTCAGGTGGCCCCATATAACCTCCATTCCGTAGGTCAGGATTGCAAGATTTTGGCGTTGAATAATTTTATGCCCGACTGTAGACTGAGTAGTCGGATGTTTTTGATGTCCTGTGTTGTTGTTATTACTTGGGCTGCACCTTTTGTTGTATGTTTTATGAAGCATCTGGCTGTTGGTTGCAGTGTCACCCCTAGGTATTTAAAGTCTGATGAGATTTTTATTTTTTGTCCTTTTTAATTTCATCCAGTAAAGAAATGTACTGGTAGGCGGAAATAATTCTTGACATAAATATGTAGTTGGCTCTAGTATAAACTAAATCTCGTTGGATTGAGGAATTTTGAGTAATTTTGTATTGGTGAAGTTACAGAGTCGGCATCCTCTGGTAGTTTTCCTGGGAAATGATTATTGTAGTATCCCGATGCTGCTAACGATGTGCTCCAGAGGGTAACAACAGGGAACATCCGTAAATATTTCCTTGAATGCCTGTATTCTTGAGGGTGGCTTCACAAAAACTTTCTTTACGGTGGGGATTAATTTATTCACGTTAAAGAATTCTAGCCTTATTTACTCTACTATACAGTTGATATCATGTGCCACAGAAGTTATACGCAAGCATCAAAGGCTAGAATACTTGAAGAAATTTAAACGCTGCCGCGATATATGCACCGGTGCAGCGGTATCTGTGAAGGTCGGAAGCATCTTATTTCCATCCGCGTCACCTGAATATAGCCCAACCAGACCATTGTTGACAAAGTGTGCAATTGTTTGCTGGTTAGTTTTTGGGAGTTGTTTTGAACAAAGTAAGACATGTATGGCACATCCGGATGCAAGTTGCAAGTGCCCAGATTTGAATACACAGACCAAAACTGTCAGTAGTTTCATCAACAGAAATCCACACGAAAGTCTCTCCAATATCTTACCGGATTCCTTGCAGTTTGTCAGTGCAAGCTGAATCTACTTCATTTTTATGCAACGTTGACTCTCCAGAAGAGACTGATGGCGGTATTCCTCAAGAAAACCTTTGAAAACAGGACTTTCTCTAGTTTTCGAAAAGGGATGTTGGTTGTCACAATAGCGTGACACAAGTCATAGCAGAAGTGGTCCTTTCGGTGATTTTATCAGATGTCTTTGTTTAAAGTGTTTGCTTCAAATTCGATTTTCGTTCAACATTTGCCTTTTGTAATGCTCCATCTGCATGCTGAGTTAAATGGGACTTTTTATCACTCGAAACCTAATACAAGTAAGAAAAAAGATGCTATACAGAACTGGGTATAAAAAGTATTTGGTATTGTTAAGGGACACCGGTAAATAATTTTAGCAAAATAAAAAATATAAAATAAAAACATTCAATACAGTTGAGCAATTTCGGTTTTCCAACTATGCCATCACTGAACTGACTTTCGCTACGACTCAAAACTTTAAAAAAATCGAAACTTGCACGTAAATTATAAACATTTACGCTTTGTTCTAAGGGAATGACATTTTCACAATGCTTGCTGGTCCTTTACATCAAAATGGAACTCAACAACTTAAAAATCATAAAAAATGGACAATAGAGTTCCGGGGTCGGTTACTGTAATATTAAACAATAGTTACAAAATCACGCGCTTCAAAATGGCTCTCCTGTCGAAAGATAGGGGGAAAAAATTCGCGAATTCAAAAGGGCAGCGAAAATTGAGGGGGCATAAAAACATGACAACGAACCTCTTTGTTGCATACTTGGTAGAATATAATTCCTTCATCTGTCGTATAGTGTGGAAACTCGAACAGCCACATTCTGTTGAACGATTCGCGCACTGTAACTAGAATAGATTTTGATCAGTGAACATGTCTCATTTTATTCGTCGATCGGTACACTACGTACTCTTTTCGTTTGGCAGGTGGCAAAGAAAAATTCGGCAAGTGCCTCGCTTTCCTGCAATAAGATTCCGTGTCTAACCAAGGAGAGAGATGAGGTCTTTTCTTTTAATTACGATGTCTGAAGTCAGTTCATCTCTCCGAATATCTTTGTTTGTGGAAACGCAGTAAGTCGAATTCTATGAATTACAGATTTTTTTCAAATATCGCCTTTAGTCATCCCATCTCCGATTTTTCAAGCATTATATAATGCAATAATTTTATGTTACATTAAACAAATAGGAACTTTTTAGGATTCTAAAGCTAAAACAGGCAAAAGTATGTGTTTACGTAGAAATGGGCTGCTTTAGGTGCTATACAATTAATGATTGCAAGTTTAACTAGTCATAAAACGCTTAAATACAAGTTTATTTGCAACTAGGAACCAAAAAATCTGCAGTCTCATTATTGTTCTCACTATATCGCTGAATCTGAGCATTACTTTTTGCGGAAGTTTCTTTATTCTTCAATGAAAATACCAAAGATTACTACTCCATAAAATTCTAAATTATTTTAATACAGGTTTTTTTATCACGGCAATTAGCGACTAGTTCACTAACAGTAAATTCTATCCGAGACGCAACGCAATTTGCCAAAAGCTAAATCCTCTACAACATATAAACACAGTCCGCCAAAATTTAATTAATTTAGGGAAATGAGATAATCTTAACTGCCTTTTAAAGCACTCCACGTATAGATAAAAGAATTTTTCATTAACAGCCAAAGCTGTTCCCCGCATATTCATTAACTGCTTACACATTCACAAAAAAAATTAAGTCGCTCACGTTATTTTCGTCTGTGGAAATCTGTCGGGTCACCCGCCAATTTTCTTCTTCTTCTGCATTGTTAATCAAGTACAAAACTCTTACGGCGACGGCCGCTGCTGAATGGTTTCGTCGCTTAAGGTAATTATCTTATCATTTTTTAAACTTCAGGGTACTTTTCGTTCTGGAATAGAGTTTCAGAATCAAAATTAAGGAAACTTTACGGGGACGTAACTACGTTAGTAAGAAAAGAGCTCATACAAGTACGAATTTTTTTGTCGTAATATCGGTATGTCACGCAACCAAAGGATCAGTTTCTCCTGCTATTCTAGAAGGGAATCGCTTATTTTAAAGTTATTGGTACAGAGTCTGTAGTCTTGTAACAGGATGTGACGAATTTTGGTAGCACAGTATTTTCAGGTTTAAGGTATTCACAATAATAGTGAGATCTGTGTCTTGATGAGACTGGCGGTTGCCTGATTATCCAGTCTTTGACTGTACATTACACCTAGCTTTCCCGTAATATATTGGTTTGCAGGTACAGGTTTGATACATCATTCACATGGGGTATCTTCATTAAAAGCATGACAACGTTAATTTCATTTACCTATTTCTTCACAGACGAAAATTGAGGAGCAACTTTCTCATAAACCTTCAACGGGTATGAATGAATTTTCGTTATCAACAAAGCATTGAAGTGGTAAATATCATCTCATCAATTCCAGATTATTCATTTAAGCAATTCACGTATAGTGCCTCATGTTCCAACACCGTGTAAGCAAAACCGTGCAGAAACTACGGGGAAACCCTCATTACCCTAATGCGCAGCATGGACGAATTGAACACATACAAAATTTTATTGTCATCTTCACAGGGGGTGAAACATAGGACAAGTTTAAGCTCCATTGTCTGCTTACAAGTTAAGCCACTTTCTTAACAAAATCATGGAAGCTGATAAGAAAAAATTCAAAAGAATTTGTTTCTACTCTCCAAGATATGAGGTATGAGCCCATACCTCAGATGGGTCTTATGAGCTAGTAACATCTACCTATCACATTTTCTAAATATGTTATAAAATTAGAATAGAGTGATTTTTCGTATTCATGAATATCTGTCGTCAAATATCATTATGTAATTTCCTGCCCTTAATTATCTATATTATTGCTCATATAAAACACACAATTCGTTTTAAACGATTATACCATGTGCGTTCCAACTTTCGAGAATAATATTTAAATTACCATTGCATACATAAATAGACTGTAAAAAGATTGTAGTACAAGTAGTACTGAATATTCATGATGATCTCTAGCTTGGCCACAGATTTCGGATTAGATCCCGAGTGATAGGTGACAATGGCAATAAGATTAAATAACCAACGAAAATGTAATATTCTATGTGTAGCAGGGGAGAATTTCCGTAAATCTGACAGCAGTGAGTAAGTCAGAAAATGAGGAGAGTATGTTTCGTTATAAAATCGAAGACAGTGCGAAGAGGACATTACTCAGAAGAGTTTAGCGATGGGGTTACTAATATCAAAACTGCTAGTAAACAAACATAAACAGCAATCGGTCATATATACGTGCCGAAGCTACACGCAAAAGATGGAGAGACTAATAAATGAGGCCGCTTAACGGGTAAGACTGTGTGAAAGGAGGGCTACATCAAATAATAAAAAAAAATAGCTCTGAGCATTATGGGACTTAACATCTGAGGTCATCAGTCCCCTAGAACTTAGAACTACTTAAACCTAAATAACCTAAGGACATCACATAACGCCCAGTCATCACGAGGCAGAGAAAATCCCAGACACCGCCGGGAATCGAACCAGGGAAGCCGGGCGTGGGAAGCGAGAACGCTACCGCACGACCACGAGCTGCGCACATATCAAATAATCGATGGGGATTGGAAAGCCATAGCAGAGTAAGTAGTAGAGAAGAGAGTTACGAGAATGTGGGACAGGTACTAGAAATGAGAGAAGTGATGGATTCCTCAATTTCACCAATTACTTTCAACTAACAACAGCAAATGTACGATTCAAGAACAACAGTAGGTATTACACGGAACAGGTCAGCAAACACAGGAAGATAGAATCTGAATTAAGTGTCTTGAGATACAGATTTCGAAAAAAATTTTTGTTGGTCATCAGTCTGCCACGAATTCCTTTCCTGTGTTAACCTCTTCATCTCAGAGTAGCACTTGCAACCTACGTCCTCAATTATTTGCTTGACGTATTCCAATCTCTGTCTTCCTCTACAGTTTTTGCACTCTACAGCTCCCTCTAATACCATGGAAGTCATTCCCTCATGTCTTAGCAGATGTGCTATCATCCTGTCCCGTCTCCTTATCAGTGTTTTCCACATACTCCTTTCCTCTCCGATTCTGCGTAGAACCTCCTCATTCCTTACCTTATCAGTCCACCTAATTTTCAACATTCGTCTATAGCACCACATCTCAAATGCTTCGATTCTCTTCTGTTCCGGTTTCCCCACAGTCCATGTTTCACTACCATACAATGCTGTACTCCAGACGTACATCCTCAGAAATTTCTTCCTCAAATTAAGGCTGGTATTTGATATTAGTAGACTTCTCTTGGCCAGAAATGACTTTTTTGCCATAGCGAGTCTGCTTTTGATCTCCTCCTTGCTCCGTCCGTCATTGGTTATTTTACTGCCTAGGTAGCAGAATTCCTTAACTTCATTGACTTCGTGACCATCAATCCTGATGTTAAGTTTCTCGCTGTTCTCATTTCTACTACTTCTCATTACCTTCGTCTTTCTCCGATTTACTCTCAAACCATACTGTGTACTCATTAGACAGTTCATTCCGTTCAGCAGATCATTTAATTCTTCTTCACTTTCACTCAGGATAGCAATGTCATCAGCGAATCGTATCATTGATGTCCTTTCACCTTGTATTTTTATTCCACTCCTGAACCATTCTTTTATTTCCATCATTGCTTCCTCGATGTACAGATTGAAGAGTAGGGGTGAAAGGCCACAGCCTTGCCTTACACCCTTCTTAATACGAGCACTTCGTTCTTGATCGTCCACTCTTATTATTCCCTCTTGCTTGTTGTACATATTGTATATGACCCGTCTCTCCCTACAGCTTACCCCTACTATTTTCAGAATCTCGAACAGCTTGCATCATTTTATACTGTCGAACGCTTTTTCCAGGTCGACAAATCGTATGAAAGTGTCTTGATTTTTCTTTAGCCTTGCTTCCATTATTAGCCGTAACGTCAGAATTGCCTCTCTCGTCCCTTTGCTTTTCCTAGAGCCATACTGATCGTCACCTAGCGCAATCTCAATTTTCTTTTCCATTCTTCTGTATATTATTCTTGTAAGCAGCTTCGATGCATGAGCTGTTAAGCTGATTGTGCGATACTTCTCGCACTTGTCAGCTCTTGCCGTCTTCGGAATTGTGTGGATGATGCTTTTCCGAAAGTCAGATGGTATGTCGCCAGACTCATATATTCTACACACCAACGTGAATAGTCGTTTTGTTACCACTTCCCCCAATGATTTTAGAAAGTCTGATGGAATGTTATCTATCCCTTCTGCCTTATTTGACCGTAAGTCCTCCGAAGCTCTTTTAAATTCCGATTCAAATACTGGATCCCATATCTCTTCTAAATCGACTCCTGTTTCTTCTTCTATCACATCAGACAAATCTTCGCTCTCATAGAGGCTTTCAATGTATTCTTTCCACCTACCTGTTGTCTCCTCTGCATTTAACAGTGGAATTCCCGTTGCAATCTTAATGTTACCACCATTGCTTTTAATATCACCAATGGTTGTTTTGACTTTCCTGTATGCTGAGTCTGTCCTTCCGACAACCATATCTTTTTCGATGTCTTCAGATTGTTCCTGCAGCCATTTCGTCTTAGCTTCCCTGCACTTCCTATTTATTTCATTCCTCAGCGACTTGTATTTCTGCGTTCCTGATTTTCCCGGAACATGTTTGTTCTTCCTCCTTTCATCAATCAACTGAAGTATTTCTTCTGCTATCCATGGTTTCTTCGCAGCTACCTTCTTTGTACCTGTGTTTTCGTTCCCAACTTCTGTGATGGCCCATTTTAGAGATGTCCATTCCTCTTCAACTGTACTGCCTGCTGCGCTATTCCTTATTGCTGTACCTATAGCGTTAGAGAACTTCAAACATATCTCGTCATTCCTTAGTACTTTCGTATCCCACTTCTTTGCGTATTGATTCTTCCTGACTAATGTCTTGAACTTCAGCCTACTCTTCATCATTACTATATTGTGATCTCAGTCTATATCTGCTCCAGGGTACGCCTTACAATCCAATATCTGATTTCGGAATCTCTGTCTGACCATGATGTATTCTAATTGAAATCTTCCCGTATCTCCCGGCCTTTTCCAAGTATACCTCCTCCTCTTGTGATTCTTGAACAGGGTATTCGCTATTAATAGCTGAAACTTGTTATAGAACTCAATTAGTCTTTCTCCTCTTTCATTCCTAGTCCCAAGCCCATATTCTCCTGTAACCTTTTCTTCTACTGCATTCCAGTCGCCCATGACTATTAGATTTTCGTCCCCCTTTACATACTGCATTACCCTTTCAATATCCTCATACACTTTCTCTATCTGTTCATATTCAGCTTGCGACGTCGGCGTGTATATCTGCACTATCGTTGTCGGTGTTGGTCTGCTGTCGATTCTGATTAGAACACACCCTCTGCCCTACCTTCCTATTCATAACGAATCCTACACCTGTTATACCATTTTCTGCTGCTGTTGATATTACCCGATACTCATCTGACCAAAAATCCTTGTCTTCCTTCCACTTCACTTCACTGACCCCTACTATATCTAGATTGAGCCTTTGCATTTCCCTTTTCAGATTTTCTGGTTTCCCTACCACGTTCAAGCTTCTGACATTCCACGCCCCGACTCGTAGAACGTTATCCTTTCGTTGATTATTCAATCTCTTTCTCATGGTAACCTCCCCATTGGCAGTCCCCTCCCGGAGATCCGAATGGGGGACTATTCCGGAATCTTTTGTCAATGGAGAGATCATCATGACACTTCTTCAATTACAGGCCACCTGTCCTGTGGATACACGTTACGTGTCTTTAATGCAGTGGTTTCCATTGCCTTCTGCATCCTCATGTCGTTGATCATTGCTGATTCTTCCGCCTTTAGGGGCAATTTCCCACCCCTAGGACAAGAGAGTGCCCTGAACCTCTATCCGCTCCTCTGCTCTCTTTGACAAGGCCGTTGGCAGAATGAGGCTGACTTCTTATGCCGGAAGTCTTCGGCCGCCAATGCTGATTATTTATCAAAATTTAGGCAGTGGCGGGAATCGAACCCGGGACCGAAGACGTTTTGATTATGAATCAAAGACGCTACCCTAGACCACGGTTACAACAAAATACTGCACTGTAAAGCGTACAAAAGAGCAGACACAGACTCACATCGTAACCTAGTAATGATGAAAAATAGATTGCATCTTATGAGAATCACCAAAAAGAATCATTTTGTAAAAAAGTGAGGTGGAGAAGTATTTAGGGATGATGATGGGATTTTGAGGTTCTTTGAGCCTGTAGATACTTTGATAATGAATCCACTAGACGGTTCAGTTGAGGATTAACGCAAAGGCTAGAAAGGGTCAACCACGGAAGATGGACACATAGTTACAAGGAAAGTAACTGCGAAGGAACCTCGTGTGACAACGAAGACCGTAAGAGAAGTGCTTTTGTTAAAAAGGATGTAATGGAACAGTGCAGTCTAGCTACAACTCAACTTGAATATCGCAGAAGCAGTGGTATAAATGGAAGTCAAGCAGCGGGACTAAAAGTTCAGAATGAGAGAGAATGCATTATGAAATTTGCTTATGACATTGCCAAGCTCAGTGAATGTCAGGGAGAACAGTGCAGTGAGCATAGAATATGGACTGAGAATTAACCAAAGAAATGAGGAGTAGCGGCAATAACATTATCGGTAAACTTAACTCCGAAACTGATACTACATAGTAGAAAAAGTGAACGAGTCCTGCTAACCTCTTAGTATTGTAAATCGAACAAGGAGGTTACAGGAAACAAATAGTACAAGCCGAGACAGGGTTCCTCGTTGAAGGAAGTCTTCACTTGCTGAAGAGATTCCAGAGACCAGCTTTGTTTGGAAGTAAATCATACACCGTTGGAAAATTGAAAACATAATAAGTTGAACGTTACAGATTAATGCTGTAATTTGGATGAACTGATAAGGTATGAAGTGAAGAGTTAATCCAAAGAAGCAGTGAGGAAACGGAGATGTAGGAATTAGTAGACAGGACTGTTCGATAAGGAATAAGGTATCAGTGAACCGGAGGTATATATTAATCAGTTCCATCTGTAAAAGTGCAATGGAGCTTTCAATGGAGATGCAAACAGTCTATAAAATAGCTCGGATACAAGGTTTTCGGTCTCATCAAAATTTTTAGAATACTGTTCTTGTCATTCTTTCAGGGCCACAATCAATTGCTGATACCACCGTTTTCCTTTGACGCCAGTGAGCTTAGGAAAACAGATTGTGTTTTCCGCCGGAATTTGACCGTTCAACAACGAGAATTTACTTTTTAAATGCATCCCCATCAGAAATAAACTAGTTCTCACCCTGAAATTTCTTTTAGTGTGGCAGTGAACATGCGATGTCTCCAATACATTCTGGATGTCCATACGCTATGTATCCGGACACCTGGCTGAAAATGACTCACAATGACTTGGCGCCCTCCAATGGTAATGCTGGAATTCAGCATGGTGTTGGCCCTCCTTTAACCTTGATGACGGCTTCCACTCTCGCAGGCATATGTTCAATCAGATGCTGTAAAGTTTTTTGGGGAATGGCAGGCAATCTTCATGGACTGCTGCACCGAAGAGAGGTATCTATGACGGATGTTGACGCCTGGCACGAAGTCTGCGTTCCTGAACATCTCAGTTGTGTTCTATAGGATTCAGATCAGGACTCTGCGCAAGACAATCGATTACAAGAAAGTTATTGTCGTGTAACCACTCCGCCAAACGCCGCGCATTATGAATAAGCGCTCGACCGTGTTGAAAGATGCAATCGCCATCCCCGATTTGCCCTTCAACAGTGGGAAGCAAGAATGTGCTATAAACATCAGTGTAGGCCTTTGCTGTGATTAGTGCCACGCGAAACAACAAGGGTTGCAAGCCCCCTCCATGAGACACACGACCACACCATAACACCACGACCTCCGAATTTTACTCTTGGCACTACACACGCTGTGAGATGACGTTCACCGGACGTTCGTCATACCCACACTCTGCCCTGCGGTAGCCACATTGTGTATCGTGATTCGTCACTCCACATAACGTTTTTCCACAGTTCAGTCGTCCAATGTTTATGCTCCTTACATCAAGCTAGGCATCGTTTGGCCTTTACCGGCGTGATGTGTGGCTTATGAGCAGCTGCTCGACCATGAAATATAAGTTTTCTCACCTCCCGCCTAACTATCGTTGTACTTGCAGTAGATCGTTTTGCAGTTTGGAATTCCTGTGTGATGGTCTGGATAGATGTCTGGCTATTACACATTACGACCCTCTCAACTGTCGGCGGTCTCTGTCAGTCAACAGACGAGATCGGCCTGTACGCTTTTGTGCTGTACGTGTCCCTTCACTATCACATCCGAAACAGTGGACCAAGGGATGTTTAGGAGTGTGGCAATCACGTAGAGACGCATGACACAAGTGACACCCAATCACGTGATCATGTTCGAAGTCCGTGAGTTCCGCGGAGCGCCCCTTTCTGCTCTCTCACGATGTCTAATGACTACTGAGGTCGCTGATATGTAGTACCTGGGAGCACGTGACATCAAATTGCACCTAATATTAAAAACGTATGTGTTTTAGGGTGTCCGGATACTTTTGATCACATAGTGTATTTCCGTTCCTGTTTTTCTTTTCCCTTCATAAATCCAACAATAGCGGACATGCCCTTTAACTGCGAAGTTTTATACAAGGTCTCCACACTCTTTGGTCAGTTCCATCGATAAATGTTGCAGCTGACAGTGGCATATTCTGCGCGACTACAGAAAAGTTATTGTTATTATCACCAGTTTCACCACGTAGCTGCAATTACAGCAAAACGTGCATCATAATGGATACCGTACTTCGATCGTTGTAATTTTTTGCTCCTTCAACATGTACCAAATCTTTAAATTCTTTCTGAGTGGTATTGTAATGTCGCTGCGCAAGAAATTTGTGGTAGCCATCGTTAGGGGACAGTATATCGAATTTAGATTTTAAGAATTCTCATCTTTCTCCTATATCATTCCTATTCACTTTTAAAGGCTTATGATGATAAGTCGTTAGAATGTCCTTTTTTATGCAATCGGGCGCTGGTCCTATGAACTTCTTCAGTATCACGAAGAAATAGCGAAAGGTCAACAGCGCTTACACCACGATTCTGACAAACTGAAGAAAGTGATGCCGAAAGAAATATGTAGCACCGCAGTTCCACAGGAACTGTCACTTTGTACCGAGTACATCCGGGAAGTACCGAGCAAAGCCGAAAAAGGCCGAGCCTCAGCCCGCATGTCGTGCTTGCTTGCAGTTCAGCACTCATGGCCGACCCTGCTGTAGCGGGTGACAGATTGCCAAAAGAATCAACTAAAAATTAACTAAAGGCATTCGGTGTAAGTGCGACTCGGAGAGTTAGAGGCTGACAAAATAGAGGATGTCGTTGGTACTCGCATCAAACCAGTTAGAAAAGGAATCCGTCCCAATGGTATTCTGAGATGAAAAGATTTCCTGTGGAACTGCGGTGTTGCATATTTCTTTCGGCATCACTTTCATCAGTTTGTCAGAATCGTGGTGTCAGCGCTGTTAACCTTTCGCTATCTCTTCGTGATACTAAAGAAGTTCATAGGACCAGTGCCGTAAGAGGACTGAACTTCCTGTAAAGCAACTGCCTTCTGCTCTTTATCAGGAAAGTAAAGTTAATTTAGTCGCCTTGTGATGTCACAATGTCCAGGGGTGGAAAAATTTCATCGCTACATTATAATAGGGTAATCAGAGACTGTGAAGCCTTTGAGGCTAGTACTGATATTAATTAAATTTGTCTGTAATTGGCTTCATGAAATTATGTGCGTGTGAGGGCAAAAGAGAGACAGAAAGCCGATACCAATAATGCACTGGTGTAGAAGTAATGCCCACAATTTTTGCTGGCCACAATTCCTGTATTCAGAAGTTGAAAAGGAGCCCTACATGCCAAGTTTTCATAGTCTTATCTTCAGTTGGGATAGGGCAATCTCAAAGAGACGTTACACTCTAGAAGCCGAAAAAATAAACTCCAGGATTATTATTCTCTTCAGGACTCTATTATCTTTTATGATGTTGTTTCTTAAATAAAAAACACAACAATATTGTACGCCATAAATGAATCATGGTCGTCAGCAGCAAAAGTGAATGCTGACTCACTGGATCTACCGTCGCTGCAACTGAACGTATACTATCGTTCAGTTTTCAGACTGCTTTTTCCACGCAACACAAGTAAAAATAGCATACTTAACATACTCCTGGAAATATTTGGTTTACCGGCTGTAAATAAAGAGCGAGAGAGAGAATACGAGCTCACTTCCTGCCTCGTCTCTCTTTCTCTGTCTATGTCTCAAAAAAAAAAAAAAAAAAAAAAAAAAAAAAAAAAAAAAAAAAAAAAACCACAAACAAAGACACACACACACACACACACACACACACACACACACACACACACACACACATACACAAACAAACAAACAAACACACACACACACACATACACATACACAAACACACCCAGACACATACATATTTCAGTTTAGTACCAGTTTTAAGCAACCTGGAATATGCCGCAGAGGAACCCAGAACATGCGACGGAAACTAACTGCTGACTAGCAGCAAGAGCTCCCAGGACTATTATTTGTGAAACCTCGAATCCATGTTGCCACTCGCCTCAATTCTCTTTGCGCCTTGCTTTCGGTTCTGAATGTCACGATTACAAAAAATCTGAACGCAGAACGTATTCACATGTATCTGCATCTTACCTGCCTGACAGCAATGTTCCACATAATGAATACTCTTTCAGTGATGTGAATACACTCACCCTAATGTGGTCTCTTTGTTGGCAGGAGCATATTCTCGTATTGCCGATTAGGTGGTGTGCATCGTGGTCTTTCTCAAAAATGCCGACACGTAACAGTGGCCTCACTAACTAGTAAATTGTCCCATGGCTTTTTGGTTCCTAGACACACTGACGGAAAAACTCGCAGCCCGAGAAGGAGTTGTGCGATGTAAATGAAAGTTGGTAGGCGGGTTTCTACACCTGAAAGATTATGTGTATCAAATTTCTTGCCAGTCCTGTATGAGAATTCAAATCAGGTTTGCTTTAAAGCTTATCTAAAATGGTCGTCAGTTACCTATGAGATTAGACGCTGTGAGTTAGTCAGGATTGCCTCTAAAGCGACAAAGACGTCATTATCAACACCTCACTGAGTTTGAACAAGGTCACGCAGTGGGGCTACAAGAAGATGGCTATTCTTTCTGCCATACTGTGGCAGCGGTGGTTACGAGAACGTACGGCCGCAAGAAGACAGGGCTCGGGACGGCCACGTGGCATTACCGAAAGGGAAGACCATCGTGTTCGCAGTATGACTCTGACGCATTGTACTTCATCTGCAACAGCAATCTGAGCAGCAGTTGGTATCACAGCTACACAACGAACTGTTACAAATCGGTTACTTCATTGACAACTCCGAGCCAGAAGCCCTGTAGCGTGCACTTCACAGAATCAAACCACCACCACATGCGGTTTCAGTGGTGACAAGCGAGAGCTCATTAGAAGGCATGGTTGAGGACTGCTGCGCATTCTGATGAAAACTAATTCTACCTCGGTGCCAGTAATGCTTGTGTGTTGGTTGGAAGTAGCCCAGTTGAGGGCCTCCAACCAGCCTCTCTACATGCTGGACACATCGGACCTACACCTGGAGCTATGGTCTGGGGTGCGATTTTCTATGACAGTAGGAGCGCCCTCGTTATTATCCCACGCAAAAAAAAAAAATGGCTCTGAGCTCTATGAGACTTAACTTCTGAGGTCATCAGTCCCCTAGAACTTAGAACTACTTAAACATAACTAACCTAATGACATCACAAACATCCATGCCCGAGGCAGGATTCGAACCTGCGACCGTAGCGGTCGCGCGGCTCCAGACTGTAGCGCCTAGAACCGCTCGCCACTCCGGCCGGCCTATCCCACGCACCCTGACTGCAATTTTGTACGTCAGTCTTGTGATTCGACCCACTGCGCTGCCGTTCAGAACAGCATTCCAGTGGGTGTTTTCCACCAGGATAACGCTCGTCCACATATCACTGCTGTAACCCAACAGAGTGTCGAAATGTGGCATTGGACTGCTCGATCACCAGTTCTGTCTTCAATCCAGAACATATGGGACGGATCGGACTATGATTCCAGCGTCATCCACAAGCAGATTTATCCGGCCAAGTGCAACAGACATGGAACGCCAACCCACGAACTGACATCCGGCACCTGTACTACACATTTCCTGCAGGTTTCCACGCCTACATTCAACATTCAGGCGGTTCCCATAGCTGTCCGGCGCGTCCCAGAGTCGATGGTCGTTCAGGCTCAGTTGTAAACGGGATCACTACTGAAGGTAGTTCTACTCCAGTCAGATTTCAGGCCGAAGGCGTATCTGGGGACGCCCCGGACAGTGGTGGGATAGGGACTCATTGTTTGTCTTGCGCGACACCCTTACAGCACAGCGGTACATCGATGATATTCGACGCCCTGTTTTGTTGCCATTCATGGCAAGCCATCCTCAGCTTAAATTTCAGCAAGATATATAGCCTATGTCAGTCCGAACAATTATTACAGTATCGTGTAAAAAATTGAAGCAAATCGATCAAGAAATTTTCAAGATTTTTGGCAACAACGTTAAAAAACGAGGTGTTCTATGTTTTTTTTTTTGTTTTTTTTTTTTTTTTGTCATGAGTCTACTGACCGGATTGATGCGGCCCGCCACGAATTCCGTTCCTGTGCTAACCTCTTCATCTCAGAGTAGCACTTGCAACCTACGTCCTCAATTATTTGCTTGACGTATTCCAATCTCTGTCTCCCTCTACGGTTTTTGCCCTCTACAGCTCCCTCTAGTACCATGGAAGTCATTCCCTCGTGTCTTAGCAGATGTCCTATCATCCTGTCCTCCTTATCAGTGTTTTCCACATATTCCTTTCCTCTCCGATTGTGCGTAGAACCTCCTCATTCCTTACCTTATCAGTCCACCTAATTTTCAACATTCGTCTATAGCACCACATCTCAAATGCTTCGATTCTCTTCTGTTCCGGTTTCCCCACAGTCCATGTTTCACTACCATACAATGCTGTACTCCAGACGTACATCCTCAGAAATTTCTTCCTCAAATTAAGGCCGGTATTTGATATTAGTAGACTTCTCTTGGCCAGAAATGCCTTTTTTGCCATAGCGAGTCTGGTTTCGATGTCCTCCTTGCTCCGTCCGTCATTGGTTATTTTACTGCCTAGGTAGCAGAATTGACTTCGTGACCATCAATCCTGATGTTAAGTTTCTCGCTGTTCTCATTTCTACTACTTCTCATTACCTTCTTCTTTCTCCGATTTACTCTCAAACCATACTGTGTACTCATTAGACTGTTCATTCCGTTCAGCAGATCATTTAATTCTTCTTCACTTTCACTCAGGATAGCAATGTCATCAGCGAATCGTATCATTGATATCCTTTCACCTTGTATTTTAATTCCACTCCTGAATTATTCTTTTATTTCCATCATTGCTCCCTCGATGTACAGATTGAAGGGTAGGGGCGAAAGGCTACAGCCTTGTCTTACACCCTTCTTAACACGAGCACTTCGTTCTTGATCGTCCACTCTTATTATTCCCTCTTGGTTGTTGTACATATTGAATATGACCCGTCTCTCCCTATAGCTTACCCCTACTTTTTTCAGAATCTTGAACAGCTTGCACCATTTTACATTGTCGAACGCTTTTTCCAGGTCGACAAATCGTATGAAAGTGTCTTGATTTTTCTTTAGCCTTGCTTCCATTATTAGCCGTAACGTCAGAATTGCCTCTCTCGTCCCTTTACTTTTCCTAAAGCGAAACTGATCGTCACCTAGCGCATTCTCAATTTTCTTTTCCATTCTTGTGTATATTATTCTTGTAAGCAGCTTCGATGCATGAGCTGTTAAGCTGATTGTGCGATAATTCTCGCAATTGTCAGCTCTTGCCATCTTCGGAATTGTGTGGATGATGCTTTTCCGAAAGTCAGATGGTATGTCGCCAGACTCATACATTCTACACACCAACGTGAATAGTCGTTTTGTTACCACTTCCCCCATTGATTTTAGAAATTCTGATGGAATGTTATCTATCCCTTCTGCCTTATTTGACCGTAAGTCCTCCAAAGCTCTTCACCCTCATAGAGGCTTTCAATGTATTTTTTCCACCTATCTGCTCTCTCCTCTGCATTTAACAGTGGAATTCCCGTTGCAATCTTAATGTTACCACCGTTGCTTTTAATGTCACCAATGGTTGATTAGACTTTCCTGTATGCTGAGTTTGTCCTTCCGACAATCATATCTATTTCGATGTCTTCACATTTTTCCTGCAGCCACTTCGTCTTAGCTTCCCTGCACTTCCTATTTATTTCATTCCTCAGCGACTTGTATTTCTGTATTCCTGATTTTCCCGGAACATGTTTGTACTTCCTCCTTTCATCAATCAACTGAAGAATTTCTTCTGTTATCTATGGTTTCTTCGCAACTACCTTCTTTGTACCTATGTTTTCCTTCCCAACTTCTGTGATGGCCCTTTTTAGAGATGTCCATTCCTCTTCAACTGTACTGCCTACTGCTCTATTCCTTATTGCTGTATCTATGGCGTTAGAGAACTTCACATGTATCTCGTCATTCCTTAGTACTTCCGTATCCCACTTCTTTCCTGCCTAATGTCTTGAACTTCAGCCTACTCTTCATCACTACTATATTGTGATCTGAGTCTATATCTGCCCCTGGGGACGCCTTACAATCCAGTATCTGATTTCGGAATCTCTGTCTGACCGTGATGTAACCTAATTGAAATCTTCCCGTATCTCCCGGCCTTTTCCAAGTATACCTCCTCCTCTTGTGATTCTTGAACAGGGTATTCGCTATTACTAGCTGAAACTTGTTACAGAATTCAATTAGTCTGTTTCCTCTATCATTCCTCATGCCAAGCCCATATTCTCCTGTAACCTTTTACTTCTACCCCTCCCCCTACAACTGCATTCCAGTAGCCCATGACTAATAGATTTTCGTCCCCCTTTACATACTGCATTACCCTTTCAATATCCTCATACACTTTCTCTATCTGAAACTTCCTAGCAGATTAAAACTGTGTGCCCGACCGAGACTCGAACTCGGGACCTTTGCCTTCCGCGGGCAAGTGCTCTACCATCTGAGCTACCGAAGCACGACTCACGCCCGGTACTCACAGCTTTACTTCTGCCAGTATCTCGTCTCCTACCTTCCAAACTTTACAGAAGCTCTCCTGCGAACCTTGCAGAACTAGCACTCCTGAAAGAAAGGAAGGTAGGAGACGAGATACTGGCAGAAGTAAAGCTGTGAGTACCGGGCGTGAGTCGTGCTTCGGTAGCTCAGATGGTAGAGCACTTGCCCGCGAAAGGCAAAGGTCCCGAGTTCGAGTCTCGGTCGGGCACACAGTTTTAATCTGCTAGGAAGTTTCATATCAGCGCACACTCCGCTGCAGAGTGAAAATATCATTCTGGAAACATCCCCCAGGCTGTGGCTAAGCCATGTCTCCGCTTATCCTTTCTTTCAGGAGTGCTAGTTCTGCAAGGCTCGCAGGAGAGCTTCTGTAAAGTTTGGAAGGTAGGAGACGAGATACTGGCAGAAGTAAAGCTGTGAGTACCGGGCGTGAGTCGTGCTTCGGTAGCTCAGATGGTAGAGCACTTGCCCGCGCAAGGCAAAGGTCCCGAGTTCGAGTCTCGGTCGGGCACACAGTTTTAATCTGCTAGGAAGTTTCATATCAGCGCACACTCCGCTGCAGAGTGAAAATCTCATACTTTCTCTATCTGTTCATCCTCAGCTTGCGACATCGGTATGTATATCTGAACTATCGTTGTCGGTGTTGGTCTGCTGATTCTGATTAGAACAACCTGGTCATTGAACTGTTCACAGTAACACACCCTCTGCCCTACCTTCCTATTCATAACGAATCCTACATCTGTTATACCATTTTCTGCTGCTGTTGATATTACCCGATACTCATCTGACCAGAAATCCTTGTTTTCCTTCCACTTCACTTCACTGACCCCTACTATATCTAGATTGAGCCTTTGCATTTCCCTTTTCAGATTTTCTAGTTTCCCTACCACGTTCAAGCTTCTGACATTCCACGCCCCGACTCGTAGAACGTTATCCTTTCGTTGATTATTCAATCTTTTTCTCATGGTAACCTCCCCCTTGGCAGTCCCCTCCCGGAGATTCGAATGGGAGGAACCTTTTGCCAATGGAGAGATCATGACACTTCTTCAATTACAGGCCACCTGTCCTGTGGATACACGTTACGTGTCTTTAATGCAGTGGTTTCCATTGCCTTCTGCATCCTCATGTCGTTGATCATTGCTGATTCTTCCGCCTTTAGGGGCAATTTACCACAGCTAGGACAAGAGAGTGCCCTGAACCTCTATCCGCTCCCCCGCCCTCCTTGACAAGGCCGTTGGCAGAATGAGGCTGACTTCTTATGCCGTAAGTCTTCGGCCGCCAATGCCAATTATTTGTCAAAATTTAGGCAGCGGCGGGGATCGAACCCGGGACCGAAGACGGTTTGATTATGAATCAAAGACGCTACCCCTATACCACGGGTCTATGGTAGTATAGGTTTTTTTTCGGGGGGTGTAGTCCTTCCCTTCAGACACTGTCTTATTAATTTCTTCACTACAGCAACTACAGCAATGAAATTTACGAGCACATTCATTGGCAGCACTGTTGGTCCAGTTGTTTCCAACATTTTTGACAACAGGTATTTCAGACAGACAGGAAAAGAGCAGCTCTTTGGTACTGCCGTGTGATAGATAATTTCGTAGACTGTACCCACAGCGATGTGTAGTTAGGTATATTTCTGATACCTCTCAATAATATCAGTCTAAATATTCATTCCCCTGAGAAGAATTAGGGAAATGGGGATCACATTGCCTTGTCCAGAAAAACATTATTCTTCCATAAGAAATATACCGTTCAAAAATAAACAAGAAGTACGGTTTAAATCTGTGCGAACGGCGCAAATTGATGAAGCGGTCGAGTTAATTTAGCTACAGTCAGATTGTAACCTCCCCCTCACTTATCGACCATAATGACAGTGAAAAATTAAACCGCGTGTACCTAAATGGAAATTTGGGAAAAGCAATCGTCATCGAAGTTAATCTGTCGGGAAAGAGGGAGGAAGGGTTACATCTAAATGAAAGAAAAAATGCAAATGAAACTGGTGTAAATTAATTTTGAAAAAGGGTAAAGTTAATGAAGAAAGTAAATGTGCCGTCGTTACATTAGCAATTAACTGGCGTTAATTAGATATTTGAGATTTGGGGAAAATTACGATCGCCAGTCCTATGGACTGAATAAGAAAGGTTAAATGCACATACAATTAGCACTGTTGTTGTGTGAAAACTGAATGTTTGACAGAAGTAATAAATTTCTCTACACTCTGACCTAATTTAGCAAAAGAATTTAAAAAAACGGAAAATTGAAGGTTAATTGACTGAATTTAAAAGTGATCTTTGTTTCTGAAGCAGTACGATATTAAATAACATAAGGTTAGTCTTGGGCTACCTCAACAATCATCTCAAAAGCAACTCGAATCTACGCAATTTAGAAATAAGAGATTTATCTTTGAAACTGAATTAAATGATTTTGAATAATTAACAATAGTAAAATTTAGTACGTACCAAGCTGAGCTGCAGTGACAAGTCAGCTAAAATATGGTAACAAAACTCACACTCTTAATTTGTGCTTGTGTAATCTAAATATAGTTCTGAAACTTCCTGGCAGATTAAAACTGTGTGCCGGACCGAGACTCGAACTCGAGACCTTTGCCTTTCGCGGGCAAGTGCTCTACCATCTGAGCTACCGTAGCACGACTCACACCCGGCACTCACAGCTCTACTTCTGCCAGTATCTCGTCTCCTACCTTCCAAACTTTACAGAAGCTCTCCTGCAAACCTTGCATAACTGCAAGGTATGCAGGAGACCAGAAGTAAAGCTGTGAGTGCCGGGCGTGAGTCGTGCTTCGGTAGCTCAGATGGACAGTCGTGCTCAGGCACTCGGCCAGTGCACATCGCGCGGTGACGGGCGGTAGCGCGGGCCAGTGTTTACGTCGCGAGCAGTGCTGCGGTGGAGAGCTGCGCAGCGTGTGCGAGCGCTGTTAACGTTTGTTTCTGTACCACTGTTGTAAGTAAGATGTCGACAATTAACAGAGCGAACAGCGTTCAGTGTGTTTTCGATCGTGCTGCCTTGCGACCGACGGCTTTCGAAATCCATGAGTGGATTTTTGAGGATCTGAAATTGCCGGAAGATATAGTCGACACGTTCCAGTTGGACTTTGTGCAGTACTCATTATTTATCAAATTTATTTCGAGTGACACTTATGAGAAATTCGTTGAGGAGCATGCTGGTGTGAGACCATTTCGTCATAATGATGGCAGTATTAGCAATGTCCAAATCGTGCCTTCGGGATACGGAGTGAGAACCGTCAGGGTATTTAATGTGCCACCTGAGTGCCCTAATGACCTGATAGCACGTTCTCTGTCACTGTACGGCGTTGTTTTGTCGGTTACCAATGAAAAATGGTCGAGTGCATATCGCTACCAAGTTAACAGCGGGGTGCGAAGTGTCCGTGTGGACTTAAAAAAGCATATACCTTCGTATGTTACCATTGGCGGCTGTCGTGCACAGGTAACTTACATTGGACAACCCCCTACCTGTTCGATCTGCCATTCAACAGAACATCTGCGGATGAACTGTACACGTCGACGTCCATTTCAACTTCCACGGGAACGTCCTGCAGACGGTAGTGAAAAGTTTGTTCCGCTATTGAGTGAGGTAGTCGCGGGGACGGTACCACCACCTCGGCAGCCGGAACGTGTTAGCGAGGAGGAGATACCAGTTCAGGTGGAATGCAGTGCCCAAGATATTTGCGGTAGGACGGACGTCGATCCGGCACCGTCATCCTCACCGGGGCAGTTACCGCTGGATAACAACGATGCGCCAGCCACCTCTGAAACTAAGCCGTGTGAGATACAGGAGCGGGTGCAGATCAGTTTGCCTGAACCGCCCCTATCGGTAGAGACTGCAGCAGACACGAAGAAAGGCCGCCGAAGGAGAAGCAAAGGGAATAGTAGCAAAGAGGAAAAGTCGGATGATTGAGACCCGTACACATGTCAGAAAGTGGCAGCGAGACTGAACCTCAATCTTCTTGCTCCGTGCGCTGCGAGGACACCGCGAGGCAAGAACGCATTCGTGAACAGACCAAACACCTGAAGGCACTACTGAGCGCTGAGAGGGAACTGAGCACCGTAACGGCTAAGAGGAAGAGCGGGCAGAGCAGCGAGCAGCTGCAGCAGCGCTCCCGCAGGAACTCGCTGACGTCCGTCGCAGCCCCGCGTGGTGGTCAGGCGGACGCGACCACGTTGACAGACTCAGCCGGCGGTGGCGGGCAGGGCGGCGCGCGCACCGCGCAGCACCCCGACAGCAATGAGCCGTGGTGGCAGCAGGACGAGGAGATGCAGCAGTAGCTCCTCCCGCGCATGACCATCGCGCTGCGACATTTCCACTCTCTGAGTACTCCAGACGTTCCCAACGAGTTTGATTCAAAGACGACGAGAAGGACGATCCAACACAGAGCTCATTGTCCTCTGAACCATCATGTGCGATAGCCAAACCTACAACGTTACCACACTTAACGTCAATAGAATTCAAAGTGCAGTGAAACTCCGTTCGCTAACTGATTTCTTGTATGGTACCAGCGTTGACATTGCCCTCCTACAGGAGGTAGTCACAGTCTTAGAAGTGCCTGGTTACGTTCTCATTGATAACATCAACCTCCAGGATGCTGTAGGCACTGCCATACTTCTGCGTGACGGTATACCATTTACGGATGTGCAGCGGCTGCCTAGTGGTCGTGGCATTTCTCTTCGAGTGAATGGTGTGCAGATTGTTAACGTGTACGCTCCCTCAGGTAGCACTCATAAGAGAGATCGCTCAACATTTTATAAAAACGAGGTTCCCATTCTTCTTAGCGCTTATCGTGCACATCTCATCCTCGGTGGTGACTTCAATTGTGTGCTTAACGACAGAGACCAAACTCCTCACACGAACAGATGTATCGAACTTGAACATTTAATTCATGGCATGCGTCTTCACGATACATGGCAACAACTGCACGGTGAACGGGTAGCGTACACCTTCGTAACTAGTCATTCTGCCAGTCGGTTGGATAGGATCTATGTGTCCGAGGCCCTCCAGCGGCACGCTGTGAACTGTGACATAGCTCCTGTCAACATCTCCGACCATTGTGCGTATCAGTGTTACCTTAACCTACACCGCCAGCAAATATACCGCGGGAAAGGCTACTGGAAATTGAATGTCAGCCTTCTGCAGGATGCCCAACTTGAAGAGGAGGTGAACATGACGTGGCAACAGCTCCAGCGGCAACGACGTCGTTACGATAGCGCTCTCCAGTGGTGGACTCAGTGTGCTAAGCCTAAATTACGCCTCACCGTCATGAGTTACGCCCGACAAAAAAGCTTTTGGCAGAAACAGACTATTGAGTTTTATTATCGCTGTTTGAGAGAACTGTACAGTCGCGCTAACAATCCTTCTGGCGATATCGACATCAAGATCAAACGATATAAAGCGAAAATCACGGCGATACAACGCCAACGAATGCAAGGCATCATCGTGCGAGCCCACCCAAAGGACGTTGCCGCCGAAGAACGGGCCTCTCTGTACCACATCCTGAGAACGACGAAACGGTGTAAAGCCATGTTGATTGAAGCCGTTGTTGATGACGCTGAGAATGCCATCACGAAGCAACGTGACATCATCTCGCACGTCTACGACTATTATAGTCAACTTTACAAGAAGCAAGCCGTTGATGAACACTCGTGCGACGATTTTCTTAGGACCTTGAGCTGTCGCTTGTCGCAACAGGATACTGCAAATCTGGAATCTCTTTTCACAGAGGACGAAATCCGACTGGCGGTCCACAGTGCAAAGAAAGGGAAGTCACCAGGACCCGACGGTCTCAGCGCTGAGTTTTACCAGCGTTACTGGAACCTCCTCGGTCCTACACTCCTCGAGATAGCGAATGAACTCTGGCACCTGGAAGTTATACCCAAGGCATTTACGGAAGGTATCATCCTGCCCTTACCGAAAAAAGGGAACAGCAGGAAGGTCGAAAACATGCGACCCATCACACTCCTGAATGCCGATTTCAAAATCATCACCAGATCGATTAAGCTAAGGATGCAAACCGTTATGTACAAGGTTTTGGGCAGTTACCAGTACAGTGCAGTGCAAGGCCGAAGTGCAATCTCAGCAGCCTGCGATTTGAGGGACATCATCTGTTCGTATGCTGAAACCAAAGGACAGGGCGCTCTGATCTTTCTAGATTTTGAGAAGGCTTATGACCGTGTACGTCATGACTTCCTCTTTAAAAGCATGAAGAAACTAGGTTTTGGACTTCATCTCATAGAATTAATTCGCAAACTTACTACAAACGCCTCTTCACGGATTCTCATTAATGGCCATTTTACAAAAGAAGTTTCCATTGAGCAATCCGTCCGCCAAGGATGTCCTCTGTCAATGATTTTGTACGCCATTGCAGTGGAGCCGCTACTGAACAACTTGGCGCATAGCGGGATCGAACTTAGCGTCCAGTCTGTCACTATCCCATGCATTGCGTATGCTGACGATGTATGCGTAACTGTGTCATCATCGCAACAACTTCTGTCAGCGGAAACTCTTTTACAAAAATTCACGTTTCTTTCAGGAGCAATACTCAATAGAACTAAAACCACAGCTTTGCAGATCGGTGGCGGTATCGGAGACATATCCCATGTTACCTGGTGCAAGGTCAAGGATTCTCACACAACCCTCGGTGTTACTTTTGAGGCCAAACCAGACACATTCCTGACGAAGAACTGGTCACACATGCTTAATAAATTACGTGCTGCTTTGATACTTCACTCCGACCGTGACTTGAACATACTACAGAAAGTTAAGACCATCGAGATCGCCATTACGAGCAAGATGACTTATTTGGCGCAAATTCTTCCAATCTCCGACCATCTAGCCAAGAGTATACAACAAGCGTTATGTTGGTTTCTTTTTAGGGGGCACATTTTCAAAGTTCAATTCGATACCTTAACCTTACCTTCGTTCAAAGGTGGCCTTAACCTCATTAAAGTACACAAAAAATGTGTCACCCTGCTCCTAAATCGCATCAGGAAGGAGTTCCGTACCCGGAGGACCAGTATCATCACAAACCTCATTCAGCGGTGGAAGCCTCATAGCCTTGACCCACCCGTTAATATCGCCGGCATTCCACTTTCTTACCGACATGTGCGACTGTACTACATGGAAATGAGCTACATTCGACACAACATCGTCGATAACGGAAGCCTGACGAACAGGAAGCTTTATGGCCTTCTCACGACAACAAACCACAGGAATCGTCTCGAAGAAAAACATCCACATACACATTGGAGTATAGTATGGCGGAATGTGCACAGCGACGTGTTACCGTCACGCGTCATAGCCGACTGGTATCTAACAGTCAACGATAAAGTAGCAACGAATGAAAAGCTACATAAAATTGGCCTTCATCCAACGCCCAACTGTGACGCATGCGGAAGGGTCGATACGCTTCTTCATAGGTTCACGTGCGGACATGCAGAAGAAATTACTACATTTCTTCGTCAACGATTGTCGGTGATAGACCGTACGACGCCCTGTGGTGTAGATCTTTTAGAGATCATTCAGCCACAAAAACTGAGATATCCACGAGCAAAAAACAACGCTGCAACGTGGATCATGGGCCACACAGCATCGTTTATTATGCAGAATAGGCATGCTACTTTCCTCGACTATTATTCTTACATAGAAATTGAACACTTTAAAATGAGACAACACTGTGACTACAGGAGGATATTTGGAAATATGCTGAACATCATAATTAACGGTTAAATGCTTCAAATACAATCTTTCGGATCGCAGAGGTTGCCAGTGACCTGTATGTATGACTCCCATTTGCTTCCTGGGACTTTAGCACTTGCCGCAATTTTACGATACTATTCAGATGCTCACCAATGCAGAAGGCATTTTTTCTTTCCCATTTTCGCTTTCACATTTCCCTTCTCTCGCAGAGCGAGCGGAGCAACCTTCCTTCAATTATGAAGTGATAGTCTTTTGTGCACCATAACAATTTCTGTTTACTACTTAGTCAAAAAAAAAAAAAAAAAAAAAAAAAAACCTCAAGAAGACATTTCATTTCTTATATTGCGCTACGGCAGCCTAGCAATGATATACACTTTGTTCATTCTTTCTTATTACGAATTGGCGCAAATGTTAAAAAAAAAAAAAAAAAAAAAAAAAAAAAAAAAAAAAAAAGATGGTAGAGCACTTGCCCGCGAAAGGCAAAGGTCCGGAGTTCGAGTCTCGTCCGGCACACAGTTTTAATCTGCCAGGAAGTTTCATATCAGCGCACACTCCGCTGCAGAGTGAAAATCTCATTCTAAATATAGTTCTGTTTGTTTATTGTAGTCAGCTATGAATACTTTAAGTGAACTTTGAAATTAAAGCAGTGAAATGGAATGATATTACTTTAATGCTGGCATTTGAATTTCACCGACACTCGGATTCATTTCGGAAAAAGAAGGGACCCTGCTTGGTAATGCGATTGGGCAATGAGCAACAAAGGTTCATGCTAAGTTGCTGTGTTTTAGTGATGCAAATGGAACGGCTTGAAAAGGTGAGGTCTGCCATACAGTTCTAAAACTTAACGTGTTTTCAGTCTTCCTTGTTGGTTGATTGAAGGTTTGAAGTCGTCGACCGTGGAGGTGGCGACAGTCACTCATTGTCGGCCGTCGCTGTTGCAGAAGCTGGATGTTGGCGCACCTTCTTCTCGACACGGTCACCAGGCGAAACGGGCTCTTGATGTGTGCCAGCTAATGTTTCCCGTCCGCGACACCGTGCCAGAAACTATCATAGCAAGTCGAGTGCAATTACATGCTGCGAAACCCCGAAAGCGCGGCAACTCGCGCGAGCGTCACTCAACACACCTGCTCCACCGCCCTACTCCAGCCAGACTCTGCTCTGCCCGCGCTCCACGCGGCAGAGTTAACACTACCAAAGGTCATAAACACTTTGGTTCTCCACACGACCTATCGGTGTAATCATTCAATGACATAGTTTTCCTTAGGCAAGACCCAGCGTAAAACTACAAATAATATATACAAAACAAACCAATTATACTTCGAAATAAATGCATATATATATATATATATATATATATATATATATATATATATATATATATATATATATATATATAGAGAGAGAGAGAGAGAGAGAGAGAGAGATAGAGAGAAAAAGAGAGAGAGAGAGAAATTTTAAAATTATTACAATATATAAAGACACCGAAATGGCATATCTTCAGGTAACAAAATAAGGAAAAAAATTATAGTACAATAAATGGAAATAGGAGGATTTGTATTTCCGGCGTTACAAGATTTTGAGAAAAATGCTTACTCTAATTAAGGATTGGAGTGACCACCACGGCGAAGAAGGAAGGTTAATAGGACTAATGTCGAACAACAGTTGCCAACAGGAAAAGTTTTCCATCCATTCATTAACAAGATTACGGATGTAACTGAAAAATGTTTATCAAAGCCAGGAGTTAAAAAGATTTTTGAGCTCATCGTAAAAATAGATGAATTCCTTAGAACAGTAAAGAATGTACGTCGTCCAGTGGCGACTGCTCGTGTGTGGCGAAGTAAGAAATGCATCATAGATAGAAGTATTAATGCTTGTTCTAGCCGAACAAAACAGGAACTATCATTTGGAAAAAATGATAAATCGATCTTGGCTGAGATCATGAAACAAAATGTTGTAAGCGTAGCGTTTTATGTTACACAACGCCTTACAGTGCACACTTGTATAGAGAAGCGACAGAAATCAGTTCTTGACTCAATTCCCAGCACTGTCGCTGAAGATATCTCCTGCTGACGCGCCGAAACGTTAGTGAATTGTTGTGTGAGTGGACCACGGCCCCTCAGCTCGTAACGTTTGGCAGAAATGAAAACTGCTTTACAAAAACTCTTATATGTTAATTCTGAAAAGATTTTAATATAATTTCATTCGATCATATAGCCGAGTTAGTGCAGTTTATGATTTGTGTACAAAGAATTCAATGCGCATCTCGCGGCTGCATACCGAGGATATTTGTCTGTACAGAGGCGTGAACAACGGAAAGTTAAAACAATTTCCGATAACATTTGTGTTAAACGCTTCACAATACGTAACGGTATGGAGTTACAGAGTAGAGTTATATAGGCTGAAATATTTATATAAAACATACATTCAGTGCTCCGTTGGTGAAGCTGAGTAACAAACTATTTTAGGAGGCAGCAGAAGAAGAAATTTGTCTTCGAATTTTACGTTCAGCGAGTAGCCTGGACGTTAAAGGTGACTCGGTAGCACATGTTCTGTAGTGTTACTTTGTTTGAGATTTCCATTACCCAATCGTATCAAAATCTTGTGTTTTTGAGAGATTTTGAAAACATCGTAGCATCAATACAGTATATGGTTACGGCAAATCAGTTTAAACATCATGCGAAAACTATGGCGATTTACTTTCATAAATATTTAATCTAAAATAATGAGTGCTCAGTTTGCCTCTGTCAGTCTATCACAGAAAAAAGAAGTGACGGTTGTTAATAATAACCGGTAAAAGTTGCTGATAGATAAAGAGAAGTGTGACCGCTATGTCCTGCACCCTAAAGAAACCGTTTAGTCCATCAGCATTACAGCGTTTCAAATGGCTCCAAGTACTGTGGGCTTTAATATCTGAGGACATTAGTCCCCTAGACTTAGAACTACTTAAACCTAGCTAACCTAAGGACATCACACACATCCATGGCCGAGGCAGGATTCTAACCTCCGACCGTAGCAGCAGCACTGTTCCTTACTGAAGCGCCTAAAACCCCTCGGCCACAGCGGCCGGTTACTGATAACGAAGTTGTTCGATGTTCGAACTCCATAGATGAGAGTAATAAGAGTTAAACCCAGATGCTCACCTTAAGTTTGCAGGAATCTAAAATAGTGCACTTCAGAAAAAGGAGAAAAGATATAGTATATAGGAGATATAGTATCAAAAATGCACAACTGTTATCAATTAATTCACAGAAGTAAAGTGATTATATGAAATGGGATGATCATATAGGCTGTGTCGTAATTAAGCAGGTTACGGGCTAGGATAAGTCAGTATACAAATGACAGGGGCTACAAAACAAGCTTAGCCTATTTACAACACGCACTGGTGCATTTAAGCAGTCGTTGGTCCCCTGATTCTTATACCAAATGAACCACTAATCTTTATGAAACAATTTAATTAATAATATGTAAGAAACCTCAAATAAGTCCCAGAGTGATTTAGTTTCCGTTCAGTTTTTTCATGCCTTGAAAAAAAAAAGGAGGAAGAGCTACATTATCTACTTACAGATATGACCTGATGATAAACAGACATTTCTCACACTTGCCTCATGTTGATTTACATTAGTGGTCATTCACGTTGCTGATGCAGTTGTCTAGTGGATATTTATTGTTTGTAAAAGGAATTTCAGAGTTCCGGTTCATTCCTTATACACTACAAAGTGAAATGTCGCAGCTAATTTAATTTAATCTTCTATAAGGAATTTTGCCAAATAAAGACATTGTGTGGACTGCGACTATAATGTGACATAAATTATTGATGGTGTACAGTATAACACTACCATTTTTTAAATCAAGAAAATATGACTCATTATATACTATTCATTTACACAGTGCTAAAAAAACGTAATGCTGGAGATTTATTACTCCATTCGCAGATGCTGTTTACATGTCTTTTCGCTTACCTTTAAAACAGAAAATGTCTGAATCCTTCTTTCGTCTGAAGAAGATCACACAGTCTCTTACCTGTTGTCACCTTCGTTGGAAGCGTATTCTGTCTGTCATGTAAACTATTCTCTAAATAATTACAGAGTTAATTATCTAACGGTGTTTTATTTGGTAGAAATACTTGAAGTACCCGTTTTATACGTAATAAGTTAATCAAAACTGTAAGTTAATATTTTCACGGGAGGCCGTTTTCAGTAGGATTACAACTACATTTTTCAATCATGAAACGACTTGAAATTGCTGTTGCCTCTCTCGATAATCATTCTCGAACTATAGAAGGAAACTATCTTTGTACGAACCGATGTCCGATCATATTAATTTCTTTCATTGAAGTTTTGGGGTCAGAAGATCATGCAACATCCATCACCCATTGCCCTGAACATCCAGCGATGGAATAACAGTAAAATAAATTATTTAACATTCAAATAATTAAGTTTTTTGCCGAAACTTCCCAGATAATGCGAAATAATCGCTTTGCTGTTAGACAGTGGTTTCATGAGGTGGAAGAAAAAGTACGAATCATTTGGATTACTTTAAATGTCGCATAGAAGATCTCTCCCTTATGTAATTTTCACCCACTTGAAGGCACGTTTCATCAGCAACCAGCCACAAATTGGTTTTAGGTTTCTTTATAAAAAAAAGTACCGTAACCACTATCGAACTAACATAGTTCATCATCAGAAGGCATGCATGGATTCGTCAATATACACTCCTGGAAATTGAAGTAAGAACACCGTGAATTCATTGTCCCAGGAAGGGGAAACTTTATTGACACATTCCTGGGGTCAGATACATCACATGATCACACTGACAGAACCACAGGCACATAGACACAGGCAACAGAGCATGCACAATGTCGCCACTAGTACAGTGTATATCCACCTTTCGCAGCAATGCAGGCTGCTATTCTCCCATGGAGACGATCGTAGAGATGCTGGATGTAGTCCTGTGGAACGGCTTGCCATGCCATTTCTACCTGGCGCCTCAGTTGGACCAGCCTTCGTGCTGGACGTGCAGACCGCGTGAGACGACGCTTCATCCAGTCCCAAACATGCTCAATGGGGGACAGATCCGGAGATCTTGCTGGCCAGGGTAGTTGACTTACACCTTCTAGAGCACGTTGGGTGGCACGGGATATATGCGGACGTGCATTGTCCTGTTGGAGCAGCAATTTCCCTTGCCGGTCTAGGAATGGTAGAACGATGGGTTCGATGACGGTTTGGATGTACCGTGCACTATTCAGTGTCCCCTCGACGATCACCAGTGGTGTACGGCCAGTGTAGGAGATCGCTCCCCACACCATGATGCCTGGTGTTGGCCCTGTGTGCCTCGGTCGTATGCAGTCCTGATTGTGGCGCTCACCTGCACGGCGCCAAACACGCATACGACCATCATTGGCACCAAGGCAGAAGCGACTCTCATCGCTGAAGACGACACGTCTCCATTCGTCCCTCCATTCCCGCCTGTCGCGACACTACTGGAGGCGGGCTGCACGATGTTGGGGCGTGAGCGGAAGATGGCCTAACAGTGTGCGGGACCGTAGCCCAGCTTCATGGAGACGGTTGTGAATGGTCCTCGCCGATACCCCAGGATCAACAGTGTCCCTAATTTGCTGGGAAGTGGCGGTGCGGTCCCCTACGGCACTGCGTAGGATCCTACGGTCTTCGCGTGCATCCGTGCGTCGCTGCGGTCCGGTCCCAGGTCGACGGGCACGTGCACCTTCCGTCGACCACTGGCGACAACATCGATGTACTGTGGAGACCTCACGCCCCACGTGTTGAGGAATTCGGCGGTACGTCCACCCGGCCTCCCGCATGCCCACTATACGCCCTCGCTCAAAGTCCGTCCACTGCACATACGGTTCACGTCCACGCTGTCGCGGCATGCTACCAGTGTTAAAGACTGCGATGGAGCTCCGTATGCCACGGCAAACTGGCTGACACTGACGGCGGCGGTGCACAAATGCTGCGCAGCTAGCGCCATTCGACGGCCAACACCGCGGTTCCTGGTGTGTCCGCTGTGCCGTGCGTGTGATCATTGCTTGTACAGCCCTCTCGCAGTGTCCGGAGCAAGTATGGTGGGTCTGACACACCGGTGTCAATGTGTTCTTTTTTCCATTTCCAGGAGTGTATATGATGCATTCGTTTATTGGTGAGTTGACCTATAACAATTAGTACCTCGTGTAATGAATATGGTTGCGCTACAGACTTGTGTTAAAATTCAACTTACGTGGAATTCCCAATGAGCACCAAGTATTTTGATTCACTTACAACTGATCAAAACCAGTATGGAGCGTTTATAAAGCACTTTAGTGTCAAAGATGCTGCGGTATAATGATACATTACGAATATATGGCATTTCGGGAAAAGAAGAGTATTTGATACGTTAAAAGCAAACGTATGTTATATTAAATACAGCACATTATGTACAGATAAATACAGCACTACAAACTTTTTTTAGAAAATAATAGAGAACTAAATAAGAAGAAATGCTAAATCCTTTTCAATTAAATAATTAATTTTCTTTATTTTTTATTGCTTTTCATGCTTTTTGACATCATCCCCGTACAATGAACACACGGTACTTTCGCGACACTTCCATACAACGTAAGTCCAACCTACAACACATATCACCAACAGACGTTTCACCAAGAAGCTTACATTAAAGGTATTCCAACAGTGTGAATGCCAACACTATAACAGAAAAAAAATAATTTCACTTAGGTTATATATTTTCATGGCGGTAAAAATAAATAATAAAAAAGCTTACCTTTAGGCAATCTCATGCGATATGTTTTATGAATGTTTCAGTAATCAGTTACATTACTTGCAAAGGTATTATATTAAAGAAAATTTCCAAAAGAACAACTTATATAAAGAAATCACGAAGTATACGAACTATTTTGGAATTAACATAATTAAGTGGTCGCAGGCACATTTCACCACAGCGCTTCATATTGATAACTATATTTACATACTGAAGTGATTTACAGTTAAAAGGAACAAAACTCAGAACCAGTAAAGTGTCTAATATTAATACATTTAATTGTTTATTAAAGTGGTATGTCGTGTTGCTTACTAAAAATGATTGTGAAGCATTGTGAAGTTTCGTAACAACAAGGAAGAAACCCTATGTGGTGAGAACCCTCTGCAGTGAACCTCATAGTGATTTTCGGGGTAGCAATGTGGACGTAGATGTAGTAAGTATTGCCACTTGTTCTGATTCAGAACTGTGGAGCCAATGGCTGAAGGAAAATCTCTGCAAAGGTGCTCTGCAAAGGTTCTTAGTGGGCTGTATATGTACACTTTCCGTACATTCCGCGATTCGTACTTAACTGTTATTTGCTATAGGCTGACTTCTACCCGTTGTTTTGTCAAGAAGCCGGTCTCCATTATTGTCTCCTGGGTTCTTTTTACAGAGGACATAAAGTGGGATCGAGGTCTAAACAACACTTAGTCTTACAGGCGATGTGTGCAGAGGTATCCTAGAGCACAATCCCACAGCTCTTCAGAGTGACGTAGTTCTAAATATACGAGCAGTCATGTGGTTTATGCGTGGTCGTACTATCTGATTTTTAAGGTCACAGCAAGACGGGTAAACACAGTTCAGATGTATAACTTGTCTCTAGACTTTAGCCCAAGAGATCTGTCTCTAACGAAACATTTAAATTTCTTTGAATACCCAAGTGTAACTGAAAATGAGGAAATAGTTCAGAATCTCTTCGCGGATACCAATCGACGGCCTGACAAGTTCACTGAAGTAGATGGGTTACATTTTCCACAGTTATTGTGATTATTCAGTCGATACCCTGAGCGGACAGTGTAAGCTCTATCTAGCATTGGTATTGCAACGCTTTTGTACACCTTACTTTTAAACTACAGAGTCAATGCTTAAAAACTGATCGTTGCGTGTTTTTACGCAACTGTCCTCATTGTTCGTGCTCATACGAGTATTTCAGGCTCATTCTTTAGATGTGTATCTTCTAGGAGAAAAGTGGGTATTGCGTGATAATGGAAGCGTGTATCACTTAATGAGGTCTATTTCATCATAAGCTGTTACGACATTGACAATCTTCCTGGCCATATTTAAGTACCCATGTATCAATTCGACAAGCGGTATAAGGAAACTGTTGGCTTGATGTTTCTATCTGAACCTTTTGAATTATTCACAAGCAGTGTTGATGCTAGACGTTTACAGTTGATGAGGCTAAGCGGAAGAAACTGTTGAATACTTTCGTAACGCATGCAAAATTCTTCTTTCGGGTAGCGAATGAAATGAGCTACTGACATTTTTTATAAAATTCAAAGAAAATAAAATCCTGCTGATGGCAACGTGCCACGACAATGGTTAGTTCACTACTAGCTACACACCTAGCTGCCAGTCTGACAGTGGTGAATCTTTGGTGCAAGTGCGTTTCAGTATCAAACTATCATTTTAATTGTTCAAACTGCTTAAGACTTGATAGATTTTGGGTTATGCTGCCTTGTAAAAATTTACCAATACACACAATGTCGGACGGTGTACGAAGTTTCGGCAGTTTATATCAACAAATGTCAGTTGTGAGGCAGATTTCGCAGTCGCGCCAGTCACCCAGTTAGGCGATCTGAAGCAGACATCTGAATTGCGAAACAGTGGAAAACTTCATTTTTGAAATAAGGCAGTGCTACTGAAGATTAACTATATATCAGAAGCATTACATTCCATCCGCAGATGAAGATGGTTCAAATGGCTCTGAGCACTATGCGACTTAACTTCTAAGGTCATCAGTCGCCTAGAACTTAGAACTAATTAAACCTAACTAACCTAAGGACATCACACACATCCATGTCCGAGGCAGGATTCGAACCGGCGACCGTTGCGGTCGCTCGGCTCCAGACTGTAGCGCCCAGAACCGCACGGCCACTCCGGCCGGCGCAGATGAAGATAAGATTATTGATAGACCGACAGCACGCATGTTCCACGATGTTTATGAAGTGGACTGTTCAGTAGGCAGTTATTAGCTATTCTGCTGTCGAAAAGAATTGCGAAATATGGCGAAATACTTCTCGCTCTACGAAACAGACCGAAAATGTCTGGCATTGTATTGCATCGAGGATAGTGAAGTAGCAGATTGTTACAGATCTAAACAGAAACTTGGGCCGCGCCCTTGATGCATACTGTCAACACAGGTGGAACGTCTCCTTGCGTCAACAATGGAAGTGGTAAGCTCACATCCTAAGAGAACTCGACACTCTTAATTTATGATTCAACCGACGTCCTTAAGTGAGCAAGCAAACTGTCGTACACACGTCTGAGTAAACGGAGGGATTTTTTAGGGCTTGGCCTTTGTCCCAGTGCCACAGTGGCACTTCCCGCAATGTAGTTTGCAAGCAGTACGCGTGCCCAGTCTGTCGTATGTATACCGAACTCGCCGGTTGATCTCCCTAAACCACCCATGGAGTAACGTGCAACCGACTTCTCAAAAACGTGCAGTTTCTTTCGCTGCACACGATCTACGGATTCTAAATTCGCATTCGCTCCAACGAGCCTACTGTTTCTTCGAGAGCCGAAACTTTATTTGAGGTAAGTTTTGTTCTAGCCGTACATTATGAAATTCAAAAGACATGTGATACCTTCGCGGTATGTTGTTGCAAATATGTTGGGGAAAGACCACTTTAGAAATTTTATGTTATGGAGGATGATTGTGTTTCTCTCTGCAGATGACAACTGTATTACTATCGAAGTTTAATCTACACTCTACTCGGGAGATTGAGGATTAAAATGCTCTTACACTTAGTATTCATCCTGAGACTATACTTCGTGGTAATAGAACCATTTTAGGTCATGTTCTGAAACAATTTTGAAGACATGCTTTAGCCAGTGCTTTGAGAAATAAGGTGACAAGTAGTCTATATCCTAAATCGACAGAGTATGAAAATATATCCGTATTACTGTTTTATCCACTTACCACATTGGTTCCCCATCATTTAGTGATTGTAACGCGGCATTTCGGTACAGTTTAAAGAAGAGTCTGGCAAGAGGAAGCACACAGAAATTGTCAGTTGCAAAAGCAAGAAGATATTTGTAGTACTATAACATACTGATTCGTCTTCGTTTTCCTAATGTTGTGTTTCTGTTTGCCGTTATTGGAGAAAAACGTTAACCTCTAATGGAAGAACAGTGTACGTAAACGTTGGAAGTAGGCATGACAGTCAGGGACACGGCTAAAGTAAAGTGTAATAAACACTTAAAACGGAATTAATTATGAATTGATACGATCAAACGATTTTAGTATCTTAGGCAGTTGAATTTTGGCTCACTAGACAGCAAAAGAAATAAGGAATGGATTCCAAATAGCCTGATGTGTTTTTCGTAATCTAAAAAGAAGTATCGAAACCAAACTTTCCAAGCGGCTGCAGTCCGAAGTTGACAGTTAGTAAGCAATATCAGTTTCGATTATAATGCTGATGACAATGAAAATGACGATTGTGTCTTTAAAGACACTAAATTTCGAAGGTCATCAGTCTTTCATTGAACACCCTTGACTAATTCTATGTGGCTTCGAAGGTCATCAGCCTATCACTGAACTCCCAGCAGGGAATCTATGTGACATTAAGGAGAGTAAACCACCACGACTGACTCTATGCGATTTAAAGAGACTGAACTTAGAAGGTCATTACCGTCTCCTTGAACCTCTAGGATTGACTCTGTGTCGCTTAAGAGAGAAGGCCATCAAGCTTTCACAGAAAAAAAAGAAATAAAAACTTTGGCTCTTTCTACATCCCACAGACTCCTCTCCAAGGGATCCATGGAAAACGATAAAGGTAATGTAATGAATCCCTCTATGTACCCCATCTCTCTGGGTTTCACGCTCAAGTGTGAGAACGTTTTCAGTTTGTTTGCGCAACGTGTATCTGAGCCGGGGCGTGGGAATCAGACTGGTAATTACCTAGCGGGATGTGAGGAATCATATAAAAGTTACCTACAGGCTGACCAATTCCCAGCCCTCGTCGTTAATCCGCGAGGCGAATTCAGAAACAGATAACATCAGATACGACTTTTGTTAGGGAGACATGAATATTTAATGAGAACATAGTTTGAAATAAGAATCTACAGACCAAGAATTTGACGTGTATATCTATGCTTGGTTCTCACCTTTGGGATAAGTTGTGTATAAACTGGGCTTATAACACGAAAGCTAACTCATACAGTAATTATAAAGTGTGTGTAACTAGACTGAAAAACCGTTTTGCTTAGTTAATACGTTATACATTGAGGTGACGAAAGTCATGGGACGGCGATATTCACATAAACAGATGGTGGTTGTACTATGTGATCAAGGCATAAAAGGGCAGTGCAGTGGTGAAGCTGTCATTTGCATTCAGGTGACTCATATAGAAATGTTTACAAAGTGATTAAGGCCGCATGCCGGGAATTAGCAGACATCGAACGCAGTATAGTAGTTAGAACTGCACGCATCGGACATTCTATTTCGGAAACTGTTACAGAACTCAATATTCCGAGATCCACAGTGTCAAAAGCGCGCCAAGAATATTAAATCTCAGGCGCGCCGAGAATACTAAATTTTAGGCTTTACCTCTCACTACAGACAATAGAGTGGCCTACGGCCTTCATATAACGACAGAATGCAGCAGCGTGAGCATAGAGTTGTCAGTGCTAACAGACAAGCAACACTGCATGAAATAACCGCAGAACAATGTGAGAGGTATGACGAACGTACCGTTAAGGACAGTGCTGCGAAATTCGGCGTTAATGGATTACGACACAGACGCCCAACGCAAGAGCACATCACCTGCAGCGTCTTTCCTGGGTTCGGACCAAATTGGTTGGACCACAAAGTTGTCAACAAGGCACTGTGCAAGCTAGTAGTAGCTCCATAATGGTGTGGGTTGTGTTTACATGGAATGACTGGGTCCTCTGGTTCAGTTGAACCGATCATTGACTTGAAATGGTTATGTTCTGCAACTAGGGGACAATTCGCAGCCACTCATAGACTTCATGTTAACAAACGACGATGGAATTCTTATTCATGGTAATGTATCATGTCAGCGGACCACAACTGAATGTGATTGGTTTGAAGAACATTCTGGACAGTTGGAGGCGATGATTTGGCCATCCAGATCGCTTGACGTGAATCCGATCGAATATTTACGGAATATAATAGACATATCAGTTTGGGCACAAAGTCTTGTTCCGGCTACTCCTTCGCAATTAGGGACGGCTATAGAGGCAGTTTAGCTCGATATTTCTGTAGGGGATTTCCAATGACTTGTTGAGTCCACGCCTCATCGAGTTGCTGCATTGCCCTTGGCAAATGAGGTCTGACAAGATATTAGAAGGTTTTCCATGACTTCTGTCACCTCAGTCTAAAACGTTACACCAAGAACACATAGTTTAATCAATTAAAAAGTATTTTATTAATGAGAGCCCGCTTCGAATGTACCAAGGTGGCATGCAGACGTACGAGCGGATATACGTCGTAGAAATGTGTTTTACAGACTACGCCATAGTTTCTGCAAAAGGTCTTCGGCTATCTTCAACATCTGGAGATGGTTGAAGCCCGCTTATCCAGTCACAAAATATCGTTGATTAGTTTGAGACGTCGAACCATTCTACACAAAGACGTCCATCGATAGCGAAAATGTGCACCTTATACGACTGATGACCAAGCAATGAAGGGAGGCGCAGTGGGATCTGCTAGGTAAGATAGGTAAACAAATTTATAGATCTGGGAAGATGTAATAACGCCTTTATCGGAAATGCCTGTCTGAGAAATTTTACAAAAATGTTAAATGAAATGACAGTAATATACAGTATAACAAAGTTTGTATGATTAGAAATAATATTACTGTATAAAACAAACCGATAGAACATAAATCGCAGTTATACCTGTAATATGACATGACCTATGGCCGAAACCATACTATGAACCTATGGTATATAAAGTTTGACTTTATTGGGTCCCTCAGACATAGTTACAACTTTTTTCTAGAAAACATCGCGAAATATGTTTTTTCTGGTTAAATGCACTTCAAGGAAACTGCCCAGCTCGACAGGAATATTAAATACAAAAATTAGTTGGAAAATACTTGAATGTAACTCAAACGACAATGTCACCAGATTTTGAAATGGAATAATGGGGAAAATGGTATCTTTGAACAATATGTTTAAGTGGAAATTTTTTCTCGAAAATACGTTTTTGGGACGTTGTATTCGAAGGTACAGAAATTTTGTAGGTTACTGTATATCCGTAAGCATACCTTTAGTTAATTGAGGTGTGCATGAAATTATTTCACTCGTCATCACACTTATATTTGACAGGTACTCTGAATTTCTGAAATTCTCTGTGACAGAGTTGCTAAATATATAGCAGTATCACGGTTGTTATGTGATTGAGGCAATCTAGGCCTCATCACAGACCTGCGTGCTGTGTAGTTGTACTTAATTTTATCCATCCGAAATTCAGTGGAAGAGGAAGCAGTGGCCACAAACGTTGTCAGATAATAATATTTTTTGTTAGAAGATGATGAGGGATATCGAAGATACAGCGGGTCAAATTGATAGCATGTGGGTCGCTGTCGCCGAGTAATCTCAGTCCACAGTTATGGAATATGATTGTCTGTAAAACAAAGTGACTGTCAATTTGAACATTAGATATGCAAATGATTCTTGCATAATAATTACTGAACAACAAAAACTGTTCTATATATAAATACGATATAATAGTTTTCTTTAGTCTTAAAAGACTATATTTATGAAGGGTAAACGTAAGGTCCTTAAACATTTCTGTGGAAAAGCAAATTTATTAATAATGTGCGATATGTTACGGAACATGTATCACAATAGAACCACAAAGCAGTACATCTCCAAGTCTGAGAATTGCTGCCAGCGGTCTTACATACAATGAAACACACTATGCAGACTAGTTACAGACATTTGATCAAATGCATCTCCAGTTCGTTGTTTCAATTGTGCCATACTGATAATCTTCATCTTCTACACTTAAGCCTTGATACGCCGCCTGCAAATTAATCGAAGGGATTCATTATAAATATGTTACACACTAGGTTCAATCAGTTGAGTGGATTTTATCTCCACTTTTACATATTATAATGTGGTAAATAACAAATGTTAATTTATCTGATATAGTTTAATTATTAAGTGAAATGAGCGATGGATTTCCTATATTCGAGAATAATTGCATAACTTGTTAATCTCAACGACTGGCTACAATATCGTTTCATACCATAATCAGTTTTTAGTGCCTACACACCTATTTTTATTTTAACACATCAACTTTTACCACATCAACTTTTACCAGTGACTTAGCCTACAAAGGACAGTGAAAATATCTTATTCATTAAAGGCCACAACTGCTCGTTATCCTCCCAGAACATTTTAAAATCGCTAAATGCGGTGTAATACTTGTATGTGATTTATAAGTTTTGTGTCTGTCTCTCCGACGTCTCCAGACATCCTGTGCATGGTAGTAACCGTGGAGCCTGGAAGAGTAGGACAGATGTTCTAGTGAGTTAATGTCTTCAGTCGAGGCGTGTTGTGCAGTAATGTGACCTGTAAATTACGCACAAACCAACTACGGTTTTAATTTACCTAGAATGTTCGACAGTCTTCTGGCTAGTTTGATGCGGCCCGCCACGAGTTCCTCTCGTGTGCTGACCTCTTCACCTCAGAGTAGCACTTGCGACCTGCGCCATTAATTATTTGCTGGATGTATTGCAATCTCTGTCTTCCCCTACAGTTCTTGCCTTCTACAGCTACCTCTAGTACTATGGAATTCTTTCCCTGGTGTCTTAACAGATGTCCTATCATTCTGTCCCTTCTCCTTGTCAGTGTTTACCACATTTCATTTCCTTTCCGATTCGACACAGAACCTCTTAATTCTTACCCTATCAGTCCATCTAATTTTCAACATTCGTCTATAGTACCACATCTCAAATACTTCCACTCTCTTCTGTTCCGGTTTTCCCACAATCCAAGTTTTACTACCATACAACGCTGTGTTCCATGCGTGCATTCGTAGTAATTCCTTCCTCAAATTAAGGCCTATTTTTGATACCAGGAGATTTCTCTTGGCCAGGAATGCCCTTTTCGCCCGTGGTAGTCTGCTTTTGATGTCCTCCTCGGTTCACCCGTCATTGGTTATTTTGCTGCTCAGATAGTAGAATTCCTTAAGTTCATCTACTTCGTTATCATCAAGCCTGATATTAGGTTTCTCGCTGTTCTCATTTATACTACCACTCATTAATATAATCTTTCCTCGATTTACTCTCATTCAATATTCTGTTCTCATTGGACTGTTCATTCTGTTTAGCAGTTCTTGTAATTTTTCTATACTTTCACTCAGGATAACAATGTCATCAGCGAATCGTATTATTCGTATCCTTTCACCTTGAATTTTAATTGCGCTCCTGAACCTTTCTTTATTTCCATCATGGCTTCTTCAATGTATACATTGAACAGTACGGGCGAAAGACTGATCCTTTTCTTTCACCCTTTTTAATACGAGCGCATCGATCTTGGTGGTCCACTTTCATTACTCCTTCTTGACACTTGTCCATATAGTATATTGCTCGTCTCTCCCTATTTCTTACCTTTATTTTTCTCAGTATTCCGAATATCTTCCTCCATTTAACGTTATTGAACGCTTTTTCCAGGTCGACAAATCCTATGAACCTGTCTTGATTTTTACTTAGTCTTGCTTCCATTATCAACCGCAATGTTAGAATTTCCTCGCTGTGCCTTTACCTTATCTAAAGCCAAACTGAACGTTATCTAACACATCATAAATTTTCTTTTCCATTCTTCTGCGTATTATTCTAGTCAGGAACATGGCTGCATGTGCTGTTAAGTTGATTGTGTGGTAATTCTCACACATTTCAGCTCTTACAGTCTTCGGAATGTGTGGATGAAATTTTTGCGAATGTCAGATGGTAGTCACCAGACTCGTACATTCTACGCACCAACGTGAATAGTCCGTTTGTTGACACATCCCCCAATCTCTTTAGAAATTCTGATGGAATAATATCTATCCCCTCTGCCGTAATCTTATGTCCCCAAAGCTCTCTTAAATTCTGATTCTAATACTGGATCCCCCATTTCCTCTAAATCAACTCCTGTTTCTTCTTCTATTACCTCAGACATATCATAGAAGCCTTCAGTGTACTCTTTCCACGTATCTGCTCTCTGCCCTGCATTTAACAGTGGAATTCCCGTTGCACTCTTAATGTTACCACCTTTGCTTTTAACTTCACCAAAGGTTGTTTTGATCTTTGCTGAGTCAGTCTTTCCGACAATCATTCCTTTTTCGATTTCTTCGCCTTTTTCATGCAGCCATTTCGTCTTAGCTTTCCTCCACTTCCTATTTATTTCATTCCTCAGCTATTTGTATTTCTATGTTCCTTAATTTCTCTGAACGTTTTTGTACTTATTTTTTTCTTCGATCAACTGAAGTATCTCTTCAGTTACCCATGGTTTCCTCACAGTTACATTCTTTGTACCACTGTTTTTCTTTCCAGCTTCTGTGACTACTCTTTTCTGAGTGTCCATTCCACTTCAACTGTCCTGCTTACTGAGGTATCCCTTATTGATTTATCTATAGCCCTAGAGAATTTCAAGCGTATCTCGCCATTCCTTAGTACTTCCGTATCCCACTTCTATGTGTATTGATACTTCCTGACTAATCTCTTAAACTTCGGCCTACTCTTCATCACTACTGCATCATGATCCCAGTCTATATCTGCTCCTGAGTGCGCTTTACTGATTTTTAATCTCTGTCTGACCATGATCTGATCTAACTGAAATCTTACGGTATCACACGGTTTTTCCTAAGTATACTTCCTCTTCTTGTGATTCTTGAGCAGATTATTCGCTATTACTAGCATAAATTTATTAGGGAACTCAATTAGTCTTTCTCCTCCCTCATTCCTTTTCCCAAGTCCATATTCTCCTGTAACCTTTCCTTTTACTCCTTGCTCTATAATTGCATTCCAGTCTCCCCCCCCCCCCCCCAATATTAGTTTTTCATCTCTTTTCGCGTATTATATTACCCTTTCAATATCCTCATATAATTTCTCTACTTCTTCATCTTCAGCTTGAGACGTTGGCATGTGTATCTGAACTATCGTTGTCGGTTTGCTGTCGATTCTGATGAGAAGAACCGTATCACGGAACTGTTCACAGTAATCCACTCTCTGTCCTACCTTCCTATTCATAACGAATCCTACTCCCTTTATACCATTTTCTGATGCTGACCAGAAATTCTTGTTTCCTTTCGACTTCACTTCTCTGACCCCTACTATATCTAGATTGAGAATTTACATTTCCCTTTTCAGGTTTTCTAGCATGTTCAAACTTAAGATATTCCACGCCGTGATACGTAGAATATCATCCTTTCTTTTATTATTCAATCCATTTCTCATGATCACCTCCCTTTTAGCAGTCCCTTTCGGGACATCCGAGTAGGGAATTATTCCAAAATCATTATCCAATAGAGAGATCATCATGACACTTTCTTAAGTTACAAGCCAAATGTCCTATGGATACACGTTATGTTTCTTTAATGCAGTGGTTTCCATTGCCTTCTGCATTCTCATGCCTTTAATCATTACTGATTCTTCTGGCTTTAGGGGCAGTTTCCCACCCCAAGGACAAGACAGTGCCTTGAACCTCTGTCCGCTCCTCCGCCCGTTTTTGACAAGCCCCCTTCCCTCCCCCCATCGTTTTGTTCGTTTCTTTCGTTGCATTTGTTCGGAGCGGACGTCCCGTGACATCCGTTCAAGTTTATCGTTGATCCAGTCACTCAGTTTATTACAAATCTGAAGTGGCAAAGAACAATTACACAATACTTGTCAACAAAGAGAAGCAAAAATATGTATTAATCTCTAGTGACGTAGTTGACACTAGATAATATATGCTACCAGTATTCCTCTTTTTCATAATTCTTTGTACTTGTAGGTGTTTCATTGTTCGTGCATCTACGATATGAAAGCGTACAAAGTGAAGTAGCCTTGTGTTGCTATTATCTACCTAGTAAAGCAAATATAAAACAGCATTTCTCACCTGAGTACTTGTAAATTAAGACGCCTGTAAGTTGTCAGCAAACACAATGAAGCAACGAGTCATTGTTCCAGCCATATTTCACGGCCATCTGCGACACTAGCTGACACTTTCTTTTAGAGATAAGTGATAAGCGCCCATCTCCTGAGTTCCTTCCGAGTGATGCGGACCAATGAAGAACGGTAGACACATGTATTAGCGTGATCGTCGACTATATTCCGCGATAGAACAACCGATAATGTTTTGTGAAGTACTAAAGAAATGGTCATGTCTACCTACTGTTGGAGACTACTAGTACGTTCCAATATTATGTGTCATTTGGCTTGTTCGGATATCTAAATGATTTATTTTCGGGTTAGTGGTGGAACAATGGGTGTTGGAAGGAAACTGGTAGATTTCAGTCCGCCATCACACCTATAGATCACGTGAATGGTGATTTGTCTGGTACACAGAACACCGCTAGTCTCTTTCTAGAGACATGTCATTGCGCTGGAGGCCAAACCTTCGTCGAAGGTAACATCACTGTCTTTCAAAAGAGAATCTTCCATCTTAATGCTGTTCATTATGCTTCAGACGGTAGGTCAAAAGGGAGTAGTATTTTGGATTTTTTACAAAAGTGTCAGATCATGAACTAATACGAGACTATTTCAGTCATAGTTGGCCAGAGTTTCCAGTTTTGTGCTGAAGTAAAATATTGCCGACTGTATGTACAGAGGCACCCATGATGGCGTGTATTTGACAGAGTCGTGTAAAGTGCCACATTAGGAGGGGTAGCGTTGTGATATAAGCTGTTTGCTGTTATTATCGGTCTCCTTCATTTCTAATCGTCAAATTAATGATCCCACGTTATCTAAGCGTGAGCCCTTCGCGATTTGAACACCACATTCTAGTAGGTTAACGCTTTCTATACGGTGTGTATTGCGCTATCAATGGCTATCTTCCGTTGCAAATGTTCAATGTCACAAGCTCCTTAACGATAATTAGGGAATGGATGGGGCGGTGAGAACACCCATTTTAATGTTGAAGGTAGGGTAGGATCTTTTGGAGCAAATATGGCATGGTCTGCAACACACAACTAAACCCAAACATGGGAACCAGTCAAAGATAAACATTTCGACTTCTTAGACAGACAGTTCTTAGCTTAAACTATAGTAGTTGTCTCTGATGATAATTTTGACACAGCTGCACATCACTTTCACAAAATTCATTAGGACAGTATTTACATTAAGCATTAATAAAGATACATTTAAATAGAGATAAGTGCACACGAGTGGGAACTTGTGTCATTATTTATTTATGAATGAAGGCGACAATGATCTTCTCCTATGTAATATTTAATAGATGTAGAAGTCTTACATACAAAAGAAAAGAGTGCAAATCTTACTCAGAAATATTAGAAATTGAAACACAGACGTACGTATCTCCACATTTACTACTGAATAAGCTAACTCAGTTTAGTTATACACCCTTTACACAAAGTTTCAACCTGCACATACGAGTAGAATCCTGGTGGATTCTTAAAAAGATTATGATACAAATTCCGATACCTATGCACATAGCTTCATTCCAATATATCTTTATTCTCCGTTACGGTAATTGCTATATTAAGGAATTTTGCAAAATACATGTGTAAGTGTATTAGAATTATCAACAGGGATAACTTTTATAGTTTAAGTCTGGAATCGAAAAACTTAGAAGTTCATATGTTTACGTTTGCATGATTTCTACCTTTGGGATCAGTTGTGTTCTGGAAAATCGGCTTGTAACCCGAAACCGAGGTCGTACAGCAATAATAAAGGTTGTAAAACAATGCTAAAAATGTGTGTCGTTTAGTTAATACATTAAAATAGTTAGATTATTAGAATTTCAGCGACAAAATATTTTTCTAAAACATAAAGTGGGACAAGGTCGTTTATAAATTTTGTTGATTACCGGCTTCGACAGATCTGTGCTTTCATGATCGAATCTGATCGTTTAATATTCAGAAACACTCCAAGTCAAGGTGACTAATACGTGTATGATCTCACTGAAACTCTGTATACTTTACTGAAGCATTAAAACGTGGCTTGTAACATATTAACAGAAGTTCATTACCTTCACAAATTTGCTAGTGACGTAGAGAAGTTGCTCCCTTTTACAATAAAAGATAGCAAGGAACATCAACATATCAAACATGAAGCAGCGCAAATATAGAACATACATCATGTAGTGATGATGTCTTAGCAAATTCGTTGTATTACAGAACGGCACCATCCCTAGTGTGCAGGTATTTCACGAAGCGCGTTACCAGTGAAGTACAATGCTCCATTTCCTTTAAAAGAATAAGAATAGATGGAGCCACAAAAAACTTTCGACAGCAATATTGTTGTTCCCAGTGACGAAACTCAATCACCAGTTATACTGAGACTTCAGATAAAATAAAGAGTATTGCACTCGCTCGTTTTGCATGATCAAAGATTTGTCTTATAACGAGATCTGTAGTTACGTTCCTCGATTCAGATCTAGAACTGGGACTCAACCTTCCAGGTTGGTAACACTCATTAGGTAGGAAATTCGAAACTCGCAAATATCCAAAATCAAGAGTACGTTACCAGTAGGGCCCGGATTAATATGTAAATACGTGTTCATTTCATTCTTTTTGTAGCTTTCTACATAAAGCATCTCATTTGGAGACTGAAAATGTAATTTTCATTTTCCATATTTTTCCATATTTCAATGTTTAGACCATATTTTTCCGTACTTCAATTTTTTTAAAATTTTTTTTTTTTAAGAGGTGGAGCCCCTCCACGCCCACACCGGCATGATGGCCAACACAAAAGGTCTACTGCCATCTCTGCATAAGGTGTCGCAGGATGTGGGTACTGCGATGTTTGCGTACGTCTGGTTGGGGTTAATCATTAATACGCGCTCGTCTGGAGATAGATTGGTCGAAATCGGACGAAGGGTAGCGGTTTGAAGGGCAGAGGTAAAAAAGTGCCAAGGCAAGAGCCAAGGGAAAAAAACCTCTGTGATAGTTAGGTCGGGTGGTAAGAGCAGTAGCGGTTGTCTTGCTGCCTGCTATAGGTCGTGCAAGGATAGGCTTTGTTAGTAGCGGGTATCATGCATGTCGATACCTTGACGTTGTGCGTTTGTGCTGCTCGGCGGCTGGCTCTGGGTGCTGGTACAGAGTCCTCGTTCAGCGTCAGCAACCTGCAACAGTTTGTTATTGATCTTGTGTCCGATAGGTGAAATACGGGAAGCGCAGTGTGAGGGAATGTTGGCAGATTGTTTGTGCGTTTGTGGGCGACCTCGTCGGTGTCCCTGTTGTGGCCTGTTGGTCGGCTCTAATAGCAGCTGGTAGTTGCCAGTCAGTGTTGGTGATATGCAGGGGCTTACCGACGTTTGTCGCTGCTTGCGTGTGTTAGTTTACCATAGGTGGCTATGCCCTAGCTAGCAGTGTCTTTGGCCGCTTGTGCTTCCACCTGTGGTTGTGACAAAGTTTATTCCATATTTTTATATAAGAAATGCATAAATCTATATTTTCGACGATACGTTGTATAAAACTGATCTTTATAAGGCGTAAGAGCATAAAAGTAGCATTAAATGACACTTCAAAGCGCCATTTCTGGCCTCAGAATGGACGAGCCGGAAACACAAATCGCACCATCTGAAGCAGACTAGACTTTCAGATAGTCTGCAAGACTCTGAGTGTTGCTTCCCAGGTATTCTGGGAAGAGGGTAAGAAGTAAAGTCACTTCCTGGGAGTGAAGCATTAAAGTACTGTTTTGGGAGTGACGGGGAGGGGTGCGGCGACAGTTTTTATGCTGTCAACGTACCCTTCCCTAGCAGGCATCTCTTGTAGTGAAAATGTCTCACCAAAGTTACAAGCTCTCGTGAAGCGAATTTATAAACACGCTTTTATCAAATGTGGTACTTGTTTGTAGCAATGAACATGATATTATATTAAGGCAGCTAAAACGCAATTTCGTTCGATGGCTAAGCTAGTCGGTACCCTCACCGTACGTGAAATCTATCAGCCGAAGCTAGGGTGCAATAGCTCACTAATAAGTTTACAGACGGTACCTTACATGCCGCCTTCGTCGTCGGTGCGTTGCATGATTTCTGTTCCTATACGATTTCTGTTTCGTCATTCGATTGTCTTTCGCGTGGAACGCTAAATAATGGGCCTTACAGTCAAGCAAGCTAGTTAATGCCAGAGATGTGAATAGTAAGCCTGCAGCGTTAAACGTTTGCTCATTGTTCTACTCGAGAGTCTCACTCAACGCGCGACGTCTGACGCACACCTCCATAAGAAGTACGTTAGTCGTATGTATAACTTCACGTCCATGTCATTCACTGTTGATAAGGACGAGGTTGCCGCTACGCCTCATGGCGTTGTTTACAGGTCTACGTTCTTTAAACTATAAACGTTGAGTATCTCAGTCTTTGTGCGTGTGGTGTTTTATTCACTATGAAGTGTTGAGCTCAGTTGACAAGAGATTTCAGATCGACTCCGTATTTCTGGATTTCCGGAAGGCTTTTGACACTGTACCACACAAGCGGCTCGTAGTGAAATTGCGTGCTTATGAAATATCGTCTCAGTCATGTGACTGGATTTGTAATTTCCTTTTAGAGTGGTCACAGCTCGTAGTAATTGACGGAAAGTCATCGAGTAAAACAGAAGTGAGATCTGGCGTTCCCCAGGGTAGTGTTATAGGCCCTTTGCTGTTCCTTATCTATATAAATGATTTTGGAGACAATTTGAGTAGACGTCTTCGGTTGTTTGCAGATGACGCTGTCGTTTATAGACTAATAAAGTCATCGGAAGATCAAAACAAACTGCAAAACGATTTCGAAAAGATATCTGAGTGGTGCGAAAAGTGGCTGTTGACCCTAAATAACGAAAAGTGTGAGGTCATCCACATGACTGTTAAAAGGAACTCGTTAAACTTCGGTTACACGATAAATCAGTCTAACCTAAAAGCCGTAAATTCAACTAAATACCTAGGTATTACAATTAGGAAGAACTTAAATTCGAAGGAACACACAGAAAATGTTGTGGCGAAGGCTAACCAAAGACTGCGTTTTATTGGCAGGACACTTAGAAAATGTAACAGACCTACTAAGGAGACTGCTTACACTACGTTTGTCCGTCCTCTTTTAGAATACTACTGCGCGATATGGGATCCTTACCACGTAGGACTGACGGAGTACACCGAAAAAGTTCAAAGGAAGGCAGCACGTTTCGTATTATCGTGAAATATGGGAGAGATTGTCACACAAATGATTACAGGATTTGGGCTGGACATCATTAAAAGAAAGGCGTTTTTCGTTGCGACGGAATCTTCTCACGAAATTACGATCATTAACCTTCTCCTTCGAGTGTGAAAATATTTTGTTGACACCGACCTACATAGGGAGGAGCGATCACCATGATAAAATAACGGAAATCAGAGCTCGTACAGAAAGATATAGGTGTTCATTCCTTCCACGCGCTATACGAGATTGGAATAATAGAGAAACGTGAAAGTAGTTCGATGAACCCTCTGCTAGGCACTTAAATGTGATTTGCAGAGTATCCATGTAGATGTACATGTAGATGACGACACCGTAACACCACCGCCTCCCAATTTTACTGTTGGCACTACACACTCTGGCAGATGACGTTCACTGGGCATTCGCCATACCCACACCCTGCCATCGGATAGCCGCATTGTGTAGCGTGGTTGGTCACTCCACATAACGTTTTTCTACTTTCAATCGTCCAATGTTTACGCTCCTTAGATCAAGCGAGGCGTCGTTTGTCATTTACCGTCACGATGTGAAGCTTATGAGCAGACACTCGACCACGAAATCCAAGTTTTCTCCATCCCGCCTAACTGTCATCGTACTTGCAGGGGATCCTGATGCAGTTTGGAATTCCTGTGTGATGTTCTGGATAGATTTTTGCCTATTACACATTACGAACCTCTTCAACTGTCGGCGGTCTCTGTCAGCCCGCATACGAGGTCGGTCTGTACGCTTTTGCGCTGTACGTGTCCCTTCACGTTTCCACTTCACTATCACATCGGAAACAGTGATGCTAGGGATGTTTAGGGGTGTGGGAATTTCGCGTACAGACGTATGACACAAGTGACACCCAATCACCTGACCACATTCGAAGTCCGTGAGTTCGGCGGAGCGTCCCACTCTGCTCTCTCACTAAGTCAAATGACTGCTGAGGTAGCTGATACGGAGTACCTGGCAGTATGTGGCAGCACAATGGACCTAATACGAGATACGTATGTTTTAGGTGGTGTCCGGATACTGGTGTCCGGATAGTTTTGATCACGTAGTAAATATACGTAAAAATTGAAAGGACAAGCAACCGTTATGTTTCAAATTACAAACATATATTAAGTATTTCGCAAACCAGTTTTCCAGTACAGATAGTAAAGTTACTGGATGTCTAATTGAAGATAAATCGAGAAAATCTTTTCTGTTGGCGTGTGAAGAACGCCCTAAATGTAACCACCAAACATCAGAAAAGCCAGGAGTGTTTTATGGCCGAATGTCGTAAAACACGAAAATCTTTCCTTGATAGTTATCGATGGTGCGCCTCACATGGTTAAAGCTGCAGATGTTCTAAATGTTTTATATCCTGAAATGATCCACGCAACGTGCTTGGCACACGGAATAAATAAATTAGCTGGGTAAATTACAGAATATGTTAATAGTTTAATATCAAACCTGAAAGAAAAATATTTTTGGAAGTTCCCAGTAGGATCTCAAAATTTAAAGAGATGTATCCCGATATTATTTTGCCACCAGAACCAGAACTGATATGGTGGAGTACATGATGGCTACAAGCAGCTGAATACTACGCTGAGCATTTCAGTGACATTACAGGAATTAGTTTTCAATTTGAAAATGGGCCTGCTTCTATTTCGAGTGTAAAAGAAATTTTTGAAAAAGTCATTTAGTATACATCAAAAGCAATTACTGTTTTTTTTTACCTCTTCAGATTAAGTCACTGGTAAATCTTTCAACATCATTGAAAGAAAAGTAAAGATTATTGAAGGCAGAAAAATGAAAATTAACGAAGCAGAAGGACCCGTTGGTGAGATGTTGAAGCAAAAATTAGGCTATGTACTTGTGAAAAATAAAGGTCATAATCTGCTAACAATAATTAACCGTATTCTGTGCGGAAGAATGGATGACAAATTTGACGTTCCATACTCACGTCCAGAACTGCGCAAATTTAATCAGGTGACATCTTGTGAAATATCTATCAGTCAATATAAAGTATTGTTCCATTGAAACACAAATAGTTCTAATTTTGAAAATTAAAAAAAAACATGTGATTGTGTATTGTAACAATACAAATAATGCCAATGAGACTAAAGAGGCATAAAATTGTTTGTTTTTGGGATAATAAAATGTGGTTTATTTGAGAACCGTAAATTTTTGTCTCCATATTTCATATTTTTAAATCAGTATTATACATACATATTTTGTCATTTTAATACATATTTATCCGAAGCATTGTTATCAGCCACTCCTTAAATAATTTGTCACAACATCTGGACCCTAGAGTACAAAAATCATTTAACACTGATGATCATATTATACATAAAAATATGGAACTAATTCCAATAGCAAAAATAATCAGCGTGAATACATTAGCACTAGTCCTAGCGTCTTGTTAGTACACTTCAGAGAAGCAGCTTGTAGTGACTGCTTGTGTCTGTTAACGTATATCCACTCTCCACAGATCTCTGACAGCGTTACTGCTTGAGGGGATTCATGCAACAACAAATGATTTGTCACTTGGGACCTTTGGGTTTGTATCTAAGCTGTACCACTAGCTCACACTATTTCGGTGTTTCGTGGTTACCTTTGACGAGAATCATAAGCTCCTGCTCGTTATTTTTGCACCATATATTCTTCCGTATGAACTGTTGTCTGTGTTCTATGATATTGACTCCAACTTTGCTTTAAGCACAACATAATAGGTACTCTTAGTGGTAACATGTGAATGCTCTCCAACAGGTGTAGCTGAGCTAGCGAGCCGGAAACTATGGATGTGACTTCGGAACCCATAGCGGCGGCCAGCCGCCTCTTCTTCGGTATCACCGACTACGTCATCTTCAGCGCCATGCTGCTCGGCTGCGTGGCCATCGGCGTCTACTTTGGATTCTTCAAGGTCGCCGTCAACGCCGAGCAGTACCTGCTAGGCGGACGCCGCATGGCAATTTTTCCCGTAGCTGTTTCACTGGTAGCCAGGTAAATAAACACTCCCCACTCAGATGACATGCTGTCTCGGATGCAGAAGCGGGTCTTAGCCATAGAATTTAGTTTCAGACATACATCCCTGCATGTGCACCATGAACATTACGGTTGATATTTCTTGATCAGAGAATTGATGTTTAATAGTCGGCTGTTAATAGGTATATTCTTGTAATATTTTAAAGGAAATCAATATTAAGTTTCAGGATTGTAATTATTACACTAGGAGAATCAGCTCGGACAAGAAACATTAGGACAGAACCAGACAAAACTTGGCTTTAATCTTTAACCGCAACGATAAAAAATTAATATCCGGGAAGATTTGATCCCCTCCACTCATCCGATTTTCATTTTGTGTACGCTGTTTCTAGTTTCAGGGTAAAAGATCATCCTTTTTATGATGCTATTAAAATTTCTCAGCAGCTCCAATATGTAAAAGCTCTGCGGGTAATATGTTGGTCTTTACATGCTGCTCTGCTGATGGTCCCCCAGTAGTGAACTTTGTTCAGTTGCATAGTTCTGTCGTATTAATTATTAAAAGGTACACCAGCTGAAGCTTGAGGTAACTACTTGCCCTCCCCCCCCCCCCCCCCCGCCCCCACACCGGCATATTTTAGGTGTGAAGATTACCTAATTCACCTGAAACTATCATTACAATAAAAAAATACTTTCTCTAAACTGTGCTTTGTTCATGAAAATATTTAAAAAATCACTGTATTATTCTGGAGACATAATGTCGCCTTTGTAATACGAATATTCAGCATTAAGAATTCATAAGAGAAAAGTACGAGATACGTGACAAAATGAGCATCGAGCATACAGCGCTGTATCACGTTTTGGCTTAACACAAAGGGAAGGCCAAGATCGTAGAAGATAAATGTTGCAGTATTAAGGTCAATGGTGACAGGTGCAAATGATACTGGTGTTACAGCAATTTCCCCTGTTATCTCTCACACGGTGCTGCGCGCGATGACCTACTTAACGCGAGAATTGTTGAGTTTTGATGGAGGTTCCTCATCTATACGAGCAAGCACTGTTTTTTCCATACATTTCTACTGTGGTTTGCTCTGGAACTATTTGGCAACACTGTGGGTGTCTGCTACAAGGATATTGGGCCTCTCTACCTGTCAGATTCCCTACAGTTTCTGTTTCCTTGGGTACACACAGAACCCATTTATGTGTGTTTCATAATCGTGTACGATGTTATTTAACGATGGTTTCAGGAATGTAGTTATTACACTAGGAGAATCAGCTCGGACAGGACACGTTAGAACGGAATCAGACAAAACTTTTCCGAAGAATCCATCCCCAGAATTTGCTTTAATCTTTAACCGAAACGACAAAAAATTAACATCCGGCAAGATTTGGACCCCTCCACTCATCCGATTTTCATTTTGTGCACGCTGTTTCTAGTTTCAGGGCAAAAAAATCATCTTTTTTATGATGCTTTTAAAATTTCTCAGCAGCTCCAATATATGTAAGCACCTTATAAAAAACAGAGTGTAATCTCACAGGTGCTAACATCAATACGGATCATGCCAGTGTGAGCATCACCTCATCTACAGTACATTAGCAGATGGTTTATTGAACCAACATTGACAAAGTCAGTTGTAATGTTGGATTTACTCGGGAATTTACCATTGCATACGTGTCTGAATAGGTTTAAAATATTATTTGCTATAATAATTTGTCTCAGTACTTCAAGTGCGCGCTGCCACGTCTCTTAATGACAAAGCAATTCATATTGATTTGCCTATTCTCTTGTAATCATGCGCCTCGAAACCCTGTCACTAACGTAATCTTTATCGCATCTGCGATATCAGGTTGCGTCTCAAATGTAATTTAGGATACAAAATTGTTTAATGACTCATTGCTCAAATGGTGCATCATTTGTACGCTATTCTCTTCCTTACGTTACTGCCCAATGTGTTTGGGCAATGTTGTCTAATTCGAGGACAGTATTTCAAATATGTACAAAAACATTGAAGGAAAAATCATGTTTTGATCAAAATCCTATTAGTATTTCTCAGAATATTCGCCCTTAAAATGCATACTTTCGCATGCGCCCGAAACAATTCGGGAAGCTTACGCTGCGTGAGAAAAGCCAGTGATACACCCAAAAGATCCGGTGAAAACGAAAGGCACTTCACTGGTGGAGAGGTTATGGGACGTTACTACAGTTATTGAAAATTGGTGTGAAACTTACAAACAACTAGGCTGTATGAGCCCTCTCTTATCAGTATCGTGATGTAGCTCCTGTGACCTGGAAGCATGCACTGATTCGGTTGGAAAGAGTCATAGAAACATTCTAATGGGGCAAGCTGAGCCACAGATGATGCAACTGGTCCTTGACATCCTGACTTTTGACACTGGGCGGATTTGACGTTTGAGGTGATTCCATTTAGGTTATCTCAGGGGACAGATCTTGATGCTGCTGGCCACAACAGTACCTCTACATCACCCAGACAGTTCGTAGACAGACGTGCCATGTGTACATGGAGAAAGACCTGTCGAAAAAGCCATCGCCTTACTATCGCATGAGAGGACATGAGGACGCCACTCCAGATACGAGTATTGGAAAAATGTGACCTCTACGCCGCCATTCTTGCGAACGATGGTCACCTGGGATAGTGCGGAACGGCGATTAATTGCTGGAATGCCACGCCATTCATCGGCAGTCCACCATTTCGGGACACGGCAGCGATACATCGGAAGAAGTATTGATATATCACTATATCACCAGAGAAAAAATATTGACATACAGGCCAATAAAATATCGGCCGAACGTTGTAAATATACTGCTAGTTTTAGAGCTCTATATTTTAGTATTGATTTATTATTTTAATTTATGAATTTGGCCAGTTATGGACTGCATAAAACTTAATACTAATGGGGTTTCTTTTTATTACTTTCTTCCCAGTACTTCTTCATTTTCTCTCCAACTGCTCATCTGTACACACTCTCTTGGGTCGAGGTTTTGGCTCATTTTCTTCATAGCTTACTTTTTCAATCAGTAGCCTGAAGTGATTCCTGTCACTTATTATTTCTTCTGTAACATCTATTTTGTTGGCATCTTTCTTTACTGCTTCTATCCATCCTACAGTTTTTTCAGCTTACGAACGTGATTTAATATTTTCTTTGTAATCCCTGTTTCTTCCATTCTTTTTCAATGTCCATAAAATTTTGGCCCTCTCTTCCTCATTGTATCTGTGATATTTTCATTATTCTTGTATAAATCTTCATTCTTCCTTTTAATTCACCTGTTTTCATTGTTTTTCTCAGGACCTACAATTTTTCTTAGTATTTTTCTCTCTCTTTTTTCTATTTCTCTTTATTCGCCTTTCTTATTCAGTGTTAGTCACTCTGATCCATAGGTTGCTTGTGTCCCAATAACTGAATTATAATGTCTAATCTTCGATTGAATGGCTATTGATTTCCTATTCTAGTGGTTTTGTGCTAATTTATATGCAAATTCTATTTTTTTTTTATTCTGTCTCTGTTTGTTGTGTTATCCAGTCCATTGACTTGAATCCACTCCCCAAGGTATTTGAAATTATCAACTCTTCTAATTTTTCCATAGTTTGTTTTCATTAGCTTTTCTGTGTTAAGTTTGTGTTCTATACACTCGTTTCTTTGATAGAATATTTTTAGTCTAGTCTTTTCAGCAACATCGTGTAACAGATCAAGAATAACTGTTGCATATGTTCGGTTTTGAGTTATCAAAGCCATATCATCCGCAAAGGCCAAAAACTTCACTTCAAATTAGTTCTTTCCTTGGCCCATGCTTGCACCCTTTGTGCCTCTGTTTTTTCACTATTTTATCTAAAACCAAGTTAAAGAGAATTGGGGGCAGTCCATCTCCTAGTAGAACTCCTATTTTGGCTTTAAATGGCTGAGAAATTTCGCCTTGTATCTGTGCCTTGTGTCTGTGAGCGTTTGTTCAACAAGTCTACTGATGTTTTCGAACATCCGTGTTTCATAAAGTACCTGGAATAGTGTTTGTCTAACAGCTGAGTCGTAGGCCTTCTTGAAGTCTGCGAAAATAACTACTGTATTTTTATTCTGAATAACAATCACTCTAAGAATTCTTTTTAAATTAAGAATCTGTTCTGCACATGATCTACCTTTTCTAAACCGCGCTTGATAATCTCCTATATTACACTGCTGGCCATTAAAATTACTACACCAAGAAGAAATGCAGATGAAAAACGGGCATTCATTGCACAACTATATTATACGAGAACTGACATGTGATTAAATTTTCACGCAATTTGGGTGCATAGAACCAGAGAAATCAGTACCCAGAACAACCACCTCTGGCCGTAATAACGGCCTTGATACGCCTGGGCATTGAGTCAAACAGAGCGTGGATGGCGTGTACAGGTACAGTTGCCCATCCAGCTTCAACACGATACCACAGTTCATCACGAGTAGTTACTGGCGTATTGTGACAAGCCAGTTGCACGGCCACCATTTACCAGACGTTTTCAGCTGGTGAGAGGCCTGGAGAAAGTGCTGGTCAGGGCAGCAGTCGAACATTTTCTGTATCCAGAAAGACCCGTACAGGACCCTGCAACATGCGGTCGTGCATTATCCTGCTGAGATGTAGGGTTTCGCAGGGGCGAATGAAGGGTTGAACCACGGGTCGTAACACATCTGAAATGTAGCCTCCACTGTTGAAAGTGCCGTCAATGCGAACAAGAGGTGACCGAGACATGTAACCAATGGTTCCCCACACCATCACGCAGGGTGATACGCCAGTATAGTGATGACGAATACACGCTGCCAATGTGCGTTCACCGCGATGTCGCCAAACACGGATGCGACAGTCATGATGCTGTCAGCAGAACCTGGATTCATCCGAAAAAATGACGTTTTTCCATTCGTGCACCCAGGTTCGTCTTTGAGTGCACCATCGCAGGCGCTCCAGTCTGCGATGCAGCGTCAAGGGTAACCGCTGCCATTGTCTCCGAGCTGATAGTCCACGCTGCTTCAAACGTCATCGATCTGTTCGTACAGATGGTTGTTGTCTTGCAAACCTCCCCATCTGTTGACTCAGGGATCGAGACGTGGCTACACGATTCGTTACAGCCATGCGAATAAGGTGCCTGTCATGTCGACTGCTAGTGATACGAGGCCGTTGGGATCCAGCACGGCGTTCCGTATTACCGTCCGGAACCCACCGATTCCATATTCTGCTAACAGTCATTGTATCTCGACCAAAGCGAGCAGCAATGTCGCGATACGATAAACCGCAATCGCGATAGGCAACAATCCCACCTTTAACTAAGTCGGAAACGTTGTGGTACGCATTTCTCCTCCTTACACGACGCATCACAACAACGTTTCACCAGGCAACGCCGGTCAACTGCTGTTTGTGTATGAGATATCGGTTGGAAACTTTCTTCATGTCAGCACGTTGTAGGTGTCGCCACCGGCGCCAAGCTTGCGTGAATGCTCTGAAAAGCTAATCATTTGCATATCACAGCATCTTCTTCCTGTCGGTTAAATTTCGCGTCTGTAGCACGTCACCTTCGTGGTGTAGCAATTTTAATGGCCAGTAGTGTAGATCCTGCTTGTTCCTCTATTACATTTAAAAGTGCTTTAGACAGTACTTTGTACGTTACTGGTAACAAGGATATACCCCAGTTGTTGTTGGTGCCTGTTTTATTTCCTTTTTTATGAAATGGATTGATCAATGCTTGTTTCCAGTCACTGGGTATGGTTCCCTTTGTGCAAATGTCTTTAATTACTTTGTGAATTTTCTGTCATGCGGATAAGCCCCCTAGTTTCCATATTTCTGCTACTATCCCATTCTCTCATAGTGCATTGCTATTCTTAAATGCTTTGATATTCATTTCTATTTCTTCTACTTAAGGTGGTTCCGATTTAGGGTTTTCATGTTTTGGTTTTAGAAATTGTAATCTGTCATTAGGTTCTTCACAATTTAATAGATTTTCAAAGCATTCAGCATCAATTTGGCTGTTTCCTCTATAGGTTAAAACAATTTTTATCTTTAAAATATAAAATTGGTAACTGGAATCCAGTTAAAACTTCTTTTAAAGTCTTATAGAAGCCTCTAGTGTTGTTCCTTTTAAAGTCTGAATCCTTTTCTTCTAATCTTTTTTTGTTACATTTTATTTTCACTATTCTGATGATTTTTGCTGTCTTTTTCCATTCTTCTTGAAACTTTTCCCAGTATTCATGTTTCTTATTACTGTTTCCATTTCTTCCATGCCTTTAGTCGATTGCTAATTTCTTCATCTCACAGGTCGTTCCACCATCTGTGTATTGCTATTCTGCGTGGTTGTCCCATTTCTTTAACTTACTCTTGCATTGTTTCTTTAATTTCTTCCTAATTATCCATTTTCTTTGAGTTTGATATATCACAGACGTTTCCTGAAAAGTGTTGACATCAGTTTTAGGTTAAATTGTTACAAAAATGCGTGAGTCTTTCCCCATTTCTGTTGGTTCTTTCATGTGCTGGATAATCTCCAATTACTGATCCAAATTTTATTTCTTTGCCAACTTGTGCATTAAAGTCCTCCACTAAAATTTTGATATACTCTTTTGCTAATTTGGATGTTTAATGTTCTAGCATTTCCCACAAATCCACTTTATCAACATTTGATCTGTTATGTTGGTTGGCAGGTGCTTGTGTATTTGTAATGGTGTAACTTTTACTGTCTGACTTGAAAGTCAGAAATGAAATTCGTTTTGATGGAGAGCTAAAATTAGTTATTGCTCCAATAAGTATCTGTTTGACCAGAAATGCTGTCATTAATATATTCGTATTATGGGAATTTTTATGTCTGGTTTTCCTTTGTAGATCATGTATCCACCTGACTCAAATACATTTTCATTCAGATGCCTTGTATATTGAAGTGCTAATACACTCCTGGAAATGGAAAAAAGAACACATTGACACCGGTGTGTCAGACCCACCATACTTGCTCCGGACACTGCGAGAGGGCTGTACAAGCAATGATCACACGCACGGCACAGCGGACACACCAGGAACCGCGGTGTTGGCCGTCGAATGGCGCTAGCTGCGCAGCATTTGTGCACCGCCGCCATCAGTGTCGGCCAGTTTGCCGTGGCATACGGAGCTCCATCGCAGTCTTTAACACTGGTAGCATGCCGCGACAGCGTGGACGTGAACCGTATGTGCAGTTGACGGACTTTGAGCGAGGGCGTATAGTGGGCATGCGGGAGGCCGGATGGACGTACCGCCGAATTTCTCAACACGTGGGGCGTGATGTCTCCACAGTACATCGATGTTGTCGCCAGTGGTCGGCGGAAGGTGCACGTGCCCGTCGACCTGGGACCGGACCGCAGCGACGCACGGATGCACGCCAAGACCGTAGGATCCTACGCAGTGCCGTAGGGGACCGCACCGCCACTTCCCAGCAAATTAGGGACACTGTTGCTCCTGGGGTATCGGCGAGGACCATTCGCAACCGTCTCCATGAAGCTGGGCTACGGTCCCGCACACCGTTAGGCCGTCTTCCGCTCACGCCGCAACATCGTGCAGCCCGCCTCCAGTGGTGTCGCGACAGGCGTGAATGGAGGGACGAAACGAGACGTGTCGTCTTCAGCGATGAGAGTCGCTTCTGCCTTGGTGCCAATGATGGTCGTATGCGTGTTTGGCGCCGTGCAGGTGAGCGCCACAATCAGGACTGCATACGACCGAGGCACACAGGGCCAACACCCGGCATCATGGTGTGGGGAGCGATCTCCTACACTGGCCGTACACCACTGGTGATCGTCGAGGGGACACTGAATAGTGCTCGGTACAGCCAAACCGTCATCGAACCCATCGTTCTACCATTCCTAGACCGGCAAGGGAACTTGCTGTTTCAACAGGACAATGCACGTCCGCATGTATCCCGTGCCACCCAACGTGCTCTAGAAGGTGTAAGTCAACTACCCTGGCCAGCAAGATCTCCGGATCTGTCCCTTATTGAGCATGTTTGGGACTGGATGAAGCGTCGTCTCACGCGGTCTGCACGTCCAGCACGAACGCTGCTCCAACTGAGGCGCCAGGTGGAAATGGCATGGCAAGCCGTTCCACAGGACTACATCCATCATCTCTACGATCGTCTCCATGGGAGAATGGCAGCCTGCATTGCTGCGAAAGGTGGATATACACTGTACTAGTGCCGACATTGTGCATGCTCTGTTGCCTGTGTCTATGTGCCTGTGGTTCTGTCAGTGTGATCATGTGATGTATCTGACCCCAGGAATGTGTCAATAAAGTTTCCCCTTCCTGGGACAATGAATTCACGGTGTTCTTATTTCAATTTCCAGGAGTGTATAAGAATGTTGCATTGACTGTGTCAGTTAGTTGTTTCAGTTTTCCAACTTTCGTAAGTATGTTGATATTCAGAGTCTCCAGTAGGTGATTTTTCTTGGGTGTTATATTTGAAGAAGTTCTAGGAAGCTCCGATTCTACCGTACATGATGTTCTAGGCTCTCCAGAATCCGAAGGCCGAATTGCACCGCCATGAATAGCGATGGAAGATTGGTTACCTCCTGGAATGGTTTTCGTTTTGAAATTAACCTTCATGTCTTACGTTAAAGTTTAGTTTGGAGAAAGGTGGTTGACCTTTTCCATGATAAAAATTCGAGCATTTAGCTTAGAATTATAAGTGAGGCCGCCACTAACATGTGGGAAAAACGCCATATGTCGCCACCCACAGTGGGAACAGCCGCTACAGTCTGGTACTTTTATGCAAAAGCCTGCGTCTTCCGCTGTTCTGATGATCTTCATCGCCACTTTCAGTGCCGTAGAGGTCTTCGCCGTTTCCCAGGCAATGAACTCTCACGAGATACTGTCACCCGGGCCAGGTGAACCAAGCTTTTTTAACGAGGCGTTACTCCTCCCCCTCCTCCTTTTTCAACCGGACTTGGGACCGGCATTGGCGGAGTCGTATTGATTTATTATTAAATATTCTGTACAGCATCAAGAAGGCAGCCTGTTTATCGCCCTTAGAGCAGGAATTCAAAGGAGAGCGATGCGCATTCATTGTTGGCGATAACTACTTTGCTAACAATGATAACTGCACGGATGTGCTAAAATAAAAGGTGTCTAATGGGTCCGTCACTCGGTTTCGTCACCTATCGGATTTGTTGAAATCCCTTTTTTGTTTCATTTCTACAAACGTCAGCGACGTGGCAGTTGTAGTGTCAAAACTGCGTGGTGAAACTAAACGTTGGAGTTTCTGTAAGTAGCGCCGGGCGCCGATTACGTCAGGATTTCGCCTCACAATGCTCCGCAGACAGCAAAGAGCAATCTTCTCATTTAGATTTTTCATCATCATTTTCAGCAACTGTTTTTGAAGAACGTCGATGTGAATAAATAGCACACTAGTTGCGATAATGATAATTTTCTTAACATGTGTACTATTTCTTCACATCGGACATCTTGCTATACCATTCACAGCGACAGTCCCAGTGCTATCAAATTTCTCGTTTGTGACACCTATACTTGGGGTGATAAAAACTGCAAAATAGTAAGACTCCTTCACAGTCAAGTTATGTTCTCCTACAGTTTCAAGAGATCGGTTTCAAATATTTGCCGAAAATTGCGAAAAAATATGATCTAAAGTAAAAATGTCGGCACTCGATGTTGCCATTACGATATCCGTATGTCGAAAGGATATAGAGGCTTATTTCACTAGTGGTAAGATAGATACTGCCTATAGGAAAATTAAAGAGAACTTTGGAGTAAAGAGAACCACTTGTATGAATAACAAGAGCTCAGATGGAAACCCAGTTCTAAGCAAAGAAGGGAAAGCAGAAAGGTGAAAGGAGTATATGGAGGGTGTATACAAGGGCGATGTACTTGAGGACAGTAATATGGAAGTCGAAGAGGATGTAGATGATATGGGAGGTATGATACTGCGTGAAGAGTTTGACAGAGCCTGAAAGATCTGAGTCGAAACAAGGCCCCGGGAGTAGACAACATTCCATTAGAACTACTTATAGCCAGTCCTGACAAAACTCTACCATCTGGTGAGCAAGATTTATGAGACAGATGAAATACCCTCAGACGTCAAGAAGAATATAATGATTCCAATCCCAAAGAAAGCAGGTGTTGACAGATGTGAAAATTACCGAACTATTAGTTCAATAAGTCACAGCTGCTAAATACTAACGCGAATTCTTTACAGACGAATGGAAAAACTGGCAGAAGCCGACCTCGGGGAAGATCAGTTTGGATTCCGTAGAAATAATGGAACACGTGAGTCAATGCTGACCCTACGACAGGCAGCGAAAACCTATTTACAATTTGCACAGAAACCAGATAGCAGTTATAAGAGTCGAGGGGTATGAAAGGGAAGCAGTGGTTGCGAAAGGAGTGAGACTGGGTTGTAGCCTCTCCCAGATATTCAATCTGTATATTGAGCAAGCAGTAAAGGAAACGAAAGAAAAATTCGGAGTAGGTATTAAAATCCATGGAGAAGAAATAAAAACTTTGAGGTTCGTCGATGAAATTGTAATTCTGTCAGAGACAGCAAAGGACTTGGAAGAGCAGTTGAACGGAATGGACAGTGTCTTGAAAGGAGGATATAAGATGAACATCAAGAAAAACAAAACGAGGATAATGGAACGTACTCGAATTAAGTCGGGTGATGCTGAAGGAATTAGGTTAGGAAATGAGACACTTAAAGTAGTAAAGGAGTTTTGCTATTTGGGGAGCAAAATAACTGATGATGGTCGAAGTAGAGAGGATATAAAATGTAGGCTGGCTATGGAAAGGAAGGCGTTTCCGAAGAAGAAAAATTTGTTAGCATCGAGTATAGATTTAAGTGTCAGGAAGTCGTTTCTGAAAGTATTTGTATGGAGTGTAGCCATGTATGGTACCAAATGGAGACTTGAACTCTGTCAGGTGTCGGTAACGCTATCTCATATGAGTGTGCAGTAGCATCACCGCGCCCTTTACAGTGATCTCTCAAGATGTGAAGCTCTTTACACTCCTTATACCTCTTAAGTTGATAATAGCTCTAACCACGAACTCCTTGTGGTAGTTGTACCTACTTCAGAGTTAGCCCTCAAGATCTGAAGCTGTTCACGCCTTCAGGTCATTTATACACCCTAGCAGGCCTAGTAACGATACTAAAAACGAACTAGGGCACTCTTGCGATCGTTGTACTTATCACAGAGAATTGCTGCTACAATCCTTTACACATAGGACAGTTCATTTTCTATGTCAGACAGTGCCACTTTCGAGCCTGATGCTCGTGCCTGAAAAACGTGGTTTCTGCGGTAATCAACAGCTTCTTGAGGTGATGAAAATCCATGTCCATGAATTTTTGTTTAGCTTAATGGAACAGAAAGAACTAGTCAGAAGATAACTCAAATGAAAGCGGTCGAAAGACATTAATTCGTGGTTTCCATCCGTCAGGTAATCGATCGTTTGAAATGCTTTGGTGTTACTGGCATTGTGATGATGAAGTACGGTGTTACGTTTCGGTTGTTTCTACTGATTACCCGAGTCCCCCGATACGTCTATAAATCTACTCATAAATACAGAGCCTTCCTCTTTTTCTATTGTGTAGACGTAGCCTACATAGCTATTTTTTCGGTCACTGTTCAACAACTAAACTCATCACGTACCCATAACAATTTAAACGTCGGTTTTCCATCTTTTCATGTCTATCTACCTATCGCTTGCGCCTTGTCCCGCGGCTACGCAGGGTCTGCCATGGTTAATCGGATTTGACATGTTAAGATGGCCGGATGCTCTTCCTACCACCACCCCAAACCCCCCAGGATGGGTTTAGTGTACCCCAACTGCCTGCATCTAGTGGAATCCATGAAATATGAAATAGTGTGAATGTGTTCAGATGTCTGCGAGCTGTGTAACTGGAACGTGGATACCAGCCCGGTATTCACCTAACGGGATGTGGAAAACCACCTAAAAACCACATCCAGGCTGGACGGCACACCAGCTCTCGTCGTTAATACGCCTAGCGGATTCGATCCGGTTTTCCCTCATTTCATGTGATGTACGTCAAATTTTCATCCTGTTCTTGACTTCAAAATCTTCTCTCTACTTGAAGATCTACAACTTTTTCTCGAAAAATAATTTGCACATCTTCAGGTTTTATATCTATACTGTTCTGCATTAGCTGTCCTAAGGTTTTCTAATGCAGTGGTCGTAATGTGTCTGTCGAAGCCAAAGAAATAACCGGTCATTTTCTTACAAGCGCTTCGCAAGCGACCTACTTTTGTTTGTTTCTGTTAATCGTGGAAGAGGCAAACCGTCGATTCTTGTATCGTTTCCGGCTCATGCGAGTATATCCAAGTTTCATTACGTGTTGTGATGTACACTGTGAAGAAGATGCAGCGTGTAGGGCCACTCCTGTGCGGGGTTTTGTTGTGACGGTGGGTTGTTGCTAGGGAGCAGGCTGTCTGCAGCTTTGAAAAACAGCAACGAAAGCGAAATAAATTTATGACCGCTCTTGCGAGTACACAAGTAGAGTCACCATGGGGGCAGGGATCCCACACACGAGCGACGGATCACTGAGATCGGTCGCAATCGATGTCGCTCAAATTGTCGCTGGCCTCGACCCCGTCGCAAACGAGTGGTTTTCCAAGCAGTTTCAACCAGCATTACGATCGCCAGTGTTTCGAGAAGATCTGCTTTGGAAAATGAACTCCTGTTTTTAGCTGCAGTCGCAGTTGATCTCCATATCCTCACGAGTACTGGTAAAAACTAAATAAAAGGAAGGAAATGATAATTGATTAAATTTGTTTTGGAAAGCTTTTTTTGAGAGATTAAGATTACTTAACAAAATATATTACATTTCTCACTGAAGCCAAGTTCATTGTATGCATTATTCCAATATTCTAATAGATTCACTTACTTTTTCAATCATTGGTTTTATATGAGGATTATTCGGAAAGTAAGGTCCAATCGGTCGCGAAATGGAAACCACTGTGAAAATCAGAAATCTATTATTTGCAACAGTTAGCTGCGCCTTCCAGTTGCTTTCCTACAGAGTCGCCGTTCCGACTTCGACATTTGTATCGACTTTCCAACACCCTCCTCACAGACAGCAACCGCCCGCATCTCGTGGTCGTGCGGTAGCGTTCTCGCTTCCCACGCCCGGGTTCCCGGGTTCGATTCCCGGCGGGGTCAGGGATTTTCTCTGCCTCGTGATGGCTGGGTGTTGTGTGCTGTCCTTAGGTTAGTTAGGTTTAAGTAGTTCTAAGTTCTAGGGGACTTATGACCACAGCAGTTGAGTCCCATAGTGCTCAGAGCCATTTGAACAGACAGCAACCAACTATACTCACCGCCAATTGCCTACGCTGGTCTACAGTAGTCAGTGAAAAACGTTTTCTTCATAGCCAGCAGTTCACGTGACCACAGATGGAACTCAGACTAAGCTGCACTGTCGGCCATCAAATACACTAATGGCTATTAAAATTGCTACACCAAGATGATAAACGGGTATTTAGTGAACAAATATATTATACTAGGACTGACATGTGATTAAATTTTCACGCAATTTTGGTGCAGAGATCCTGCGAAATCGGTACCCAGAACAACCACCTCTGGCCGTAATAACGGCCTTGATACGCCAGGGCATTGAGTCAAACAGAGCTTGGATGGTGTGTACAGGTACAGCTGCCCATGCAGCTTCAACACGATACCACAGTTCATCAAGAGTAGTGACTGGAGTATTGTGACGAGCCAGTTGCTCGGCTACCATCGACCAGAAGTTCTCAGTTGGTGAGAGATCTGGAGAATGTGCTGTCCAGGGCAGCAGTCGAACATTTACTGTATCCAGAAAGGCCCGTACGGGACCTGCAACATGTGGTCGTGCATTATCTGGCTGAAATGTAGGGTTTCGCAGGGATCAAACTAACGGTAGAGCCACGGGTCGTAACACATCTGAAATGTAACGTCGACTATTCAAAGTGCCGTCAATGCGAACAAGAAATGTCCGAGACGGGTAACCAATGGCACCCCATACCATTACGCGGAGTGATACGCCAGTATGCTGATGACGAATACACGCTTCCAATGTGCGTTCACTGCAATGTCATGAAACATGGATTCATCCGAAAAAATGACGTCTTGCCATTCGCGCATCGAGGTTCGTCGTTCAGTACACCATCGCGGGCGCTCCTGTCTGTGATGCAGCGTCAAGGGTAACCGCAGCCATGGTCTCCGAGATGATAGTCCATGCTGCTGCTAACGTCGTCGAACTGTTCGTGCAGGGGGTTGTTGTCTTACGAACGTCCCCATCTATTGACTCAGGGATCGAGACGTGGCTGCACGATCCGTTAGTGCCATGCGGATGAGATGCCTGTCATCTCGACTGCTAGTGTTACGAGGCCGTTGGGACCCAGCACGGCGTTCCGTATTACTCTCCATATTGTGCTAACAGTCATTGGATCTCGACCAACGCAAGCAGCAATGTCGTGATATGATAAACCGCAAACGTGATAGACTACAATCCGACCTTTATCAAAGTCGGAAAGGTGATGGTACGCATTTCTCCTCCTTACACGACGCATCACAACAACGTTTTACCAGGCCACGCCGGTCAACTGCTGTTTGTGTATGAGAAATCGGTTGGAAACTTTCCTCATGTCAGCACGTTGTAGGTGTCGCCACCGGCGCTAGCCTGGTGTGAATGCTCTGAAAAGCTCATCATTTGCATATCAGAGCATCTTCTCCCTGTAGGTCAACTTTCGCGTCTGTAGCACGTCATCTTCGTGGTGCAGCAGTTTTAATGGCCAGTACTGTACTTCCCATCTAAAACGCTGCATGCACATTTTCGTTGCTCCTACAGAGTGCGACTGAGAATTGTTATGAAATGTATACATTGCAAATGTATACATTGCAATGTGCACATTGCCAAAAGTTACATTATGTGGACAGTATGACATCAGGCGAAATCTTTCATCAAGCCCTCATTCTTTGTGGAAACATTATTTTCTGTGCGTCTTTACGTGCTCGCAGTGCGATCAGATCGGAAAAGAGCGACATGACGTGATGATCGGTTCAAAAATGGTTCAAATGGCTCTGAGCAATAGGCGACTTAACTTCTTAGGTCATCAGTCGCCTAGAACTTAGAACTACTTATACCTAACTATCCTAAGGACATCACACACATCCATGCCCGAGGCAGGATTCGAACCTCCGACCGTAGCGGTCGCTCGGTTCCAGACTGTAGCGCCTAGAACCGCACGGCCACTCCGGCCGGCAGATGATCGGTCATACAACAAGACACTGCTCAACACATCTGCGGGAAGCTTTAATCGATTTTCGCTATGGTTTCCACTAAGCAAACAAGAGGACCTTCCTTTTCGAATAGTCTTCGTAGTTTATCTTCAGCTTATTACAGTACACAGTTTGTGTGTCTACTGAAACATTGTCCATAACAGCACTGCTGATTCCTAAAACGCTTGTTGCAAACTGTAGGAGGGGGAGTTAGATTATATGAAGTGACAATGGACTTGAGTATATAGCTGTAATAATAGATTTGCTCTGAACATTTAAATTAAAATGTGTCCTTACTACTCGTATTATGGTAAGTCACTCTACTTGGTAATTAAAAATTTGAATAGCGCATGTAATCGTTTCATAGCACTCTGTCTTCAGGCTGCAAGGGACCCATCGGGACCATCCGACCGCCGTGTCATCCTAAGTTGAGGATGCAGAAGGAGAGGCGTGGGGTCACCACACCGCTCTCCCGGTCGTTGTGACGGTTTTCTGTGACCGGGGCGATTACTATTCGGACGAGTAGCTCCTCAATTGGCATCACGCCGGACGGGTGGCCGAGCGGTTCTAGGCGCTACAGTCTGGAACCGCGCGACCGCTACGGTCGCAGGTTCGAATCCTGCCTGGGGCATGGATGTGTGTGATGTCCTTAGGTTAGTTAGGTTTAAGTAGTTCTAAGTTCTAGGGGACTGATGACCTCAGAAGTTAAGTCCCATAGTGCTCAGAGCCATTTGAACAATTTGAATTGGCATCAGGAGGCTGAGTGCACCCCGAAAAATGGCGGCCTGGATGGTCACCCATCCAAGTGCCGGCCAGGTCCGACAGTGCTTAACTTTGGTGATCTCAAGGGTACCGGGGTATCCACTGTGGCAAGGCCGAATCACTTCATATCTAATTCAAAATCACCAGGCGGAGCCCCTAGTGTATTGTCACTACTATTATATGCTTTCCATCAATTCTTCTTCTGCAGCACATGCTTCAAAATGCAAATTTCTTCAGAATTTGATCTTAATATAAATGGAAACTCAGGAATAACTATGCTTTTAAGAGTAGTTTGTTCTCTGAGTTACTATAGATTCTGAAGTAAAGAATTTACCCCAGGTGGGCAGAGCGAAATGAAACGAAACTGCACAATCACGATTAATAAGTAGAGAAACGTGTCGCAACTTTACTGTCACACATTGCTGCTAACATCCAGCCAGCAGCCGGCCGCGGTGGTCTCGCGGTTCTAGGCGCTCAGTCTGGAACCGCGCGACCGCTACGGTCGCGGGTTCGAATCCTGCCTCGGGCATGGATGTGTGTGATGTCCTTAGGTTAGTTAGGTTTAAGTAGTTCTAAGATCTAGGGGACTGATGACCGCACATGTTGTGCAATGTCCTTAGGTTAGTTAGGTTTAAGTAGTTCTAAGTTCTAGGGAACTGATGACCACAGATGTTAAGTCCCATAGTGCTCAGAGCCATTTGAACCATTTGAACATCCAGCCAGCCATTTTGCATCGGCGATCAGCGACGTATCACTACGGTTTGCCCATATACGTGCGATCTACCAAGCGATTGTTTGCTCACGCAACGGATCTCTGCGTTTCGTCGCTTGTGTGTGGGGCCCACTAAGAGGACGTGGCGGGGATGGCGCCTAGCGAAAGCGAGGTGATGGCCACCAGGCCATGATGTTCGCAACAATGAATAGTACAGGGTGTCCGAAAAGTCTTTCCCTGATTACATAAATTAATAACTCAGGCTAGAAGTAAGATACAAATATGAAACTGGCGTCTAATTGTTTACAAACTATCAATGTTTTTTTCACACATCAGTAAACCTCCACATGAGCACCCTTGGTAGAACGTAGTACATCAAGGGCGATGTTCAATTTCCGTCCACACATTAGCCAAAATCACTGGAGGGATCGATTCAACAACTGTGGTTATCCATTGACGCAGGGTCTTAAGATCTGGTACACGTGTTCGGTAGACATCGTCCTTAACATAACCCCATAAAAAGAAGTCTAATAGGGTCATGTCAGGAGAGCGTGGAGACCAAACCGTTGGCCCATCGCGACCAATCCATCGCCCAGGAGAGGTCATATCGAGATAGGCACGGACGTCCAAACCCCAATGAGGCGGTGCACCGTCTTGCTGAAAGAAGACATCTGGGTGATACTGAAGCAACTAAAGAACAGCATACAGTTACAACATGTCCAGATACACTGCAGATGTGATGGTAGCCTCAGCGAAGAAGAATGGCCCGATAATTCGATCGTGCAATAGCGTGCACCAAACATTCACCTTTTGACTGCCGCTAGTGCACTCCATGACCTCACCAGGGGGTTGTGAACCCAAAATGCGCACATTATGGCGATTCACTACTGCACTGACAAAAAAGGTCGCTTCGTCGGAAAAGGCAATTTGCCTGACATAACCATCATCGTCCTCAATACGTGATAGCATTTCGACCGCAAAGTCATATAGACGTGTACTGTCATTGGGCAACAAGGCCTGAACTATTTGCACTTTGTATGCACGAAACAATAAACGTTTACGTGGTTCAAATGGTTCAAATGGCTCTGAGCACTATGGGACTCAACATCTTAGGTCATAAGTCCCCTAGAACTTAGAACTACTTAAACCGAACTAACCTAAGGACATCACACAAACCCATGCCCGAGGCAGGATTCGAACCTGCGACCGTAGCAGTCCCGCGGTTCCGGACTGCAGCGCCAGAACCGCACGGCCACCGCGGCCGGCAAAACGTTTATGTAAAATGTGATGGAGAGAGCTTTTTGGCATCTGTAATCCACATGAGGCCCTACGCACCGATTTGTTCGGACTTCGCAGAAAAGACTGCCTTACAGCTTCCACCCTGTCTGCTTAGGTTATTGGTCGACCAGACCCCGGAAGGTAAGCAACCGATCCTGTGTTCTGGAACTTCTCATACCAGGCTTTAATGCTCTTGACATCAGGTGGATTCCTTCCAAATGTTGTCTGGAAGAGTCTCTGCACTGCGGTTGGTGATCGTGTCTCATGGTACCACAGGGCACACTGTGCCTTCTTCTCACTGGTTAACATGGTTTCTTGGGCACTGCACCTCATCCACTACTTACGTACTGCGAACCTAAAATAGAAAAAAACTTTGGTAGTTGTAAACAATTCGACACAAGTCTCATATTTGTATCTTACTTCTAGCCTGAGTTATCAATTTATGTAATCAGGGAAAGTCTTTTCAGACACCCTGTAACTACAGGAGCTTACGCATTGGCATGCTTCCCAATCAGCGCAACACGGATACTCGCGGAAGGAGCCATCGGTGCTGAAAACTATCGCATTGCTCTCAGCAGATGCCAGATTCTGCTGGATCACGGCCCGTCCAGTGTCGGCGAGTGACACCCAAGCAACCACACCAGCAGGAAAGGGTGGGCGGCTTACTGCCCCCGCCTCGTTCCGCTGCCCTCTAGACCAGAAGTCAGGTCGTTGTGGGAGTGGTAAGGAGGCTGCCTGTCGGTGCACGAAGTTCGGAAAGGAGCACGTGGCACTAGCAGCTGGTGCGCTGGTGTGCTGTTTCAAGTCACGTTCGGGATAACAAACCCGTGGGCTGACGTTTAGGAAGCGTCTTGGCTCATCCTGCAACAGCTTCATCCTACCACTGCGCTGCTATTCTGTAGTTCTTGACCTAGCCGTGATGTGTAAACAGCCTCGTTGCTGCGCCAAACGGCTGCCTCCCACTGGTGCAGCTGAACTGCTGCGGAAGCTCCAAATAATCCATGGAGCTACAACTTATTTGATGAGGCCTGTTTTTTTGAGCATTGCCTCCAACAGTAATTGACACGGACTTGTTTTTGAGCTTCGATCAAATTGTGCGGATTCGGTGGGAACAGGTCGTTGTTTACAGCTCAGTATTAACGTGAAATCGAACGCAAAAGGTGTTCAAATCTGAGTGAAATCTTATTGGGCTTAACTGCTAAGGTCATCAGTCCCTAAGCTTACACACTACTTAACTTAAATTATCCTAAGGACAAACAAACACACCCATGCCCGAGGGAGGACTCGAACCTCCGCCGGGACCAGCCGCACAGTCCATGACTGCAGCGCCCATGACCGCTCGGATAATCCCGCGCAAAATCGAACGCATTACGGCAGGCACATCCAAGAATTGCGCTCGGCGGGCGCGCCCGCGCCCCGCGGGCGCAAGGCACTGTAGTTCAGCGCCCCGTCCGCGACCGTGTGTCGCTAGTGTCGGCATAGGAGCGAGCGAGAGAGAAAGAGAGAGAGAGAGGACTGCAAAGCGAGTGAGACCGCACAGCACTACGGTCAGATCCAACGTAAGCAAAATATTCTATTGTAGAATTAATTTTATGTAAGGGATATAGAGTCTCATTCTTACTGTTAGTAGTTAGAAGTAAGTATTTTTTGTTACACTTCGTGCTACAATTTTTTGTATCCCTTTTCAGAGTTTAGAAATCGGATCCTTAGCTTGCTGTTTTGTACGTAATAATTTTAACTGACCGAGTTTGAAAACTTATTAATATAGAATTAAGGTTATAAAGCTGTTTAATTCTTACAGTCAACATTGTCAAAGGAGACAATTAAAATTTTACACGTTTTTCTTTTTCGAGGAAACTATTTTGTCTAGGCTTGGTACAATATTCCTTGAGACTGCTAACCTCAAAGAATTCGTCAAATTTTATGGCCAAAGAATGAACGGTTCTAAGTTTTAGCAAGCTTTAAAAGAGAGAAAAAGCGGTCACAAATATACGTGGAACCAAACATTGAGAGAACTTTGGCCGCGTGCTTGTGCAATAGATGATATATCTCTCATGGAAGACAGCTGAAAAAGTCATCCGAAGTTTTACACGTGTGAAAGCGGTCATTCAGACGGCCACTGTAGGCCAATCAGCTCTAGTTGAAGCACTTATGACACGTCCTCTGCGCCGGCCGCGGTGGTCTAGCGGGACTGCTACGGTCGCAGTTTCGAATCCTGCCTCGGGCATGGATGTGTGTGATGTCCTTAGGTTAGTCAGGTTTAAGTAGTTCTAAGTTCTAGGGGACTGATGACCTCAGATGTTAAGTCCCGTAGTGCTCAGAGCCATTTGAACCATTTGAACGTCCTTTGCCCGAAGGGAAAACGGGCGAACAAATATATCTATCGGCTGGTGTTCGGGCGGTCCGCACGGCCAGCTAAGCGGCACGGCTCGGCCACTGCGACAACATACGAATTCGCCCGGGGCGCTGGCCGCGGGCGATCGCGGGCGCTAGCGCCCCAGGGGCACATTTTGGACGAGCCTGCATTACGGTTTACTTCCGCTAAGCTTCTACTCTCCGGAAAGCCACCTGACGGTGTGTTGCGGAAGGTATAACTATCTGACATTCTTTTCCTGCTTCATTCGCGAATATGGCGTACAAAGTGTCGGTAAAGGTCTGCATCTACTCTAATTTCTGGAATGTTTTCGACGTGATCATTTCGCGAGACGCACGTCAGAGGTCATACGTCATCCAATTCTTTCCGGAACGTACTCTCTCGGAGATTCGATACTAAACCTCTTATAAATGCACAACACGTCTCGTGTAGCGGGTGGACCCCCCTCTCTCCACCCCCTCTGCCATTGGCTCGGGAGTGTCATCTTTGTGCCGCCATTTTCGTGCAGTGTTTTACAGTGAGTGTTTTACAGTGAATGTTCCGTGTTGTGGTTTTTGGGAAGTGTTGCGAACGGCCATCATACTGTCGCTGGGTGTGCTTTTTCTCTCTTGCGAACAGAAACCAGACTGTCGCCATGTTTTTTAATTGTGTGTGTACTATGTTACTTCTCTGATTCCTGTGTCTTTTATTAACATAGCCAACCCCTTTTGCTTTCTGTTTTAACTTTCCGCATTTTTCCGCCATTTTACACTTTAAGTCACCGTTTTATCGCCTGTTTTTCTTGTTTATTTTCTTCTTCCGTTTTTAAAAAACAAAGGTCTGTACCCTGTAGAGCAGCGTACTAAGCTGCTGCCAGCCCGCTCCCTTCGGGGGGAATTGAAAATCAATAAGGAAAAAAAAAGTGTAGCGGCTGGTACTGAACTTTGTTGAGCATGTCCTCCGTAATGCTCTCCTGACGAGTAAACGATCCCTCGACGAACGGCGCCGTTGTTCGACTGAACTCGTATATCTCTTCCCTTCATCGAATCTGGTAAGTGTCAGACAGTGATAACCACACCCAAGGATCGGTCGAACAAGCGCTTTGTAAGTCACTTCTTTCGTGAGTGAAAGAAATTTCCTTAGGATTCTTCCTACAAATCTCAGTCTGTCATCAGCTTTTCCAATTTGTTTTATGTTGTCATTCAACTTAAGGTCGCTCCGGATGAAATTTCGTAGGTATTTTACGGTACATCTTGTTTGTACATGTAAAGAACAACAAATTACATCTCTGTACAAAGTAGGCCTATGCCATCTCTTTTTGTCAAGATTTTTGTTAGAAGCAACAGTTGTAAAGCGCATGATGGATGCTGGAAAAGTCTCATTGTCAGAGTGTAAATTAATATAGTTTGTGTGGAAGTGTGTATACTAATGTAACTACTGGGCATCAAAATTGAGGCAGACAGATGGACACTAATCGAAAAAAGTCGCCTATACTGCCGCCGTAAGTAAAAATTAAATTTACATTCATATCGACAGATTAGCTACAGTCATGGCGATACATTAAAGTGTGACCCATCTTTATGTCATAGAGAGCCACCACCCAACATTATGCTAGCAGAAATGATGTAACTTCCTGAAACAATCTGAAGATGAACCTGAAAAGGTTCGATAACCGGTTCATGGAATAAAACATAATTATTCAAAAAAGTGGCTGGTTGCGTTTCTGTATAACTTATTTACAATATTGTAGTCATTTCACTAAAAGACACTGTGGGACTGTGCCAGGTGCCTTCCTGAGAAAACATGGCATGAACTTGAGCAGTGGATTTTATACAGGTACAGAGGGAGATGAGTTTCACAAGATCTCTACTTTCGAATTACTTATAGAGGAGATTCTCGTTCTCTAAAAACCTCGTAAAATGAAATAATTCTACAAGTGATTGACCTCAGCGATATAGGGTACTATAGCGCCCTGTGACCCATCTGCTTCAGTCGATTGGTACGCTTCGAGAGACCAGCGACGTCAGATGTCTTGCTGCTAGAAGGGAAGCAAGTTCTTTCACATAATCCTGCAGAGTCTTATGATTTTCTTATCTGATCCAGATGTGTTTCTAGTAGTAATCGATTGCAGCTGCTTTTCTACTCCGCGACCATTTGTCTCGAAAACAACCAGTTCGGTGTTGGTGGAATAACTGATTGTAGGCAAGTGCGTAGGAATGTCCTTGACTCTGGTAGATTTCAGTCCGAGTCTCTTGAATCATGTCGCACAACCTTCAGTATTTATAGCATCAAGAAACGATTTTGGTTGATTTCGCGATATTCGACACTGAGCGAAGCACGAGCATCATCAACACCTCTTTAAAAAAAAAAAAAAAATCCTGTGCACTAGTCCGTGACGTCATCAGGCGTAGTCGCAGCCGGTCGCAGTGTCCTTTAGGTAAAGGGACTTAGAAGTAAAAAATTCGCGAAAACATCGATTTTACTCTCTGATGCTTTGTGAAAACGCAATTTTCGTCTTTGAAATTACATAATTCTTTTATTTGTAACTTATCGTTAAATGGTTTCGAAACAACATTATGTTGTGTGTTTATTTGCACATCCGTGTTCCGCAGTAGGTGTCATGCATCAGCTACCGCTGTTTTTCCCCTCTTAAATTTACTGTACTTTCAGAGAAGTTTTTCACCAGACTTTGCTTTTGTTCACAAACTTACATGTATTGTTTTCTCCCATTCTTATTTCACTGCAGTTTATAAGAAGTTTGCCACCAGAGAGCTTTGCTCATATATATAAATTATCTGTGACCAATGGTGTCTTTTCCTCTCGGTTTACATGTTTTAATGTCTGCTCTCTCGTTAGTTGTAGAAGTAGGCTGGAGTCAAAAGGAAAGAATCACATGATTGCACATTCTTGAGAGTGGAACAGGTGAAACTACAGTTCGATTTTTATGAAAATAACTTTTGTGAAGTTTACAGATGTGAACTACAGTGGAAAAATTCGGAAATGCCACAAAAGAAACAACGAGTTTCTAAAAGGCGAGGAATCGCAAAGTGCTAATAAGCGCCGGCCGGTGTGGCCGAGAGGTTCTAGGCATGCCGAACCGGTAGTTCAGCATGTTCGGTCAGAGGGTTAACTGCCCTCTGTAATAAAAAGAACTGAGGTAATGGATCAACGACGAACTGAAAGGGGCGTCTTGCGACGTCCGCCCAGAACAGATGCAATGATCTAAAACGAATAAAATAAGATTAAAAAAAAGACTCTTCAGTCTGGAACCGCGCGACCGCTACAGTCGCAGGTTCGAACCCAGCCTCGGGCATGTATGTGTGTGATGTCCCTAGGAAAGTTAGGTTTAAGCGGTTCTAAGTTCTAGGGGACTGATGACCATAGCTGTTAAGTCCCATAGTGCTCAGAGCCATTTGAACTATTTTTTTGCACATAAGCAACCATGTTTTCCTCGACTTCAACCACCGCTAGGAACGAAGGAATAAACAGTGACGATCAGAATATGTAAACAAGAGGAAAAGGCGCAGTGAACACAGACTGCGCTTTGTGAATATAATTGAAACACTACTGGTGAAAAACTTCTTTTCAATTTCAGTAAACGTAAGACGGGAAAACAAAACATTAATTGCAAATGACGAAGTAATAGTTTTTCAGGGTTCATATAGCCTCTCCATTTATATGTCCCACTTGGTCAAGGTGAGTATCCACAAAGTACATAATAAATTTGGTGGAATTCGCTTTTGTCTGCAAGCTAACTATATTTCCGTCAATATATTAAAGTGTTCTCATGCATTAAAAAATTTCACTGTTCTAGTTGAAATAGTTAGAAAGAGAGAATGTTTTCCTTCTCTTAATGCTCACATCATGAGAAATAAAAAAATAGTGAGTAGACATACTGTCCTAATTTTAGTTGTAATTTATAGCGAGCTTACATGAGATGTTTCGAGCGAAAATTCTTTATTCAATGTCGTCTTCGTTATTGAAACACCTTTCACACTGCGGGTTGGATAGGAATCACATATTTGTTACAAATCTGAAAAGTTGCTGTTAATGCAGTAACCACTCTACCGCATGCTCTACCGAATGTGGCACCGATTTCAGTCATAAGTAGGTCAAGCAATGTTGAATCATGCCCGGGGATGAATGCCAAAGCTCTCAGCCTTGCATCACATTTCCTCCAATGCCAGTACACTCCGTCTGAGAACGAGGAGAGGGAAGAGAGGAAAGCTGTCAATCACCGCGTCTAAATGGCTGCGCAGTCACACTGCATACTACTTCGTTTTATGTTTCGCATTTCTCAACAACATACGTCATAAAAAAACAAATGTTCTGTATTACTTATTTTTGAAGCGCTGAAGACATAATAAAATTTTTATATAGTACAAACTGTTGACATATGGGCACTCGCAGACAGTTTCACAGAGTTTCACACTCAAGTTGCCACATCATCGTGGCACTTACTTTGATAATCGGCCATATATCTTTCACACAGACATGTTGTTGTGGTCTTCAGTCCAGAGACTGGTTTGATGAAGCTCTCCATGCTACTTATTCTGGTGCAAGCTTTTCCATCTCCCAGTACCTACTGCAACCTACATCCTTCTGAATCTGCTTAGTGTATTCATCTCTTCGTCTCACTCTACGACTTTTACCCTCCACGCTGCCCTCCAATACGAAATTGGTGATCCCTTGATGCCTCAGAACATGTCCTACCAACCGGTCCCTTCTTCTTGACAAGTTGTGCCACAAACTCCTCTTCTCCACAATTCTATTCAATACCTCCTCATTAGTTATGTGATCTACCCATCTAATCTTCAGCATTCTTCTGTAGCACCACATTCCGAAAGCTTCTATTCTCTTCTTGTCCAAACTATTTATCGTCCATGTTTCACTTCCATACATGGCTACACTCCATACAAATGCTTTCAGAAACGACTTCCTGACACTTAAATCTATACTCGATGTTAAATTTCTTTTCTTCAGAAACGCCTTCCTTGCCATTGCCAGCCTAAATTTTATATCCTCTACTTCGACCATCATCAGTTATTTTGCTCCTGAAATAGCAGAACTTCTTTACTACTTTAAGTGTCTCATTTCCTAATCTAATTCCCTCAGCATCACCCGACTTAATCCGACTACATTCCATTAACCTCGTTTTGCTTTTGTTGATGTTCATCTCATATCTGCCTTTCAAGGCATTGTCCATTCCATTCAACACAAACATATCGATCGAAATGTCGTAGCACTTTTGCAGCCTTATTATAGAGACTTGGAAACTCACCTGATGAAAGCAATGTAGACGTGTCAGTTTTAACACAAAAAGATTTGTAATTAAAACTTGCATTACCTAGCAGTTCACCCAGTTAGATCTGCACATGCACAGGAGCGCTTTCAATTGAAACGGCGAACTGTCTCGTGAACAGCTTGTTAACAGATGTAAGACTGACAGTCTCCTCAAACTCTTTATAAGACTATCCTTGTTATTCTTTCAAGGATACAACGAATTCTTCAGACTTTGCGTTTCCCTAAGCGCCTATGTGTTTAGGGAACTGGACTGTCAATATTAGACTGTTTATGTTCTACAACATGACCTACTGTTTAAGTGCGTCTCTATCAAATCAGAAAGAGGTTACGTTGCAAAATCTTACAGTGGGCAGTGAGCAGCAAAGTCCACTTAAAAGGCCAAGTCTGCAGTCCATTCTAGATGCTCTAACTTTCGTTCCTAAACTCCTTTCTCCTTTAGAAATTAAACAATAGAGAATTTTAGATCGAAGAATCGTTCCCGGAATGCCTCTTGGCTTAACCAGTTTAACCTACGGTAGTGTATGAAGTCCTATACTCTTCATTCAGTTCCATTGAAAACTGTTGCAACTGAGAAAAGAATAATGTGTGTGGCTTCAGAAATTTTACTACTCGTACCACCAATTTCTTCATGGGCTCCACGGCTGCAAATTTGGCACAAGTGCCTTTTGACGTAGAGAACAATGAATCCTATCTGTGATCATTGTAAATTTTTGCTCTTTCATTGTCAACTAAATCTTTAAATTCGTTTTGCATTGTATTTTAATGGCGTTTCACAGCAAACACGCAGTACCTGTCGCTTATGCGAATTGAGAGTTCTTATGCCCTTCTTTTGTCATTCCCGTTCAAGGATTGCCACGATAGACTGCCTGACTGTCTCTTTTTGTGCAAACAGCCACTGGACCTTTGAACGTCCTTCATACAATGAACAAATAGCGAAGGTTATACAGCGCTGACTTCACGATTCAGCCGAACTCAGAGAGTGTTGCCGAACGAAAAATGCCTTTCTGCAATGCTATATCAATGCCCTGCTGTTCCGTGTATTTCCGAGAAATAAGGAGCAAAGTCGAGGGACAGGGTGACACAAGGTATGTAACATACCAGAAAGATGAAACTGAACATGAAGCGTCAGGTGCAATTTTTAAGGTGTAAATGTTTCTCTTTTTTATCTTTTTTGCGTGGGGGCGGGGGGGGGGGAGGCGGGAGAGGGGGGGGGGTGGACTCATCATCTTACATAAACCAGTGCGAAAAGAAAGCCTGTATGTTGAGAGATATGTAAACAGGAAAGCATTACATACTTCAAATTAATGGTTTATTTATGGATCTGTACCAAGCACATACATGGAAATTTTGCAACATTACAGAAAGCATCATCGTAGTCTCTTTGAGTAAACAGACAATACTGCAGCTGTGCTGTTAACAGTTCATTCTCAAGCTTCTGCCCTTCACGTGTGCTCTCTTCTTTTGACAAGTAGGAAGGACAGTCTGACAGCACGAGTGGAACTGCACCTGACTTGAAACGTCGTTTTTGGAGGGAGGCACTTAATAGATGTCCTTTCATGTGATTTCAAATTTGTGTTTCCAAAAGACCATCATCCTTCTGAAAAGGGATAGATAGGCTTACCTGCAAAAATGAATGTATAATGGCAACTAAACACAACCCTGCAAGGTATTTCGAAAGAAAGTAATGTAATTGCTACAAGTTGGTGACTACGTAGCTGTCAAAAACGTTTGTACTTAATGTTTAATTATGACCTATTTCAAATGATAGGGTGTTTATGGAAAATCTGCAAGGTCCTTTTGTATATCTTTTTTTAAATTATAATTTCAAAGTCAATATATTAGTGCATCCAAAAAAAGTGACAGTTTGAAGAAAGCTAAAACATGGCCACTTACGTGCTGCATAAAATCAGAAACATATGTGCACAGGTACTTTCAAACAGTTTTATTGGGTTCTTATGAAGGAAGTGTAAGGTACTTACACAAGGGCCTGTCTGAGCTCCATACCCAGGAATTAAGATAGCTTGCACAACGAACTGAGAAGATACACCTTACCCGGCCGCGGTGGCCGAGCGGTTCTAGGCGCTTCAGTCCTGAGCAGTGCGACTGCTACGGTCGCAGGTTCGAATACTGCCTCGGGCATGGATGTGTGTGATGTCCTTAGGTTGGTTAGGTTTAAGTTCTAGGGGACTGATGACCTCCGATGTTAAGTTCCATAGTGCTCAGAGCCATTTGAACCAAGACACTCCTCTACCATTTTACACATGTGTTCACAGATTATTTTATACTTACATCTGATAACGGCCTGTAAATTCCGTAAAATAACAAAAATCCTCTCTTTCCATTTGCTATATTCACCTACTCATGCATTTCTCCATTTTGTGGATCTCTGTAGATAATTGTAAAGAAAAGTAGCCTAATTTCGAATTGTACTATCTGAGTGCTACGCTGTGTTATTGGCATGGATTTTGAACATCAGGTTTCTGAAGATGGCCTAGTCACCCCTAGTGTATGGGAGATATGCTGATGTGGTAGCTACTCTTAATTTAGTTTACATTTACTGAGTAGATCTCTACGACATTTATTATCGTTCTGCAATAGGTTGAGAGTTTTAGCAGCAGGAAACTGAACTGAATAGGTTACTGCAGCCAGACCGATTTGAACGAGCAACAAATACTAAAGAGGGAATGTAGTACCATGTGAATGTACGGAAGCTAACGTTCTCGAAATAGCATTTGCACGACGTTCAATTACGATCACGCTAAACCGTGCACTTCATCATTACAATAAACCTCTTTTTTAAAAAAGAAAAAAAAAACTCAAGCCCTGAATCTGAATAATAAGTGAAGTTCTTCCTGTGACTACTTGATAACAATTTGTTCCTTACTGGTTCATCCTCCAGGAACTCTAATACCGTAATTTTGGGACCTCCGTTGTAATTACTTCTGTAAGTGGACACTTAAGAACGAAATAGCATTTTGGCAGTAAAAAGAAGATCGTAGTTTGATCGAACACATACAGACTGTCCAGTCTAGTTCACACAAAATAACGATAAACAATTCGCGTCCAATCACGTAGTAATTACACTCATGAACGAGCTCAATTACGATAAATAGGGTGCAATGCAAATGGTCCTCTGTTGCCTACGTATGACGCCATGTAGTGACATCACACACTATTTCCACAGGCTGGCACTATCAGATTCTGCAAATAATAAGTTAGCAGTCATTTCTGAAGGTTATTGATTACAGTAAGTTGAACGAATCGACGCGAGATGGGGTAGCTGATTTAGGTCTTTAAAGGTTAACAAGTTAATAGAAAGTTGAAAGAAACGATGCTGTACTGCGCCTTGTAACCAGCAATTCTGAAGTTACCAAAACCTTACCTTGTCATACTAACACTCTGCATAATAGCCTAAACTTCAAGCAAAAGGTCTGTTTTAATAAAAGAGAATCAAAGTTGCGGACATTGACAGCAACTGCATGCGATGAACAAACGCAAAACCCATCCTTAATACTGGTTAATAATACACAGAAGAGCAAAATGTCATTGCATTATTCACTAGCAATAAATTTATACTCGAATTATTATTTTTAAATAAATACACACATGGGGGGGGGGGGGGGGGTTAGTTTCCAAGTGGTGTAAGTCACAAAAACTGCAAGATAGTCTGCCACCACTTTTACTACTAGAAAGGTAGATAGGTGTTTCAAGCAAGTGGCTCGGGTGCCAGTTTAGCAGTATGTTCACAAGACTGAAACTGCTGAGTGCCTTCGCAATGAAGTAGTTTGAGACTAAATGTTCATGGCAGTCGGATCTGCCATCACCGACTGATAACGAATAAGTTTATGATATATGTAATGCAACGTTTGATGAAATGTATGATGAGATAAAATAAATTATTCAGGTAGTGAAGGGAGACGAAAATTTAATAGTCATGGGTGACTGGAATTCGAGAGTAGGAAAAGGGAGAGAAGGAAACATAGTGGGTGAATATGGATTTGGGGAGAGAAATGAAAGAGGAAGCCGTCTGGTAGAATTTTGCGCAGAGCATAACTTAATTATAGCTAATACTTGGCTCAAGAATCATAAAAGAAGGTTGTATACATGGAAGAATCCTGGAGATACTAGAAGGTATCAGATAGGTTATATAATGGTAAGACAGAGATTTAGGAAGCAGATTTAAATTTTAAGACATTTCCAGGGGGAAAAAGGTGGGATTTTAAGGAGATGTGACCTGGATAAACTGACTAATCAAGATTTTGTACAGAGTTTCAGCGAGAGCACAAGGCAACAATTGACAGGAATGGGGGAAAGAAATACAGTAGAAGAGGAATGGGTAGCTCTGAGGGATGAAGTAGTGAAGGCAGCAGAGGATCAAGTAGGTAAAAAGACGAGGGCTAGTAGAAATCCTTGGGTAACAGATAAAATATTGAATTTAATTGATGAAAGGAGAAAATATAAAAACGCAGTAAATGAAGCAGGCAAAAAGGAATACAAACGTCTCAAAAATGAGATCGACTGAACGTGCAAAATGGCTAAGCAGGGATGGCTAGAGGACAAATGTAAGGATGTAGAGGCTTATCTCACTAGGGGTAAGATAGATACTGCCTACAGAAATATTAAAGAGACCTTTGGAGAAAAGAGAGTCACTTGTATGAATATCAAGATCGTTGATGGAAACCCAGTTCTACGCAAAGAAGGGAAAGCAGAAAGGTGGAAGGAGTATATTGAGGGTCTATACAAGGGCGATGTACTTGAGGACAGAATTATGGAAATGGAAGAGGATGTAGATGAGGATGAAATCGGAGATACGATACTGCGTGAAGAGTTTGACAGAGCACTGAAAGACCTGAGTCGAAAGAAGGCCCCGGGAGTAGACAGCATTCCATTGGAACTACTGACGGCCGTGGGAGAGCCAATCCTGACAAAACTCTACTATCTGGTGAGCAAGATGTATGAGACAGGCGAAGTACCCTCAGACTTCAAGAAGAATATAATAATTCCAATCCCAAAGAAAGCAGGTGTTGACAGATGTGAAAATTACCGAACTATCAGTTTAAAAAGTCACAGCTGCAAAGTACTAACGCGAATTCTTTACAGACGAATGGAAAAACTAGTAGAAGCCGACCTCGGGGAAAATCAGTTTGGATTCCGCAGAAATATTGGAACACGTGAGGCAATACTGATCCTACGACTTAACTTAGAAAATAGATTAAGGAAAGGCAAACCTACATTTCTAGCATTTGTAGACTTAGAGAAAGTTTTTGACAGTGTGGACTGGAATACTCTCTTTCAAATTCTAATGGTGGCAGGGGTAAAATACAGGGAGCGAAAGGCCATTTACAATTTGTACAGAAACCACATGGCAGTTATAAGTGTCGAGGGGCATTAAAGGGAAGCAGCGGTTGGGGTAGGGAGTGAGACAGGGTTGTAGCCTCTCCCCGATGTTATTCAATCTGCATATTGAGCAAGCAGTAAATGAAACAAAAGAAAAATTCGGAGTAGGTATTAACGTCCATGGAGAAGAAATAAAAACGTTGAGGTTCGCCGATGACATTCTAATTGTGTCAGAGACAACAAAGGACCTGGAAGAGCAGTGGAACGGAATGGACAGTGTCTTGAAAGGAGGATATAAGATGAACATCAACAAAATCAAAACGTGGGTAATGGAATGCAGTCGAATTAAGTCGGGTGATGCTGAGAGAATTAGATTAGGAATTGATACACTTAAAGTAGTAAAGGAGTTTTGCTATTTGTGGAGCAAAATAACTGATGATGGTCGAAGTAGAGAAGATATAAAATGTAGACTAGCAATGGCAATTAAAGCGTTTCTGAAGAAGAGAAATTTGTTAACATCGAGTATAGATTTAAGTGTCAGGAAGTCGTTTCTGAAAGCATTTGTATGGAGTGTAGCCATGTATGGAAGTGAAACATGGACGATAAATAATTTGGAGAAGAAGAGAATTGACGCTTTCGAAATGTGGTGCTACAGAAGAATGCTGAAGATTAGATGGGTAGAATCCTGCCTCGGGCATGGATGTTTGTGATGTCCTTAGGTTAGTTAGGTTTAACTAGTTCTAAGTCCTAGGGGACTGATGACCACAGCAGTTAAGTCCCATAGTGCTCAGAGCCATTTGAACCATTAGATGGGTAGATCACATAACTAATGAGGAGGTATTGAATAGAATTGTGGAGAAGAGGAGTTTATGGCACAACTTGACAAGAAGAAGGGACCGGTTGGTGGGACATGTTCTGAGGCATCAAGGGATCACAAATTTAGCAATGGAGGGCAGCGTGGAGGGTAAAAATCGTAGAGGGAGATCGAGAGATGAATACACTAAGCAGATTCAGAAGGATGTAGGTTGCAGCAAGTACTGGGAAATGAAGAAGCTTGCACAGGCTGGAGTAGCATGGAGAGCTGCATCAAACTAGTCTCAGGACTGAAGACAACAACAACAACAACAACAACAAGAATGCAACGTCCAGATTTTTTGACAAGAAAGTGTCACGGACAGGAAGAAAGGTTGCTGCAAATAAATGCAAGTGAGTGAATGTGCGATAATGGGTATTTCGATCACTTTGAAATACAGGACTTTGAGTTTTGAAAAGAGCGTGCTTCTGGAAGCAGAACTAAACACCTGTTAGTAATCTTTGCACTGTCAATTCCAAACAGCTTACGCTGATGGAAAATTCGTCACAGAAGCAAAGAGAAAAAAAGAACACTGCAGACTTGTCACTATCATTTATTTCTAGGTTTACAATGTGGTCGTGCAAAATTTTCAGTAACAAACAAGTTAATGAAACCGCTATACTCTTCATATAATGATAGTGTCTTTTCGTTTTATATTTAACAGCTTTTCTTTTTCTTAGTGTGTCTTGACATTAAATAACAATTCTCTCTTTTGAGTAGGTTGTCAGATTTTGTTTTAGGTCATTCCCATTCGATGACCGACGGAATATCTATGCGTGCTCCGAAAAACAAAACAAAAACATCAATGAGCGTAGTAGATGTCGGGATGAAAAATAGTACGCTCCAAAAAACCATATTCGGTAACAAAGGATTTCTCATTCTTGGAATAAGTTCACAAAGCTTGCTTTGGACTTAGATTCCCGACACCCACTACGCCCTTTGATACTCTTTTCCTTTTGAGAGCTCGCTCTGATATTCCGTCAACGCAAATTTGAGTTTCACGGTATATCTTCTCGAGCTACGAAAATTAGTAAAGCATCAAAAGACATGGTAGGTGTCGGGAATCAAACCCAGGTGTAAATAGCGAACAATAGTCCGCAGTCTGGTTGGATCCCAGGCAGCGACTACACATGTAGCAAAACTTGCAGCATCTGTAGGAAGCGGATGGTTCGGTCGTCGAAATATTATGCATATAATGGAAACAGTATTTCTGGGAACACACAAGTAATACTCGTAAATTCACGTAGGGAAAACCTGAACGATGGTTTCAGTATTCTTTCGCGCCAATATATGAGCGTATTTGCTTTCCATACAATGTCTGCAACCAGCCACATCATGAATCAACTTAGTATACAGAATGCAACGGGTATAAGAGCAGACGTATTTTTTGGGGCCCAGGACGGTGTACCTCATTACATTATATCAGTATTTACGTCATTTACATCCTAATTATTATATTCATTACAAGTCATATGTTTTTAGGTTGGTTAAAACCTCCAAGTACTTGTCGCAAAAGAAGCCATAAACGCTTATTTTCCCATGGGCAGTAGGTGAAGTGTTGATGTGGGGACGAGTGGACGTAAAAATCTTGGTCTACACTGATAGGCGCAGTGTAATTAGTGGTGCAATTAACTCTGTGCAGAAAACACCAGGCCATAAAGTTTGTAATGCTTTGTGGGAAGACTGTTCATCGCAGAGGAAAAGCAACCAGCACACTGATGTGTGTATGTATTAAGGAAGAGCATATAAAGATATTTGTATTTGTGCCCGTTGTACTCTGCATTGTATAAAGATTTGTGGGTCCTGACGTAACTTTCGATTCACTCGATTCCAGGTTCCTTATCTCAATAATTTTCTCTTCTCTCCCACCATCTATGAGAGTTCGTATTACCGTATGAAAAAGCTACATATAACAAATTGTTGCTCGTTCTGAAGAAAACTTTCCATGAAACTCATTAAAAGAAATTCTGTAATTTATTTAATAGTACCTAAAGCTGTTTTCAATGGAACTACAGGAAACCATTCTGCACAATTTGTGTACTTGATCTGTCTCTGGCTTTTGCGTCACCTGTGTTCTGTACTGGCAGCTTCATCTCGGGCATCACGCTTCTCGGCACGCCTACGGAGCTCTACCTTCGAGGCACGCAGTACGTCTTCATGAACGTGTCCATCTTCACAGCGCCTCTCTTCATAGGCTTCGCGTACCTTCCTGTGTTCCACGGCCTTCGAATCACCTCCACGTACGAGGTATGTAGCGCCCTCAGCGCCTGGAAGCGTCTCTGTGAATGTTTGTTACCCCATTTCTTCACTCTGCTTCAAACATTCACCAACTCTCATCTCTTCCTACAACACACTTGCCCCATTAAAACGTCTTTATATAGCTGACAGCATAACGGTGCTCAGAGACGAATCGAAAAGTGATCAGACATGATTTGTGGAAAATGGTCTGCAGAAAACAATTTCGTATTTCACTGCTACTGCATTAGTATTAAATGTCTGTGGGCTGCCAACAGTTAAGAGAGCAAATTTTTCGCTGCAAATAATCAAAAACGATCCATTTTCCCCGATTTTGATAAATAAGTGGCTCATAGCAAGGGTCTTACAACAGTGTAAAATTTAATCTCTATCTATTAAGGTCGCAAATCAAATTTGTAAAAAAATTTGGGCTTCAACATTATCATGAAATTGCAGTTACAGAGTTCAACGCATCACAAACCAATTCTGATCAAAGATTCGTAAATTTTAAACTACTGTAGACCAGCATTGGAAGTATAGTAGTAGATACAGACTGTACATACTTATGAACAAGAACACTGGCGTATCCTACTTTTCATACCACAGAGGAAATCTCTCTCTCTCTCTTGACCGCAATCAAATATTAAATACAGTACTTACTTCTGCATAATGCGGGGCCAGTCAGTAATTAAATTTGTAATTAGTTTATTACTGCCTGCTGAAGAAGTAAAGGTAGGTTATGTTACACATCAACCAATAACAATTTTTACAAAGCAACTGGCTGCCATTTTACTATTATTATTGTTATTATTAGTGTTATTTATTTTATAACCTTTATTGTACTGCTGTAGTCAGTTATATAAAGTTTCATACAAATTGCGCTTGCCGTTAATACGGTTCAGTTTAATAATAATTTAATAACACCATTCAATAATACAGTGGTTATACAAGGATTATTATAATCTGTATAATACAACGGGTCTTTTACTCTTCAGCTTGTCCAAATATTTCTTCATGCTTTCAAACATTTTCGCTCTTTCCTAGTCTTAAATAACTTTGTCGTCCTTTTATTGATCTTAGCTTGTAGCCTGCCAAACATTTATTGCATTTATTGATTCAAGGAGTCCAGACTATTGATTTGCCAGAATAACTTATTGAATATGACAGTTCGGTGCTCTGTCACTAATGTTACAATGAATAACTCGTGAGATTCCACTTTCATGTGTTTCTAGATGTTTACATTTTGAAATATGTGAGGACACATACATTTCTGATTTTTAGTGCTATTATTTCAGTTGACTTTTGACCAACAAGAACATATAAACTGTAAACTGCATTTAGACTTCAAATTCAGGGGTTTTTAGAACTTATTTACTCAAATGCGAATTTGCATATATATAGTTCCAGTTCAACAGTTTCAGCTGCCGTCTTTCCAGCAAGAACATCCGCCGGATTTCGAAATTCACGCGCATAATAACGTACTCTTGGAATGCATATACATGAAAGAACAGATGTGTAGAACGCCAGAATCACTTTTTGCTCTTAGGCATTCAATGCCTCAGAATCAAAGGTGGGAAATTAAAAGGAATACAGGAAAGAACTACCATGAGGGAATGGCTCAAATGGCTCTGAGCACTATGGGACTTAACATTCGAGGTCATCAGTCTTCTAGAACTTAGAACTACTTAAACCTATGCCCGAGGCAGGATTCGAACCTGCGACCGTAACAGTAGCGCGGTTCCGGACTGAAGCGCCTAGAACCGCTCGGCCACCTGGGCCGGCTAAGCACGTTACACATCTTCGGTAGGAAACCGAGGCAGGAACACAATGAGTCGTCTTAAGTTGTTTCTTCACAGCATGCTCTCTGCTACCATCACATGGATGCAAGGTGGTTGGAATTAATTAAACATTGAGTACTTGAGAGGGCCCCATGAAGAAATCGTAAGACAATGGATTTTTGTGGATGCATTTGTAAAGACACCAAGAGCAGAAATAACTAATAAGCCATTGAAAAAAACATATTTTAATTTCCATAGCACACCGTACCCTTAATTAATTTTGAGCCACTTTTACGTACCTGGTTGCAAACGTTGCACAGTGTGACTTTCATCAGCCGGCCGTGGTGGCCAAGCGGTTCTAGGCGCTTCAGTCTGGAACCGCGTGACCGATACGGTCGCAGGTTCGAATCCTGCCTCGGGCATGGATGTTTGTGATGTCCTTAGGTTAGTTAGGTTTAACTAGTTCTAAGTTCTAGGGGACTAATGACCTCAGCAGTTGAGTCCCATAGTGCTCAGAGCCATTTGAACCATTTGAACCTGCCTCGGGCATGGATGTATGTGATTTCCTTAGGTTAGTTAAATTTAAGTAGTTCTAAGGTCTAGGGGACTGATGACCTCAAAAGTTAAGTCCAACAGTACTCAGAGCCATTTTAACCATTTGAACGACCCTGTTCAACTCCCAAACAGAACGAGGGAAAAATGACTGCCTATATGCCTCTGTAAGAGCCCTAATCTCTCTTATCTTATCTTTGTGGTCTTTCCGCGAAATGTAGGTTGGCGGCGGTAAAATTGTACTGCAGTCAGCCTCAAATGCTGGTTCTCTAAATTTCCTCAGTAGCGATTCACGAAAAGAACGCCTCCTTTCCTCTAGAGATTCCCACCCGAGTTCCTGAAGCATTTTCGTAACACTCGCGTGAAGATTAAACCTACCAGTAACAAATCTAGCAGCCCGCCTCTGAATTTCTTCTATGTCCTCCCTCAATCCGACCTGATAGGGATCCCAAACGCTCGAGCAGTACTGAAGAATAGGTCGTATTAGTGTTTTATAAGTGGTCTCCTTTACAGATGAACCACATCTTCCCAAAATTCTACCAATGAACCGAAGACGACTATCCGCCTTCCCCACAACTGCCATTACATGCTGGTCCCACTTAATAACGCTCTGCAAAGTAACGCCCAAATATTTAACCGACGTGACTGTGTCAAGCGCTACACTACTAATGAAGTATTCAAACATTACAGGATTCTTTTTCCTATTCATCTGCATTAATTTACATTTATCTATATTTAGAGTTAGTTTCCATTCTTTACACCAATCACAAATCCTGTCCAAGTCATCTTGTATCATCCTACAGTCACTCAACGACGACACCTTCCCGTACACCACAGCATAGTCAGCAAACAGCCATACATTTATGTAGATATAAAACAATAGCGGACCTACCACACTTCCCTGGGGCACTTCAGATGATACCCTCACCTCCGATGAACACTCGCCATCGAGGAAAACGTACTGGGTTCTATTACTTAAGAAGTATTCGAGCCACTCGCATACTTGGGAACCAATCCCATATGCTCGTACCTTATGAGTCTGCAGTGGATCATCGAGTCAAACGCTTTCCGGAAGTCAAGGAATATGGCATCCGTCTGATACCCTTCATCCATGGTTCGCAAGATATCATGTGAAATCTCAATACTTCCGAAGAGAAGGAGCACTATTCGTGTTGTTTTGACAAAACAGATCACCTTGTTCAGACAAAAAAATGTTAAGTGTCTGCAGTTGTACTGTACACTTATGCTTGTGTTTCAATCCTATGTCGCCGTGCCAGAAGCGGCGCCTAACGGCAAGTGATGACACTAACACCACAAACAACGCAAATCCTCCAGCGCACAGACTAAACATCATTCCTGTAAAGCTGTGTACTCCCACAGCAAAAACTTTCTGGCTCATGAAGCGAAAGTTTATCTACAACCACCCTGTACCTTGTATGCATACACAGACCGTTACAAAACGAACATTTCGTTTTTTAAAACGATAGACCTGAATACAAATTTCCGGATGTTTTCTTCCTACTGTGGCTGAAAAGCTGGGATGATCGATCGCAGACTGGTTCAGTTTTTCAACAGCTCCGGCCATGAAAAATGTCAGAAATTGGTGGCACGCATGATTTTTGAGTTTTGTTGACGTACACACGAAATATTTTTAAAAAGCTAATGAGTGCTGCTTATAGCTATGGCGATACATTACCACCTAAGATAATTTTGTATTGTAATAGATTTTAACTTGTTTCTTTGAGTACTCTTGTCTCTCGTTTTTTATGTAAGTAAATATATAATATTTTATTTAGTCGCCATCTTTTCCAGATTTAACTTATTTATTGATTTAGTAATCTTTCCGTTGCAGTACCTGGAGATGAGGTTTGGGAAGAGTGCCCGGCTGCTGGGCTCGTTCCTATTCATAGTTGGCATCGTAAGTAGGACAAGTCTGTCCGTTATTTTTCCCTCCATTTCTGTTCTTTGTGTGTTAGCAAGTATGAGTTCATTCCAGTATGATGTACAGAGTCCTCCACACATTATTCTGACCGCCGCCTATGTGCAACAACCACTCACAGACAGCGGGTGGCAGCACTAGAAGCGGAAGGCACATAACGCGTGCCGGGAGACGCGGGAACCAGTGCAGTCGTTGTCGTAATGCGGAAGCAGACTGATTTACCTGTCGTCCGAAAAGGCATGATCGGACCAACTGTGGAATCATTTCCGGGACAACTATGTTTGTAAACTGTTCGCGTGCGTCCGTGGTTAGAATGTACCATGCATGGCTTAATTCGGCTATCGAAACCCTGCGCCGATGCAACTGTGATACCGCGTGGACCATATATGACAAGAGCGAACGACAGCTGAGAAAAAGTATACGGGTGAATAAAGGCGTATATTCTGAGCAACTGATGGCCCAAATGAACCAAGGGTCTAGCAGCAGTGCCTTTTAAACGAACATGGACCTCCGCAGCAGGCACCTATTTCATGCTCCCATGCTGACTGCAGTTCATCAGTGTTTTGGTGTCACAAAGGTTCAGCACAAGTGCGCATCTATCCTCGGACCATGTCTGTGCTTACATACAGTTGGTTTTTCTCGACACAATGGAATCTACTAGTAGGAAAATGCAGCTCGCAGTGTATGTGTGTTGTTTCAAGAGCACCAGGATGGGTCTACCATACTCCCCTAGCCAGCAACCTCTTCAGATTTAATCCAAATTCAGAATCTGTGGGACCACCTCGACCGAGCTACTCACGCCATGGAGCCTCAAATGAGAAACCTAGTGCAGGTGGCCATGGCAAGGCAGTAGGTATGGATCCACATTACTTTTGGTTCCTTCCACAACCTTAAGCCGTCGGCACACGGACCGTGCATCCGAACGTTGAGCGTTGAGCGTGCCGAGTTTCTGACGTCATAGCGTTGAATAGCACTTAGGGAGTCTTTCCGAACGTGCAGAGCAATATCTAGCAAGTTAGATATTCCGAGCGTGCGTCTGAGCGTTGACCAATGAGATGGCACAACGCCACCTACGTCACATGCACGCCGGCTGTCTTCAGTACAGAGTTGTGAGGCGCCATATTGGCATTCATTTCAAGCCTATATGTATATATGCCGTTTCTGAGCACCAACAAATTGAGAATCACTGGAAAACGCGTTGTTAACTGTGTGATTCGTTCCAATAAAATAATGAGAAACATCATATTCGTGGCAAAGGTATTATTGTAACTTGTGTATTATGAGAGTAGTCTATTTGAAGGCAGCGACACACTGAAGATCCACCCAAAAAGCATTGTTCTTGGTACAATTTGTTATAATTAAATTTCAATTAGTAACATATATATGATTAAGGTTTTTAGCAAGGGGTAACATAATATGGTTAGATGCAAGGGATGTATTGTCGGTGTAGCGTAACGAGAAGAAGGAAAAGTGCATGCTGACTCTGCCACCAGTTGAAGGTGACAGTAAAGGTGGTAAGTTGTGTTACTGCTAAAGACTCATTCTTTGAATGCTGTAATTTATGGCTGCAATTATCTGTCACCCTATTTGTGTCATTTCATTGTAGCCCTTTTTGTTACTGTTTTTGTGGAATCAAAAAAAATAGTTCCTTCATAATCTTGAATTGAGCTGTATGGTGGAGCGGTGGTTCGCGCCATGACACTTCCAAATTTTTTTCCAAACATTCGCGTTTTTATTAGGTTCTGATACTTTATTATTAGTTTAATATAAGTATATGCTATAATATTTAATGTTATGTAAATATAAGTTCACCTCTTTTTGAGGGGTGACTGTTCGATTGGCTTAATCTACAGGACAGCTTGCGCTACTTGTATAAAGATATTTCGCTCCTTTTTCTTTTACGCTTCGTAATTCACATGTTGCAGAGATTCTGCTTCTGGGTAGAAACAGTGATCAAGTAAGACTGACGTTGGGGTTTTACTAAAATGTGGGAATGATGAAATAATGTTCATCTTATGCGGAGAAGTATTCCAAATTTGTACCGCACTGTTTGTAATGGAACTTTTATAAGCCTGTGTCCTTATTGATCGGACATGGTACTTACAGTTTCGTGGACGATGGAGGAAATGTGCGTTTTAATAGAGCTAACGTGGGAATTTTAACGCGCGCCCGTTGAGTAAACAGTATGATTTATGAACTAGAAACATCCCTCAACTGCGCTGCGATCACGTTGGGGCCCACGTACCGAATGCACAAGTCGCATCGTTCCTGAGCGTTCAGCAGCACGTTGAACTCGGTACGCTCAACGTTAACGTTCGACAGCACGGCCCGTGGGCCGACTTGACTCTCTTCCTGCACGTCCGCGCTCCAAAAGGTTGTTGTTGATTCTTTTTCAGGTTATTGCACTAATTTGACTGAATCATGTATCTAAAGGCTATTATTCTCAGGAGCTTCCAAAGTTAATGTGAAGTTTGAGAAACAGGATAGAGGAACTGGCAGAACAGAAATGATGAGAGTATCACGTAACGGTTAACAACGAGATCTCGGTTTCCATTATGTTCTTTGAGATGTTTCTGCATCTATGTCCAGTCACCAGTTCCAACTCGTATTGTTTTTAATGTGATTACTTACAAACACTAGTTGAATTACAAAAAATTAATATTCCTCTCCGTCACACACGGTGAACTGTGAATTCGTGGCATATTAAAATTGTGTCCAAACCAGACATGGAATCCTAGATTTAAAACAAACACTCTTACATCCGAATATATCTCACAGGCCACCTCTAAACTCGATGTGTCCATCTGCCAGTACGTCTTCGCTACTCTTGTAAACATTGCAGGAAGCTTCTTACATTATTGCTTACCTGCTGCTGATCATTGCGGTTCTTCAACTTGTGTCACTTCCTCCGTCGTACCAATCTCATGGTTGAAACATATCGCCCAGCTCTCATAATATCCTACGAAGACAAATTTCATGACATATTGATTAGTTGTCTGGAATATGTCAGACAATCCAATTCATTCCGGCAGGCTATATTTGAGATAATTCAATAAGTAAATGAAACCTACACCCCAAATTTACAAAACATCGCCTGTGTTTAACAGTATTATATGTTACAGATAAGTTGTATACTTTATGAATCAATGTGGCAGTTTCATTCTAGAGATGAAAGTGGTTAAGAATAACGAAATATTTGTGATACTTGGAATCCACTACTCAGAAACCAATTTCAGTTAAGTGAGTTCAATAACGTCTAAGGAAAGGAACATGTTTTTCTGAAAAACATGTATCACAATTATAAGCCTCCGCATCCTGCAGTAAGAAGCTACAAGATTACAGGGGATTATGACTGAAAATATGGTGCCACTAAATATGTCCTTCTCGTGCATAAAACTCTTGTAGCTTTGTCAGGGAGCTCCTCAGGTGATAAGCAGATTTCACAATCGCTAAAACATCTTAGGTACTATACATGCGTTCTCACACTACACTAATGGCCATTAAAATGGCTACACAACGAAGATGACGCGCTACAGATGCGAAATTTAAACGACAGGAATAAGATGCTCTGATATGCAAATGATTAGCTTTTCAGAGCATTCACAAAAGGTTGGTGCCGGTGGTGACACCTACAGCGTGCTGACATGAGGAAAGTTTCCAACCCATTTCTCATACACAAACAGCAATTGACCGGCGTTGCCTGGTGAAACGTTGTTGTGATGCCTCGCGTAAGGAGGAGAAATACGTACCATCACGTTTCCGACTTTGATAAAAGTCGGATTGTAGCCTATTGCGATTGCGATTTATCGTATCGCGACATTGCTGCTCGCGTTGGTCGAGGTCCAATGACTGTTAGCAGAATATGGAATCGGTGGGTTCAGGAGGGTAATACGGAATGCCGTATCACAAGCAGTCGAGATGACAGGCATCTTATCCGCATGACTGTAACGGATCGTGCAGCCACGTCTCGATCCCTGAGTCAACAGATGGGGACGTTTGCAAGACAACAACCATCTGCACGAACAGTTCGACGGCGTTTGCAACTGCACGGGCTATCAGCTCAGAGACCATGGCTGCGGTCGTATCCGTGTTTGGCGACATCGCGGTTAACTCACATTGGAAGCGTATATTCGTCATCGCCATTCTGGGGTATCGCCCGGCGTAATGGTATGGGGTGCCATTGGTTACACGTCTCGGTCACCTCTTGTTCGCATTGACGGCACTTTGAACAGTGGACGTTACATTTCAGATGTGTTACGACCCGTGGCTCTGCCCTTCATTCGATCCCTGCCAAACCCCACATTTCAGCGGGGTAATGCCGGATCGCATGTTGCAGGTCCTGCACGGGCCTTTCTGGATGTAGAAAATGTTCGACTGCTGCCCTGGCCGGCACATTCTCAGGATCTCTCACCAATTGAAAACGTCTGGTCAATGGTGGCCGAGCAACTGGCTCGTCACAATACGCCAGTCACTACTCTTGATGAACTGTGGTATCGTGTTGAAGCTGCATGGGCAGCTGTGCCTGTACACGCCATCCAAGCTCTGTTTGACTTAATGCCCACGCGTATCAAGGCCGTTATTACGGCCAGAGGTGGTAGTTCTGGGTACTGATTTCTCAGATTCTATGCACCCAAATGGGTGAAAATTTAATCACATGTCAGTTCTAGTATGATATATTTGTCCAACGAATACCCGTTTACCATCTGCATTTCTTCTTGGTGTAGCAATTTTGATGGCCAGTTGTGTACCTGAAGAGTTAATCATTTATAACAGACATCTAAACACGAAATATCAAAATGAAAAAAATTATTTTCTGTTGCAGATAACGTGGATTCCAATTGTTATCTACATGCCAGCTCTCGCCTTTAATCAAGGTAAACAGAAGATATTTAGCTGTAATTCTTTTTCTTACTAGACCACATCAATAAGAAACATGTCCTCTCGTCTTCTAATTATGTTATATCCTCGGTAAATTTTGTGGTACAATACAGCAGTTAATCATTGACTGCTAAAATATAAGGGTCAATTAAACAGTTTCCTTTCGAAAGCCGTACATTCCAGAATCGGTATGCTAGTCAGGCGAAGATGTGAACACTGAGGTAGCCATCCCATCCTTGCACAAGGTTGAAGTTACTCGTTTGGTAAAACTTTGTGCCCTGCTGCATGAAGAAGTCCGTAACTGCGAGCTCAACATACTCGCCTGACAGGACTCTTCACGAACCGTCATTTATTTTCAAAGAACATTCTTAGGAATTTATTTTATTTACTAGCAATTCATCAAGAACATTAACACGTTTAATTACATTATGTAAGCATGCAAGTAGTGGCCAGGGAGTAAGTGATGAAATCGTAACCAAATTCCTTTTAACAAATGGGAATTTTATTCACTTTAATAGTGCCTAAAAGCATTTTTAAAAGAAACAGATTTAAAATTATAATCAGAAAGCATCGTCTAAATATCAAAGTTACAATTTATTCAGAGGCAGAAAGAAACAAGTTTTGACTGTATGATCTTTCGAGCTGAGAACCTTGCCGCTCCCTTTTGATAGGGCCGTAGTTACGACCACTCACAACAGCCTCTGAAAGACTACACTGGTGCACATCTGCAACACACCAGATAACTTTAAACTAAGAGTTTTAACAATTTACACAAGCACACAAAATATTCACCGCCCGTAGGAGGGATGGAAATGGTACAAAACACTAACAATTAAAATATTTACCTTGCCACCGAAGGTGAAACTTGATTTTGGCTTCTAAGAAAAGTTTTACGGTGAAAAAAATAAAAGCCCATGAAATGCAATCTTGCATAAAATTCTACAAGGGTGGCCAAACAATAGTTATGATGCTCTACAGTACACAGACGCCGCCTCTCAAGATCATAAGCAATAATATCAAAGTTTCCAAAGATCAAAACGTATTTGAGGTACTAGGCCGTTACACTCCAAGCAATAAATTCGTTAACACATCAAATCCGACAAACATGACAGGGGCAGCTACTAACGTATGGTAGACTGATACGGAGATTACCGAACAATCCGAACCGTAGGATGCTCTAAGCCGCCCCTACCCCACAAGAGAAATACTGACCACCCAATTTATGAACAACCACCTTCCCGCGGGTGGGCAAACGGAGAAGAATGGTGGGACGACTCCAAAGCAAAATCGGCTGGTGACCTCACCAAGAAAACAAGTAGAATTTAACAAGAGTAAATGAAACAACATATCACCAATCACTTAACTTCTAACAAACAGCGATTTCTCGAGAAGACCTGGCGCAGCTCCCCGAAATCGCTCTCCCGAACCGTCCGCTGCCAGCCGCTTCAACGGACGGAGGAAGGCGCGCCGATCTCCCGTCTCACGGCGTCGCAGCTCGCACCGGCCAGACTGATGTCGTGGGTTGACTCCTGTTGCTCTCGTGTCGACCGCGAACTCACTACCCCTCGCTATACGCCGCGGCCCACTGGACTCACGTGGTGACCTCACATGCGCCGACGCTCAAGACGGACAAGTCATCTTGTGTCTCAGTGCGCGACCGACCAACCGATCGATCCAACCGCCAATGACCATTGCCTGAGCAAACTCGAGCAGACTGGCGGTCTAACGTGCAGGCTCATATGCAGGAACTAAGCCCCGACCGGGCGACCACTCGCTGAGTTTTCTTACTGGCGAAGTGGAAAGACTCATTTTGCCGGCTTTGAAGGTTGATCCGAACGACAGACATACTACCACTCCGAACGACAGACAGACACTAACTGCCTAACAAATGCGGAGGAGAGACAGGCTAGCAAGCTGGGGACGAGAGACTGACCCAGACTGCCCGACTGGTGAGCTCATAACGTCCCTTAAATGAATGTGAACAAGCAACCTTTCCCCTTTCCCACCAGAGGGCGACACTAAAGCTGCGATTGCCACAGCGGCGTCACCGCCAGAAACGGAGGGCGATTGCTTCACGCTACGTGCTGCGGCGCGCTCTACAAAACAACAGTTTTTACCACGGCTCACTTCAGGCCTTTTTTACGGGACCGAAGGAGTGAAAAACGCGTGGGGAGAGATCAAGACTATAGGGCAGGTGTTCGAGTGTCTCTCACTTTAGTTGGCGTAACTTCTACGTTATGACATCTGAGATGGGGGGACATGCTGACCCTTACAGATCTTACAGATTCTTCATTGACCGATGCATGTCTATTGGTGGTTGTCATTCGCCAACCAACAAGAGAGTAGCAGCACTTTGATCCTGTTTGGACGCATTTGGTAAAAACGGCGTTATAGTTCACATTGCCGAATTTACCACACGTATGTAGGAAAGAGACGAATGCCACAATAATCCCTTGTGTACGTGCCGGTGCTTATGTATGCACATCGGAGTCGCGCTACGTTGCACATACGCTGCAGCAGTTCCCTCAAACGGAAACTTTTTTATCGCTATTGTGACCAGACGAAACTACTTTCGTCCGGCCTTAACTTTAGGTCCCTTCAGTACTCTAGCAGATCATCAAACTAAAACATATGAAATATTAGCTCACTTTATTACATAAATGAATAAAATATTTACTGAACATTGACACACTTCATTGCCACAGGAGTACTGGACAATTCACAACTGTCATTGACTGCTAGAGCATCGCCTGATGCACTAATTAACAAACTGTACGCTTGTGGAACAGTACTCGACATTTATAACAGTACAAGTTCATCTGAAATATTCATTACTCGTTGGTCCTAGACGATGATGTTGACTACTATAGCTGGGATCTCGAAGTGGGCTGAGCTCCTGAGTTTTCGATACTACACTGACAGCCACTGCGAGGACGCTGCTGTTGCTGAGAGGGTGGTCTGCAGGTGCGCCTCCCACACACTTTTGTAGATTGCAAAAAATGGTTCAAATGGCTCTGAGCACTATGGGACTTAACTTCTGAGCTCATCAGTCCCCTAGAACTTAGAACTACTTAAACCAATTTAACCTAAGGACATCACACACATCCATGCCCGAGGCAGGATTCGAACCTGCGACCGTAGCGGTCACACGGTTCCAAACTGAAGCGCCTAGAACCGGACGGCCACAAAGCCGGCTGTATAGTGCAGCGTGACCTCGCTGACGACTGTGGTGTCGATTAGCTTTGCCGACTCTGATGTGGCATCGTGATGTCTGGGTGACACATCAATCACCCGTTATAGAACTATTCAATAGAACTGCAAAATATAACTGTGCAACAGCAATGAAACACTTAAATTTCTTGTGTTGTATGCGGTACTGAAGCTTCTTTTACGATAAACATTAATAACTCTCCAGTGGTGGTTTCATTGCTCCCACGCTCTGTGTTCTGTGAAATACGGTGGTCATACCCACGATACACATCTGAGACAGTGGATTCTGTGGTGTTCGGGTTGTATGAAACGTGTCATAACTCTAGGAACTTATTCATGAAATTAAAACATTACAAAGAGTTCTTATGAACATATATACGAAAATCCTTCATTACAGAGGTGCGAAATGATTTACTAAAAATGATACATTTACCAACGCCATTTGCAAGTATGACGGAATTTATTACTCATAGTACAAAAAGTATACCTTTATGAAAGACATTTAAATTGAAAAAGATTGCCACCTACAGCTTCCATGTATTGAATCCCGTTCCGTACATTGTGGGGAAACTCCTAGCGTTTTCCATATTTAGTTAAATTCATTTTCAAATTTATTTTCAATATAGCCCTCAGAAATTGACAATGGGTACAAGAGTTGACTACACCATGATTTTAAATGTCCCCATAGGAAAAAAAATCCATTGGATTCATATCTGGCTTTCGGGCTTCTCATGCTGTGGGACCTTCTCGACCAATGCCTCTGTTCGCGAACTCGTTATCGACATACTGGCGAACTACACCTGTAAAGTGAGGTGGAGCACTATCGAGTAAACCGACATTCGTTTAACCTCTGGAGATACATCATCGAGTAAGTAAAGCAACTCATCTCTGACAAGCCGTTGTGGAAAGAATAGGGGCCAATGAGATACTCAAGAATTATTATAACTTCTCTGAACAAATATAAATGTTTATTTTTTTTAACTCAACATGGACAGCTTTCCTGTCTTTAACTCTTTGTGTAGGTGTTGTCCTGAACAATGGAAGTGGTTTAATTATTAAAAAGCTATATGATACTAAGAGTCACCAAAACTATCTAAACCCTTATAAATACATTTGCATTACAATTAGAAAACCAAAAACTGTAAGCCAAGGGAACGATCCACTGTAGTTGTGTGTTACGCAGTGCAGTGGACAGTGCTGTAGCGTGTGACGCGATTATACATGACTTGCAATTCCAGCACACGAAGCTAACAGGATAAAAATCCTGTAACAAGTTACCAGTCGAACTTTTAAAGAATAAATAACCAAAATATTTCTACAAAAATTCCCTACAAATTTACGTGCGCTAAATGACCGAATAAAATTCCGAACATTAAATAATTCGCGCGTAAATGTTGCACTGCATAGTAAGAATAAAACTGTCTGCATACGAAACGTAACTAAACCTCATTGTAATATTGAAACCAACACCTAACTATGAATGATCATAGCGTCTTGAGTGTAACGTAAAATTGACCCTAACGTATTTTCATGCCTTTTCTGAGGCATCGGAAACTTAGTACTTCTCGAAGTGATGAACATAAGAAAATCAACACAGCAAAAAAACAGCTAAAGGAAAGAAAGGGAGCCGTGTGCAGTGAAATAAAAGGACGGGCGGATATGCTACGCAGATTATGCTGCAGTCTCAGTCACTCTGTTTCGCAAAGTGCAATGCGGAGACTCACACAAGTAGAAAATTAAACTCGTGAGTAGATGATGGAACAATTTAAACGTCTTAAGTTACTGAAAGGAAATTAACTTTTAAAACTATGTGGGAAATGATGAAACAAATTGTCTGACTATTTCGATAATCTTACAAACAATACTTCTTACTTAAAATACGCGTCTGCCATGAGATTAATTACTGGAATGATAAAGGATCGGTAAATCTGTTCCTTATGAGTTCAAGCCATGTGCCTAATAACTTTACTTAACCACGTATGAACCATGAAACTAACTAACCCAAACCAATAAAGAAAAAGCCTACAAAAACTCTGTTGTCATCAAACACACCATACATTGCGCACAATCAAACAGCGTAGCAATAACAGTAACTGAAAATCTTCGCTTCTCAAATCAACCTTTACCAAATCATATTTCCAAAATTCAGCATCCTCCGTATATTTATCTCTTTGCTCTGCAAGCATCCGTTCTCGCATTTCTCCTTGAACTAGGTAACCAAGAAGTCGTTTCCCAAGCACGGGCGTACGCACATCGCATGGTGTTCCACCATCTGCCACTCCCTTCTCAAATGAGTCTGTGTCTTCGAAGCGTTCGTGGACGCACGTGAACGTTCTTCCACAGTGTAACTACCTCCCATGATAACGTTGATAATAAAGCTGACATACTGTGCCCGCTTTCCCATCTGCTAGGCCATGTATGTGCGGCAAATCTGTCAGACACGGAATACATCGGCGGGATGTGTTGTGATGAAAATTGCTCTATAACAGAACAGACTAATGTAAGGCAAAAAGAAACAGATCCCATGGCCAACTGTAAACTAGAACATGAGTAAAAATGCACATCTGAGGTCAATTACACCACCAAGAGACATTACAGGGAACGCCTTTCTGTTAGTTAGTTAGCTACTTTCATCTATATCTACATATATCCTTCGCTGGCTTCCAAAGGATGTGTGGCTGAGGGCAGAATTCACGCCAAAGTCATATCCCCCCCCCCCCCCCCCCCCTCACTGTTCCACTCGCGGATCGCACGAGGGAAAAACGACTGTCTGAATGCCTCAGTACGAGCTCTAATTTCCCTTTTCTTTGAATGGTGACCATTGTACGATTTGAAAGTATGTGGTAGTAAAATATGCTTCGGCGAAGATCGGATTTCGGAATTTAGTGAGCAACCCCTTCCGTTTAACCCCTTCCGTTTAGCGCGTCGTCTATCTGCAAGTGTATCCCACTTCAATATTTCTATGAGTTTTGTAACGATCTAGCGATGGCTAAATATACCTGTCACGAATCTTGCTGCTCTTCTTTGGATCTTCTCAATCTCTTGAATGAGACCCGACTGGTAAGGGTCCCATACAGACGAACAATAAGACTGGATGAACTAACATATTGTAAACAATTTCCTTTGTTGAAGGACTGCATCGCTTTAGGTTTCTACCAATAAGCCGCAACCTAGAGTTGGCCTTACCCGTTACTTGTGTAACCTGATCATTCCATTTGAGGTCATTTCGAATAGTCACACCCAGATACTTGACGCAAGTTGCGGCTTCCAAAGACTGGGCATTTATTTTGTACTCGTACATTAACTGGGACTTTCGCGTTGTTATACGCAGTAGGTTACACTTACTAATATTGAGAGATAACTGCTTGTCACTACACCACCCGTTTATTTTCTGCAAATCCTCATTGATTTGTTCACAACTTCCGTGTGATACTACTTTCCTTTAGACTACAGCATCATCAGCAAACACTCTAAGGCCGCTGTCAATACCATCAACCAGATAGTTTATGTAAATCGTAAAGAGCAGCGGACCTATTACGCTGCCCTGGGGCACATCTGAAGTTACGCTTGTGTCTGTTGAAATCACCCCATTCAGGACGACATACTGCTCTCTGTCTGTCGGGAAACTTTCTATCCAACCGCTTATGTCATCGGGTAGACCGTAAGCGCGCACTTTTTGGAGCAAATGCAAGTGTGGAACTGAGTCGAACGCGCTTAGAAAGTCGAGAAATGTGGCATCAATCTGGGAGCCAATATCCAGAGCCTATTGTATATCATGCACAAAAAGGGACTGCTGTGTCTCGCGTGACCGCTGTTTCCTGAAACCGTGCTGGTTTCTGCGGATGAGCTTCTCAGTGTCTAGAAAGGTCATTATGTCTGAACACAAAATATGTTCCATGATTTTGCAATAAATCGATGTCAGTGAAATTGGCCGGTAATTATGTGCATCAGATTCGCTACCCTTTTTATAGATTGCTATTACCTGGGCCTTCTTCCAGTCCCGTGGAACTTTCCGTTATTCGAATGATCTCTGATAGGTGATGGATAAGAATGGTGCTATATTTGTAGCATAGTCAGCATATAATCTCACGGGGATACCGTCTGGACCAGATGACTTCCTGGCGTCTAAGGATCTGAACTGTTTTACAATCGCAGATGCACTAAACACTATGTCAGCTATCCTTGCGTTTGTCCATGCATCATTTGCATGATAAATCACAATGATGTGGAACGAGTCTTTTTATATTCACACCACAAATTATTTCGTAAATATTGCTACATGCTAACCATTTGCCAGTGGCATTTCTTTTGTATGCAGATGTGAGTTAATAATTTCTACCCAATTACCTTTTACTCATTAACATAATAGAAATTCTTCTACTGAATAGAAGGGAATGTGAGGAGAAAAGTTTTCAGTTTGCTTTCAAATATTATCTCTCTAATGAACGGTTTCTGGACCATGTTCATATGAACTTTCGTAATTCATTTATTTGTTACTTTCTTCAATTGTTCTAGACATGAGAACACGTCAAATACATTCTAACACAAAAAAGACGAATCTCCACAAATGAATTATTCGAATGGCACAGGAATCGGAATATGTGATGTAAATGCATGGGCAAAAAAAACGAATACATTTTCAGAAGGCCGGCCGAAGTGGCCGTGCGGTTAAAGGCGCTGCAGTCTGGAACCGCAAGACCGCTACGGTCGCAGGTTCGAATCCTGCCTCGGGCGTGGATGTTTGTGATGTCCTTAGGTTAGTTAGGTTTAACTAGTTCTAAGTTCTAGGGGACTAATGACCTCAGCAGTTGAGTCCCATAGTGCTCAGAGCCATTTGAACCATTTTCAGAAAAATTGGCTGATTTATTCAAGAGAAAGAACTTTACAAATTGAGTAAGGGAATAGCGTCTTGGTCCCCAACTGATCCTTATGTAAACAATTATTCGGCTTAGCACTCACTGACAGAGTTGTTGGACGCCCTCCAGAGGGATATCGTTCCAGGAGGATCCTGGGAAGAGACCCATCGACCTTTTCTGGTCTACAGATACCGCTATGTTGGTCACCCGGGATCAGCTCGAAGCGGCACTCGTCACTGAAGACAACTGTATTTCATTCAACAAGATTCCTGGGCGAAGTCGTATTTGGAGACGCTCCAGAAACGGTAGATTATCAACCTGTCGCTCACCTTATGGCCCGACACCAAGGAGGGATGGTCTGGAGTCTCATTTCTTTTCGTAGCAGGACCCCTTTGGGTGTCGTCCGCGGCACCACTACAGCACGGTGGTACGTCGACTACAGCCTACTCTCCAATTGATTTCCCTTCATTTCAAGCCATTCTGCGCTTACATTTCAACAGGATAATGCCCACCCGCACATGGCGAGAGTCCCTACTGCTTGTCTTTGCAATTTCAAAACCCTATCTTGCCCAGCGAGGTCGCTGGGTTTCTCCCAAATTGGAACGTTTGGAACGTTTTGCGCAGGGCCCTCGAATCAGCTCGGGATTTTCACGATCTAACTTGCCAGTTCGTGATAATCTGGCACGATATTTCTCAGGAAGACATTCAACAACTATATCAATCAACGCTAAGCCGAATATATGAATTCTTAAGAACCAGAGGTGAACCAAAGATTTATAGCCTTGCTCAATGCACGAAGCTATTTCCTTTGAATAAATCATGCAGCTTTTCTAAAATTGTAACCATTTGTTTTTCTGTACATATGTATTATAGCTACCGATTTACGTCCCACTGAGATAATTCCTTTGTTATGTGTCACCTTTTTTTCTCTTAAATTGTATTGCAAATCACAAGTAACTGGCATGAATAAAGCATAAAATATAATAACATAATTTCAAATGTGTGTTTATAACTACGCATTATAGTATTAAGGAGGAAGTCTACATTCGATAACTTCATAAAAATAATAATTTCTAAAAGCAATTAGAAAAAGGAAGAGAAGAAGAACTTCCACATACCCTTTGGCCTTCAGAGTCACTGATGTATGTAAACCCGGAATCCAGAAGCCGCTTCGTACTGTTCTACCGTAGTTCGCTCTACTGTTACATCACAACTTTTCTAATTTATAATTGGTGCAAATGGCTCTGAGCACTATGAGACTTAACATCTGAGGTCATCAGTCCCCTACAACTTAGAACTAAGTAGTTCACTACACTACACTACACTTCATAGCAGTACGCTACACTATATTACACTACACTACACTAAGGTACTGTACTTGGTATCAGAACTGAGATAGATATCTCAATTTTCTGCATTTTTAGTTCCTAGCGCGCTGAGGTACAGTTCAGGATTCACAGGGGAGTATAGGAGGTCGATAGCTTTGGACAGTGCAGCTGTTCAAAGCACTTGCGTTACTGTGATGACACAATGGCATGTGAAGAGTTCCACATTTCCATTACCCAGAAATGGAACATCCGAAGCGTCGCGCATCCATGACTGGGCATCTCGCCGCTTTGCACTTGACGGCTATATCGGTGGAAGATAAAATATTCAAGTCATGTCACACACTGAACATTTCCTTCGAGGACGACCTCAAGATCACCTTTATTTCCCTCGTCAGCGCCAAGCGACACTGGAGATGGTGTAAACAGCGACGGAACTGGTCAGTGTATGTCAGGAAACGAGTAATTGGGAGCGATAAATCACGCTATACCTGTGGTACTCCGATGGAAAGGTTTGGGTTTGTCGAATACCTGGAAGAGTTGTTGTTGTTGTTGTGGCCTTCAGTCCTGAGACTGGTTTGATGCAGCTCTCCAGGCTACTGTATCCTGTGCAATGTTCTTCATCTCCCAGTACCTACTGCAGCCTACATCCTTCTGAATCTGCTTAGTGTATTCATCTCTTGGTCTCCCTCTACGATTTTTACCCTCCACGCTGCCCCCCAATACTAAATTGGTGACCCCTTGATGCCTCATAACGTGTCCTACCCACCGATCCCTACTTCTAGTCAAGTTGTGCCACAAACTCCTCTTCTCCCCAATCCCATTCAATACCTCCTCATTAGTTATGTGATCTACCCATCTAATCTTCAGCATTCTTCTGTAGCACCACATTTCGAAAGCTTCTATTCTCATCTTGTCCAAACTGTTTATCGTCCATGTTTCACTTCCATACATGACTACACTCCATACGAATTCTTTACAGACGAATGGAAAAACTGGTAGAAGCCGACCTCGACGAAGATCAGTTTGGATTCCGTAGAAATATGGGAACACGTGAGGCAATACTGACCCTACGACTTATCTTAGAAGCTAGACTCAGAAAAGGCAAGCCTACGTTTCTAGCATTTGTAGACTTGGAGAAAGCTTTTAACAATGTTGACTGGAATACTCTCTTTCAAATTCTGAAGGTGGGAGGGGTAAAATACTGGGAGCGAATGGCTATTTACAATTTGTACAGAAACAAGGTGGCAGTTATAAGAGTCGAGGAGCATGAAAGGGAAGCAGTGGTTGGGAAGGGAGTAAGACAGGGTTATAGCCTCTCCACGATGTTATTCAATCTGTATATTGAGCAAGCAGTAAAGGAAACAAAAGAAAAATTCGGAGTAGGTATTAAAATCGATGGAGAAGAAATAAAAGCTTTAAGGTTCGCCGATGACATTGTAAATCTGTCAGAGACAGCAAAGGACTTGGAAGAGCAGTTGAACGGAGTGGACAGCGTCATGAAGGGAGGATATAAGATGAACATCAACAAAAGCAAAACGAGGATAATGGAATGCAGTCAAATTAAGTCGGGTGATGCTGAGGGAATTAGATTAGGAAATGAGACACTTAAAGTAGTAAGAGAGTTTTGCTATTTGGGGAGCAAAATAACTGATGATGGTCGAAGCAGAGAGGATATAAAATGTAGACTGGCAATGGCAAGGAAAGCGTTTCTGAAGAAGAGAAATTTCTTAACATCGAGTGTAGATTTGTCAGTAAGACGTTTCTGAAAGTATTCGTATGGAGTGTAGCCATGTATGGAAGTGAAACATGGACGATAAACAGTTTGGACAAGAAGAGAATAGAAGCTGGAAAAGTTACGTACCGTTATGTGTAGTGCCAACAGTAAAGTACGGAAGAACTGGTGATTCAGTATGTGGATGTTCCTCGTGATTAATGTATGATTTCCTCATAGCGCTTAACAAAACGCCAAATATGGAAGGATATGAATACATTTTACCTCAATGTGTGGTACATTCAGTAGAATATCAGTTTTAGACGATTTTATCAGAATGATAATGAACTCTGTGGTGAAGCAGTATCTGCGAAACAATAGTTTATAGACAATAAAAACAGTGAAGTGCCGTCCCCTCGTCCTGAACTAATGAAACCAGTTTGGGATGAGTTAGAACATTGACTTAGCTCCAGACCCCATGGTCCAAGATCATCATCTGCTCCGGTTTCGGTTCTTGAGTGAGCCGTGTGTCGGCTCTCAACATATATCGCGCTGTAAAGATTGTTTTGAGTTCTTCCATTCCATCGTTAATTGATTCTTTCATATTTATCGTTATGCTGCGTGCGATTCTGTTGAGATTCCCCTCTGGCGGCGTGTCTGGTCTTATCGATCTTCGAGTCGTTGCTTCCTTGTTAGCCTTGTGTAAGGGAATAAGATCTTTGGGGGGATGGCCAGTTGGTTGCCTAGCGGTGACGAGTCGGTCGGTCGGGTTTTAAAATCGGGAATTAGAGAATGTCGTACGATGAGACCGCGGCGTGGCGTGGCGGTGGAGAGTTGGCTGTTGTTCCGAGAAGCCGCGTGGTCTATCCTGGCGGTGCGAGACGAGTGGGACGAGTTGACGGGACAAGGCTGTAAGCTCTTGCTGTGAGCACTCGGGGGCCACGGCTGTGGATCCGAGTCACCACTTGGTGGGGGCGGCGACGGATGTCTTTAAATTTACCGTCTGGAGGCGGGAATGATGGACTAGTAACTCTCCTAACCTGAGGAGTGGAATTTCGCCGCCGTGAGTGCAGAGAAGACGAGGGCTCCGGTGACAGAGCGCGTGGCTGCGTGACTATGCCCAGTTGGGTATGCTGGTGACGTGTACACGGTCGGGGGTGAGGAACCTTTACATCGGAGTTGACCTGCTGTTTCTCTGATAAAGGTTTGGATGTTAATTGAAGAATTTTCGTTTGTGCAACCTGCGTCCTTTCTGCCTTGTGGCCTTCTGCGTTCGTGTTTCCTGTCTCTGTCGCCGGTGTATTTATTGACAGTGATCTTTTCTTCTTCTTATTAGTACTGCCTGGGAGGAAGTGTAGTTTTGGGCAGGGAGTATGGTTTCTCGTTTGATTCCTCCTCCCTCCTGGCCTCGCGTGAGGTCGATGTGATTGCTGAATGCGAGCCGTTGTGGGTCTCTTAATCCGCTTCTAGCCCGAGCATCCGGGAGACAATTGTGGCCGCCCTTACACCCGGTCGGTTAATTATTTCTATCCCAGGACATTTTGGTGGCAGGACATGGTATTAAAGTTGTTAGTTATTGTAAAATGTTAAATGGTTGTATTTTACTCTGATTGTTTTGGCCACTGTTTAGAAAGGTTAAGTTTGCCTTTCATTGGTGGGTTTTTAAAACTCGTGGCATTAAAATTGTTAGTTATTGTGAAAGGTGGATGACTGTATCTTTACTCTGATTGTTTTAATCTACTTGGCATCCTTTGAAAATGCTAGTTCTGCCTCCCTGTTAGCGAGCCCTTGTAATTTAATATCTTGTTGAGCCAAAGTTTAAAAGAAGTTGGCTCCTTACATGTTCGGTAGCGAAATTGTATGTAAATTTGTGTTTTTTTTAGTTTCATTACTTGGAAAGCTTTAATTAGTTATTAAATGCTTTATCGAAGTCTGTTTTAAGTAAAAGGGCTCGGCTGTTAACGGTAAAGTAAAGTTTTTAATTTCGTTACTTGGAAACTTTTGATTTCTTATCACATGTTTTATCAACTTCGGTTTTAAGTAAAATGGCTTGGCCGTTAACTGTAAAGTAAATTGTTTTGAAAAGGCACTCATGCCTACTAGCTTTTTTGGATCTGTTCCTGGTCAAGTGAGAAAGAAATGACTTTTAATGGTTGAAGTAATAAATAAAGAAATTGTAAATTGCAACTCGACAGTAACCAACTAATTTTGGCCCCGTTTCCCAACTGGGGGTTTTCCTTGATTAATCGTTACACCCGTCTCATTGAGAATGAATGCTCCACAAACATTCTCACACCTAACTGAAAGTAGTTCTGGCAGCGTTCAAACCGTTATAAAGGCGACGGACGGACACACCTCATTTTAACGTCCAGATATCAGGGTACTTTCGATCAGATAAAGTATCTGCGGTAAGTCAACGTCGTAAGTCTGTCATTTTAAGATAAATTTGCAGGTGGTCGCAGTGTTTTTCGAAATAGAGAAACTTGTTCTTCACACATCATTTCCTTTAAATATGTTTATATCTGTTGTGTTGTAACATCAATTTGAGTACCGTTAATAATGCAATGTTTCTACCTGCATTACAGTGACTGGCATCAACGTGCACATTGTAACTCCGATCGTGTGCGCCGTGTGCATATTCTACACCTGCGTGGTAAGTAAACTTCCAGGAGGTCATTGCCACACGATTATGTACCCTGCGAGGACCACGGATGGGTTTCATATTTGTAATAATGGTGCAAACCGGGCTATTGAAACAGCCTCATTAAGAATCAATATGAATGTCTCCTGGAACGTAAATGTAATTTCTTTTGCCATTGTTCCATGTATTTGTCATGTCATATGGAAAGCGGGAGGTCACTCAAACTGGGACGAGTAGCTTCCTTCTGTGTAATCTTCTTATTAAGTTGTCTTTTCTGAAAAATTTGTATAAATTTTATTTTACCTTCTGTAGCTGTTAACAGGGTTAACGTGTTGGTTTAACAACTTTCAGTCACCTGTTTTTACTTCACGTAAGTACTATTCGATTATTATTTAATTTCATGGTGCTGAAACATGTGGTTATTAGCGTGCTGAAAATATTTTTGTTGGACACATTTAAAAAACCGACATTCAAAAGGGTAAAGCAACAGTGAAGTGAACTCATGATATAAAATGCGTATCAATTAAACGTCTATTAGTAATATAAAATATTTTAACCATCTTTGTCGGATATATGTAGCTGCCTGATCACTGTTGTAATGGCAAGAAAGTCAGTAATTCACATCAAAGGCTTGTAGAGCATGAGACATATATACATCCTCCCTCTCCACCATACATAACCACATAGACACATGAGTTTCAAAAATATGCAACAGTTAGGGACAAAAATTGTTCTTAAATAAAATTACTGTAGTAAAACAAATGTATTTCAATTTGTTAATTGCAAAGAAGTGGCTGAGTGACCACTGAAATAAAAACAAATGAAAAGAGGCAGCCATTCTCTATTATATTCAGATCTGCAAACTATTTAGGAAGATTCCTGAAATTTCACAAAATTTTAAAACCCTGTCATCACTTAACACAGCGGGTATTGCCAAGAAAAGTCATATGATCCCCTTTTTTAGCGTACAAGCCGTAATCTGTTAAAATACTGCCCGCTGTTAAAATGATTCCACATGGGTCACGCTCCGCAGATTCGAATGTTGCAATGGAAATGAGGGAAAAGATGACCTCATGCCAATGTCATCTGACTGCGCGGAAGTTCGCCACGATCGAATGCCTGCTTTATCACCCGAAGGCTATATCTTATGCACGAAGTGAGTCTAGTAAGACGCTTCACACCTTTCGTAAGGGAAGGATTATAGATATCGAAATGAGGTTCCGCACAAATGATAGTACGCGAAGGGCAACGTAATTTTGTTGTGGCAACCGGAATATTGAAGCAAGTATGTTTTTCTTTAACTGAAATCCAAATCTCTTGAAAACACGAGTACAATTATACAACGCATGAAAATTTTGACGTTGAAAGTTTTTGACAAAGTATCGGATAAATGTGCTAGAATTGAAGGACTAGACGGCAGGAATCGGGTTCGACGATCTAAAAACCCCAAAATGGCGATCTCATGCCAGGCTTCGTTGAATCATCTGTTTACTTGTTCCCCAAAAGTTTTTCATTTCAACATCAGAAAGTACACACTCTTGGAATACTTTACGGTATTTCCTTCTGATAAGCTAGAAGTTTGCGTTAAGTTCTGTTTGCATTTGTAAGCAGTATGACGTAAGATTTGATTTCAGTAGCGCAGGCCAATTCCCTTGCCACGCATAACAGCGTAACTAGAAAGAAATTTGGTGGTGCTTATACAGTTATACCCTATTCCGATCGCTTTACTTTTCAATTCTACCATATTTCTCAAATTATTTTCTTCAAAGTTAGAGCATCAATAATATCGAGCATTATTCTAGTGTACCGCTCTTCTCAAGATCGTTTCTTGCCCTTAAAGAAAATAAATAGTTCCGATTAAATAATTATACATGTTTCAATAACTCAGATGGTACAAGAACTGAGAACTTTAACTACACAGTGCGTTTCCTCCCACTTACTATCACCTACGGATATCTCGTTTCGACATCTTGAACTGTTCAAGAAACAAAAGCTGATGTTACGGGGTGCCCAACTGGCTGTGTGTCCATGCATACAATGACGGGAATAAAAAACGCAACACCAGTCACTTAAATGTGATTTGCGGAGTATCTATGTAGATGTAGAATGTAGAATAATGAAATTTCAGGAACACACTACACTAGATAATATATTTCAATGATTAATGTTGCAACATCACAGGTTAATGAAAGCGCGAGATAAGCCATTGCAAATGTGATACGCCGGCCGATGTGGTCGAGCGGTTCTAGGCGCTTCATACTGGAACCGCGCGTCCGTTACGGTCGCAGGTTCGAATCCTGCCTCGTCCATGGATGTTTGTGATGCCCTAAGGTAGTTAGGTTTAAGTATTTCTAAGTTCTAGGGGACTGATGACCACAGATGACAAGTCCCATAGTGCACAGAGCCATTTTGAACCAAATGTGATACTCTGCTACATTAATAACCGATGTAGCCACCAGAATGTTGAATTCAAGCAGGCAAACGTGCATGCATCGTGTCGTACAGTTGCTGGACGTCAGTTCACTTTGTGGGATGGAGTTGCACGAATGTTTCACTCGGCCGGTTGATGAAGGACAGTTAATGCTGGTTGCGAATGAAGCTGGAGTTGTCGTCCGAGGACGTCCAATACCTACTCTGTTGGAGACAGATCTGGCGATCGAGCAGACCAAGGCAACGTGCCGATACTCTGTAGGGTACGTTGGGTTACAACAGAGATACGTGGGCGAGCATTATGCTGTTGGAAAACACTCTTGGAATGCTGGTCATGAGTGGCAGTGTATCCGGTCGATTCATCACACTGACGTATAATTTTGCAGTCAGACTCTCTCTGGAATGCTGTTCTTGAGTGGCAGTGTAACAGGTCGAATTATCACACTGACGTCTAACTTTGCAGTCAGGGTGCGGGGGATAACCACGAGAGTGCTACTGCTGTCATCGGAAATTTCACCCTAGATCATAACTCCAAGTGTACCTCCACTGTGTCTAGGCAGGATGGTTACAGGCACTCACCTATCCCCCATCTGACCAACACTCGGTAATGTGTTGCTTGAGGTTTTCCCGACGGACATGTTGTATATATGGTTCTCGGGCGAGACGTCGGATGTCATAGTGAAAACTCCACAATATTTCATCTTTTTATGGAAGACTTCTAGGAGAGAGTACTCCAGTCGTCGGATTTAAAACCTACGTGTTTTTGGCGGTATGTGGACGACACCTTTGTTATTTGGCCTCACGGGGCACTGCATCGCTGAATGTATTTCTTGAGCATCTTAACTCGCTTCATCCCAACATCAAGTTCACTATGGAGTTGGAGAAAAACGGCGAACTTCCATTTCTGGATGTATTGGTACGGAGAAAAGAAGATGGCACTTTAGGTCACGCAGTGTATCGTAAACCAACACACACGGACTTATACTTACAGGCCACCAGCTGTCACCATCCTTCGCAACGAAGTGGCGTACTTAGGACGTTGCTTCACAGAGCACGAGCCATATCAGACTCAGACAGCTTATCCAATAAGCTACTCCATCTGCGTATCACTTTCCAACAAAATGGATATTCCGAAGATTCGCCGTGCCTTACACCCGAAGCGGGTTACCCAACGTGAGGAACTGGAAGAAGGCGAAGAACAAAGGGGAGTGGTCATCTTGCCATACATCGGTGGTGTCTCTTCAAAAATAGGAAGATTGTTGAACAGGTATAAAGTTAAATGCGTCTTTCGTCCACCGGCAAAACTCAGAGCTCTCTTGGGCTCATCTAAGGACAGCCAGCCTTGGCCTAGGAAGACCCGGTGTTTACGAGATTCCTTGTAGCTGCGGCATGTCGTACATCGGACAGACTTGTCGCACTGTAGAAGACAGATGTACTGAACTCCGACGCTACACTCGTCTGGAGGAACCAGAGAAGTTTGCAGTTGTCGAGCATTGTCTCAGTACAGGCCATTCTGTGAATTATCAACACACCAAAATTCTCGCGTCGACGAGTTCGTACTGGGACAGTGTTATTAAGGAAGCAGCGGAAATACGTAGCTCGACGAATCTTGTAAACAGAGACACGGGCTTTCAGCTCAGTAAAGCTTGGGATCCAGCAGTGGCCATATTGAAATCGCATCGAGCAGAGAGGAGTAATTTTGGTCGTACAACGAATGACGATTCGCCAGCAACATAAATATTCTGTTAACAACGGGAGGATGGTCACGCGCCTACGGGGACGTGCATTTTTGCTTGCGGCTTCCGACAGAGGTCGCTGGGGCGGCCGATGGCAGCGCAGAGCAGCAGCGGCAGCCTCCGCGCGTGCGCTGAAGTCTTTGGTTTTTCATCTTGCAGGTGGCGTTGGTGTCCTTCCTTCGACTGATATCGTCGCTATTGGCCATCGAATTTTGGCGCCTCCACGCATGCCCGCTTCGTGCTTAAGACTGGCATAAATAGGGGGCTTTAGTCATGACTTAGCAGTGTGTTCGTCGCACCTGAAGATGTCGGCCAGTTACGCTGATGTAATATTTTGGAGTTTTCACTATGACATCCGACGTCCCGCCCGAGAACCATATATACAACATTCGATAATCATTAGCACCGAAGCAGAACAGGATTTCATCAGAAAATGCAACAAACCTCCACTCCGCCTTCCAATGTGCTCTCGTTTGACACCACTGTAGCCGCTGATAGCAGTGGTTTGGGTGAGTGAAATGCATGCTAAAGGGAGTCTAGAGGGGAGATGTCCTTGAAGCAACCGATTTTCGTTGTGTCACTGCCGTGCCCACTGCTGCTGTAATTGGTGATGCAGAAATAGTACCATGTGGGGCAGCCGTACACCCAACACGAAGGTCCTCCCTCTCAGTAGAGCCTTCCGGAGCCTGGTCTTCTTGCGACCATACCTTCCCGTGACCATCGTTGTTAGTAACCATGTAAAGTGGCTACTTTCCCACCAAGTCTGTTTGGAGTGTCACGGAAGGAACATCCCGCTTCTAGTAGCCCTATTACACGACCTCGTTCAATCGCGGTGTGCTGTCGATAACGACATCTTCGCCATCAAGGCATCCTTGATTGACATCAACTCTCTACCTCCAATCTGAAAGGTAACTAGCGCTCACAACCGCTACAGCGCGTGTTTAACGCAAATATGATTTGCATCCTCATAGTGGGTATTATTAGCACCACTCTTATGCGATTGGTACAAAATTTGGATAGACGTCGTCTCTCAGATGTAGATACACATCAGCCAAGTTTCGTTCCTCTTGCATAGCTTCTTCTTGGTCCCGCGATTTTTTTTTCCCGTCAGTGTATATGCGAATATACCATAGCGTGCAGAACTTATGGACGGAAGTAGCTTTCGCGTGATGTGTCACTGCCGAGTAACATAGCTCTATGAAAATTGGACCATAGATAGAAAGAACTACTACAGCATAATACAGGAGGTAACTGTATACATGTGCAATGAGAAGAATATACGACACTTTTATTCAAAGCAATAATTTCGCTGAATTCACCCTGATTTGTAATGGACTTTTGTACAATATAAAAGGTTAGATACGGTTCTTAATAGGATGTATGCATGCTCTGCAAAGTGCTTCCATGCTGGTCATCAGTTTGCCGCGCATTCCTGTAGCAGGAATTTCTATTCTACCACCGAGGTTCACAACTTGTGGGTGGTCGTAGTAGCATGTGGACGTCTCTCCGCAACGCATTCCAAACATACTCGATGGGATTTAAATAGCGATAACGGGTAGACCAGTCCATTTTCTGTGTATCCTCTCGTTGCAACAGCTTTTCCACCTGCTCTGTTCGGTTAGTTGCGCATTTTCATCCATTAAAATGAAGTCTTGGAGGAACCCACCGCTGAAAAGACACACATGGGGAAGGAGGAGAGCTTCATAATAACGTTGACTGGTGAACGTATCGTGTTGAAAGATTTGAAGGTCTGTACGCCCATGGAACATTATGACTTCCCACATCGTAGCATCTGGACTACCGAGACGATCATATTCAAAGATGAAGTTCAAATGGCTCTGAGAACTATGGGACTTAACATCTATGGTCATCAGTCTCCTAGAACTTAGAACTACTTGAACCTAACTAACCTAAGGACATCACACAACGCCCAGTCATCACGAGGCAGGGAAAATCCCTCACCCCGCCGTGAATCGAACCCGGGAACCCGGGCGTGGGAAGCGAGAACGCTACCGCACGACCACGAGCTGCGGACTCGATCATGTTCGATAAGTATCCTGGGCGTATTGCGTGTACCGACCTCTCGCCATATGAGGATACGATGAGAATCACTACTCAGACTGAATATGCTCTCGTACAAGAAGAGCATTCAACACCACCCCTCGTTGACCCAATACCTCTCCTCTTGGTATCATTGCACGCGGTGCGCCGATGTATGGCTGTCAACGGAGCACATCGCACTGATCGTCATGAGAGAGACAGCCCAGCACAGCGCCGTGCCACTATGGAGTGTGAGGTTCTATGTCTTGCAGTGCTGCAAAATGTGGTTGCAGTTGCATCCATTGTTTGACGGTGGTACCTTCTTGTCTGTTGTTGTCATTTTCTACTATAGCTGACCGTCGTCGATCACCTCCTCTCCTTCGGGCAGCATTGCTGATTGTATTGAAAGCTACGCACGCGCATGAAACTATACTATGAACAATACCAAAGACCACTCGTCACAATTCAAGCTTCTTCATTTTCTCGGTGATTCTTCCCCATACGGAAATATCCAAAAGTTGTCTTAGGACCATGTCTTCATGAAGAACACTACCGTAATGCACCATAACTGCTAGCTCAGTGATAGACAGTGTCTCTTTCCCCTTCCTTCAATTGCCTAGTATAGCGTGCTACCACCATTTGACGCTAACCCCACTCAATGTGATGTCAAATTCCCTGTGTACAACTGGGAGGCCCCTGACACCATTCTCTCGCGCTTTCGTTAATTTTCCCTTAGTAGGTAGTATGTAATTAGGTAGTATGTTATGTCACTTTTCTACTTCGTCCTTACGTATTGTAGACCAGTGTACGTACAATTTTTCACGTTGTCCTAGATGTAAGATAATATGAATTCGTATAATATTCTTCTACACACATCAAAAAAAGTTTTGCATCACCTCGGTTCAGAGAGTTCCGGAACCTGAAAAGAAATTTGGACTAGCGATCAACATAAACATGATTTCCTCCCTTTTTATTGCCCATGAAAATCACACATTGCATGTTGTACCACCATACAGCGAGACCTTCAGCGGTGGTGGTCCAGATTGCTGTATACGTCGGTACCTCTAATACTCAGTAGCACGTCCTCTTGCATTGATACATGCCTGTATTCGTCGTGGCATACTATCCACAAGTTCATCAAGGCACTGTTGGTCCAGATTGTCCCACTCCTCAACGCCGATTCGGTGTAGATCCCTCAGAGTGGTTGGTGGGTCACGTTGTCCATAAACAGCCCTTTTCAATATATCTCGAGCATGTTCGATAAGGTTCTTGTCTGGAGAACATGCTGGCCACTCTACTCGAGCGATATCGTTATCCTGAAAGAATTCATTTACAATAGTGCACGACGGGGGCGCGAAATGTCGTCCATAAAGAATGTCCCACCAATATGTTGCCGATATCGTGGCACTATCGATTGGAGGATGGCATTCACGTATCGTACAGCTGTTACGCCACCTTTCATGGCCACCAGCGGCGTACGCCGGCCTCGCATAATGCCAGCCCAAAACAGCAGGGAACCTCCACCTTGCTGCACTCGCTGGACAGTGTATCTAAGGCGTTTGAGCCTGACCGGGTTGCCTCTAAACACGTCTCCGACGATTGTTTCGTTGAAGGAATACACGACACTCATCGGTGAAGAAATCACGATGCCAATCCTGAGCAGTCCATTCGGCATGTTGTTGTCCCCATCTGTACCATGCTGCACGGTGTGGTAGTTGCAAAGATGGGCCTTTCCATCGACGTCAGGAGTGAAGTTGCACAATATGGAGCCTTTTGCACCCAGTTTGAATCGTTACATGACGTCCTGTGGCTGCACGAAAAGCATTATTCAACATGGTGGCGTTGCTGCTAGGATTCCTCCGAGCTATAAACCGTAGGAATCGGTTATCCACTGCAGTAGTAAGCCCTCAGGCAGCCTGGCCGAGGCATTTCATCGACACTCCCTCTCTCTGTATCTCCTCCATGTCCGAACAACATCGGTTTGGTTCACTCCGAGGCACCTGGACACTTCCCTTGTTGAGAGCCCTTCCTGGCACAAAGTAACAATGCGGACCCGATCGAACCGCGGTATTGACAGTTTAGGCATTGTTGAATGAAAGACAACACGATCCGTGTACCTCCTGCCTGGTGGAATGACTGGAACTGATCGGCTGTCGGACCCCTCCGTCTCAGAGGCGCTGCTAATGCATGGTTGTTTACATCTTTGGGCGGGTTTAGTGACATCTCTGGACAATCAAAGGGAATGTGTCTACGATACAATATCCACAGTCAACGTATATCTTCAGTTCCTGGAACCGGAGTGATGTCAAACTTTTTTTGATGTCTCTATATCATCAAAATATTATTTGAGCAAGTTGTTTCCGGTGTAATGTCTGTTTTGTACTCCAGGGCGGCCTTAAGGCGGTCGTGTGGACGGACGTCATCCAGACAGTACTGATGTTCGTGGCAGTCATTCTGGTGATCGTCAAGGGTACCTTCGACGTCGGCGGACTGGGCACGGTCTGGCAGCGGAACGCAGACAGCGGCAGGATAGAGCTACCTGAGTAAGCGGGTTCAACATTCACATAGTTTCCACTTCCGTGGCACCAAAGCTGTCCTTTGTGATAATTTATTTCAAATCAACTGGATGTAATTCCAATACGACGATTAAGGAATTTCCTTGTAGAAGTATTACTTAATGGCTGGAGGATAGTTTATCATGTACAACGGCAGTGAAATTTATTTTCTGTTGATGTCCAGAGAGGTTTTGCCCCCCCCCCCCCCCCCCCGCATATCATTTATAACTGAGATGCCGCTTTGCATAATGACTGCAATGATTTCATGCGCTGGGGCGTATGTGGTGTAACTTGACATCTTTCTTGAGGGAAATCATGTTCCCAAGATTTCATTACAACTGACTATCAAGGAAATCATAGTCTTAAGTGATTAGTTTTGTGATGTGTAAATTGTCTCACAGTGAACTTCAGTTCACATAATTTAGCTATCCCGACCATTCTTCGGCTTTTTTAATCATTTTCTTCGCTTATGTCAATTTGAAGGAATTTCTCAGAGAATGATTTCATTTCGTCACAATCAAATTAGCTGATAATAAAACAGGAATATAAGGCGCTTTTTTGTAAAGTGGACATGAAATAAAACACACGAAACTAATGAGTGCTTATGGAAAATAAAGTGGGAAACTCAGTACTACTGGGAATTTCATGTTTTGCTTGTTAAGAGTACATGCACTGATAGTCAGGACAGTTTTAAAAGAGGAAAACACCGCACGTCCATTGATGTTTCTTTTGAAACACAAGCGCAATATACCTGGATTAACAGGCAGATACTAAAGGTCATAAAAATGCAGTTAGAGAAAACGTAAAATTTCTGCAGTTTCAGCATAAAACACCACTCTAACATCAAGTTACATTTCAGTAGTAACATAAATGAGAAAATTCAGTAGAATTATCTGGTGAATTGTTTCATTTCTTTTGTTTTTGGTCTCAGAAATTCAGTTCTAATTTCGTGTACTGAGAAATTAATAAGTCGCTTAACTGGACATTTTTCCTTTAGATTTATTTTCAAACAGGCACCGCAAGCACAGAACTCTTAATGCTAATGCGTATGTCTGCATTTTTAATTAATAATGGGTTTATTTTGCAAACTGTCGCATAAAGAATAACCCCAATGCTAATCAAAATTTAGCAGGGCTAATGTTATGCTACATATGTTGTGCAGGGGTAGCATCTTTCACTTGTAATCAAAACATTCAGCTTCCTGGATTCAGACACAACCATTGCTTAAATTCTGAATGCAATTCATCAGCAGAGACCACCGAAGACTTCTGGTATGAGAAATCACTCTCCTCCTGCCAGCGGCCTTCTCATCGAGAGAGGAGGATCCTACAGAAGTTAAGGGCACCCCCTAACACTTGGGGCGGGAAACTGCCATGAAACGGCGGAAAAATCAACAATTTTCAACAGCATGAGGATGCAGAAGGCAATGGAAATCGCTACATTATAGACATATAATATTCATCCACAGGACATACGATCTGTAATCGACATAGTGTCGGGATGATTGTAATTGAATAGAAATGTTGCAATGATTCTCCATTGGCAAAAGATTTCGATTTAGTCCACCAGTAGTAACTCCGGAGAGAGGGTTGGGGACTTCCAAGGGGAGGTGACCATGAGAAAAATATGGAGCAGACAACGAAGAGATAACATTGTACAAGACGGAGCTTAGAAGTCAGCTATTGCGCTGGTGATCGATGAATGAGATTACCGACCAGGCGACAAGGGACAGGAAAATCTAATAACGCAATGGAACGCGGCTGTGGAGGAAGGAATAGAGTAAAGGGCTATGGGAGAAAGGATGACTGTATCTGAAGTACATTCCAGATGGTAGCAGCGAATACTTCGTTCAACAGTTACAAGAGTAGGAGGAGGTATATTTGGAAAGATTCGGAGACACAGAAATTTTCCAGACGGACTCCATCGTAGACAGAGGTTATGAAATCAGATATTGGATTGTAAGACGTACCCAGGATCAGATATAGACTCAGATCACAATTTAATAATCATGAATGGTAGAGTGAAGTTTGAGAGAATTGTTTGAAATTTGATAAGGGTGTGCATACTGAGATAAGGAATACCAGAGGAGGCAGTTCAGTTGAAAGGGACGGACAGCTCTACAAAAGGCAGACACAGAAGGCTGGCAGAGAAACATAGGAAGGTAACTGCAAAGAAACCTTGCGTAACAGAAGATATACTTCAGTCGATCCACGAACGAAGGAATACATAAATGTTCAGGCAGAAACAGGAATACAGTAACATAAATCAACAGAAATACAGTAATATAAATCCCTTAGGAATGATATAAGTGGAATGTGTTGGGCAACAAAGACGAAATGGATAGAGGAATAGTGCGAAGAAATCTAAAAGGAAATGATCGTCGGGAGGAATGACTCAACATACAAAAAAGTCAAACGGCGAAATTAAAGGGTATGCTGGTATCATTAAAAATGCAAACGGAATCCGACTGTGAAACGCAGAGAAGCAAGCAGACGACTTGAAAGAGGACACTAAAGGCTTATTTTAAGGTAAGGACTTGTTCGGTGACGTGATAAAGAAATTGGGGTCGATATGGAAGACATATGGGATCCAGTATCAAGATTTAAAAGAACTATGGAAAACGTATGATGAAATAAGGTAGAATCGATAGATAAAACTCCATTGGAATAACTTAAATCATTGAGGGAGTAGTAACCAAACGACTATACAGGATGGTGTATAGAATCAATGAGACTGGGGTCGATATGGAAGACATACGGGATCCAGTATCAGGATTCAAAAGAACTATGGAAGACTTATAATGAAATAAGGTAGAACTGATAGATAAAACTCCATTGGAATAACTTGAATCATTGAGGGAGTAGTAACCAAACGACAATACATGATGGTGTATAGAATCTATGAGACTGCCTATATACCGTCTGAGCTTGCAAAAAAATGTCATCCTCACAATTCGATGATAGCAAGGATAGGTAAGTGCGAGGATTTGTTTCATGACAATCAGTTTAGCTTTAGGGAAGGTGAAAGCACCACAGAGAGACAGTCCTGACATTGCGCTTAGTAACAGAGTCAGGCTAAAGAAAAATCAAGACACGTTCACAGGACTTGTCGACCTAGAGGAAGCTTTCAACAGTTTAAAACTGTGCAATATGATGTCCGATATTACGAGAAAAGTCGGAGTAATTTACAGGAAAAGACGATATGTACAAGAACCAAGAGGAAACAGTAAGACCGGATGATCAAGAACGCTCCCGAATTAAAAAGTCTGTAAGACAGTCTTTCGCCCATACTGTTACATATACGAGTACACATTGAAGAATCAATGACGCAAATAAAGAAATGGTTCAATATTGGGATTAAAATTCAAGGTGAAAGGATATCAACGATAATATTCGTTGATGACATTGCTATAATCAGTGAAAGTGAAAATGAATTACAGGATCTGGTGAATGGAATAAACAGACTGATGAGTGCTAAATTTGGACTAGGAGTAAATCGAAGAAAGTTACGAGATGCAGGGGAAATGAGAACGGCGAGAAAATTAACGTCTGTATTTTTGATCACGTAAATGAGTTTAAGGTACTGTGCAACCTCGGCAACAAAATAACCCATGGCAGATGGAGCAAGGAAGTCATAAAAAGCAGAGTAGCGGTGGACGAGAGAAGTCTACCAGTGTAAAAGCTTGACCTTAATTTGAGGAAGAAATTTCTTAGACTGTACGTTTGGAGCACTGCATTGTACAATAGTGAAACATGGTCTGTGGGAAAACCGGAACAGAAGAGAATCGAAGCTTTCGACACCTGGTGCAGAAGAATGTTGAAAATTAGGTGGTATGATCGGAGAGGAAAGGAATATATGGAAAACATTGACAAGAAGAAGGGGCAGGGTGATAGGACATCTGTTAGGAATCAGCGAATGACTTCTGTGGTACTACAGGGAGCTTTATTCACTGACGTGAGTACAAATGTTTCTTTTTTGAAAGATCTGTCAGTATGAAACTAATGTACTTTGCACAAAGTTTGATATAGCATTATTACAAACACCTATGGAACGGAAAATTGATTTTTCTTTTGCTAGTTTTTTACAGCTCTCCAAATTTATGTGAAAAACTATACCAAATCTTACGGCTTTTCTCTTTATAAGTGCCTTATTATTGCAGTAAATGAAAATTCCTGCCACAGAATGTTTCACTATCCTGTTGAATAATTGTATGCCAAATTTAAGTAATTCCTTCTATAGAATGTCTCACTGTGATATTGACTAATTGCATGCCAAATTTATATCAGTGGTTTGTGAGGACAATTTACATGAAGTTGCCAAAATGTAAATTACGGGAAATCTGAATCAAAGATTTGTCAGTGTTTGTATTAGGCTTTACCTTATCTGCGTGAAGTAGCGCACACTATTTTCATTTTCCTCTTCACCATCAAGTAGTTTTTTTTGCTTGCCCTTTTAGGTTAACTTGATTTTCAAACTGAATAACAATAATTGCAGCTGCATCAGTTCTCTTGTCATCGATTTTCTCCAACATCGACAGTGTGAAAGCTCCTGGATCAAATCCTAGACTCTGTAGAGTCCGTAGTCTACCAAGATGAGCACACTCAAAATTAAACAAGCGCCATACGCTGCAACTTCATCAGCAGTTGTTGAAACATATGTTGGTTCGGAGTACGGTTTTCCTATCATAGAGTTGTAACTTTCATTAGGATTTTGAGTTTTTCCAAACTTTCCTAGAAGTTATGGATCTGCTAAACAGCGAAATATGCCGCCCCCCCCCCCGCCCCCCCCGCCAAATTTGACTGCAAAAACTGGAAGAAAGCACCGCAGGAATAATTAATATGAGGAAATACGTAATAACAAAGGGGCGTGGCCATGTGCAAGCTTTTGTTAGTTGTTATTTTTATCATACTTAAGAGTGGAACTGGAACATAAGACTCAGGAACCGAAATTTCAGTAACATTAATAAATGAAGATCTAATAAAAAATGTTCACCATATTCGCACTTTCACGTAAAGCTGTCCACCACCAATTACGAAAACCATTTCAAATAAAATGAAATACTTTTAAGCGTTACATTCATATGTTACGTGGAAACACCCGTGGTCTAGGGGTCCACCGAGCCTAAAGGTTAACAGCAAAGTTCAATCGTGGTATTCGGAAGGGTTTGGATTCCATTCCCGGCACGAAAGTCGTGACCAAAGTCTCGTGATTTCTTCGGTCTCTCCTCGCAAATGTCGCGTCTGCTAAGTCCGAGATTCCCGCACCATCCCAACCGGAATTAGCTTTTACGGCACTATAGCTAAGTGCGTTCGGCCAGGGGACTAACCATATTCTGAAATTAACAAAATAATTATTAAAAAGACTGAGCGAAGATCTCGTCGATGGAACTTGAAAGACGGCAAGCGAAACTCGCGCAGGCCCATTGGCGAAAAACCAGCGAATAAACGGACTGGGGGAAATGTAACATCTCTGACTAGTAACGTGGACGCCCTCGGTCCCGTTCTACGTAGGTTGCGCAGAAAGTAAAGCACCGCATTTTATTTCTTCAATAATTCTTTATTGAACATAATGAGAATTACACACACGAAATATGGGTGTTTTATCTACACACCCTATTCCTCCATCCAGTTCTGCGGCCTCTCTCTAGCGCGAAACAATGGCGTGTATGCCCATCTTGTATACACTTTTGAATATCCAAGAACGCGGACAATTGCATCCACACTTCCTTTGCTGATTGACAGTTGCAGCCCCAACGTTCGAGGTCTAGTGCCTCTTTCCTCGCGAATGACATCATCTCGCTGCAACATGTCAGGTGTAACAGTCGTAAATGGTCTCCTCGACTGTTGCGAATCGTGGAGCTCCGCCGGAACGCTTTCTGATGACCTCACCCTTCGTGCCCATCGACTACGTGCACTTCTGTCGACAGCAGATGCTCCATGAATTTTGCACAAGCGTTTGTTATTATTCCCCACAGTTTCTTTCTCTGTAGTAAGAAATACAATGACGGAACGTTGCTTGTAACGTACGTATTCTACAGACGTCATTTTGAAACTTTTCTGCAGTTACGCTATCTGTAGGCGCGCTCACTCAGGAGACTTCAAATAATACAAACGTAACGTTTCGCCTTCGTAGCATTGTTTTCGGCTGAGAACAAAAGGCGATGCATTACTTTCTGGGCAACCGTCGTGGACCGAGCCGCTGCTTCAATTTTGAACAAACGTAATTAGCAAGAGCGGCCGGAAACTTCCAGCATAAGAAGTCACCCTCGTTCTCCCAACGCCCTTATCAATGAGGGCCGAAGGACACAGAGAGCTTCTGTGTAACCTTTTGCCTTTGGGGTGAGAAGCTTCCCCTCAAAGACGGAAGAATCAAGGATAAGGAGGCAGGGGCAACGGAAACCACTGTGCTATATGACAATGTGTATATATAAGATATGTGGATTGTAATTGAAAAAGTGTTACGAACTCACCATTTGAAAAAGGTTCCGAATTAGTCCCCCATTCGTATCCTCGGGAGAGGACTGTCACGGGAGGAGGGGATAATGAGAAAAGATGGAATAAATATCCAAAGGGTAACATTCTAAGAGTCGGAATGAGAAATATCACGAGCTTGAACGTAGTACGGAAGCTAGCATATCTGAAAAGCGAGATGCGTAGGCTCGATCTATGTATAGTGGGCTTCAGTGAAGTGAAATGGAAACAAAAGATCGATATTGGTTAGATGAATACAGGGAATATTTACAGCTGCAGAAAATAGTAGGCCGTTGTGAATAGGAAGGTAGGGTGGAGAGTCACATAATACGAATAGTTCAGTGATATGGTTGATCTCTAAAGTTTCCTTTTTCCTTTATTGGATTGCAATTCTCACTGAAGGAGGCGGGCTGGCAGCACCTTTGTATGCCGCTCTTCAGCCTACAGAATTTTTCAAACATAAGAAGATAAGAAACAATAAAAACAGGCGATCAAACGGTGACGTAAAATGTAGAACGGCGGAAAATTGTGGAAAGTTAAAACATAAAACTAATGGTGGGAGATGATAATAAAATACACAGGAAGCACACAGGGAAAAGGTAGACAGACAATTAAAAAACACGGCGACGGTCTGGATTCTGTTCGCAAGAGATGTAAAAAAAAAAAAAAAAAAAAAGTCACACCCTGCGACAGCATGATATCCGTTTGCAACACTTTGGAAAAGATGCAAAACACTTACGATCACTAGAAACACTGCACTAAAATGTCGGCACAAAGATGACGCTCCACAGGCAGAGACAGATGGGAGGTGGGACCCGGACAGAGGAGGGGGGAGGAAAAGGGGGGAGGAGAGGAAAAAGCGAAAGGTGGGGGAGGACGAAGGGAGAGGATTGAGAAGGGGGGTGCAGGGTAGACGAGAAAGGCAGAGGAAGGAAAACGAAAAAGGACTCGGGGGAGAGAAGGAATCCAGAGAGAGGGTAGGTGGGGGAAAAAACAGGATGGATGGGGGGATGAGGGAGGTGAAGAGGGAGCCTGGGAAAGAACAAAGGAAAGGAGGGAGGATGAGGATCAGAGTTGATAGGGGGGATAAATGGAGAGAGAGAGGGCATCGTCCGGGAGGGGGTCAGTGGAAAGGAGATGAAGAGTGTAGAGATTAGGAGAGGAGCAACCAGGGGTGAGGAGTATCAAAGTGGTGGGAGGTGTAGAGTATGTGGATATGTTTGAGGAATAGGAGCCAATGGGGAAAGGAATGAGGTCATAGAGAATCCGCATGGGGGATGGGAGGCATATATGGAAGGCAAGGCGGAGTTCATGGTGCTCAAGAATCTGGAGGAATTTATGGGATTTGGCGGGGGGGGGGGAGGTCGGATATCCAGACTGGGATGGATTAAGGATTTGTAGTTGTGGAGGATGGTAGAGGAGGGGTGCAGCCCCCATGTTCGGCCAGAGAGGAGTTTGAGGAGTCGGAGGCAGTTGTGGGCTTTGGATTGGATGGAGCAGAGATGAGGGATCCAGGTGAAGTGTAAGTCAATGGTGAGTCCAAGGTAGGTGATGGTGGGGGAGAGGTGGACAGGATGGGCGCAGATGATATGGGAGAAATCCAGGAGCCAGATGGAGCGAGTGGTATGACCTATGATGATTGCCTGGGTCTTGGAAGGATAGATTTTCAGGAGCCTCTGGTTACACCAGGCGGCGAAAAGGTGATTCTGGAGTAGGCGTTGAGACCATTGGAGGATAAGAGCGAGGGCAAGGAATGTGGTGTCATTGGCGTTCTGCAGGAGGCGTACTGAAGGGGTGAGAGGGTTGGGGCATATCTGCAATGTACAGGAGGTAGAGGAGAGAGGAGAGGACAGAGAGCTAGGGCACACCTGCAAAGGGGTAGAAGGTGTGGGAATCAGCATTACGGATGGTAATGTAGGAGGGGTGACGGGAGAGGAAGGAGGCCATAAGACGGATGTAGTTGACAGGAAGGGCGTAGTTTTGGAGTTTGAACAGGAGACCCTGATGCCAGACACAGTCGTAGGCCGTTTCGAGGGCGATGGAGACAAAAATGGTGGAGCAACAGGAGTTAAGCTGGAGGGAGACGAGATGAGTGAGGCATAGGAGTTGGTCATTGGCAGAGAAGGAAGGTCGAAAGCCACACTGGGTGTTGGGGAGGAGGTGGTTTCAGTGGAGATGGTGATGGTTGCGCCGGGTAATGACGAATTCCAAGAGCTTGCTGAACACCGAGGTGAGTCATATAGGATGATAGGAAGAGGCATCAGATGGAGGCTTGTTGGGTTTGGATAACATCAGGATATGGGAGGTTTTCAATATGTCAGGGTAGAAGCCGTTGGCAAGGATGACGTTGTAGAGGGTGGCAAGGACTTCAGGGAAGGAGGCAGGACAGTGTTTGAGGTGGCAGTAGGTAACACAGTTGTGGCCGAGAGCAATGTTGCGTTTAGTGCAGAGTGTGAGGCTGATGTCCTGTGTAGTGATGGGAGTGTTAAGTTCAGATGCTGCTGTGTGGCCCAAGTACTGGAAGCTAGGGGCAAGCACAGGAACAGAGGTATTCGTGCCATCGATGACATTAGGGAAAAGGGAATAATCAAACTGGGGATCATATGAAATGGAAAAAACATCGGATAGGTGAGAGTCAAAGTGGTTGGCCTTACTGGGGTTGTCAGGAAAGGGATGGTCATCAAGGAGGAGAGACTACTGGGGGGGGGGGGGGGACGGATCCCAGTAAGGTGGTGGAAAGCAGGCCAATACTTGGGAGAGTTTATTGGGAGCATGGTGTTGAAGTGTATACATGTCTCACACCATGTGTGGCGTTTCTTCGCAGTAAGCAGGTTGCTGATGTGTAGTTGTAATTGCCAGTGGCGGGTAAGTGTGTCCCCGTCACGAATGCAGAGAAAAGTGTGGTGGGGGTGGTGGGATTCTCGAAGGTGAAGGACGGTTTGTGGGGGTAGGGATGGACGGTGAGGGTGGATGGCTTTGGTGGGGATATGGCTGGCGATGGCGACGGTGACGGCGACAGACAAGTTCTGGTGCAGGAAGTCAGCAGTGTGGGAGATGTCACCAGGAGATTGGAGGGTAAGATCCTGGCCTTCAACCTAGGTGTGAATGGAATCCCTGTAGGCATCCCAGTAGGCACGGCAGTGATCATGGACAAGTTTAGGAGGGAGCAGGTGAGGATTGGGGAGGGGATGGTGGCCATTAGAGATAGTGAGGAGAAGCATGGTCATTGTCAATAAGGTCATAAACATCTGCGGTGATGCGCCCAAGGAGGTTGGGAGAGGCAAGAATCATAACGGGAGTGGTGTTGGATTCATGTCGGGTGTGTTGGGGGAGTGGAACCAGGTCCCCCGAAGGGTGGTGATAAACCAATGCCTCCACAGGAGGTCGGCAGGAGCGCGGCTGTGGATATTGAGGTCGGCGGCAATCACGTAGGTGGAAAAGGTGTGGTCAATGTGGGCCAGCAAATCGTACAGGATGGGGGCGCGAGGGTGGACATCAAATGGTGGCACAGGTGATGGTAAGGGTCGGGAAGAAGAGGCTGAGGGTGAGATGCTCAGCAGCCGGCCGGAGTGGCCGAGCGGTTCTAGGCGCTACAGTCTGGAACCGTGCTACTGCTACGGTCGCAGGTTCGAATCTTGCCTCGGGCGTGGATGTGTGTGATGTCCTTAGGTTAGTTAGGTTTAAGTAGTTCTAAGTTATAGGGGACTGATGACCTTAGCAGTTAAGTCCCATAGTGCTCAGAGCCATTCAAACCATTTTTTGAGATGCTGAGCAGGAATGTTAAGGAGAGGTTGGGGCCGAACAGGAAGGTGCTTGAGGTAGCTTATAGCAACTCTGCCACACGCCAGAGGGTACGGGGTATCGGTGCAGTGAAGGGTGTAAGGAGTTGTGGAGATGGAGATACGGGGTTGAAGGAAGGTTTCATTTAGGATGAAGGCATCCATGTAGTGCTGATGGAGGGTGTGGAGGAAGAGGCGTTTGTGGGTGGGCAGGGAGCGAATACTGTGGTACAGGATACTTTTGTGTTGTACCATGAGAGGGGAGAGTTGGATGAGGGTGGTGAGGCAGATGAAGGTGAAGTGGGCCTGGTTGTGGGAGTAGGTGGCATAGGTGGTAAGATGGAAGATTGAACGGGCAGCGAGGACGATTTGGGAAAGGATATGGGAGCACTGGAAGGGGTGGATATTTTGGGGCACAATGGTGATGAAACGAATGATGTCCTCTGCAGTAGGGGGAGGGCGGAGTGACCTGTTGGGGTGGATGAGGTCATCAAGAGGACGGACAGGGACGGTGAGCTCAGGGGTGACTGGAGGAGGTTTCGCTTTACACTTCGAGGAGTAGGTAGGATGGGGTTCACTACAGGTGTTGCAGGAGGGGGGCTCAAAAGATTCGACAGCTAAACAATGTCAACATCAGTAGTTCAGGATTACATGCCGATGTCGCAAGCAGAAGATGAAGGAAGAGAACCAAGTGTTTGAGATGTGGTGCTGCCGAAGAGTGATGAAACTTAGGAGGACTAGTGAGATAACTAATGGGAAGCTTCTCTCGCACACTCGGCGAAGAAAGAATGATTTGGTAAACTATGAAAAGAAGAAGAAGCAGGATTAGAGGACATATGTTAAGTTGTCAGTGAATAACTTCCATGGCACAAGAGGGAACTGTAGTAGACAGAAAATTTAGGGGAGGACAGAGAACGTAATACTCCTAACAAATAATTTGGTGTACGCTGGGTAAAAATGCTACTCAGATAAACATGTTGGTAGAGGAGAGGAATTCGTGGCGATCTTCATCCAATCGTCCACGAGTAACACAAAATAAAATAAAAAATAGAAAATGGCCAGTTGCTAGTAGCTCTCGCTCTCTGAAGTTTGGGTACGAACTTATTTATGTATACAGACAGTTCATCCAGCCCCGGAATCAAGAATCTCGACGAATTTTGCTTGTTATCGACACTGATACTGGCAAGATATCGGTTAATGAAATTCCAAGGCTTTCGAGAACTTTTTGATGTTAAGTTAGGACTCGGATAACAAATGACAAATGAAATACTTTTTTGTCTGATATACACTCCTGGAAATTGAAATAAGAACACCGTGAATTCATTGTCCCAGGAAGGAGAAACTTTATTGACACATTTCTGGGGTCAGATACATCACATGATCACACTGACAGAACCACAGGCACATAGACACAGGCAACAGAGCATGCACAATGTCGGCACTAGTACAGTGTATATCCACCTTTCGCAGCAATGCAGGCTGCTATTCTCCCATGGAGACGATCGTAGAGATGCTGGATGTAGTCCTGTGGAACGGCTTGCCATGCCATTTCCACCTGGCGCCTCAGCTGGACCAGCGTTCGTGCTGGACGTGCAGACCGCGTGAGACGACGCTTCATCCAGTCCCAAACATGCTCAATGGGGGACAGATCCGGAGATCTTGCTGGCCAGGGTAGTTGACTTACACCTTCTAGGTGGGTGGCACGGGATACATGCGGACGTGCATTGTCCTGTTGGAACAGCAAGTTCCCTTGCCGGTCTAGGAATGGTAGAACGATGGGTTCGATGACGGTTTGGATGTACCGTGCACTATTCAGTGTCCCCTCGACGATCACCAGTGGTGTACGGCCAGTGTAGGAGATCGCTCCCCACACCATGATGCCGGGTGTTGGCCCTGTGTGCCTCGGTCGTATGCAGTCCTGATTGTGGCGCTCACCTGCACGGCGCCAAACACGCATACGACCATCATTGGCACCAAGGCAGAAGCGACTCTCATCGCTGAAGACGACACGTCTTTATTCGTCCCTCCACTCACGCCTGTCGCGACACCACTGGAGGCGGGCTGCACGATGTTGGGGCGTGAGCGGAAGACGGCCTAACGGTGTGCGGGACCGTAGCCCAGCTTCATGGAGACGGTTGCGAATGGTCCTCGCCGATACCCCAGGAGCAACAGTGTCCCTAATTTGCTGCGAAGTGGCGGTGCGGTCCCCTACGGCACTGCGTAGGATCCTACGGTCTTGGCGTGCATCCGTGCGTCGCTACGGTCCGGTCCCAGGTCGACGGGCACGTGCACCTTCCGCCGACCACTGGCGACAACATCGATGTACTGTGGAGACCTCACGCCCCACGTGTTGAGCAATTCGGCGGTACGTCCACCCGGCCTCCCACATGCCCACTATACGCCCTCGCTCAAAGTCCGTCAACTGCACATACGGTTCACGTCCACGCTGTCGCGGCATGCTACCAGTGTTAAAGACTGCGATGGAGCTCCGTATGCCACGCCAAACTGGCTGACACTGACGGCGGCGGTGCACAAATGCTGCGCAGCTAGCGCCATTCGACGGACAACACCGCGGTTCCTGGTGTGTCCGCTGTGCTGTGCGTGTGATCATTGCTTGTACAGCCCTCTCGCAGTGTCCGGAGCAAGTATGGTGGGTCTGACACACCGGTGTCAATGTGTTCTTTTTTCCATTTCCAGGAGTGTACTTACAAATAAATATATCTTCGATTTTTTTTTCCTTGACTTGGTCCATGAAGCTTTGCTTCTTGGTAAATTTCAATATTCCAGGAGACCGGAAACTACCCTTCAGATTTTAATAAGTGAGTTTGCGAGTATCAAAATATGCGACATAAATGGCCGTATCTTCAGACTGCATTGATTTAGACGCTTAAGTTCCGTATACCTCCAGAGGCCCGTGGACGTGACTTTGTTACTAAGTTTCAACTTGATACGTTTACAAGCTCCTGAGAAAAACGGTTTTCAACAGTCGGGCAGATACACAGATCCACAAACAGAAGGACGACAAAGTGATTTACCAGCGTAGCATTTTCAGCGATTAAAGTACGGAACCGTAAAAACAGACGTAAAATTCTAAAACTAAAATGAAAGGGGCCCTCATTCATTGATGCTATGGTCCCCACGCGACTTCAAACAGGCGACGGTGTACGTGCGTGGCTGTCAATAGTATATAACAGTATCATGATGACATAACAATCTTTATGATGTTGGATACCTAGGTGTATGCTGCCTCGAACAGTAATCAAAGCTTTCCCTGTTATTTTATTTAGTATGATCCGATCACACAGCCAACAGAACTTCACAGGTCTAAAGTGTACTACTAATCTGACTGCCTGGACGTGTAAGAAACTGGTTCACGCCGTGTGTTGCAGCCTCGGGTTCGACCTGACGGCCCGCCACAGCTGGTTCGGCTTCCTCGTGGGCGGCTTCTTCGGCTGGTTGCCACTCGGCGTCTCCCAGATGGCGCTGCAGAGGTTCGCCTCCATCGAGAGCCTGCCCAAGGCGCGCCTGTGAGTACCAGCTCCAGGCACACCAACCTCAGGATGTCAAACTGAAATACTACGGACGGTTTGCAACACTTCTTGACAGAGCGTCTGTGTTCTGACAGACTGGCAGCGGAATTCTGTAGATTAATTTTATTCTGAACTAGCTGTACTCGGCCAATCTTTGCTGTTAATCAGTCTGCTTAAAGGGAAAAGGAATAGAAGAGAAAGCACACGTCTGTAATAGGTGTGAGACTTGGATGTACCTATTTAGCTTCTCTCTCCCACCGGGCGCTGTAAACAAGTGGTTCTAGGCGCTTCAGTCCGGAACCGGGCTGCTGCTACGGTCGCAGGTTCTTATCCAACCTCGGGCATGGATGTGTGTGATATCCTTAGATTAGTTAGGTTTAAGTAGTTCTAAGTCTAGGGGACTGATGACCTCAGATATTAAGTCCCATAGTGCTTAGAGGCCTTTTCTTCCTGTCTCCCCCTCTTATTTTAGATTTTCTCCTCCTACTTCCTCTCTCTCCCCACCATCTCCTATTCCTCTTTTTATCCCCCACACTACCATCTCTCTCTCTCTATCTCTCTCTCTTCCTTTCTCTCTCTCACTCTCATCTCCTGCCCCATCTCTCTCCCCTTTTATCAGTCCGTCACTTCCTCCATCCTCTTTCCTTTCTCCTCCAACACCCGTCCCTCTATCCATCTCGTATTTCGCCTTTTCTATGTCCATTTCCTCCCACGCCTCTGTCCATCTCCTCTCACCCCCGCTCCTCCGTCTCTGACCATGAGCCTTGTTTATTGTCACTGCAAATTCAGATTCCGTAGTAGTATTTTAAATATAAACCAGTAACCCATAAATACAGCTTCCCTGTTTGCTAACATTGTTTCACTACTGTAAATTGACGGTCAAGTACTTTCGGAGATTAACGATTTTGAACAAACCAAAATTTACATTTTATAACGTTTCACTCTCTGTTACATACGCATCACGCATGTCGTTCCAGTATGAGTATTTGAATGCAACGTTGCGTAAAAATTTCTAAGCAATCCGTGAAGAATTTCCGCAGCTATGATATTTCGGAGCAACGAACCTCTACGCTGGCACTTATATGGACACAGACTGGAGACTAGGAATCTACTCTGTAGGAGTCAGCATGGGTTTCGAAAAAGACGATGGTGTGAAACCCAGCTCGCGCTATTCGTCCACGAGACTCAGAGGGCCATAGACACGGGTTCACAGGTAGATGCTGTGTTTCTTGAATTCCACAAGGCGTTTGATCAGTTCCCCACAGTCGTTTAATGAACAAAGTAAGAGCTTATGGACTATCAGACCAATTGTGTGATTGGATTGAAGAGTTCCTAGACAACAGAACGCAGCATGTCATGAAGAGAAGTCTCCCGAAGTAAGAGCGATTTCAGATGTGCCGCAGGGGAGTGTCGTAGGACCGTTGCTATTCACAATTTACATAAATGGCCTTGTGGATAACATCGGAAGTTCACTGAGGCTTTTTGCGGATGATGCTGTAGTATATCGAGAGGTTGAAACAATAGAAAATTGTACTGAAATGCAGGAGGATCTGCTACGAATTGACGCATGGTGCAGGGAACGGCAATTGAATCTCAATGTAGACAAGTGTAATGTGCTGCGAATACAAAGAAAGAAAGATCCTTTATCATTTAGCTACAATGTAACAGGTCAGCAACTGGAAGCAGTTAATTCCATAAATTATCTGGGAGTAGGCATTAGGAGTGATTTAAAATTGAATGATCGTATAAAGTTGATCTTCGGTAAAGCAGATGCCAGACTGAGATTCATTGGAAGAATCCTAAGGAAATGCAATCCGAAAACAAAGGAGGTAGGTTACAGTACACTTGTAAGCCCACTGCTTGAATATTCCTCACCAGTGTGGGATCCGTGCCAGATAGAGTTGATAGAAGAGATAGAGAAGATCCAACGGAGAGCAGCGCGCTTCGTTACAGGATCATTTAGTAATCGCGAAAGCGTTACGGAGATGATAGATAAACTCCTGTGCAAAACTCTGCAGGAGAGACGCTCAGTAGCTCGATACGGGCATTGAAGTTTCGAGAACATACCTTCACCGATGAGTCAAGCAATATATTGCTCCCTCCTACGTATATCTCGTGAAGAGACTATGATGATAAAATCAGAGAGATTAGAGCCGACAATCTTTCTTTCCACGAACAATACGAGACTGGAACAGAGGGGAGAATCGATAGAGGTACTCAAAGTACCCTCCACCACACACCGTCAAGTGGCTTGCGGAGTATGGATGTAGATGTAGAGGTAGAAACAGTAAATGTTCCTCATCTCAGATCTCCGAAATTTTTTTCCGAATTCTTTGACATTTTGACAGAACTTTGCTTTGGGATTAGCGTGTGTTTTTTACATATGTACTTTTTAAATACATGTAATATATATATTTTTTAAATTAATAATAGGGTAACGTTGTCAAAAAAAAAAAAAAACCTCATATCCCAGAGTAACAGCAGACACACCATTCTGAACAAACGAAAATTTACATTTTTATTTATGTGAATAGATGTTTCTGAACTCGTGGATTGTTGTTTCCATAGGAACGTTGCAGGACGTCGGCTACCATTCACCTTCGAAGGCGGTTTCAGTATTATTCCGAACGTCAGTCGATTAAGTACAGCTTCAGCTTCACACATTCGATGTTGGGGTTCAGTTTCAAGGTTGTAGTTGCATACATGAACGCAAAGCAGTCATTCTGCGATACTGCATTTATTTTCTTAGACAGTTAATCTACAAGCGAGAAAGCTCTACCTTCAGATCTTCTGTGTGTCCTCGAGACGAGAGTGATTCCTAAAAATTATTTGGTTTGTTCTGGGTTGTTGAGCCTGGTTCACTTTAAGCCAACACCTTTGAAACTGTTACAGTGATCAACAAGGTGGGCCACGTAATGGCATCCTAACAGGCCTAATGAGTTTCCTTCGAACTCGCTGGTTAGACGGACAAATTCGCAACTGCATATACATTTAATGTATTACATAATGGTCGTAACTGCCGCAGTGCCTGTTCATTTGGGCATGCGTGTATGTCTGAAGCAAAAATCCGATCCACAGGTGTCGAGTAGTTTCTTTAGTACACCCGTCGACCTCGTCACGTCGCTCTGCTGTGTTCTGAGCGCACCGTGAGCATGAAAAGATGAACAGAAAATAGTGTCTCCCGAAAAGTATGAGGGCCTGGTGAGAGACTCCGCTTGATGTCTTGCAGCCCACATAACATAACAGTCATACGTTTCCTTCTTCATGACAATTTTCGGCCGTACTCTGCATGCACAACGAAGATGTTCTTTCAGCGTTTTTGATCGGAAGTGTTCAATAATCCACAATACAGCCCATAACTATCTCCTAATGAGCATCATCCCCGCTCACATGAAGAGCTGGCTCTGAAAATAACATAGACAACGAACTGTAGACCAGCACAGAGATGTCGTGAAACTACAGGCGGCTGTCTTCCATGAGGAGCGTATTGGAAAGTTCGAACAACACTGCGACAGATGTCTAAGATGGAGTGGCGACAGAGTAGTGAAGTAGCAGGCAGCTGTCACTAACTGTTCCCAATAAAACGTTTTTGATTTTCACACTGGTTTCCATTTCACGACCGATCAGACCTTACCTTCCAAATGTCCCCCGCATATAATGACTGAACGAGAGCAAGTTATAGACACATGGTTGACGAGATGTGGGAGTTTCGATGTGTTCGTGAGTCGGGCTCAGATAGTCCATTGGTAAGGCAGCAGTCCGCGATAAGGGGGAAATCTGGGTTCGATTCCTGGTCGGGTACATATCTACATTGTTACCTTTACTTTACACAGCTAATGGTTGTCCGTATTCGCAACTGCGAATACATTTCATGTGTTTCATAGCGGCTGTAGTCGCTGCTGCAGTGTCTGTTCCTTCAAATGCATGCATATCTGAAGAAACCCTGCACTGAATTTTTTAATAACATAGACACAGGAATATCGCATTTATACTCTGAAACCGGGCAAGCGACTTTCAATTAAAATGTGTCTCATTTACGGGATTATACACTACTGGCCATTAAAATTGGTACACCAAGAAGAAATGCAGATGTTAAACTGGTATTCATTGGAGAAACATATTATACTGGAACTGACATGTGGTTACATTTTCACGCAGTTTGGGTGCATAGATCCTGAGAAATCAGTACCCAGAACTACCACGCCCGGCCGTAATAACGGCCTTGATGCGCCTGGGCATTCAGTCAAACAGAGCTTGGATGGCGTGTACAGGTACAGCTGCCCATGCTGCTTCAACACGATACCACAATTCATCAAGAGTGGTGACTGGCGTATTCTGACGAACCAGTTGCTCGGCCACCAAGGACCAGACGTTTTCAACTGGTGAGAGATCTGGAGAATGTACTGGCCAGGGCAGTAGTCAAATATTTTCTGTATCCAGAAAGGCCCGTGAGGGACCTGAAACATGCAGTCATACATTATCCTGTAAATGTAGAGTTTCGCAGGGATCGATCGAAGGGTAGAGCCACGGGTCGTAACACATCTTAAATGTAACGTCCACTGTTCAAAGTGCCGTCAATGCGAACAAGAGGTGACCGAGACGTGTAACCAACGGCAACCCATACCATCACGCTGAGTGATACGCCAGTATGGCGATGACGTATACACGCTTCCAACGTGCGGTCACCGCGATGTCGACAAACACGGATGCGACCATGATGATGCTGTAAACAGAACGTGGATTCATCTGAAAAAATGACGTTTTGCCATTCGTGCTTCCAGGTTCGTCGATGAGTACACCATCGCAGGCGCTCCTGTCTGTGATGCAGCGTCAAGTGTAACCGCAGCCATGGTCTCCGAGCTGATAGTCCACGCTGCTGCAAACGTCGTCGAACTGTTCGTGCAGATAGTTGTTCTCTTGAAAACGTCCTCATCTGTTGACTCAGGGATAGAGACGTGGCTGCACGATCCGTTACAGCAATGCCGATAAGATGCCTGTCATCTGGACTGCTAGTGATACGAGGCCGTTGAGATCCAGCACGGCGTTCCGTGTTACCCTCCTGAACCCACCGATTCCATATTCTACTAACAGTCATTGGATCTCGACCAACCCGAGCAACATTGTCGCGATACGATAAACCGCAATGGGGATAGCCTACAATCCGACCATTATCAAAGTCGAAAACGTGATGGTACGCATTTGTCCTCCTTACACGAGGCATCACAACAACGTTTCGCCAGGCAACGCTGGTCGACTACTGTTTGTGTATGAGAAATCGATTGGAAACTTTCCTCATGTCAGCACGTTGTAGGTGTCGCCACCGGCGCCAACGTTGTGTGAATGCTCTGAAAAGCTAGTCATTAGCATATCGTAACATCTTCTCCCTGTCGGTTAAATTTAGCGTCTTTAGCACGTCATCTTCGTGGTGTAGCAATTTTAATGTCCAGTAGTGTACATAATCGATTTACGACAGCAGGTAGTCGACACGTGGTTGACAATATATGGAATCTTCCGTGTGACCGTCAGCCGGTCTCGAATAACTAAATGGTATCCGGCACGGTAGCTCAACTTTTTCGGACAGAGAGCCGGCTGGTCTTTGTAATAAGAAAACTGAGTGAAGGGGTCAACGGCGAATTTCAACGGATGGCATGTGACGTCCGCTACGAGCAAATACAACGGCAAAAAAAAAGATTAAAAAAAAGAAAACGTAAGGCGGCCGTTTGCGATACCCGGAGAATTCACGTTCGTGTTCCGTCCCGGCAAATATTTTCATTATCGTCTTTTCATTATGTAGCTCATGGTTGTCAATATTCCCAACGGGGAACACATTTCATGTGTTTCATAACAGCTGTAACTGCCTCATTTTCTGTTTCTCCGGAAATGGATATATGTCCGACGGAACTTTGCGTAGTACTTCTGAACAAGACAGACATTGCATATCGTGGACATCCTCACCATTCTCGATGTCCTGGGCATTGAACACTTTGCATTCCTGTCCATTACAGCGGACGTTTTAGACAACTTGCACTTGCCATCGTTACAACACCGCCAAATGCTACGACCTACACGATAGGTAACTCTCCCAGCATGTTGAACTGTTGCTTTTCATTGCTAGCGTCTCTCACTGTTTCGTCTAAAACGTATAGGACCATCACAGATTTCATTTGTGTAACTTTTATTTTAATTTATGTTTATAACATGTGAACTTGATATTAAGCACTAGTGCATTCTTTTTCGCAATTTCAGTGCTTAATATTCTTTTCCTGATGTTCTGTAAACGTGTAATGCAGAATAAATAGCAATTAAGGAGTCGAATTTAGGGTCTCCCAGTAATAATGATATGGTACTGTCCTCCCTGTTCTTTTACATCCCCACGATTAGCTTCGATTTAATAGTGTTCAGAGTGACTGCTTGATTTACATCTGTAGGTAGGATCTAAACAAATGTCTCCGAGACCAGACTCCATTCCATCACCTTAAAATACGGTGCCAACTTCATTGTGTTCGATTTGTTATAAGAAGTGGTGGGCAATTGAAGTGTAACACCGCAACTCTATATTCTACATTCGTTTCTATATTCGCTCACTAATTCCACTTAAAATGTTATAAACTGTCGACGGAACATGAACTCACCGTATCCAACGTGTTTGCAATTGAATGTGTTGGATACTGCGGCTGTCCGGGAATTTGAACCTCCATCTTCCTAAATGGAAATCCAGTGTTTACAACGGTATGCCTCATCGCTCGTCGGAAGAAAAAGGACAAAAATAAGATGGAAAACTAACGACAGAGAAAAAATTTGTACTATTTCAGAATTAACTGAACCATCTGAATGGTTCAAAACATGAAACAGAACTGTTAATAACAAGTAATGTAATTCTGGAAGTAATGGCAGGTAATGTACGTAACGTTATTCTAGGTATGAGGAAGAGGATGATGTCGAAATATAACTGATTTAAACAGCAGGAAAACGAAGCTAGTAAACTTTTTACAGAATGAATAAATTTTTCTCGGCCTTCCAGTCAGGACAGTAGTCACAAAGCCACCGGTACTCTTTGACCATTGTTAAGTGGCAAAGAATTCGCGCCTGGTAACTCCCGATCTTCGTTAAAGAACCGTAGTTCTGGATGTGGTGTCACTGATTCTTGGTCCATCGCCATATAAGGCAACGTTTCTGTTCACAGTCTCCTGCGCCCCTATTTAACTTTGCGATGCTCCGGCCACACGCCGTGCTCAACTGTGAAGCACCATCTTTGTTGAAGATGTTAAGCGATATTTTTATCTATATACCTCCTTTAATTATGTTAGCACTGAAACCGGAAGCATTCCTTACGATAAAGGTGCCGTTTAATGCGATGGTATGTCTGTTTTCCAATTCATTTTTAGCTACTACACTATCCTCTGGATAGCGTAGTAATAGACAACTCTCATGTTGAATATGGTGTTGTGTTGCCGCGCATAAAGTTTGCGCGACGTTACGATGTCAGCACTCGTATGGTATTTCGTAAATGTTGAGATCTGAGGTTTATTCAGGGTGTTACAAAAAGGTACGGCCAAACTTTCAGGAAACATTCATCACACACAAATATAGAAAAGATGTTATGTGGACATGTGTCCGGAAACGCTTAATTTCCATGTTAGAGCTCATTTCAGTTTCGTCAGTATGTACTGCACTTCCTCGATTCACCGCCAGTTGGCACAATTGGAGGAAGGTAATGTTGACTTCGGTGCTTGTGTTGACATGTGACTCGTTGCTCTACAGTACTAGCGTCAAGCACATCAGTACGTAGCATCAACAGGTTAATGTTCACCACGAACGTGGTTTGGCAGTCAGTGCAGGCAATAGCCGTGGCGCGGTACGTTTGTATCGAGACAGATTTCCAGAACGAAGGTGTCGTGACAGGAAAACGTTCGAAGCAATTGATCGGCGTCTTAGGGTGCACAGAGCATTCCAGCTTATGACTCGCGACTGGGCAAGACCTAGAACGACGAGGACACCTGCAATGGACGAGGCAATTCTTCGTGCAGTTGACGATAACCCAATCGTCAGCACCAGAGAAGTTGCTGCTGTACAAGGTAACGTTGACCACGTCACTGTATGGAAAGTGCTACAGGAGAACCAGTTGTTTCCGTACCATGTACAGCGTGTGCAGGCACTGTCAGCAGCTGATTGGCCTTCACGGGTACACTTCTGCGAATGGTTCATCCAACAATGTGTCAATCCTAATTTCAGTGCAAATGTTCTCTTTACGGATGAGGCTTCATTCCAATGTGATCAAATTGTAAATTTTCACAATCAACATGTGTGGGCTGACGAGAATCCGCACGCAATTGTGCAATCACGTCATCAACACATATTTTCTGTGAACGTTTGGGCAGGCATTGTTGGTGATGTCGTGATTGGGCCCCATGTTCTTCGACCAAAGCTCAGTGGAGCACGTTATCATGATTGCATACGGGATACTCTACCTGTGCTGCTAGAACATGTGCCTTTACAAGTACGACACAACATGTGGTTCATGCATGATGGTGCTCCTGCATACTTCAGTCGAAGTGTTCGTACGCTTCTCAACAACATTTTCGGTGACCGCTGGATTGGTAGAGGCGGATCAATCCCATGGCCTCCACGCCCTCCTGACCTCAACCCTCTTGACTTTCATTTATGGGGGCATTTGAAAGCTCTTGTCTACGCAAATCCGGTACCAAATGTAGAGACTCTTCGTGGACGGCTGTGATACAATACGCCATTCTCCAGGGCTGCATCAGCGCATCAGGGATTCCATGCGACGGAGGGTGGATGCATGTATCCCCGCTAACGGAGGAGATTTTGAACATTTCCTGTAACAAAGTGTTTGAAGTCACGCTGGTACGTTCTGTTGCTGTGTGTTTCCATTCCATGATTAATGTGATGAAGAGAAGTAATAAAATGAGCTCTAACATGGAAAGTAAGCGTTTCCGGACACATGTCCACATAACATATTCTCTTTCTTTGTGTGTGAGGAATGTTTCCTGAAAGTTTGGCCGTACCTTTTTGTAGCACCGTGTATAGCATTTTACAAGCTTCACGAGTCGTCTTATCAGTTGTAATCATGAAGACTGATTTGACGTCGTCTGTCTTCGGGAAACTTTATCTTTCGTGTCTTTGAATGGCAGTATGGGCACCATTACAACATTATTTCTGCTAGTACGTATGGAACATATCTGCAGCTTAACGTAATTCCCAAAGTTGTATTTGTATGTGAAAGACAAGGGCCATGGTCTAATTCCAACAAAGTAAACATTTGTAGGTTTTCGAGAAGATTCAGCTTTGTGTTTCGTCTCCAATGAAAAACTGTTGTAATAACACCTACCTTGACCTAAAAAGTGAGCCTATTGTCGTCATGTAATCTTTGTTTATTTTCAGGACAATGTGGATGTTCCTGGCTGGTGCGTTGTGTCTCACTTTCATGAGCTGCTATACTGGTTTGCTCACTTATGCAGTGTACCATGACTGTGATCCTCTCACTACCAAGGTAAAACACAGCGTTAGTGTATTCCTGCTCAGCGATGACTGATGTTGTGGCCACAAAAGAATTCTAATATCAACCTGAAGTGACGGACAATGATTTATGATATTTCGTTTTATTCATTCAAATCTAGTAACTATCCGTATGAGGGATTTTAAGGTTGTAGGCATTCTTGTAAATGTATGGTACAAATTTTCTTGGTGATTGCCAATAAATTCATTGAGGGCAGTGGAGACCAAAGCCAGAGTGATTATTATCCGCGTCTGTATGAGTGTGGTCACAAAACACTGCATAATTTCATACCCTTCCAATAACCGTCCACGTCACCAGCTACCTCGAGATCACAGCAGTGGTTCAACCCTAAAAAACGTCTATCGCTCTCCTACCCCATGTACAGACAAATGGCCCGGAATACAAATTGAATGGATAATCGTTCCATCTCTTAATCATGACTCTGAGATCTCTTGACCACGAAAAGAGCGCCGTTTTGGTCGAATAAAAATCGTTTTTCTGCAGTTGTTATTCTGTACTGTAACCATTACTTCTTTGTGCTGCCATTACCATTGTCATTAAATAAATTCAAACCTGGTTTCCAAAGGTTTTCAATTTTATTACTATGTATCATGTTAAATTTACTATCAACTGCCACTGCAAGTATGAGATGAAAAGTATCGTTGGTGTAACCCTTGTCTGATGCAGAAATGGACCTGCAGGCCCTAAATTGTTTGCGTTGTATAAATCAGTAAATAAAATACAGACCAGAGAGATGATATTGTTAACTCTTGATCGTACTGTTGGTCTGTCGCTGCTACTACAAAAGTGGGTAATTTTTTCACCAGAAGCGTCTCGCTTGACTGAGGTAGAGCATCATCAGTGGTCTGTAATTAAGTTATTAACATTCTGATTTGATGTTTACATCGAAAACCAGTTCGTTAAGAATACTTTGATTTGTACTTACAGTGATTTTTCGGCTGATTTCTCGCTTACATCGGGAAATGCGGTCTGCTAGCACATCGAAGTTTTTCTCTTTTTGGCACTGATAATTTTGGTCTAATTTTTGGATGTTCTACAGCACTATGTACTTCTCACACCACACTTTAATGCACACCACTGTATTCCGTTTCTTTTTGTACTTCAAGTATGTGTTGTTTGTGTTTTGTAGTGTTGCCAACATAACCTTTCCGCTACTTTGTCTTTTACATGCAGCTTTTTTTTAGTAAGATAGTGTGTGTGTTTAATCGTATTTACTTATGTTTATGTGTATTTATGTGTCGCGTAAGAGTAGAGAAGCAATAGCGATGCAAAGAATATATATATATATATATATATATATATATATATATATATATATATATATATATATAAGGGTACGGGGAAACTATGATGAGTGGACACAAGTATACAGCAGTGTGATGGAGTGTGAGTTAGAGGAGAAGCTGAGGAGTGAGAAGTGAAACGAAATTGTGAGGGGGGAAGGGGCGATGTGGGAGAGCGGGAGGGGGTGAAGGATTGAAAAGGCTCTTTCTCATGTAAATTCATCAATTATTCTGTATAGAGTCTGGTTTCCGATATTTTTGTGGTCACTGAGCAACTGTTTATTTTGTGTTAGTGCTTTTTGTATGTGGAAATTTTCTTGGAAACGGAAGAGGTGTCTGTCTTTACTGATTTTTATGATATTCATATCGTTTTCAATATTGCTTGGTCTACGGTGTTCTTTTAGATGATCCTCAAATATTGAATGATTTGTACCATATCTGAATGCTCTGATGTGTTCTTTATTTCTTGTGTCAAATGTCCTGCCAGTCACTCCAATGTACACCTTCTCACAATCTTTGCAACTGAGTTGATAGATGCGACATTGTTGGCGTCTGTCTGGTTTTGATTTTAGTTTTGGGATGTGCTGTTGTATGGAATTGTGTTTTTTGTGCAATGTTTATGCCTTGTTATTGAATATGTTCCCTATTACATGAGTGAATTTGTTGTGGTACGTCACTGTATGCCATTTTTGTTTGTTGTAGTACAAGTTGTACAAGTTAGTGTGGTTTGGTTAGTTTTTTCATTATTTGTCTCTTTATTTTTTTTATTTTGTTTGTATACCATTGTTTCTTTGTCTCCATTTTTAATGCCATTTGTTTTATCATGGCTAACTCTTTCTGATAATTACAACTGTTTAGGGGGATCCTGTTCAGCCTGTTTAACATGTATTTGATTGCTGTTTGTTTATGACTCTGTGGGTGGTTTGAAGTTGCATTTAACACAATGTCACTTGTGGGTTTTCTGCATATGTCAAATGTATGTTTATTATCGTCTTTTCTAATGGTTGTGTCTAAAAAGCTGAGTGTGTTTACTTGTTTTTCCCCTATTGTGAATTTTATGTTTTTGTGTACAGTATTTATGTCTTTGTGTAGTTGCTGTATTCTGTTTTTAGGTTCATCTGCCATGCATATTATGTCATCCATGTATCTATACCAGTAGATGACGCTGTAGCTTTTCTTTGTTATTATGTCTTCAAATATCAATTTTTCTATGTGATTCAAGAAAATGTTGGCTAATGTTCCTGAGATAGGTAAGCCCCTTTGGTAAACCTTGATTTTTATGTAGTATCCTTGACTGAATTCAAAATAGTTCTGTAATAATTTTATGGTTTCTTCTGTGTGTCATGCGGTAGCTGGATTTGTGTTTTCAGGTTTCCTTCAATTATTTTAATGATTTCATTGACAGGGATGCAACTGTACATACTTTCTACATCAAAGGAGAACAATTTTGCTGTCTCAGGGATTTTAGCGACTATTATATTTTCTACCACTTGAGAGGTACTTCTCATTGTTCTTTCATCTTCTAGTTTATGATACTGGGTGAGCTGTGACTTCATTTGTTTTGCTAGTAGGTATGTAGCTTCTCTTCTAAAGCAACTATGGACACTGTGGCCACACAAATGAAAAAATGTATAATTTTAACACTTGACAATGTGATTTTTCCATTCAGACGCAACAATGTTTGATGCAAAGAATGATTTATCATTCAGTTGTAACTAGACTGCCACCTTTCTCCACCATGACAGCAAACATTATTTCGCTAATATTGAGGTCGGTGGAATATATTTCTAACACTCACTTTAGCAAAGATTAATATGGCCATTTTAACTGTTGCATATTTGAAGCAACTACATGCAGCTAACAGCTAATTCCATATGTAATGCTATAGAGCCCTGTCTCCTATACACCCCGGTTTGCCTTATAGGAATTATGTTCTTGTCTTTGAACTACACCAAGCGTATAACATGCAGTAACACAATATACACGCTTGCGGGCTTGCACCCCTGCCGGTCCCTTCAATTGCAAATAATATTTGCAGACCAAATATCTGGTTCTGCAAGTATAGGCTGGAGCTCTGAATTATATGGTAAATCACATGCCTACAGAAATGTAAATAAAATAGAGAGTGCACCGTAACCGGTCTGTTTTCCCTTTCTTTCAGCAAGCGACCGCCAAGGATCAGTTGCTTCCGCTGCTGGTGATGGAAACCCTGCAGAACTTGCCTGGTATGCCGGGAATCTTTGTTGCGGGTGTTTTCAGTGCCGCCCTCAGGTAAATGTCTCCATATTTTCTGAGATCCATGTTGGAGTACGCACTGTCAGCTGTAAATCAGTTTTTGTATTAAGCAACCATTCTCAGCCTCTCAGACTCGGTTTGCAAAAGCTGTATTTCTATTACGACTTGATAACTAGACATTATACTCTTTGGTATTATTGACCCATTTCGGGGATCATGCCATTATCATGAGGCAATATAATTCAATTACTACAAGACAATGAATGCTTGCCTGGATGGCGTACTCCCCCAACTGCCCAAAACTGGACTAGAATATAAACGTGTTGATTAAACTACGGCCGTCTTCAATCAGCCATTAGGACATACAATAACACGATGCCAGTATGCGAAAGAAAGCGAAGCGTATGAAGCCCAGAGACAAGATGTTGAAGAGTAGACGTCACATAATAAAATTTGCAATGTGGAGCCCGTGTGGGCGGCATGGGCGTGGCATGTCATCGACAGTTCTTGTGTCTCTGTATCTCCTCCATGTCCGCACAACACCTTTTTGGTTCACTCCGAGACGCCTGGACACTTCCCTTGTTGAGAGCCCTTCCTGGCACAAACTAATAATCCGGCCGCGATCGAACCGTGGTATTGACCGACTAGGCACGATTGAACTACATACAACTTGAGCCGTGTACTTCCTTCCTGGTGGAATGAGCAGAACTGATCGGCTGTCGGACTCCCTCGGTCTACTAGGCGCTGCTCATACATGGTTTTTTACATGTTTGGGTGGGTTTAGTGACATCTCTGAACAGTCAGAGGGACTGTGTCTGTTGTACAATATATACAGTCAACGTCTATCTTCAGGAGTTCTGGGAACCGGTGTGATGCAAGACTTTTTTGACGTGTATATTTCATGCATTCGTTGTACCTCTTGGCCGCCGATTAACGTCTCTAGCGCCTTGTGAATCTCTGGCGGCATGCGTAGTGGCGTGGTCCGCTTTTTTAAAAGGACAGTTCAAGTGCTGGAGCGTCTGTTACCTGGCTCACTCTGAAGATGGCTGGACACGACACTGTCCAAATATCGGAAAAAGTGGAATTTATGGGACTGCCGGGCCGCTTTTTTTTTTGGAATAAAATTGTATTCCTTTCGTGGGGGAACTGATCTATCGAATGAGCTATCCAAGCACGACTCAAGACGCGTGGCATTGCTCACAGCTTTAGTGGTTTAAGAAAAGCTGTGAGAACTGGTCGTTCGCAGATGGCCCAGTCAGTACAGCGGTTTTTCGCGAAATACAAGGATTCAAAATTCTATGCCTTCATTGTTCATTTCTGTCTTTTTTGCTTTATTTTCGCTATAGATCATCTTAGGAACTTTTTTTGTGACGTTTTTCCATCTACTATGGAAGTTTATTGGCAATGCACTGCACTCCTCTACTACAATGCAAACAGTACTAGTTGATCGCCGAGGCGGAGGTATTTCAGAATGTATGTATTATTAAATCTTGTAGTTAAGGACCAAAACAGCTACGTATAGTGCTTCTTGTAGGTAGCTTCCTTCCCTTTCTCTTACAGTTCTAAATTGCCAACATTCTGATGAATTCTTACGGAAGCTCTAGCATTGACAGAAACATTCTTCAGTGAAGTAACATAGATTGAATCAATCGCTTGTTATACACAGGATGTTCGGAAATTCCCATTATAGACTTCCAGGATCTGTAGAGGGGAATGAGTACATAATATCTCGAGTAGGAACTTATGTTCGGAAACATGCCGTTCCCATTGTACGACGGCTTACAATCAAAAGCTTAACCCAGCCACGTCTGTTTGAGGAACTGAATTAGGTGTAACACAATACAAGTATTAGGTAAAAATTCGAAAGGAAACATGACGAAACATATATTTATCAGTTACACAAATTTTTTGTATTATTTAAACTTCCCTGTTTCATTATGCCAGAACAAACAAGAATCCAGAATACTGTACTTAAAGAACAATACTGATACATCACAACAGCGGTTCGATGTGGAGACCACTAACGTTGTTACAGACGTTGTACCTATTAAGCATGTCCTGGTACACATTCTCCATCCCACCTGATGTCTCTCCGATTTCTAATGCAGCGGCCAGAACTCGTGCGAGCAGATCTTCCTCTGTCTCTATAGGTATTTCCCTGCAAGGCAGACTAAGCCACATCAGGTGATCGTTTCACGTAGAACACGTCATCCTGTCTATCCTATTGCATACCATGACAAGCACTTTTCCCTTTCCATCAGCAGAAGCGGACTCGTTACACATCTGAATAGAAACCGTCATGGAAGGGAAACGGTAAGTTTCCTGACATGGGTTTCTATTCAAAATATTATGTGCTCACTCCCCTCTTACAAGTCATAGAACGCTGTGGGGCGTAGCGCCTTATACCGATCCTGCTTTGGAGGCGGTTAAGTGGGAGATGTGTCTCAGAGCTGGATAGTGACAGATGGTGACACGAGACTGGATGCGCACGTAGTTTATGTATCAGCCGATAGAGGACATTAATGGATAGGGGACTGTGATTTAGTTTCGATTGTGCCCACTAGAGTGGACTAAAGTAACAGAATATTTTTCATAAACTGTTCTATTATTTTCATGAAGTGTCATTATGTCTTTTTGTGTATGTAAAATGTTATAAATGTGTTTTAGCAGTATGAATGATGCGTGAGTGTGGTTTAAGGTTAATATGAAGATAATTGTTTAACGAGTTATGTAGTGGGATTTAGTGTGGGAACATTTCGAAGAAGTATGGATGTGGACAAAGGGGATTTTTGTGGAATAGATTTGTAAAGTACGTTTACGGTAAAGAGAAAGTTAATTCAGGTATAAGTAACAAGAGTAATTAACTTTATCCATACATAAAACTTAAGCATGTTAGATAGTTACGCTGGTAAAAAGAGCAATGGTTAGGTTTACTATTTTGCGATTGGTTATTGATGAAAAGCGCGGACTGACGCGGGAGAAGGTTGTCTTGCTATTGTTGCTGTTGAGTAAACTGACCAACGGTAAAGCAATATTCTTCGCGCGCCTTTCTCTGCTGGTAGAGAAGACTTAAGAGTATTCTAGAGAGGAGTCGGAGTCTAGCCATGAAACAATTCAGACATGTGTAGCAGTAGTTCCGATGGAAATGACTACTTGCCGGATCTAGCAGTGTTTCATACATCGAATGTGTTGTAAATTGACGGCATAATTATTCCGATGGGTGTGTAGAATTTTCGGAATTTTTCAGTGAATTTTGTGACGAGAAAAGACATATATTCCGCATGGCGTATTGAGCAGGTCGGTGGCTAAGAACTGTGACTGCATTAGGTACCGACAGACTTCATATTTGTCGAGCATTCTCAATAAAAAACAATCTGTATTTTTGTAGGTATTACGTTTCCGGGAAATGCAACACCATAAACTTGCTAACGTGAGTGAAAGAGATTGGGAGTGACTGTGTTAAGACTAGCACGGGCTTGGCAGTGATACTTGTTCACCTAAGTTCCAGAATATTTTAACTAAGGACAAAATTTCCAACCTTTCAATTCGTGTGAAAATTTTCTCCCGAAACGTAGATTAGTGACTTTAATTGCAGCCTGGTTCACGTCGAAGTACATTAGGTTTCGCTCGGCTTCCCTACTGATGATCTGCTGACACAATGTTCACAGGTAGGTGCAGGTCCGTCGTAAAGGGATGGAAGGAACCGCGCCGCCGCAGCCGCGTTTTAGGAGGAGTGGGACCCCATACCTTACAGTTTACAAAGCTGGTGATAATATTTCAATGACAACTGCATCCAGTGTAGCTTTCCAAGTCAGTTTGTAACGCCCATCTGTATTCGTGGGATGAGTACTGAATTTTGCTACTAAGAATGGTGTGGCTCAGTATGGTAACGGTTGGACCACTGCAGTTGTTGTGCGTTGTGGTGATTGTAGAGATAAACTGGCTTTGGAGAGTTTAATAGTAGAGATGTGATTGCTTATCGCACATTTGAAATTAACAGTATGCAACAGAGACATTGGTACTTCGTGCTTCTCATCGACTGCGCCTTTGGACGTTAGGACCCGGAACAATAGTAAAATGAATGACTCAGAGTCTGTTGCAATATGGTTTAAGAGTGACCTCGTGCGTAAAAATCTCAATGTTACCGGTGATTTGGCTATGTTTTACCGCAATTTCCAATTACCCTGTAGAGCCATTAGTACAGATTCTCTTCAATCTAGTAAAAATATTTCCTATTCCCTGTGCATCCGATGTTCTTCGTTTCATGATCTTCAGTACGAAGACTGGTGAGATGCAGCAAGTCCATCCTGTGCAAATCTCTCCATATCTGCGTAACTGTCGCCACATACATCCATTTACTTACTGTGTTCGAGCCGTGATCTCCATCTACAATTCCTCCCCCACCCCCTCCTCTCCCCCGTGCTTCCCACCATTAGCATACTGACAATTGTTTGACATCTCAGGACGTGTCGTAACAACCGGCCCTTTCTTTTACTCTAGTTGTGCCATGAGTTCCTTTTTCATCCAGACCGAATCAGTACCTCTTCGTTAGATAATTGGTCTACTCATCTAATATCCAGCATTCTCCTACCGCACCACATCTGGAAAGCTTATATTCTCTTTTGCTCTTGAACTCCACAGCAACAGAGTTTCACTTCCACGCAAGGCTACACTGCAGATATATACCGTCAAAAAAGTCTTCCTTGACATTTAAGCTGATATCAGACGTTAATAAATTCCTCTTTTTCTGTATTTGTTTTTGTGCTACGGCTAGACGGACTTTTATATCCTTCCTCATTTCGGCATCATCATTTATTGCGCTACCAAATACCAGAATTTATCTACTTCCTTTATTGTCTCATTTACCAGTTCCCTCAGTATTTCCGGATTTAATTCGACTGCATTCCGGCAGCGTCTACCGTTTTGCTACTTTTATTTATGTTCATCTCTGAGTTACTACCCATGCTGTTCAGCTGCTCACCCAACTCATTTGCCGGTTCTGACAGAATTACGTCATCGGCAAATCTTACACTGTTTATTTCTTTACCTTGCACTTTAATTCCCTTTCCAAATTTATCCTTTGTTTCCTTCACAGATTGCTCAATGTATAGATTGACTATCATCAGGGATAGGCACGAGATTGATTCACTCTCTTCTCAACTACTCCTTCCTTTTCATGTCCTCTGACTCTTAATACTGCAGTCTGCTTTCTGTACAAGTTGCAAATAACCATTTTATTAAGTGTTTTATCCCTGATTCCTTAAAAAAATTCTCCGAAACCCATATTGATCTTCCTCAAGTTGGGTCTATACCAGATTTTTCAAAGTGTCGTAAAGAATTCGTGTCAACATCTTTATCCAACACTTACTAAACTGGTGGTTTGGTAGCACTAGCACCTGTTACCTTTTTATTTGTTTTGGAATCTGATTTATTACATTCTTTCTGAAGTCTGAAAATATTTCGCCTGTCTCACGTATCTTGCACACTCGATGGAATAATTCAGTCAGGGCTCTCAATAACTTTGAGGGAAGATTGTCTACTCAAGGGGCCATGTTAAACTTAGGTCTTTCACTGCCCTTTCAGTTTCTTCTCGCACTGTTGTACCTCTCGTCTCACCCTCATCTAGTTCTCTTCTTTTTCTATATCTTTGTCCTCAGATTCGTTTACCTAATGTAGACCTTCTATATATTTCTCCTAACTTTCAGCCTTCTCTTCTTTTTCTCGTACTGGCTTGCCGTATGACCTCGTGATATCAATATAACTGCTTCTATTTACTCCAAACGTATTTTTAATTTTCTTGTAGGTGGCAGCTATCTCCTTCTAGTTATGCGTGCTTGAACAGCCATCCATTTTCTTCTAGCGAGTACCTTTGATCCCTTCTGTACTTTCTGTAAATATCAATTTTAGACGAGTGTGTTCCGTATTTATCTGCTTCATTTACTATATTTTCAAATTTTCTCCTTTCCTCAATTAAATTCGGTATCTCTCGCGTTACCTGAGGATTTCTACCAGGTCTTACTTCTTTACCTATATGATTCTTTTCTATCCTTCCAATTTCGTTTATGGTATTTATTTCCCATGTTTCAGTACAATGATACCTAATTCTCCCTGTAAAACTTCCAACAACCATTGGCTGCTTCCATCTATCCACGTCCCATATCCTTAATTTCCTGCCTTTTAATAATTTCTTCAGTATTAAACTAAATTTCATTAGGAATCAATTATGGTCTGGATCCCATCTGCCCATTGTAATGCTTTCAGTTTAAAATCCAGTACGACATCTCTGTATCCATATTACACAATAAAGTAGCCGAGTACCTGGCGTTGATGGGGCATGAATTTATTCCAATCTTCTATTAGTCCCCTACTCCTTCTCCCTCTCTTTGTCCATCAGCTCCTCTCTGTTCATCCCCTCCATCCCCCACTCTCTGTCACCTCCTCCCCCTCCCTGTCCATAGTGGACAGGCTATAATGGAGTTCGTGCAAGGCATCATGATGGCCAAGCAGTATCGTACACTGATTGCAGGTCACGTACACCCCCTCATGATGATAATGTTTCCCGATGGCAGTGGCATTTTTCAACAAAATAATGTGCCATGTCACAAGGCCACGACAGTGATACAGTGGTTCGAGGAACCCAGTGACTAGTTTCAATTGATTTGCTAGCCCTCCAACTCGCCAGATATGCAGCCGATCGAAAACATCTAGGATGTGATTGAACATGCCATCAGAAAGAATGCCCTCTTCCCCAGAATTTACCGCAATTAGGTGACTTGTATGTGCAGATGTGGTGCCGGCTCCCTGCAGCGACCTACCAGGGACTCATTGCTTCCAAGCCACCTAACTTCGCCGCCGTTATCCGTTCCAAAGCGATGCCGGCAGTTAGGAAGATGGTCATTATGTTCTGGCTGATCAATGTACTTCTGGTAACATAAATGTGGTCTACGGCTAGTGAACGTACTCGGTCTCGTTTTTTTAAAATTCTCCGCCGCTTAAATTTTAAATACAAACCGTCGGCAGTGCGGCTGAAGACCTCCGGCGTAAGATGTCACCTTCATTCAGCCATCGGCCTTGTCAAAGAGGTTTGGGGAGCACATGTAGGTTCAGGGCACTCTCTTGTCCTTGAGCTGCGAAATTGCCCCTAAAGAAGAAACAATCACCAATTATCAACGGCATGAGCATGCAAAAGGCAATGAAAACCACTGCATTAATTGAAAAATGTTTTAAGATGGTCTCTCCATTGATAAAAGGTTCCGGTCAGTCCCCTATTCGGATCTCCGGGACGGGTCAGCCAAGGGTGAAGTGACCTTGACAAACATTGTATAATCAAAGGAAGGATAACGTCCTACGAGTCGAGGTGTGGAATGTCTGAGCTCTGAATGTGGCAGGGAAGCCAGGAAATCTGAAAACGAAAATGTTTAGACTGAATCTAGATTTAATGGGGATTAGTAAAGTATGGAGGGAAGTCAAGGATATATGGTCGGGCCAGTATAGGGTAATACCAACACCTGTAAACAACTGTGTAATGGGACTAGGAGTCGTTATGAATAGAAAGGCAGGGCAGAGAGGTGTTACTATTAACAGTTCAGCAGTAGGATAGTTTTCGTCAAAAAGGACAGCAGATCAACTCCAACAACATTACTTGAGGTATACATGACGACAGCGCAAGCAGAGGATGAAGAGAGAGAAAATGTGTTTGAGGATACACTTGGAAACGGCTAAGAGATACGGGGAGGTTTCAGTTAGCTTACTTCATGGTCAGGCAGAGATCCTGAAATAAGACATTGGATGCTAAGGCGTACCCAGGAGCAGGTATAGACTCAGATCACAAATTATCGACGATGAAGAGTAGGCTGAAGTTTCAGAGACTAGTCAGGAAGAATCAGTGGGCACAGAAATTGGATACGAAAGTACTGAAGAATGAAGACATAGGCTTGAAGTTCTCTGAGGCTATAGACATCGGGATAATGAATAGCTGACATTACAGTTGAAGAGAAATGGACATCTCTAAAGATGGCAGTCACGTTGGAACGAAAAATAGGTACAAGGAAGCTAGTGCAGCGGAACCATGTGTAACAGATGAAATACTTCAGATGATCGATAAAAGAAAGCAGTTTAGTATTTTGTCCGTTGTCAGCATCTGTAGTTGAAATAACGAAATAATAATCAACCAGTTGCATAAAGGAATTTTAATTTTTTTGTCGGTTTCCGGCACTCAGTACCCTTCTTCGGAAGGGCATATCTGTCGCATTATTTGCGAATGTCAATAAAAACACAAAAATAATGTGATATCTATAACCATCCGAAAAAGGGCTGTAATGCCCGAAATCGATAAATAAGTTCAATTTCTTTCATGCAACTGCTTGCTTATTACATCGTTACCAAAACGGAAGTACAAAAATGTTCAGGAAAATTCAGAAATACAGGAATACAGGTCACTTAGGAACGAAATAAATAGGAAGTGCAGGAAAGCGAAGACAAAATGGCTGCATGAAAAATGTAAGAAAATTGAAAGAGAAATGATTTTCAGAAAGACTGATTCAGTGTACAGAAAAGAAATTAAAATCAAGGGCGGTACATTAACAGCCAATGGGAATTATAGTTAAATGCAGAGGAGATGGTCCAAATGGCTCTGAGCACTATGGGACTTAGCATCTGAAATCATCAGTCCGCTAGATCTTAGAACTACTGAAACCTAACTAACCTAAGGACACCACACACATCCATGCCCGAGGCAGGATTCGAACCTGCGACCGTAGCGGTCGCGTGGTTCCAGACTGAAGCGCCTAGAACCGCTCGGCGACAAAGGTTGGCTTGCAGAGGAGAGAGTGGATACGTAGAAAGAGTATATTGAAGGCCTGTATGAGGGAGAAGTTTTGTCTGATGTTATAGGAGAAGAAACAGGGGTCAACGGAGAAGAGATAAGGGCTCCAGTGTTAGAAAAATAATTTAAAAGAGGTTGCGAAGACTTAAAATCGAATAACACTGACAAGAAGAAAGGACAGGATGATATGACATCGGCGTCCGGTGATTATTTCTATGGAAATAGAGGGAGCTGTAGGACGGAAAACCTGCGGAGAAGGACAGATATTGGAATGCAGTCAGCAAATAATTGTGTACGTAAGATGCAGTTGCTACTCTGAGATGAGAAGGTTGGCACAGGAGAGGAGTTAGTGACTGGCAGCATCAAACCAGTTAGAAGACCGATGACTCAAAAAACGACAAGATATTAATTAAAAGAAATAGTATAAATAAATAAACACGGAAAGAATAATTCGACCTCTTTCCTCAGTGAATTAATTTTACAATATGAATATTACACTTCTTGTACCCAATAGTAACAGATATAGTGGTCAACATAAATTTGTGGAATGTCAATCTACTAACATCATCTTGTGTAGTTTACCAATTACGTCCTTCTAAAATATGACTAATATCCAACAAATCTCACCAAAATGTGAGATGTTTTGACTGGTCAGGGAAGAGCGAAAATAATAGGGAAAGGTAAGCTGATGAAATGTTAAGAAGAAAAGGAAGTTGTTGGAGTAGTACGGTACGGTAGAGATTTAAAGAGGAGCACAAGGAAGAGACGAAGGACATCAAAGGTGTCGACAGATCGGGGAAAATTGTTTCAAAAATCACTGTTCATATACTTGCAACAAGACACCTAGATCCAACATTTGCTTAGGAATAAACGTAGATTGAAATCAAAAATTTTGTGTGTTTTATTTTTTTGCCGTGCCCAACAGGTCACAGCAAAAAAGTGTAAGCCATATATTTCTACGTTCAAATGTATATGTGTGAACAACAGTGATGTTGTAAGCGTAGGCTTCCGCGGCCGTTGTCTTCTTCAATAAAATTCTTCAGGGTATCAGACCGCATCGTCATAATTTAAAATGCGCCAACGTTTCGGCCAGCGTTGCAGCTAGCCTTCATCAGGGCCTTACGTTAACGTAAGGCCCTGCAGCTGATGAAGGCTAGCTGCAACGCTGGCCGAAACGTTGGCGCATTTTAAATTATGACGATGCGGTCTGATACCCTGAAGAATTTTATTGAAGAACAGTGATGTTGGCAAAGTGTCATGTATTGAATTATGTGCTTCATTAGAGTGGTCAGAGCAATAAAATTTCGTAGTAATGCTAGTTGAGCGGATCACAGAGACCACGTTTTACGCAAAAATTGAGATCTGTAGATTCTCATTGCGCTCATTTTGGCAGCTCCATGTCGACTGCGCTCAACTCTATCTCGGCGGTGGTGCTGGAGGACTTCTTCAAGACGTTCTACGGGCAGGACGCGCTCTCCGAGCGCCAGACCGACATCCTGCTCAAGAGCGTCGTGGTGATCTTCGGCATCATCTGCACGTCGCTCGTGTTTGTGGTCGAGAAGCTCGGCACAGTGCTGCAGGTGAGTCTATCCCTGTTGACCCAACTGAGGTCCCCTGCTTCAGGAGTCCAGCTGTGAGACGTACTCCGATTTTCAACCGTACAGCTAAAACAAGGATACTGCTCTATTACAGCCGCCTTAAGTCCTGTATTACAACTTCAAACCCAGTGTTCGTGGTAATCAACATTTCGTCCACTGTGACGTCGCATAAAGCAATCTGCGTAGAAAAAATTGTTGGAAATACCTTTTCTTGACATCGTTTATAGGAATTCCTTAAGGGCCTTTCTCAGACTGGTAAATAAGCATACTGGTTACTCAGCTCACAGACGACATCACACTACTAACGTTGTTGAGGAATTGAGGTCAAAGTTTCTTCAGTTGTGCTTCATCCAGCTGAAGTCGCTATTGATGACCCGATCCCGTACTGCTACCAAGTTGCCGGGATGTGGATTGCTAAGTTTCATCTGCATTTAGAATAAGTCCCAGCAATTTTATAAAGGATTTAGATCGAGAGATTCACCTGGGCAGTTGAGGGGGAACAGGGTACATGAGCGACCGTCATATAAGAAGTGTACTGTGTGTGTGCAGTCCTTGCGAAACCGGCTGTTGTCATCTGGAAGACAGGATGATGTTGAAGAAAGAGCAGCACTTGGTGACCAAGAATGCTGAAATAACCATCCTCATTCTTGTTCACAGTCAAAGAACTACCTCCAGCCTGAAATGCACCCTCAACATATCGAGAGTTAAACGCGTCTTCTTGCTGTCAGTGCGCACGACATCTCGCATAATATGAATAGAGGCTAAATCCTGATACTTCAGACCAAACCACAAGTATCTAAATTAGCTGTTGTCCAATTTATATGTCCTTTGGCCTCTTTAAGGTGTGTGGAATGGTTACCACTGTTACATCAATTCTTGTGGAGACGTTGTACATTCCAAGTTGATATCGTAATATCACTCACTTAATAGACAAAGTACTTTAATAAAATACCTTATATCAATACATTCCCTTCCCTTCAGGCAGTTAATTCTATGTAAAATGTAGTCTGCATGGAACTCAATGCTTCGTCAGATCATGTTTGCTGTTTTCATTTTCTTACTTAGGAAATCGTTATCGTTAGTATTATGTGGGAAAATTCAGACAAGTATCATTTACCGAAGATTTTACAGGATTTACATCTGCATCTACATCTACATAAACACTCCGCTAGCCGCCAAACGGTGTGTGGTGGAGGGCACAATTTGCGCCAAAGTCATATTTGCCCCCATCTGTTTCACTCGCAGATCGCACGAGGGAAAAACGACTGTCTGAACGCAGCAGTACGAGCTCTAATTACCGTTACCTTTGAATGGTGGTCATTGTGCGATTTGAATGTTGGTGGTGATAATATACGCTCTACGTCCTCGACGAAGTTCGGATTTCGGAATTTAGAGAGCAGCCCCTTCCGTTTAGCGCGTCGTCTATCTGCAAGTGAATCCCACTTGCTAAACTACTTGTTTACGTAGCATTAAACGTTCAAAAACTTAGCTACTTCGTGAAACAGCATATATGTCGAACAGGTCGGCAAATGCAAAGCGACTTATTCCTGTTCGTCATCAGAAAAGATCTTTGTGTGTTTCTGCGATGCACAGTTTAATAATTTCAGTCATGAAACTTGATTGAATAAAACCGCATATAAGAACACTTTATCATTCTTTTTTGCCTTGTATGAAAACACCAGCGCTGTGGAGCTAACATATCATTTAATGAAGTATCTTTGTGGAATTTTCGTGTGTAGTAATTCTGGAGAGTGCGGTCTCACAATTTTCACAGGAATCCTCTCCTTGCTTCACAAAGCCTTTCCTGCAACGTCTTCCACGGCCGGTGAGTGAATATGTTCGTAAGGCTCTCGCACATGTTGATTGTGCTTACTAGGAAACATGCTTCTCCTTGTTGAATCTTAATCGTAACTGGAACAAGCTCAACACTACAGTATATGCTTCTTGACTCGTGTTTCATGTACACGTTATCGAAGTACCGATAAAAGATTTTAACGTTTTGGATATCATCTATGGTTAGAAAGGTATCTTTTCAAGTTCTGTTCGGATATCTCGGGTTTCATCATTCTGGAGTTCATTTATACCTTGTTATTGAAATAGTCAGCAGTTATCCCTAAGCAGTGATATCCATGGATTTGCCTGCCTTAACAGCTATTTAGACTTTTTGTACTTTTGTACTCGTTTGTTCTTGTCCGATGACTAGGAATTTCGTCGGAAAATTGGGGGAGGGAGTTCGAGGAAGGAACGCAACGTACAATATGATAGAATAATGAACTGTAATTTTTAGAAGTAGGCTGCATTATGCGTCAGTTATTTTATTTACTACTATCAGATCAAATTAAGAATCAGATGGATCGTAAGTGTCCTGCACATTGAGTTGACAAATGAGTCTCAAATTTTATGTGGAAACTATTCCTTGTTATAAAGAATTTTATTTGTCCTTATGGCACATTTACGAGTAATTTGAAATGAGCGACATTCTGCCTGCTGTTTCAGTTGTCTATGTCGCTGTCTTCGATGACCAACGGTCCAGTGCTGGGTGTCTTCTCCGCCGGCATGTTTTTGCCCTGGGTCAACACTTGGGTGAGTACCTCCTTCGGGATTAGTGACAGACATACAACTGCAGTGATTCGGGAAGACAATGCGTTCTTCACTTTCCTTTGAATGTAGTGTCAAGTTGTATGTTTATTAGAACTTGCCTTTGATTAAATGCATTTTGTATTACCAATACTATCGTGCACTTAATATAGGTCTTAAAAAACTAAGTGCGTTATCGGATGCAAGAGTCTTTAATCATAAGTGTAATCAGTATATGTTATACTAGCTTATCGCCTGCTACGTTACTTTCATAAACTGTATGGTCTGTAGAGAGTTTCTTGTTCTCCGTAAACCGAATTTTTGTATTGTTCACAAATTTCAACGACCTCTAAGCTTTTCATGCCGTAGAAGCATGGTATTTTCCGAATGTAGTTCTGGACGAAAGCTGATTCTGGTTGATAGATTCCGTGTTTTTTGTTAATGTTGCCTTTTGTGTTCTTGTGGTGACATTTCCATAGAAACTTTTATCCCCTAACGCATATTTCTTTTTATCTAACCTAGGAGTGAAGTACCAGTTTTCCTAGATTTAGCGTGAAAAAGATTTTAAAGGAACGAAATATTTTCTTAAGAATTTTGACCCCATATTCCACACTCTTAGGGGTTTCCAAATGGTTCAAATGGCTCTGAGCACTATGGGACTTAACTTGTGAGGTCATCAGTCCCCTAGAACTTAGAACTACTTAAACCTAACTGACTTGAGGACGTCACACACATCCACGCCCGAGGCAGGATTCGAACCTGCGACCGTAGCGGTCTTGCGGTTTCAGACTGTAGCGCCTAGACCACTCGGCCATTCCGGTCGGCCCTTAGGGGTTTAATTTACAAAACCTTTGAAACTCATATTTTTTTAATTTTAACAGAGAAGCCAATTACAAATTTTCATAGATTTAGATTGGAAAAAGCTTTCATAATGAAATAATTTCATAAAACTTTTTCATCCCCTATTTCACTCTCTTAGGGAGTTGAACTTCCAAAACCACTGCAACATGTTATTTTTATTTACAGGAGAGAAGTCAAATACTTCATAGATGTAGCTTTAAAAATGCCTAACTAGTTCTTTAATGATGATTTAGTATAAAAAAATCTTTCAGGCAATATTGTATTCCGTTAGTGACTGAATTTCCATAAATGTTGAAACACGATTTTTTTTTCTGGCTGAGAATTTTCGTAAAAACTGCTTTAGTAAAGACGTATTTTCAAAAAGTCTTTCAACCATTATTTAACCCCCTTGTCAACGGAATTTCTAACGATACCTTCTTAAACAACACCTACAATATAAGATCAAAACCTTCCGCAAATTTCTAGTTTCTGTCTTTTGTGGTCTGGGCTGGGCGATAGTGAGAATAATGAGTCAGTCAGTCGGGGCATTGCCTTTTATATATAGGGATTGTGAGCCCTTAACTGGCAGTATAATTCATTCTATGTGCTATCTATGTTATTTACCTCTTTCTTATACAAAACGTTCGTGTCCACGTGTAGTTTCTGTTAATGATAAGTGATGCCTGCAGTTCTGTTTAGTGCTTCTATGTCCCTAGCACTATCACTACTATTACTTCAGAGATCCAGAATGGCAGATTATAACTGTGTCCCGGAGTGAGAGGGGACGTGAGATCTTCATCTTCCGCAGGAAAGTGTTCTAAAAACTGAGATATCCAAGCAATTCTCACGACCCGTCCTCAAAACTTGACACACACCACTTCCTTATCTCTTCTCTTCCAAACTTCAAAGAAACTGTGAAACTTGAGTTTTCCCCGGCGTATAAAACGTTCAAACAAATTATAAGGTTGAACTGAGTAATACCTCCGGGACAGAAGCTCCCTTGTGTACCTTAAGGGACTAGTACTCTGGGAAAAATAAGGATGCTTGCGGAGAAATAGCTCAGCCATAGCGTAAGGCAATGTTAGTGAACCAATGGCACGCGTGCCATTTCTGGCGTGCGGACGAATAGTTTGGGCACGGCATTAAATCAGGAATTTAAGTTCACTTATCTAATCGAAACAACTAACATATACGTCTGCATTTGAAGCCATGGGACCAAAATTCATCGTGTACGGACTGTCGGTACCGAGGCCCCGTAGAAGTTTTAAATGACAGATCTTCCCTCGTGGCCACTTATTGTGAGTGATAGTGTTCTCAAATGCATGAGTAATAATACACCGTACTATCATTGGTAGATGGCAATTGTTCCAGTGCTTCCTGCCGAGGCCCCGTAGAAGTTTTAAATGACAGATCTTCCCTCGTGGCCACTTATTGTGAGTGATAGTGTTCTCAAATGCATGAGTAATAATACACCGTACTATCATTGGTAGATGGCAATTGTTCCAGTGCTTCCTGCCGCCGTTGGATAAGTAGCTGCAGCAGCAGCAGCAAGTCGTATACTCCTAGCCCACTCATTTGTTACATAGTTTAATTCTTAATTTATTTGCGTGTTTTTGGTACTTGCATTGTTTAATTCATAAATTTCGGGCGTATTATAGTATTTGATAGTTGTAGCATTGCGTTTTAGTACCTGAATAGTGTAAAATCGCGTAGTCTCCTTCCGCCGCCGAGCAGTGTGTCAGTAGTGCGCAAGTAGCAGCATTACTGCATTTACTAGGCAATCTTGTATTTTAATAACCGTTTAAATTTTGTGTCGATTTGTTTGCGCTCTCTGTAGATTAGTTCAGACGTTCTTTGCACAACAGTTTTTAGCATGGATAGGGACTGCAACTGCTGTGTTCGGATGCACGCTGAGTTGGCATCCCTTCGCTCCCAGCTTCAGGCAGTGTTGGCTTCGGTCACACAGCTTGAGGCTGTTGCCAATGGGCATTACTGTGGGGGTCCGGATGGGGGTTTGTCGGGGACGGCCAGCTCGTCCCACGCATCCCCCGATCGGACTACGACTGTGGTTGCCCAGTATACGGCCCGCATTGAGGCTGATCCCTCACCTGTGGTAGAGTGGGAGGTCGTCTCAAGGTGTGGCAGGGGGCGAAAGACATTCCAGAGGGCTGAACGAAAGGCCTCTCTAGTTTGTCTGACGAACCAGTTTCAGACCCTGTCTCAGGCTGATATTGATCTTCGGCCTGACATGGCTGCTTGTCCTGTTCCAGAGGTTGCCCCTCAGTCTGCAAGATCCGGGAGGTCGCAGAGGGTGGGCTTACTGGTAGTTGGGAGCTCCAACGTCAGGCGCGTAATGGGGCCCCTTAGGGATATGGCAGCAAAAGAGGGGAAGAAAACCAATTTGCACTCCGTGTGCATACCGGGGGGAGTCATTCCAGATGTGGAAAGGGTCCTTCCGGATGCCATGAAGGGTACAGGGTTCACCCATCTGCAGGTGGTCGCCCATGTCGGGACCAATGATGTGTGTCGCTATGGATCCGAGGAAATCCTCTCTGGCTTCCGGCGGCTATCTGATTTGGTGAAGACTGCCAGTCTCGCTAGCGGGATGAAAGCAGAGCTCACCATCTGCAGCATCGTCGACAGGACTGACTGCGGACCTTTGGTACAGAGCCGAGTGGAAGGTCTGAATCAGAGGCTGAGACGGTTCTGCGACCGTGTGGGCTGCAGATTCCTCGACTTGCGCCATCGGGTGGTGGGGTTTCGGGTTCCGCTGGATAGGTCAGGAGTCCACTACACGCAACAAGCGGCTACACGGGTAGCAGGGGTTGTGTGGCGTGGGCTGGGCGGTTTTTTAGGTTAGATGGCCTTGGGCAAGTACAGAAAGGGCAACAACCTCAACGGGTGCGGGGCAAAGTCAGGACATGCGGGGACCAAGCAGCAATCGGTATTGTAATAGTAAACTGTCAAAGCTGCGTTGGTAAAGTACCGGAACTTCAAGCGCTGATAGAAAGCACCGCAGCTGAAATCGTTATAGGTACAGAAAGCTGGCTGAAGCCAGAGATAAATTCTGCTGAAGTTTTTACAGAGATACAGACGGTGTTTAGAAAGGATAGATTACATGCAACCGGTGGTGGAGTGTCCGTCGCTGTTAGTAGTAGTTTATCCCGTAGTGAAGTAGAAGTGGATAGTTCCAGTGAATTATTATGGGAGGAGGTTACACTCAACAACCGAGCTAGGTTAATAATTGGCTCCTTTTACCTACCTCCCGACGCAACAACATTAGTGGCAGAACAACTGAGAGAAAATTTGGAATACATTTCACATAAATTTTCTCAGCATGTTATAGTCTTAGGTGGAGATTTCAATTTACCAGATATAGACTGGGACACTCAGATGTTTAGGACGGGTGGTAGGGACAGAGCATCGAGTGACATTATACTGAGTGCACTATCCGAATATTACCTCGAGCAATTAAGCAGAGAACCGACTCGTGGAGATAACATCTTGGACCTACTGATAACAAACAGACCCGAACTTTTGGACTCTGTATGTGCAGAACAGGGAATCAGTGATCATAAGGGCGTTGCAGCATCCCTGAATATGGAATTTAATAGGAATATAAAAAAGGGAGGAAAGTTTATCTGTTTAGCAAGAGTAATAGAAGGCAGATTTCAGACTACCTAACAGAAAACGAAAATTTCTGTTCCGACACTGACAATGTTGCGTGTTTATGGAAAAAGTTCAAGGCCATCGTAAAATGCGTTTTAGACAGGTACGTGCCGAGTAATACCGTGAGGGACGGGAAAAACCCACCGTGGTACAACAACAAAGTTAGGAAACTACTGCGAAAGCAAAGAGAGCTTCACTCCAAGTTTAAACGCAGCCAAAACCTCTCAGACAAACAGAAGCTAAACGATGTCAAAGTTTGCGTAAGGAGGGCTATGCGTGAAGCGTTCAGTGAATTCGAAAGTAAAATTCTATGTACCGACTTGACAGAAAATCCTAGGAAGTTCTGGTCTTACGTTAAATCAGTAAGTGGCTCGAAACAGCATATCCAGACACTCCGGGATGATGAAGGCATTGAAACAGAGGATGACACGCGTAAAGCTGGAATACTAAACACCTTTTTCCAAAGCTGTTTCACAGAAGAGGACTGCACTGCATTTCCTTCTCTAAATCCTCGCACAAACGAAAAAATGGCTGACATCGAAATAAGTGTCCAAGGAATAGAAAAGCAACTGGAATCACTCAACAGAAGAAAGTCCACTGGACCTGACGGGATACCAATTCGATTCTACACAGAGTACGCGAAAGAACTTGCCCCCCTTCTAACAGCCGTGTACCGCAAGTCTCTAGAGGAACGGAAGGTTCCTAATGATTGGAAAAGAGCACAGGTAGTCCCAGTCTTCAAGAAGGGCCGTCGAGCAGATGGGCAAAACTATAGACCTATATCTCTGACGTCGATCTGTTGTAGAATTTTAGAACATGTTTTTTGCTCGAGTATCATGTCGTTTTTGGAAACCCAGAATCTACTATGTAGGAATCAACATGGATTCCGGAAACAGCGATCGTGTGAGACCCAACTCGCTTTATTTGTTCATGAGGCCCTGAAAATATTAGATACAGGCTCCCAGGTAGATGCTATTTTTCTTGACTTCCGGAAGGCGTTCGATACAGTTCCGCACTGTCGCCTGATAAACAAAGGAAGAGCCTACGGAATATCAGACCAGCTGTGTGGCTGGATTGAAGAGTTTTTGGAAAATAGAACACAGCATGTTCTTATCAATGGAGAGACGTCTACAGACGTTAAAGTAACCTCTGGCGTGCCACAGGGGAGTGTTATGGGACCATTGCTTTTCACAATATATATAAATGACCTAGGAGATAGTGTCGGAAGTTCCATGCGGCTTTTCGCGGATGATGCTGTAGTATACAGAGAAGTTGCAGCATTAGAAAATTGTAGCGAAATGTAGGAAGATTTTCAGCGGATAGGCACTTGGTTCAGGGAGTGGCAACTGACCATTAACATAGACAAATGTAACGTATTGCGAATACATAGAGAGAAGGATCCTTTATTGTATGATTATATGATAGCGGAAGACACACTGGTAGCAGTTACTTCTGTAAAATATCTGGGAATATGGGTGCGGAACGATTTGAAGTCAAATGATCATATAAAATTAATTGTTGGTAAGGCGGGTACCAGGTTGAGATTCATTGGGAGAGTCCTTAGAAAATGTAGTCCATCAACAAAGGAGGTGGCTTACAAAACACTCGTTCGACCTATACTTGAGTATTGCTCATCAGTGTGGGATCGGTACCAGATCGGGTTGACGGAGGAGATAGAGAAGATCCAAAGAAGACCGGCGCGTTTCGTCACAGGGTTATTTGGTAACCGTGATAGCGTTACGGAGATGTTTAACAAACTCAAGTGGCAGACTCTGCAAGAGAGGCGCTCTGCATCGCGGTGTAGCTTGCTCGCCAGGTTTCGAGAGGGTGCGTTTCTGGATGAGGTATCGTATATATTGCTTCCCCCTACTTATACCTCCCGAGGAGATCACGAATGTAAAATTAGAGAGATTAAAGCGCGCATGGAGGCTTTCAGACAGTCGTTTTTCCCGCGAAACATACGCGACTGGAACAGGAAAGGGAGGTGATGACAGTGGCACGTGAAGCGCCCTCCGCCACATACCGTTGGGTGGCTTGCGGAGTATGAATGTAGATGTAGATGTAGACTTTCAACCTCCACTGACAAGCATCGCTCTGAAAAATTGTTGCAGCGGAAACAGTGCTCACCTGTTCGTTTTTGTGCGCTTATGTCATTTGATGCAATTAAATTTGTGAGTATTATTGAACATGGCTAGTGCAGCAAATAAACAGAAAGCGCAAAATAAATGTAACAGATAATCGTAGCTTGGTGGACTGAGGAATATGGAATGATTAATAAAGGTTCATGTGTTTTATATTTCGGAAAGATTGTGCGCAGAACATCGCCTGTAAAACGGCACTATAAAACAATTCACAAAGCTCTCTGTCAAAAAAGTTCTACATGTTCTTCGGCTGCACCGTCAATGCCCGACGTGGTAAGCCTTTTGGCAACGGGGGATGTTTGAAGAAAAAGTGGTCTGCATGTGCCCCCTCATTCTGAAAATAAAGGCAATATGACTGAACAGATCAAAGATACTCCTTTATCCAGATATACAATAACACAAAGGACCCTAAAACTTGCTGAAAATATAAGAGAACAACAATGAATGGCATATGCCCTCTCCTTATATTTCGCCTGTCTTGCGAAAGTAAAGATGTTACTAAATCTGTCCATTTACGTGTGTTTGCTAGATATCGTGTTGTAAATGACATCAAATAAGAATTGATTACGACGATATCGTTGGCAGCAACTACGAAAGCGATAGATGGTTGTATGGCAGTTAAAATTTCGCTAACTGGAAAGGAGATGAATCCAAATAAAATTGTTTATACAAAAAATGGTTCAAGTGGCTCTGAGCACTATGGGACTCAATTGCTGGGGTCATAAGTCCCCTAGAACTTAGAACTACTTAAACCTAACTAACCTAAGGACAGCACACAACACCCAGCCATCACGAGGCAGAGAAAATCCCTGACCCCGCCGGGAATGGAACCCGGGAACCCGGGCGTGGGAAGCGAGAACTTGTTTATACATCTACATCTACATGGTTACTCTCCAACTCACACTCAAGTGCTTGGCAAAGGGTTCATCGAACCATTTTTATACTAGGTCTCTCCCATTCCACTCTCGGATGGCGCGTGGGAAAAAGGAACACCTGAATCTTTCCGTTGGAGCTCTCATTTCTCTTATTCTATTACGCTGATCATTTCTCCCTGCGTCGGTGGCTGTCAACCAAATATTTTCGCATTCGGAAGAGAAAGTTGGTGATTGAAATATCGTAAATAGATCTCACCGCAAAGAAACCGCCTTTGTTTCAGTGACTGCCACCCCAGCTCGCGTATTATGTCAGTGACACTCTCACTCCTATTGCGCGATAACACGAAACGGGCTGCCCTTCTTTGCACTTTTTGGATGTCCTCCGTCAATCCCACCTGGTAAGTTTCCCACACCGCGCAGCAATATTCCAGCACAGGACGGGCAAGTGTATTGTAGGCTGTCTGTTTAGTGGGTTTGTCGAATCTTCGAAGTGTTCTGCCAACAAAGCGCAGTCTTTGTTTCACCTTCGCCACAATATTATATATGTGGTCTTTCCAATTTACGTTGCTCGTAACTGTAACTCCTAGGTATTTAGTCGAATTGACAGCTCTTAGATTTGTGCGATTTATCGTATACCCAAAATTTATCGGATTTCTTTCAGTACCCATGTGGATGCCCTCGCACTTTTCCTTGTTTAGTGCCAATTGTCACTTTTCGCATAATATATCAATTCTCTCTAGATCATTTTGTAATTGTAATTGTTCGTCTAATGATTTTACTAGGCGGTAAATTACAGCGTCATCTGCAAACAGTCTAAGGGGGCTGCCCTGATTATCATCTAGATCATTTATGTAAACCAGGAACAGCAGAGGGCCTATGACACTACCTTGCGGAACGTCAGATATCACTGCTGTTCTACTCGATGATTAACCGTCTAACACTACGAACTATGACCTCTCTGAGAGGAAATGACGAATCAAGTCAAACAACTGAGACGATACTCCATATGAACGCGATTTGATTAATAGTCGCTTGTGAGGAACGGTATCAAAAGCATTCTGGAAATCTAGGAATATGGAATAGATCTGAGATCCCTTGGGTAACGAATAATGGAGCTTTCAATAAGGTGGGTAAAAAATTTGATTGTTCCAAGCACACATCGGACAGTCTGTTCTTGGATTCCACTGCATCGTGCAAGGCGTAGTTTCGCTGCTCTTCGTAATATAACGACCAAAGTCACAAAATAGTGGACCTTATATCGTCGCAAGCTTCTAATAAAGAAAATTACGAATAGTTGTTAGATGAAGTAATGCAGGAGCACAGCGGCTTACAGATGTATAAGGGTATCCGCTGGCTGAGTTCCGGCAACTTAGTTCAAAGCTACATGGATTGTTCGAAAGAAATCAGGCTGTATTCACAAAATAAGGGAAACTTTTTACAATGTTCAAAGTTTATAAATGTCACACGGCTTAGAAAACTAATGGTTTTTAGGGACTTGTGCCAGCATTTCAAAGATTTCAATGTAAGGCACAAACAAAATAATTTTTGTTGTGATTTACGTTTTCAAGCCGAACTGAAAGATTTTAATAACGATATCTTCTACAGAAACTAGAAGTATTTTCCAAATTTGAAAATTTACCATTGATTTGGATTTATTCGTAAAGCCAGAGCGCGAAAAAGTCGCTAAGGAGTTTTGTTCGATAATACATTCAAGGAGTTGTTAGAGAGACTAAAATTTTTTTATTATGTATCTTGATGTGACTTCAGTGGCTAAACTGAACTTGCATAAATTTAATTTGATGTAATAGAAGGAATTGGAATATAGCTGACATTTCCACTCTACATTCAACATGGACTCAAAAATTTATCAAAACAAAAAAAATAACTGGAAGGAAATGAATTAGAAAGACTATTGGACGAAAAAACGCCGACATTAAAACTTACGGAAACTTGGAATTCAATTGAAGACTCATACAGATATCTGAAGATGCTGGCGTTTGTTATCTTGAGCATATTTTCACCTATCTATGCCTGTGAGTCACTATTTTCTGTACTGAATAAGTTTAAAGATTCGCTAAGAAACCGCTTGTCAGATGACTCCAGTTCAGCTTGAATTTTGCTGAAAGTTACAAAGTATGCACCTAATATAAATTATTTGGCATAGAATTTGCAACAGCCAAAATCACCTTCAGACTGCACTGAGGCGGCAAATGTCTTGGGATACCCCCTAATGTCGCTTCGGACCTTCTTTTGCCCGCGGGAGGTGCAACACCTCGATGTGGCGTAGACTCAACAACTCGTTAAAAGACCGTTGCAGAAGCACTGAGCCTGCTGCCTGTACAACCGTCGATAGTTGCGAAAGTCTTACCGGTGCAGGAATTTGTGCACGAAGTGACCTCTCGATTACGTCCCAAAATGTTCGGTAGGTTTCATGTCGGACGATCAGACTTGCCAAGTGATTCGCTCGAATTGTCCAGAATGTTCTTCAAACCAGTTGTGAACGATAGTGACCCTGTAACAAGGCCCATTGTCATCCATAAAACTTCCATCGTTGTTTGGGAACGCCCATGAATGACTGCAAATGGTCTCCAAGTAGACGAACCTAGCCACTTCCAGTCAATGATCGGTTCAGTTGAACCAGAGGACAGGTCACACTACTATGGAACCATCAACAGCTTCCAAGCCCTTGTCGACAACTTGGGTCCATAGTTTCGTGTGGTCTGCGCCACAGTCGAACCCTACCACAACCTCTTTACAACTTAGATCTGGACTCATCCGACCAGGCCACTGTTTTCCATCCATCTAGTGTCCAACCCAAAGGGTGACGAGCCCAGAAAATGCACTGCAGGGGATGTCGTCCTATTAGGAGGCCACTCGAGTCGGCCGTCTGCTACCATAGCCCATAAACGCCAAATTTTGCCGCGCTATCCTAACGGATACGTTCGTCGTACGTCCGACATTGATTTCTGCTGCTGTTTCACCCAGTATGGCTTATCTGTCAGCGCTGACAACTCTATACGATCGCCACTGCTCTCGGTTGTTACGTGAAGGCTGTCAGCATAGCACTGTCCGTGATGAGAGGTAATTCCTGAAATTTATTGTACATGGATGCATACATATATTAAGATCTACATTTACATCTACGTCCATACTCCGCAAGCCACCTGATGGTGTGTGGCGGAGGGTACATTGAATGCCTACAGGTTCTCCCTTCTTTTCCAGTCTCATACTGTTCGTGGAAAGAAAGATTGTCGGTATGCCTCTGTGTGGGCTCTAATCTCTCTGATTTTATCCTCATGGTCTCTTCGCGAGATATACGTAGGTGGGAGCAATATACTGCTTGACTCCTCGGTGAAGGTATGTTCTCGAAACTTCAACAAAAGTCCGTATCGAGCAAAGGAGCGTCTCTCCTGCAGAGTTTTCCACTGGAGTTTATCTATCATCTCCGTAACGCTTTCGCGTTTACTAAATGATCCTGTAACGAAGCGCGCTGTTCTCCGCTGGATCTTCTCTATCTCTTCTATCAACCCTATCTGGTACGGATCCCACACTGGTGAGCAATATTCAAGCAGTGGGCGAACAAGTGTACTGTAACCTACTTCCTTTGTTGTCGGATTGCATTTCCTTACGATTCTTCCAATGAATCTCAGTCTGGTATCTGCTTTACGGAAGATCAACTTTATATGATCATTCCATTTTAAATCACTCCTAATGCCTACTCCCAGATAATTTATGGAATTAACTGCGTCGGCCGGTGTGGCCGAGCGGTTCTAGGCGCTACAGTTTGGAACCGCCAACTGCTACGGTCGCAGGTTTGAATCCTGCCTCGGGCATGAACGTGTGTGATGTCCTTATGTTTAAGTAGTTCTAAGTTCTAGGGACTGATGACCTCAGCTGTAGAGTCCCATAGTGCTCAGAGCCATTTGAACCAATTAACTGCTTCCAGTTGCTGACCTGCTATATTGTAGCTAAATGATCTTTCTTTCTATGTATTCGCAGCACATTACACTTGTCTACAATGAGATTCAATTGCCATTCCCTGCACCATGCGTCAATTCGCTGCAGATCCTCCTGCATTTCAGTACAATTTTCCATTGTTACAACCTCTCGATATACTACAGCATCATCCGCAAAAAGCCTCAGTGGACTTCCGATGTTATCCACAAGGTCATTTATGTATATTGTGAATAGCAATGGACCTACGACACTCCCCTGCGGCACACCTGAAATCACTCTTACTTCGGAAGACTTCTCTCCATTGAGAATGACATGCTGCGTTCTGTTATCTAGGAGCTGTTCAATCCAATCACACAATTGGTCTGATAGTCCATCTGACACTTTTGACACTGTGGCTCTCGGAAGACTGAATTCTTTAACGGTTTTCGAAATGGAATGTCCGATGCATCTAGCTATTACTACCATTGAGCGTTCTAAGTCTGTTGAATACCGTCGCGCCGTCATAATCGCGACGGAAACCTATACACATGATTCACCTGAGTACAAATGACTCCTCCGCCCTTTCATATCTTGTATACAGTACAGTTCCGCCATCTGTATAGGTTCATATCCCTATCCCATGACGTCTGTCGCCGCATTGTGTTAATACGGAAGTATTAATTATTTTGGCTCATCAGTAGACCCCAAATTTCTAGGCACTACAGATCATAAAATATGTTGGTCCAAATTGCTCTGACCTCTATGGGACTTAATTTCTGAGGTCATCAGTCCCCTTGAACTAAGAACTACTTAAACCTAACCAACCTAAGGACATCACACACATCCCTGCCCGAGGCAGAATTCGAACCTGCGGTCGCGCGGTCCTAGACTGTAGATAAAATATGTATGCATCCATGTACTATCATATACCTAATCACGTACAAAGCGAGCAAGAAAAAAAGGAGTTATATGGGATACCAAAATTTTGTTCCACGATTAGTTTGGTGACACGCGATGGCTGCATAAATATTTATCTGGAAAAAATGGCAAGTAAATGTACAAGGGCTCGCCATCGCTGGCCTAGGGGATAGTTTCCATAGTGAATGCTCTTACAAGAATGCCCATACCGCGAAGTACACAAGAGAATTTCTGTGAATTCTGGAAAATAAAGGAGGAGGGACGTGCGGAGGTAAAGCTGTGAGGCAGGGTCATAAGCCGTTCTTGTCTGCCTCCTGTCGGTATGGCACTCGTCCGCCAAAGGCAATGGTCTACTCTGAGACTGGGTCTATATAATGTGTTGCTGAAGGAGCAGAGAGAGAAGTTGAACTACAATGCGAAATACAGTACCACAAACTACAAGCGTTTTCTCTCTCTCTCTCTCTGCCTTTCTTTCTCTCCTTTGTGGAAACATATTAAATTCTCATGCACAAGATACCACTTCCCGACTAAAAAAACATTTCTTGTCGGCATAAATGCACTGTGATGAGTTTCAGTCCCCCTCTCTAGCTAAGTGGTTAGAGCGACTGACTGCTGTGAGGAGGATCAGGGTTCGATTTCCGGTACTTCCAGCAATTTTTCTTTGGAAGGAGGACTGGTACGGGGTGCATTCAGCCTATGAGGATACGTAAGTAGCAGCGAGTAGTAACCGTTCCAGAGGCAGATAATCGACAACGACCAGTAGAGTGGCGTGCTGACTACTTGCCCCCCATTACCGCATCCGACGACGCTATTGACAGAGCATGACACGGCGGTGCCCACGTCTGATTGTGCGGTCAGGGCCAGAGTGTCGATCTTCGCTATTTTACTGACGAGCAACGTGCGATGCCTGTACTGAATGTGGGGCCGGCTGGTGTGCCCGAGCGGTTCTAGGCGCTTCGGTCTGGAACCGCGTGTTAAGTTCCGTAGTGCTCAGAGCCATTTGAACCTGTACTGAATATGATGGTTGCCCTTTTGATTACCTCCTGTAATGTACAGCATTAGGTACATGAAATGTATTCGCAGTTGTGAATATGGACAAGTATCACTTGTATAATGGAATGAAAAGTTTTGCCGGACCGCTACTCGAACCCAGTTTTGACACTTATCGCGAGCAATCTCATAATCATTTGGCTGTCCGAGCACGACTCACGGCCTGATCGAAACAACGGTATACCGTCAACGATGTATCTGCAACTTGCACTCGTACATTCATTGTGTATGTTCCCGTACAGGGGAGACAGTTAAATTCAAAGTCGCTTGCCCGATGTCGGCGATATTGCAGTGCCTGTGTTATTTAGTAGTTGTCAATGTATAAAGGGGAAACGCTGTTACCCTAAAATGTAGAAACATTCCTCACTGACTGACTGCAGACTTTTACGCAGTACCCTATAACGAACATTCTTGCAGGCTCAGGCCGTACAGAAGCCGCGAGGGGTATCTGCGCTGTCTTGGGAGCCTTGTCACGGCCCCTGCGGCTCCCCCCATCGGTGGTTCGAGCATGGGTGTGTGTGGTGTTCTTAGCATAAGTTAGTTTAAAATAGATTAAATAGTGTGTAAGCTTAGGGACCGATGACCTCAGCAGTTTGGTCCCATAAGACCTTACCACACATTTCCATTTCAAGCTATACATATTTTTAATAAATAAATGTATATGTAATATATGTAGGGTAAACACTGTTGCAAAAATCCTGAAGAGTTCTTGATCGATTTACTTTAAATTTTTACACGATTCTGAACGTCCGGTCGGAAATAGTCTATACATTTTTTAATATGTGAAAAAGTATATAGTACATAAAGGGTAATCGCTGTTACCAATATTCGTGAAACGTTCTTGACCGATTTACTTTAATCTTTTACAAGATACCCTTGTACACAGACGGCCGTCCATGGGCTATTTATTTTGTAAACAACATTGTGCAGGTGCTCTGTCAAACTCGACTACGAGAAAGAAATTCCTGTGGAGACTTGGAGTGTCTTTCTTTCAATTACCACTTCATCCGGTCCGCTCCCTTATCCTTCAGGTCCGACGTGGGCCTTGGTAACTCGCTTTCAGTGAACCCGATTCTTTCCTTTTCCCAGAAATGCCTTCCGTCGTCTTTCGTCCGTTCATTAAATTTGTACGCATCAACCTGTAATTTAATTTCCTCCCTCGGAGTCGGCCTTCACAGAAAACAGAAAAGTTGCATACCTGGCTTATCAGCTTATGATTAGAGATGTACTACATATTACGAATTTTCAATAACAAAAACGAATGTTAATATCAGAGAAGGAAGGGAAAAAGAGATGGACTGAGAGGGTTGGAGAGGAAATAGACGTACGGAGGAGGTAGGATGAGATGCAGAGAGACGGGTGGCAGGAGGAAATAGAAAGACGGCGGAGGTGGTGATGGACAGAGTGAGGGGAAAATGTGCGAGGTGGATCAAAAGAGGTTGAGGATCAAATGGACAGAGAGGGGGGAGAAGGAGACTAGGATGTATACCGAATTTCCATACATATTAGGCATTGCGGAGCATTGATGGTTTCGTCAGTCTAATATAATTACGAATTTTTCTCTTTGTTTCATCGCCAGTGCATTAAGGAATCGACTCTGCCAAATTTATATTCCTTGCTACAAATTTATTTTATAATTACCATCTATCGAACCCAAAGTCCACAGAGAGTATTTCTGAGATTCTTCATGGTTACATATCTTTTTTTTTTTCTAAAAAGGACCATTGGTCAACAGTGTCTTTTTAAATTTGGTTTCTTTCCTTACTCTAGTCCATCTCTTATGCATATTAAATTCAGAATATCCCTGTGTAAATGTCAGCGGTACGCGTTGTGCGTCTTTTTTTTGAAACGAACTAATTGCATTTACTAGTGATACATGCTACTGACAACTGTAATCCTCATCTTGCTTTGCTTTTCGGTCTTACATTTGCGCTGGGTGCTCCTCGTTTCCGTTCAAAATGGTTCAAACGGCTCTGAGCCCTATGGGACTTAACTTCTGAGGTCATCAGTCCCCTAGAACTTAGAACTACTTAAACCTAACCAAGCTAAGGTCATCACACACACCCATGCCCGAGGGAGGATTCGTACCTGCGACCGTAGCGGTCGCCCGGTTGCAGACTGTAGCGCCTAGAACTGCTTGGCCACACCGGCCGGCCTCGTTTCCGTCTCGCGGTTGTGTTTTTTTTTTTTCTTTTTCTTTTTCTTTTCTAGACAGTGTTCTTTACACGCTAACAGTGGTACACGGCAGTATGAATAGGTTTAATGATGAGATAGCGTATGTGCACCTCGCGTGTGGGTTCACTGCGTGCAGCGGACGAACAACGTAACGACACCGTGCTTGAGCTGCTGCAGCATCGATGGCGACCATATAGCAGTATTTTTTCAAATTGAGTGCTGTTGCAATGTCCGATTTTGTGATTGCTTTTTAAAGACTTTTCTCACTATTGCGAATGTACGGGGGGATGCTGAAAGGTTTCTGGCTTTGTTTAGAAACAATAAAGGTTGAGCTTTGAAATTACCCGTTTATTCAATAAGTTATCCCCTGAGACTGATACACTTGCTACATCGTTTGTGCTGCTTTTCTAGTCCGCACAAATAAGTCATGTGATCGGTCGTGAAACCGTCCCTCCGAAGTCTCTCTGATATCTTTAATGCCCTAAAAATGGTTATCCTTTAGGTGTTTCTTCAAGTTCTGGAACGGAGAGCCTGTTTCTGACGAGTACGAAGGACTGAGAAGTTGGGAGCCCTGGCTCGTCAATTTGTCAGCGACAACGTTGGACAGGCACGGAGGTGCGTTGTCTTGAAACAAAAGAATCCCTTTGTTCGATTTTCCTAGTCATTTATTATTAATCTCGTCCTTCAGCTGGTTCAGCAGATTAGCATACTACTGCCGGTTATAGTAGATCGCTAAGGTAAGTAGTCCAACGAGAGAATGCCTTCTTGGTCCCTAAAAGCGCATACCAACACTATTTTAGCCGATTTCTAGGTGCAGAAATTGTTCGGCCAGGGTGATTTTATATTGGAAGTACTTGTAATTTCATGTGCACAGAATTCATAGCGTTCTTCTCACACTCTTGAGTCTGCCTTAGCTCTTCTGCGCATGCGCCATCTGTCTAGTGGCCCATCGTACGTTTCCGCGTTAGTATGCGCTCAGTGGCAGTGTTGCTCTGTACTCCACTCGTGTGATCCACTGGTACATTGTATGGTTTTCTCTGTTTTTTTCTGTTTTCTTCCGTGCTCCACATGCTCCCCACCACACCGTATTTTAACGGTTTACTTGTGTTCCCTTTTTGGGGGGTTCCGGAAATTGACCCCCTTCTACATTGATCTGTCGTGAGCTGCGACTCGATTTTTGGAATGTAGCGAAGTTTACTAATATTTTTACTCCAATATTATGTCGTAACTGTAAGAATTGGTCATTGGCACATAGTATATTACTTGCATTCAGCCACTATTGACAATGATCAGACGTTCCTTTTATCCAAATCCTTCACTTTTTCCTATTATTTCAGTGTTTCGTTGTGTTGACGACTTCACCTGATGATGTAACTAACGTTACGAGAACGGCAGTGCTTTTTGTGTAAAGTAAACTTACAACTGCAACGGTGACTTTTACTCAAAATGAATATTCAAAAAAACAAATTGTTCAAATGTGTGTGAAATCTTATGGGACTAAACTGCTAAGGTCATCAGTCCGTAAGCTTACACACTACTTAACCTGAAGTATCCTAGGGACAAACAAACACATCCATGCCCGAGGGAGGACTCGAACTTCTGCCAGGATCAGCCGCACAGTCCATGACTGCAGCGCCTCAGACCGCTCGGCTAATCCCGCGCTGACTTTTCCTAGTGCTTCGCTGTACTGAGAGTGGTATGGAATTAGCGAATCATCCTTCACTCTTTAGTAATCCGTAAACAGTGAGCAATTATATGAACCATAATTGTCCTTCGAACTGATAAATCCAACTGATTGTAAGTAGGCTGTTTAGGTTTTTTTATTGGTAACGCCATCTCTGTATGAAAATCACTGGCTGTGCTGTGTGCAGTCTGTGGCTGCTTTGCATTGTTGTAATACTCACCATTGTAGTGTTAGGCAGCTGGCTGTGAACAGCGCGTAGCGTTGCGCAGTTGGAGGTGAGCCGCCAGCAGTGGTGGATGTGGGGAGAGAGATGGCGGAGTTTTGAAATTTGTCATGAACTGCTATATTTATATATGATGATATCAAGGTAAATACATTGTTTGTTCTCTATTAATATATTTCATTTGCTAACTATCCCTATCAGTAGTTAGTGCCTTCAGTAGTTTGAATCTTTTATTTAGCTGGCAGTAGTGGCGCTCGCTGTATTGCAGTAGCTTGAGTAGCGAAGATTTTTGTGAGGTAAGTGATTTGTGAAAGGTATAGTTTACTGTTAGTCAGGGCCCATTCTTTTGTAGGGATTATTGAAAGTCAGATTGCGTTGCGCTAACAAAATATTGTGTGTCAGTTTAAGCACAGTCATTTGTAATTGTTCAAAAGGGGACGTTTCATGATGACCTCCAAAGAATTCCAGATGATGGTTCGATTGTTTCGACCGCTGCGCAGGGTGCGATCTTCGGAGGGCTGGCAGGTTTGATCTTCATGGGCTGGGTGGTGCTGGGCTCGCAGGCGGTCATGGCCGCCGGACTCATCACCATCCCCAGCAAGCCGGTGTCCATCGCGGGCTGCAGCGCCGACCTCCTGCGCCACTTCAACACCACGGCCGTCACCGCAGCCGCCAACAGCACCATCACGGCGGACGCTGCAAGGTGAGTGGCTGTCCATTGAATACACGGCACCTTCCAGGTGAGAGACTCTCAATTTGCAAAACGAGAGGCTGTCTTATCACGAGATGATTGAATGTCTGTTGCTAGGTGACAGACTACCTCTTACACGGTGAATGACTATTGCAAGGTAAGGGACTGTCTCTTGCAAGGTGAGGCTGTGTGTTAACTGTAAGATAATGCAAGGTCTCTTGCAAGGTGAGACTGTCTGTTGACAGCAAGGCAACTATGGCGGAATATACCAGAAAATTCAGAAAACGCGTTATGAGAGAAGAATAAACATTTGTCTTAGAAGATTCCCTGTGGGAGACGTTAGAGAAACTATGGGTTCCAGAAAAGAAATCAACGACGTAAATATGTAGCCGCATGTCTACAGGGGAACATAGCAGGATATGAGGCTCGCATTCGCGCATGAAAACACGTTCAACAGTCTCACTTTGACAGAAATTGCGACATAATATGCGACACATTGTCTACTAATAATAACAGCATAATAATAACATAACAATAGTAAGAATTAGGTAGTACTGTTGTAATGACATCTCGATGCAGTGAAGTACATGAGCTAGTTGCAATAGCTTCTGACATTTGAATAAGCAAGGTTAAATTTAAACGTGAAACACTCTGAATATTTAGCTAACGTTGTGGTGTACCAAAAATGATGTAGAAGTAGCGAATCATTCTTTGTTCTTGTCTTTTAAATGATTAATTTGTGCATTTGTAGTATTGCAGAATCAAATACTATGAGAAAGTAGTGCCATTATTCTCATAAAATCATTAGAAATGAACACAACTGTCTGCAATGAATTATTAAATTGAATTTACGTAACAATGAATGCTTACTCTTTGAAATAACGACAATTTACACCAAATTTCTTAGACAAGAATTTATGATACTTTTTACGTGACCTATCCAGAGCCTAATTACCATTTCATTTTGTAAACTTAGCAGTTGTCTGGTATTTCGATCGAAGTAGCGTCGCAGCTCGAGTGCACATCGTTTATGACTTCAATTTCGTGACATGTAAGCCCGCTGGACCACTCTGCTGAGTTTATGAAAACACGAAACATATTATATCTTGATTTTTGTTGAATAAGAAATGAATCGTAATGTTTTTCACTCAGGATGCATATTGAGTCACCTGAAGGTCGTTGCCATAGACGAATCATTACTGGCGCTATCATGCAAGTGCCCGTCTTAACTTGGTGCTTTGGGTGCGTCTGTTTGAATGACTCAAAAAATTTAATAGAGGGTTAAATTAAAGCATGAATTTTATAGGCAATATGTTGATTTTAACACTGTTTCGTTACAATTATGTTACTGCTAGACATGATTTAAGGCTCAAGTACAAGAATTCAAGCCGGCCGAGGTGGCCGAGCGGTTCTAGGAGCTACAGCCTGGAACCGCGCGACCGCTACGATCGCAGGTTCGAATCCTGCCTCGGGCATGAATGTGTGTGACGTCCTTAGGTTAGTTAGGTTTAAGTATTTCTAAGTTCTAGGGGACTGATGACCTCAGCAGTTAAGTCCCATAGCGCTCAGAGCCATTTGCACCATTTTTTTAACAAGAATTCAAAACAATATCTATTGTGCAATGAAACCAAGTGCGCGGTTCACTTTGAGGGAAACACTTTACTATCATTTGGTTAGGAAACAAAAACAGGAGCTATCCAACAGCATAGCGTAAATTAAAAAAAAAAAAGAGTGCTGTGGCTAATAAATATCATTACGAGGAGCTTTCAATAAGTGATGTAACGCACATTTTTCCTGAAAGCAGACAGATTTTATTCAGGGTTCCAATATAACTTATTATTATACTCCAATGTTGACTGGAATACTCTCTTTCAAATTCTGAAGGTGGCAGTGGTAAAATACAGGGAGCGAAAGGCTATTTAATATTTGTACAGAAGCCGGATGGCAGTTACAAGAGTCGAGGGGTATGAAAGGGAAGCAGTGGTTGGGAAGGGAGTGAGACAGGGTTGTAGCCTATCCCCGACGTTATTCAACCTGTATATTGAGGAAGCAGCAAAGAAAACAAAATAAAAATTCGGAGTAGGTATTAAAATCCATGAAGAAGAAATAAAAACTTTGAGGTTCAGCGATGACGTTGTAATTCGGACAGAGACAGCAAAGGACTTGGAAGAGCAATTGAACGGAATGGACAGTGTCTTGAAAGGCGATTATAAGATGAACACCAACAAAAGCAAAACGAAGATAATGGAATGAAGTCAAATTAAGTCGGGTGATGCTGAGAGATTTAGGTTAGGAAACGAGGCACTTAAAGTAGTTGATGAGTTTCCCTACTTGGGGAGCAAAATAATTGATGATGGTCGAAGTAGAGAGGATGTAAAATGTAGACTGGAATTTGCAAGAAAAGCGTTTCTGAAGAAGGGAAATTTGTTAACATCGAGTATAGATTTAAGTGTCAGGAAGTCGTTTCTGAAAGTATTTGTATGGGGTGTAGTCATGTATGGAAGTGAAACATGAACGATAAATAGTTTGGACAAGGAGAGAATAGAAGTTGTCGAAATCTGGTGCTACAGAAGAATGCTGAAGATTAGATGCGTGAATCACATAACTAATGAGGAGGTTTTGAATAGAATTGGGGAGAAGAGAATTTGTGGCACAACTTAACTAGAAGAAAGAATCGGTTGATAGGACATCCATTGGGAGATAAAGATGCTTGCACAGGATAGAGTAGTATGGAGAGCTGCTTCAAACCAGTCTTTGGACTGAAGGTCACACGAATACTGCCTCGGGCATGGATGTGTGTAATCTCCTTAGGTTAGTTAGGTTTAAAGAGTTGTTCTAAGTTCTAGGGGACTGATGACCACAGAAGTTAAGTCCCATAGTGCTCAGAGCCATTTGAACCATTTTTTTGAAGACCACAACAACAACAACAATAACAGCTCCATTCCTTAGGGTACAAACCATGTTTTTCAGCATAATTCTCGTTCAGTGCGACGCCTTATGCCACGTTACTGGCTGTGCCTGTATGCCCGCATGGTACCATTCTACTAATCTACGTCGGAGGCAACGTCTTGTGGTATCAATAACCTCCACATCATGCACCAATTGCTCCCCGTGGAGTGCATCCTTTATCGGGCCAAACAGATGGAAATCGAAAGGTGCGAGATATAGGCCGTAGGGTGGATGATGATAAATAGTCCCACAAAGTTGTGCGAGCTCGTCTCGGATGCGCAGACTTGTGTGAAACTGAGTTATGGAGAAGGAGCAGTTCGTTTACATTTTTGTGGCGACGCACACGCTGAAGTCGTTTCTTCAATTTCCTGGGGGTTGTAAAATACACTTGAGAAACCCGCCAGGATAGCCGAGAGCGCTATCGCACTGCTTCCTGGACTCGGGTAGGCGCGCCGGCCCCGGATCGACTAACGACGTAGGGCTGGTGTGCAGCCCAGCCTGGATGTGGTTTTTAGGCGGTTTTCCACATCCCCCTAGGTGCATACCGGGCTGGTTCCCACGTTCCGCCTCAGTTAAACGACTCGCAGACATTTGCAACACATTCGCACTATTCCATGGCTTACGTTAGACACAGACAGCCGGGGTACAGTAATTCCTTCCCAGGGGGTACGGGGTGGCGGCAGGAAGGGCATCCGGCCACCCCTCAAACTTACCATGCCACATCCGATTAACCACGGCCGACCCTGCGTAACTGCGGGACAAGGCTCAGACAAAGAAAGAAAGTAAAATACGCTTGATAATTGATCGTTGCGCCACGTGGGAGGACATCAACAGAACAGCCGATTCAGAGGCCCAAAACAGAGTCGCCATTAATTTACTGGGTCAGAGTGTGGCTTTGAACTCTTTCTTCGGAGGAGAGGTGGTGTCACGTGACTCCATTGATAGCCGTTTTGTTTCTGGTTCGAGGTGGTAGACCCATGTTTCATCACCTGTGATGATGGTCGACGAAAAATTGTCACGGTCAGCCTCAGAGCGTGCAAGAAATTCTGCAATGATGGGTCCTTCATTGCTCTTTACGGTTTTCTGTTAGGCGGCGAGGAACACAACGTACACACACCGTTTAGTACCCCAGCTGATGGACGATTGTGTTACCAACAGAAGCGTCGCGTTGTGATGCAGGGTCTTTTGTTGAGATCCGCCGATCACCTCGAATGAGTGTAACCGCACGTTAAAACATCGCAAGTCACACGTGTGTGCGGCCGGCCAGCACCCCGGGAATCTCACAGGTTTGCCCTTCATTGTTGCGATGATGACAGACTCCTGACCGAACGCTTCACCGTGCTCCTGTTCACTGTCAGGTCACCGCAGACATTCATCAAGAGCCTGTGCACATCTGCGGTGCTCTGGCTTTCCGTCAGAAGAAACTCAATGACAGCTCTCTGCTGGGAAGGCACCAGCGTTGCAGAGGCCTTTTCGACGTTTATGTATAGCGCCGGAACTTCAAGAAACTATTGGCTGAAACGGGACTATTTCACTGTGCCCAAAACAAATTCCGCATGTTTTTAAACCTAAGTTGGCCGAGAAAAAGTATTGCACTACTTATTTAACGCCCTCGTAAATTTGGCGCCAAAAAAAACTTACATGCGACAGGATACACACACACCAAGTTTAGGCAAGTGATGGTGCACATGCTGCAAAAAAATTTATCTGTCTAAACACTGAGGTTGCTGTAGTTGTAATTAAGAAAACCTTTCACTTCCGAAAAATTTATTAGGACTTACGTGATGTTGATGAGTTTATTCAATCGATATAGTTTCGTTAGAATCAGCAGGTCCACTTGCATTATCGTTATGGTCTTCAGGCTGAACACTGGTTTGATGCAGCTCCCATCACTGCTCAACTACAGAGACCCACATCCATTTGGACCTGCTTACTGTATCGATCACCTGACCTCCTTCTACAGTTTTTGCCTCTTCTTTAAATCTAGTTATGCCATAAATTTCCTATTTATCCCGTTTGATTCAGTGCCGCCTCTTTATTTATTCGAGTCGCCCGTTTCCAAAACCAGTTAAATCAGTTTTATCCAGTATTAACTTTTTTATAAGTCGAAAGAGCGTGGTTCGACTTGTAAAAAGTATATTTAATGCTGTGAAGAAAATACAGTTCCAAAACTCGTCATTTCAGTAAACTTGTCAAATCGTATTTAGGATAATTTTTAATCGTTATATTAATTTCTCTTGCGAGGTTAGTGCGACTTTATTTTGTTCAGCGCTGTGTATTTTATATTTTTCATTACGATATTCCTGTCGAGTTGGATTTTGGCGCAAATATATACTACCAACCAACAGCTGTTTGTCGGGATTGAAAACGAATTGCCGCGCAGAGTGGCCACGCGGTTAGAGGCGCCATGTCGCGAATTTCGCGGCCTCTCACGCCGAAGGTTCGATTCCGCCCTCTGGCATGGGCGTGTGTGTTGTCCTTAGCGTAAGTTAGTTTAAGTTGGTTTAAAGTAGTGTGTGAGTCTATGGACCTATGATCTCAGCAGTCTGGTCCCTTAGGAATTTACGCACATTTGAACATTTTGAAAACGCACTACATTAAGAAAACTCTATCTTGAACCCCAGTGACTATTATGAAATTATCGGAGCTTTTGAGACTATCTGCAACCTTGGATCAGATGTACATGTTGCTAACTGGAAGACATCTCCTAAAGATGCCATAATACCTCCCTCATATGGAACTTTAAGTTCAAGCCTCCAAAAAGAATATTAACTAAAAAGAGAAGTCAGAGTACAATTACTATTCGAGTGTAACAAAGCTATGGCACTGATATAAGACGTGGTAACAGTATCAGTAAGGAGGGTAAACCCTGGATGGGAGTAAAACCAGCAGAGATACGTAAAGGCGTTAGGGAAAATCAGAAAAAGTCAAAGACGTAACACTCCTCTTACAGAGCCTCTATGGATTAGGCTGAATAGACATTAATTGACATTTATTCTACAAGATGTGCTATTTTAATATAAAGTTGACGGAAACAGTTCAAACAATTAGGAAGTATCTACTATGTTATTCTTTCTAGTTAATTTTGCAATAGGAATTAATATCATGAAACTTCTATGTTATTTTTCATTTGTACCCATCAATTCAAACCAAAATACTTCCAGAAACCGTTATGTCCAGATTACAATTCCAAAAGTTGTTTCCTTCAAAGTAAAGTACGCGGGTAGTTCAGAAAGTAAGATCCTTTTGGTAATAAAATGGTTCAAATGGCTCTGAGCACTATGGGACTTAACTTCTAAGGTCATCAGTCCCCTAGAACTTAGACCTAGTTAAACCTAACTAACCTAAGAACATCACACACACCCATGCCCTAGGCAGGATTTGAACCTGCGACCGTAGCAGTCACGCAGTTCCAGAGTGTTGCGCCTAGAACCGTTCGGCCACCCCGGCCGGCCCGTTTGGTAATAAAAAAAGAATAGAAAACAGATAAAGAAAGCGATTTATTTCACAAAAATCTGTAACTTACACTACTTTTCAAAATAACACCTGTAATTTTCCGGGCATTTCTCATATAATGGTATAAGTTTGTGTATTCTTTCGTCATAGAATGTTTCTGTCAATTGCGCTAAGAAATGTAAGCACCCAATGTGCGCAAAGTTTATGAAACCCCATTTTTCAGTATTAACCTCGTAAATTACTGTTAGGGAAATTTGTGGAATTTCACAAACAATAGCATTAATCTAAAACAACGGTTTCTCTTAATCATTCCTTCGTCCACAGATGAACGTCCGCTTGGTTCTTCGTCATGCACTTGATCACGTCCTTAAATTGTTTGACCCATCTTCTCACCAATGAAGTACTCATTGCATTTTCTCCGTAAACCTCTCATATTTGTCGATAAATGTCACTTTGTTTATCGTTCTTAGCTTTCAGCAAAGTAATCACAGCTCCCAGTTCACAGGCGGCGGTATTTCGGATCAACAATGCCGCTATAAACAGTCACTACGAAGAACACACAACATAGAGCGAGCTCAGAATGGTGTCAGTTAGTTCTCTTTGAACCAGAGAAACTGCTGAGCATGAACTGTGATTGTATCAGTGCTGTGGAGAAAAATCGAAACGCAACTTACTTTGCGAACTACCCCCATATTTATTTTAAATAAAAGTTTTGTAATGTGTTATAAGGGAAGTATAAATATAAATCCAGAAAATGAAAGAAAATTTTAATGAATAAAGTGTAACAAAATGAGCCAAATAACATCTGGGTAACAGATTTTTCTCCATTCTGAAAACTTTTGTTACGTGGAGATAACGGACTTCGGAAGCGGGCGACTTATTCGATCTCACATCTGATCTCCAGAATACTTCTCTAGTGTGACATATCAAAAGCTTCTTTTCTCTTCTTGTCTGAGCTGTTTATCATCCATCTTTCACTCTGTACGTGGCTACATTCCAGAAAAGCACCTCCAGAAGAACTTCTTAAATCTTAAAGTTATACTAGATGTCGCCCGCATCTCGTGGTCGTGCGGTAGCGTTCTCGCTTCCCACGCCCGGGTTTCCGGGTTCGATTCCCGGCGGGGTCAGGGATTTTCTCTGCCTCGTGATGGCTGGGTGTTGTGTGATGTCCTTAGGTTAGTTAGGTTTAAGTAGTTCTAAGTTCTAGGGGACTGATGACCATAGATGTTAAGTCCCATAGTGCTCAGAGCCATTTATACTAAATGTCAACAATATCTTCTTCTTTATGACACGTTTTTCTTCTTACCGCCAGTCTGCATTTTGTATCCTCTCTACTTCCGACAGATATTTTGCCCTAATAGCTAAACTCACCAACTACTTTTGGTGTATCATTTCTTAATCTAATTCCCTCAGCATCGCTTGACTCAGTTAGACTACATTTCATTACCCTGTTTTACTTTACAAATGCTGTAACCACTTTTAGGACACTGTTCTTCCGTATCCTTTGTCATCTATGATAGAATTACTATGGCATCAACAAAGCACAAAGTTTTTTTTTCTTTTCCTATCTGTGTGTGCATGCCATTTCCCTGTTTCTCTTTAGTTTCCTTCGCTGTGAAATATAGAAGTAAAAATTCAAAAGCCATGATCGCTAATTGTAATATTGTTTTTGATGACCGGTTTCGGCAAGTCTAAGATACCAAATGGCTCTGAGCACTATAGGACTTAACTTCTGAGGTCATCAGTCCCCTAGAACTTAAAACTACTTAAACGTAACTAACTTAATAACATCACACACATCCATGCCCTAGGCAGGATTCGAACCTGCGACCGTAGCGGTCGCGTGGTTCCAGACTGTAGCGCCTAGAACCGCTCGGCCACTCTGGCCGGCCGTCTAAGATACCACTATCGAATATTATGCAGATATATCTCAATACATCTCTATCATATGTACAGTATATCGTGTTACGACTTGTCACGACATATTGTATAAGTGAAGGAGACGTGCTGAAGTGTTTTGGATAAGATCCGACAGTGACAACTTAGATATCTCGAAACCAGTCATCAGAAATAACATTATAAATAGGGATCTTGGCTGTTAAAATTGTTTAGTTCACATTACTTTAGATCACCTCCACACTTGAACGATGTCAAGCATGTACAATTTCGTTTATTGTTTTCTCACTGTACAAGCTAAGTGAAGTTTGCAGATACGGTACAAGTATGTCTCGTTCCCTTCCCATCCACTATTTTCTTTCCATGCCCTTCGATGCTCACAACTCAGTCTACTTCCTGTACAAGTTTCGAATAAACCTACACTCCCTGTAATTTATCCCTGCTACCTTCAGACATAAGTAAGTGTATTTCAGAGACCATTTTCAAAAGTTTTCTCAAAATACACAAGTCCGATAAACGAACTTTGGCCTTTCTTCAACATGTCTAAGTCCTAGGGTCACTACTGCCTCGACCATTCCAATACTTCTGTGGAACCTCAATTGATTTTCCACACTGTCGGATTCCACCAGTTGTTCCACTATTCTGTGATTAATTTATGTCATAATTTTGCAACCATGGTTTATTAGACTGGTGGTTTGGTAATTTTCACACCTGTCAACAACTGCCTTTTTTTTTGGCACTGGGATTATTGCATTCATAAGAGACTATTTCGACTTACATTGCGCATAGTGTGGAATAGCTTTATCATGCCTGGCTCTACCAAGGATCTCAGTAATTACTTTAGGATGTGTTTACTTCCAAGGCCACTTTTCTACTTAGGAATTCAGTGCTTAGGCAAATATTTCTCGCAGAATCAAATTTCCGACCTCACTTACTCCTTTATCTCTCGCTATATCTGTCTTTATACATTACAGGGAGCGGATAAAAATATCTAAAGCTCGCGAGAAATACATGCGTCAATATAAATGAATGTTCTGGTCATGCCTGCAGAAGATGCTGTTGTATTTGACGACGAATGGCATTGTTCAGTACTCTCAATACGCTGCAAGTGTCTGTGTAGTTGTGAGTGCACCTAAGTGGATACGCACAAACTGTTGTACTCGTGTGGTGGATGATTCCGTAACCAAGGTAACTGAAGTGTTTGGTGTTTTAAGAGGAACCGTACTGAATATTTACACTGTATACAGGGAAAGCTGGGGAACATTATCCGCAAAGTTACGTAACGGCAGAAAGTGTTTATTGAGTGATCGTGAAAAACAGCCACTGAAAAGGATTATGACGAAAATTAAGAGGCCAACTGCTTCAAAAGTCACTAGAGAACTGAATGTCGCACTCCCGAACCTTGTCAACACCAACGCAACACAAAGGGAGCTCCATAATGTACCGGGTGATCAAAAAGTCAGTATAAATTTTAAAACTTAACAAACCACGGAATAATGTAGATAGAGAGGTAAAAATTGACACACATGCTTGGAATGACATAGGGTCTTATTAGAACCGAAAAAAACAAAGTTCGCAAATAGTCTGACAGATGGCGCTGGACAGCAAAACGTCAGTGACTGCGCATGACAATCGTGTATAAAAAGAGCTGTAATGAGAGAGAGAGCCAGATGCGCCAACAGTCGCAGCATGTTGACGTTACCTGAAAAGGCGCTTTTAATGAAGCTGTATTATCAGAATGGGGAATGTGCTAGTTCAGCGTTACGATCCTATCGCCATAAGAAGGGGATTCGAACGGGTAAAGGTCCGTTGACGAATGCATCTGTGGCGAGAATGATTTCGAGGTTCGAAGCCACGGGTTGTTTAGACGATAGATGCCGTAGTGGCCGACCGAGCACAAGGCGTAATGCTGCTGAGACAGTTCAGGAAGAAATGGAGACTGTAGCGGTTTCATCTATGCACGGGGAAGTCAGCGCTCGTGTAGTCGCACGTCGCACCGGCATTCCACACACTACTCTTGGTTGACACTTAGGCGTACCCTCCGATGCTATCCGTACAAAATCCATCGGTATCATGAACTGTTACCTGGCGATTTAGTGAAGCGGAGGGCATTTGCGATGTGGGTGTTTCAAAAGGTGGCGGAAGGTGAAAACTGGTTGAGTAACGTGTTGTGGACCGACGAAGCTCATAAGCTCCGAGGGTCTGTCAACGCCCACAACTGCAGAATTTGGGTTACCGAAAATCCTAGAACTGTCGTGGAAACTCCATTGCACGACGAGAAAGTCACGGTATAGGTTGGATTTACTACATCTACAGTTATCGGGCCTTTTTTCTTCGAGGAAATGCGTGATTCTTGTTTTGTAACTGCTACTGTGACGGGTGAGAGCCTGGCTGATAAACGCCTGCTGGAACGTACGATGTTTAGGCAGGATGGCGCTCTACCCGATAATGCTAGACGCGTGAAAGATCTCATGCGCGCGTCGTTTTGTGATGATCGTGTGCTCAGCCGCCCCTTTCGAAATGCTTGGCCTCCGAGGTCCCCAGACGTCAGTCCGTGCGATTATTGGCTTTGGTGTTACCTGAAGTCGCAAGTGTATCGTGATCGACCGACATCTCTAGGGATGCTGAAAGACAACATCCGACGCCAGTGCCTCACCATAACTCCGAACATGCTTTACAGTGCTGTTCACAACATTATTCCTCGACTACAGCTATTGTTGAGGAATGATGGTGGACATATTGAGCATTTCCTGTAAAGAACATCATCTTTGGTTTGTCTTACTTTGTTATGCTAATTATTGCTATTCTGATCAGATGAAGCTCCATCTGTCGGACATCTTTTGAACTTCTGTACTTTTTTTTGTTTTTTTGTTCTAATAAAGCCCCATGTCATTCCAAGCATGTGTGTCAATTTGTACCTCTCTATCTACATTATTCCGTGATTTATTCTGTTTTCAAATTTATACTGACTTTTTGATCACCCGATAGAATTTCCGGTGAGCTGTAACTCCAAAACCACACCAGAAGAACGTTGTATCGAAGCCATAAAACCTGGGCCTTGTTACATGGAAGTTCGTCATTTGGTAGGATGGTCACTATTGTTTTCAGCGTCTGGCCGAGTTTACGTCTGTCATACGCCATTCCAAGCCTATGACGCAAAATGCTTGCTGCGAAAGAGTGAAATATGGGTGGGTTTCGATGATGTTTCGTGCAGCAACGTCATAATATTCCGTGGGGCCCACGACTACTCACCTGGGTCGCATTACTGTCAAGGATTAGGTGTCTATTTTGGCTGATCAGGTCCGTCCCACGGTGTATTTGGTCCACAACGATGATGCCGTGCTCAAAGACGACATCGAAGTTCTTCAAATAGCTTGCACCACTCGCTACTGATTATGTGAGCACAAGGATGAATTTTCGCATCTCCCGTGGCCACCACTATCACAAGATCTTAGTTTGTGCTGTAATTTGCAAAGAGCGATGAGTGATACATGTGTGTCTCTACCATCGTTACCTGGTTGGTTCAAATGGCTCTGAGCACTATGGGACTTAACATCTATGGTCATCAGTCCCCTAGAACTTAGAACTACTTAAACCTAACTAACCTAAGGACAGCACACAACACCCAGCCATCACGAGGCAGAGAAAGTCCCTGACCCCGCCGGGAATCGAACCCGGGAACCCGGGCGTGGGAAGCGAGAACGCTACCGCACGACCACGAGATGCGGGCCATCGTTACCTGATATTACCATTATTTATCAGGAAGAGTGGCGTAGAATTCTCCTAAAGCCCACACAGGCCTTGTAATCATCCATTCCAGGATGACTAGTAGGCGTTTTCAATGTCATCGGTTTCCTACATCGTATTAGACATTGGAATGTATGGTGGTTTTTATTTTTCCGTTGTTTTGTCTTCCCTGTGTATACTTCCTTTAAGTTCATTTCTTTTGTATAATCCTTCTATAGACTCCTTCGACTTTTTAACTTTCCCTTCTTTCCCTAGTATGGGCCTGCCGTCTAAGCTCTTGTTACTCATACAGCTGCTCCTCTATTTTTAGAGCATCTCCAATCATGCTATAAGCGGCATCTCTTTCCCAAAGATGTACATATTCCTGCAGCCTTGCATTTAACCCCTAGCCATTGCTGCTTAACCTTTCTGCCTTCTCCACGAATTTAAAATCTTAGATGTGTCTCTCCCCTTTCATGTGCTTCATTTTCTGCATTTATATGTTTCTCTCCTTTCTTCAGTGAAGCACTGTACTACCTGAGCTATGCATGGATTTGTATCAGGTAATGTCATTGTACCTATTTGATGCTCTGTTATTTCATCTCTCAAAGCTCTCTATTCGTTTTCTATTGCATTCCTTTTCGTTGCTTTAGTCGTCGTCTAGTACTCATTCTGCAGCTCCTAAAAACAGCTGTCTCGTTATTCCAATTTATACAGATCCCATCTCTTCAGTTTAATGTCTTTTCGCAATTTCTTCAGTTTTAGTCTGCAGTTCATGACCAGTGAATTCCTATATCACCACCGGGAAATATATTACAGATTAAAATCTTCTTTAGAAGTCTATGTTTTGCGATTAAGTAATACATTTCAAGTCTTCCAGTGTCCCCGGAACTCTTTCATTTATACAAACTCTCAAATGATTCGTAAATCAGGTTTCACCAATGATCAAACTATGCTCTCTGCAGATTTCTCCTGTGCGGCCTTCATTCCTTCCTCCATTCCCTGTTCTCATACTATATTTCCTTCTCTTTCTTTTTTCACTATTGAATTCGAGTCCCCCAATACTAATAAACTTTCCTTACCTGTCTGAGTATTTTTTTTTTTTTGCTTAATTGTACGTTCTTTCAATGTATACATCGCGTGCTCAGCTAGTTAGCGTATAAACATTTACTGATGTGGTCAGAGTTTGCTTCTTCTCTGTCTTGGCTACGACACGCATTCATATTTCCTTAGTCATTGTTATTGTTGTGGTATTCAGTCGGAAGAGGTGTTTGAAGCAGCTCTCCACGCTACTCTGTCCTGTACAAGCCTCGTCATCTCCGAGTGACTATTGCAACCGACATCCCTCTGAATCTGCTTCCTGTTTTAGTGTCTTTTTCTCCCCCTGCGATTTTTACCTCTCCCGCATCTCCCCACTTTCCTCCTGTACTAACCTACTGATCCCTTGATGTCTCAGAACATCTCCCTTCTTCTTCTCTTGTTGTGCCACAAATTTCTTTGCTCACCAGTTCTATTCAGTACCTCCTCATTAGTTACGTAATCTATCTAATCTTCAGCATTCTTCTGTAGCACCACATAAAAGTTTCTATTCTCTTCTTATCTAAACTACTTATCGTCGATATTTCACTTTCATGCGTCGTTACACTATACATAAATACCTTCAGAAAAGACTTCCTGATATTTGAATCTATATCTGATGTTAACAAGTTTCTCTGCTTCACAAACACTTTTCTTGCCATTTCCCGTCTACATTTTACATCCTCTCTACTTTTACCATCATAAGTTGTTTTGCTGTCAAAATAGCAAAACCCATCTACTACTTTAACTTTCTCGTTTCCTAATGTAATTCCCTGAGCATCAGCTGATTTAATTCGACTACATTCGATTATCCTCGTTTTGCTTTTGTGAATGTTCATGTAAATCCTCACTCGCCATTACAACCATTACCCCTTCTGATTTTGTATTATCCTTTACAAACTGTTTCAAAAGCCATGTTGTTGGTGTCACTACACTCCAATGATTGTCACAACATCTAACTTCCATCTACCCATTTCCGTTTTTAAAAAAATTCTGTGACCTACATTCCCTATCGAGAGTTTCATTCCACGTTCCGCCCCGTAGGTTTATCATTTTATTTTCTTGTTGGTGACATCCGTCTGATTAGTTCCCGCTCAGAGATCCGGAAGGGGGACTATTTTACCTCCGGAAGAGAAGAGGAAACTTAAATCGTTAAGCTATAAGAACGAGCTGCATAACCTCAGGGGAAAAAAAAACAGGTGCAGTTTCCCTTTGCTTTCATTCTTCAGAGTGCAAACACAGCACAGAGATGCCGGTTTTAGAACGTTAGAACAGTCAATTCTCTAGACTGTTATCATATAAGGCTGTTGCCTCGTTTCGGGAACAACAGGTTAGTGTGGCTTTTGCAAAGATATCCACCCCTCTGTTGTGGTTACATCTATGGGACGGCTAACTGTACCGTTGAGGCACACGAGCCAACCAAGCTTGCAAGGTCCGTGATTCATAAGGAGAATTTTCCTTGTAACTTCATTCGAATTGATGCTGTGTCCCCTTACTGAATATATGACTTACGAGTAATCAGAACTATTTTTTCTCGCTTACCATGTGTGTACGCCATTGTTCCATGAGTGTAGATAGTTCTACTGTAAGTGCCTCTATACTTCAGGACTTAGAGATCAATTATTTATTGATTGTCAATCGTTACGAACAGAAGGAAAATGAGTATCGTAGTCATTGTTAATGAGCATTTGACCTGGAAATGTCTCAACCGACCTAATGTTTATCTGACTCGTTTCCTTTCGAAAATTGCCTTGGAAGTCGTCGAATCATGCTAACAAACTTGGAACGTCGTAACGATGAAAAAGTCAAAGAGTGTCGTTCATTTCGTACTTCCAATTTATAGTTCTGATGAGAGCCAGTGCAAGCCGATACATTGTGTTTTTTGGCTGTGTCAACTGACAATAAAGTTATTACGATTTAGACTGTGTTTTTTGGCTGTGTCAACTGACAATAAAGTTATTACGATTTAGACTGTGTTTTTTGGCTGTGTCAACTGACAATAAAGTTATTACGATTTAGCCAATTGCATTCTCCAACGTCCTAAGTCTTTCATTCTTGTAAGTGCCATTCTATTTGCTACCGAAAGTCGTAGTGAAATGCTCCTGCTATATATGTAACGGCGTGTCATTCCACTTGGCCCGTGAGATCAGGTAAGCGTGATGCTTGCGAACTGACACAAAACGCACGATTAGTTCAGGATGACAAGTTCAATCAAATGGCAGTAGCAGACAATTTGTATCGCTTAGTAACAGTCTATCCCATTTTATATTATAACGAATAAGCGGCCGACACAAATATTATAACGATACCGCCTCTAGTTAAACAGAACTACACTACTGGCCATTAAAATTGCTACACCACGAAGATGGCGTGCTACAGACGCGCCATTTAACCGACAGGAAGAAGATGCTGTGATATGCAAATGATTAGCTTTTCAGAGCATTCACACAACGTTGGCGCCGGTGGCGACACCTACAACGTGCAGATGTGAGGAAAGCTTCCAACCGATTTCTCGTACATATACAGCAGTTGACAGGCGTTGCCTGGTGAAACGTTGTTGTGATGCCTCATATAAGGAGGAGAAATTCGCACCATCACGTTTCCGACTTCAATAGAGGTCGGATTATAGCCTATCGCGATTGCGATTTATCGTATCGCGACATTGCTGCTCACGTTGGTTGAAATCCAATGACTGTTAGCAGAATATGGAATCGGTGGGTTCAGGAGGGTAATACGGAACGCCGTGCTGGATCCCCAACGGCCTCGTATCACTAGCAGTCGAGATGGCACCCATCTTATCCACTTGGCTATAACGGATCGTGCAGCCACGTCTCGATCCCTGAGTCAACAGATGGTGACGTTTGCAAGACAACAACCATCTGCACGAACAGTTCGACGACGTTTGCAGCAGCATGGACTATCAGCTCGGAGACCGGGGCTGCGGTTACCCTTGACGCTGCATCACAGACAGGAGCGCCTGCGATGGTGTACTCAACGACGAACCTGGGTGCACGAATGGGAAACCGTCATTTTTTCGGATGAATCCAGGTTCTGTTTACAGCATCATGACGGTCGTATCCGTGTTTGGCGACATCGCGGTGAACGCACATTGGAAGCGTGTATTCGTCATCGCCATACTGGCGTATCACCCGGCGTGATGGTATGGCGTGCCATTGGTTACACGTCTCGGTCACCTCTAGTTCGCATTGACAGCACTTTGAACAGTGGACGTTACATTTCAGATGTGTTACGACCCGTGGCTCTACCCTTCATTCGATCCCTGCGAAACCCTAAATTTCAGCAGGTTAATTCACGACCGCATGTTGCAGGTCCTGTAACGCCCTTTCTGGATAGAGAAAATGTTCGACTGCTGCCCTGGCCATCACATTCTCCAGATCTCTCACCAACTGAAAACGTCTGGTCAATGGTGGCCGAGCAACTGGCTCGTCACAATACGCCAGTCACTGTTCTTGATGAACTGTGGTATCGTGTTGAAGCTGCATGGGCAGCTGTACCTATACACGCCATCCAAGCTTTGTTTAACGTAATACCCAGGCGTATGAAGGCCGTTATTACGGCCAGAGGTGGTTGTCTGGGCACTGATTTATCAGGATCTATGCAGCCAAATTGAGTGAAAATGTAATCTCATGTCAGTTCTAGTATAATATATTTGTTCAATGAATACCCGTTTATCATCTGCATTTCTTCTTCGCGTAGCCATTTTAATGGCCAATAGTGTAATAAAAATTGCAGCAGAGAGCATTGCAATCATGGCTGCACTTTGACACAGGGCTTGTCAGGAATGAAAGAATTTTACAAGCTGTGACATTCCCCTAAAATTATCAGAAAGCGATCCTGAGTGCAAATGAAGCGATATCAACACGTGGAACAAAAGAGCTTTCGAGCGAAAAGTGGAAACACACCTGTGGACAAGAAGAGGTAAAACGTGGAGTACAAGTGGTCTTTTGCAACTGCGTGATTCAAATCCATAACATTCCTAAAAGAGTTTGGATAAAATGACAGATGAAACCAATGTAAGACCAGTTTAAATTTATTCCACCCTGACGTATTTTGCCACACACAAGACCCACGTCGTGTAAACGACGTAAACCTTTCACTTTCTTAACTGGTGTCATCCTTATGCTAACCTCTTCATATCAGAGTAGCACACCAAACCTTGCGCATTACTTGTTGGCAAAGTCTGTCTTACATAAATTCCACCCTATGTGACACACTCGTCTGCGACGGAAATTATTCCCTGATGTCTTCACACATTGAGCGCCTCAGTAGCTAGTTAGTTACATGTTCCTTAGATCATTTAAACGATTCTTTTCTCCAAATGATGTGGAGTGAGTCAGTTTACATGATATGTATGCAAGATTAGTGTTAAGTGACAGCTTTAATAGTGGTTAACAAAGGTGCTTTTTCCCTCCAGTGTTTCAGATATGTACATCACTGTACTTCTCAGATTGTAATGAATTACTTACGAAGAATTACATTTGCGAAAGAATGTATTGCGACGGTGCAGTTAAAATGCCTAGCTCTTTGAGGAGGTACCTACATGACGTCCGTGGGTGAATACAGCACATTTTTCTTATTGCGCGCTTTTATGCAATCAATACTTTCTATGCGATGAGTTACCTCAGAAAATTATTCCGTACGACATTGTTGAATGTTCATAGACAAAATATGTCAGGAGGTTGATACATTTGTTTCCAAGATTAGCAATTTTATACGAAGAGCAAAAGTAGCTGAACTCAGTTCTTTGATAAGTCGATAATATGTTTCTTCCAATACAAGTTTTCATCAGTATGTACACTCAAAAATCTGGAGCATTCTACCGTACTTACCGGCTCACTTACTAACTGACTGTGCTACATCAGTTGTTGCTAACACACTATTTGTTGTACAGAACTAAATGTAGTGTTTTCTTCAGAATTTATGGATAATACATGAAGCAGATTCAGAAGGATGTAGGTTGCAGTAGGTACTGGGAGATGAAGAAACTTCCACGGGATATAGTAGCATTGAGGGCTGCATCAAACCAGTCTCTGGACTGAAGACCACGACTACAACAACACATGGATAATCCGTTTTCAGGGAACCATTTAATAATTCTTTGGAGAATATAATCTAATATCTATTCCGTTGCTTTCTCTCTAATGGGGTTTATTACATCAGTAGTATCGTCTGGAAAAAGTACCGATGGTTTGCGTCGCTGCCTTTGGTGCAGAAGGTTCCGGGTTAGATTCTCGGTACATCCTAGGATTTTTCCGACGTATGGAGGTTTTAGCGATTTTCCTTCACACTGTCTCTCAAAAGTCGGATTCTCTTGTTTTGCTTCATTTCACGTAGTCTTAGCTCCATATGATGCTCTGTTCCGCCGGCCGAAGTGGCCGTGCGGTTATAGGCGCTGCAGTCTGGAACCGCGAGGCCGCTACGGTCGCAGGTTCGAATCCTGCCTCGGGCATGGATGTGTGTGATGTCCTTAGGTTAGTTAATGACCTCAGAAGTTGAGTCCCATAGTGCTCAGAGCCATTTGCTCTGTTCCAGGGTGCCGCTCTCAGAGATTACTAAAAACCAAAGCCTGTGGTCATAATAAGAGATTACTTTTGGCCCGAACTCTTCTTCTTGCCTGTACTAGTCTGCTTCTCCTATACTCCTTGGTTGGCCTGTCGTGGGTTTGTTTCCATGATAGCAGAATTCCTTCTCTTCGTCTGTACGTACTCCTCGACTCTGATGTTAAGTGTATTGCTAATTTCATATCTGCTATTTCTCAATAACTTCATCTTCCTTTGCTTTACTCTCAGTGCATGATTTGTGAACAGAAGCCTTTGGATCCATTCAGTATGCTAGTTCATTCTTCTTCAGATTCAGAAGACGACAAAAACATTTTCATTCGGCATATAAAGAAGGTCAGCATCGGTCGTATTGCCATCTGTCCTTTTTATAGCATTGGAGATCTAGATTATCTACCATGAGTGCCTTATAGGTAGTCATGTAGACTGACTAATTATACTGAAAAACCAAAGAGACTGGTACACCTGCCTAATACCGTGCAGGGCCCCCGCGAGCACGCAGAAGTGCCGCAAAACGATGTATCACGGACTCGACTAATGTCTGAAGTAGCGCTGGAGCGACACCATGAATCCTTCAGGGCTGCCCATAAATCCGTAAGAGTATGAGAGGTTGGAGATATCTTCTGAACAGAAAGTTGCAAGGCATCCCAGATATGCTCAATAATGTTCATGTCTGGGGAGTTTGGTGACCAACGGAAGTGCTTAAACTCAGAGTAGTGTTCCTGTAGCCACTGAACGCTGGGGGTGTCGCATTGTCCCGCTGGAATTGCCCAAGTCCGTCGGAATGCACAATGGACATGAATGGATGCAGATGATCAAACAGCACGCTTACGTATGTGTTACCTATCAGAGTCGTATCTAGACGTCCCAGACCTCTCCAACTGCACATGTCCCACACCATTACAGAGCCTCCATCAGCTTGAAGATTCCCCTGCTGACATGCAGGGTCCATGGATTCATGAGATTGTCTCCATACCTGTACAAGACCATCCGCTCAATACAATTTTCAACAAGACTCGTCCCACCAGGCAACATGTTTCCAGTCATCAACAGTCCACCGCCGATGTTGACGGGCCCAGGCGAGGCGTAAAGCTTTATGTCGAGCAGTCATCAAGGGTACACAAGAGGGCATTCGGCTCCGAAAGCCCATATCGATGTAGTTTCGTTGAATGGTTCGTACGCTAATGCTCCATCATGGGCCAGTATTGAAATCAGTTGAAATCTACAGCAATTTGTGTAAGAGTTGCACTTCTGTCACGTTGAACGATTCTCTTCAGTCGTCGTTTGTCCCGTTCTTGCAGGATGTCGGAGATTTGATGTTTTCCGGGTTCATGATATTCACGGTACAGTCGTGAAATAGTCGCAACGGGAAAATCCCCATTTCATCGCTGCTTCGGAAATGCTGTCACATCGAACGTGCGCCGACTGTAACACCACGTTCAAACTCTCTTAAATCTCGAATAATCTGCCATTGTAGCAGCAGTAACCGATCTAACAACTGCGCCAGACACTTGTGTTACGTCTGCGTTGCCTAGCGCAGCACCGTCTTCTGCCTGTTTACGAATCTCTGTACTTGATTATGCGTGGCTATACCAGTGTCTTTGGCCCTTCAGTGTTTAAAGGCACACTACAATGAACGAGGCGTGTTTTTTTACTAAGTACGGTTTTGAAATTTAAAAAAAAAGACGTGCTAAAATATGTAAATAATTTTATTTTTACATGAAAGCCTGTACCTTAATCTACGCACTGACGCCATTACAGTCTGATTCTTCCTCGTTTACGTTGTGCTGAGTGTTTAAGATGCCTCTGATAATCGTGAGTCCCGCCGACTGTGAAGTACGGGCTGTTATAACATTTGTTAGTGCTAAAGGCCTAAAAGCGATCGATATTCATCGCGAGATCTGTGCAGTTTACGGAGAAAACATTAGGAGTAATGGAATGGTAAGAAAGTGGGTGGTAGCATTTAAATACGGCCGCACAGATGTGCATGATGAACAACGGAGTGGGCGTCCTTCGGTTGTTAGTGAAAGTTTGACGCAGGAAGTGGACAATAAGGTGAGAGAAAACAGATGCTTCGAGATTTCCTCCTTGCGGGATGACTTTCCTAACGTTTCTCGTAGTGTTTTGTATGGCATTGTGAACGAGCACTTGAATTACCGAAAATTGTGCGCACATTGGGTACCGAAAATGTTGACAGATGTGCACAAAAGCAAATCTTTAGACAGTGCATTGACTTTCCTTGAGCGGTACCACAACGACGGTGATGATTTCTTAAGCCAAATTGTTACGGGCGATGAAACATGGGTGGCCTACGTCACACCAGAATCAAAGCAACAGTCCATGGAAGTTGAGCAAGGGCATCGTTTTGTTGCATAACAATGCCCGCCCGCATGTAGCGAATCACATCTTTTCGATGGGAAACTCTAGATCATCCTCTGTACAGCCCCGATCTTGCGCCCAGTGACTACTATCTGTCCCTGCACTTGAAGAAACACCTGGGCGGTCAACGTCTTCAAGACGATGATGAAGTCAAAACAGTGGTAATGCAGTGGTTAACAAGTCAGGCGGCAGTATTCTATGAGGAGGGTATTCAGAAACTGGTACAACGTTATGACATGTGCCTCAGTATTGACGGAAATTATGAAGAAAAGTAGATTAAGGTACAGACTTTCAAGTACAAATAAAATTATTGAGATATCTTAGCACGTCTTTTTTTAAATTTCAGAACGGTAGTTACTTAAAAAACACCCCTCGTATCTCAGGTGTGTAAAGCGTCACTCCATCTGAGTTCCATTACACTTGTACATGTCTGAGTTAGAATGAAAAATGTGTCGTTATAATTACGTTCATTATTTTTTGTATTTTTTATTTCTTTTTCGGCATAGCATAAAAGTGTTGTTATAATTACGTTCAGTGTAGATGACAACTTATGACGCATTGACCATTGTTGCACCGTCAGACTAAATGCAGTGAAACAGACAAATGTCATTATGATCGACACTGACCTTATTTTTGTCCTGGATTACATCACGACCATGGGGCGCAATCATTTCCATCGAATCGAACATGATGACCATTGTCACTGATATCAATCCCCCTTAATTTTTAATACTATTTTTAAACATTATTTTGTATTTTTTATTTCTTTTTCGGCATAGCATAAAAGTCGAGCAGAGAAATAGATATCTGAGCATGTTCTATATTAACGCACTATCCTTGGAGCTTAATTTTTCTGAGTTTTTCTGAGTTTTTCTGAGAGACTTTTCTAACGAACATTTTATGTTGATCGAAATATTCTTTCATAGTGCTTTGCAACTACCTTTGTGTAACTCTCACGAAACCTGCCGGACAGAATAACAGTGCAGTCTCACTAAAATATTTTTGTTCCAGCTCTGTTCTGCCCATCTACCGAGTGTCGTACCTGTGGTATAATATGATGGGCCTAGTGATCACGCTGGCGGCTGCGGTGGCCATCAGCCTGGTCACCGGGAAAAGGGACCTCGCCTCCGTGGACAGGAGTCTGGTGACGCCTCTGATGCGGTGGGTGCTGCCCAAGGGCCGGAGGGCGTCCGCCACCAGGGTGGACCGCGTCCGTAGCAGCATCTCCACGTACGAAGGCTACAAGGTGAGCCAGCACCAGTGGTCGGACAGCAAGTGCGTCGCGGTAACTCCAAATGGAGCAAGATGCAGGGGATGCACAAAAATAAAGAAACACCAAAAATACATCACCACGCCTAATACGGTGCAGGATACCCTTTGGAGTTGAAAACAGTTTCCTGTCGCATTTCCATGGATAAATACAGTTCCTTTATAGTTTTGTGTGTGTTAGAGGACGATCAGTTTTGCTTTAGGATAGATAAAGGCACCGGAGAGGCATTTCTGTGATTGATAATGGAAGCAATATGCATCGACAGCAACTGACAGAATTAGATCACCACATAAATTTACGAGACAAATGTAGTTTGGATTATTTGTCTGCACCCAGTAGAAGCATCGACGGTATTTGACACAAATACATCCCAATGGTAACTGTATACGAAGCAACATAAACCACGGTCATTGGATCGGGCTGAATAGAAAACATAGCGAAGATCGTGGTATAAATTCGATACAGTGCCTGATACCTGTTGAAGACTACATCCATAACCAAACTGCATGAAGTATGTGTAGGATATGACAACGAATACAACTCTTCCTATGAAACTTGCTGGCAGATTAAAACTGTGTGCCGAACCGAGACTCGAACTCGGGACCTTTGCCTTTTGCGGGCAAGTGCTCTACCCACTGAGCTACCCAAGCACGACTCACGCCCCGTCCTCACAATTTTACATCCTTTCTTTCAGGAGTACTATTTCTGCAATTTTCGCAGGAGAGCTTCTGTAAAGTTTGGAAGGTAGGAGACTAGGCACTGGCGGAAGTAAAGCTGTGAGGGCGGGGCGTGAGTCGTGCTTGGATAGCTCAGTTGGTAGAGCACTTGCCCGCGAAAGGCAAAGGTCCCGAGTTCGAGTCTCGGCCCGGCACACAGTTTTAATCTGCCATGAAGTTTCATATCAGCGCACACTCCGCTGCAGAGTGAAAATCTCATTCTGGAAACAACTATTCCTACATAAAACAGTTAGGTTAATAAAAAAGAAACCATCATGCCACAAAATACACTACAAAAAGTCATATGTGCTAATCATGCGGTACTCGAGGTTTACGTATGAGCATATCCTTCCTAGAAATATTGGTGAAGTCAGAAACTTGTGGTGCACAAACCGCCAATCTGCCGTAACAGCAATCACAATACATTCGTGTGTGCGTCAGATGCTCTCATTGAATAAAAGACTAAGTCAGACATTGAACAGTACTTAATTACAATAAATAGCCTAAGAAGGTCCTCTTCATAAGAGCGCGTCACCCGTACCAAGAATTAAAATGTACTATCGTAAGAATTAACCGAGGCTCCTGCGTCAGTTCTCCTACCCCTCGTGACCCATCTTCTGGCTGTTAGAAAAGCGCTTCTTCGAACCACGACTGTAACCGCGAGCTGTTGTCGTAATGTCATTTCTACGGTGTTCTTTTGTACAGCAGCATCCTAAAGAAACGACTACTACCGAACAAACGGCTGTCTCTAACGTGGATTGCGTAGAAGCAGTGATCGTCATACAGCTCCCGTCTGCACAACTCCTCCTTCACGTTCAACAACAGATTTCTTACTACATGTGTTTACATTATTGTAGGCTCTCAAAGACAGGCGAGCGGACGAAGAACAAATATTCTATTTTACCGAAGCCTTCTGATTTTTGCCGATTTTGCCGACTGCGGACTGTAACGAGAGACTGCAGTGGTGGAAACAATCAATCAAGCAGAGGGGTATTTACTTGTCCCTCCAGCCAATAGTTTATCTGCTCCCAAATTTCGATTGGTGCAATGTGCTGTGTAACTAAAGTATTCGCGAATAAACCTTGCGAGGCTCATTAATAATATTTCAGGGTTTATCAGCTATTGTAGTTATAGACAGTTATCTTCTGGTTATTTACGTTAAATTCTCATATGAACACACATACAGGCTACCATTGGTCACCGGCCGCGTTTCTCAGACGCCTTGCGTCGTAAGGCCACCGAAAGTAGGTTTTACGCGTGTAGAAGCTAACCTACCTATCAAGTAGAAATTTATTGCCGGCCGAAGTGGCCGTGCGGTTAAAGGCGCTGCAGTCTGGAACCGCAAGACCGCTACGGTCCTGCCTCGGGCATGGATGTTTGTGATGTCCTTAGGTTAGTTAGGTTTAACTAGTTCTAAGTTCTAGGGGACTAATGACCTCAGCAGTTGAGTCCCATAGTGCTCAGAGCCATGAACCATTTTTTTAGAAATTTATTGAATATGCATAGAAAGAATTGCGTAAGGCAGTTTTCAGGGGAAGCGAGAGATGGGGGGAGGGGGGCGCAGTTTTTCCTGTTCTTGAAGGAACGCAGTTTCCTAAGGTAATATTATGTTTAGAATAATGTCTGGCTAGCAGACGTTTTAAACTGATTTCATCTATTGGTTCCTTAAAGTAAATTATTATAATACTTGTTCTAAAATTACAACTGTAATATGCAAAAACTCCCCCATAAAGATTTGCAGACGCTGTTGTCTTGACTACCATGACAAAAAAGACCATTCGTCTTTCTCAACATTTGCGATTGGAATAATATGAACTGATTTTGTTGAATAATATTGACATAATTAATACCAATGAAGATGCAATAATATGAAATATTATCTCCGGAAATCTGGAAGAAATTCTGATCCAGCGACGAATCGAATGTCAAGATCAATGAGAATCTGTGGTAGAATTCGACTTGAAACCAAATTTTTGATAAACCATTAATCCACCTGAGTACGCGGTCAACATTTATTGCCAGTGATTTTGATTTCTGAACGCATTCTACATCTACATCTACATCCATACTCCGCAAGCCACCTGACGGTGTGTGGAGGAGGGTACCCTGAGTACCTCTATCGGTTCTCCCTTCCATTACAGTCTCGTATTGCTCGTGGAAAGAAGGATTGTCGATATGCTTCTGTGGGCTCTAATCTCTCTGATTTTATCCTCATGGTCTCTTCGCGAGATATACGTACGAGGGAGCAATATACTGCTTGACTCTTCGGTCAAGGTATGTTCTCGAAACTTCAACAAAAGCCCGTACCGAGCTACTGAGGGTCTCTCCCGCAGAGTCTTCCATTGGAGTTTATCATCTCCGCAACGCTTTCGCGATTACTAAATGATCCTGTAACGAAGCGCGCTGCTCTCCGTTGGATCTTCTCTATCTCTTCTGTCAACCCTATCTGGTACGGATCCCACACTGCTGAGCAGTATTCAAGCAGTGGGCGAACAAGCGTACTGTAACCCACTTCGTTTGTTTTCGGATTGCATTTCCTTAGGATTCTTCCAATGAATCTCAGTCTGGCATCTGCTTTACCGACGATCAACTTTATATGATCATTCCATTTTAAATCACTCCTAATGCGTACTCCCAGATAATTTATGGAATTAACTGCTTCCAGTTGCTGACCTGCTATTTTGTAGCTAAATGATAAGGGATCTATGTATCCTTGGATTTAATTCATGCATAACTCTTATGGCTAGTTAATTCACGGTTTTTCACCTTCTTCACTCTCCCACTGGGTCTGTTCCCACACACCCCTAGGGATAATGTCTGTTAAGAGTGTGCCGAAGTCGTTGACAGAAGTATCAATTACACTGAAAAGTAGAGACACGTCTAAAGACGTGCTCATTTAGCCTAATGAAAAAGGCAGGTGTTAGCGAAAAGCAAGGTATGTGTGCCCCAATCACCTATGCATAAATTTATATTAGTTATAGTGCACTCATTTTTGATTTGTATAAGATCCGTCACAAAAGTAAAAGCTCACACACCTCCGCCTAATGATTGCTGTCACTTCAAGATATACTTCAGTGGAAATGCGACATTTCGGACGCTTCAGTTCCTTTTCAAAGTGTTTAAAAATACATCCCTGGTGCCTTTAATCTAAATTTAGCATGAATGTAGTAGTTTGACAAATACCGTCTCCATTAAGAAATCCATTATGTTTGGTGATGGACGACCAAATGTGAGTTTTGAGGAAAACAGTGTGTCCTTCATATCAAGTTGTTTACACATTTCCTGCTCTGTAATCCATTGATATCTGCTTTTCTGAATTATACATATAACATTGATACCGCCTCATCAGCATAGTACGAAAATCGGAACTGAGAGGGGAATCACGCAAGACGTTCCTGTATTATCAGATCTATAGGCAGCAGCTGTAGAAAATTTTTGATTATAAGAAACAAAGATTTTTAATTTCATAGTGTCTTCATTTTGTTAGTTTATTTTCCTTCTGTGCTTTGTTTGACAGGCAAAGTTTTCGTTTATATCCAGTACACTATGCACCTTTGCAGTAACTACAGGAAGCCAGAATAAATTTATCAGGATGAATTTATCATTGTAGCAACAAACTAAACATCGAAAAATTTTCACTCCTTGAACTCTGTAACTTTGGGCAAGGCAGCACATTAATGGAAGTGCGTTTCATATCGTGTTTACTCGCTGCAGAAGAAGTGGGTGAGACACTATGCAGATAGTAAACTTGGAAGTTTCGGCGTACTAACGTGTAACCGAACTATAAACTGACAATATCGGAGCAATATCGGGTCCCTCTACTTCAGTAGTCCAGCAGCTCAAGAAAAACTATATCATGAATTTTCTCCCATATCTAAAAGTTTTTTGTTTAGAATGTCTTTCTTCTTGTATACAAGCTTTTTTCCTGTATTTATACATGCTGCTTCTGTTTTCCGCTACACAATCTTTACACAGTGAATTCTGTATCCCTCTTTAAAGTTAATGTAGTTAGCAATCAGATCAAACGGGCATTACTTTTTGTTGATTTTATGTGTGCAATCATTTTGAAAACTTTCATTTTCACGTTTTTGATGTGGTACTCTACTTTCATTGCCTGGCTAGACGCTAATGACTTAATTTCGTTCATCATATTACATGTTTCCGGAAAGCCTGCAACTGTGTGTGTCATTTATAATTTAAATAATGAAAACTGTACCAGTTACTTATTTTTTCCTACTTTGCACAAAACGTTTCGAGAATTTATTCTCACTTTCGAGTGCATTTGCTTACATGAATATTCATGTGTGCTTTTGTGACTCTCTTCCGTATTTTCGTAGCATATTCTGTAAACAAACTGTGAAAGTGATGATATCGGTGTGTGTGTGTGATATTCTGCATATAGCAGTAGGGGAAGCCAGTGGTGAAAGGGGTGAGAAATCAATTTCCTGGGGCCCTTTATTGCCCAGTTATCGTTATTCCGCTGTGTTTTGGTCTCCAGACACCGTTTCCACAAGCGTCTGCGAAAGTACTGAACTCTGTCCTTTACGTAGCAACACTCTGTAAATATCACCGCCGGCCGAAGTGGCCGTGCGGTTAAAGGCGCTGCAGTCTGGAACCGCAAGACCGCTACGGTCGCAGGTTCGAATCCTGCCTCGGGCATGGATGTTTGTGGTGTCCTTAGGTTAGTTAGGTTTAACTAGTTCTAAGTTCTAGGGGACTAATGACCTCAGCAGTTGAGTCCCATAGTGCTCAGAGCCATTTGAACCATTTGAACCACGCCATCAACAGGTAGCAGCCACTACAGTACGGTGCATCCCGGCGCGTAAGTCCCGTTTTTCCACTTGCAGTTTTGATGATCTTACCTACGCGCTTTACGCACTACTGTGCATTTTTTCTGCAACCTACGTCTTGTTTCAAAGTAGATGTTTTCACGTAAACACTCTTGTTTCCTTTCGGTGTTGAGTTCATTCGTTGAAGTTCACCCATCTGGTGACGATTCTTTCTGTTCCTTTATTTATTGATCTGTTGATGCTCGCCGGCCGGGATGGCCGAGCGATTCTAGGCGCTACAGTCTGGAACCGCGCGACCGCTAGGACCGCAGGTTCGAATCCTCCCTCGGGCATGGATGTCTGTGATGTCCTTAGGTTAGTTAGGTTTAAGTAGTTCTAAGTTCTAGGGGACTGATGACCTCAGAAGTAAGTCCCGTTGTGCTCGGAGCCATTTTGTTGTTGTTGTTGTTGATGCTCTGTTCGGATTCATATTCTTCTTTTTACATAATTATAAGACTTGACAATCACAGATAAAATTGTATTTCTTGTCCTTTTTATGTCTGGACACCATCTCAATAATAACTATAAAGTATCATAGTGGTGGCGACCCTAATAGCAATTAATTTTTCATATCATTGTTTTCTGTCATTTATATAAAATACATTGTTATTTGTAATCGCGACATTAAGGTGTTTTGGGAAGATGGCACATAGTTTCAACAACTCTTTCAACTACCAGAGCAAACTCAGCAATCATTAAAGTAAATAATTCGACTGAAATGTCCTGTTCCCCGAAGCACAAGCAATAGGCGAGGACCCTGACGAGTTCAGGATCTCATGAAATAGCATTTTTAGCGGGCGCCGCAGTTGATATTTCAGTTAGCCTCTTCATGTCTGTGACTGACACTTTACTTGCTCTGGGGTGATAGAATTAGCTTCAGTACACCAACGGAGCCCCTGATGAGAATGTGGTGTTGTCCACAGCACACCTGGCTTCTGCTGAGATTCACATGAGTTGTCGGGACAGCCTTTCCTGAGGTCTCATGTGAATTTCCCTCAGTACGTAAATACAAGCTACGTGAAAAAGCCCATTCATAAATCTATGAAGTATCTTACTGACATCAAAACCGTATAGGACCTAAGGTACTTCCTAGTATAATTCCTGCCTACATTGTGACTTCATGGTGTCGTACATAGCGCGCTGCTGGCGAGACGTCATGTACGAGCAAAACCATTGCACTGCACTTGGAAAGAAATTTAGGCTGCTATGTAAGGCAAGTAAAATGTCGTAGTCCGTTGTGTCAAAGCTTTGTTAAAGTCTAAGATGCAGATGATAGTTGCCTCTTGTGTGCCCATGGCAAGCTTAAAGTCATTTGTTATCTTTATTAAGACAGACTTTGTGCTGCGATGTTTGCGGAACCTGATTGGTATTCGTCTAGCAGGTTGTACATAGTTAGGCAGTTTGTTAGATGGTCATGGACTATATATTCTAAGGTCCTGGACACTGCCGGAAGAATGCACATTGACGGCAATCAGAGAGGGCTGTGTCAACGTTCTTTTTAGATAGTGGGTTGAATAATCCCTGTTCCCAGATAGCAGGGGAAACACTTGTGGTTAACAAATGGTCGTCGATATCTGTTATAGTGGGCAGTAGTGAATCAGCAACTAGCTTTAACATTCGGACTCCGACGCCGTTATGTCCGATAGGTGCTGATATGGTATAGAGAATGGCTGTTTTTTAGAAGTACTGCTACTAATATTCCTAGACAGAATTTTCTTGGCCACAATCGTTTAAGCCTCTGAAATAATCAATGGGTCTTTGTTTCGTTTGTGGTTCAATTGTAGTTATAGGTAATCTGAAGTACCGGTTCAGTCTTTCGGCGGCGACAGTGGGAGTAGCTGGAGTTTTCACGTTGTCTATACCAAGAGCAAGCGGTTATTCTGTAGGATGGCTAGTCTATTTCTGTTGCTTAATGTATGTGCATGCGTCAGTTTTTTTTATCACAGCATGATTGAGTCTGTTCCGTTTGGAATACGGTTTTCAGGCGTGGGGCGTAGATCGTATGCCCGCTGTGCAGCGTGTCTGAAGTTCATAAGCTATTTTAGCTCTTCACTGAGCCAAGGTGCAAGTTTCCTTCTTACTTTTTCGGTCTTTAGGGAAGCATAATTGTCGTATAGTAACGTGAGTTTGTTAGTAAACCCATTAAGGTTTTCGTTTACGTCCTATAAATGAATAGAAGATGTCCCTTAAACTATTTCTTGCATCTCAATGGCAAGTTCTTATAAATTAATGCGTTTCTAATCTCAGTATGTAGTCAGTTAAGGTTCCTTTCTTGGATATTCTAGCAAATGCGTCACGAAAATTATTTCATAGGTGGGCAAGCCAGGTGCAGATATTTGAGAGGTACGAATAACTCTGGGGATTTCGTTGCAAATATATCTGTGAGAGTGTAACTGCTGTTCGTATGATGGATAAAAGCAAGCTGAAGTAGCGAAATGTTTGAACAAGAAAGCATCCACTTCAATTTCACACTGCAATGGCTGTTGTACAGGAAATTTATGTGTCACGAGCTAAAGCTATAACGTCCGGCACCATAAACTCACGGTTGAGGCTGTTAGCATCAGTCGTCCCCCAGGGTTCGGTATTAGCCCTTATTTTGGTTGTTCATAAATGGTGTGTAATCAATTTTGTCCTACTGCTAAAACCATATCTATGGTGATGTCTTCCAGTCGTAGCTAAGTGAAAAACCAATAAATCTGAACACAGCTATCGAGAATCTCAGTACCGACCTCTGTGCACTATCAAAATAGGCGCAGGATATAAGATTAAGGCTCAACCGATCTAAAATCCCCAAGCGGTACTGGTTGGACATTCTAGACTCATTAGCCGGATAGACCGCGAATCTCTACCATCTTTAAAGCTAAATGGGGCAAATATCGATCTCTCTCCTTCAGCATAGCAGCAGATTAACAGTAGATGAATATCTAATCAGGATTGACCACGTATATGCAGTGTGGAAGAAGGCATCAGCATTTCTCAATGCCCAACAAAAAAAGGTCGATTCTGTATTGACGTGAAAAGGAAATTTGTAATAAAAGTTGTACTTCTAATTATTGATTATAGCGATGTTATTCTGCAAGGCTTTCACAGGGGAAATCAAGGCGCCTGGAACTAGTTAAATCTTTGATGTTCCACTCGTTGATCACATTTCATCATCATATGCACAGCTATCCTGGATGCGTGCAGACAAGCGCAGAGATTTCCGTACCCTCTGTCTTCTCAGCGTTCACTGTCTCTCATATGTCTCCTCGAATTTATGAGTGTTGTCTCAACAACATGGCAGAAACACCCATTCTCATCTCAGTGGAACCCTCACTATCCCGCTTCAGCGTTCGTACTCTTTCTCGAAGTCCTTCTTAGTAGCAGGAACCACACTCTGGAATAATCTCCTGTATTATATTGCAGAACTGAATAACTTCTCCGCTTCAGGAAACAGTTAATGACGTGTCTACTAAAGCAACAATAACGATTATGCACTCGTTAGCTTTGTACATCCTTCTTTCCAGCCAGATTTTCCTCGTTTCCCAGTATCCTTAGCTGGTGCAGTCTCCTTAAATTTTCTTTCTCTAGAACTCACTACATCAGAAAACATCTATCTTATACACGTATAAATTCTTTTCCCATCGATCACTGTCACTATCATTATCATTATTATTATTATTGTCATTACTATTATCACTATTAGTGGCAGCTGCATTAGTACTAATACTGCCAGTATTAACTTTATTAGGTCAATGAATTTTGTACCCTCATTGGCACTTCAGGTAGCCGGATCATTTTGACGATACCGTTTGTCACATTAAAATCGTTATCCCTTAGGGAGCTATGAGGCAAAAAGGGTAGAAAGGTTATATGTATGAAACTGTAGCCCGATATAAAGGAGAGGCTGATGATCCTATGACCGTCTTATACGACTGGCTCGAAATCTGAATAGATATCATCTTTCAGATGTATAAACACGTCTGTCAACTTTCGTTCATGTCACAGAACTCCTTCTTGGTGTTGCGATTTTCTTTATCGTCAGTGTATGTTCTACACAGAACTAGATGAGATAGTGCCCACTTAGATGCTTACACTGCTTCATTGTGTGCGTGGTGCACTGGTAAAACAGTAATTAATTTTGTGGAGTTCTTGATGGATGCCTTCCACATGGCAGTATCAACATAACTTGTGTGTTCTGTTTGTTGCAGGCTGTCAAGATGCAAATGGTATTCACAGACGAACAAAAGACGAAGGAGGAGCTGTGATGCAGCGACAACTAAGACACACTGTGTGTGAAAATGTTGGAGGTCTCTCTGATAGCACAAGTGTCATCAAGCACGGGACTGTTCAAGCCATCAGCAAAACCAATAAACAACACATTCTCGTGGACCTACAAGCGGAATATGTGCAACACGATTCTACGCCCGGAACATTAAAATTCGGCGTTTCAAGAGTTGATGTTTCTCAGATTGAGAACCAATTGACTACTGTACAGAAAGTTTGATATACTGTTTTTTAATGCATTATGTGAAATATCCATACCTAAATAAAGAATTGTTGATTTCTATTGTGGTAATGATAAAAAAAATTATACATCACACTGAAAAATATCTGATATGCTGTGTGAGCGGATTGCAAGTTCTCTCATTACACTGACAGTATATTCTAATTTATCGCCTTCCATAACTGCATAAAGTCATTGCTTTCCATTTTATCCATCTTCCATTTACTGAAATAATCAACACTGAACTGTACAAAAGAAATTTTATTCCTTTACCGGTTTCAGGCACCTACTGCCCTTCGTTAGAACGCTATAATTATCGCAATATTTGTTTATCTCATTGCTGATTGCTTCATTAAACGTAATCGAATTTAAATTGTATATTTATCATTCAGTACATTAAAGTACATCTTAGTAGTCTCTTGACGTATTTAACCAATGTTACACAGAAACAACAGATCAAACTGCAGATAAGGCTAGCGGGCGAATACCATAAAGTCTGAAAATATTTCTGGAAAAACATTTTTCCAGCTTTCCACATGCAATGATGCGCAACGAGTCAGCAGTAAGATGAACACTTCTCTCCTACAGAGTTATGATTTCTTAACCTGACTATTTGAAGGATGTTTCAGGTGTTGTATCAAAAAGTTTACATTAAGAAAACTGACTTTTGACTTACGTTGAGAAATAACCCTTTAATTTGCAGATGTTTTGCTCAGTTGTTTAGGTAGCAGCTAATCCGAAACGATTCGAGCTCGGGAATGTAAAATAAGTCACAGGGAAACTCAAAGACAGCCTGTTAGGTATAAGAAATTACGTTCTGGTTTCACAGGATGAGAGTGTTTTACAAATAACCGGTAAATTTCGAATGACTTGCACCGTTACTGTAGAGCGACTCACGTCTTTAGTCCTCAAAACGGACCCACTGTCAAGGGCAATATCAAAATTTATGTCTACATCCTTATGTATATTTACATTCCGCGAATCTGTATACAGTTCACAACTAAATCCGAATTTTTTTATTATTTTTTTTTTTTTTTACCATGTACGAGGTACTCTTACATATCGAATCACGGAGGGAAGCTATCGAGAATGAAACATTATACGGATATGCTTGTGTGTTATCCACCTTAATTTTACAGTTTTGCTTTTCGGGATTGCTATGTGTGGCGATAAAAACTGTTTGTAGACTCATTTCTGAAAACTGATTCTTGATTTTTTTTTAACCTGATTGACGTATCTTCTTAGATTCTCTGCCATTTTCTTGCTTGTAGCATTTCGTTGACGTTCCCCCGCCAGATTGTGACCACGCGTCTCCTGTTGTGTCAACCTGATTAAATATCCCTCACGTCTGAGCAGTGTCCCATGACGGCTCTACAAGTACTTCACAAGAGTCTCTCTCTCTCTCTCGTAGAGCTTGTAGTCAACCAGAAATCAATACATCGAAGCTTTAGCTGTACCTACAACTGAGCCTACATAACTTTCCCACTTCATTGTCCTCACTGATTCTAGCTCCCAGGCATTTGTTTGACTTGAGTTAATCAAACTATGTGTTACCACAATTGAACGCAATAAATGAACTCGATTTTGCATAGTTTTAAGATGCATGCTAGTTTCAGCAACATAGATAAAAGGCGAAAGCACCCAAGCTGCGATCTAACCAAATTGTTTTTATCATCACACGTGGACAACATTGCCCACAGTGCATGAAAGTCCTGCGCAATGGGATTACTCGCAAAAATAACATTTGTAGCATGCATCTTTAGTGGATTAACATTATTTTGCAGCATAAAAGAAATCCACTGAGTGGCAGTTACTTAAGAAGTCAGTCCCCACTGATGTTGTGGGTGGCTGCAATAGTCGAGGGGCTCGAATTACGGATCCACATTTTGTAATATGACGGTTTGTGTTGATTCGTTCTGTTAATTCTCATTCTGAAAAGAATTTTTTTGAGTATTGCAACTCTAAACTGTCTGAGTTAAACATGTCTTACTCCGTGAACCACAGAAAGTCAGCTTTATGTACGGTAGATAACTAATTCAGTTCCAGTAAGCTATTTTGGCGCTCTCAAGCGTTGAAGGCAACGTTACACCAAAGATATACATTTACATCTAAATAAATGTTCTCGTATTCGTGCAATAATTTGCTTCGTTCAGTTAATCTTACTTTACAGAATGCCTGAGATTATTTAAATTTATTTAACTTCTATGTAAATAGTGTCAGAATGGCTAGTTTTCATGAGTGCAAATATTCTTGCGTAAAACGCTTTCCGAATGATCTCATAGTTTTCCGAAAGCACAAATAAATTGTAATAAAGGCCAGATGCAATGATAAATGAAACTCTTCTGAAAAAACTTACTAACGTCGCAAACATATCATGGGGAACAATGTACCAGAAATAAAGTAACTCCAGTTATTTGAATCTCGCGAAGGTTTGTGGGAGCTTTCCCATGAGCGCAAGGTAATTTCCGGGAATGGAAAGCCCCTCCTACGTATTCCAAATTGTGAATCCTGTGTCCCGCCACCAGCTTGCCTGGTAGTTGGCTGAAAAATATCGCGACTACGTAATGGGCTGGATCTAAAATAGCCAGCTCCACTCCTTGAAGTGACGGAAGAAAAGTGCAAAAGAAAGAACAAAATAGTTTCGTAAATTGTACTTCTTCACTACTTTCTGTGGTAAGAGGTAGTTCCATAGATCACACCGAAAACACCTTTGCGTTTGTGTCAACTCTCTATTTGGGATGATTTGACGTATTACGTTTTCCGAGATACCTTGTATGAACTACTCATTTGGCTTAATTGATGTTAGCCTCCGTATTTTCCTATATTCTATTAATATTGCTGTCTCTACAGGACTGATAGACGTTGAAAATTCTGATACACTCTGAAAACTCTGATACACTCTGAATACACTGATACACTCTGAATTACAAGTACTCCAGGCACTCTATTACTGATACATCAGCCTAAATCTTGCTTGTATATATAAATGGCACACCATGGAATGTACTTCTGCTGCTCATTTGCTACGAATCATTGCTTTCTAGAAAAATTACTTGCCATAGGCCTGTGTCCTGATATAACAGCTGGATTAAAATAGGAATGTCTGTATAAAGTAGTATTTTAATTTTGTAGTCCAGTCTTTCTGGTCTTCATATTTTTCTCTCTTCCTAGTATTTCTTTTCTAAGTAACTACTGAGTGGTATCGCCATTGTAACTCTGGTGCATTTTTCTGACATTTTATCACATAAAAGAAGGTTTAACTAGATAAATGACGAACACTAACTTCAGTTAACGAAGGTTTATTCAGCACTTACACATACAAGAGCGCGGAGCGAACTGCCTCCGGTCTGAACACATACGGTGTATATACATAACAGAACATTCCAGTACAATGATTCTTAACATTTGTGGATACTTCTAGAATGTACCCGAACTGAATATAGAAATTAAAATTTTACAGTTCAAGTGAGTTTCAAACTCATGACCCTCCATGCAACAGTCTAGTATAATTAATACTACACTACAGCGACTGTTCTACACAGCTTCTGCCACATTGCTCCCTCCTCAAGAGAACATCGTCTCGGTGTTACGTCCTCCTAGTCCGGGAACGATTCATCGGTTCTGCATACTCCGACTCCCGATGACTGATGTTCGCCCTTGCAGTGATCTTCTTATATCTTTCCTTGCCGCTACGCTTTTTGTCACCTTTCCGCTTTTTACCTGTCGCTGGAGCTTCGAATTTACCCTGGGTTGCAGGATCCTTGTAGGGCTTCATTCTAAGGACGTTGACCGCATCTCTGATCTTTCGTCGTCTTGTGTCGGGGTCTAAATCTTCAATTTCGTGAGTAACAACAGACAACTGTCTTACAACCTTATGAGGTCCAAAGTAGCGCCTGAGGAGCTTCTGAGAGAGACCAGCCTTCCGAACAGGAGTGAAGATCCAGACGAGGTCACCAGGCTGGTAGACAACAGGGCAGTGGCTCGCGTCATACCTTCGGCGATCGTTTTCTTGAGCCTGCAGCGTGCGGAGTCGAGCTAACTTCAAGTGTTCAAATGTGTGTGAAATCTTATGGGACTTAACTGCTAAGGTCATCAGCCTCTAAGCTTACACACTACGTAACCTAAATTATCCTAAGGACTAGCACACACACTCATGCCCGAGAGAGGACTCGAACCTCCACTGGGACCAGTCGCACAGTCCATGACTGCAGCGCCTGAGACCGCTCAGCTAATCCCGCGCGGCAGTCGAGCTAACTGCTGAGCTTCCTCAGCTCTGGTTAACGCCTGGCCGATGTAGTCATCGTACACGTTATCAGGATGTAATGGAAACAGTGTCCATATTCGTCGTCGCCTCAAGCCTATGCACCAGTAACAATGGTGTAAAGCCTGTGGTGTCTTGTTTGGCGGCGTTGTAGGCAAACGTCACGAAAGGTAGCACCTCATCCCAGTTGCTCTGCTCAACGTTGACGAACATTGATAGCATGTCAGCCAAGTTCTTATTAAGGCGTTCAGTAAGCCCGTTAGTTTGCGGATGGGAGGCAGTCGACATGTGATGAGTAATGTTCCCTTATCTCTGTCACAACATTCGACTGAGGGTCAGGGATTTTCTCTGCCTCGTGATGACTGGGTGTTGTGTGCTGTCCTTAGGTTAGTTAGGTTTAAGTAGTTCTAAGTTCTAGGGGACTGATGACCAGAGATGTTAAGTCCCATAGTGCTCAGAGCCATTTGAACCATTTGAACCATTCGACTGAAAAACTTTCCCTCGATCCGTAATTAACGACCTTGGGGCACCGTATTTTAATACAATGTCTTCTAGAATGAATTTGGCTACCTCGAATGCTTCGGCTGTTTTCACGGCTTTTGTAATAGCATAGCGTGTCAGATAATCTGTACAAACAATAACCCTTCTATTATGAATTTGGCTACATCGAATACTTCGGCTGTTTTCACGGCTTTTGTAATAGCATAGCGTGTCAGATAATCAGTACAAACAATAACCCTTCTATTGCCATTAGAAGACGTTGGAAATCGTCCGAGGAGGTCAATCCCAACATGCTGGAAAGGCGTTTCGGCTGGTGGAATTGGTATGAGTCGGCCAAGTGGTTTATGAGGAACTACCTTTCTCCTCTGGCACTCTCAACAGTGCGACTTATGGTGACGGTCACTCCTAAATAATCCTCGCCAGAAAAGTCTCTTGCGGATCCTAGTTTATGTCTTAATAAGTCCTAAATGTCCGGCCCCAGGTGTGTCATGGAATTTCTGTAGAACATCTAAGCGCAGGTGTTCAGGAATCACTGGTAGCCACCTCTTTCCAAACGGATTAAAGTTTTTCTAGCAAAGTAATCCATTAACTACCTTAAATTGTCCTTTCACATCCTCTGACCGATTTAAGGCAAGCATAATTTCAGGTATCTTGGCGTTCTTATTCTGCTCGGCAGAGAGATCCTGGAGTGCAGCGAGACAGTCACTATCTTCATCAGGTCTTGCACAGGGTTTCTTTCGTACACTAATGTCATACTCTTGAAGACATAGTGCCCCATCCGGTGAGTAGTCCTGTTGAATCTTTAAGACCTGTCAACCAACAAAGTGAATGATGGTCTGTAACAACTGTGAATGTCCTTCCATAGAGATACTGTCGAAATCTGCACATGGCCCGGATCACAGCAAGACATTCTCTTTCTGTAGTTAAGTAGTTCCTCTCTGCTTTTCTAAGTGTCCTAGAAGCATGGGCTATAACCTTCTCTTTTCCATCCGAACTGTGTACCAGAACAGCACCACTGTCATCTGTGTATAGTTCTGTAGGTGCTCTCTCATCATACAACTCTTGGAGTAGCCTGCTCTGATACAAAAGCATTTGATAAAACGACGGTAACAAGAACATAATCCGAGGAAGCTTCTCACATCATTAGTACTGTTAGGGATAGGAAATTCCGTTATAGCTCTCGTCTTTTCTGGGTCTAGCCTTCGTTTGACACAAGGTGTCCGAGTATTTTGATTTCTTTTGCTCCAAAGAGACACTTTCTTGGATCGAGTTTCAGTCCTCCTTGTTGGAGACTCTTAAGAACGGCCCTCAGTCTTTTTATGTGTTCATCAAATGTCTCTGAGAACACTAATGTCATCTAAATAACAAAGACACATCGTCCATTTCACGTGACTTAGAAAATTATTCATCATCCATTCATAAATTGCTGGTGCATTACACAACCAAACGGTATTACCTTAAACTCTTACAGGTCCTCAGAGGTGATGAATGCAGTTTTCTCAAAATCAGCCTCATCTACTTCAACATGCCAGTATCCCGAGTACATGTCCATGGTTGAGAAAAGCTTAGCCCCCTTCAGACAATCTAGTGTATCGTCAATCCGTGGAAGAGGGTAAACGTCCGTTTTAGTTATTTTATTAAGCTTCCTGACGAGAACCACTGGTGACGACCATGGACTCTGCGAACGCTGAGTAATTTCATTCTTCATAATTTTCTCAACCTCGTCGCGAATTATTCGACGTTCTGTTGCTGACACACGGTATGCTCTCTGGCTTATTGGTTGATGGTCTTCAGTGCTAATCCGATGCTTCACCGTCGATTTGTCTAATTTGTTCTTCACCTGTGGATTGAAGCATTCAGAGAACTCTTGAAGAATGGCAGGTAGTTTCTTCTGTTGTTCCTTGGTGAGATCTGGTGACAGTCAAGCTAGAAGATATTGTCTCTTAGTGGTAGCGCTAATTTCGCCCACAGACTCGGCATAGGAGGTTTCTATGACACTCAGCTGTACTGAAATTAACGGCTCAGCGCTTGCTACACACATGCGTCTTGGAAGGATCTGCGGTTCTCAGCGTCAGTTAACTATCCACAATTCACCGAATCCATTGTTAAACGGGATGACAGAGGCTGGAATGACCAAGTTATTCTTCAGTGGTATGCTTCTCTTACATTCCAAATTCAAATGGCTCTGAGCACTATGGGACTTAACTTCTGAGGTCATCAGTCCCCTAGACCAAACTAACCTAAGGACATCACACACATCCATGCTCGAGACAGGATTAGAACCTGCGACCGTAGCGATCGCGCGGTTCCAGATTGAAGCACCCAGAACCGCTCGGCCACATCTGCCGGCCTCTTACATTCCACTGCAATATCCCTGGTTTGATGCATGGCAAGACGCATGACAGTTACCTTTCTAGCGCTGTTTGCAGTAATGATCACTTCATCCAGCACACATAGTCCCTGCACATTCGGATTGCATCTTGCTGTCCACAGTATCTCATCTTGTCTAGTATAATCTTTGATCGACCACAATCTACAATTGCCTCAGAAGCTTTCAAAAAGTCCCATCTGAGAATGACGTCATGACTACACTCTTGTGGCAATAAATTCTATGGGCTGTGTATGGCCACTAATACCAACACGAATGACACATAGTCCTTTAGGTTTTACGTATTTCCCATTAGCCACCTTCAGCAGAGATGTTTTGCTGTCGATGAATACGGTTTTCTGCAACTGGCGAAGGTACTTCTCCAAAATGACCAAATATGATGCTCCAGAGGCCACAAGAGCTTGGGCTGGTTGGCCATCCATGAGGATATCGATGTATTTTCCTATCTTTTTATAGTGATGGCGGAGGATTTTGCTCTTCAGTGGCCTCACCTCCAAGGAAGGTCGCGCCCTTTAGCTTTCCAGGTTTTGGCGGTTAGGTGACCGGCTGGAGCTTCTAAACAGCGATGGAGACCTTGATCGGCGTGTTGAGGAGCGCCCTCTCAAGCGGCTAGCTTGCGGCAATGGTGACCTAAGTCGGCCTGCACCCACATCTTCTTATTCATCTTCGTCGTCCGGGAGTTGGCGTCGGCTAAGATCGGTCTGCTGTCTTCTGGAGCGGGCGTCATCAAATGTCCTTCGCCTTTTTCGAAAATAGCGCACCAAATGTCCCAGTCGTCCGCAGTGGAAACACACTGGTTGGTTATCCTGGGTCCTCCAGACGTCAGTCTTCCTTGGTGCCAAACAAGTTCCTCATGCGGCACTGTAGGAATATAACTTCGCCTGGGTCTCAACTTTTTTACCGTTTTAAAGGGAATTGAAGGACGACAGACTGGGTTCAATGTCTGTTCCACTTCATCCCTTATACCTCCTGAAGCGTCTCGGTTTTTTGCTCGCCGTGCATTCCAAGTGTGATCTGAACTTCCTCTCTCACTATCTGACGAAGTCCACTTGTGAAATTAGTTTCTTCCTCCATCACAGATATCGATACGATGTTTGGCAGCCGTTCACACTTATTGAGTGTAATTCTTTTTTGATGCATTGTCTCGATGTACTGGCACCATTTTATGAACTCGTCTGCTGTTGAAACCTCCTTCGGGAGTAGGACTTTATACATGTCCTCAGCAACACCCTTCATGAGATGTGCAACCTTATGTTCCTCCTTCATTCTAGGATCCACTATTTTAGACAGCTCCAAGACGTCTTGAATGTAGCATGCTGTCGTTTCTCCTGGACGCTGTGCCCTGCACTTCTGTCGTTGTGTGTCGCCGAAATACTTGCGCAGTTCCGCCTGGAATACTTCCCAGCATGTGATCTTCTCTTTGTTCTCATACCATTGCTTGGCAGTGCCCTCCAAGAAGAAAAATACTTCAGCCAAACATACAGTGCCATCCCATTTGTTAAATTTGGCTGTACGCTCATATACCCTCAGCCCCTTGTTTGGATCTTGGCCATCGTCACCAGAGAGCCCGGAAGGATGTCTCATGTGGTAGTACACAGTTGCTGTCATCGTAACGTCCTCTTATTCTTCCGTCTCCGATAGATTGCGATCTGTTGAATACGGCTCGAAGTCGGGTTTCTCGCCACGTAAACGGCCGCTCTGTCGTGGCCTGATGAGAACCACTGTGTCGTCTATAATGTGCGCTATCACAAGTTCCTATACCCAGTGTGTCCACTGGAATAATGTAACGTATAATAAGGTGTAATTGGATGAGCCAACTGCCTCCAGCCAGAACACATACGGTGTATATACAGTTGCAGAACTTTCCAGTACAATGATTCCTTACATTTGTGGATACTTCTAGAATGTACTCGAACTGAATATAGAAATTAATTACAGCTCAGGTGAGTTTTGAACTCGCGACCCTCCATGGGTCTAGTATACTTCTCACTGTTCTACAGTGACTGTATTTCTTCTGCGACAATATATCCGTACCTTGCTCAAAAAAAAAAAAAATGTTCAAATGTGTGTGAAATCCTTTGGGACTTAACTGCTAAGGTCATCAGTCCCTAAGCTTAACCTAAATTATCCTAAGGCCAAACACACACCCATGCCCGAGAGAGGACTCGAACCTCCGCCAGGACCCCTTACTCAAGTTTGAGGAATTGTCAGTTACATTCTGCGATACAGAAGTATGAAAAATAAATGGCCAAGATGGCAGAATACAATCGCAGTGGTGGGGAATTTACAATACAAGTTAGTGAAATTGGCACCATGATCAAAAGCATCCTAATTATCTGAATTTTCCGCCAACTGGCGCCATGTTAAGAAATATCCGAACAGCCTGTATCATTCATCAGGTATTGACAATATTCGGTTAACTTGCAATATTTTATACCGTTATTAATTATCAAAAATATATATGTACAGAAAATACTACAGTATCCAAATACTGTAGATATAATTTACGGAAGAAGCTGCACTCATCCACGAGCATAGTTTAATCATTGCATCACACTAGGTGTGAGAGTCGCAACTGGGACACAACATAAATATTTCCAGATCTGAATTGTCTATCCTTTTATTCTACAAAAACATATGTCAATAATAAGCTTGCTAAGTGTCATAATGGTTTTACATCTGGTGTCCGCTAATGTGACTTTATGAATCTCGCTACTTGGTCATTGAATTTCTCATACTTCTGTATCACAGAATGGAACTGACAATTTCTCATCCTTGGGTTCTGTATGTACACAGTAAATTAATACGTCCTTAAAGTGCACTGGAGTCGCTATAGACATAGTACTTTACTCGACCCAACACTCTCAGAAGTCTGTTGTACATATTGTTCTTTTTCACCATCAAGTTAAATATTCCTGAGTGCAGTAGCAAATGCTGTACTAACTCGTAACTTCCAATAGAAAGGTTCTTCTATAAACTTCTTTCCTCTAATAATTTTTCTAGTACTTTTTCATTTCGTTCTTTATCTTGAAACGCGGCCAGTTTTGCGGGACTGCTGCTTCAGATCACACGCATCCCAGAGAGTCTCAATCCCTAGTGAATCCCGTCTGCTGGCAGAGTGTATTTTTGCAAGTCATCGTGATTTATATCTTGGTCATACGTACAGCTGTGACCTGTGGCAGTCAACCAGGACGCGGGCTGCCAAATTTCGTTTTGTGTAGAACATCTTCGTTTTCTGTAGAACCTCGTGGGGTTGATATGAGTTATTACTCTATTTCCTGTCGACTCATAGAAATGATGTGATTTAGACGCTTGTCTTGTGTGTTTCGAAATGGATGCATTCAATCTGATGCTAAAAACAACTTAGTGAGTTCGTAGCCTGAACGCATTCGCCTTTTGTCTGTGTTACTGGACCTAGCATGCAGCTTAAACCTATGCAAAATCGAGTTCGTTTATCGCGTTCAATTTCTCACTGAAATTGCTGTGGAGAACATGATATTTTTGTGGCTATACAATTTCAACACAGCACGCTGTAGCTAGTAACTGATTCTAGTTCTAAAAACTGTGGATTGTAGAGACATAACTATTCTCCCTCACTCGTAAAATCACGATCTGTAATAACAATATTTTCAGTTTCTCTTTGTGTGACAATGTAAATCTGGGATGTATAAAATATTAAACGTGATACGTTGTAATGAGCTATGAAGGGAAACTTATTTTGCAGTCAGTATATATAGCCCTCTTTTACAGCACTTTCTGCAATAATGGATTTATTATTTCGTATTCGTAAGTCTGTCCACGATTTCCATCACTTGTCCCCGCCTACACACGCCCATACTTCAATCTGTTTCATGAGAAAGTTCCATTTGCTTACACTGCATTCTGTCAGAGCCAGCTACATGCAGTTACGCAGCTCTCTTGCTGTTGTCTTCCGTAAGATTTTCGCAGCTAGACAGATAAGGCTACATGGTTGCAGTGCAGTACTCCGAGACACGCCGTTGCAGAAACGTCATTACAGGATGTTACCTTCTTCGGCACACCAGGTCTTAAATTAATAAGTCACAAATGGCAAGTACATGCGTCCTGCACAATCAGAGCCTACAAGACACGGCTTAATACACTGTGATAGTTCATTGTTGCGTCTCACCCATCAGTATCCAAATCTAAATTTTTCTGAATGTCTTCAGACTAACCCATCTAGCTGTGCTTATAAGAGCTGTACCACCTGCTCACAACATGAGACGGTCATTGTGACTTCCAGGCAGACTAAACATTGGACGTCGGCCCACTTTGATGTCAGCGTTTCTGGAAATCTGACATTATCACAACCAGCCAGGTGCATCAAGGGCATGATATCATCATTACCCAAATTCTGACATCATCGTACTCAAACCTAGAGTGTGACATCATCTTGCATGGAATTCTGACATCAATGCGTCACTGCCTTGTGAAGGCCAACCCTCTCACTGGCCTCTATCCCCAAGGGCCACAGCCCACCCCTCCCAGCAGCCCCCACGCTCTTGACCGTAGTGGAATTATTTCGCATGTGTTGCTGCCGCTGCTGTATAGTAGAGACGCTGTGAGCTGGAGAAGCCTACGATTGTGGCGTCACGTGTATTTAGTATTAATATCTGTGATATTTGCAAATGCGAAACGCAGCCCCACATCCTTCGAACAATTTTAATTCCATTCTGAGAGTGTCGCCATTTGCTGTGTCTACTTCTAGCATCCTTCCCCCATGAACCATGGACCTTGCCCCTGGTGGGGAGGCTTGCGTTCCTCAGCGATACAGACGGATGTACCGTAGGTGCAACCACAACGGAGGGGTCTGAAGAGGGGCAGCAGCCTTTTTAGTAGTTGCAGGGGCAACAGTCTGGATGATTGACTGATCTGGCCTTGTAACACTAACCAAAACGGCCTTGCTATGCTGGTACTGCGAACGGCTGAAAGCAGGGGGAAACTACAGCCGTAATATTTCCTGAGGGCATGCAGCTTTACTGTATGGTAAAATATTACGGAGGTAAAACAGTCCCCCATTTGGATCTCCGGGCGGGGACCACTCAAGAGGACGTCGTTATCAGGAGAAAGAAAGCTGGCGTTCTACGGATCGGAGCGTGGAATGTCAGATCCCTTAATCGGGTAGGTAGGTTAGAAAATTTAAGAAGGGAAATGGATAGGTTAGAGTTAGATATAGTGGGAATTAGTGAAGTTCGGTGGCAGGAGGAACAAGACTTTTGGTCAGGTGAATACAGGGGTTATAAACACAAAATCAAATAGGGGTAATGCCGGAGTAGGTTTAACAATGAATAAAATAATAGGAGTGCAGGTAAGCTACTACAAACATCACAGTGAACGCATTATTGTGGCCAAGATAGACACGAAGCAAACGCCTACTGCAGTAGTACAAGTTTATATGCCAACTAGCTCTGCAGATGATGAAGACATTGATGAAATATATGATGAGATAAAAGAAATTATTCAGGTAGTGAAGGGAGACGAAAATTTAATAGTCATGGGTGACTGCGATTCGAGAGTAGGAAAAGGGAGAGAAGGAAACATAGTAGGTGAATATGGATTTGGGGTAAGAAATGAAAGAGGAAGCGGTCTGGTAGAATTTTGCACAGATCATAACTTAATCACAGCTAACACTTGGTTCAAGAATCATAAAAGACGGTTGTATACATGGAAGAATCCTGGAGATACTAGAAGGTATCAGAACATTATACACTCCTGGAAATGGAAAAAAGAACACATTGACACCGGTGTGTCAGACCCACCATACTTGCTCCGGACACTGCGAGAGGGCTGTACAAGCAATGATCACACGCACGGCACAGCGGACACACCAGGAACCGCGGTGTTGGCCGTCGAATGGCGCTAGCTGTGCAGCATTTGTGCACCGCCGCCGTCAGTGTCAGCCAGTTTGCCGTGGCATACGGAGCTCCATCGCAGTCTTTAACACTGGTAGCATGCCGCGACAGCGTGGACGTGAACCGTATGTGCAGCTGACGTACTTTGAGCGAGGGCGTATAGTGGGCATGCGGGAGGCCGGGTGGACGTACCGCCAAATTGCTCAACACGTGGGGCGTGAGGTCTCCACAGTACATCGATGTTGTCGCCAGTGGTCGGCGGAAGGTGCACGTGCCCGTCGACCTGGGACCGGACCGCAGCGACGCACGGATGCACGCCAAGACCGTAGGATCCTACGCCGCGCCGTAGGGGACCGCACCGCCACTTCCCAGCAAATTAGGGACACTGTTGCTCCTGGGGTATCGGCTAGGACCATTCGCAACCGTCTCTATGAAGCTGGGCTACGATCCCGCACACCGTTAGGCCGTCTTCCGCTCACGCCCCAACATTGTGCAGCCCGCCTCCAGTGGTGTCGCGACAGGCGTGAATGGAGGGACGAATGGAGACGTGTCGTCTTCAGCGATGAGAGTCGCTTCTGCCTTGGTGCCAATGATGGTCGTATGCGTGTTTGGCGCCGTGCAGGTGAGCGCCACAAACAGGACTGCATACGACCGAGGCACACAGGGCCAACACCCGGCATCATGGTGTGGGGAGCGATCTCCTACACTGGCCGTACACCACTGGTGATCGTCGAGGGGACACTGAATAGTGCACGGTACATCCAAACCGTCATCGAACCCATCGTTCTACCATTCCTAGACCGGCAAGGGAACTTGCTGTTCCAACAGGACAATGCACGTCCGCATGTATCCCGTGCCACACAACGTGCTCTAGAAGGTGTAAGTCAACTACCCTGGCCAGCAAGATCTCCGGATCTGTCCCCCATTGAGCATGTTTGGGACTGGATGAAGCGTCGTCTCACGCGGTCTGCACGTCCAGCACGAACGCTGGTCCAACTGAGGCGCCAGGTGGAAATGGCATGGCAAGCCGTTCCACAGGACTACATCCAGCATCTCTACGATCGTCTCCATGGGAGAATAGCAGCCTGAATTGCTGCGAAAGGTGGATATACACTGTACTAGTGCCGACATTGTGCATGCTCTGTTGCCTGTGTCTACGTGCCTGTGGTTCTGTCAGTGTGATCATGTGATGTATCTGACCCCAGGAATGTGTCAATAAAGTTTCCCCTTCCTGGGACAATGAATTCACGGTGTTCTTATTTCAATTTCCAGGAGTGTATGATGGGAAGATAGAGATTTAGGAACCAAGTTTTCAATTGTAAGACATTTCCAAGGGCAAGATATTAAAATCCACGGAGAATAAATAAAAACTTTGAGGTTCGCCGATGACATTGTAATTCTATCAGACACAGCAAAGGACTTGGAAGAGCAGTTGTGATGCTGCAGAAGAATGCTGAAGATTAGATGGGTAGTTCACATAACTAATGAGGAGGTGTTGAATAGAAGTGGGGAGAAGAGGAGATTGTGGTACAACTTGACAAGAAGAAGGGACCGGTTGGTAGGACATATTCTGAAGCATCAAGGGATCACAAATTTGGCATTGGAGGGCAGCGTGGAGGGTAAAAATCGTAGAGGTAGACCTAGAGATGAATACACTAAGCAGATTCAGAAGGATGTAGGTTGCAGTAAGTACTGGGAGATGAAGAAGCTTGCACAGGATAGGGTAGCATGGAGAGCTGCATAAAACCAGTCTCAGGACTGAAGTCAACAACAACAACAAGTTCTAGGATGAAGGAGCTCTCATTCCCTTTGAGTAATATCTTTGGGAACTTAAATGGGAATCCCTGGAGGAAGGCGGACTTCGATTTGAAGAACGCTGTTGACAAAAATTAAAGAAACGGCATCTGAAGCTCACTGCAGAACGATTCTTCTGGGGCCATCGCACATTACGCGAAAGGACCACAACGATAAGATAAGAGGAAGTGACACTCGTACAGTCGTTTCCCCTTAGCTCTATTTACCAGTGATACATAAAAAAAAATGGCTGGGAGAGGTACAAGGTACCCTCCGCCATGTAACATACGGCACCCTGCGGAATGTATTTGTCATATCAAAGTAAATTTTTTGCCAAAATGTACCCGTAACATCTGATGGCATTACACATGTCTTACACATTTGTCACACAGACGTCCCGTCGGTAGAATGTGGGCGTTTCACATGCGACACACCTTGGCGTAATATTGCGTCACATCCCCGATTAATTTAGTAACCAAAACTGGCTGTATCATTCATCAGTCTTGTGCCGTTGTTCTCCATTCGAGGTCTCTGCTCTGTAGTGAGTAGATCAGACGCTGTAGTGAAATGCACTGTAGAAAAATAAAATTGGAGACATAAGACACTTCGACTGTATAAATTAGTGGAGTCGTACTATAATCTGCCAAATGTTAGTCGAGCGGCACCAAACCCGGAAAAAGATAGTACTGGCTGCACAATAGAAAAAATGGTAGAACACCAAATCTGGAAATTGGTAATATTGGCTGTGTAATTGGTAAATTGGCCTACGTATACATCATAAGCCGTATTTACACACTGTTATGCAAAAATTAAATTTTAATTATGTCACAATTACGCCACAAATACATCATGTGTGCACCCAACATACGGTGTACATACACTGCACATAAAGACATAAAGCATACGCTGTATGTAAGCTGCGCTAAGATATTTCGACAGTATCTGCAACGTATTTGTCGATTAGCGCCAAATCTAGAAGTTTCTAAAAATAGGTGTAAAATTTGTGTATTTGTGGGATACCAAAACTAGAAACAGGTAAAAACTCTAGTACGAGTCGCCAAAATGCAGATGTACAGGCCAAAAAAGTTGAGCACTAAATGGGGATGTGTGCGTATAATACAATTGACTAAGTAAAATGCATCACTTCTAGTGGAGAAAGATGCTTGCAATGCAAATAACATACTGTCTGACACAGTATTGTGAAAGAGCTAATTATAATGTCACAATGCAGTTCAAAATGGTTCAAATGGCTCTGAGCACTATGGGACTTAACATCTGAGGTTGTCAGTCCCCTAGAACTTAGAACTACTTAAACCTAAGTAACCTAAGGTCATCACACACATCCACGCCTGAGGCAGGATTCGAACCTGCGACCGTAGCGGTCGCGCGGCTCCGAACTGAAGTGCCCTGAACCGCTCAGCCACAACGGCCGGCCCACAGTGTAGTCTGTACTCATAAATTTCCGGCACATCTCAATAATTTATTAGTCGTACGATGTTGCTCTCAGCCGATAGCAGTAGGGATCAACTGCTATTAGGTAGTTTTCTCTACGTTCTTAGTCTGTGATCCGTGATGAAAAAATTAGGATGTGAGAATTTGTTACAAGAAATTAATATTACCACAATGCCGTCAACAATGCTATTTTTTACGTCTTAAGAAGAAAAAAGAACCAGTGTAACAAACGCAATCTATTATCCGCCTGTCTATAGTTGTCATTACTTAACAAGGAAATCGAGACACTATTGTAGCATGTCTTGCGGGCAGCATATGACTGACTTACTTTGTGTGTTAAAATTAGATTTATAACTACCGTACTTATCCTACACTTATGAAGAACAATTTATAAAACTGCACTGCAGGTGCACCTAACAAAACATTAAAATATCCACATGTCGCCCTTATCAAGTATGATCAGTCGTATGTATATATAAAAGGATCGATATGTTTGAACTCACTTAGTTCCAACATAATGCAACAACTGGGGGTAAAATACAACAGCGCTAGGTACATTAGCGCGCTTGTGACTACGAAAAGATTACAACCAATGTCTTTCAGACGTTTTGGTCGGTTTAAAATTGTAGCTCTGCGACTCCTCTGATCGTGGCCTATGTTCCAGCAAGCGTATTACTATAAACACGATCCAATTCTATAATACTAACTTTACACTGAGGTGACAAAAGTCATGGGATACCTCCTAATGTTGTATCGAACTTCCATTTTCCCAGCGTACTGCAGCAACTCGACGTGGTAGGCCTCATCAAGTCACTGGAAGGCCCTGCAGAAACACTGAACCGTGCTAACCCTATAGGTGCCCACAACTGCGAAAGTGTTTCCGGTGCAGTAGTTTGTGCAGGAACTGAACTTCCAACAATTTACCGTAAATGTTGCACGGGATTCATGTCGGGCGATCTGGGAGGCCGAATCTTTCACTGGATAGTCTTGAGTGTCCTTCAACCCAATCGCGAACAATTGTGGCCCGGTGAATTGGCACTTTGTCATACATAAAAATACCATCGTTATTTGGAAACATAAATTACGTGAAAGGCTATAAATTGTCTCCAGTCAGTGATAGTTCAGTTGGACCAAAGAACCCAGTCCATTTCATGTAAACCATTATGGAGTCATCACCAGCTGCACAGTGCCTTGTTGACAAATTGATCCCGTGGCTTCGTGGGGTCTTCGCCACCGTCGAACCCCACCATCTGTTCTTACCAACTGAATTCCGCACACACCTGACCAGGCCCCCTTTTTCAATCGTCTGAGATCCACCCTGTATGATCACGAGCACAGGAGAGGCGCTGTAAGCGATATCGTGTTGTTAGCAAAGGCTAAACTTATTTCTGAGTGCACTACTGCTAAAAATGATAAAAATAGTTATAATAATAATAACAAACGTGTTACCCATAGTCTTAATTATATTGCAGCATCCAATGACGAATTGATCCCTCCCATCATTAATAAATATTCTTTTAAAGAAAAATGCGTCACATGCCGGTTTATAAACGACGAATAGAGAACTATCCAACTCATTATCTCTATTTGATAGTTTGTGTAACCAATTATGAATCCTAATTCCGTGGAAGGTGCTGGTTTCTAAACACCTACGCTAGGAGGCATTTTAGTTGCATCCTTGACCTTTTGTACGAGTACTTCCACCTTCCTGTGTTCTAACATGACATGGGCCTTCCTTCGATTACTGCCCAGTACTGGATGACCTGAAAGTTCTTATTTATTTATTTATTTTATGGTAGGTATCTCTGACCGCTGTATGGAGGCTGAAAGCCACAAACAGCTTCTCAGATCCGTTGGTGTAGAATTATACTGTAGTTTCATGGAACATAATACGTGAGCCTCCCCTGTAGTTTGTAGATTTTGAAAACTTCATAGCTTACTCCGCTAAATGGCGTGAATGTTAATGTAATGGAAGTCATCCAAACATCAGGCATTTTCCTTTGAGGTGAAAACTATATCATTCTGAGCAGATGTTTGTATTTTGTTGGCACACTGCTACTCTATACCACTAAATGCGTATTTAGAGAGTACACTTCCATCTGACAGACACTGTTCATAGCATGTATTCCAGAGCTGTCGGACCAGCTGTCGTTCAACACTGCTGTGCTATGGTGCAACCGCAACGACAGCGACTATTCTTAGCCCAAGCGGACGTGATACAATGCTGGTAGAACTGCTGGACGAGGATACGGAAATGTTCCACGAACTTTTAAATAAAGACATGACAGTTTATTTGGATTGCCAAGATATCAGGAGGAATATAGCATGAGAATGAGTGGCTATTACTGTAATTGCCAGATTGTTAGGGGCGTTCAATAAGTAATGCAACACATTATTTTTTGAAAGTATGTTGGTTTTACTAACAATTCAAATGTCCCATAGTATTCTTCACTCTTTTGACTACAAAACCCTATTATTCAACATAATATCTCTATTCAGATTTAGCCACCTTACTGGAAGGGCCTGTTTGCCCGCATAGTACCACTCTACTGGTCGACGTCGTAGCCAACGTTTTGCTGCATCGGTCATCTCCCTCGTAGCGCGAAAGCAGTTTCGCACTCATGGTACGTTGTTGTTCTTTATGGTCTCCTGTTAGCCAGTGAGGAACTCTGCAAGCACACAGCTTTGAGTACCCCAAGTGGTGGACGAGCGTGTCAGCAATACCAATAAAGACGTCCAATTGAAGAGCGAGCTGTTTGACTGCGACCCGTCGATCACCTCGAGTGAGAGTTCAAGAATGGCTCTGAACACTATGGGCCTTAACTGCTAAGTTATCAGTCCCCTAGAACTTAAAACTACTTACACCTAAATAACCTAAGGACATCACTCACATCCATGCCCGAGGCAGGATTCGAACCTGCGACCGTAGCGGTCGCGTGGTTCCAGACTGGCCGGCCGAGTGAGAGTGTCCGTACGTTCTAACACTGGAGAAGTCACACGCGGCGTATCATTCTGGTTAGCGCGACCTCGTTCTGACGACAACAAAGGTCTCACCCAACGATTCAACGTGCGTTTGTTCACTGCCAGCTCTCTGTAGGCATTTTGTAAGCGCCTATGAATATCTGCGACGCTCTGATTTTCCATCAACTAAATAACAGCTCTTTTCTAGGAACATATTTCAGTTGCAGACGTCATTTTGCATGCTAACTATAGCGCCGCTACCTGTTGAAACTATAGGGCCCTAAGCAGGAAGATTTCACGATGTCTCATAACAAACGCCGCATTTTTGCAGGCGAAATTGGTAGAGAAAATAATGTGTAGCTATAATTATTGAACGCCCGTCGTAAATATGACAATGTATGTATATATGTGTCCTATAAAATCGGTTTTTAATTTATTTAATTTCAACCTTAGCAACCAATAACAGAAACCACCTTTGCTTTTCTTAAAGGCCTAGCAGTCGACTTTGCAGCAGCAGAGTCTCGTAACAGTCAGCTGTATCACCTTCCTTTATTGGTAGGAATTGGTAATATTGGTTGTGCAAATGGCAGATTGACGAGAAATTGGTAAAATTGGCGGTACAATTTTCAATTTCGTAGGACGCCATATTTCGAAAACTGATAGTACTGGCTGTATAATTGGTGAATTGGTAGGACATCATCCAAGTAAGACACAACGAAAATCCGGAACTTGTTTTGCAGGTGATAAATAATTATAGACAAGTGCGAACGCGGCTATTAATCGCGGATAGCATAACGTGGTGGAACTGTAGCACATTTACACATATAACGTTATCTGTTGTAGTATCATACATGCTTCCCTACCATCATCTTCCACGGTCTTGATTCTATACCAATTGTCCGACCCGAACGTAGCTGTCGAAACAGTTTCCACTTATATGAGCTTTAAGTTTTACACATTACGGAATGTCCGTTGTCTAACGGTTCCTGACAGTCCACTTAATCGCATATTTATTCATCACAAAGTTATCCAATAACGGTTTTGCAGTACGTGAAGTTCATTTAAATTCCTCTTGCCGAGGACTGTACCATCTTCGGTGTCAATTATTCCGCTAATCTCAGTAGAACTCCCCCCAAGGAACAATGGATCTTACCGTTGGTGGGGAGATAGCCACACCGTAGGTGGAACCACAACGGAGGCCACTCGGATCTCCGGGCAGGGACTACTCAGGAGGACGTCGTTATCAGGAGAGAGAAAACTCGGGTTCTACGGATCGGAGTGTGAAATGTCAGATCCCTTAATCAGGCAGGTAGTTTAGAAAATCTAAAAAGAAAATGGATAGATTAAAGCTAGATATAGCGGGAATTAGTGAAGTTCGGTGGCAGGAGGAACAAGACTTCTGGTCAGAAGAATACAGTATTATGAATACCAAATCAAATAGGGGTAACGCAGGAGTAGGTTTAATAATAATAAAAAATAGGAGCGCGGGTAAGCTACTACGAACAGCATACTGAACGCATTATTGTAGCAAAAATAGACACGAAGCCCACAACCACCACACTATTACAAGTTTATATGCCAACAAGCTCCGCAGATGACGAAGAGATTGATGAAATGTATGATGAGATAAGAGAAATAATTCAGATAGTGCAGGGAGATGAAAATTTAATAGTCATGGGTGACTGCAATTCGATTGCAGGAAAAGGAAGAGAAGGAAAAGTGGTAGAAGAATATGGAATGGGGGTAAGGAATGAAAGAGGAAGCCGCCTGGTAGAATTTTGTGCAGAGCATAACTAAGTCATATACAACACTTGGTTCAAGAATCATGAAAGAAGATTGTATACATGGAAGAGGCCTGGAGACATTGGAAGATTTCATACAGATTATGTAATGTTAAGACAGAGATTTAGGAACCAGGTTTTAAATTGTAAGACATTTCCAGTGGCAGATGTGGACTCTGACCACAATCTATTGGTTATGAACTGTAGATTACAGCTGAAGAACTGCAAAAAGGTGGGAATTTAAGGAGATGTGTCTTGGATAAACTGATAGAACCGGAGGTTGTAGAGAGTTTCAGCGAGATCATTAGGGAACGACTGACAAGAATGCGGGAAAGAAATACACTACAAGCAGAATGGGTAGCTTTGAGAGATGAAATAGTGAAGGCAGCATAGGATCAAGTAGGTAAAAAGACGAGGGCTAGTAGAAATCCTTGGATAACAGAAGAAATACTGAATTTAATTGATGAAAGGACAAAATAAAAAAGTGAAATAAATTAAAGAGGCAAAAAGGAATACAAACGTCTCAAAAATCAGATCGGCAGGAAACGCAAAATGGCTAGGCAAGGATAGCTAGAACACAAATGTAAGGATTTAGAGGGATATCTCACTAGGGCTAAGATAGATATTGCCTATAGGAAAATTAAAGAGACCTTTGGAGAAAAGAGAACCTCTTGCATGAATATCAAGAACTCAGATGGAAGCAAAGAAGGGAATGCAGCAAGATGGAAGTTATATATTGAAGGTATACACAAGGGTGATGTACTTGAGAACAACATTATGGAAATGCGAGGGGACGTAGATGAAAAGAGAAATGGGAGATATGACACTGCATGAAGAGTTTGACAGAGTACTGAAAGACCTAAGTCGAAACAAGGCCCCGGGAGTAGACAACATTCCATTTGAACTACTGGCAGTCTTGGGAGAGCCAGGCCTAACAAAACTGTACCATAGAGTGAGCAAGATGTATGACAGATGAGACAGGCGAAATACCCTCAGACTTCGACAAGAATATAATTATTCCAATCCCAAAGAAATCAGGTGTTGATAGATGCGAAAATTACCGAACTACCAGTTTAATAAGTCACAGCTGCAAAATACTAACACGAATTCTTTACAGACGAATGGAAAAACTGGTAGAAGCCGACCTCGGGGAAGATCTGGTAGAAGCCGACCTCGGGGGAGATCTGTCTGCATTCCATAGAAATGTTGGATCACACGAGGCAATACTGACCCTAAGACTTATCTTAGAAGATAGGTTAAGGATAGGCAAACCTACGTTTCTAGGATTTGTAGACTTAGACAAAGCTTTTGACAATGTTGACTGCAATACTCTCTTACAAATTCTGAAGGTGGCAGGGGTCAAATAGAAAGAGCGAAAGGCCATTTACAATTTGTACTGAAGTCAGATTCCAGTTATAAGAATCGAGGGTACGAAACGGAAGCAGAGCTTTGGAAGGGAGTGAGACAGGGTTGTAGCCTATCCCCGTGGTCTAGGGGTAGCGTCTTTGATTCATAATCAAAACGTCTTCGGTCCCGGGTTCGATCTCCACCACCGCCTAACTTTTGATAAATATTCAGCATTGGCGGCCGAAGACTTCCAGCATAAGAAGTCAGCCTCAATCTGCCAGCGGCCTTGTCAAAGAGGGCGGAGGAGCGGATAGAGGTTCACGGCACTCTCTTGTCCTAGGGGTGGGAAATTGCCCCTAAAGGCGGAAGAATCAGCAATGATCAACGACATGAGGATGCAGAAGGCAATCGAAACCACTGCACTAAAGACACGTAACGTGTATCCACAGGACATGTGGCCTGTATTTGAAGAAGTGTCATGATGATCTCCCCTTTGGCAAAAGATTCCGGAATAGTCCTCCATTCGGATCTCCGGGAGGGGACTGCCAAGGGGAAGGTTACCATGAGATAAAGATTGAATAATCAACGAAAGGATAACGTTCTACGAGTCGGGGCGTGGAATGTCAGAAGCTTGAACGCGGTAGGGAAACTATAAAATCTGAAAAGGGAAATGCAAAGGCTCAATCTAGATAGAGTAGGGGTCAGTGAAGTGAAGTGGAAGGAAGACAAGGATTTCTGGTCAGATGATTATCAGGTAATTTCAACAGCAGTAGAAAATGGAATAACAGGTGTAGGATTCGTGGTGAATAGGAAGGTAGGGCAGAGGGTGTGTTACTTTGAACAGTTCAGTGTCCGGGTTGTTCTAATCAGAATCGACAGCAGACCAACACCGACAACGATAGTTCAAGTATACATGCCGACGTCGCAAGCTGAAGATGAACAGATAAAGTGTATGAGGATATTGAAAGGGTAATGCATTATGTAGAGGGGGACGAAAATCTAATAATCATGGGCGACGGGAATGCAGTTGTACGGGAAGGAGTAGAAGAAAAGGTTACAGGAGAATATGGGCATGGACAGGGAATGAAAGAGGAGAAAGACTAATTGAGTTCTGTAACAAGTTTCAGCTGGTTATAGCGAATACCCTGTTCAAGAATTACAAGAGGAGGAGGTATACTTGGAAAAGACCGGGAGATACGGGAAGATTTCAATTAGATTACATCATGGTCAGACTGAGATTCCGAAATCAGATACTGGATTGTAAGGCGTACCCAGGAGCAGATGTAGACTCAGATCACAATATAGCAGTGATGAAGAGTAGGCTGAAGTTCAAGACATTAGTCAGGAAGAATCAATACGCAAAGAAGTGGGATACGGAAGTACTAAGAAATGACGAGATACGTTTGAAGTTCTCTAACGCTATAGATACTGCAATAAGGAATAGGGCAGTAGGCAGTACAGTTTAAGAGGAATGGACATCTCTAAAAAGGGCCATCACAGAAGTTGGGAAGGAAAACATAGGTACAAAGAAGGTAGCTGCGAAGAAACCATGAGTAATAGAAGAAGTACTTCAGTTGATTGATGAAAGGAGGAAGTACAAACATGTTCCGGGAAAATCAAGAATACAGAAATACAAGTCGCTGAGGAATGAAATAAATAGGAAGTGCAGGGAAGCTAAGACGAAATGGCTGCAGGAAAAGTATGAAGACATCGAAAAAGATATGATTGTCGGAAGGACAGACTCAGCATACAGGAAAGTCAAAACAAGCTTTGGTGACATTAAAAGCCACAGTGGTAACATTAAGAGTGCAACGGAAATTCCACTGTTAAATGCAGAGGAGAGAACAGATAGGTGGACAGAATACATTGAAAGCCTCTATGAGGGTGTAGATTTGTCTGATGTGATAGAAGAAGAAACAGGAGTCGATTTAGAAGAGATAGGGGATCCAGTATTAGAATCGGAATTTAAAAGAGCTTTGGAGGACTTACGGTCAAATAAGGCAGAAGGGATAGATAACATTCCATCAGAATTTCTAAAATCATTGGGGGAAGTGGCAACAAAACGACTATTCACGTTGGTGTGTAGAATATATGAGTCTGGCGATATACCATCTGACTTTCGGAAAAGCATCATCCACACGATTCCGAAGACGGCAAGAACTGACAAGTGCGAGAATTGTCGCACAATCAGCTTAACAGCTCATGCATCGAAGCTGCTTACAAGAATAATATACAGAAGAATGGAAAAGAAAATTGAGAATGCGCTAGGTGACGATCAGTTTGGCTTTAGGAAAAGTAAAAAGTAAAGGGACAAGAGAGGCAATTCTGACGTTACGGCTAATAATGGAAGCAAGGCTAAAGAAAAATCAAGACGCTTTCATAGGATTTGTCGACCTGGAAAAAGCGTTCGACAATATAAAATGGTGCAAGCTGTTCGAGATTCTGAAAAAAGTATGGGTACGCTATAGGGAGAGACGTCATATACAATATGTACAACAACCAAGAGGGAATGTTAAGAGTGGACGTTCAAGAACGGAGTGCTCATATTAAGAAGGGTGTAAGACAAGGCCGTAGCCTTTCGCCCCTACTCTTCAATCTGTACATCGAGGAAGCAATGATGGAAATAAAAGATAGGTTCAGGAGTAGAATTAAAATACAGGGTGAAAGGATATCAATGATACCATTCGCTGATGACATTGCTATCCTGAGTGAAAGTGAAGAAGAATTAAATGATCTGCTGAACGGAATGAACAGTCTAATGAGAACACAGTATGGTTTGAGAGTAAATCGGAGAAAGACCAAGGTAATGAGAAATAATAGAAATGAGAACAGCGAGAAACTTAACATCAGGATTGATGGTCACTAAGTCAATGATGTTAAGGAATTCTGCTACCTAGGCAGTAAATTAACCAATGACGGACGGAGCAAGGAGGACATCAAAAGCAGACTCGCTATGGCAAAAAAGGCATTTCTGGCCAAGAGAAGTCTACTAATATCAAATACCCTCTACTAGAGGGAGCTGTAGAGGGCAAAAACTGTTGAGGAAGACAGAGATTGGAATACGTCAAGCAAATAATAGAGGAGGTAGGTTGCAAGTGCTACTCTGAGATGAAGAGGTTAGCACAGGAAAGGAATTCGTGGCGGGCCGCATCAAACCAGTCAGTAGACTGATGACAAAAAAAAAATTATAATAATAATAATAAAAAGAGCAAGCAGTAAAGGAAACAAAAGAAAAATTCGGAGTAGGAATTAAAATTCATGGGGAAGAAATAAAAACTTTGAGGTTAGCCGATGACACTGCAATTCTGTCAGAGAAGTAAAGGACCTGGAAGGTCAGTTGAACGGAATGCACAGTGTCTTGAAAGGCGGATATATGATTGAACATCAGCAAGAGCAAAACGACGATAATGGAATGTAGTCCAATAAAATCGGGTGATGCTGAGGGAATTATATTAGGAAATAAGACACTTGAAGTAGTAGATGAGTTCTGCTATTTGGGGAGCAAAATAACAGATGATGATCGATGTAGAGAGGATGTAAAATGTAGACTGGCAATGGCAAGGAAAACGTTTCTCAGGAAGAGAAATTTGTTAACATCGAGTATACAGTTAAGTTCAGGAAGTTGTTTCTGAAAGTATTTGTATGGAGTGTAGCCATGTATGGAAGTGAAACATGGACGATAAACAGTTTACACAAGAAATGTGGTGCTGTAGAAGAATGCTGAAGATTAGATGGCTAGATCACATAACTGATGAGGTGGTACTGATTAGAATTGTGATAAATTTGTGGCACAACTTGACTAGAAGAAGGATCGATTGCTAGGACAAGTTCTGAGGCATCAAGGGATCACCAATTTAGTATTGGAGGGCAGCGTGGATGGTAAGAATCGTAGAGGAAGACCGAGAGATGAATATATCACATCAAGAGCCCGTTTCGCCTGGTGACCGTGTCGAGGAGAAGGCGCGCCCACATCCAGCTTCTGCAACAGCGACGGCCGACAATGAGTGACTGTCGCCACCTCCTCGATCGACGGCTTCAAATCTTCAATCAACCAACAAGGAAGACTGGAAGCACGTAAAGTTTTAGAACTGTATGGCAGACCTCAGCTTCTAAAACTGTTGCATTACAAAAATACAGCACCTTAGCATGAATCTTTGTTGCCCATTGTCCCAATTGCATTAACAAACAGGGTCCCTTCCTTTTCCGAAATGAACCCGAGTGCCGTTGAAATTCAAACGCCAGCATCATTCGATTTCATTACTTTAATTTCAAAGTTGAGTTAAAGTATTCATAGCTGGCTACAATACTTAGATTACACAAGCACAAATTAAGAGTGCGAGTTTTGTTACCATATTTTAGCTTACCTGTGACTGCAGCTCAGCTTGGTACGTACTAAATTTTACTATTGTTAAATGTTCAGAATCATTTAATTCAAGTTCAAAGTTAAATCTCTTATTTCCAAATTGCGTAGATTCAAGTAGTTTTTGAAATGATTGTTGAGGTAGCCCGAGACTAACCTTATTTTACTGAATTTCGTAGTGCTTCAGAACCAAATCTCACTATTAACTTCAGTCACTAAATTAACTTTCGATTTTCCGGTTTTATTAATTCTTTTGCTAAATTAAGTCAGAATGTAGCGAAATTTATTACTTCTGACAAACTTTCAGTTTTCACACTACACGTGTCAACTTTCAGTTGCCACGCTTCTAGTGCTAATTATATGTGTAATAACCCTTCTTTTTCAGTTACTATAGTAATTGTCCTTAGGACTGCCGACCGTAATTTCCCCCAAATCTCAAATATCTAATTACCGCTAGTTAATTGTTAACGTAACGGCCGCACATTTACTTTCTTTATCAACTTTACCCCTTTTCAAAATTAATTCCCACCAGTTTAATTTGCATTTTTCCTTTCATTTAGATGTAACCCTTTCCTCCCTCTTTACCGACAGATTCACTTCGGTGACGACTGCTTTTTCCCAAGTTTCCATTAGGTACACGCGGTTTAATTTTTCACTGTCATTAAGGCCGATAAGTGAGGGGGAGGTTACACGGTAACCAACCATCCACTTCCTAAACCATTACTTCTATGCATGCAGCAAACCATACAAGTTTTATTTCATAATAACAAAACCAGGTAAAACAGAACTATTAAGGAGGACCTACTAGCTGCCTGTCCCGTTCGATGTTTCGTGTTCACGAACATATATATGAACATATATGAAATAATTCAACGCCGATAGAAATAAGTGGTAGTCCAAGGACAACGTCCTTTGCTGAGGGTAACAAGCAACCACCTAATCCTCCGTTAGGAGGCATGAAAATAAGTATTGGTTTGTGGTTATTTTCTCTCAAATGTTCTGCAGAAGTTGAGTGAACTGAAAGTGAACTGTGAAATGCCCAACTGGTTGCCAGGTGAGAAAAAGCAGTTTGCTTAGATGTTGTGAATTATAAGTTACCTGACACCCACTGAAGATGCCTTGTACAAAACGCGAAACGCGTCTGGGTGCATAAATAAAAATATAAATTTCGATGTGCAGCGTGCAAAAGGTATTTTCTTTGAAACATCTGCAATTTATATACAGCTGTTGCGAAAACGTCCACTACAAGAAACGTGGTGTGTGTGTGTGTGTGTGTGTGTGTGTGTGTGTGTGTGTGTGTGATTACGTGAGCAGAAGTGTCATCATCTTGAATCTTTAGAGCATCTTAGGTGGTTTGGTTGTCGCATCCGATCAGTCCTCTGTGATAACGGAAAGAGTCAGCATAGAATCTTGAGAAGTTCTATTAGGAATGAGGAGAAGGCCAAATGACTAACACTTTGGAATGTGAGTATTGCTGTAAAACCTGGGTAACTTTGCTACTGTCCTTAGAAACTAAATTAAACCAAAAATTGTACGCTGCTTAGCAAGAAGAATTTAAATGTGCTTACACCTTTGTCGGAGCGCTTTATGATAACATTATGTTGATTAAAATCTGCCATCAAGTTAACTGTCAGCAGCGGTTAGACAAGGAACACTTCGTAATGCACAAAACTTTACTTTCGTTTACGTGAAAATCGATTCGCCTACTGCGTTCAGAGACCGGATACCAGCTACAGAGTGAAAACCAGGTAAGATGATGATATTGAGAACCATGTATAATATCTGATTAGTCAGAATAATGTGACTCTGACCTACTATCGGTATGAAACCGTCCAGGTGATAGCAACGACACTTGGAGGGGAATGACTGCTAGTCCGACACATGCATGCTGCATGTAGTATCAGTGAGCGTGCTATATGTGTGTAGAATGGGGAAAGTGCACGAGCTATCTGAGTTCGATCGAGGGCTGGTTGTGATGGCCTGGAGGTTCATCACGAGCATTTTGGAAACTACAAGACTTGTCAAGTGTGTGAGGAGTGTTGTGATGAGTGCCTTCAACACTAGCCGAAACCAAGGTCAAATCATGTCCATAGATCATGGGGTTCGGCGACCACTTCCCGTTAAAGATGTTGGACGTCGTAGTCTGGTCGGAGTGGTAAAACAAGACACTCGGCGAACTGCTTCAGACTTTAATGCTGGCAGAGTACAAGTGCGTCTAAACACAAAGTGCACCGAACACTATTACGATGGGCCTTCTCACCCAGCGACCTATGTGTGCCCCAAGGTTAATACCAAAATATTGGCAAATTGGCAAGTAACCATCGGCACTGGACGTTGGCGCAGTGGCAGAGCGTTGTGTGTTCTAATGAATCCCAAAACATTCTTCATGACGCCGATGGGAGGTCACGAATCCGTCGTCTTCCAGGGGAACAGCTTCTTGACACCTGCACAGCGGGACTGAAACAAACTAGTTGCGACTAAAATGGTTCAAATGGCCCTGAGTACTATGGGACTTAACATCTGTGGTCATCAGTCCCCTAGAACTTAGAACTACTTAAACCTAACTAACCTAAGGACATCACACACATCCATGCCCGAGGCAGGATTCGAACCTGTGACCGTAGCAGTCGCGCGGTTCCGGACTACGCGCCTAGAACCGCTAGACCACTGTGGCCGGCTAGTTGCGACTGCATTATGCGCTGGAAAACATTCACGTGGGAATCCATTGGTTCAGGGGGAACTCGTGCAAGGCTCCAAATTGTCAAGGAGTATTGTACACTGGTTGCACACCATGTACATCCCTACATGACGATCAAGTTTCCTAATAACAGTGGCATTTTTCAGCAAGATAATGCACTGTGTCACAAGGTCAGGAGTGGCGAGTTCCAATTCATGTCCTTGCCTCCCAGATCTGAACACACCTGGGAAATGACTGAACGTGGCATCAGAGCTCAACACCACCATCCCTGGAATTTACAGGAATTAGCTGATTTGTGTGTGTAAAAGTGGTGCCAGCTGCATCCAGCGACTTACCTTGGCCTCTTTGGTTCCAGGCCATGACACGTTGTCGCTGTTATCCATACCAAACATGGACATTCTGGCTATTAGGTAGGTGCTCATAATGTTCTGGTTGATTAGTGCACATTGTTTCTTGAATTCCTTAATTCCACAGAATTCCACAGTTAGTAAAATTGTTGTTGGGACATATTTCAACAATTTTCTGGACTACTTTGTTAGAAGTTTTAGAAATGCATGAGAAGCAGTGGACCACTACCACTGTTACCTGAGTTTAAAAGTGCAATGTACAATAAATAAATCAGATTGTTTGGAAACTTTTGAGCGTAGGCTATGTTGTGAGACTGCGATTAGCTTTGTGTAAGTGCTGTTTTGTGAAGACCTAGGCAGTTAATTATTTACATTACACATACATTTTTCTGCAAGAATGGATGTGTTCTACACAGTAAGCTAGTATATACACATCTGCGTACAGTGCTCAAGTTTTGGGTGGTACATCTACATCTTGGCTACTCTTATCAGAGCTTTTACCAATATTCAGGTTTGGTATACTACCAATGTTCAAATTTTATATCCAGTTTTACCATTTTCCCTATTTGAAAGCACCCAATGAACATTTTGCATTCTATCCTGACATCATTATTTTGATATTGTCGATGTGTCTTATGGCAGCATACATACAGCGTTTGTATGGTGCATCTGCAGTGTTTGTACCCCATATGTAGGGCTTATATATAGTAAATTAGGGCCTAATTGTGATGTAATTTTGGTGTAACTGTGGCATAAATGTGGTACAGTTGTGGCATATGTGCTGTATGCATTGCGCCAAGACGCCAGTTTACCAGTGATACAACAAATACTACCAATTTATCTATTGCACAGCCAACACTTACCAAATTCCAGATCTGGTGCCTCGAATGGAGAGCAACAGCAAGTGATTGACAAATAATACATGTGGTTTAGAGCACTAAATTAATTTTGGGTGTTTATCACATGTGAGACGCCAACATTATAGCAATGTGATGCCTGTATGATGCATGTTTGTAAAACGTGTGACTCTTTCAGATTATTCAGATACTTTTGGAAAAAGTTTATTTCTTATAACAAATACCCGAGTGCTGACCTACAATGGAGAGCATACTGCTCAAAGGCAGTGGGAAGCCCTTCACCCAGAAAGTACGTGTACAGACAGCAAATGACAATTTCACAATTGGCTGAAATTGCTCAAGAGGAGGCTAGACTTGCACAACAGCGTTATGCATTTACAAATATCATACATACTAACAGGGGATATGTTTAACGTCGCAAATAGAGGCTTTACCAGTTCGCAGCTTTTGTAGAACATAAGCATCATCACCACATGGAAATTAATTCTGCAATTAACAGAGACAAAGGGATGTATGGGAGCACTGGGAGCGTGGGACAGGCTGAGGGGTGAGGGTGGCGATGGCCTTCACAGGCAGCGACGTGATGATGTCAGAATTCCAGGAATGATGATCTTATGGCCTTGATGCAACTGTTCAAACACAATGTTGTCAGAATTCTGGGAACAGTGATGTCATTGCCTTGATACACATGGGCAGATGCTATAATATCAGAATTCCAGGAACTCTGATGATCACATCACCAAAAGTGGTCCATCGCCCAGTATTTGCTCTGTCCAGAAACCACTGTCACCATATACTAAAGACAATTTTTCCTTTGGTTCCGTTATCATGGGTCTTAAGCAGTAGGGCATTAAGGACACTGTCGCATTTTGTTAGTACAGGTTGCCTACGTCAGGGGAAAGTATGCACTCAGAGCCAAACCTATTACTCTCTTCTGATTGACAGGTTATGACCACTTTGGGAAATCATTCCATTTGATTGACAGGTCCTTAATCTATTGTTCCATGACACAGCCATACAGAATAGAGAGCAAATGCACTGTAATTGTAGAATATGTCGTCATAGGTTGGAAACTTTCGAGTACAGTGCACTCCCTTTGCGCTAGGTCTTGGCAACTGCTTTTACAAGGAATTTTAGAATATGGAACGAGAATCAGTCATGATTCCATTGGTAGAACTGACATAAAGTCGATAAAATTTTGAAAAATGACGGAAAATAAATTGAAGGAAAACACACCAAAATTCCGGGAAATTGAGGGAGTACTTGCATGTGTTCCGTTTGGTGCAGAACAATTCTTGACCATGGAAACACGTATGTGGTAGCAAGAGGAATGGGAGAAAACGTTGACATGGAAGCTCCAGGAAACAGGGAAACAGTCATTTTTCGTCGAAGCAACATTCTGGTTGCATTTTGATGGAGATAGTGCTGATATATGCAAATTAACTGCAACCCCTGTGTATACATCTGCTTGACAGATATCCTGTTTATGGAGATCTTGGCGGCATGATGTGTAAGATTGCCCCATCTTTGTAAAAGGAATTCTCCCATCATAACCATAATAATTATATAGGACTAAAGCGAGCATAGTATTATTTCTAAACGCTGATGAGATGTGAACAGTTGGCACTAACACCTCTGGAAAACTATATTGTGCATGTATCACAAAGAATAGATCTTTTAAGGAAGTAGTTTCTTTTCAATTTACAGTTTGTCACCATAGTTCATCATACAGAAATCTGCAAGCAGAACGTATGCCATACGCTGGGAATATGTTTCTTAAATTGGGATAGTAACAGCATTGCATTTCACACAACTAATAGGTCAGAAACCGCAAGGATCTAACATTAAAGTGTGTCTTCAGTGGACAGCTATGTAGCCTTAGGAGTGCTTGTGTTTATGTGTTTTCCCACCAATACCTGCTAGCCACTGACCCCAGACACTACAACAATACTTTAGAGTTGACAGCGCAGTTGATTTACGTAAAATGCTTCAAACTGTGTCAGTCTGGAGCTCCATCACTTGAAACTGAAATTGAATAAATATTCCTAAGGCTGGACCATAAACACGCTCCAACACTCATTTTTAGATACATAAGCAAATTAAATAAACATAAATCAAAGGGACAGAACAAAAGGTAGGCCAGTAGCCTAATGTCTCTGTGCTTTCTAAAACACAGTAAATATTTAACCAATTTCTTAATGAATATTATATATCGGATATAAACAAAGAATAGACAAATAAGTATATCTATAAGCATGCTGCTACAGTTTCTTTGTGTTACTGTGGAGTACTTATGGCCTTACGCGATCGATAGTAATCAGCCACTTTGACCTCCAACCCATGTACTAGACAAGTTACATGCATATAATGTATACCAATTTAGGTTTACACTAATAGCTTCCTAAAGACAAGTCGATCAACGAAATTGGATGAACTGTTTAAAATTTGGAAATTCGTTGCTGGGTGTTACTTTATAATTTACAGTCATATACTAAACTTTAAACTAATAAAGATATTGAAAATCTCATTACACCACCAGAATCGTCACGCAAATAATGGTAAGGAACATGTTTCTTCTTGATGTATCATGATTCATTTGAATACTATTAATTACTATACGAACTGTGAAACGTCTGCGATGATGGTTTCACAAAGTCCATCATCTCTAGCACTCCCAGCATGTCTCCTTCATCGACACAGTGTCAACATGGAAATCCCAGCTGCACAGCTGGACCACATGCTGGGGCTACCCCTCATGCTCAGCTAACATTCGGCACCACATGGTTGCTGCTGGGCCCCCACGCGGCCACGCCAACTCCGAACTTAGAGAACTTAGAATATTCCCAGGGAACCACAACTCGTCAGTTACCTCACTATATGAGGGTAGGGGGCTGTGTGTGTACCTTGGGACAGGAGTGCACGAGACATGTGAATGTTTTCAGCTGTCTGTGACATCTAGCCATGACAGCTTATTGCAATGGACTGGATAGTGTTTAAGTGTATTGTGTTCAGTGCTACTCAATACATCACAATGGACTCTGTCTTGCAGTGGTATTTACTGTTGTCTCTATTTTATCATGCATCTTCCTCCTCCCTTCCAAATAATGCAGAAAGAATCAGTTTAGAAAGTCTACAGTACTTTTGAAAACCTAATTGTGACATCAGATTTCTGATTCATCAATTTATTGTTTCGGATAGTTGTATTGCATGCATGTATGCATTCAGGTACGGGTCTCTCTCTCAGCCACCAGTGCAAATGGGGGCAATGGTGTGGGTGGAGGATGACGTGCACCTCGTGATCCTTAGCTTCTGTGATTGACAAGAGTTTTTTTTTCGTCAAGTACATCAGATTAGTGGAAATGTTGTGGTGGAGGAAGGCATGAAGAAGACCTCAGATGTATTTAGCACTACAACGAATTTGTAACGAAAATTTCATACTTGATTTGCATTATGTTTGTGTGTGATATTGAAATGTTGAAAATATGTTTTATTACGAAGAAGGGTAGCTGTAAGATGGAAGTGGGTGTTTTAAGCGATCAATTTGACCCCTGTATATTGTTAAATAATTAATTTGACAGGCTAATGGTAATCGATTATCTCACACTATTTTTGTTAAGGAAATTGTATAGGCTTTCCCTTTGTCTCCAGTATCAGCCAGTAGCAATACTGTATTCTGAGGAGAGATGCAAAACTTCACCTTCATGTTTGGAGACATTGGTTCATACAGCATGGAGTGGCATCTTGACAGAGATGGGAAGCGGGTCTGGAATTTTCCTATCAATAAAATGCTGTTTGGGAGCTACAAGAACAAAGGAGCCGTTATCCGATCCATGATTGAAGGTATGTAGTAACGTGATCTGTAACTACACAATGGGCTGTTTTAACATTCGTGGCGGTGCCCTGACAATAGACACAGACGCCGGAGACCCCAAATGGTGAGGAATGAACTGTGATACAGTACATCGCAATATAGTATATCATGTTTCATACTTTCCCTTGTGATTACAGTTATGTCATTAGGAGCAAGGGTAGGACTGCAGTCATGATGTCTATCTAAGTGGGGGAACCCTGCATGTCAATGTGTGTGCACACTAGAAGATTTTCCAATAAGAGGACACCTTCAATCTGCCACAATGTAATTACATAATTAGGACCTGTTGCTGCTGGATGTAAGCTTTTCCCACCAAATAAAAGTGAGATGTATCCCCTGAAATTTGAATTTTATAAATAAACAGTATATCCTGTGCTTATATAACTGAATTTCTTGTCGTGATATCCTTTCTCTCCACTACAAAGCCGCCAATTTCCAGGTATAGGAGGGGGTGAGGGGAGAGGAGGGTTGGGGAACAATACTTTAAGGACACAGCAATCAAAAGTATGGATTGTACCCAAGGGGTCATAATCTGTCAGTCAAAACAGAGCAGTAGGTTTACCCGTGAATCATACTTGCCTGTGATGTAGGCAATTTGTACTAACAAAATGCACCAGTGTCGTTGTTGCCCCACTACTGTCTTGTCCAATATAATGGATTAAATGTCATTCCAAAACCGTGTTTATAATCATTCATGAAGATATAAGTCCAAATTAGCAAGGGATGGCATATATTCAATGTGATCACTAAATTGTGGTCATTCTAGGATAAGTCAACATTTCAAATACTTCTTGTTTCTTATTATTCACATTTATGATAGTCAGTGTTTCACTCCTTTACAATAGTGTGCTCAGATTCACACTTTCAAGATCTTTTCTCTGATGTCCATATCTATGTCTGCAAGTAGGACTCTCCTTCACCTGTAGAAACCGTTTTCAGCCACCTCCCTTCTTTGGCCATCTTGTGTTATGTTTCATCCTAGATAGGAGAATTCTCTTGCTTCTTCCACTAGTGTGTCACAGATAATCTTGATGTTAACCAACTCATTAGTTTCCTTTCCCATTTGATGATATTTTCGAGTGGATTTTAATTTCCTTCATTTGGAAGATAAGCAAGGACAACCTCCTTAAAACATTGGTTGAAATCGTGAGATTGGGATTATTTTAACACTGAGAGAATATTACCAGTTGTCCTGGACAATAGTGCTAATTTAGTGTTCGAATCGGTTGTGCGCGTGTGCGTTTGTGTGTGTGTGTGTGTGTGTGTGTGTGTGTGTGTGTGTGTGTGTGTGTGTGTGCGTGTGTGTGTATGTGAATGTGTGTGTGTGGGTTGGTGGGTGGGTGTGTCTGTGCATGTGGGCGCGCAAAATGTTGCAGTGTGAGTCAGGTGTCTGAGGACAGTGTTGGAAACTGTTATCTTCTTTAACATGCTAAATGTACAAATGTCAGAGTGTGGGGGTGAGTCACTAGCACCAGTAACAGTACTTAAATCTTCCGCTACCAAGTGATTCACAGAAACGTTTTTCACTACATGTGTTCTAGATCCATATCTGTTTGCCAGAGGTTTCACTTGACAGAAGCGAATTTAATGCCCATATTTAAGACTTTGAGCTCATTCGCACTAATTCCTGTATTTGGTAAGTTAGTAATCCGATTAGAAAATTTTTGAATGTGGACAGGTGTTTATATTAGCTGCAATATTTTTCATTTTTCTTTTTGTAGATAACTTCATTTACTTCTTCAAGCACAGTGCGATCAAAACGCACACTCGTCAACTTATTATTAAATGATCGAACTCAGTTTCCTTCCACATCTTTGTTAAAATGACTGTTAGTTACACAAATATGAAACTATAAATGTAAATCTCTTCCCACGATACATACGCGAATGGACAGAGAGAAAGCCCCAATAACTGGCACAATTGGACGTACACTGCACTTCACAGTTGCTTGCAAATTATAAATGTGGATGTAGACTGTGAGGATTTCAAGGAGAAAGAAGTGAAGGTTCAAATGGAGAATTTCTACATAGAAAATCCTGTACGTAGACGTAGAGATGGTTGCTATGTTGGTTTGATTCAAAAGTTACAATGAAGCCGAATTATCTCTGAGAATAGAAAATTGTTAAAATATAAACTATAAGCGCTTGTTACAAGCTATAATCATAAATCACACACGAACAGCTGTAACTTTCAAGGGTAGATGCAAACATGTTAATTTCTTCCAACAGCAGCAAGCTCACTAAGATTATCTGTATGAAGTGGTTACTTTATTGAAAGATAGTGACAAATCGTTTTTTTGTTATAACATGCTAGAAAGTTTTCTCGCTGTTCTGTAGTTATCGTCTGCGTAATTTTGAAGATCCTGTTATGCCAGCTAACCCTAGCTATCTCTGTAAAGGAAATACAAATTCTGTGAGAACATTTACAAATATAGTCATTCACCACGAAAGGTTAAAACACACCCATGAAATCCTGCTGGTTTGGCATCTGAATATTTTGACAATGTTTAATATAATGTTTGAAATCTTGGATTGCGAGAGATAGAGTACAGTGTATTAAAGTTTATGTAGAATTTATATAGAAACCATTCTGTAGCAGTAAGAGGAGAAGGTCATGAAAGGCAGCGAGTGATTGAGAAGGGAGTAGGAGGGGGCTGTAGCCACGCTGCCATCACATTCAGTCAGTACATTTAGCAAGCGTTAAGAGAGACTATGAAATAAGTTTTGCTCATTACATTATAATTCTGTCAGAGACGGCTAAGCACATAGAATAATTCGTTGTGCGCAACAGATAGTGTCTCTAAAATAGGATGTAAGATGAATATCGAAGTGAAACGATGGTAATGACCGAGCGAGGTGGCGCAATGGTTCACACGCTGGACTCGCATTCGTGAGGACCACTGTTCAAACCTGCATCCGGCCATCCTGATTCAGGTTTTCCGTGGTTTTTCTAAATAGCTACAGACAAATGCCGGGAAGGTCCCGTTGAAAGGGCACTGCTCACTTCCTTCCCATCCTTTAGTAATCTGATGGCGTCGAAGAACCCGCTGTTTGGACCCCTCTCCCTGGATCAACCAAGTAAGGATAATGGAGTGCAGTCGAATTAAGTTATGTGATGCCGAAGGAATTTGGTTAGAAAATGAGGCACTGAAACCAGTAAGCAAGTTCTGCTATTTCGGCAGCAAAACATCTGCCGACAGCAGATGTAAAGATGGTGTATACTGTAGACTGACAACAGCAAGAAAGATTATCTGACAAGCAGAAACACATTAGCATCGAGTGTAAATTTAAGCACCGGTAAAAAATGTAGGAAAGTATTTGTTACAACTGCAAACACCATATGGCATTGGGACGTGCATGATAAACACCACAGACAAGAACAGAGTCATCAGTGTTCTGACTACTTGGAAACAGCCCGACACGAATTCTTCACTTGTGCCAATCTCTTCATTTGAGAGTAGTAATTCAACCTTACGTCACAATTGTCTGCTGAATGTATTCCAATCTCTGCCTTTCCTTATAGTTTTTATTCCCTACAGCTCATTATAGTACCATGGATTACCCCCTGATGTCTTAATACATGTCCGACCTTCTTGTGCGTCCTTCATCTCAGTGTTTCCCTTACGTTTCCCATATATTCCTTTCCTTTCAGAATCCGAGGGGAACCACCTCTTTCCTTACCTTATCAGCCTCTAATTTTCAACGTTCTTCTGTAACACCATACCTCAAACTCTTCGATTCTCTCCTGTTCCCGTTTACCCCACATTCCATGTTTCACCACCGTACTATGCAATGCTCCAAATGTATACTCTCAGAAATTTGCTACTCTAACTAAAGTCTATGTTTGACACTAGACAATATCTTTTGGCCAGAAACTTCCTTTTTTTCTGTGCTACTATGCTTTTTATGTTCTCTATCCCTCGATCGTCGTGTATTACTTTGCTGCCAACAGTATTCTATAACTTACGCTACACAATTCTTTTCCTTTCTTCTGTTTAATCTCAATCCATATTCTGTACTCGTTAGACTGTTCATTCCATTCGTCAGATCTTGTATTTTTCTTCACTTTGAGGACAGGAATGTCATCACCGGGTCTTATCATTGACATAGTTTCACACCGGATTTTTGTCTCACCATTGAAACTTCCATATATTTCCGTCATTGCTTCTCCGATGTATAGGTTTAACAATAAGGGCGTAATACAAAAGCCCTCTCTTACACGCTTTAAATCCGAGCACGTTCTTCTTGGTCTTCCATTCTCATTGTTCTCTCTTAATTCTTGTGCATATTTCGATTATCTTGTAACATTTTACAATGTAGACGCTTTTTCCACACCTACAAATCCAACGAACGTTTCTGGATTATTCTTACGCCGTTCTTCCATTATCAATCGTAAAATCAGAACTGCCTCTGTGGTATCTTTATCTTTCGAAATGGCGAACTGATAATTTACAACTGATCTTCAGTTTTCTTTTCCATTCTTCTGTATATTGTGTTTGCGAGCAACTTGGATGCATGAGCCTTTAAACTGCCTGTGCGATAGTGCTCACAATTAACTCCCATGGCTGTATTCGAATTGGTGTGCGTTACACTTTTCTGTCTGTTGGTGCATGCCCACACATTGATTCTACACACCTGTCGAAATACTCATCTGGTTGCCACTTGCCCTATTGATTTAAGAAATACCGAAGCAGTGTGGTCTACGAAGACGTATTGAATACAACTGATGAAAAAACGGCTTACTTCACAACTTGACAAAATGATGGGATATATTCACGTATCCCCAGTTTTCTTAAAAACATCATCCACACAATTCCAAAAATTTCAAGAGCCGGCAACTGTGAGAATTATCACACAATCAGCTTAACAGCTCATACATTCAAGTTTCTAACAAAAATAACATACAGAAGAATGGGAAGTAAAATTGAGGATGTGTTAGATGACAATCAGTTTGGCTTCAGAAGAGGTAAAGGCACCAGTTCATAGGATTTGTCGACCTAGGAAAAGCGTTCGACAATGTCAAATAGCGCTTGATGTTTGAAAATCTGAGAAAAATAGAGATAAGCTAAAGGCAAAGATGTGTAACGTACAATATGTACAAGAACCAAGAGAGGACAATAAGAGTGGAAGATTAAGTACGATGTGCTCCGATTAAAAAGGGTGTGACTATTGTTCAATCGATAAATCAAAGAGGCAAAAGAAAGGTTTCAGCTTTGAATTAAAGTCCGAGCTGAAAGGATATCAATGAAGAGATTCACTGATAGCACTGCTATTCCTGAGTGAAAGTTAGAAAAGGTTACAGGATCTGTTGAACGGAATGAGCAATCTAATGGATACACGATATGGATTGATACTAAATGGAAGAAAAATGAAACTAATGAGAAGTAGTAGAAATGAGAACAACGAGAGATTTAACATCAAGATTAGTGATCACGAAGTAGACGAGATTAAGGAATGTTGCTATCTTGGCAGCAAAATAAGTCATGACGGACGGAGCAAGGACGAATGAAAATCAAACTAGCATTTGTAAAAATGGCATTCTTGGCCAGGAGAAGTCTACTAGAATCAAATACAGATCTCAATCCGAGGAAAAAATTTCTGAGAATGAACGTTTGGAGTGCAGCATTGTATTAGAGTGAAACATGGACTGCGGGAAAACCGGAAAAGAAAATAACGATTAATTTGAGATTTGCTACGGAAGAATGCTGAAAATTAGGTGGACTGATAAGGTAAGGAATGAGGAAGTTCTCCGGACAATCGGCGAGTAGAGAAATATGTGGAGAACACTGACAAGAAGAGGGACAGGATGGTAGGACATCTGTTAAGACATCACGGAATAACGTCCCTGATACTAGATAAAACCATATAGGATAAAAACTGTAGACAAAAACAGAGACTGGAATACGTCCAGGTAATAATTGAGACAGTAAACCTACTGCCTCAATTGTTAGCAAGAGCTACTCTGAGATGAAGAAGTTGGCACAGGAGAAGAACTCGTGGAGGGCCGCATCAAACCAGCCAGATGGCTGATCACTCAAAAAAAAAGTAAGTAAAATAAAACAAAATGAAATATGGTGCGGCATTGAAGAACAGATAATCTGGGTGTGGCGGGAATCGTGGAGGGTAAAACTGGTAAGAAAGATGAAGGCTGAAGTACAGTAATCACGTTGAAGTAAAGGTAGGATACAGTAGCTACATGAAAATTCTGTACTTGCAGAAGACAGGCTCTTGTGGAGAACATCAAATCAGTCTTAGGACAGCAATCATCTTCCGGTGTGATAGTGTTATAAAAAAGCCGTATGCTCACAAGAGTACCATAGCTCGCTTACTTTGTCACTTATATTCCGTAATGCTCAGTTGTTACTGCAACGGAGTAGTAATAATTTAAGTTCTTGTTTCTTTACGGTTCACGTGAAGCGATGCGTATTGAAGTACTTCGCTTATTTTGACTTATTACTACCTCCTGACGAATGAGGAGACGCTGTACTACTGCCATATCAAATACAACAGCCGACATCTACTACATGTATATTATTTTGGGCGATAGTGACAATCCAAAAATTGCATTAGTCAGGTCGTGGTTTTTCCACTACACAATTTGTTAGTATTTGCTTGATTGTGTCCGTCCTGAGTTACTTTATGAAATGATATTCGCAGTCATAACAATACAGTAATCGTACTTGAACATTCTATCGTTTAATAAAACACTGGTGAACAGCTGATAAAACGGCACATACGGATCGCGATTGGGTGAACTGGTAAGCGATGAATCTTTTGTTGAAGGCATCGGGAAGGACGATTCAGACATTTTGCATGTGCTTCTGTGTTAAGGTTAGAACCTGTGCCAGAAGGAATTTAATGTACTATAAACGTAGATGACGACAAAGTCTTGATACAGTAGATCAGGGCTCTAGGTTGGTGCTGTTAAAGAAACGAGTAGTCAACAACACCAGAAATTACTTGTTGTATCCGGTAGTAGTGGCAGAATTATATCTACGCGATAAAAAGACAATACTGAAAGGTCATTGTGGCATAATAAAATCTGAAGTTATCAAGACGTTTGCTAAGTAGGCTGTGCGTAATAGGACAGAGAAATACCACCATGTTCCAAAAGTAAGATCTGCTGCAGCAAATACTGCTACAAATTTGAGTCAGTACAAACGGCAAACTGTCTCCTTCATACCAGTGTAGGATCTGGCAATAATCGGAAATAGTTCCTAATATCACATTACGACAGTGCTGTTTGGCTAAAGTGTACAATAGGAACTTTCTCGTGAACTGATCGCCTCCGCTTTTATTTTAACGTTCAGACAACTCTCTCATCCATTACAATGGACTGAATGACCTCCGCGCTAGTGCGACGCGGACGGAGACGCTAATCCATATCGTCATCGACTTTCCTCTGCGATCACAGGAAACAGTTTAGTCACTACGCCATCTCGTGAAGTGTGGTCAAGAGTGAACAACCTAGGGAGACTCAAAATGTGGTGAAGCACTAACACGAACTCAGTTTCTGAATCAACGCACGGTGTCCCCATGCTATTAATAAATAACAATTTGGCATAGAATTAACAGTTTATGTTACACTTTTTCCACGAAAGTCAGTGTTAACCTGTTCCCTTGAAACTTCCTGGCAGATTAAAACTGTGTGCCCGACCGAGACTCGAACTCGGGACCTTTGCCTTTCGCAGGCAAGTGCTCTACCATCTGAGCTACCGAAGCACGACTCACGCCCGGTCCTCACAGCTTCACTTCTGCCAGTATCTCGTCTCCTACCTTACAAACCTTACAGAAGCTCTCCTGCGAACCTTGCAGAACTAGCACTCCTGAAAGAAAGGATACTGCGGAGACATGGCTTAGCCACAGCCTGGGGAGGTTTCCAGAATGAGATTTTCACTCCGCTGCGGAGTGTGCGCTGATATGAAACTTCCTGGCAGATTAAAACTGTGCGCCCGACCGAGACTCGAACTCGGGACCTTTGCCTTTCGCGGGCAAGTGCTCTACCATCTGAGCTACCGAAAATATCATTCTGGAAACCTCTCCCAGGCTGTGGCTAAGCCATGGCTCCGCAGTATCCTTTCTTTCAGGAGTGCTAGTTCTGCAAGGTTCGAAAGAGAGCTTCTGTAAAGTTTGGAAGGTAGGAGACGAGATACTGGCAGAAGTGAAGCTGTGAGGACCGGGCGTGAGTCGTACTTCGGTAGCTCAGATGGTAGAGCACTTGCCCGCGAAAGGGAAAGGTCCTGACTTCGAGTCTCGGTCGGGCACACAGTTTTAATCTGCCAGGAAGTTTCATATCAGCGCACACTCCACTGCAGAGTGAAAATTTCATTCTGGAAACCTTTTCCCTTGAAACCAAAATGGTCCGTTAGTGGCAAAAGTATTACATCAAGAAAATTTGTAATAGATAAAAAAATTCCACTACGCAGGAATAATAATCTTGCTATTCTTCCGGAATTGAAGTACTCTGCAGTGCAGGCTAAATGAAGACGTAAATCACTACGTCATATACTACACAAGTTGATTAGCAGAACATTGTAGCCCCCAACCTACTGTCGGTATAAACACGTCCACGTGATAGCAGCGAGGAAAAACTGCTAGTCAGACACACACACGGTGCGTGTGACATCTGTGAGCGTAGTGTCCATGTGTAGAATTGTGAGGGCGCGCAAATTATCCGAGTTTGACAGAGGGAAGATTGTGATGGTCCGGAGGCTCGGCACAAGCATTTCGGGGACACTCTCTTATCCTAGGGGTTGGAAATTGCCCCTAAAAGGCGGAAGAATCAGCAATGATCAACGACGTGAGGATGCAGAAGGCAATCAAAACCACTGCACTAAAGACACGTAACGTGTATCCACAGGACATGTGGCCTGTAATTGAAGAAGTGCCATGATGATCTCTCCATTGGCAAAAGATTCCGGAATAGTCCCCCATTCGGATCTCCGGGAGGGGACTGCCACGTGGGAGGTACCATGAGAAAAAGTTTGAATAATCAACCAAAGGATAACGTTCTACGAATCGGGGCGTGGAATGTGAGAAGCTTGAACGCGATTGGGAAATTAGAAAATCTGAAATGGGAAATGCAAAGGCTCAATCTAGATATAGTAGGGGTATAACAGGTGTACGATGCGTTATGAATAGGAAGGTAGGGCAGAGGGTGTGTTACTGTGAACAGTTCAGTGACCGGGTTGTTCTAATCAGAATCGACAGCAGACCAACACCGACAACGATAGTTCAGGTATACAAGCTGAAGATGAACAGATAGAGAAAGTGTATGAGGATATTGAAAGGGTAATGCAGTATGTAAAGGGGGACGAAAATGTAATAGTCATGGGCGACTGGAATGCAGTTGTAGGGGAAGGAGTAGAAGAAAAGGTTACAGGAGAATATGGGCTTGGGACAAGGAACGAAAAAGGAGAGAGACTAATTGGGTTCTGTAACAAGTTTCAGCTAGTAATAGCGAATACCCTGTTCAAGAATCACAAGAGGAGGAGGCATACTTGGAAAAGGCCGGGAGATACGGGAAGATTTCAATTAGATTACATCATGGTCAGACAGAGATTCCGAAATCAGATACTGGATTGTAACGCGTACCCAGGAGCAGAAATAGACTCAGATCCCAATATAGTAGTGATAAAGAGTGGACTGAAGTTCAAGACATTAGTCAGGAAGAATCAATACGCAAAGAAGTGGGATACGGAAGTACTAAGGAATGACGAGGTACGTTTGAAGTTCTCTAACGCTATAGATACAGCAATAAGGAATAGCGCAGTAGGCAGTACAGTTTAAGAGGAATGGACATCTCTAAAAAGGGCCATCACAGAAGTTGGGAAGGAAAACATAGGTACAAAGAAGGTAGCTGCGAAGAAACCATGAGTAACAGAAGAAATACTTCAGTTGATTGATGAAAGGAGGAAGTAGAAACATGTTCCGGGAAAATCAGGAATACAGAAATACAAGTCGCTGAGGAATGAAATAAAGGGGAAGTGCAGGGAAGCTAAGACGAAATGGCTGCAGGAAAAATGTGAAGACATCGAAAAAGATATGATTGTTGGAAGGACAGACTCAGCATACAGGAAAGTCAAAACAACCTTTGGTGACATTAAAAGCAACGGTGGTAACATTAAGAGTGCAACGGGAATTCCACTGTTAAATGCAGAGGAGAGAGCAGATGGATGGAAAGAATACATTGAATGCGTCTATGAGGGTGAAGATATGTCTGATGTGATAGAAGAAGAAACAGGAGTCGATTTAGAAGAGATAGGGGATCCACTTTAAGAGCTTTGGAGGACTTACGGTCAAATAAGGCAGAAGGGATAGATAACATTCCATCAGAATTTCTAAAATCATTGTGGGAAGTGGCAACAAAACGACTATTCACGTTGGTGTGTAGAATATATGAGTCTGGCGATATACCATCTGACTGTCGGAAAAGCATCATCCACACAATTCCGAAGACGGCAAGAACTGACAAGTGCGAGAATTATCGCACAATCAGCTTAACAGCTCATGCATCGAAGCTGCTTACAAGAATTATATACAGAAGAATGGAAAAGAAAATTGAGAATGCGCTAGGTGACGATCAGTTTGCCTTTAGGAAAAGTAAAGGGACGAGAGAGGTAATTCTGACGTTACGGCTAATAATGGAAGCAAGGCTAAAGAAAAATCAAGACACTTTCATAGGATTTGTCGACCTGGAAAAAGCGTTCGACAATATAAAATGGTGCAAGCTGTTCGAGATTCTGAAAAATGTAGGGGTAAGCTATAGGGAGAGACGGGTCATATACAATATGTACAACAACCAAGAGGGAATAATAAGAGTGGACGATCAAGAACGAAGTGCTCGTATTAAGAAGGGTGTAAGACAAGTCTTTAGACTTTCGCCCCTACTCTTCAATCTGTACATCGAGGAAGCAATGATGGAAATAAAAGAAAGGTTCAGGAGTGGAATTAAAATACAAGGTGAAAGGATATGACATGATTCGCTGATGACATTGCTATCCTGAGTGAAAGTGAAGAAGAGTTAAATGATCTGCTGAACGGAATGAACAGTCTAATGAGTACACAGTATGGTTTGAGAGTAAATCGGAGAAAGACGAAGGTAATGACAAGTAGTAGAAATGAGAACAGCGAGAAACGTAACATCAGGATTGATGGTCACGAAGTCAATGAAGTTAAGGAATTCCGCTACCTAGGCAGTAAAATAACCAATGGCGGACGGAGCAAGGAGGACATCAAAAGCAGACTCGCTATGGAAAAAAAGGCATTTCTGGGCAAGCGAAGTCTACTAATATCAAATACCGGCCTTAATTTGAGGAAGAAATTTCTGAGGATGTACGTCTGGGGTACAGCATTGTATGGTAGTAAAACATGGACTGTGGGAAAACCGGAACAGAAGAGAATCGAAGCATTTGAGATGTGGTGCAACAGACGAATGTTGAAAATTAGGTGGACTGATAAGGTAAGGAATGAGGAGGTTCTACGCAGAATCGGAGAGGAAAGGAATATGTGGAAAACACTGATAAGGAGACGGGGCAGGATGATAGGACATCTGCTAAGACATGAGGGAATGACTTCCATGGTACTAGAGGGAGCAGTAGAGGGCAAAAACTGTAGAGGAAGACAGAGATTGGAATACGTCAAGCAAATAATTGAGGACGTAGGCTGCAAGTGCTACTCTAAGATGAAATGAAGAGGTTAGCTCAGTAGACTGATTACAAAAAAAAAAAAAAAAAAAAAAAAAAAGCCTGGTCTCCGTAGCCGGCGACCCATGCATGTGCCATAGTTAGCACCACAGCATCTGCAACTACTACTAAAATTGTCACGTGACCATCGGCACTGCACGTTGGCGCAGTGGCAGAGCTTTGGATGTTCTGATGAACCCCGATACCGTCTTGATTACGCCGACGGGACTGCGCGAATCCATGTCTTCCAGGGGAGCTGTACTGTACTAGCGGCGGCTCCATTATGCTCTGGGGAGCATCCACGGGGGCATCCACAGGACCAGTGGAGCTCATGCAAAGCACCAGACGGCCAAGGAGTATCTTACGTTGCTTTCAGACCACGTACACTACTTCATGACGACCATGTTTCCCGTCGACAGTGGCATCTTTCAAAATGATATTGCGTCATGTCACAAGGTCAGTGATGTAGTGATTCCTGAAACACAGCGGCAAGTTTCAGTTGATGTGCTCGCCCTCCGACTCGCCATATCTGAACCCAGTTCGTATACATATGGGATGTGTCAGAGCATGGTGTCAGAGCTCATCGCCCTCCTTCCCAGAGTTTACGGGATTTAGGTGACTTGTGTGTGCAGATGTGGTGCCAACTCCCTCCGACGAGCTACCAAGGCCTTTATTGATTCCACGCCACGATGCGTCACCGCTCTTATTAGCATCAAATGTCGACATACCGGCAATTAGAAAGGTGGTCATAACGTTGTGGAAGTACTAAAATTTTATACATAATCACAAAAATAGAAATTGAAGAACAAAAAATGTCTACAACTTTAAGGACATGCTCACGAAACAAAATGATACTACACGTACAGAAAAGTAGTTCTCTATGTAGGGAATAGGCACGACATCGACTCGTCACAAAAATGATATTGTTGCAGAGTTGAAGTCTTGAATGCTCAGAAACTTGTCAGAAACGGGTCACAACGTTGAATGCGTTGAACGTAGCGACAGTTATAGCAAAATTATCAATAAATCAGCCATATGTCTATCGGATGAGGCGTACACTTCGCTAACACCGTTCGCTATTAGTTCAGTGGAGCGGATTATGAACCCTCACTGCGTTTCATTCATGTCGCACCTATAACCTCTGCAGCTAGACATTGCTTCAACTGTACAGACTCTGATATCAACATATTAAGTTTTGACACTGAACGTGGGTTGTCAAGTCAGTCTGGCAGGACATTGAAGCATTTCCGATGGTAGGAGATGAGGTATTGCCGGAAGTAGAGGTGTGAGGTGAGTCGGGGATCGTGCTTGGTAGAGCACTTGCTCGCGAACGGCAAGGGTCCCGGGTTGATGGCTCTTTCCAGCACACAGTTTTAATTTGCCAGGAAGTTTCATATGAATGGACACTCCGCTGAAGAGTGAAAAATTCGTTCTGGAATCATCCTCCCGGCTGGAGCTAAGTAGTTTCTCCGCAATATCCTTTCTTCAAGGAGTGTTAGACCCACAAGTTCCGCCGGCCGGAGTGGCCGTGCGGTTCAAGGCGCTACAGTCTGGAACCGAGCGACCGCTACGGTCGCAGGTTCGAATCCTGCCTTGGGCATGGATGTGTGTGATGTCCTTAGGTTAGTTAGGTTTAATTAGTTCTAAGTTCTAGGCGACTGATGACCTCAGAAGTTTAGTCGCATAGTGCTCAGAGCCATTTTTGAACCCACAAGTTCCGTAGGAGAACTCCTATGAAGTTTTGTAAGTAGGAGATGGGGTACTGGCGGAGTATAGCTGTGAGGTGTGTCGTGTGCCCTTCTCGGGTGGCTGACCTGTTAGAGCACTTGCCTACTAAAGGGAAAGGTCCTTATTTCGAGTCTGGGTCCAACACATGGTTTTAACCTGCCAGGAAGTTTCATAGAATCATTTTATTTTGTTGTCGACGAGTTGCGTGATGTGATGTAAGAACAACCATTTTATATTTTATGACTGACTACGATTTTATCGCCGGCCGCAGTGACATGGCGGTTATAGGCGCTACAGTCTGGAACCGCGCGACCGCTACGGTCGCAGGTTCGAATCCTGCCTCGGGCATGGATGTGTGTAATGTCTTAAGGTTAGTTAGGTTTAAGTAGTTCTAAGTTCTAGGGGACTGATTACCTCAGCAGTTATGTCCCATAGTGCACAGAGCCATTTGAACCATTTGAGCGATTTTATCAACCAGGGTGTAAAACTGTTCTCAGTTTTTGTGTCGTTGCATACAAGTTTGCTTCACTGAACTTGGCTTTCGTACAATTTCCGGTTAATGATTGATGTGATATTACTGGTACAAGCAGTTTGTTCAACCTGCTTCTCGTGCAAGTGTGGTTCAGTTTTGCTGTCGTTATGAGCACCAAATTTCTTATTCATGTTGCTTCCTACACCAACGCATGTCATTGTATGACTTTTACTGATACATTCAGTTTCTGTTCATCCTGCAATTTATATATGAGTGATGATAAGATGTTTGCTTACAACAAAAACTGGGTAGTCATCATATTTTAACTGTCTTTTGCACATGCGATCTAGGGGTTAAAAAGTTTTTGTAAGAATAAATTTAACTATTTGTAGAAAGATCGTGTATTCCATTACTGATAATGTCAGGCATAATTTTACCTAATTAATTAATACGTTGTACCCATTGTGTTTGGTAAAATCTTAATGGAAATATGGAGCAATATACAAAAGTTGCCGAAAACGTGAAAGGGTTGGGTTGTTTTGGGGAAAGAGACCAAACAGCGAGGTCATCGGTCCCATTGGATTAGGGAAGGATGGGGAAGGAAATCGGCCGTGCCCTTTCAGAGGAACCATCCCGGAATTTGCCTGGAGTGATTTAGGGAAATCACGGAAAACCTAAATGAGGATGGCAGAACGCGGGCTTGAATCGTCGTCCTCCCGAATGCGAGTCCAGTGAAACGTGAAAGGAAAATGAACTTTTGTACTGCTCTGTCTTCCTACTTTACAAGAATTTCAAGCGCTGGAGCCGGAACTCTCGAACTGACAACACGTGCCTCTTGTATGCGATTTGTTTTCAGAAGCACTACACCTCCAGTCATCTTGGAGGTTGTTGCTGCTGTAGGTCTAGAGGTCAGAGCAGGTCTCTACAAGATGGCTGCTGAGGTTGTTGCGGGTCCGGCTGTAGCCGATGTCGATCCTGTAGGCCTTAACATGTCGAAGCCGACTGCTGAACAAGCAGAAAGAGCGTTACATACAGACTAAGACACGCAAACAATGTAACTGAATGAACTGAATCTGCGTTGGCGAACTTCAAGAGGATGTTCATAGTTCAAGAAGTATAGTAATTTTGGTCCAACAGAATACATACTTTCAAAATGACTACGGAACGGCATGATGTAGCGAGAGGTATAATCCCACCTGGCTAACCAGATTTATCACTGTAAGTTCCTACATCTTCTGTAAACTTGCGTTACCACATCCTATAGTCTCCTCCATCCTGAGAAGTCGGACCAGCTACCGCCCCTCCAGAGACAGGTGCCACCTTCCCTCCATCACCATGCACGCCATAACCTTTCCCAACGCATTTTCAACTCCCTTTTCCCCCTTGGCCTCCCCGAGATCTATCCCTCACTCCCGTCCCATGCCGAATGACAGTTACAACCCACCCCTGCGCTATACAGATGGCACCCCACTCATTTCCAAACACATACACTCATTTATCAGTTCCTTTCCACAACGACATCCTTCAATATTTTCCATCCAGAACCTTCCCCGATATTTCAGATACCCTAGTTCCCACTCACAGTTACCAGGATCCCACATTAGATGACTCTCATTATGATTTAGAATCTATATCGCATCACTACCATCCTTATCATAAACGTCATCATCTACAAAACTGGCTTAAAAAGTGTCTTGACCGCAATAAAATATTTATTTATAATGGTTGCCAGTTTCTGAATGTGACTGCCTTCAGGCCTTTTTCCAGTTCGTGCAGTATGGCATAGCAACCAGTAATAAACATTTACTAGAGATAAGCAGTCTTGGCTGCGAAACAGGCATTTTTATTCTGCATTTTGCCAACAACACGTTTAGCCTTAATTAAGACTTCTGCAGATTGGCCTACAAACAAAAATACAAACTTTTATTAGACAATAGCATGACCCCGAATGTGTTAATCTTCGGACTATCAAGGAAAATATTACAGCCAAATTACTGGCGTAAAAGGTGTTAAGCACACATGCTGCTGTCCATGCAAATGTCTTAGCAGGCAATCACCGTTGTCAATATTTTAAGAACATTGTGTGGTGCCATTCAAAATTAATATAAATAGAATATAACAGCTGAAAGTATTCAGAAGCCAGTAAATGATATTGACCATCAAAGACATCAATACACACACAGAGAAAAAGTTTTTAAAACAACGTACTGATATAAAATAGCGTCGAGTACACGGGAAGCCCCGTTTAAAACAAAGTGAGTTGTTGCCCTTGTCGAGTATTAACGGACTTCGTGCAGTGCCCTATTAAAAAAAAATGAACCAAAAGATAGCCAAAGGCATTCAAGGCGATTAATCTGAACATGCCTCTAAGATACGTACTGAAAAATAAGGAGGCAAACCGTTCACCGCCACCGCCTTCTGGCATGGTATACGTAAATGGTCTGAAGATGGTCAGATTATGACTGAAACTGGTAACCACTGTAAATAAAAAATCTAACGAGGTGTAGGCTGTTTTTAATCTAATTTTAAAATGTTTTAACCGTACTGTTGTTTCTCCACGAGAAATTTTCTTAAAAATTACAGTCATCATGTGAGTTCTCTGTTTATAAAGTATTTCTCTCCTAATCTAAAGTATTTTATAAAAAATGAATAGCTGAAAGGCGGCAACATGGCTTAAGTAAATTTTTATTAATAATAAACAACATTAAAGTATCAGCAATAGCAGAAAGAAATGTTTAAAAAATAAAATACTGAATATGGAAGGCTTTCAAAGCAGAAGAAATAAAAAATCGAGAACAACATGGACGGAAGAAAGGAAGAGACTTCATGGTAGAAAAAGTAAGGGCATACTGGAAAAATAGGAAACAACAACAAAGGAAGAAGAGGAAGAGGAACTGAAGTTCCTAACGTGATCCTAGTTGGTGAATACTATTGTTGTTGTTGTTGTGGTCTTCAGTCCTGAGACTGGTTTGATGCAGCTCTCCATGCTACTCTATCCTGTGCAAGCTTCTTCATCTCCCAGTACCTACGGCAGCCTACATCCTTCTGAATCTATTTAGTGTATTCATCTCTTGGTCTCCCTCTATCATTTTTACCCTCCACGCTGCCCTCCAATACTAAACTGGTGATCCCTCGATGTCTCAGAACATGTCCTACCAACCGATCCCTTCTTCTTGTCAAGTTGTGCCACATGCTCCTCTTCTCCCCAATTCTATTCAATACCTCCTCATTAGTTATGTGATCTACCCATCTAATCTTCAGCATTTTTCTGTAGCATCACATTTCGAAAGCTTCTATTCCCCCTCTTGTCTATACTATTTATCGTCCACGTTTCACTTCCATACATAGCTACACTCCATACAAATACCTTCAGAAAAGACTTCCTGACATTTAAATCTATACTCGATGTTAAGAAATTTTTCTTCTTCAGAAACGCTTTCCTTGCCATGGACAGTCTACATTTTATATCCTCTCTACTTCGACTATCATCAGTTATTTTGCTCCCCAAATTGCCATTGACAGTCTACATTTTATATCCTCTCTACTTCGACTATCATCAGTTATTTTGCTCCCCAAATAGCAAAACTCCTTTACTACTTTAAGTGTCTCATTCCCTAATCTAATTCCTTCAGCATCACCCGATTTAATTCGACTAGATTCCATTGTCCTCGTTTTGCTTTCGTTGATGTTCATCTTATATCCTCCTTTCAAGACACTGTCCATTCCGTTCAACTGCTCTTCCAAGTCCTTTGCTGTCTCTGACAGAATTACAATGTCATCGGCGAACCTCAAAGTTTTTATTTCTTCTCCATGGATTTTAATACCTACTCCGAATTTTTCTTTTGTTTCCTTTATTGCTTGCTCAATATACACATTGAATAATATCGGGGAGAGGCTACAAACCTGTCTCACTCCCTTCCCAACCACTGCTTCCCTTTCATACCCCTCGACTCTTAAAACTGCCATCTGCTTTCTGTACAAATTGTAAATAGCCTTTCGCTCCCTGTATTTTACCCCTGCCACCTTTAGAATTTGAAAGAGGGTATTCCAGTCAACATTGTCAAAAGGTTTCTCAAAGTCTACAAATGCTAGAAACGTAGGTTTGCCTTTGGGTCAAGTGGCTCTGAGCACTATGGGACTTAACATCTATGGTCATCAGTCCCCTAGAACTTAGAACTACTTAAACCTAACTAACCTAAGGACATCACACAACACCCAGTCATCACGAGGCAGGGAAAATCCCTCACCCCGCCGGGAATCTAACCCGGGAACCCGGGTATGGGAAGCGAGAACGCTACCGCACGTCCACGAGCTGCGCACAGGTTTGCCTTTCCTTAATCTTTCTTCTAAGATAAGTCGTAAGGTCAGTATTGCCTCACGTGTTGCCCTGAGGAAATATTACGGCTGTAGTTTCCCCTTGCTTTCAGCCGTTCGCAGTACCAGGACAGCAAGGCCATTTTGGTTAGTGTTACATGGCCAGATCAGTCAATCAATCAGACTGTTGCCCCTGCAACTACTGAAAAGGCTGCTGCCCCTCTTCAGGAACCACCCGTTTGTCTGGCCTCTCAACAGATACCCCTCCGTTGTGGTTGCACCTACAGTACGGCTATCTGTATCGTTGAGGCACGCAAGGTCCATGGTTCATACAAAAAAAAAAAAAATCCACACAACTATGTGGAACTAATATGGTGTAAGGGAAATGTGTAATTGTGATGTTGCTTAATATTCCCTATGTGGCGAAATAAAATAATGGCTAATAAAGAAATAAAATACTTATCAGGAAATACAAGACCTGCCTAAGCAAGAAAATGTTAAGGCAAATAAAACCGATTACATTTTCATACATCAGACACGAGCTGACAGCTTAATAGCGTACATGCAACAGTATATTTCTTAGTGACGCATAATCTGTGAAGGCTGCGTGGAGGGGGACCGCTCCTGTCAGAAATGATTATGAGACTAGTGCACGTAAACACGATGGCGTCAGTGACGGGGACTCTTTTGTCTGCGGACTTCGGACTCTCCTGGCTGTGATGCTGCTGTCACTGAATGCTTCCTTACGCCGGTTTTGTGTCAGTCGGCAACGGCTCCTCGACCCAGGTACACCACACCTACATCTGCTGGTTCTTGGGAGACGCGCCAGTAACTGCCTGGTCCACCAGCAGACATACGGGATTGTTGTTCCACCCGAAGCCTTACAAACCCACAAGCAGTGGTATACGGTAAGTATGTCTTTCTTCTCCCCCGTTGGCTGGGATACTACAGTCTTTCGTGAGATTTAGTTGTATAAAATCTCGTCGACTGTTGGATCAATAGAGACAGATAAGTGGACCTGGAGATTGATAGCTGAAGAAATCAACCATGTTCATTTTAAATACGCAACTAAAATTATTTAACGAAACCACCAAAAAGTACAATAGTGACTGTTCTGGCGGAGAACTGAGTTACAGTTCCATCGAATCGCGTCCACTGTCGTAACTATTATGCTGTCTTACTGCCTAATCAAATCTTCTGCTGAGCTAGGTGCAGTGTGCCATAGTAAGTTCAGTCACATTTACAAAGTCGAGCATCGTAATGAATTATTTTTCTTACTATAAACCCATATCACGCCAGAATCTACTCTTAATTGTAAAAATGTCAGGATTCTAACTTCTCAAACTAGGAGCATGTTTCGAATATCAACTCACCATTCTAAAGTGGTTTTCTCTGCTAGCCAATGTCACAACACCACTTCTACATTCCATATGAACTTCCGTTTCCGTTAATTATACAGCTTCTTTAAATCGATATGATTTCCATAAAATAGGCTTAAACCTACTAGTATGCTCTATTGATCATCGTTAAAAAAATGTGTAATCCGAAAGGCAGCTAGTCATAGTAACAGAGCGACCTTCATTGGAATGACTACGTAAAACAAAAAGTAGGAAAAGCAAAAGTCAGAGCGAGATTCACAGGAATAATCTTAAATAAATGTAACTCTACATCTACATCTAGATCCATACTCCACAAGCCACCCGACGGTGTGTGGCGGAGGGTACCTTGAGTACCTCTATCGGTTCTCCCTTCTATTCCAGTCTCGTATTGTTCTTGGAAAGAAGGATTGTCGGTATGCCTCTGTGTGGGCTCTAATCTCTTTGATTTTATCCTCATGGTCTTTTCGCGAGATATACGTAGGAGGGAGCAATATACTGCTTGACACCTCGGTGAAGGTGTGTTCTCGAAACTTCAACAAAAGCCCGTACCGAGCTACTGAGCGTCTCTCCTGCAGAGTCTTCCACTGGAGTTTATCTATCATCTCCGTAATCTTCGCAATTACTAAATGATCCTGTAACGAAGCGCGCTGCTCTTCGTTGAATCTTCTCTATCTCTTCTATCAACCCTATCTGGTACGGATCCCACACTGCCGAGCAGTATTCAAGCAGTGGGCGAACAAGCGTACTGTATCCTACTTCCTTTGTTTTCGGATTGCATTTCCTTACGATTCTTCCAATGAATCTCAGTCTGGCATCTGCTTTACCGACGAACAACTTAATATGCTCGGAATTAACTGCTTCCAGTTGCTGACCTGCTATATTTTAGCTAAATGATAGGGGATCTTTCATTCTATGTATTCGAAGCACATTACACTTGTCTACATCCAGATTCAATTGCCATTCCCTGCACCATGAGTCAATTCGTTGCAGATCCTCCTGCATTTCAGTACAATTTTCCATTGTTACAACCTCTCGATATACTGCAGAATCATCCGCATAAAGCCTCAGTAAACTTTCGATGTCATCCACAAGGTCATTTATGTATATTGTGAATAGCAACGGTCTTACGACACTCCCCTGCGGCACACCTGAAATCAGTCTTACTTCGGAAGACTTCTCTCCATTGAGAATGACATGCTGCGTTACACAATTGGTCTGATAGTCCATATGCTCTTACTTTGTCCATTAAACGACTGTGGAGAACTGTATCGAACACCTTGCGGAAGTCTACGAAGGAAGAGGCCTTTGGTCTACTGATGCTCGAGTATTGTTCACCAATACCACACTACCTTACGCGGTAGGACTTGATTTAAGAGGTAGGGAAGTCGGCACGTGTTAGAGATGGTCAACGAACGCGTTATGCATCACGAAGAAGTTTAATACTGAAAACACTTTCCGGGAAGTGCTAATACCGAGTCTTACAGGCAATCATTCTTCCCAAGCGCCATTCGCGCGTGGAACAGGTAAGGGTGGATCAGTTAGTAATACAAAAAGTATTCTCCTCCACCCACCACTGGGTAGCTTGCGGAGTATGGTATGGATGTAGATGCATATGAGTGACTCAATCATTTAAATCTGCGTCCAGTTGACCTGCGATTTATTTTATATAACAGTTTCTGATCCGACACCAGGAGGCTGAGCAGATCACTTTCCAGACTTTATCAATACAGAAAAACATAGGTGGTTAATGAGGATCGAACATCGTACCACCAATCAGTAGGCAGACACGATAAAAATTAGAATGTGCTTTTTAGCACGTTCTTATTAATCCACTTTCTTCTCTGCTCGATACAAATTTTGCCATTGATTTTAGATTAATTTCACTGTGAGCTGAGGACTTCAAACTTTCAGCATAGATCAGAACTGGATAACAATACAATATTAACTCGTTTTCGTCTATGGTATGGAGAGTAAGTTTTTCCACCTGCCTATTCGGTACAGATTTTTCAATTGATTTAAAACAAATTTTCCCGATGAGCTGAAGACCTGATCTTTCTACACAGCTCAGAAATGAATCATAATGCAGCATTAACTCTTGTTCCCGACATTGTGTCAGTGAAATAGCCACCAATACAGTACTGAAAGTACTTGTTTTAGTCTATAGTCATAATTTATTTGTTTTGTCTTCTGGTAGTTGGTTTCAGTACGTAATACCATGAACAGACTATCCACTGGTACGCCGTAGTAACGCTCACATCCTAGTTAGAAGTGGTCAAATACCGAAAATATTTGACACCCCTGTTTGGAAAGGTATAGTGACGACTGCGTTCCTGTGAATGGCCTGTACATGCTGTCATGTACTGAAACCGGTAGCTATTAGACAAAAAATAATAATTGCAAAGATAGACGAAAACATGTACTTCTTCAGTATTAAAGGGCTTTCCTGTCTAGGCAGGGGGTACTTCCTGTGCCGTTGCTATTTCCTAATATTTCTGTTCCAGGCGCGGACTATTTCGCTGTGAGAGCGACTGCTCGTAAGCCTGTGTGAGGATTTGAATCTATCTAATTTTCACCTTCACGCCCTTTTCACGAGATATACTTCGGAGAGAACAATACATTGGTTAATCCAGTTTAAGAAAAACTTAAACAAACCTGAAATCTACCATATGCCTTCTTGTAATCTCATCAAAATTAAATAGATTAAAAAATTCCATACTTATAATAGTACGAAGCAGAAAATATTTTTTAAATAATGTTATATGTAACACGTTTAAAACTATATATGATGAGATTAGCAATAGCAAAGCTGGATGACGCGGCGAGTTATTTTTGGAAATTTTATGGCCCTGTTTGGCTGCTACAAAAATCTTCTCCTACGTGAAGACAAGCAAGTGCGAAAAAAAATCCTTCTTTGTATGTTTTTCCGGCCGATTATACTACGTAGTGCAGTTTTGATGGTACTGCATCTAAACTCAGACGCTTCAATTCAAACAAAGCTACTGTCTTAGTACTGTGCAGCGCTTAAGACTATCTTAGTATAATGAATAATGCAACTATGCTTTTTGCAGACTTTTGTTAATAGTTTTTAGTTACATAGTTTCACTGACAAAGTGCAGTTCCAGCTTAGTCAGTCTCCTTTTTCTCCCTTCACCCTTTCAATAACAAACGAGAAATGGGAAATGTGAGAAAATTTTATGTGACTGCTTTACAATGTTTCGGTCGATATGGCTTGACAGAAATCATGCAGTAAATTCAGTACCGTATGGTTTGCAGTTAGGTTAATTTTTCTCCATTTATTTCGGCTGGAAGCTTTTCTTTTGCATCAAGAAAAAAAGGGAAAAGGAGAGTGAAATTTTCTAAGTCGGAAGAGAACAGCGTTGCACAATCAATAATGGCATTGCACAATCAAGCAAGTAACAAAGCGAGCCAGCGGCTAGGCGTAATCATTAGGACACGGTTAGTCGGTCACTAGAGTGCGACATCAACACTTCCATGTGTGAGTGTGAGCGAGCTCAGTGGTAAAGGGTTAGACAACCTGTCCCCGTTACTCTCATGACGTTATCTAAGAAGCACTACGGAGGGTGTAACAACATCCATCAGGCCTTTGACGTAGCAGCTAAGACACTGAAACAAATTGGTTAAATAAATGTATCAAAACAGAAGAATACAGACGACGTTTGAAGTACAGAACCGATTCAGTCACGACGAGTGATAACAAGAAGAAGAGCCTCTCCTCGACGCCATAAATCCTCCACCTCCCAAAGTTAGACTCAGTCACTCGGTAGAAATGATGTGGCTCATGTCGTTCGCAATCGATTCTCTAAATATTGTGCTATAACGTTTTCTTATGTGACTGTTCCTGCACTGGTAATATTACTGCCGCCTTACGAAATGACCACCGATCTTTAGCCATGAATGACAGAGGGCAGCCTCTAGTACAAGCTGTCACTGACGAGTAGTCCAGGGGCCATCCAACACCGATCTAACCAGGGGCACTAAGTGTGTCAGCGACCTACAGAACCGGCAAGCGAGGATAAGCGTTAGAGATAGTTCTTGGATAGCAGGTAACCTGAAGAAACAAAGTAACATCGATTTTGCTGTAATGAGAGATATTACAACGTATGTACAGAGAACAATTCATATCACTCTTAACGTAACCGAAACCTTGGGTAACCTGGATCAGTGTAAATTCTTTTCCACAATAGATTTCAGGAGCACTTATCATCAAATTGAAGTATGTCCAAAGGATGGGCATAGAACAGATCTACAGCACCATCTGGTCACTACCAATATCACAGAATACCAGATGGGTTGAAGAACGCGCCTGCAAGATTCTTGCACTTGTTAGAGTCCTTCAAGGTTTAAAACCGGAAAAAGTATGATCTATTTGGATGACCTCATAGATATACAAGTGAAATGATTAAGATAATTATTTGATGGATTAAGAAGAGCTTGAGTCACTTTGAGCATTGACAAATATCATTGTGCTCGTTCACAAGTTAGTTACCTTGGGCACTTTATTAGCCACGAAGGTGTGAGGACAGGTCTTCGTCTCACTTCACCTGTGTGTAATTATACGGTTCTACAGACAGTAAAACAATTACAATCACTCCTTGGTTTAGCAGCTTATTACAAAAAAATTTCTTCAAGGGGTTTCCTGAAAATGCACAGCTATTGACACCTGAATGTCATACAGCATTTCAAACTGTGAAAGAGATATTAACTTCACATCCTCTGTAAGTTTCTCCTGACTTTACCAAAGAAATTATCATTCAAAGCAAGCAGTACTACTTTGCGTCCCATTTTCAGTCAAAATTAGGATGGTCAGGATCATCCTTTAACGAAGAAGTCTCTCTGTCTAAACAACAATGAGTGCAGCTATTGACTACGGAAAAAAGATATGTTAGCTTTAATATATGGTATTTCGTATTTTCGTTGTTATTTATATGGTCGTAAATTCAAGTTAATTACCGATCATGCATCGTTGAAATGGTTATTGGGACGAAAAGCCACTTCCAGTCCACTAACAAGGTGGGCACTGAAATTGAGTTTCAGTTTGAAGTAGTTCACAACCTTGGTGTTAAATACACAAATGCCGACATATTTACTAGGAGAATTGCAGTGTTGGGTTAAATTTAACAGATTTGACTAAAGCACACGAAACTGAAAAGGAATGCCAATTATACAGCAAGCAGCCACAGATTCTTATACCTTGAAGGATTAATGTGTAGATCAACAAATTGCGACCTTCACGTTGTTGTGCCTACAGCACTCCAAACTGAAGTATTATGACAAGCACATGATCATGTACTGTTGGAACATGAAGATAAAGTACCTACTGGAAGACGAAATGCAGAGAGATTTTGGTGGAAAGGACGACATAGTGACGTGAAGCAATATGTTACAAACTGCATTGCTTGTGTTCAACGAACAGATATAAGTAAACAAAAGGTGCAGATCCAGAGGTTACCAGAAACAGAAAACTTTTGAAGTAATGGGAACTGATGTGTTACGACAGTTTAATAGAAGTTTAGCAAAAGTGTGTACTGACTATGTTGGATCATTTATTGAAGTAGCTGGTAATGATAGCGATATCAGATCACAAAGCAAGCACTGCAACTCAAGCCATGAATAACAATTGGTGACTTAAATCTGAAGTACCAGAAGCTTTAGTCACAGATCAAGGAACTACTTTGATGGCTGCCTTGTACCGCAAATTGTAAACCAAATAAATGCTTGAGAAAGTGTCAAGGACTACATCAGGTAGAATGAACGACTTCATCAGTCAATGTGAAGTTGCAGTTGCTGATGAAAACATTAGTAATACATGTTAGTCAGCTAAAACATTATAAACGTACCAGTGATACATTGCTGCAAGTACCGTCACCATTACAGCGGAAGGGGGAGTTACCACACATAACAAATGTAGCCCATAATGTATCATATGGACATAAGTCTATGGATAAGTAACAGAGTATTGGGTTATACATGTCTACAGGGTGACAATTATTGAACTATATAAAGAAAACGTAAATTAGTTACAAACTACTCTGTGCATACACTTTATTGAACATGTAAACGTCACTGCAGATATTAGGATCTACGTTATGACATGTTCGATACGCCTGCCATCAATGGAATGACGTGGCGCAGACTAACAGAAATTCTGCGCGACCCATTAAAATGTCGGAACATCGATGCTGTCGATGACCTCCTGAATGGCTGTCTTCAGCTCAGCAGTAGCTTTGCGGTTATTGCTGTACATCCTATCTTTAACAGAATACCACAAAAAGGAGTCGCATGTGTTCAGATCCGTAGAATATGCAGGCCTATTGGGGCCCATCCCAGTGGCCTCTGGCCTCTGCACTCCGCTGCAGAGTGAAAATCTCACTCTGGAAACAGGCCCCAGGCTGTGGCTAAGCCATGTCTCCATAATATCCTTTCTTTCAGGAGTGCTAGTTCTTCAAGGTTCGCAGGAGAGCTACTGTAAAGTTTGGAAGGTAGGAGACGAGATACTGGCAGAAGTAAGGCTATGAGGGACGGGCGTGAATTGTGCTTCGGTAGCTCAGATGGTAGAGCACTTGCACGCGAAAGGCAAAGGTCCCGAGTTCGAGTCTCGGTCGGGGACACAGTTTTAACCTGCCAGGAAGTTTCATATCAGCGCACACTCCGCTGCAGAGTGAAAATCTAATTCTGGTATTGCATGTAGCTTGCAACAGCATACATAGTATTCCTTGAGATAAAACTTAATTCTGAGGAGGGAGGGGATTCATGATTAATCTTTTTTACTACGTTGAGTTGAAGATGGTAGCAAAATATATCACGAGCATAGTGTTTTTTACACATATGTGAAGTGGAGGTAATTGAGATGTAGTCATTGAAAAACGGAAGTTTATCCTTGAGTGTGTTCAGGTTCAAACTGGTGAAGTGTTACTTTTTTCAGAGCAAAGGGATACATATTGTCAACGTCAGTAAGAGAATTAGCAACTGTGTCTAATTCATACATGTGATTGTGTGAAATTCAATTATTCCTAAGAAATATGGAAGCATCAAGGTGCAAAAGAGAAGCATCAGTGCCACAACCATACTTTCATTGTGTTGGCAGTGACTGGATCTCTACGCGTTCCAAGCAGAAACAGTAGTAATATATTGCTACAACACAACATATTCACAGGTATTATTTAAGACAGAGTGGGTTATTAGTTAATGAAACCAAGTGTGACACATACAAAACTCAGTTTACCTTCCTGCCACAGTTAAAGGTACTGTGATAGTTAAAGAACTCGACCAGTGTTGAGTACGTTACCCTTACAAAACCTAAGCCTCGTCATCATTATCTTGGCTCCCAATTTACTACAGGTGAATTAATCGTTTCAGAGAAAATACAAGTTTCGGGAGCTCAAATATCAAATCATATAGAGAAATATCAAGAGAAACATAGACGGTGTATTATTACGATCAGTATATCAATCGCTGTTGTTATCAAAATACTAACATATATTTCTACACTTTATTTTTTTCTAAGAAAAGAAACTCCCATGGATTGTATTTGCGCTAAGATATAAGGGATTTTAGAGGATACAATGCATGAAGAAGCAAACTAGGAAGATAATACAGTATTTAACTACGATAATACTTCTTGTGCTTAAAAGAACCAAAAGTACAGAGCGAGAGTAATTATCATAGGTAGTTCACTAGCTGTCTAACAAAGAACAAAATCCGGAACAACTTTTTGTCAAATTGGAGGGTGTGTTACAAATCAAGAAAGGATGCGTAGCGTTTCTCAAGCACAAGGAAGTACCAACACAGCAAACCGCACGGCTTACACATTACGGTAAAGTTGTCGGTTGCGAAAAGCGCAACATTAACTTTTCTATGTGAGAATGTGGGCAAGCTCAACAGAAAAAGGTTAGACGAGAGCAGAGGAGCCTACCGCTTTTACTCTCGAAGCATTATAAAAGAAGCGCTAAGGAGGATGCAGCAACATCCGTCAGGAAGTTGACAGGGCAGTTAAGACACTGAAACAAATCAGTCAAGCAAATGAAGTAGAGCAGGAGACCATTGACGACTCGTAGAGAGCAGGAGGATTCAATCATGAGGAACGATGTCAAAAAAAAGAGGCTCTCGTGGACACCATAAATACTCCATACGATACGGCAGTGCCAGTGCAATTCCGAATTACGTTCAGTGGGATCATACATAATGGATATATGAGTATAGGCTACAGACACATGATTGATTACATATGGAAGTTTAGGTCTAGCCACGATTCGCGCTCGGGTAGCCAAATGGTAAGACGACCACTCGCGATAAGTGAGAAATGCGGATACGAGTCCCAGTCCGACATTCATTTTTTATTGTTGCAATTCCATTATTTAACTGATAGTTGTCCATATTCACAACTGCGAATATATTTCATGTATAAGGACAAACATATTATATTAGAACTGACATGTGATTACATTTTCACGCAATTGGGGTGCATAGATCCTGATAAATCAGTACCCAGAACAACCACCTCTGGTCGTAATAACGGCCTTGATACGCCTAGGCATTAAGTCAAACAAAGCTTGGATGGCGTGTACAGGTACAGCTGCCCATGCAGCTTCAACATGATACCACAGTTGGTCAATAGTAGTGACGAGCCAGTTGCTCGGTCACCACTGACAAGACGTTTTTATTTGGTGAGATATATGAAGAATGTGCTGGCCAGGGCAGCAGTTGAACATTTTCTGTATCCAGAAAGGCCTGCAACATACGGTCGTGCATTATCCTGCTGAAATGTAGGGCTTCGCAGGGATAGACTGAAAGGTAGACCCAGGGATCGTAACACATCTGAAATGTGACGTCCACTGTTCAATGTGCTGACAATGCGAACAAGAGGTGACAGAGACGTGTAACCAATGGCACCCCATACCATCAAATGGTTCAAATGGTTCTAAGCACTAAGGGACTTAACGTCTGAGGTCATCACTCCCCGCCCGCATCTCGTGGTCGTGCGGTAGTGTTCTCGCTTCCCACGCCCGGGTTCCCGGGTTCGATTCCCGGCGGGGTCAGGGATTTTCTCTGCCTCATGATGGCTGGGTGTTGTGTGATGTCCTTAGGTTAGTTAGGTTTAAGTAGTTCTAAGTTCTAGTGGACTGATGACCATAGATGTTAAGTCCCATAGTGCTCAGAGCCATTTTTTTTCATCAGTCCCCTAGAATTAAAACTAGTTAAACCTAACTAACCTAAGGACATCACACACATCCATGCCCTAGGCAGGATTCGAACCTGCGACCGTAGTGGTCGCACGGTCCCAGACTGAAGCGCCTAGAACCGCTCGTCCGGCAGCAGCCATGGTCTCCAAGCAGGTAGTCCATGCTGCTACAAACGTCGTCGAACTGTTCGTGCAGATGGTTGTTGTCTTGCAAACGTCCCCATATGCTGACTCAGGGATCGAGACGTGGCTGCACGATCCGTTTCAGCCAAGCGGATAAGATGCCTGTCTACTCGACTGCTAGTGATACGAGGCCGTTGGGATCCAGCACGGCGTTCCATATTACCCTCCTGAACCCACCGATTCCACATTCTGCTAAGAGTCATTGGATCTCGACCAACGCTAGCAGCAATGTCGCTGTACGATAAACGGCATTCGCGACAGGCTACAATCCGACCTTTATCAAAGTCGGAAACGTGATGATACGCATTTCTCCTCCTTACACGAGGCATCACAACAACGTATCACCAGGCAACGATTGTCAACTGATGTTTGGGTATGAGAAATCGGTTGGAAACTTTCCTCATGTCAGCACGTTGTAGGTGTCGCCACCGGCGCCAACCTGATATGAATGCTCTGAAAAGCTAATCATTAGCATACCACAGCATCTTCTTCCTGTCGGCTAAATTTCGCGTCTGTAGCATGTCATCTTCGTGGTGTAGCAATTTTAATGGCCATTAGTGCATTGCTTATTTATTGTAACATATTCTGCATGAGACGATGCCTGTATCACTCATACTCCTGGAGCCTCAGAAGATGAGGAGCAATCTGTAGCCGTGAATGACAGAAGCCAGCGTGTGGTAACAGCCGCCACTGGGAGTAGTCGAGGTGCCTACCAACGTCGTTCCAGTCTGGGGCACAAACTACTCTAAACTCGTGGATCGTCTGCGTCAGATGGCCTACGGAACCGGCAGGCCAAGTTCAACGTTCATCACGACCACGTGGCACCTGATATCGCTGTCCATCTCATAAGAAAATACAGGCAAAGACCTGGGAGTAACTGAACACTCCAAGGACAGTGTTTGAGGAACGACACACAAGTATCTAGGTCCCTACTATTTCCGAGCACATCTTCTGATGGGAGGCGCCTTCCACATAACAAGCGGCAACCCGCTTACCGTAAGTCAACAGCCGTCTGGGCGGATGCAGTGACATAAATGGCAACCAGAATCAGCCACTGGGTCCAGCAAGTTTCTCGACAGCTTGCCAGACCACTAGCCACTGCCCAAGATACGCCGACTGGATATCATTACATTACTGCATTACTGCTCTGTAACGAGTCACCAGAGACCACAGGTCATTTGAACCCTAAACACTCAGAAAGTATCCCTAAAGAGCCTCCAAAATTTAGTCAGAGGAGCTCTTGTTCACCACATAAATAATCCAAGATCTGTGTAAACTGGACTCGATTTCGTAATCATTGAAATAGCATCACGTGGAATCTGACCCCCGAAATTTAATTTAATTTCCTGTAGGGTGCTTAACTTCTTTCTCACGATCTGTGTTGTGAGAACGATTATCAAAATACACTGCTATTGCATATACGTTATAAGCTCAAAAGAAAAGTAATTACCCTGTTTCAGTGAGAGCGTCACTGTCCTAGTAAGAGTGGATGTGACTGGTAGGGAGCTATTGGCGTGAGCTTAGCTCGCATTTTATATCACGGTTTTATACCTGTGAAATTCAACTAAAACTGTTTTTAGAATAGCACTAATAACATTGCCTAAGCCCACCAGAATCACACCTATGACACCTGACTAAGAACACACGCACACAGACACACACACACACACACACACACACACACACACACACACACACCTGCCTAATATCGTGTAGGGCTCCCGCGAGCACGCAGAAGTGCCGCAACACAATGTGCTATCGACTCGACTGATGGCTGAAGTAGTGCTGGAGGGAGCTGACACAATGAATCCTCCAGGGCTGTCCATAAATCCGTAAGAGTACGAGGGTTGCAGATCTCCCCTGAGCAAGACGTTGCGAGGCCTCCCAGATATGCTCAATAATATTCATGTCTGAGCGTTTGGTGGTCAGCGCAAGTGTATAACTCAGAAGAGTGTTACTGGCGCCACTCTGTAGGAATTCTGGACGTGCGGGGTGTCGCATTATCCTGCTGGAATTTCCCAAGTCCGTCGGAATGCACAATGGCCATGAATGGATGCAGGTGATCACACAGAATTCTTACGAACGTGCCACCTGTCGGAGTCGTATCCAGACGTATCAGGGGTCCCCTATCACTCCAACTGCACACGCATTACGCCATTACAGAGCCTCCACCAGCTTGAACAGTCACCTGCTGATATGCATGATCCATGGATTCATGAGGTTATCTCCATACCCGTACACGTCTGTCCTCTAGATATAATTCGAAACGAGACTCGTCCGACCAGGCAACGTGTTTCCAGTCATCAACAGTCCAATGCCGGTGTTGACGGGCCCACGCGAGAAGTAAAGCTTTGTGTCATGCAGCCATCAAGGGTAGACGAGTGGGCCTTCAGTTCCAAAGTCCCTTATCGATGACTTTTCGTTGAATGATTCGCACGCTGACTCTTGTTATTGGCCCAGCAATGAAATCGGCACCAATTTGCGGAAGGGTTGCACTTCTGTCACCATGAAAGATTCTCTTCAGTCGTCGTTGGTCCTGTGCTTGCAGGATCTTTCTCCGGCCGGAGATTTGATGTTTTACCATACTCATGATATTCACGGTACACACGTGAATTGGTCTACATCTACATCTGTACATCTACATGGATACTCTGCAAATCACATTTAAGTGCCTGGCAAAGGGTTCATTGAACCACCTTCACAATTCCCTATTTTTCCAATCGCGTAAAGAATGAACACCTATATCTTTCCGTACGAGCTCTAATTTCCCTTATTTTATCGTGGTGTTCGTTCCTCCCTATGTAGGTCGGTGTCAACGGAAAATTGTCCACTTCATCCCTACTTCGGAGATTCTGTGTCGCCAGCTGTAACACCACGTTCAGACCAACTTAAATGTTGATAACCTGCCATTATAGGAGCAGTAACCGATCTAACAACAGCCCAATACACTTGTTGGGTGATATAGGTTTTGCCCACTGCAGCTTCGTATTCTGCCTGTTTACACATTTTTGTATTTGAATACGCATGCCTATACTAGTTTCTTGGCGCTTCAGTATGTAGCGGGTGTCGTAAAGACGTCGACACCTGCTTTTGGGCCACCAGTTCGGCAGCAAACGAGACTTTGTAAGCTGCCGGACCGTAGGCGAAACGTTTCGCAGCCGTGCGGTCCGAGGTGCCTTGCCACGTTCCGCGAGGCTGTCCCCGTCGGTAGTTCGAGGGTTGGACTTAGCGTTAATTAGATTAAGTGTTGTGTAAGCATAAGGACAGATGACCTCAACAGTTTGGCCCCATAGTCGACTGGCTGCCACAATTGCCAGTGAAAAGATGGTAAGGAACCTGTCCATATAGTATATACAGGGTGTTACGAAAAGGTACGGCCAAACTTTCAGGAAACATTCCTCACACACAAAGAAAGAAAATATTATGTGGACATGTGTCCGGAAACACTTACTTTCCATGCTAGAGCTCATTTTATTACTTCTCTTCAAATCACTATAATCATGGAATGGAAACACACAGCAACAGAACGTACCAGCGTGACTTCAAACACATTGTTACAGGAAATGTTCAAAATGTCCTCCGTTAGCAAGGATACATGCATCCACCTTCCGTCGCATGGAATCCCTGATGCGCTGATGCAGCCCTGGAGAATGGCGTATTGTATCACAGCCGTCCACAATACGAGCACGAAGAGTCTCTACATTTGGTACCGGGGTTGCGTAGACAAGAGCTTTCAATGACCCCATAAATGAAAGTCAAGACGGTTGAGGTCAGGAGAGAGTGGGGGCCATGGAATTGGTCCACCTCTACCAATCCATCGGTCACCGAATCTGTTGTTGAGAAGCGTACGAACACTTCGACTGAAATGTGCAGGAGCTCCATCGTGCATGAACAACATGTAGTATCGTACGTGTAAAGGCACATGTTCTAGCAGCACAGGTGGAGTATCCCTATGAAATCATGATAACGTGCTTCATTGAAAGTAGGTGGAAGAACATGGGGCCCAATCAAGACATCACCAACCATGCCTGCCCAAACGTTCACAGAAAATCTGTGTTGATGACGTAATTGCACAATTGCGTGCGGATTCTCGTCAGCCCACACATGTTGACTGTGAAAATTTACAATTTGATCACGTTGGAATGAAGCTTCATCCGTAAAGAGAACAGTTGCACTGAAATGAGGATTGACACATTGTTGGATGAACCATTCGCAAAAGTGTACCCGTGGCGGCCAATCAGCTGCTGATAGTGCCTGCACACGCTGTACATGGGACGGAAACAACTGGTTCTCCCGTAGCACTCCCCATTTAGTGACATGGTCAACGTTACCTTGTACAGCAGCAACTTCTCTGACGCTGACATTAGGGTTATCGTCAACTGCACGAAGAATTGCCTCGTCCATTGCAGGTGTCCTCTTCGTTCTAGGTCTTCCGCAGTCGCTCCGTGCTCCCTAAGACGCCGATCAATTGCTTCGAACGTCTTCCTTTCGGGACACCTTCGTTCTGGAAATCTGTCTCGATACAAACGTACAGCGCCACGGCTATTGCCCCGTGCTAATCCATACATCAAATGGGAGTCCGCCAACTCGGCATTTGTAAACACTGCATTGACTGCAAAACCGCGTTCGTGATGAACAGTAACCTGTTGATGCTATGTACTGATGTGCTTGATGCTAGTACTGTAGAGCAATGAGTCGCATGTCAACACAAGCACCGAAGTCAACATTACCTTCCTTCACTTGGGCCAACTGGTGGTGAATCGAGGAAGTGCAGTACATACTGACGAAACTAAAATGAGCTGTAACATGGAAATTAAGCGTTTCCGGACACATGTCCACATAACATCTTTTCTTTATTTGTGTGTGAGGAATGTTCCCTGAACGTTTGGCCGTACCTTTTTGTAACACCCTGTATACTTCAGGGACAGATTCATAGCACTATCATGGACCCATACATGTACTGTCGGGGACAGATATGGTGATCATGTTGGCTAAGTGAGTACCTCAATATCAAGTAGACAGTTCATAGAGGCACATGCCATGAGTAGATGAGCAATGCACTGTTTAAAAACGACGCCACGATATTGTTGCATGAGAGGCAGCACATGAAGTCCCAAGATATCCATGATGTACCGTTGCGCCGTCGGAATTTCGTGAGCCACTAACCAGCCGTGATCTGCAATAAAACCCAAAAGCTCCCTTCAGCATGACGGCAGGGGGAACACCGCTATGCCTCTCCAAGGTTGGAAGAATGGGACTCTTCACAAGTTGCCACCGTAGTTGTCAGCGATGGTCATATAGGGTAGTACAGGGCTGTCCCTATCGCTGAACACAAAAAGACGTTACTCTTCAATTGCCCATACTTACAGGTCGCAACACCACTCCAAATGCAGCCGTTTGTGTTGTGATGTTCAACGGCAACCTGTGAAAGGGGCAATAATTCCATAGTCCGGCTGTGGAGCGACACAGAATGTTGCAGGAAGCCCTTTACTTGTTCTCAGATGTCAGGCGCAGATATGAATTGATTATGGGGTGCGTGATGCACGGTACGGTTATTGTTCAGGGAAAGACATATGGGTCCCCGCAATCGAAAAATCTACGAATATCCTGTAGCGTCCATGTCAGACCGGAGACGTCGTAAGCCTGCTACATACATGCGTCATTTGTGCGACGTGACATTGCAGCCGTTATCTGCCAGCCAGAAAAAATCTCCTGTACACACGGGGATGCGTCGCTGTGTTTGCGCCTCATACTCAGTTGCCGATCGTCAAGGCAACGCACGAACGCCGCGCAGAGCTGGCAGACACAGCTGCTCTCTTCCCACACGTTGACCTCCCCTACGCCGCACAGTGATCTGGCATTTTTCCACATCTCTACTCTTTAACTTGGTCAAGAAGTTTCTTAATCGTGTCCTTACACATAATTACACAATTCACACTGACAAGGTAATATCCAATCCGACATGTCGAAACCCATTCTGAAATTTTACGTTGAGCCGTATGTGGCTCACGTTCATGACGTTTGTTCTTTGGTTTTTTGTCACATCGAGTGGCGTCTTGTTTCTTCCTTACCTACTGGCGTAACGAGGTTGCTGGCTTGCCTCCTTGACTGGCAGCAGCAGCGCTTATCGATACTAGTACTGTCGTACTATCTTAGGAGTGACCGCTGGTATTTCCGGGTGCTGGTGGTGTGTGTGAGTCAGTCGGTTGGGACGGAGCAGCGAGGAAACCTCTGCGGGGCGAGACTAGGCCGGGACCACCGGTGGCGTGCACGCAGTGTCGGATCGTGAGGCGGTAGCTGCGAGAGCGACAAAGTTCGTTGCCCACCCAACCTGGACGCTGAAGTTGAGTGATCAGTTAACCTGTTATGAAGCCTCAACTGTTGTGACATCACTTCGTTCATTTACGGGTTGTTGCTCCCTGAGCCATTCGGGCTAGCAGCAATGTACGATGTGTTGGAGTCGTCGAAATCTTGCAGCTGTCTTGCTATATTGTGATCAATTATTAAATTGTCTGTTACTTGCCAGTGAAGTGCTCCAGGCGTATTTTCTGCCCTGTAGCCGGTAACGCCCCAGTTACTTGCCCTGGTCGTTAGTTTAGTTTTCCAGCACTGTGCCTTTCGTCATTGTGTTGATGCTGTCCAGCATGGCGTGTAGTTCGATAGCCCTTTGAGTTGTTTGGTTCATATTTTGCTTAGAGTGGTTGTTGTTCCCTTGGCTGTTTTTAGACGCCAATTTCCGAAGACGTAGGGCTGTTCGTATCCTCGTCCATGGTCGATATTTTCCATCATTGTGCTGTTGGTCGGATGGAAGGGAATTGGCTAAATTGTTGGTCGGCCCTTGGGCCATCCCTGGTTAGGGTTGCCATGCGATTATTTAACTTCAACGCTTGGCTACCTGTCTCAAAATGGTTCAAATGGCTCTGAGCACTATGGGACTCAACTTCTGAGGTCATCAGTCCCATAGGACTTAGAACTACTTAAACCTAACAAACCTAAAGACACCACACACATCCATGCCCGAGGCAGCATTCGAACCTGCGACCGTAGCGGTCGCGCGGTTCCAGACTGTAGCGCCTAGAACCGCTCAGCCACCCCGGCCGGCACCTGTGTCACCTCACCTTAAGTTTGAGCTACCTCCACTGGCCGATCCTTGGAACACTTCTGAGCACCACTTATTCTGTTTGTTTTAGATTGTGATTTTCATTTTAGTTTGAAGTATTGTACAAGGCCTTCGGCTGTGTATTAACTCAGTTCATTTAAATTTTACACAAAGGCCTACAGAAGTGTGATATTAAAATTTGGAAGATTGATTTTTTTAATTTTTTCTTAAAATTTGTTCTATCTGAAATCATTTGTAATTCAGGCCCTAAGCCGTTAGTTTTTCGATGTGTTACGGGAGGCCTTCAGCCCAGGATTTACGTGAACCCCTTTTAATAAGGTCTCCAGCCATGTGTATTCTTTAAAGGAAATATTTTTGTAAGAAGGAAGGGGTTTATTTTAAATTGTTTGTCTGACTTGTTGTTCAGGCCTTCAGCCGTTCTTTCAAATTTATTTGTAGCATTCAGCCGTGCAATATTTTAATATTTTTAATTAGGCTTTCTGCTGTTCTGTTGTAAGTTTAAAAATAAATTTCTTGGTTAGAAAAATTGTTTGTTAATATGTTTTGATTATAGGTGTCCTTCAAACGTATAGCGTAGGCCTTCAGCCATTCATTGTTTTCAATTGCATGTCTCTTTTAAAAAAAATTTCTTTCAATGTTTAATTGGTTTTGATTTCTAAGCCAGGCCTTCAGCCGTTCTTGTTTTTGGTATGGTTTTGTGCCTTCAGCTCAGAAAGAATATCAAGTTTCTTTAACGAGGCCTTCAACCGTATTGTCTAATTGTGATCTTTTAAAGCAATATTTAAATAAGTGGTTCTTAGAAAAATAAAATTGTGTGTTTGATTGTGCAACTCACAGTAACTGATTACAGCCCCATCTACAATCATCACCTTATCCTGTGCGCTCTCTGAGTACCCACCAACCAGGTTTCATACATATAGAAAGAATACGCCAAAAAAATTTAAGTCACAATTTTAATTACAAAGACGCTGTGCTAGTAATTTTTAAAAATTGTTAATGTTACTCATCTTTGCCGCACGAAGAACCCCTTATAAGAGCGATTTGTACAGCCTTTCCTGCCCAGCGTGCGTATTGACGAATTAGCAGACGCAGCCGCGACAAGTGAAAGTAGAGCCGCGTAGCGTGAAACACAAAATGAACCATGCCAAAAATTCCTAAAAATCATCAGTTTTTTGAATAATTTGCAGCTGATGTCGATAGCTCAACTATTCCAGATGTAATTATTACCCAAGTAACTAGCAGAAGGAAGAAAAGCAAGGCAGTGCATGATGTTACATTATAAACGACTTCCATTAATCGGGACATTAATTTCTTGACATTAAATATTTTATAACAACTTCTGTAGCACTGTTCTTATGATACATTTTGAATAATGTATATTTTACTCCAAAAAAAAAAGCACTTCTTTGTTTATTCCCTGTAGTCAAGAGAAGCTGGAAACGCCTATTGGATGACGAAAACAAATATTTTCCTGAGGAAAGACAAATCAATGCATTCACGCACTTCACAATAATTGATAGTTTTATTTAGATGGAACTAGAATTGTAGTGGCTTATGTTCTGCAAGATATGCTGCGTAACAGACATACTTGATTCTAATCCGTGAAATATTTTGGTACGAACTGACAATCCAGAAATAACTGTAGTTTAACAATATTGTTCCGCCGATAAATCTGAAGTGACAAACAACCATGGAAAATTATATTGTCTGACAGATTTGAAAACTGCTTTACACCGTTGAAAAATCTATTATCTGGAGGCTGAACCACACTTACATATAAATTCGGACGAGAGACAGACTAGCAAACTGCGGACGAGAGACTGACCCAGACTGATCCGGCTGACCAACTGACCGGACTGGATCTTAGCGAGGCTTTTTTTTTCTTTTTATTGTGATCTCGTTCCCCTGCCCCATATGGGCAGGGGAGGGCTGTCAGCAGCACAATCCGCCGCTCCTCAGCCGAGTGACACGACAACTAAAACAAGAATAAAATGATACACACATAAGGAGATAAAAAAGGATAACATAAAACAGAGGTAAAAATACACTGACATGTAGACGTTCATGGGGGACAGTTAAAAAAGTCATCAGAAAGTTAAAAAACACAGTTGGCGATTCTTAAAACACAGAGAAGACACTGAATGCGCATGCACAGGTTAAAAGTTGGCCACAGTATAAGAAACACTCCGAAACAACACACTTAAAAACCCACTTGGAGCACACACGACGAAGAATAAAACTACCAGGTGGGACCCGCCGAGGGAAACGTCAGAGAGGATGGAAAGCAAAGACAGGTATTCAGTCGATACATTTACGCCAAAATTAATGTAACGTTGCATCTCCCAGACAATACTAAATTCAAAATGCAAATAAAATTTACAAGCAAACTATAGTCTTGCTGAGACTACACTTAACCACAGGGCCTCAAATAATGAATGTTCTCCTTGTACAAGCAATTAAATTTCATAAAATACTCTAAAATTTTAAAATTAAATATAATGTAGTTCAAAATACCTGAACAGCGGGCTCAAATACTGGCTAATTTCCCCGTGCCTATGACCGAGCTATGCAGGATCAATTTAAATATAGTTTTGCTCCTGCAAAGGAATTAAAAGCAACTTCTTCAAAATATACCTAATTCGGAAATACAGGAATAGCTTAACAGTTAACAAACGTTAACACTAGAAGCAGACGATTTCAAAGGCCAGCTACTGTCGTGTCAAAATGAGTCTAAACATTTGCTTATCTAATAATAACCAAATTGAAACTTCCTGGCAGACTCGAACTCAGGTCTCCGTCCGGCACACAGTTTTAATCTGCCAGGAAGTTTCATAGCAGCGCAAACTCCGCTGCAGAGTGGAAATCTCATTCTAATAAAAAAATTATTCAAAAAATTATTGTGAGTGTTAATTACCCACGCTGAATGAGATTAAGATATTAATTTACCCTTTAAGGCTTCCATTACTACTACCGAATTTAAAAAAATATTACAGCGAAATGTCACAAGATATACAACTTTAGGCCTTGGGCCCACCAGTAAGGTAACCCGATAACTCTCGTCTCCAGGGGAGATACCGTGACGGCGCCACACATAACAGACTACTGGCGGTAGAAGTGCAAGAATCCACAGATTAAGACTGGCCATAAGCAAGCGGCAACTGGAAGGATCAAATTTAGTTACAGACACACATAACAAGACAACAAATTTATCGGGCTTTCGTGGATACCTAAGAACAACTAGCAGGCAGTAGGGACACAAGTAAAGAAGCATAGGGCAGTAGCTTAACAGTGCGAATAAATGAACCGGGCAAACTGGTTTAGGAAACGCAAAAAAGAATTGAGAGCCAGCAGCAAGCCAACGCATGTGTCCAGTCCAACGCCCGAATTCGAAAATATCGTCGATGTAGCGCTATGCTGAAAGATCTCGTGATATACATTGGGTTAAAACATTCGAATTAACTCTTGCCGTTTAAAAGACAACACTATTAGGTAAAACAGTCAGAGCTTTGGTAAGAATTCATCAGGTTATGTTATTTTAACCGGGGACCTAGAAACGACGGAGAGGCTCGGTCCCCGCCGCAGCTGCAGTGGTCCGTAATCCCACGACGACTATCTCTGTCCACTTCACCTCTCCGCCGCCTCACATCGAACCCAGGGTTATTGTGCGGTTCGGCCCCCGGTGGACCCCCCAGGGAACGTCTCACACCAGAGGAGTGTAACCCCTTTGTTTGCGTGGTAGATCAAAGCTGGTGTACGCGTACGTGGAGAACTTGTTTGAGGCGGAATAAGGGGACCCAGCTAGTATTTGCTGAGGCAGATGGAAAACCCCCTAAAAACCATCCACAGACTGGCCGGCTCACCGGAACTCGACACAAATTCGCCGGGCGGATACGTACCGGGGACCGGCGCTCCTTCCCGCCCAGAAAGCCGCGCAAGAATTCATCATACATGACACAGATTTAAGTTTGCAGGAAAAGTAACTATTTAGTGTATCAAACACTACCCTGACGCTTTTAAAACTGCTAGAAACTTTAATCCATTCATAGGACAAATGCCGGCCGAATTGGCCGTGTTGTTCTAGCCGCTACAGTCTCGAACCGAGCGACCGCTACGGTCGCAGGTTCGAATCCTGCCTCGGGCATGGATGTGTGTGATGTCCTTAGGTTAGGTAGGTTTAATTAGTTCTAAGTTCTAGGCGACTGATGACCTCAGAAGTTAAGTAGCATAGTGCTCAGAGCCATTTTTTTTTTTTTTCGAACGATAGGACAAATACCTGATAATGAGGCCCATCAGGAGCGGCCATTAACTGAAGAAATTAATACAATGGGGAGAGGTATCTCACCGCTGTACTTTATCACATCGAGTTCAGTTTAAAGTAGGAACAAAAGAGCCAGCTGCAAATTACAGACTCCAAACGGCTTACAAGGTGAGATATGGAACAGAAATACTTTGCAAGTGCAGCGTTACGTTGTCACCACAGTCACTTGAGAAAAGCACCAGCCATTAGCAACTGCCGAAGTAAGAAAATATCGTCCGGCGGAACACACTAACAAGGAGACGGCACGACCGTGGGGACAGGGATTTGTCCGCAATTTTGTGTGGAGGAAGAGGATCCCTAACACCTCACGTGGTTAAAATATTAGGACGCCCTTCTCGGAAAATCCCGAGAAAAATAGATCCAAAGTTTCTTAGGTGCCTTATCAGCATAAAATGTTAGTCCATTGTCGTGCCGCCGTCTGGCCTACATGGTTCGCGCTCTGACCATTACTCCACAGGTTTTGGGTTCGAGTCCTCCTCCGGCACTTTTTTTTCTGTTGCTTGCAAAATTACAGCGCATTGTTACAGGAGAATCGTGAAATTAATTCCATGGAAGATTGCATAAAAATTCATTCTATAGTTCACCATCAATTATCGTCACCAATATTCCGAGACATTATTTAATATGGCTGGGTTGCCTCAAAATTGTCAGAAACTCGAAACATTTTCGTAAATGTTAATGGGGCATGTTCTTTACAGATTTATTGCAAACGCCCTGTGATTGTAAAAAATCCGCTTTTATATGTTGCGCAATATGTCGCAAAAATTATTGCTTTGTTTGTTTTTATGCTAATTACCACTGTGGTTCTTGTTTATAATTATTATATGTATAAAAATTGAATGTTTCCCAGTCGACTTTGTTATTCTGATTAAAAAGGCAATGTTTCTCGTCATATACTTTACAGTGAAAAATGGAAAACCCACAGCCATGAATTGTGTTGTTGGATAAAAAGAAAATAATTTTTATTCAATTATGTAACTAATTTATTAAAGATAAACTAGATTGGGAAACTTTCTGAATAATTAGTGGAATAGCCAAAGTAAATGAAACAGAAGAAATAAAAAAAAGTGCCACAGGAGGAACCGAACACGAGACCTCCGGCGTATGAATCCGAGCCCTAAACACCGAGGCCAGACGGCGCCTCAGCAATGTACTAACATTTTATACTCATAAGGCACCTAAGAAACTTTGGACCGATGTTTCCCGGGATTTTCCGGGTACTGCGTCCTAATATTTTAACCACGTGAGGTGTTAGGGGTCCTCTTTCACCTCACAAAATTGCGAACAAATCCCCGACCCCACGGTCGTGCCGTCCCCTTGTATACCGCTTACCAGGGAAGACGCGGGTAGGTCCCGCTGCGCGTCCACAGCTTACCGGCTGTTAACTCGTGTCCATTCCTTTCTCGCAGCTCGGAGCCACACCTCCCAGCTGCGCGAAATTGGCCAGAGGGTAGCGTTGCCGCACAGAGCTAACACTCAGCGGAAGGATCGCTAATGTGCGAATCGACGTATCGCCGGCGGTCCACACGGCTCACAGTCATTCGTTGGCTTTCGGGCCGAAGGTGGAATCATTTCTGAAACAGGTATGTTTGTAAGCTGTTCGCGAGCCGCCGTGGTTAACGTACAGGGTGTCCAGAAAAGGACTCCCTGATTTCAAAATTAAATATCTCGAAAACAAAGATCGATAGAGGAATGAAGTAAACGGTATGTTTATTGTGAAAGCTATAAGAAGTTTATACAGCAGTTTGAAATAATAGTTACAAAAGCTGCTAACAGATGGCGCTGTAATCGTCATACGTAATGCCTAGTATAAATAGTGATCCGAAGCCCAGAGCGATCAGTTCCACTAATGAAACGTGAAAGGAGGTTAGCGTACCGAAGGAAGAGATTAAAACCATGCACTCCATTGAACAACGCGTTTTTCTGGTGCTAGAGTACCACAGGTTAGAAGAGAGTCCTACGGCAACAAGGCGAAGTTTTCAAGCACAATTTAATGTTCCAAAAGGACCCGATGCGAAAACCATTCGTACGCTCCTCGCAAAATTTCTATCGATCTTTGTTTTCGAGATATTTAATTCTGAAATCAGGGAGCCCTTTTCTGGACACCCTGTATACCGTGCATGGCAAAATTGTGCAGTCCAAAATTGGCGCCGAGGCAACCATGTTACATCACGGGCATTAAGATGTCAGTGTTGCAAGTATTCAGCAACTGACGGCCCAGATGAAGAAGGGGCTACCGAATGTGTCTCCTCAGCGACCGTTCACTGATCGACGCTGCTTAAGGGCCTCCACAGCAGGTACCTGTTTCGTACACCCATACTGACTGCTGATCATTAGCGACGAAGGCTGGAATTTGTAACCCCGTACCGCGACTGGACGTTCCCAGAGCGTCCACAGGTGTCCTTTTAAGAAGAATCACGCTTTACTCGCCATCGCACAAGTGGCAGTTGGTGTTTGCGTCCGAAAATAAACAACGTGTAACAATAACTGTCGGACGGTGGAGGGAGCATTATGACCCGGGGAATATTTTCGTGGCATTCCCTGGCGATCTCGTCACTCTGGAAGGTGCAGTGGGTCAGCAAAAGCATGCCTCTATCCTTGGGGATCATATACACTCCCACCCGCATTTTGTTTTACCTCGCACGATGACACCCACCAGCATAACAATACAACGTCTCACAGAACTCGCAGCGTATTTGCTCGGCTCCCCATATTTAAACCCGATCGAGATTCTGTAAGGCCACCTTGATAAGGTTCTTCGGTCCACGATTCCTCTTCCGAGAATTACAGCACAACGGGCTACAGCATTGGAGTCGGTAACTTCCAGGAGCTCGGTGATTCTCGTCTTGCTCGTCTCGCAACGGACTACGCTGGAAAAGGGGGTTATTCAAGAATTTGAGCGGGTATTACATTCGTGTGACAGGATAGCGTATATTTACAAAACCTAACCAGACACGTCACATTTCCGTAATCTTGTAGTATTGTGTCGTTTTCTAGATCTTTATGAAACTTCTATGTCGCCACGAGTCATTCGTAAGGGTATTCCGGTAGGATAATAAATAACGCGTTCATTTTTTATATTAGTTATTTGTCTGCTTCTTAAAAGTGTTTTTGCTTACAGTGTAATGGGAACGTTACGTCACAGTATGGCGGATGTGTATAAGGAAAACTGTAGAACATCTGTTGATTAACATGGTTCGTCAGAAGAAGTTACCGCATACTGAACCGCTTTTGTGATTGTGGTTGTACGAAAATGAAATGAAATATTTATTAAGCTCTTCTGTGTCTAAACCGGTGTAAGTCATCTATCTAGTCTCTCGACGATCATACGGTCATTAAACTGAATTACTCGTTCGGTATTTTTCGCGTATGTAGAACGTACTATTGCTTTTCTCTTTATTTATTAAACGAACACAGAAAATATTCTGTCTAATGGTCTTGGGTCGAAAGAAAAATAGCTGTAGAACTAAGGACGCCTTTATATGCTCAAGTATTATAAAGCTTTTTTGTCCCGAAGTTTCCTGTGAAGACATTAATATGGACTCCACAAACGACGTCTATGAAACCCAGAAGTCGAACCTCTTGACGCCGTGTTGTTGCTTTCAGGCAGGTACTCACCATGAAACGCCGCTGTCGCCTACCGAACAAAATACGACATTATGAAATATCGGACTGGTTCAGTGACTGCACTGCCGACCACTTAGTCCACAGAACTTAGAATATAATTCTTAAGGGGAGGAGTCGCCAAATTTGAAAGCAATTTTCTAGGTACTACAAGTAACTCCGGTTTTTCCCCGATACCTACAGATGACCCGGTTGATAATGTCGGAAGCACCCGTGAGACATATAGCGAATGTTCCAATGTATTCGGAGAAATCGAGTGCATGAAAATTTCAAAATAATGTAGGAATACCCGCAGGGTGTAGGATATTTATACAAATAAAGAATTAAACAAAACAGTGGGAATACAAACATCAGTGGCAGTGCACTAAGCAAAGTACACAACTAAGACATACAGAATTGCAGATATTTCCACATCGTTGGTGTCCCGGGAGGAGTGCGCCTCAGCCAAAAATTGCACTGCCACCGATTGTGGATCAAATCCTCTGAAACATGCCGTAACAAGAAAACTAGCAGTAAATGAGCGGTTACGTTGCATTTTTCATTTATATTCTATACAGTCAGTCATGGAAACAGCCTACCAAAATGTAGCCCACATGCAAAATACCCAAAGAGGTTTAAATACTGATGCAAAAGAGACAGACAGTGGATCTCAGCATAAATGAATGTTACGTATTGCCTATAAATAAGCAGAAAAATGTATTATTGTTTAACTACGCGACTGGTGATCATGATGGAAGCCGTTAAATATCTATAAGTATACGCCAGAAGAGACAACACTAAACTACTTGCATAAATGGAGGTAACAGACTATAGGATTCGTGAATTAATTGGGCAAAGAAGGATTTAACAAATAAAACTGTCGTTAGACACTTTTTCGAGTATTGCTTGGTAATGTGCGACCCTTACTAGATAGGATAAGAAATGCGCCAAAGAGCTTCAGATGCCAAGTGGTGAGATACGCCGCGGGTTCGTTCAGCGTATGTGAGGGCGTCACAGAAATGTTCATCCACCATGAGTGTATGTTTCTAGAGAAGAGGCACTGTGCAACATGGAGATGTCTAATGTTGAATTTTTGAGAACCTACACAAAGACAAACTCAAACGAAGAATCGTTCGACAATAAATACGTGTGCCTTGTAGAGACGCTGCCGTAATCTTCTTGACAGATTAAAACTGTCGTCGTACTGCAACTCGAAGCCGGAACCTGGTCTTACATGGGGGAAGCTTTTACCCACTGACCTATTCAGACACGATACAGACCGCCTGTCGCAGTTTAAATTCTCCAAAGTACACAAAAAATCACGCTAGACTGACAATTCAGTAAAAAAGGAAAACACAGAGAACTGACATTGTTAGACACAACGTAAAAATAGTTGGCGGAATGAACACGTTTAGTCGGTAAGAGGTTTGTCCGAAGTAAGACAGTTTTCTGGGTTGGAGTCCGGGTGCTGCAAAGATCTTTAATCTGTTGCAAAGTTCCAATCTATTAGTTCCTCACACAGATATTCCGTAACATAACCAAAGCGGTGCATTCAGAAAATCTCGAATTAGTACGGAACTTCCGACAGTCGTTCTGCCTCACACTATTCGTTAATCGGACAGGAAAGCGGGAATTGATAGCGGTACGAAAAGTACGCTACACCACATACTGTCGAGTGGCTTGTGGAGAGCTGACATAGCTGTGTTATTAAGAACAGACTCCTCCGATACCGAAACGCAGGACATATGCCACATTCACAGCAGCGTAGCAAAACCCACAAAGTACGCTCTCCTTATTTGCATTTTCGAGCTCCTTAGGTACGGTTTAGCTGATTTTATCTGCTTGGACTTGAGCCTACATTGCGACTATCTTTTTCCCACATTTCTCCTTTTTGCTGTGAATTACTTTTATTAAGATAAAGAAGAATAGAGGTTGGGTACCAGTCCAAAACTACTTTAGACATCATCAAATATGGAGCAGGAGCTAGGATATCGGATGATGGAAGTAAGCGTCCGCGTCCTTTTCCAAGGGACCATGCCTCAGTTTAATTTGGACGATTTACGGGAAGGACAGATAACCTAAATCGTGTGCTGATCCTTTGGTGATCTGAAACTCCGTCCTCCAGGATACGAGTACAGTGTCCTACCGCGTAGCCGTGGCTTCGAATGTACAACGGAACACCTATAAAAGAGCACAATCTTTTGGAATAATGAGCGTGGAATCACGACAATAATTTTATTTCCACGCTCGTCACACTATCTTAATTGCAAGCAATTGTACTTTAATTTATTCTCTATATTTTTAATTTATGTATTGCTTATTTAACCTGACCATACTAGGGCCTTAAAGCTCCCTCTCAGATTGGACCACGAACAACACATACTAAAAATACACTCCTGGAAATGGAAAAAAGAACACATTGACACCGGTGTGTCAGACCCACCATACTTGCTCCGGACACTGCGAGAGGGCTGTACAAGCAATGATCACACGCACGGCACAGCGGACACACCAGGAACCGCGGTGTTGGCCGTCGAATGGCGCTAGCTGCGCAGCATTTGTGCACCGCCGCCGTCAGTGTCAGCCAGTTTGCCGTGGCATACGGAGCTCCATCGCAGTCTTTGACACTGGTAGCATGCCGCGACAGCGTGGACGTGAACCGTATGTGCAGTTGACGGACTTTGAGCGAGGGCGTATAGTGGGCATGCGAGAGGCCGGGTGGACGTACCGCCGAATTGCTCAACACGTGGGGCGTGAGGTCTCCACAGTACATCGATGTTGTCGCCAGTGGTCGGCGGAAGGTGCACGTGCCCGTCGACCTGGGACCGGACCGCAGCAACGCACGGATGCACGCCAAGACCGTAGGATCCTACGCAGTGCCGTAGGGGACCGCACCGCCACTTCCCAGCAAATTAGGGACACTGTTGCTCCTGGGGTATCGGCGAGGACCATTCGCAACCGTCTCCATGAAGCTGGGCTACGGTCCCGCACACCGTTAGGCCGTCTTCCGCTCACGCCCCAACATCGTGCAGCCCGCCTCCAGTGGTGTCGCGACAGGCGTGAATGGAGGGACGAATGGAGACGTGTCGTCTTCAGCGATGAGAGTCGCTTCTGCCTTGGTGCCAATGATGGTCGTATGCGCGTTTGGCGCCGTGCAGGTGAGCGCCACAATCAGGACTGCATACGACCGAGGCACACAGGGCCAACACCCGGCATCATGGTGTGGGGAGCGATCTCCTACACTGGCCGTACACCACTGGTGATCGTCGAGGGGACACTGAATAGTGCACGGTACATCCAAACCGTCATCGAACCCATCGTTCTACCATTCCTAGACCGGCAAGGGAACTTGCTGTTCCAACAGGACAATGCACGTCCGCATGTATCCCGTGCCACCCAACGTGCTCTAGAAGGTGTAAGTCAACTACCCTGGCCAGCAAGATCTCCGGATCTGTCCCCCTTTGAGCATGTTTGGGACTGGATGAAGCGTCGTCTCACGCGGTCTGCACGTCCAGCACGAACGCTGGTCCAACTGAGGCGCCAGGTGGAAATGGCATGGCAAGCCGTTCCACAGGACTACATCCAGCATCTCTACGATCGTCTCCATGGGCGAATAGCAGCCTGCATTGCTGCGAAAGGTGGATATACACTGTATTAGTGCCGACATTGTGCATGCTCTGTTGCCTGTGTCTATGTGCCTGTGGTTCTGTCAGTGTGATCATGTGATGTATCTGACCCCAGGAATGTGTCAATAAAGTTTCCCCTTCCTGGGACAATGAATTCACGGTGTTCTTATTTCAATTTCCAGGAGTGTATTACAAACTACCCACAACAATAACATGGAAATTAGTAATAATAATAATGTTAACAATAATAGTGGTAGTAGTAGTAGTAGTAAGAACAGGCATTAAGAATCAAATTACTTAGCTTAGCAGTGCTGAGGCATTGTTTAGTACACTGACGAAAAAAAATCGCAACACCAAGAACAAGTTGTGCGACAAAAAAGAAAGTTGTCGGGCACGTTTCTACATCTCCAAGATGGTATCTATTCAGATTTCACGCCAGTCATATAAGAGTTACACTAGTAGCGTCACTATGAGGATGCAAATCAGGTTTACTTTAAATACACGATGTAACCGTGGCGAGCGTTAGCTGCGTTTTGAGATTGGACGTAGTGAGTAGCTAGTCACGAATGTCTTTAAGGAGACAAAGACAATATTATCACCACCTCATGGAGTTTGAACGAGGTCGCGTAATATGGCTACTAGAAGCTGGATGTTCCTTCTGCGATACTGCAGATAGACTTGAATGGAATGTAGCCACAGTACACGAATGCCGGCAGCGGTGGTCACGCAAATGAACGGTCACAAAAAGACGGGGCTCGTGACAGCCATAGTGTTCGGTGTATGGCTGTGGGGCGTCGTACTGCATCTGCAGCAGCAATTTGAGCAGTTGCTGACACCAAAGTCACACAACGAACAGTTACAAATCGGTCACTTCAAGGGCAGCTCCGAGCTAGACGCCCTGTAGAGTGCATTCCGTAGCGTACATTCCACTGACCCAAACCACCATTTGCAACTTCAGCGGTGTCAAGCGAGAGATCAGTTGGGGGCAGGATGAAGATCTATTGTGTTCTTAGATGGTAGTTGGTTCTGTCTCGGGGCCAGTGATGTCCGTGTGTTGGTTAGGAAGGGGCCGTTTGAAGGCCTGCAACAATCCTTTCTGCATGCTACACCCACTGGACTTACACTACCACGAGTTATGTTCTGAGGCGTGATTTCTTATGACAGCAGTTACATTCTCGTGATTGTCCCAAGCACTCTGATTGCTAATTTGTACGTTGTTCTGGTCACTAGACCTGATTTGCTGATATTCAAGAACAGCATTCCAGGGGCTGTTTTCCAACAGAATAACGCTCTTCCACATACCGACATTGTAACACAATATGCTCTATAGGGTGTCGATATCTTACCTTGGCCTGCTCGATTACCAGATCTACCTCCAGTAGAGCACATATAGGAAATCATCGCGCGACAACTCCAGCGTCATCCACAAACAGCAACAACAGTTCCTGTGTTTACCGACCAAGTGCAACAGGCATGGAACTCCATCCCACGAACTGAATCCGGCACCGGTACACACAATGCATGTGCGTTTTCTTTCTTGCATTCAATGCCCGCGCCCTTGCGGTCACATCGGTTATCATTGTAATAGCATTTCACTTTTGGAATGGCTTGTCTAGCACTTACATTAGCCTATGATATTCCAATGGTAATGACTTACACATGTACCTCGATAAATGTTCTTTACATTAACTTTTTTTACGAGTTCTTTTCGTCAGTGCATTATCAGAAGCGCATAGTTTAAGGAAGAAGGAGGATATTGCAATGGGATTGGTAATGGCTGTTGAGAAAGAATATAATTTTAGTAGAGAATTCTGTTAACAAGGCGGAGGAAATGCTGTAGTGGAGGGAGAATTGACGAGAATGAACAGCAGACAATCATATGGAAAGTTTGGTATTGGACGAAACAAGATGTGAATAACGTTTACAGTACAAAGCCTTATCAGGATGAAGAGAACGAAGCGGTGACTTTTAACGATGGAATATATATTACAAAGGTATGTAAAATATATAAATGTGTACTAAAAGGTTGATTACGTTACTTAGAAGTCTTGTATAACTACCGAGTATCACAACAGACAAGCGTCTGCTACGGCAAAAGTAAAATTAACGGCAGTATCCGAATACACTTACACTGATTAAACGCGCAATTGTCCGCTGTCTATTTGAAGCAGAGAGAGAGAGAAAAAATGCGCGATTCAGACAGTGAGGATCAGTGTGGTTGTCCCGTACTCCAAGTTACTGGTATACGTAAGGTCGCTACCGACGAAACTAGGATCAACTACGTATTTCCATATTTTCCTTTCTTTTCCGTGCATTACTATCTCTCTTTGCTGTAACAGCGTCCTCTGCTTGTTAACAACTAGTTGCAGAAGACCTTTACCCTCAGCGGCAGTGGTTGTAAGCAGCAGTGATGTGCCCTGAGATTACCAGCATTCACACAACACACACGCAGTATTTATTTACCTTCCACTACTATAAATTTACACTCTGTGCATACCTTTACATAACGAGTCATTGTTCGTCGTGTATCTGCGTACCAGGAACGCTTGGCTTGCAGCCTTGAAGTCATTCATAAGTGGCTGTCACTACTAATCTTAGTCTTTGCGACTGAGTATCACGTGTCTGATTTTCGGTCTGCAGTTAAATGAAGTTAATCATTTCATTTACGCTATGTAGCGAAGCTTTTAAACGTATGAACAACGGAAAATCGGACTCAAACGTCGCTACTCATCGTCACCAATTCATATATTTTACTCGATGTCTTTATTTTCGCAGACTTTATTGATTTATTTATCCTGGCAAGATTAGGGCCATCGCACCGTCTCCGGTATCTAACGATGCTTTCTACGAACTCGACATATCTTCATTACGGTACGCATTATAATACTTTAGGTATTTAATAAGGGTAAAACATTTACAAATAACTATAACGTAAGTAAAGGATGTACAGTGGCGGCTAGAGTTGAAAAAACACAGCTTATCTTACTTCATTAAAAGCAATAGAATGAATAAAAATTAGTGGACTTCGATTTCATACTGAAGTCACTGGCAGGACAGGATATGAGTTGAAAGGTGTGAGATGGTGAAAAAAAGGAAGGTGGTACAATACAAGCAATGGAAGGAGGAGGAGGAGGAGGGAAAGTGGCGCTACAAATTTTGTTCGGAATCATTCAAATGCTTCTTGCTGGTGTATTACTGAATAGCGTAATTTCGAAAGACTAATCTCGGCAGAAGACTTTCATGGTTCTTCAGTTATTTCTTACTTCCCTTTTCTTAACTTTGTTTCGATCACACATTGTCTATATTCTGAATGTCTTTCAAGCTATCTTTCTTGAATTCTGTGTTCGTATCCATAATACCTTGGTGGAGGAGTGTCGTAAAATAATTAACAGAAACATTCGTGTACCTAAGGATCTAAAGTACTAAAAACTTTTCTACCATACCTGTAATTGCGGTTTCCGTATTCTGATTTACTGTAACAGAGACAGCATTTCCTGAATAATCCTGAAACCTTTTCTCGTTGCTTTTTTTTCTCTGTATTTTCATTTAGTTCCTTGTTATTTTATTTGAGTTATCTTCCGCTTTCTTGTGACTTTCAACAGCCTGTCTTTCAGTTAATAGAACGATTTGCTTGCGTTCTCTGAACATTATTTACTTTTCAGCACTGTATATCTCTCATAATTTGTATTCTTTTCAAAATTAACAACACGTTACTCTAGTTGAATACTATAGTTGAGAATTTGTGAAGCTATTTGTGGACTTCATTCTCTCGTGGTTTTGATTTACTTCTCATAGTGAATTTTCCTTCTACTATTGTTTTTTCTTCCTGTAACTTTATTCATGACCTAGCATTATTCATGATCATCACCGTAGGCTATTTATGCATGAAATAATGTTTCTCGTCACTGTATATGGTTTTCTTTGTAAATTAATTGACCCAAAGATTTCCGTGGAATAACAAACCTTTTATGACCTGGCTAGTCTCATGCAATTACTTCTTAGTCGAACATACTGACCATCGTTGTGTCACTGCCACAATAGTCTGTGGAAATAATACAACAGGTTTTTATCAATAAACAAAATATATTCGAAATATTAAGATTATTATGATTATTATAGAAGACCAAAAAACGAAAGAAAAGTAAATATTCTTCAGAAGCAAGAAAAAATATACGAAGCATGTAAAGGGAAATTCTATAACTTAGAAAATAGTTCCCACTGACTTGTTTCAGAGCTACTTCTGGTATAAATAATAAGTTGGATTGCAATTAAGATAAGTGAAATCAGTGTCTGTGTAAATATGTTGCGTAGTTATATTCTCTATATCTACGTTTTCGTAATCGAAATTTCATTAATTTGCATTTACGCTTATATTATGTTGATATACATGAGTCTTGTACGCAATAAATCGAAATGAACAAGTATGTCCTCTTAACACTAAAGAATTTGAATTGTCCCATTTAACGGCGAATTATTATTGGAAAATGGCACACAGGGAACATCGCGATTGTGAAAATGAATAAATAAATCTAGTCCTTCCTGGACGTGTGGTCGTGTCTGTAACATATCATACTTGCACATTGCTCTTCTTGCTAGTTGTATCTGCTCAAATTTCTCTTCTATACCACATGCGTGAAATAGAAACATCTGTACAAAAAAATATTTCAGTTTCGATACGAAATTTACTTTGCCGCTAGTCAGTCATTTTATGTTACTGGACAATCGGGCAAAGATTTTTGTGACACATTTACAGTCCTGTAACTTTGTAGCAATAAAGATTACAGTACTTCGCAAACTGTGGAGGATATTTGTGACAGATTTTCCTTATAAATGTGTTGTGTCTTGTATTTGAAACTCCTAGAATAGCTACTACAAAGATGACTCTAAGACGAACAAATGTTATTCACAACTCTCGGTTTATTGCCATCAATATTTAATTTCTAAGTGATGATTTATCTATGAATATTTTTCCCTAACACATCATTGAGTGTAAATACCCAGAATATGTCAGATGTTGAAATGTTTGTTCCTAACAAAAGCTGTGAGGAGAAGAGAAAACGTTATGGAACTTCGTTGTTCTAGAAGCTTAGTACGAGTAAAATGTCTTTTCTTTCCAGTCGGTATTGTGGTCATTGTGTTTACCTAATAATTTGGAACACATCAACCTCTTTCTTGACTTCTATTTAAATAACGTAACAGTAGTATACAAATTAATCAATGAAACTCACTGTGGTTCTTCTATTCGACATTTAGGTTCTTTAGCAGAACTGGTTATTAGGAAACTATGATAAAGGGATGTAGACAGTGTGACGTATGGAAGTTTGCGTCGGTCCCAGAGGCGTGTACGGATAGCCTAATGGTTAAGGCGATCACTCGCCGTAAGTGGGAAATCCGGGTTCGAATTCCAGTACGGCATAAATTTTCACTTGTCACCGATAAGGGTTAGTTCTTTACCTAAAACAGATGCAGGTGAGTTATTCGCATTCAGCAAATTAATTTTCAGAAATATAATTAGCTGTTACATTTGTGATAGTTGTAAAACGTACCAGCCTTGCTGGATGTGTATTAACTGGAAGGTCTACACATACCCATTGGGTACAGTGAATCCAAAAATAAGCCATACGCAGTCGCTAAAATTGTCTCTGATTACAGCACTGAATTAGTTCTGTCGACATCCTTCTTGCTAAGTTTAACTTAGTCACCCATCTTTAAATAAATTCATCAAATGCACAGAACAATTAGGAACCAACTACTGACAGAGTGTGTAAGTAGGCTGTTTAGGTTTCTCTGTTGGTAACGCCACGTAGTGCTCTGTACGAAAATCGCTGACTGCGCTGTGTGCAGTCTGTGGCTGGTTGGACTCATTGTTGGAATATTCGCTAGTGTAGCGTTGGGCAGTTGGATGTGAACAGCCAGCAGTGGTGAAAGTGGAGAGAGAATTGTCGGCAGAGTTTTGAGGGGTTACTATGAGCGGATGATCTGGACGTGTGTCCGTCAGAAAAAGGAAATCTGTACGACTGGATGTCATGAATTGATATATATATATATATATATATATATATATATATATATATATATATATATATATACTTTTGAACACTATTAAGGTAAGTTTGTTCTCTATCCAAATCTTTCATCTGCTAACTATGCCTATCAGTAGTTAGTACCGTCAGTAGTTAGAATCTTTTATTTAGCTGGCAGTATTGGCGCTCGCTGTATTGCAGTAGTTCGAGTAACGAAGATTTTTGTGAGGTAAGTGACTCATGAAAGGTATAGGTTATTGTAAGTCAGGGCCATTCTTTTGTACGGATTACTGAAAGTCAGATTGCATTGCGCTAAAAATATTGTGTGTCAGGTTAGTGATGATCAGAATAAGTAAAGAGAGAACAGTCTGAGTACGTTCAGTTTTGTTCAGCTGTTTGGAAATCAAATAACGTAAGAGTTTTTCCAGCAGTATCATTCTTTACATACAAATGGGAAGTTTCAAGTGTAATGTCGAGCGATACGAATCTCCGGCGTTTGAGGCACTTCAGGCTCTGCATCTGGGCATCATCAGCAGTCAGCTACTTCTGCCACGCCGGCCGCGGTGGTCTAGCGGTTCTGGCGCTGCAGTCCGGAACCGCGGGACTGCTACGGTCGCAGGTTCGAATCCTGCCTCGGGCATGGGTGTGTGTGATGTCCTTAGGTTAGTTAGGTTTAAGTAGTTCTAAGTTCTAGGGGACTTATGACCTAAGATGTTGAGTCCCATAGTGCTCAGAGCCACTTCTGCCACGACAAGTGTAGGTTCAAATTTAGCACGTTACTTCATTTACTCCCAGATATTTCGACGGTTTTAAATCCAAGAACTTTTCCCAGTTAGACGACACCACCTAGATTTTCCTCGTGAGAGTGGTTACAGTTTTAGACCGCTATAATCAAAGATTACATCTTGTAAAAATGTCTTTATGATGTTACTCTCCTAGCTTAAATGGCATAAAAACAGCAAAACCACGTCGCCGAGCAACTTGTCCACTCTTGAATCGATATTAGCACAAGGTTGCGCAAGCTCCTCTCAAGCAGAACGGCATTCTAAACTCTGCGGTTATCGTATGAAATACATCAAACACACACACACACACACACACACACACACACACACACGCACACACACACACACATACCCACACCAAATCACACACAAACATATCATACATTTGCAGCAGTGTGTTCTCCACTGTTGGCGTTGTTTCATCCACAGTAACTTGCCACCTCTGTGGCATTACAGATTAAAGTTCTCTTGCATCCAACTGCCTTCCAGATTCTTATGCAATGAAGTTCCCTCCATGGCGTTTGCATTATTAAATGTAACCCTGTCTACTAGTAGGTAATACGGTGCGTGCAGTAAAATTCAGTACGGCGTGATACACAATTTCTTCTGTGTTACTGGAGTATAAATTTTTACCGTACATCCATTTCTTCTTGTCTATGACCATTTTCCTCAAAAATACATAGGCAACTTCCTGTCCGAAAACGGGCTAATATCGAGATATCTCCTTTGTTACGCAAGCCACTCACTTATCACAAATTTTTATACACGAAGGGCACCTGCAACAATGCAACCTCAGTGCACCTGGAGTAACCACTACATTAACAGTGGAAACACACACTGTTGGCACCAGATCACACTGCAACTTGGGTCCAATCAGTGGCTACAGACTGTCGGATCTATCGTTCGATTCTTTCCTTTGACTGATATATGCTCAGTAGCTACCATCCACGTATCGGTTGCTTTGAAAAGACACTCTATAATTTCTTGGATTATGGTCCAGGGCCATCACTCTGTCAGGCACCTGATACGGACCTAAACAACTCCTACGTTGTGGGAGGGTGAGGGTCTCGTACTGCAACACTAAACCATGCTTCTGTGAAGTTTGGAAGGTAGGAGACTAAGTACTGGCAGAAATGAAGCTGTGAGGACGGGTCGTGAGTCGTGCTTGGATAGCTCAGATGGTAGAGCACTTGCCCGCGAAAGGCAAAGGTCCCGAGTTCGAGTCTCGGTCCGGCACACAGTTTTAATCTGCCAGGAAGTTTCATATCAGCGCACACTCCGCTGCAGAGTGAAAAATCTCATTGTGGCAGCTGTTTCGTGTCCTCAATACGCCGTGTGTATAAAGAGTGAGTCCGTTCGTGAACGGTTCCAGGTATGGAAACGGGGTTTTCCGCAGATGCTAGTTTTCTGTGGGATGCGTAATATTTCGTATGGATAACGCTCTGAACTCTGGTATCAAAAGAGATATTGAAACGTGTGTACTTTTTAATGATATAGTGCTTGATAATGAAGTATTCTCGGTTTACCAGCCGAGTCGATGCATCGTTCTGCGGCAACGTTTCAACAAGTTGCCGCCGAACGACTCCTTGACTTGGCTGATAACCCGAGAAGACTTCATCATCGAGATTCGCCGAGAAAGTCTAAATTCGACTACACTGCTTCTTAACACTGGTATTGGAAACTTTCGCAAAAGCATCCGAGAAATGTGCTAAGATTCAAAACCAATGCGGCCAGAGTCGGGTATTTCGGTGCAAACACAGCAAAGCAAACCTTCTCCTCATTGGTGTACATGTGTGCATGCAAGGAATGTTGAAGCAGAAATGAACTGCCTATAGACGTAACAGATTCTGCTAGTTCTGCAGTGCAGACAAGTAAACACTCGAAATACTTGATACAACGATGCACTTTAGCAGGAGCATGTTTAGAAAGCATTAGGCGATTCCTGCCCACTTGCTTCTCAGTTATAAAATATTTCTCAGATAACTTTGTGAATAGTTTCAGCCTCAAAATTAAAAGACATTATATCACAATACTTTCAGAAGCCATTAAAGAAAGTATATCATTGTGCTTTAAAATTTTTATTTCCTCAGTATATTGATCGATACAATTGTTAAGACTCTTTACCAAATAAGAAAACTATACGTATCTCTTAGCGTACTATCGTTTCGCGACAAACTCTTTTTCCTATCTAGAACCGTTCAGGAAATGAAAGGTACGTTACGACTCACGTGGCTCAAGCTCAGTGCCAGGAGGAGTATTCTGTGTTGGAAGTTCACCATTGAGGCTTGAAACTACTAACCTCTTTCGTTTAATTCATTACTGCAACTTTTCTTGTACTTTGACGAGAAACGTGCTTCGCTCATGCGACGGAACTCCATGTAATCTTCGTGATTTATTTCTCACCTTACTTAGTTTTATGTTCGTGAGACAAGTTGTTTGTCCGCTACAGAAAAGTAGCGATAGTTTCGTTAATATTGATGCGCATGGTAAATGGTACATAAACATTCGATTCCTTTCAGCTTTATTTGTACTTCTTGGTTCTGTCACATGGAAAAGTCGCTATTCGTAGCCAAAAAATAACTTTCATTCCTAAATAATCGTTTGACGCTTCTTAAATTTATTTCGGTTTCTGTTCACAGGTGAATTATTGAAGCATTAATCGACCACTGAAGCCCAAAAGATGGACACCCCTTCGATGGTGAACGGCACCGAAGTAAACGACCGCTTGCTCTTCGGCATTGTAGATTATATCGTCTTCAGCGCCATGCTCGTGGGTTGCTCTGGCGTCGGCGTCTACTTTGGTTTCATCAAAATTGCCACTACTGCCGAGCAGTATTTACTAGGAGGCCGCCGAATGGCTATCATCCCCGTTGCTGTCTCGCTGGTTGCCAGGTAAGGACACTTTTTTTTCTTTTTTTTTTTTTTTTTAAACAAAGTCATCAGTCGTTAGAATGGTTTGGTGCCGCCCGCCACGAATTCCTCTCCCGCGCCTCCTTCATTTCAGAGTAGCAATTGCAGCCTGCGTCCTCAGTTATTTACTGGATGTATTTCAATCTCTGTCCTCCTCTAGGTTTTACTTTCTCCAGCTCCCTCTAGTATCGTGGAAGTTATTCCTTGAAGTCTTAACACATGTCACATGTCCTACCATCAATTTCTTGTCAGCGTTTTCCATATATTCCTCTCCTTGCCGGTTATGCGGAGAACCTTCTCATTCCCTATCTTATCGATCCACGCAAGTTTCATCATTCTTTTGTCGCATCACATCTCAAAATGATTCGATTATCTTCTGCTCCGGTTTTCCCACAGTCCATGTTTCACTACCACACAATTCTGTGCTCCAAAGGTACGTTCTCAGAAATTTCTTCTGAAAATTAAGGCCTATGTTTGATACTAGTACATTTCACTTGGAAAGGATTGCCCTTTTTGGCAATGCTGACCTGCTTTTTATGTCGTCCTTGCTCCGCAATAATAGCTTCTTTTGCCGCTTAGGCAGCAGAAGTCCTATTCCGTGATCCCCAGTTCTGATTTTAAGTTTCTGGATCTCGTTTCTGCTACTTCTCATTGCTTTTGTCTTTTTCAATAATCTCTAAATCCATATCCTATAGTCATGGAACTGTTCATTCCATTCAACAGGTCCTGTAAGTCATTTCCAGGAGCAGATGTGGACTCTGACCACAATCTATTGGTTATGAACTGTAGAGTAAAACTGAAGAAAGTGCAAAGAGGTGGGAATTTAAGAAGATGGACCTGGATAAACTGAAAGAACCAGAGGTTGTAGAGAGTTTCAGAGAGAGCATTAGGGAACGTTGACACGAATGAGGGAAAGAAATACAGTAGAAGAAGAATGGGTAGCTTTGAGAGCTAAAATAGTGAAGGCAGCAGAGGATCAAGTAGGTAAAAAGCAGAGGGCTAGTAGAAATTCTTGGGTAACAGAAGAGATATTGAATTTAATTGATGAAAGGGGAAAATGTAAAAACGTAGTAAATGAAGCAGGCAAAAAGGAATACAAACGTCTTAAAATTGAGATCGACAGGTAGTGCAAAATGGCTAAGCAGGGATGGCTAGAGGACAAATGTAAGGATGTAGAGGCTTATCTCATGAGGGGTAAGATAGATACCGCCTACAGGAAAATTAAAGAGACCTTTGGAGACAAGAGAACCACTTCTATGAATATCAAGAGCTCAGCTGAAAAACCTGTTCTAAGCAAAGAAAGGAAAGCAGAAAGTTGGAAGAAGTACGAGTGTTTAGAGGGTCTATACAAGGGCGATGTACTTGAGGGCAATGTTATGGAAATGGAAGAGGACGTAAGTGAAAATGAAATGGCAGATGTGATACTGCGTGAAGAATTTGACAGAGCTCTGAAAGACCTAGATCGAAACAAGGCCCCGGGAGTAGACAAAATTCCATTAGAACTGCTGATAACCTTGGGATAGGCAGCTAAGACAAAATTCTACCATCTGGTGAGGAAGATGTATGAGACTTTAAGAATAATATAATAATTCCAATCCCTAAGTAAGCAGGTGTTGACAGTTGTGAAAATTACCAAACTATCATTTAATAAGTCACGGCTGCAAAATACTTACACGAATTCTTTACAGACGAATGGAAAAACGTAGAAGCCGACCTTGGGGAAGATCAGTTCGAATTCCGTAGAAATGTTGGAACACGTGAGGCAATACTGACCCTACGACTTACCTTAGAAGATAGGTTAAGGAAAGTCAAACCTACGTTTCTAGCATTTGTAGATTTAGAGAAAGCTTCTGACAATGTTTACTGGAATACTCTCTTTCAAATTTTGGAGGTGGTAGGGGTGAAATACAGGGGGCGAAAGGCTATTTGCAATTTGTACAAGAGCGAGATGGCAGTTATAAGAATGTAGGGGCATGAAAGGGAAGCAGCGGTTGGGAAGGGAGTGAGAAAGGGATGTAGCCTATCCCCGAAGTTATTCAATTTGTATATTGAGCAAACAGTAAAGGAAATAAAAGAAAAATTGGGAGTAGGAACTAAAATCCACGGAGAAGAAATGAAAAGTTTGAGGTTTGCCGATGACATTGTAATTCTGTCAGAGACAGAAAAGGACCTGGAAGACCATTTGAACGGAATGGACAGTGTCTTGAAAGGCGGATATAATATAAACATCAAGAAAAGCAAAACGCGGATAATGGAATGTAGTCTAATTAAATCAGGTGATGCTAAGGGAATTGGGTTAGGAAATGAGACACACAAAGTAGTAAAGGAGTTTTGCTATTTGGGGAGCAAAGTAACTGATGATTGTTGAAGTGGACAGCAATGGTAAGGGAAGAGTTTTTGAGAAAGAGAAATTTGCTAACATCGAGTATAGATATAACTGTCAGGAAGTCCTTTCTAAAAGTATTTGTACGGGGTGTAGCCATGTATGGGTGTGAAACATGGACGATGAATAATTTAGACAAGAAGAGAACAGAAGCTTTCGAAATGTGGTGCTACAGAAAAATGCTGAAGGTTAGATGGGTAGATCACGTAGCTAATGAGGAAGTACTGAATACAATCGGCGAGAAGTGGAGTTTGTGGCACAACTTGACTAGAAGAAGGGATCGGTTAGTAGGACACGTTCTGCATCTACAAGGGATCACCAATTTAGTGATGGAGGGAAGCATGGAAGCTAAAAATCGTAGAGTTAGACGAAGAGATAAATAAGCTAAGCAGATTCAGAAGGATGTAGGTTGCACTAGTTACTCGGAGAGGAACAAGCTTGCACAGAATAGAGTAGCATGGAGAACTGCATCAAACCAGTCTTGGACTGAAGACAACAACGCTGGATATCGCTTGAAGAGACAGCATGCCTGTACAATGTTAAGAGTCAGGTCGAAATTGCATTTCTGATGAAATAATGAACCCATGAAAGTTTACACCTCGCGCAAGTGGAGATTTTGCTTTTCCCCACACGACTGTCGGCAAGTGTACAACGTCTCGTATACAAGCCACCCAGTATAAGAGTATATTGTTCTTTGTGTTGACGGTGAAACTTGTTTATCTCAGAGGACGTGACATATTTTTACCGCTATTAGTTTTCAGTAATGATTCAACTTTTCATTTTAGTATTAAACTTTACCTGTAAAACGAGCGTATATGGAGGCTTCCGAACACTAAAAAGGTCCTTGGTGCGACGTATAGATTCGTGTAGACTTAAATTGTCTTGTACCCTTTCTTATGGGAAGTTGTATGGCCAAAACGGCTTTTAAGACCACAGAGTGACTTGAATCAGCTGCCTCGAAATGCTGGCTTTTTCCAAAACTTCAGGTACTTTAATCTCATATTCAAGCAACATAGAATACAACACAGTGTCACTACGGTGTAATGTCTCATTGCTGGATAGGAAGTAACGAACCTCGAGACATTTGCCCACATCCGTGGACTCCAATATCGCCAGAGATTACCCCAACGCGTACATGGAGAAATGTGATTTCAATCCCCCATTAACTCGCTGCAAACATGATTTAAACAACAGAACAACAGCATCAGGGATTTCTATCGATGAGGAAATCTTACGGGAATTGTACGGTGTACGTAACTCTTCTGTAGACACTGGATGTGTGGTTGGTGTTGGCCTCAGAGCATTTCTAATAATGTAGCAAGAACTTCATGGTTTTGCACGTATTATCTACTTCGCATTTTGGGTCATGCTTTCGTCTATAAATGCCGAAAGATCTTGGGGTGAAGTAGAGCCCATTCAGTTAATGTGCAGTACCTGATGGCACCCGCGTGAGTGAGGCAAAACGACTAAAAGCTAATAACGATTTTCGGAGAATGGAGAGTCCAGAATAGAATAACGACAGTATTACGAAAAGGATAGTTTACTGTTCACCACAATGAGGAGACGTTGACTCGCAGAAAGGCACAACGAAAAGACTGCTACGTATTTAAGCTTTCCGCCAAAAGCGTTCTTCCAAAGTGGAAAACGTACACAGGCACAACAAACACACATGTCTCTGATCGCTGTGCCTGGACTGTGGGCACCTTGTATGAAAGTCTGCTTTTTACTTCGGAAGAGGACCTTTTAGCCGAAAGCTTAAGTGTATAATAGTCGTTTAGTTGTGTTCGAAGACACGTAAATAAGAGATGTACTAATATGAGTTGCTCGAGCACATGTTAACACGGTATGCCGTATAAACAGTACTGAGGCATGGCTTTGATACTGGGAAGTCCCAAGCCCCCAAGGGGACGGGGTCTTGCAACCATTTCATACCGAAGCCGAAGAACAGGACTTTTCCAAAGGAAACGACCAGACAATTGTATCAATTTGCGCACCATCATTCGAAGAAAGGAAAAGTGTGTTAGGTCTGCCAAGTATCAAAGTGGATGTCATATTCAGTGCGCTGAATCTCGTGTTGGATTCTTTTGTGATCCATTGTTCGAGGTAAACTTCTAGGAGGTTGGGCTGCATTTATTAACTAATGTATTTTGTTATCGATCACCTACATCAATCCATCCTCTGACGTCAGTACCAATGCCCAAACCAATCGATCAATGAGTACATCGAGCAACGTAGAAAATTTACTGTGTAATCCATTTCAGTTGCAAAATTATTTACAGAATTTTACTGAAGAAAAAACAATCTCCCACATCTGACACAATCCCGTAATTACTTTACTTAGCAAGAATCTGCCACGGCATGAAATACTGTCCGCCTCCTTCCCAAAAAGCTCAGAACATTCAGTAAAACTGTAATAAACATTAAATTCGAATCTGGCAGAGTGGGTGTTACAAGTGATTTTAGCACAGTGGCCCATTTGCAAGGGTCTAGGAAGGTACAGGAGGGAGCAATGATAGTGAATTAGTAGTTTGCATGGATTTTATAGATTTTCGGGAAGCTTTTGACTTGGTTTCAAGAAAATGTGTAGTAATAACTCTGGAAAAAGAGACAGTGACTCAACCTATTAGCATACTGAAGAAAATGTAGCTCAACAACACAGTTTACGTTACAATCCATGTGGAAAGCAAGAAACGTAGAATTGAAAGAGGCGTATTACCAAGCTCAGTATCTGCAGTCCTATATGAAGTTTCGTTTTCCAATCCTTAATAACGAAGATAGCATACATAAATGGAACACCTTAACTTTGCTAGTGACGGTGTAATGCACGCATCTAGTGCAGGTATTTTTCAATAACGAATGGAACAGCGTAATACAAACAATCTGAAAGACAGCATGAAAATGAACGATAGTACTTTTAGACATAATGTCTATGGAACTACAGTGACAGCTATGTCTTGATTATAAAAAAGAGGTCTACATCGCGTTCATTTAATGTTAATACCGTTAACGCTTTGGGTCACCATATCATCATCATCATCAGACGACACTCAAGGAAGCGGTGACTTTGGTTTCAACGTAATGCCGAATGGTATCAAATGTTGGGCATATGCCTGCTCACCGAAAGTACTAACAACGTTGTCGTCTAATAAACGCGGTTGACAGGAGGAAACCACGACGTTCGGATCACGGATTTACTTCAAACTTTGTACACCTTTAGGAAGTCGTAGATGCTACTATGACTTTTCCAAAGGAAACGACGAGACAATTGCATCAATTTGCGCGCCATCATCGCGGTGAGCGGGAATATTTGTGCAACTTAGTACATTTTGCTGGAAATCTAAGATATTCGGTTTGTAGAGAAGATTAAGGTAACGACGTTCATGTTCACGAATTACCCTTTGAATTCCATTCGTCACCTCCCGCCAGTTGTGGAGCCATTTTCATCGGACAGCGATCTATATTCATTCCCAATGCCTTGTGGCGAGCAACAACCGTTATCCATGGAATTACAACGTGTTGGAAACGCTGCAGTATTAATAGGGTACATTTCCGTTCGTTAATGCAGGCCCAAGCAGAGAACAAAAGGAATCCAATATGTCATTGAGCAAGGATATATTATCGACATGACGTAGCAGTACGATAACATCATCCACGTACGCTAGTACCGAGATGGTTTCTCCCAATACCTTCCAGCCACGTAATTGATCAGTAATACGGTGAAGCAGAGTTTCTAAGGCCAAGACAAAAAGCAACAGCCCCGTCGGACTTGGGGAGAACATTGTCCATTCAATTCGACAGATACGTGAATACCAGTAAAAAGGTTGTATAATACCTGACAGGCAGTGCAACTGAGACCGGTCCACTAGAGCACCTATATCGAGAAACCATGACTGACCTGGTCAAAGGCCTCATTAATGTCAATAAAAAGTAAGGCTCCAAAGGCAGAAGTCGCAGCAGCCACGGAGACAACGTCGCGGTATTCGATTACAGAAGTCAGAATCATGAGCCCAAGCACACAGCGTTGACGAACATCAATAATTTTCTTTAGCAGTATCGACAAACAGCTATTGACCGTCCGGGCTACAGTTTTGTAACCGAAATTAAGTAGTGTGATCGGTCGGAATTTATCAATGTCTGGACGTCTGGTTGTCTTCGGAATTAAAACGATTTTACCAAACATAAAGGGAGCAGGAATCGAACCCACCCGGGTAACCCCATTTACCTGTGACGTAACGGTATCATCTATAAGATGCAAGAAATGTACATAAAATTCCTTAGAAATACTGTCGAGTCTCGGCGTTTTCTGAAGGTGAACCGATAATAAGGCGATGAACGTCATATTATGTAAAGTCACTTAGAATATCATCATTTAATGCGGGAGTAACCACGCAATGGAGGAGAGGCCGCGTGGTTTGAGGCGCCATGACACGGATTGCGCTGCCCCTCGCGCCGGAGGTTCGAGTCCTGTCTCTGGCATGGGAGTGTGTGTCGTTTTCAGTATAACTTAGTTTACGTAGTGTGTGAAACTAGGGACCGATGACCTCAGCATTTTGGTCCCTTTGGAAGAGACACACATTTGACCACTTTTCAGGAAAGGAGTAGACCGATAATGGACATTCATATCAGTAGGAGGGTCATCATAAAGTTCAGTAAAGTAATTATAGATAGCTGTGGAAATGTGACGTTAGGATGACGGTATGTGACCATCGGTGTGGGTAAGGAAAGTGATACATGCTCGTTTGCGTCGCGTCCGCAGCCGGACAAGGTGTTATAAGGAGCTCAGCTCATTCAGTAGGATGGAGCGAGATTTTGATCGCACCCTGAGTTCTTCCAGTTGTTGCCTCTTAAACGGAAGACGTTTCGCCTTAGCATAGCGGAGATCCATAATCCATAATTGACGTAAAACGGAATAATAAAACTCTTGGGTCCGACAGAGATCCCTCGCCTTCTCAGCACCGTTATGCATTATGGCTTTCCGGAGCAAAGGTTTGGCATTCCGTGACCACTGTTCCATACGAGAAGGATAACGGTCGTGCGAAGGCAAGCTAAGAGTCCAAATCTCTCAAACGGGTACAGTTTTGCTGGTTGCGGCACATGAGTTAAATTTGAACCTACTGTACAGTGATCAGTGAAACAAGGGGGTGTCACGTCTATCGCTATTGGAGCTAGCTGTAAAATGCGTGTACCTGACGAGAGTGGGATATTAACAGATCCACGCATCTAGTATTTTCGGAGAAAGCACCAAATCGTCTAGATCCTTACTGAAATTAAAATTAGGGGTCTGATGCATACGACGCTGAACACTATTAAAATCTCCGCCTAACAGAAGTGCCTGCGGAGTTTTACGAAATAAATAAACTACATCCTCGTTACAAAAACACGCACGATCTGTGGCACCACCAGATCTTCAAGGAGCATAAAGAAGAATCGAAGTAAGGTCACAAAAAGTGCAGCCTATTCTTCGGCCGTATTCCCTGTTTGCAAAATAACGCAGTACCAGTAGGTAGTTCACGAGCTACATTAAAGAAAACAGCAAAGGCAGGAATAGAAAAATTTTCATATAATACTTGTTGCAAAAATATGACGTCAGCACCTGAATCGTAAATAATCTGTAGCAGCACCGCAAATCTAAACTAGGACATAATTCTGTTCACATTCAAGGTAAGGAAGAGAGAGGCCTGCATCTATCAATTAACAAAGCTATGCAGTTGATTACATGTATTACCGTCCATGGCAGAATCAACGGATTAATCTGAATAAAGAAGTGGGTGCCTCTCGTCCACCCTCTGCCTGTTTTTCATTTTTTCGCGATGCCGCGCGATCAGCTTAAAAATGATGTTTGTTGCAGCTGCGCGGGAAGGTGACTGCTGCATGGGACAAAATGGGAGCTCCTGCGGAAATACAGTATCAACGGAATCGGAAACTGACGTCACCACATGTGCCGTTGGTACACTTGGGCCGATCTGGGTTCGATCAGTAGCAGCCTGTGGCACACTTTTCCCATCTGAGGCCGCAGAAGGAGGGTGGGGATACGTTACAGGTTCAGAGATGTCTAGCAATTCCGTAGATATAGTACGGTGCTCCGGTACATGTCTATCCTCATGTGATTCCGAAGGGGCTCTCCCGGTTTCGGAAGTCAGGTAGGAGGGAGTGACTGAGGCTTTCGAGTCTTGATTAGCAACCGATATGCTGTCATTCGGTCTAAACTCAGAGAGGGGAGAGGCCTCCTCTACGGGAATCTTTTCAGTAAAGCGAAAAAGCGAAGAGGAATTGTCTGACTCCTCACGTCCGTTTACGCTTGTGTCTGAAATCCTATGGGATTTAACTGCTAAGGTCATCAGCCCCTAAGCTTACACACTACGTAACCTAAACCTAACCTAAATTATCCTAAGGACAAACACACACACACCCATGCCCGAGGGAGGACTCGAACCTCCGCTGGGACCAGCCACACAGTCCATGACTGCAGCGCCCTAGACCGCTCGGCTAATCCAACGCGGCCGGAAGCCACAGTGGTGAAGTGGTGAAGTCCCGACGTGAGGCTAAGGGTGTAAATGAGCTGGCACCAACACGGAATGGCTCGCCTTGCCATTCAGAAAGGTCGTTAGGCACAATGGCTGTCACGTGGGGAATCAGATCCGCAAATGTTAGCCGTTTACGTTGTTCGTAATTGGACTGTAAGACCGTGACACGACGCGGACAACGTGTCCACTCTCATTACATATAAAACAGGTCCCTTGTTGTCCTGTGTAAATTATATGTACTCGGTATCCACTTACCTGCAAATTAGAGGGAATATTCCGGTTAACCGCCATATCCACTGATCGAACTCCGCTGTAATCTTGTAAACGATGTTGAGGGGAACGGCGTTCCGCCGTATATTCCTTATATCTGCAAACGGAAGCAGGACGGTCTTGAGGAAAATGTAATGAGCTTCGGGTGAAAAGTTAAACACCCTTACTTTCCCATATTCTACATCTACCTACATACATACTCCGCAATCCACCATACGGTGCGTGGCGGAGGGTACCTCGTACCACAACTAGCATCTTTTCTCCCTGTTCCATTCCCAAACAGAACGAGAGAAAAATGACTGTTCATATGCTTCTATACGAGCCCTAATCTCTCTTATCTTATCTTTGAGGTCTTACCGCGAAATATAAGTTGGCGGCAGTAAAATTGTACTGCAGTCAGCCTCAAATGCTGGTTCTCTAAATTTCCTCAGTAGTGATTCACGAAAAGAACGCCTCCTTTCCTCCAGAGACTCCCGAATTCCTGAAGCATTTCCGTAACACTCGCGTGATGATCAAACCTACCAGTAACAAATCTAGTAGCCCACCTCTGAATTGCTTCTATGTCCTCCCTCAATTCGACCTGATAGGGATCCCAAAAGCTCGAGCAGTACTCAAGAATAGGTCGTATTAGTGTTTCATAAGCGGTATCCTTTACAGATGAACCACATCTTCCCAAAAGTCTACCAATGAACCGAAGACGACTATCTGCCTTCCTCACAACTGCCATTACTTACTTGTCCCACTTCATATCATTCTGCAATGTTACGCCCAAATATTTAATCGACGTGACTGTGTCAAGCGCTATACTACTAATGGAGTATTCAAACATTACGGGATTCTATTTCCTATTCATCTGCATTAATTTACATTTATCTATATTTAGAGTTAGCTGCCATTCTTTACACCAATCACAAGTCCTGTCCAAGTCATCTTGTATCCTCCTACAGTCACTCAACGACGAAACCTTCCCGTACACCACAGCATCATCAGCAAACAACCGCACATTGCTATCCACCCTATCCAAAAGATCATTTATGCGTTCGCCAGAGCCAGTATGCTATTAGGGCCATCGCGATGAGTGAAAGGCAATTGTTGGTTGCGCCGCAAAAAAGCCTGTCAACGTGAAACTGTTCTATGAGATTGACATACAGCTCATAGGATTCAGATACGAAGCAAGCAGTGTGAACCTGTTCCGATGAGACGTTGATCGTACCTACAAACCAAAGATGAGTTCCAGAATGAGATTTTCACTCCGCAGCGGAGTGTGCGCTGAAGTTAGTGCCAGCAAGTTTCAGTGATGAATTTCTAACGAACTCGGCTGCACGTGACGTCTGGACTTCTCGAAACTACACTACTGGCCATTAAAATTGCTACACCATTAATATGACGTGCTACAGACGAGAACTTTAACCTACAGGGAGAATATGCTGTGATAAGCAAATGATTAGCTTTTCAGAGCCTTCACATAAGGCTGGAGCCGGTGGCAACACCTACAACGTGCTGACATGAGGAAAGTTTCCAACCGATTTCTCATACACAAACAGCAGTTGACCGGCGTTGGCTCGTGAAACGTTGTTGTGATGCTTCGTGTAAGGAGGAGAAATGCGTAAAATCACGTTTCCGACTTTGATAAAGGTCGGATTGTAGCCTACCACGAATGCGGTTAATCGTATCGCGACATTGCTCCTCGCGTTCGTCGAGATCCAATGACCGTTACCAGAATATGGAATCGGTGGGTTTAGAAGGGTAATACGGAACGCCGTGCTGGATCCCAACGGCCTCGTATCACTAGCAGTCGAGATGACAGGCATCTTATCCGCATGGCTGTAACGGATCGTGTAGCCACGTCTCGATCCCTGAGTCAACAGATGGCGACGTTTGCAAGACAACAACCATCTGCACGAACAGTTCGATGATGTTTGCAGCAGCATGGACTATCAGCTGGGAGACCATGGCTGCGGTTACCCTTGACGCTGCATCACAGACAGGAGCGCCTGCGATGGTGTACTCAACGACGAACCTGGGTGCACGAATGGCAAAACGTCATTTTTTCGGATGAATCCAGGTTCTGTTTACAGCATCATGATGGTCGCATCCGTGTTTGGCGACATCTCGGTGAACGCACATTGGAAGCGTGTTACATTTCAGATGTGTTACGACCCATGGCTCTACTTCATTCGATCCTTGCGAAACCCCACATTTCAGCAGGATAATGCACGACCGTATGTTGCAGGTCTCTCACGGGCCTTTCTGCATACAGAAAATGTTCGACTGCTGCCCTGGCCAGCACATTCTCCAGATCTCTCACCAATTGAAAATGTCTGGTCAACGATGGCCTAGCAACTGGCTCGTAACAATACGCCAGTCACTACTCTTGATGAAATGTGGTATCTTGTTGAAGCTGCATGGGCAGCTGTACCTGTACAAGCCATCCAAGCTGTGTTTGACTCAATGCCCAGGCGTATCAAGGCCGTTATTGAGGCCAGAGGTGGTTGTTCTGGGTACTGATTTCACAGAATCTATGCACCCAAATTGCGTGAAAGTGTAATCACATGTCAGTTCTAGTATAATATATTTGTCCAATGAATACACGTTTATCATCTGCATTTCTTCTTGGTGTAGCAATTTTAATGGCCAGTAGTGTAAAACTGGCGGTACTGTGCGTGGAATGTTCCTGGGAGCCACCCACGACATCAAGACGCTAGACAACCCCTCGTCAAAATGGAATCACAAACACCGACTCCGAGAGACAAACAACGATGTGCCGCTCACAACGACACACACGATACTGAGGACGAAGTAGGAAGCTCCCGCAGCCCAGCGGCCCAACGGCAGAGGAGGAAACAGGCGGAACCTACTAGCCCTGCTGCGATGCCGGAATGCCACTTGAGAACCACGAACTCTAATGTCTGGTACCCACACACAGAAACATCGGTTTTATAATAGATTCGGAAAACTTCTCTTGCGATTTTCTCGGAATTGCCGGAGTAGTGCACCTTAATATTTGCAGATTATGTTGCTTTAATGGCCTACTAAAGGTGTACAAAGTTTGAAACAAATCTGTGATCCCAACGCCGTCGCCTCCCTTTCTGAGGCTCTTTTTACTAACAAAAAATAACAAGACTAAAGTAATGTTCTACCAACGCGTTTTAAAAAAAGTACAAATTTTCAGTGAAGTTATACTGTTAGTTAATGGGTACTTGTATGTCGGAAAAAAATTACGTTTGTGCGAAGAGCAAAATAAAGAGAACAGTAAAACTTGACTTTAGTGGTTTTGATACAATAAATATAACTTTCGGAGATAAACACACAGTATCTCTGAAATGGACAGTTTACAGTCACTGTTGTTAGCGTTTCCAGTGCGGTAATCATTTAAAACTAAGGGATTTTCCGGAGGCAATGACTGCATGGATTTGACAATTAATGGAAAAACGGGGAACAAAAGAAATGGATAATGGAACAGACTCGAGTTGGACATATATTTACGACGGCAAGGAAAATATAATACAGGCGTGGTGGATATATAGGCAGGCAAATGGGTTGTAGACTAACCGGGGAAACTTTAGGCTCGATTTCGTGATTAGAAACTATGTGGGGGCAGCATGTGTGAGTGTAGTAGTAGCCTGCAACCGCTGGAAATGTCTAGATCAATGGTAGGAAATGAGATCAAATTGCATACGATGACTCTGATGATTATTTTGAATCCGATGTTGGTGATATCAGGTAGTACCTCTGTTGAAAATCATTTTCCGTTTTCAATGGTTTAGCCTTATCGCATAACCCAGTCTCTAGCCGTCGGCATTTTAGAGCAATGGCCTTTTCTCTGGCAGCTTCGTCTCGGGCATAACTCTGATCGGCATTCCAACTGAGCTGTACCTCCGGGGCACGCAGTACGCCTTCATGAAGGTGCCCATTCTGATTGCTCCCGTGTTCGTTGGCTTCACGTATCTGCCAGTCTTCCACGAGCTCCGCATCACGTCGACCTACGAGGTAAGTCTGAGGCTTCGTCCATAAATGTTTTTAACTGTTTCCTTTATCATGACAGGGAAATACCTCCCACTTTACACACACGCGCGCACATACACACACACACACACACACACACAACGCGCTCGCGCACGCGAGCCCGCGCGCAAAAGCAGCCCAACAGTGCTGCAACTCTTAACGTCAGCTAGACTTCCTCCAACCCATGCTTATTCACGCATTTACAAGTTTATCTGTGTTTCGTCACTCTTCTGACCATTTACTAACGGAGAAAGGGGAAAGTTTGCTATAACTTCAATTAGGAAATCCTGCTGGAAATGGGGCCTGCATCCCTTCACCACACTGCACATCTATGGAACATTGATTCAACTTCCCCTATGTTGATATCTCTTTATGTACCTTCTCCCCAGATTTTGTCAGACGCTCCAAATCACTAAACGTCATTTTCAATCTCTTGTTTTCAGTGTCCGCTTAACCTGCCCAACGGCATTGTTTCACCTAGTGATAAAAATAGTTACTTCCGGTTCCACATTGAACATCTCTGCAGATCCTATACGTCCCGAAAATTTGACTCAAAAACATCTGTCATTTTCCTCCTGGTATGTTTCAAAGTTGATACTAATACATCCGACCAACCCTGCAGCTACACACGTTTTTTATCATGATTCGTAGCAGCTTTCACAGCTTCTACCATCCAGACCGTGAAATCCACCGTGTCATTTATTCTTCCTGTCCGATCTAACCCATTCATCTCTATTCTTTCACAAATCAGGACTTCAGATCCCCATCCTCTTTTTCTTCTGTCTCCATATGTCTTGGTACGGTTGTACTAGTTACCACTATCTCAAATTCCTGCTATCACCCACGGTCCTGCGTTATACTTCTCCGTGTACCAGCCCCCCCCCCCCCCCACACCACATGCCTTAAAGCGCTACGTATTCCTTCTACTCGTAACCTGTTCACTTCCTGTCCTCTACAGCTCAGATCAGTGCAGTGAAATGCTTCGCTTTTATTGTAAGAAGTATCATCAATGCTTGTTCACAACTGTTTCTTAATATATGTACCAACTCGCTAGGGTCTCATCAGGCAGTGCGGCACTATGTTTTCGAATTTTTTCAAACTGTTGCATCCTTGAGCCCCCAGTTCGCGATGTACAGGGTTATTACAAATGATTGAAGCGATTTCACAGCTCTACAATAACTTTATTATTTGAAATATTTTCACAATACTTTGCACACACATACAAAAACTCAAAAAGTTTTTTTAGGCATTCACAAATGTTCGATATGTGCCCCTTTAGTGATTCGGCAGACATCAAGCCGATAATCAAGTTCCTCCCACACTCGGCGCAGCATGTCCCCATCAATGAGTTCGAAAGCATCGTTGATGCGAGCTCGCAGTTCTGGCACGTTTCTTGGTAGAGGAGGTTTAAACACTGAATCTTTCACATAACCCCACAGAAAGAAATCGCATGGGGCTAAGTCGGGAGAGCGTGGAGGCCATGACATGAATTGCTGATCATGATCTCCACCACGATCGATCCATCAATTTTCCAATCTCCTGTTTAAGAAATGGGGAACATCATGATGGAAGTGCGGTGGAGCACCATCCTGTTGAAAGATGAAGTCGGCGCTGTCGGTCTCCAGTTGTGGCATGAGCCAATTTTCCAGCATGTCCAGATACACGTGTCCTGTAACGTTTTTTTCACAGAAGAAAAAGGGGCCGTAAACTTTAAACCGTGAGATTGCACAAAACACGTTAACTTTTGGTGAATTGCGAATTTGCTGCACGAATGCGTGAGGATTCTCTACCGCCCAGATTGGCACATTGTGTCTGTTCACTTCACCATTAAGAAAAAATGTTGCTTCATCACTGAAAACAAGTTTCGCACTGAACGCATCCTCTTCCAGGAGCTGTTGCAACCGCGCCGAAAATTCAAAGCGTTTGACTTTGTCATCGGGTGTCAGGGCTTGTAGCAACTGTAAACGGTAAGGCTTCTGCTTTAGCCTTTTCCGTAAGATTTTCCAAACCGTCGGCTGTGGTACGTTTAGCTCCCTGCTTGCTTTATTCGTCGACTTCCGCGGGCTACGCGTGAAACTTGCCCGCACGCGTTCAACCGTTTCTTCGCTCACTGCAGGCCGCCCTGTTGATTTCCCCTTACAGAGGCATCCAGAAGCTTTAAACTGCGCATACCATCGCCGAATGGAGTTAGCAGTTGGTGGATCTTTGTTGAACTTCGTCCTGAAGTGTCGTTGCACTGTTATGACTGACTGATGTGAGGGCATTTCAAGCACGACATACGCTTTCTCGGCTCCTGTCGCCATTTTGTCTCACTGCGCTCTCGAGCGCTCTGGCGGCAGAAACCTGAAGTGCGGCTTCAGCCGAACAAAACTTTATGAGTTTTTCTACGTATCTGTAGTGTGTCGTGACCATATGTCAATGAATGGAGCTACAGCGAATTTATGAAATCGCTTCAATCATTTGTAATAGCCCTGTATATCTAGCGGTTACAGAGGTCAAGGATCACACATTATTAATAATTATAGTACAAACTAATATCTCCAGTTCCAGTTACACTTTCAGCAAGTACACCAAGTCCTTTCATCCATACATGAATTTTTCCATCATTACTAACTTTTCTACAGGACCGGGTATACAATGTTAACTCAACAAAAGGGATGGTATTTTAGGGTAATAAATATCGATTTAGAACAGAAATAATATTATGACATTAATCAGCATTACAAGTAGATGTAATTGGCAATATTTGTTCTTGAATTTGAGAAATTTCATTTTAAACGAAAACTTGGTATCCCGTGCGTGCGCTGTAGTAAGACTAGCAACAAGCGCGTACGGGTAGGACCCACCACCTAACCCCCTAAACCTCCCACCGTGCCAATATATAGTACTTCATAACTGTTGCTATATATTCATCATGGCACTCAGTAAGTGAATTTTTATCCATTTGTTGCATCCTTGAAGGCACGAAAATCTTGCAGGGACAAACGAAAAAAATTCCACTTTTATTTATTTACTACAAACTATTATCAGCTAAGAAATGACTCGTGGCCACTAAAATAAGGAACAAGTTGAACCTCCAAAACTGAAGATATTACCGACACAGTGGATCTCTCGTCATGATAGGAAATGCCAAATCAGTAACTTATCAGTTTCATTTACAACACTTAGCACATTTGCTTGCTGTTGTAGCGGCCGGGGCTGGATGACTTCTATGATGTTTGGTGGCTCTGGGCTGCTAGTGATCAGGAGAGGCCGCGTTCACCACGGTGGCAGATGGTCACCAAGCGGCTGTTGACATTCTGTCATTAAAAGATCAATGATGAATATTTTTCTTCATTATATAAGAAACTACTCTGAGTTTGAGAGGTTGGCATAGGAGAGGTATTCGTGAAGGGCCCTATTAAACCAGTCAGACGACTAATGACTCTAAATAAAAAAAATAGGGGATTACGTCAGTCATGGTGGTAATGTAGGGCAGCCAACGTCCCCAAACGCGCAGTGAGAACTAGGTCAGGGAATTGTGGTGCGGAAATAAGATGGCAGACATGAGCTGCGGTCGATTTACTTTAAGCTTTAGAATCACTTTTCGTTGTATTTTGATTACATTATTCTACACATATTACTTAGTTACTTCAATTAACCCTAAGAACAGCAAAATTACTTAATGGTAAGAGCAAAGGCATAAATAGAAGCACAGAATTAATCAGAAAAGGTACACAGAAGTGAACACTGAGACTCGGCAATGTAAGGTGCTTAAACAGACCACGCAGATGAAGCGAACCTCGAATTTAAAAATTTATTACATAAAACATTTACAAATTTAATTAAAAATGGAAACTCATCAAATTAAATCATTAAAACTCTGCATTCAACAAATGATTCTAGTTGCGGGAGAACCAGCTACAGGCTCACACTTAATGTGAACACTGACCGCTTCAGATTAGCTTTACACAACAGTCTACAGCAACATGGACAGCTGAGTTAATATACAACACCCTTTAAAGAAAAGTCCATCGGAGCTCAGTGTGACTGTCAAGAAACAAATGGGTAAATAATTAATATCACCTAAACATGATAAAACACGTAGATCGTAAAACGTGAAGAGCTTAACGCGAGCTGAAAATAAAATTATGTACAAAACGAATGAAGCTATTAACGCAGCTAGTGAGTACAACAATTAAAATTAATGGCTCATATCCAACATTTTAAACAGAGTCACTAAATACTAGCCGGTCTGTTCCCAAACAGTTTACGAGTAGGCACAGTTGCGGATTAAATGACCCAGAATATGCTTTATATTAGCAACCGGCTGATAAAGCCGCACACGGTTTGACACTGCTACTTAACGACTTGAAAAGTAAGAATAATCTTTTTGAAAGCCATTTACGCTCTCCAAGCACCACAACAACGTCCTATTACTGTACATTACACAGAAGTGCGTTCCTAACAGCTAATAACAGTTACACAGAAGTGACAAAACTCATGGCGTAACTGTATACACACATGAAAAATGCGGTAGTAGCTTATCGTGTACACAAGACATAGACAGTGCATTCTCGGAGCTGTCATTTGTACTCAGGCGACTCATGTGAAAAGGTTTCCGCCATGATTATGTCCACACGACAGGGATCAACGGACTTTGAACGCGGAGTAGTGGTTGTAGGTAGACGCAAGGGGAATTCCATTTCGGTAATCATAATTGGTTTCAGTATTCCGAGATCCACAGTGACAAGAGTGTACCGAGAGTATAAAATTTCAAGTATTCTCATCACGGACAACGCATTGGCTGACGGACTGCAGTTAACGACCGAGAGCAGCGGCATTTGCGTAGAGTTATCACATGAGTCCCGATTTCATTTTGTAACAGTTGATAGTATGGTTCGAGTGTGGCGCAGACCATACGAAGCAATGGGCCCAGGTTGTCAACAAGGCACTGTGCAAGCTTAATGGTGTGATCTCGTTCGCACAGAATGGACTGAGTCCTCTGGTCCAAATGAACAGATCATCGACTGGAAATGGTTATGTTCGGCTACTTGGAATTAATTATCCCTAACAACGATGGAATACTTGTGGATGATAATGCGCCTTGTCACTAAACAACGGTTGTTCGCGAATGAGTTGAACACTCTGGTCAATTCGGGCGAGTCAACTGGCACCCAGATCCGACACGGATCCGATCCAACATTACTGAACATTAATGGGACGTATTATAGAGGCTAGTTCGTACACAAAGTCCTGCACTGGCAACAGTTTCGCAGTTATGAATGGCTTTAGAGGCAGCATGGCTCAGTATTTCTGCAGCAGGCTTCTAACCATCTGCTGAGCGCAAGCCAGGTCGAGTTGCTCCACTATGTCTGGCTGAAGGAGGTCTGACACGATGTTAAAAGGTATTGTGTGACTTTTGTCACCTCAGCGTAAAGCGTAATACTGACGACATTAAGGGAGAGTACCACTTTCAAAGCCGGCCGGGGTGGCCGAGCGGTTATAGGCGCTACAGTCTGGAACCGCGCGACCGCTAAGGTCGCAGGTTCGAATTCTGCCTCGGGCATGGAGGTGTGTGATGTCCTTAGGTTAGTTAGGTTTAAGTAGTTCTAAGTTCTAGGGGACTGATGACCTCAGAAGTTGAGTCCCATAGTGCTCAGAGCCATTTGAACCATTTTTGAACCACTTTTAACCAGTTATCTCAAGGCGAGGGCAATAAAACTTTTCCATCTAAACTGGTTGATGCTCAGCATTCCCAAAATATATCGGTCTAGAGCATCGGTAAATAGGTTCCATGACCCAGTTATCCATCCAGTGTGAGCGCTCGACAACTGTGAAGACAGAAATTAGCTGACGCCTCCTTTTATCCAAATTCAATCCGCCAAACTCCTTTTACTTTGGACCCTGAACGCCACCGCGCATCGCGGCTGGTCCCAAAATGGTTCAAATGGCTCTGAGCACTGTGGGACTCAACATCTGCGGTCATCAGTCCCCTAGACGTAGAACTACTTAAACCTAACTAAGCTAAGAACATCACACACATCCACGCCCGGGGCAGGGTTCGAACCTGCGACCGTAGCAGCAGCGCGGTTCCGGACTGAAGCCCCTAGAACAGCTCGATCACAACGGCCGGCGACTGGTCCCATCTACAGTTCATTGTAGCAACGGATACACAGCTCACCGTGCCCGCACCTGAACGTATCTGGTACGACTTCACTCCGGCCGCGTACCAAATATCGATGGCAGGAGTCGTCCGACTCCAGCAGGCAGCGATACCATGGATCCACGAGGTGGAAGCAAATCTTTGGGATTGACTGTGGACCGGCTCACTCTTCTCACAGATATCGCAAAAGCAGCGGGCGACGACCCGGCGAAGTTCTGTGCTCAGCACTCCAGAGGCGGCGCTGGCTCGGCCCATGTAGCTGGGCTGACTGCGGTAGGCACTGAAGGAGGGGGGCGAGGAGGAGGAGGAGGAGGAGGAGGAAACTGGTGTTTCACGTTCCGTCCACAACGAGGTCATTACGTACGGAGCACAAGCTCGGATTCACGAATGATGGAGTAGGAAATCGGCCGTCCCCTTTTTCAAGGGAACCGTGCCGGAATTTCCCTGAACCAAAATTGGAAGTCACGGAATAAGCAATACAGGATAGCTGGACACGGGGTTTGAACAGCACGGTTGGGTTGGGTTGTTTTAGGGGAAGAGATTAGGGAAGGAAGTCGGCCGTGCCCTTGCCCTTTGAAAGGAACCATTCCAGCATTTGCCTGGACCGATTTAGGGAAATCACGGAAAACCTAAATCAGGTTGCCGGACGCGGGATTGAACCGTCGTCCTCCCGAATGCGAGTCCAGTGTGCTACCACTGCGCCACCTCGCTCGGTCATGCAGCATATTTGCCACTGCGATTGTTAGACACCATGGATACTAGTATACACGATGGGCATGCGCTATAGCATGCTGCGCCTCTGACGTCAACCCTACAATCGCTCAGTAGCTTGCGGTTACCGTAACGCAGGGCCGGCGCAAGGCATGTGCGAAACGTGCGGCCGCACGGGGCGGCACTTTCCAAGGGGCGGCAAATTTGCCGCCCCCACCCCTTTTTTTTTTTTTTTTTTTTAGCACAAACTCAACATTCATGCTCAAGAGGGAATTCGAAACCAAACCTCGGAGGCAGCGGCTTCGGGAACTGTGGCATGGCGCCTCGACTACCTGCCAGCCACCCCTGTTGAACAAAGGGGGGTGGGGAGGTGGACTAATTCCTTCCTCGCCACTGTGGCAGCACCCTCGTGCTTACGCCGGAGGAACAGAGAGGGGGAAGCAGTCTGGCGTACAACCGTACACGCCAGTATTCTTATGAGTGGAGCGCTGCTAGCCTCTTACGCGCTGTGCGTTTACTCACAACTAATTTTGCAAAAGACGAAATCTAATTTGGAACTTCGAGTGCAATGTTCGATACTACGGTTACATGTTAAGCCTGAAGCAATTTTGTTAAGCCCTTCAATGGCAGTTTCCGAGTGTTTTATTCTTCCCACATTATGGGAAAAAATGGTTGAACATTACTACAGCCAAACATGTCCAACACCTACAATGACTAGAAGTATTCCGAATGGGTAAGTACGCTGCGATTAATTACAAGGGATAAAGACATTGCTAATAAGCCTGGTATAAGTTGGGTTTCGACGTATTTCTGAAAATTTTTGTTTTCCATTTCAGAGTGATAGTCGGACGCTGTGGATTTTGAGCCATGAAACACCTGTCTCCGCCTGCTTGAGCAACAATTAAACTCTGACCGTCACTTTTGTTTGACAGTACTACACGCACACTAGATGGAAGCACATATTAAAAGCTTTGAGACTGGCCACTCAGGGACCGAAAGCTAGGTAGATCTGAAAAGTAAAAACCAGAATTGCAATTTACTGCTGACATTTCCTACAGAATTGTTTAAATAAAATTCCACAAACGTTTTGTAAAAAAAAAGGGGGGCGGCAATTTAGCAGCTCGCACGGTGCGGCACTTGGGCTTGCGCCGTCCCTGCCATAACGTATTGTGTCGTAATTGCGTTTACGAGCGAAAACAAGATTATTATTTTATTTGTGACTGGCGATTAAGTACAGAGTTGCGCCATAATTATCAGTGTACTGGGGAATTTTCTTAGAGTAAGTTTTAAGTGGAATATAATGGTTACTGCACGATCGCATGCTGTAATAATCACAGCATACAAATCAATTAAGGATTAAGTCGCATACGTTTCGAAGCAACAATGAGGTGAAACGAAAATGCTCGTGCCTGCCCAATACATTTTACTAATTTGGATTATGAAAGGCATCTTAAAAGTGAACTGTTCAACATCCCTCCAAAATTCAAATTGGAAACTGATGCTGTTTTAGTTGTAAATCTGTCATACTCTGGTGCTGATTGAGGGCGTAATAATAAGCCTAATAATGAGGAAAATATTAGGACACAAAACGAAGCTGCCGTAAAGAAGCTATTTAACAGGTAACAATATTAAGAAATAATCAACGTATTAGACAAAACGTTAACCGTGAAAATAAGCGAAAGTGGAGGCGACAATGCATACTTGCACCAACAACTAGAAATTACGGGGACTGAGATAAAACATCTTAGGCAAAAGAATGCGGAATTACAAAATCGTCTATCTCGAAGAAAGGTTCAACGAGTTAAAGAGTTTAAAATGACATTGTAGGGGGTTTCTCGGTACTACAGATCTATGTAGTCTAAGACTGTGAGTCTTCCACCAAAATGAAGAGCTGTGCCCTTTGAGGTCTGAAAGAATTTGCCATCCTTTGAAGTTATACTTTATCATTTCACCGATCATGGATAAAACAGCGTAACTAGTAGAAAGCTTAATAATAATAACAATAATAATAACACATTAAAAGACGAAAAATCTCGATTACATTCATACCTGCATATGACTGACAGGTGTGTGTCGTGTGTCTACAAGCTTCAGTGCAGTGTGGCGTGGCGAAAGTGTTCACAGTGACGTCACAACTCAGAACCCACTAGAGTGTGACCCTTACCCTCTAGAATCCGTTGTAGGCACCAAGTCTGCAGCACTTACATTTGCAAGGGGACCGCGCCTTTCGTCATCACCGATTTCAACAGAGTTTATTGTGCATCCAGGTCTTGTCGAGAAACGAAAGTCACAGAAGTGGGAGCTGCAGATGGCCAAGCATTTAGAAATAAAAATGTCCAGCTGTGAGCAGGATTCGCGCACAGACGGTTCCGCAAAAATACAGTTACGTATAACGACAGTTCATCCATTCTGGGAATCGAAAATATCGACGCTTTTTTCCTGTCATCAACGATGATACTGACAACATTCCAGTCCCAGGGATTTCAGGACTTCTGAGAATGTTTCAATTTCAACACTGACGTCGAATAACAAATCACAAAAGAAATATTTTTTTCGTGTGATATAGTTACAAATTAACGATTTGTGGATTTTCACTTTGCTTGTACGGTAAAAGCTTACTTCCTGCCAAATTCCATGATTCTAGACCGGCAGGAAGTACGCTAGAGGTTTTGATGAGTGAGTTTTCGAGTATGTCTGACATAAATGGCCGTATCTTCTGTCTGCATTGACTGAGAAGCTCACGTTCATTACATCGCGAAGGGACTATAGATCTTAGTACTCGTATTTCAACTTGATACGTGTACCCGTTCCTGAGAAAAAAGGGTCTTAACAGACAGACGGACAGATAGACAGACTGATAATAAATGAAAAAATCAATTTCGTATGATTTAATTACGAATTAACAATTTTCGGACTTTAATCTTTGGTTGTACTGCGAAACTTGGCCTCTTGCTAAATTTCGTGATTCTAGTCAACGCGTAAAAGCCCTATAAGTTTTAATGAGGAGTTATCGAGTATCAAAATAAGTGACATAAATGGCCGTCTCCTTTGAGTGCATTGGCTTAGAAGTTTCCATTCATTACACCGGCAAGGGACTGTAGACCTTAGTATACAACATAAATTTCAACTTCATATGTCTGCCAGTTCCTGAGACGAGGAAAATATCTTGAACAATTGGACAGACAGACAGATAGACGGACGACGAAGTGACCCTACAAGGGCTCCGCTTTTACCGATTGAGGTCCGGTACCCTAAAAATAGCATTTTATTTTTGGCGAGTGGCAGGCTAGGCATGAGACATTTATGCTAGTGCATGCCGGCCGGAGTGGCCGAGCGGTTCTAGGCGCTTCAGTCTGGGACCGCGGGACCACTACGGTCGCAGGTTCGAATCCTGCCTCGGGCATGGATGTGTGTCTTGTCCTTAGGTTAGTTAGGTTTAAGTAGTTCGAAGTTCTAGGGGACTGATGACCTTAGCTGTTAAGTCCCATAGTGCTCAGAGCCATTTTTGCTAGTGCATATTCCAGGGTGGCGGATGGGAAAGATTACAGAACGGTAATCCGAGAGTCGTTGTTTCGGGTCCGTACGTGAAACTGTTTTTTCCTTGTTTTCAGTTTTTTCTTCACCAGCAAATAAACTGACATATTGTTCAATATATATTGTATTTGATATGATTAAATCCAATGTGCAGGATAACACATTTAATATGCTAACTGGCTCGCTGGCCAACGGCCTTGACCCAGTGGTAACGCTGGTTCTCGTCCTATCACCGAAGTTAAGCGCTGTCTGGCTTGGATAGTATTTAGATGGATGACCGGGGCGTTGTTGACCAGAGGTATGAACTGAACCCTTGTAAGGCCAATTGAAGAGCTTCTTCATTGTAAACAAGGGGCTCCGCTTACGAAAACTGACAACGACCGGGAGAGCGGTGTGCTGACCACATGCCCTCAAGATCTGCATCCAGTGATGCTTATCAGTCGATCGAAACTGCTGGGCCTCCTGAATCCTGTTCGGACGGAGAAAGAAAGAGAGAAAGAACACCACATACTGAGAATTATCTTGGTTTATTTGTAGAAATAGGAAAGAGAAAAAGGTTCTGCAAAGGGGCTGGATCTCCAGACCCTCTGTACTCCTTCCATTGCTCCGTGGACATTCTGCTGACATAAAAGGTTAGTGCCTCCCCAGAACGGAACCAGAAATGCTATTTTTCAGAGGCTTGGCCATCTAGTGCTACCACTTCTGCAGTAACAGCTTACTGAAAAGGCCGTATGGCCAATGTCTGTTATACACCGTCAATTTTGAATAAATCGGTGATCAGGAGCAGACGCGGTCCCATTGACAGTGTACAAAGGCGAGCGGCTAGTGGAGGTAGAGGCCGTCAGCAGGAGCTTATTGGCACATTCGAATCGTACATCAGCGTTGACGACCCCCCCTCGTAGCTTTCTCCTGGTGATGGCTGCACACAACTTGTCTACGATTAGTGATATCTAAGCAAACCTAGTCTATTATTTTATCTGAAGTGTTCGACGTTTTGCCCTCTAACATGATTGACACACAAGTCGTGACCACTGAGCAACATCTTTTCCCCAACTTTCGGGTCACATCAGCAACATCACGGCCTAGGCGGAATTGTAATGGGCGGCGATTTTTGCTGTGACAGCTTACTGAATACACCTTCTTGCGCAAAAACACCTACTGAGGTTTCTTGCATCACCATTCATATGATATATTTTTTCTGAGACAGTCACAGGAGCCTGCTGCTTTGCTAGACGAAACCGCGGCGCAACACTACCGTGAGGTATCACCGCATGTGAAAATTTGAGATTGGCTAAATTACAGAGAAAATAGCAGCAACATTCTGTTAAACATAAAATGGACTCTGATCGATAATACAACATACACACTGATCCAGAATTATTATTATTATTTTCTTGCCATTATGAAGGCACAGGTTGGTGTAAATTATGTAGTAAAATAATGATATTGAAATCTGGTTGGTAGGTACTCAGAGAGCTTACAGGATAAGGTTATGATTGTGGATAGGATCGGAAACAGTTACTGTGAGTTGCATGATCAAACATACAACTTTATTTTTCTAAGAACCACTTATTTACCCATTGCTTTAAAATATTACAATTAGACAATATGGCTGAAGGCCTAGTTGAAGAAAAGTTGAGATAATTTCTGGGGTGAAGGCCCAAAACCACACCAAAAACAAGAACTGCTGAAGGCCTGGCGTAGAAATGAAAAGTACGTAAAAATAGAAAGTAAATTTAAAAAAAACATGTAACTGAAAACAATTAGCGGCTGAAGGCCTACACTACACACTGAAGGACAACTACGTAAGTTGAGGTGAGACAGGCAGCCAAAAGTTGAAGTTAAATAATCGGATGGCAACCCAAACTAGGGATGGCCCAAGGACCGACCAACAAATTAACCAGTTCCCTTCCGTCCAACCAACGGCACAATAATGGAAAATAAATATCGGCCGAGGACGATGACACGAACAGGACTACGTCTTCAGAAATTGGCGTTTAAAAACAGCCAAGGGAACAATAACCACTCTAAGCAAAATATGAACCAAACAACTTAAAAGGCTGTCGAATTACATGCTGTGCCGGACAGCATCAACACGACGAGGAAAGGTACACTGCCGGAAAACTACGCCATCGACCATGGCAGGTAACTGGGGCGTTAACGGCGATAGGACAGAAAATACCGCTGGTCCTCTTCACTGGCAAGTAACAGTCAATTTAATAATGAATGCCACCAGCTGTCCCGGCCTACGTAGACTTCCCCGCTCCGTCCCAACTGACTGACTCAATCCAGCTCGCAGACAGCATTAAAATAACTGCATAGATAAAACCTCAAAAGCTACACACGACTGCGTAAAAACACTTCCATAAACAACTCGAACAATACTAAAATGGTTACTGTGGAACTACAATGACGAATCGTAAATCGACACACACAGAGAGCCCAGAAGCAGTCGGCGACCAAATACACGTCGTCCGATGAGAAGACCGACCAAACGACCAACCAAGGTCGTCCCCACTCAAGTCATGTGTGCCGGCAACGGTCGCGCAAGTCATGGCTGTCCGGATCTCCCTGTTGCTCTGTCCCGACTGAACTTCCGACACACGACGACCCGGAAATACTAACGGTCGCTCCAAAAATAGTACAACAATGCTCTTATCGATAAGCGCAGCTGCTGCCACTCACAGGCAGGCAAGGCAGCAACTTAGTGGTGCCATTAAATCGAATAAGAAACGGGACGGTAGTACCGCAAAGACGAGATGTCAGGCAGTAAACGGCATGAACACGAGCCGCACAAGGCTCAGATCTAATGTCAATGAAAGTTTGCGAAGCTATTAAACTAGAATATAAAGACTTGATAATATCAGAACAGTACAGAACGAATGCCACAATATCGGAGTCTACAGATTGTGTGTGAAACACCTGCATACATTGCAAGAGACTGAAGACAAGAATAGCCATCTATTGTGTTTCTAATAATATAGGAAAGTCAAAGTAATGGTTAACGACTACCAGTTAAAGTAAATTTACACAGAATAAACGAGAAGAGTGGAAACTAGAAGAAAATTTGGACCTTCCAAAATGAGGAAGAATAAAACATACACTAAACTATGTTACTGTAACAAAGCACAGCTTCTGTTTCCTCCTTATATACGAAACTGGTATACATAGAATTGACAAAGCAATCCATTATAATAACATCCAATTAATTTATTCTTATCATATTATAAATCTATCATTGTATATTTTTATATGTCCTGCATTTTACCGCTACCAGGCATCCTGAATGTAATAATACCGAAGAAATTAGAACACTTCTTACAAGTATTGCGAATCTTAAGAGTGAGGCTTCGTGCTGTTCCCCTGCATATGTATGGTAAAAATATAAATACGTTTCTACATGGTGCAGAGATTCATTTTTGTATCACTGGATGTAGAACCACATTAACTTATTTATTTTTCTCTGCACAAGCTCTCTCTTGATTTTCAATGTTTTCGTTTTTTTTTAACTTGTACTATTTTACTTTTTTCTTACGTATGACCTGCTCCAGCGATAATCGATAGCTATTGACTCTCTTATATACATATATACATCTTAACGGTTTTCTCGTAGATATGTGTTATAATATCTACTTACTTTCAGCAACTTTTCTAGACCACAACAATATTTTCCTTTTATTTTACAGTACTTGGAAATGCGATTTGGAAAAAGCGCCAGGCTGCTGGGTTCATTCCTTTTCATTGTGAGCATTGTAAGTACAAAAATTTATAATCAATTTATATTATTTATTTACTCATATATTTCTGAACCATGATTTAAATTTTCTGAGTCATCAAGATCGGTTTGGGTATACCATAAGAAGACTATTTTTTTTTTTTCTTTTAGCTCCGATCAGTCGCGAAACGGAAACTGTTGTGACTGACAATTCGCAGTTTTTCACAAACACAACTTTTATTGATCAAATTCAGAATGTTTATGACTGAACAACAAACTAAAGGTAAAATAAAGATGTCAGTTGAAGTCTCCTAATTGAGGCAACAAAAGTTCATTTCTAATTTTCCACAAAAGTTCGTGGTAACACACATACGCACACTAGTAAAAGTCAAATTCAGAGACGAAGACGTAATCTTCAGTGAAGGCGACATCAGGCTGGGAAAGCAGAATGGGGATGTCCACGTCGTCCAGACGAGGTGGTGCCATAGAAGGGCCAGGAAGTGGATTCAGGGGAAGGTCCCAGAGCTGTCCCAGGTCCAGAGCATCCGGCATCTGCTAGCTATCTCCAGGAAGATCATCCACCAACTGGGGAGAGGGCATCAACATAGGCCCGAAGGAAGAGACTGGTGATGGGAGAGAGAGAGAGGAGCTGGAGTTTGGGCTTGCGGCTGCTCGAGGAAACGAGGACACAGTTGGTTGTCCTGATGCTAAACCACCCAGTTGTCCAGGCGTACGTTGAACAGTTGTCGACCATGGGGCCGGATAACGAACCCCAGAAGCCAGCTGGGCCGGTGTCCAAAACTGTGAGCCCACACCTTAGACACAGATGAATATAGGGAAGCCCCTGGCAGGGCGCAAGGTCCAACCTGCAGCAGGAGGAGATGGAGTAAGGTCTGAGGCTGGCGGCCATGAAGCAGTTTGGCTGGACTCTTGTCACCCTGTAGGTACTGAGAATTAACATAAGAGCTTCTTCCAGAGAATGGTCCTCCTTGTACTTCTTCATCTGAGGTTTAAAAGCGTGAACAAGGCACACCGCATATTTATTGGAGTAGGGATGGAAAGGAGGGGTAAAGATGTGGTGGATACTATTATCGTGGCAGAATTTGGTGAACTCTTGACTGCGAAATTGAAGGCCATTGTGTGATACCAAGGTGATGGGAAGGCCATCAATGGAAAATTTTGTGGCGGCGTTCGTAGCGACAAGCAATTCGCTGTAGAAAATGCTTACGAAGTCACCGCCACACTTTTAATAGCGGGCCGACCGGTCCGCTGGAACAGTGAACAGAAAGATGAAAACCCAAACACTCTGATTAAATAAGAGTCGGTACTTATCTTTATTAACGAAGATACAGAAACACAGTAGTGAACTCCGTGTCTACAGAAATCTGTCTAGTTCGAGTCGGAGCGGCTAGGTCAGCGTCGGCTGACGACAAACAACAACTCTGCTGCGATGAACACACAACTGACTAGCAAGTACACAATTCGGTGGCGAGTATACAACTGAGCGGCGAATACAGAACTGTCCTAGCGCTCGCGACTCCAGCGCTTAAGAAACCAGAAGCCAGCGGTGGCGCGCGCAGACTTGCGGCGATTTCCTGTCTCGCTGGCGCTGCTTATGCGGACGGCGTCCGGACTTTGATGCTGCCAACCTTTTTGGCAGCGGGCTCGGGTGGCATTACTGGCTAGGATATAACAGAAAATATTTTTGACAGGGCCATGATGGTATTCACTGTGGTGATAGAGGAGCATCGGATAATGAAAGGGAAGTGGCAGTGGGCAACCATGATGAGTAACCTGTAAACACCAAGGAAGGGCCTCGCAAAATCCACATGGATGTGTTCCCATGGGAGGGAAGTGGCTGGCCATGATTGGAAAGAATGGCCCGGTGTGGGAAGGGCCTGGGTACACTTCTGACAGCCCCAGACCATGTGCTCCACATCCACTGTCATGCCAACCCAGAAGACATGGGGACGTGCGAGGGTTTTCATCCAGGCAATTCCCCAGTGACCTTGATGTAAGATGAGGAGGATCTGGGATCGCAGGGAAGGTGGTACAATGACTCATGGATTGGCGTCATTTTCTGCACAGAGGAGCACCCCGTTGACAGCCGCCAGTTGGTGGCGGATGGAGAAGAAAAATCGGATGTCAGCCTGGGCGCGAGGTGGAGAAAGTGTCACACAGCTGAGGAGAACATAGCGGCGCTCCAGTTGGAGGAGCAGATCTGCGGTCGTCGCGGCAGCCACCCTCCCAGCTGTGACTGGGAATGCAGACAACGCAACCTATATGCCATCATCAACCTGAAAAATTTGGAGCTCCAAAGAATCGAATGCGGAATCCTGGCCAGAGGGGAACCAAGACAAGGCATCGGTGTAGGCATGCTGGGAGATGGGCTGGAAATGGATGGTGTACCTAAAACGTGAAAGGAATGGGGCCCATCTCTGCAGGCAATGGGAAATCTACGTGGGTAACTGGGCTGACAGGGAGAATAAGACCAAAAGGGGCTTATGGTCAGTGATTAAGCGAAAAGACATACTGTAAAGGTATGGGAGGAATTTGGTACAGGCATAGACGATGGGTAGGGCCTCCTTCTCGATTTGGGAATATTTGCATTGGGCCTCTGTACTGGATTTAGATATGTATACCACCAGGCGTTCTGATCCATCTGGTAGGTGGTACAAAAGAGAAGCCCAACACCACAGTCTGAGGCGTCCATAGCCAACAAGACAGGAAGAGAGGGGTTATAAGGCACGAGACACGCTGCAGAGTACAACCTCCACTTTAAGGTTTAGAAAGCCAATTCACAAGCCGGGGACCAATGAAAAGGCACGTTCTTTCAGCATAGGTGATGGAGGGGCGCCGCAATGTGGGCAGCAGAGGGAATGAATCTTCGATAGTAAGCAGTTTTACTCAGGAAAGTCTGCAATTGGTGTACATCGCACGGACAAGGAAGGGCCATTATGTGATATGCCATCGCGGGAAATGGTGTGACCCAGGTTGGAGATAGCAGGTTGGAAAAAAGAGCATTTAGCAAGGTTGCATTTTAGGCATATAGTCCGCAGGCCCAGGAACAATTGTTGCAGGTGGCTGAGATGTTCATCCATGGTACAGCCAGTGATCACGATGTCATCGAGGAAGTTTATACAAACTGGCACATCGTGCAAGAACTGTTCCAAGTAACGCTGAAAGATGGCCAGTGCAGTAGCGGTGCCATACATGAGGCAATTCAACTGGAACAACGCAAACTGTTCGTAGGTGACGGCCAAGTGAATAGAGGACGCATCTAAAGGTATTTGGAGGTATGCCTCGGCAAGATCGAGCTTCAAAAAGAATTGTCCCCTGCAACCTTGGAGAACAGGTCCTCATGACATGGGAGGGGATAGTCCTCAACCGGTAGCTGAGGGTTAAGCGTAGCCATGAAGTCGCAACAAACTCGAAGACACCCATCTGGTCTCTTGAGGACGACCAAGGGTGTCGCCCACGAACTGTAATGGATCAGAGTGGTGACTCCCTCCGTTGAGATGATCCATTTCTTGTTGAAGTGGCTGCTGGTGTGGGGAACCTGCTGGGCCCAGAAGTACTTTGGGCCAGCAGACGGTTCCAGCTGGAACGAAAATCTTGAGTCCTGGAATTCCGTGCACAAGGTATCGACTGCCGAGAACGGAACATGGGAAGACACCAAATGAACATTGTCGTCAATGGCGAAGTCAAAGGCCCAGTAGGTATCCGCCCCCAACAGATACGCCGTGGCCGCATTGTTGACCACAAGGAAGGTAACTTCCTGGCGAACCGATTTATACACGACGGTAGCTGTGAACTGACCCAAGAGGGCGCTCGCTTGCTTGTCCGCGTAGGAGACTCGTGTGTTGAAGTGACATTTGCGGCTGTGACCTTACAGTTCCGCTGCCCACTGGCGATAGGATTGCCCAACCTTCCTGCGACACTGGTTAAATTCGACACGGGCAGCCGACACGTGGAACTGTCGTCGGTAGTAAGCCGCGACAACCTCACAAATCTGGTAGAAAGTAAAAGAAACCGGAGGTTTGAGTTTCGTTAACAGAACATACTCTTTGCACTGGTTCCAGGACAAAAAGTAGGAAAGACGAGCAGCCTCTTCGACAACCTGGTGGATCTGAAAATGCTGCTGGGGCCGCTTCTCGTATGTTTCCCAGTCTTCAACATCCTTGCTGAAAGCGGGAAACGGCGGGGGCGGCAGAACCGGGCGGTTTTGCGAGAGTTCCGTAAATAAATGCTCCTGTTTATCCTGAGATTTTTTGCAAAACTGCTGAAAACCTTTTAGTGGGTCGTGCACGCTTTGGACGAGCTGCTGAAGTACAAGTTCCGCCATGAGGAAGACACACGCAGACGCCAACTCGTCGCCACTTGTGTTGCGAGTGACAATTCGCAAATTTTAAGAACAACACAACTTTTATTGATGTAAGTTCAAATGGTTGATGACTGAACGACAAATGAAACATAAAATACCGATGCCAGTAAAAGTATCCTAATTGAAGCAAACAAAAGTTCATTTCTAATTTTCCTCAAAGGTTCGTGGTAACACACATACGCAATAGTAAGAGTCCAATTCAGAGACGACGACGTAATCTTTAGCGGTCGAAGAACACGAGATCGGCAGCTGGAGTGAACTGAACTTCGGAGCTGGTTCTAGGCTCTAAGTAGCTGTCTCCAGCCAGTTAGGTTTTGGCGCAGTGATACATCCTGCAGGCCGTGACTCGAGCTCCCCCTGCAGGTAGTAGTGCTAGGAATGTCTGTTTCCACTATCTTGTATGTAAATAGCCGGTGTTCACCATGGTGCTTTTGGTATGCCTTGGACATAGACAACGTCGTCCTCTGTGGTGTAATATGGGTTTCCAGCCCTCAGGAGCTACCTTGGACCCGGCGTAACAGAAACCACAGTGAAAATCAAAAATATTTTATTTGCAGCATTTAATAACACCTACATAGCCACCCTCAGACTTATTACATCTACATCTACATTTATACTCCGCAAGCCACCCAACGGTGTGTGGCGGAGGACACTTTACGTGCCAATGTCATTACCTCCATTTCCTGTTCCAGTCGCGTATGGTTCGCGGGAAGAACGACTGTCTGAAAGCCTCCGTGCGCGCTCTAATCTCTCTAATTTTACATTCGTGATCTCCTCGGGAGGTGTAAGTAGGGGGAAGCAATATATTCGATACCTCATCCAGAAACGCACCCTCTCGAAACCTAGCGAGCAAGCTACACCGCGATGCAGAGCGCCTCTCTTGCAGAGTCTGCCACTTGAGTTTGTTAAACATCTCCGTAACGCTATCACGGTTACAAAATAACCCTGTGACGAAACGCGCCGCTCTTCTTTGGATCTTCTCTATCTCCTCCGTCAACCCGATCTGGTACGGATCCCACACTGATGAGCAATACTCAAGTACAGGTCGAACGAGTGTTTTGTAAGCCCCCTCCTTTGTTGATGGACTACATTTTCTAAGGACTCTCCCAATGAATCTCAACCTGGTACCCGCCCGCATCTCGTGGTCGTGCGGTAGCGTTCTAGCTTCCCACGCCCGGGTTCCCGGGTTCGATTCCCGGCGGGGTCAGGGATTTTCTCTGCCTCGTGATGGCTGGGTGTTGTGTGATGTCCTTAGGTTAGTTAGGTTTAAGTAGTTATAAGTTCTAGGGGACTGATGACCATAGATGTTAAGTCCCACGGTGCTCAGAGCCCTCACTCAACCTGGTACCCGCCTTACCAACAATTAATTTTATATGATCATTCCACTTCAAATCGTTCCGCACGCATACTCCCAGATATTTTACAGAAGTAACTGCTACCAGTGTTTGTTCCGCTATCATATAATCATACAATAAAGGATCCTTCTTTCTATGTATTCGAAATACATTACATTTGTCTATGTTAAGGGTCAGTTGCCACTCCCTGCACCAAGTGCCTATCCGCTGAAGATCTTCCTGCATTTCGCTACAATTTTCTAATGCTGCAATTTCTCTGTATACTACAGCATCATCCGCGAAAAGCCGCATGGAACTTCCGACACTATCTACTAGGTCATTTATATATATTGTGAAAAGCAATGGTCCCATAACACACCCCTGCGGCACGCCAGAGGTTACTTTAACGTCTGTAGACGTCTCTCCATTGATAACAACATGCTGTGTTCTGTTTGCTAAAAACTCTTCAATCCAGCCACACAGCTGGTCTGATATTCCGTAGGCTCTTACTTTGTTTATCAGGCGACAGTTCGGAACTGTATCGAACGCCTTCCGGAAGTCAAGAAAAGTAGCATCTACCTGGGAGCCTGTATCTAATATTTTCTGGGTCTCATGAACAAATAAAGCGTGTTGGGTCTCACACGATCGCTGTTTCCGGAATCCATGTTGATTCCTACATAGTAGATTCTGGGTTTCCAAAAACGACATGATACTCGAGCAAAAACCATGTTCTAAAATTTTACAACAGATCGACGTCAGAGATATAGGTCTATAGTTTTGCGCATCTGCTCGCCGACCCTTCTTGAAGACTGGGACTACCTGTGCTCTTTTCCAATCATTTGGAACCTTCCGTTCCTCTAGAGACTTGCGGTACACGGGTGTTAGAAGGGGGGGCAAGTTCTTTCGCGTACTATGTGTAGAATCGAATTGGTATCCCGTCAGGTCCAGTGGACTTTCCTCTATTGAGTGATTCCAGTCGCTTTCCTATTCCTTGGACACTTATTTCGATGTCAGCCATTTTTTCGTTTGTGCGAGGATTTAGAGAAGGAACTGCAGTGCGGTCTTCCCCTGTGAAACAGCTTTGGAAAAAGGTGTTTAGTATTTCAGCTTTACGCGTGTCATCCTCTGTTTCAATGCCTTCATCATCCCGGAGTGTCTGGATATGCTGTTTCGAGCCACTTACTGATTTAACGTAAGACCAGAACTTCCTTGGATTTTCTGTCAAGTCGGTACATAGAATTTTACTTTCGAATTCACTGAACGCTTCACGCATAGCCCTCCTTATGTTTGTCCTTCTGTTTGTCTGAGAGGTTTTGGCTGCGTTTAAACTTGGAGTGAAGCTCTCTTTGCTTTGGCAGTAGTTTCATAACTTTGTTGTTGAACCACGGTGGGTTTTTCCCGTCCCTCACAGTTTTACTCGGCACGTACCTGTCTAAAACGCATTTTACAATGTCAGTGTCGGAACAGAAATTTTCGTTTTGATCTGTTAGGTAGTCTGAACTCTGCCTTCTATTACTCTTGCTAAACAGGTAAACCTTCCTCCCTCTTCTTATATTCCTATTAACTTCCATATTCAGGGATGCTGCAACGGTCTTATGATCACTGATTCCCTGTTCTGCACATACAGAGTCGAAAAGTTCGGGTCTGTTTGTTATCAGTAGGTCCAAGATGTTATCTCCACGAGTCGGTTCTCTGTTTAATTGGACGAGGTAATTTTCGAATAGTGCACTCAGTATAATGTCACTCGATGCTCTGTCCCTACCACCCGTCCTAAACATCTGAGTGTCCCAGTCTATATCTGGTAAATTGAAATCTCCACCTAAGACTATAACATGCTGAGAAAATTTATGTGAAATGTATTCCAAATTTTCTCTCAGTTGTTCTGCCACTAATGCTGCTGAGTCGGGAGGTCGGTAAAAGGAGCCAATTATTAACCTAGCTCGGTTGTTGAATGTAACCTCCAACCATAATAATTCACAGGAACTATCTACTTCTACTTCACAACAGGATAAACTACTACTGACAGCGACGGACACTCCACCACCGGTTGCACGGAATCTATCCTTTCTACACACCGTCTGTACGTTTGTAAAAATTTCGGCAGAATTTATCTCTGGCTTCAGCCAGCTTTCTGTATCTATAACGATTTCAGCTTCGGTGCATTCTATCAGCGCTTGAAGTTCCGGTACTTTACCAACGCAGCTTCGACAGTTTACAATTACAATACCGACTGCTGCTTGGTCCCCGCATGTCCTGACTTTGCCCCGCACCCGTTGAGGCTGTTGCCCTTTCTGTACTTGCCCAAGGCCATCTAACCTAAAAAACCGCCCAGCCCACGCCACACAACCCCTGCTACCCGTGTAGCCGCTTGTTGCGTGTAGTGGACTCCTGACCTATCCAGCGGAACCCGAAACCCCACCACCCGATGGCGCAAGTCGAGGAATCTGCAGCCCACACGGTCGCAGAACCGCCTCAGCCTCTGATTCAGACCCTCCACTCGGCACTGTACCAAAGGTCCGCAGTCAGTCCTGTCGACGATGCTGCAGATGGTGAGCTCTGCTTTCATCCCGCTAGCGAGACTGGCAGTCTTCACCAAATCAGATAGCCGCCGGAAGCCAGAGAGGATTTCCTCCGATCCATAGCGACACACATCATTGGTGCCGACATGAGTGACCACCTGCAGATGGGTGCACCCTGCACCCTTCATGGCATCCGGAAGGACCCTTTCCACATCTGGAATGACTCCCCCCGGTATACACACGGAGTGCACATTGGTTTTCTTCCCCTCTCTTGCTGCCACATCCCTAAGGGGCCCCATTACGCGCCTGACGTTGGAGCTCCCAACTACCAGTAAGCCCACCCTCTGCGACCGCTCGGATCTTGCAGACTGAGGGGCAACCTCTGGAACAGGACAAGCAGCCATGTCAGGCCGAAGAGCAGTATCAGCCTGAGACAAAGCCTGACACTGGTTCGTCAGACAAACTGGAGAGGCCTTCCGTTCAGCCCTCCGGAATGTCTTTCACCCCCTGCGACACCCTGAGACGACCTCCCACTCTACCGCAGGTGAGGGATCAGCCTCAACGCGGGCAGTATCCCGGGCAACCACAGTCGTAGTTCGATCTGGGGATGCATGGGACGAGCTGGCCGTCCCCGACGAACCCCCATCCGGACCCCCACAGTGATGCCCATTGGCAACAGCCTCAAGCTGTGTGACCAAAGCCAACACTGCCTGAAGCTGGGAGCGAAGGGATGCCAACTCAGCCTGCATCCGAACACAGCAGTTGCAGTCCCTATCCATGCTAAAAACTGTTGTGCAAAGAACGTCTGAACTAATCTACAGAGAGCGCAAACAAATCGACACAAAATTTAAACGGTTATTAAAATACAAGATTGCCTAGTAAATGCAGTAATGCTGCTACTTGCGCACTGCTAACACACTGCTCGGCGGCGGAAGGAGACTACGCGATTTTACCCTATTCAGGTACTAAAACGCGATGCTACAACTATCAAATACTATAATACGCTCGAAATTTATGAATTAAACAATGGAAGTACCAAAAACACGCAAAGAAATTAAGAATTAAACTATGTAACAAATGCGTGAGCTAGGAGTATACGACTTGCTGCTGCAGCTGCTTATCCAACGGCGGCAGGGAGCACACTGACTGTGACCGACCGACACTGGCCGTTCAAAACGAAAACAGAAGACAGACGACTACGCGAATTTACACTATTCAGGTACTAAAACGCGATGCTACAACTCTCAAATACTATAATACGCCCGAAATTTATGAATTAAACAATGCAAGTACCAAAATCACGCAAAGAAATTAAGAATTAAACTATGTAACAAATGAGTGAGCTAGGAGTATACGACTTGCTGCTGCAGCTGCTTATCCAACGGCGGCAGGGAGCACACTGACTGACCAACCGACACTGGCCGTTCAAAACGAAAACAGAAGACAGACGACAGACGACAGACGACAGACGACTACGTGAATTTACACTATTCAGGTACTAAAACGCGATGCTACAACTCTCAAATACTATGATACGCCCGAAATTTATGAGTTAAACAATGCAAGTACCAAAAACACGCAAAGAAATTAAGAATTAAACTATGTACCAAATGCGTGAGCTAGGAGTATACGACTTGCTGCTGCAGCTGCTTATCCAACGGCGGCAGGGAGCACACTGACTGACCAACCGACACTGGCCGTTCAAAACGAAAACAGAAGACAGACGACAGACGACAGACGACAGACGACTACGTGAATTTACACTATTCAGGTACTAAAACGCGATGCTACAACTCTCAAATACTATAATACGCCCGAAATCTATGAATTAAACAATGCAAGTACCAAAATCACGCAAAGAAATTAAGAATTAAACTATGTAACAAATGAGTGAGCTAGGAGTATACGACTTGCTGCTGCAGCTGCTTATCCAACGGCGGCAGGGAGCACACTGACTGTGACCAACCGACACTGGCCGTTCAAAACGAAAACAGAAGACAGACGACAGACGACTACGTGAATTTACACTATTCAGGTACTAAAACGCGATGCTACAACTCTCAAATACTATAATACGCCCGAAATTTATGAATTAAACAATGCAAGTACCAAAATCACGCAAAGAAATTAAGAATTAAACTATGTAACAAATGCGTGCGCTAGGAGTATACGACTTGCTGCTGCAGCTGCTTATCCAACGGCGGCAGGGAGCACACTGACTGTGACCAACCGGCACTGGCCGTTCAAAACGAAAACAGAAGACAGACGACAGACGACAGACGACTACGTGAATTTACACTATTCAGGTACTAAAACGCGATGCTACAACTCTCAAATACTATAATACGCCCGAAATTTATGAATTAAACAATGCAAGTACCAAAATCACGCAAAGAAATTAAGAATTAAACTATGTAACAAATGAGTGAGCTAGGAGTATACGACTTGCTGCTGCAGCTGCTTATCCAACGGCGGCAGGGAGCACACTGACTGTGACCAACCGACACTGGCCGTTCAAAACGAAAACAGAAGACAGACGACAGACGACTACGTGAATTTACACTATTCAGGTACTAAAACGCGATGCTACAACTCTCAAATACTATAATACGCCCGAAATTTATGAATTAAACAATGCAAGTACCAAAATCACGCAAAGAAATTAAGAATTAAACTATGTAACAAATGCGTGCGCTAGGAGTATACGACTTGCTGCTGCAGCTGCTTATCCAACGGCGGCAGGGAGCACACTGATACACGTCCCTCATAGCGTGTTGCGAACTTTCCAGTAGCCTCGTCGATCAAAGTGGCCGTCAGTGATTTCCGCCAGTTCTCTGCCTGGTCTGCTGCTCATTGTCTTTGCTAAAATGTTGTCTTCATTACAGCGGCTCATGAGAGCAGAGATGTCAAGTCAAGGTGGTGTCATGGGGGATCATACGTTTCCAATGGAAAACGATTCGTTTCCCTGTAGTATGCGACCGAGAACTGACATGAAAGGCTAGAGTTGCGTTATGTAGGCCGCATCTCATCAGGCACCTCACACTTGACGGGAGACACTATTGCTCCAAGCACCTTTACGTGATCAGCGTGCACTCAGAACTAAAAAGTGCGACATGGCGCGATAGATGGGCGTATTGAAAACACTGCGCAACAAATCACCTCAAAGCCCCTCTACGTTTTTCAGTGTGGTTTCATTTTCGCGACCGATCGAAGGTTAAGAAAATAGCCCTGGAACAAAATCTTTTGACAGTGAAGCTATTGCAAAGAAGTGGTTACTAAAGGCGACATCCAATTTTGTCTACAATGTGACAACAGCGGCATATATTGCCGAATTCGTACCTACATACTCGGGACACAGATTTTTAAACATAAAAATATTAAGTATAGAGGCAGGGTTTACAGCCTATAGGCACTGATTGTAGTTAGGACTTCACAAATAAATCCCATAAACACATTGGTGCTATGCATGCCACCATAGGCATTCACAGGCATTGTCAGTTTCAAAACAATGCGACACTACCTTTTTTGTAACATGAACCAGCATTTCGGCTGGAAGATTTTACGTACTGGACTACTGTTTAAATGTGTATCTAAAGCTAACATTACATCCAGGGATGCATAAACTGAAATATTGTCGTTCGATTATGAGTAAGAACGGAGGTACACCATGTCTTATATGACTACAGTTCCACAAACTTTTAGATTTCAGCTACCAATCGAGCTATTCCAGACGCTCAGATATTTTATGTAACAAATAAAAGGAGTCAGCTGCCACTACCTACAGGATTTATATAATCCGCAGCGCCTTAAAAACCACGTGCGAGGTTTTCATATTATCTCGCTCAGTACAGGCAAACTATTAATCCTACAGAAAACAAACGTTTTTGTAGAAAATTTTGTGTAGTTAAATTTGGTACTGGGACACATTTTCGTTGGAAGCCACGGTTTGCGAATTATTCAACAAAAAGGCGTTTGAAGATCAATTTTGTATGTTTTTCTGGAATAATTCGAAAACGTTCTTAAGCCAAAGAATACTACTTTATTGGTAGCGAGCGGGAGGATACGAAAATCTTGCGTGTAGTGTTTGAAGGCCTTGTGGATTGCAGAAAGTCCGTAGGTCCGGTCTGCTGAATCACGCTGTACATGAGGGTGAACGGATGATTTCGTGGATCGCTTGCACTTCCCAGTGATCATCAAGATACGTATTAATGGAATTTCCGCTTTTGATGGGTAACCAGATGCTTAAAAATCTTTTTACTGAAAACAAGCAGCTTTCCTTAAACGTCTGAGGATTTAACATACAGGACCACTGATGTAACATGGAGCCTTGCTATAGGTCTTTATGGTGCTATTGACGACAGAAGTGCAATTTGACCTCCCGAAGGTGTGTAAGAAACCAGGCTCACTGCTAGCTCTAGATGATGTTCGTAGCCCGCGTCCCAGGAAGTCTTTCAACAGTCCATATTGGCACTACGTTTAACGGCCAATCTAACTGCGTCTTTTACGCTAGTTCCGTGAGGATTACTCGGCAACATTAAGATTCCAGGCACCCACGTATGTTTTACATGTTAGTATTGAGGTTTCCATGGTTTTTTTTTATCAATTATAATTTTTTACTTGTAGTTCGCTGTTGCTACTGGAATTTACATATTTTTATTTCGTGATTTAGAGATACTGAGTAGAGCTCTAGACTCTACAAAATGGAGTGCCAAGTGGAGAAAACAGAGCATTTCCGACATATTATTCTGTTTGAGTTTAGTAGAGGGGATAAAAACCATTGGTCAGGGCACAGCAAGTGAATAATTTTCTCGTTTTAAGGAGGATCCTTTTGACGTTAGTGACTCACCATTTTCGAAAAGACCTTCGGTGTTTGATGAAGATCGCTTAAACGCATTACTCCATAATGGTCCACGTATGTTGTACGGGATAAGTAGCAGAGTACGGCATGCTCCAGGCCAAAATCACATGAATCATCACTGCTGACATCTATTGTCGACAACTTGGACGCATTGCAGAAGAAGTCCCAGGTCAACAACCAGAAAGACTGCGTGAAGTGATGTTACTCCACGATAAAGCCCACCCGCATTCTCGTAGACTTAAAAAGCACTTTACAGGATTTGGTTGGAAGATCATTCCGGACCCACCTCATTCACCCTACCTTGCGCCCTCAGATTTTGAGCTGTTTCGCTCTCTATCGGACAGCCTTCAAGGAAATTGCACTCTTGATATGCCCCGCCTCAAAACCACGTGATTTCTACAGTTGCGGAATCGAAAATTACCAAGAGTTGGGAGACTGTTGTACATATTGAATGAAAATATATTGTTGATGACTAATACCTGTGTTATGTCCATCTCTTGTGTTCATTAATCTTACGGAAAAACGCTACGACCTTACGCATCAACGAGTATCAGAAGCCTAGGCAGGTACCAGGGAATTAAACATTGACCTCTATGCGTCGTGGTCTTTTGCTCCCTGTTGCAGGAATCCAAGTAATTTTTTGATAAATCTAGAGGAATGTGATATAAAGATACATCCAGTGTGGCACTATCGAGAGAGCGTGCACAGATAGCTAAAGTGAAAACACGTCCCTCGCGATAAGCTGCAAATCTTGGTGCGAGTCCTGGTAAGGCATATATTTTCATATATCACTATTGGGTAGCAGACTTTAAGTATTCGAAACATCTGAGCAGATACCGGTGATGTCCATGCCGCAGTTGTAGTGGACAGAACTGAAATGTAAGTAAATTTGTGTTTATAACTGACATAACTGCAGGTCTTTCATCTTCATAGTGCACCTGATTGTAAATGTCATGGTAACTGCTAATTTACAGTTTTACTCAGCAACTATTTCACAGAAACTACTTACTATTCAAATTTACTAACGGATTAGCTGCATTAAAGGTGGTATTTTCCAGAAACTTTTGTTACTAGCTTACGAGTCTGCTTTTACAATTATTGTACAGTCCATAGTTCTAGAAGTTTAGTATTAGTGTTTCTGCCGTAATAAGTTGTTTTACATACTTTAGCAGTGCAGTGGATCTGTATTGTGACATAGACTGAAAGTCATCCACTTAAATTTATTTCTCATTTTTATTTCAGATAACATGGATTCCCATTGTCATCTACATTCCAGCACTCGCTTTTAACCAAGGTAAACAGAAATTCATGTGTTTTACTTGTACAGAAAATGTCTGAGCGTCTTCTGGACAGTTCTAAACATTACTAATGCCTCGAAATTATTTCTTAATCGAAAACAGGTCGAACACAATAGTCGCTGGATCCAAATTCATTCCGATTTCTAACGCATATTTACCATGAAGATTCACTGATTAACTACTTTACTCAATACAGAGAATAGAAACTTACCCTCTATTGTCTGTTGAAGCCTAATTATGAAACACACATTGTACATTGCCTTCCATGTAGTGACATTGAACGAACAGCCATGTCGGATTACTAGCGGACGTCACAAAGTCAGTTATACATTTTTAAGGGAAGCGAAGTAACTTTTATTCAATGCTGTACTACACTTCAACACAAGTGTGAGACTATTTTCCAACATAGTCCCAAGTCCACTAAACAATGATAGAAACGTTCTATCAATCGTTCAATTCGATAGACATCCGCTCCTTGGTCACAGAGCCATTCAATAACCGGTGTGTGAAACGCCGCATCTTTGGGAAGTCTCCCTCTCTCTCCGCCATCCCCCCCCCCCAATCCCACCCCCTGATTATCCGCAAACAATTGCCCGACAATGTCGTCTGTAGTCGAACGCGATGGCGTCCTTCTCGACCGTGATTACCAAAGTTTTTGCGACCTTCGTCAAATTCTTGACATCATCTCACTGTAGCCGTTTTCGACATTGCATTTGGTACACATATAGCCAAAACTTCAAGATGGAGCTGTGTGAAATTTAGACTTTTTTTCGTCAACTCTCGAACTCACCTGCGTACGTCGGCTTTCGAGTGCGTTTCCAATTACCACTCCATTTCACTCTCACCCTGTGATGCATCTGTTATCCGTGCCGTAGCACAACCCTGTCGTCAGGAAACCCGAAACACGCACTGACAGTGCGTCACATGTCCGAAAGAACAGACAACATTTCGACCCTGCAGCCACTATGAATCAAGACGCAAAGGAATTAATGCCTTTCGCTGCCAATGTGAATCGATTAAATTGACGGGGAAGTTGAATATTTGGGCTGGCCAATATTAGGACACCGGTTTCCCACTTACTCGGCAGATGCGTTGACCATAGTGCCATCCCCACACGGCTGCATACCACCCCAGCACACCTCCTGTCATACACTAAGTCTCTAATTATCCGCGAACTACGGATGTTGTGCCCGTGCTAATGGTCCTCCCTACTCATGACATTTCGCCGATTCCTTTAAGATGTGTCCGAAAGAAGAGACCCACATATACAGAATGGTCCATTTATCGTGAACGGGCCAAATATCTCACCAAATAAGCGTCAAACGAAAAGACTACAAAGAACGAAACTCGCCTAGCTTGAAGGGGGAAACCAGATGACGCTATGGTTCGCCCGCTAGATGGCGCTGCCATAGGCCAAACGGATACCAACTGCGTTTTTTAAAATAGGAACCCCCATTTTTTATTACATATTCGTGTAGTACCCAAAGAAATATGAATGTTTTAGTTGGACCACTTTTTTCGCTTTGTGATAGATGGCGCTGTAATAGTCACAAACATATGGCTCACAATTTTAGACGAACAGTTGATAACATGTAGGTTTTTAAAATTAAAATACAGAACGTAGGTACGCTTGAACATTTTATTTCGGTTGTTCCAATGTGATACATGTACCTTTGTGAACTTATCATTTCTGGGAACGCATGCTGTTACAGCATTATTACCTGTAAATACCACATTAATGCAATAAATGCTCAAAATGATATCCGACAACCTCAATGCATTTGGCAATACGTGTAATGACATTCCTCTCAACACCGAGTAGTTTTCCTTCCGTAATGTTTGCACATGCATTGAAAATGCGCTGACACATGTTGTCAGGCGTTGTCGGTGGATCACGATAGCAAATATCCTTCAACTTCCCCCACAGAAAGAAATCCGGGGACGTCAGATTCGGTGACCGTGCGGGCCATGGTATGGTGCTTCGACGACCAATCCACCTGTCATGAAATATGCTATTCAATACCGCTTCAACCGCACGCGAGCTATTTGCCGGACATCCGTAATGTTGGAAGTACATAGCCATGCAGTGAAACATATTGTAGTAACATCGGTAGAACATTACGCAGGAAACCAGCATACATTGCACCATTTAGATTGCCATCGATAAAATGGGGGCCAATTATCCTTCCTCCCATAATGACGCACCATACATTAACCCGCCAAGGTCGCTGATGTCCCACTTGTCGCAGCCATCAGGGATATTCCGTTGCCCAATAACGCATATTATACCGGTTTACGTTACCGCTGTTGGTGAATGACGCTTCGTCGCTAAATAGAACGCGTGCAAAAAATCTGTCATCGTCCCGTAATTTCTCTTGTGCCTAGTGTCAGAACTGTAACGACGTTCAAAGCCGTCGCCATGCAATTCCTGGTGTACAGAACTATGGTGCAGGTGCAATCGATGTTGATGTAGCATTCTCAACACCGACGTTTTTGAGATTCCCGACTCTCGCGCAGTTTGTCTGCAGCTGATGTGCGGATTAGCCGCGACAGCAGCTAAAACACTTACTTGGGCATCATCATTTGTTGCAGGTCGTGGTTGACGTTTCACGTGCGGCTGAACACTTCCTGTTTCCTTAAATAACGTAACTACCCGGCGAAGGGTCCTGACACTTGGATGATGTCGTCCAGGATACCGAGCAGCATACATAGCACACGCCCGTTGGGCATTTTGATCACAATAGTCATACATCAACACGATATCGACCTTTTCCGCAATTGGTAAACGGTCCAATGTAACACGGGTAATGTATCACGAAGCAAATACCGTCCGCACTGGCGGAATGTTACGTCATACCTCGTACTAATACCTTTGTGACTGTTACAGTGTCATCTATCATAAAGCGAAAAAAGTGGTCCAACTAAAACATTCATGTTTCTTTATGTACTACGCGAATATGTAATAAAAATGGGGGTTCCTATAAAAAAAACGCAGTTGATATCCGTTTGACCTATGGCAGCGCCATCTAGCGGGCCAACAATATCGCCATCTGGTTTCCCCCTTCAAGCTAGACGAGTTTCGTTCTTCGTAGTTTTTTCGTTTGATGGTTATTTCGTGAGATATTTGGCCCGGTTACTATCAACGGACCACCCTGTATAATTAAGGAAAGGACGATCAATGACCACTTCATTACGAAGACATACCATGCTCGAATCCTTCCCGTATTCGACGATGCCGCGAGTAATGAGGACAATGGAAAACGCCACTACTTTAGCAGTGTGTAGATAAGTGGAGAATTTGGGTCTGATTTGAGGTGTACTACGGTATTCCGTCTAATTGTGATGGCCACTGTCTCCGGATGACACAAATTTTCAATTTTCCGCATTGATGTTTACGTCTCATATTGCGTCAGTCGTTGGGGACGATCTAAATGCTGCATTATTTTTAAAGAATCAAGCTTGCCAAGATCGCTTGTCATTATTTTTATTATTATTACCAGTTTCAACTGACCTATGCTGTCATCATTGGATCTGACAGTTACAAAAACAAACATCCCAGCTGAAGGTGGCTTCAACATATACGATTTCATATAATCCCCGTATACTCTACAGCAACATTAAAAGTACCTCGTGGCATTATTAGATGTAGACGCTTTTTACAACACAGAATGTCCAATCATGATGTTGTGTGACATGGTAATAAAAAGTTGCAGGGAACCTCAGCATGTCAAAAATAAAATACCAAACAACTGACACTTACAGCATGTTGTGCTCATGTCTCAGCGTATACTAATCACTTGACACCACAATGGGGACTTAGATAGCATAACATTTTCACAGATAAGTAAGTATACCGTTGTTTACATGGTTGTGTCCGAAAATTGATAAATTTCGATACATGTACCGCATCATCTCTCTGATCTCAATAAAATTATTTTTGAGATAGTTTGTGTAACATTTTAAATCGCGCATTTAAAATAACATTATGTCTTGAAAACATACAGTGTTATTTCTTATAAATGTAAAATTTGGAATTAAATATACAGTGTCGTCCTTTAGCTGTTAGCCTATAATAGCTACACTTCCATGGCCTTTTATTTTCAAATTAGTTGGTAGTAAAATAATGAAATATACTAAGACGATATATACAACATGTCTACATCTGAGTACATCCACCCACCTCAAGAATTTACTGGTACCGTTGTCATAAATCACTGTAATGCTTACATAATCGTTTCACTGTCATATCAGACAGAGTAAAATAAAATGTGGCCTTAATGTAGCAAAAGTGTTAGTCGAAGTTTATTTAATATTTTCAAAAATGATCAAATCTGTGTGTGGAATCTTATGGAACTTAACTGCTAAGGTCATCAGTCCCTAATCTTACACACTACTTAACCTAAATTATCCTAATGAGAAACACACACACACACACACACACACCCTTGCTCGAGGGAGGACTCGAACCTCCGCCGGGACCAGCCGCACAGTCCATGATTGCAGCGCCATAGACGTCGAGAGGTCAGTTTGTGCACAAAATCCTGCACCGATTAACACTTTCGCAATTGTGGCTGGTTATAAGCCGACATGGCTCAGTGTTTATGCAGGGAACTTCTGACGCCGTGTGGCGTTCGTACCTTGACGAGCTGCTGCGCTTAAGCCTTTGCAAAACGAGGTCCGACACGATATCAGGAGGTATTCCATGACTTTTGTGACCTCAGTGTATATCGGATTGCAACAGCGAATAGAAAGGCTGCAGTGCAGCTAATGACTTGTCAGTTCACTGAAGTAGAGTTCCAACTTCGGAGTTGCCGTCTCATCAGGGACCAACAGTTTTTCATGGGGAGCGGAGGTCACCCCCGTACACCTTTGCATCTTCTTACTTCACGCCACAGAACGCAGAGAGCAACACAGGTACAGAAATTCCGCCATTATAACCTCTATAAAAGATATAATATTGCAATACTTTTGTTATTCTGAATTACGATGCAATGTTCCTTCGAACATTCATCCATGTCCGAAGGAACATTGCAACGTAATTCAGAATAACAAAAATATTGTAATATCGTATTTATCCACCAACACAGCGAGAGCGAACTATAATGTTTCCCAGGGGTACGTGAAAACACATAACGGATGTGCGAGTGCAGGTAGCGGACACAGGGTCACGGCATATTGAAGGTTTGGTCTGGCCGAGAGTCGTAATCGGCTATTCAAATGGTAAGGCGACCGCTCGTGATAAACGCCATATTCGAGTCCAGGTCTGGCACAAATTTTCAATGTCATCATTCTGTTACACACGTGACAGCCGTCCACGATCGCAACTGCGAATACATTTAATGTAGCGATGCAAGGTGTGATACGGTGCGTCAGAAATACCTCAGCTGATGCATTGCTTAAAGGCAGCACGCTATCATTGCACCAGGTGACGGTGTGATGAAATGGGGTCAGTTACGGGTATGTCTTCGTTTCACGCTACAGATGAGGCTGCTGGTGAACTTACTGTCAGATCTACATCTATATTCTGCAAACTAGCTTACGGTGCGTGGCAGAGGGTACTTTCGTGTGATACTTTGGTGTACCACTGTCACCTCCCCCTTTCCTTTGATCCAGACGCATAAGGTTCTCAGGAAGAAAGATTGTCGGTGTGGCTCAGTGTAGGCTCCAGTCTCTCTATTTTCATGATCTTTTCGCGATTTATACGTATTAAGAAACAATGTATTGGCTACTAGTAATGTCCGCTCTCGGAATTTTAAGAGTAGACCATAGCGCGAAAGAAAACGCCTGTCTTGTAGCGTGTGCCACTTGAGTTGCCTGAACATCTACATGACGCTTTCGCGCTTATTAATTGAACCCGATGCGAAACGTGCTGCTCATCTTTGGGCATTCTCTGTTTTTTCCATCTATCAGATCTGGTAGGGATCCGACACTGATGAGAAATATTCAAGTACTGGTCGAACAAGTTGGTCTAATGTTACGTGGATACTTTTTCACGATAAATCATTATGATGTGGAGCGAGTCATTTTACGTTCCACCACAAATTAATCTGTGAATATGGTGAGCTGGTGATTTTTTTTTAATTCGTCTACGAAACAGAAGGAGCTGTCAATGAAACACTTTTTCAGTTTTTTCCGAGTTTTACTTTTTTCATCTACCGCACGTTTTATATCCCTCGGTAAATGATCAAATTTTTTTGTTGCAATGTTGAGAGTTTTGTAAGCTACTTCGTTTGTTGACAGATTGCATTTGCTGAGGATTCTTCCAATGGACCTGGCATATGCCTCATCCTCAATTAATTTTATGTGGTCTTGCCACTCCAAATTGTTCCGTACTCCTACTTCCAGATATTTTGTGGAAGTAATTGCTCCCACTGATTGTTCTGCAGTCGTCTAATAATAGAGTAAACGATCTTTCTGTGTCTGTATTCGTAAAACGCTACATTTGCTGATGTTGCTGGTCAATTGGCACACCCTGCAGCGAGCCGCTGGGCCGTTGCATCTCTTCCTGCAGTTTGCTACAATTTTCTAGTTTTGCGACTTTTCTGTACACAACGGCATCATCCGCGAAAAGTCCCTATTGATTTTATTTTGTTCATGCGTCTGTTTGCCCTTAACGCCGCAGACGAGGTGTACTTGACAATATCATTTACGTTGTGCGATCGATTTGTTACGTATTTGCTTCTCAGGACTAAGAGCAGACGGATGAAAGCACATTGGCTTAAAATACTCGACAATACATTTTCTGTGCCAACGGCCTTGCTGCAGTGCCAACACTGGTTCCCGTCAGATCACCGAAGTTAAGCACTATCGGGCTGGGCTAGCACCTGAATGGGTGACCATCCGGCCTGTCGAGCGCTGTTGGGAAAGCGGATTGCACTCAGCCCTTGTGAGGCAAACTGAGGAGCTACTTGGTTGAGAAGTAGCGGCTCCGGTCTCGTAAAATGACATACGGCCGGGAGAGCCGTGTGCTGAACACATTCCCCTCCGTATCCGCATCCAGTGACGCCTGTGGGCTGAGGATGACACGGAGCCTGGTCGGTACCGTTGGGCCTTCCAAAGGCAGTTCGGACGGAGTTAAGTTCTTTTTCTGTGTGTGATGTAGATGAAATCACTGTAAGGAACAAACAACTCCAGTGGCTTCGGAGAGTGGAAGTGAGTTTGGTACCAGAAATGGCGACGTTTTCACTGCAGGAAAAGCAAGTACTCATTTAAATCACTCGTTTTCTCCATTTCTGTGATGTGACAACAACTGAAATTGTTCCCCAGCTGAGATTTATGTTAATATCTTGATATGTGCAGGAAGTGGGTTCGTCTGTGTTACAGCCGACCGTCGTGTTACAAATATCCAGAACGATCTTCACACTAATCTACCTCATAACATGCTCACGCAAATGAGACGTTTTGCAGGATCGATGATTGAGTGTTAATGATATGGCCTCCGTAATTGACGTCAGAGTACTCAATCCTGCATGATGACCTAAAAATTTGGAAAGTGTCCTCCAAATGGTTGCCAAAAATTCTGACGGATGACCTCAACTACACTCCTGGAAATTGAAATAAGAACACCGTGAATTCATTGTCCCAGGAAGGGGAAACTTTATTGACACATTCCTGGGGTCAGATACATCACATGATCACACTGACAGAACCACAGGCACATAGACACAGGCAACAGAGCATGCACAATGTCGGCACTAGTACAGTGTATATCCACCTTTCGCAGCAATGCAGGCTGCTATTCTCCCATGGAGACGATCGTAGAGATGCTGGATGTAGTCCTGTGGAACGGCTTGTCATGCCATTTCCACCTGGCGCCTCAGTTGGACCAGCGTTCGTGCTGGACGTGCAGACGGCGTGAGACGACGCTTCATCCAGTCCCAAACATGCTCAATGGGGGACAGATCCGGAGATCTTGCTGGCCAGGGTAGTTGACTCACACCTTCTAGAGCACGTTGGGTGGCACGGGATACATGCGGACGTGCATTGTCCTGTTGGAACAGCAAGTTCCCTTGCCGGTCTAGGAATGGTAGAACGATGGGTTCGATGACGGTTTGGATGTACCGTGCACTATTCGGTGTCCCCTCGACGATCACCAGTGGTGTACGGCCAGTGTAGGAGATCGCTCCCCACACCATGATGCCGGGTGTTGGCCCTGTGTGCCTCGGTCGTATGCAGTCCTGATTGTGGCGCTCACCTGCACAGCGCCAAACACGCATACGACCATCATTGGCACCAAGGCAGAAGCGACTCTCATCGCTGAAGACGACACGTCTCCATTCGTCCCTCCATTCACGCCTGTCGCGACACCACTGGAGGCGGGCTGCACGATGTTGGGGCGTGAGCGGAAGACGGCCTAACGGTGTGCGGGACCGTAGCCCAGCTTCATGGAGACGGTTGCGAATGGTCCTCGCCGATACCCCAGGAGCAACAGTGTCCCTAATTTGCTGGGAAGTGGCGGTGCGGTCCACTACGGCACTGCGTAGGATCCTACGGTCTTGGCGTGCATCCGTGCGTCGCTGCGGTCCGGTCCCAGGTCGACGGGCATGTGCACCTTCCGCCGACCACTGGCGACAACATCGATGTACTGTGGAGACCTCACGCCCCACGTGTTGAGCAATTCGGCGGTACGTCCACCCGGCCTCCCGCATGCCCACTATACGCCCTCGCTCAAAGTCCGTCAACTGCACATACGGTTCACGTCCCCGCTGTCGCGGCATGCTACCAGTGTTAAAGACTGCGATGGAGCTCCGTATGCCACGGCAAACTGGCTGACACTGACGGCGGCGGTGCACAAATGCTGCGCAGCTAGCGCCATTCGACGGCCAACACCGCGGTTCCTGGTGTGTCCGCTGTGCCGTGCGTGTGATCATTGCTTGTACAGCCCTCTCGCAGTGTCCGGAGCAAGTATGGTGGGTCTGACACACCGGTGTCAATGTGTTCTTTTTTCCATTTCCAGGAGTGTATATGCGCGTGGCAGTTCGCAAGATGATGATGACATGTGATAAGGCTGGAACAGGATTTTCTTTTCAACAGTAGTGGTAACGGATGAGACTCTGTTTTTCGAACCTGAAACAAGCCGCCTTTCAGCTCAGTTGAAGTGCACGTCACCGCCACTAGAAAATTCGGAAAGGACCTGCGTTAAAACATTATGGTGGCCATATTTTGGAAAATGACGCCAACCTTACTCATAATGTTCCGAAGGGCACTGCGATTCAGTTGCGAACTACCAAGACGTTTTCAAGAATAACTCTGAAATTATTTCTCGTGCTCCTTAATCACCTGACTTGGCTGGCTATTTTTCGCTTCCTGAAAGGAGGAAAGATGCACCGTGTCCACACATTTTCATTCGTTTTGCTGTCGTGTGAGCGATTTTCGACGGGTCAAAACGGACTCCTAAACAATCGTTCGCAGGCGCCATGGAATCACGAAGTCGACAAGGAGATTACGTTGAGAAATTACAGAAATCTCAATTTTTGTATGACTGTCCTGTGAAAAAAAAATTGAAGTTATCTGATTTTCGGAGACTGCTGGAGAAACGTTGAGACTGTTGCTGCCTAGTATACCTAGCGTTTCCTTGAGAAAGATTACTCTCGTTCGTTGGTTTACAAGGTTGTCAACGCCGTCATGTCTGATGGCTGAGTACAGACCTGCAAAAGGAAACGAAGCAAACGTTACAGGAGAAGCTATTGAAATAGCTATACTAGCGGTAGTGCACCACGACCGACGGACAAGCGCCTTGCATCAAAATTGTTGATCCCCGCGGAAAAGGACAGAACCTTTACTGAATTTCTGTTTCGCTGCCGCAGCTCAACACAAAAATTGTTCGTCACGTATCCATCTAGTCTACAAATGCCATACTAAGTGCTGAGTCATTATACCATATGTCGTATTGCACACCTCCAAAACTCTAATATGTCTATCACGTGTAACACGCAGAAGGGCATGTCAGTCATGAGTATGCCCTGATGAAGTCACTATTTCCTGAAAGGTAAATTAATAGATATGTAGCTGCTCTGTAAACAGGTATAACAATAATTTCAACAATATTCCTTATTAACTATTGCAGAGAACAACTGCATACGACAGATAAAAATAAGTTGTTTGAAGGACTTTACCAGTTTAACAATCTTGGAGTGCAGAAAGAGAAACATGACACGCCTGTTGTATTATTCAATACGCTAGTAATCGCTACATCGTTTGTGTTTATCTCTCTATTTTTCAGTGACTGGCATCAACGTTCATGTAGTAACTCCCTTAGTCTGCGTGGTCTGCATATTCTACACTTGTGTGGTAAGTAAGAATTTGTATTGGGTATACCTTCTGAAAATATATCGCCAAGCACACACTTTGTAATAGCCACGAATCATTCCTTAAGTACAAAGCCTACACTGCACTGATCTGTACCCATGAGACTTGTTTTTAATATATTTATAGTGTGCGTTATTGATATGCATCGTGTAGTGAAAGTGTTCTACTCCTTCGGCAGTATATGAACATAATTACTGATTACAGATGAACGCAAGTAGTAACTGTATACTTAGGACATCTATAGTGAAAATGTTTCACTGGCTGGAAACTATTTGACATCACTTTTGCATCACACGATTTTACTTGATACATCGTTTTTCTGATCGCATTGAATTCTACCTAGCGCCGGTAGCTTTATCACGTCACATTACTCACCTCACAATGGAAAAATCAGTGATCCTATCATTAAAAAAACCAAGCAACATAGATATACGGTACAAAGCATTTACACCGAAGTGCCAAAGAAACTAATGTAGGCATGCGTATCCAAACACAGAGATATGTAAACAGGCAAAATACGGCGCTGCGGTTGGCAACGCCTACATGAGACAACAAGTGCCTAACGCAGTTGTTATATCAGCTAATGCTACTACAATGGCAGATTATCAAGATTTAAGTGAGTTTGAACGTGGTATTACAGACAGTGCAAGGGCAATGGCACACAGCATCACGGAGATTACGATGAAGTGGGGATTTTCCCACACAACCAATTCTCGAGTGTACCGTGAATATCAGGATATCGGTAAAACATCAAAACTCCAACGTCGCAGCGGCCGGAATAAGATCTTGGAAGAACGGGACCAACGACGACTGAAGAGAATCGTTCAGCGTGACAGAAGTGCAACCTTTCCACAAATTGCTGCAGGTTTCAGTATTGGGTCATCAACGAGTGTCTTGATGACTGCACGAAACAAAACTTTACGCCTCGCTGGGCCCATCAGCTCCGACATTGGACTGTTGATGACTGGAAACATGTTGCTTGGTCGGACGAGTCTCGCTTCAAATTGTATCGAGCGGATGAACGTGCACGGATATGTATACAACCTCATGAATCTGTGGACTCTGCATGTCAGCAGAAGACTGTTTAAGCCGGTGGAGGCTCTGAAACTGAGCGGGGCGTGTGCAGTTGGAGTGGTAGGGGACTCCTGATACGTCTAGATACAACTCTGACAGGTAACACGTACGTAAGCATTCTGCCTATTCACCTGCATCCATTCATGTCCTTTGTGCATTCAGAAGAACTTGGGCAATTCCAGAAGGACAATGCGACACCCCAAACGTCCAGAACTGCTACATTGTGGCTCCAGGCACACTCTTCTGAGTTTAAACATTTCCACTGGCCACCAAATTCCGCAGACATGAACCTTATTCAGCACATCTGGGATGCCTTGTAACGTGCTGTTCAGAAGAGATCTCCACACCGTCTTACTCTTACGGAATTATGGACAGCCCTATACGACTCATGGTGTCAGTTCCCTCCAGCATTACTTCAGACATTAGTTGAGCTCATGCTACGTTTTGTTGCGGCACTTCTGCGTACTCGCGGGGGCCCTACACGATATTAGGCAGGTGTACCAGTTTCTTTGGCTCTTCAGTGTACAACATTAATGAAAATTAATCAATATGAAGAAGTATAGATGCACAGATCAGTCACATTAAGTGACTACTGGCTTTGTTCCACATCAACGTGGAGTAACCACTCACAGGCGGAATGTGGCAGCGCTAGCTGTGGAGGGTATATGAAGCGTGTTGGGGGATGCAGACAACACTGCAGTCGTTGTCGTAATTTATCTGATTTCCAAACGGGCAGGATCAATAGTGTTTGGGCGAAGAGTGGAAGAATTTTCATAATGGATAAGTTTTGTAAACTGCTGTGGTTAATGTATTCCGTGCATGGCAAAACGGCTCTATCCAAAACGGGCACCAACGCAACTGTCGTGCACCATGGGCCATGTATGACAACGGTGAACGACAGCCGTGTGCAGGGAAACAGGCTATGTGGCTATCAATACCAACATTTGATCATCGAACGTTGCTACATACAGTCTCTGCAGCAGGCATCTCTTCATGCACCCATTCTGACCTTTTTAGATGAATTATGTTCTACGCCCCATTGGACCGATGGCCGTTGGCGTGCATGGAACTTCCAACAATCATAGGGAGGATCCAGGCCGAGGAAGGGGGCATTATGGTTCGGGGAAAGTTTTGGAGGCGTTCTGTGGGTTACCTCGTCGTTCTGAAAGGCACAGTGGACCAACCCTTGTACGCATCCGGCCTTGGGGACTAAGTGAAGTGGCGTCTACCTGCAGGATAATGTAATGTGTCACACAGTTCACAGTACACGTATGTAGTTCAAAGACCACCATGATTAGTTTACCGTACACCCTCGGCCACCAAATTCCTTGTATTTGAACCCAATCAGGTATCTGTAGTTTCACTTCGATCGGGCTGTCCATGCTTTGGATTCTGAACCGAGAAACGTGACGCAACTTCCTCCTTCATTAGAGTTGGCGTGGCTCCACATCCCGTACCTTCCACAACCATGCTTTTGACATGTGGTCATATTAATGTCATTGAACGGTGTATATCGTCATATGGTCACATCTAGATCATCCTAGGATCTAGAAAATAAAATAAATCCTGAGACGACCCAATAAAGTAGAGAGCCGAACGAGTGAACTACAAAAAGCAAATAGGAATATAGTAAAAAACACGAAATATGTTAGAAAAATGGGGTGCGAAAAGTTTGTATGTCAAACGCTCATTTAAGGAAGTAAAATAAGTTTTAGAAAATAATTGGTAGTGGAGTGGTAGAAGATACGAATGATAAGATTAGTGGAGTACTGTTTTTGCTGCAAGTATGTTTAGAGGAAGTCAGCGACATGCTTCATATAAGAACTAGATAAGAGTGTACATTGATTCTTTCATAAAATTATTCTGGTATGCTGCCACTATTGCAAGTGGTCATCAGCGTATGTGATACCGGTAACAAGAAAACAAGATTATACGACTTGGTCAACGCGTGCGATGTTTCACAAAAATATTGCCGTAGGCACTGAAGTGAAATAGATACGATGATGATAGGAGCTCAAAAAAACGAATCAAAATTCATGCAATGGGCAGTATTTGAACGCAGTTTTCCTTGTTTACTGGGCAGGTGTGCTAGCCATTACAGCACCATGGCGGTATAGGTAACGTAGCGTTTCAGAGATTAGAATACTCTCTTTCAATATAAGACAAGGACGATTTTCACACAGTAATCAACACGATGTAATTTATATATTTGCTTTTCTTCTCAGTTCTCTTCAACTGATACTAGGATAACAACTAAGAGAGAAACTATTACTACTACTAGTACAGTTAAGACAATATTTCAACCACAACAATAATTAGTACCACTACCTTTAGTAAACGTTGGATTCAAGTTAAAACACGGATGCTACTAATTTTTAAAACGAAACATTCATTCTTCTAAGTATTTTTAGCATCTTTACATTGTAGCCTTGAGTTGTAACGTACTAAGTAATTTGATAAATAATAGAAAGGAAGGAATTTACAGTTTTAAATTCCCTTGACATATAACCAGGCACCAGATCTACAGAATGTTTTCGACAGGTGTTTTTCTGCTATATCCATATAAACAATGTGTCCCATTTATCTCAACAACCTAAACTAATTTTTATCCAGAAACGAAAAAGAGATATATCTTGTACCATGGAATTTTTTTAAAATTGCACCCTATATTTTTATTCGTTTTCAGGGCACACCGTCGAAGAAATGGTAGAAATGTTACGCAGTTATAGAGATGTAAGTTAGCGGAAAAGTAATGGCAATAATGCTTTCTTATTTACAATTTGGATACATGTAGCACAGTTCCGTAGAGCTTTTAATTAATATGCTGCATTTATACCATTCGTTCGATGGAGGTGATCGCACAAACCGTCAACTGAAGAGGGTTAACTAAATGACTGATATGCATTTTCCATGCGCTTCCATTTGTTTACTGTCAAATCTAGCAAGTGAACGAGTTACACCACTGTGATCTAATACCGGAGAGTGAAAGTTAATTTTGTGTTCCGCTTCTAATACCGTTATGTTTACGTACGCCGCAATACGTTTCTGAACAGGGCGGGAGGAGAGAAAGTGATTTATCGAATAACGAACATAGGGTTCTATTAGAAATTTCGTACTGCTCTTCATGTCTTGGTAAGGAACGTAGTTACAAAAATGCTAAACAACATTTGTTTGACGCATTTTTTTATTTTGCTTCTGAACAAAAAGTTGCCTGGGGTTGTCATGAAAAATGGGACGCACTGTAAAGCGAATTGGTAGAATTTTCTACCATCGATATTCAGGCAACCCATTGGTGTATAATAAAGTGTGCGCCACCGTTCGTTGTTTCGCTATTGTATTTCCAACAGGGTATCTCTCTTTTTGTGATTGTAATTTACGTAAGATCTCACTTCAGTAAGGCTGTAGCAGCCCTTAATATTAACCTATTATATGGCAGGTCTGGTTGATTTTGTTTCTTAACTTCGTTGACACATTAGTGACAGACTAGATATCAGGTCTGGGATTTTTTTCTGTTTATCTCTTCTTTCACCTCTGAAATCAATGTTGCAAATGAAAAGTCTCACCGTGGTTGTGAGTCAATCTTCAACTGTCTAGGTCTGTGGAGGGCAATCCCATGTCCCATACAAATCTCACAAAAACGTCACTAATTGTTTTGCGACGTTTTAGTGAATTTTTTATCCCTGAAAAACTACATGTTTCAATCATGGATTTGCAAGAGCTCTAAAAATCACTGTAGCGAACATATAGTCTCACTGTTATAAATTGTCGTTTTATATTTTTTAAGGTTTTATACTTTCAATGTTCTTTTTTAAATTTGTAATATTTAATGATTTTTCTTGAGTTCTAGGTCCTCTGCGTAATTGCACTGCTATAATTCTGCATTCTTTACGTCTTTCACTATTTATACATCCGTTGATTCAGGCCTATACTTTTAATTTTAACAAAAAAATTTGGTACAATTTTTATGCCTATGCTTTGAGAGTAAGACCTTATGAACTTACGCTTTCAAAGTTGCACACACTGAAAATGTTGAGGCACTAATTCACTTTTCGCTACTTCACTTGCACTTTTGTACCCTACTGTTTCATCCCCTTTTACAGTTTCGTGCGTCCATTGTCGTATTTTAACAGATGAGATTTTACACAATTGACTTTTGGCAGTTTTAGTATGAGCCAGTCCGTTGTTAAGCCCATAGCTCCCTGCCACTAACCCTCTCTCTACCCCTCCCCCCCCCCTCACTCCCTTCACCTCTTTGCCAACTCTCAATCCTGCTAGTTCAATTTTTCAATTTTATTTATTTTATGTCGATTACATTTTACACACGCATTGTCCTACACTATAAGCATTTTATGGAGAATTTTTACATAATTATACTTTCTATAAAGTTAGCACGACCGTTTTTGTTAAGCTCATGATATCCATTTCCCTTGCCCAATCAGCCTCGCTCCATTTCGCCTCCTGCCTTCCCTTTTCCGCTGTCCATTACCTCCAGCATATACCCGTTTAAAACACTGACCGCCGTTGCAAAACACAGCACTCTGATATGTGGTTCTGACTGGACCAGACGGGTTGCTGACCCTACTAAATTTTTAGTTCTATTTTGTTCTATATCTGAAGATGTTCATGAGTGATCGAATCATGTAGTCTAACTAAAAACATGCAACCGGAGCTGAGCAATAAACGAAAATTATCTTAAAGCTCTAAAATAATTTATTTAGAAAATATTTAATTATTATTCATATGTGACAAATATAACAGACGCCACCTGCTGTATGTTGTCTTTCTGGTTACATGAATAATGTCGGTGCTGCTCTGAAGCAGCACCTAAATTTTTCTTGTTAACAGAACCGGTCACTACCGTCACTTATATGGTCAAGTATGATTTTATGTATGGCATTTAACATTGTTGTATGCCATAGACTATACTTTAGTTATTGAATTTATTTATTTAGCGTATTGCTAATACTGACAAATCAAAAAATTAAATTATGTATACATATGTACATATTTACACACAAGAAACTTGTTTGGCTTTACAACTGAATATCTAGTCCTTCAATCCAGCGCACTGCATCTGGAATTGCTAGCAGGAAGTCCTCTTCAGTACCGTGATAGGCTCGAATCCTGCATTCACTGATAATGTTAGAAACAGTCTGGTGTGGAGTCCTGCAGTCACACGCTGGATTACGCAGCCTGTTCCACTTAAAGAGAACACCCCTGCATCGGCAAGGCTGGTACGTAGTCTGTTGAGGGTAATCCAGGTCTTGCGTGGTAGGTCGAATCCACTTGGAAGTTCAACACCTGAGAAGATGTCTGTCATTGCTTCCCACCGACCTTTCCATTCTTCAAATGGTTTGAAATCCTTAGCAACCACGTCACCAGCATCGCACATAGTTGCATGGCGTGATTTCGGGATCTCACGATTTAAAAGTGGCAGGTCGCTTTGCACAGGTAGGTTAGAATTCCTAGAGATCTTGTGGAATTCCCTCATGAGGGCATTACATCTGCGTAGATCAGGAGGCATTATACCAGTTAACAGTGGACGCCAATAAACTGGAGTAGCTCTGATTGCGCCAGATATTAGGCACACTGTCGTATTCAGCTGGGTGCCAATAAGCCTTGTATGATGACTGTTCATCCAAACAGGTGCACAATACTCAGCACTTGAGTACACCAAACCCAGAGCTGAAGATCGCAGGCTGGTTGCAGGAGATCCCCAGGTAGTTCCGCACAGCTTATGGAGAATATTGTTCCGAGTCCTCAACTTTTGAGCTAAGTTAAGAAAGCGTTGTTTGAAGCATAGTGTACGGTCCAGGATAACACCAAGATATTTTGGGTTCCAATTATGACGAATAATTCTGCCTCTGTAACGTACTTCCAGTTTTACGCTCACCATCCGTTTATTTAAATGGAAGCAACATAAAAAAATGGTTCAAATGGCTCTGAGCACTATGGACCTTAACATCTGAGGTCATCAGTCCCCTAGAGCTTAGAACTACTTAAACCTAACTAACCTAAGGACATCACATTCATCCATGCCCGAGCCAGGATTCGAACGTGCGACCGTAGCGGTCGCGCGGTTCCAGACTGAAGCTCCTAGAACCGTCGGTCACATCGTCCGGAGGAATCAACACACTTCTGTTTTATTCACACTGGGTTGGAGTCTCCAGATTTTGAAGTAATTATCTAAAACCGACAGGTCATTGTTAGAATCTCTTCTGTTGTCTTCATTTCCTGGTGTTGTACAGCTAGAGTCAGGTCATCGGCCTAGAACAATTTTCTGGACGAAGTATCAGGTAGATCAGATGGATAAAGATTCAACAGCAATGTGAGAGCTGATCCTGGGGGCAATCCGTTGTTTAGCTTCCTATCCTTACTTACGTTGCTTCCAGTGATTACCTGAAACTTCCGATTGCTTAGCGTTCCGTTAATCAGTCGAGCCATTTTCCTGCCGGGTATGAAGTAGATAAGGCCTTAGCTCCACACAATGTCAAAGGCGGCAATTAGGTCAATAAACGCCAAAGATGTTTTCTGCTTCATTTGGCATCCTGACTCTATGAAGGATGTGAGAGACAATACTTGGTCGCAGCAGCTACGTCCTAAATGATCAACTGGAACATTCTCTAGCCTTTCTAAAAGCTTGTAGCAGCAGCTAAGAAGAGCAATGGGGTTGATAGTTTTCTACCGTGTTGCTGGGTTTTGCCAGGTTTCAGAACAGATAGAATCTTCGCCTTTTAAAATTCCAATGGAAGTTTAACATTCAGCAGGATGTCAGTGAAGAATTCTGCCTGTCATTTCTTAGCTTTTCCTCCCATATGGATCAGGTATTCTGGATGGGTACCATCGAATCCATGTGCCTTAAGAGGTTTGAGGTCCTTCAGTCCAGGGTCATTGTCTAAAACTGTGAAGGAACGGACATACTCAGCCGTCTTTTTCAGTTATGAATATTTTTTGTATCTGCGGATCTAAAGATGGTTCATGTGGAAAATGCATGTAGTCTCGAAGAACAATGAAATCTGTTACCTGTTTCAGATGCTACAGCAACCACTTCCAGATCATATTACTGCCATCGAAGAATGAAGTCGTAAGACAACCTAAACCGGTAGTAGCTTGTAATAATTGTGTGATTTTGTCGCTTGAATAAAACAAATGATCACCGTAGACTTCAGCATCGCGCCACCATACCGCAATTTACAAATATGAAATTCAGCGCCTCGTTAATTCTTGTTTCAGGGCGGACTCAAGGCTGTCGTGTGGACAGACGTCATACAGACCGGGTCGATGTTTGCGGCCGTCATCCTGGTTGTTGTCAAGGGAACCGTGGACGTGGGCGGGCTCGGTGTCGTCTGGCAAAGGAATGCGGACACCGGCAGGATGGAACTACCCGAGTAAGCGGTCCAAGCGCGTAGAGCCGACACTTGACAACCTGTAGTGCTACACGTAAGAGTGCGTAGTTAACGGCACACTTACCTGTCGTTAACGATTTGTCTACTTAAAAATTGGAAATCTGTGGTAAGTTCTATGGGACCAGACAGCTGAGGTCATCGGTCCCTAGGCTTACACACTACTTAATCTAACTTAAACTAACTTACACTGAGGACAACACACACACCCATGCCCAAGGCAGGACTCGAATCTCCGACGGTGGGGGGAGCCGTGCGAACCGTGGCAAGGCGCCTGAGACCGCACGGCTACCCCACGCGGCTTGCCTAGTTAAATGTTCACTTGCTGTTACACAGGCTGTAATAAAAATACAAGACAGAAATGGCGGCCACATTTCTCACACATAGACGAAGAAATTATGATATATGAACATGGGTCTTGTAGCAGCCCTTTTTCTGTTTTCGCTTTTTCGTCTAATAGGTGAAAGTTTGATTTTATTTTTTACACATTGACTGTCATTGAAGGGTTTTACTTTTATTTAATATTGTCCCGGCTAAGTATCAGTTTGATTACTTTTAAAACCCAATGTTAAACGTGGGTCACTACACGTATAGTCTTCCCAGCTCTGAGAGAAAAAAATCTTTAGTAGCTTTACTACCAATGTTTACAGACGACGATACTTTAACCTTTCGTTCAATTGTTTTAGTTACGAATCGCTATTTTGTTCTAGGCGTAGATCACGTAACCTTAACGTTTATTAATCTAAGTTAAATTAATGTTCAAGACTTGTATTATGTTTCAAATTAGCAACGTCAGTTTATTGACAAGAATTATCAATAAATAGGTTCTCTCATACGATCTCATTCAAAGAAGTTCTTTAATTAGATGTCTAAAGAGGATTCCCGCTAGCAACAGAGATGTTAGATAATATCCTGCACTTTCGGTAAATAAGTTATTTCTATTTAATATCCGCAAACTGTCATTAACTATGATCACTAGTCGTGTGAAGTTAAAGTTTCCCACTATCACAATTCAAAGTCCGAATCCGATTAAAATTCTCAATTCAGTAGAGCGTTTAAATATTCACAAAATTGACATTAAAGCCAAAGAGATTACTATTCAGCTCTCCGTTTATCTAATCTGATAATGTCCAAATTAAAATCTTGAATTGACAATCCTCAAAAACAATCTCGTCACAATCTATTCTTGATCCCTGTTTAATAAAGTCCCAATTGCTGTTCTCTAAAGCTGTACGTCCTAAATAACTTCCGAACTAGAACAGACTAGAGACTGGAGTATCGTAATTACAACGTATGGCTATTTATACTTAAATAAACACTATCTTTGGTGTCCCAGACCTACGTTCTATGACTATAATATTGATTTTCTTACGTATTGGAATTACTAATATTTTAGTATTTTCTACCGCTTTTCCCCCTTCCCATGTTTTTAAAATTTATTATTAAATTTTCCTTTTCTTTTCTATTGCTTTCTGTACTAGATATTTCCCTCTATTTGTTTTTTATTTATTTTTCGTAATTACTACTTGTGGAGGGACTTGGGTCATTTTGTGATTTGATATTTTAAGGACATGGGAGCTAGTGTGGGAGCTATTTTTGTTTTTTCAACACCGAGAGGCGCTGTAAGTGTTATAGTCTGGAAACGCTTTGTTTCCATGTTGCAACTCATTTTCTCCAACTCATTAATCATGGGAAACACACAAGAAGCGAGTGTTAGAATCATGGGGAACATGCACGGCTTGGTGACCTCTCGTTAGTTGTGCAACCCCAGTGTTTCGTTTTACACGTCTCTGTTCCCGAGGGACGTACTTCATTGATTGTTTACAGGTAATCTCAAGTGTTCCAGCGACCGTTGCAAACACATGGGTTACAACGCAGAGTTAGCCACAGAGCTGGCTCGTGTAAGGGCAGTGCACACAAATGAAGAGATGCCAGATCTGATTCATCGATTAGGTGACGGAGATCGCGCTCAGGGCTTGCATAGGCAGAGGAGGACCAATCGCCTGACATCCACGCTGTCCTGATCTAAACCCACTGGACTTTTATTTCTTGAAGCATTTGAAACCTCTTGTGTACCGAACCCCAGCACAAGATATGTGCCCATAGTACGAAATATAATCACGGAGGGTCCGCAGCTCGTGGTCGTGCGGTAGCGTTCTCACTTTCCGCGCCCGGGTTCCCGCGTTCGATTTCCGGCGGGGTCAGGGATTTTCTCTGCCTCGTGATGACTGGGTGTTGAGTGATGTCCTTAGGTTAGTTAGGTTTAAGTAGTTCTAAGTTCAAGGGGACTGATGACCATAGATGTTGAGTCCCATCGTGCTCAGAGCCATTTAATCACGGAGGGCTTATTGAACATCTCCTGTGAGAAAGAGTTGCATGTGGTATGCTAGTGGATTCTGTTCGTGTGCGGCGTTTCCAGACTCATGTCCATATCACATAAAGTCCTCGTGTACTTGTGAGAAATGTGCCCTGCAACTTTTCCCATACGTTTTTGTTACACCCTCTACATGCATCACGTGTCAGTACCTATGTTTTCTCTCTGTCTCTCTCTTTTGTTTCTTGTTAACTGTGTCGACAATGGCTTTGTGTCTGGAACGTGACATCTGTTAATACATTATTGGATCTGTATAGCTACAAAGAGCATTACATTTTTAATTCACTGTATCAGTTTTAAACAATGCAATTCGTAGCAGTACAAAACAAATAATTTACCTTAAAAACGCCTATTACCTATCAGCTGACTTTTATTTAAACTTTAATATCTGCAGATTTCGGTTTGGACCATCTTCACAAGATACCTGAGCACAAAGTGGAAAAAGTAATAAGTATGAAAAATATGAAACAAAAAATTCGTAATACGAGCATAAACATAATCTGTTCATGAATACTTACAAAACAAAAGCAGATCAGGTGAATACATACGATAGGTCATTTTCTTTTCTGGCTGACAGAAAATCCTAAACGTTATAATAGGTATAAAAAGAACGAAACTTGTTCTACAAAAGTCTGATAGAGATATGCTCAACGTAACAACAGTTAACCTAATATGCTTAATTCCACTAGAATGTTTTCCAAATTTATAATATCTGCTTCTTATCAGCTGTTAACTTCTTCTAGATATGACTTCCGTACATATCTATAAAATGTGTTTTTATATCATTATTCGCTCGTGGTGCAGTGGCTATAACCCGTTCATCATAAGCATAAATCTGATATAAACAAACACAAACGTGATGATTGGTCAGAAGCCGCAGCACACGTACACTGGTATCGTTATGCTCTTGGAAGTAGGTCCCAGTTATGTATTAGATGTATCATTACTAAGCTACGTTAAATGAAACTTTAAGACTCTCAAATTTATTAACAGCCATCAATGTTTTTCTTAACCATGCGTTAGCTACGTAGTCTTTTTTTTTTTTTTTTTTTTCAAAAATCGTGTACAGTCACGGCCTCCGCAGCATTGTGCTCTGATTGTCGCGCTGTTAATGTGCAGTATAAAAATGGCTGAGGTTGCTTTCTGATCTGTAGAGAAACATGCACGTGGAACACGGTTAAATGGTGCCGAGAAATAGGCTGTCCCTAATGTTTCTCATAAATTTATGGACATAATCGGCTTTGTAGTTTTCCCAGTGTTGTATATGATGCAATTGGTATTCAAACCCACATAGATCGTGTAGTGCAATCTGTAGCGTAATAGGATGCGAAACAAATGCGGTTATTCGTGCGTTGGTTTAAATCATCCCGATTTTTTTTTCCTCGTTCAGTTTGAAATACCTACGGCTCGTAATGATGAAACTCATTATTTATTATGAGTAATACATGTCTTATTATTCCTAATTACACATTGGAAGTGAAATTCCTATTTCCATTTCAAATACAAATTCTTAATTATCGATGTTTTATGAAAGACTGTTAATAAAAGTTGTTTAGATTAAGAAAACATAACAATTTAATTTTTAGGGCAAGAATGAAAATCCAAATCCCCTTTATTTCGACTATTTCCATCGTTTTCTACCACGGAGGTAGATGAGTATCGTAGAAACTTGAAAAACACATCAAACAAATGCTGCATTTTTACATTTGCTACTGTACCATTACAATATGAACCCAGCAGAACTGATCTGGACCCAAGTTGCGGGATTAGGCTCGAGAAGTAACAAGACTGTTAAGCTGCCAGACGTACTGGAACTAACGCACGCAGCTTTTTCACACGTCACTGCCGAACTCTGGCGGGATATAGAACGGCTCGTCGTACAAGAAGAGAAAACGTTGTGCGTGGTTGGCCTCGTGTGTTCTGTTGTTGATAGGCTCGTTATCAACGTAGCAGGTGACACTTACAGAACTGAAACGTATTTCTCAGATTCAGATAAGGAGCCGGCCGAAGTGGCCGTGCGGTTAAAGGTGCTGCAGTCTGGAACCGCAAGACCGCTACGGTCGCAGGTTCGAATCCTGCCTCGGGCATGGATGTTTGTGATGTCCTTAGGTTAGTTAGGTTTAACTAGTTATAAGTTCTAGGGGACTAATGACCTCAGCAGTTGAGTCCCATAGTGCTCAGAGCCATTTGAACCATTCAGATAAGGAAGGGGCTAAGAGTTTACCAGACGACAGACTGTAAGCAATACCTCCAGTGGCTACAATATTCAACGATACGGTGAAATCCTTCAATCCACTCTCAAGTTACACACAATTTATGCAGAAAAATTACCCTGTGGGTAAGTCAGGAATTATCATCATTCTTAATTACAGCAGTACGATAACGTGTTCCCGTGTTCGTCTAGTCGTGCAAGGAGCGTATTGCGGGAGATTTGCAGTGTATTATTTCATTCCGTGTGAAAATTAAATGACATGTATTGCTCCTCTGCTCGTGTCTTTTTACGTGTGAACTGTAGCTAGCCACATCACTGCAGGCTATCTGTACCAGCTGACCGGCCAGTGCTGTCCATGTTAAATGCGCCGGTAAAGCTGTTGTCCCGTACTATCGCTAAGCCGATGTGCACGTAACGCACAGCACAAAACGTACCCTTATTATCGTACTTGACGGTACTCGAGACAGCTTGGCTGCAGTCCCGCGTGAAACGGAAATCCAAACAGGTTCCAGCAAACGCGGAAGAATGCATAGTGCAATGTTCACGTCAGGTTGATTCTTATGATGAACGGATTATACCCCTTATAGCTTTCCCTCTTTCGTTTCGTATATTCTTGTATACCATTAACTGTTGTTAAGTTGAGCTCATCTCCATTACACTGTCGTGCAACATGGTTTGTTCTTTTATTATACCTGTTATGACTTTTTGGATTTTCTGCAGGCAGATTTATGTACACACCTGACCTGTTCTTGCCTCTTAAGTATTCATGAATATATTACGCATATGCACATTATCTCCTAATGCATAGTACGCTGATGTTGAATCTGGTATTTCTATTGTGTCTTGCAGGCCAGGTTTTGACCTCACCACTCGTCACTCCTGGTTTGGCATTCTCGTGGGCGGTTTCTTCGGCATGCTGAATCTGGGGGTCTCCCAGATGGCGATCCAGAGGTTCGCCTCCATCGAGAGTCTTCCCAAAGCTCGCCTGTGAGTAATTGTTACCCGTACCTACAAATGCACACAGCTTACCTCGGTGAAATCATTGTCCTAGAGTCTCTGTGTGTCTATCTTTCTAGAGACGGTTGCAAGACTCGGCTGTTCGATAGAGGATGTCAAATTAAAAACTTTTCAGTCGTCAAGTTTCCAACCTAATTTATTTGGCAACCAGTTTCATCGTTTTACTTCACCATCTTCAGGCCCTTGACCGACGTGTAGGGAGGCTCTACCAGGTCGGCACGCAACGCTTGAAGTGATCACTATAGCAAAAATCTAATACCATTATTGCTGGCCCTGTTTTGATCACAACCGAGGTAGATTCATACTACACATCGGTCAGAGGCCAGAAAATGGCATAGTTGGTTGGGCTGAGTTGTTTGGGGGAAGAGACCAAACAGCGAGGTCATCGGTCTCATGCCGGACGTGGGATTGAACCGTTATCCTCCCAATTGCGAGTCCAGTGTGCTAACCACTGCGGAAAATGGCATAGTAAAACGCTGAAACTGGTTACTAAATAAAATGAGGTTGGAAACTTGACGGGTGAAAGGTTTTTAATTTGACATCTTCTTGTCCTAGAAAGTGATAGGCGGGAATCGATGTGCAATTCTTCTTAAGTACTCCAGTGACGATAATTGATCACACTGATATTTTCCTCCACGTCAGTAGCAACAAGGTGATTTTTCACGGCCACAAATACTTATTTTTCTTTCATAATACACTGTGTTAAAGCACAAATAAGTTTCATGTTTCAGTTGCTTTCAAACTTCCGTAAACTCGCGGATAGGAGCATGGGGTTTGTAAAATTTTGCAAAAAGAACACCGCGTACAGGTATGTAACACTCTTTAACGGGACACGTCCGGTTTCGTGACGTGTAACTCATCCAGGTGTACACGCTATTTTAGTCATTAAAACGTCAACGTAGGACGGAAGGACGACACGAGCTGTGCTAGTAGAACGATGTTACCCGCCAAACGCAGATAATCATTTAAAAAGTGGTGCGAACATTGCTTACCTCATTCACAACTAAACGGGGACGAACACAATATCCAGCTCATCGTACCAACGGTCCCCGCGGACAGCTGCAATGCATCAGCCACTTTTTTTCAAGTGATTAACTGCGTTTCGCTGGTAATGCCGTTTTACCAGTAAAGATTGGGTCATCATTCCTCCCGACGTTCATGTTTTTAATAACTAAAAGTAACATGTACGCCTGAGGATGTATAGGCCGTGACACGGGCCCTGTCCCACTACGAATTTTTATGCAGCTGTAAGCGGTGTTCTTTTTGTTAGATGTATTACCAGATCTGCGGATGCCTAGAATACATAGTAGTCTGTAAAGTTGTTTTAAATGTCGATGAAACGACTTGGTTGATGTTGTTATCTCTCTAACGTCAATTGGTACAATGTGCTGTTATATTTAGGATGAGTAAACATGGACATAAACTCCACTGAAGATACCTACACAGTAGCTGTACTCGGTCTGCGATGAAAAGGATTTAAATTTACGACCGATTCTATCTTGAATCTCATTAATATGGTGGTGGAGCACGCTGTTCCCGATAGAAACAAACATGGATAATATAATACGTAATGCAAATCATAAACAATGGATGTTATATACATATTTCGCAAGTTCACATGTACAGTAAAAATGCAAAACGAATCTTGTGGGAATTATCTAAGAAAATATAAAAATGGTTCAAATGGCTCTGAGCACTATGGGACTTAACATCTATGGTCATCAGTCCCCTAGAACTTAGAACTACTTAAACCTAACTAATCTAAGGACATCACACAACACCCAGTCATAAGAAAATATAAAGGGCGCTCATAAAGAAACAAGCCGGAGGCATAATAACAGAAACCAGTACCTGTATGTTAGAAGTATTGACCCTAGCTGTTGAGACGGTTGTCCCACTGTGACACAAGGTGGTTAATGGCTGTCTCATGAAATTTCCGGGGCTGCGATGTTAACCAGTTCCACACGTACAGCGTTCGGAGTGAATCATTTGCCCCTCAGAGCCTTTTCACAGGGAGACAGGTCCTTACTGTATGGAGGGAGGCCGAGGACCTCCCATTTGAATTTCTGCAGGAGTGCCGCGACTGTGTTAGCCGTATGAGACTTTGCATTTTCGTGGAGCAAAATGAACCTACGGGTGGGATTGCTTGGTCGTTTTGATTTGAACGCTTAGGAAAGGGTGGTCAAAGTTTGCGAGTAACGGCGGGCATTCACTGTTGTCCTGTTCTGCAGGACGTGAATCAGAATGGGGCCATCTGGGTCAAAGACGAACGCCAGCATAACGTTTCTCCTCGGACGACAACGTCCAGCTGTACGTGCAGAATGGGTTCATATCGCAGCCTCGGTAATTTTATGAGACAGCCATTCTCCGCCTTGTGTCACAGTGGGACAAGTGTCCCAACAGCGAGGGTCAATACTTATAACATAGATGAACTGGTTTCTGTAATTATGCCTCCGGCTCGTTTCTCCCCTTATAAGTTGCTATAGTTTGTACCTGAAAAAAGTGTTAATATTGTCCTAACACCTCTCAAATATGTTTAGTTTCTGCTGATCGTCGCATTATATATTTGTTATAGCCGACAGCTTGTCTGAAGACAGTGTCGCCTTCTCAAGAAATTTCATTCTGTTTCAATTGTTTTTCCTTGCAGGACAATGTGGATGTTCCTGATAGGTGCCATGAGTCTCAATTTGATGAGCTGTTACACCGGTCTTCTCAGCTTCGCCACGTTCTTCGACTGTGATCCGATCAGTACAAAAGTAAGCAGCTTGGCGACTATTAACGGCTGTGTGGCACGTCGCCGTTCACTTACACATCTTAAACAAATATTACTTTTAAATGTAAATCAGTTTTCATGTTGCTTTTCCTGAAAGTTTCTGATAAACAGCTTCCATACGCCTGGCCTATAATAAGTCTATTCCAAGACTGTTACCTTAGAATGAATCATTGACCCAACAGCAGAGAATGTATTCGTACTGTTCTGAAGATTCCCGACTGATAAAAACTTTGTGCCAAACACGGACTCGAACCGATACCCTGTCTTCCGTTCTCAAGACGGAGTTATTTAGCCTGACTCATCACCCACCCTCACACCGCCTGTCTGTCACAACGTCACTCTTGCTGTCCTAACTCCACAGCAGCTCTTCAGCACATGTTGCAGGATTCCTGGTCCAGCATTCCTGAGGGAAAGGACATTTCGGAATAATGTTCAAATGTGTGTGAAATCGTATGGGACTTAACTGGTACGGTCATCAGTCCCTAAGCTTACACACTACTTAACCTAAATTATCCTAACGACATACACACACACCCATGCCCGAGGGAGGACTCGAATCTCCGCCGGGAACAGTCGGAATAATGTCTTAGCTACAGCCTGTGGTTCTTTGCAGAATGTACCTTTCACTCTGCGGCTGAGTGAGGGTGGTTTCGAAACTTCCTGACAGGTTAAAACTCTGTACCGGGCCGTGACTCGAATCCTGGACTGCGCCTTTCGCCGAAAAGGCAAGATTTCCGACTGTGGCTAAGAGATTTATCCGCAATTTTTTGCAGCACTGCTTTTGCAGCAACACATGCCGTGGAAATTTTGTGAAATTTGCTAGGCAGGAGAGAAGTGATGCTCTGATCCCACGACATGTGGAGTGCGCGTGGAGAATCCGGTCTGTAAGAGCAATACGCGCGAAAAGCAATGTTCCGGGTTAAAGTCCTGGTCCCAAATACATTTTCAAACAGGAAGTTTAAACATTACATTAAATAGTATTTTTTTCGTATTCAAATCTTCAATCTCTAACAACTTTTCCGTTCACCAAGAGCAAAGTGTAAAGTCTTCAGTCTGAAAGTGAATGAATATAGGGTTTCAGTGACATATTCACTTATTCGCAATCCCATCATTCGTCCGTTACCTTTGTCTTCCACTTTTTCTGGTGAGTGATGTCCATACCTCCAGTGTCGTTCTGGAACGTGTGCAAAATACCAGTCTACCTCTGCCGTAGCTCTTTGACTGCAAGGCATTTAAGACATTGTACGTTCACGAAATAGACGAGGAAACTTTCTGATGAGGGGACCGGGCATATATTGCTAAATACGGTGAATAGTGTAGTGTTTCAACAACTCGTACTTCAGTCCTCTCTATTTTCAATTAGAAAGCAACTTTGTGTATAGATGTGTAGCCTACTGAGAAAATATGTTTTTCCTTTAGCAATAAACGATTTTCTGGTGTAGATGAACACATCCAGTTGGTCCGAAAACCTTGCGTTAAATTCGACAGTTACGGTTTTGTGCCTTGTAATCCAATTGAGAAGACTTACACCTTTACATCCTAGAAAACATTAGCTCCCTTCGTGATTTTAGTTTTGGGATGTCCTTCACTTTAATCACCTTTAAGTTGAACGGTTACCGTCGTTTTCATGTAAAGGAAGTCTGGCACACGAATTGCAAAGACTCCCTTATTCTGTGATCTTTACTCTGTAATAACGTGTATGTATCCTGTGCTTGCACCTTCAAATACTCTATGGTAATTCCTACACGCATCTTAACCTCTTACTGTATGCTGGAGCTCTTGCTACAGTGACTTTAATTAGCAACAACGGAACGACTTTAATTACATATCAACTCGTTCTATAAGGAATCTAAAATCTAATCAATTGAATGACGTAACGGATAACCCTAATTGTAGCTCGAACCAACACATTCAGAACAGAGGGCAGTAAAAGTTTCTTTCACGATGAGCTAGGTTAAGCTATGAAATGCTTTTGTTCCTTTAAAGTTTTAACCATTTTTCTTGTAATCATGGTAATTCATACAGCAGATCCGCCTTTGCAAAACAGTTCAGCAGAACCTGCGCTTAGCAAGGACAGGGTGTGGTGATCTGGTTATATCGATTTCAAACAGGTGATTCTTTATAATTATCAAAATTTATTGCTCTACAATACTGGCTTCGGCATGTAATATTGATTTTGGTATGACAATCACCTTTCAATTAGAGACAACAGTTGCGAACTTTACCTTATTTGGGCTCCTAGGGACATACGGTAGGAACATGAATTAATGTCAGTGTAGTGCAACGTCACAGCATGCAACACGACATTCGTGACATTCACAAATATACACGTAATGCAACACGGGAGGTGGCGGGGACGGGGGGACGGGGGGGGGGGGGGGGGGTTGGTAGTCTGACTAATTGCACCAGCTTGCACTGTCGAAAGCGAAGCAAAACAGAGGTTTCTGAGGGGCTTTGTAGAACCGCACGTTTACGTATACACAAATTATGTTATACACTGACAGGATGGCTACTGTATCTGATATCGTTTAGCGAAGTAAGCAAGTATAGACTGACTCGACAAATAAAATCTCGAAGTTAAGCATTTGATGTAAATTAACGAATTTAGGCGTGATGGCCTATTATTCCACACCAAGGAGTTAAAACAAATGGCTTAAAAGGACAAGGGGTAACGAACACTGTGTGGTGGGAACACATGGATTCTGTTAGATTGCACAAAAACAATTCACCGAAAATTATCAAGTTATTACTTAAGATGTTGCTGAGGGCCATATAACACGCTTATTTCATTCGTTTTTGTAGTTACACATTCCGTTTATACGATTTCTTGCCAGGCACAGAGTTTTCGCTGCCATTATGTGTTGTTGTGACTGTGTAGCGTTCATTCGTTTCGTGGCATGTTGGTTTTAGATGTGGCGCGCGGATTTGAAGTGTTGTTGATGTGATTTTTTTAAGTTCGTGTGAGTGTTTTCACAGATAGCAACACACACACATACAGAGGGAACCACATAGACCAAAAATTATCAGGAAGGCAATGGCACTGAAGAGAAAATTGTTGCTGGCTGCGCCCTCCTTCCAACACCACACCGACTGGCAATCGAAATGCTCACTGCATTTTTTCCACTACCGGTTCTCCGATTTTTATTTTTGTCGATTCTCTAGTCTCTTCTCCATGTCGATTCTACTGATTTTTATAAACAGCGCTTTAGACTGGGTGTCCCAAGTGGAATGGTAAATATTCAGTGATATGTCAAGAACGCTCAAATGAAGCAAAAATCTTCGTATGGACATACTCCTTATTCCGAATGGATCCCGAAATAGAATACATTTAAGACCACTTGTACGTTTTTCTTGATTAACTGGAAAACCGCGGCCTCTAGGATAAACGTGTCGCAGTATAAAATTAAACTACACTAAGCTTGCTACAAAAACAGGGGTATATTTTTTTCTCTAGTATTAATAGTTATTGGGAAGAGAGTGAGAGGATACTGAAAATTTCGCGCGATGCGCATGCACTGTAGTTTAGGTAGCTTTCGTAAAACAATTTTAGGTAGTTTCCCGACCTGATTGAGCGCAAGTCTTCTAGATCAGAATGTTTGACTCTACTTCTTTCACAGTGCTGTGTTACATTGTAAACAATGCCATTATACTGGATAATAGGGAACATAAATATTAAATGTGTTCGGTCTCTGAAACCTTTCGAAGTAGGACATAACGTTCGTTTGAAGTATCTTGCCTCAAATGATAGTTCCTGTCACATCTCTGTCCTCCTAGGACAACCTGTATCACGAGGATATGTGATGTTCTTAGTCACTGACGCTGTGCCATTCACAAAACTGTAGTTCGTTACAATTTTGCCTTGGGAGCCAGTGAGTATTTCAAGTGCCGATCGATGTGGTGTTGCAAAGAGAGCGCTGCTGGCAGCTATTTCCTCTTCACGTCCAATCTCTGCATCTTACATCCAACACCCACAGTTACTTGTTGTATCCTTATGTGCACCACACCTACTTCCTGCATAATTTTTGGCCTTTGTGGTTCCCTCTAATACCCTTGAAGTTCTTATTTGATGTTTTAACGTTGTATCTTCTGGGGCAGTGTTTAATTCCTAAAATTCAAGTTCCGGAAGCTCCTTTTGAGCTGTACAACCACCTCCTCCAGTCCCTATTTCGCACACCATTCAGCTATAAAAGTAATCAGTGCCAATTTTTGAAAAATTTTGAAAGAAGTTTCAATTAAAGATCAGTTTTTATAAAACAGTCTTACGAAATTCACGTTTTTAAAACATAATTTCTTATAAAATGGCTCTGAGCACTATGGGACTTAACATCTATGGTCATCAGTCCCCTAGAACTTAGAAATACTTAAACCTAACTAACCTAAGGACATCACACACATCCATGCCCGATGCAGGATTCGAACCTGCGACCGTAGCAGTCGCGCGGCTCCGGACTGAGCGCCTAGAACCGCTAGACCACCGCGGCCGGCTAATTTCTTATAGTCAAAACAATAAAACCAGATGATTTAATATAAACAACAGGCGTTACCTTCTGTCCCAGTAGCAGTGCCACTTCGCTCCCTAGATTTCCTCAGTAAACACCGGCACAAGTCGACAATCTTCGTGACTATGAAGCCGTAAGGTCGCCCCTACCCATAGCACCACGTGGGTCACCCATTGTCAAGATCACTGGTACTGGTGCAGTGGCAAATTATAGTTACGTTGCGATTTAGTACACGCGTACTACTTTAAATCTCTGATGCCGATTTGCTCCAGGGACTTAAAAAAACCACTAGAGGTGCTGGAAATCTGTTCCGGCGCAATCCGACCGAAATTAAGCCTCGGTCCGGGAGGTGTCAGCGAAATGTTTTGGAATCAACGTAGCAATAGAAGGGATGTTTTCATTGACGTCCTTTACTGCAGGCCCCGAGAATTTTCTGTGTCGATATTGAGCGCTGGTGTGGCTGAAATGACCTCCTCGGCCTCCAATACGAAAACCGCGAGATTTCAGCGCTGGGCATCGAGGTTCCGACCTCTATCACCAAATCGCTGGAGCGTCAAAATAAGGAATGAAATGTTGGCAAAGTGGTGTATGGCGAACTCCCCATACAGTGACACGTCCACGGTCCCGTTGGGCAGAATTGTTGTGCAATTTGGAGTCAATGTGACACCATTAAACCCACCTTATACATGACATGAACTCCTGTGCTCTGGCCTTTCTTTCGTATGTGAACTGTCGTCGAGCTCTAGGGTGACGTCGCAGGGCACCACGCTTTTGCATCGACACAGAGGAACGCTGTAGGCGACATTGAACAAAATTTCAAGCTTCTGCGTCGCAATGGGAGACAATTATGGAGTTTTGGGAAAAAAAGTCACACTTTCACTGTCTTGCTCAGTGTAGATAAACGTACGTTGGCTCTAGTCTATTCCGTCCATTTGAACTGACAACTTATTACACGTGAAGAAAGTAACACCTTCACAGAGCATGACCAGACTGGCACTCGCTGTTTCACCGCCTGTGGGATATGTTGAAGGAAACTTTATTCTTACAAACGGATATTTTCAGTACAGAATAAATCCATTCCTTCAGACGAAAAACGATTTGAGTATTGCAATAGCTGTTTGGTGCCAACGGTAATTGAACATTCACGTCAATATTACATGAAGCATGTCGAGAGGAAATGAGACCAAATCACGTGAAGACCTTAGATTGTTTGACAGCCTCCTACGAACAGACGGATGACGAGAGTGGGAATGATGCAGAGGTCATAGGCTTGTCATCACCAGCCATCGGGAACAGGTTAAAGGAAACTGGGTTCAAATATGTAGGGGATATGCGGTAATTACCGTCGATACGACACGGTAAAAGACAAAGGCTTCCATGGTGTAGAGCAGAGTCTTCTGGGACTCTCGGTACCATACAGTGGTGTTGTCTATAAGTATGTTTCTGTCTATGGCCAGCAGATGTACGCCAACGTGTCTGTAGACAACCTGGTGAAAGTTCAAAGGACTCGGCGATTCTCAGAACGACCACATTTCCACCTCCTAGAATAATGTTTTTTCAAGCTCTTAGTATTACAAGAACACTGAAAGGTCGCCAGTATGGGGCAGGAATGATAAACACTATTATTGTATTCTTCACAACGAAGGCACCAAGTGACACAGTCTATCACGATACTGCAAGATCTCACACTGTAGTTCACACCACAGACACCTTGAAGAATCTACAGATCGTAGACTGTGACGTCCAGTCCCCATTATTGTTCACCATCACGACATGCCTGGAACGGGACGTGAAGGCGTATACTTTCACAACAACCGCCAGCCAGCAATCTTCGTCTACAGACACATAACGTGTTTCAGGCATGGTAACAAATTTCTCAAGAGGCGTTCAGAGGCTTCTTGCTTCCATATTACAAGGGATACAAGAGTCTGTTTGTGCTCACGGGGGGTCAGTCATATCTCATACTGACGTCGACGACTGACAACAGTTCCCATTAGAATAACGATTTAATCACTTAATATCCGTTACGTGATTAACGTCTCCATTAAAACTGAATACATTTCAGACAGGTACGTCTTGGTGTAATGCATTTAATGCTCATCAGTACTTTGGTGTCGGTAACTACTTCGTAATGTTTATAAGGTTTTCAATCATTTATTTTGTACTAAGGAATTAGTAGTACGTCCAGATGCCTGAGAATTCAGTTCCATCTTGATTTTTAATCTCTTGTCCTGAATTTTTGTGCAATGTTTTGAAAATGTTTTCCTTTTGCTTGGAAATAATATGGAAATTCTAATTTTAATTGCATTCTAAGACTGACAAGGAATCTGTTTCTCTTACAGCAAGCGACTGCCAAGGATCAGATAGTTCCCCTACTGGTGATGCACACCCTGCAGGGGTGGCCCGGCCTCCCAGGAGTCTTCGTAGCAGGTATCTTCAGTGCCGCTCTCAGGTAAAGTGTCTCGTGGTTAAGTTTTTGCAGTAGTTTCCTTCAGAGTCCCGCTCAGGTAAACTCTCCCGTGGTTAAGACTTTGTAACAGTTATCTTCATTGCCAATCTGAGGTAAACTCACTCGCAGTTATGTCTTTGTAGCAGGTATCTGCAATGCCAATCTGAAGTAAACTCTCCCGTGGTTAAGTCTTTTTAGTATGTTACTTCAGGTAAACTCTGTCATGGTTTTGTAGCAGGTGTCAAGAAAATTGTTAATTAAACATTAATATAATCCTTAAACTTCAGAGTCAAATAAATCATTTTCCAATCTTAGTGGAGCAAACGTCTTAACCCAACCATTACCATAATCCACATTTTTTCAACATATTGCATGAGAAAAGCTGTAGTGCCTGATGTTCATACCGAAATAGCAATAATATAACATCACGTATCAAGATATTAAATAATGAACATAAAATATAATATTGAATCATTAGATAATCGTTAGCAAAGTCATTGATGTTCACAGTATAATGACGGAAAAATTAGGGTACAAGGCAGTGACAAGGTTCTTCTTAGTGTGTCTCGTTTGAAAACTTGATGGTTTGCAAGATGCGCAGTAATCAGAATTAGGAATAATGTCTACACTGGCTCCTGACAATTTCACATTACAAGAAGAGTAATAGATGCGATATCAAAGGTGACAGTCAGGTACTATTGCATGGTTATGTTAACTTCAGGAATACTCATAAATACTAACCAAAGGAGAGCGGGTAGAATAACATTACGAGATAACTTTGACAGACTAACGGAATGGAAGACAATATAGTACCAAAAATGAAATTGATATCAGTTCTACATCTCAATGCCACGTGTGTGCCACTGCACATAACATACAGAATGTGTATGCGCCTCAGAGGAGTCACACAACATTAAACTTTCAGGAAATGCCGAAATTACATAACTGGTTGTCATTAATTTAGTATAACATCACACTTTCTCTCGTTTAATATAGTCATTTTAGTTATAGCACATATTTTAACAGTTACAGAGGCACTTTTGTGTGACATTCAGATTGATGGAGGTACATACTGATAACAGCAATGTTTACCTTAGAATTTGTGGTATTTCCTGCACGCGTAATTGTATGATGCAGCAGTGAGGGAGAATGTAATGAACCGTTACACTTCAAGTGTGTTGCACATTGCAACTGTGTTGCAAGAAGTTACAGGTTATATAACTATATGTTTTATTTTAGTTTATGGCGTTAGAATTCTTTTATTATAACCTAATCAAACAATCTGGTTAATATTCCGGAATGTCTCGGTAACCAAACTGCCGTACTGTAAAGTGGTAGCTTCACTTTTAAAACTCTTTGTAAGGTAAAGGTACCTAATTTGGTGATACTGCCAGTAATTCTCTAAGTAATTTGCAGATTAGACATAAATTCCTGTGGAAAATACTTATGCGATTTAGGTTTATATATCTACGTTGTAGTAACAGTATTTTCATAGGATTCGTTACGATGGAGGTAAGGATGTATAAAGTAAAATACAACAGTGAAACCTGACTTGGTGATAAGGATCGATAATTTGACGATATGGAGCCTTAATTTGGAGTAACGGCAACGTAGTTTTAACTAGGATGAAATTATTTATATAGCTTTCAACTTCAGCGTACACAGTCAGAAGGAACGTATTGAACGAAGAAGATTGGCTAAAATTGCGTACTTATAATAAAAACAAAGCTTTATAAAAATAACTTCAGTTCAGATACAAAGTGAATTTTTCAGGTTCAAAATTAATATTAATTTTAGAAAAAGAAATGAATAACATTAATTTAACAGCAGATTTTAAATTACGACCTTTTCCTGTCCAAACAAATATCATTCACTCGTTAGTGAAACTGCAGAGGTCACACTCGTATGTCCCACTACAGATTCGCTTCTGCAGAATTCCTGAATCAGAATGGGCATCGCACCCATTTTATTTCATTTTTTTCTCTTTCATTCGTTGAATGTTGACATCCACATGTGCCACAAGTGCAGTCGGCACCATTGGAAGTACTATTGTCTAACTTTCGTTATCCTCGTTCCAGAAGCTGCTGTTGAATGCGAAAGCGTACTTCCTCTTCCTCTGCCAGTTCGTGGGCTACTTAGTACCGGAGTTCTTGGGTCATATGTACTTATGAGCCTAGTCTTTGGGTCAACAGTTCCTGCTCTTGTCATCCACCTTCGTACATTTCTTACTTCTGTTCTTAGGGTACTATTAACTGGAGACAATCTGGTTGCCGGAGTCCGTGGCATTTCAGTAGGACCTGTCTTCGATCTTCCATTTGATGATCAGCCTGCATCAGGAATTGATAGACTGCGGATAAGGACACTCAGTGAGCTCGGATGTATCCAGATTTCCTCGGGGAATGACATTTTGATCCAAGGATATTATTCCATGGGACTTGAAGATATTTCATATGTTTTTCTCAGACCAATCGCTTACAAAAGGCATCCTGAAGATGGATATTTCTTTTCCATGGTTTCGCTGTTGGGTTTTTTCCATATGATCACTTATTTCATTTCTCCAAGCACACTTAAATTCCTTGTAAACGCTGGTGTACAGAGGATATGTATACTGAGAGAATGGAGTTTAAGTAAATAGATATAATTTTTGACCAGCAAGCTGAAGCACATGCGAAGAAATATGTACTCCATGCGAATCTATTAGCAACAGCACAGGTCTTGTTCTGTTAGACTGAAGTAAAAATTGAAACCATTCTAAAATATTTATTTAGAGATAATCCGCCACTTTGTAGTCGGAAAATCCTGGGTATACGGAAGACACTCCCTCTTGTAATCTTCATTCACCGACCACCTTTGTAAATTATAAATTGTGGTACACAACGGACATTAGCACAAACACGAACATCAAGCCGGAGTCGTCGACATCCCACAAATGATCTTCCAACTTGCCTAGAGGCACGTTTGTCAAAACAATCGTAGATCATAACATTATTAGCCATGGAAATCTAGTATTCAAGTAAATTTTATGGCACTCAGAAAGTCAACCCCTTTCGGGGTTTAAAATTGAAACATCATTTCTGGCTTGCCGTTTTCGTTTTACTACTATAAAGATTCTCATGAGGAGTTGTACGTGCAACCATCCTCACCTGTTTCGCTGTAGGTCCGAATACCATCTCTTGTATTGTAATTATGTCCTTTAATAATTTCTGTTCTAATTCTGACGCTAAGACGAATGGCCGACCTAATTTCTTCAAACCACAACCCCACGAGGAACTTGATTTTCCACCAGAAACCTTTTTAAGGAGCTCCAAGGCATAACATTTTCTTTTGCATCCTCAAAAACGCTAATACGATTTTGATGAACCATTGTTGCCGCCTCTAGCATCGCACTAGAGCTGTAAGTAACGATAGATTCTATTTCCTTCCGATAGCCCCGCATTTTAATTTTACTATCCACTGTTTCCATCCTAAATTAAAAGATAAAATGAATAAGTCGTGCTTACGATGGTGATATCACTTACATTAGTGATAGTAAAAAAATATTTTTTATTACAAAAGCTTAGTTATATGCACGCCCCAACATAGAAGAATGGAAAACTCTAGGTAACAAATTAAACATGAATTATGACTCTTTTGAATTTACGCCTTTACGATCAGTTCATGAACATGCCTGACAAACTTGGCTTTTCTCACTTAAGTGATAAACCGGTGGAAAGAGTAACTATAAAGTAAGCAAAAAAACTGTAGTTCACCTAAGTTTCTGAAAGGTTTTGAGAGCAGAATAACTTGACCGATTTCGTTTACATCAGCATCTATTTAAGAAATAAAATGTAGTATAAATTTACCAACAGAAAGCAAAATTATTGGTTTGATACCACGCGCTGTCCTTTCACAGTTGCTACAATACACTAACAATGCTAAAACCATGGTTCTGCCTGAACACCACAAAGAAAAGTTGTGCGCCATTTTTAATCGGTAATTCGAACTAGTTGAATCACTCCTAAGTTAACGAGAGGCAAAATTAAATATTTCACTAACTTAGGGGTATCACGCAATAAGATTTCCTCACCTGTTTCATTACTTTATATTTTAACTTTTCTAACAAATGTATCATTACAACAACATGTAACCGTACATGTTATGGTGCTACCATTCAACCTTAAAAGTAACGCCAGTACCAACACATTGTGCTACACACTGAAGGAAATCATCTCAGAATCAAAGTATAGTTAATGTAGGGTAAAGAACTTTTTCAAATACATTTGCCTAGGTAACATATTCATGTCATTAACATTGCAAGATTACAGGTTAATGTAAGCGTGAGATTAGCCATCGTAAATATCAAATACTGGTACCTTAATAACCGGTGTAACCGCCAGACAGTTCAAGAAAAGCGTGAAAACGTGAACACATTGTGTTTTACAGGTGTCGGGTGTCAGTTTGTGGGACAGGGACCTATGCCTGTTGTTTGAGTCGGTCAATACGAGGACGGTTAGTGCTAATTGTGGATGACGCTAGAGTAGGTGTCCGCTGATGCCCATATGTGCTCTATTAGAGACAGGTCTATTGCACGACACTCTGTTCACCACATTGGGCTGCAACAGCAGTATGTGAGCGAGGGTTATCCTGTTGAAAAGCACCCCATGGAATGCTGTTCTAGAATGGCAGCACAACAGATCTAATCACGACACCTACGTATCAATTTGGAGTCAGGTTGCATGGGATAACCACGAGAGTACTTATGATGATACAGAAAATCACTCTCCAGACCATAACTCCAGTTGTAGGTCCAGCGTGGCTAATACGTAGACAGGTTAGTTGTAGGACCTCGAATGGCCCCCCCTCATAAACAAGACACTACCATCACTGGCACCGAGGTAGAACCACCTTTCATCAGAAAAAACAACTCCCTCCCCCTACCCTTCAATGGGTCCTCGCTTGACACCACTGAAGTCGCAAACGACTGTGGTTTGTGGTCGGTGGAATCCACGTTACAGGACGTCTAGCTCGGAGCTGTCTTTGAAGTAACCGATTTGTAACAGTTCATTGATGAGATGTTGATAATGACGTCTTTGTCACCTTAAAGACATTCTTGACTAACACCAACCCACCACGTCTAATCTCAAAGGTGACTAACGCTCGCGACCATTACAGCGTGTACTTAAAGCAAACCTGATCTGCATACTTAGCGGTGCTACTAGCGCTATACCCGACTGGCGCAGAATTTTAAGAGGGGGGTTGGGTTGGGTTGTTTTGGGGAAGGAGACCAGACAGCGAGGTCATCGGTCTCAACGGATTAGGGAAGGACAGGGAAGGATGTCGGCCGTGCCCTTTGAAAGGAACCATCCCGGCATTTGCCTGGAGCGATTTAGGGAAATCACGGAAAACCTAAATCAGGATGGCCGGACGCGGGATTGAACCGTCGTCCTCCCGAATGCGAGTCCAGTGTCTAACCGCTGCGCCACCTCGCTCGGTGGAATTTTAAGAAACCATCTTTCACGTGTAGAAACATGCCCACCAACTTTCGTTTATGTCACGACACCATCGTGGTGCTGCGCCTTTTTTTCCATCACCGTAGGATCGCGCAGATTTCTTAGCGTCCTCTTATTTGTAACGATGGACACCAGATGGCCTCAATGCTAGCAACAGTCCTCTTGCATTTTAGGTAATCTGATACATTTACAAATGGCACGGATGATTAATGGATTTTGTTTCATTTTATTCTTGCTTTAAACCTGAATATATATGTAACGTCCCCTTAGAAGAAATTCAAAATAACGGTGCTGGAAAACCTCTTACGTTATTTGATTTACGAACAGCTGAGCAAAACTGAACGTACTCAGACATTTCTCTGTTTACTTATTCTGATCATCACTAAATTGACACACAATATGTTAAGCACAACGCAGTCTGACTTTCAATAATCCCTACAAAAGAATGGCTCTGACTAACAATAACCTATACCTTTCATGAATCACTTACCTCACAAAAATCTTCGTTACTCGAAGTACTGCAGTATGCGAGAGCCAATAGTGCCAGCTAAATAGAAGATTCCAACTACTGAAGGCACTAACTACCCATTGGCATGGTTAGCAAATGAAATATTTTGATAGAGAATAAACAATGTATTTACCTTAATAATGTTCAAAAGTTCAATTCATGAATTCATTACCTCCATCTTTACAAATTTCCTTTGTCTGGCGGACACATGTCCAGATCGTCCGCTCATAGTGACCTCTCAAAACTCTGGCATCTCTCTCTTCACATCCACCACTGCTGGCGGCTCACCTCCAACTGCCCAACGCTACACACTGCTCACATCCAACTGCCCAACGCTACGTGCTGTTCACATCCAACTGCCCAACACTACACAAGCGAATATTCCAACTGTGAGTCCAACCAGCCACTGACTGCACACAGCACAGTCAGTGATTTTCATACAGAGCGCTACGTGGCGTTACGAACATAAAAACCTAAACAGCCTACTTGCAAGCAACCTCTTGAGAGATTACTATAACTGGACGATCTGGACGTGTGTCCGCCAGAAAGAGGAAATTTGTAAAGATGGAGGTCGTGAATATGATGACTTTTGAATATTATTAAGGTAGCTACATTGTTTGTTCTCAATCAAAATATTTCATTTGCTAACCATGCCAATCAGTAGTTAGTGCCTTCAGTAGTTGGAATCTTCTATTTAGGTGGCAGTATTGGCGCTCGCATACTGCAGTACTTCGAGTAACGAAGACTTTTGTGAGGCAAGTGATTCATGAAAGGTTTAGGTTATTGTTAGTCAGAGTCATTCTTTTGTAGGGATTATTGAAAGTCAGATTACGTTGCGCTAAAAGTATTGTGAGTCAGTTTAGTGATGATCAGAATACGTAAAGAGAGAAATCTCTGAGTAAGTTCAGTTTTGCTCAGCTGTTTGAGTATCAAATAACGTAAAAACTTTTCCAGCACTCTCATTTTTAATTTTTTCTAAGGGGACGTTACAATCTTGACTGAAGCCAGTAATTAAATAAAAGTACGATCTAGTCTGCTCAGTTCATAAAATGAAACAATTTAAACACGAGATATAACGTACTTTCTGCTGTCTCTGACTAGATCGATGATGCAAAGGAAGTGCGGGCCGGAAGACGCAGTCTTATTACCGATATCGCAGACCTCACAGCACATGTCATGGTCACTTCTCTCACCAAACTTGTTTATCGATCTTTGCAGCTCGATGTCGACAGCGCTGAACTCGATCGCCGCGGTGGTGCTGGAGGACTTCGTGAAGACGTTCTTCGGCCCAGACTGTCTCACCCAACGCCAAACAAACATACTTCTGAAGAGCACTGTAGTCGTTTTCGGTGTCATCTGTACTGTGCTCGTTTTCGTTGTCGAGAAACTCGGCACTGTCCTGCAGGTGAGTAAACAACAACAAATGAAATACCAACTTGAACTGCGGGCCGTTTTTTTCTTTTTTTAAAATACTAATGCAAACAACAACAGACGTAATACACTCCTGGAAATGGAAAAAAGAACACATTGACACCGGTGTGTCAGACCCACCATACTTGCTCCGGACACTGCGAGAGGGCTGTACAAGCAATGATCACACGCACGGCACAGCGGACACACCAGGAACCGCGATGTTGGCCGTCGAATGGCGCTAGCTGCGCAGCATTTGTGCACCGCCGCCGTCAGTGTCAGCCAGTTTGCCGTGGCATACGGAGCTCCATCGCAGTCTTTAACACTGGTAGCATGCCGCGACAGCGTGGACGTGAACCGTATGTGCAGTTGACGGACTTTGAGCGAGGGCGTATAGTGGGCATGCGGGAGGCCGGGTGGACGTACCGCCGAATTGCTCAACACGTGGGGCGTGAGGTCTCCACAGTACATCGATGTTGTCGCCAGTGGTCAGCGGAAGGTGCACGTGCCCGTCGACCTGGGACCGGACCGCAGCGACGCACGGATGCACGCCAAGACCGTAGGATCCTACGCAGTGCCGTAGGGGACCGCACCGCCACTTCCCAGCAAATTAGGGACACTGTTGCTCCTGGGGTATCGGCGAGGACCATTCGCAACCGTCTCCATGAAGCTGGGCTACGGTCCCGCACACCGTTAGGCCGTCTTCCGCTCACGCCCCAACATCGTGCAGCCCGCCTCCAGTGGTGTCGCGACAGGCGTGAATGGAGGGACGAATGGAGACGTGTCGTCTTCAGCGATGAGAGTCGCTTCTGCCTTGGTGCCAATGATGGTCGTATGCGTGTTTGGCGCCGTGCAGGTGAGCGCCACAATCAGGACTGCATACGACCGAGGCACACAGGGCCAACACCCGGCATCATGGTGCGGGGAGCGATCTCCTACACTGGCCGTACACCACTGGTGATCGTCGAGGGGACACTGAATAGTGCACGGTACATCCAAACAGTCATCGAACCCATCGTTCTACCATTCCTAGACCGGCAAGGGAACTTGCTGTTCCAACAGGACAATGCACGTCCGCATGTATCCCGTGCCACCCAACGTGCTCTAGAAGGTGTAAGTCAACTACCCTGGCCAGCAAGATCTCCGGATCTGTCCCCCATTGAGCATGTTTGGGACTGGATGAAGCGTCGTCTCACGCGGTCTGCACGTCCAGCACGAACGCTGGTCCATCTGAGGCGCCAGGTGGAAATGGCATGGCAAGCCGTTCCACAGGACTACATCCAGCATCTCTACGATCGTCTCCATGGGAGAATAGCAGCCTGCATTGCTGCGAAAGGTGGATATACACTGTACTAGTGGCGACATTGTGCATGCTCTGTTGCCTGTGTCTATGTGCCTGTGGTTCTGTCAGTGTGATCATGTGATGTATCTGACCCCAGGAATGTGTCAATAAAGTTTCCCCTTCCTGGGACAATGAATTCACGGTGTTCTTATTTCAATTTCCAGGAGTGTATTAACTTGAACAACATCTGAACACAAACCGTTCCGTTCGAAAGCGGTAACGGCGCTATTTGTATAAACAAGTAGCATTATAACAGTGGCTGGCTGCTCTTTCCTTCTTTTCAGTATTCGGCTTCTATTTTGTACACAGCCACGGTCTCAAAAATATCAGTTATCGGTGAAATAGCGGGAAGAAAGTTTTTGCCCCATGGGACATTAAAGAGAAAAACAGCATATCAGTTTTCTCTAGTAGCGATGTAGTCAACACAAGCTACTTTTCATGTACGTTTTTGAATTTTGGAACTCCGGAGAGAAGCTCAGCTTAGCACAAAGACATTTCTCCATACACTAACGCATGACCGAAAGATTTTCTCCATAGTTTGGCACGTGGATTACACATAGGAACATGTAACAGAGTACCGAGAACACAACAGCAGTGAAAACGCGTTTTTGAAATAATGGTACTTAGAGCGTTTTTCATGTCCACCCTTCATTTTTTCAGCATGTCACCACATCAGTTTTCTCCTACTGTTTCTTCCCTCCTCGGCTGTCTTTAGCGCTACGGTACTGTTCCCTGATATTTTAATGCATGTAAGCCCATTGGAAATGAAAATTGAGGATTAGATGACGATTAGACTGGCTGTAGGAAATGTAAAGGCACCAGAGAGGCAATTCTGAGGTTGCGGTTTACAACGAAGCAAGACTAAAGAAAAATCAAGACACGTCCATAGGATTTGTTGACCAGGAAAATGCGATCGGCAATGTAAAATGATGCAAGATACTGATAAAAATAGGGGTAAGCTATAGCGAGAAACGGGTAATATACAATACGTACAACAGCCAAGAGGGAACAGTAAGAGTGGACGACCAAGAATGAAGTGTTTGGATTAAAAAGGGTGTAAGACAAGGATGTAGTCTTTAGCCCCTGCTGTTCAATCTGAGCATTGAAAAAGCAATGATGGAAATAAAAGAGATTGGAATTAAAATTCAGGGTGAAAGGATGTCAATGATACAATTCACTGATGGCATTGCTACCCTCAGTGAAAGTGAAGAAGAATTGCAAGATCTGCTGAATGGAATGAACAGTCTAATGAGTACAGAATGTGGATTGAGAATAAATCGAAGAAAGACGAAAGTAATGAGAAGTATCATAAATGAGAACAGCGAGAGACTATTAGGATTGATAGTCACGACATAGATGAAGTTAAGGAATTCTACTACCTAGGTAGCAAAATAACCAATGACGGATGGAGCAAGGAAGACATCAAAAGCAGAATAGCAATGAAAAAAAAGGTCATTCCTGGCCAAGAGAAGTCTACTGTTGTGAAACATATGCCTTAATTTGAGGAAGACATTTCTGAGGAAGTACATTTGGAGCCAGCATTGTATGGTAGTGAAACATTGAGTGTGGGAACCGGAACAGAAGAGACAGCATTTGAGAAGTGGTGCTACGGACGAATTTTGAATATTAGGTGAAATGATAAGGTAAGGAATGAGTAGGTTCTCTGCGGTATCGGAGAAGAAAGGAATATCTGGAAAACACTGACAAGGAAAAGGGACAGGATGACAGGACGTCTTTTAAGACATCAGGGAATGACTTCCGTGGTACTAGAGGGAGGTGTAGAGGGCAAAAACTGTAGAGGAAGACAGAGACTGCAATAGATGCAGGAAATAATTGAGGACGTAAGTTGCAAGTCCTATTCTGAGATGAAGAAATGGGCGCAGGACAGGAATTCGTGGCGTGCTGCGTCAAACCAGTCATAAGACTGATGACTAAAAGAAAATTATTGTATACCTTATTATAATCACTCCTCTCCATACATTTCCTGCCTTACCTGTTCTCCGCGCGACTGCTACGGTCGCAGGTTCGAATCCTGCCTCGGGCAAGGATGTGTGTGATGTCCTTAGGTTAGTTAGGTTTAAGTAGTTCTAAGTTCTAGGGGACTGATGACCTCAGAAGTTAAGTCCCATAGTGCTCACAGCCAGCCAGCCTTACCTGTTCTGCAGACAGTCTCCTTCATTCTTACATTATCAGTACAATTAGTTTTCAACCCCCTCCTCAAACACCACACGTCAGACACTTGAATTCTCTTCTTTTCCGGTTTTCCCTCAGTTCGTGATTCACTTCCGTACATGGTGCCTTGGCATAGCCGACTTCCCAATCCTTCCGTAATTCGATGGTACCGATGACCTTGCTGTTTGGTCCTTATCCTAAATCAACCAACCAACCTTAATTTCGTCATTACTTCTATGATATTTCTCTATAGTTTATAACTATTTTTCTAATATAATGAAATTGGTAAGAGTGCTACAACAGCCTGAGGCCCTGTGCAAGCCATTGTACATAATGTGCAAAATGTGTATGTCAGTCGGGGGATCATATAAAATTAAACTTTCAGTGAATGGCTAAACAACTCAAAAAACTGTCATTCAATCAGAATAGTATCAGACATTTCCTCGCATATCGTAATCCTTATATGTATTTAAGAGTTACTGAGACTATTTCATGACATTCTTATTGTGTTGATAATAGTAATCTATCTCAGAGCGCACTATTTTGAAATTCATGCTGTTTGCTGAGGGCTTAAGTGTATGGTGGAGTGGCGAGGAGAGAATTTAATCTACTGGTACGTAGATAATTTTGTTAGAAGATTTTACATTTTATATAGCTTGATGTTGACTTTTTTCAGTGTTTTACGTTGTCGACTATGAAGTGATAAGAGACAGTAAAGCAAGTTGATGGACTCAAACAAGCTGAAACATCTCTTGTGTCTCATGTCCTGTGGGAATGTGACAGTACCGATAGTGATCCTTCTGTCGGTTGCAGATTTCAGTCTCTACGGACCCTTTGCTTGCTATTCGGGTTAAACATGTTTTACATCTGTTTCTAGATGTTCACATGGTACATTATGCCGGTGTAAGTAATAATAATCTAACCATTATATTTCTGCAATGTCCTCCACATATTCACAGAACTTAGTACACAGTTTTCGAATTGGAATAGTGACTCACCGAATAATCGGAGCCCATTTTACGCTAGAGAATTTTTTTATCTTACGCATTGCTTGACCAAAAAAGTGAAACACCCTAAAGACGTGATCGAATGGCAATATAGCTTACTACAAGTGCGCGCGAAAGCCGAGTATATAAATGATCAGAGTTGCAATTCTCTGTGACTGATAGAACGGCCACCAGAGTGCATTAGTGTTTAGTGTTGTTACCAGGCCTGGCGGGATATCAAGGTGATTTTTCCACCGTGTACAAATTCTAGGAATTGATCTATAAGAGAATACGGAACAATGAGGGTCTAACGAACGTATGTCTGGATATGCATGGTTTCTATCCAAGAGACCATTTATTCAATCATACATCGTTACAGAGACTCTGGACTAATACGCTCTGTACCATGCAGTGACAGTATGAGTTTAAAATTGTTTCGATGTGTTCAAACGCATGCGTGTATGCGCGGTAAAATGTTCTGTTTCAGACGTTCACGTCGGTCAGCCTGCGTTCGAACAGTGTGAAAGTCAGCATTCCACATCTGGAATAGGCCCTGCATACGCGATACTTTTGAGATGGCCCCACAATTAGAAATCGCACAGGTTGAGATCCGGTGAACGAACAGGTCATGCAACTGGACCCCATCGTCCGATCCATCGACCAGGTGAGACATGACTGAGACGTACCGGGACTGAAGTGGGCAGGAGCACTACCATGTAGCAGACACCTGACCCTTCGAATCATCAATGGCACTCATTCCAGCAAGGACCCAAAGTCACCCGCAAAAGACGCCAATAGTTCCAGCCTGTTAGGCGACGTGGAAGGAAGACTGGTCCCAAAATACGATCTTCAGTTGTCCCGGCCCACATATGCGGAGTAAGATGACACCATGGTGGACAAAAAAAGTCGTTGTCTGTGCACAAGAAAACGACGAACCAAGGGATCTTCAATCCGACTTTTAGACAAAGGCCATTGCGTAGTGACATAACGCAAACAACACTCAATACTGGGTCTTTAGCTGTTGCTGTGGCTATACGACGAAACTCAACAGGAAAACTTTCTACAACATCATCATTTTGCGCATCAATGAACTTACAAGCCTGTTCGGAAGAGTCGAACAGCGGGTCTTCAGCTATTGGCAATCGGGATAAAGCGTCGGCTTTACCGTGCTGGGCAGTAGGACGATAGAAGGTGTCGTAACGGTAGTGCGACAAAAATAGTGAGCAACGAAAAAATTTTTGAGCCGTACGCGGAGGCACGGGCTTTGACAGGTGAAACAAAGACATCAAAGGCTTATATCTGGTGAGAACTGTAAACTTGCGACCATATACGAATTTGTGGAATTTGGTAACTCCAAAAACTTCCTTATCGATCTGCGAGTAGTTACGCTGCGCAGAGGAGAGTAGCTTCGATGCGAATCGCGCAAACCAATTCTGTGAGCAAGAACAGCTCCGATCCCGAAATCGGAAGCGTCAACCATAAGGACAAGAGGTTTTGTAGGATCGAAGGGCGTAAGACATGTACTAGATGACCAGGCACGTTCACATTCAGGCGACCAAATGAATGGATCGTTCTTTGGACATAGTCGATGTAACGGTGCTGCAAGAGATGATGCGTGAGGAAAAACGTGTGATAATAATTGAGCTTTCCAAGGACGGATTGCAATTCCTTAACTGTCTTAGGTGCCGGTAGCTCTGATATTGCTCTTAAATGATCCGTACTGGGATGGATGCTGAGACGCCCTGCTAAACCCGCAGGACAGGACAGGTAGTTTAAGCTGTGGAAAGGGGCCAAAATAAGCGGCTGTCAGTTACACTCGAACATACAACTTTTTATTTGATCAAACATTACATGACCCAAGATTAAAAAAAAAAAAAACACAGCTTTAGTTTTGGAACTTAATTAATGGCTGAATGCGCCGTACAATCTCATGCCTTAAGGGCAAGACCACTTTAATTTAAAAACGGCTGGAAGCCAATGACAAAGCTCAACAAAAATCAGAAATTTAAAAGGCAAAGCCGTATCTTAAAACAGCTCCTTAATGAGCCTGAAGGCCAAAAGAATCTGACACTTCAAGAGCAAAAAACCTCAAATTCAAAATCGGCTGAAAGCCCAACACTTACGACTCAATAACGTTAATTTTAAAAGTTCCAAAGGCTTTACGTAAAACAGTTCTTAAATTAGGCTGCTGGCCCAAACCATCTGACGCCTTAAGGGCAAAACAACCTTAGCCTAAAAATCGAATAGAAGCCATACAAGTACAACAACAAGAACAAACAAGAAATGGCAGTACACCCAAGGGCACTCAGAAGTTCTGAGAGGCGGCCTGGAATTCAAACACTAACACTCGCTTAGGTGAGACAGGCAGACGCCCCAACCATTGTCGATCCGACGACAACCAAACCGACAGACAGTCAACGGACCCACCGACAAGCTAAACTCCGCTTTACCTGACCTGCACACAACAGGGAGTTCAATGGAATAACGTAGAAGGTACTGGCACCCACAACCAATTATACATTGAGCTGTCAAACTACACACAATGCTGGACTGCGACAACATCATGAGGAAAATACACTGCCTGAATTTACGGCCAGGACAGGTAACCTGAACGTTAAGGGCCACAAGGCAGACTCCGCTGATGGACTTCAATTCAAATAACCAAGTACATTTAAACTACACTGGAGGGTGGCTAAAATTTGCCAACATGAAAACAAATCTTGTTGCAGGCGGGAATATCCCAACAGCCGACAACGAACTCCAAATGACACAATGTGAACAGTCGTGACTTGCTGGTAGATTAAGTCAAAACTCAACTTTCATATCCAGGATCGGTGAGCCACGAACCTCGTAGCAATGGGAACAGCACCACACACTCCAACACTGCATACAGGCCGCCAGCGGGCCCAGCCAAATCACGTGCCACGGAGATTTCCTCGCTATTCCATGCCAACCGACCAACAGCCCGCACACACCCCAGGCAGAAACTATAAGCGCCAGGCCAAAGATAGTCCAAGGTGAGGATAATGATACACACCGCTGCTGTCACCCGCAGAAAGAGGGCATAACAACATAATTGCCATAACTGCGGGAGACTAAACACAGAATAGCAATCAAGATTTAATCCAACGCATAGCATGAGCCAGCGATGGTCCATTCTCCCCCTCTCCCCTCAAACTTAAGGAGGGGTTGATTTAAGCCCTGAGCCACCTGAACTTAACTAGGCTAAGGTGAACCCAATACTGCTTACCTGAACTGTTCTCCTTGACCAACAGATTTATCGGACCTAAATTACAGATGATAGTGCAAGGCCCCTACGACTTATCTTAGAAGAAAGATTAAGGAAAGGCAAACATATGTTTATAGCATTTATAGACTTACAGAAAGCTTTTGACAATGTTGACTGGAATACTCTCTTTCAAATTCTGAAGGTAGCAGGGGTAAAATACAGGGAGAGAAAGGCTATTCACAATTTGTACAGAAAGCAGATGGCAGTTATAAGAGTCGACGGACATGAAAGGGAAGCAGTGGTTGGGAAGGGACTGAGACAGGGTTGTAGTCTCTCCGATGTTATTCAATCTGTATATTGAGCAAGCAGTAAAGGAAACAAAAGAAAAATTCGGAGTAGGTATTAAAATCCATGGAGAAGATATAAAGATTTGAGAATCGCCGATGACATTGTACTCGTAATTCTGTCAGAGACAGCAAATGACTTGGAAGGGGAGTTGAACGGAATGGATAGCGTCTTGAAGGGAGGGTATAAGATGAACATCAGCAAAAGCAAAACGAGGATAATGGAATGTAGTCGAATTAAGTCGGGTGATGCTGAGGGAATTAGATTAGGAAATGAGACACTTAAAGTAGTAAAGGAGTTTTCTATTTGCGGAGCAAAATGACTCATGATGGTCGAAGTAGAGAGGATATAAAATGTAGACTGGCACTGGCAAGGAAAGCGTTTCTGAAGAAGAGAAATTTGTTAACATCGAGTATAGATTTAAGTGTCAGGAAGTCGTTTCTGAAAGTATTTGTATGGAGTGTAGCCATGTATGGAAGTGAAACATGGACGATAACTAGTTTGGACAAGAAGAGAATAGAAGCTTTCGAAATGTGGTGCTACAGAAGAATGCTGAAGATTAGATGGGTAGATCACATAACTAATGAGGAGGTATTGAATAGAATTGGGGAGAAGAGAAGTTTGTGGCACAACTTGACTAGAAGAAGGGATCGGTTGGTAGGACATCTTATGAGGCATCAAGTGATCACCAATTTAGTACTGGAGGGCAGCGTGGAGGGTAAAGATCGTAGAGGGAGACCAAGAGATGAATACACGAAGCAGATTCAGAAGGACGTAGGCTGCAGTAGGTACTGGGAGATGAAGAAGTTTGCACAGGATAGAGTAGCATGGAGAGCTGCATCAAACCAGTCTCAGGACTGAAGATCACAACAACAACAGTGCAAGGCCCCAGAAAACGAGGAGTAAATTAACTAAGATTCCCGCCACGCACCTGCCTCCCCGGGAAATTGCGGACATAAACTTGATCCCCTGGTCTGCCCTTAAAGGTTCTCGATTACGATTATAACGCTCAGCTTGTTTATTATGGGCTCTGAGCATATTCGGCCTGACCTTGTTCCAGTTTTCCTTGATAATACAAGGACTAATATCGGCTGGAATTAGATCTTGAATTCCCCACAAGTTCGAAAGGGAGGAATTAACCGGATAGGAAGGGATGAAGGTGGCGGGCGTAGCTCGCAAGGCTTCGGGAGAGGCGGTATTAAACGCTAACCCATGGAAGACTGGAGTCCCATTTACTAGGGGTTTTCTGATGATAAATAATCAACGCGGACTTAAGATTTCGGTTAATTATCTCTGCAAAGGCCCCCTAGGGACAATACGGTGTGGTCGTGATATGCCTGACACCATTCTGTAAACAGAAGACCTTGAAAGGAGCCGAAAGAAAAGCTGGAGCACTATCGCTAACAAGCTGCCTGGGTGGGCCAAAAACACTGAAGACGTTAGTTAAATGATAAATAGTGGCGGCAGCGATAATGTTACGGCTCTGGAGGAGCCAAGTGAGTCTGGAGAACCCATCGATGATAACTAATATTTATCGATGGCCCTTCTTACTACGAGGTAACGGTCCTAAATAATTAATATAGGGCTTTTGCATAGAACAGGACTCTCGTTCAGCACTCAACAAACCTTGCTGATGAGCATTCTTGGGTTTGGCTACACTACACAAGCGGCATTGTGATATCATCTCTCTCACATCTCGGTCCATGAGGGCCATGTTAAATGCTTCTTGGTTTTTTCGGAAGTCTCATAAGTACCTAAGAGGCCACCCACCAACGAATCATGAAAATAACGAAAAAGCCGGGTGCAACAAAGCTACAGCCAAACAGATCTTGCGCTGCTTAGCCTCGCCCTACCTCTTACAGAGAATACCACTCTTAACAACTTACTCACCCGACAGCTCTCCTGCCAACACACGTTGCTTGATGGGGTCCAAACAGGGTCCTGATCCTGATGCTGAGCCACATCTCTAACAAGAGGGGAATTTCACCCAACACCATACAATTAAAACTATCTATCTCTACCTGCTGGTTTTTCTCACTAGGTTTAGTTTCGGCGAACATCCCGCTGAGGACATCCGCAAGGATATTTTCAGAGCCCCGCACATGTTTAACTTCAAACTGATATGCTGAAACGCGAACTGCCCATCTGGCTTTACGGTCAGTTTTACGTGACCCAGCCAACACCCAGCTCAATGCCTGATTATCGGTTCCTAATTGCAAAACCCGATGTTCAAGGTAGAGGCGGTATTTCTCTAATGCAAGTAAAACGGCCAAAGCCTCGCACTCGTACACGGAGTACTTGAGTTCGGCATCAGTTAACAGACGAGACGCGTAGGCTAATGGTTGTCTCTGCCCTTCAGACTCCTGTAGGAGAACAGCTGAAATACCAGCCTTAGAAGTGTCAGTTTGAACAACAAACCTTTTATTAAAATCGGGTACCTCAAAAACCTGAGGATTGGCTATCGCTACGTTAATATGCTCAAAGGCCACCTCCTGGGCTTGTCCCCATTCAAAACGCACGCCCTTTCGGTGTAACTGATTTAAGGGTGTTGCCAACTGAGTAAAATTTGGAACGAAACGCCTAAAATACTTTGCCACGCCTATGACTTAGGCAATTCCCTGCTTATCAGTAGGTGGAGGCAAAGCCCGTAAGGCTTTAGTTCGCTCTTGGTCAATGCGAATACTCTGACCCGACACTGTATGACCTAAGAAAGATACTTGCTCCTTGGCTATCTTCATCTTACTAGGCTTAACGGTCAGCCCGGCTCCCTGTAATCTCAAAAGAACTTGCTGAATATGCTCCAAATGATCCTCAAACGAACGACTATAGGTAACCAAATCGCTCAAATAATAATACACACAGACAAACTTCAAGGACATTATCCAACAAACGAGTAAGCACAGACGTTCCAGTTGCTAGTCCAAAAGGAACTCTGTTGAACTCAAACAAGTTCCAATCGGTACAAAATGCGGTAACATGTTTAATTCTTCAGCCAACGGAATCTGATAATAGGCCTGATTCACATCAAGGACCGTAAATCAATTAGCGCCGGCAAACCAAGTAAAAGAATTATGCAGATCAGATAGCGGTACCGATTCAAGGACAACCTTAGCGTTTAAACGGCGGTAGTCAACCACAGGTGTGAAATCACGTCCCTGATCTGGGGGAAGCATAAGCAGATGTAGAAGGCCTAATCACTGCTTGTTGAGCATCTGAGATATCTTAGCCTTGAGTATCTTCACCTTAGGGGGTGAGAGGCGTTATGGGGACTGCCTAACAGCAATATTGTCGGACAGATGGATATGATAATCAAGAACGTTAATAACACCCAGGTTATCACTAAGGAGCTAGGGAAAACAGTGCAACAAATCGCGTAACTGAGAAGCCTGATGGGGCAAGAGATGGACCAAATCAAACTCGTCAGCTACGACCTCAACGGCCAACGCCCCAACAGTTCGATGTACACTACTTTTAGCGCATTCGCAAAGGCTAAACTTCTCTCCAGAAGCGAGTTTAAAGAAAAGGGTGTGTCCGGAATAATTCAAGACCAACCCGGTCTTATTGATAATATCACACTCCGAAATTAGATTAACGGGCAGTTCCTTAACCAAGGCTAAAGACATAGGCCAGGAAAAATTTCGACCGATATAGTCACCCGGACCCAACCATGCAGAGTCAACAACTGACCATTGGCCACCCAACATCTCTGCACCGGTGAAGGGACCGACCGAAGTTTCGTGAGATGCCCAAATTCCAAAAACCACTCGAAGCTCAATAATGAAAAGGAACTACCAGAATCCAAAAGATCACAAGCGGGCTCGCCACCTACCCGAGAATAAACGTAAGGCAAGGGAGGTGATGAGGGAGCGACCGCCCAAGTACGTGAATGTTTGAAAGCTCGAACCCGAGTTCGCGGCCACACCCGGTGTCATCTGTTGGCTCTGGGCGCACGAGACTGAACACAAGAGCGCACCACATGAGCCGTACCGCCGCAGCTGAAACAACGCCGGGGTTCCCGTTTGATAACTTCAGCGAATGTAGATGCTCCTGAATCAGCGCCGACGTCCCGCCCCTGAAGCTCGTGACGTACATGGTTCTCAAGTGGTAATGAGGATGCTGCTACGATCACGTCATGGAGCTCTTCCCAGGTTGAAGGCTGCTTACGGAAGACAAAATGCAAGCATTCCCCTAAGAACGATATAGACTAATTCTTGTTCAGGTAAATCAATTAGAAAAGCCAAAGAGGCTGTCTGAACTCTACCGACATACTGATGTATCTGCTCCTTACCCCACTGCACTTCCCAAATGTAACAACACTCAAGTTGTTTACGAACCCCGGTGGTCAACCTTTGCCTAATTACGAGTTCCCTTATTTGCTGCAAGGAAAACCCTTCCGCCATGGCTCACTAGAGGAAGTTCTGCAACTCGCCTCTAGCTAGCGGGTACAATAACGACAAAATTACTTGGTGCGGAACACGAAAGGCGGCCGCGTGTTGTTCTAGGCGAACCAGTAACTACAATAATTTTTCCACCGGATCAAGTCGCTCCACAACTAATTCAGTAATATCTCGGAAGAAATAGGCCAGAGGATTCGGCAACTTGGCAAACACAGCATCTAACTTGGCAGAGGATGTAACAGTACCACCACCCTGCTGGCTCTCATTCTCTCCCTGACAGCGCAATTCCCTATCTTCAACCTTCCTCCCATCCAACTACAAATACGTAAGCTTAAACTGTAATGCCCTCACCAAAGGTACCAACTCAGTGGTTAATTTTTTGTAATGATCTTTTAAATCTAACGTGCTTAAATCCACTATCCGATTGCTAAAATGCATTAATTGTGCCGCACCCTATTCAGCTGACTGTTACTTGGCTGGGTACCCTCCAAAAGACAAACAGTGTCTTCAAGGCCTTCAATAGCCTCAACCAAAAATTCAGTTGCTGTTCCTGTCTCACCCACTACCGCCGGCGTGACGTCAGCCGGCTGGCACCTTATTGTCAAATCGTGAACAAGATGGTCCTTTCTCAGCAGGGCGATCCCAGGCCACAGTCTGACTGCCATGACTAAAGCACCTGAAACAAGTAACAGCGAAAAAAATGTGGTGCCACAGAACAAGAGCCATACGAGAGTGAATCTGACAGCAACTAGAATAGCAAGCACAAGCGCAGCCACGGTCTGCTACCAGTGAGACGCCCTGCTAAACCCGCAGGACAGGACAAGTAGTTTAAGTTGTGGAAAGGGGCCAAAATAAGCGGATTTCAGTTACACTCGAACATACAACCTTTTATTTGATCAAACATTACAAGAGCGAAGAAAAATTAAAAAAAAGCACACCTTTAGTTTCTGAACTTATTATACAGCTGAACTCGCCGTACAATCTCATGCCTTAAGGGCAAGACCACTTTAATTTAATAACGGCTGAAATCCAATAACTTGAAAGCTCAACCAAAATCAGGAATTTAAAAGGCAAAGCCTTATCTTAAAACAGTTCCTTACCTAGGCTCAAGGCCCAAAGAGTCTCACACTTTAAGAGCACTTAAATTCAAAATCGGCTGAAGGCCCAACACTTGAGACTCAATAACACTAATTTTAAAAATTCCAAAGGCTTTACGTAAAATGCCGGCCGAGGTGGCCGAGCGGTTCTAGGCGCTACAGTCTGGAACCACGTGACCGCTACGGTCTCAGGTTCGAATCCTGCCTCGGGCATGGATGTGTGTGATGTCCTTAGGTTAGTTAGGTTTAAGTAGTTCTAAGTTCTATGGGACTGATGACTTTAGCAGTTAAGTCCCATAGTGCTCAGAGCCATTTGAACCTTTACGTAAAACAGTTCTTAAATCAGACTGAAGGCCCAAACCATCTGACGCCTTAAGGGCAAAACAACCTTAATCTAAAGATCGGATAGAAGACTTACAAGTACAACAACAAGTACAAACAAGAAATGGCAGTACACCCAAGGGCGCTCAGAAGCTCCGAGAGTCGGCCTGGAATTCAAACACTAATGCTCGTTTAGGTGTGACTGGCAGTCAGCCCAGCCATTGTCGATCCGACGACAACCCAACTGACAAACCAACAGTCAGCGGACCCATCGACAAGCTAACCTCCACTCCACCCGACCAGCACACAACAGGGAGTTCAATGGAATAACGTAGAAGGTACTGGCACCCACAACCAATTATACATTGAGCTGTCAAACTATACACTGTGCTGGACAGCGACAAGACGATGAGGAAAATACATTGTCTGAATGTACGTCAATGGCAAGGACAGGTAACCGGAACGTTAACGGCCACAAGGCAGAAGATTCCGCTGACGCACTTCAGTTCAAATGACGTGCAGTTAAACTCCACCGAAGGGTGGCTGAAATTTGCCGACTTGAAAACACACGTTGTTGCTCGCAGAAATAATCCAACAGCCGACAAACGAACTCCAAACGACACATTGTCAACAGTCGCGACTTGCTGATAAATTAAGTCCAATCTCAACTTTCATGTCCAGGATAGGTGAGCCACAAACCTCGTAGCAATGAGAACAGCACCACACACTCCGACACCACATAGAGGCTGCCAGCGGGCCTGGCCAAACTACTCGCTGCGGAGATTTCTTCACTGCTCCACGCCGACCGATCAACTGCCTGCATACATCCCAGCCAGAAACTATAAACAGTCCAAAGATAGTCCAAGGTGCGGATATCGATACACACCGCTGCTGCCACCCGCGGAGAGAGAGGATAGCAGCATCATCACCATAACCGCGGGAGACTAAACACAGAATATTAACCAAGATTTAATCCAACGCATAGCATGAGCCAGCCATGGCTCAGATGCCTTGAGAGTTTATTACGTTTCCCGTATAAGATAACTGTTCATTAAAAAATGGTAACTTGTACTTATTGAGTTTAAGTCCATTACTCACGTAACACTTCAAATAACTGTCTCAAATTATGCAAATTTTCATGCTGCATAGAACCAGAAACTACGATATCATCTAGGTAATTACGCACTGAAGGAATCGACGCACAAAGAGTCTGTAAGTACTGTAGAAATAGTGCTGGTGCAGAAGCACATCCAAACAGAAGCCTCTTAAATTTTGTAGAGATCTAAATGAGGCAGTTCTGCGTGCTCGCGGTCGCCCTACACGATAATGCGCAAATATACCGGTTTCTTTGGCTCTTCAGTGTACAATTGTGTATCCCAAACTGCCCTGTTATTATGAAGAAATGAAAAGAATTTATGATGAGATAAAGGAAACTATTTCGATAATTAAGGTAGACAAAATGTAACTGTCATGGGGGACTGGAATTCGGTAGTTGGAAAAGGCAGAGAAGAAAAAATATTTTATGAGTATGGAATGGGGGAAAGGGATGAGAGAGGAAGCTGCTTGGTACAGTTTTGCACATAAGATAATTTAAACATCGTCACTGGTTTAAGAATCACGAAATTAGGTTGTATACATGGGAGGGACACACGGACACTGGAAGCTTACATACTGATTGCACATTCGTAAGACAGGAATTTCTAAATCATATTTTAAACTGCAGAACGTTCCCAGGGGCAGATAGGACCCTAAATATGTATTAATAGTTACAAACTGCAGATTAAAACTGAGGAAACTACAAAAAGGAAGAAAATTAAGGAGATGGGGCCTGGACACTTGAAAGAAACAGACCTGATTGACAGTCTCAGAAGAAACATTAAACAACGATTTACTGAAATAGGGGAAAACAATGCATTACAGGCTTTGAGAGATGAAACAGTGAAGGCAGCAGAGGATCTAATAGGAAAAAAGACAAAGCCCCCTAGAAATCGTTGAATTTAATTGACGTACGGAGAAGAAAATGCAGCAAATGAAGTAGAGCGAAACGGAATACAGACACAGAAGAAAGTATAATTAAAGAAAAGATACATGCTACCTATAGGAAAATTAGATAAGCCTGCGGAGAAAAGAGAAGCAGCTGTGCGAATATCAAGCCTCAGATTGTAAACAAGTATTAAGTAAAGAAGGGAAAGCTAAGAATTGGAAGGAATATATGTAAGGAGTATATGAGACTAACGAAGTTGTAAAAATCGCTGTAGAAACAGAAGAGGAAGTACATGATGAGTTGCGAGATAGGATACTACGAGAAGAATTTAACAGAACACTGAAAGACTTACGTCGAAACAAGGCCCCAGGGATAGACGATCTTGGGAGAGTCAGGCATGACAAAGTGACTAGAGGCTCTACGATTCATCTTAGAGAGTTGGTTAAAGAAAGGCGAACCATCGTTTATAACATTGAAAGATTTGGACTATGTTGATTGGAATACACTCTTTGAAATTTTAAATTTAAAAAAATGGCTCTGAGCACTATGGGACTTAACAGCTGGGGTCATTAGTCCCCTAGAACTTAGAACTACTTAAACCTAACTAACGTAAGGACATCACACACATCCATGCCCGAGGCAGGATTCGAACCTGCGACCGTAGCAGTCGCGCGGTTCCTGACTGCGCGCCTAGAACCGCGAGACCACCGCGGCCGGCTTTTTAAATTTAGGAAATCTAAAATACGGAGAGCGAAAGTTTATTTACATTTTGCATAGGAACGAGACTGCAGTTGAAAGAGATAAAGGACATAAATGGGAGGCATGTGTTTAGAAGGGAGTGAGACTGTGTTGTACCCTGTACAATGAGCAAGCAGTAAAAGAAATTAAGGACAAATTTGGAGATGTTATTAAAGTTCAGAGGAAAGAAATAAAATGAGATTTGCCTAAGACAATGTAATTCTATCAGAGGCAGCAAAGGACTTGGAAAAACAGTTGAATGAAATGGATAGGGTCGTGAGAAGAGGTTATAGGAAGAACATCAACAAGACAAAGCAAAGGTAGTGGGAAGCAGTTGAATTAAATCGATGCTGAAGAAATTAGGTTAGCAAATAAAGTATTAAAAGTAGCACTTAAGTTTTGTTATTTCGGAACCAAAATAACTGACGATGAGCGAACTACAAGGGATATAAAATGCAGAATGGCTATATAAAAAAAGTACGTTTGTAAAAGAGTAATTTGTTAACAGATAATAGGGATGCAAATGTTAGCCAGCATTTTCTGCATGTTTTTGTCTGAAGTGTAGCCTCGTATAGAAGTGAAACGTGCACAAGCATGTGGCGCTATAGTAGGATGTTGAAGATTGGATAGTTAGATCGAGTAACTAATGAGGAGGTACTGGATCGAAACCAAGAGAGGTGGCGCAGTGGTTAGCACACTGGACTTGCATTCACGAGGTCGACGGTTCAAACCCGCTTCCAGCCATCCTGAGTTAGGTGTTCCGTGATTTCCGTAAATCGCTTAAAGCAAATGCCGGGATGAGCTCCCTTGAAAGGGCAGGGCCGACTTCCTTCCCCATCCTTCCCTGATTCCGATGGGACCGATGACCTCGCTGTTTGGTCCCCTCCCCAGACAACCAACCAACTGGATCGAATTCGGGGGAAAAAGAATCTTACTGCACAATTTGACTGAAAGAATGGATCTGTTGACTGGACTTATCTTGAGACGTGAAGGAACGTTTATTTTGATAATGAAGGGAAGTGCGAGGTGTAAGAATCGTACGGGGGCACCAAGAGATGAATATATCAAGCAGTTTGAAATGGATGTACATAGCAGAATATTTCTCCTACTATATTGCAGATATACTTGGCAGGACTGCAGGCAGTGTACGTGATTGCTGGCAGTGGTGGTCACGAGAATGCACGGTCGGAAGAAAACCAGGCTCCGGACGGCCACGTGGCACTACCGAGACAAGACAGTCGTTTTCGGCGTATAGTGTCGTAACGGCGACCGGAACGTTCGTGGGGTAGTAGTGACGGAAACGCGGCGGGACCCGCGGAGCGACCTGCGAACAACAACACAACGGGAGAGGACGGACACGAACAACGGAGGACGTTACGACACAACAAGAACAGACAACAGAGTAACGAACCAAACAAGACAACCACGTCCACGAGAATAGAAACAGGAATGTCAATACGCTGTCTGAGGCGATATGTCCCGAGACGCACGCGATGTTAGACTGCTGGCCGAGGTTTTTTTTTTTTTTCTTTATTGTATTTCAATTCCCCATTGGTGCGGGCTGGCAGCAGCATATACGCTGCTCTTCAGCCGAAAGACATAGAACAAACAATAGAAGATATTTAAAAAGAACAAAGGAGAGAATATGGTGAACAGAGATATAAAAAAAGGGGAAATATCATGGAAGGCAATAGACAAAAAACGGAGTGACCGTAAAATGGAGATACAAAAACTGTTAAAACTGTTTAAAAGTAGCACACACAAAAAGCCACACACTGCGACAATTAAAAGAACACAAGGCACAGTATGACTGGAGCATAAAAGGTATCGACGGATGGTGTAGCACATAACAAACACTGACGGCGAACCTCAAGGCAGTACACAATTAAAATCACAACTCTTGACGCACAGGAGAAACAGCACTAAACACAACACTGATGGGGCACACTGACGATGATCAAAACAGAGGATCTGCCAGGCGCAAGGAGATGAGGGAGACTGGAACAAGAGAGGGAGGGGAAGAGATGGGGGAGATGAGCGGGGGCGTGCTGAAGAGGGCCAGGTAGGGAGGATAGTGGGAAGGAAAGAGGCAAGTATGCGGTGCAGGGTCTCAGGGGCGGGGGGGGGGGGGGGGGGGAAGGAGGAAAATCGGCTTTGGGAGAAGGAGGGAAGAGGAAAAAAGGGGGCCCTGGGGAGGGGGGGGGGGGGAACAAGGCCAGGTTATAGTTGGAAGGAAGGGTAGATGTCATGGCGAAGTTCGTCATCCAGGAGGGGGAGGCATTGGAAATTGCCCTGATGAAGGAGATGGAGGGTGTGGAGGTGAAGAGAGGGAGGGATACAGTGATAGAGGCGCGGCAACCAGAGGGGAGGGAGGGGTGGAGAGGAAGAAGGAAATCAGAGCGTGGGGGGGATCAAGCCTGCAGACAATGTACAGGATGCAGAGATGTTGGAGGAACAGGAGGAGGTGGGGGAAGGGGATCAGTTCATACAGGAACTGTGTGGGGGAAGGAAGGCGGATATGGAAGGCAAGGTGGAGCGCATGGCGTTCAAGGATTTAGAGGGCCTTGTAAAAGTGGGTGGGGGTGGAGATCCAGGCAACGCTGGCATAACAGAGGATAGGACAGATGAGGGATTTGTAGGTGTGGAGGATGGTAGAAGGATGCAAACCCCATGTCCGGCCAGGCAGGAGTTTCAGAAGGCGGAGACGGGAATGGGCTTTCTGCTGGACTGTATGGAGATGAGGGGTCCAGGTGAGGTGTCGATCGAGGGTGAGGCCAAGGTATTTCAGGGTGGGGGTGAGCTGGATGGGACGACCATAAAGGGTGAGGTAGAAATCATGGAGGCGAAAGGAGCGAGTGGAGCGGCCTATGATGATTGCCTGGGTTTTGGAGAGGTTGAGACGGAGGAACCACTGGTTACACCAAGTGGTGAACTGGTTAAGAAGGGTTTGGAGGGTACGTTGAGACCGTTGAAGGGTAGGATAGAGAGCCAGGAAGGCGGTGTCATCAGCATACTGGAGAAGGTGGACTGGTGGGGGTGGCTTAGGCATATCAGCTGTGTACAAGAGATAAAGGAGAGGGGAGAGGACAGAACCCTGGGGGACGCCAGCCGTGGGATAAAAGATACGGGAGTTGGTGTTGTGGAGGGTGACATAGGAAGGACGGTGCGAGAGGAAGGAAGCGACCAGATGGACAAAATTGATAGGCAGGGCGTAGGTTTGGAGTTTAAAGAGGAGACCGGGATGCCATACACGGTCATAGGCATTTTGGAGGTCAAGGGAAACAAAAATGGCGGAGCGACGGGAGTTGAGCTGAAGGGACAGAAGGTGAACAAGGTTGAGGAGTTGGTCTTCAGCAGAGTGCTGCCCGAGTGCGAGGAAGGCGCTTAAGTATGCTATTGGGGGCGCCGCTATTGGCCGCTGGGACCACGTGTTCCACTATGGCGCCCTCACACTAAAAGCGGGTCAGGGGGCGCGCGCCGCCACAGCTTACAGTGCGATTGTGCAGAAACTTCTATGGGTCTTCGACGTCCATGACGTCTGGCGCGGATTCAAATTCCGCGGCGTGCGGTACCAGACATAGCTCTGGCGCATTGTATTGCATCTGCAGCAGCAATTTGAGCAGCATTTGGCGCTAGAGTGGCACAACGAACTGTTACACACCTATTATTTAAAGAACATCTCTGAGCCAGTGACCTGTAGCTATCGTTTCATTGACCCCCAAACCTCCGCCATTTGCGACTTCAGTGGTGTCACGCGAGAGCCCATTGAAGGGCGGGGTGGAAGTCTGTGTGTTTTCTGATGGAAGCTCGTTCTGCGCGGTGCCAGTGACGGCCGTCGTTTTGGGTTAGAAGGAAACCACTTAAGGGCCTGCACCCAACCAGTCTGTGGCTAAGCACACTGAACCTACATCTGGAGCTATGGGTGGGAGCGTATACCGCATGGAAGCATGAACAATCTCGAAGAGTTCCTACGCATGCTAACTGGAATCACTCAATAAAGTCCACTGGACCTGACGGGATACCAATTCGATTCTACACAGAGTACGCAAAAGAACTTGCCCCCCTTCTAACAGCCGTGTACCGCAAGTCTCTAGAGGAACGGAGGGTTCCAAATGATTGGAAAAGAGCACAGATAGTCCCAGTCTCCAAGAAGGGTCGTCGAGCAGATGCGCAAAACTATAGACCTATATCTCTTACGTCGATCTCTTGTAGAATTTTAGAACATGTTTTTTGCTCGCGTATCATGTCATTTCTGGAAACCCAGAATCTACTATGTAGGAATCAACATGGATTCCGGAAACAGCGATCGTGTGAGACCCAACTCGCCTTATTTGTTCATGAGACCCAGAAAATATTAGATACAGGCTCCCAGGTAGATGCTATTTTTCTTGACTTCCGGAAGGCGTTCGATACAGTTCCGCACTGTCGCCTGATAAACAGAGTAAGAGCCTACGGAATATCAGACCAGCTGTGTGGCTGGATTGAAGAGTTTTTAGCAAACAGAACACAGCATGTTGTTATCAATGGAGAGACGTCTACAGACGTTAAAGTAACCTCTGGCGTGCCACAGGGGAGTGTTATGGGACCATTGCTTTTCACAATATATATAAATGACTTAGTAGATAGTGTCGGAAGTTCCATGCGGCTTTTCGCGGATGATGCTGTAGTATACAGAGAAGTTGCAGCATTAGAAAATTGTAGCGAAATGCAGGAAGATCTGCAGCGGATAGGCACTTGGTGCAGGGAGTGGCAACTGACCGTTAACATAGACAAATGTAATGTATTGCGAATACATAGAAAGAAGGATCCTTCATTGTATGATTATATGATAGCGGAACAAACACTGGTAGCAGTTACTTCTGTAAAATATCTGGGAGTATGCGTGCGGAACGATTTGAAGTGGAATGATCATATAAAATTAATTGTTGGTAAGGCGGGTACCAGGTTGAGATTCATTGGGAGAGTGCTTAGAAAATGTAGTCCATCAACAAAGGAGGTGGCTTACAAAACACTCGTTCGACCTATACTTGAGTATTGCTCATCAGTGTGGGATCCGTACCAGATCGGTCTGATGGAGGAGATAGAGAAGATCCAAAGAAGAGCGGCGCGTTTCGTCACAGGGTTATTTGGTAACCGTGATAGCGTTACGGAGATGTTTAATAAACTCAAGTGGCAGACTCTGCAAGAGAGGCGCTCTGCATCGCGGTGTAGCTTGCTCGCCAGGTTTCGAGAGGGTGCGTTTCTGGATGAGGTATCGAATATATTGCTTCCCCCTACTTATCTCCCGAGGAGATCACGAATGTAAGATTAGAGAGATTAGAGCGCGCACGGAGGCTTTCAGACAGTCGTTCTTCCCGCGAACCATACGCGACTGGAACAGGAAAGGGAGGTAATGACAGCGGCACGTAAAGTGCCCTCCGCCACACACCGTTGGGTGGCTTGCGGAGTATCAATGTAGATGTAGATGTAGACTGCAAAATTGTACGTAACGTTGGTGATTGGACCTGATGCGCTGCCATTCATGAACAGCATTCCAGGGAGTGTTTTCCAACAGACTGCGAGAAAAAAAAAAGTGCTGTGCTGGGAAAATGTGAGGTTTTCTTTTCTTTCTCGCAGTCAATTTTAACCACGATAGCGGGGCATGGTTTACATTAGACACATTGTATTTTCCATGTATATTCCTTCTTCTCATATACAATTTCAAACAAAAGATGTATACACTGGCCGGCTGCCGCTCAACCACCTTCCTGCTTGTGGCATACTTCTTCTATCCCCAGAATTTTAACTACAAACGTTCGCTGAAGTGCGCTATATACATGCCTATTCAAAATGAAGGAACAGAATTAAAACATTCATTGCTTCCAAACTACAACAGATAGAAACAGTTCTGAAGTTATAACGTTCCTGGAAAGAGTAAGTTCGAATTATTATGCATTCAGTGTGAGCACCACGACAAATATGAAAACGGTGACTCATTTCTCGCACACACTAAGAAGCTGGTCTCTCATTATCGAATTCACAGCTTTAGTAATGCGATGTCACAGACTTTCAAGAGTGTCAGGCATAGTGTGGATAAAAACGTGGTCTTTCACGTAACCCAACAGACGAAAATCACACGGTGTGATGTCTGGAGACCCGGTAGGCCACCGGCGATGAAATTCGTCTTCTGCTTCTCCTCTTCCATTCCAGAGTCCTGGAATGGTGCCATTGAGGTAACGTCGGACGTGCTTAAAAAAAAGAGGAGGAGTAGAACGTGAACTTCACCACCTCTCAGGTCTCCACACCTCACATTTTATCTGTGGGGTTATGTAAGACTCCTCGATTTTATCACCACTATTCCTGACACTCTTGAAAGTCTGCGACATCGCGTTGTTGAAGATCTGAATTCGAAAACGAGAGACCGGCTGTTTTCTGTGTGGCAGGAAATGAGTCACCGTTTTGGTATATGTCGTGCAACACGTGGTGCTCACACTGAATCGATACAAATTTGAATTTTTCCCTTTCCAGGAACGTAAGAATTGTGTTTCTGTGGCTCGTAGTTTGGAAGCAACAAATACTTGCAATCAGTCCCTTCTTTCTGAATAGCCCTGTATTTATAAGCTGACAATAATGATGTTCAATAGCTCTAATGCAGTTACTTTCCGCTATGAGTCTTTAAAAGGAATCTCTATCACCTGAGCTGCGTCTTCAGTTGACGTGGTACCAGCCGTGACATTAAATGAAATTACTGTACAGCCCTGCGGATCATTTCATTCAAAATTACCTATATTGCTGAATATACCAATTGAGTTAATCGGGAAGTTTGTATTTCAAATACATTTCTACTAACTAGGACAATATTTCATACTAAAGTTAGTGTCGACTGTTAATCACACATTCGGATAACTCGAAAATGTTTATGGACCTATGTTTATTGAAACGTTCTTGGTATCATTATAGTCCGTTTACATTTATGTCATTTTTTTCGTTAGTTCACATGCGGAGAGTGCTGGCTTGCTAAATAACTATTACACAGCTCCCAGTTTCAGAAGGGAATGAAATCATGACATACACATTTCACGTTACGACTAGTTCTAACATTGTCACGGAGCAGCGTAGCATGCTTAAGTTGACTTTTCAGAGTAGTTTTCCAGTTTTCTTTCTCACACCAGCGTCCTTTCGTTTCTTGCAGCTGTCCATATCGCTGGGTTCCATGACAACGGGTCCTGTCTTGGGCGTCTTCAGCGCTGGCATGTTCCTGCCGTGGGTGAACACAGTCGTGAGTATTTTAACGCATAATGGTTTCACGTGACCCACAGAGTAAGTTGCAAATATATTTTTCATAAATAAAAGTACTCCGGGTGTGTTTATTTCAGTTTCCCAAGTGTTTATTTACGACACGTATTTTCGAGCGAAAGCTCCTTTGTCAGTATTCCAAGATTGAAACAACGTTTTTCATTGTTGCTTGGCGACGTAGAAACAGCTGCGGGAGGTTACTTGTTATATCAAGGGAAAACATATGAGCACTAGTAAAAATAATAGAGTACCGCATAATAATATACTTTCATACTGCGAGAACCTGCTTCCCCGATCGTTAGAACTCAAATTAGTCTAACCTTTTTGTTTTCATTACACAAATAAATAGTCATCAAACTTATGTACGAAAACATTGAGAAAAAACATTTTAAACACCCCGGTTTACTTGTTCTGTGATCACGATCGTGTTGGGTACACATATTTGATTTCGTTAATATATTCCTGGTCGGACGAACCTTCACCTCAGCTTAGAGGATGTGCGTCATTCACAGTCGGTTTCTTTTTTTTTTAACACTGATAGCATATTCTCTGATACGTATTTATTTTCACATAGGACGACAGTCATTCACAGATTAATGTAATAGGTAATAGCCACTGTCATTTCAGTTTAAGTAGTGTAGCTGATACCGTGTTGACTACTCAGGCACACATACGTGTTACTGATGCAAAAGGCAGCTCACTAGGCACTGCTACTATACAGCATATTTTTACATAACAAAAAAAGAAAGAAACAAGAAAGAGAGAGGAGGGAGAGATACTTGGCAAGAGATAAACAGCTATAAAAATTAAAGAATGAAAAGAAAAGAAAGAGAAAGGAAACTATCTTAACATAATCAACAAATAAGGAAACTTTTATACATACAATATCCATGGACTCAAGAAATGTTATTGTATATCTCTCAAAGTATGATATTAATGAGTGCTGTGAAATTAAGTTTTAAATTTCTAATGATGATATATATATATATATATATATATATATATATATATATATATATTGCTGGTTGTTGTACATTATACTGACATAAATCATCATTAGAAATTTAAAACTATCACAGAACAAGTAAACCGGGGTGTTTAAAATGTTTTTTCTCAATGTTTTCGTACATAAGTTTGATGACTATATATATATATATATATATATATATATATATATATATATATATATAAAGGAACAGACTGATGAAATAATGTAACTTACAGAATTGAAACAATATGTACGAATAATAGTACAAAACTGACTAACAAAATCAATAGACAGGATGAAACCCTTATAACTCTGTTACTAATAAGCATTAACAAACAAAGTGTTAACAGACAGGTTTTTAAAATGTCGTTCTCAACCTGGAAATAATGGCAAAACATGTAGCCTAATCTGATAAGTCAATTGAATGCCGCTGTAACAATTTAATTAATATAAAAGTACTTGCAAAACAGATCTAAAAAGTGAATGAAATATTCATAAAACTAGCGTGCATGTGGGAAATATGCAGAAAATGAATAAATCAGCACACAAAAAATTCTTTACATTAGAAGTATACTACATCAGAACAAAAATACAAGACTATTCGTGCAATTGCTTACTGCAACTAAGCAACTATAAAGACATACTTCATTTCAAGTCTGTGTACGTGAAGCAGTGGCACATTAATAAACAATTTTTAGTGAGAAGGCCATCTTTTCTGACTATGCAACCTATATGTTGATGTGAATAACATACACAAAATTCGTGTTGGTTTTATGGTACAGTTTAATAATCTATATGCACTGTAATCCATGATATTTGCCTGAAATAATGCACCTCAATTCAAAGCAATTAGGATGCACAATCATTTTGATGCTGAAGTTAACAACGTGGTAGTGATTAAATTTCTTACTTTCTTCCTTGAAATTTCAAATGAGATTTGAAAAGAACCCACTCCTTCAATTTATATATTAAAGAATTCATTAATTTATCATGTACCTGCTTGAGGTAATTAGTTTCTTTATTCATGAGGTTTAATAACTGTTCCAGCATTTTTTGTCACGTGAGATTCCAGTCTTTTGTGAGTGCATCACATATTGTTCAGATATGTGTTTGAACGGAACCTTACATGTGGCGTACCGATGGTGCCATGACAAATTATCTATCATTGGGTTGGAGTCTTTAAGTCTTACATACCAGTTCTTGTGGCTCATAAACAATCTTCCAAGTTCGCACATAATGCGTGGTACTGGGCTTAAAGCTGAACTATAAGTGGATATTAAAATTTGCTTTGGGCTACAATTCTCTCTGAAACACTTTCATAATTTTTACCTAAACTTTGTGCCATTATCGCTAAGAATGCATTCTGGTTTTATGAAATTCAGAAAAAATCTAACTTTGTAAGCGTCATGCAGCAATTAGAATAAATATCAGAAAAGAACGTATCTTTGAAAAAGTTACAGTACTACCATTATGTGCATTAAACTGCTTTTAAATCTCGTCACTGATTCACGCACACCGACTGAAACATCGTACTAGGTTTGTCATGTACTATACCAGATATATATCCTTTATGGTGCTCTTCTGAAACTTTCGTCTTCTGACACAAATCACAAAATTTTAGCGTTTCACCAGCTCTTTTCTTCGTGTTACTAAATATCTAATATTTTAGCAATTCCCTGAAGGGTTTACTTGGTCGAAAGTATGTGTCCGTTTTGTGAACGTATTTCATACGATGATAATTGGTATAAAATACTCATTTATTTAGGTAATATTCCTTAATCTGTACTGCAGTAGAGTTGGATTCAAGAGGTTCAGTCTACAACTTTTTTTTACTTTCTTCAATATTTAGTCTGCATCCTTGTATTGCCAAAACGATATGCAGTAATTTCTTGATAAACCTGTTTCCTGCCGCTGGTAATAACTGTTCCAGCATTTTTTGTCACGTGAGATTCCAGTCTTTTGTGAGTGCGTCACATATTGTTCAGATATGTGTTTGAACGGAACCTTACATGTGGCGTACCGATGGTGCCATGACAAACTATCAATCATTGGGTTGGAGTCTTTAAGTCTTACATACCAGTTCTGTGGTTCAGAAACAATCTTCCAAGTTCGCACATAATGCGTGGTACTGGGCTTGAAGCTGAACTATAAGTGGATATTAAAATTTGCTTTGGGCTACAATTCTCTCTGAAACACTTTCATAATTTTTACCTAAACTTTGTGCCATTATTGCTAAGAATGCATTCTGGTTTTATGAAATTCAGAAAAAATCTAACTTTGTAAGCGTTATGCAGCAATTAGAATAAATATCAGAAAAGAACGTATCTTTGAAAAAGTTACAGTACTACCATTATGTGCATTAAACTGCTTTTAAATCTCGTCACTGTTTCACGCACATCGACTGAAACATCATACTAGGTTTGTCATATACTATACCAGATATATATCCTTTATGGTGCTCTTCTGAAACTTTCGTCTTCTGACACAAATCACAAAATTTTAGTGTTTCACCAGCTCTTTTCTTCGTGTTACTAAATATCTAATATTTTAGCAATTCCCTGAAGGGTTTACATGGTCGAAAATATGTGTACGTTTAGTGAACGTATTTCATAAGATGATAATTGGTATAAAATATGCATTTATTTAGGTAATATTCCTTAATCTGTACTGCAGTAGAGTTGGATTCAAGAGGATCAGTCTACAACATTTTTTACTTACTTCAATATTTAGTCTACATCCTTGTATTGCCAAAACGATATGCAGTAATTTCTTGATAAACTTGTTTCCTGCCATGGTCTTTAGGAAGTTACCAATATGACTGCCAGATTTTTATTGTCAGCTACGTGGAAGTGATTACAACCGTTGCAGTCTGACTGCTCAATTATTCCTCTTTACAGCATTTTTTAATTTAGTGATCCACAAGTTCACATTTTAATAATGAAATAGGATAAAGTTTGCTTATGGGTAGCCTATGATTCTTGACAAGTAACTGGCATTTACAGCCTTTCAATTAACCTTGCTGAGTTCGAATTCCCTGCTTTCAATGGAAAACTTCAAAAATATCTTCTCACATATGGCATTACTTTTATTTCCAACTGCACTAATAATTCTCACATTATTTTCTGAAACACTGGAAAGCTCGATACGCTGAACAGTTGGTGATATAATTACTGCAAAACTGTGATAAATTGAGAACCAAGTCCACAATAAATTCTAAATTGAATCGACAGATTTGAACTGGTATAATAGACATTAAGACATTGACCAGAATTATTTTTACTTTTTCTCTCATGCTATGGTCATGGCGTATGAGATAGCAATGATAACAAATTCTGACCCATTGTGTTTCTCCTTTGTTTCAAACTGCTTCATATTCGAAACTAATCTCGGTTTTCCAGGTAACGATGCAATTGCACCCATTGCACACGATTCGTTCTGTCTGATGAACTACCACATCTTCGTTCGCTATACTATGGCCGACAATTTTCTTTGAATTGTTGACATTCTTCATCCACATACTGGTTATCTACCTACTTACGATTATCATTCACTAATAAGTTCTAATTATGTTGTTCATTACATGTTCTATGATTGACATTATTTTAAGGTTGATTCTGTTCCTTGTCCGAATTTTGACTGCATCCATTATTACGGTGTCCTCCTTGCACTTGGAGTTCATCGTTAACAACTTCAATGCGATCTATTGCCAACAATACTTGTAGAAAATCACGGTGCGGCAAAACAGCAAATCTTTCGCACACAGAGAAACTCACTTTTATGTTAAGAACTGAATGATACATTGATCCCTTACCAGCGCGTTCATACAGGGTGAATGACTATTCCCATCAAAAATAACTCGGAAAGTACGATAGGAGCTGAAAAGCTTGCGGGACAAAAGTTGCTTGGAACAACGAGGACCATAACATGATGTTCGTTTTTTGTTGCTAGCTGGGGTCGCCTTTGGAGATATGAAGGTCAACTTCGTTTTTTGAAGTGGGATGCTATAGTTTGGTAATTATTTTTTAATAGCGGCTATCGAGGCGAATCCAATGATGTGTAACAGTAACGTCTCTGAAGGTCAACGAAGGTCACAAAGGTGGCATGAACGCCCATTTCTAGAAGGTGTTCGAAGTGGTGACCATTGTTATCAATACAGTGCTGCAATCTTCTTGTCATGGATTGGGTGGTATTTCTTAGCAACTCGGCACTTATCGAAACACAAGCTCTGACAATTCTCTCTCGCATATCTTCAGGTGCAGTTGGAACGTCTTCTTAAACAATGTCTTTCACGGATCTCCGCAAGAAAAAATCCAGAGGCGTCAAGTCTGGCGAACGAGCCGGCCACGACACACCTCCACCGCGTCCAATCCAACGATTTAGGAATTGTCTCTGCAACGCTTTTCTAGCCATCAGCGAAAAATGTTCGGGACACCCATCTTGTTCATACCATATTCTGTTCCTTGTTCCTAAAGGTATTTCCTATAATAACCGACATAATTTTTCTAGGAGGAAAGTAGTGTAATTCCTACCATTAAGATTTCCTTCGATGAAATAGGGGCCTATAAGTCTGTCCTCCAGAATGTCACATTATACATTCACCGACCACAGTTCCCGGTGTGCAACTAGCCGCAGCCAACATGGATTTTCAATTCTCCATTAATGCATGTAATTCAAATTAACATTTCCCTGGTTAGTGAATGCAGTCTCGTCAGTAAATAAAATCAAATTAAGAAATGTCTCATCCCTCCGAATCTGAAGTTGAGCCCCTCGTATAATTCAATGCGACGCATACAGTCTGTACCAGTTAATTCTTGGCGGAGACTGATATGGTAAGGATTATATTTATGGTGACGCAGGACACGAACAACACTACTCTGCATCACACCAGACTCCATTGCGATTTCAAGCAAACTAACACAAGCATCTCGAACCACACTGGGAAAAGTAGCAATATCCAATTCCTCGTTAGTAGCTTTCCTTTGCCGGATATTTTTGCGATGCGTTAAAGATCCAGTTGTTCTTAATTTATCTTACACATATTTAAATGTACGACGTGTAGGGTGAGTAAGTTGAGGATATATTTCAGCGTATAAGTCTCTGGCTCTCACTGAGTTTCGTTGGCATTCTCCGTAAATGAAAAGCATATCGACTTGTTCTTCGCAGGAATACATCATTCATATTCACGTTATTCGACAATACTAGTCTTGCCGTTACTATTTATGTTGTATTATGAAACCGGCGAATGGCGTTTACATGTCAGTGGCACGCTAGATGGATACGCCGTATTCGGCGAATATTTATTATTTGCACTATATACGAGAGAGAACTGTCAGAGCGTATGCTTCGATAAGTGCCGATGTGATAAGGAATACCATTCAATCCATGATAAGATTTCATCACTGAACTGACACCAATAGTCATTACTTTGAACCTTCTGTAAATGGACGTTCATGCCACCTTTTTGACCTCCGTGGACCTTCAGAGTCCTTACTGTTACACGTCATTGGATTCGTCCCGATAGCCGCTGTCAGAAAATAAGTACCAAACTATAGCATGCCATTAAAAAAAAAAGACTAAGTTGACCTTCATATCTCTAAAGCGACCCCACCTAGCAACAAAAAACCAACGTCATATTATGGCACCCGTTGCCCCATGCAACATTTGTCCCACAAACTTTTCAGCTACTGTCATACTTCCGGAGTTATTCTAGGTGGCAGTAGTTAGTGACTGACTCAGTGTATGCGTTTTTATCCCCGTGTTCCTAAAAAAAGCTACTCATCGTGTCTTTATTTCTATAATACATAGGGGGTGACATTAAGTCAATTCCAGTTATCTGCTGGAAGCTTTCAGACCAATACATACACAAGAGTGCCTTCTTAAGTTCTTGAATAGTACTACACGTTTGGAGGCTTTACTTCCCCATACACGAGTTGTGATGAAACAGTAATGAAAATTTTTCATTTTCTTAAAGTATCTATATTTGTGCATCAACATCAGTATCGTGCTACACTTCAGCCGGCGTGTTTTCCAATCTTGGAATTACTTCTGGAACTTACTTTTCGTTACGGTGTTCAGCTCCTTCAGCGATTGTGTTTTTATCTCTTCAGTGATGGCCTCGAGAATAGTATGTAGTCACAGGGAGCCCAATTTCGGAGAACAGGATGCCTGAGGCAACATAACGGTATTGGGTTTTTGCCACAAAATCGCAAATAGGTATTGAGCTGTGAGCGGGAGCTTTATCGTGATGCGATTTGCACGAGTGGTTTAGCGACAATTATGGTTGTTTTCTTCGTATTGTTTCATGCAAAACGATACATAGCTCCCGGGTCGTATTCGATATTGACCGTACGACGTAAGGCAGGAACTCGTGATACACTATTCCATTGTAGTCAGATAAAACTGTGAGAAGAATCTCCACATGTGTTCGAACTTAGAGAATTTTTTCACTCGTGGCTCTTCATGCTGTTTCCATTGGGACGATTGTCCATTGGTTTTGAAGTCATACCCGTATACCCATTTGTCGTCTCCTGTTATAACGTCTATAATTTCTGAGTCGTTGTCGACTTTATTCACCAATTTTTTGGACGATGTCTACGCGACGTAGTTTTTGGTCGAAATTCAGCAGTTACGGAACAAATTTTGCTGCTACACGTTTCATGCCAAGAACATGCGAATTATCGCTTGGCATGAGCCACAGGATACGCGGACATCATCATTAACCTCTGTGATGGTGATTAGGCGATTTTACAGAATCACTTTCTTTACTTCATTCACATTGTTGTCAGCAATTGAAGTGCTTGGCGTCTTGGGCGGTCTTCGTCTTCAACTTCTTGTCGACCCTCTTTGAAACGTTTATATCATCGTAAAGTCTTGTATTACTGATAGTAGATTCACCAAAAGCCAGAGCAAACATTTCGAATGCAGTGCTGGACCATATTCCATTTTTTAAGCAAAATTTAATTCAAATTCTTTGACTCATCGTTTTCAAATGTAAGAGCTCTCCGAGCACTCTAAAACACGTATAAACTTTTTGATTGTCAACAATAAACTAAATACTCAAAGCAGCTGAAAAAGCAGACACATATCAGTGATATGTGTACCAACAAGATAAAAAAAAATTGAAACTCGAATGTGTAAAACCCGCGAAATACAAAGATTCGCGTTACTTTTTGATCACACTTCGTATGTGCTCCATCTTCCAAATAAATTACGCACATTTTGATTTTTTGTCATTCAGCATACGCGGTTGGGAAAGCATTACGAAATTTTTCCGTGAAAGCAGTTTGATGTCTTCCATTTCCTGGGTCGAATTGAAAGTTTTGTAGACTGAAATAACTGTTAACTCCCAGGTGTAATGCCATTACCGGTACTATAAAATGATGACTTATTTGTTCCAGAAATACACTCCTGGAAATGGAAAAAAGAACACATTGACACCGGTGTGTCAGACCCACCATACATGCTCCGGACACTGCGAGAGGGCTGTACAAGCAATGATCACACGCACGGCACAGCGGACACACCAGGAACCGCGGTGTTGGCCGTCGAATGGCGCTAGCTGCGCAGCATTTGTGCACCGCCGCCGTCAGTGTCAGCCAGTTTGCCGTGGCATACGGAGCTCCATCGCAGTCTTTAACACTGGTAGCATGCCGCGACAGCGTGGACGTGAACTGTATGTGCAGTTGACGGACTTTGAGCGAGGGCGTATAGTGGGCATGCGGGAGCCCGGGTGGACGTACCGCCGAATTGCTCAACACGTGGAGCGTGACGTCTCCACAGTACATCGATGTTGTCGCCAGTGGTTGGCGGAAGGTGCACGTGCCCGTCGACCTGGGACCGGACCGCAGCGACGCACGGATGCACGCCAAGACCGTAGGATCCTACGCAATGCCGTAGGGGACCGCACCGCCACTTCCCAGCAAATTAGGGACACTGTTGCTCCTGGGGTATCGGCGAGGACCATTCGCAACCGTCTCCATGAAGCTGGGCTACGGTCCCGCACACCGTTAGGCCGTCTTCCGCTCACGCCCCAACATCGTGCAGCCCGCCTCCAGTGGTGTCGCGACAGGCGTGAATGGAGGGACGAATGGAGACGTGTCGTCTTCAGCGATGAGAGTCGTTTCTGCCTTGGTGCCAATGATGGTCGTATGCGTGTTTGGCGCCGTGCAGGTGAGCGCCACAATCAGGACTGCATACGACCGAGGCACACAGGGCCAACACCCGGCATCATGGTGTGGGGAGCGATCTCCTACACTGGCCGTACACCACTGGTGATCGTCGAGGGGACGCTGAATAGTGCACGGTACATCCAAACCGTCATCGAACCCATCGTTCTACCATTCCTAGACCGGCAAGGGAACTTGCTGTTCCAACAGGACAATGCACGTCCGCATGTATCCCGTGCCACCCAACGTGCTCTAGAAGGTGTAAGTCAACTACCCTGGCCAGCAAGATCTCCGGATCTGTCCCCCATTGAGCATGTTTGGGACTGGATGAAGCGTCGTCTCACGCGGTCTGCACGTCCAGCACGATCGCTGGTCCAACTGAGGCGCCAGGTGGAAATGGCATGACAAGCCGTTCCACAGGACTACATCCAGCATCTCTACGATCGTCTCCATGGGAGAATAGCAGCCTGCATTGCTGCGAAAGGTGGATATACACTGTACTAGTGCCGACACTGTGCATGCTCTGTTGCCTGTGTCTATGTGCTTGTGGTTCTGTCAGCGTGATCATGTGATGTATCTGACCCCAGGAATGTGTCAATAAAGTTTCCCCTTCCTGGGACAATGAATTCACGGTGTTCTTATTTCAATTTCCAGGAGTGTATGTAAAATTGTTCTTTTAATGCTTCACACCAGAACGCTTCCACAGTATTGTCGTGGTTGACGACAGTACCATTAATGCTGTTAGGTTTAGTTTCGAGAGCTTCTTTCTGAAGGCCCTTCAGCAATTTACAAATTTCGTTTTCTACTACTGAACAGACGTGTTTCATATTAGCTCCCTCAGTGTTTTCTTAAGTCATGTGATTAACTGTTTCGTTAGCTCACTGCTTAGACATTCTCTATGTTCAGGTAATTCCGTATCTACGGTCACAATTTCAGTTTCAGCATTTTCGCATAGCAAATTTTATTCCAATTTCATTTCATCATATCTTCGCGTTAATAACTCAGTAAAGTCACACAGCATATGTTTTATTTCTTTGTTTTTCTAGCATCCACATTTCAAATATTAGTATTCATCTCCTGAGTGTACAGTTCACTCCCTTTAACAATAAGCCACAATGCGAGTTATTCACTGCCTGTTCTTGAACATATGTATTCTGCATAGTTAACATTGGTACATTTGAATAAAACTGCACATCTTCATTAGTTTCAGTATTTCCTGTTTTGTTCAATTCTCTTCCACTGAATTATTCGGTAATACATACTGTAAAACTTCAAATTTATCGATAATATTAGCTATGCTAATTATTTTTATAGTCTGAGTTCTACTGTTGCGCAACTAAAAGTGGCAACAGCCACTACGAAAGTTCGCTGTCTGTACATTTCACAAAATTCTGTTCATTACAGATACTGACGAATTTTGGAGGAGAAAAGTATTTGCTCTGTAAACTCATTGTTTTCCTTTTTCTGCTAGAGTATATTTGATAGATCTAAAGATGGCATGGTGTTCCAAGTCCTTTGTCCCATGCGTCAGAGTATTGTGATCAGCTTACTTCCTTATTATCCTGTCCTCACAGTGGCAGTAAATAAACACATTTAATTTAGTTGAAGTATTCCAAGTTGGAAGGAACCTAGTCCTCAGATTGAATGATAGGCATCAAACAGTTTCAATCAGGAATCAGGTATCGTTACCAGTGATAGTGTGTTCTCTAAAGCAGTATATATTTTCACGTAGAGCAAAAGAATCTGGAATAGTCCCCAATTCCGATCTCCAGGTGGGGTTGTAAAGTGTCAGGCAAATCCAACACCTTCCATGAAAACCCTGACATGGTAAGCAAATCCAGTAGTATGTCACATAGCTCCGAATAAATCGTGACATTTAATTAACCAAAGTAATACGAGTAACGAGTGACCAAACGGAATACCACAGACTAACACAAGAATGCCTAAATGCATGTCATACCTTCCCACCGTGAGACAGACGCAGTTCCGAGGGGAGAAACGAGAACAGAAGCCGAGAGCAGAACCGTGTTAAGCTGGAAGGCCCTACGATAAGGGACGGACGGACACCCACGTCGCCAGCTAACCGCTAGGACCACACCACCTGCAAGTTTTAGCGTGCGACTTTTTCGCGTCTCTGTTGCGTTGCAAACTTTAAAAACATTGCCCCACTACGGAAAGTATAACGTTTCTCCGGAGCTTAAGGTTAACATTGAGACCCTGATTGGTCAGATGAAAACACAGCCATATAGTTTTTTTAAACCAACTTCTGTAAATTGTAGTAAGAAGAAGTTAGGAGAAGTTGCTTCTGAGGCGGCGAGGTGAGCGGAGCTGTGCTGCCCGTCGCCCCCTGACGAACACCAACAAGGTAATGATGCACGCGATGCCACATAACAGCGCATAAAGCTTCACTCAGAACTGCAGAAGTCTCATCTGTTACACCTCCTTTTTGCATAATACTAATGTCGATCGTCAATTAAAGCTCATGGTGTTCACATTTGCCACTTGAAGTAAAAATCTGAAACGCGATGATTTTTCTGCTATATAGTTATTGAGAAGCCACATCAGCCACTGTAATTTACGACGAGTTAGATAAGTAATTAAAGATAATTGAGGGTCACTGTAGACCATTTTGATAGTTTTATCTCTTGTGAAACTTAATTTAAACCTAGATTATAGATGTGATATGGCATAGGTCATCCTTCGATCCATTGTAGAACTTGGAAACCCACTCAGGGAATATTCGTTTACATTTTTGTTGAACGCAGTTGTTTTTTATCATCCTGTATTAAAACATTTCCTTTTATCAATAGTGCAATTTACAAACAATATTTTTGTGAGTAGAATAAAATTTCCAATGGTAAACTTAACCGCTTTTTCGACGTTATTTTACCAGCTAACTAAAAATAGGAAATCCTTGAACCCCTTCCACTAAATTTAGTTAGTATTAAGATTCTTTTACAGGGAAGGCAGTGGAGTTCACACTGAAATCATTAAGTATTTGGTTATATCATCGCTAGTCTCACTGAACTCTTCTGAATTCTACATGTAATGTGTCGTCTGGCGTCTCCTTACCAGCAACAGGTCCCAGGTTCAAACTAGTCAATTCCCTAAAAAACACGCTCAGAGCGTCGTTGCGCGAAAGTGGCAGGGAGACACGATTCAGAACAACAGAAACCACGCAGAATGTTAGAGGGTTTGCCAAAGGGGAGGTGACCATGAGAAAAAGATTCAATAACCAACGGAAGGACATAGTTCTACTAGTCGGGGCGTGGAATGTCAGAAACTTGAACGTCGTGGGGAAGCTAGAAAATCTGTAAAGGGAAATCCAAAGGCTCAGATATAGTGGGGGTCAGTCAGGTGAAATGGAAAGAAGACAAGGATTTCTGATCAGATGAGTATAGAGTAATCTCAACTGCAGCAAAAAATGGAAAAAAGGGAACAGGATTCGATATGAACAGGAAGGTAGGCAGTACAGTGATAGGGTTGTTCTGATCAGAATCGACAGAAAACCAACAGTCCAGGTATACATGCCGACGTTGCAAGCTGAAGATGGAGAGATAGAGAAAGCATATGAGGATATTTAAGGGTAATGCGGCACGTAAAGGGATATTAAAATCTAATAGTCATGGGGGACCGCAATACAGTTGTAGGGAAAGTACTAGAAAGAAAAGTTAGAAGAGAATATGTGCTTGGGACAAGGAATGACAGACAAGAAAGACTAACTGAGTTCTGTAATATATTTCAGCTGGTAATAGCGAATGCCCTGTTCAAGAATCATAAGATGAGGAGGTATACTTTGATAAGGCCGGGTGATACGGAAAGATTTCGGTTAGATTACGTCATGGTCAGACAGAGATTCCGAAATCAGTTACTGGAGTGTAAGGCGTACCCAGGTGCAGATATAGACTCAGATCACAATATAGTAGTGATGAAGAATCTCCAGTGAAATGAAATTTTGATAAATTTAAAAACACAACTAACTCAAGGAGACAATGACAAGGAAATTCACACACAACCTTAAATACCAAAGCACCGGTTGACGGCGCAAAATTGTTACTACGTATTATAGTTGCCAGCAAGGAAGAAGTTTGCAATTCCAATTTAAATTAGCTGCTGAAGTTTTATACAGAGAATAAACTTTGATTCATTAAATTGACCACTTAACATGTAAACAATAATAATAGAAAAGGAATCGCCGAATATCCGCCACATTTATAATTCAAGACAAATGCAACGGAACCAGGGGACAGCGCAGTTACATGCACTTGCAATACCAATTATCCCGGACCCACGTCCACGTGGTTTAGGGAATGACTACCGAAAATCAAAGTGGCTACAGGGAGCAATGACATCCAAAAGGTCCACTACAAAATGGTACACCATTTAAAGTTAGTCCAGGAGTTCGCTCTTAATATGGACTGCAGGGTAGACTCCCGCGCTCGCCTCAGGATTCGAGATAGACAGGACTCTTAAACAGAGCCTATGTTGACCAGTGACTGCCTCCGCAATCCAGTTCCGCTCGTTACCAGACCCAGGCGCCGAATGTCAGCACCGTGCGTCCTCGCAGTACACCAAGCGCGATGCTCCGTGCGCTGTCTTCCCCCTGACACTGCCTCCGACCGAGTCTCCGTCACTGCCTCCGGTCGAGTTTCATCTCGCGAGATGCGGTCGTCCCATATAGAGGACGCTAGCCAACCAGGACGCCGCAGAACTCGTAACGTCGACAGAGAAATGATCCTGCCAAGAACATCGCTGGGAGTCACGGTTTGATTAATTGTACCCGAGTAGCGAATCTATCCGGGACTTTTCTACACTTCTAAAGCTACCTAAGTCGATTATCGGTGATGTGATTCCAATGTGGAAACGCAAGGAAACAGCCACCGCTGAGCCAAGACCCGGCAGAATTCATGTACTGAGAGGCAAGGATCACCGAACATTGCGGAGAGTAGTCGTAAGAAACCGCATGAAATGAGCAGAAGGAATCAGTCGTGAGTTACAAAGTGCTGACAGAAGCCCAGCTAGCACAGTGATTGTTAACAGGCAGTTAAAAGTCATGGAGTACAATGGTTGAGCAGCCCCCCGTAGGCCACACATTTCTGTACTTAGTTTTAAGCGACACTTGATGAGAGAACGACGTTAATAGGCAGTTTATGACTGGCAACGAGTCATTTGAGGTGATGAATAACGCTATACACTGTAGTAATCCGACAGGAGTGTTTGGATTTGGCGAAGGTCTGCAGAACGTTACCTCTTGCTGTTGTCAACAAAAAGTACAGAAGAGATACTGTTATGGCATAGATTTGTCTTTCTTGTTTAGTGTATGGTGGCAACGGCCTTGCCGCTGTGGATACACCGGTTCCCGTGAGATCACCAAAGTTAAGCGCTGTCGGGCGTGGTCGGCTCTTGGATGGGTGACCATCCAGGACGCCATGCGCTGTTGCCATTTTTCGGGGAGCACTCAGCCTCGTGATGCCAATTGAGCAGCTACTCGGCCGAATAGCAGCGGCTTCGGTCAAGAATACCATCATAACGAACGGGAGAGCGGTGTGCTGACCCCACGCCCCTCCTATCCACACCCCCCCTTAGGATGACACGGGGGTCGGATGGTACCGGTAGGCCACTCGTGACCTGAAGACGGAGTGTTTACTGTATGGTCCCATTATTGCGCTTAAGAAAATGGCAATTGCGGAAAGATATGAACACATTTTACATCCGTTTGTACTGCATACAGCGAGGAGCTGTTCAGAGACGACGACTGTTTTCGTCAACATGACAATCTACCCTGTCGTAAAGCAGCTACTGTGAGGCAATGGTTTGTGGCAGCAAAATTCTTGAAATGGGCTGCCTTACTCAGGGTCCTAGACTGAACCCACCTTTGGGATGGGTCGCCAAGTCGACTTCGCTCGGCATCCCAGTGTCCAAAATGACGAGGGAAAATGGGCTACCTTCCTTCCACACACATTGGGACACCTCATTCAGGGTGTCCCAGTAGAATACAGGCCATCATAAAGGTGAAGGGCAGACTTGCACTATATACATTTTCACTAATAAATGCCCAGATAGTTTTGACACGTTCTTAGAAAAAAAGGTTAGCATTTGTAGACTTAGAGAAACCTTTTGACAATGTTGACTGGAACATTTGACAAGTTCGAGAAGCGTAGAGACCTCCTTCTTAGACGTGTAAAACAGTGGAGCTTCTTTTATAGTAGATACACAAGAAAAGTAGTTCTGCAGTGCTGGTATTGTCTAACGTTCCTCTTTAATTCATACTGTTTCTTTGTTTATTCTTCCCAATAGGAAGGAACACGGAAGAAAAAGAGTTTATAACATTAGGGACGGGGACCTAAATTGTACTGTGCAACGATTGTGACAGAAATCGATATTAATCTAGTAGGATCACCCTAGCAGTTGTCGTAAATTATTTTTGAGAAGGCTGAAAATCTAAATCAAGACAAGGACTTGAACCACCTCTCTGGAGAAATGTGTTGACTGCGCCAAATCACTCAGGCTTGGTGGATCACTCCGATCATTTGTACCGTAATTCACTCAGTTTCACAGGATGTGTTACAGTTTCTCGGATGCTTGTACCCAAGTTTATTTCAAACAAGCCATCTTTCATCCTCGGTACCTTTCTGGATGCAGTCTGTATCCAGGTCCTAGCACCGAGGGTTTGGCCATCAACTAAACTTGTTTGCTTCTTGCGTTGGTGGCATATCAGAGAGATACCAATATAACGCTTGCTCGATTTAGGGGAAGTTTCTGTGCACTATCCGGGTAATGTTAACCTTAGGATTTTATATCTTGTTTTCTCAGGAGCTATCCAAGGCAATAAAACAAACCTTTACAAGGATTCACTGATTTGCTGTCAAGTATCTAACTCTGCTAAGAATCATGATATGAATCTCTTAATAAAGATTTTAAAATATCTATGTAATTCTAAAAAAAATATTTTTGTGATCAAACTGTGAATGTTATCTCTACCAAGGCAGATCCAAATAAACATAATAACGGTGTCAATAAGATTAAAAACTTCAGAGTTTAAGCTGAAGTAGTTCCTGAGCGAAAATATTTGCAACAGAAAGCAGTTGTTCAGAAATCGGGCTTGAAAGCTCAGGTTAATGAAAATTCACTGCCGAGTGAAGAGACAGGTACAAACTCTGGAACTTTGTAATCTTTACCTTCTTGAGAATCAACCACATGCAGTCTCTTTCTCCTTGTGATGGATCTTGCCGCTTCTGTTGTATTCTTGACCATAGTTTCTGCATTGGCGAAATTCTGTCTATCCAGTTCTTGTAGGAGTGCTTCTTTATTACGGCCATATTGAATTTCAAACTGATTCATAACCTTTATTCGGCCTGCATTTCCATCACTGAAGTTAATCACACCATCACTGACCACCAATCTTAAGTGTTTGGGCTCTCTGGTACATACATTGCTGTTGAAAGATTCATTTACAGTTTGCGTTTTTCGTGTGAGGTATTTCTGCAGATGGTCTGGATGTGCTAGATCTCTATATACTGGTATTACTACCGCTACAGTATCTTCCTGGATGGTGTTTCTATGGATATACTCGGATCCTGCTGCCTCAGCTTTGCAGTATTGACATCAACCTTTTGGACACTTGTTGTGTAATGGCTTCTCATCACTTGACGTCTGTGGAAGAACATTGCACAAACTGCTATTCACTCCTTCGAAGTTCTTTGCATTCTTTCTAACGGCTTCACCATAGTATACACGTGAGGCAATGCTGACCCTATGACTTATCTTAGAAAAAAGGTTAGCATTTGTAGACATAGAGAAACCTTTTGACAATGTTGACTGGAATACTCTCTTTCAATTTCGAAGTTGGCGGGGGTCAAATACATAGAGCGACAGGCTCCTTACAGTTTGTACAGAAACCAGATGGCAGTTATAAGAGCCGAGGGGCATGAAAAGGAAGCAGTGGTTGGGAAGGGAGTGAGACAGGGTTGTAGCCTATCACCGATGTTATTCAATCTGTATATTGAGCAAACAGTAAAGGAAACAAAGAAAAATTCGGAGGGCGAATCAAAATCCATGGAGGAGAAATAAATGCTTTGAGGTTTGCCGATGACATTGTAATTGTGTCAGAGACAGCAAAGTACGTGGAAGGGCATTTGAACGAAATGGCAGTGTCTTGAAAGTAGGATATAAGATGAACATCAACTAAAACAAAACGAGAGTAATGGAATGTAGTCTAATTAAATCAGGTGATGCTCAGGGAATTAGATTAGGAAATGAGATACTTACGGTAGTAGATCAGTTTTGCTATTTTGGGAGCAAAATAACTGATGACGGTCGAAGTAGAGAAGATATAAAATGTAGACTGGCAGCGGCAAGGAAAGCGTTTCTGAAGAAGAAAAATTTGTCAACATCGAGTACAGATTTAAGTGTCAGGAAGTCTTTTCTGAAAGTATTCGTATGGAGTGTACCCATGTATGGAAATGAAACATGGACGATAAATACATAGTTTGGACGAAAAGAGAGTAGAAACTTCCGAAATGTGTTGCTACAGAAGAATGCTGAAGATTAGATGGGTAGAACACGCAACTAATGAGGAGGTACTGAATAGAACTGGGTAAAGAGTAATTTGTGGCACCACTTGACCTGAAGAAGGGATCGGTTGGTAGGATATGCCCTGAGGCATCAAGGTGTCACCAGTTTAGTATTGGAGAGAAGTGAAGAGGGTTAAAAGCGCAGAGGGAGACCAAGAGATGAATACACTAAGCAAATTCGGAAGGGTGTAGGTTGCAGGAGGTACTTGGAGATGAAGAAACTTGCACAGGATAGAGTAGCATGGAGAGTTGCATCAAACCAGTCTCTGGTCTGAAGGCCACAACAACAACAGGGACTTTACCGATGCATCTCAGCCACTAAAAATACCTGACGTTCATCTCGGAAAGATTATTGTTTTACATTTTTGAGATGTCTAAAATACTTTCTTACTCTCACAACTCGAACAAGAGACTTCTAAAATGCGTACTAAACCATTTATTTGGAAGACATTTTCAGAAATTATTATCTCTCCACCACTCAAATTACAGCATGCAGTTCCATTAAACATAGTTACTAGTACACTTAAAATCAATAGTGAACTGATATCACTGGCGCTGGCTTCACTGTAGACTTCATTACTATTTACAATCTTCTTGTTAAAAGCATTTGGTTCTGAAGAACTTTGTTAAGTGATGTTTGCCATGAACTCATTCTCTGGATGAAAACTTCCAGCAGGACATGGTGTGTAGAATCTGTTTACCGTAATTCTTTTCATCTTAAACATTGCCTTTCGTGGGGTCATATTACAAAAAGAAACACAACTCAATGAACAACAAGTATGAATGTACACAACGAAAGGCGTAATGCGCATTACAAAACGTGGATGCTACACATATTATACAACACAACTCAATGAACAACAAGTATGAAAATACACAACGAGTGGCGTAATGCGCATTACAAAACGTGGATGCTACCACCTATTATACTACAAACAGGAAGTTATATCACAGCAAACAATGTCTCTAACCTATGCAGCAAGGTGTTTACTATAAATCAACATAAATCATCGCCTTCTACAGCAAATAACTCCCGAGATATCCTGTCGTAACTGAAAATGTACACCATGGAAGGAACTGAAATCGATAGCGCAGTAAGGAATTTCAAAAAAAATTAAAATTACTTACTGTCATCCAAAGTCAACGCGACATACATAAAATAAAACAGAAAACTTTCGAACAACAATTTTCCTTAAAAAAATTAAAGTCGACATTTTATACCCACGCCACCGTTTCTGCTGCTTTTAAGGAGAGCAAATGTTTCTCATTAGCGGCTATGCAGTTCACAGTTAGATAAACTGCCAGTACCACTTCAGATGTGAGTTGTCTGTCCACAATGATAGGTAACAAATATTTATTATTATCGTCAATCTGCACTATCTAGAAAGTTCGTTTGATTCATTTAATTCAGCACGAGTAGGAGCTATCTCTCCGCCATTGAAAATGATGAAAATATTGCGCAAATAAATTTTTCATTTAGAGGATATGTACAAACTTATTATAAATAAACTTCAGGAAACTGTACAGCTTGTAAATTCCGGTTATGAGAATAAACAGAAGCGACAATGTAAATTCCGTATATCCTTTTCAGTTCAGATGCACAGAGTGGAAATAAACGGTTTTTATTCTTTCTGAAATAGCTTTCCAACATATTTAATTCGTGGTGTTTCTATTTTCGCGTATCTAGTCCAGGTAAACGAACGGGCCACATATTTCTTTTTTTAAAGGCAGGACTTCCTCACAAATACTGTTTCCTCATTATAGCCACTATACGAAATTTAAACTAATAGTGCTACATGCAACAACAGGAACTAGATAACATTACTCCAGCAAAGAATATTAGTTTTTATGGTTCCATGCCTCACTCGGTAAAACAGGAACGTTTGTAGGGTCGCTTTGTTTGTCCGTCCATTTGTCCATCTGACTGTCCGACTGTTAACAACGCTTTTTCTCAGGAACGCTTAGACGTATCAGATTCAAATTTATGTCGCATACTAAGGTCCCTTGGCAGTGCAAAACTATTAAGCTTGTAAGTCAGTTTACTCAAAAGATACAGCCTTTTACGTCCCATATGTTGATAGTGGAAAATGCACTCATCAAAACCTATAGGGAACCTTCCGTTGACCTAAAATGATGAAATTTTCGAAGACGCCCAGTTTCACACAACAAGTATAGGAAAAAATCCAAAATTTGTAATCTGTAACTATATCACACGAAAAGAATATGTCTTTTCTACCAACAGGGTTCTATATTTCAATTAAAGAAAAAAAGAATCCTTATATGATCCCTTTGCTGTCTGTCTGTCTGTCTATTTGTCCGACCTTCTCTTAAGACACCTTTTTCTCGGGAAAGGGTAGACATGTCCAGTTGAAATTTATGTCACATAGTCTTTCGATGATGTAAAAATCTCAGTCTTCAACGTCAGTGTGATCGAAAAATTCGTCACCCGTAAACTCATTCATTAAAACCAATAGCGTGTTTGATGTGGAATTAGTAATATTGCAAGAACCAAGATTATACAGTACAAGTAAGGTAAAAAAATCTGAAAACAGTTACAATATAATAATAACAATTATTATTATTATTTTCGATTATTCCCATTTAAAGAGAGCGTTTGAACTTGAATTCCTTTATGATGATTGTTTACGTTTTTTCTGAGCCCAAATTTTCTTCATATGCTCACTGTGTTGTTTCTTTCGCTCCGCTGTCCATTTGCATCCTGGTCTCTTCTGTGTTGTGGTGTCCAATTTATGTTTTTTGATGATGTTCCTTAATTCAGTTCTATTTTCTGCATCGTTTACTGTTATGTGTGCTTGTCTGAGGTCCTCTTCAACTTCTTTTATCCATTTTGATGACATTAAGAATTCGCTTTGAAATTCTGTTTTCATTCATCCTGTGGATATGTCCATAGAACTCCATTCTTCTTTTCCTTATTGTATCCGTAATCATGTCTGTGTATTCATATAATTCTGATGTTGGTCTCTTCTTCCAGATTCCTTGCTCTTGTATGGGGCCAAAAATTTTCCTGAGAATTTTCCTTTCTTGTTTCTCTATTTCTTTGATTTTCGTTTGCCCGCCTGTTTGTGTTGTTTCAGATGCATTCAGTGCCTCCGGAAGTACGACAGTGTTGTAGTGCTTCAATTTTGTGTTAATGGATATGGACTTTTTGTTATAATAGTTCCACATGAGTTTATATGTTTTCTGTAGTTCTTTTATTTTTTCCGCATTGGCCTTTAGGCTGATCCCTGATGGCTGGATGATTTATCCCAGGTACTTAAAATTTGGTACTTGTACGATTTTCCCATGGGTTGTCACAACAGGCAATTTGTCTTGTGGCACTCTTTCTCTGTACTGGGTTTTCTCATACGAAATTTGCAGGCCAGTTCTTTGTGTAATTTCGTGTAACTTCTCTATGCAGTTAGTGGCTTCTTTTCTATTATTTGCGAGGGTTGCAAGGTCATCTGCAAAAGCTAAACGCTTCACATTGAATCTATTGTCTTTTCTAATGCCAATTTGGATTCGTTTGACTTCTTTTTCCCGTGTCCCGATATTTTTTTCAAGAATGATATTAAAGAGTAATGGTGAAAGTCCGTCACCCTGTCGCACTCCAGTTTGGATTTCAAATGGTTCAGAGTTATCCCCCATAAATTTAACCTTGGAGACTGTGTCAGTTAATGTTTGCCGAATGATTGCTGTTGTCTTTCTGTCAATGCTGAATTTCTCCAGCGCGTTGTAGAGCGCTACTCTGTCTATTGAGTCGTAGGCCTTTTCAAAATCTACAAAAGTGACCACTATGTTTCGGGTGTTTCTCATCTGGGGAATCAGTTTCAGATTCCAGATCTTTTCTATGCATGGTCGTCGCTTGCGAAACCCAGTCTGGTATTCTCCTATTTGTGGGTCAGCTTGTTCTTCCTATCTATTCATGAGAACTTTTGATAGGATTTTATATGTGACCGGCACTAGTGAGATACCCCTGTAATTATTTGGTTCAGATTTGTCCCCTTTTTTGTGGAGTGGATGGATGAGTGCGCATTTCCATTCAGAAGGGATCTGTTCTGTTTCCCAAATGTTTAATATGATTTTGTGGATTTTTCCTGTTCATCTTTCATCATTTAGCTTCCATAGTTCTGCAATAATTCCATCTTCTCCTGGGGCTCTATTGTTTTTCAGTGTTTTGATAATTTCTAATATTTCGTTGATGGTTGGTGGTTTACCGTCGGAATTTGGTATAGACGTCTGGTAGTGAATATCCTCTGTAGGTCTTTCGCAGTTGAGAAGTTTGTTGAAATAGTCTGCTAGGATCTGGCAGTTATTCTTCGTATTAGTTTCTAGTGAACCATTCGGTTTCTTGAAGCAAAGATTGGGTGACTGGTATCCTGCAATATGTTCTTTAACCGTCTTATAAAAATTCCTGGTGTTTTTCTTCTGAAAGTCTTGTTGTAACTCATGTAGTCGCCGTTTGTCATAATTTCTTTTTTCCGTCCGAAATGTCTTCGATGTTTGTTTTCGGATTAATAGAAATTGTTGCCATTTTTTCTGATGTTTTGTGACTATTAAAGTTTTTCCAGGCATTGATTACAATATAATAATATATAGATAATTCTTTTCGCCATTAGAAAATATATTGCATTCTTTTTTTCAAAAGCGATTCCACTGTATATTATTGTAACTGCTGTCACACACTTACGCAACCTGGATGAGTACTGTGAGCGACTGACTGTTGCTTTTTCAGGGTGCCATCCTCGGAGGAATGGTGGGGCTCGGCTACATGGCGTGGGTGGTGCTAGGAACGCAGGCGTACATGGCCAGCGGCCACCTCACCATCCCCGGCAAGCCCATGTCCATCGAGGGCTGCAGCGAGGAACTCCTGCGGGCCGTCAACGTCACGGTAGCCTCCGTGGAGACCACGGCAGCGCCGGAGCTCGTCAGGTAGGTACACCATGGGACATGGATTACTCAAGGGGGGGGGGCACATTCATGAAATTGACCGAAAATGTCAATTTAAGTTTTTTTTTTTTTCAATAGTAGAACTCACGCACAGTAAGTTTCCGATGTTTCAATAATGAAATCGCATACGCAGTGTCTGAAAAATAATTAAATGCGTGACGCGACCTTTCAGCCACGCCCTCATTTTGGAGCAATACTTCAATACTAGTTCGATGAACAACGAGTCGGTGGATTACTTTGAAGCAAACATGCACGAGATACATGTAGAAAACTGTCATGTACACTATTTGGCTTTATGGATTATCTGTGACTCTATTCCGTATCTTAGAAACAATAACAAGCTAGTTGCTTTATTTATGCTGAAGCACTTCTTGTTTTTCGCAACATCTTCGTCTGCTAAAGTTCTCAAAATTGCAACTTACGAAGCAGTTCTCGTATTTAATGATGGGAACTTTGGGAGGGTAAATGTATTAGAGGGGATTGGCTTTAAATTAGGAAATTTCACGTAAGATGCCTTGAGAAAAATAGATTTATGGCGCCTCTGTGCATCTGTAACGCCAGCCGGAATGGCCGAGAGGTTCTAGGCGCTACAGTCTGGAACCGCGCGACCGCTACGGTAGCAGGTTCGAATCCTGCCTCGGGCATGGATGTGTGTGATGTCCTTAGGTTAGTTAGGTTTGTTCTAAGTTCTAGGGGACTGATGACCTCAGAAGTTAAGTCCCATAGTCCTCAGAGCCATTTGAACCATTTTTTTGCACCTCTAACGTCTGTTGAATTCCCGGCAAAGGAAAGAAGATAGACAACAACAAATCAGAAGAGAAGACTTTAAGAGCAAGACGATCCTCAGTACAAATAAGAAGTCTCCTGAAGATGTGAATTAGAAGAAATGTTAGGCTGAAGTTTAAATTGCATTTCCTGAAAATTAACTTTTTAAAATTTCTATACCTTTTTCTCGTAGCCCACGAAGACTAAAATCGTAAAATTTTGTTCACTTACGTTTATAAACCCAATAAATGTTGTCTCAAGAGTTAATTTTGGAATTCTGAATGTAAGCTGAGATATGGGGCGAAGTTCTTGGAATTGTGCATCAATATTATATTACATTTAAAGAAATATAACTAAAAATATTAAATTTCTCCTCTTCGATCTATTCAAAACGTCTTGTGAGAAATTATCACTACATGGATAGAGATTAAAGTGAGAAAATTTAGTAGAAATCTCTTGAATAGTTTCTGGGAAAAACGTACATATGGTATTTTTGGAAAATAAGTTTTTTTAATCCTATAAAAAGGATGTATGTTTATGACCCAAAGGACTTAACAGTAAATTTAAGTTTCAATGTAAACCGAAATTTCCTGTAAATGTAAGTTTCATGTAAAGCATGATACATAATATTATTGCCGTATCTTCAACAATGTAGATTTGGTGCATCTTTTAAATAGTGTGTGCTTTTCATTAACGTCCCCCTTAAGGAACAAAAGGTATCCCGTATGAAAAACAGGAAACTTTATCTGTCAGAAATAACTCTAGTGCTGGTGCTGCAACTCATGACAAGACATTGCAAAATACTGTAGGTAGTATCATATATTTCAATTTTAATTCATCACGAAATTATGACACAAAGTTAGTTACATTAAATAACAAAGTAATACGGGACAGAGGATGTCCCAGGAGGAATGATCAATATTCAGGGATATGACACGAACGATCCTCGAAGTGAAATATTCCAGTAAACCTGCGCTCTAAAATACATACATTCAGAGTTACGAGCATTTCATGATCTTCGATACTTTGAAACAAATGTCTTCTACTACAAGCTTTTTGGCTTTTACGCTTTGACAGGTGGTGTTGTGGACCTAAACAAGAAAAACCTGTTCGCTAAAAATGAGCTTAAAAATGCATAACTTAGGAGCTATGAGTACTTGTTTACCTTCGTTCCCGTGAAACACACCTCTTCGTGTGAACAGCGGCTCCTAGCTCTCAAAGTACGTAGTTTAGAGCCCACATTTACTGGAGGATTTGTTCTTGTTTTGATCGACACTACCTCTTCCCAAAATATGGAGAGCAAATAAGTTGCAGTAAAAGGAAGTTTTTCACAGTATCGAAGATGAATAAGTGCTCTTAGCTCTTAAGGTATGTATTTTAGAGCCAATGTTTACCAGACATTTTTGCTTCGAATGATCGTTGCTGACGCATCCCTGAATATCGATCATTCCTCCTCGACACCATATATACTGACGAAGGAGACTGGAAGAACCCGAATGAAGACGAGCATATAGCGTTAAGAGCAAATGATATGTTAGTAACAGGTCAGTACAGTGTCACAAAACTGTTTAACAGGCCTTTCATGATCGTTACTGAAAATATGGGGCTATCAGGCGAAGTAGATGTGGCCACGGAAGATTTCAGGCCAGCAATTATAACCATTGGTGTCCACAGTAAGTTATATAATGTGAAACAGGTACAGTGTTTACAATGAAATACAACAAAATTGAAGAATGTCTTTTGAATTTTAATAGTATTTTAAGTTATTTGTATGATTATTTATTTACGAGTATCACTGATTGAAATATGCTAGTATTAAGGCTCTGTAACAGATGGGCATAAAGTAATACTGCCTAACATCCACCTAATTTCACTTTTGCCAACGAAGTCAAAAATTTTCGAGAACGTAAAATACAATCTGTATCTTAACCAGTTGGCTTCAGTATTAAGGCTCTGTAACAGATGGGCATAAAGGAATACTGCCTAACATCCACCTAATTTCACTTTTGCCAACGAACTCAAAAATTTTCGAGAACGTAAAATACAAGCTGTATCTTAACCAGTTGGCTTCAAACAATACATGTTCAGATGCAATTTCCAATCGCTTCAAGTATTGCGTAAGCTCGTTACACATAAACCAAATCCGAATTCTATGGTGTAACAGGAAACTTCGAAAAATGTCTCAAATCGGATATCTCTGACAGAAAACAAATGTTTTCAATAGGAAAGAATAGCGTCTTAAGCCATCAGTCATCATCTAACTGGGATTTATTACATCTAGGACCCTTACTTCATCTTGTGTATATTAATGACCTTTCAGCAATAACTATCAGAAACAATTTTTTTTTTTTTTGCTTGCAGATGATACAAAAATGCAATTAACAGTAAATGAAGCATAATTTTAGGAAAGTTGTTTTGGTTGAATTTTAATGGAGTTTAATAATTGGGTCCTAGCCAGTTCTTTGCCACTAAACTTTGAAAAAAAAACATGCTATGGGGTAAGTTGGTAAAATTTCGTTACAGGTAAAATTCCGATCAACATAAGGTTTCGCGCCATTTGTCAGTCTCGTAGTGTTGGTAGCACTTGCCTTTGTGTGGCGTTGTAGTGCAGCAGGTTTCTACAGCTCTGTGCTACGGAGATATAAATTTTTTCCTGTTAAGAGGTAAGAGAAGCTACTTAGTCTAACGCGCTCTTATAAATTTTGCTAGTTTCCACGCGCTTGCAAATTCTATATTAGGTTAGAATCTTGTTTTCTGTTTTGGCGTGTTCTGAGGCACCTACAGAGAAAGCTTCTGTGGCATGTGCGCCGTCTCTTGGCACAATCCCTTACTATTTACTCGTGACTTCGCTCACGCCAATAGTACATTTTCGATCAAAAAATTGGCACAATTTCGATACCCTAGTACAATTTCGATCAATGAAGTTTTTTTATTTAGTCCGCCACGATTGTTTACCATAGACATATTATACACAATTATTGCAAATAAATTCCGTATATTTAAACGTTTTCCTACGTGATTTTTTAAAGCCACCTCTCATTTTCTAGATGGCACGAAAACGAGCAGAAAAGAAAATCTACAATAAACGTAGTCCAGCTGCTTTAGATGAGGCAATAAAGAGTGTAATGAGCAGACATTTGAGGCTTCGAGCTGCTTCTGAATTATATGACATTCCTTTCAGCACCTTACATGGTAAAGTGCAAATAAAAATGAAAATGCAAGCTGGATTAACTCCAACTAGTCCTATAGCAAACAGCATTGGTCATCCAATGGAAGATGCTTTGGTCCAGAGAGCTTTATTTCTAGAACAGCGTGGGTTGGGTCTGTCGCCACTCCAGTTAAGAAAAGCTGCATTTCGGTTAACTGAGAAAAATAATTTGGAACATCCATGGAACTTAGAAAGCAAGGTTGCAGGAATCGATTGGTTTAGAGCTTCTGTAAAGTTTGGAAGGTAGGAGACGAGGTAGTGGTAGAAGTAAAGCTGTGAGGACGGGCCGTGAGTCGTGCTTGGGTAGCTCAGTTGGTAGAGCACTTGCCCGCGAAAGGCAAAGGTCCCGAGTTCGAGTCTCGGTCCGGCACACAGTTTTAATCTGCCAGGAAGTTTCATTTGTTAAGAGACACACTCACCTTAGCCTGAGAAAAACCAAGTGTCTTTCCCGAGCCAGAGCTGAAAGCTTCAATAAAGCAGAAGCAAGTAATTATTTTCAGAATTTAGAAACAGTCTTAAAGGAATATGATTTCTTTGATAAACCATAGAGTATTTATAATATGTATGAATTCGGCTTTCCTCTGAACAAGAGACCCACAAAAATAGTAAATCGTAAAGGAAAGCGAGAAGTTGTTTCACTAACAAACGTGGAAAGAGGACAAAATGTGACTGTTGCTGCATTCATGAATGCAAGTGGTACGTATTTACCACCAATGGTAATTTTTAAAGGAGTGAGGAAACGCCCTGAATTTCATGATGGCTTACCTCCTGGTTCCATTGCGGACATGAGTGAATCGGAATACACTAATGAAGAATTGTTCATGGTCTGGCTTCGACACTTCAAGAAATAAAAAATAATGGGTAGCCCTCTTACACTTCTTATTATTGACAACATTGACAGCCACACCAGCTTAGATGCTGTAGAATATTGTCAGAGAAATGGGATAGAACTTTTGGGATTGCCTCCGCACAGTACACATGCACTACTACACTTAAATAGGACTTTCTTCAAGTCCCTAAAGGCTCATCATCACAGAAATGCAAATGAGTGGATTCATCGCAATCCCAACGAAACCACTGCAAAACAACGATTCTCTACTATTTTCTGTTGTGCCTAGAGCAAATCTGCGTCCGTTGGGTGCGCAATCAAAGGGCTCCAATGTACAGGAATTTTGCAAAGACATTGTTCCCGAGGCGAAATTTACACCTTCAACGTTATTCGAGGTTCCTGCTCCTTCAGTCTCTCAGGCTACTAACAGCATTATGGGAGAAGAACCCTTACCTTCAAAAGATGTAACTGAATAACACGACAAACCCGTAACGCCAGGATCCAGTACCATTCCTCGGCACGATGCTGTCAAGGACATTTTGCCAAGTCCAGAGAAAAAATTATCATCTCGGAAGAGGAAAAAACAGGCATCAGCTAGACTCACATCAGATGAAAACCTGAAAAAACCTCTGCAACAAGAGAAAACTTTTTCAACAGAGCAAAAGGAAAGCAATGAACAAATGCAACAAGTACAATAAACCGAATTGTACGTCTGTGAGTAATGATGAAAGAAGTGTACCAAGCTTAAAATCACCAGCAAACAACGAGAATAATTGTGGATTTTGTTTATTGAATTATTATAGTGCAGAATCAGTACCTAAGGGTGATTGGATTCGCTGCCAAAAATGTCTGGTACCACGAAGTATGCGTTGGTGCCCGAGGGAAAAAGAGCTTGTTATGTGGAAGATACCAGTGGTCAAAATTGTACCAGGAAGTGATCACAATTGTACCTAGTGTGGTATATTTTCGATCGATTTTTCTCTATTCTGTAACCTTTTTTACGTTTATACCAACATTTGTAACTGTGTAATATTTGTGTTACGTATTCATCAAACATCCAAGAACAAGTGCCATAGTTAAAATTATTTCTTTTCTCAATATATTTCCAGTTACAATAACATTTGTCCGAAATGATCGCAATTGTACCAGCTTACCCTACGCACTTTGGAAAATGTATGCGGTTTTCACCAATATATGGCAAATATCTGGTAATAAATTCAACTGGGAGGAGCATACCAGAGACGTGCCGAAGCACCAAAACAAATATCAATTTCCAAAGCAGATGTTACCAAACACAGGTGATATAAAAAAAAGCTAGCCTAGTTCTGGTATTTTCATTCCATAACGTCATGCAGGTCCATTTTTTAGAGTAACTCATCAGCCAAACTTATTGTTCCAAGTCCAAGAGCGCTTAATATGATTATTTGAGGCGTTAACTCAAGAACGTCACTCAGAGGTGTGTTCAAAGAAGTGGTTATCTAACTACTACTTCCCAATACATTTATTCCTCCGGGAATGAATAGTGTATACCGTTCCCAAACCAACAGCTCAGCACATGACTCAAGACTGTTCTTTCTGTGGTTCTACATTTCGTTGTGAACCTTGTCCTCTTCAGAAATTCTTGACCAGTTACCACGATCCAAGCCTCGAGCCTTCCATCAACTACAGCCCATTTTCTGCAGGTCCTCCATGACCCCATCCATTCATCTGGTTCTCAGTCGATCCCGCCGTCCTCTTTCACCACTGGATTTCCATCCAACGTCATCTTTTCTAATTCTGTATCGCTCATGCATTCTACGCGTCGCACCAATCTCAATTTTCCCGATTTCACTATTCTAATAGATGGATCTTTATATACATGTACGGCTTATGACTATAGCGCCTCCATCTAACTCTTTCACAGGTTGCGCCATTGATTCTTCAAACTACGTTTCCCCCAAAGATATGTAGCATTCCTGTGTCTTTTCGAGTTAATGACCATGTTCTGGGGCACATGTAAGCACTGTTCTCATAAGGGTTTTATGAATGGTTAATTTAATGATACGACTTAACAGCCTCAAGGAAAATAGTTTTAATGCGAAATAAGCTATTTTATCTGCTATTAATTTAGTTTAATTTGATAAGAGATGTCGTCTGAGTGCTTGACGTTTGATCCCAGAAGTTGAAACTATTCAAATCTCTCGTAACCGAAATGCCTAAAGTTGCTGATGATGATCTGTTCTCCTTATGTGTTTTTCCAGCAGCCATGTTCTTTTTTTTTTCTTCTCCTTTCTTTTTATCTCTTCTGATTGATATTTGGACACATGTTCCTAGTGGCTCGCTCAAGTGCTATGTATTTCTCCCTCACTGTCTTCCTAGTTTTGGCGACTCTGAGTCAATTGCATAAGCGAGTATCTGCACTGATTCTTAAAAAATAATTCTCCTGCTTAGCAGGTTTGCATACCTCAAAATATTCTTCAAAGCTGAATTAAACAGGAGACACGCTAACGAATCTTGCACCATCCTGTATATCTAGTGGATCAGACACCATACCTCCCGTCCTTAAACTACTACACACCTCATTCGTTCTCATTTTCACAAGCTTTAACGGTTTTCTACGAGATTCTATTTCAGTCAACGCACGGTACAGTCTTCGTCTGTGGTGCAAAATGCTGCTTCGTGGTCAATAAAGAGGTATTGCTAAACCCTAGTTCCATTCCCTTTTTTTAAAATTGCGCCAGGATCAATGTTTGATCTACAGTTGAGTTCCCTGGTATTAACCCACATGGGTATGACCCATTCTCTCTCTGAATAATTGAAAAAGGACGGTAAAACAATATTTCAGAAAATACTTCAGATCCCGGGTTTAGCAGCATAATTCCTCGTCAGATATCACACTCCAAACTATCTCCTTTCTTGTATATAGGCAATATCATTTTTTTGCCTTCTATGCTGGGTCATATTCTCCAATACAGAAGTTATCATCTAGCAGAGAACTTATTCTGACTGTTTGCATTGTGTGAGAATTAACTTCACAAAAATTTTAGTGTCATTGCCTTTGGTCCAGAAAGCGGTCCATTATTCAGGAACACATATATCAATAAATTGCCAGCAGCCATAAAATGTTTAACTGCTGACAAAGTTCACCTTAAGAATGGCCTAAAGGATTGCAGGGCTAGCTGGAATTTCAAAGCCACTCCACATTTACTTAAATTCCCGTAACAGGAAAACATACCAGCCGCTGTGGCCGATTGGTTCTAGGCGCTTCAGTCTGGAACCGCGAGACCGCTTCGGTCGCAGGTTTGAATCCTGCCTCGGGCATGGATGTGTGTGATGTCCTTAGGTTAGTTCTAAGTTCTAGGGGACTGATGATCTCAGATGTTAAGTCCCATAATGCTCCGAGCCATTTGAACAAAGAAAACATGGTGCCGCGGCCATAAAAGCTGGACTGTGGAGGAACGGAAGAAAGTTATTTCGTTGGATTTGTTCCACACTGTTTTCAAAGTAAAAAGTGTGAAACATTTCGCTGGTTCAGTGACGATTTGAGCAGCTATATCGTGGTATTCCGTGCACCCTGTGTTTACCCTACAAGGCTACATTACTGCCAAGGATTATGTGACAATTTTGCCTGAGCAGGTCCACGCCATGTTACAGTGTCTGTTCCCCAGTCGTAACGCTGTGTTCCAAGACAACAGGCCCTTTTTCCACACAGATCGCATCGTCCAGGGTTACTTTTTCAAGCACAAAGATGAACTGTCACATTTCCCCTGGCCACCCCAACCATCTTATAACTACTGAGGCTCATGATAGCTATCCATCATCCTTACCTGAATTTGCCACTACTATGCAGGAAGAATTGTATAAGATTTCCTTTAAAACCATGCGAGACCTGTATTCATGTATTGGGAGACGAGTGGAAGCTTGTTTTAATACCAATGGCATTCTTGCACCATAATACGTGAGGTAATGTGTTGCGTGTGTGATGTTTCCACATTTCTGTCCACCCTGTGTAACGGTCCAGAACGTATGAAGTTTCGGACGGAGCTATGTCGCTTTAGGATCATGTAGTTGCGACTTGGATATTCGCCAACAACGGAATTAGAGTCGCAAAACATAAACAATAGTAAATCAGATCGCCCCATTTCCAGAGTACTATTTTTAATCTGTAATTTCTTATCAGAACTACAAAGGAGGCATATCACTGCATTTCTCTCACCGTTCCTCAGAAGCGGCTTCTAATGAAAGTGCTTGTGCTTGCCTATGGACGATCGTCTACGTTGTGCCACTAGATTCATGATTTCCTGCAAGAAAGGTAACTGTTCGTAGTAATGGATGGGAAGTCATCTCTTAAAACCGAAGTGATGTCCAGGGTTCCAGGGTTCCACATCGAACTGTCTAAGGCCCTCGCTGTTCCTAATCTGTATAAAAACCTTCAGAGACAATCTGAAGAACCCTCTCATATGATGTTACTGTCGTTTACACTCTAGTGAGATATCTAGAATATCAAAACTAATTGCAAAATGATTTAGACAACACTCAGCACTTTGTAATTTACAGGCAATCTCAACTGAATCCCCACGTGGTCAGAGGGCCTTAGTCATTCCAACATCGTTTCGAGAAAATCAATAAAATCGAAATTATGCTTAAACCAATCTTCCTTTTCTCCTGAAGAAAATATCAGTAATGCATAATATCGATGTAAATACACACATCAGAAAAAGTTTGGCATCACCTCGGTTCCGAGAGTTCCGGAATCTGTACAAAAAATTTATTTAGATTATGCTGGAATTCCTGTGACGTCAATAACATTCTCGGTACAACACGATTATTGTCGAAATATAAGTAGAATTCATTGACCGATGAAGGAGCTCTTTGCAGAAACTTGTACAGGAAAGTGCATACTTTGTTGAGACATTGTTTTCCATTTCCTTCATTATACATCCTGTTTTATTATTTTTTTAACGTCATGAATATAAAATATATGACCTGTCAACTGACACATAATATCTATCCTGGGCAAGAGTCTGTGGAATTTGCACATCTTGCATGGACTAGTAGCATGCACACAGGGCCCGTCTATCCTTTTAGCTTCTTCTATAAGCTTAGTATAAAATTTTTGCGAACTTCTCTTGTGAACCATGGTGAGGGCTTCTCGTTTTCACCTTCTGCTCTTCACTAGTGCAGCAGGTGTCTTTTTCAGGGCGTCGGAAATACAAATTTAAATTTTCCTTGTAAAATTTTGCATGTGACATTTATCTGCGGTCTTAGTTCTTAAACAACTCTAGAACACTAAGTATGGCATATTAACGTTTTATGTCCTTGCCTGCTTAATGACTTCCTTTTAGTGGAAAACTTTCAGTGTTTCGTCAGGTAGGCTGCTCCTCTTGTTTCTGATGGACGGGCTCCATTGACATGACAGATGAGCTTCGGTCACTGAAATTCTTATACCAAATAGTATGGTTTCTGTAGCATCTTTTCTAGTATAACAAAGCATTTAACTGAGTGCCTGCTAGCATTATGGGATGCGACTACCATTCAGCAACACGTCATTGTGCTTACCTTCATGTTGGATATTTGCTGGCTGAGGCTCTTTTAGCCGGTGGTGATTCAATTGGGATTTCAATATTTGTTCGAGTCACAAATGATCCTTTTCCAGTTGGAAGCTATGGAGCGTCGACAACCTTTCACGTGTATGTTATTTTGGTTTCCAGAACAAAGACTGGTTTGATGCAGCTCTCCATGCTACTCTATCCCGTGCAAGCCTCTCCATCTCCAAATAATTACTGCAACCAACATCCTTCTGAATCTGCTTACTGCATTCATCTCTTTGTCTCCTTCTACGAACCCTCCCCCCCCCCCTCCCACCACCACAAACACACAATTCTCTCCATCACTAAGTTGGTGATCCCCTGATGTTACGTATATGTCCTATCAACCGATCTCTTCTTCTGACGAGATTAAGCCACTGATTTCTTTTATGCCAATTTCTTTTTAGGACCTCCTCGTTAGTTACATGCTCTACCCATCCAATCTTCAGCATTCTTCTTGTAAGGTTTTGAGGTCAGAACAACAACTGTGTAAGCTGTAAATAATTTTGGTTTAATGTTGCAATCTTATCACAGAAATACACGCAATTACACAGTTTACAATGTGACAATGTTACGACAGTTGTCAAACGAACGCATCTCGTCCTCAAAAAGTGAAATAATCCTACACACAACGATGGTAAATTTTAACTAGAAGTTTCTTTACAGAATTATTCTATGATGTTGGCCAGTACTACGATAAATCGTCCGATTCCGGTTCAAAGTTTGGAACTACTTAGGATGACAATCAAGTCTATGGAAGATGGTTAGTTTTGTGACAAGTTGAGCAAAAGATTACCCAGGGTCGCTTTTAGTTTACAGTGGATGCAAGCTGGTGAACCAACAAGTTTATACCTCTGCTCACAGTATTTACCTTAGCTGCGATGATCCGTCATATGCATGGCTGCTCTCGTCCTCTGAAATTCCTATATGAACCAATTAGGCCTTTTCTGATTTTTTCAGCAGAAACTCTCCCTATGTTTCTCGTTACGTGGGAAAGCATGTATTCATCCTTAGTCTTGGAATATGTCTATATGCACGTGCATGGCTGGAGCAGTATGCATATTAAAATGCCCTCTCAGTCCTTGCAAGAACTATTAACTAACTGCCTGGTTCGTTTCTCCCCAGTTGGAGCTCAACGACGCTACAGCTAATATCTAGCTGAATGTCACCTCCAGTGAACGCAGTGTTCACACAAATTTCTCCTCTGCCTCGTACAGAGCGTTATGCGCCCCGTTCTGCAATTGACGCCGGTTTAGGGAAGAGCTCCGAAAATTTCGCACCTGTCTTTCTCGTGGCTGAACTGTTTCCCCACATCAAGTCTTTTGTTCTCCATGTCACGGCATTTATCGACCAATAGCAGCGTTCCTCTTATTTTGTGGACACTCTCTCTGCTAATCACAAGGGCCTTACCATTGAACTGCGTCGAAATGTCGGTGCTTTACTCATTCCTAGTTCGTTTCCGCCAATCGGACATTTTGTGCCCTCTCTAAAGGCCTAAAAGCTACATGTGGACATCACATGTGTACCATTCGCTGTTTACGTGATCTACTGCGACACTGGTTTTGTTCGTATCCATTTGGAATTCCAAAACGCAGTTTTCTAAAGCTTCTTTTTGTCCTACTTCTGGTAGCCCATTACTTGCTCTCCAGTATGCGTCACCTGTCCGGTCGCTGACTCCTGCCACAGGACGCCCCCTAACAGCTTCTCGTGGCGTCTCCCATGGTGCAGCCTCTGCGTCTGCTCGCACTTGCTACCATACAAAACGTTTCCTCTTGCTGCTTGTTTCACCTTCTGCTTATTGACTTGCATATGCTCATTGATATACATTATATAGGAGCGGTGTGTTAATACTGTCGATTGTCATCTCGTTTGCATTACATACTTATAGGCAAATCTGATCATTACCGCCGAAGTAAGTTGGTGTCATATTCACCTTCCTGTTACGATGTATAAAACTCTTATGTAAGGTGCGAAATTGACCTTCATTAATTCAGCCATCTTACACTCTGTGGCATCACATTTAAAAAGTTTTTATTCTTTTTTTACCATTTCCGTACATGGCTGCACTCCACTCAAATACTTTCAGAAAACACTTTCTACCACTTAAATTTACAGTAGATGTTACGAAATTTCTCTTCTTCAAAAACACTTTTCTCTCCATTGCCAGTCTACATTTTATATCCTCTCTGCCTTGGTCATCATCAGTTATTTTGCTTCCCAAGTAGCAAACCTCATCTACTACTTTAAGTGTATCGTTGCCTTAGGTAATTCCCGATTACATTTCATTATCCTTGTTTTGCTTTTGTTAATGTTTATCTCGTATCATCTTTTCAAGACAGTGTCCATTCCGTTCAACTGCTCTTCCAAGTCATTTGCTGTCTCTGATGGAATTACAACGTCATCGGAGAACCTCAAATTTCTTCTTCAAGGACTTCAATTCCTTCCCCACATTTTCCTTTGGTTTCCTTTACTGCTTGTTCAATGGGCAGATTGAATAATATCGGGGATAAGCTGTAACCGTGTCTCTCGCTTTTCAACCATTGCTTCCCTTTCATGCCCCTTGACGTTTATAAATGCCGTCTGGTTTCTGTACAAATTGCAAATAGCCTTTCACTCCCTGTATTTTTCTCCTGCTACCTTCCGAATGTCAAAATAAATATTCCAGTCAACACTGTAAAAATATATCTCTAAGTCCACAGATATATAAACCTAGGTTTGCCTTTTCTTAACCCACCTTAAGGGACGTCATAGGTAAGTATTGCCTCGTGTGTTCCTAAGCTATTCGCTGAAGTCGGCTTCTACTAATTTCTCCATTCTTTCCTAAAGAATTCGTGTTAGCATTCTGAAAACCATGATTTATTAAACTAGCAGTTCAGTAATACTGTCAGTTCTTGAAGTCTGGGAGTATTTCGCATGTCTAATACACACTCCTGGAAATGGAAAAAAGAACACATTGACACCGGTGTGTCAGACCCACCATACTTGCTTCGCACACTGCGAGAGGGCTGTACAAGCAATGATCACACGCACGGCACAGCGGACACACCAGGAACCGCGGTGTTGGCCGTCGAATGGCGCTAGCTGCGCAGCATTTGTGCACCGCCGCCGTCAGTGTCAGCCAGTTTGCCGTGGCATACGGAGCTCCATCGCAGTCTTCAACACTGGTAGCATGCCGCGACAGCGTGGACGTGAACCGTATGTGCAGTTGACGGACTTTGAGCGAGGGCGTATAGTGGGCATGCGGGAGGCCGGGTGGACGTACCGCCGAATTGCTCAACACGTGGGGCGTGAGGTCTCCACAGTACATCGATGTTGTCGCCAGTGGTCGGCGGAAGGTGCACGTGCACGTCGACCTGGGACCGGACCGCAGCGACGCACGGATGCACGCCAAGACCGTAGGATCCTACGCAGTGCCGTAGGGGACCGCACCGCCACTTCCCAGCAAATTAGGGACACTGTTGCTCCTGGGGTATCGGCGCGGACCATTCGCAACCGTCTCCATGAAGCTGGGCTACGGTCCCGCACACCGTTAGGCCGTCTTCCGCTCACGCCCCAACATCGTGCAGCCCGCCTCCAGTGGTGTCGCGACAGGCGTGAATGGAGGGACGAATGGAGACGTGTCGTCTTCAGCGATGAGAGTCGCTTCTGCCTTGGTGCCAATGATGGTCGTATGCGTGTTTGGCGCCATGCAGGTGAGTGCCACAATCAGGACTGCATACGACCGAGGCACACAGGGCCAACACCCGGCATCATGGTGTGGGGAGCGATCTCCTACACTGGCCGTACACCACTGGTGATCGTCGAGGGGACACTGAATAGTGCACGGTACATCCAAACCGTCATCGAACCCATCGTTCTACCATTCCTAGACCGGCAAGGGAACTTGCTGTTCCAACAGGACAATGCACGTCCGCATGTATCCCGTGCCACCCAACGTGCTCTAGAAGGTGTAAGTCAACTACCCTGGCCAGCAAGATCTCCGGATCTGTCCCCCATTGAGCATGTTTGGGACTGGATGAAGCGTCGCCTCACGCGGTCTGCACGTCCAGCACGACCGCTGGTCCAACTGAGGCGCCAGGTGGAAATGGCATGGCAAGCCGTTCCACAGGACTACATCCAGCATCTCTACGATCGTCTCCATGGGAGAATAGCAGCCTGCATTGCTGCGAAAGGTGGATATACACTGTACTAGTGCCGACATTGTGCATGCTCTGTTGCCTGTGTCTATGTGCGTGTGGTTCTGTCAGTGTGATCATGTGATGTATCTGACCCCAGGAATGTGTCAATAAAGTTTCCCCTTCCTGGGACAATGAATTCACGGTGTTCTTATTTCAATTTCCAGAAGTGTATCTTGTGCACCAGGTGGAATATTTCTGTCACGCGCGTCAAGACTTGAAAATGTGTTCCAAATTCAGGATCGATTACTCTAATCTGTGACTCTTTTTCTCGTTGCAGCGAGGTGCCGTACATCTTCCGTGTGTCGTACCTCTGGTATATGGTGATGGGCCTGGTGGTGACCCTGGTAGCGGCGTTGCTGATCAGCTTTGTGACAGGGCGACGTGACCCTGCGACGCTGGATCCCCGCCTGGTGACGCCCATGATGCGTTGGTTGCTGCCCAAAGACAGCAAGAAGGCTGCGGCGCTGGCGGAGCGCATCAGAGGCACGGTGCCCACGTACGAAGGCTACAAGGTATGAATTGCCTGGCACTGCTTAACCACTGAGGCGGCGAGGGCGCTATTTCTCCTGACGTAGATATTGCACAAGGCGACTACACAAGCACTCTACTTCAAAACATCATTCGCATTGGAAAAAATATCGCAAATATTAGTATGTTTATCATTGTTTTCCACACAAAAATGCCATGACGTTATGAACTATACATTTAGCACTATTTTTCGCAAAAGTCGCCCACGACACTGAGACATTTTTCCCGGCATGTAATCAGTTTGAAGAAACAAATCTGTTATAGCTGCGTACCCTGCGATGCAAGGAACAGTTTCTCAGTCTGCTCCATCGTAGCCTTGGTTTGCAAGTAACAGCCTGAGAGTCATTAGATGCAGGGAACAGTAAAAGTAGATGGGGATTGATCGGTGTTGTAGATTGTATGATCCAATCTCCACAACCCCAAACGATGACTCTGATCCAGTGTAAGCCTTACTCTGTGCGGTTTTTCTTTGTAGTCCAAGACTACTACATCTTCACTCGGTAGCTCTGGTCTCTTCCGTCGAATGGTAGACCTAAGTATGGGGAGGGCGTCGCAGTAGCATTTCACACTGATGGTCCCTTGCTGGAAGGAATCTAAGAGGATCACATCGTTTGCATACCAGAACACTATGACCATAAACTTTCCTGTGGAGGGCGGCACTTTCAGTTTTTTCGTCACTGGTGGACTGGGATGCTTCCACGTCATTCAGGCGGTCTTGGATGGGTGTATGATACCACACACTTGACGAGACATGAACTCTTCACAATACATGTGTGTTTATGGATGATGGACACATTAGTCCCGTGTGCCCATTCATACTGGCTAATGGCACCTTGGCGTGACACTGGCAGAGCACATCCATCTGTCATCATGGTGTGCCAAGAAAGCACGCAAGCACAAATGATGGTGTCGTAGCAATGAGGCTCCAAGTGCAAGCGCAAGTGGGTTGAATGGCTCCATCTGGCCACCCTATATCTCGGCAGCAGAGGGCGCTTGTGACACAAAACAGCTCGAGGCACGGCTCAGTTGCCTCGTACCATTTGGCCCACCGGATCACACACAGTTGCTGCCAGCGCCAACATTAACACCCATGAGGTGATATCGAGATTGAAATCATACTGTGCAGTCTGGAACTGGTGGTTTAACAAGATAGTCAATGTGCAATGTGGCTTTCATCAGACCAGGAATCTATGCAAGTAGCTCTGTCGTCAAGCCTATTTTCATCCTGATAGATGGGAGGAGGCGTGGCATACTCATCACGAAGATGTAGAAGAAAGAACCACATTAGGTTACCAGGAATGTTGAAATAATCGTCCCGGTTGTAGTTCATGGTAAATTAAACGAGTGAGCCCAGTTTATGGTACACCATAAAACTTCTAGGCTCATCGAACCATTAATTCACTTGATGCCTTGTATAATTTGAACAGAGGCAAAATCGCGACTAGTCAGATCACATGACACTAATCCAGTTTATGTGCTGCTTGGACCATTAAAGGCGTTCAGCTTTAGAAACCATTGTGAAAGATGGGCTTCTGTGAGGCAAACGAGTCTAAAAGTCCAGAATCCGCAATTCCCTTCGGAATGCTTGCTCATAAACTGCTTGACAGGGAGCTGAGTTCATTGACTGCAGCAGGCTCTGTCGTGTGTTCAAGCGAGTGTCGTTGATTAGGTGTAGGTGTTATGATCTGTTTACGGACTATGTTGTTACAGTGTTACATGGCTGCGGCTGGTGGACCATTCATTGTAGAGACATTGCATAATGTGAGTTGATACGCCAACAAATGTTAAAACTTAATTCCCAATGTCGTCATTTCCAAAGAAATTGTTCAAATGTCTGTGAAATCTTATGGGACTTAACTACTAAGGTCATCAGTCCGTAAGTTGACACGCTATTTAACCTAAATTTTCCTAAGGACGGACACACACACCCATGCCCGAGGGAGGATTCGAACCTCCGCCGGGACCAGCCACGGCTAATTCCGTGCGGCGGTCTTTTTCACGTCCAAACACTGGCATCCAAACACGCCAAACATGCCATTCTGTCACGCCGTCATGAAGATCCATCTCATTTCACTTATTCCACGTGCCCAACTTGCACATACACAGCACTTCACTGCCATAACAAATGCTCTGCATGTTCAATCTATCATATCTGAAACATTCTACTATGCTATAGAATGTGTCAACAGGTTGCTTCTGACATGGAATAGTGCAAGGATAGTATTCCATATGTCGTTAGTGAACAAAAGTAAGGTATGTAAGCTGACTTGCTGACTTTTTTATCATCACAGTCAACAGTCGCTCACAGAGAAAATGGTGCAAATTAAAGTTTTCTACGAGATTTTTAATTTGTGACATTCAATTGGAGTTCTTATCGATATATATGAGGTGTGTTCAAGTAATAACCAGAATTTTTTGGAAGAATTTTATTTATTCATCAACATCAACGTTATCCACTTCCATTTAGTTCCAATTAGATATTGCACCCTTGTGCCTGCTTGCTTTCCAGACACCGAAATATTTCTGAAACTTAGTCTTGCGGATAGCTTTTAGCTCTCTCAGTGATGCTTTTCCAATTCTTTGATCGATTTTGCTACAAAATAATTATTGGCCGATCTACGGAAACATGTAACAATTTCAACAGCTGATAACCAAATAAATATCCGATATGGGCACGACTATACAGATGCTTCTCAGACATGCTTATTAACACAACAACGAAAAAATTCCACAATCAAGCTAAATTCTTGTCAGTTATTGAACACAAACCTCATACTCTCGAGAAGCAAGAATAACATTGGTATGTGTTTCTCTTACAGCTCACTCTTTTCTTGTTGGTCATGTTATCACCTATAGTTACATTCCGTCCAGGAACGGTTGCGATTGTTTTGAGAATTGTAGCCCCCTGGTAGGTCCGGTGTGCACTAAACAAACGGAGCGATCCCTAGGGTAGTGAAGTGGAATGCAGAAGGGGGTTTTGTAGGCTGTAGGATGAGTGATGGATCAACAGTCAATGACCAACAGGAAACGAAAATTGGTAACCCACAATACTGTCAGAATAGAATTTCCGTCCCTGAAGATCGGAGAGAGAACATGTTAATATGATATTAGTGAACAGCAGAAGCATCCATGGTAAAGTTTCAGAATTATTACCGCTTTTGAAGGGTAATAATGCACACATAGTATAAGCACGAGAAATCTGCCTTAAACCAATAGTGAATAAAAACAACATTATAATTTCATAATGGAATGTACTTCACAATTATAGACTAGACAACAACCTCGGTAATATCTAGCGAGGCATAGGAGAACTCTAATGGCGAATAATCTGGGTATGGGTGCGAGGTGCCAGGGTAGAGAAGAGCTTGTACCTCTTTAATTCTGACGAATGAGAACGAGACATCCACTCGACCCCCTCCTTACTTACCACCTAATTAATTATGCACACAATGGTAACAACAGGAAGTGATGGCGGACTCTGCTAGGTGGTAAAATAAGCAGGGCACACTCACAATAATTTAATAAAAATCGTACTATACTCAGAGAGAAAAAAAGAGAAACTTACCATAACAAACAAGAGGATATGGGATTCTGCATATATCAACGAAATGATATGCGGATTAAATATTACAATGAGATTTATTATACATCAGAACATAAAGGCACATGAGTATCGACACAAAGGATAGGGTATACTGAACTATTATGAGAATAAGAGTTGGCTCGAGAACAAGGGGCACCTACTCTCTATGATGCAATAGATTGACGATAATGACTGGAGGTCCTAATGAAACAAATATTACTCTCCCGACTATATTGCAGTATCGCGATTAGTAGTGAGAGCTCAAATTGGATCTCATCTAGAAACAAGCAAGGTGGACTTGTAGCAAAGCTAGCGCGTGTGCTGCTGAGGATTTTATTATAAAAATGATAGGTTCTTCAATGCTGAAGCCACAAAATACTGTACCAGACCTGAAATCTGCAGCACGTCGTCGGTAGGCAGCGTTCTGATGATGTAGGCGCTGACTTCTGCTGTGCAGCAACTCTGTTTCAACCCCTTACCTCGAAGGCTGTCCGAGAATTCTAAGTTATGCCAAAAAAGTGCGACTAAGTCGCAAGACTATCCGACCCTGATGAAGACCAGATCCCGAGTGTCCCTCGCCCGCACAATTCAAGAACGAAGCCAACATTGCTCAACTCCCTACTTACCTCGAAAACCGCGAATCATCATTCCCCCACACTGTCTCAGAACATCATTCACGCCTGTAGCAACCGTTCCCTCCAATATCGAGCATGGCTTTATGATGTCAACTAGCCTCAGTTTAAGTTGACCAATCATGCCTCTGCTATTCAGCTGAGGGCACTGAACTTGCCATTTGACCGGCTATGTAAACAACATGCCTAGGCCACCGGCCATCTGGCGCCAGACAGTCTCGCACAGCAGGGAACGGTCCACAAGTATTCTCAGAATCATGAGGACAATGTAGTCAGTCGGCGCCAGCAGTATTTGTTCCGGATGCCCCAGAATGGTAAACACATAAACTGCGCCGACGCTCAGACGTCTCGCAGGTCGTTTTGCCATTCATACAATAGGTGAAACTAGACCGACGTCAGTTGTTCTGCCAGGCGCTTTAGCCCATTGATGTATGACCCTTGCAGTATCCACAGAAGTGCAGTCCCCAACCGGAAACACAGTGTGCCTTGTCCACCGGTGCTCGCCTCACACAGGCCACCCAGGGAAGTAACCCAACATGCATAGGAATCAAGTGAAAAGTATTTTGAGCTCTCAGTACAAATACTCTCATTACAAACACCTTATTTGGCCTGTTACCCCGTGCAATGACATAAAACATTATTAAAATTGATGAAAATGAGAGGCGACATGCAAAAGAGGGCATGAAACCTCTCATGGGTAAGCATGAAATATGTATCAAATGGGATAATTATGTGCTTTTGTGGACCACCTGCCTCAGCATCTGTAGTGGCAGAGCACTTCAGACAATATTTGTTGATTATTGTAGCGATCCATGTGAGATTTCTTGCCCGCATCTCGTGGTCGTGCGGTAGCGTTCTCGCTTCCCACGCCCGGGTTCCCGGGTTCGATTCCCGGCGGGGTCAGGGATTTTCTCTGCCTCGTGATGGCTGGGTGTTGTGTGCTGTCCTTAGGTTAGTTAGGTTTAAGTGGTTCTAAGTTCTAGGGGACTTATGACCACAGCAGTTGAGTCCCATAGTGCTCAGAGCCATTTGAACCATTTTTTGAGATTTCTTTGGATTTCTTATCTGAAAATTACTTGGAGCAGATAGTGATCTGATTAATGAGAATAATCTCTCAGATCTTCTTGTAACTACCCGTTAAAGTAGCTAAGAGCGCTAACGCGCAACTTCATGGATTCTGGTAGGCGCGCCGGCCTCGTACCGAATCCCGCTGGCGGATTAACGACGAGGGCCGACCTGCCAGCCAGCCTGAATGTAGTTTTTAGGCGGATTTCCACATCCTGTTAGGTGAATACAGGGGATGGTCCCCACGTTCCGCCTCAGTTACATGACTCGCAAACGTTAGAAAACGTTCGCACTCCTACATGGCTTACACTAGACGCAGACAGCTAGTGTGCACTAATTCTGTCCTGGGGGGTTCGTGGTGGCAGCAGGAAGGGCATCCGGCTATCCTCTGCAATTTACACTGCCACATCAATAGTAACACGGCCAACCCCACGTTGGAGTGAGACAAAGGCCCCGAGAAAGAATGAAAGAAATCTTCTTGTAACTACCTTTAGAGAGCTTTTCGAATCAATTATCTTACAAGAAGGTATTAGGGATCATAAGCATTTTGTAGCATTATTCTGTCAACCGAGGATACGAAAGCATAATCCTCAAACGTAATCAGTTTCGTCGAGAGAAGAAGACAGAATTAAAGCCAGTAACGAGAATAATGAATTCCCTACAGAAACTATAAGCTTTCGACTATTTCCGCCAATGTGTTCGTCAGAGCAACTGACTGTCAAAATTACTGCTTTGGTGGCCTTACCTAGCCCAGACATGGCTTCCCGTTGGTCGGTAGTTCCGTCATGCTGTCGCAGATGGTGTCAGCGTATGCTCTCGTGGCGCTAACACTCCCGCCATACCGTAAACATTGCGACCAGTATCTCTGGCTCTCCTGTGTGTCGAGAGCTCGTGTCCATGCTCTGCTAAGAATATATCCACCGGTCACGGTTGAAGGTTTTCTCGCTTGTTCTTATTTCTACACCGCCTTTAGTTACAGAAACCCGGTATGTTGGAGTTCCTACCAAAGCTAGCAAAGACCCGCTCCAGATGCTGCTTTGAAGCAGACCTATAAACCGCGTAAAAGCATCAACTACGACGAAGATAGAGCGATTGCCTCTTTGTGGTCGGGGCAACGGTCCTAGAGAGTCAATAAACAATTTGTCCATGGGTTGATGCTCGCTAGACTGCAGAAACCACGCCTAGGTCCTGTATCCGGTTTAGCCACCTTACGTGGCTCAAATTCTGCCACAAACGTGCGAACATCGTTGTTCTCTAACCTTAAGTAACTTTTTGTGATACCGTAAATGCCCTCCGCAAAAGAATTGATGAAAGTATTCGAATACACTAGGGATTAAACTGCTAGGCACACACAACTTAGGTCTATTTTCATCACGGGCCAGAAAGCATAGAAAGTCCTTCTGCAAGGCGTATCCTGCAACAATCTCACTCTAATCTTACCTATTAAGAACAGACTGTAACTCAAAATCTACTTGCTGTTCCCCCTTAAGACTGCCAAACAGGGACGGTATCTCCGTTAAATGGTTCAAATGGCTCTGAGCACTATGGGACTTAACATCTATGGTCATCAGTCCCCTAGAACTTAGAACTACTTAAACCTAACTAACCTAAGGACAGCACACAACACCCAGCCATCACGAGGCAGAGAAAATCCCTGACCCCGCCGGGAATCGAACCCGGGAACCCGGGCGTGGGAAGCGAGAACGCTACCGCACGACCACGAGATGCGGGAAATCTCCGTTAAGACTTCCATAGTACACACCACTTCTACTTGAGACTCAGGTTCTTGCTCAGTCTAAACCTAGACTCAACGCATCGGTATTTGGTTTTGCCCACCCCTAACATGGAACACATGAAATTGAAAGGCAGAGATCATCACAGCCCAACGTGCTATCTGCCTGGTCTCACGAGGACGAACTAATACCCAGCTGCAGGCCTGGTTGTCAGTTTCGAGGCGAAACCTACGATTTTCTACATAAAATTTACATTTTTCCAGGCGACCTAAGGCATCCAACTCATACACAGAATATTTCAGATTCAGCGGCCGATAACATCTGCGAAGCACACGCAAGAGTGTGTCTTTCCCCATTCTGTTCTTGCAACAATACAGCTGCCACCCCCACATTGAACACATCGGTCTGAACAATAAACAGAAGGATGAAATCCAGAATCCTTGAGACTGGAGCGGGACTTATGGCCTGCTTTTTACCCTTACACTGCTGCCTGCTGTGACTCCCCCACACCTTTCCTACCCAACAGATTAACAGGTGTCACATCTGGGCAAAAGTTGATATGAATTTTTGAAAAAAATTACCATGGGCTTTTTATCCCGGGGCACCAGAACCTGATGGATGGCCTTAGTCCGATGTTTATCAACAGTAAGTCCCTTTTGAGACACGATGTGGCCCAAGAAGGAAACTAGATCAATGTCACCTTGGTTGATTTCATCACGAACCAGCTTACCTAAGACGTTCAAAAATGCTCCTCAAAACTGGCGGTATATACACCTACGTTATCCAAGTAATTGTAAAGGAATCTGAAGTTTCCTACGACTGAATTCAATAGACGTGACAAAAGTCCAGCACCGGAGGCCAGCCCAAAGGGAATTCCATTGAATTGAAAGAGTTAGTAGTCGGCACAAAACGCTGTAATCGGTTTAGTCTCTTCCGCAAGGGGAGTCTGATAACAGACCTAGTTTAAACCCGGGACCGTAAAAACCTTGCCTCCCGCAAACCCCGTAAAACAATTATGTAACTCTGGGAGTGGGACGGATTCCAAAGCAATCTTTTAGTTTAATGCTCAGTAGTCAACTACATGCCTAAAACCTTCACTGTGTGGTGTAGGGACTAGACAAAATGGGTTGCGTAAGGTGAGACGGAAAGTCGAATTACATCTTCCGCAAGCGGCTGATCAATAATCTCGGCAATATCTCCATTTTAGAAGGTCAAAACCGATACGGAGTCTGGCACACGGAGCTCTGATCTGTGATCCAAATATAATATTTGATTTTACTGGTTACCCCTAACCGGCCAGTAAATACTTCAGGAAATTCGTCCGATAGATCTGTCAGCTGAGAGGCTTGAGCCTCAGGTAAATGACAAACACGCGCCCAGCCTGAGCAAGCAAAACTGACCACCAGCATAATCTACCAAAACACTAAGTTAATTGCATAAAATCGCATCCTACATTAAGCTTAGTAGGCAACTTCTTCACAACTAAGCACTTAAGGGGCCGTCTAGAACACTATCTACTCAACTTAAAGCGAACCTGGCCTGCTACACCGGGAGTCTGCTCATCAACAGAAAGACAACCGATAAATCAAGCTTAGTCCAGGCAACCTGGATATTTACCTCTCCCTTTTATATCAGACATAATTAGGAAGGTACACGCTTCTGTCAGAATCCATCAGGCACACACGTACGGTATCCGCCCCATGTTACACTGCACAACATACAACAACATGCCGGGAGTTTCCGGCGCAATGCCTGAGGAACGCCTTTTCTTTGGCGTCAGTCGTTCCCACGCATGCTCTTACGAACCAGACAATCCTTGACAAAATCCCCTGGTTTACTATGGGGGTAACATAACCCATCAGCAACAATATGTGATTGCTCATGTTCAACATCAACATTACTCACCACCATACAATGTAGGCTTTCACGGCCGTTATTGTCTTCAGCTGAAACTTCCGGGCTGAGAGACAGATTGTGAGTGCCATAGGATGTCCAACACAAGAGGTGGCCAGATATCTCGCCTGCTTGCTGCAACCACACATCGCCAGAACAGATAGTTGCATTAAAAACTCAACGCATTTCATTGAAAAACTGAGGGACATTAACGTCAGCCCAAGTGATATTCTTGTTAGCTTCGATGTAGTGTCATTGTTTACCATGGTGCCTGTAAACGAAGCTATTTCATATATACCAGACATTTTTACAACTGACATAGTGGCTTTATTTAAACACTGCCTGACGACAACTTATTTCCAGTATAACAACGAGTCTTACGAACAGATCGACGGGGTGGCGATGGGAAGCCCTCTCAGCCCAGCTGTTGCCAATTTATTTATGGAGATCTACGAACAGCGAGCGCTGCAGACTGCCAGTAAAAAGCCTGCTAAATGGTACCGCTATGTTGATGACACATTTGCAGTGTGGACTCATGATGAAGAAGAGTTGGATGTCTTCTTGGTGCATTTGAACAGCATTAACCCGAAGATACAGTTTACAATGGAGAAAGAGAGCAACGGTCAACACAGTTTCCTGGATGTGTCGGTAATTAAACGGGTGGATGGGACGCTGGGCCACAAGGTATATAGAAAGAAAACTCACACGGATCCTAGGCAAAAAAGAGGTGTCATGAAAACCTTGGTGGACAGAGCCAACAAAATCTGGGAGCCGGCTTACTTACAAGACGAACTGAATCACCTACGGTCAGCCTTTGTGAAAAACGGATGTACCAGCAAGGAAATCGATCGAGCCCTCCATCAAAGAAGAAAAGAAGCCAGAAGTCCAGAGCAACAACAGTCACAAACTGGAAAAGTTTTCCTACCGTTCATTAATAAGGTCACGGACCGTATCGGGAAAGTTCTGGCCAAGTATGGGATCGAAACAATCTTTAGACCCACCAAGAAGATTAAGGAATATTTAAGAACTGCAAAAGACGCTCGACATCCCCTAGCAACACCTTGGGTATACAAAATTCTATGCAGTTGTGGATAAGTATATATTAGAACAAGAAAAAGAAGTGTAAACAACTTCTTAGCCGAACATAAAAGAAACTGTCGTTTAGGACACATCGAAAAATCAGCCGTAGCTGAGCATGTTTTTCGAGATGGGAATCACGAAATTAAATTTAATGAGACAAGCGTTCTAGCACGAACATCCCATTTCATGCGCGCATGTATAGAGAAGCAATAGAAATTCACAAACACCATAACAATTTTAATACAAAAGAGAAAGTTTTAAAGTTGGTCAAAATATGGTTGTCGATGTTGCGCCAGCAGAATGACAATCGATTACTCTTAATCGAGAATTATGATACCTTCCAAAGATAGGCATACCGTCGGCATCACGTGACGAATGGTGGTGCTCTCTATGCGCTCTATAAATGCTAGAGTACCTGGAGACTCAGTGGCAGTAGCCGGACGACCTCAGAATATGTCCCCCCAGCAGATGGAGACGAAACGTCAGGTGGAAATTTTATACATCGACCACGACCTCTCATCCCGTAAGTTTCAACTCAAGATTACTCACCATGTTCTGAAAACAGCCTACGTTTAGTTCTTCCCACTTATATCCGCCATGACGCACTATTTAAGTATTAATCACTAATTTATTTAAATCATCAAAATCTAATGACTTATCACAACACAGAGTCCTAGATCCGTCATTTAGCCTCGCGCCTTCTGAGATATTAGCTACTGTCTCAACTTCAGAGACCTCAACATACGGCTAAGATACCAAAATTCACTTCATTAACATAACGAGAAAAAGAGTCATTTTTGCCTTGTACTCGAGACATGTTTATCTATTATTACTTCCATTTCACAAGAACCAAGACACTTAAACAAAAGCCCCTTCTCAATATCCCACAACGTTCCCACATTCGCTAATGCTTCAGCAATTACTCTGTCTAGGTCTATGGGACACAGATAAATGATTTGTGACACCACACTATTATCCACCTGCAACACGTTAGATTGTTCATTTAATTTAACCAACAACCACAGAAATTCAACTAATTATTCAACACCAACAGTGGATAATCTTCATATGCTTCTAAGAGCGGCTATTAGCTTATTTCGCAACTTTCCAAACAAGTTGTTAACTGTCAATTCAGGCCTTTCCTCACTGATACTGGTGCCAACATCCTCTTCCTCATTACACCAACTCAAGGACAATATCTACTACTGCAGGGGCAAAACTTTGACAAGCAATTTTTGAATTTCATCAAACACCGAGAGGTTTCACTGACAGTACGAATGTCACGTATTCTGTTTGCCAAATGGTCAAGGGCGGTCTGTGTTCAGAACATCGGCCTTCGCCGTGGGAAGACAACTTCGAACCCTGACATATAATTCTGGAGATCCCCCATTATATTTTCACGGAAGAGAATAGCTTCACTTACCTCCCCCACTGGCTCGGCTGAAATATTTACTGGCAAAGTGAAGGCAGCCCGCAGACGTTGACAGAGTTTTCCACGTTGCCTTCCTCATCTTTTCACGTATACGATCTTCGTACAGGAGACAGGATTTTCTGAGGCTGGCTACAGTGCTGACTTTCCTTAATCGAATGGTACCCAGACTGAAACACAAAACAATCAACAGCAGAACAAGACCCCGGCCGGCCGGGGTGGCCGAGCGGTTCTAGGCGTTACAGTCTGGAACCGTGCGACCGCTACAATTGCAGTTTCGAATCCTGCCTCGGGCATGGATGTGTGTGATGTCCTTAGGTTAGTTAGGTTTAAGTAGTTTTAAGTTCTAGGGGACTGATGACCTTAGAAGTTAAGGCCCATAGTGCTCAGGGCCATTTGAACCAATTTGAACATGATCCCGAAAAAAGAAAGTCGAAATCAAACATGAAACACAAATTTGCCGAACGATATGCTGCTACCACTGTAGTGCAGTTTGTATCTTCGCACTCACGAAATCGCAACCACGGTCTGCTACCATTGAAAGAAGGTTTACAATGCATAGGGCTGATAGGAGGGAAGCACTAAGTCTGAACTGAGGATATATAGAATTAATATTTATTTATTTATAAAACAAACATGAAACAGTCAATCACTGGTGACAACATACACACTCTGATTTCCAGTTGCAGTTTTATAGAGGAATATCTTCAAAATTTTCCGGCCTCACTGCCATTTAAAGTTGAAGATACAGCCACAGATCAGCAAAACAAATAACCTTACGACAAAAGCAGCAGGTTTAATTCAAATTTGTTCATTAAAACTCTTTAAAATTGCTAGGAATCTAAGTTCAATAACATGAAAATTTAACTTCAAATACTTGGTTTTAATTTGTTTAACAAGCTAGCTCTAAACTCTTAAATCTTCCTTCAAATTTACTGCAATTACTAAGACTTACTGGCAACATATTAGCTAAAGAATCTACAAACAATCAAAATAGATTACAGAGTTGTTGAAGTTGACAGGCCACAAACAGCATAGGCCATTTTGTTAATTCGATAACGCGACCTGAGGCAACACCATAGGCAGTACAGACAGACTAACAAAAACTTGATCTAAAACCCATGGAAACGATATTAGCACAATGCTAACTTCAAAAAGTTACCATATACAGGGTGAGTCATCTAACATTACCGCTGGATACATTTCGTAAACCACATCAAATACTGACGAATCGATTCCACAGATCGAACGTGAGCAGAGGTGCTAGTGTAATTGGTTAATATAAACCATAAAAAAATGCACGGAAGTATTTTTTTTAAACACAAACCTACATTCTTTTAAATGGAATCCCGTTAGTTTTGTTAGCACATCTGAACATATAAACAAATACGTAATCAGTGCCGTTTGTTGCATTGTAAAATGTTAATTACATCCGGAGATACTGTAACCTAAACTTGACGCTTGAGTACCACTCCTCCGCTGTTCGATCGTGTGTATCGGAGACCACCGAATTACGTAGGGATCCAAAGGGAACGGTGATGAACCTTAGGTACAGAAGAGACTGGAACAGCACATTACGTCCACATGCTAACACCTTTTTATTGGTCTTTTTCACTGACGCACATGTACATTACCATGAGGGGTGAGGTAAACGTACACACGTGGTTTCCGTTTTCAATTACGAAGTGGAATAGAGTGTGTCCCGACATGTCAGGCCAATAGATGTTCAATGTGGCGGCCATCATTTGCTGCACACAATTGCAATCTCTGGCGTAATGAATATCGTACACGCCGCAGTAAATCCGGTGTAATGTCGCCGCAGGCTGCCACAATACGTTGTTTCATATCCTCTGGGGTTGTAGGCACATCACGGTACACATTCTCCTTTAAGGTACCCCACAGAAAGAAGTCCAGAGGTGTGAGATCAGGAGAACGGGCTGGCCAATTTATGCGTCCTCCACGTCCTATGAAACGCACGTCGAACATCCTGTCAAGGGTCAGCCTAGTGTTAATTGCGGAATGTGCAGGTGCACCATCATGCTGATACCACTTAAGTCGACGCTTTTCCAGTGGGACACACTCTATTCCACTTCGTAATTGAAAGCGGAAACCACGTGTGTACGTTTACCTCACCCCTTATGGTAATGGACATGTGCGTCAGTGAAAAAGACCAATAAAAAGGTGTTAGCATGTGGACGTAATGTGCTGTTCCAGTCTCTTCTGTACCTAAGGTCCATCACCGTTCCCTTTGGTTGCCTACGTAATTCGGTGCTCTCCGATACACGCGATCGAACAGCGGAGGAGTGGTACTCAAGCGCCGGCCGGTGTGGCCGAGCGGTTCTAGGCGCTACAGTCTGGAACCGCGCGACCGCTATGGCCGCAGGTTCGAATCCTGCCTCGGGCATGGATGTGTGTGACGTTTTTAGGTAAGTTAGGTTTAAGTAGTTCTAAGTTCTAGGGGACTGATGACCTCAGCAGTTAAGTCCCATAGTGCTTAGAGCCATTTGAACCATCTGGTACTCAAGCGTCAACTTTAGGTTACAATATCTCCGGATGTAATTAACATTTTACAATGCAACAAACGGCACTGATTACGTATTTGTTTATATGTTCAGATGTGCTAACAAAACGGGATTCCATTTAAAAAAAACGTAGGTTTGTGTTAAAAAACATACTTCCGTGCATTTTTTTATGGTTTGTATTAACCAATTACACTAGCCCCTCTCCTCACGCTCGGTCTGTGGAATCGATTCGTCAGTATTTGATGTGGTTTACGAAATATATCCAGCGACAACGTTAGGTGACTCACCCTGTATATGAGAGAGGCGGCGCTAGTAATATTAATATTCAAACACGTCTCTGGAGGTTGATTTTCTATCAAAACCTCCCCCTTTCCTTTAAAACATTAAACTAAGACACATATGCTGTAACGGCTTGTAAGGAATCAACTCAGTTAACTTTATGAAGATCTCAGATCCAAAGAAGTAATGGCCTTTAACACATTATTAAAAGCCCTTACTATAACTGACATTTCTACCTAATCTGTGATGTCCCCAAAAATCAGATGACAGTCAAAGATTTTAAACCATACAAGCACAACTTTCATATAACAAGTAGGGAACTACAAGAGCAACACAGCTAGTATCGGGCAAAATGATTTCAGCGCCATAAACGCGCTTCATGGGCAAATCTGCAGTAGCAAGGCAGTGCAGCATTTAGCACAATCTCCAGTGGGCAACAGCAAAGGCAGAGGATGGCATCAAGCACCGAACCATCCCCAGGACAGGCCACGGCGGGTACAGGCGTGTATAAACAGCCCACGAAGAGCGACAGCGTCTGCTTCGTGACCACTGCCAAACACCATTACAGGGAAGACCCCCCGGCAGCGACGTCCAATGCAGAAGCGCCGCCACTGCTACTCCGCTACGCCAACTCACCCCCCGTGGCCCGTCACGTCCTCTTTTCAAACTGTGGCCGCCAGTCCCAGCGCTTCAATCAAACCTCAGCGTCGGTGCAGTAAGGGGGTTACGCATCTAAGTAAGGGTAAATCATTTACGATCTACAGTAAATTTCTGGACACGCGTTACAGTGAGGACTGCGCTCTCTCTTACTTTGGAAAACTCATTTTACTCTAAACTTTAATCTCTTCAACAATTAATAAAATTAACTGTTGAAATGAAGACTCTCAGTTCTGGGTTCAAATGCTAGGCATAGGTGGTACCCGTGCTCCAGGGGTAGCGTCTTTGATTCATAATCAAAACGTCTTCGGTCCCGGGTTCGATCCCCGCTACTGCCTAAATTTTGATAAATAATCAGCATTGGCGGCCGAAGACTTCCGGCATAAGAACTCAGCCTCATTCTGCCAACGGCCTTGTCAAGGAGGGCGGAGGAGCGGATAGAGGTTCAGGGCACTCTCTTGTCCTAGGGGTGGGAAGTTGCCCCTAAAGGCGGAAGAATCAGCAATGATCAACGGCATGAGGATGCAGAAGGCAATGGAAACCACTGCATTAAAGACACGTAACGTGTATCCACAGGACATGTGGCCTGTAATTCCAGAAGTGTCACGATGATCTCTCCATTGGCAAAAGATTCAGGAATTGTTCCCCATTCGGATCTACGGGAGGGGACTGCCAAGGGGGAGGTTACCATGAGAAAAAGATTGAATAATCTACGAAAGGATAACGTTCTACGAGTCGGGGCGTGGAATGTCAGTAGCGTGAACGTGGTAGGGAAACTAGAAAATCTGAAAAGGGAAATGCAAAGGCTCAATCTAGATATAGTAGGGGTCAGTGAAGTGGAAGGAAGACAAGGATTTCTGGTCAGATGAGTATTGGGTAATATCAACAGCAGCAGAAAATGGTATAACAGGTGTAGGATTCGTTATGAATAGGAAGGTAGGGCAGAGGGTGTGTTACTGTGAACAGTTCAGTGACCGGGTTGTTCTAATCAGAATCGACAGCAGACCAACACCGACAACGATAGTTCAGGTATACATGCCGACGTCGCAAGCTGAAGATGAACAGATAGAGAAAGTGTATGAGGATATTGAAAGGATAATGCAGTATGTAAAGGGGGACGAAAATCTAATAGCCATGGGCGATTGGAATGCAGTTGTAGGGGAAGGAGTAGAAGAAAAGGTTATAGGAGAATATGGGCTTGGGACAAGGAATGAAAGAGGAGAAAGACTAATTGAGTTCTGTAACAAGTTTCAGCTAATAATAGCGAATACCCTGTTCAAGAATCACAAGAGGAGGAGGTATACTTGGAAAAGGCCGGGAGATACGGGAAGATTTCAATTAGATTACATCATGGTCAGACAGAGATTCCGAAATCAGATACTGGGTTGTAAGGCGTACCCAGGAGCAGATATAGACTCAGATCACAATACAGTAGTGATGAAGAGTAAGCTGAAGTTCAAGACATTAGTCAGGAAGAATCAATACGCAAAAAAGTGGGATACGGAAGTACTAAGGAATGACGAGATACGTTTGAAGTTCTCTAACGCTATAGATACAGCAATAAGGAATAGCGCAGTAGGCAGTACAGTCGAAGAGGAATGGGCCATCACAGAAGTTGGGAAGGAAAACATAGGTACAAAGAAGGTAGCTGCGAAAAAACCATGGGTAACAGGAGATATACTTCAGATGAAAGGAGGAAGTACAAACATGTTCCGGGAAAATCAGGAATACAGAAATACAAGTCGCTGAGGAATGAAGTGCAGGGAAGCTAAGACATAAAGGCTGCAGGAAAAATGTGAAGACATCGAAAAAGATATGATTGTCGGAAGGATAGACTCAGCATACAGGAAAGTCAAAACAACCTTTGGTGACATTAAAAGCAACGGTGGTAACATTAAGAGTGCAACGGGAATTGCACTGTTAAATGCAGAGGAGAGAGCAGATAGCTGGAAAGAATACATTGAAAGCCTCTATGAGGGTGAAGATTTGTCTGAAGTGATATAAGAAGAGACAGGAGTCGATTTAGAAGAGATAGGGGATCCAGTATTAGAATCGGAATTTAAAAGAGCTTTGGATGACTTACGGTCAAATAAGGCAGAAGGGATAGATAACATTCCATCAGAATTTCTAAAATCATTGGGGGAAGCGGCAACAAAACGACTATTCATGTTGGTGTGTAGAATATATGAGTCTGGCGATATACCATCTGACTTTCGGAAAAGCATCATCCACACAATTCCGAAGACGGCAAGAGCTGACATATGCGAGAATTATCGCACTATCAACTTAACAGCTCATGCATCGAAGCTGCTTACAAGAATAATATACAGAAGAATGGAAAAGAAAACTGCGAATGCACTAGGTGACGATCAGTTTGGCTTTGGGAAAAGTAAAGGGACGAGACAGGCAATTCTGACGTTACGGCTAATAATGGAAGCAAGGCTAAAGAAAAATCAAGACACTTTCATAGGATTTGTCGACCTGGAAAAAGCGTTCGACAATATAAAATGGTGCAAGCTGTTCGAGATTCTGAAAAAAGTAGGGGTAAGCTATAGGGAGAGCCGGGTCATATACAATATGTACAACAACCAAGAGGGAATAATAAGAGTGGACGATCAAGAACGAAGTGCTCGTATCAAGAAGGGTGTAAGACAAGGCTGTAGCCTTTCGCCCCTACTCTTCAATCTGTACATCGAGGAAGCAATGATGGAAATAAAAGAAAGGTTCAGGAGTGGAACTAAAATACAAGGTGAAAGGATATCAATGATACGATTCGCTGATGACATTGCTATCCTGAGTGAAAGTGAAGAAGAATTAAATGATCTGCTGAACGGAATGAACAGTCTTATGAGTACACAGTATGGTTTGAGAGTAAATCGGAGAAAGACGAAGGTAATGAGAAGTAGTAGAAATGAGAACAGCCAGAAACTCAATATCAGGATTGATGGTCACGAAGTCAATGAAGTTAAGGAATTCTGCTACCTAGGCAGTAAAATAACCAATGACGGACGGAGCAAGGAGGACATCAAAAGCAGACTCGCTATGGCAAAAAAGACATTTCTGGCCAAGAGAAGTCTACTAATATCAAATACCGGCCTTAATTTGAGGAAGAAATTTCTGAGGATGTACGTGTGGAGTACAGCATTGTATGGTAGTGAAACATGGACTGTGGGAAAACCGGAACAGAAGAGAATCGAAGCATTTGAGATGTGGTGCTATAGACGAATGTTGAAAATTAGGTGGACTGATAAGCTAAGGAATGTGGAGGTTCTACGCAGAATCGGAGAGGAAAGGAAAATGTGGAAAACACTGATAAGGAGAAGGCACAGGATGATAGGACATCTGCTAAGACAAGAGGGAATGACTTCCATGGTACTAGAGGGAGCTGTAGAGGCCAAAAACTGTAGAGGAAGACAGGAACCTAACATACAGTAGGTAACGTGATGTAAGTCAATCATGTATGCCAGACACACATTAACTTGATGATCTTATGTCGCTATTGACTGGGAGACATCGTTTGATACTTTGTTTGTCCAGCTGCGGAGCCAGTCTCTGTATTTGACGCCACTTCGGCGACTTGTAGGTCTTTGTGATTAAGATGAGATGCAATGATTGAAGAAAATCTCCAATCGCGATGAGAATCGAATCTGGGTTTCACAATCTGACGCAGAAATGCTAACCACTAGATACGAGCTGTGGACATTAGTTTAATACTTCCATTAATCAACTGCCACGAAAACACTGGTTCGTTTAACATAAAACGCTAATAACACTTATATGCACTTATTGGTGACAGAGAAATAATACAAAGGTAGCCACAACATGCCACATTGTCACATACCAGTAACATTTCCTCCTGTGACTCATTTAAGCCTCTCTCTCACAACTATTTGTCTTCTTCAAGACTAATGACAGTCCTATAGTTGGTGCATTAACTCTCACTTATCCACCTTTTCCTTTTACGCGTTTTTACCTCCTAGGCTGTGAGGGACTTGCCGCCACCTCTTGCTATCAACCGCATTTATTATCCCCCATGTGTGAACCATTGAGGTTGGACAGAATACTTCTCAGTTTTACGTACAAAAGGAAATACATCTCCTAATAACACCTGTGAAATACATCCGCAAACATGTAAGTGTACAAAATTAAGAAAACAGTAATGTTTACATACATGAATACAGGCTTTTTTCTGTGGCTTCACCTGGTATGCATACAACAAATACGTTAAACACACCAACTTCTCCTTCACTCTGTGTCATCTCCTTCCTCCACATGCCTGTCCACCTCATCCTCTCACCCCCATCTGTCTACCTCCTCCTCCCCACTCTGTCTTTTCATCTCCTCCATCTCTTTTTGTCCATGTCCTCCATCCCTCTCTCCCTCTCTCTCTCTAACCAGATCTTCCTCCCCCTCCCTCTGACTATATCCTCCTCCTACTCCTCCACCCTCATTCTATCTCTGCCTCCTCCCTTTTCCACTTGCTCACTGCCCCTTTACACCTTCCGCCTACCCATTCACAACCCATGCCTCCCCTCTGCCTCTACAGTTTCTGCTCCCCATCGGTATGTTCATTCTCTCCTCTATCCATCTCAATCTGTCCCCATGCATGGTCATCAGCACGTGTATCCCCTGCAGTACAGTTCAATAAAACAGGCCAATACTATTCCAACAACGTCTGTTCTGCAGGGGAAGGCACATCAGAGTCTTAAAAATAATTCTTTTGTCCCTGATGTACAGACCACCATGCAAAGCTTGTTGATAAACAAGGCTGATACTACACTAGCACAATTTTCATGCAGGGCTGCGTAAATATCAGAGCCAAAAACCGTTTCTTGCCCCTCACATCTATGATGCCCTGCAAAACACGTTCATTTTGCAGGCCAATACTGTTTCCACACAACATGTTTGTCGTAAAGGGCAGCAAAGATAAGTGTCAGTAATGTTGGATCATAGACATACAATATTGCAACCATAGACACGTAAGTGCTGAGCAAGAGTGTGAGGGATTATTAAAAATTAGTGCAAAGGCATAGAGAACTTCGTCACTGATTAATTCGGCATCTAATTGAGAAATGAATTCTGAACAAAAAGAGAAAATTAACTTTAGGAGAGCAATGCGAGAAGCATTGAAAGAATCTGGCAGTAAAACTTAGGCAACCAACCTGACTAAAGAGCGTAAGAAATCTTCGTCTCATATAAAGTCATTATATGGATCTAAATCATTTATTCAGTCGCTCAGTGACCATAATGACGCCGAAACGGAAGGACAGAGAGAAGGCCAAAACCTGAATTCAGTATTCCGAAATTGTTTTACCGCGGAAGGTCGTCCGCTAAGGCCGAAATGGCAGTGTATTGGATAAGAGATTACAGGAAAGAAAATTAACTACAGTCGCTCAGAGCTTCCCGTGAGAGTCTACAGAGATTAGGAGAGTGACATTTGTCCCCTTCGTTTATCGTAGGGTGCTTGACCAATGAAAGCTACCAAGGATTGCACGAAAGCATATGTCGTTGCTGTTGTTAAGAAGGGTTGTGAAACTGGTGCACGTAATTACACTCCTACATCACTGACGTCAGTCTGCCGTAGAAATATGGCACATTTTCTACGCTCATGCACCATGACGTTTCTGGAGAACAGAAATATCCTTTATAAAAGCGAACATGTATTTCGTCAACAGCGATCTTGAGAAACACATCTCTCTTTGTCCATCCATGATATCAGAGAGTTGTAGGGAAAGACACTCAAATGGATGCCACTCTCCTTGACTTGTGGAAAGCGCGTGATATTGCTTCGCAGTGTTTTTTGGTGAACAAAATACAATATCGGACCAGATTTGTCGGTACATTCACACCTTTATAATAAACAGAACTCAATATATTTTTATTAATGGGGCGAAATAGATAGATTTAAAGGTAATCTCGCGAGTACCCCAAAGGGAGTGCTATAGAGCTATTACAGCCTGCATTACATTTAAATGACTTATTGGATAACGTCAGCAGCTCCAGGAGGATTTTCGTAGACGATGCTGTTTGTTATAGGATTTGAAACGCCAGAAGACTGAAGTGAAACACAGTAATACGAGCGGGTGATCGGCGATTGGTATAAGGACGGGCATTTGACCCTGAACGTAATAAATGTAGCCAATCTGTGATCACAAATCATTTACATCATCACTGAATAAAAAATAAAGGTACCAAAATGTTTCTGCTTTGCAAGAGTGACAGATACAGATTTCAGTTTAGTTGAGCGACCAACACAAACAAAACATCTCAAGGACCGAAAATGTTGAGTGTCAGTGGACATGCAAAGTAAACACCAGGATGACGTATTTTTTTGGTGACCACGTCGCCTAACATTTTTTTGAGAGCTTTCCGTGTTTCACGACCACATGTAAGCGTACTGGAAATTTATTATTATACACTAACTTTCTTCCTCTGTTTTCAGGCTGTGAAGATGCAGATTATCCTTGCTGACAATGAAAAGGGGAAAGAAGCCAAAGAAGAACCGTGAAGCCTCATCTACATACTGTGCGTCTCCCTCAGAAGCAGAGCGTAATGACGCAAAAGGACGGACACCTACTGCAGAAGCGCAAAAAACTGTGCTAGACTCTCTCACAACGAAGAACTGTTAATTTATTGCATTTACTGGACGCATTTCACCCCTGATTAATATGTATCCACTGCAATGTAACAACATGAGTTAATATGCATCCTGGCGCTGTCTCTCAACAATAAGGAAATATACAACTAGGTTATGTACGCTGTTGAGATAATGAAATGTAATAAACCAATAACACAGTTTTACCATGATAGTTTTCATCTTGAGTTCATTTCTATTGCCCAAACATGTCATTCCTGAAGTACGAGATGGTGCTGGTTCTGGACATGAAGTTTGAAATGAGACATAAGAGGAATATGGAAAAACAAAATTAATCTTATCTGATACGTGGACGACATGTAATGAATTGTTCAAAAATAATTGTTTTTACCTTGTTATATTAACGATGTACAATTAGTCATCCATAATGTTGGCTCATTATTTACTGTTTTATATGTAGCTAGTGAATTGCGATAACCACAATAGCAAATATAAAAAAATGGAAAAGCTAGTAGCAATGAACACTAAGAATGCAATACACATCTGTATCGGTATAATCCAATTGAGTGACTCTAATAAAATACACAGATACAGCTGTATATTGCGTAATGCAGTTTTTAACATTCATTAAAGCCGTGAAATAATGTATTAATAATCGATTATGTGTAGAAAAATAAAAATCTGATTACACTGGGATCAGAACCAAAATCGAGATTCGTAACAAGATCTAAACCAAGTATTTATATCTCATTACATAGTCATTATTTAGCGTTGTTAGTATTTCTGAATTCATATCAGTGTTACGGTTTCACTTAACAGAATTCATCGATTTTACTCAATTAACACCATAATTATTGCACAATGAATAAGTCGAAAAATGTTACCACAGCAAAGAAATCACATTTTTATATGTAAGACAATTGAAGTCAACGATCGGGTCAACAGTAAAAGAAGTAAATGAATAAATAAAAACACAAGAGGAAAAATAAGGAGACATGCTTTTGGTAAACAAAATAGAATTTTCAGAACTTAATTTCTCATCTGTCTCAAAAGGAAAGTATGGGTATTAACATTTTCCACATAGTTTTTAATGCGAAAACCATTAAAAATAGAGGACTGTGAATTTTTTTGATAAGTACTTGGAGAGAGAGAGAAAACAAAGGAATAACGATATACACTGGAGTAGAAGAAGTCAAATGACTGCAATGAAGATGAAAAGTGTGTGGAAAGGACATGTAGCCTGAAGACTGCTTGGTAAATGGGTCAACGAAGTTCTTGCTGTATTCCAAAAGATACGAAAGGTCAAGGTGATGAGTCAGTATGATAAAAGGTAGCTGAATGACACTAGAAAACTTGCATTAACGAATTGGATCCACATATATGAATACTCTAATACACGCTAAACAGACTTGAACTCACAGTCGATTTCCAACTGCTGATGATAATGATGGAGAGAGACAGTGTGAGGTCTCACTGAGGGCACATTTGTTTTCTCGCTGAAATATCGACACACATATGTTATGGATGTAAATGGTTTCCACCAGGGTTATACATAGCATAGTTATACTGTAACACTATGTATAGCGTTGTATTCTACAAACGATACTACCTCAGCCTTGCCATGTTGACCCCTGCGACACATGGTGCTTTTACCTATAGTTCTTGCATAACTGCCACTTCATTTTTGTACTAATCCATGGTACGACCTGGCACAATTTAGTAAGAGTTTTCCCATTAAATGTACGCAGTGTTTGTACACGCGGTATAAGAAATCTACACTGAAACACGTATGTATTCCTTACCACCGATGGCGAGGCATGACAGAATCTCTGACCAGAGAGTTATTTATCGTTACTTGTCTGCGCTTGACCGCGCGAGACGACAGTTGCGTGTAGCGAGTCGGCAGTACAAGTCAGTCTGCGCTAGTCTGCGCGAGTCTGCAGTAGTAGTCAGTCGGATACGGTAGTAGCGAGTGGACAGTTGTACCGAGCAGAAGTCGGCATGCGTCGGCGGCGTGCTCTTCTCGCGACTCTGGTCACGATTCGGGACGATATGTATTGTTGTAGAAGGTAAAGACGCAGCATTGCGCACATCTAATAATGTATGTTAATTGTAATTAATTTGTTCAAAAAATGCCCCAATAATAATTTTTTATAAAGTAACTCTTTTAAAGAAAAACATTCATTTCAATTTAAAGAATATTTCCTATGCATTTCCTCCAAGAATCAAAATTAAATATACGCCAGCATTGCACGAAGCTGTGTCGATAGATAAGAGCAGATATAGATGCAGTTTTTATTGAGGTAAGAAGTTTTGCTTGTTTTATTCTGAATACAGGGCCGAAGGTCAGCGCTGCTGTCCTTATAAAATTTATCAGGTTTAATTATTTCTGTTCAAATGTTACATTCAGTTCATGGTTCATTATCTAATTAATATTATTGTGGGTTTTCGATCAATCTTCATTCCTTAATTTTGTGGGGAGTTTACATATGGGCAATTATTATTCTTTATTTCTGCGGGGAGGTTACACTTGGCGACATCCGGACCAGGATCGTATTTCTTTGTGAATCTTCCGAGAAGTAGTCATATATCTGCTCTTATTTACTTAAATATAATTAGCACTTGGCGCAACGCATTTACTAATCTTGTCACTTTCTTTCACAGATCATCGGCAGTTTGTTGCTCTTTGTTGTATTTGTGTTTGTTGCATCTTGCATTGTCTTTGTTTCATTTGTGATTAATTTGTTTTGAGAAAAATGCCGCGAAAGACTGTTAACAGAACATCGCGATGTATGATGAGTGAAATAACCGACTTAAATAACATGACCGATAGTACTTGCGACACGCAGTGTAATGACAGTTCCCCATTTACTGACAATCAATGCGTACTGATCACTGGTAATGATTTTATTGCTAATGATGAGCAAATGAATTCAATTGTGTCCTCTGTTAATTTAACGACAATTGATGACGCGGGGCGTTCTGTTGCAATGACCGCTGCCCAGCTTAACACAACCGGTTTGCAAAATTCACGTGACGAACAGACAAATTTTTCTAATGAAAATGAACAGTGTACTGAAAGTACGACGGATTTATTTAATTCCGGTGTAGTGACTAACAGTGTACATTCGATTGGCAAACCTTCTTGTAAATTACAGAATGACCAAATGGTCACACAAAACGTGACAATTGCAGGTACACCATCAAACAGTACAGAGAATGCAACAGTCACTTTTGGCTGGGATCAATTTATGGCAGTATTGCTACAGTTTAAGAACGAAGTTAATGAAAATTCCAAACAACAGAATGAAAGACAAGACGAAAATCACAAACAACTTAGTGAACAGAACAAACAACTTAATGAAAAACATGACAACCTTAATGAAAAATTAGACAACAATTCCAGACAGCTTACTGAACAGATTACAGCCGTTGCCGCGCAGTGTCATGATACTACAGAACAGTTATGTGAAGAAATTGAGGCTTGTGCTATGAAAAGTAGTGAAGAAATTAGATCTGTTGTTCAAGATTTAAGGGATATGCAAACAGCTACAACAGAAACACTTAGAGACGAAATTAGCGCAATCGGTAAACAATGCTCTGAAAAAGCAACACAGTTACGCGACGAGTTTAAATTAATGACAGCAGAACTTTCACGCACACTGGATACAAAAGTAGACGCGAAGTTCTACCAACAGAACAGCCAAATTGACGAACGCTTTTATCACCACCTACAAAACAGTGAAACGCGTTTCCGTAAATTTATACAAGAACAAAATAAAGTAAAACGACAAGTCATGGAAACAATTACTGCACAGAGACAGGAAGATAAACGTAAATTGTTTGCGAAAGCAAAAACATACGTAGGCAACAATATTGCTACAGTATCGGACGAAATTAATACAATCAAGCAGTTGAACACAGAATTGCGTGATGAAATTTCTGATCTTAAATCAAAAACAGATACACACACAGCAGATATTCAGACAGTGACAGACAGACTCGAACAATTAGGACTAACACAGGATTCCGATGTCATCAAAGCCGACGTTAAAAAATTGAACGAAACCACACGTAAAATACAGAAACAAATTAATGTTTGTGACACTTAAACCAATGATCAGGTAAAAATACTGACTGAAAAATATGATGAATTGGCTATTCGTATTGACGTTATTGAAAATAATAATGACAGAAAATCAGACGATACTTCACCGGTTTCGTTTAACCAAACACCTGAATTCCAAAATCTACAGCAGACAATCAGTGAGATAGATTCGTCTAATAATACATTACGTAGAAAATTGTCAAGTTTACAGCAAGAGGTAACAGAGATAAAAAATATTTCAGTTAATAACACGTCACAGCATATGGCACATTCCGAACATTTCTCACACTCACACACCCAATATAATTTGGGTAATTTACAGAGAGTACGTGACTTAGATTCCGAACAGTCACAGTCAAACAGATTTTCATACAATCCTGAACCTGTTCCGACATACAGAGATGATAATTTTGATTACAAACATTTTCTATCAGTGAGAAAATTTAAAATGACAGAACACAGATTCACCCCCTGGACTGGATACAACAATTTAGCTTTGCTTTTCCACCGACTTTGCCTGTGACACATAAACTTGAATTTATTTGTAGTTTTTTGGAAGGCGAACCGGCAACTCGTATGAGACCGATCGCGAGACAGTGCTACTCGGTAGAAGAACTTCGGAATGCTTTTCTGTCAGCGTATTGGTCGAAGACGACACAGCGCGGAATTAAGGATCAACTAATTAGTTTACCAAATTATGAGAACTCGAATTTTTCCACTGTCACGCAATTTTTTGAGCACATGGTCCAACAAAACCAGTACTTAAGTGAACCATACAGTGAATCTGCACTTATACAATTATGCATTTCAAAATTACCACGATCATTAAGAGTGTCACTTTTAACGGGTCAGCAGAAAGAAAATATTTCGGCATTCAGAGATCTGTTACAGCTTTTGGAAGTGCAGCAATCGGTTATTCGTTTATAAACAAAAATTTTTCATATAATAACCAAGGTCAGCAAACATACAGTAATTACGGTCAGCCACGCAATTTCAATAGTAAATGTAATAGACCCTTCAGGTACGACAACCAACAGAATTTTAATAACAGGCAAAATTTTAATTATCAATATCGTCAAAATTATCAGCAACAGGAACCCCATTTTGGTAACAATAGACGTTTTTCACCGCAACAGCATGAAAGCCAGCTGGTTAGCATACCTAACCAACAATGTAATGCACAAGGTCAACCAGGCTTTAATGTTTCGCCGCGTACGCGTATAGCGTCGCCCACAACAAATAGTAACACACAGCAACAAGGGAATCAGTATGTACAGAAAACACACTACTTCAATTCTTATCGCAATGCACCGTATAGAAATGACTATCACGACAGACATAAAAACAATGAGCACAATTTTCAGCGTTCGTTTAATAACAGTCGGTCTTACCAACAGCAAAATCATCCGCAAGAACATATTCTCATGAATGAATAGTTCAAATAGTCGAAATGCCACAGCATCCTCCCGAAAATAATAACACGTCAGATAGAATTTGACTACTGTACAGGTCGCATCTTCCAGTAACACAAGCACTACTTTTGACACGCAGAATGTTGTTCACTTTTGACGACATCCGAAACTTTTGCAGGAAAGACCAGTTGTTCAGAAAACCATTTCACACCCTGTCATCGAAATTAAAATTGGATCATCGAAATTTTCGGCAGTAATCGATTCTGGATCACCTATGTCAGTAATAAATGAAGAAACTTTCAACGAGTGTAACAAAGTGAATACCTATCCTACGTTTCCATTAGGCAAAACGAAAGTGAAAGGAGCAGTATCGAGTAAAGGAGTAGATGTGAAATTACAGACACATTTATCATTTTGTACTGCAGGTCATACATTTCACTCAAATTTTTGGATTATTCCGTTATTGACGACAGACATTATTTTAGGTACGAATTTTCTGGTACAACACGACGCAGTTATTGTTTTTCAAAATTCCTATTTAATGTTAAAGGATGAAAATGTACAACTGGCTTTAGAATTTCAGCACTCTTTATCTGCGGAAGAACAAACAATTAATCGCACAGAGGTCATTTCCGTATCACGTAGCATAGACTGTAATTCCACATTGTTCACAGATACGTACGTACACAACTATAATACTCCAGACGAAGCCGACTGTGACGTAATACAGATGATTTCTGATAAAGTTAAACTAAGCAGTGCAAATACAGACGACGAACGCACGCAACTACACAAGATTCTTTTACAGCAAGCTCCTGTTTTTGACAACGTTCCTGGTACTATGTCCGGCTTTATGTATGAATTTCAAGTTAAACAGCACGACACATTTAAAGCCAAGCATTATCTCATTCCATGTATTCACAGAGAACAAGTTAAGAAAGAATTGCAAGCTATGCTTGACCAAGGAATTATTGAACCGGCAGTTAGTCCGTGCATAAACCCGCTCCATATTGTTAAGAAAAAGGATGGCTCACTTCGCCTTGTACTTGATTCGCGTCACATCAATGACATTATTATTAATGAAACAGATCGCCCACAGACACTAGAAGAACTACTACAGAAATTTCACGGTACTGCTATTTATTCTACATTAGATCTGAAATCGGGTTTTTGGCAAATTCAGCTCCATCCGAACTGCAGAAAGTACACAGCATTTCTCTGTTTTGGTGATTGTTACCAATTTTGTAAATTTCCGTTCGGCTTAACAATTTCCTCAGCAGCTTTTATTCGCGGTTTGAATACAATACTTCCGAAAGAACTTAAAGACAGAATTACAACGTACGTAGACGACATTCTTATTGCAGAAGCTAACTGGTCTGGACACAATCTGATTCTTGAACAACTGTTGCAAACTTTTCGTGCACAAGGACTCACAGTTAATCTCAGTAAATCGCACTTTGGTAAAACTTCTATAAAATTTCTTGGACATGTAATTTCAGCAGAAGGCATTGCGCCTGACCCGGAAAAACTTCAAGCTTTACGTGACATTACTGTTACTACGAAGGAAAAACAACTACGCAGCTTTTTGGGTTTAATTAACTTTTTCCGTAAATTTATTCATTACTCTGCCTTAGACACCCCTAGATTATGTCTATTGACAGGTAAAAACACTATTTGGTCCTGGGATAAGCAAGCACATTCTGAATTTATGAACCTGAAACATGCTTTGTTGAATGCACCACTTTTATCGCACCCAGATCTTACCAGAAATTTTTCCATTGCCACCGACAGTTCTAACACCGCTTTAGGCGTACATATTTTTCAGGAAATTGAAGAAGATGGCTCTACGGTAATTAAAAACATCGCATTTGCAAGTCGCATTCTCTCACCTGCTGAACGAAATTATTCTGTCACTGAACTTGAAACATTACGTGTTGTATGGGCTTTTACCAGATTTCGGCATTTTCTTTATGGAAGACATACTACCGTTTACACAGACCACAGAGCGATACAGTTTTTACTTTCGGCTAAATTTACTCACGACAGATTAAGCAGATGGAAACTTTACTTGCAGGAATTTAATTTTACAATTGTTCACATTCCCGGCACACAAAATGTTGTAGCAGACGCACTATCTCGTTCTCTTAGCAACAATCAGCAAGACATTGCAACCAACTTCTGCAAAGCAAATTTCAGCGTCATGTACATTCAACAAGTTGCATTTGAAAATTTCATTTCGTCGTCATTACAAGACATAGCACAAGAGCAGAGTAAAGACAACGTATGGAAAGAGATTAAACACCTTTGGCAAGATAGGAATAATGTTACCATTAGAAACCATTACACTGTACGCAATGATATTCTGTTTCGCCGCTCTCACCCTGACAGCAACAATTGGTTATTATGCATTCCTGATGAACTGGTTAACAAATTAATCTGGTATACTCATCTAAGTTACGCACATTACGGACCCAGAAAATGTTTTCTTATACTGAGACAGAACTGTTATTTTACGAACATGGAGAAAAGTATTCGACGAGTTTTAGCGTCATGTAAAATCTGCCAGAAAGCTAAATCAGATACGACTTCACATATTCCTCCATTACATCCCATTGTACCTGTTAAATTAAGACACATGGCCGCTGTAGACATTTTTGGTCCGATTCCCAGAACTAATAGAGGTTTTTGCTACATCTTTGTCGCTGTTGAACTCACTTCAAAATTTGTTACCTTCACTCCGTTACGCAAAGCTACTGCTACAACTGTTTCGCAACCATTTGCAAAACATTTTCTATTTCATGTAGGGCATGTGTTGAAAGTAATTTCCGACAATGGATCACAGTTTCGATCTGCTATATGGACACGTATGTTACGAGCTAGAAACATTTATCCGATCTAAATATCCAGGTACCATGCTTCTTCGAACCCTTGTGAACGATTAATGAAAGAAATTGGTAAACTATGTAGAATATACTGCCATAAAAGACATATTGATTGGGAGACAGACATACTCTCATTCCAGGATGTAATTAATTCCATACCAAATGAATCCACTATGCTATCTCCGTTTGTTATACTGAAAAATGGTGAACCACATGACAAAATTAAAGAATTAGTAAACTTTCCTACATCTCGTCGACTACGACACCATGAAATAATTGACATTGCGCTGAACAACATCAAACGTGCCGCAGAGCGCCGGAGAAGACAGCAAAAACAGGTTTGTACACGCCGTGACTTTCACATTGGACAGAAGATATTAGTACGTACACACTATTTATCCAATAGAATAAAAGGTAGGTGCAGTAAATTTGAACTTCTATACACAGGTCCATATCGGATTCGCAGCATTCCTCACCCCAATGTTGTACACGTCGAAACTTTGAGAACCAGAAAAACCAAAGGAAACCACCACATATCGAACATCAAACCTTTTATTGAATGAAGATACTTTATGATTTAACATGCTGTAATGCCATTTGCTAATTTTTATGAGCACTTATGCAATTATATTCACATGAACACTTACTGATGATTATCGTATTTTTTCTTGGCAAGTGCCTGGCAACGTAAGGTTAGCAGGTCGCTTTCTTGTCGTTACACATCAGACCGTGCGTATTTTTCCAGACGAACATATACATATTTTATAACCACTTATGCAATTATTTATATGACTACTTACTGATGATTGTCGTATTTTTTCTTGGGAAGTGCCTGGCAAGGTAAGGTTAGCAGGTCGCTCTTCTTATCGTTACACATCAGACCGTGCAGATTTTTCCAGATAAACTTACGTATCTTATGAATAATTATGCAATTGTATCTAATGACATATTAATTTTATTAAATTATCTCTCCATTAAAGTCTTTAATTCTCGCCTCTATTAACTACACAACATACAAGCTGAACACAAGGAAAGTCACATTTCTTGTCATCATTTTTATGTATGTACTATTGTTTTCCTGTTTTGTTTGTAAGCACTATGAAATAATTAAGATATAGCAAACACCAGTTGACTTTGACATTTTTGCCTTATGATATCTCAACATCGTGACTACTTTACTTCTTTTTTTTTTTTTTTCCTGCTACATTGTGATACACTGGGTACATTTTTGCCTCTGAACACTATCTATGTTTTTGACATATTACGTTTTCTGTCATGCTATGCTGTATGCTCAATTATGCTACTATAAACCAGTTTTTATTTAATGAGTATTTGATTTAAATGCAAGACATTAATCTTTGTTCATCATTTTCAGAAAGAAATAACGTATAAACGAAATAAATTAAAAAGAAACGGAAATTTCACCTTCGGAATGAACGAAAGAAGATGCAAAAATCTCATGAGGAAGAGTAAATGGATCAGGATTAACAAGCATTAACAAGAATGTACTATACACATCGTAGAATAGCAGTCTTAACTAATTTTTTCTCTCAGAATAGAAGGCGATTAATGCAGGCTGTCAGACAGAACTACACATCTTAATTTTAGTGAGGAAATATGCTAGAAATAAGGAATAGTTGTGTAATGAGTAATGAAGTGATTTTTTTTGCAGATGATAGTGGATGGTGATGAATAATGATGAAGAGTATGCTACTATGGATAATGAAGTTTTTCTTTACAGGTGATGATAATAATGTAGTTATGGTGATATGGATAATGAAGTTTTTCTTTGCAGATGAAAATAATGATGAAATTTATATATTTGCTGTTAGTTAAGAGATGCTATGTAGTTATTTAAGTATTTGTTGCAGTTCGTTTTGACAGTATGTGTTATATTGCATAGTATGATGACTGAAGGTTTTGGAAAGGACAGCTAGGGAACACATTTTTTATACACATTTCACTACCTGTTAATTCGAAGTTCACAACTTTTCAGCATAAAATGCGTTTCTTCTTTCAGTTTAATAATCCAATTTTGTATTTAGCAGGAGAAATTATTTATGAAATTAATGTGCTATAAGCATTAAACCTACGTCATTTAAGAATGTGATTACATATACTCTACTTGTTTCATAATCTTGCTACAGTTGACTCATGACGAATGACGTTACACATCTTCATTTGCAGCAACAAATCAAAAGCAAATATTTTCATTCTTCAGTAATTACCCAACGCAAAGAATTGCTTAAATAAATATATATATATATATATATATATATATATATATATATATATAATGCATTATAATTAGGCAATGAGTTCCAATGTTCTCTGTAAAACGACTGATGTACATTATTCTCTAATACTATGTCATTTATTAGCTCCTGTTTTCAATTATGACCTCTGATGGTTTATAATTAGGCAATGAGTGCCAATGTTCTCTGTAAAACGATTTATGTACATTATTCTGCAATACTATGTCATTTATTAGCTCCTGTTTTCAATGATGACCTCTGATGGTTTATAATTAGGCAATGAGTGCCAATGTTCTCTGTAAAACGACTCATGAACATTATTCTGTAATACTATGTCATTTATTATCTCTTGTTTTCAATGATGACTTCTGATGGTTTATAATTAGGCAATGAGTGCCAATGTTCTCTGAAAAACGACTCATGAACATTATTCTGTAATACTATGCCACTTATTAGCTCCTGTTTTCAATGATGAGTTCTGATGGTTTGTAATTAGGCAATGACTGCAAATGTTCTCTGTAAAACAACTCATGAACATTATTCTATAATGCTACATACATGGTACAGAAATGTTTAATAACTGGCAATGAGTGCCACCAACTATTAGTGTAATTCTCAATGAAGACTAGTATGTGACTTAATGTCCTTCACTTTCTGACCCAATTACGTGGAATTACTGCAATATCCGTTTGTCCTGTATATCCTCATGATCATGGAGCACTATATTTGGTTTTTGCACTAATTCTACGTTGGTGTACCTTGCAAGAGCGTGGTGTTGACACGACATGCTGTCCACCACTGTGAGCGATGGAGATGCTATTATAGTCCCACTGTTTGGTGTACCTTATGTACTACCAAAAAGATAACATGGAATATTACTAAGACATTTCAATGTCTTGGCTACGCTGATTAATACTTCTGGGAAAAGAACTTCAGATTGTCTCACTTGGTGTTGTGCTTCTGTAGAAAGATATGGACTTGCAGTGCAGCTGCGTGCAACCTAAAGTGCTACAACCATGATGCAATCCTTCCCTTTCCCATCCTAATTCTTGTAACATAGTGAAAATCATTTTTGCTAACATGATTTGTATTCATGATCTATACATTTTTTGATTTGCTGATATGTTCTGAACTACAGTGCGTGTGCATTTTTGTCATTTGTTAACATGATTTCTGCTGAAACTTCCTGGCAGATTAAAACTGTGTGCTCGACCGAGACTCGAACTCGGGACCTTTGCCTTTCGCGGGCAAGTGCTCTACCAACTGAGCTACCGAAGCACGACTCACGCCCGGTACTCACAGCTTTACTTCTGCCAGTACCTCGTCTCCTACCTTCCAAACTTTACAGAAGCTCTCCTGCGAACCTTGCAGAACTAGCACTCCTGGCGTGAGTCGTGCTTCGGTAGCTCAGTTGGTAGAGCACTTGCCCGCGAAAGGCAAAGGTCCCGATTTCGAGTCTCGGTCGGGCACACAGTTTTAATCTGCCAGGAAGTTTCATATCAGCGCACACTCCGCTGCAGAGTGAAAATCTCATTCTGGATGATTTATACTAATTGCATATACAATTTTGCTTGTTGATATGTTCTGAACTACAGTGCATGCGCACTTATGTCATTTGTTAATTTGTTTTGCACTCATTGTATATATATTTTGTCATTACCTGATATGTTCTGCACTCGGTGCATGTGCACTATATTTACTTCATGTTCTACACCTATATATCTGTATATTCTGTGATTGTAAAGTTAATTAGTTAAAAAAAATTGTTGCTCATGGCAAGTCCAAATGACTCACCATCGCTGCCAAATTTTTGCCCCACCAGTGGAGGGTTATGAAACACGTATGTATTCATTACCAGCGATAGCGAGGCATGAAAGAATCTCTGCCGGCCGAAGTGGCCGTGCGGTTAAAGGCGCTGCAGTCTGGAACCGCAAGACCGCTACGGTCGCAGGTTCGAATCCTGCCTCGGGCATGGATGTTTGTGATGTCCTTAGGTTAGTTAGATTTAACTAGTTCTAAGTTCTAGGGGACTAATGACCTCAGCAGTTGAGTCCCATAGCGCTCAGAGCCATTTGAACCATTTTGAACAGAATCTCTGACCAGAGAGTTATTTATCGTTGCTTGTCTGCGCTTGACCGCGCGAGACGACAGTTACGTGTTGCGAGTCGGCAGTACAAGTCAGTCTGCGCTAGTCTGCGCGAGTCTGCAGTAGTAGTCAGTCGGATACGGTAGTAGCGAGTGGACAGTTGTACCGAGCAGAAGTCGGCATGCGTCGGCGGCGTGCTCTTCTCGCGACTCTGATCACGATTCGCGACGATATGTATTGTTGTAGAAGGTAAAGACGCAGCATTGCGCACATCTAATAATGTATGTTAATTGTAATTAATTTGTTCAAAAAATGCCCCAATAATAATTTTTTATAAAGTAACTCTTTTAAAGAAAAACATTCATTTCAATTTAAAGAATATTTCCTATGCATTTCCTCCAAGAATCAAAATTAAATATACGCCAGCATTGCACTAAGCTGTGTCGACAGATAAGAGCAGATATAGATGCAGTTTTTATTGAAGTAAGAAGTTTTGCTTGTTTTATTCTGAATACAGGGCCGAAGGTCAGCGCTGCTGTTCTTATAAAATTTATCAGGTTTAATTGTTTCTGTTCAGATGTTACATTCAGTTCATGGTTCATTATCTAATTAATATTATTGTGGGTTTACGATCAATCTTCATTCCCTAATTTTGTGGGGAGTTTACATTTGGGAAATTATTATTCTTTATTTCTGCGGGGAGGTTACAACATGTAACAACGAATGGTCTGTCACACTTGGTAACAGTATCGTATTGCTATATTAGAATGCCCATAGAGGTACCAGTTAAAACTGACCCATTTCCAATTTGTTCAGTTTTGCCATTTATATGCTTGTATAAAAGGAAAAGGAAATTTTTGGCATAGCATAAAGATAGCATATCGTATTTCAAATGAAATCTGAACAACTACTATCTCTGTTCTGGTTACTAAAAACTATATGCTTATATTGTAGCCTTTCCATGTCCATATAGTATACCCTATCATATCTTAAGATGGAGGTAGATCTTTTGCCTTTTTAAAATGCGACCTTCACGAAATATTGATATTTACCCTTTCTTTTCTTACCACGTGAATAAAATAACAAGGATCTACCTACTCGCACGTTAGAGATACTATGAATGGGAAACAGTCAACTTGTTAAGAAATTTTTGTAAGTAACTGTTTATAGCTGCCGAGTACTGAAAGAAAAGCATTTTGAATTGCTGGATGTATGTATGCCTTATTCTTCTCAACCGGTTTCATTTTCAGCAGTTATCATCATAGATGACTATAAAGGAAGGAAAAAAAAAACATGTAATTTATACAGAAGAGATTTCTAGAAACAGGAAACAAATATTTATTCAAAACAAACAAGATTATTAAAATGGAGATAAAACAATCTTAAGTGGAGGTGTTAAATCATAAAGCCATAATATGGCAAGCAATAATAATACCATTCTTGAAATCTTGAAGTACAATATAAATCCTGTTTTTCCGTTAGAGACGTTTAGATTAGTAATAAAAATGATATATCACCAGTATTGCTTCTTCTATCGGGAGACAACAGTACAAACCAACATGTAACTACAGTGTGATGTGCCGGCCGTTGTGGCCGAGAGGTTCTAGGCGCTTCAGTCTGGGATCGCGCAATCACTACGGTCGGAGGTTCGAATCCTGCCTCGAGCATGGATGTGTGTGATGTCCTTAGGTTAGTTAGGTTTAAGTAGTTCTAAGTTCTAGGGTACTGATGACCTGAGATTTTAAGTCCCATAGTGCTCAGAACCATTTGTACCATTAGTGTGATGTGAAGCTGTTAAGTTTACATAGTTGAGAACATATAGCGGTAATCAAAACAATGAAATATTTAGGTTCAGTATACTTGGATATGAATCGTAATCGTGAAACTCGTACTCAGTTACATGGCTGTACTGAACCTAGACCTCAAGCAACTGGAGACATAAACGTAAATTACCATTTGCACTATCCACAAAAGGAATATCTGTAAGTATGAACCAAAGTAATCAAATTATGGCTAATCTTTAGACAAAAGGCCCGACACAAAATGAACTAGACACATTTATCAAACCTGGATCTAATGTAACTACTACATCAGACATTGGGCAATACATGTTGTTAATACGTCCACCTCACTTAAGAACATCATCACTTAAATGAAATAGTCGGTGACAGAGACTGTAATCAACATTAAAAGACGCCCAGGAAAAAGATTTTCGTTGTATATAGGCTACTTACCATCAAGACTTACAGTTTATATAAGTAAATTTATTTTAAACTAAAATTATATACGAAGTTCTAAAAGTAATGTATCTATCTAGTTTCAGCAGGGCACAGTCAAAAAGTATATAAAGAAAACCATCTTATTACTGTTGGTCGCTAAGATTACTTTACAACATTGCATGAACCAGGTTAAGTGTAGACCATTCAAATAACACATAAAATTTATTAACATGTTACAAATATAAAACATCATCACAGGTACACCACAGCAGCATTTGTGGGTATGTATATATTCCTCCAGGAGCCATTAGGTCTGGAAATAGCTTATTATCGTCAGAAACTAAATGGGGTTACGTGGGCATTTTAAATTAATCAAGCACACTACCATGTATACAACCCATAAATGAAATATATATAAGTATATATATACAGTGAGAGAGACCAGGAGCGATCGCTTCAGTAACAGAATAACAGGTCTACTGATTACTTCTACTTCTGAAGTGCTTGCCTCACCTTTCATGGACCCGTTATATACATTGTTGCTCGTGATAGCAAACAGTTTTTGTCAGCTACTGATCAGTAATGCTCTGAAAGCTCAGTAGCCGAGTACTTGCCAAAAGTAGCGGGGTCCCGATTTCAAATTCCGGTCTTGCATGAACTGTAAGTCAGTTATTAGGGCAGTTGGTGACTCTTTTCACAGACGGGCCACCTTCAGACTACACGTTTGATAATTCTACACTGTACTCTTCCTCTTCGCGGTAGTAGACATGCAACGACATGTATGAGTCTGTACAACGTCGTGATATAATGAACGTTAGATGGAGAGATACCAAAATAGCTCTTGAGGAATAATGCTATTCCCAGTTTTGCAAAGGCAGACCGAAAATTGCTACCTGTCAATAAAATTTCTCCAATCCGCTGTGGTTCGGTTGTAGCTCCAACTGTCGTGTTCCGTGTCTTTACGTGCCAGTTACACTGTTGTCTAAGAGTACTTACGTCAGCGCGTATACAAACCTTGACGCGTATACAAACCTTCGGTTGTTAACTTAGTCATAGCTAATGAAAACCATTTGACACTGTATATAAAACTGATGCAAACACTAAGTTATTCTCACACATCCGTCGTTCTCATCGTCTACCAACTGAATCAGCATTGGATCGCATTAGAAAGGTTCTGCACCTTTTACAGTCGCTACAGCAACTATAGGATGGGTGTCACTTATCGTTCTCCAACAACGATATTTCACATTAGACGTACACAAGTCTATACTACCAAACAAAAGAAATCATCCTTATATGAAAAGTAAATGTTACTCTTGATCTACTATCGGCCACGGTATAAAAATAACTTTACTTCTACGGTTCCTTAAAAATGTTTGCATCTGTTTAGTTTCCGCACAGTAAGCTAGATTCAGCTGGTTCATGTCATACTTGTATTGTTTTGTATTGTATGTTGACCGGGGACCTAGAAACGACGGAGAGGTTCCGTCCCCGCCGCAGCCGCAGTGGTCCACAACCCCACGACAACTACCGCAGTCCACTTCACCTCTCCGACGCCCCACACCGAACCCAATGTTATTGTGCGGTTCGGCCCGCGGTGGACCAGCCCCCCGCCCCCCCTCCCCCAGGGAACGTATCACACCAGAAGAGTGTAACCCCTATGTTTGCGTGGTAGAGTAATGGTGGTGAACGCGTATATGGAGAACCTGTTTGCGAAGCAATCGCCGACATAGTGTAACTGAGGCAGAATAAGGGGAACCAGCCCGCATTCGACGAGCCAGATGGTAAACCGCCTGAAAACCATCCACAGACTGTCCAGTTCACCGGACCTCGACACAAATCCGCCGGGTGGATTCGTGTCGGGGACCAGGCACACCTTCCCGTCCGGAAACCCGTGCGTTAGACCGCACGGCCAACCGGGAGGGCCTGACATACTTTATGCGTCTTATGGACTGCCTTCCTCGCAGAATTAAGGCCATTGCAAGACTAGAGGCGGTGTTACACGGTAATAGTTTGACGACTTCTGGAGACAAACTATTTTCTGTTTTGTCCGGTGTCTTCATTTTTCCAAATTAAGTTACATTAATGTGGTCACCCCTTACGTTTGACGTCAACTTGCAATAACCACTCACAAATGGCAGGAGCCAGCACTACCTGTTGAGGGTATACAGAGTATTAGACAAGTGCGGAACACGGCACAGTCGTTGTCATAATGCGCAAACGGAGCGATTTATCTGACGTCAAAAACTAAGTGATCATTGGCTTCCGGGACAAGGGTGGAAGCATTTCCGAACCTGATCAATTTGTAAACCATTCGCATGCTGCCATGGTTAAAGTTTACCATGTATGGGAAAATGTCGCTGTCCAACACCGGCGTCTAGGCAACAGTGATGCACCATGGGCCGTAGATGACAGGGGGGAAAGACAGGAGCGGAATCGCGTACGGGCGAATAGACGTGCAACTGTTGAGCAACTAACCGCCCATATGAAACTAGGGCTACCAACGTCGTGTCCTCAACGATCGTTCAGCAAACATTGCTGCGTATGGAGATCTGCAGCTGGCACCTGGTTCATACACACTTGCTGACTGCTGTTCATCGGCGAAGAAGGCTGGAATTTGCACGTCAGTACTACAACTGGACGTCAAATAAACAATGACAGGTGGCCTTTTCAGACGAATCAGGTATTATGCTCCATTAGACAGGTGGCCGATGCCGTGCACAGCGTCAGAGGGATCTAGGTCAGACGAGGGAGCGCATCGTGTGGGTAATGTGTCCATGGCATTCCTTGTGTGATCTCGTCATTCTGAGAGGTACAATGGATCAACCCAAGAATGTGTCTATGCTTTGGGACCGCATGCACTCATACATGCAGTCTGTTTTTCCTCGACACCATAGCATCTCCGAACAGGACAATACAATGCTTGAGACAGCACATTTTTGCGAGACCTCAGTAGGGCTGTTCGCACCACGGATTCTAAGCGGAGAAAATTAGCTCAGCTCGTCATGGTACTGAACCCGACGTTGTTTACGGTACATGCGAGAAACTCGTTGACTCTATTCCTGAACACAGAGTTCCGCACTGCAAAAGGGTGTTATTCAAGCTTCTGGCAGGCGGTCACATTAATGTGACTGGACAGTGTTAAAGTTGTCAGCCAACCTGCGAATCTGTACTCCTTGTCCTTCAGACAGTCATTCCAGAGATCTCCTGTACATTGCAAATCTCATGGAACTTCATGGACAATATTTGTTCTTACCATAGGTTCACAACAGTTGCTTTGTAGAAAGAGAAATCAAAATTTTTTAACCGTGTAGAATGTATCTACGAAAAAGACAATGAAAACTGTTATGTCTCATCATTGGATTAGGGAAGGACGGGGAAGGAAGTCGGCCATGCCCTTTCAGAGGAACTATCCCGGCATTAGCCTGGAACGATTTAAGGAAATCACGGAAAACCTAAATCAGGATGGCCGGACTGTGGGTTGAACCGTTGTCCTCCCGAATGCGAATCCAGTGTGCTAACCATTGGGCCACCTCGTTCGGTGAAAACTGTTACACATAAATTTTTGTTTGAAATGGTTCAGTCTACCCCAATTCACCTGGCACAAAATTTCGGCTTGTACGATGCTGTCACAATAATGGAAATCAGACTGTGCAGTGAAAATTGAGTACATCCCCCGATGCACCTCATTTCCAAGTGCAGCATGTACAATTTCCGACAAACCAGAATATCAAAGGAAACTCAGAAGAATTAAGCATTTATAATCTCTTCCATATGAACAGTACCGAAAAGTGTTACATCCTGTCAGTTACTGGTCGATCGGTGTTAATAAAAATGGCGTAATGTAAAGTGTTCAGTAAAAACATCTGCATCAGTAGCCAGCGTATATGGGGTTAGATTCAAGGGGAGCAGGGCAGGAAATTATAAGTATGATGTAACTAAAACATTACTGTGAACTGAAAACGAAAGAGTAACAAAAATAGAGTCAGAATCATATTTTCACTCGGCAGCAGAGTGTGCGATGATATGAAACTTCCTGGCAGATTAAAACTGTCTGCCGGACAGAGACTCAAACTCGGGACCTTTGCCTGGCTTGTCATAACAGAAATATTTTTACTACGAACTGGCTTTACATCGTCGACCTTGTGCTGCTGACCAGATACTCTTTCAAATTTCCCGTTAGCCATCTCGACATTAGCTGACCGGATGGATCTTTTCCAGTTTCCCAAGTCACTGAGCATCTACACTGCTCGCTGGACGTGACATAGAGACTTTTTTTCTGATGCCAGGATGGGATTAAATAGTGGAATTAGCGTGCAGTTTTCACGCCACGAGTTATAGGAATAGGTGGCCTCTCTTTGGAATATCAAATGATTCAAATGGCTCTGAGCACCATGGGACTTAAGACCTGTGGCCATCAGTCCCCTAGAACTTAGAACTACTTAAACCTAACTAACCTAAGGACATCACACACATCTATGCCCGAGGCAAGATTCGAACCTGCGACCGTAGCAGTCGCGCGGTTCTGGACTGAGCGCCTAGAACCGCTAGACCACCGCGGCAGGCTTTGGAATATCAAACCTGCTCAGTCCGATATCAAGTAAAACGGTGGAACGACTATGAGAACCACTTTTTTCATTACTTGAGTAACTCGTATGCAGGCTAGCGGCATAGCCGGGAATCAGGACAGAAAAGAACGAGGGTTCCTATCTCGCTTTCGAGGAGTAGTAGAGTAGATTAGTACTTGTTCCATAGGTCATGAATACGACACTTCGTAATGATGTGGAACGTGTCAGGTTAATAAAAGGTGTCTATACAAGATATTACATTACACAAACTATTACATGACGCTCTTTTTTTTTTTTTTTTTTTTTTTTTTTTTTTTTTTGGCTGTTGGGAACTTACCCACTTACTATATCAAAAAATTCATCTAAGGAGTAGAAGGAGTTGCCATTAAGAAATTCTTTTAATTTCCTTTTAAATGCTATATGGCTATCCGTCAGACTTTTGATGCTATTAGGTAAGTGGGTAAAGACTTTTGTGGCAGCATAATTTACCCCCTTCTGAGCCAAAGTTAGATTTAACCTTGAGTAGTGAAGATCATCCTTTCTCCTAGTGTTGTAGCCACGTACACTGCTATTACTTTTGAATTCATTCGGTTTGTTAATAACAAATTTCATATATTTATTTATTTATTGTGAGGCTACAGTGAATTTTTCTAGTTCTTTAAATATCTGCAGGATGATATTGGATGAGCTCCAGCAATTATTTTGATTACACGCTTTTGTGTAATGAACTCTCTTTTACTCAATGATGAGTTACCCCTGAATATGATGCCATACGAAAGCAGAGAATGAAAATAGGCGTGGTAAGCTAATTTACTCAGATGTTTATCGCCAAAATTTGCAATGACACTAATAGCATAAGGGCATCGGCACCGTTAACAAGTTAACGACAGACAGCGGCGCGGCTGAGACGCAACACGTGGGCGTGATTCAGCGGAAGGCAGGCACCAACAGCGGCGGCGGCAGCGGCATAGACAGGCTGCGGCGGAAGGGCAACGCATCACAACAGATGCCGCACAAAAGGAACGGCGGCAGTGACAACTCCACCGGTGAGTTAAAACAGTAGCAAGCGTGTCTTGAGACGGAGATAATGTTTGCAGCAGGGGCTCTGACGCACCTGAGCCATAAAGTAGGCAATTCATTGGTTTGTCAGATGGGCTTCATTAATACCGCAATTGCTTGATAGCACTAAAAACACTCTAAATGAATTCCTTAACAGCTGTGATCTTGCGTTTGAACATTTAGAACCAGAACTGCGTGACATTCTTTTGAAAAGTCTTTAAAACTAGAACAGTTGGCTCCGCACTTACCAAGTTATTAGTCAGGAATCTAAACACCACTTGGCGAGAAGTGGGTGCCATATTACGAGGAAACTATGCTAGGAGAAAGAGCACTTCAGTTCTACAAATGTCAGATGTTTGCAACTCGGCAAGAGCGTGGCAAAAGTATAGCTCACCAGAGCTGGAGGTTGGATACTATGCCGCAACATTTGATGGAAGCAATCAGAGGTACCAGGCGAGATTCGGAGCTAAAAGACAGCCTTGTTCTCATGTGGAATATAAACCGTGTTTATACAAGGGATTTATAATGGCACGATGCACACAATAGTGCGTGCAATGGTGAGCAGCTGACGCTAGCAGAGGTTGTACTGATAGCACTCAGTGGAGAGCGCAATAGCCTTGGCCAGAGAAAATATGATCGCCCGAGGTGGTGCTGCAGGCTATGGACTGAGAAGAAAGCCACCAAGTATTTTTACGTGTTGGACGCCAGGCATTCTGGTGCGAGAGTGTCTTACAGATAAAAGAAAAACAGTCGGGCCCCGTTGTATCAAGAAAAGGCAGAGAAAAGGACGAATCACGAATAGTGAGGTGTTCACAATGTAATTTGCCGCCGACCGGTGTGGCCGAGCGGTTCTAAGCGCTTCAGTCTGGAACCGCGCGACCGCTACGGTCGCAGGTTCGAATCCTGCCTTGGGCATGGATGTGTGTGGTGTCCTTAGGTTAGTTAGGTTTAAGTAATTATAAGTCCTGGGGGACTGATGATCTCAGATGTTAAGTCCCATAGTGCTCACAGCCATTTGAACCTTTTTTTTTTTTTTTTTTTTTTTAGTAATTCGCCAAGTCGTTGAGGCAGTTGTGTGCATCTGAAGCCCATAAGGTGTTTTAAATGTAAAAACAAAACGGTCATTACGCAGAAGACTGCCAAGCATGCGTTTGCCCTGCACAGAATGCATATAGGAGAAGTAAAATCCAGGAAAACTATGTAACGACGTAAGAAAGCCGTCGTCTTATGCCTTACCTTGAGAGATATTAACAGTCGACTGTGAAAGGAAAAATGTGTTTATACAACTGGATTGTCAGGATAACATCTACATCTACATCTACATACATACTGCGCAGTCCACCATACGGTGCGTGGCGGAGGGTACCTCGTACCACAACTAGCATCTTCTCTCCCTGTTCCTCTCCCAAACAGAACGAGGGAAAAATGGCTGCCTATATGCCTCTGTACGCGCCCTAATCTCTCTTATTTTATCTTTATGGTCTTTCCGCGAAAAATAAGCTGGCGACAGTAAAATTGTACTGCAGTCAGCCTCAAATGCTGGTTCTCTATATTTCTTCAGTAGCGATTCACGAAAAGAACGCCACATTTCCTCTTCAGACACCCACCTGAGTTCCTGAAGCTTTTCTGTAACACTCGCGTGATGATCAAACCTACCAGTAACAAATCTAACAGCCCGCCTATGAATTGCTTATGTCCTCCCTCAATCCGACCTGATAGGGATCCCAAACGCTCGAGCAGTACTCAAGAATAGGTCGTATTAATGTTTCATAAGCGGTATCCTTTACAGATGAACCACATCTTCCCAAAAATCTGCCAATGAACCGAAGACGACTATCCGCCTTCCCTACAACTGCCATTACATGCTTGTCCCACTTGATATCGCTCTGCAATATTACGCCCAAATATTTAATCGATGTGACTGTGTCAAGCGCTACACTACTAATAGAGTATTCAAACATTACGGGAGTCTTTTTCCTTTTCATCTGTATTAATTTACGTTTATCTATATTTAGAGTTAGCTGCCATTCTTTACACCAATCACAAATCCTGTCCAAGTCATCTTGTATCCTCCTACAGTCACTCAACGGCTACACCTTTCCACACACCACAGCATCATCAGCAAACAGCCGCACATTGCTATCCACCCTATCCAAAAGATCATTTATGTAGATACAAAACAACAGCGGACCTACCACACTTCCCTGGGGCACTCCAGATGATACCCTCACCCCCGATGAACACTCACCATCGAGGACAGCGTACTGGGTTCTATTACGTAAGAAGTCTTCGAGCCACTCACATATTTGGGAACCAATTCCATATGCTCGTACCTTAGTTAGGAGTCTGCAGTGGGGCACCTAGTCAAACGCTTTCCGGAAGTCAAGGAATATGGCATCCGTCTGATACCCTTCATCCATGGTTCGTAAGATATCATGTGAAGAACATTACTAATTGCAGGAGATTTCTCATGGACAGCGGTGCGCAGATAAGCCTAGTTAAGAGAAGGAGTTGGAGAAACGATGGAAAGTATAATCCTGCCGAATGTATTAGGATTCGGGTGAATCGCTAATAAGGGTGCAAGTACCGAGGAAGCTGTAACCCTCCAATTACGAATGAGAAACAGAATGCATGTGAGCCGTGCGGTTAAAGGCGCTGCAGTCTGGAACTGCAAGACCGCTACGGTCGCAGGTTCGAATCCTGCCTCGGGCATGGATGTTTGTGATGTCCTTAGGTTATTTAGGTTTAACTAGTTCTAAGTTCTAGGGGACTAATGACCTCAGCAGTTGAGTCCCATAGTGCTCAGAGCCATTTGAACCATTTTTTTAGAATGCATGTGAGGCATCTTTTCCACGTAACTGGGGAAGATGTGAGCTGGTTGGTGGAGACTTTTTCAGAAAACATCGAGTCATAAACCAGTTATGTCACCGGAAGTCTGTGGATTCAACGAAAATGGATCAGAATTAAGACTAATCAAGAGTGCGAGGTCCGCACGCTGTAAGTTGGTATCAAGTGTGGGAAAATTGGTAGTGCGGTTGTGCAGGTACAAGAAAGCGAAGGCTCTTTCAGAGAAACCTCAGACACGGAGCGAAAGGTACGTAAGAAAAATTAAAACGGAGTCACAGGGTGAGCTCCACATAGTTCATTTAAAGAAAATAGAAGATAATTGCGAGAGGCGCTTAAGTGCTAGGTGAGGAACATGCAGAAAGGCGACAGCTAACAGTGAGAGAAAATAATTAACTGTTGGAACTCAACAGAAGCAGGCATCGGGTAGTACCGGAGAGAAGGAGAAGGTGCAAACAAATTCTTTCAGCATTAACAATAGGACCCTGGAGGAACGGGTGTACCGAATAAAAATAGAGGCGAATGGAATGCGACATGGAGTCATTCTGAAACAGGAAATCGTGAAGGGCGTGTATCTGCCTTAGGCACTGGTAGAACAGAAACAGGAGAATGCCTAACTAGTGTGCTGAACACTACAGATACGAGTGTGTCAGTAGACTGTGCACGGGTGGTAGCAGAAGCATTCCAGAGAGGACATCGTTGCGGCAATTTGAGGATTAGCGCCGTATACCGATCCTGCCTTGGAAGCGGCTAAGTGGGAGATGGGTCTCAGAGCTGAATAGTGACAGATGGCGATGCGAGACTGGACGCGCACGTAGTTTATGTATCAGCCGATAGAGGACTGTGATTTAGTTTCGATTGTGCCCACCAGAGTGCACTACAGTAATAGAATGTTTTTCATAAACTGTTCTAGTATTTTCATAAAGTGTTATTATGTCTTTTTGTGTATGTAAACTGTTATAAAAGTGTTTTAGCAGTATGAATGATGCGTGAGTGTGGTTTAAGGTTAATATGAAGAAAATTATTTAACGAGTTATGTAGTGGGATTTAGTGTGGGTACATTTCGAAGAAGTATTGATGTGTACAAAGGTGATTTTTGTAGAATAGATTGGTAAAGTAAGGTTATGGTAAAGGGAAAGTTAATTCAGGTATAAATAACAATAGTAAATAACTTTATGCATAAACAAAACTCCAGTATATTAGATAATTACGTCGGTAAAAAGTGCAGTCGTTAGGTTTACTATTTTGCGATTGGTTATTGATGAAATGCGCGGACTGACGCGGGAGACTGTTGTTTTGCTATTGGCTGTTGAGGAAACTGACCAATGGTAAAGCAATATTCTTCGCGCGCCTTTCTCTGCTGGTAGAGAAGACTTAGAGTATTCTAGAGAGGAGTCGGAGGCTAGCCATGAAACAGTTCGCACGTGCATAGTAGTAGTTCCGATGGAAACGATACGTTGCCGCATCTAGCAGTGCTTCTTACATCAAAAGTGTTGTGAAGTGACAGCATAATTATTCCGATGAGTGTGTAGAAATTTCGGATTTTTTAAGTGAATTTTGTGACGAGGAAAGACATAAATTCCGCGTGGCATATTGAGCAGGTCGGTGGCTAAAAAGTGTGACTGCGTTAGGTACCGACAGACTTAATATTTGGCGAGCATTCTCAATCGAAAACAATCCGTAGTTTTGTAGCTATTACGTTTTCGGGAAATGCAACACCATAAACTTGCTAACGCGAGTGAAAGGTATTGTGAGTGACTGTGTTAAGAATAGCACGGGCTTGGCAGTGATACTTGTTCACCAAAGTTTCAGAATATATTAATTAAGGACAAAATTTCCAACCTTTAATTTCGTGCGAAAACTTTCTCCCGAAACGTAGATTAGTGACTTTAATTGCAGCCTGGTTCACGTCGAAGAACAGTAGGTTTCGCTCGGCTTCCCTACTGATGATCTACTGAGACAATGTTCACAGGTAGTTGCAGGTCCGTCGTAAAGGGACGGAAACAACCTCGCCGCCGCAAATTGTTCAGTGTGAATAGCTTATTTTAAGCCTCAGCTTATTTTAAGCTTCAGTTGAAATCAAGAATGTGTTTGATAAAGGAGAACATCCGCACGAGTCATTCGAATGCAAACGAGAAGACAGCAATCACAGAGTTAAGTATCATGTACAGTGACGTTTTCCATTTGACTGGAGACATATTACCTTACACGGATAGTATCACGCACGAAATTAATCTGCTACTGGAATTAGAAGGTATAATGATATGTTCACGACGCTATAGAACACGACAGGCACAAAACGAGATGCTCCAGCAGGAAGTTCGGAAGATGTTAGAGGATGACATTATCATACCAAGTAAAAGTGGTTGGAATTACCTCTTGATTTTAATTCCGAAAAACACGTAGGACAATAAAAAGCAAAAGTGGTAAATAGACATGAGCTATAGGCGACTTAATGAGATCTCCATAATTTCAGTGTATCTATCGCCTAGAATAGACGAAATTCTTGACTGCCTAAGAAAGGCGAAGTACTTCTCAACCCTCGACTTAGCGAAGGGCCAATCAATTAGACGAACACGGTCGAGAAAAGACGGCTTTCAGTACACTCTATGGGCATTACGAGTTAAAACGAAGACCCATGAGTCGTAAAACAGCTCCTAGCACATTTCAGAACTTAATGAACTTTTTGGCAGAGCTACAAGTTGACAAATTGTTCATGTACTTGAATGACTTGGTAATATTTGGCTCCCCCTTAGAGTAACACAGTGTGTGGCTGACGGGTGTATTCGAGAGGCTTATACTTCACAATTTACAGCTAAAAGAGGATAAGAGTCAGTTTTTACGAAAGGAAGTGTGTTATTTGGGTCATATTTTATCGGCCCAGGGCTTGAGGCCAGATCCACAGAAAGTCAAGGAATGTCGACACAAAAAAAAAAAAAAAAAAAAAAAAAAAAATTCAAGACATATTTAGACATTGTGGGATACTACTGGCATTTTATAAGTGAAACTATGAAAAGGGAATGTAAACTACTGTGTATCGAGAAGGTACAGACAACAAGTTACCACCGTCAAGCAAACAGAGCGTTAGAGACGTCATATCGAACATTAACGGAGACATTTTGACACTGTGTAAATAGAGCACAGACAAATTGGGACAGTTGGGTTCCTTTCCAGATTTTTGTGTTATGCAACACCTCACACTGCGACAAGTTATGCGCAACATGAATTGTTCCTCGGAAGAATATGCAACATTCTAGGGATACTACAGAAAGATGCGGCTGGAGTGAGGCATGATTTTGATGAATATGTGACGGAGCCAGAAGAGCGTGTGCAAGTAACGCGTCGATGTGCAAGAACACAGAGTGCACAGTGAATCCAAAGGAATTACGTTGTGGGGATAAAGATTCTGTCGTTTGATGAAAGACTACAAGGAAGATAAAGGAAGTTAGATATACAATGGCGAGATCCGTACACGGTGGTACGAACAAAGAGGCCTAATGATGTAATGTGTCTGAAACGAAATAAATATCTCACAGTTTATGCAATCAAACTGAAGGAAGTTTCTAATTCCAGATGTTGGTGCCCTACTGTATCGTCGGTGTTATCCTACTGCTAATTAGGGCTGAGCACAACAGACAAGAACCGTATAAGCAAGTAACGAAGTTTCAGTCGTCACCTGGACTGTATTATGACAATTCGGGTAGAGTGAAAATTTACTGTGTAACGTGGAAAATTGTTATTTGAATTTAATGCAACTGCGAGAGAAATTTGAATGCACTGAGGTACCTGCGAGGCGAGCAATCGAATATTGTAAAGACGGGTTGGCATTATTGAATACGAGTGCAACAGAGTGTAACAGTCCTCAAATTGTGTTAAAATGACATGTAGCAAAAATTGGAACGGCAGTGGGTCTGACTGGCAAGTCTGTATGGCATTAATCTCATATCTAGAAACGAGAAATCTTGAACTTCGTGGACGAGGTCAGTACGATTTTGTTTGGAACACTAGTCGAAGATGACGCCATGTGTTTCAAGAAGAAGATAGATGCCTCACAAGGGAAAAAGAAACAGCTACATCGACTATCGAAAGGGCAAGTGACAATAGTTAAATCGACCTTGACTGATTTTAATCAAACGATAAGATCCACAATGAAGAAATTATCACTCATGGAAAGAAACAATTCAGTCGGTACATAGTAGAATTCGAGAACAGTACTGGGAAACTGTTACAGAGAGCCGTAATTTTGATCACCGTTGACGAACAGCTGATGGACCCGACGTACATTTTCAGTGAGGTAGAACGCAAATTGTCAATATCAGCGATATTCAACGCTCAGAAAGACGTTCTGGAGCCGCTCCTGATCAATCCAGTTCAGATCGTAAAGTATCTAGAATCAGCAAAAGATGACATCAAAGACTAACGGTCCCCTGTCGGCCTTACGGTAGGCAGAGGATATCAATTAATAAGAATCAGTGGCATGAACGTTTTCATTGCTGGAAACGTCTTAAGTTACATGTTAAACTTCCCGCTACTAGAGAACGACGTTTATCACCTCTACCAAATACTACCATTACCATCAGAAGGGCAAAAAGGGCGGCGACCGGAAGCACCAACGTGGAAGGGACGACGCAGCCTGCATCACAGATGAAAGGCTGGGGCGTGGTAGCCCGCGAGAGAGTTCAGTACAGGCAACGATACAGGAGGGACGTCTCTGTACGTCAAGCCCGGCGCCTGGGGCCCTATTCTGTATCGTTCATACCTAACGGTGTAGTAGGTTAGACTCGGTAGTGACGTCATTTTCGGTTCTTTATCGAAATATCCTATTCAGTAAGCTTCTGAGACTTGTTACCGAACGGTCATCCCACCGATTTTACGACAATTGTACCGAGAGGTTTTGGATTGCGGTCTGCCTCTGTCGATCGGTGAGCTGTGGTTTATGTACACTTATAATTTGTTATTTTAAACATATTTAGCGGTTTTAGCTATGGATTTAGTGATTGTGTTACTAAAAAATCGCCAGAGGACGCATCAGGTTGGAAAGTGAGTTCGTAATAGACCATTTTCCTTTGTAAGACATATGATTAGGTTAGGCTGTTACTGCGAATGATTACATTAAAAAAAACGTTTTCGATCAATATTCTCTCAAAATAAGTGTTATTTTTATGGAAATAAGAGTTTAAACAACATTAAATATCAAGACATCGGCTCTGCTTACGTATATTACATGAGTGTGAACTGACGTTACTAGTGCCTTTGTGTACTGTTTTACACAAATGGGTTGGTTAGTAACTATCGAAACGTGTTTACAATTTTCAAGTAACAATGGAAAGCAATTATGTGAAGCCTGATATTGGAAACCTTCCAAACTATCACGCATTTATGACTTACGCAGCACCGTTTGGCAACGAAGTCAGCCGACGTTCCTCTACACAATACTACAAGAATTAAGAACTGCATGCCTGTTGTTAGGCATGGCCAAGTGAGAATGATTCCTCATTCTTTGAATGTTGTAATTTATGACTGCAATTATCTGTCACCTAATTTATGTCATTTCATTGTAGCCATTTTTGTTAATGTTTTTGTGGAATTAAAAAAAAGAAAAAGTGGTTAGCGCGCGATAATGCGATACGAAAGGTGTGGGTTCGCACATGGGTTGATGCAATTTTTTTTGCTCTTCTTATATGCAACACGTTCTGAGACATTGTTATTCGTGTAAGTTAAGATTTTTCTGCAATATTCATTATTACTTACATGTAAGAGCGCACTTCCTCAGTAATGATTACGTGATTTCTGTGCGTTTAAAATACGAAATATGAAATTGTTGTGAGTGAAACAACCGACAGTAACCTTTATATTTTTTTCTTGTCAGAAATAATTCACCCCATTTTCTGAATATGTAGCGATTTCCGAGTATGCGGTTAGACAGCAATCTAAGGGCACAGCTTAAATTACTGAGAATGTAACTAGCAGCAGTCATCTCCATAATCTTGCTTGTCACAAGTATTTATCTGCGATCGAATTCTCAACCACAGTCGACAGAGATGAAAGATCTCTGCCGTAATATTTTTACACTGTAGCACCATATACGAAACATTTTCATTCATGAGATGTATGCTATAAACTTCAACGAACTGCAGGAGCTCTCTAAAATGTGTTTCCCTTTTTTTTAATTTTGTTTTTAAGACCCAAATTGTTGACGCATAATATAGGGAAGTGTGCTACTTAATAATTTGGATCTCTAGGAGCGTGTTAGAACCACATTCTGTTTACCTTCTCATTCTTTGAAACTCTCAGAATCAATTTTTCGGGTGTTTTTATAGATGTATTAGTACAATGTGGTACTACACACTATTCCTACCTCATTTTCCGAAACGTAAAATCAAAAAAACCATATCAGTGTGAATGAGAATAAGATGAAATAATGCGGCATTTACGACAATCTGCAGAATACAGTCAAATACGCTAACGTTATTATGCATGCATGGAAACATGCGGTCAGAGAAACTAAAAATTTCAGCTGAGACTCATGGAAATGGGTATACTGCGCCTGATACTGTTAAGGACAAGGCAAGGGCGATGAAGGCTGGAACGTCAACTCGATGGAATGCGGCGTCATGCGTTATGGCAACGTAAACGCCATTTTCGGTATTTGGAACAGTAGCGCCCCTGTGTCGTCTGCTAGCCGCTTTGTGTTCGTGGCGCTGTGCGAGCTGCAGTTCGCATGCGCGGATCTGCGGCCGCTTGCTTTTGATTGGCTTGCACCACACGAACCGACAACAGCGCTACGGTTCTCTAGACCCGAACGGTATCGCTACCGAAATGCATACTGAATAACGCAGGAACTCTAATTCGAGTACTAGACCGTTCGCTCCTACTGAGTACCGAAACGATCGGCACAATGGCGGAAAGATACAGAATAGGCACCCAGGCTCTGCTCGCGCTCATACATAGCCGCGTAACTCTCTCCATGGCATTTAGCAGTCAGGAATAGTACACTTTCATTCAAGGCATTACCCAATTCTTGATCAGACGAGCAATTAAGGATTTTAGTTATTCGAGTCTACTCATTGTTCGCTTATTTCCCGACCGAGTCTAATAACTCTTTCCAATTCCAGTTAACAGTCTCCACGTTAGCTGACTGGACGCATCGTCTCTTGTATCCGGTCTAACTGAGCGTCTAGACCACTCACTGGATGCGACAAATCGGTAGCGAATCCATCTCCAGAGATATCAGTAACCTTTCACGTTTCGTAGCAGTTAGAAGGTGATCAGTTTAAGTCAGCAAAACCAACGTTTTAGGCCTAGCTACAAAAACCGTGATATGTAAGACATCTGCAGGAAAATTTGAATATACTGGGTTAAGACACAGAGGAATTACAGACATTTGGTGTGTGCGGATATTGATTAAGATCAGTTGATTGATTGAAAGCTGAAAGTTTGTGCTATACCGGGATTCTAACTACTTTGTTTTGTTTTTTTCAGTAACCCATATGGACACACTGGTCACAGTAACTGCCGAGTGCACGGACTGTCATAGCAAGCCTTCCGTCAGACCTCTAGTTCTCAATCTATCCATACACTACTAATGCAGTGCCCTTTGTTCATTGTGCTCATTACTCGCGGAGTTTCGCAGACTCCCCTAAGAATTCGAGCCTAGCGTGCACTTGCAATGAAGAGATCGTTGGCCGTCTCGCCTTGATCGTGTACACATGTCGTGTCTGTTCTTTCTAACGTGTCCGAAAGAACAGACACCACATATAAATAAACTGAGTGTTTCGAAAACACTTTTTCAGGCATTGGGGACAGGTCTCGTGTACCGAGAAAAGAAAAAAGAGTCTAGTAAAAATGGGCTCTAAAGCGCATACCCCAGGAGCTATGAGAACTTCTTCATCTTTGATAATATGAAACAGATCTGTTTTACTGCACACTCTTTGCTTTCCACATTTTGGGAGGACATACGAGGGTGAGTAAAATGAAAACCTAAAATATTTTTTAAAATATTATTTATTGTGCAGAATTGGTACAAAGCTGTATCACTTTTCAACATAATCACCCCCATGCTCAATTCAAGTCCTCCAGCGCTTACAAAGTGCATAAATTCCTGTAGAAAATAATTATTTTGGTACTCTGCACAACCACTCATGCACTGCGTGGCGTACCTCTTCATCAGAACGGAACTTCTTTCCTCCCATTGCGCCTTAGAGTGGTCAAAACATATGGAAATCAGTTCAGGCTAGGTGAGTATGATGGATGAGGAAGACACTCAAATTGCAGCTCTGTGACTGTTGGAACTGTTGTACGGGCAGTGTGGGGCCTTGCATCGTCATGTTGCAAAAGGACACCTGCTGACAGAAATCCACGCCGCTTTGATTTTTTAGGAGATCTGTGTATGATGCACTGGTGACAGGGGTCCCTCTAAGCATGTATGCTCCAAAATGAGGCCTTTTTCGTCCCAAAATAGAGTAAGCATAACCTTCCTTGCTGGTGGTTCTGTTCGAAACTTCTTTGGTATTGGTGATGAGGAATGGCGCCATTCTTTGCTCGCTCTCTTCGTTTCCGGTTGGTGGAAGTAAACGCAGGTTTCGTCCCCAGTAACTTGCAAGGAAGCCATCACCTTATCGTTCAAAGCGTCAAAGAAGTTCTTCACAAGCATCAACACGTCGTTCTCTCATTTCAGGAGTCAGCTGCCGTGGCGCCCATGTTGCAGACACTTTGAGAAACTGGAACACATCATACACAATGTGGTGTGCTGACCCATGACTGATCTGTAAACTTGCTGCATTGTCATTCAGTGTCACTCGGCGGTTTTCCTTCACTATGGCTTCAACTGCTGCAATGTTCTGTGGAGTCACAACTCGTTGTACCTGACCTGGACGAGGAGCATCTTCCACTGAAGTCACATCTTTTGGGAACTTCCTACTCCATTCGTAGACTTGCTGCTGTGACAAACATGCATCACCGTACTGAACCTTCATTCGTCGATGAATTTCATTAGGTTACACACCCTCACTACGAAAAAACCGAATAACAGAACGCTGTTCTTCCCTGGTGCAGATCGCAACGGTACTGCGACGGTATGTGTGCATCTGCATTATGCTGCCACTTACAGGCCATTCTGCACGCTGTTTGTAGCACGCTTACCAACTTGCAGGATAACGGCGCTAAATTTCGATTTGTCGTTACAAATTTAAGGTTTCCATTTGACTCGCCCTCGTACTATGGACCAATCCAAGAAAAAAAAATGTGCATTAAACATTGGATCTAAACTGCATACCTTAAATCTATGAGCACCTGTTCAGTAGAAGAGATGTGTTCCAGAATAGCGAAGATGAGCAAGTGCTCGTAGGTCATTAGGTACGCATTTTAGAGCCCATGTTTACTGAATAAGTTTTCTTGTTTTTGTCACTTCTGGCTCCTTCCAAAATATGCAAAGCAAAGAGCAAAGAGCTTGCAGTAGAAGAGGCTCCACTGTAATGATACTGAAAACTGTTCATGTCTCTTAAGAAGAACGACACGGCGAAGGTCGAAAAAAAAAACTCAATTTTTTTTAAAATTACGGATTTCAAATGTACCTAACTTGAAGAATTATTCGCCCAAATATTATGCTCGAACTCCAAAAAGTAACGATTGTGTGAGAGTTTGAAGCCGAGCACTCCACTCACAGCTCGCCTTGGCGCCAGAGAACTGGTTCCACCATCAGGCTCCCTGTTTACACCGATTTGATTAAACGTGATTTGCTGGAGCTATGTTTGGGCGGTTTTACTCAAAACGTGAACGAAAGTCTCATTTGGAGGTACACTTCAAAAAAAAACATCCAGCTGGAGCGGAATGGTCAACATTGCTTCAAATTTGGGCGTATATCTATTCAATGTAGGCCATACTACATCAATGCAATTTCTCATCTGCCCTTCAAATCAACATCGGCGATGAAATGCGCCGGTTCTGTGAAGATAACGACGCCAGCGGCGATGCGATCAGTGGCGAAAGGTCTTTGAGGACGAAAATGAAGGCTTATCAGGGCAAAGTAGCAGAAAGCGGCTGTCCACTAGCCGGGGCGATAGTTATTATGCATCAGGCATCAATGATATCGCGTAATTTTCAAATTTTGCCTCTTTCTTGTATGATAAACACTTGTCAAACTTGACACTCATTTTTCTCAAAACCCTGTTCTTCGGCATGATTGTCCCACTAGCGCTACATTTTCCCGAATTTAATTACTTCTGGCCTTCCTTGAAGTGTTGAATTCTTTTCAGTTCATCACAGCCGATTTTTTAATGTTGATATTTAGTATTTTTTCGGCCGGAAAAGAGCTGTTCAAAAATGGACATTTTTTTCAAATATCTATAATTTCGCCAAAAAACTTTTTATTTTGCAAATCCCTAGAATGAACTAAAATTACATCTGTAAGGATCAGGGTGATATGTTAATTTCATGTTTCAGATAGCCACAAACTGAATTACAGCAACAGCCGTTGATCTCCTCCTTTCAGAGCTGCCTCGGGAAAACCCCAATCACGCAGTGATAATATTAATATTTTTCAAGAAAAATTGATAATGAAACCTTCAATTTATGCTTTATTCATCGCAGCAAACTCCATTTGTTTACTATATTTCAACACGGAGGAAAAAAAAAGCTTTAACTTGAGCAATATTTTCGTCCGTCACCCTGTCGTTTCCCCTTAACGCTGCATTTTAGAGACCAAACAAAGCACTCCGTCTTCGGCCACAAGTGGCCCATCGGGACCATCTGACCGCCGTGTCATCCTTATTGAGGATGCGGATAGGAGGGGCGTGTGTTCAGCACACCGCTCTCCCCGTCGTTATGATGGTATCCTTGACCGAAGCCGCTAATGCTCGGTCGATTAGCTCCTCCATTGACATCACGATGCTGAGTGCACCCCGAAAAATGGCAACAGCGCATGGCGGCCTGGATGGTCACTCATCCAAGTGCCGACCACGCCCGAAAGCGCTTACCTTCGGTGATCTCACGGGAACCGGTGTATCCAATGCGGCAAGGCAGTTGCCATTTTAGAGACCAAGTTTACTAGTCTTTCTTTCTTGTTTTCGTGCAAAGAACCTATTGCCAATGATTGTAAAATATTTTTGAAACATCCTGTATAAATCACATAATCATGTAATCAAAATTTCAGTTTCTCGTACTTCTAATCAACAAAAAGGTGATGTGTTTCATACGAACTGAAAGTATGACTCAACTTCCGACAAATTTGTAGGGATAGAGGGGGGATGGAGGGAGGGGGCAGGAAGTTATGAGTTGAGGCGACGCAGTAGGCAGGGGCAGAGGGCACGAGGGTCCTAAGTACGTACACTTAACTTCTTGTGCGGTGTGCTGACCCCATGCCCCTCCTATCCGCATCCTCTCTGAGGATGACACGGCGGTCGGATGGTCCCGGTAGGCCACTAGTGGCCTGAAGACGGAGTACGATGCATAACCACATGGCGCTGAATGCATACTGACAGCTAACTTCTGCCGACAATGGCTGGTACGAAGCCACCTCAGTCCTGCACAGCACACAGGGTGAGTAGTTTTAGTGCACAATTTATAGCGCTGCGTTTGCTGAATATTTGAAAGCTGCTAAAGATTCTGTTGTTTGTCATTTAGGGATTCCAAAGAGCATTTCACCGAAAGCACTGGAACAGTTAGAATTATATTCTCGTAATGTGTGAGAAACTCGCAATCCTTCAATTGAACAGAGTGAATTCAAATATACCGCTGAACATTAGAACCTGGGACGATTTGCCTTAGACGTCCACGGCACTCGGCGGTGCTCCACTTCACCGGCCCCATCCGGACAATGCCGCGAGCGGCGCATCCTGGGAGTGATGCCAAGTTACTGGGCTCGCCGTTTATCTGCGGGAACGATTGCCTTGAGCGTCAGCTGGATTGCCGGTGTCACCATCATACATCACACTTCACGGCTCTCTTACATTCCATCTGCGACGCATTTAGTGGTAACCGCCTTGCACTAGTACTTTACAGGTCCTGAGTGCAGAGTTCAAGCCAATTCACTGCTTATATTTTCAATAAAAATCTTCAGTTATTTTGGCCGAACCCTCGTGGTATGAAAACTTATTTTCGATTAAAAGGCACCTTTTACCCTCGGGGAAGCACACTGCCTTTAAATGATTACGAATCAGCAATGATGAATGGAATGAAAATGAACACCGTATTGAAAATCACTGAATTAAAGGCTCGTATTATAAATATGCAGGATATGCTGGCTTGTTAATAATGTCGTTACGACGACTTCCTTAGGAAGAAACAAATAAATAAAAATGAAAGTAATGAAATTCCCCATTCTGATGGCCGGATGAGGTTGACGTTTACGAATTGGATAATGGAATCTTAGAAGTCTTAATGTTGTGGGGAAACTAGAGACGCTGAAACGGGTGATAAACACGCTAAAGCTAGACTTTGTACGCATTAGTGAGGTGTGTAAGTAGGCTGTTTAGGTTTTTATGTTGGTAACGCCACGTAGCGCTCTGTATGAAAATCACTGACTGTGCTGTATGAAGTCTGTGGCTGGCGTGCATTGTTGGAAAATTCGTTATTGTAGTGTTGGGCAGTTGGATATGAACAGCGCGTAGCATTGCGCAGTTAGAGATGAGCCACCAGCAGTGGTGGATGAGGAGAGAATTTTGAGAGCGGACGATCTGGACGTGTGTCCATCAGAAAGAGTAAATTTGTAATATTGCATATCATGAACTGATATATATGTGATGACTTTTGAACATTATTGAGGTAAATACATTGTTTGTTCTCTATCAAAATCTTTCATTTGATAACTATGCCTATCAGTAGTTAGCGCTTTCAGTAGTTAGAATCTTTTATTCAGTTGTCAATACTGGCGCTCGCTGTATTGCAGTAGTTTGAGTAACGAAAACTTTTGTGAAGTAAGTGATTCATGAAAGGTATAGGTTATTGTTAGTCAGGGCCATTCTTTTGTAGGGATTATTGAAAGTCAGATTGCGTTGCGCTAATAATATTGTGTGTCAGTTTAGTGTTGATCAGAATAAGTAAAGAGAGAAATGTCTGAGTACGTTCAGTTCTGCTCAGCTGTTTGAAAATCAAATAATTTAAGAGGTTAACCAGTACAGTAATCCATAAATTTTTCTTAGGGGACGTTTCAAGTAAAATGAAAATGGAGAGAGAATATTGGTCAACAGATTATAGAGTAATACCGCTAATAGTACCCAGTATGTTAGCTAGGGGTGGTCAAAGTCGATGTGTGTGTATAAAGGGGGGGGGGGGTTGCAGAGGGGGGGAGGGTGCGCGGGGTTGAGGAAACACGATTTCGCAGTGAATGACGAAATAGGTCCTGCAGGGTACACTTGTGTGCTGCTTGTCCCAGGAAGATGCGGAGTCAGTATTTGTTAACACTTTTTTCTCGAGGGGAGTAAAGAGGGGAGGAGGAGTTTTTAGCCCTCCATTGTCCTCGCTGGATACGTCACACACATAAGTGATATGACAGGTGTTAGCACACTAATGTCGATTGACGGTAAGTCAACAACAACCACCAACACAAAGATTTACATGAACATGTCACAAGCTGGTGATGAGAAAGAGAGGTTACATTTCAAAATCTAGGGTCACGGGAATTGTATTGTAGAGGAGACAGTGGAAGAACATCAACCGCATTTCATTATGATTACGCTAATATTAAACTACAAACCACGACCAGGTGCGAAAATGGACTGAGATTACAGCCCAACAATGATGGGTAGTAGACTGATCCAAAACATTAAAGTAAACTGCGTGTACCATGATGTGGAAGATTTGGTCGTTGGAGGGTTGGGCTTTGGTAACTGAATGGATTCAGAGGCTTCTACAGTTCTGCCAAAGGTTTCAACTGGTCGTAGTCAGCGCTTTCTATGAAAATCTTAAGCATGCAAAAGAACAGGAGACACGGTAATTATCAGCTGGAGAAAGCTTAGAGAAAGATTTAGGAACAATACCCAGGGATTCTTCTGCCGCTACTTGACACAAATATCTCATATTGAAGGACAGAAAGCTAACAATCTTTCTAGGATGTAGACTAACAACCACTGTCATTCACAGTAGAAAATGGTGTTATTTAATGCATGGCCGGTTTCCGGCTTGTGCCCATCTTAGGGTGGTTTAAAATACAGTCACACGTTTCAGTTCTCAAAGCTGGAGTTCACGTTTTAAATAAAAAACAAATAATGTGCTGGAAACTAAACAGACCAACGATTGGAAGTTGGTAAGCGAAATGTGTTGCAAAGTGTTAAAGCACTTACATACAGCAGGGATATACATGTCTTTTCCGCACTACAGTCATCACATTCTTTTACAAAAATTCTCGATCTTTTACGAAGTACTGTGCATTAGACTTAGGAGGCAAAAGTCATGAGATACATTTTATATCGTGTCGTACCTCGTTTTGCCCTGCATAGTGCAGTTACTCGACGTCACACGGGCTCTACAAGTCGGTGGCAGTGCGGGGCAAAAATACAGAGCTCCGCTGCCCCTATATCCGTCCATAATTGCAAAAATATTGCCGGTACAGGATTTTGTGTACGTACTGACCTTTCGATTATGTCCCAGAAATGGTAGACTTGATCTGGGTTCGAATTATCCTGAATTTTATTCAAACCAATCGCAAACTATCGGCGACCGGTGACATGACATCGTTGTTTGGGAACATGAAGTCCGTGAATGTCTGCATTATGCCTTTGATACAGCATATGTTAATCACTACAGAAGCACATAAATTTGCAAGAGAAGATGGTACGCATACAGAAATATAACGGATATTACAGTTATGAATGCCGGCTGCTGTTCTAGGCGCTTCAGTCCGGAACAGCGTGACTGCTCCGGATGCAGATTCAAATACTGCCTCGGGCATGGATGTGTGTCATGTCCATAGGTTAGTTAGGTTTAAGTAGTTCTAAGTTCTAGGGGGGGGGGGGGCGGAGGCAAGGGCCTTGTCGCAGTGGCTACACCGGTTCCCGTGCGATCACCGAAGTTAAGCGCTTTCGGACGTGTTCGCCACTTGGATGGGTGACCATCCAGGCCGCCATGCGCTGTTGCCATTTTTCGGGGTTCACTCAGCCTCGTGATGCCAATTGAGGAGCTACTCAACCGAATAGTAGTGGCTTCGGTCAAGAATTCCATCATAACGACTGGGAGAGCAGTGTGCTGATCCCACGCCCCTCCTATCCACATCCTCGTTTGGGGATGACACGGCGGTCGGATGGTCCCGATGGACGACTTGTGGCCTTTAGACAGAGTGGTTTTAAGTTCTAGGAGACTGATGACCTCAGATGTTAAGCTCCATAGTGCTCAAAGCCATTTGTACAGTTACGAAAATGAAAATATTATATGATTATGGAGCCATCTCGTCATTTATAACACATAGAATGGATTCTGTCAAATCAGGTAGGCTCTAATGATGTAAGCATTGTCAGGTTTTTCTAACTAGTTGTGAGAGGGCCATCAGTAACATTCCTACTTTTTAAAAATCTCATTGAAGATGTGTAGATTCGACTTTTATGCCACGTCCACCTGTTCACTGAGAATGAGATGTGGTGAGTTGGAGGTATAGATGTAAATTTCAAGTTCTTCAAGAAGATTCATTTTCTTTCCTTTGCTGACAGTATGTAGTATGTGCAGGTTGTCTGTAACGGTAGTGGCTGAGTGGCCACATTCTTTCAAATGTATTGCAAAAGTGTATTTATCAGAGTTATTCAGCCATGAGATATCCATGCGTTCCCGGTATCTTGTAGTGAAACTGCTTCCTGTCCACGCTACACAGACCTGTAACAAATTGTCACATGAAAGAGACGTAATTTTCTGTGACACTGGCTATTTTTCTTGCTTCAGCGAATGATGCGTTGTTGCAGATTATTGTTAGTGCTGAAGAATATTTCAATACCACTGTTACGAAATCGGTTAGCAAACTGGTATGAAACTTTGCCTGTAATGGGAATGCGAGCATATACGTGTATCTGATCTCGTGAATCTCGTGTAGGCGTGTTTGTTATTTACATTACAGATTGTGAGACCAAGACAACTAATTCCTTTATCTAACTGTTGTTCTACAGTGAAGTTAATGTTGTAATGATATCATGAACATTGTTGTTGTTGTTGTTGTGGTCTTCAGTCCTGAGACTGGTTTGATGCAGCTCTCCATGCTACTCTATCCTGTGCAAGCTTCTTCATCTCCCAGTACCTACTGCAACATACATCCTTCTGAATCTGCTTAGTGTATTCATCTCTTGGTCTCCCCCTATGATTTTTACCCTCCACGCTGCCCTCCAATACTAAATTGGTGATCCCTTGATGCCTCAGAACATGTCCTACCAACCGATCCCTTCTTCTGGTCAAGTTGTGCCACAAACTTCTCTTCTCCCCAATCCTATTCAATACTTCCTCATTAGTTATGTGATCTACCCATCTAATCTTCAGCATTCTTCTGTAGCACCACATTTCAAAAGCTTCTATTCTCTTCTTGTCCAAACTATTTACCGTCCATGTTTCACTTCCATACATGGCTACACTCCATACAAATGCTTTCAGAAATAACTTCCTGACACTTAAATCTATACTCGATGTTAACAAATTTCTCTTCTTCAGAAACGCTTTCCTTGCCATTGCCAGCCTACATTTTATATCCTCTCTACTTCGTCCATCATCAGTTATTTTGCTCCCCAAATAGCAAAACTCTTTACTACTTTAAGTGTCTCATTTCCTAATCTAATACCATCAGCATCACCCGACTTAACTCGACTACATTCCATTATCCTCGTTTTGCTTTTGTTGATGTTCATCTTATATCCTCCCTTCAAGACACCATCCATTCCGTTCAACTGCTCTTCCAAGTCCTTTGCTGTCTCTGACAGAATTACAATGTCATCGGCGAACCTCAAAGTTTTTATTTCTTCTCCATGGCTTTTAATACCTACTCCAAATTTTTCTTTTGTTTCCTTTACTGCTTGCTCAATATAGAGATTGAATAACATCGGTGAGAGGCTACAACCCTGTCTCACTCCCTTCCCAACCACTGCTTCTCTTTCATGTCCCTCAACTCTTATAATTGCCGTCTGGTTTCTGTACAAGTTGTAAATAGCCTTTCGCTCACTGTATTTTACCCCCGCCACTTTTAGAATTTGAAAGAGAGTATTCCAGTCAACATTGTCAAAAGCTTTCTCTAAGTCTACAAATGCTAGAAACGTAGGTTTGCCTTTCCTTAATCTTTCTTCTAAGATAAGTCGTAAGGTCAGTATTGCCCCACGTGTTCCAGTATTTCTACGGAATCCAAACTGATCTTCCCCGAGGTCGGCTTCTACTACTTTTTCCATTCGTCTGTAAAGAATTCGTGTTAGTACTTTGCAGCTGTGGCTTATTAAAGTGATTGTTCGGTAATTTTCACATCTGTCAACACCTGCTTTCTTTGGGATTGGAATTATTATATTCTTCTTGAAGTCTGAGGGTATTTCGCCTGTTTCATACATCTTGCTCACCAGATGGAAGAGTTTTGTCAGGACTCGCTCTCCCAAGGCCGTCAGTAGTTCCAATGGAATGTTGTCTACTACGGGGGCCTTGTTTCGACTGAGGTCCTTCAGTGCTCTGTCAAACTCTTCACGCAGTATCGTATCTCCCATTTCATCTTCATCTACATCCTCTTCCATTTCCATAATATTGTCCTCAAGTGCATCGCCCCTGTATAGACACTCTATATACTCCTTCCACCTTTCTGCTTTCCCTTCTTTGCTTAGAACTGGGTTTCCATCTGAGCTCTTGATGTTCATACATGTGGTTCTCTTATCTCCAAAGGTCTCTTTAATTTTCCTGTAGGCAGTATCTATCTTACCCCTAGTGAGACAAGCCCCTACATCCTTACATTTGTCCTCTAGCCATCCCTGCTTAGCCATTTCGCACTTCCTGTCGATCTCATTTTTGAGACGTTTGTATTCCTTTTTGCCTGCGTCATTTACTGCATTTTTATATTTTCTCCTTTCATCAATTAAATTCAATATTTCTTCTGTTACCCAAGGATTTCTACTAACCCTCTTCTTTTTACCTACTTGATCGTCTGCTGCCTTCACTACTTCATCCCTCAGAGCTACCCATTCTTCTTCTACTGTATTTCTTTCCCCCATTCCTTTCAATTGTTCCCTTATGCTCTCCCTGAAACTCTGTACAACCTCTGGTTCTTTCAGTTTATCCAGGTCCCATCTCCTTAAATCCCCACCTTTCTGCAGTTTCTTCAGTTTTAATCTACAGGTCATAACCAATAGATTGTGGTCAGAGTCCACATCTGCCCCTGGAAGTGTCTTACAATTTAAAACCTGGTTCCTAAATCTCTGTCTTACCATTATATAATCTATCTGATACCTTTTAGTATCTCCAGGGTTCTTCCATGTATACAACCTTCTAAAATGATTCTTAAACCAAGTGTTAGCTATGATTAAGTTGTGCTCTGTGCAAAATTCTATCAGGCGGCTTCCTCTTTCATTTCTTAGCCCCAATCCATATTCACCTACTACGTTTCCTTCTCTCCCTTTTCCTACACTCGAATTCCAGTCACCCATGACTATTAAATTTTCGTCTCTCTTCACTATCTGAATAATTTCTTTGATTTCATCATACATTTCTTCAATTTCTTCGTCATCTGCAGAGCTAGATGGCATATAAACTTGTACTACTGTAGTAGGTGTGGGCTTCGTATCTATCTTGGCCACAATAATGCGTTCACTATGCTGTTTGTAGTAGCTTACCCGCATTCCTATTTTCCTATTCATTATTAAACCTACTCCTGCCTTACCCCTATTTGACTTTGTGTTTATAACCCTGTAGAGACCTGACCAAAAGTCTTGTTCCTCCTGCCACCGAACTTCACTAATTCCCACAATATCTAACTTTAACCTATTCATTTCCCTTTTTAAATTTTCTAACCTACCTGCCTGATTAAGGGATCGGACATTCCACGCTCCGATCCGTAGAACGCCAGTTTTCTTTCTTCTGATAACGACATCCTCTTGAGTAGTCCCCGCCCGGAGATCCGAATGGGGGACTATTTTACCTCTGGAATATTTTACCCAAGAGGACGCCATCATCATGAACATACCTTTTGTAATAAACTATATTGTTGCTAAGCAAAGAGTTTGTCCTGAAAAATAGTTGGTGTTAACATAGCTGTTATCTAGATCAACCCTATTTTTTCTTTCGTGAACCTGCTCGCAAGAAGTACGTGGCTCTGAGCACTATGTGTCTTACCTTCTCAGGTCATGAGTCACCTAGAACTTAGAACTAATTAAACCGAACTAACCTAAGGACATCACACACATCCATGCCCGAGGTAGGATTCGAACCTGCGACCGGAGAGGTCGCTCGGCTCCAGACTGTAGCGCCTAGAACCACACGGCCACTCCGGCCGGCCAAGAAGTACATCTCATCGCTAGTGTGAAGGAGCCATAGAGAACCTTCTTCCCAACAGACGTTCGCCATCTTCAAAAATCAGTAAAATTCTGACCTGAAATTGTTATTATTTGATTAGATTGCTATGTAAATCCAAAATCATTTGGTATCAGTTTCTGGTCTCAGTGTTTAAGGTTAGGTAGTAAATTAAATCTCAAAACCAAATCTAAATTTAAATTAAGCAGATACTTCATTCACCATGTCATCACACATAATGATAAAGTCTTAATTTCACCTCGAAAAAAGAAGTTACCACTATGAAAATTGAAAGGTGTCTATATGAGGAGAAATGGTATTGATAAGTGTAAATATCGTGAGAAATCACAATTTGTCTGATATATTTGCCACTTGACGTATATTTGAATGGAAATATCATGAGAAATCATAGTTGTTTGGAATGTTACCAATTTGAGTGTATATGTATGCCGAACACATAAGTGATATTCGGGCGAGCCTGGGAGACGGTTGTTGGCCATAGTGTTATGTCATGGCAGAGTTAGAAACGTGGATGGCAGATATGCCGCAAAGACATTTTTAGCTGAGTTGTTCCATGATGCTTAACTTATTTGACAGGGTTTATGGACAGACGGATCGTTTAGAAAAAGTAACTGCATTGAGTTTATTTTGCTGCCAATGCTACATGGATAATTAGATTTCATTGTGTCTAATAATATGTCTTGTTGGCATCCAAGGTGAATTTTCAACCATGTGTTCAGAATTCTAATTAGCTAGATAGTTAAAAGGTATCTTACGAAATCTAAGTATTGTATAGAAGCGAAATGCATGGTGTACGACAACTCTCAGAAAGACAATGCCAAGAATGAATAATTGTTCAGGCCAAATATGTGTATGATAAAATCTTACATTGTCAGACCTTGGACAATTGCATGAACAGTGAGTAGAAACTTTGAAAGAGGACATAAAAGCCATTTGCTGCACTAACTTAATTAATAAAATCAGAAGGCAAACTGTTGTGTAGTGATTTACTCCAGCTCACCATTCAGTTCATCATTCTTAAAGTTCATCATTCTTGAAGTGCAGACCAGCAGAGTCGAGCTATCCGTTGCAAGGTAAGTCTCTACTTTAGTGTCTAAATGAAACTTTTGAGAGAGAATTAAGGTCAGTTTTCATTCATTTCATGGAAAGTCAACAGAAGCGTTTTCCTAAAATGCACAGTTTGCGCTAGGAAACAATTAACCACTGTATGTGCTTGTTTCATGAGAGAGTCGCTCTAAGTATTGTTGATAAATGTTCTCTATTTTCAGTTTCATTTACAAAATAGTCAGATGAAGTTTAGATCAATTGGCACCACACACATCAAAAGTAATTTACACAGCAACGTTAGTGATCGAAAGTAGGGTAGCAAAGGCATTGCTAGATCAGAGACCGTAATCGGAATTTCAAAGTACATGCTTTCACACTGCTAGCGAGAGATTTTGGCACTCGCACATTTTCGAGCTAAAAGTGAAAGCGTATTAGTTTCGAACTTTGTGGTGATGCTAATCGATCTCTACATATTTACGTTGCAATACGACACATTTTTCCTAACGCCAAAATTGTGGAAATGTTTGCCACGCAGTGGCTTCATTATACAAGGAAACAGAAGAGTTACACGGTGGAAGGACTGGAGAATGCAGGGCGAGGTAAATTTTGGTAACCCAAGGAAGCAAGACGTGTGACTACGTTTTGAACAGATTGAGCCGTGACGTTCTGGAGTAAAACCGCCGCCTTGGCTTACTTTCGGATACTATTCGACTTGACAGTCCCACGTAACCTCATGGAGTTTTCGTTGTATGTTTTGCGATGGTTTGCCCCTTACAACCGCAATCTGTTTGCATCACACAATGGCAGTCCGAAAAACTCTGCGTCACCTTGTCCCATATGATTGGATCTTCGATATTTTCGGCGTTGCTGAAGATACGTGTTTCCATTGCTTGATTTGCTCCTTTGCCTTGGAATCGTAAGGAAACACTCAACTCTTGGTCATGGTCGTTAGAGGGCGAAAGAAGTCATCTGAGTTGACCTGACACAGGTACGATATTCATGCTGCCGTGCGGTTCTAGGCGCTGCAGTCTGGAACCGCTTGACCGCTACGGTTGCAGGTTCGAATCCTGCCTCAGGCATGGATGTGTGTGATGTCCTTAGGTTAGTTAGGTTTAAGTAATTCTAAGTTCTAGGGGACTAATGACCTCAGCAGTTGAGTCCCATAGTGCTCAGAGACATTTGAACCATTTTTCTTGTTTTCGTGCAAAGAACCTATTGCCAATGATTGTAAACTATTTTTGAAACATCCTGTATAAAGCACATAATCATGTAATCAAAATTTCAGTTTCTCGTACTTCTAATCAACAAAAAGGTGATGTGTTTCACACGAACTGAAAGTATGACTCAACTTCCGACAAATTTGTAGGGAAAGAGGGGGGATGGAGGGAGGGGGCAGGAAGTTATGAGTTGAGGCGACGCAGTAGGCAGGGGCAGAGGGCACAAGGGTCCTAAGTACGTACACTTAACTTCTTGTGCGGTGTGCTGACCCCATGCCCCTCCTATCCGCATCCTCTTGAGGATGACACGGCGGTCGGATGGTCCCGGTAGGCCACTAGTGGCCTGAAGACGGAGTACGATGCATAACCACATGGCGCTGAATGCATACTGACAGCTAACTTCTGCCGACAATGGCTGGTACGAAGCCACCTCAGTCCTGCACAGCACACAGGGTGAGTAGTTTTAGTGCACAATTTATAGCGTTGCGTTTGCTGAATATTTGAAAGCTGCTAAGGATTCTGTTGTTTGTCATTTGAGGATTCCAAAGAGCATTTCACCGAAAGCACTGGAACAGTTAGAATTATATTCTCGTAATGTGTGAGAAACTCGCAATCCTCCAATTGAACAGAGTGAATTCAAATATACCGCTGAACTTTAGAACCCGGGACGAGCTGCCTTAGACGTCCACGGCACTCGGCGGTGCTCCACTTCACCGGCCCCATCTGGACAATGCCGCGAGCGGCGGATCCTGGGAGTGATGCCAAGTTACTGGGCTCGCCGTTTATCTGCAGGAACGATTGCCTTGAGCGTCAGCTGAATTGCCGGTGTCACCGTCATACATCACACTTCACGGCTCTCTTACATTCCATCTGCGACGCATTTAGTGGTAACCGCCTTGCACTAGTACTTTACAGGTCCTGAGTGCAGAGTTCAAGCCAATTCACTGCTTATATTTTCAATAAAAATCTTCAGTTATTTTGGCCGAACCCTCGTGGTATGAAAACTTATTTTCGATTAAAAGGCACCTTTTACCCTCGGGGAAGCACACTGCCTTTAAATGATTACGAATCAGCAATGATGAATGGAATGAAAATGAACACCGTATTGAAAATCACTGAATTAAAGGCTCGTATTATAAATATGCAGGATATGCTGCCTTGTTAATAATGTCGTTACGACGACTTCCTTAGGAAGAAACAAATAAATGAAAATGAAAGTAATGAAATTCCCCATTCTGATGGCCGGATGAGGTTGACGTTTACGAATTGGATAATGGAATCTTAGAAGTCTTAATGTTGTGGGGAAACTAGAGACGCTGAAACGGGTGATAAACACGCTAAAGCTAGACTTTGTACGCATTAGTGAGGTGTGTAAGTAGGCTGTTTAGGTTTTTATGTTGGTAACGCCACGTAGCGCTCTGTATGAAAATCACTGACTGTGCTGTGTGAAGTCTGTGGCTGGCGTGCATTGTTGGAAGATTCGTTATTGTAGTGTTGGGCAGTTGGATGTGAACAGCGCGTAGCATTGCGCAGTTAGAGATGAGCCACCAGCAGTGGTGGATGAGGAGAGAATTTTGAGAGCGGACGATCTGGACGTGTGTCCATCAGAAAGAGTAAATTTGTAATATTGCATTTCATGAACTGATATATATGTGATGACTTTTGAACATTATTGAAGTAAATACATTGTTTGTTCTCTATCAAAATCTTTCATTTGCTAACTATGCCTATCAGTAGTTAGCGCCTTCAGTAGTTAGAATCTTTTATTCAGTTGGCAATATTGGATCTCGCTGTATTGCAGTAGTTTGAGTAACGAAGACTTTTGTAAAGTAAGTGATTCATGAAAGGTATAGGTTATTGTTAGTCAGGGCCATTCTTTTGTAGGGATTATTGAAAGTCAGATTGCGTTGCGCTAAAAATATTGTGTGTCGGTTTAGTGTTGATCAGAATAAGTAAATAGAGAAATGTCTGAGTACGTTCAGTTCTGCTCAGCTGTTTGAAAATCAAATAATTTAAGAGGTTAACCAGTACAGTAATTCATAAATTTTTCTTAGGGGACGTTTCAAGTGAAATGAAAATGGAGAGAGAATATTGGTCAACAGATTATAGAGTAATACCGCTAATAGTACCCAGTATCTTAGCTAGGGGTGGTCAAAGTCGATATGTGTGTATAGGGGGGTGGGGGTTGCAGAGGGGGGGGGGGGGGGGTGCGCGGGGTTGAGGAAACACGATTTCGCAGTGAACGACGAAATAGGTCCTGCTGGGTACACTTGTGTGCTGCTTGTCGCGGGGAGATGCGGAGTTAGTATTTGTTAACACTTTTTTCTCTAGGGGAGTCAAGAGGGGAGGAGGAGTGTTTAGCCCTCCATTGTCCTCGCTGGATACGTCACACACATAAGTGATATGACAGGTGTTAGCACACTAATGTCGATTGACGGTAAGTCAACAACAACCACCAACACAAAGATTTACATGAACATGTCACAAGCTGGTGATGAGTAAGAGAGGTCACATTTCAAAATCTAGGGTCACGGGAATTTTATTGTAGAGGAGACAGTGGAAGAACATGAACCGCATTTAGTTATGATTATGCTAATATTAAACTACAAACCACGACCAGGTGCGAAAATGGACTGAGATTACAGCCCAACAGTGATGGGTAGTAGACTGATTCAAAACATTAAAGTAAACTGCGTGTACGATGATGTGGAAGATTTGGTCGTTGGAGGGTTGGGCTTCGGTAACTGAATGGATTCAGGCTTCTACAGTTCTGCCAAGGGTTTCAACTGGTCGTAGTCAGCGCTTTCTATGAAAATCTTAAGCATGTAAAAGAACAGGAGACACGGTAATTATCAGCTGGAGAAATCTGAGAGAAAGATTTAGGAACAATACCCAGGGATTCTTCTGTCGCTACTTGACACAAATATCTCATATTGAAGGACAGAAAGCTAACAATCTTTCTAGGATGTAGACTAACAACCACTGTCATTCACAGTAGAAAATGGTGTTATTTAATGCATGACCGGTTTCCGGCTTGTGCCCATCTTAGGGTGGTTTTACATACAGTCACACGTTTCAGTTCTCAAAGCTGGAGTGCACGTTTTAAATAAAAAAACAAATAATGTGCTGGAAACTAAACAGACCAACGATTGGAAGTTGGTAAGCGAAATGTGTTGCAAAGTGTTAAAGCACTTACATACAGCTGGGATATCCATGTCTTTTCCGCACTACATTCATCAAATTCTTTTACAAAAATTCTCGATCTTTTACGAATTACTATGCATTACACTTAGGAGGCAAAAGTCATGAGATACATTTTATGTCGTGTCGTACCTCGTTTTGCCCTGCATAGTGCAGTTACTCGACGTCACACGGGCTCTACAAGTCGGTGGCAGTGCGGGGCAAAAATACGGAGCTCCGCTGCCCCTATATCCGTCCATAATTGCAAAAATATTGCCGGTACAGGATTTTGTGTACGTACTGACCTTTCGATTATGTCCCATAAATGGTCGATTTGATTCATGTCGGGTGATCTGGGTTCGAATTATCCAGAATATTCTTCAAACCAATCGCAAACTATCGGCGACCGGTGACATGACATCGTTGTTTGGGAACATGAAGTCCGTGAATGTCTGCGTTATGCCTTTGATACAGTGTATGTTAATCCCTACAGAAGCACATAAATTCACAAGAGAAGATGGTACGCATACAGAAATATAACGGATATTACAGTTATGAAAGCCGGCCGCTGTTCTAGGCGCTTCAGTCCGGAACAGCGCGACTGCTCCGGTCGCAGGTTCAAATACTGCCTCGGGCATGGATGTGTGTCATGTCCTTAGGTTAGTTAGGTTTAAGTAGTTCTAAGTTCTAGGGGGGAGGGGGGGCGGAGGCAACGGCCTTGCCGCAGTGACTACACCGGTTCCCGTGCGATCACCGAAGTTAAGCGCTGTCGGACGTGGTCGCCACTTGGATGGGTGACCATCCAGGCCGCCATGCGCTGATGCCATTTTTCGGGGTGCACTCAGCCTCGTGACGCCAATTGAGGAGCTACTCAACCGAATAGTAGCGGCTTCGGTGAAGAATACCATCATAACGACTGGGAGAGCGGTGTGCTGACCCCACGCCCCTCCTATCCACATCCTCCTCTGGGGATGACACGGCGGTCGGATGGTCCCGATGGGCGACTTGTGGCCTTTAGACAGAGTGGTTTTAAGTTCTAGGAGACTGATGACCTCAGATGTTAAGCTCCATAGTGCTCAAAGCCATTTGTACAGTTACGAAAATGAAAATATTATATGATTATGGAGCCATCTCGTCATTTATAGCACATAGAATGGTTTCTGTCAAATCATATAGGCTGTAATGATGTAAGCATTGTCAGTTTTTTCTAACTAGTTGTGAGAGGGCAATCAGTAACATTTCTACTTTTTAAAAATCTCATTGAAGATGTGTAGAATCGACTTTTACGCCACGTCCACCTGTTCACTGAGAATGAGATGTGGTGAGTTAGAGATATAGATGTAAATTTCAAGTTCTTCAAGAAGATTCATTTTCTTTCCTTTGCTGACAGTATGTAGTATGTGCAGGTTGTCTGTAACGGTAGTGGCTGAGTGGCCACATTCTTTCAAATGTATTGCAAAAGTGGATTTATCAGAGTTATTTAGCCATGAGATATCCATGCGTTCCCGGTATCTTGTAGTGAAACTGCTTCCTGTCCGCGCTACACAAACCTGTAACAAATTGTCACATGAAAGAGACGTAATTTTCTGTGACACTGGCTATTTTTCTTGCTTCAGCGAATGATGCGTTGTTGCAGATTATTGTTAGTGCTGAAGAATATTTCAATACCACTGTTACGAAATCGGTTAGCAAACTGGTATGAAACTTTACCTGTAATGGGAATGCGAGCATATACGTGTATCTGTTCTCGTGAATCTCGTGTAGGCGTGTTTGTTATTTACATTAGAGATTGTGAGACCAAGACAACTAATTCCTTTATCTAACTGATGTTCTACAGTGAAGTTAATGTTGCAATGATATCATGAACATACCTTTTGTAATAAACTATATTGTTGCTAAGCAAAGAGTTTGTCCTGAAGAATAGTTGGTGTTAACGTAGCTGTTATCTAGATCAACACTATTTTTCCTTTCGTGAACCTGCTCGCAAGAAGTACGTGGTTCTGAGCACTATGCGACTTACCTTCTCAGGTCATCAGTCACCTAGAACTTAGAACTAATTAAACCGAACTAACCTAAGAACATCACACACATCCATGCCCGAGGTAGGATTCGAACCTGCGACCGGAGCGGTCGCTCGGCTCCAGACTGTAGCGCCTAGAACCGCACGGCCACTCCGGCCGGCCAAGAAGTACGTCTCCTCGCTAGTGTGAAGGAGCCATAGAGAACCTTCTTCCCAACAGACGTTCACCATCTTCAAAAATTAGTAAAATTCTGACCTGAAATTGTTATTATTTGATTAGATTGCTATGTAAATCCAAAATCATTTGGTATCAGTTTCTGGTCTCAGTGTTTAAGCTTAGGTAGTATATTAAATCTCAAAACCAAATCAAAATTTAAATTAAGCAGATACTTCATTCACCATGTTATCACACATAATGATAAAGTCTTAATTTCACCTCGAAAAGAGAAGTTACCACTATGAAAATTGAAAGGTGTCTATATGAGGAGAAATGGTATTGATAAGTGTAAATATCGTGAGAAATCACAATTTGTCTGATATATTTGCCACTTGACGTATATTTGAATGGAAATATCGTGAGAAATCAAAGTTGTTTGTAATGTTACCAATTTGAGTATATATGTATGCCGAATACATAAGTGATATTCGGGCGAGCCTGGAAAACGGTTGTTGGCCATAGTATTATGTCATGGCAGAGTTAGAAACGTGGATGGCAGATATGCCGCAAAGACATTTTTAGCTGAGTTGTTCCATGATGCTTAACTTATTTGACAGGGGTTATGGACAGACGGATCTTTTAGAAAAAGTAACTGCATTGAGTTTATTTTGCTGCCAACGCTACGCGGATAATTAGATTTCGTTATGTCTAATAATATGTCTTGTTGGCATCCAAGGTGAATCATCAACCATGTGTTCAGAATTCTAATTAGCTAGATAGTTAAAAGGTATCTTACGAAATCTAAGTATTGTATAGAAGCAAAATGCATGGCGTACGACAACTCTCAGAAAGACAATCCCAAGAAAGAATAATTGTTCAGACCAAATATGTGTACGATAAAAGTTTACATTGTCAGACCTTGGACCATTTCATGAACAGTGACTAGAAACTTTGAAAGAGGACATAAAAGCCATTTGCTGCAGTAACTTAATTAATTAAATCAGAAGGCAAACTGCCGTGTAGTGATTTACTCCAGCTCACCATTCAGTTCATCATTCTTGAAGTTCATCATTCTTGAAGTGCAGACCAGCAGAGTCGTGCTATCCGTTGCAAGGTAAGTTACACGGTGGAAGGACTGGAGAATGCAGGGTGAGACAAATTTTGATAACCCAAGGAAGCAAGACGTGTGACTACGTTTTGTACAAATTGAGCCGTGGCGTTCTGGAGTAAAACCGCCGCCTTGGCTTACTTTCGGATACATTACGACTTGACAGCCCCACGTAACCTCATGGAGTTTTCGTTGTATGTTTTTGTGATGGTTTGCCCCTTACAACCGCAATCTGTTTGCATCACACAATGGCAGTCCGAAAAACTCTGCGTCACCTTGTCCCATATGATTGGATCTTCGATATTTTCGGCGTTGCTGAAGATACGTGTTTCCATTGCTTGCTTTGCTCCTTTGCCTTAGGATCGTAAGGAAACACTCAACTCATGCTCATGGTCGTTAGAGGGCGAAAGAAGTCATCTGGGTTGACCTGACACAGGTACGATATTCTTTCTGTCGTGCGGTTCTAGGCGCTGCAGTCTGGAACCGCTTGACCGCTACGGTTGCAGGTTCGAATCCTGCCTCAGGCATGGATGTGTGTGATGTCTTTAGGTTAGTTGGGTTTAAGTAATTCTAAGTTTTAGGGGACTGATGACCTGAGATGTTAAGTCCCATAGTGCTCAGAATCATTTGATATTCTTGCTGCTGCCTCGGTTAGGTTGGCTTTCTGAACGCGCCCTTAAGCTGTCGGCGCACGGACCGTGCATTCGAAAGTTGAGCATTGAGTTGCTGACGTCATAGCAGGGAAAAAGCACATTCGAGAGGTGTTCCAAACGTGCAGAGCAATATCTAGGATATGAGGTATTCTGAACGTGCGTTTGAACGTAGACAATTAGATGGCAGAACGTCACCTACGTCACAGACTCCATCTCTCTTCAGTACAGAGTCGCGGGACGCCGTATTGGATTTCAGTTGAAGCATGTGTGCATGAAACCAAGCCGTTTTACGGCCACGGCACATTGTGGATCTATAAAAAAATTTATTGTTCTTGGTTTGTACCAAGAACAATAAATTTTTTTATAATTAAATGTCAGTTAATAAGGTATCTACAGTTAAAGCTTTCAGGATGTGATAAGAACCAAAGTGTAGTCGTGTAACTTCATGGTCGGTGTAACGTAATGACTAGAGATGCAGGAATGTGGAGGAACAGGCATGTGTTGCTGGACTTTTGTGTAACCTCAGCATTCTCTAACTGATTCTGATACCTTTTTATTAGTATAATGTAAGTGGCAGTCAAACCTAACACCCATCACAACGGGACAATGGAACGATTCTGTTCAGCAGTAATCATCACACATGTTAAGACATGGAAGACGAGCCAATCAATTCCAATTCCAGTTGAAATTCCATAGAACGCCCTCAGGCGCTGACAGACTCACAATCACACCCACTCCTGCACTTCCTCATCCGACTGAAAACGACGTCAATGTTTTTTTTGTTGTTTTTTTATCTCTGGTCTTCAGATCGAGGCTGTGCAGAGTATGTTGCAGTGTTCCTTAACTAAATCGCTGAAGCGTAGCCTTCGTCCAATTGGCAGGGTGAGGGGGAGTGTTATTGTGCAACAGGATGATTCCGTCCGACAGCATTCCTGGGAGTTTTGACTTTATGAGGCGTCACAGTCTCTGCAAAGTGTCTTCATAGCGCTGCACATTGGTGTGATTCCACGCTCGAGAAACTCTATGAATAGTGTAGTCGTCCCGAAGAAAACCAGGCATGGACGTTAGTTTCAGTCGGACGAGAAAGTGCATGAGTAGGTGCGTTTGTGGATATGTCAGCGGCCGACCGCGTTCTACGAAACAGCAACTGATTGTCTCGCCTTCCAGTGGGATAATCGTCTTTACATGTTTGGTGATTACTTTTGATTAGAATCATTCCATGATCCCTTTGTGGAGGGTTCTCAGTTTCTATTTGACTGTCCCCCATAGAAGTATACTCTCTAATATTCTACGTTACGCAAATATGTTTGCAGTTTGTTCGACTGGCTTTATCTACAAGAAAGCTCGTACTACTTCCAATAAGATACTTTGCTTTCTTATTTCAAATTTTATATTTAACGTGTTGTAAATATTGTCCTACTGAATACGCTTAGTGATCAAGTATGAATGGCCTTAGGGTTTTGCTAAAAAGTGAGAATGTTGAAATAATTTTTATCGTATGTGGATAAATATTGTAAATTTATGTCTCACTATTTGTAATGGAAGTTTTATAAGCCCATGTCATATCGATTGGACATCTTACTGACCTTTCTGCTTTATAACGTGTTGATGAATATTGGAGCTTTTGGTTATTTATGCTACAGACAGAACGACATGATCAGCGTATGGAGAGTGGAGGGAATATGTGTTTTAATAGAGCTAACGCAGGAATTTTGCGGTGGTTCATTTCGTAAACAGTGTGATACGTGAGCCAAATACAGCTGACAGCTGACGTTGGCGCACGCTGCGGTCGCGTACAGCACATTGCGGCACACGTACCGTATGCACACATCGCGTCGTTCCTGAGCGTTGAGGGGCGCTTTGAACTCGGCACGCTCAAAGTTGACGTTCGAATGCACGATCCTTGTGCCAAAGGTTTAAGCAGTCACAAAACATACCGAGAGGTGACGGAATCGTCAAAATATTGTTCAAGATGTTAAAAACTGATCAATGACTGATTTTCACTTTTTGCATTATCGATTACGATACGCCGAAACCAGAGTCTCGACTTCTCGTGCGATTCCCGTCTCTTCACAGAGAGATGACCTACCACTTCGTTCTTCGTCATACAGACTTGTTTGAGCACGTTCGAAGCACCTGTGCCACCTAATCAACGTGTCATATGATGCACTGTTGTAGTACATTTTCATCACCACGGCGTGGAATGTTGCGGCGTTGTTCCCCTTTAAAGGAAAAGAATTCCAACAGGATACCCCGTGTTATCAATGGTTTGCGGCATTTTGTTTTGCGTCTACTAGCGACGTCCTTACGATACTTTGGTGCATGGGTTTCAAGATAGCAGTCAATTATCTGCAAACAAAGGAAGAATTGATTTCACCACTATATTTCTTTTCATGTGATAACTAAAACTTTATTACTATCTATCGTAGCTCATACTCAATCGCTTCCCAGCCCTTGTGGGTGTTTTTTGTCGGTGTGTAACCCAGACATGTAATGCTTAAATCATCATCGTATTAGGAAACAAGTTATCTTTTACAAATGATTTTGAACAGTAGCCGTTATCATCAAGTAAATATTCCAGAACAACTGCCAACATGAATAACTTAGAAGTAGATATCCTCGGTGTAGTGAAGCAGCTTAAATCACTTAATAAAGGTAAGATCTGCAGTCCAGACTGTGTACCAATGATATTCCTTTCAGGAAATGGTGAAACAATAACTTCATAAGTAGCAGTTATATACACTATGTGATCAAAAGTACCCGGAAATCTGGCTGGAAATAACTTACAAGTTCGTTCCGCCCTCCATCAGTAATGCTGGAATTCAATATGGTGTTGGCCCACCCTTAGCCTTTAAGACAACTTCCACTCTCGCAGGCATACGTTCAATCAGGTTCTTTAAGTTTTCTTGGGGAATGGGACCTGCACTAAGTAGAGGTGTCGTTGTCGGTCCGTGAGGCCTATAACAAATTCGGCGTTCCAAGACATTCCAAAGGTGCTCTATAGAATTCAAGTCAGAACTCTGTGCAAGCTAGTCCATTAAAGGGATGTTATTGTCGTGTAGACACTCCGCCACAAGCCGTGCATTATGAACAAGTGCTCGACCGTGTTGAAAGATGCAATTGCCACCCGAAATTGCTCTTCAACAGTGGGAAGCAAGAAGGTAATTAAAATATCAATGTAGGCCTGTACTGTAATAGGGCCACACAAAACCACGAGGGGTGCAACCTCCTTCATGAAAAACACGACCACACCGCAATACCAAAGCCTGCGAATTTTATTGTGGCACTACACACGCTGGAAGATGACATTCACCTGACATTCACCATGCCCACACCCTGGCATCGGGTGGCCACATTGTGTACCGTGATTCGTCACTCCACACGGCGTTTTTCCACTGTTCAGTCGTCCAATGTTTACGCTCCTTACACCAAGCAAGGAGTCGTTTGGCATTTAATGGCGTGATGTGTGGCTTATGAGCAGCCGCTCGACCATGAAATCCAAGTTTTCCTCACCTCCCGCCTAACTGTCATAGTACTTGCAGTGGATCCTGATACAGTATGGAGTTCCTGTGTGATGTCACGACCCTCTTCAACTGTCGGCGGTCTCTGTTAGTCAACAAACGAGTTTGGCCTGTACGTGTTTGTGCTTTACGTGTCCCTTCACGTCTCTACTTCACTATCACATCGGAAACAATGGACCGATGGATGTTTAGGAGTGTGGAAATCTTGCGTACAGACGTAATGACACAAGTGACACCCAACCATCCGACCACGTTCGAAGTCCGTGAGTTCCGCGGAGCGCACCATTCTGCTCTCTCACCATGTCTAATGACTACTGAGGTTGCTGATATGGAGTACCTGGCAGTAGGTGGCAGCACAATGCACCTAATATGAAAAACGTGTTTTTTTTGGGTGTGTCCGGATACTCTTGGTCACATACTGTACAACCACTTGTTCGTCGAAAGATCCGTACCTAAAGACTACATGGTGCACAAGTCACATCAATACCGAAGAAAATGAGTAGGTGTAAGTCGTTGAATAAAGAATTATATCCCTAACGTCGAATTGCAGTTTGATTTTTTTAACATAAACATCTTTCGGACATTATAAATTACCTGAAAAAAAATTATTGGCAAGTATAAAAATGGATTCAGAAATTACCGTTATTGTGAAACGCGACTAACTACTTATTCTGACGAAGTAATGGTTCCTATCGACAGGGTAAGTAGAACTGATTCTATATTTATCGATTTCCAGAACACTTTTGACACGAATTCTTTTGACACCGTTCCTCACAAGAGTCTTGTGTAATCGAATTACGCGCCTACCTACAAAGTACCGTCTCAGTTATGCAACGGGATCCATGATTTCCTCTCAGGAATGTCACAGTTCGTAGTAACGAACAGAAAATCATCGGGAAAAACACAATACCATGCTTTCCGCAAGGAAGCATTATAGGCCCTCAACTGTTCCTGATCTACATAAACGGTTTAGCAGTCAATCTGAGCAGCCCTTTTAGATTTTTTTCAGATTATGCTGCATTTACCGTCTTGTAAAGTCATCTGCTGATGAAAATCAATTGCAAGCTGTTTTAGATAAGATTTTTATGTTGGTAACGTCACGTAGCGGTCTGTATGAAGATCACTGGCTGTGCTGTGTGCAGTCTGTGGCTGGGTGGCATTGTTGGAATATTCGCCGTTGTAGTGTTGGGCAGTTGGCTGTTAACAGCGCGTAGCGTTGCGCAGTTTCAGGTGAGCCGCCAGCAGTGGTGGACGTGGGGAGAGAGATGGCAGAGTTTTGAGAGCGGATGATCTGGACGTGTGACCATCAGAGACAGTAAATTTGTAAGACTGGATGTCATGAACTGATGTATATATTATGACTTTTGAACACTATTAAGGAAAAAATTCAGAAACATCGTCCAGTACGCCTTAGATAAGTTCGTACCGACTAAGGTCCAAAGCGAGGGGAAAGATCCACCGTGGTATAACAATCATGTACGAAAGGTACTACGGAAACAAAGAAAGCTTCATCATAGGTTTAAGAGTAGTCGAATCATAGCTGATAAGGAAAAGCTGAACGAAGCGAAAAAGAGCGTAAAAAGAGCAATGAGAGAAGCATTCAACGAATTCGAACATAAAACATTGGCAAACAATCTAAACAAGAACCCTAAAAAGTTTTGGTCATATGTAAAATCGGTAAGCGGATCTAAATCCCCTATTCAGTCACTCGTTGACCACGATGGCACCGAAACAGAGGACGACCGAAGAAAGGCAGAAATACTGAATTCAGTGTTCCGAAACTGTTTCACTGCGGAAAATCGTAACACGGTCCCTGACTTCAGCCGTCGCACGGACGCCAAAATGGAAAATATTGAAATAAACGATATCGGAATTGAAAAACAACTGCTATTACTTAGTAGCGGAAAAGCATCCGGACCAGACGAGATACCCTTAAGATTCTACAGTGATTATGCTAAAGAAATTGCCCCCTTTCTATCAGCAATTTATCGTAGATCGCTGGAAGAACGTAAAGTACCTAGCGACTGGAAGAAAGCGCAGGTCGTTCCCATTTTCAAGAAGGGTCATAAATCAGATGCGAATAATTATAGGCCTATTTCGCTTACGTCAATCTGTTGTAGAATAATGGAACATGTTTTGTGTTCTCGTATTATGACGTTCTTAGATAATACAAATCTCCTTCATCATAACCAACATGGATTCCGCAAACAGAGATCATGTGAGACTCAGCTCGCCCTATTTGCCCAAGAAATTCACAGTGCCGTAGACACTGGCGAGCAGATTCATGCCGTATTCCTGGACTTCAGGAAGGCATTTGATACGGTTCCGCACTTACGTTTAGTGAAAAAAATACGAGCTTACGGAATATCGGACCAGGTTTGTGATTGGATTCAGGATTTCCTAGAAGAAAGAACACAACATGTCATTCTTAACGGTTCAAAATCTGCAGATGTAGAGGTAATTTCGGGAGTACCGCAGGGAAGCGTGATAGGACCTTTATTGTTTAGTTGACAACATCGGTAGCTCCGTGAGGCTATTTGCAGATGACACGGTTGTCTACAAGAAAGTAGCAACATCAGAAGACTCGTACGTACTCCAGGAGGACCTGCAGAGGATTAATGCATGGTGCGACAGCTGGCAGCTTTCCCTAAACGTAGATAAATGTAATATAATGCGCATACATAGGGGCAGAAATCCATTCCAGTACGATTATGCCATAGGTGGTAAATCATTGGAAGCGGTAACGACCGTAAAATACTTAGGAGTTACTATCCGGAGCGATCTGAAGTGGAATGATCACATAAAACAAATAGTGGGAAAAGCAGGCGCCAGGTTGAGATTCATAGGAAGAATTCTAAGAAAATGTGACTCATCGACGAAAGAAGTAGCTTACAAAACGCTTGTTCGTCCGATTCTTGAGTATTGCTCATCAGTATGGGACCCTTACCAGGTTGTATTAATAGAAGAGATAGACATGATCCAGCGAAAAGCAGCGCGATTCGTCATGGGGACATTTAGTCAGCGCGAGAGCGTTACGGAGATGCTGAACAAGCTCCAGTGGCGGACACTTCAAGAAAGGCGTTACGCAATACGGAGAGGTTTATTATCGAAATTACGAGAGAGCACATTCCGGGAAGAGATGGGCAACATATTACTACCGCCCACATATATCTCGCGTAATGATCACAACGAAAAGATCCGAGAAATTAGAGCAAATACGGAGACTTACAAGCAGTCGTTCTTCCCACGCACAATTCGTGAATGGAACAGGGAAGGGGGGATCAGATAGTGGTACAATAAGTACCCTCCGCCACACACCGTAAGGTGGCTCGCGGAGTATAGATGTAGATGTGTAGATGTAAATACATTGTTTGTTCTCTATCAAAATCTTTTATTTGCTAACTATGCCTATCAGTAGTTAGTGCCTTCAGTAGTTAGAATCTTTTATTCAGCTGGCAGTATTGACGCACGCTGAGTAACGAAGATTTTTGTGAGGTAAGTAAGTAATGAAAGGTAGAGGATATTGTTAGTCAGGGCCATTCGTTTGTAGGGATTATTGAAAGTCAGATTGCGTTGCGCTAAAAATATTGTGTGTCAGTTTAGTGTTGATCAGAATAGGTAAAGAGCGAAATGTCAGTTCTGCTCAGCTGTTTGAAAATCAAATAATTTAAGAGGTTTATCAGCACAGTAATTCATTAATTTTTCTAAGGGGACGTTTCAAGATATATGTATGGTAGTAAAAGTGGCAATTGATCTAAATAAAAAGTAGTGTGAAGTCACCCACATGAGAAAACGAATCCCTAAACTTCGGTGCCACGATAAATCACGCAAACCTAAACGCTGTGAATGCAACTAAATACTTAAGGATTACAATTATGAGTAACTTACATTGGAAAGATCGCGCAGATAACATCGTGGGGAAAGAGAACCTAAGAATGTGATTTAGTGTTAGAACAATTACAAAATGAAACAGGTATACTAAAGAGACTGCCTACACTACACTTGTCCATCCCCTTCTGGAGTATTGGTGTGCGGTGTGAGATCCACATCTGAAAGGATTGACGGATGATATCGAAACATTTTAAATAAGTGGATCTCGCATTGTATTATTGCAAAATAGCGGAGAAAGTGCCACGGAAATGGTACGTGATTTAGGATGGCAGTCTTTGAAACAAAACCATTTTTCATTACAGCAGGATCCTCTTATGAAGTTTCAATCACCAACTTTCTGCTCTGAATGCGAAAATATCTTACTGGTAACTACCTACATAGGGAGAAATAATCAACATGATAAAATAAGAGAAAGCTGAGCTCGCACGGAAAGATTTTAAATGTTCTTTACTGGCAACTACCTACATAGGGAGAAATAATCAACATAATAAAATAAGAGAAAGTTGAGCTCGCACGGCAAGATTTTAAGTGTTCGTTTTCCCCGCGCGCTGTCCGCGAGTCGAACGGTAGAGAAATGGCTTGAGGGTGGTTTGATGAACCGTCTGCCAGGCACTTGATTGTGAATTTCAGAGGAATCACGTATATGTAGACATACGTAGATCATTTTTAATAATACACAAAAATATACGTGATGAAACTTTGTCCAATTTTGTGCAAGTCCGTGCTGAATGGGAGTGGAATTCCTGCTGAGAACGGACCAACGGCCACCGAAAGCCCGTAGGCTGAGGGCTCTCGCTTAGACGCTAGAGAGCCATGATCGTATTTCACAAGGACAGCAGCCGGGACACGAGCCACGCCCGTAATGATCGACGGCCCGGGCAGCGCGAAGTCGCGCCGGGCTGCAGTGGGATTTACGCATCGCCGTTGTGTAACAGATGCGAATAATAATGCGCGGCACGTCCTGCGTGAATTATGTACTGTTGCTAGCAATTTCGGCCGCGGCTTTATCAGTCAGTGCAATGCGGCCGGTCTGATTACTGCCGTATTGACCGTCCGCTCTTTCGACTATGATTACTCTATAAATTTTTATAACAATGTGATGTCTGGATGTTCATTTATTCCACGTATCGGTGCAGAACGAAATTCGTCCCTGCAGAACCTGTGCCATCCGCCGCCTGCCGTGTCAAAAGCGGCAAACTGGAATTACTATTTCCTGTCAATGGCAGTACGAAACAGAAATTTTTGATTAGTTTCACCGTTCACAACACTCTGCACACTAATATTTCTTCCCTAGTCCTAATCATCCATATTCTACTACAAGAATCTGTACTATCCAAGTGAACAAAAAATAATTTATTTCCGCATGATACTTTCTATATCAGTTTTCAGTAAAAACGTAATATGTTGTGACACACTAAAAACAAAGAATAACTTTTTTCATTAAAGCAGCTCAAAAAATATTTCGGTTAACCTGTGCCTTTTTGCTCTCGAAATTCCTTTTCTACAGAACGTTTCTCGTCTCAGGTTAACTAAGCAAATGAGGCGCTGAGAATCATAAGGGCCTAATGAACATCGTCATAAACTGTAGCATGTATAAATGCTCGTAACATCTTACGGTGAACGAGATTCATCTATGTCCGTAGCCCCACTCTCTTTCTGTGAACTTTTACGAAAATCTGACTCACCGATGTCTCGGATATTCATATCCATATGGGCCTGAAACACGAAACAACTTTTTTTTTTTGCGCGACGCTGCTAGTTGTAATAAGGTGTTGGAGGCATATTTTAGTGACTGCGTCGTGTACGTAATAGTAGTGCTGCGTAATCGGAGTTATATCGGCAGTTTTATCTCATCCTCTAGCCACAGATAGAGCTTAATGGAAATGATGATAACGAGGACCATGAAGTATTGGAACAGGTCTTAACAATGTGTGTGGTGCATTTAGTAATTATTCTTTACGTTCTGATTCTACATTCACATTAATTACAAACTTTGCGACTGTCAAATGAAACTATTCTCAGTAGCCTATATATGAACATTTCTTACTATACCATCCCAAGTTATGAACAGAATCTTCAACTTCATTTGGCCAATAACCTAGGTAAGAGAGGGCGGAGGAGCAGGAAGTAGGTGCGAGGCTGCCCCTAAAGGCGGAGGAATCTGTAGTGATCAATGGTACGAGAGGGCAGAAAGCACTGGAAACCACTGCACTGCACACATACAAAAATTCTGTCCACAGACCATGTAATCTGAACCTCTCCCATGACGCCCACTTCTTCTCATAAAATCAATAAACCACCTCCCATACCTTCCTAATCTCTGAAAAAAAAATCAGACTCCCTTGAATGAAACAGCTTCAATGAAAAAGTCATGCCTGATAATGAAATATTAGTGCATGTACAATGTAAATGTGCTATACAGTTTTTTTTTTCCTTTATTGTAATTTTAATCACCTATACAGGCGGGCTGGCAGCAGCACATTACGCTGCTCTTCAGCCTTAAGTGGAACAATAACATGACATAGAGGTGATACAGACAATACAAAAAACGGCGGGCAAAAAATGGAGGTACAAAAAAAACAATAAACATGCAGCCGTTCACGTTGGACGATAAAAACACTAACACTTGTGGACACGGCGCACAAAACACGGAGAACGGCGATGGCACATGTGAACAGTGGAGTCGTAACTGCACGAAACACAAAACGAAGCACACACACGAGATACTGATGTCGATGATCTCCGGCGCGCGAATGTTCACTATGCGTGTGCGAGTCCGGGGACCTGCCAAGAGAGGAGGAGGAGGAGGAAGGGGAGTGGGAGAGCGAGAGGGGAGAGCAGAGATGCCACGGGCAGGGGAGAAAGGGGGGAGGGAGGAAGGGGGAGGGGAAACCCGGGGGAAGAGGGGCAGAGGGAGGGGACGTGGGAAAAGGAAAGAGAAGGGAAGGGAAGAGAAGGGAGGGAGGGTGCCCGAAGGAAAGGACACCGGAAGTGGGGGGTGGGGCAGGGTCAAAGTTGATAGGAGGGGTAGATGGAGGGGAGGAGGACATCATCAGGGAGGGGGAGCTGGCGGAAGCCACCTTGGGAGAGGGTAAGGAGGGTGGAGAGATGGAGACCGGGTGGGACGTGCGAATACAGGCGCGGCAGCGGGCGGGGGTGGGAGAGGATCGGGGAGACGAGAGGGTGAGGAGGATCGAGTTTGCGGGAGGTGTACAGGATCTGTATCCTTTCAAGGAAAAGGAGGAGGTGGGGGAAGTGGATGAGATTGTACAGGACCCGCGTGGGGGAGGGGAGACGGATGCGATAGGCGAGGCGGAGAGCATGACGTTCAAGGATTTGGAGGGATTTATAAAAGGTAGGGGGGGGGGCGGAGATCCAAGCCGAATGGGCATAACAAAGGATAGGGCGGATGAGTGCTATACAGTAAATGTTTATCCTTTTATTATCTTATGGCGCTGTCTGCGAGAAAAAGTTTCGTAAGGGATTGCAGTTGGCTCTATTCTATCTTCACTGAATATCTGTATTATCATAATTTAGATATCCTGTAATAAAGTGCTCTACTGGCTCTACAAATATCATATAGCCTAGCATATTAAGATCTCGATTTACTTTCGCGACAAATTCGGATAAAATTGCAAACTTTCCATGATTGCCCTCATTCAACGTTGTGAGGCGTGAACTGGCGAGGCTCCTACTTTAACACGGACAGGACGGCATCTGATTGGCTTTGTCACGCCGTGGTGTGAACACGCGAATGGTGCGTAGTGAGGTGGCACCCTCTACGTTGATAAATTTTATTTGTGCTCTCTATGCAGCGTTGCTTACCGCGCCATCCCTCGCATCAACCGGTAAAAGTGTGAGCCTCGCCAGTTCGCGACATTCAGTTTCAGCCCCTGGTGATGACGATGGAGGCGGTCGTGGAAGTCTTGGAATTTTATACGAACTTGGCGCAGCAAGTAAACCGAGAACGTTTCATGCAACGACTCCGACACCAAACATTTTGTAGCCATCATGTACCCTATTTCTTCTACAAGTGATGACTGGTGATTCCGCTCCGCCTTTGGTGTATGATCAGCGGTTTCCGGCAGACATTCGTGCTTCACTGTTGCCTTGCACAACCGTCTGTCGCGGCGCCTTGTAATTCGCTGAGTGAAAACTGCCTCTTTGCCAGCTGCCGCAGTCTTTTGTCGCTTTAAGCGGCCAATTCCCATCCTCGGGCGCCCGTGGTGCACCAGGACCGGCCAGAAAGTCTCCCCAGCGAGGACGTGGGGCCGCTGTTTAATTACTTAGCACCCCAGTAATCTCAAAACTTTGAACACGCGCGGCTCTCCGCCGAGATAAGCACTTAGCGTTTAATTAACATAATCTCGCCCCCGGCTACTAGCACAGGAACCGTGGACCGAATAGTTTGTTTCGAGGCGCGTGTATCTCCGCCCGTACATGTGTAGCATTCACTTGGCCTGCAACCTCACCTCACACTGAGGTAAAAAGAAGTAGTATTCGTTTTTCAAGAAAGGTATGAAAGAGGGCAGTTACCATTAAGGTTTCCTACTTTACACATTCTGCTGTATATGCGTGACGATCACGATTCACGCATAACCTACGCAGCTCTCATTACGCACACTGCTAAGAATGTAGAGATCTTTTGTGTCGTGATAGCTACATTAACTATGTGCATATTCCACCATCTGCCAATCACAGTTGTAAATCGGTCGCAAAAAGTTTTCACGAAGATTATTTTTAGTAGAAAGTATTCACGATATCAGGTTTGGGAACCTCACAGCACAATTTCCGTTAGCAAACTGACAGGTTGTATGAAACAGGGTACTGATTTACAGCAGAAACTATCTCGATCGTTCTCGATTTCAGTGGAACATTTGCGTTTTTACGTACTAACTGTGTCCAGAAAGACGTACTCCGATTAAAAAGGGTCTAGGACAGAGGTGTAGTCTTTCGTCCCTACGGTTCAATCTATACGTCGAAGAAGCAATAATGGAAATAAATAAAGTGTGGGAACCTTTGTCATATTTCCATGCATTGAGTTCATACATCAAACAGGTGCACTCGAAGAGCATAAAGAACCTTTGCTTCTTTGAATTGCATTCACATTTCGTCAAATACTTGTGAACGGTTCCTAGTGGTTCCACCCTGTAAATCAGAGCAAATACTGCGGTTGCAATGCACAACAAAGTGGTGAAATCACGTTCTAGGCGGTTACAAGGCCACTGCCACCATGTCCTTAGAGAAGTGTTGAAGAGTATCAGCAGTATCAAAAATTGTAAAAACGTAACGTCTTCCTGTTGCTTATCGCAGAGCAAGCTATCGTCACGGTTTGACGTGTCCCAGCACAAGTTCGTCTCCTAAGCCAACCTTCTCATCTCAGAGAAGCGCTTGCAACCAATGTCCTCAATTATTTGCTGGATGTATTCCAATATCTGTCTTTTCCTACAGTTTTTGCAATCTACAGCTCCTTCTAACACCGTGGTGGTTAATCCCTATCGTCGTAACACATATATTTTCGTCCTGTTGCTTCTTCTTATTAATATTTTTCGTATGTTTCTTTCTTCGCTCCTTCTGCTGAGAACCTACACTTGCCTTGTCTTATCAGTCAATCTAATATTCAACATTCTTCCGTAGCATCACATCTTAAACGCTTCGATTCTCTTCTGTCCCGGTTTTCTCACTGTCTGTGATTCACAACCATACATTGTTGTGCTTCGATCGCACATTCTCGTAAGCTTCTTCCTTAAATTATGGCCTATGATACCAATAGACTTGCCTTGGGCAGCAATGTCCTCTTTGCCTGCACTAGTCTGCTTTCTATGTCCTCCTTGCTTTGTCCATCATGGTCTATATTGCTTCCAAGCTAAGAGAGTTCATTAACTTTGCTTACTTCATGATCACCATTTATGATGTTTAGTTTCCCGCTATTTCCGTAACTGCTGCTTCTCATTAGCTTTCGGTTTTCCGGTTTACTCTCAGTCCATATGGTGTGTTCGTTATTCAGTCCATCCAGAAGATTCTATAGTTCTTTTTGTGGTGTCACCGCCAGACACCACACTTGCTAGGTGGTAGCTTTAAATCGGCCGCGGTCCATTTAGTACATGTCGGACCCGCGTGTCGCCACTGTGTGATCGCAGACCGAGCGCCACCACAAGGCAGGTCTCGAGATACGGAATAGCACTCGCCCCAGTTGTACGACGACTTTGCTAGCGACTACACTGACGAAGCCTTTCTCTCATTTGCCGAGAGACAGTTAGAACAGCCTTCAGCTAAGTCAATGGCTACGACCTAGCAAGGCGCCATTAACCATTTTAAGATAGAGTCTCACTTGTATCATCAAGGAATGCTGTATACAAATGATGGATTAAAAGTTAAGTATTATAGCAGCTACGTACTTTTCTTGCTACCATTCATTACGTATCCTGTTTCAGACCTCTCTCTAGCCTACGTGAGATTAACGCGTGCCTTTCGGCTACTTTAGTGTGGCGTAGCTGTCTTGTTACGCCACAACACTTTTTCACTTCCACTGAGGATAACAATGTCATGAGGGAATCTTATCATTGATATCCTTTCACCTGGAGCTTAATCCAGCTCTTGGACTCTTGGACCATTCTTTTATTTCCTTCATTGCTTCTTCGATGAACAGATTGAACAGGAGGGCCGAAAGACTGCACCCTTGTCTTTACACCCTTTTTAATCCGAGCACTTCCTTCTTGTTCTTCCAGTCACATTTTCCCCTCTTCGTTCTTGTATACAGTGTGCATCACCTGTCTTCCCTTGTAGCTTACACGTATTTCGTTAAAGAATTCGAACATCGAGCACCATTTCACACTGTCAGACGCTTTTTCTAGGTCGACAAATTCTGTGAGCGTAGCTTGATTGTTCTTCAGTCTTATTTCGATTATGAAGCACAACGGCAGGACTGACTGTCTCTGGCTAATCATTACAGGTATGAAAAACTTAAGATCTCATGTCGCGGTCTAAAAATCATTTTTACCTTAGAGATCACCAAAGGGCATAAATAAGAACAAGTAAATGTCGCACTACATATAGGATCAACACTAATTTTCCTAAGCATAAAGAACATATCTTTTACACCGCAACACTATAATCAGCATCTTTATGCGGTCGCCCTTAAACCGTATTTTACCGCTAAATCATAAAATCGAAAGACAAATTTAAAACACTAAAAAAATTTTAAAGAATTTGTGCAATTTCCCTATTTACGTAAATTACGAAGGTCGTCCAGTAAGTAATGTAGCACCTTTTTTTTCCTGAAAGCAGGTTGGTGTCACTTAGGAATCGAGTACACCACATTATTTCCACTTTTATGCTACAAAAACCTATTTTTCAACATAATCTCCGATTAGTGTAACGGCCTTACGCTACCTTACTGCGAGGGCCCGTATTCCCGCATAGTATCACTTCACTGGTCGATGTCGGATCCAACGTCTTGCTACGTCAATAACCTCCTTATCCGTCAATAACCTCCTTATTATCCACGTACCGCTGCTCTTCATGAGGCCAAACGAGTGGAAGTCGAAAGGTGCGAGATCCGGACTGCAGGATGGATGAGGAAGAAAAGTGCAATAAAGTTTACCATGCGCCTCTGGAGTGCACAGATTTCAGTGAGGCGTTGCATTGTCTTGCAGAAGGAGAAGCTCATTTTCATTTTTGTGGCGACGAACACGTTGATGCCCAACATTTCAGTAGTCACTGTTGTGTGTGGCCCGTCGGGGCAAGAGACATCGGACAGGTTTTCGAGGCTTTTTTGGGATGATGACAGACGTCTTTTCCAGCGATTCACCTTGCTTATGTCGACCGTCAGGTCTCTGTAGATATTCTGCAGGCATCTATGAATACCTGCAATGCTCTGGTTTTCCACCAAAAGAAACTCAGTGAGAGCTCTCTGGATGGACATCATTTCGGAGGCTACGTATAGTGCCGCCACCAGTTGAAAATGGTTCAAATGGCTCCCATCAGTCCCCTATACTTAGAACTACTTAAACCTAGCTAAACCAAGGACATCACACACATCCATACCCGAGGCAGGATTCTAAACTGCGACAGTAGCAGCAGCGCGGTTCCGGAATGAAGCGCCTAGAACCGCTCAACCCCAGTGACCGGTGCCGCCAACAGTCAAAACTTCATGAATCTTTAGGGGCAGAAGTGGCAATATTCCACGATGTCCCAAACAAATTTCGCATTTTTTCAGTGAAACTGACAGAAAGGAAAAAATGTGTTGCATTACTTATTGAGTGCCCCGCGAACATTTGTAAAATTTTTAACTGTGTACTGAATGTAAAATTGTCGCAAAAGGATAGCAATGACGCGTGCTAAATGAAGTTAAGAATTAATGAATTGCATTCGAAAGGAATCTGGAAGTGAGAGGCCAACAATTGAAAACAGCTAATTCAAAGATTGGACCATAGATACTCAAACGAATGTGTCAAACCGCTATCACCAAGTGGTTAACAGAGCGTTGCGGCACCTTCACAGAGCAATACAGTAGCGTTCCTATGTGGCATCGATTATGCAAGTCCTTTGCAGTTTCCCAGAGGTTTGTGGCACCAGATCTCCACGCGCAAGTCTCATAGATCCTATAAATTACGAGCCAGGTGTTCACGGGAGCGGAACTGAATCACCCTCCAACTAGGTACTACAGACAGTCATTTCAAATACTATAAATCCTTGTAAGAAAACCAAACCAAGGCTGAACCTTGGAAAAAAGTCAATAAAAATGGCATAGACTCTCTCCAAAACATCTCTGAAGAAGTGTAGATAAATTAAAGAATCCATATCAATGGAAGATGGCTTTCATCCACTCACTCCATGAACTAACTGACACCAACAACTACAGAGGAATCCCACTCCTAGATGTAACGTATAATATATTCTCGAATGTCCCACTAAAGAGGGCAGAACCCCAAATAGACCATCAACTTGGGGAGTACCACGCGGGTTTCAGGGAAGGAAGATCCTGTCCAGTTCAAAACCTACCACTCAAAAACCTTATGGGCTATCAAAACTCAAGAGCAAATTCATATGTTATCAGTTTCATTGACTTTCAAAAAGCATACAACTCAATAGACAGGGAATCCCTCATGTCCACACTACAAGAATTAAACCTAGACAACATTACCACGAACCTAATCAGAATAACTCCAACGAACACATAGTCCAAATCCAAATTCGTGGGAAAAGTCTTTGAGCCTTTTCAGATAAAAACTGGTGTACAGCTAGGAGATGGTCTCTCCCCACTGTTATTTAACTGCACCCTAGAAAAAGTAGCCAGTGTGTGGAACACAAAGATGCATAGTGAAATACGATTGGGAACGGAAAAAGAAAGGCATCAAAGTTAATTGTCTAGCCTTTGCAGATGATATGGCCCTACTAACCAAGACCTGGAAAGAATCGAAAGAACAGACCTTCGAACTACAAAAAAAAGCTGAAAGAATAAGTCTCAAAATCTCCTCTGGAGAGAAAGGAGACAAAATCAAACATAAAAAAAACACCAGAACCTATTAAAGTGGGAGAAGGTGAAAGAGAGATCGTCAAAGAATTCAAATATCTTGGAGAATGCATCAGGTGGAGTTCCTAGCGAAATATGCAATGGAATCTAAAAGAAGTGAAACTGAACTGGACTTCCAGCTCACCACGAACACATATTACAGAAAAACGCAAAAATAAGACATTACAATTCAATGATCAAACCGGGAGCCCTGTATGCAGCTGAAACTTTGTGCATCACCAGCCTTGGCCCATTGGAAAGGCTGGTGAGCCTTAGTCGCAGATTTGACAGCAACAAACTAATTCATATTAAAAATGAACATTTCCCAAACTACAGATACCTCTCAGACGCAATGAAAAGAAGAATAATTGATTTTTATGGACACATTATTAGAATAAATCCAAATAGATTAACAAATAACGAACGAAATTGGCTTAAGGACACGGAGAAGGACTTATGAGAACTGCAGTTGCAGAAAATATGCTTGTAGATAGAACTGCAAGAAAGGTCCCAAGTCAAAATAAAAACCAAACGATCAATCCGAAGTTCTCAAGAAAAAGGAAAGTAAGGTCAGAAAGATTGAAACAATACTAGGACAATAGAAAGGCATAGAAAGTTAAAAATTGATTGATTTAACTTACCCCAAAGTTGAGTGAAACGATAGGAGAAGAAAGTTCAATAGACATTTATTTTAAATAATTCATTTACTTATTACTGATAACAATATTACCAAAATCTTTCTTAAAATATTTACAAAAAGATGAAAATTTGAATAAGAATCTTCAGATTGACGTCTTCAGCGACAGAACAACCGGCAGACCCAGTCACCCAACAGGGTCAAAGACAGGCCCCAGAGGCTCGGATAGAAATGCAGTTACATTCAACCACCACAAAAAATTAAAATTTAGGATTGCATACAGCCCTGATACTATTTCCCTGTTTTTCATAAGTAAAACACCTTAGAAACCTTAAGTAATGGTACAGAAAACAGTTAAACTAAACATAGAAAAAACCGTGATAGTGAATTTGTGGAGCATAAAGGACCACAAATAATTTAACACTTGACATATTCGGTGCCTTTAAGAAAATTCTAATATGCTTCCAGCGGCCCTCATATTACAACAGCACTCATCATAAGAAACGTATTACAAATAGTTAAAAAGGCTTAAGTTAAAAGCAAATACTTATTTCAGGTATCCTTTTTCAAAACTGCCATGCACAGCTATGCAGTAAATTTGTATTCAGTTAAAAAAACTGTCGTTTAACAGCCCTTGAGGAGCAACTGCCTCTTGTGAAATAAACTGCTTAATGACACAGAAATTCAACCCTCAGCACAGGGCGCTGTGGTGACTCCACAAGTGATTCAGAATTCACAGCAGCTATACAACTTAAGAAATAAACTTTTCTAACCAACGAGGAGTTATAACTAAGACCCATGTTCACCGTTATCAATGTTGAAAGCATTTTATCTCTATAGTACAAAATCTTTATCAAGCACCATGAAAGTGAAAGACGTCGTGGTCTCCTGACCTTCATTGTTTACGTATTCCACCCTCACAATCATATTCCGCACATTAAGACACTTCATTCGAACACAAACCCGATAAGATAATGTCAATGTTGTATGAACGATACGCAGATAACAAGTGCGCACCAGGGTTGAGATACTCATGGCTGGCACACACACACACATTCAAGACACGATGGCCACAAGAGCTTTTAGTTCAGGAGAGGCGGATCGCACGCCGAGAGGCCAGTCCCTTCAGAGGACGATACAACCTATCTACGTTGGACGGCGACCGCCCGTAGAGTGGACAGCGTTTGCCCTAGTGAAAGGGGAGAACGACCCCATGTTCGGCTTAAAAGCAAATCACGCTACATTGTGTGGGAGTGCACAGCCTACGCATTCTTTAAAAACATAGCATGCAGTTTCAGAGGTTTCCGCAGGAAGACAGCGAACGCCAAACGCCAATGCTACAGCTTTCTGGATTGGTCGCCTTAAACGAAACGTCATTCTCCCGTTTTAGAAGAGCAATGCTGTTTGGCAGACGATATTCCTGATGCCTTGAGCTGAAGGAGTAATGGAAGAGACCGAAAAATGTACCCCTTCACGTCTGGCGTGGAGAGAGGCCGTTTCGTTGTCGCTCTTGGAGCGAAACACGTAACGAGAGCGTGTGCGGTCGTACATGGACTAAAAGAGCGAGGAACAAGCCTCTCCTCAGTACTTCACTGGGAGAGCACCTTTTTCGAGAGCGAATCAGAGTGCGACTCTATATTGAGTCCTTGCGATTAAGTATTGTTCACTGGCTGCCACACTTACTGTGCGCTGTGAACGGACAGAGTTATAGTTAAACGCCTGCAAGCGAATTTTGAGTGGCATCATGGTGGACGGATTATCTGGCCGGTGTACCATGACAATAGTTAGACTGGGGGCGAATAGGAGTCCTTGACTTCATCAAGGCGTAGGGAGAGCTTGATTGGCGAAGGTCAATCCAGATAGAATGCCACACTTACTGTGCGCTGTGGACGGACAGAGTTATAGTTAAATGCCTGCGAGCGAATTTTGAGTGGCATCATGGTGGACGGATTATCTGGCCGGTGTACCATGCCAATAGTTAGACTAGGGGCGAATAGGAGTCCTTGACTTCATCAAGGCGTAGGGAGAGCTTGATTGGCGAAGGTCAATGCAGATAGAATGAGAGTTATCTTATGAAACTTGAAACTTCCTGGCAGATTAAAACTGTGTGCCCAACCGAGACTCGAACTCGGGACCTTTGCCTTTCGCGGGCAAGTGCTCTACCAACTGAGCTACCGAAGCACGACTCACGTCCGGTACTCACAGCTTTACTTCTGCCAGTACCTCGTCTCCTACCTTCCAAACTTTACAGAAGCTCTCCTGCGAAACATGCAGAACTGGCACTCCTGAAAGAAAGGATATTGCGGAGACATGGCTTAGCCACAGCCTGGGGGATGTTTCCAGAATGAGATTTTCACTCTGCAGCGGAGTGTGCGCTGATATGAAACTTCCTGGCAGATTAAAACTGTGTGCCCGACCGAGACTCGAACTCGGGACCTTTGCCTTTTGCGGGCAAGTGCTCTACCAACTGAGCTACCGAAGCACGACTCACGTCCGGTACTCACAGCTTTACTTCTGCCAGTACCTCGTCTCCTACCTTCCAAACTTTACAGAAGCTCTCCTGCGAAACATGCAGAACTAGCACTCCTGAAAGAAAGGATATTGCGGAGACATGGCTTAGCCACAGCCTGGGGGATGTTTCCAGAATGAGATTTTCACTCTGCAGCGGAGTGTGCGCTGATATGAAACTTCCTGGCAGATTAAAACTGTGTGCCCGACCGAGACTCGAACTCGGGACCTTTGCCTTTTGCGGGCAAGGGCTCTACCAACTGAGCTACCGAAGCACGACTCACGTCCGGTACTCACAGCTTTACTTCTGCCAGTACCTCGTCTCCTACCTTCCAAACTTTACAGAAGCTCTCCTGCGAAACATGCAGTTCTGCATGTTTCGCAGTAGAGCTTCTGTAAAGTTTGGAAGGTAGGAGACGAGGTACTGGCAGAAGTAAAGCTGTGAGTACCGGACGTGAGTCGTGCTTCGGTAGCTCAGTTGGTAGAGCACTTGCCCGCGAAAGGCAAAGGTCCCGAGTTCGAGTCTCGGTCGGGCACACAGTTTTAATCTGCCAGGAAGTTTCATATCAGCGCACACTCCGCTGCAGAGTGAAAATCTCATTCTGGAGAGTTATCTTATTTGTCAGCTGCGAGCGGCACAGACAGCAGTCATCGCAGCTTATGGTATTGTGTGCTACAGCTCTTGTGAACCCCATATTTCCTCCACAACAATATACCTCACTGCATTTCCCATGCGACAGCCTCGACCGTACCTAGGAACATTCTAACGGTTAATTATTCAAGTTGAGTAGGTGCAGCTCTCAGCCATTCTGTCAAGTCAATAACAATCTTAAACTTTGTATAGAAATTTCATTAGCGAATCCTATCCTTAAGAGGTAACTTCACATTCCAAAAAGAACCCGGAAATAACTTGTTCAGTTCATAACTACAAGTTTTCCAAAAATAAATAATAATTTTCGTTAGTTCCATGTTTTTCTTACACTAACTAGCACTACTTCAGTACCCAAATATCCCACTAGTTTGTGAATTTTTGTGTCATTTCCTTACAGCGGACGACTCCAGAGGATATTTATTGCTGAAAGTTTTTCAGGCATTTCTCTTTAGAAAGTTAGGAGCGTCTGTCTGACTTCTGTAGTAGCGTGGGGGTGGAAATTGCATCTTGCAGGAGCCACAGGGTGAAGGGTACATCTCAGATTAATCCGTTGCGCAGAATGACAGAATAGCACCCACACGCTCACAAAATCTAAGTAGAAACACTAATAATGTTCACTGGGTAAGTGTTTGTAAATTGTCCTCATTCCTTAAACTTCCCCAGAATAATTTTAGTATGTTATTTGTTTTTAATATTATGGTTAGTATCTTTTGGGCTCGTTACCTGCTTGAAGATTCTAATTAACTCTAAGCATTCTTGCCTCTCACTATGACTGAGACGGCATTAGCCTATTACTGTTTCTTGTTATTCAGCCAGTTTTTGTCGGTTTTTAAGGCATTGCTCACATAAGTTTTATAAGACTAATTTAATATAAAGTCTCTGAAATGTTAAACAAAAGACAAAGTTGTGATCAGCACTTTGTGTTATGTCAAGTAACTGTAGGAATATGAAACAAAAATATCACATAGGCGCAGTCATAGGTAAACTAGGTAGCATAAATTCTCAAGTGTATGGCACCTATCTGTATCTGTACTAACAATAAAACTGTGAACTATTGTGTCTGTCTGTTTGAACACGCTTATTTCAAAAATGGTTCAAATGGCTCTGAGCACTATAGGACTTAACTTCTGAGGTCATCAGTCCTAGAACTTAGAACTACTTAAACCTAACTAACCTGAGGATATCACACACATCCACACCCAAGGCAGGATTCGACCATGAGACCGCAGCGGTCGCGCGTTTCCGGACTGTAGCGCCTAGAACCGCTCCGCCACTCCTGCCGGCCACGCTAATTTCGAAAGCTGCTTAGCGAATTTTCATGGGGTTTTCCCTAGGTAACTTGAGCGTAGCTCGAGGCAATATACGGCCTTTATTTAATCAAAATCTGATCATGCCAAAAATATCTCGCAATTTGAAGTTTTATCTGCACTCATGTCTGTCTGTTTGAACAGGCTAATCTCCAAAACTACTAGACGAATTTTCGTGGAGTATTTACAGGTAATATAGCGTTGCTTGAGGCGGCTTACGGGCTATACTTAATCAAAATCAGATCACAGAGAAAATTAAAGTTCTACATGAAACTGTCTGCTTTACTTAATAGTTCAGAAGTTTAATCATCACGTCGTAGTACACTAACCCTTTGATTTTTGTTGACGAGTTTACTCCCCATGCTTCCCGCCGCTCCCTGGTGCTAATGACGAGTTTACTCATGGCCGTTGGTTTTCCCCTGAGCGCTGTTGATGAGCTAAGTCGCACCCGTTTGGCGGCCCCTGACCGCTGACGAGTGTAGACTTGTCGCTACCAGAGCGCTGACGACGAGATAAGCCGCAGGGCGGACTTCCTGCCCCATGTCTCACTGTCAGTAGCCTTTCGCAGTTCTGTCCGCGAGCTTGTCGTCCGATTCTTTGCCTATTGTGAGCATAGACATCGCATTAGAGTTCAGTGTTCATCGGAATTTACATCAGTCTTCTTTGCGTCTTGTATTTTTCTTAGAAAATGGCAAGACGTCATGGGTGCACTGTGGAAGAAATGGTGGAAATTCTTACGAGGAGCGACAGTGAGGATGAACTACCTGATTTTGGCGAAAGAGATAACTCTTCCACAGAACAGTAAAGCTGTAGTCATAAACCACCCACGTCAGCAGGAATGTCAAACGCAGTCTCGTTTTTCAACAGACGTTAGTTGTCCTGAATCTGAAGATTCAGTAAGTGGTAGTGAAACGCCTACGATGAAATCAAGTTTTAGCCATCAATTTGACTGAAAAGAAAATGATTTTCGGCCAGTTAATCACGCATTTGATGACACGCTATCGGAACATGTGTGTCGAATAGGGAATGAGCCAAGTATTCTGTCAGTTTTCATGTATTTCTTTACAGAAGAGCCGGCCGGGTTGGCCGAGCGCTTCTGGGCGCTACAGTCTGGAACCGCGCGACCGCTACAGTCGCAGGTTCGAATCCTGCCTCGGGCATGGATGTGTGTGATGTCCTTAGGTTAGTTAGGTTTAGGTAGTTCTAAGTTCTTGGGGACTGATGGCCTCGGAAGTTAAGTCCTATAGTGCTCTGAGCCATTTGAACCATTTTACAGAAGAACTGATGAAATATACAACTGACGAAACGAAACGGTTTTATTTATTCACCAAGGAGGATACTCAAGAATCAGTGCATTCTCAAATACCAAAGTGCACAGGTACCGGATATGAAGAAACGTAATGCCACATACCTGTTTGTCATTTGATGCGTCGCATAAGGAAACTGAAAACTATCGTATACTGCCCCAGAGATGTTCTTCAAAATATTCCAATTTTAAGTGAATTTATGTCAAGAGACCGCTTGTGTCACTTACGAGAATGTTACATGTCAGTGACAACTATGCCAATACAGTAGGAGACAGATTATTCAAAATTAGGAACATTGTCGATACAGATGGTACCGCATTCCTTTGCGCTTTTAATCCACATCAGACACTATGTATTGCTGAAAAGTTTGTTATTATGCAAAGGACGCTTTTCTTTCAGACAACTCATTCCATTGAAACGGAGTACATTCGGAGTATGTTTTATGTGATTGTAACACTGGCTATGTACTAGATTTCATTGTTGATACAGGGACATCAACAGGAACTGAGTTCCACAATTTGGGGAAAAGTGGTGACATAGTGGCTACGCCTATAAAATGCTATTTAGAACTTGGACATACCCTCTAATTCGATAATTGTTTACTCAGGCCTAGACTTATTTACCTGGCCCGCCCGTGGTACCGCCCGTATGAAAAGACCCAACATGGCGAAACATCAGAAGAAACTGAAACGAAGCAGTATTCAGTTTATGTGTACTAATACAGCGCCTGCTATAAAGTGGTGTGACAAAAGGAACGTGTGGACGTTGACCATATCTAACACCACAGAAATGATTGATACAGGAAAGACTGACAGGAATACCTGAGGGAAAATTAAGAAACTACAGAGCTTTATAGAATGTACGGTACACTGAAACGCCAAAGAAACTGGTATATGAATGCATATTTAAACAGGTAACACGTATATAAGACAACAAGTGTCTTGCGCAGTTGTTAGATCGGTGACTGCTGCTACAGTGGCAGGTATCAAGATGTAAGTGAGTTTGAACGTGGTGCTATAGTCGAAGCACGAGCGATAGGACACAGCATCTCCGAGGTAGCGATGAAGTGGGAATTTTTCCGTAAAACCATTTCACGAGTGTATCACGAATATCAAGAATCCGGTAGTGTGACGAGGGCCTCCCGTCGGGTAGACCGCTCGCCTGGTGCAAGTCTTTCGATTTGACGCCACGTCGGCGACTTGGGCATCGACGGGGATGAAATGATGATGATTAGGACAACACAACACCCAGTCCCTGAGCGTAGAAAATCTCCGACCCAGCCGGGAATCGAACCCGGGCCCTTAGGATAAAACATCAAGTCTCCGACATCGCTGCTGCCGGAAAAAGACCCTTTTAGAACGGGACCACCGACCACGAGAGAATCGTCCAACGTGACAGAAATGCAACCATTCCGCAAATTGCTGCAGCTTTCAATGGTGGACTATCTACAAGTGTCAGCGTGGGAACCATTCAACGAAACTTCATCGATACAGGCTTTCGGAGCCGAAGGCCCACTCCCTTGATGACAACACAACACAAAGCTTTACGCTTCGCCTGGGCCAATCAGTACCGACAATAGAAGTTGATGACTGGAAACATGTTGCCTGGCCGGACTAGTCTTGTTTCAAATTGTATCGAGCGGATGGACGAGAACGGGTACGGAGACATCATTTTAAATCCATGGACCGTGCATGTCAAAGCTGGTGGACACTTTGTAATGGTGCGGGTCGTGTGCAGTTGAAATGATATGGGACACCGGATACGTCTAGATACGACAGGTGGCACGTACGTAAGAATCCTGTCTGATCACCTGCATTCATTCATGTCCATTGTGCACTCCGAAAAAAATTGGACAATTCCAGCAGGATAATACGGGACCTCACAAGTCCAGAATTGCTGCAGAGTGACTCCAATGACAGTCTTGTTAGTTTAAACACCTCCTCTGGCTACCACGCCCCCGACACGAACATTTATAAGCATATCTGGGACGCCTTGCTACTCGCTCTTCACCTCCTCGTACTCTTAAGGATTTATGGAGAACCCTGCAGGTTCATGGCGTCAGTTCCCTCCACCAAAACTTCAGACAGTAGTCGAATTCACGCTACTTCGTGCTGCGGCACTTCAGCTTGCTCGTGGGGCCCTACGCGATGTTACGCAGATGTACCAGTTTCTTTGGCTCTTCCGTTTAATGTGTAATTTGAATATAGGAGCAGTTGACCGTTCTGATAGGCTATTGAGCTCTGTCGGATGTATACGGAAAACAACGAAGTGGTATAAGAAGTTCTTTTTCCACGGTCTCGATCTGTATGTTTTAAATGCTCATGTCCTACACAGGTCACTAACACGTCGTAAAAAGTCGATAGTAGAGTTTCACTTGCCGCCAGTAAGGGAACTAACGGAAATGACTACATCAGAGCGAAGAGAAGCTGGCCGGGGAAGGTGTTCTGATGATAATGCTCTAAAGTTTGTGGGAAGATATTTTCCGAACATTATCACAAGTGAGCATTTCAAGAAATTTGTGTCGAGAAAGATAAGAACGTAAAATTTGCAAGGTACCATTGCGTGTCGTACCCTATTTTGAAAATTACCACACAAAAACGAGTTACTAATCGCAGCAAGAATACAACAAAGTTATCAGAAAAAGCTTCGAAACCGAAAAGAAATTTATATAAAAGTAAAAACCAAAACAAAAATATACTTTTAACTTCGTCAGTGCCGGTCCAAACCCAGGTCAAAAACAAGGATGGAAAATATATTCGCAAACAGTAACAGCAACTCCTAAATTTGTTGTTCATGACTTAGGATCTTCTCTGTAAGTGAATTTAATGTGCTGACAAAAAGACAGAGACTTCATAGGTTTCAATCATTTGAAAATCTGTTCGGTACTTATGCGTAACAATTAAAAGTAGAGCAGAAGAAAAAAAGATCTGTGGCAGACAATCAATCATTTCCGGTGATTCCAAATTATAGCAGCACTGATTACCATCTGCAAAGGACGCCTGCATCTGTGCCTGGGTGGAACACATTACACAGTGTACCTATTAAAGGCAAAGAATCTGACTGCGGATAACTAACCAGTCAATTCCTTCTATTGTCAGAAACAAATAGTAGGCCATGTGAAATTTCCAAACAAGTCACAAAACAAATTTAACGAAATGAAGTAAAATTTTTCTTGCCGTTGCTCACAGTAAATTCCGATTTTGTAATGCGATAAGAAAGATGATCTGTATGTTGCTTTCTCCTATAAAAGACGTAATACGGCGTTTTGAGCAACAAAAACAACGAACAGTAACCTATGAGTTATTTTATTCGTTTTTGAGTTAGTACTGTGAGGAATCCATAGACAAATGCAGATGTTATAGGGGGTATGCAAGAAAGAACAGTGAACTATTGAGGTAAATATAACGAATGAAGTCACTTTCGGCATAAGCTACAAAAATCGTGTAAAAAAAACCAAAAGCAAGATATAATTCTTAGTGACAGAAAACAGTTTTAACAATTCAGTTTGATTCTGCAGTAATTTGTCTGCAGAGAAACTATATGGTGAGAGCATTTATTCTGTATTAACCATGAGAGGGCACAGTGCTTCGCCTGGAGCCGTAGCGGTCAGAAATATTCAGCAATGAGAGGGTGTGGCAGCGCGGGCCGCTCCGGTCCCGGCGATGGATCGAGGAACAGGCATCTGGTGCATGTAGTCGGACACAGCCGCAGGGCTCAGCTCCTCGGCGCGCCATGAAGAAGCTTCGCCTCCTGCAGTCAAAGGGCTAAAGAACCAGTAGACGACGCTGTTTGTTTCGTAGTACAACACAGAATAAATAGATTATGCCTTTAACTTTATTTTTTCCTTTTACTCATGTTTCGGAAGTTTACGTCATTGACAGAATTAAGCACCACAAAGTCATCTTTACAAATACAGACTAGTAGCGAATTTACTTGGTTAGAATAGACACATTCATTGATTTCACTCTATGTGTTGAAAACTTAACGACATTAATTTCTTTCTTTCGTTAGCATTTGTATACAGGGTGGTCCATTGATCGTGACTGGGCCAAATATCTGAGGAAATAAGCGTCAAACGAAAAAACTACGAAGAACGAAACTAGTCTAGCTTGAAGAGGGAAACCAGATGGCGCTATGGTTGGCCCACTAGATGGCGTTGCCATAGGTCAAACGGATATCAAATGCGTTTTTTAAATAGGAACCCTCATTTTTTATTACATATTCATGTAGTACGTAAAGAAATATGAAAGTTTTAGTTGGACCACTTTGTGATAGATGGCGCTCTAATATTCACAAACATATGGCTCACAATTTTAGACGAACAGTTGGTAACAGGTAGGTTTTTTAAATTAAAATATAGAACTTAGGTACGTTTGAACATTTTATTTCGGTTGTGCCATTGTGATACATGTCCCTTTGTGAGCTTACCATTTCTGAGAACGCATGCTGTTACAGCGTGATTACCTGTAAATACCGCTGACGCATGTTGTCAGGTGTTGTCGGTGGATCACGATAGCAAATATCCTTCAACTTTCCCCACAGAAAGAAATCCTGAAACGTCATATCCGTTGAACTTACGGGCCATGGCATGGTGCTTCGACGACCAGTCCACCTGTCATGAAATATGCTATTCAATACCGCTTCAACCGCACGTGAACTATGTGCCGGACATCCATCATGTTGGATGTACGTCGCCATTCTGTCATGCAGTGAAACATCTTGTAGTAACATCGGTAGAAAATTATGTAGGATATCAGTATACACTGCACCATTTAGATTGCCATCGATAAAATGGGGGCCAATTATCCTTCCTCACATAATGCCGCACCATACATTAACCCGCCAAGGTCGCTGTTGTTCCACTTGTCGCAGCCATCGTGGATTTTCCGTTGGCCAATAGTGCATATTATGCCGGTTTACGTTACCGCTGTTCGTGAATGACGCTTCGTCGCTAAATAGTACGCGTGCAAAAAATCTGTCATCGTCCCGTAATTTCTCTTGTGCCCAGTGGCAGAACTGTACACGACTTTCAAAGTCGTCGCCATGACATTCCTGGTGGATAGAAATATGGTGCGGGTGCAATCGATGTTGATGTAGCATTCTCAACACCGACGTTTTTATACTCCTGATTCTCGCGCAATTTGTCTGCTACTGATGTGCGGATTAGCCACGACAGCAGCTGAAACACCTACTTGGGCATCACCATTTGTTGCAGGTCGTGGCTGACGTTTCACATGTGGCTGAACACTTCCTGTTTCCTTAAATAACGTAACTACCCGGCGAACGGTCCGGACACTTATATGATGTCGTCCAGGATACCGAGCAGCATACACAGCACACGCCCGTTGGGCATTTTGATCGCAATAGAGATACTTCAACACGACAGCGATCTTTTCCGCAATTGGTAAACGGTCTATTTTAACACGCGTAATGTATCACGAAGCAAATAACGTCCGCACTGGCGGAATGTTACGTGATACCACATACTTACACGTTTGTGACTATTATAGCGCCACCTGTCACAAAGCGAGAAAAGTGGTCCAACTAAAACACTCATGTTTCTTTACGTACTACACGAACATGTAAAAAAATGGGGGTTCCTATTTAAAAAAACGCAGTTTTGACCTATGGCAGCGCCATCTAGCGGGCCAACCATAGCGCCATCTGCTAGACGAGTTTCGTTCTTTGTAGTGTTTTCGTTTGATGCTTATTTCGTGAGATATTTCGCCCGGTGACTATCAATGGACCACCCTGTATATTTGACTTCCCACCTACGATAGTTGTTTCGCATCAGTGACAAAGAAGTATTTTCGAAAGTATATGTCAGTGACAAAATTCAGTGTTGCAATCATAGCTTTATGAATACAAACTAACACTGAAATTGTTTGGCTAGGATATTCAGATTAACTGATTTCATTTTCTGTATTAAAAACGTAATGGCATTGCTTTTCTTCTAACGACAGTCTTTGTCTATTTTCTTTGCTACGAAAAACGAAATTAATAGATTTGGTTTGTGATATGCGCTCATACTCATTAAATTTTGATTTCGTTTTGTTTATAAATAAAAACGCATAGAAAACGTTACAGTCTTTCTGAAAATGTTCGAGTCTTTCTGAACACACCAGAACTGCTAAAATGTGGTCTCAAGAATCCAGTGAAGATCTTGATGCACTTTGCTGCAGCTCGAGAATATCAGGCGTTAACACGCTCTCTGAAAACTCCTTCTGAAAGCGCGCGATGTAACAATGCGTCATCCACTCAGGCTTGCGGTTACTTCTGAACAACGTAACAACATACAAGCGGAAATTTTGACCGGAAGTGGCACAGGCGGGCGACTTTTTATACCCCAAATCCCAGTCATTCCTAACAATTTTTCCATTTTGCTACAAACGCTTGCAATTCCTGGACCTGAGTATCAGTTTTTTTTCCGCATGGTCTGCTCTGTGAGGCCCTCTCCCGTGTCTCGAATCATACTACTTCATACATTCTGTACAGAGAATTTATGAGTCAAACATAAATTCCAATCATACATAGCCTCAGGCACAGCTACAAATATATACCCAGGCATTGCTGGGTTTCTCAGGTAGTGCCGAATGGGAATAACAGGGAGTATTCAATGTGTACAAAAAATGGCAGCGTGAGGTGTCACTGCAAGTTTGGTTCGATAGCTGGAGAGCATGAAAGAATTGCTGGCAACTTTGAATGACAGACAGTTGAAGCTGGACAACTGTCCCATAGATGCGTCTTTAACAATGCTTCGTGAAACATCAGGGAGTATAGAACCTGCGTATTCATGGCAGTTCCTACAAGCTCCACCCGTAAGTGGTGAAAAGTCATGATTAGGCTAATTACGGCACGCACAGAGAAACTGAGTCATGCACCTCACGCCCAACATGAAAATAGATGGGAAAGCCTAATATATACTGATGAGCCGAAAAGTTATGACCACCTGCTTAATAAACTGTTTGTCCGTCTTTGGAACGAAGTATGTCACTGATCCTACGTATCAGAGATCCGACAGTTCATTGGTAGGTTTGTAGAGGTATGTGGCACTAGATGTCTATCTCTAGGTCACGTAATTCGCGTAAATAACGGGCCGCTGATTTGCCTACGCGGTGATGGCGTCCGAAATCGACCCATATGGATTCCACAGGACTTACAACACACTGTGGTCGACGAGACATCAACGTCGGTTCACTGTAGCACTGTTTTGGCTGACACAGTTATGTTGCTGAAAGATGACATTGTCGTAAGATAAGATTCAAATGGCTCTGAGCACTATGGGACTTAACATCTGTGGTCATCAGTCACCTAGAACTTAGAACTACTTAAACGCAACTAACCTAAGGACATCACACACATCCATGCCCGAGGCAAGATTCGAACCTGCGACCGTAGCGGTCACGCGGTTCCAGACTGAAGCGCCTAGAACCGCACGGCCACACTGGGCGGCGTAAGATGAGACATCAAGCATGAAGACTGTCAGCGTGTCTTCGATTACTTCCACAGATCCCATGCAAGCGCAGTAGAATATCTCCCATAGCATAATACTGCTCCCATCGGCCTGCATCTGTGGCGTGCTGCACGTTTCGGGCCGCCGTTTACCTCGGTGACGGCGTTTGTGAAGGACGGTCTGCCAAGGAGCTCCATGCTCAACACTGCACAATGCACGTTGTGCTCCGAAACACGTTCCCCCAGCATTGTGTCTTTCAGCAGAGATGGCACGCATGAGCTCCTATTCTACTTCAGACAAGATTCCTAACCCACGGCCCGCATCTCGTGGTCGTGCGGTAGCGTTCTCGCTTCCCACGCCCGGGTTCCCGGGTTCGATTCCCGGCGGGGTCAGGGATTTTCTCTGCCTCGTGATGGCTGGGTGTTGTGTGAAGTCCTTACGTTAGTTAGGTTTAAGTAGTTCTAAGTTCTAGGGGACTGATGACCATAGATGTTAAGGCCCATAGTGCTCAGAGCCATTTGAACGTCACCCACGTTATGTCGGCTACTACGGTCGCAGGTTGGAATCCTGCCTCGGGCATGGATGTGTGTGCTGTCCTTAGGTTAGTTAGGTTTAAGTAGTTCTAAGTCTAGGGGACTGATGACCTCAGATGTTAAGTCCCATAGTGCTTAGAGCCATTTGTACCATTTGAACCACGTTGGCCGGCCGTAGTGGCCAAGCGGTTCTAGGCGCCTCAGTCTGGAACCGCGCGACCGCTACGGTCGCAGGTTCGAATCCTGCCTCGGGCATGGATGTGTGTGATGTCCTTGGGTTAGTTAGGTTTAAGGAGTTCTAAGTTCTAGGGGACTGATGACCTCAGATGTTAAGTCCCATAGTGCTCAGAGCCATTTGAGCCATTTGAACCACGTTCTGTGAAGAATCGTTGACGTCCAACAGTTTAGTACCTAGAGGTTCACTGTTCTTCTACCTCTTTCCGTTGATGCTCACGACCGTAACACATGAACAGTCGACCAGCTTTGCAGTTTTCGACCTACTCGTTCACAGGTTCTGCTCTCCTCTTCTGTAAAAGTCACTTATCTCAATGGATTTCGCCATTTGAATCCCATATCTTCACTAGGGTGATCTCCCGTCCGTGTCTACTGCGCTTACATATTTTTGTTAGCACGTCACGTTCCCGCAATGCCGCCAGACGGCATCCAACATGGCGGTGGGCAGTGCTTATAATGTTTTGGCTTGTCAGTGTATGCTATAGCGAGAAATGCCCTCTCTCATGTAGCGGTACTTCACTGTCGTTTGCAGAATGTGAATGTCCATGAGGCAAACTGCAGACCGTGTTGCTGACGTGTGTCAACTTCTCATTTGATTTAACGTTCTATAGCAACTGTTATTTTCCATTATCATGGTTCAAATGGCTCTAAGCACTTTGGGACTTAACATATGAGGCCATCAGTCCCCTACACTTAGAACTACTTAAACCCAACTAACCTAAGGACATCACACACATCCATGCCCGAGGCAGGATTCGAACCTGCGACAGTAGCAGCAGCGCGGTTCCGGACTGAACCGCCTAGAATCGCTCGGCCATAACGGCCGGCCCCATTATCATGCCCAAGTCCTGCAGTCTGTCTTGAATGTACACTCCTGGAAATTGAAATAAGAACACTGTGAATTCATTGTCCCAGGAAGGGGAAACTTTATTGACACATTCCTGGGGTCAGATACAACACATGACCACACTGACAGAACCACAGGCACATAGACACAGGCAACAGAGCATGCACAATGTCGGCACTAGTACAGTGTATATCCACCTTTCGCAGCAATGCAGGCTGCTATTCTCCCATGGAGACGATCGTAGAGATGCTGGATGTAGTCCTGTGGAACGGCTTGCCATGCCATTTCCACCTGGCGCCTCAGTTGGACCAGGGTTCGTGCTGGACGTGCAGACTGCGTGAGACGACGCTTCATCCAGTCCCAAACATGCTCAATGGGGGACAGATCCGGAGATATTGCTGGCCAGGGTAGTTGACTTACACCTTCTAGAGCACGTTGGGTGGCACGGGATACATGCGGACGTGCATTGTCCTGTTGGAACAGCAAGTTCCCTTGCCGGTCTAGGAATGGTAGAATGATGGGTTCGATGACGGTTTGGATGTACCGTGCACTATTCAGTGTCCCCTCGACGATCACCAGCGGTGTACGGCCAGTGTAGGAGATCGCTCCCCACACCATGATGCCGGGTGTTGGCCCTGTGTGCCTCGGTCGTATGCAGTCCTGATTGTGGCGCTCACCTGCACGGCGCCAAACACGCATACGACCATCATTGGCACCAAGGCAGAAGCGACTCTCATCGCTGAAGACGACACGTCTCCATTCGTCCCTCCATTCACGCCTGTCGCGACACCACTGGAGGCGGGCTGCACGATGTTGGGGCGTGAGCGGAAGACGGCCTAACGGTGTGCGGGACCGTAGCCCAGCTTCATGGAGACGGTTGCGAATGGTCCTCGCCGATACCCCAGGAGCAACAGTGTCCCTAATTTGCTGGGAAGTGGCGGTGCGGTCCCCTACGGCACTGCGTAGGATCCTACGGTCTTGGCGTGCATCCGTGCGTCGCTGCGGTCCGGTCCCAGGTCGACGGGCATGTGCACGTTCCGCCGACCACTGGCGACAACATCGATGTACTGTGGAGACCTCACGCCCCACGTGTTGAGCAATTCGGCGGTACGTCCACCCGGCCTCCCGCATGCCCACTACACGCCCTCGCTCAAAGTCCGTCAACTGCACATACGGTTCACGTCCACGCTGTCGCGGCATGCTACCAGTGTTAAAGACTGCCACGGCAAACTGGCTGACACTGACGGCGGCGGTGCACAAATGCTGCGCAGCTAGCGCCATTCGACGGCCAACACCGCGGTTCCTGGTGTGTCCGCTGTGCCGTGCGTGTGATCATTGCTTGTACAGCCCTCTCGCAGTGTCCGGAGCAAGTATGGTGGGTCTGAAACACCCGTGTCAATGTGTTCTTTTTTCCATTTCCAGGAGTGTATTTTAATTAAAGGGAGGAAAAAGCGTCAATAAAATATTACAATCTTAAACATGGCTACGAGACAGCAACCGTCCAAGAATGTAATAGATAGGACAAACAGGACCAGCAATCAGTGTTAGATACAAAGAGCATCTCTTAAGGGAAAAAAAGGTACAAATATATGTAACTCGTCATTCGCTGATCATTTATTAATTACTGGCCATAAACCTAAAAAGGTTCATGACGCCTTATCATTCACAGAGAAAATAAAGGCCTTGTACTTAATATCCCTGAAGAATGAGAAGTTTTCAAACACCTTTCTCTTAATGACGCTTTCATTCTGAAAGAGCAGCTGCAGCGACGTAATAAAAACTTCTTCAATGGTATAAACTCATCACTTAGAAACACATAAAATTCATTCCTCTTTTTCCTCGGAGTAGAGCCTCTTAGTCCGATGCCGCATCCAATGCCTGTTTCCTCTTGCAGCCCTTACCGCCTTACAGCGTGCTTCGCCATGTAGTTATAATTTAACTGGCAATTACCAGCTTTATGTCACTTCCAAGGACTGTAATTTTTATATGTTTTAAATATTGCACTATTATTATGTATTTTATACGACAAGAAAATTTTGCTCGTAAATCTATTCGTCTGTTAATACACTACTGGCCATTAAAATTGCTATACCACGAAGATGACGTGCTACAAACCCGAAATTTAACCATCAGGAAGAAGATGCTGAGATACGCAAATGATTAGCTTTTCAGAGCATTCACACAACGTTGGCGCCGGTGGCGACACCTACAACGTGCTGACATGAGGAAAGTTTCCAACCGATTTCTCATACACAAACAGCAGTTGACCGGCGTTGCCTGGTGAAACGTTGTTGTGACGCCTCTTGTAAGGAGGAGAAATGCGTACCACCACATTTCCGACTTTGATAAAGGTCGGATTGTAGGCTATCGCGATTGCTGTTTATCGTATTGCGACATTGCTGCTCGCGTTGGTCGAGATCCAATGACTGTTACCAGAATATGGAATCGGTGGGTTCAGGAGGGTAATACGGAACGCCGTGCTCGATCCCAACGGCCTCGTATCACTAGCAGTCGAGATGACAGGCATCTTATCCGCATGGCTGTAAAGGATCGTGCAGTCACGTCTCGATCCCTGAATCAACAGATGGGGACGCTTGCAAGACAACAACCATCTGCACGAACAGTTCGACGACGTTTGCAGCAGCATGAACTATCATCTCGGAGACCATGGCTGCTGTTACCCTTGACGCTGCACCACGGACAGGAGCGCCTGCGATGGTGTACTCAACGACGAACCTGGGTGCACGAATGGCAAAACGTCATTTTTTTCGGATGAATCCAGTTTCTGTTTACAGCATCATGTTCGTCGCATCCATGTTTGGTGACATCGCAGTGAACGCACATTGAAAGCGTGTATTCGTCATCGCCATACTGGCGTATCACCCGGCGTGATGGTATGGGGTGCCACTGGTTACACGTCTCGGTCACCTCTTGTTCGCATTGACAGCACTTTGAATAGTGAACGTTACATTTCAGATGTGTTACGACCCGTGGCTCTACCCTTCATTCGACCCCTGCGAAACCCTACATTTCAGCAGGATAATGCGAGACCGCATGTTGCAGGTCCTGTACGGGCCTTTCTGGATACATCCAAGCTCTGACTCAATGTCCAGGCATATCAAGGGCGTTATTGTGGCCAGAGATGGTTGCTATGGGTAGTGATTTCTCAGGATCTACAGATCCAAATTGCGTGAAAATGCAATGACATGTCAGTTCTAGTATAATATGTTTGTCCAATGAATACCCGTATATCATCTGCATGTCTTCATGGTGTAGCAATTTTAATGACCGATAGTGTACATCTGAGTATAGTCTCATCATAAACAAAATAATAAATCTGTTTGGAATAATAACAGTCTGTTCTTGGTTTTTCTCCGTGTTAATAGTTTTGTTACTTTTAGGCCATTATTTTGATTTTCTGATGGCGATGTCGGTGTCGAAACCGAATGAAAGTAAGATCTTGTTGCAACCGGTTGGCTGTATTATACAAATCATAATAATTTATGAGTGTAATCGTTCGCTTTGGACAAGCACCATCTGCGTGGCATCGACTGACACGGTTGTTCTCGTGATATATCAACAGGTGTGTAAATTTACCGTTTGCAGATACTGTGATTATTTATGACTCAGAAACTACTTTAGCGCAATACTTGCCGAATACTCGAAGCTTTTGTTGCTGTACCAGTACGCAGTAACACGTCGATGCAGCGTTTTGGAATGTCAACAAGAATGACTGCGAAGCTTGTTTGTGCCATTCCCAGCCGGTGAGCCGCCGCTGTGAGAACCGGCCTACAACGCACTCGTTTCCTCATCATGCGCCCATCCCGTTGGCTGGCGCGTGCTCGCACGCAGTGACGATATGACGCTATGGGCGGCGGGCCTCCCTGGAGTTATGTTTTATTCAAACAGCCCTGCTGGAGCGGCGCCATAGTCAGGGCGGCCGACGCAGGGAATCACCGCAGATCTGCCTCGCGGCGCCTCTTCGCGCGGCCTTAAACAGGCGTTGCGGCCACTTCCGCGGAAGTGGAGGGGCCGTTGAGATGGTCTCCCTGTTGTCAGCATCGCGTGTCTGGTACAGTACACCATGTATGCCTGAAGGCTGTAACACTAAAAAGCATAAACTCAGCAGATTTTTCACGCGCGTATCCAATATTGCACATGCCATATATATATATCAACCGACGGTCACACAGCTGCACAGAAAATCAGAATATACGAGGTGCGTCAGAACAGTAATCACAATGTATACTGCAATAAACTTGGGGAATCCAAGAGTGTGACCTCCGAAAAGTTGAAACAGCCATATAGCTCCTTATCAAGAGCAAAAGTTTTCGCTGGCACAGATCATTTTTGAAAGGCCGAGAACATGATGAAGAGAAGCCCGCTCTGGGAGATGTCCAACTTCACGGACGAAAACGTCGAACGTGTTACGGCGGGGCGGGTTGTTCTCTCACTAGCCATTACACAGTCTGTCCACCTACCTCGATAGGCTTCAGGTTATCTGGCCCTTCACTCTGCAATAGTGGTTTAGCCGACGAAAATAGCGTTGACAAAAACTCGACTAAAGACTTAGCACGCAAAGGCTGAATCGTCCCCTTAGAAAAATTAATGAATTACTGTGCCCATAAACCCCTTACGTTATTTGATTTTCAAACAGCTGAGCAAAACTGAACGTAGTCAGACATTTCTCTCTTTACTTATTCTGAACATCGTTAAACTGACACACAATATTTTTAGCGCAACGCAATCTGACTTTCAATAATCCCTACTAAAGAATGGCCCTGACTAACAATAACCTATACCTTTCATGCATCACTTACCTCACAAAAATCTTCATTACTCGAACTACTGTAATACAACGAGCGCCAATACTGCCAGCTAAATAAAGGATTCTAACTACTGAAGTCACTAACTACTGATAGGCATAGTTAGCAAATGAAAGATTTTGATAAAGAACAAACAATGTATTTACCTTAATAGTGTTCAAAAGTCATTATATATACACTCCTGGAAATGGAAAAGAGAACACATTGACACCGGTGTGTCAGACCCACCATACTTGCTCCGTACACTGCGAGAGGGCTGTACAAGCATTGATCACACGCACGGCACAGCGGACACACCAGGAACCGCGGTGTTGGCCGTCGAATGGCGCTAGCTGCGCAGCATTTGTGCACCGCCGCCGTCAGTGTCAGCCAGTTTGCCGTGCGATACGGAGCTCCGTCGCAGTCTTTAGCACTGGTAGCATGCCGCGACAGCGTGGACGTGAACCGTATGTGCAGTTGACGGACTTTGAGCGAGGGCGTATAGTGGGCATGCGGGACGCCGGATGGACGTACCGCCGAATTGCTCAACACGTGGGGCGTGATGTCTCCACAGTACATCGATGTTGTCGCCAGTGGTCGGCGGAAGGTGCACGTGCCCGTCGACCTGGGACCGGACCGCAGCGACGCACGGATGCACGCCAAGACCGTAGGATCCTACGCAGTGCCGTAGGGGACCGCACCGCCACTTCCCAGCAAATTAGGGACACTGTTGCTCCTGGGGTATCGGCGAGGACTATTCGCAACCGTCTCCATGAAGCTGGGCTGCGGTCCCGCACACCGTTAGGCCGTCTTCCGCTCACGCCCCAACATCGTGCAGCCCGCCTCCAGTGGTGTCGCGACAGGCGTGAATGGAGGGACGAATGCAGACGTGTCGTCTTCAGCGATGAGAGTCGCTTCTGCCTTGGTGCCAATGATGGTCGTATGCGTGTTTGGCGCCGTGCAGGTGAGCGCCACAATCAGGACTGCATACGACCGAGGCACACAGGGCCAACACCCGGCATCATGGTGTGGGGAGCGATCTCCTACACTGGCCGTACACCACTGGTGATCGTCGAGGGGACACTGAATAGTGCACGGTACATCCAAACCGTCATCGAACCCGTCGTTCTACCATTCCTAGACCGGCAAGGGAACTTGCTGTTCCAACAGGACAATGCACGTCCGCATGTATCCCGTGCCACCCAACGTGCTCTAGAAGGTGTAAGTCAACTACCCTGGCCAGCAAGATCTCCGGATCTGTCCCCCATTGAGCATGTTTGGGACTGGATGAAGCTTCGTCTCACGCGGTCTGCACGTCCAGCACGAACGCTGGTCCAACTGAGGCGCCAGGTGGAAATGTCATGGCAAGCCGTTCCACAGGACTACATCCAGCATCTCTACGATCGTCTCCATGGGAGAATAGCAGCCTGCATTGCTGCGAAAGGTGGATATACACTGTACTAGTGCCGACATTGTGCATGCTCTGTTGCCTGTGTCTATGTGCCTGTGGTTCTGTCAGTGTAATCATGTGATGTATCTGACCCCAGGAATGTGTCAATAAAGTTTCCCCTTCCTGGGACAATAAATTCACGGTGTTCTTATTTCAATTTCCAGGAGTGTATATATATATATATATATATATATATATATATATATATATATATATATATATATATATCATGACATCCGGTCTTACAAATTTACTGTCTCTGATGGACACACGTCCAGATCATCCGCTCTCAAAACTCCGCCATCTCTCTCCCCACATCCACCACTGCTGGCGGCTCACCTCCAACTGCGCAACACTACGCGCTGTTCACATCCAACTGCACAACACTGCAATAGCGACTATTCCAACAATGCCACCCAGCCACAGACTGTACACAGCACAGCCAGTGATTTTCATACAGAGCGCTACGTGGCGTTACCAATATAAAAACCTAAACAGCCTACTTACAAGGCGACATAACTCCAGTCCATGGGCAGCAAACGAAAATTAGTTAAACTATCGAGCGCTCGGGATTCTTGCATGACTCGTTTGAAAAAATGTCTAAAATTTCCTTTTATTTGGTTTATTGTCTCTAAAACAACACTAATGGAAATGGAAATAGCGTGTGGCTAGGGCCGCCCATCGGGTAGACCGTTCGTCTGGTGCAAGTCTTTCGAGTTGACGCCACTTGGGCGACTTGCGTGTCGATGGGGATGAAATGATGAAGATGAGGACAAAACAACACCCTTACCTGAGCGGAGAAAATCTCCGACCCAGCCGGGAATCGAACCCCGGCCGTTAGGTGTGACATTCCGTCGCGCTGACCACTCAGCTACCGCTGGGCGGACCATGCACAAATTATGCGATGCTACTGACTGTCTCCGTAACAAAATCACACCCAAAAGCAGCAAGAAGATATTTAGTCCGATCCGATATTTTAAACTTCCTAGAGAGTCACTGACCCGCGACTACTTGCGAGTTAACTTAGTCAGTTGTTCAGTTGTCTTCTTGTACAGAAATGCTCGCCATAATGTCTCGCAATTTACGCGAAACACGCCACGCGGATTTATGTACGACTTGAAATGTTCACAGGCGAAATCTCCTAAAAGAAATCACTCACAAAGCTCAAACTTTCTCAAAATACTCAACACTGTAGTCGCTTTTCATCAACTACACGATAACCGATAAAACTCAAAGATTTTGTCATTTTGGTACAAATTTGAGCAGCGCGGTTTAACGTTGCTGTTTACTAGAAGGCGGCTTCCGAGCGACTATATCGACTCATAGATGTGAGGCACGAAGCCCTGCTCAAACGCGCGAGAAATTGCTGAATTACTATTGACTAGTATGTTAAGCAACCAATCAGATCAAATCGAGCACTTCTACATTCGCGGTATTTCCAATGTCAGCCAATCACATAAACGCGTTCGACTAGAAATCACGTAACTCTGAAACTAGATAAATTTGATGAAACCAAAATACGCTTCCTTTTTACAAAATTAATTACCAATAAATTAGATACTCAACGCCCCTTCCGGCTGCCCTTTATAGAACCTAGCTTACTCGGACACACGAACAGTTTCCCGCAACAACTTCCTCGCGCTTGAATTTACATAGTGTTAATAAAGTATCACATTCTCACTTTCCGTATGTCCTCCATTCACTCTCAATCTCTCCAAAACACTCACATAACCAAAAGACAATGAAACTATAATTTTCCAATGTACTGTTGCTTACGTCAGCAATCTGTGGCAATGAAACTAAAGAAAAATCCAGAAACTTACATTATAAGTACCTGTCCTCTTGGCTTGGCTATAGATGAATACATTACAGCCCCTAAACCGGTTTCACAATGCCAGCGCAGTTATTACGTGCTTTAGATAAAAATCTGTATTTCCGGAACTATTGAAGTTATTGATTTGAAATTTTGGCAGTATGGTTGTGTTATCAATATAATTTGGCATCCAAAATATGAGAAAGATCGATTAATATTTAACACTACTTCTTCCGATTCCTAGAGAGTATGTGGAACGTACTGCACGCAGGGCTAAGCAAATACAACTTCTCGCAAAGGCCCAGTAGCCGGCGTCAGCTGTGCGAGCGTGAGAGTCAAACTTCGCTCTCCTACCGGCTCCACGGCTAGCTGCGCTTTCAATGCACGACTTGGTAATAATTTGCTATGCTACATTGTGCGTACTCTTGTGAGAACAGCCCGACGTTTGACAATAAGGATGACGGGTGACCTGTCAAAAACTTTCACTGCACATCAAATTTTGGCCGAAGTTTTGCACATGTGAAAGGTTTGTGCGAAAATGGTACCGAAAAACACCACGACTGATTAGATGGACAATAAAAGTAACGTGTTCACTGATTTTCTTGAGAGGATGTCCAATGAATGGTTCAGTCGTGTGATGACCGGTGATTAATCCTGGATTTCTGAATACCATCCTGAGACAAGGCGGCAAAGTGAGAACTGGAACTGTGAGACATCTACTCGACCGAGAAACACTCGCATGAGCATATCAAAGATCAAAAGATTGTTGATAGGCTTTTTAACAATATGGGTACACTGAATAAAGAATTTGATCCTCCAGGACAAGCTGTCAACCGAATGTTTCACAAATATATCCTTTAAAGTCTCAGGAAAAGGGTGGACCGGATATTGCATACAACTGGATGCTGCATCATGAAAACGCCGCACGGAATTTTTGACACCAAAAGGCATTTCTATTGTTTAACAGCCCCCTATTCACATGATCTGAGTAATTCTGACTTTTTCCTGCTAACGAAACTGAAAACTCTCTTAAAACGACGTCTTTTTTGGATTGTGTAGAATATTCAAAAGAGTGTCTCCGTCTTGTTAAAGGCCCTAGATGTAGAAGCCTTTCAGTGCTGCTACCAAAACTCGGAACGACGAATCCGCCATTGTATAGCTGCAGAAAGGAACTACTTTGTAGGATACAATATTATTGTTTGAAAAAAAGTAAAAACTTTGGTAGATAAAACATAAGTCTAATTACTTCTCTCGCACATCTCGTATGATAAGTATTACAATGTAGCCTGGAGCAAAAACTTATGAAACGCATCCTAATACTCTCGCTGCACAATTGAAAGTTTAAATTTCGCTTTCGACCTCTCGATAGCTCGACAAACGCCCTTCAGCCAAGAAGACGCGTAGAATAATTGTGACGCTAGAGGGGATTGTGATGCTGGGTTCGAGAGCTTACGTAACAACATTCCACAATGAACCAATCTTTTATTAAATGACACAAGACCCTAAGCATTAAAGTGAATACTCAAAGAAAGGGTAGCCCATAGAGCTACAATTTTACAATAAGCATACACAAAGATCCCCAAAATATACTAGTTAATTAAAAGAATACAAATAACATTCCTTAGAAATTTTATAATGTCGTACTGACCCCCAAAATGTACAGATATCCTACCACTACAAAACGTCATAACTTAGACCGCATCTCGTGGTCGTGCGGTAGCGTTCTCGCTTCTTACGCCCAGGTTCCCGGGTTCGATTCCCGGCGGGGTCAGGGATTTTCTCTGCCTCGTGATGGCTGGGTGTTGTATGCTGTCCTTAGGTTAGTAAGGTTTAAGTAGTTCTAAGTTCTAGGGGACTGATGACCATAGATGTTAAGTCCCATAGTGCTCAGAGCCATTTTTTTTTGTCATAACTTAGCAAGTTGCGCAACCGTAACGTAGTTTATTACTGCAAGCAGGAAATTAAAGATTTAACCTATGCCCACACTCCCCTAAAACAATAACCGTACACGAAACTATCACGCATCAAGTTACCAATTACACCGATAACTGCAGAAACGAGCAACACCTAAAGTGTGACAGAACCTCATTTTAGATAAAAGGGCCCAACAAAATATACAGCGATCAAAGTGAATCTTAGCAGCAAAGAAAACTGCTGAATATTTTTGAATTAACGCATGGGCACGTCGATGTGACAGGTACTAAAAGATAACACGAGTCTTTTGAAATGATAAATGGCCCCAATCTATAATGTACACATTCACCTTGTGTGATTAAATGCGAGTCAGTGACCCAGTGCCACTGTACAATTTTCCAGGAAGCCAAATCTTGAAAACAGACAAGCGAACTAGAGAAGGTTCCTGTTCCGAGATCATATCCTAGATGGAGGACCAGTTTACGTTTCCTAACTCGTTTCAGATCGGCACATCCAGCAAGACGTACCCATGCCATCCTAGTTGTTCCTGTCGTGTTCTCTACTCGGCCGCCACAGAGTAACTGAGAGCACACAAGAAGGCAGCAGTACCTAAACCGGCCGCGGAGCGCCCTCTTGAAAGCTGTGGCCGACGGCTCGTTCAAATCTGCTCGCATCCGTGACGGCATCTAACCGGTAATGAAGCAGACAGCGCGTATAGAGCGACATGCTGTATAGACACCTAGTTGACATGGCGCCATAAAGACACCCAACGAAAGCAAATGATTTGATCCAACAGTATATGCATGTACGAATATAATTACCATTCGCAAGCCACCTTACAGTGCCCCGTGGAGGGCTCCTCTCGTCCCTGTATCACTCTCTTCGCAAAATTGTAAATCATGTTTGGGAGTATGACTGTTCAAAATGGCTCTCAGCACTATGGGACTTAACATCTGAGGTCATCAGTCCTCTAGAAATTAGAACTACTTAAACCTAACTAACTTAAGGACATTACACACATCCATGCCCGAGGCAGGATTCGAACCTGCGACCGTAGCGGTCACGCGGGTCCAGACTGAGCGCCTAGAACCGCTCGGCCACACCGGCCGGCCGAAGTATGACTGTTCGTAAACCTCTGTATGAGATGCTGTTTGTCCGATTTCCTCGAGGTAGTCAGTCAGCGAGAAAGAGGGTAGGGGCAAAGTAATAATTTGCCTCAAATCTTCTTGTAAGGTACGCACTCGGAAATTCAACAGTAGATCACACCGTGATGACCCCATTCCCCTCTTGTTGCGTCTCTTAATGGAATTTGTTGAGCGCCTACGTAACGCTCACATACTTATTAAACCAACTCCTGCCGAAACGTGGCGATCTTTGTCGGATCTTGACTATCTCTTCTTTTAATGTAATCTGTTAAGAGTCTCAGACTGACGGCCAGTACTAAAGAACCTGTGTTAGAACTGCTATGTAAGTCACTTCTTTCGTTTCAGAATTCTTCCAATGAATCACTGCCTCGCATCTGCTTACCCTAAAATTAGTTCCATGCGGCCATTCGTCTTTAGTCGCTTTGGACACTTACTCCTATTGTTGCTGTTTCCAGTAATGTATCACTAGTAGTATTGAATCTTTTCCCTTATTTATGACAAGTAAGTTAGATTTCTTTACGTTCATGGAAAACTTCTGGTTCCTGCACAAATCACCAACCCTCCACAAGTCTTCCGGCATTTCACTACAGTCTTCCAGCGTTACTCCTTTCCTATAGAGAGCTGCATCCTCTATGAACACTCTCAAGCACCCTCAAACATTGTCCACCACTTTATTAATACGGCGTGTAACATTAATATTTGCAGATATTTCCACGGTGACTGAGAAAGATGTACTGAAAAGCTTTAAATCAGTATTTTCAGAGTAATCAGTGTAATTATTACAAGTCGTATGTATTTAGGTTGGGTTATACGCATGACATAATCAGCCATAACAGTTTATTTTCTCCTGGACAGCAAATCGGATTCTGAAGTGTGGATGCGTGGAGACAGAATTATGGAACAGAATGCCAGATGTCGTTCACTTCATGGCCCAGGTTCCACCACACACTGAACACACTGACACGTGTACATATTAATGTATTACGTATAAAAATATCGGCACTTATACATGTTGCACCCTACATGAATACTGGGTTTGCCAAATGATCTGCCGGCCGAAGTGGCCGTGCGGTTAAAGGCGCTGCAGTCTGGAACCGCAAGACCGCTACGGTCGCAGGTTCGAATCCTGCCTCGGGCATGGATGTTTGTGATGTCCTTAGGTTAGTTAGGTTTAACTAGTTCTAAGTTCTAGGGGACTAATGACCTCAGCAGTTGAGTCCCATAGTGCTCAGAGCCATTTGAACCGTTTGAACCAAATGATCTCCGCAAATCTGTTATACTTAAGAAATGAGCAGAAAGGTACGGTTTGCGGCATAATATTACTTCCGGACACATCACCATTACGTCCGACAGTGGTACACGAGGTTCAGGGAATCCGGAAGTGTCATGAAGAGGACGAGTTCTAGGTGTCCGTGCGTCAGTAACGCAGATGCGGAACGGGTGCCACAGGCGTATCCTGACCCCAACCAATTCAATCCGTCTGGCGTTTCGACAGCTGCAGCTGGAATCAACGACAGCGCACAGGCTGCCACACTAGAGACTGAAGCGTCTTACCTACAAGTAGGAGCTGCAGCATGCGCTTCAACGTGATGGCAGTCCACAGACTAAAACTTTGGCAACTGAGATTCTGAGTCGCATCAACGTTGAACCAGACTGTTAGAATCATGGTGTTTCCTAGGTAGTACAAGGACAAAACTGGAAATACCGGGTTGCACAGTTCTAGTAAAGGAACAACAAAGCTGTCTAGGTCATTCAAAGCGAGCAGGAAACGAAGTCGTAAATGAAGCAAAATTCGTAAACGAAAATGGGTAGTGGCAGCTGCAGACGTCACAAGGTTCAGCCATGGCTGAAGCACTTGCTTCGGCCTTTGTGTACACGTATCGGTGACAAGTGGCTTCAAGGTAATGGTGGTATCGTACCCATCTGGTGTACTTCTTCCATTCTAGTATGACTAGGCACACTAATTACAACATAACTCTATTTCAGAGTGCACAGCCGGCCGCTGAGGCCGAGCGGTTCTAGGCGCTTCAGTCCGGAGCCGCGCTGCTACTACGGTCGCAGGTTCGAATCCTGCATTGGGCGTGGATGTGTGTGATGTCCTTAGGTTAGTTAGGTTTAAGTAGTTCTAAGTCTGGGGGACTGATGACCTCAGATGTTAAGTTCCATTGTGCTTAGAGCCATTTGAACCATTTTAGAGCGGACAACTACCTGTAGCAACTCCTGACATCGTCTCGGTGATGTCCGCTAAAGCGTCAGCCTCTCGTGGTTGTTGAGTGAAATCGGCAACCGCTGCGCCTGATCCGTATGGTTTTCTAACGGCCCACATTCGTGTAGCGCACCGGCTGGTCGACTTTCTGGCTTCAGCGCCAGTGTTAGCGTTAGCCGCTTCCAGTACAGCGGCTGTGCAAGCAGTAAGGCGATAAGTGCGAGGGGAAGAAACAAGGAAAATTAGGGTTTAGCGACCCGTTGATGATAAGGTCTTCAGGGATACAGTGCATGTTGAAAGGTGGCTACACTGAGCCACTGCGCCAGAGATTGCGCCAAAGAGTATTATTAAGCCGCCTCCAGTGCTTGGGGAGAGCTCGTAGTAGTCAGTGCCTGTCGAGGACTCGGGGTAGTCTGTGCTGAGATGTCGTAGTGAGGAGTGTTTGTTGAGATGTGCTAGTAGGCAGTGCTTGCTGAGATGTGATATTGGAGAGTTCTGGTTGAGATGTGGTAGTAGCGAGTCGGTGTGGAGAGATTGTAATGTCTAGAGTGCTTTTCATCAATATAAATTAAGGTAACAAACTATTTTTCTTTTTTTTCTCATTATTTCAATGTCCTGAATAATGCGTCATTACAGGTTCAGTCAACAAAGCATCTGGCTTGTGTTCTTGTATTAGAGTGTAATTCTGCTTTCTTTACGCAATTATAGTATTTCTATTTTTTAATTACTTCAGTATAAATGATATTTAAAATTTCTTGTCATGTTGAAGAAGAACCGTGCCAGATGTGTACGTTGAGTCATACTTCCACACACAGAACAGTTATACTTGTGCTTTGGTTTTGTAGGTTTTATAGTTGCTGGGGACTTAATTAATTAATTGTGGTAACGCAATTTTTCATTTCATTCTTTGTTGTTGTTCTATGCAGTCAGATTGCGTAATAATACTAGTCAGGGCCAACCGTTTACGAGACTTGCGTAATCGGACAGACAGCTACCAAAAAACTAAAAAATATTTGCATTTTATATAATTAAGCCCCCATGCACGTGGCGACCCTGCCAGGATCGTCCCTTGGAATTCTTCTGATTGTAAAAATAGTAGACCATAGTATTGTTGTAGTAATTTGAGTTTAGTAATTGTAGTCTGTATTGCATGTGTAGATTTGGTAATTGTCATTTTTTTAATGGTATTTTTCAAAATTTAAATTTGTTGTCTTGTCTACGGGTTTGACAATTTAGTGCAATTATTTCAATTGTTCGATTAATCGTGTTTGACGGAAACTTTTCATGTAAATGGTATTGTTGGAGATAAAGAGTCATTGTGTGTAATTTTCGTACAGTGACGAGTTTTGTATATTTTGTAAATGATTACGCGATCAATGAAAAAGGCAAAAGTGATGAATAGTGAGAATGACGAAATTGTTAACATGGCGAACTCGCCGACAGAGGAAAACAGTATGATGGATAATGAAGGGGAAAACAATGTAGTAAGTCGGGAAAATAGTCCGGAACCATTTCAAAATTTTTCTCAATCAGAAAATTCACAGAATACGAGGTTAACGACAGAAGAAATGGAGCAGTTAATGAGTGCAATATTAAATTTGGGATCACAGTTTCGATCTGAATTAAAAACAGAGATGGGAACTTTACAATCTGAATTAAAAACTGATATGGGAACAATGGAAACACGGTTTGGATCTGAATTAAAAACAGAGATGGGAACTTTACGATCTGAATTAAAAACTGATATGGGAACTTTGGAAACACGGTTAGATTCACGAATAGGGACATGTTTCAAAAATATGAAAGATGAATTAAAGAAAGAAATCAGAGAAGAAGTACAACCGATTTTGAATTCTCACAATAATAGATTAATTGCAGTAGAGATTAGACAAAAGGAACAGGATAGAGAACAGGAAGAAAGAGATCGCGTGATAGTACAGAAATTTTCAGAGTTAAATTTACAACGTGCAAAGGATAAGGAAGAAATATTTGAGAGAAATGACAGATTAAATAACCTAACACAACAATATGAACAGCTAGCTACCAAATGTATCAATACTGAAACCCGAGTCGCGACACTTACGGAAGACGTAAATAAACAGAAAGAACAATTAGGTGACTTATCGGAAAGAGTTGAGGAAATTTCAGATAAACTGACAAGTCTTAGTTTAAGTGGGGACAGAGATTCAGATGATACAGCACCATTGCCATTTGCAGAAACCGAAGAGTATCAGAACATAAATAAACATGTTGAAAATCAGGGAAAATTTAATGAACGCGTTAAAAGGGAAGTTGAGGCATTACGAAAGCAAGTCAAACAAATCGAAGGCGAAATTGTAGGAAAAGACAGCAAAAGAAATTTGGAATCACAGATAGCAGAGGGGTTTGAAGAAAATAATTTGTTTCATTTACGAGAAGCAACAAGAGAGCGCCAGGCGTGTGAACTTGACAATAATCGTCATTGGGTCTGGGACAGACGCGGTAGGTCTTTGTCGCCACGAGGCGAAAACTTTGACTATAAACACTTTTTGACTGTTCGGAAATTTAAGATCTTCCGCAATTCTAAGAATGCCATACATCCATGTGCATGGTTAGATCAATTTATGTACGCACTTCCACCAAATTGGCCACTAAGTCACAAACTGGAATTTATGTGTGGATATTTAGAAAACGAACCGGCGACGCGGATGCTGGCACTCATTAGAGATTGTAATAACCTAAATGATTTTTATCATGCATTTCTATCGGCATATTGGTCCGAAAACACGCAAGACAGAGTCAAACACAGTCTTATTATGCAGCGTAATTTCAAACAGTCTGAGTTCCGCACGCCAGCGGAATATTTTGAAGACATGATTCGAAAGAATCAGTTCCTTTCCAACCCTTATAGCCCGACTGAATTAATTCGCATTTGTTTAACTAAGCTGCCACAACCTATAAGACAAATTGCTTTAGCTGGAAGATGTAAAGACGACATCGAGACTTTTAAGACTTTGTTGCAAGAACTTGAGTATGACAACGACGACGGGACTTCTTGTAACTTTTTCAGTAACAGTAATTACAATAGATTTTCAGAGAAAAGGGATAGTGATCGGAACGGGCGTTATATGGGTAATTTTGAGAATGACAGACGTAACAGACAGGACAATAGATACCAGCCTTATGACAATAACAGACGTTCTAACAGAAATTACACAGACAATTATAACAACGGTAATTCGTACCGGAATGATCAATCATACGGAAACAGTAATCGGTATCATCAAGACAGAAATTATTCATTCAGTAATAGAAATTCTGACCACAGAAATAACCAGGGTAGTAGATACAACAATAATCTCAGAAGTAACAGTCGAAATTACACAAGAAGTAGTTATGCAGACAGACAGGAAAACAGAAATTTTAATAACAGACACAACCAAGAATTTGCATCTAACAGACAGGAGGGACCTAATTGGCATCCTCCACGTGACAGAACTTCAGAGAGACAAGTGCAAATAGTAGAAATTGATCCGCGAAATGACGCGAATAATCAAAGACGTGACGCAGCTTCGGCTTCTGGCAGCAATATAGACGGTTCAGAAAGTAATGACACTACGACTTTACACTACGTACGCCTGGAAGACATGAGAGACATCTTGTTAGACGAAAAGGAAAATAATGTAGACGCATTTTTACATCCCGTTATTGAAGTATATGTGGGTAAGAATAAGTTCACTGCAGTTTTAGATTCTGGGAGCCCATTGAATGTCATTAGTGAATCAGTTTTTCGTATATGTGTAAGAACTATTGCTTGTCCTGTGTTACCTGTTTCTAAAACTACAATTCGAGGAGCGATTTCTGGAAAAAGTGTGGAAGTTAAACAACAGACCAACCTAAATTTCATTTGTCAAGGATACGAGTTTTCTGCTAATTTTATTATTGTTCCATTACTCAGTACACAAATTATATTAAGTATGGAGTTTCTTAACGCACATAAGGCAATTTTGAACTTTAAAGAAGGAAGTGTGAATTTGACTGTTGCTGGAATGCCGAAATGTTTGAAATTTTTCGAGTGTTTAACAAGATCTGAACCAGATACAAAATGTTTAAGGTTTCTTACTTCTGATGTTTTCGTTGAGCATTATGACGACAGTGTGTTTATTCATGACAATGACAATAGATACAGAGACGCGATGGATGATATAATTAATAGCGAAGAATTAATTAATGAAAAGGTTAAGAAAGCTGAAGTGCCAGATGACGTTGCAAGAGAAGAGCTGCACCAAATTTTGACTTCACATGCTACAGTGTTTAGTCATCACACAGGAACTATACAAGGCTTACAATATTTATTTAAAGTAAAAGAACACACACCATTTCGCGCTAAAACGTACGCTATTCCTTTGGCTTACAGAGACAAGGTTAAGAATGAACTTCAGTACATGTTAGATCAGGGCATTATTGAGCCTGCAGTCAGTCCTTATACTAGCCCATTACACGTTGTTCTTAAAAAGGATGAGTCAATTCGTTTGGTTCTGGATTCCAGACAGATAAATAATATCATCATTCCTGAAACTGACCGTCCACAAAATTTAGATGAACTTCTTCAACATTTTCATGGAATTAAAGTTTTATCCATGATTGATATGCGCGCAAGTTTTTGGCAAATAGAACTCCACCCTGATTGTAGAAAATATACTGCCTTTTCAGCCTTTGGTAACTGTTACCAGTTTCGGAAATTACCGTTTGGACTTACTGTATCTTCAGCAGCATTCATTCGTAGCTTAAACGAAATTTTACCTGTTTATCTTCGTAACAATACTACTTCATATGTTGACGATATTCTTATTGCTAAACATTCTTGGAGTGAGCACAACAAAATTTTGGATTCATTATTACGTATCTTTGCAAGAGTTGGCATTACAGTGAACTTAGAAAAATCTGAATTTGGTCGTTCTCAGGTGAAATTTCTCGGTCACATTATTTCTACAGAAGGTATTCTTCCTGATTCGTAACTATGCTGTTCCTACCATAAAACGTGATGTTCGTAGTTTTCTTGGTGTCTGTAATTTTCTTAGACGCCTTGTTAGATTGGACAATTTGGCCACACCTCGTTTATGTGAACTATCTGGAAAGAAATCTAATTGGTGTTGGGATGAGGAAGCTCAGTCAGAATTTGAACAACTCCGTGATGCTTTAGTTGCTGCTCCACTTCTTTCACATCCGGATTTATCTAAAGATTTTTGTTTGGCGACGGACTCATCATACAAGGGCCTAGGTGCACATTTATTTCAAGAGATAGAAGAAGACGGCGTTGTAGTACAGAAAACTATTGCATTTGGAAGTCGTGTTCTCTCTAAATCAGAAAAGAATTATTCAATAACGGAACTTGAAGCTTTGGCTGTTGTTTGGGCTTTCACAAAATTTCGCACATTTTTGTTTGGCAGACATACTAAGGTTTACACCGATCATCGAGCTCTGGAGTTTCTTATGTCAACAAAATTAACTCATGGCAGATTGTCACGATGGGCGTTGTACCTACAGGAATTTGATTTTAGTATTGTTTATGTACAGGGTTCTTCAAATATTGTTGCCGATGCTTTATCACGTGCACCTATGGGTTTGAAACAAAATGCTGAAGAGGACTGCAAGGAAAACAATTATTGTTTGATGTATATTCAAGGTGTTGCGTTTGAGAACTTTATTTCGTCTTCGCTCCAGGACATCGCTAAGGAGCAAAATAAGGATCCAATCTGGAAGGACATTAAGGAGAAGTGGAGGAGAAAGGAAAGCGTAGCTATTAGACAGCATTATTTAGTCCGCAATGACATTCTTTTTAAACGAAAATCGGTCGACAACTCTGTTTGGTTAGTTTGTATTCCTGATGAGTGGGTTACTAAGCTGATTTGGTATACGCATTTCAGTTATGCACACTTTGGTCCCAGAAAATGTTTTCATAAATTAGGAGAAAATTGCTACTTCAATAATATGGAAAAACGTATTCGATCTGTTCTGGCCAAATGCAGATTATGTCAAAAGGCTAAGCCGCCAACAGTTTCTCACAGAGCACCGTTGTTTCCTATCATTCCAGCGAAATTAAAGGAGATGGCTGCAGTCGATTTGTTCGGTCCAGTGGTTCGTTCTACTAATGGTTTTGCGTACATTTTCGTAGCAGTGGAGTTGACATCAAAATATGTGTGTTTTACACCTTTACACAAAGCAACAGCTCGTTCAGTATCTAATGCTTTCATTAACCATTTTCTTAAAGAAGTGGGTCATGTTGATAAGGTTATATCAGATAATGGATCACAGTTTCGTTCTAAAATTTGACTTCGTACTCTAAAGCGTCGTAAAATTAAACCAATCTTCATTTCACTTTTTCACCCTCAATCTAACGCTTCAGAGAGATGGATGAAGGAAATCAATAAATTGTGTCGTCTTTATTGTTGTCAGAATCACAGAACGTGGGATCAGTATCTTCATATTTTTCAAAACATTCTGAATGAACTCCCTAATGATTCAACTTCTTTACCGCCTATACTGATATTAAAAAACAAAGCACCGACAAATCGCATATCTGAAATCGTTCCTTTTCCGCCTTCACGGAAACTGCGGCATTCTGAAGTTGTCAACCTGGCTCTACGAAATATTGCATCTGCGGCTGCTAGAAGAGAGAAATCAGCTAAGCGTCCTGGTCGTTTAAAAACTTTTTCAGTTGGTGAAAAACTTTTAATTAAGTCTCACCGTTTGTCTCATAAAGGAAAAGGCTTGTGTCGCAAATTTTTTCTGCTTTATAACGGTCCATATAGAATTCGTAAAATTATTCATGATAACACTGTTGAAGTAGAAACTCTTAAATCTCGACGCTCTAAGGGAATACATCATATATCTAACGTTAAAATTTTTGTGGAATGACATACTTTCGAGAACCCAACAGCTACATGTAAACACGCAGAGAGTACAAGGATACCGCGCTGTGTTTTGGCGGCGGCATATATTCAAAGCAACAGTCAAGTCTGCGCGCCGCACAAGGCAGTCGTTGACCGCAAACAATTGCTTCCTACGTCACGCGCCTACAGCTGATCGAGCGCTCAGTGCGAATGCACTGACAGCCGTAAGCAAATACACAGTTTAATTTCTCCGATTAAATTCAGTATAAAGCTATAGTGACTTGATGAATTATGTTATTAACATTCAGTATTTTTCAGGATACGGTTCTATAAAATATTTAAGAACTTCAGGTAAATTCTGTGTGTCTCCGACGTTAAGAGGACTTGCTATCGAGAAAATTTCAGAAAGAATGTGATTTCCAAGAAGAAACTAATAAACTAAAAAGGTAACTATTAATTGAGTTCATTTTCAGGTAACATATTTCCACTTAGGTACGTACTTTAGACGTAATTTCCTGCTCGCGATTACGTGATTCATACTTTGTGCTAATTTCATGTTCTATGAAATTACTTGTGAAGCGACGTGCTTGCGTACGTTAACTGATTTTGACAATGATTATTAATGAACTGGGTTGTAACTTGTGCATATTATGCATCGCTTGGCTGCACTGCTTTTTCACTGATGTCATATTTTTTAATTATGTGCCTGCTGTGCTTATTTATTTAAATTATAATTGTCACCTAATTAATTGTGCTGATGTGGTTAGGTATGTAAGTTATACTTTGTGATTTATCTGCTTGCGCCTTCATGTTTACTTATTAAGACGACATATGAACATTTATTTGCTTATGCTGATGTGATACTAATGACCTGTTTATTATGTAAGATATATGTTTACTGCTATGCATATGGATTGCATATTTACATATTTCTGTTTTGTTGTCATATCTACTCTTTAATTTGGTATATAGAAATGCTGATATACTGTGTATGAACATAGAGTTTAGGTCACATTATTGTATTAATTATAGATTGTTCGCTTGGCAGTGCCTCGTTGTAAGAATTGTGCTGCATCCACTTGTTGACATTCTGTTCTCTACTGGTATATTTACTCGCTATTGCTTGTTTTGCTTACGCTCAGTGCCTTATATATTTAAGATAAGAAAATGAACTGCTATAATCCGACGAACGACATTAGTACAAGAAACTTCATAGAAGTCACATGAGCTGAGGTTTTATGAAAGCTGTATTAATTTATGCTAATAGGAAGGAAGCTAACGACATGACATACCAAAACTAGGTTTAGACCATTGACAGTTATTACACTGCATTTTTCGTGAGCAATTGAAATAGGAAGTGACACTTGACACAAGAAATACTCCACATGTTTGCTTCTGTTTGCCATAATTCTTGAAGTGGTGTACACACTGTGAAATATTATGATCATTCACACTCCGTAATCGTACTTAATTACTGAGAGTTATTCGAACTAAGTCTGTTAGAGGTCATGTATGCATTTCTTTTGTTTATAATTCATAATGAGTAGAAGATTTGGGATCAGATGGATTACACAGAGGTTGTGTGTTGACAGTGTGTCTTCGGGTTGTATAGGATGATGAGGTTTGCATTAGGATTTTATCTGTACTTGTTCGAGGAGACTGACTAGAGGAAAGAGTTGTTATGGAAGTGAAATGATATTGGTAATAAGGTTTGTTACACACGATTCATCGAACAATGACGCAGCATCGCTGATTGATCAAACACGAACGCTACGAAACCAAATATACCGAAGCTCGCAGCATCGCTGATTGATCAAACACGAACGCTACGAAACCAAATATACCGAAGCTTATATGTATCGACGTATTGAAGAGGTATTATTGAGATATTATTGAGATTATGTGAAGTTGATGATTATTGGAGTTTTCGTGGACAAGAGGTAAGGTAAATGCTATTAATGATAAGGTTTATATGTATCGACGTAAGAGGTATTATTGAAGTATTGAGATTATGTGATGTTGATGATTATTGGAGTTTTGGTGGATAAGAGGTAAAGTAAGTGAAGTGCATATTTTTTTTTGTTGGTCTATATGGAACAAGGAGGATGAAGATAGCAGACTAGAACACTAAAGTGGAAGGAAGATTGTCTACACACACTTTGTTAAATCAATAAGCAGTACATACTTTTTTTGAAGAGAGGAAGTATTTGCATATCTTGGCACACTGACAGTTGTTCAGCAACAGTACATTTGATCTGGCTGGGCAAACATTGGTCTTGACATGATGACTATGACGTTGACTAACTATTATTGACTGTTATACATTGCTGCCACTACTACTTGATACACATGATGAACATCAAATTTTGACAGAATTGCATTTACACAGTTAACACTATTCAATTACACAGTAGTACTTAATGTGGATGAAAGATGAGTGAGTGTGTTTTGTGTGTTTTCCTTTCCTAATCATACCCACCTATCTCCTAAATATTATATTACTTGTTTGTTGTGGCTTGCACTGACACCCATAAATATTGTAGGTTTACTGATATTTGAGTATTTGTAATAGTTAATATGACAATTATCTGATATCATTTGTGTGTTTATTAGAATTTGTATGTTTAGTGTAAGAGCATTGTAAAAGCATTTGTATGTGTATTCAAACTATTGTTCATGCTTGAACTGTCTGATTAGTGATGGTGAATATTATGAACTGTTACCTGCACTTTTCAACATAATGGGTGCCACTTAGGAATGATTAATTTCTGCTGATGACCTGTGTGATTAGGATAGTGAATAATATGGAATAATATGGACTGTTACTTGTACTTTTTCAACATGATTGGTGCCACTAGGACATGTTTAATTTCTGCTAATAAACTCTGATGAACAGTGTGATCAGTGATAGTGAATATTATGGACTGCTCTCTGGACCTGCTCAACATTGCTAGGTGCAACTGATGGACTGCTTCTGCTGAAATGATGTCACTTGTTGGTGTCTGCACCTGCTCAACATTACTGGGTGCACAGATGGAACTACTTCTATGGAAATGATGTCACTTGTCGGTGTCTGCACCTACTCAACATTGCTGGGTGCCACTGATGGATTGCTTCTACTGAGATAATGTCATTTGTTGGTGTCTGCACCTATTCAACATTGCTGGGTGCCACTAATGGAACTGCTTCTACTGAAATAATGTCACTTGTTGCTGTGTGTACCTGCTCAACTTTACTGGGTGCCACAGATGGAACTGCTTCTACTGAAATGATGTCACTTGTTGGTGTCTGCACCTGCTCAACATTGCTGGGTGCCACTGATGGACTGCTTCTACTGAAATGATGTCACTTGTTGGTGTCTGCACCTCCTCAACATTGCTGGGTGCCACAGATGGAGCTGTTTCAACTGAGATAATGTCACTTGTTGGTGTCTGCACCTATTCAACATTGCTGGGTGCCACTAACGGAACTGCTTCTGCTGAGAAATGTGACTTGTTGCTGTGTGTACCTGCTCAACTTTACTGGATGCCACTGATGAACTGCTTCTACTGAAATAACGTCACCTGTTGCTGTGTGTACCTGCTCAACTTTACTGGGTGCCACTGATGAAACTGCTTTTACTAAAATGATGTCACTTGTTGGTGTTTGCACCTGTTGACCATCGCTGGGTGCTACTACTGGAACTAATCATTGAAAGCATTTTATGTGAACTTTTGTATAAACTGATTTTTTGTGTATTGTGTAAACTATTATGTAAAGCCACATGTATGAAAGAATTTGTATTGCCTACTGTATTTTATATATTAGGTTATTGAAAGGTCAGTGCAAAGCCAAAATTTTAACTAATTATGTGATATTTAGGTATTAATATTATCTTTTATTTTTGTCTGTATTTTTGTGGACGAATTTGGTGGTATTTTCACCACCAATGCTGGCAAAAATACCATCAAATTCTGGCCTGTGGAGGAGGGGCATATGAAAGGTGGCTACACTGAGCCACTGCGCCAGAGATTGCGCCAAAGAGTATTATTAAGCCGCCTCCACAGTGCTTGGGGTGAGCTCGTAGTAGTCAGTGCCTGTCGAGGACTCGGAGTAGTCTGTGCTGAGATGTCGTAGTGAGGAGTGTTTGTTGAGATGTGCTAGTAGGCAGTGCTTGCTGAGATGTGATATTGGAGAGTTCTGGTTGAGATGTGGTAGTAGCGAGTCGGTGTGGAGAGATTGTAATGTCTAGAGTGCTTTTCATCAATATAAATTAAGGTAACAAACTATTTTTCTTTTTTTTCTCATTATTTCAATGTCCTGAATAATGCGTCATTACAGGTTCAGTCAACAAAGCATCTGGCTTGTGTTCTTGTATTAGAGTGTAATTCTGCTTTCTTTACGCAATTATAGTATTTCTATTTTTTAATTACTTCAGTACAAATGATATTTAAAATTTCTTGTTGTGTTGAAGAAGAACCGTGCCAGATGTGTACGTTGAGTCATACTTCCACACACAGAACAGTTATACTTGTGCTTTGGTTTTGTAGGTTTTATAGTTGCTGGGGACTTAATTAATTAATTGTGTTAACGAAAATTTTCATTTCATTCTTTGTTGTTGTTCTATGCAGTCAGATTGCGTAATAATACTAGTCAGGGCCAACCGTTTACGAGACTTGCGTAATCGGACAGATAGCTACCAAAAATTTAAAAAGTATTTTCATTATATTTAATTAAGCCCCCATGCAATGTTCGGAGTGCGGAGGGATGGGGCAGGAAAGCGGTCATGCCCTTTGCAGGCAACCTCACCAGCATTCGCCTTACGCGATTTAGAAAAACCACGGAAAAGCTGTGGGGCCGGATGGGCCTTTGTACTGCCGTCCTCCGGCACCAGGTTGCAGCGGCAAACTGCAATGGGGGCGTAGTTAATTTTGGTGGCCCACAATACACTAAATCTCTTTATCTCAGCACTCCGTCTTCAGGCCAAGAGTTGAAATTACATGCTGTGACATTACCAACAAAATATCAAATAACATGGTTGACGAAACATAAAACACACATAATGACCACCGAGACGTGCGACCTCCTGTCGATCATGTCTTTCGATGGTAGTTGGAATCTTCGACTATGAGCCTCGCTGGCAGCGCGAGAGGGCGTGCACGGCGACCGAACCGCGGTGGGGAATGGTGGCGGGAGACAGCTCGACAAGATGCCGGACAGTGAGCAGCAATACGAAGTGCAAACACGGCGGACCGGCGCCAGCTATTGTGGCGTGACTGCGGGCTTGAATTATGGGAGGCTGGATGCCCGGGATCGTAGACCGAGTCACCTACGAGGTTACTGGGATGCAACGTGCGTCCCTGATCTGTGGAACGCCTTGCTCTGCATTTCATGCAACTTCAGATCAACTGGCTCTACTGGGAATGTGGATGTATTAATTCAGCTTGCTATTTGTCAAGGTTACTCATTATTTGGTGAACAGCCTTGTTGTTTGTATCGCGGGGCTGTGGTTGTTATGCGCGTGACGAATTCGCGGTAAAATTTGCATTATAAGCTCGGTGTATTGAATTTTAGGACAGATTATAATTTTTAATGGTGATTGACTCCGCTCCAGTCTGTGTTCGATTGAAGTTGTCTGTTTGGCTGAGCGCAAAGCAAGGCACATACACAGTAATCTTTGCGTGTTTGCTATTTCATAGTTAACCGTTAAACGTCACTTAGGACCAAACTATTGAGTGAACACTATTAGTGTTTCCACTCAGGTTTCATGGTGCCATATAGAAACAAGTAAATCATATTCCTTTGTACTATTGACTGCAAATTGCTTTCAACTTTGATAACCATTGACATGTGTCTTATGTAGCTTCTCATATTGAGAAAATTGATTATAACTCCTAGTTGGTAAGAAAATTTTAAGCTTTAAAGCTGCTGTGCAATCTGAATCATTTTTGGAGTAACTATAGTGCCTTGTGCAGAGGGTTGAATTCCTGTGTCATTAAGTAGCATTTTTCACGAACGGCAGTTACCGCTCAAAAGCCATTGTACATCAGATTTTTTAAGTAATTATAATTTTGTGCATAGCTGGCCGTGGTAGTTCTGAATTTTAAAAAATCCTGAAGCAGGTATTTGTCTTTTCAACTATTTTTAATACGTTTCTTCAGTGCTGTTGTAACAGGAAGTCTCCAAAAGCGTGGTGCTATTTTCTTAAAGACATTCAACATGCCAAGGGGATAAATTTTTTATGGCCGTTTATACTCGGCCAAGTTCGGTACCCAATTTTTTTATATATTTAGATTATCTTCCTACCGTACCATCATTTAAGATTTTAAGGTGTTTTAGCTTTGGAAAAAGAGGGAAATATTATCGGGGCCGTCTTTATATTAGAAATACAATTCTAATTTTTAGTTTGTTGTAGTGATTGAATGTAACAGCGTTTCTATCCGAGCCTCTGGGGTCTGTTGGGTGATCCTGTTACGGTGACGGCGTCCGCCGGTTGCTCTGTCGCCGAATGCACCTATCTAAAGATTTTTATTGAAATCTTTCTTTTTTTGTAAATGTTTTACAATCAAGATTTAAGTAATATCGTTATAAGTGAAGCGTAAATTAATTATTTAAAATAAATGTTTTCTAAACTTTCTTCTTCTTTCGTTTCATCCAACTTTAGTGTAAGTTAAATCAATATGTTTTTAATGTTCTATGCCTTTCTGTCGCCCCAGTATTGTTCATTCTTTCTGATCTTGATTTCCATTCTTCTTCCGAGCTTTGGATTGTCTCTTTGGGTTCATTCTGAGGCTGTGTCTATGTTCGTGTATTATTTATCACCTGCAAAACACGTTTTGGATTTTCGTAGTGTCTTACGTGTACCATGTCCTACCAGTTTACCAGTTATACAACCAGTACTATCAATTTTCGAAATAAGGCATCCTACCAAATTGTAAATTGAACCGCCAATTTTACCAATTTCTGGATATTATATCTGCTAAATCTGCCAACTATACAAACAATACTACCAGTTTCTACCAATTAAAAATACGTGTTACAGCTGACTGTTACAAGACAGTGCTGCTGCAATGTCGACTGCTACGCCTTTACAAACAGAAAGTGTGTCTACCATTAATGGTTGATATCTCGTCACCTTACTAGGGGCGTTCGACAAGTATTGCTACACATTACTTTCTCCGCCAATTTCGATTGAAAAAAATCGGCATTTGTTGCGAGACGCCATGGAAAATTCCTGCGTCAGGCCCTATAGTTTCATGAAGTTCCAACAGATGGCGGTGCTATACGTAGCCTTCAAAATTGCTCCTAGAACAGACCTGTCATTGAGTTTCTTTTGGCGGAAAAACAAAGCATCGCAGATATTCGTAGGCGCTTACAGAACGTCTGGCAGTGAACAAAAGCACAGTGAGTCGTTGGGTGAGGCATCTGTCGTCATCGCAGCAAGGTTGCGCAAACCAGAATGATCCGCCAGGTGCTGGTCGGCCACACACTACTGTGAATCCTTCAGTGCTGGGACATGCGCACACTTTCATTCGAGGTGATCGATCACAGTCAAACAGGAATGACACGTTCATCCACCAGTTGGGGTACTCGCAGGTGTGTGACTGCTGGGTTCCTCACCGCCTAACAGAAGACCATAAGGTCGCGCGAGTTAGACGCGCGGTTTGAGGTGCCTTGCACGGTTCTCGCCGCTCCCTCTGACATGGGTGTTTGTGTTTTCCTTAGCGTAAGTTACTTTAAGTTAGATTCAGCAGTGTGTATTTAAGCCGAGGGACCGATGACCTCAGCAGTTTGGTCTCATAGGAACTCACCACAAATTTGAAAACGTCAAAAAGAAGACCATACAGAGCAACAAAGTACCACAGTGCTGAACTGCTTCCGCGCTACGAGGGAGATGACTGATGCCGGAAAAAATTGATAAATAGAGTTTTGTAGTCAAAAGTGTGAGGAATACTATGGGGCACTGGAATCCTGAATAAAACAAACATACTTTTAGAAACAAATGTGTTGCATCACTTACTGAACGCCCTTCATACATCGGACAGTTACAAGAATAGCCATTCATTCTCATGCTATTTTGCTCCTGATTGCTTGGCAATTCAAATAAACTGTAATGTCTTGATTTTAATGGCTGTTGCCATGGATCAGGTAATAGCGGGTCGCGGGATGCTCTGTATCGTCGTCCTGAAGTTCTGCCAGCATTGGCTTAAGGGCTATTTGGGCTGTGGACGGCTGTAGCTGTAGTTGTACCACTGCATAGTCAAGCGACACCAGCTCAAGAAGACATGGTGTAGACAGTGACTGCTGTTACATTAATATTTGGTGCCATTTTGCGGAATAAGCTATGACGTTTCCAGTATCTACACACTACTCGGGATGTTTACTTACTAAGTTGCACGAAACTACAGTATAAATCTAAATTAACGGATTCTAGAAGTTATCTGTGGTTTTTCGCCTCCATGAAGCAGTCATTGGTACTGACCATAATAAAAAAAAAGAAAAAAATATATACCCGCGCGGAATGGCCGTGCGGTTATAGGCGCCATCTCACTGACTGCGCGGCCCCTCCCGCCGCAGATTCGAGTCCTCCCTGGGGCATGGGTGTGTGTGTGTGTGTTGTTCTTAGCATAAGTTAGTTTAAGTAGTGTGTAAGTCTAGGCACCGATGACTTCAGCAGTTTGTTCCCTTAAGAACTCACACACACATTTGAACATTTAAAAAAATATATTTCTTGTCACCCCATCTGGAAGATCTCATCTCATGTGAGAGCACAGGAAGATGCAATTATTGGTACAAGAAGGTCAAGAAAGCAGTTGCATTGCCTTCTTACGTAGGTGCTTAGAAACCAGCAACTTCCCGGGAATCAGGACTGGTATTTGGTTACACAAACTATCAAACAGCAATAATGACTAGCATGAGTCGTTATTCGTCATTTCTAAACTAGTATGTGATGTATTCTTCTTTAACAGAGCATTTATTAATGGTGGGATGGAGCGGAAATCGATTTGTCGTTTGATATTGTAATAGAATCAAGACTACGTGTAACACGTTTGTTATGATTATAATTACTATTATTATTATCATCATCATTAGCAGTAATGCACGCACAAATACGTTTAGCCTTTGCTAACAGCTCTTCATCCGTGACTGCTACGGTCGCAGGTTCGAATCCTGCCTCGGGCATGGATGTGTGTGATGTCCTTAGGTTAGTTAGGTTTAAGTAGTTCTAAGTTCTAGGGGACTGATGACCTCAGAAGTTAAGTCCTATAGTGCTTAGAGCCATTTGAACCATTTTTGAACAGCTCTTCATCGCCTACGGAGCCTTTCCTGGGCTCGTGATCATATCAGTTGGACCCTGATGATAATGATCAGGTCCCATACTCCGAGAAGCGTAGGGGACGATACGGGAGACGCGCACCGCAGTGCTAGGGAAGGTCCTAGTGGAGGTGGTTTGCCATTGCCTTCCTCCGACCGTAATGGGGATGAATGACGTTGATGCAGACGACAAAACAACTCCCAGTCATCTCGAGGCAGGGAAAATCCCTGATCCCGCCGAGAGTCGAACCCGGGACCCTAGACGACTCGAAAAGCGTGGCCTAGTCAGATGAGTGCCCATTTCAGTTGGTAAGAGTTGATGGTAGGGTTCGACTTAGCGCAGATCCAACGAAGCCATGGGCCAAGTTGTTAACAAGCCAATGTGCAAGGTGGTGCAGGCTGTGTTTGCATGAAATGGACTGGGTCCTGTGGTCCAACTGAACTATTATTGACTGGAAATGGTTATATTCGGCTACTTGGAGACAATTTACAGCCTTTCACGGACTTCATGTTCTCAAACATCGATGGAACTTTTGTGGATGGCACTGCTCCATGTCACAATTGTTAGCGGTTGGTTTGAAGAACATTCCGGGTCAATTCGAGCTAATCCATCCCATGCAACATTTATGGTATATAGTTGAAAGTTCAGACCATGCACAAACTACTAAAGTGGAAACACTTTCGCAAATTATGGACGCTTATAGGGGCAGCATGGCTCAATATATCTGCAGGGGTTTTCCAGCGACTGGTTGAGTCCACACAAGAGTTGCTGCACTGCACCGGGAAAAAGGAGGCCCCACACTACATTAGAAGGTATCCCATGACTTTTGTCACTTCAGTGTAAAGTTAGTATTTCAGTACTGGCATATGCGGATCTAATCTTTTTCGTATAGTAGTATGCTTGCTCCAGACGAGCGATAGAAATACAATTTTTGACTGACTGTAATATCGAAAACATTTTGGTTGAAGTCTTTTCGTAACCGCAAGCGCGCAGGGACTGTAAGGTGAAACTACTAACGTGTAGGGCGGGCAGCATTGTTGTATTTTGTCCCAGATTTGTGGCATTATACTGAAGTTAAGTGAATTCGAACGTGTGGACCCCCTTTTTTTCGCTTTTACTTTGATCCATTCATTTTACGGCTGCTCACATTTGATAATGGCGACATGTGAACATGGTACCTTCATTTTAGGTACACCTGCAGTGCAGTTGTAGATCATATTCTTCTTCATAAGCGTTGGGTAAATACATTAGTTACGAGTCAAAGTTTAATACAAAAAATATATGCTGCAAGACATGATACAATGTGTGTCTCGAATCCCTTGTTAAATAATGAAAACTATAGACAGGTAAATAGATAATATATTGTGTTTCGTGCAATGGTTCTTTCTTCTTCTTAATACCTAAAAAATAACATTGTTCTGATAGTATTACAGTAATATCCATTTCTTGTAACAAAAAGCCACAACCTAATCCTCTAATCACGGAGCACAGACTAAGAACAGAGAGCAAATAACTTAATAGCTGCTGGTCCCTACTGCTATTGGCAGAGAGTATCTGCGGGCAATTGATAAATTATTGAGATGTTCCGGACATTTTTGAGTACAGGCTACATGATTAGCGCATTCACAATACTGTTTGGTTGAAGACCTACGCTTAAGGTCAGGTAGCTAATTATTTAATTTGCACGCAAGAAGTGATGCATTTTACTCAGTCGGTTGGCTGATACACATGCATCCGCATGTAGTGCTCAATTTTTGTTTTGGCCATCTGCATTTAGGCGAATCCTATCAGATTTTTAAAAAATTTTCAGATTTCGCCACCTACCAATGTAAAAATTTTACAGTCACTCTTACCAATTTCTGTATTTGGCGCTTCTCGATGAACGTTTTGCATACACTCTCGAACTATCTTTCCGCAGCGTATATACAACATGTGTGTCGTGTATGTATGGTGTACGGAAACCACATGTAGCATGCATAGACGATGTATTTGTGACGCATGCGACCATCGTTGGCACCAAGGCAGAAGCGACTCTCATCGCTGAAGACGACACGTCTCCATTCGTCCCTCCATTCACGCCTGTCGCGACACCACTGGAGGCGGGCTGCACGATGTTGGGGCGTGAGCGGAAGACGGCCTAACGGTGTGCAGGACCGTAGCCCAGCTTCATGGAGACGGTTGCGAATAGTCCTCGCCGATACCCCAGGAGCAACAGTGTCCCTAATTTGCTGGGAAGTGGCGGTGCGGTCCCCTACGGCACTGCGTAGGATCCTACGGTCTTGGCGTGCATCCGTGCGTCGCTGCGGTCCGGTCCCAGGTCGACGGGCACGTGCACCTTCCGCCGACCACTGGCGACAACATCGATGTACTGTGGAGACCTCACGCCCCACGTGTTGAGCAATTCGGCGGTACGTCCACCCGGCCTCCCGCATGCCCACTATACGCCCACGCTCAAAGTCCGTCAACTGCACATACGGTTCACGTCCACGCTGTCGCGGCATGCTACCAGTGTTAAAGACTGCGATGGAGCTCCGTATGCCACGATAAACTGGCTGACACTGACGGCGGCGGTGCACAAATGCTGCGCAGCTAGCGCCATTCGACGGCCAACACCGCGGTTCCTGGTGTGTCCGCTGTGCCGTGCGTGTGATCATTGCTTGTACAGTCCTCTCGCAGTGTCCGGAGCAAGTATGGTGGGTCTGACACACCGGTGTCAATGTGTTCTTTTTTCCATTTCCAGGAGTGTATATTGACGCTACATATGCGTGACTTCACAAGCGTAGACTTCATCCGCATGCGGTAGCACCGCAGGTGAATTAATTGCGTGACGAGCAGGGAGGGGAGTGGGCGTTGGGTTGGCGTGGGGAGGGGGGGGGGGCGGAGACGTTGGCCTTCACAGGGCAGTAACTTGATTATGTCAGATTTCCAGCACAGAATTCCAGCATCGACGATATCATGACTTTGGTGCAATGGTCCTAGCACGTTGATACCAGAATTTCGAGAACGATGACATCATGGGCCTGATGCTATAACATGCACAACTAAATGGTTCAAATGGCTCTGAGCACTATGGGACTTAACATCAGTCCCCTAGAACTTAGAACTACTTAAACCTAACTAACCTAAGGACATCACACAACACCCAGTCATCACGAGGCAGAGAAAATCCCTGACCCCGCCGGGAGTCGAACCCGGGAACCCGGGCGTGGGAAGCGAGAACGCTACCGCACGACCACGAGCTGCGGACAAGCACAACTAAAACGTTTAGTCTGAAGTGATTCAGAGTAATTTAGATTTCAATTCTGGCTGTTAAGACGGACATAAGAATTCTCATCGCATGTTAAGCCGTGCCTTGTAGGCTTGGTTTGTGGAAGACAAATGTGCTTGCCAATTGCGACATATTAACCTATGACCTGGTGTGGTGAAGAAGGTGAGATCCGCTAACGACGTTCCCGCAACCACATGTCTCGGTGTCTCGGAGTATTGTAACCATGTAGACTAATCTGTCTAGGTGTGGAAATCTTACGAAAGACGACAGAAAGTGTGCTGCTTATCTGTGTGTCCCTGCACCTAACAGAATGCAGTGTAAGTTAATGGAACGCCTTTTCATGAAACAGAAGTGTGAATGTGCGTAGACAAGGGTCACATGACTGAAATCACTGAAAAACGTACGTATACGAAGTAATATATCCATGATTGCAGAAAGTACGTAAATTTCAAATATATACAGAGAGACTGCAGCAAACGTTTCCCATCATGGGTGATTACAATGGACAACGTTTAACATTTTATACATCTCGTATTTACGCTGTCACACAAAGAGAACCTGAAGATATTATTATTATGTTATAGATCGTGATTTTGAGAGTAGGGGAGAATGGTTGTAACTCTCTAGAACCCACAGATTGTTGTATCAGAATCGGGTACTAGCTACCACGTACTATGCTGAATAAATTTCCCTTACTTCACGCCTGTGGTCACAAATTTTTCGTCCTCAGGCTACCGGTTTTGGTCTTTAATGACTATCTCCAAATCTCTTTTATAAAACAAGCTATAATGAAATCATATGGCAAGGAAAGCATCATGGTCTCCACAACAATTTCAGTAAAAAATTGAACGCTATAAATAAACCAGATTTTGCGTAGTTTTAAGATGCATGCAAATACCAGCAACGTAGGCAAAAGGGAAATGCACTCAAGCTGTGATCTCACCGAATTCGTTGTAGTGTCAGGTTGAATGCGCCCACTTTTGAAACACAAAAGACAAGCGTCCAGATCACATCATTTCGACGAGGAAGCAGGAACTAAAGTAAGAGCCTTCCTTAATCCCAGGAGGTTCCACAGAAAACGAATTTTGATGGCTCGCGCCCTGATTAACTGCCACAGGTCAAATCTGTACATACTGTGTAACACCAATAATCAATAGATTCATGTATATTCCGTACACGTTCCCTGCTGATATTGTACAGTAGTGTATCTGCTTAATCAAAGTCCTTGGTTGTGTAAATATGTAATAATCGTGTTAATTACCTCTGTGAATGTAATAATTTGTAAAACCTGTGATTATTTTACTGTTAGATGAGCAGGGATGCTAAATATAAAACCCGTAGTAAAACCCCGCAGTTTCGAAAGTATTTTGACTGGACTGGAAAAGGTGGACTTCACTCGGAGGGCGTTTGATTCCCTTGTGGCGAGTGGTCTGTTAAAGTTGTGACTGCGATACTGAATGGTGAGCGGCAGGCTTGGTCAGCTATTGCGATTAATTTGGATGTATAACTTGAAGCAAGAAGAGCCTAGAACGGATCGTAAAGTGGGCTGTCGACGACGGTTTCATTCATTATTGGCAGTGTTTGATTAAATTTCGGGCGCCAAGAAAAGTTATATAAGAGCGTAGCTAACATCACGAAGCATGGTTGCTTTATCGCCAATTTTATAGCCGCTGTAATCTGCCACAAGCGCTACTCCTTTGTCAGAATTGTTATCTAAATATATGTATACAATGGACCAGGTATTACGTGTTGTTGTTGTTGTTGTTGTTGTTGTGGTCTTCAGTCCTGAGACTGGTTTGATGCAGCTCTCCATGCTACTCTATCCTGTGCAAGCTTCTTCATCTCCCAGGACCTACTGCAACCAACATCCTTCTGAATCTGCTTAGTGTATTCATCTCTTAGTCTCCCTCTACGATTTTTACCTTCCACGCTGCCCTCCAATACTACATTGGTGATTCCTTGATGCCTCAGAACATGTCCTACCAACCGATCCCTTCTTGTAGTCAAGTTGTGCCACAAACGTCTCTTCTCCCCAGTCCTATTCAAAACCTCCTCATTAGTTATGTGATCAACCCATCTAATCTTCAGCATTCTTCTGTAGCACCACATGTCGAAAGCTTCTATTCTCTTCTTGTCCAAAAGTATTACGTATTGAATAATAGCTTTTTGTGGAACTTCTAAATTACGTGTGCACACCTGTGATTATCACCAATCACATTCCTAGACAAGGTCCTTTCCAAGTGAAATAATTCCGAATGTCCTGGTTCTATTAAACTAACAATTTTGCTAGTAAAACATTTTGCTGTTTTTATTAACTTTCTGGAGTATGAAGTTTATTTACTTTTCTGTACAGCACTAATTGATTTACTCCAGTAATTTTTCATCTTAAAGTTTCCTAAAGTATATTCACAAAAAGATTTTCATTAAATAAGATGCTGCCATTAAATCAATCAATGACAAAAATATGAAGTGCACATAGCTGTCTGTAAGAAAAAGCTATAGAAAGATAGGAGTATTATTTCACTCCGAACAGGTTTGCAAACTTGTAATTGTTTGTTTCTTCGTATATGTTGTTTTAAAATGGTTTTTCAAGTTGTGCAGTCATTTATAAAGCCAGTTTGACTTTGAGTCCAATGCGAGACTAGTTGCTAGGTCCCCTTGTTAACTGTTGAACAAATTTTGCATTATTCACTATACTTAAAATTGTTACTAAAGATATTTGCTATTTTCTTAATTTTGTGTGTTACTGTTTACAACTGATGATGGTTCTTCAAAGCATACCAGTTTAATAGACTCATAAGCTACTTAACTTATGTAATAAATTAAAGTAAAGCCTCTTTCTCAGCAAGTGCAGCAACCAGTACGATATTTATTATGCACCAAAACTTTTCTTATAGATAATAGCAATATTGTCCATCTGTATCGAGTAACTTAAAGCTCAAATTTCTGAAGCCCATAGCAATCAGTACTGTTTCAAACCATGATTTCTTTTGTGATACTTAATTAAAATAATTGTAGCTCACGCTACTGCCAGTCACACTTTGTTACGAGGTTTATATGCTCTTGTGCATTTTTTCATTATACTGCATAGTACTTTTTAAAAATAGGAAGTCTTATTGTGAGACATGTGTACTGCTTCATTTATTGGTCATTCTATGTTCAGCATAAGGGTTAGCTGTTGTATTATTTGCTAAGGGCAAGTTACTGTATAATATTGAGAGTAACTGTGCTAGAAGAGATTAGTTGGAGTATCAAGTGAGGTTAGTTTTCTTAGGTGAGGTTTATTTCCGCTTTGCCATAAAACTTGATACCACATGGCGACCGCATATATAAGTTTACTTTCGTATTAGGAGAACCTATGTTCAAAACCCATTTGCTTTACTATTGTTGCTAAAATACTTACTTCGTGATTACGAAATTGGAGCCCCATTTCTTGTCATTAGATACAGTCACGGTAAGGCTAAGCCCTTCACAGAGTAACAACTGCCAAGATATACATGACGATGGATTCCAAAAATACACTCTTCGAGCAAACTCTCTGGGATGCGTGTTATACGAAGCAGCAGTCCCGAGAAAGCGGCTGTGTTTCAAGATAACATTAAGGAAGAAATGAAGAAGTACTAGAAAAATTATTAGAGTAAAAAAGTTTATAGAAAAACCTTTCAATAAGAAGTGACAAGATAGTAAAAAGTTTGCTACTGACCCAAGAATATTCAATTTTATGGTGGAAGAGGACAATATGCAAAATAGATTTCTGGCAGTGTTGGGTGCAGTAGAGTCGTAGGCCTTTAACAAGTCCAGTGCACTTTACGGACGTAAGTACATATTGTCTACATACTGTATCCAAGTATTAGAAACTTTCAGCAGTTCGATTATTGACTTAGATGTATGAGAAATATATATCTAAGAGAGCGGAATTCATGATGCCACAGTACCAGAGACTGTAGATGTAAAACATTGACACTTGGCAAGCATATTACTTTTTAGTTAACGTGTGTTTTGCGGAAGAAAGATACAGATAATTTAGATCAAGAAATATTTAATTTGTGGCTCCTAGTGTTTTACAATGATTAAACTATACTCATTGACAAGTGCAACTTAATCTGTAAATTATATCAGCAGTAATTGCTTGATGTAATTGTTGCTGTATAAATTTTTTCCGTAGTTACATGTTTTTGATAAATAATAAAAATATGGAAATACTTTAAGTTACATCAATATTGCCAATATCGTTATGTTTCTCACGAATAATACAGGCTGTTTCGATATTTTTAACACGGCGCCAATTTAGGCAAAATTTGAACGTGGCACCAATTTCACAATCTTATATTCGTAGATTTCCCACCACTGTGATTAGATTCTGCATTTCGTACACGTATTTCTCATACATCTATAGCGCAGAATAGCACTGACAGTTCCTCATTCTTTTGAAAAGTTCGCATACATTCCCGAAAAATACGCCAGTATAGCCATACTACTCAGTTGCTATTTAGAAATGGACACCTAGGAAGATAGGAATAAATGAGGACCAGAAAGAATGGACTTCAAAATAAATCTACCATTTATTTCCAACATTTATACCTTGATCCAACTGTTCTTTCAGGACACAGGCCTGTGGCAAGTAATTTTTCTAGAAGGCGATGATGCGTCACACTGACGCATTCCAAGTAGTTCAATATATATCTACACGCAAGCTCTAAGTCGACGTATCAGTAATAGTGTCTGCAATATTTGCAAGTCAGGGGCAGTGTGTTAACCTGGTTTCTGGAAGACAGTACGGTATTCAGTTGTTGAGTTGTCATATTGGTATAACTGATCAGTGATTCTTTTATAGTAGGTTCTATTATACCATGAAGCTTTATTCAGTAAATCGTGTAGCTACATTACCTATTTACAGTGTTCAGTACTCGAGCAATACGTACAGAGCGGGCAGGCAGTGACTAGAAAATATATTGCACAGTAGAAGGTATGCAGGGTGTATGAGTTTTGTACAGATGAAAAGATTAGCAGAATATAGAAAAATACGGAGGTCAACGTCAAATAAGTCGAATGAATACTTCATACAATGTATCACGGGAAACATAACCCGTCATATTATCCTGGATGCAGAATCGACACCAACAGAAAAAAGATTTCGGTGTGTTCCATGGAATTAGCTTTTAACAAAGAAAATAGTGAAGAAGTACACTTTACAAAACTATCTTGTTCGTCGCTTCCAGAAGTAGAGCGGACCATTCTAGTTCCTCTCCATTATTTAGTCGCGATGTTTTTCAGCCAGCTATCAGGTTAGCTGGTGGTGGTGCATAAGGTTGCAATTAGGAATACATGGGAGGGGCTTTCCAGTCCCGGCAATTACCTGTCAAACAAGGGAAACCTCTCACCAACCTAAGCCAGATCCGTACAATTGCAATTGCTTTATTTTTGGGGCAGTTATCCTAGACCAAAGTTAAACTGTGTGTTTGTGACTAATATGTTACATGTTGTGTACGAGTATCTGTGTGTGCAGCTTTTAAAAATCCACGGCTGATATTCTTTCTTGCCGGTCTCTCAATGGATTGTGCACTAGCATTTTTGGTCGTATTTGCTCGGTTCGTTATTTTTTCAGAGGGGTTTCGGTTATCATTGCAGTTAGCCGTTATTATACTTAATTTGTCCTTTTGAAAAATTATGAGAATATTTGCAAAGCTTTTTACGCAATAATATGTTCACTCCTGAAAGCCAGTCATTCTGACCACCATTTACGCCGATTTTAATTAAAATTAAATAAACTCATGCATTCTGTAAAGTAAGAATAATTGATTGAAACAATTGATTGAAACAATTGATTGAATTTTCTCATTTCCTGAGCACTGAAGGGCGATCTGTCTTAATTATTAAAACCATTCAAAACCCAAGATCACATATATCATCTTTTATTTAAACCGAACGGATTCAACAGTCATTGCTGTCATCTTCAGGCATTTAACATCTTTTCTTCGTGAGTGAGGTTCAACGAAAAATGCACATGTTTTACAGTAAAAAGATGTTAAAGACCTGAAGATTACAGCAACGACTGAAACCGGTCGTCTTAAATAAAAGAAAAAATATTTTGCGATGTTGGCTTTTGAATGGTTTTTATGAAAGAAAAAAATTGCGTGAATACGATAGTGTTTATTTAGACCCAAATATGAAAATTTTGAGTTAGTTACCTGCCCTGCGTGAAACCGACTTTCCCTGGTTGAAGGGGTAAGACATATTTAACTCTGACTGTTCGGAGCTCTGATACCCTAAAAATTGTTTTGAGAATGAAAATTCATTTTTGCGACTGTTTTCTATATGAAGAAATGATTGCCTTTACAAGTGACTGAGTGGAATTAGCACAATAAATCGCAGAGGTTAAAAATGAATAATGTTTTTCAATGTTAAATATTTGGAAAACACAGATCGCCATATTACGAAGTATGGATTGTTTATATCAGTCCCTGAACTATTGCAGCCATCCACACGATAGGTAAAGACTGACTTTTTATACAACCATCACTCAGTGGATTGTTTTTATTCTGCAAAATAGTGCTAATTCCCAAGAGTTATATGCTACGAATTTTGTAGATTTTTGCCAGTAATCCAATTGTGTAGGATTACCATACACTGTAAGGAACGTTGTCTATGTGTGAAACTGAATACAGTAATAATAAACCACAAATTGATTAACACATGTAAAACAAATGACCGAGAGTAAGAGTCAGTGAGGGTAATGATGTGGGAAAAACAAGTAAAGTCTGGTTTAGATACAGCTAAAACTTCCATGTATTGATTTATGGATAGCCACAGGCTGTGCGAGAGAGAGAGAGACTACTTAAGAAATACTTGTAGGGCCCTCGTTGCAATTCTGCTTAGGCGTGTGGGATATTTAATCAGGCTGACAGAACAGGAGCCGCGTGGTCACAGATTGGCGGGGGAACGTCAACGAAATGGTAGAATTACTAACATGTCAGGAGACTCTCAGAACACACGTCAACCTGGTTACAAAAAATTCCAAGAATCAGTTTTCAGGAATGAGTCTACAAACATTTTATATCGCCACATGTCGCAATCCTGAACAGCATAAAACTGTAAAATTAAGGTGGATAACACGCAAGCACAGCTGTATAGCTTTTAATTCTCAATAGACTCCGTCCGAGAATCTATCTGTAAGGAATCCTAGTATATGGTACAACAAAAACTGCATTTAATTGTGAACTGTGTACAGATTCGCAGAATGTAAATGTAGACATGTACGAAGATATAAGTGTTGATATTACCCTTGATACGGCGTCCATTTGATTGTTTTGAGGACTAGATTTCAGTCTAGAGGAAGAATGAAGCCGTATGTCGTTCTGCAGTAACGAGGCTAGCCGTTCAGAGTCTACCAGTTATTTGTAAAACACTCTCATTCTGTGACATAAAGGCAAATTTCTTACACCTGATGGGCTGCCTTTGACTTTCCCTATGGCTCATTCTAGACACCCGAGCTCGAATCGTTTCGGATTTTCTGCTGCATGGACATCTGAGCAAAACATCTTCAAATTATAGGGCCATATCTCCGCGTAAGACAAAAACCCGTTTCTTTAATGTACTGACCACACGCCAATGTGTGTAATGTTTTTGATATATCACCTGAAACATTCTTCAAATAGTCGTGTAATGAAATAATTCTGCAGGGGAAAAGTGTTCATTTTAATTCTGAATCGTTACGCATTATTTTATATCAAAAGCTGGGAAAAATTTCTGCAGAACAATTTTCAGACATCATGGTATATGCAGGCTAGCCTTATCTGCAGTTTGATCGTGTGTGGTATTGTTGAAATGTGTCAAGAGACTATTAAGATGTACTTTAGTGTCCTGTGTGATAAAACACAATTTAAATTCGATTACATTTAATAAATGATAATACTTGTTTATTGAAAAAATCAGTAATCTGTTGCACACAGGAAGTAATGCGATAATGGTTGTTGTTGTTGTGCTCTTCAGTCCTGAGGCTGGTTTGATGCAGCTCTCCATGCATGCGATAATTATAACCTTGTAAAAAATGACAGTAAGTGCCCGAAAACGGTAAGAGAAATAAAATTTCTTTTATACAGGGGGTTGCTGATTACTTCAGTAAATGGAAATACAGGTGTTGAAGAAATACCAAGCAATGATGTCGCGCAAATATGAAATACGGTACGTTTAGAATATACTGTCAATGTAATGAGAAAACTTGCAGTCCAATCATACACTGTATGAGATATTTTTCAGTGTGATGTATAATTTCTTATCATTACCACTATAGAAATCAACATTGCTATATTTTGGTACTGATATTTCACGTAATTCACAGCAATCATTACATCAAAATTTCTGTATAGTAGTCAACTCGTACTCAGTCTGAGAAATATCCACTCGAGAAATGTCGAATATTAATGTTCTGGGCGTAGAACGCGTTGCACATACTCCACTTGTAAATAACACGAAAATGTATGGTTTGTTGGTTTTGCTGATGCCTGGAACAGTTTCTTATTCGATGATACTTTGGCTATCAGAGAAGCCTCCAACTCTATAACACACGATATACGAAAGTAATCGTGGCTTATCAGGGAGGCCTTCAACACTATAACACACAGTATGTGAAAGTGCTCCTCGCTTAGTTGTCCCTGCATCAAGATTCCTCCTTCTTCTTTTGTTCGTTTGTGAATATAACTTGCATCTTGACAGCCTGCAACAAACAGAACACAGAAGTGTTGTGTTTAAACTGCCATGTGCAAGACATCCATCAAGAATCCCAGAATATTACACTACTGGCCATTAAAATTATTACAACTCGAAGATGACGTGCTACAGACGCGAAATTTAACCGACAGGAAGAAGATGCTGTGATATGCAAATGATAAGCTTTTCAGAGCATTCACACAAGGATGGCGCGCGTGGCGACACCTGCATCGTGCTGACATGACGAAAGTTTACAACCGATTTCTCATACACAAACAGCAGTTTACCGGCGTTGCATGGTGAAACGTTGTCGTGATGTCTCGTGAAAGGAGGAGGAATGCGTACCATCACGTTTCCGACTTTGATAGAGGTCGTATTGTAACCCATCGCGATTGCGGTTTATTGTATCGCGACATTGCTGCTCGCGTTGGTCGAGATCCAATGACTGTTACCAGAATATGGAATCGGTGGGTTCAGGAGGGTAATACGGAACGCCGTGCTGGATCCCAACAACCTCGAATCACTAGCAGTCGAGATGACAGGCATCTTATCCGCATGGCTGTAACGGATCGTGCAGCCACGTCTCGATCCCTGAGTCAACAGATGGGGACGTTTGCAAGACAACAACCATCTGTGCGAACAGTTTGACGACGTTTGCAGCAGCATGGACTATCAGCTCGGAGACAATGGCTGCGGTTACCCTTGACGCTGCATCACACACAGGAGCGCCTGCGATGGTGTACTCAACGACGAACTTGGGTGCACGATTGGCAAAACGTCATTTTTTCGGATGAATTCAGGTTGTGTTTACAGCATCATGCTGGTCGCATTCGTGGTGAACACACATTGGAAGCGTGTATTCGTCATCGCCATACTGGCGTATCAACCGGCGTAATGGTATGGGGTGCCATTGGTTACACGTCTCGGTCACCTCTTGTTCGCGTTGACGGCACTTTGAACAGTGGACGGTACATTTCAGATGTGTTACGACCCGTGGCTCTAACCTTCATTCGATTCCTGCGACCGCCTACATTTCAGCAGGATAATGCGCGACCGCATGTAGCAGTTCCTGTACGGACCTTTCCGGATACAGAAAATGTTCGACTGCTACCGTGACCAGCACATTCTCCAGATCTCTGACCAATTGAAAACCCTTAATGAACTGTGGTATCGTGTTGAAGCTGCACGGGTAGCTGTACCTGTACACGCCCTCCAAGCTCTGTTTGATTCAATGCCCTGGCGTATCACGGCCGTTATTACAGCCAGATTGGGTTTTTCTGGGTTCTGATTTCTCATGATCTATGCACCCAAATTGCGTGAAAATGTAATCAAATGTCAGTTCTAGTATAATATATTTGTCCAATGAATACCCGTTTGTCATCTGCATTTCTTCTTGGTGTAGCTATTTTAATGGCTTACTTGACTGACTTAATTCCTTTGGCCCCTATGGGGACATAGGGCATCCAGGAGAACTCGCCATCCGTCTCTGTCTGTGGCCATTTGCCTCAATTCTGCCCAGGTCTTGCCAAATCTTTTTGCTTCCTCTTCCACTGTCCTCTTCCATGTGCCCCTTGGTCTTCCTCTCTTCCTGTCTTCCTCTCTTCCTTGTTCCCTGGGGACTCCATTCCAATGCTTTTTTCTCAATGGCTCCCTCTGGTTTTCTTAAGGTGTGCCCCAACCATCCCCACTTTCTCGTATCTGGTCTTCTATAGGTATCTGGTTTGTTCTTCGCCAGAGCTCCTCATTACGTATTTTTTCTGGCCACCAGATATTTATGATGCGTCGAAGACATCTATTTATGAAGCTTTGTAACTGGGATGTTATCTTTTTATCCATTTTCCAGCTTTCACGGGCGTACAGAAGGACAGCCTTCACATTTGCATTAAAAATACGGATTTTTGTTTTGTACGTGATATTTCTATTTTCCCGTATTTGATACAATTTTATGAAGGCAGCATTTGCCTTTTTAATGCGGTTTTTCACATCATCTCCAGCTCCACCATCTTCCGCCACTATACTACCCAGATACAGGAATGAGTTGACAGTCTCCACCCGCTGCTCACCTGTTAACAATGGCACCTCCATGTTCCCTGAATTTACTCTCATTTCCTTTGTTTTGCCTATATTTATCTTGAGGCCAGCAGTCTCTGCTTCTTCTTTCAGCAAGTTTAATTTAGCTTGCATATCAGTCAGCCTTGGAGCTAGTAAAACTATGTCGTCTGCAAAATCCAAATCCTCCAGACGTTCGTGGATCCCCCACTGGATTACTCGTCTCCTGGCTGCTGTGAATCTTCTCATAATAGAGTCTAGAACGAGTATTTTAATGGCCAGTAGTGTATTTACTGTTTTATCAATGCACCACGCACACAAGGTAATGGCGTAAGCATCTAACTGGACAGAATCTCATCCAGTTGAATGTTGGACGTACATTGACGGAAAAAAATCACAACACGAAGAAGGAGTTGTGCGACATAAACGACAGTTCATAGGCGTGTTTCTACATCTGACAGATGATGTCTGTTCAGATTTCGCGTTACTCCCATAAGAGTGCTACTAGTAGCACCGTTATGAGGATCCAAACAGCTTTGCTTTAAATACACGCTCTAACAGTCGTGTGCGTTATTTACCTTTCAGACTGGACGTAGTGAATTGATGTTAGTATTTAAGGCGACAAAGACACCATACCGATACCTCTCTAAATTTGAACGATGTCGTCTAATAGGCTACGAGAAGCTGGATGTTCCCTCTGCTGTATTACGGAAAGACATGTAGCCACTGTACTTAGTTGCTGGCAGCAGTGGTCACAAGAATTTATGGTCGTAAGAAGGCAGGCTTTCGGATGGCCACGTGGTACTACCGAGAGGGACGACCTTTGTGTTCAGTACCTATATGGCTCAGGTGCATCGTATTTCATCTGCAGCAGCAGTTGGCACTGCAATGACTCAACGAGCTGTTTCAAATCAGTTACTTCAAGGACAGTTCCGAGCCAGAAATCCTGCAGTGCGCATTCCACTGACTCCAAACCACCGCCATTTGCGACTTCAGTGTTGTCAAGTACGAACTCATTGGAGGTTAAGGGGGGGGGGGGGGACGGGTGTAGTTCGGTTGCATTTTCTGATGAAAGCTGGTTCTGACACGGTGCCAGAGAGGTCGGGTGTTGCTTACAAGGAGCCCAGTCGAGGGCCTGCAAGCAACCTTTCTGCATGCTAGATACACTGGACCTTTACCTGGAGTTATCGTCTAGGCTGCGATTTCGTATGACAGCAGGAACACTTTCGTGGTTATCCCATATACACTGACTGCAAAACTGTGTGTCAGTCTGGTGATTCCACCTGTTGTGCTGCCATTCAGCATTCCAGGGGATGTTTTCCAACAAATTAAGGCTCGTCCACATATCGCTGCTGTAACTCAACATGCTCTACGGAGTGTCGATTTGGTGCCTTCACCTGCTCGATCACCAGATTTGTCTCCTATCGAAGGTATATAGGGCCTCATCTGACAACAAATCCAGCGTCACCCACAAACAGCATTAGCCATCCCTATATTGACCAACTAATTGCAAAAGGCATGGAACTCCATTCCAGAGACTGATATCCGTCACCTGTACAACACAATGCAAGCACGTTTGCCTGCTTGCATTCTACATTACACCAGTTATTAATGTATCAGTATAAAATATTTGCTATAGCTTATCTCGCGCTTACGTCAGCCTATTATCAGGCGTGTTTTATCCTGACGAATGTATTTTCGAAACTTAATTACTCTATACTAAAGACTTTTCGGTGTTCTTATTTTTTCCGTCAGTGTATTATTGTAAGTTTTCACTATATAGAGGATGTTCACATCTACAGCCGCAGATATGTATATTACAAAGACTTAAATTTTTTTTGAGTTTCAATGTCATACTGATACTTGCAATACCATCCAGAATTCACATTTACGCTACCTGCCACATGTTCTCAAGCTGTAATACACTCTTAGTATGGCAAGCTCGTTCTAATATATTATCGTAAGGGAAGCATTTAAAATAGGCAGTGAACCATTTTCATTTGAGACTCACATGAATTCAGTGCTTCCTAGAATATGATAACATTTATTCTTCCAGTCTTTCGCTATACGTTGAAGGTGAAACTCACCTACAATTTTTGCGCCACTTCTTGTATTGTTTTCAAGACTTCGCTGTATCAATAACAGAGCAGGAACAGCAATTTATCGTGGCATGCATTACGTAAATTTTATTCAAACTAGCTTATTTCTTGCGAGGCAATATCTTTAAGTACTGCACATCGTTAAATCAGTGGTTGTTGTAGCGTGAGGTTAGTTGTCCGTTTCTAATCTTATGTTCTGAAAAATTACTAGCGCTAAATCCAAATAAACGCAGATTCATTTATTTTGACAGTACTTGTAGTGAGAGTATTAATAAGATATGAGGAAACAAGGATTCTCTGACTAAAATATTGATTACTCTTAATTGTGAGGTACACGTGAAATGTAAAATCGTACTGCGCCAAGCATATTCACATTTAGGAAAATATTTTTGGCTATATAGAAAAATTCCATCTACCTGTAGAAACTGCCAGTATATGCAGAAAGGATTTTTTCCACTCTTTAAGTCCGCGTGGCAATTAAAAATATTTTTATAATAATTCAGACTTTAGCCGCCTGTCGCAAAATGACATAAGTTACGTAATATTTACTGCGATGCGACTTCAGCAAAGGTGACTTAGAAACACATGTACACTGATCAGCCAGAACATTATGGCCATGGATAGCAGCGTCACCTGGCGAGGAATAGCTGCTAGTCAGATACACACACGGTCATGTACTATAAGTGAGCGTGTTCTCCGTGTGTAGAATGTGGAAGACGTGAGATCTCAGTTTCACCGAGGGAAGAGAGTGATGGTCTGTAGGCTCCGCACAACCGTTTTGTAAACTGCACTTGTAGGGTGTTCGAGGAGTCGAGGAGTGCTGTGATGAGTGTCTTCAACAAGTGGGGAAATCAAGGTGAAATCACGTCCAGACGTCGTGGGGTTGGGTGGCCTTCCCTCATTAAAGATGTTGGGCGTCATTGGCTGGGTGGACTGATAAAACAGGACAGGAGGCGAACTATGGTGGAACTAACATCAGACGTTAATGCTGGGCAAAGTGAGTCTAAACACATCGTGCACCCAACACTCCTACGGTGAGCCTCCGCAGTCGACAACCCATGCATGTGCCAAAGCTAACACCACGACATCGGCAACTACAAATTAAATGGCCACGTGACGGCCGGCACTGGGCGTTGGCGGAGTGGCAGAGTGTTGCATGTTCTGATAAATCTTGTGCCGCCTTCATCATGCCGATGGGAGGGCGCGAACCAGTCGTCTTCCAAGGGAACGGCTCCATGACCCCTGTACTGCAGAACGGAGACAAGCTGACGGCAGCTCCATTACGCTCTGGGGAGCATTCACATGGGCACCCATGGGTCTACTGGAGCTCGTACAAGGCGTCATGGCAGCCAAGAAGTGTCGTACACTGGTTGTAGACCACGTACACCCTTTCATGACGATCATGCTTCCCGACGGTAGTGACATTTTTCAACAAGATAATGCGCCATGTTCCAAGGACAAGAGTGTGATGCTCTAGTTCTAGGAACACAGTAGCGACTTCCAGCTGAAGCGCTGGCTCCCCAGTTCGCCAGATCTGAACCCGATTAAACACATCGGGGACGTGACTGAACGTGGAGTCACGTCTCCCCCCCCCCCCCCCCTCCTGACCGAATTAACGGGAATTATGTGGCCTGTGTGTGCAGATTTGGCGCCAATTCCCTCCAGCGATCTACCAAGGCCTCTTTACTTTCACACCACGACGCATCGCCTTTATTATCCGTGCCAAAGGTGAATAAGCCAGCTGTTAGGGTAGGTGGTAGTAACGCTCCGGCTGATCAGAGTACCTGCATCCCTTGTTTGCTGCAGTCCTGTACAAAGACCATATTTTCTACGCTTGGACAATGTGACATAAACCGTCGTACCAGCGGGGAATGACTATATGTACAGAGCACTTCTGTCACACAATGTGTCGAGTTGTCTATGTTGTTAAGTTACCGCCGTAAAATGGAAAGTAAATTTTGTAACGAAGAAATTATTTCATTCTGAAAACCTCATTTACCGTCTTGAGCTTAAGAACAGATATTCAGTATTAATGGTTCAGTTTAATTAACAGTAATTAAAATTACCTTGTATCTTAGAGCTACCATGTGTGTATTCGGGAGTACAATAAATTGGCAATGAGTAATTCAGATGACATGTGGGAGCAGGCGGCTTAGCATAGAATCCCAGCCCACATTGAATGAGACATGTTCTCAACATACTTATTTTATTAAACGAGATTATTTTACTTATTTATTAAACCTGTTCTGATTAGGGCCATGAGGCCCTCCCTTACAGCGGACCAGAGTTTCACATATACAGTACCTTTTTTACATCATAAATTCCAAAAGAATAACAATTTTTATGACAAATACTATCGTTAAAATGATCTGAGTCAAATTACATTATGAGTAAAAAATACTAAAACCCTGGTAAAGTTAACACTGGCAGTACTAGCACTAATGCATCTGCCACTAGTAGTGCTAATAACAATATTAATAATGGTGGCCGATGAAAAGAATTTATACGCGTATGACAAGATGTTTTCTGATTCTGGGGAAAGAAAATTTAAGGAGATTGCACCAGCTAAGAATACTGGGAAAAGAGGAAGATCTGGTTGGAAAGAAGGATGTGCAAACATAACCAGTGTATGATCCTTATTATTGCTTCAGTAGATACGTCATTAACTGTTTCCTGAAGCTGGAGAGGTTATTGAGTTCTATAATATAATACGGAAGTTTATTCCAGAGTCGGGGCCATGATGCTGCGAAGGACTTCGAGAAAGTGGCTAAGCTTTGGAGTGGGACAAAGGGTTTTGCTCAGATGAGAATGTCTATTTGTGCCATGTTGTTCAGACAAAAGCCGTAAGGGCGAGGAGAGATATGAGGGACAGTGAACATTGTGGTATGGAGATCTATGAGCTTGTCTGCGCGCATGTAGGATAGCCGGGCATATGATGATGAAACATCAACAAGGGGAACATCAAAGATGTAACGAACACAGGGATTCATAACTAGTTCCAGGCGCCGTGAGTTCGCCTGCGAAAGGCCTTGCATAATAACGTGGCTACAATCAATAACTGGAAGTAAAAGTGTGATTACAAATTTCTTTTTCAGGACAATAGAGAATAGCTTTTTTTATGTTTGTAGGACATGAGTGACGCTGTTGCCTTCTCTCACAGTGTAGTTACGTGCTCAATCCAATTTAGACATAATTATTTCTAGACTCTTTGCTAAGAGATAGAAGTCGAAATTTGTTCCATTTATGGTCAAAGATAGTAAGGATTGCCGGTATTTCAGGCTAATGAGCCTAGAATGACCAACCACTACCGCTTGGGTTTTAGATCGGTTGAGCCTTAGCCCGTTTTGATGGTGCACACAGGTCGGTACTGATATGCTCGAGAGCTTTCTTCAGGTTTATTGGTTTTGCGTTGCGATACGATTGGAGGTCATCAGCATACATATGGTATCTGCAGTAGGCCAGAACTGATGACGCATCGTTTAGGCACAGAGAAAATAAGACCAACACTGAAGCCCGGGGGACGTCTGATACTACCTGTCTTCAGTGTGACTTTATGATGCCGGACATTGTAGCTATAGCTGGTGACACCAACAAACTTTCAGTACAATAGCCCTTCCAGGGGGAAATTTAAGTGAATGTTTTCTTCTTCAAACGTTTCGCTACTTCAGCTTGCCCCTACCCATTATCGAACAATAGTCACACACTCATAGATACATTTGCAACGAAATCCCGAAACAGAGTAATTCGTAACTCTCAGATACCTGCATCTGGCGTGTCCGTCCATGAAATAATTTTCATGACATACTTGCTAGAATGTCCTAGAAATAAATCGCAACTGATTACGTACCGAGAATTCAAACGCATTACTTTATATGAACTTCCAACTGAGGCGCAAGAATTAGTTCAATGGACGTCTTTTCTCAGCCGTAAACGAAAAACTTCATTGGTATACTAACAAAATCACACGATTATACAACAAATATGCTCACCTAAAGACCGGAAAAGTAAGAAGGAAACTTGATCCACTGTCGCAGCTGAAGAACTGAACCGATACTTCACATTAATGTCCCAATGCATTTGAATTCCTGAGGGACCAAACTGCTGAGGTGATTGGTCCCTAGGTTTACACACTACTTAAACTAATTCAGGCTGGGAACACACACACCCATGCCCGAGGGAGGACTCGAACCTCCGGCGAGAGTACTTGACATTACCTACAACCCTAACTGAACCACAAACCAAACAGAGACTCACTGATTATTTGAAAGGGTTAACAGATTGCAGCCACGAAAAATTTTGTCTACGGTACCTTACTTTCAATACCTAAAAAAAGAAAGCCATCATGTGTATCATATCACCATCTACTGGATGCAACGGCATCATAGTCCAATTGTTGAAGCTTGTTACTGACTGTATATTCAACCACTCCTTCATCACAAGTGTTTTCCCTCAGGCAGGGAAATAGGGATTAGTTAAGCCAGAACCTAAAAATAAAGCTGAAACAACACCCTCTTACCACCCCCCTCCCCATTTGCATTCTTGGCACGCTCCAAGGCCTTAAAATATATAGACCATGACCAGCTAACAAACTCCTAGCTGTCTACAACCTGCTGGACGAATACTAATCACGTTTCTGTAAACATCGCAGCACAAAATGTGCCTTGTTAAAGGTAACAAATGACTTGAAGCTTGCCATGGACACACAAGAGGCAACTATCATGTGCGTCTTAGATTTTAACAAAGTCTTTGACACTATGGACTCCGATATTTGACTTGCCAACCTTAGGAGCCTAAGTCTGTCGCCAAGTGCAGTGCAATGGTTTCGCTCATGCTTGACGTCTCGCCAGCAACACGTCATGTCCGGCACAGTGTGTTGAGACCACAACCAGATTCTCACGATCTCTGTTGATCCATCATGAACAGAGGACATCGACTGGTTCAGTAATTGTCAGTATCAATGACATTCACCATGTAACTTAATATGTAATTTTGTTTTATTTTGCAGGCTACCAAATTCAGTATTTCATTATGCCATCTTCAGGCCCCTGCATAATAAGAGTATACATGTAGTGTATATCAGGGTGTACAAAGCAAGCTTACAGAAAGTGAAGGGTAATCATAACAGCGCTTAAATCTTAAAAATAAAAATAGCGGCGTTAAACCACATCTCTGTGTACATTCAGCACAATACTCTAAAACATGTGTACATATTTGTTAGTCGTAAAATAATTTAACAGCACAGATTTACAAGAGAACATGCAAAAACATTAAAAATATGAGAACAAGACAACATAAATCATGATCTCCGTTGAAACAAAGCTTGCCTTTTTCTTATTTTGCATATAAAATCCTATAAATTTCTTACAGATGAGGAACCCACTAGTATATATGATGACCTACTTCCTCTGAAGTAAAATCACACAGTAACCCATGAGGTACAATAGTATGCATATTTAGGGCCTAGATCCTACATGATGACTGGGTGTAGTGTGATGTCCTTAGGTTAGTTAGGTTTATGTAGTTCTAAGTTCTAGTGGACTGATGACCATAGATGTTAAGTCCCATAATGCTCAGAGCCATTTGAACCATTTGAACCTAGATACTATCACAACTGGTGATATAATTAGTTGACACAGCATTAGAAAAACAATTTGACGCAAAACCCAACAGCAGTCGACATACTATGAGAAAAACAGCGTACAAAGAGTACGTTAAGGATATTCACAAATATCTTGTGGGATTAGGTCATACAGCAAATCGAAATAAAAAGATAAGATTTGGTTTCTCTTATACCTCTACAACAGTGAAATAAACCAACAAGAATTCAAATCCTACTTAACGAAGGGGAGTCCTCCAAGTTCTCAGCCGACAATGTCATACTATTTTCCTGGGACTATAAAAAAATACCCTAACGACCTATTTATAGATGACGAACAAATCTAAATAATAAGCCGTAGCAAGTTATGTTGCGATAGGTAACGTGTATATGGAAAAAGAAAAATGGTAAGTGAGTGGGCGAAGCCCACAAAGGGAATAACGTATTTGCGAGCCAAAGGGGAACCTATTGTGCGCGAAAAAGAATTTAGGCACTAGAACCATATTACAAAGCACTCGTGGGGTAAACAATACTACTCAAAGCATGGCTAGTAATGGAGTAACCCAAGTCAATGAAAGAAAGTGTTAGTGCCAGTTCAAATACGTAAAGAGTCTCGAACCGAATATTTCCCACAGAGGTAGCCCATAAACTCACGATTTTGATAACCTACGTCAGGTCAACATCAAACTCCACAAACACCAAAAGTCGTCTCTAGTAATAACATCATAGCATTCCCGCTAAGCTGTATGGAGAAGTAAGGACAACGCTGACATGCTGATAAACTACGCGGCTCCCAATCATACTCATAAGATGTAATTAAGAATACCGAATTCCCACAAGTGGACTGGGGGATGTGACAGTTTTGGTCTAGAAATGCAACTGGCTACAATGGTAGCTGACAGTACATAACACCAAATCCCACCATAAGGAAGCACTATAACACTTCGTTGTCCTAAGTATAGATGTAGCGTATAGGATAACAAGAAACCGAAAACACGCTCACTAATGAAAACGTGCAGCATAGCGAGAGAGTAGGCTGCTATAAAGCGGGATACAAAGAGTTGCAGAAACAACTCAGATCTACGAGCCCACATGAAGGTGACATAGTGTATGCCTCTTCCAAACAACTCAGTGCGTTACAGTAATGGTGAAAAAGTACATTCATACTAAGATTCTTAGACAACAAAATTATAGGTGCAGAAAGATGTGTGCTGTCGGAAACATAATGGTCAAACATACAAAGCCTTATACACTCCTGGAAATGGAAAAAAGAACACATTGACACCGGTGTGTCAGACCCACCACACTTGCTGCGGACACTGCGAGAGGGCTGTACAAGCAATGATCACACGCACGGCACAGCGGACACACCAGGAACCGCGGTGTTGGCCGTCGAATGGCGCTAGCTGCGCAGCATTTGTGCACCGCCGCCGTCAGTGTCAGCCAGTTTGCCGTGGCATACGGAGCTCCATCGCAGTCTTTAACACTGGTAGCATGCCGCGACAGCGTGGACGTGAACCGTATGTGCAGTTGACGGACTTTGAGCGAGGGCGTATAGTGGGCATGCGGGAGGCCGGGTGGACGTACCGCCGAATTGCTCAACACGTGGGGCGTGAGGTCTCCACAGTACATCGATGTTGTCGCCAGTGGTCGGCGGAAGGTGCACGTGCCCGTCGACCTGGGACCGGACCGCAGCGACGCACGGATGCACGCCAAGAGCGTAGGATCCTACGCAGTGCCGTAGGGGACCGCACCGCCACTTCCCAGCAAATTAGGGACACTGTTGCTCCTGGGGTATCGGCGAGGACCATTCGCAACCGTCTCCATGAAGCTGGGCTACGGTCCCGCACACCGTTAGGCCGTCTTCCGCTCACGCCCCAACATCGTGCAGCCCGCCTCCAGTGGTGTCGCGACAGGCGTGAATGGAGGGACGAATGGAGACGTGTCGTCTTCAGCGAAGAGAGTCGCTTCTGCCTTGGTGCCAATGATGGTCGTATGCGTGTTTGGCGCCGTGCAGGTGAGCGCCACAATCAGGACTGCATACGACCGAGGCACACAGGGCCAACACCCGGCATCATGGTGTGGGGAGCGATCTCCTACACTGGCCGTACACCACTGATGATCGTCGAGGGGACACTGAATAGTGCACGGTACATCCAAACCGTCATCGAACCCATCGTTCTACCATTCCTAGACTGGCAAGGGAACTTGCTGTTCCAACAGGACATTGCACGTCCGCATGTATCCCGTGCCACCCAACGTGCTCTAGAAGGTGTAAGTCAACTACCCTGGCCAGCAAGATCTCCGGATCTGTCCCCCATTGAGCATGTTTGGGACTGGATGAAGCGTCGTCTCACGCGGTCTGCACGTCCAGCACGAACGCTGGTCCAACTGAGGCGCCAGGTGGAAATGGCATGGCAAGCCGTTCCACAGGACTACATCCAGCATCTCTACGATCGTCTCCATGGGAGAATAGCAGCCTGCATTGCTGCGAAAGGTGGATATACACTGTACTAGTGCCGACATTGTGCATGCTCTGTTGCCTGTCTCTATGTGCCTGTGGTTCTGTCAGTGTGATCATGTGATGTATCTGACCCCAGGAATGTGTCAATAAGGTTTCCCCTTCCTGGGACAATGAATTCACGGTGTTCTTATTTCAATTTCCAGGAGTGTATTAACGTAGAGTTAATACACTGAAGAGCCAAAGAAACTGGTACACCTGCCTAATATCGTGTAGGGCCTTCGCAAGCACGACGTGGCATGGACTCGACTAATGTTTGAAGTTGTGCTGGAGGGAATTGACACCGTGGATCCTGCAGGGCTGTCCATAAATCCTTATGAGTACGAGGGTGTGGAGATCTCTTCTGAAAAGCACGTTTCAAGGTACCCCAGATATGCTCAATAATGTTCACCTCTGGGGAGCTTGATAGCCAGCGGAAGTGTTTAAACTCGGAAGAATGTTTCCGGAGTCACTCTGTAGTAATTCTGGACGTGTGAGGTGTCGCATTGTCCTCCTGTAATTGCCCAAGTCCGTCTGAATGCACAATGGACGTGAATGGATACAGGTGATCAGACAGGATGCTTAAGTAGTATCATCTGTCAGAGTCGTATTAGGGACGTATCAGGGGTCCCATATCACGGGAACTGCACATGCTCCACAAAATTATAGAGCCTCCACCAACTTGAACAATCTCTTGCTGACTGCAGGGTCGCTGTATGCATGATGTCTCCATACCTGTACAAATCCATCCGCTCGATATAATTTGAAACGAGAATCGTCCCACCAGGCATGTTTCCAGTATCAATAGTCCAATGTCGGTTTTGACGGACCCAGGCGAGGCATAAAGCTTTGTGTCGTGCAGTTATCAAGGGTACACGAGTGGGCCTTCGGCTCCGAAAGCCCTTATCGATGTGATATGTTTCGTTGAATGGTTCGTACGCTGACACTTGTTGATGGCCCAGCACTGAAATCTGCAACAATTTCAAGAAGGTTTGCACTTCTGTCACGTTGAACGATTCTCTTAAGGCACCATGTCGAATTTGTACCATGAGCTTCACAATATCTTGTTTTCAGTCCGATCCAAACACTGTGTTTTATATTGTTTTGTGTACAGTTACTGTAGTGATGAATTTATGTCGATATTTCTAAAGGGTGCAGGTAAATAATATGAACTACATTTCTATTGTAAATTTACGTGGTTATCTAATTCTGTCAGTTGCTGTAGATGCATAAAGTGAACTATATTTTTATGGTAAATTTACATTTGAAAAATGACGTATATTTTCAAAATGTAGTTTATCGTAGATTTGTAATCTTAAAAAATGTTATCCAGTTTTGTCAGAAGTAATTTTAAGGATCTGTCACTATTGGGATCCGTCCTGAGCTTACTGAAATTTATTTAAAGAGAATTACATCAGACGCATTTCGGTTTTATTTAGAAAGCATCTTCCGTGATTTTTCTGTAAATTGGATACGTACGTTTGTTTTCTGTAAATTGGATACGTACGTTTGTACATTTTTGGTTGTGTTAGATTACAAATAGCGTTTTGTTTATAAAGTTGGTCCGCAAGATACTTACGGTGTTTCTTTACATATTCTGCTCCTTCGCTCCTTGCGAGCAGCGGTTAACGTCGAAAGACTTCGACTCTCATACGCACTTGACAGTTTTTGCCATTGTGCAGTACTTCTTGTGCTGTATTATTTACACTTCACTTTTGTAACTGAACTGAAGTTGTGTGTTTCTCGCTCTGCACAGTAACAGTGTTTATGTTTGTTCGTTTGCATTCGTTCAGGTTGTGAGTAATTTTACGGAGAATTCAGTGTAGAATGGATTTGTATCTTGGCATATGTATTTAGAGTTCTGTGAGTCTACATATCGAGTATTGAGTACCGCAATGCAAATAACTGTATACAGATTTATCTGTACAAATATCGTACTATCTCAGTCGTCACTCTGGTGTTAATTGAACGAATGAGGTAGGACTTTAAAACAACATGACGTATGTTTTCTATTTCTGGCATTTTATGTTTGACATGCTGTTGTTCCTTGCTACCTCATATTGTAAACCGTCGCAATGTCACTATATGATTTGCAAGTTTGTAAGGATCAAGAACTTGTGTTAATATGTTCCAACGCTTCAGTAATTTATATTGTGTTTTAGTATGTAGTAGCCACCTTGACTTGGAATATTTGCTTATTAAAATTTCAGATCTGATTATGAGAGCATAGATCCGTAGAAACGGGCAATTAATAAAAGATTTAGAGTCGATCTCAGAATAATACTATTCTTTAACCATTTAAATTCTTTTGTTTCCCTCCATTCAGGTTTTCCGCCCACTCTGTGTCTCCACCCTTGGAATGGGCCTCTCTCGCCACGCCCTCGGTATAACCCTGTCATGACTAGTGGAGGTGAACCGTTTAACTTGGGACTAAGGTAATGAGTTATCATGCATACACAAAAAACATTGGTCCTCGCAGCAATGATCATCATCATCATCATCATCATCATCATCATCATCATTTAAGACTGATTATGCCTTTCAGCGTTCAGTCTGGAGCATAGCCCCCCTTATAAAATTCCTCCATGATCCCCTATTCAGTGCTAACATTGGTACCTCTTCTGATGTTAAACCTATTACTTCAAAATCATTCTTAACCGAATCCAGGTACCTTCTCCTTGGTCTGCCCCGACTCCTCCTACCCTCTACTGTTGAACCCATGAGTCTCTTGGGTAACCTTGCTTCTCCCATGCGTGTAAAATGACCCCACCATCTAAGCCTGTTCGCCCTGACTGCTACATCTATAGAGTTCATTCCCAGTTTTTCTTTGATTTCCTCATTGTGGACACCCTACTGCCATTGTTCCCATCTACTAGTACCTGCAATCATCCTAGCTACTTTCATATCCGTAACCTCAACCTTATTGATAAGGTAACCTGAATCCACCCAGCTTTCGCTCCCATACAACAAAGTTGGTCGAAAGATTGAACGGTGCACAGATAACTTAGTCTTGGTACTGACTTCCTTCTTGCAGAAGAGAGAAGATCGTAGCTGAGCGCTCACTGCATTAGCCTTGCTACACCTCGCTTCCAGTTCTTTCACTATGTTGCCATCCTGTGAGAATATGCATCCTAAGTACTTGAAACCGTCCACCTGTTCTAACTTTGTTCCTCCTATTTGGCACTCAATCCGTTTATATTTCTTTCCCACTGACATTACTTTCGTTTTGGAGATGCTAATCTTCATACCATAGTCCTTACATTTCTGATCTAGCTCTGAAATATTACTCTGCAAACTTTCAATCGAATCTGCCATCACAACTAAGTCATCCGCATATGCAAGACTGCTTATTTTGTGTTCACATATCTTAATCTCACCCAGCCAGTCTATTGTTTTCAACATATGATCCATAAATAATATGAACAACAGTGGAGACAGGTTGCAGCCTTGTCTTACCCCTGAAACTACTCTGAACCATGAACTCAGTTTACCGTCAACTCTAACTGCTGCCTGACTATCCATGTAAAGACCTTTAATTGCTTGCAAAAGTTTGCCTCCTATTCCATGATCTCGTAGAACAGACAATAACTTCCTCCTAGGAACCCGGTCATATGCCTATTCTAGATCTATAAAGCATAGATACAATTCCCTGTTCCACTCATAACACTTCTCCATTATTTGTCGTAAGCTAAAGATCTGGTCCTGACAACCTCTAAGAGGCCTAAACCCACACAGATTTTCATCCAATTGCTCCTCAACTAATACTCGCACTTTCCTTTCAACAATACCTGAGAAGATTTTACCCACAACGCTGATTAAAGAGATACCTCTGTAGTTGTTACAATCTTTTCTGTTTCCATGTTTAAAGATTGGTGTGATTACTGCTTTTGTCCAGTCTGATGGAACCTGTCCCGACTCCCAGGCCATTTCAGTTATCCTGTGTAGCCATTTAAGACCTGACATTCCACTGTACTTGATGAGTTCCGACTTAATTTCATCCACCCCAGCTGCTTTATTGCACTGCAATCTATTGACCATTTTCTCCACTTCCTCAAACGTGATCCTATTTCCATCATCATTCCTATCCCATTCTACCTCGAAATCTGAAACATTACTGATCGTATTTTCACCTACATTGAGCAACTCTTCAAAATATTCCCTCCATCTGCCCAAGGCATCCACAGGATTCACCAGCAGTTTTCCTCACCTGTCCAAAATACTTGTCATTTCCTTCTTACCTCCCTTTCGAAGACTGCTAATTACACTCCAGAATGGTTTTCCAGCAGCTTGACCCAATGTCTCCAACCTGTTTCCAAAGTCTTCCCAAGATTTCTTCTTGGATGCTGCAATTATCTGTTTGGCTTTGTTTCTTTCTTCAACATAACTGTCTCTGTCTACCTGAGTTCTAGTATGTAGCCATTTTTTATACGCCTTCTTTTTCCTTTTAAAGGCTGCCTTGACTGTGTCATTCCACCAAGCTGTTTGCTTCCTCCTACTTTTACGCACTACTGTTCCAAGACATTCTTTAGCCACTTCTAGTACTGTGTCCCTGTACCTTGTCCATTCCTTTTCCAATGACTGTAATTGACTACATTCAACTAACTGGTACCTTTCTGAGATCGCTGTTATGTACTTGTGCCTGATTTCCTTATCCTGAAGTTTCTCCACTCTTATCCTCCTACATATGGACCTGACCTCCTGCACTTTCGGCCTCGCAATCCCAATTTCACTGCAGATTAAATAATGATCAGTGTCATCAAAGAATCCCCTGAATACACGTGTGTCCCTCACAGCCTTCCTGAATTCCTGATCTGTTATTATATAGTCAATGACAGATCTGGTTCCCCTGCTTTCCCAAGTATACCGGTGAATGTTCTTATGTTTAAAAAAGGAGTTCGTGATTACTAAGCCCACACTGGCACAGAAATCCAAGAGTTGCTGCCCGTTCCTGTTGGCCTCCATATCCTCTCCAAATTTACCCATAACCTTTTCATACCTTTCTGTTCGATTTCCAATCCTGGCGTTAAAATCACCCATGAGCATAACACTGTCCTTGTCCTTGTCCTTTACTCTAACAACTACATCACTGAGTGCCTCATAAAAACTACCCATCTTATCTTGATCAGTCCCATCACAATGCGAATATACTGACACAATCCTAATTTTCTTGCTAGACACTGTCAAATCTATCCACATCAGTCGTTCGTTTACATACCTTATTGCAACTACGCTGGGTTCCATTTCTTTCCTGATGTAAAGCCCTACACCCCATTGTGCTGTTCCTGCTTTGACTCCTGACAAGTAGACCTTGTATTCTCCCACTTCTTCTTCTTTCTCACCCCTTACCCGAATGTCACTAACAGCTAAAACGTGCAGCCCCATCTTACTTGCAGCCTCTGCCAGCTCTACCTTCTTCCAAGAGTAGCCCCCATTGATATTAATAGCTCCCCATCTCATTACCATTTGTTTGCCAAGTCGTATCTTAGGAGTCCCTGGTTTGTCAGCTAGAGGTGGGACTCCGTCACCTCCAAAGGTCCGAGGCATTTTGCTCTGATTGTTGCCAGCATCATATTTAAAGTACCAGGGAAGCAGCAATGAATAATATAAAATTAGATACATTGAATTAACATTGGTATAAAGATAAGCCTTAATTACGTTTACATGATCTGTATCCACAAGTTGAAGGTACACAAAATATGGGAAGACAGCAACGATTGCGTGAATGTACCGGGTGTTCAAAATGTCAGTATAAATTTGAAAACTTAATAAACCACAGAATAATGTAGATAGAGACGTAAAAATTGACAAACATGCTTGGAATGACATGGGGCTTTATTAGAACCAAAAAAAAAAAACAAAGTTCACAAAATGTCCGACAGATCTCTTGCGCGCGTCGTTTCCTGATGATCGTGCGCTCAGCCGCCACTTTCGTCATGCTTGGCCTCCCAGGTCCCCAGACCTCAGTCCGTGCAATTATTGGCTTTGGGGTTACCTGAAGTCGCAAGTGTATCGTGATCGACCGACATCTCTAGGGATGCTGAATGGCAACATCCGACGCCAATGCCTCACCATAACTCCGGACATGCTTTACAGTGCTGTTCACAACATTATTCCTCGAATACAGCTACTGTTGAGGAATGATGGTGGACATATTGAGCATTTCCTGTAAAGAACATCACCTTTGCCTTGTATTGCTTTGTTACGCAAATTATTGCTATTCTGATCAGATGAAGCGCCATCTGTCGGGCATTTTTTGAACTTTTGTACTTTTTTCGTTCTAATAAAACCGTCATTCCAAGCATTTGTGTCAATTTGTACCTCTCTATCTACATTATTCCGTGATTCATTCAGTTTTCAAATTTATACTGACTTTTTGATCACTCGGTATGTATGTTTTAAACTGGAGACCTAGAAACGACGGAGAGGCTTCGTCTCGCCGTAGCCCTCAGTGGTTAACAACCCCGCAACAGGCCACAGTAGTTCACCCACCCCACCGCCGCTCCACATAGAACCCCAGATGCCGGCCGGAGTGGCCGAGCGGTTCTAGGTGCTGCAGTCTGGAACCGCGTGACCGCTACGGTTGCAGGTTCGAATCCTGCCTTGGCCATGGATGTGTGTGACGTCCTTAGGTTAGTTAGGTGTAAGTAGTACTAAGTTCTAGGGAACTGATGACCTCAGAAGTTAAGTCCCATAGTGGTCAGAGCCATGTGAACCATTTTTTGAACCCCAGGTTATTGCGCGGTTCGGCCCCCAGTGGACCCCCCGCGACCGTCTCATAGCAGACCAGTGTAACCCCAAATATTTGTGTGGTAGAATAACTATGGTGTACGAGTACGTGGAAACGGTGCTTGCGCAGCAATCGCCGACACAGTGCAACTGAGGCGAAATAAGGGGAACCAGCCTGCATTCGCGAAGGTAGATGGAAAACCGCCTTAAAAACCACCCATAGGCTGGCCGGCACACCGAACCTCGACACGAATCCACCGGGCGGATTCGTGCCGGGGACCAGCACGCCTTCCTCTCGGGAAGCAGCGTGTTAGACCGCGTAGCTAGCCGGGCGGGCTAACGATTGCATACTTGAACATAAATTCAGATGCTAGCGGACGCTGCAGGTTACGCAAGTGTATGTGACCACGAACGGCACCTGTGCAGTGTCCTCAGTACATTTCACGTGTCAGTCACGATCAGAACAGTGTTCTGAGTACTTGTGAGTGCGGATACGAGTTAATTCGAATGTGGGCCTAATGTTGGTGCTTGTCTGGTGGGTGCAAGTAGCAAAGGTAGTCGAAGTGTTGGGTGTATCAAGACGCAACGTATTGGAGATATCGCATACAGGGAAAGGGGAAAAACATCTTCCGCTAAGTCGTAGAGCGGACGAAAGTGTGTGTTGAGTGATCGCGACAGACAGACATTAGTAGAGGACTGTGACGAAAAATAAGAGGATCACAACTGAATGTCGTACTAGCGAATGCTGTAAGCATCGTAACAATCTCCATAAGTTAGGAATTTCAGGAAGATTGAATTCCGTCAGCAATGCAAATGTCCGTACCAGGAGAAAGCGGTGCGGAAGACATGAAATCAGGACTATGTAGCGATGAAAGATTTCAAAGGATGTGTCTTGTTGCACATTGTTTCCAACTTCAAACTGAGTTCGGTGTTGATTTGGCAGTCATATTGTGGTATTCCATGGGTCGTATGGTAACTCTAAGTCACATTTCTGCCAAGGATTACGTAAACATTTGGGTTGATCAGGTCCATACCATGGAGCACTGTTTGTCTGCCAATTGTGATGCTGTGTTCGACGACGTAAGTAACCCTGTTTACACTGGTTGCACCGTCCAGGTTGGCTATGTGAGCACGAGGATGAATTGTCGCATCTGCCCTGGCCAAAAATGTCTCCCGATCTCATTTATTGAGCCTTTGTGATCTGCTTTGGAGGGAATTGTGCTTGATCGCTATCAACTTCCACCAATTCTACCTGAGCGTTAACTACGAGGCGTGTTTTTAAGTAAGTACCGCTTTGAAATTAAAAAAAGACGTGCCAATATATCTCAATAATTTTATTTTTACATGAAAGCCTGTACCTTATTCTCTTCACTGACGCCATTATAGTCTGATTATTCCTTGTTTACGTTGTGTACTGATTGGTTAAGATGCCTCCGACAATCGTGAGTCCCGTCGACTGTCAAGTACGGGCTGTTATAAGATTTCTTAGTGCTAAAGGCCTAAAAGCGATCGATATTCATGGTGAGATCTGTTCAGTTTATGCAGATAACATTATGAGTGACTGCATGGTAAGAAAGTGGGTGAGATCATTCAAAGATGGCCGCACAAATGTGCATGATGAACAACGGAGTGGCGTCCTTCGGTCGTTAATGAAAGTTTGGTGCAGGAAGCGGACAATAAGGTGAGAGAAAACAGACGCTTTACGATTTCCTCCTTCCTTTCCTAATGTTTCTCGTAGTGTTTTCTATGGCATTGTGACCGAGCACTTGAATTACCGAAAATTGTGCGCACGTTGGGTACCGAAAATATTGACGGATGTGCACAAAACCAAACGTTTAGACATCGCATTGACTTTCCTTGAGCGGTACTACAACGACGGTGATGGTTTCTTAAGCCAAATAGTTACGGGCGATGAAACTTGGTTGGCCTACGTCACACCAGGATCAAAGCAACAATCCATGGAAATTCAGCAAGGGCATCGTTTTCCTGTAAGACAATGCCCGTCCGCATCTGGCGAATCAGACCAAAGATCGCATCACATCTTTTAGATAGGAAACTCTAGATCATCCTCTGTACAGCCCCGATCTTGCGCCCAGTGACTACCATCTGTTCCTGCACTTGAAGAAACACCTGGGCGGTCGGCGTCTTCAAGACGACGACGAAGTCAAAACAGTGGTGATGCAGTGGTTAACAAGTCAGGCGGCAGACTTCTACGAGGAGGATATTCAAAAACTGATACAATGTTTTGAGAAGTGGCACAATATTGACGGAAATTATGTAGAAAAGTAGATTAAGGTACAGGCTTTCATGTAAAAATAAAATTATTGAGATATCTTAGCAAGTCTCTTTAATTTCAAACCGGTACTTACTTAAAAAAACACACCTCATATTTTGCTGGAAGATTAGTGCAAAACCCCATTGAAAACATTTTCTTTTTTTAAAAAAAGATCATCTCTTTTCACTGGTTTGATGCTGCCAACCACAAATTCTTTTCCTGTGCCAACTTTTCATCTCATAGTACCACTTGCAACCGATGTCCTCAATTACTTGCTCGATGTATTCTGTATTCCAGTCTCTGTCTTCCTCTACAGTTTTACGCTCTACACCCCCTCTAATACCATGGAAGTTATTTCCCGATGTCTGAACAACTGTCCTACCATCCTGCCACTTCTTCTTGTCAGCGTTTTCCATATAGTGTTTTTCTCTCCGTTTTTGTGCAGAATCTCCTCATTCCTTATCATATCAGCCCATCTAATTTTCAATGTTCGTCTGTAGCACCGCATCTCAAATGCTTCGATTCTCTTCTGTTCCGGACTTCTCACAATCCATATTTCCATACCATACAATACCGTCTTCCCAAGGTACATTCTTAGAAATTTCTTCCTCAGTTTAAGGCCTATGTTCGATAACAGTAGACTTCTCTAGGCAAGAAAGCTCTTTTTGCCACTGTTAGTCTCGCTTTTGATGAGCTTGTTCCTTCCATCATGTGTAATTTTGCTGCCTAGATCGCAGGATTTCTTAACTTCATTTACTTCGTGACTATTAGCCCTGATGTTAAGTTTCTGTCTGTTTTCGTTTTTGATGCATTTAATTAATTTCACCTTTCTTCCATTTACTCTTAATCCATATTATCTACTTATTATGCCAATCAGCAGTTCAGTTCTCCCTCACTCTCACTGAGGATAGCAACGTCATCAGAAAATCTTATCATTGATGCCTTTTACCTTGAATTTTAAGTCCACTACTGGAACTTTCTTTATTTTTATCTTTGCTTCTTCGATGTATAGATCGAACAGTAGGGGAGAAAGACTACATCACTGTTTTGCACCCCCTATTATTATTCCTTCTTGGTTCTTGTACATGTTGTATAATACCCATCTCTACCTATAACTTGCTCCTGTTTTATTCAGAATTTCCTACATCATTTGACACTGTCGAACGCTTTTTCCAGGTCGACGAATCCTATGAAAGTGTTTCGAGTTCTCTTTAGTCTTGCTTCCATTATCAACCACATCTACATCTACATATATACTCCGCTAGCAACCAAGCGGTGTGTGGCGGGAGACACAATTCGCGCTAAAGTCATATTCCCCTCCCCCCCCCCCCCCCCCTCTGTTCGACTCACGGATCACGCGAGGGAAAAACGACTGTCTGAACGCCTCAGTACGAGCTCTTATTTCCCTTATCTTTGGATGATGATCATTACGCGATTTGAAAGTTGGTGGTAATAATATATGCTCTACATCCTAGGTGAAAATTGGATTTCGGAATTTAGTGAGCAGCCCCTTCTGTTTAGCGCGTCGTCTATCTGAAAGTGTGTCCCACTTCAAACTTTCTATGGGAGTTGTAACGCTCTCGCGATGGCTAAATGTAGCAGTCACGAATATTTCCGTTCCTTGATCCTTCTCAATCTCTTGAATCAGACCCAACTGGTAAGGGTCCCATACAGACGAAGAACACTCCAAGACTGGACGAACTAACGTATTGTAATCTATTTCCTTTGTTGAAGGACTGCATCGCTTCAGGATTCTACCAATAAACCGCAATCTAGAGTTCGCCTTATCCGTCACTTGTGTAATCTGATCATTACATTTGAGATCATTTCGAATAGTCACACCCAGATACTTGACTGATGTTACCGCTTCCAAAGACTGATAATTTATTTTGTACTCATACATTAATGGGGATTTTCGCCTTGTTATACGCAGTGGGTTACACTTACTAATATTGCGAGATAACTGCCAGTCAACACACCACGCATTTATTTTCTGCAAATCCTCATTGATTTGTTCACAACCTTTGTGTGATACTACTTTCCTGTAGACTACAGCATCATCGGCAAACAGTCTAATGCCGCTGTCAATACCATCAACCAGATCGTTTATGTAAATCGTAAAAAGCAGAGGACCTATTACGCTGCCCTGGGGCACACCTGAAGTTACTCTTGTTTCTGTAGAAGTTACCCCGTTCAGGACGACATACTGCTCCCTGTCTGTTAGAAAACTTTCTATCCAACCGCATATGTCATTGGATAGACCGTAAGCGCGCACTTTTTGTAGCAATCGACAGTGCGGAAGTAAGTCGAACGCCTTTCGAAAGTCGAGAAATATGGCATCAACCTGGGAGCTGGTATCTAGGGCCTGTTGTATATCATGCACAAAGAGGACCAGCTGTGTCTCGCAGGATCGCTGTTTCCTAAAACCGTGCTGGTTTCTGCAGATGAGCTTTTCAGAGTCTAGAATGGTCTGAACACAAAATATGTTCCATAATTCTACAACAAATCGACGTCAGTGAAATTGGCCGGTAATTATGTCCATCCGATTTTCTACCCTTTTTATAGATTGCTTTGACCTGGGTCTTCTTCCAGTCCCGTAGATTTTTCCGCCGTTCCAATGATCTCTGATAGATGACGGATAAGAATGGTGCTATATTTGTAGCACAGTCAACATAAAATCTTACGGGGATACCGTCTGGGCCAGATGCCTTTCTGGCGTCTCAGGATCATAACTGTGTTACATTTCAAGATACACTAAACACTATGTCAGCCATCCTTTCGTTTGTTAGATAATTGTAAGGGGGAATGGTGCTGCAGTCCTCTATCGTAAACGAGTTTTTGAAAGCTAAGAACTACCTCTCTGGTCCTTTACCTTTCCGAAAGCCCACCTGATCCTCATCTAACACACACAAAACTATAGACTAACTGTATTTATCCATCCCGTGACGACAGGCAACTGTTTTCAATACTAAAGGATCTTGCACCATATTAGGCGTGGTGATGCGTTTTTGTTGTTTTCATATTTTTGTCCATCTGCTGTATCTTAATCCTTTTGGAGTTACCGGGACGCACTTGCTGGCCCACCACTGGTGCTGGCTCACCTTGTAACCTTCGTACGTGGAGATGCTGCTATGGACGCGGTCTACCCTGGTGGCGGACGCCCTCCGGCCCTTGGGCAGCACCCACCGCATCAGAGGCGTCACCAGACTCCTGTCCACGGAGGCGAGGTCCCTTTTCCCGGTGACCAGGCTGATGGCCACCGCAGCCGCCAGCGTGATCACTAGGCCCATCATATTATACCACAGGTACGACACTCGGTAGATGGGCAGAACAGAGCTGGAACAAAAATATTTTAGTGAGACCTCACTGTTATTCTGTCCGGCAGGTTTCGCAACAGCTGGTGTCCGCAGCTCGTCGTCTGGTGACTAGCGTCGCTGACTCTGGATCACGGGGTCTCGGGTTCGATTCCAGGCGTGGAGGTTTGAGCTGTCCTCATCATGTCATCATCATTCGGGAAAGCGGCGAGACGGGACAGTGAAAACATTTGGAATTTGTACGGGCGATGATAACCCCGCAGTTGAGCCCCGCACAAACCAGATATCATCATCATCGTAGGAGCTGGACGAATGTACTTACAAGTCACTATGAAAGAATATTTGATCAACACAAGACGTTCGATGAGAATGTTGTGTGCAGTTTTTACAAATACGTAGAAAAGTTAAGCTCCATGGAAAGGCCGTTAACGTACAAAACGCTCAGATGGAAAAGGTTGCATGGGGGCTTAATTATTAAGATATGAAAATAATTTTTATTTTTCGTAGCTGTATGTCCGATTACGAAGTGTCGTAAACGGTTGGCCCTGACTAGTATTTGTACGCAATCTGACTGCATAGAATAACAACAAAGAATGAAAGAAAATTTCCGTTAACACAATTAATTAATTAAGTCCCCAGCAACTATAAAACCTACGAAACCAAAGCACAAGTATAACTGTTCTGTGTGTGGAAGTATGACTCAACGTACACATCTGGCACGGTTCTTCTTCAATAAGACAAGAAATTTCAAATACCATTTATACTGAAGTAATTAAAAGAAAATAGAAATACTATAATTGCGCAAGAAAACCAGGATTACACTCTAATACAAGAACACAAGCCAGATTCTTTGTTGACTGAACCTGTAATGACGCATTATTTAAGACACTGAAATAATAAAAAGAAAAAACAGGGAATTTGTTACCTTCATATATATTGATGAAAAGCACTCTAATCATTACAATATCTCCATTAGAACAACATCTGCTGTCTAGCCCATCAAACAACTGCATAAAACATGGAACAAGCACTCACTACTACAACATCTCCACACCGACTCGTTACTACAACCTCTCGACAAGAACAGACAACTGCCACATCTCGACACGCACTGCCCACCGCTACTTCTCAATAATCACTGCCAGTGGAGGCGGCTGAATAATACTCTCTGGCGCGATCTCTGGCGCTGTGGCTCAGTGTAGCCACCTTTCAAGGTCTTTAGCCAGTGTTGCAGCTTTTCTACTCTAGTATCCACCACGTTGCCTAAATAGAATAGAAATAAAAAATACAAAATAAAATGTCGGAAGTGGGATTAAAATTTAGGGGGAAATGATATCACTGAGGAGATTGTTATCACCTGTGAATGTGAAAAAGCGTGAACTGACATGTTGAATGAATGCAAGGTTTCTGAGCACAGATCACGTATTGAGAATAAACAAAACACAGATGAAGCTATTGATAAACAGCGAAAGTGAAATTAGCTCTACACTTAACATCAATGTCGAGGAATAAGTATACACGAAGAGAAGGAAGTCTGCCACCATGGAAACGAAGTCGTGACGGGCGAAGCAAGGAAAACATAAGAAGCAGACTAATCCAGTCGAGAAGAAGCTTTCCTGAAGAAAAAAATCACCACAGGCTTCCGTTTTAGAAATTTCTGAGAACGACTGTCTGGAACAGCACTGTATGGAAATGAATCATTTTGCGGAAACATGCAAAAAGAGAGAATCTAATCATTTGAGATACAGTGTGGATGAACATCGCTAACTATCAAGTGAACTGATAAATAAGATAAGGTCATCTGCAGAACGCAGGACCGGCGAGGAGAAAAGTATCAGGAAAACACTAGCCAGAACCAGGACGTGATGGCATAACATTGTCAAATAGCACCGCCCCCACGTGTGTATTAGGCCTCGTGTCTGGCACAAATGGCCGACTGCTGCCGAAAGAACATCACAGGGACGATGAATGATCGTCAAACATGTGATAAGCATGTAATGAATCCCTCCAGCATTTTTGCCAGTAGATGAACCCTGGTCGTGCCGCTGTTTCTTCGTTCAAGCAGCTCCTCTTATGACCGCACAAAGCTGATTGGACGCCGTCCCAAACCTCCCTACCTCGCGAAAATCCAAGGAGGTACCGAGAATCAAACCAGGGTCCTTCTGCAAAGTAAAGAGGTTACAAGGCTCCAAATTTTTGGAGTGCATATTGATGAAAACCTGAACTAGAAGAACCATATTACTGAGCTTCTCAAACAATTCTGTTCAGCTACATTTGCCCTTCGTATAATATTGGTAATCTAGGAAACAAACAGATCAAACTCCTGACATATTTTGCATATTCATACTCAATCATGTCATACTGAATAATCGTCTGGGTTAATTGATTAATTAGAAAGAAAGTATTGAGTGCATAAAAGAGAGCAATAAGAATAATATGTGGTATTCACTCACGGACGTCGTGTCTTCAAACAGATAGGCATTTTAACTACATCTTCACAATACATACTTCCGCTCGTGAAATTCGACATAAATAATCAATTACAATCTGAGAAGAACAGAGTTGTAGACACCTACAGCAAAAGACGGAGAAAGGACGTTTGTTAACCATTATGAAAGCTCTCAGTGGCTCAGAGTTCAATATGGAGCAATAAAAGTTTTTGATTATTTTCCAAGTAACGTAAAATGTCTGACAGGTAGCGAATAAGTTTTCAATCTCACTTAAAGTCATTTCCCCTGGAGAACTCGTCTATACCGTTAACTAATTTCTACTTAAAAATTGGTAAACATCAAGGAAATACAAGCTTATAAGTGTAGTTGCATGAGCACGAATAAAATGATAATGTGTTTATGAATGTTAATCATATATACATATCCTATAAACTCACTCGCTCCACATCATTTGGATAAAAGAATTGTTCAAATGATCTGTGAACATGTAACCATGTAACTACCTACAGAGGCGCTCAGTGTGTTACGATATCAGGGAATAGCTTCTGTGGTACAGGATGCCGTCACAGAGGGTGGAAATTATGGAAGACAGACATAACTGCAACAAATAATGCACAGCATTCGGTGTGCTACTCTCATATGAAAAGGTTAACATAGAGAATGATACCAGTTAAACTTATGACAAAAAAGGTGAAACGTCTACGTCGTTTACACGACAAGGGTCTTCGACGTGGCAAAATACGTGGAATGAAATTAAACAACTTTTACATTGGTGGAAAAGCACGTGGAATAAATTGAAACTGATTTTACATTGATTTCATCTGTAATTTCATCCAAACTCTTTTAGAAATATTGCGGATTTGAAACAGGCATTTGCGCGAGACCACCTGTGCTCCATGTTTTGTCTCTTATTGTCCATAGAGGTGTTTTCACTATCCGTTCGTAAACCTTTTAGTTCCACGTGTTGATATCACTTCATTTGAACTTAGAGTTGCTTTCTGATAGTTTGAGAGAAATTATACAGATTGTAAAATGTTTTTCTTTCTTTTCTGACTAGCTCTCTGTTAACGTGAACCCATCAATGCAATCTTCTTTACTGTATTTTTTATGAGTTACGTATGACAAGGCAGATTATCGCTATAATATTTGTATCGGCCGCTAATTTGTTGTAACATAAAATGGGACAGACTCTTTCTAAACAAAACAGTACCAAAATTCCAAATTCTCTACTACTGCCATTTGATTTAGCTTGTCAGCCTGAGCTAGTCGTGCGTTTTGTGTCAGTTCGCAAGCATCACGCTCACATGGTCTCACGGACAAGTGGAATGACACGCAGTAACACATATAGGAGGGGCATTTGGCTACGACCTTTGGCAACAACTAGAATGGCACTTAGAAAAATGACAATGATGATGTTCGCTTTATGAGGCGCGGTCATCAGCGCCCGTACACAGTGCAATTTCTTACACAGTCAAATCTAGCCACTGTCACGAATAATGATTATGAAGAAATGATGAGGACAACACAAACACCCAGCCCGCGTGCAGAAAAAAATCCCCAACCTGGTCGGGAATCGAACCCTGTACCCCGTGATTCAGAGCCACCAACGCTAGCCACAAGACCACGAGATGCGGACTCGTAGAAGAATGGGTGACTTTTGACGTCGGAGAATGTAATTGGTAATTGGCTAAATCGTAAAAACTTTATTTGTAATTGACAAAGTCACAAAACGCTTCAAAACGCAGATCGGCCTGCACTGGCTCTCATCACAACCTAAAATGGATGTATTACATGAACGACAAGCGTGAGTAGCTCATTGCTACGACATTCAGAGTTCGTAACAAGGAAATTTTCGAAAACAAACGATTCAGATATGCATGAGCCAGGGTGACACACTGCCATATCAGTTACTCATTAACAGTGACAGAAAAGAATACTACGATACTCATATTTTCCTGTTCGGAAAGAGTGAGAATAAAAAAATAACTTATCACTGAGTAATGAAATACAAAGGTACTTATGGTGGAACTATATACACTAATGAAACATTGGCACACACACATGGTAAATGAGGAAAGAAGTAGTTCTAATGACTCGTAAGTTATATATTGAGTTAGGCGACATAGCGTCAGTTCGAACGAAATTACAAGGGAAATGCTCCCTATGAATCATGGACCTTGCCGGATGAAAGCAAGGGGAAACTACATCCGTTATTTTTCTGGGGGCATGCAGCTCATTTGTATAGCTTAACAATGATGGTTTCGTCTTTGGTTAAATTGTGCCGTGCGCCCGCGTTTGGAATCCCTCTGGCCGCAAGAGCGCATGAAGCGTTACTATAGCCGGTAGAGGGCAGGTCGAAGGACAAGGAGTTAAGGGCTGCGGCGACCTGGAGGATAGTAGAGTGCGTGACACGGGGAGCGAGGAGCGCAAGTGAGGCGGCTTGTTGTTGTGGCCAAGCGTCTGCCGTGGCCCGTTGGCCAGAGTGGTGCCTTTGCTCACTGCGGTTTAGGTGGCGCCGAGTGTTGGTCGCAGCCGTGAACATTGCTCATTAAAGCCTACTTCTGCAGGACGCACAGTATTCGCGTGTCCTCTGATACTGAAGTTGCAAGCAGTTTGAGTCCACTGTGGTGCCGGGTCGGAGCCGTTCTGACGTTTACAAGTACTGGACGCTGTAGTGTCTGCTGGATGATACGTGTGGATTTCTGACTACGAGTAATCTTCGTTACATCCTTCTCTCAGTGCTCTCTAAGCAAGCGTTTGTCAATGAACGCTGGATTTTACGGGAAATCACGGTGAGCATCGGATTAGTGTGCGCATCACTCGGTGTCGCGTAGTGGCTATTTTGACTCCGTATCCTGATTGCCAGTTGTTATGTACATAAATCTGTAATTTGTGAAGGTTTTGCGTGGTACTACTGGAGTCCAATTCTGTCAATGTGTGTGGGGTTTTGGCTGTCACTAGCCCATAATGATTTTAGAATCTAAAGGTTATGGAATGCAGATGTAATTCTTCTGATTTACGAATTGTACTTTACAGTCAGTGAAATTGTTAAATCATGCTACCTCATTTATGAGGCATGTCTATAGTTGCCTGTTGGCTAGTATCACGAGCTCGAGCTGTTTACGAAATTGTTTACATCTATAAAAAAATGAACTAAAGAAGAATTTCTGCATTTGTAGTATGTTTACTTTTTACTAAATAACTAATGAGTTGTCTCTGTGTTACGGGATAGGTGATTGTATGTCTTGTTAACTGTGATCTTGTTAAAGATGCCTGAGTACCATGACTGAAATTTTTAATGAAGGTTTCTAGTACTATGGTAATGGCAACCGCCTCCCTATGTTAGTTGCACTCCGTCTTCACGCCACGAGTGGCCTACTGGGACCATCCGACCGCCGTGCCATCCTCAGGGTAAGATGCGGATAGGAGGGGCGTGGGGTCAGCACACCGCTCTCCTGGTCGTTATGATGGTATTCTTGACCGAAGCCGCTAATATTCGGCGAGTAGCTCCTCAGTTGGCATCACGAGGCTGAGTGCATCCCGAAAAACGGCAACAGCGGTTGGATGGACACCCATCCAAGTGCCGGCCACGCCGAACAGCGCTTAACTTCGGTGATCTCACGGGAACCGGTGTATCCACTGCGGCAAGGCCGTTGCCTATGTTAGTAGGGAAGGAGAAATTATTACTACTGGCGTCGCTCTGCCGCCGCCTGTATCAACATAAATTTGAAACCTTTGTCAGTCATTTTGGCTACTTCGAAGGCAATGGCGTTTTGATAATCGATGACATTTGTGACATAACCATTTGACCATATATTTGGTTGTTTGTAATGTAAATGTATTTTTTATTTCATTTAATATTCTTTACTAAAAGAAGAGATTTTATACTGTTGCCCCTTTGAGGTGTTTGCCATCAGTTAGTTATTCAAATTTAGTCTTTTCAGTTAATGTTATTCTCGGATGTTTCCTTTTTAAAACAAATGCATTAGTATTTTTAGAAACGTTAATAAATGCATTATGGTTCAGTACCTTTCCACTCAACACCAGCTCCGTACTGCATTTCAAAAACATTCAGGAAGTAAAATAATCCCGTTTTCGGATCTTCGGATGGGGACCACTCAGAAGGATGTCGCCATCAAGAAAATCAAAAGAGACAACCAACTGGACGGAGCGTGCAATGAATGCTAGACCCCTTGGTAGGATATGTAGGTTAGAGAATTTAGAAAAAGGGAATTGGTAGATAGAAGATATTGTGGCAATTAGTGGAGTGTGGTGACACCAAGAAATGTCTTCTGAAACAGTTTGTAAAGGGTAGTACAAAATCAGAAGAGGTAATGGGTCTAATAATGAGTGAGGATAAATCCACAAAAGCAAAATTCACAAAAGCAAAGTGGTAATGGAGTGTAGTCGAAATAAAACAGGTGATACTGACGGAAACGAGAAACTGAAAATAGTAGATGGGTTTTGCCATTGGGGCTGCAAAGTAGCTGATGATGGGCGAAGTAGAGATGATATAAAACGTAGGCTGGCAATGTCAAGAAAAGCGTTTCTGAAGAAGGGAAATTTGTTAACGTAAAAGATAGACTTATAGATTTAAGTGTCAGGAAGTCTTTCCTGAAAGTATTTACATGGACTGTAGCGACGTACGAACGTGAAACATGGTCGATAAACAATTTAGACAAGATGAGAACAGAAGCTTTTGAAATTTGGTGCTACAGAAGAATGCTGAAAATAAGATGGGTAACTAATGAGAGAGTACTGAGTAGAACCGGTGAGCAAAGAAATTAGTGACACAACTTGAGAACAGGAAGGAACTGATGGATAGGACATATGCTGAGACATCAAGTGGTCACCATTTTAGTACTGCTGGCTGGAGGAAATATATATATATATATATATATATATATATATATATATATATATGTGCCTGAGTTTAGAGATGGACTGTGAGGTACATTGGGATGTAAGAGTGTATATTCTAAATTTGTGTTTCCAGACATGGTCTGGATACAGTTTTAATATGCCACGGATTAACAGCTCTCCGTGCATGAGGAAGAGAAATATTCATTTTTTTTTGTAAGTAATCACATTAAAGCCAATATGAGATGTAATTGGTGACTGGAAGTTGAAGCAGAAACATCCAACAGAGTATAAAGAAAACAGAGCTCTCGTTATCAATCGTTATTTGATGCTCTTAGCACTTCTGTTCTGCCACTTCCTCTATCCTGTTTTTAAACTTTACAACTTTTGAAGCACCGGAGGATATTAGGCTTCACGTACAAGATCCAGTCAGATTAGTGCCGCCACCCGTAAAAAGCCTCAACAACAACCTTTTGTATCCCGGACGTGCAGGAAGAGGTCGAATGAGGTTGTGGATGATACCAATAGGTATGTGGATCCATACCGACTGCAGTGCCATGCCCAGCTTCGCTAGGTTTGTCGCTTGAAGGTCCAAGGCGGGAGCAGCCCAATCGAGGTGGTCACACGATTCTCGATTTGATCTAAATCTGAGAAGTCTGGTGGCCAGGGGAGTACGGTAGACTCATCCTGCTGCTCTTCGAAGCACGCATGCATACTGTGAGCTGTGCGACACGTTGAATTTTCCCGCTGGTAGATTCCATTGTAACGAGGAAAAATGCAAACTGCATGTAAGGGCAGACATGGTCCAAGGATAGAAGCGTACTTGTGTTGATCCACTGTGCCATTAAAACACTCCCCAGACCATAATGTTCCCGCATCTAAACTGGATCCTTCCGACGATCATTGCAGTGCCGTACACGCCAACGGCCATCTGTCCAATGGGGAATACAACGTGATTCATCCGGAAAGGTCACCTGCCATCACTCAGTGGACTAACAAGTCCGGTGTTGACGTGCAAATTCTAGCTATGCTATTGACCAACTGCAGTTGGTAGAGACGCTGTTGGTAGAACCTTGGTTCATCTTAGCGTCAGTTGCTCGACAGTTGCACGTCAGTTGGCCCTTAAGCATCTTCTCAGTATACGTTCCCTCAGCTGTCGTTCATCCCCGTCATTCTGAACCACAGTTTCCTCGGCGTTGGGTTTCGATAATGGCATTACGCCATGCATGGTGCATTTAACCACGGCGGCACGCGAACATTTTACAAACATAGCTGTTTCGGAAATGTTTCCACACTTGGACTGGAAGCCAATGACCATGCCCTTTCCGGACATGATATAAATCACTCAGTTCCCGCATTACGACGATAACTGCACTGTCTTGCTCGTTCCGCTGCTTGTGCTGCCACGTGCTGTCTGCGAATGATGTCCAACATAAGCGGTGGTCGCATTAATGTGAATGGACTGTGTACATCACACTGGAAAAACTCACACTTGTTAACGCAAAAGAGTACAAATAGAGGGAAAAATAACGGTGAAGCCTGTTCTACTTACAATGCCAGCTATAAACAGGGACGAACCCAGCAGCCGGCCACTCTTCCCAAACCTCATCTCCATGTACTGTAATAAAAACATAAATAAAAACCAAAAATGTAGGCGAAGTAAATAAAATATTCTATAATCACACACATGACATTCTGGAGAAGTGAGCACTCAGCAAAAGTAGTTGAAATATATTACTACATAAAATTGTCTTAGCTTCTAATGTACCTCCATAGCTATAAGCAAACATTCACTAGGTTTTTAAAAATATTCCTCATGTGCGTCAACAAAACTCAATAATCATGTTTGCCACCAATTTCTGACATTCTTCATGGCCGAAAATAGAAAAGTGAAAGAGTTTGGGATCGCTCAGGGTAGTTTCTCAGGCACAAAAGAAAGAAAACATCCTGAAATGGGTATTTTGGACTACCCTTTGAAATGTAACGGTCTTTATATGTAACTGTCTTTATATGTACAAAATACTGTAACGGTCTTTATATGTAACTGTCTTTATATGTACAAAATACAGGGTCGTCATAACTAAGCTTTCGCTACGTGAGCCATTGTAGACGGAAAACTGTTTGCTGCGTGCATACACAACTTCACAGGAATGATGTTCAGACAGTGTGCTGCAGAATTTGCGTTGTTCGTAGATTTAGTGTCTTTACTTGCCGTTAGGCGCCGGTACTGTTACGATGACATAGGGTTGAAACACAAGCATGAATTTGAAAATTTGTGGTAAAGTCTAGGGGACCAAACTGCTGAGGTCATCGGTCCCTAAGCTTACACACTACTTAATTTAACTTAAACTAACTTACGCTAACGACAGCACACACACATACTCATGCCCAAGGGAGGACTCGAATCTCTGACGGAGGGAGCCGCGCGAGCCGTGACAAGTCGCCCTAGACCGCGTGGCTGACCTGCGCGGCACACAAGCATTAGTTCGAATTCGCTGGTCGTTTGGGAATTGCTCGTGGGAGAGGCCGACGGCAAATTACGGCACAAATTGGTGAAGAAGTTTCCGTTGCCATGGCTTAGAATCCTAGACAGAATGTGCGATCTTCAAGCAGTCCAAGAGCAAACAGTTTTGAAATAGTGCCTTTAGTGTGGTTCCAGGCTGTTGTGGGTGCATGCGGATGGTCGTCTTACTGAGAGACGTGTGTAACCAAGAACGTAAACATGATACGCACTTAGCAAACGTCACCCTCTCCTATGGAAATGAAAATCTACATCTACACCTATACCCATACTCCGCAAACCACCTGACGGAGTGTAGCGGAGGGTACTTTGAGTACCTCTATCGGTTCTCCCTTCTATTCCAGCCTCGTATTCTTCGTGGAAAGAAAGATTGTCGGCATGTCTCTGTGTGGGCTCTAATCTCTCTGATTTTATCCTCATGGTCTCTTCGCGAGATATACGTAGGAGGGAGCAATATACTGCTTGACTCCTCGGTGAATGTATGTTCTCGAAACTTCAACAAAAGCCCATTCCGAGCTACTGAGCGTCTCTCCTGCAGAGTCTTCCACTCGAGTTTATCCATCATCTCCGTAACGCTTTCGCGATTACTAAATGATCCCGTAACGAAGCGCGCTGCTCTCCGTTGGATCTTCTCTCTTTCTGTCAACCCTATCTGGTACGGATCCCACACTGGTCAGCAATATTCAAGCAGTGGGCGAACAAGTGTGTTGTAACCTACTTAATTTGTTTTCGGATTGCATTTCCTTACGATTCTTCCAGTGAATCTCAATCTGAATCTACTTTACCGACGATCAACTTTATATGATCATTCCGTTTCAAATCACTCCTAATGCCATCTCCAAGATAATTTATGGAATTAACTGCTTCCAGTTGCTGACCTGCTATATTGTAGCTACGTGATAAAGGATCTTTCTTTCTATGTATTCGCAGCACACTACACTTGTCTACATTGAGATTCAGTGGCCATTCCCTGCACCGTGCGTTAATTCGTAGTAGATCCTCCCGCATTTCAGTACAATTTTCTATTGTTACAACCTCTCAATATACTACAGCATCATTTGCAAAAAGCGTCAGTGAACTTCCGATGTTATCCACAAGCTCATTTATGTATATTGCGAATAGCAACGGTCCTACGACACTCCCCTGCAGCACACGTGAAATCACTCTTACTTCGGAAGACTTCTCTCCATTGAGAATGAGATGCTGCGTTCTGTTATCTAGGAACTCTTCAATCCAATCACACAATTGGTCTGACAGTCCATATGCTCTTACTTTGTACATTAAACGACTGTGGGTAACTGTATCGAACGCCTTGCGGAAGTCAAGAAACACGGCATCTACCTGTGAAGCAGTGTCTATGGCCCTCTGAGTCTCGTGGACGAATAGCACGAGCTGGGTTTCACAAGATCGTCTTTTTCGAAATCCGCGCTGATTCCTACAGAGTAGATTCCTAGTCTCCAGAAAAGTCATTGTACTCGAACATAATACGTGTTCCAAAATTCTACAACTGATCGACGTTAGAGATATAGGTCTATAGTTCTGCACATCTGTTCGACGTCTCTTCTTGATAACGGGGATGACCTGTGCCCTTTTCCAATCCCTTGGAACGCTACGCTCTTCTAGAGACGGTACACCACTGCAGGAAGGGGCATAAGTTCCTTCGCGTACTCTGTGTAAAATCGAACTGGTATCCCATCAGGTCCAGCGGCATTTCCTCTTTTGAGCGATTTTAATTGTTTTTCTACCCCTCTGTCATCTATTTCGATATCTACCATTTTGTCATCTGTGCGAGAATCTAGTGAAGGAACTACAGTGCAGTCTTCCTCTATGAAACAGCTTTGGAAAAAGACATTTAGTATTTCGACCTTTAGTCTGTTATCCTCTGTTTCAGTACCATTTTCGTCACAGAGTGTCTGGACATTTTGTTTTGATCTACATACCGCTTTGACATAAGACCAGAATTTCTTAGGATTTTCTGCCAAGTCAGTACATAGAACTTTACTTTAGAATTCATTGAACGCCTCACGCATAGCCCTCCTCACACTACATTTCGCTTCGCGTAAGTTTTGTTTGTCTGCAAGGCGTTGGCTATGTTTATGTTTGCTGTGAAGTTCCCTTTGCTTCCGCAGCAATTTTCTAACTCGGTTGTTGTACCACGGTGGCTCTTTTCCATCTCTTACGATCTTGCTTGGCACATACTCATCTAATGTATATTGTACGATGGTTTTGAACTTTGTCCACTGATCCTCAACACTATCTGTACTTGAGACAAAACTACTGGGTTGAGCCGTCAAGTACTCTGAAATGTGTTTCTTTCGATGACTTATTCATTATTTCTCCTCCGCATGTCCTTAGAAATATTTCCACAAACTTCCAGTGCCCTGAGATAACTCCTTTTTCATTGGGGTCCCCTCAAGTAGGGAAAGTTTAATTACGACCACCCTGCATTCATGTGAAGCTTGCCGAGAGCATGCAGTGAAGAAACATCTTAAGACGAGTCAGAATGTCTCTGCCTCGGTTTCCTGACAACGATGTACTACGTACTTGTCAACCATTCCGCCATGATAGTTCTTTCGTATATATCTTTCATTTTTGTACCTTTGATTCCGAGGCATTGTGTGCCTCAGAAAAACTGATTCTTGCCTTCTTCAATTCGATCTTCATGTACATACACGCCACGAGTACTTTATTACGCCGGTGAATTTCCAAATCGTAAGTATTCTACGTACGATGGCAACTGAAACTATAGCACTGGAACCTACATATTTACCCTCACGTTTAAGTAAAGGCGCTCTAAAAACCTCTGAAAGTGAAGTCTTGTTCACGCCGGAAGGAAGTCACCTGAAATAACAGCACTTGCAACCGTAATTGTATGTATCGTCACCTATTTCAAAACGTAGACATCTAGAAACCCCGGTGAAATCTAATGAGTATTCCTGTTTAAGATTGGTGAGACAGCACCGAACTGTTATTTTCAATTAGTTATTCAAGCAGCTTAATTGTAACAACTCCTTGAATGAACAAATGACCATAAATGGTTGCCAGATTGCAAAAGAAGGCAAATAAAAAACGACAGTTATCTCAGACGGGAAAGAAAGAAGATATTTGAAATTATGAAGAAATATTGGGTAGACGGAAGCGCAAAACATCCTTTATGTAATACAAATTATAATAATCCTTGTGTAACAATTGTGTTAATAAATTATAAATGAACTGAATTGTATTACTGAGTAACAGCAGTTTGTGTAAACCTTTGTATCATCGGCTACAGTAGTACAATGAAGGCCATAAAATAAAAAATGACGCTAATAAGAAAACGGTTGCTAGTTGCTTTGTAAAAAATTTTAATGTCCAGGTCTATTATGATAACCTACCTTTACTTCACCAATAGACAGAAATAAACTAATTACAAAATTAGAGATCAGTATTGCAACCAATACTTTATTGTTGTCAAGAGACAGAGACGCATTTCTTCTGTGATTTGAACAGCCGGCCGCGGTGGTCTCGCGGTTCTAGGCGCTCAGTCCGGAACCGCGCGACTGCTGCGGTCGCAGGTTCGAATCCTGCCTCGGGCATGGATGTGTGTGATGTCCTTAGGTTAGTTAGGTTTAAGTAGTTCTAAGTTGTAGGGGACTGATGACCACAGATGTTAAGTCCCATAGTGCTCAGAGCCATTTGAACCATTTTTTTGTGATTTGAACAGTAGGATACGCCCATGTTGTTGTTCTTAATTATGTAGCGCCTGTACTTACTCGTATACGTTTAATACAGGTCTTCATTGCGAATGCAGGCTTTCTCGGCGAATTTCATATATGAAGTCTTCACGGATTGTCAGCCAAGTAGCATCGTCGTCTCGTAGCAACGTTTCGATGGAATGCGTCTCCATCATCTTCAGTCGAAGTGTCGGGATATGCTGCTGCTGCTCACATCTGTTACTTTCCCCTCTTTGGGGAAGTGTGTGTGGGGGAGTTTGTAGCCTTTCGGCTTTTACTCCCCTGTGAACGTGTGTGTGTGATTTTTCTATAGTTTTTTGGTGTCTGTGACTTGTGATGTTTGTTGTGAGTGAGTCTAGTACTTGCCTGAGGTAGGCGAGAAGATTGGTGTTATATGGGAAGGAACTGGATTAGGGATTGGGTATTGGGATTTTCTCTTCGACTTAATCGTCGAAGATCGTCATAGGGCGCTTATGCTTATCGCGAGACATGTCGTACCGACCTAGGGAGTGGATGAGCGCGTTTTCGGATCTGGAAGAACCCTCATAGAAGGCCCTTGCCAGATCCTGGAAACGCTCTCTCAGGAGTGGGATTTCGGCTGCGGCGTGCAAGTCGTCTGTGGGGAATCCAAGAGGTAGGCGCAGTGCCCTTCTGAGGGCGCGGTTCTGCAGCCTCTGGAGTTTGTCCAGGTGCTGCTTTGCCGCGTATCCCCAGACGGGGCACACATACTCCATTACTGGCCGGATCAGGGCCTGGTAAACATTTACTGCTACTGGGCAGGGAAGGGAGCTGTTTGTGTTCAGGATAGGGTATAGAATGGACATTCTGGCGCAGACCTTCCTGTGGACCTCGTCTATGTGGGGTTTCCACGTAAGACGAGAGTCCAAGGTTACGCCAAGGTACTTGGCGGTTCTGCGCCAGGGGAGTTGGATTCCATTTAGGTGAAGGTGGAGGGGGGGACGTTGAGGAGGTTCGCGCCTTCCGAGCCTGCGGGTAATCAGCATTGCCTGCGTCTTCTCGGAGTTGATCGTGATGCGCCAGCGACGGGCCCAAGTTTCTGTGTCATCTAAAACCTTTTGTAGCCTACGGATGACCAGGTCCTTGTTCGCGTTTCTCGTGTAGAAGGCTGTATCGTCAGCGTACTGTGCAGTGTGCACCAGGGGGGCCGTTGGAGTGTCCGCAGTGTACAAACTGTACAATACGGGCCCCAGGACCGATCCCTGCGGCACCCCGGCACGAATACGCCTTCTGGTGGAGGTGGCTGTTTCTACTTTGACGGAGAAAGTCCTATTCGTGAGATAGCTCTTAATGAGCTGAACTATGCTCCCGGGAAACCCTTGTGTGTACAACTTGTAGAGTACTCCTCTATGCTATACTGAATCAAAGGCTTTGGCTACATCTAGTAGCACTATCCCGCAGTAGCCTCTGTGGTTGAAGCCCTGGTTTGTGTATCGCGACCACTTCCGCATGTTTCCAGCAAGCTGGGAAAACACAGGAACGAGTAATCTCGTTGAGGACGTCCGCGAGGTGTGTGATCGCTGTGGGTGGGAGTTTTTTGACTAACTGGTTTGTGACACTGTCGTGCCCTGGCGCCTTTTTTGTAGGGAGGGACCTGATTACTCTTGCCACGTCCTCGGGGGCAAAAAGTATGGGTTCGTCCTCTGGGTCCTCCTCGGCATTGAGGAAGACGGCCAGTTGACGACTGACTACCTCTTCATGCTCTTCATCCTGGGGTTCTGCCGCTTGGAACTGCTTCTCGAAGGAGTCGGCGAGGGCGTTGGCCTTTCCAGCATGACTGTAGACCAGTCCCCACTCGCCATGCAGTGGCGGCATCCTAGCGCGTCGTTTTGTAAACTGTTTTGTCGCTTGCCATAGTGTATGATCGTCTACTTTGAGAGCTGTGAGGCGGTTTTGCCATTGCTGGTTTCTGTGCTCATTGAGCGCTACCTTCAGCTTTCTCTGTAGACGATTGAGCAGCCTCCTTGTGGCCTGATTTCTGGTGATCTTCCACTCTTTTGCCACTCTGTTCTTGTGTCGAATTTGAGCTAGCAAGTGTTCCGGGAGCTGTATTTGCGGCGGTGGGCCATCCCTTTGTGGAGGGGTGGCTTCTTCCGCTGCCTGCAAGATGGTGCCTGTTAGGTCTTGTAGCGCTTGTTCTACTGTTTCAGCAGTGGGTGGCGGAGCGCGAGCGATATCAGAGGCGACAGTTTCTTGGTATCGCTCCCAGTCTGTTCGTTTGTACGACGTCTGGTACCGTGGGAGTGCTACCCATTCTCCCACATCGACCTCCAGAATCACTGGGTTGTGGTCGGAGGACATTCTGTTGATTGTCCTTGCGGCCACGAACCCTGCGATCCTCCTAGTGAGAGCTATATCTAACACGTCGGGCCTGCTTCCATTTTTTGGAAAATGTGTGGGCTCGACTGGACCCCATGTTTCGAAGTGGTGGGTGCGCGCTAGTTGTTGCAGTTTGGCGCCTGCTCTGGAGATTACTCTAGAATTCCAATCAGGATGTTTGGCATTGAAGTCTTCCCCTATTATGAGTTTGCCTTCAATTTGCCCTAGAGCAGCTATGTCTCCCTCATCTATCTGGTCATGTGGGGGTCGGTAGACTGCAACAATTGTTAGGGGTCCAGTGGCAGTGGTTACTTCCACCGCCACTGCTTCGATTTTGTTGGTAGCTGGTAAGAATACCTGGTGGTGGGAGATCCCTCTTTTTACATATATGGCCACTCCTCCGCCTTGGGTTGGCCTGTCTTTACGGTAGCTAATGTAGTTGGGAACTGTCGCTTTTACTCCCGGTTTTAGGTGGGTTTCCCCCATCATGCATATGTCGATGGAGAACTCTTTCATGAGTTCTCGGAACTCGACCTCTTGATTAACAATGCCGTCTGCGTTAAAGACGCACATTGTCAGGCCTTGAATATTTGGTCGTCTATTCATGATGGGGTGTTGATACTACTGAGGAAGTCGCAGAGGGGAGCGACTGCTGGACTGTTGCCTGAAGGGCGACGAGGATCTGTGTGTTCTGCTTCTGGGCTTCCCTGAATTCCTTCATCATTTCCATGATGAGGTTCATGGTCTGCACCATTACGCCTAACAGCTGATCCATGGGGGGGGGGGGGGGAGTGTGTGTAGGGTTCCCTGGGGCTTCCTCCGTCATGGTGGACCTGGTTGTTGTTGCTGTGTGTTACCCGGTGTTGTTCTCGTGATAGTGTTTGGTGTTGTGATGGTTGGGCTACGCTTTCATGGTTTCTCGGAGGAGAAACCACTTCCGCGTAAGTCGCCCTCGGTGTGTCCGGCCTTGGTTTTACTCAGGCCTTGTCCGTGTGTGTTGCCATGGTTTGTTTTCTTGTGTGTCTTGGTGGGTTTATGGTGTTTTGATTGTGTGTGTGGGGGGCGGCCTTTGCGCCCTTTGCCTGTTGTGTGTGTCGTTTGTGGACCTCACAACCTTGGTAACCCGCCGTGTGGTTTTTGCCACACAGCGCGCACCTTATTTGTGGGTCCGTGTGGTGAAGTGTGCATGTTCTAGTGTCGTGGGCTTCAGCGCACTTCCTGCACCTTACTGGCATGGTGCAGTAGGCGGCGATGTGGTTAAGGCCCTGACACCTGAAGCACTGCACCGTCTTGTTCTTACAGCGCAGCGGTTCAGTGGTGACAGGCACCGCCAGAACCATCTTTATCTCCCTTTTGTTCTGGGGGATGTCAGGGAGTGTGGCCTGGTATAGTGGCCACTTACTGTTTATGTTGCCCATCTGTTGGACCGCCTTGACGACGTACCCCTGGGCAGTCAAATCTGTTTTGATTGCCTGGAGGGACACTCGTCTTGGGAGGTCTCGTATCACGATGTTTCTGTTCCTTGTTTTTGTTGTGGGGAACGTGTAGTGTGGTATGTTTTTATTTGTGAAGAGTGTTTTGACTGTTGTGTAGTTTTCGAGTGTGTGCAGTGTGATTTTTATTTTGTCTCCACCAGCAGTTTTTGCCTGGAAACTGCCTCCCCCGATTTCTGCCTTCAACAGCTCGAAAAGTTCTTCGTAGCTTTGTGCGAACTCTGCTACAATCGGGGGGAGGTGGTGGGCGACTTGGTTCTGCGTTTGTGTTGTGTTTTCTGATGCCTCTGGCTCATCAGCAACCGCCTGGAATCTGTTCGGGGTGGGTTCCACTCCCCGGGCCGGCGGAAGCTTCGGCTGGCGAAACGTTTTCTTCGCCAGCACAAAACCATCCGCATCCTGCCCGGTTACACGGTTCCCTTCCAGTACCGGTGTTTCCTGGTCCCCTCCCAGTGCGACGACAGGTGCTGTCGGGGGCGCTGGCTCCTCAGGGGGTGTGGAAGCGGTTGGGGTGGGGGTGGTGGATTTCTTCTTCCCCTTGGAGTGCTTCTCCTTCCTGTCCTTCCTTGCGCGCCGCAGGTTGGATGTGGTGGACTTGAGTGGGGGGGATTTAAGGTATTTGGAGCGGGTGGAAGGCTGAGACGAGGGGGTGGGTTTGGGGAGGATTTTAGTCGGCAGGCGGGTCGTCTGCTTGCCATTTTTCATGGATGCAATGTACTCGGGAAGTGTGCCGGTGGCGTTGGCAAGCAGGAGCGGAGTTAGGACGAGGTTAGGAGGGGCAGGATCGCAAGTACTGACAATGTATTTCGTTGTCGGCGTACTGTGTGAGACTGCGTTTTTAGGTGTGTTTCTCTCCATGTCCGGAGCGGAAAGTGGGGTTGCTGCCAAGGGGGTGCCAGTTACAGCCATCGTTGACACCGTTAGGTGGCCCGGCTGCATTGCTGGCCCTATTCTCCTGGTGGACGCGGAGGTCTGATCGGCGGCGGCGGAAACCTTCTCTGCGGTTCCGCAGCCGGCTGCCAGGTCCTGGCCCACATTTTCCCTAACCTTGGGGGGGGGGGGGGGCAGAGCCTAGCTCTGCGGCAGCCGAAGTACTCGAGACGGCCGACGACGCGGCCCGCGGCAACAACAAGACGCGCTTTTTGTCGACAGCGGTTGACCGCTTCGACCCCAAAGCACCACTGGAGCTCGACATCCCACAGTTGAAAGAGGAAACACGACAATTCTGCTGTCGGGCGTCTCCAAAAATATCCTGCCCGCCGTAAGTCCTTACTGCAGACCTTGACTGGGTCCCGCCGATGCTTTAATAAAAGCAAAGCCGTAGATTCCCCTGGTGTGTCACCCGTACAAGCGGGGGCCTATGACTGACAGTGTGCGAGTCAGAGGAGCAAGCTCAACCCTTGACTGCCACTCAGCGGGCTTATATCTCAGCTGGACCGCTCTCCGCTTCTAGCGGCCGGCCAATCACGCACCTGCGGAATCGCCCGATGAGACTGGATCGGCCGGTGGTGGGGAGGACGCGTGCGTGGGGTTTGAGTCCCGGCGTCCGTCTCTGCTCGGTCCGCAGCCCTTGATGGAACGGAACGTTCTTCCCTGATTTTCCTGATTGCAGGCTCCCAGGCTGTGCTGAGATGGTAGCCACTGTCGAGGTTGATTAGGTTGTCGTGTAACCGTATTTCCATGGAATCCTTGATTACTGGGGCCCAAAATCCGTTTGTACTGCATATTTTCATTGTGTTCTCGAAATCGAAGGTGTGCTTCTCGTCAATACTACGTTCCGCCACACCAGAATTGTTGTTCTGACCCAAGCGTACATGCCTAATGTGTTCACTGCGGCGCTGTGAGATGCGGTGCTGAGTCTGTCCCATATATTGCATTGCATCCCACATTCGCATCCGATCTTGAACGCACCTGGTGCCGTCAGACCCCAGTGGATCCTTGGTTGAACCGAGAAGGACTTTGATTTCTCCTGCTGCGCGGAAAACGGTCTTCACTTTATGTTTCTAGAGAATTCTCGCGATCTTCGACGTCGGAGGACCCGCGTATGGCAAGAACGCACAGCCCTTTGCTTCGTCTTCATCCGGTCTCTCTTCTCTCTTCTTGTGGTCGGTCTCTAGAGCTCTCCTTATTTGTGTCTCACTGAATTCATTTTTCTTGAAGGTGTGGTTTAGGTGTTGCAATTCTCCTGGCAAACTTTCCTAATTGCAGATGGACCTGGCCCTGTGCACTAAGGTGTTGAGTACAACACTGCGTTGCGCAGGGTGGTGGCAGCTATTGGCGTTAGGATAGAGGTCCGTGCGTGTTTTCATTCTATACACTGCGTGTCCCAGCGTGCCGTCCATGTTTCTTGTGATCAGGATATCCAGAAAGCGTAAGCTTCTGTTCTCTTCTATCTCCATGGTTATGTTGATATTTCCATGTATGCTGTTGGGGTGTTGATGGAACTGTAGTAGTTTGTCCCTGCCATGTGTCCATACTACACAGGTATCGTCAACGTACCTGCAGAAGGCTTTTGGCTTGTGTTTAGCTGTGTCCAGTGCTAGCTTTTCGAAGTGCTCCATGTATATGTCGGCTATGCCTGGTGCTAGGAGGGACCCCATAGCTACACCATCTATCTGTTCGTAGAACTTCCCACCACACTTCAAATAGGTGGTGGGTTAGAACATGGCGAAAGAGCTTGATGATATCCTCCTCAAAGAGTTCTTCGAGTAAAGCAAGGGAGTCTTCTATTGGTACTCGTGTGAATAAGGATGTCACATCGAAGCTGACTAGTAGGTCTTCATTTTCCAGCCGCATTCCCTGTAGTACTTTCACAAACTCAGCCGAGTTTTTCACATGTGTGGACCGTAACCCACCAAGGGTTTTAGCATCTGTGATAAATGCTTAGAATACCATATGTCGCCAATACCATATGTCGGCGGTGTTTAAAATAGGTCGTAATGGGACACCTTCTTTGTGGACCTTTGGGAGGCCATAGAGACGTCGTGATGCCGATCCCCTCGGGTACAGCTTCCTGATGATATCCTTCTCTAGTCCCGAGTTGTTGAGCATCTCAACGGTATTGCGGGTCACTGTTGTGTTGGGGTCCTTCCTTAGTCTTTTATAGCAGGATCTTGCAGGAGGGCGTCGATTTTCTGCCAACAGTCTTCTGATTTAAGCAGCACCGTAGCGTTGCCTTTGTCCGCCGCCAAGACCACTGTGTCCTGGTTCTCCCTGACTGCCTGTAGCGCCTTTCGTTCTGCCGTCGACATGTTATTCTTCGGCATCTTTGCTTTGTCTAGTACTCTACAGACGGATCTTCTTACTTCTTCTGCAGCTTCTTCAGGTAGTCTCCTTACGGCTTGCTCTACCCCACTTATGATGTCCCGTTTCGGCAGGGTGCTCGGAACCGGGGCGAAGTTTAGGCCCTTGGACAGCACCTCTTGTGTTGGCCCATCAAGTTCCTTATTTGTTAGCTTAATGACCACCTTGTTGGGAGATGGTTTTTCTTTCTGTTGTCGCACATTCCACCAGCGGCCACGGACGGAGCAGACAGACACGGACGCCGGGACTCGAACCCCGCGCACGCGTCCCTCCCACCACCGGCCGATCCAGGCGCATCGGGCGATTCCGCAGGCGCGTGACTGGCCGGCCGCGGGAAGCGGAGAGCGGTGCAGCAGATATATAAGCCCGCGACCGACACTTCGCCTGAATATGATGGAGACTCATTCCACTGAAACGTTGCTACGAGACGACGATGCTACTCGGCTGACAAACCGTGAAGACTTCACATACAGGTCTTCATTAATTAAAAATTTGCGAATCACTGATGAGATAGGATTTGTGATACGTCGAACTCTGCAGTTGCAATTCATGCAAATGTTAAAGTAAAAAATTTGATTGTGGACTTGATCTGCGACCTTACTAGACCGGTATTACACTTTCGCACGAACATCAGTAGGAGCAACTTATTGGCCAAAATTTTTGTCCTCTGATTTTTAAATCGGGTAAAATCAAGCGTTTTCGATTATTGCAGCGGGAAACTTGCTGTCGTAATTGTTGACAACGTACAGGTATTTAATACTAACTTAGCAGTAGTGAAATACGAATTTTGTTTCCTGCAGAATATTTTCCACAAATCATATAAGATCATTTTCTGATTTCCCTCTGAGCATTGTTTTACCGTTTGAATAGATTTCAGAAGTATACTGTGCATAATCGCTTCTGCAAATGCTGTGACACATACTAATGGACTAGCGTGTAGTGACATGAGGAGACACTCCGGGGCGACACAATCAGAAGGGAGAACGAGGGAAGACGCTTTAAGGGAGTAAGCGTTTTGTAGGAACAGACGAGGGTTGGAGAATGTTTGCTGCATGGTGAAGAAATGGTTTAACAAACGTTCACAGTGACGTCTCCAGGCGCCGTGGCGTTACGTACCTCGTAGTTGGTCATTCGAAGGCCGTGGAACACAGGAAGGTATGTGAAGCCTATGAAGAGAGACGCCGTGAAGAACGACACGTTTATGAAGACGTACTGTGTGCCTCGAAGATAGAGTTCCGTAGGCGTGGCGAGCAGCGTGATGCCCGAGATAGAGCTGTCAATAGAGACCACAGGTGAGCCAAAAACCAGAGACAGTACACAAAATTTTGCTGAATGGGAGCCTGCGTATCGTCTCTCTAAAAACAGCTTTAGGTAATATTAATCAATTTGCAGATTACATGCAGGTGTCACTTTTCTTCTAATGACTTCCCCGGCAGCTGCGTGCTTCAACGACAAAAAATTTAATGTACATAGTATTCTCATAAGATGATACAGACTCACAAGGATTATTGGAGAGGACAGAAAATTATTAACTTCAAATAAGGAACCAGGAACCAAATGAATCAACAGCTACGCCATGGTCTACAAATCGTTGCTTGTACAGTACGGAATGTAACGTGTATAAGTAAAGTACACACACCAGTGTTTTGGTTGATTTATCCATGCGTCCAATAGTCTTACCACAAACACATCACAAACCCTACGACCTGATGATTTCTACACGGCCGTAGCTGCACCACTAAGTAGACTAGCCCTTTCAGTATAGACTGCTGCCCAGAGGAAATAACCATTCATGCTTGCTCTTGCTACAAATACTTGGAGGCTGCAGCCCACCTGAAACATACGGCTCGTAATAAATATAATTATTAATCTGTAAATGACGCAAATACCGATGAAATGTTGTGAAGCACGCCGTCCTCAGTCATCAAAGCAAATATCTGCAGTTATATCTATTATACCCTGTATAATGATTTGTAATGTGCATGGTTGCAAACATTGTATGGAAGGCAAAGGTGTACTAAAATCTTCTCTCAGGTTTTTTCAGTGTGAATATACGAGTATTACTGGTGTGTTTCCATGAATTTTGCTGAGCTGCTGTTTTCATTTTCTGCATAAAATTTCGACGACCGAACCAGCTGCCTTCTACAGGTGCCGCGAGTGTACTCGCTCCCTGGAATCCAACCAGACTGTGGACTATCGTTCGCTGTTTATACCTACGTTCGAGCCTTTATTGTTTTTCGGAGCCCTCGCAGATATTCCAGGACACTCAAATTTAAGTTCACGGAATATTACAGTGTGCTCTCAAAAAGAAAAGAATGTCAAAGGTGGAGTGGGCGTCTGAAATCTCGCTGAAAACAGCATTTTGTGAGTTTGTTTCGAGAAATCCTTTGTTCCTGGATACAGAGTCCTGGAACGACGCACTATATGCGAGATTGATAAACATCTGGGCTGCGTGGAGGGAACTGGTATACGTCCAAAATTAAACATTTTCAGGACAGCAAATTTAAATTTGCATCTCGTACCTCCAGTATAAATTAGGATGCGGCAATAACTTGTAAATATAAGCCTTCTGTCACAATGTAGAAATCTGAAGTGGAAGGACTTTAACTGCCTCAAAACTTCAAAAATCATTATTTAAAAAAAATGATTTGCGATTGAGTATGTGCTAAAATAAGGGTTGACAACATACTAAAAAAAGGACAGAACTGTTATATACTGTCAAGGTATACTAAGAAAAAGGGATAAGCTGATAAATAAAAAACGAAAATCCAAACAATATAGTTATTTCAAATCATTGCAGTTTCACCAACTTATTTGTCACTGAAAATTTGGCAAGATCACATTTTCAACCTAAAAATAAATTATGCAGCAGAGGATGTATTTTTCTATTTGCTTCTGTAGCGAATCTTGCATCAGGAGAAGTTGTCTGAAAGTGACGGCCGGCTAAGCTCACTGACTGACCCTCAGCTCTGACACCAGAAGCATCCTATTTTGTCAAATGAGGCTCATGGAATTCAACATGGTCATTCAGGATTTATTCACATATACTACTACTACTACTACTACTAATAATAATAATAATAATAATAATTGCTGTTCCATGTGCTTTACAGCGTTTTCAGTTGCTCTCATTTCCGACGACTTGTTTTTCTCCTGATCGTGACAAATTCTTGGAAGTCCTTGTCAAAAAATTTGAGCGTTGTGTTTCATAAACCACAAACTTATTCGTCATCAGTCGGTGGCAGCAGACCTAATTGCCATGAGAGTTTGACCCTACACTACTTGACTGCCAAGGCGCTCAACTGCTTGGGTTAATGTGAACGAACTACTGAAATATGGCACAAGCCACTTGTCTGATACAAAGACATGTCTGTCAGGTTTTTATGACTGGCACCATCCGGCAGCCAATTCCCCAATATTTGCACTTATTTGAAGGTGAGCTGTGGTAAAAATTGCTGTTTTGAAGAGCGCGCCGCAACGCGTAGTGTGAAGCAGTCGCCCTCCGTATCTGGCGGTGGCGCCGCTGTGACAGTCGCAGCTTTGGTGTCTCCCTCTGGTGGGAAAGGTGAAACGTTGCCTGTTCACGTGAATTTAAGGGGCGCTATGAGCTCGCCAGTCGGTCAGTTGGTCAGCCGGGTCAGTGTGGGGCAGTCAGTGTCTGTCCCTCGTCCGGTGTGTTAGGCCACCAGTCTGCTCGAGTTTGTTCAGGCAATGGTCATTGGCGCTTGGATCGATCGGTTCGTCGGTCGCGCGCTGGGACACAAGATGACTTCTCCGTCTTGAGCGTCGGCGCATGTGAGGTCGCCACGTCGGTCCAGTGGTCGCGCCATATAGGGAGGGGTGGTGGCTTCACGGCCGACACGAGAGCAACAGGAGCCAACCCACGATATCGGTCTGGCTGGTGCGAGCTGCGACGCCGTCAGACGGGAGATCGGCGCGCCTTGCTGCGTCCGTTGAAGTGGCTGGCAGCGGACGGTTCGGGAGAGCGTTTTGGGGGTGCTGCGCCAGGTCTTCGCCAGACATCGCAGTTTATTATAAGTTAAGTGATTCGTGATATGTTATTTCATTTACCTGTTAAATTCTACTTGTTTTCCTGGTCAGTCTCTCGTCCCAAGCCTGCTCGTCTGTCTCCCGTCCGCATTTGTTAGGCAGTTAGTGTCTGTCTGTCTGTCTGTCGGTCTGCCGTACGTTAATAGCTGCCTCTGTCGTGTTTGTCGGATTCGGTGTTAACGAATTTATTGTTTGAAGTGCAACGGCCGAATTCCTGAAATATGTTTTTATCTTGCCTATCATCTTCAGAGACGGTTAAGTGTAATGTAGAGTATGTTTGGCCAACCTTGAATATTTTATGTAAGACTGCATTTCATGAGTTTTTATTTAAATGGTCATTTTAGAATACAAAGTTGCCACCCATCCACCGTAAGTTTTTTTTTTTTCTTTTTAAATCAAGTTGCACCTTCGGTGCCAAGTAATCTTTTAATGTTAGTGTTTTGTACCATTTCCATCCCTCCTACGGGGTGCATAGCTTATGTGCTTGTGTGAGTTGTTAAAATTTTTAGTTTAAAGTAATCTGGTGTGTTGCAGATTTGCACCAGTGTAGTCTTTCAGAGGTTGTTGTGAGCGGTCCTGACTACGGCCTTGTCAAAAGGGAGTGGCAAGGTTCTCAGCCCGAAAGCTCATACCGTCAATAATTTGTTCTTTCTGTCTTCGAATAAATTGTAACTTGCTATTTAGAGGGTGCTTTCTGATTATAATTTTAAATCTGCTTCTAAAAAAAGGGCCTTTAAGAATAAAATTTCCAGACCCACTGGCAACTACTTCCATGCTCACATAGTGTGATTAAATGTGTTAATGTTCTTGATGAATCGCTAGTAAGTAAAGTAAATTCTTAACATAAGTTTTGAAAGTAAAATCACGGTTCAGAAAGTTATTCCAGGAAGAGGATTGGATTATGAGCTATTACAAGACAGAGGCATTCCTACGCATGTGTCTCCGTTCAGTCATCATACGAACGACGTAATGGTTAATACTGAGACATGTGGTGGCTTAGTAGTGGTAAGGCATCTGGACCAGGTAAGTTACCCGTAAGATTCTGCAGAGATTATGTGAAAGAACTTGCTTCCCTTCGAGCAGCAGCTTACCGTCCGTCGCTGGAACCTCGAGCAGTACCTTCAGATTGAAAAAGTGCAGATCATTCCCGTTCCCAAGAAGGGTCGTAGCACGCAGTGGGACCCTATACTGCCGACGTCACTCAACTGTAGAACTATTTTATGTTACGCGGTTTAAAGAGAAGGAAAGTCTCCTTTATAAAAGCCAACACGGTTTCTGCAAACACCGATCTTGTGAAACTCTGTTTCTCCATAAGATCCAAAGCTCAGATTAATGCCGAGTTACTTCGGGAGGGCATTCGACAGAGTCCCGCATTATCATCCAGTGACACAAATACGAGCTTACTAAGTATCGGATCAGATCCGAGCACGCATCACGCCCAGCCCCTATCTGATACAAACAGCATCTACCGCAGAGTATCTAGGACTAACTATCGAGAGCGATCTTAAGTGGTGTGACCGTACACTGAGGTGTCGGAAGTCATGGCATAGCGATATGCACATATGTAGATGGCAACAGTGTCACGTACACAAGGTGTAAAAAATGGTGGTGCAGCGGCGGAGCTGTTATCTGCACTCAGCTGACTGAGGTGAAAAGGTGTCCGACATGATAATGGCCACACGAAGAGAGTTAACAGACTTTGACTGTAATGATAGTTAGAGCTAGACGCATGGAGCATTCCATTTCGGAAATCGTTAGAGAATTCAGTATTCCGAGATCCACAGTGTCAACAGTGTGCCGAGAATATAAAATTTCAGGCATTACCTCTCACCACGGACAACCAAGTGGCCAACGGAATTCACTTAACGACCGAGAACAACGGCGTTTGCGTAGAGTCAGTGCAAAGAGACAAGCATCACTGTGTCAAATACCAGCACAGGTTATGGTAGCAACCGATCGAGGCGATTTCTTTTTTTTTCTAATAACACGACCTTAGAGAACTAGTCAGATGATTCCCGATTTTAGTTGGTAAGAGCTGATGATAGGGTTCAAGTATGGCGAAAAGCCCACGAAGCCACGGACCTGAGTTGTCAACAAGCGACTGTACAAGCTTGTATGAGATCCATAGTGTGCTGTGGGCTGTGTTTAGATGGAACGGCCTGGGCTTCTGGTCCAAATGACTCGATCTCTGAATGAAAATGGTTATGTTCGGCTTCTCGGACACCATTTGTAACCATTCATGAATATCATGTTTCCAAACAGAAATCAAATTTTAATGGAGGACAGTTCGCCATCTCATTGGGCGTCATTTGTTCGCAATTGCAGAAGATTATGGAGAATTCGAGTGAATGGTTTGGCCACCCAGATAGCCCAACATGAATTTCATCTAAGTTATGGGACATAATGGTGAGGTCAGATAGTGTACAAAATGCTGTTCCAGAAACATTTCCGCAATTTTGGACGGCTATAGAGGCAGAAGTACTGAATATTTCTGCAGGGGGGCTTAAAACGACTTGTAGGGTCCATGTCATGTCGAGCTGCTGCACTAAGCCGAAAATAGAAAGGTCCGACAAGATATTAGCACGTATCCCATGACATTTGGCACCTCTGTGTATAAAACAAATTTGAAAAATGTTAAGGCAATATAACTAAACCACGAAGGAAGTAGCTTGTTACCTTAGGTACTACATAAGATTGATAGATGGGTGAGAAGAAACAAACAAGTGCGATGCATTTCGTCACGGGATCTTTTGCTCGCAGCAGAGCGTTACCGAGGGCATGCATAGCATACTCCACTGGCAGACGTCACACGACAAGCGTTGTGCATTAAGGAGAGGTTTATTATCCTAATTCCGATAGAGTAATCGCCGGGAAGAGTCAGGCAACATATTTCATCTTCCCACGTCATCTCTCGAAATGAACATAATGAGAAAATTCGAGTGGTACAGGGAAAGGGCATCAGATATATCAGAGATACCCTCCGCTACACACCGTGAGTTCACTTGCAGAGATTAGAGATTATATGCACATGTAGAGTATATTACTTTCGATTTTACGTGAACATTTAGCTCTGAACAGTGACCTGTTTCTGATCGATTCCTCACACTTTGAGCTCAAAAACAGGTTAGTTGCAATTGGTGAAGGAGTAATTGCTCAATAAATGCGGCTAATGAAATGCAATATGAATTGTAACGCCATCAGTGTTTTCTGGGCTTACCGCAGCAGTAGAGCTGCGTCAGTGTAAGGCATCAGGTGCACGCAGTAACAAGGTTTTCCCACTAGGCTAAGCACCGCGAAATGGCAACAGAGCGTTAATAAGGAGCTTTTAAAGAGAACTTTCCACACCGCCAGGCCAAGGATTTGTTATTCCAAACGTGAATGGAAATAGCACTCAGCACAAGAGCGCTGAGAGCCAGTGCACACATTAACTGTAACAGTGGAATCAGCCCTACCTTCCCCTCCGATTCTGCACAGAACCTCCTTATTCCTTACCTTATCAGTTCATCTGATTTTCAACATTCGTCTGTAGCACCACATCTCAAATGCTTCGATTCTCTTCTGTTCCTGTTTTTCCGCAGTCCATCTTGAACTACCACACAATGCTGTGCCCCAAACGTACATTCTCAGAAATTTCTTCCTCAAATTCAGGCCTAGCTTTGATACTAGTAGACCTCTCGCCCAAAAGTGCGCTTTTTCCCAGTGCTCGTCTGCTTCTTGTGTTCCCCTTGCTCCGTCCATCACAGCTCATTGTGCTGCATAGGTACCGGAATTCCTTAACTTCGTCTACTTCGTCATCCCCAATTCTGATGTAAGCTTTTTCGCCGTTCTCATTTCTGCTACTTCTCATTACTTTCGTCTTTTTTCGATTTACTCTCAATCCATATTCTATACTCATTACACTGTTCATTCCATTCAGAAGATCACGTAATTGGTTCAAATGGCTCTGAGCACTATGCGACTTAACTTCTGAGGTCATCAGTCGCCTAGAACTTAGAACTAATTAAACCTAACTAACCTAAGGACATCACACACATCCATGCCCGAGGCAGGATTCGAACCTGCGACCGTAGCGGTCGCTCGGTTCCAAACTGTAGCGCTTAGAACCGCACGGCCACACCGGCCGGCCATCACGTAATTCACTTTCACTCAGGATGACAATGTCATCAGCGATTACTGGTATCCTTTCACCTTGAATTTTAATCCCACTCCTGAAGATTACTACTCATTTATTGCACACAGTCGTGCTTCCGGCTTGATAGCCGTTCTCAGATGGAAGCTGAAATGTCAGAAAATGTCCAGCCTGCCTGATGCCAGAAGCAAGCTGATTAACCTTCCCGTGCAAATAAAAAAAAAAAAAAAAAAAAAAAAAAAAAAAAAAAAAAAAAAAAAATTGAATAATTTCATTCTGACGTAAGAAAACTGATAAATCCTAACGCATGAAAAACTAATAAATTTTGACATAAGCAGAGCTACGCCAGGGCCCTGTGAAACCAATCTGAATCTGTCCTTGAGAAATAAACTGAACAATTCTTACCTCGTGATGGTGTCGCCGGAGAACGCTGTCTATACATCTGCTCATAAATGGAACAGCTTAGTGCAATGCTGGCCTATCTACTAATATTGGATAACATTTGTCTGAGATTTGAATTACGAGAAAAACTGACTTTACTCAGTGACACAGCTGCACGGCTGCTCGTCTGATTACTAAAGAGCACATGACTATGATCTGACAAAAATTCTGGAATATTTTAATTTAGATAAATGACTGGATCGGGACTGGCAATGACGTAAGGGGAAATTATACTTCTGTAGTGGACTGGTAAAAAAATTATATTCTGAAAATTTTCCACGTTATTGATAAAGATCTACAATCCATTACACGGGAAAATTGAATTGTTACTAATCTGGGTCACAAAAGAAAAGATTGAAACAAATTCATATTAACATCTCAGACAAGTGACTTAACTATGCGCACGCCAATAAAAATAATAAAATTTACCTTAAAATAGATGGTTGACATAATTACACTGTTGTTTTTCATTATATTAACAATTATTCATTTGTTCATCATCATCTCATTCCATGGTATGATTTAGTTCTGCGGCTGATCACAATTATTATTCAGTTCCATATAATAAAATTTTGCAATTTGTTCTGCACTGTGACTTTAACATCTACTAACTATGAACTGCGCTGTACCAGCGACAGACTACAGACACTGTAGCAGTGGGCGACTGCAACTACGGCAGAGACTGCTCTGACCTGCGACTCGTATGGAGCTCTCTTTTAGTAGGGTCAAATATATTTTATGTCTCAGGCAACGCCCGTGAATTGTCGTTCTAGCAAGTGAGCAATACATCGGGATTACATTTGTTCCAGCAGGGTGCTGAACCCCTTACACTGATGGAAATGGCTATAGTTATGGGATACCGCCTAGTGTCGTGTCCTGTTTCCTAGTGTGGAGTAGCGCATGACGTGGTGTGGACTCTACAAGTCGTTGGAAGTCCCCTGCACAAATATGAGCAATGCTGCCTTCATATCCGTCCATAACTGCGAAAGTGTGCAGGATGTTGTGCACGAACTGACCTCTCGATTATGCCCCCTATATATTCGTTAGAATTCATGTCGGGCAATCTGGGTGGCCAAATAATTTGCTCGGATTTCCCAGAATGATCTTCAAACCAATCGCTAACAACTGTGGCACGGTGACATGGCGCTTTGTCATCCATAAATATTAGATTGTTCTTTGGGAACATGAAGTCTATGAATGGCTGCAAATTAAGTAGCCGAACATAACCATTTGCAGTCAATGATAAGGTCAGCTGCACCAGATTTATTTATTTAGCGTATGGCTACACATGCAACATTAATACATCAAGTGTTAGACATTAAAATCTTATAACAATCATGAATATAATTTATGTTTATATTGGTCAGTTAAAAGGTTATATCGAGGTTTGAGATCCATTCTAGCGCCGATGGGGATGCCTCCAGGAAGTCGGACCAGTTCCCTGCATATGCTCGCAAGGAGCATTCACCACGGATGTGTTGGATCGTCTGTCTAGGGGCACCGCAGTCGCATTCTGGTGACATCGCTCTTCCTCATTTGTGTAGTGAATCCGCACACCTGCCATGTCCAGTACGCATTCGATTTAATGCGGACCATGTTTTCCGTGTTAGTTCCATTCCAGAGATGTTGCAGTTATAGCTCTCAAACCAGGTCTGTAGTTGGTCATTTGTCTTTTGGTTCCAATCTAGTCTCCATTGTTTCATGTGGTCATAGTTATTATTTTGAAGCTGCTCAGCTGTGCGTATGGGTGGCTTTCTTGATTTCAATCGAGTGTGTCGCAGTTGTGAGAATTCTTCTTTAATTGGTAGTTCTGGTTTTGTCTCAATCTTTCCGAATTCGTGCAGTAGGGCCGCTTTTCTACGCAGGTCCGGGGGCAGGATATTACATAGCACCGGTAACCAGTACGTGGGCGTTGATTTAACAGTTCCAGAAATCAACCTCATTGTGTTATTTAATTGCCTGTCAATAAGTTTGGTGTGACAGCTATTAATCCAGACTGGAGCGCAGTACTTAGCCACAGAGAACACTAAGGCGATTGATGAGGTGCGTAATGTTTTTGCGTTAGCTCCCCAAGTAGTACAGCTAAGTTTTTGAATGATGTTATTCCGTGTTCCAATTTTTGCAGTGGTGTTCTCCAGATGTTTTCGGTAATAAAGAGTGCGATCCAATGTCATACCTAAGTACTTTGGAAACTTATTATGTTTGATGTAGGTGTTTCCGAGTTTTATGTTAATAATTTCATTTGCCATTTTGTTATTAAGATGGAATGTAGATACTTCAGTTTTGTTAGGGTTTGGCTTGAGTCTCCATTTCTTGAAATAATTGTATAGTATTTCAACGTCATTATTAAGGACTTCCTCTGTATTGAAGAGATACTTGTCTCTGGTAGCCAGTGCTATGTCATCCACATAGCAAAATTTTCTTGACTTTGTGTTTGGGAGATCTGCTATATAGAGGTTAAACAGAAGAGGGGCCAATACGCAGCGTTGCGGAAGCCCGTTGTTAATAAGTTTTGTTTTGCTTGTCTTTCCGTTTAGGGTGACCTGGAAGGTTCTGTTACTCAGCATATTATGTATTAAGGACGTTAAAATCTGGCAAGGAATCACTCTTAAGAGTTTGTAAATTATTCCATCTCTCCAAACAGTATCATATGCAGATGTTAAGTCTAGAAATACAGCACTTGTTTTCAATTTCTGTTGAAAGCCAGCCTCTATGTAGCATGTTAATGCCAGAACTTGGTCACAGCAACTACGGCCAGGTCTGAAGCCTGCCTGTTCTATAGGTAAGTTCTCCATAATAATGCCGCTAATTCGATTATGGACAAGTCGTTCGAGAAGTTTGTATGTACAGCTAAGAAGTGCTATTGGTCTGTAGCTTAGCGGTTGGTCTGCTGGTTTCCCTGGTTTCAGCAAAGCTATTATTCTTGCCTTTTTGAATTCTCTAGGGAGCTGCACCAGAAGATACACTCCACTGCGTGTAAACACAGCACACACGGTTGTGGAACCACCACCAGCTTCCGCAGTTCCTTGTTGACATCTTGTGTCCCTGGCTTTGCCACACTACCATCAGCTCTTAGCAACTGAAATCGGGGTTCAGCTGGCCAGGCCAAGGTTTTCGAGCCGTCTAGGGTCCAACCGATATGGTCACGACCACGGTAGAGGCGCTGCGGGCGACGTCGTGCTCTTAGCAATGATAGTCGCATCAATCATCTGCTATCATAGCCCATTAACGCCAAATTTCGCGACACGTTCGTCGTACGTTCCACGTTGATTTCTGCGGTTATTTCACGACAGTGCCGCTTGTATTTTACCAATAGCAATTCTAGGCAAACGCCACTGTTTCCGGTCGTTAAGTGAAGGCCGTGGATCACTTCGTTGTTCGTGGTGAGAGGTAATGCTTGAAATGTGGTATTCTTGACACTCTCTTGACACTGTGGAATCTCGGAATACTGAATTCTCTAATGCTTTATGAAGTGGTATGTCCTTTGCGTCTGGCTCCAGCTACCATTCCGCCTTCAAAGTCTGTTAATTTCCGTCGTGGGGCCATAATCACGCCCGAAACCTTTCGACAAGCGTTACCCGAGTGCAAATGACAGCTCCATCAGTGCACTGCCCTTTGGTACCTTGTATACACGATACTACCACCATTTGTATATGTGCACAACGCTGTCCCATGACTTTTTGTCACCTAAATGTATACCAATATAATGACTGATCGGTTGCAGTGAACATTGCTCTGTTTGTACATACATTTATACAGAGAAAGCTTTTTCAAAGGCTGCTGTAAATTTACGTTAATATTTAATACCTATTCAGAGAATTTCTAGAAATTAGGTTGATATAAAACACACAGATTCGAGGCCTGACCAGGTCTGTAACCAGAGAACTGATATGAACTGCTGTCTCTCAATGGTGATTCGTTATTAAAATAAATTTCATAAATGAATGATAATTGTACGACTCGCTGTTATTCCATAAACGCAATTCCCATGGTCAACTAATTATAGAAATAGCGTGGTTTCTTGTAGCAGTGATACAACAGTGATATTGCTGTGGGCCCAGTTTTCGTTTGACGCAGAACATGTTATCTCATAGAGGAGGTTGAATAAACAAGAATACAACTATTTTGTTCGCATTGGATTTTAGTCTAAAGCTTGCACTATTTCTTGGAAATTTTGCAGATATCACTTTTCCTCTAACGAAACGCATTTGTAATTTTGTACTTTCCATCAGTTAGTTTTCGTCTCTTATCCTCTAGAATCTCACAAAAAACAGCTTCCTTAAAGGCCGTCTTATCCCGACCACCGATCATATCGCCTTGTCAGTGCTACTTTACAGCGGCAAGATGTGTGCTAATCTTCCATAGTACTAATAAGTTACCACTAGCCTTACACCTGAACTTCTGTAAGCATCAGTAAGAGAGCGCCACAGTTCTCACAAGGGAACCTCCCCATCGCACCCCTCTCAGATTTAGTTATAAGTTGCCACAGTGGATAGGCCTTGAAAAACTGAACACCGATCAATCGAGAAAACAGGAAGAAGTTGTGTGAAACTATGAAAAAAATAAGCAAAATATACAAACTGAGTAGCCCATGCGGAAGATATGTAACATCAAAGAGCGCAGGAGCGCCGTGGTCCCGTGGTTAGCGTGAGCAGCTGCGGAACGAGAGGTCCTTGGTTGAAGTCTTCCCTCGAGTGAAAAGTTTAATTTTCAGTTTATGTGACAAACTTATGTTTTCAGCACTTTTTTGGGAGTGATTACCACATCCACAAGAAAACCTAAATCGGGCTAGGTAGGAGAATCTTTTTAACCATTCGCCAAGTGTACAAGTTAGGTGGGTCGACAACATATTCCTGTCATGTGACGCACATGCCGTCACCAGTGTCGTATAGAATATATCAGACGTGTTTTCCTGTGGAGGAATCGGTTGGCCTATGACCTTGCGATCAAATGTTTTCGGTTTCCATTGGAGAGGCACATCGTTTCGCCTACTAAACGCACGGTTTTGCGGTGCGGTCGCAAAACACAGACACTAAGCTTATTACAGTGAACGGAGACGTCAATGAACGAACGGACAGATCATGACTTTGCGAAAACGAAGAAAGTAAACTTCTCACTCGATGGAAGATTTCAACCAACGACCTCTCGTTCCGCAGCTGCTCACGCTAACCACGGGACCACGGCGCTCCTGCGCTCTTTGATGTTACATATCTTCCGCATGGACAACTCAGTTTGTATATTTTGCCTATTTTTTTCATAGTTCCACACAACTTCTTCCTGTTTTCTTGATTGATCTGTGTTCAGTTTTTCAAGGCCTATCCACTGTGCCAACTTATAACTAAATCTGAGGGGGGTGCGATGGGGAGGTTCCCGTGTCAGATTCGTCATACTCGTGTCAGATTCGTCATACTACATCAGGAACGATGGAAGCCCGTTGAGATCCATGTAACAGTGACGTCTTGAATTGAAAGTATGCACCCGAACATTAGGCTCTTAGTAGCTCCGTTTCTGATGTGTAGCTCCTAGACTGCGAGGCCGCTGCCTGCGCCAAAAATCTACGGGTCTACTCGCATGAGTGTTCATAAAACTTTTTCGCTTTAGTTGCTGTTTGTCAGAGCTGCCAGCTCGCTCACTACAACCTCCCGTCACGACCCAGCCCCGCACAGAAGTGGCTCTGCTTCACAGTGAACGACGACATAACAAGAGATGAAACTCTTATATATGCGCAAGAGCTGGAAACTATGCAAGATCAACAGTTTGAGTCTTGCACGATTAACTGTGACGTACAAAAGTAGGTCGCTTGCAAAGGACTTAGAAGATAAAGACCGCTTGTTTCTTTGGTTTCCATTGACATGTTGCGATCATTGCTTTAGAAAACCGTAGGAGAGCCAATGCTGAAAAATGTGCATACAAAACCCTAAGCGGTGCACATGAATTTTTGAGAATAAGTTGCAGATATTGAAGGGACAGAAGATCCCATGTAAGTCAGGAGAAAAAGAACAAAAACAAACACCGTCCGAACAGGCTTTGAAGACCAAAGGGTACCGACCGGCTGCCGTGTCATCCTCAGACCTCAGGCGTCACAGGATGTGGAGGTCAGTACACTGCTTTCTCGGCCGTTGTCTGTTTTTGTTACCGGCGCCACTACTCCTCAGGCAGGTTTCTATTCAATTGGCCTCACAAGAGCAGAGTGCGCCCTACTTGCTAACAGCAGTCAGCAGATCCGGACGGTCACCCATCCAAGAGCTAGCTAAGCCAGACAGCGCTTAACTTCGGTGATCTGCTGGTAACCGGTGTTACAATTGCGGCGAAGCCGTTTGCTATATAAGCCAGGAAACGGACGAAAATTCCCATTAGGCCTCCGAAGAGGCGGAAAAACGGAGTTTATAATGGTGTTGGTATGTGATGAATTTACTGGTTGGACGATGGTAGAAAAATGTTCTATGTTGGCACCCTCCACACAAGAGAAATAGAGGAAGACTGCGTGCAGAGTGGAAGAAATATGTGGAGGAAGTTATGCAACGAAGAAGCTTGAAACAAGATGTATATGAACATCGAAATGGTTGGGTACGTGTTTCCGAGAAACGGCTTCAACAACTGTAAACAACAAGCAAAATAAATGAAAAAGTGTGGAACTACTTGATGTCACAGTTCATCTGAGAAATCGGCAAGAAGTATATAAACCGCATAATTATTCTTCTTCATGGCAATACCTGTCGTCCCAAGCATGTGAAACAACTGACTACCTGACTGATAGAAACAATGAGTTAAAATCTCGTTGTCTGTTTTCTTACGTTTTATCGTCGAACAAGTTCGTTTTGTTCCTTATACGTCAAACAAAAAATGCATAGACATCACCTCAAGACTTAAAAGCTGGAAACTGTGCAAGATCAGCAGTTTGAGTCTTCCACGATTAACTGTGACGTACAAAAGTAGGTCGCTTGTAAAGCACTTCGAAGATAAAGACCGCTTGTTTCCTTGGTTTTTCAGGTACGGTTATCAGAGTGGAAAAGACACTGTCTGACAAAAAAAAAGATAATCACTCTGCAGTTTTCTGTGACAGGTACGAAGACCATGAGACGACATTAGTTACTGTCGTTACCAGGTGTATAAAGGCCGTGAACAGTCTCAGATCTTGAGTGATGATGTGAAGAACACGTTGACGCCGTATACCCTTGTGAGTCGCCGTTATCGACATTTGACGGACTGGTCTAATCGTCAAATATCCACATCTGTGAAGTTGCCAGAGTGATGGTGGCCCTGTACTGAACTGCGTGTGTGAGAGAGGGCGTGCATACTCGTCAAATTATGCGGTCAGTAACGTCTGACTTCCACTTATTGTGCATCAAGCATATCGTAACGCCGTTTTCATCTCCATCTGCCATATGAGTGCGCAATTGCGCCATATATTACTTCGTTTGGGTCTTGTCTGGCACCACTGGCTCGAGTTTGCTATCGATTTACTCTTTGTTCAGTAAGAATCTTTGGTCGAAGTCGACCTAGGAGGAATGCTGGCTGAGCGGTGTGTCGCTGGGTGTAATGACAGTTGCTCTGAGACAGCGGAGTTGCAAGGTTAGAACGGAGTTGTTTTTGACATTGGGTTCCTATGTGAGAGTTGAGTCGGGCTGTTTTGATTCAAGTTGGTCTGCGAAAGCCGCATCCGTCCAATACAGGCAACTAACTGGCTGTTGGACGCGTGGTGTGTGGAGTGTGTCGGTCGGTTGGCGGTCCGTCGCGTCCGCCAGCTAGTGCGGGCCTCCGGCTGTGGAAAAGGACAACTGTGCGGCCGTCCGATCGTCTATTAGTGACACCGCAATTCATCGGGTTGTATGGACTGCCGCTTCACGTTGCTCGCAGCCTTTCTCATCTGCTTCACACTGGACCGATCTGCCGGATGCACGATCCGACTGTTTGTTTCAAAATTACCATCTCAAGGCACCTCTTGGTTCCATGCAGCGCCGACACCTCACTCAAGATGAGTATTAAGTGTGACTTCGTTTGGCTACAGTAGCCTGTAAACAGTAACCTTTTAGTCATATTCCTTAAAACTGTGGCCTGAAGATTTAAACTGCAAATTTCACCTGAACTTTTACGTAACTGACCCCTTTTGTTATTATTATAGATGCATGTTATATTACTTCAAACTGTGGCCTTAAGATTTAAATTGCAAATTTCACCTAAACTCTTGCGTAGCTAGCCTTTTTTTATATTATTAAAAACATGTTATATTTCTTTTCAAACGTAGCCTTAAGATTTAAAGTGCAGTATTTATGTCTTTGATTTTAAGTTAAATTTTTACCTATCAATAAATTGTTATTTGCATGAAATAATAACCATTTGATTTGTGGGCCCTGTCCTTAGCGTTTTCCTTAACTCCCGACTGTTAACGAGGACAAGTAAAGAAAAATGGAAATGCCTTGTGGCTAGGGCCTCCCGTCGGGTAGACCGTTCACCTGGTGCAAGTCTTTCGAGTTGACGCCACTTCGGCGACTTGCGTGTCGATGGGAATGAAATGATGATGATAAGGACAACATAACACCCAGTCTCTGAGCGGAGAAAATTTCCGATCCAGCCGGGAATCGAACCCAGGCCGTTAGGCATGACATTTCGTTATGCTGACCACTCAGCTACCAGGGGTGGACCGAGAGCAAGTAGAGACACCCTTAAGCATTGTGTGTCGCTGGAAACTGTAGCTGCCAGACTAGGAAATGCCGTCTTGGCGCGTGGACTGCCGTTAACAGTGCCGTAACGAGCAAGCGTGGACAACTGATGAATGGCCGTTGCATTGTGTTCAGAGATGAATCGCGGTTCTGCATTACCAAAATAACTACTTTTCGCAACTATGGCGGCGATCTTGGGAGAGGCCACATTCTTCCCATCTTTCGAGATTCATAACGCTGTTACTACTGGTTTCATGGTGTCGGCAGCTTTCGGGTATGACTTTGGGTCACACCTAGGGATGGACCTCTGGCGGCGGAACAGTACGTCACGGACATCCTGCGTCCATCTGCGTTGCCACTCACGCTGCTGTAAATTGATGTCATGTTTCAACAAGACTTTGGTCGTCTACACATTGCACGAGTCTCTATGAGCTGGCTGTGTGATATCGAGGTACTCTCGTGGTCGGAGCCTACCCAGGTTTGTACCCCGAGACAACACGATTGGAAGCAGTTGGAGCAGCTCGTACGTCAACTCTGTCGCAGTGCCAATATCCAGGATTTCAAGGACCGCTAACATCGTCTGTGTGTCAGCTTTTCTCGTGAGAGGATACAATGCCTTTGTGACCTCTCCCATTAGATTGAGTGTATGCTCCCAGGCCAGAGGGGAAGCAACAAAGTACCGGTAACTATCCTGGTGATTTATAAATTTTACTCGGTTTCGTACTCACTGGAATAACATCATATAACCTCTCCACCCTTGAAGTCCCTTTCGAGTCTATCTTCTCTTCCGCGTGCTTCACTTCTGTTTGTCAGGCAGCGTATGATTCCCGAACTGGTTAGAAGGCATGTAAAAGTGAGCGAATATTTTCAACTAACTTGAAAAGTCAAGCAATCGTCAATTCCTGAGTAATCCCAAATTACATTTGACATTAATTTACAATGTTGACGGTGCGTTAAACCATCTGCAAACGTCCTGTTCTTACTTCCAATGTCCGATCGTTAAAATTTTCATTGTTTCAGTTATGTATTACAAGTGTATACGAGGTGCTGCTAGAAAAAAACCGGACTGATGCTGGAAAAAACATTTATTTACAATTATTTACAATTTCATGTTATCTCCTTCAATGTACTCTCCTCCTCGGTCTCTACACCGCTCCATACGAATTTTACACTGTTCATAGCAATGCTGCAGATCATTTTCGGTAAGTCCATACATTACTTCCGTCGCTTTTTCTTTTACTGCTTCAACAGTCTCAAATCTAGTTCCTTTCAAAGCTGACTTGACTTTAGGGAAAAGAAAAATGTCACAGGGGGCCAAATCAGGTGAGTAGGGTGGATGATCTAAGATGGGAATGTTGTGTTTTGCCAAAAACGTCTTCACTGACAACGCACTGTGAGCTGGGGCATTGTCTTGGTGAAGGATCCATGACTTTTTTCTCCACAAATCGTTCCGTTTTCTCCGTACTCGGTCACGTAGGGTAGCCAGGACGCTAATGTAGTAATGGTGATTCACTGTTTGTCCCTTTGGTACCCAGTCAATGTGCACAATCCCTTTGATGTCAAAAAAAAACAATCATCATTGCCTTGAATTTCGTTTTTGACATTCGTGCTTTTTTTTGTCGTGGAGAACCAGGAGTTTTCCAATGCATCGATTGGCGTTTAGTTTCGGGATCGTAAGTAAAAAACCACGATTCATCGCAAGTAATAACATTTTGTAAGAAGGTGGGATCACTTTCAATGTTTTCCAGGATGTCAGAACAAATCATTCTTCGGCGTTCCTTCTGTTCAATTGTGAGACACTTTGGAACCATTTTTGAACACACTTTGTTCATGTTGAAACTTTCATGAAGAATCTGCCTAACACTTTCCTTGTCAACTCCTGTTAACTCAGACACTGCTCTGATTGTTAAACGGCGATCTTGTCGAACAAGTTTACCGATTTTTTCAATGTTTCCATCAGTTTTTGCTGACAATGGTCTGCCAGTGCGAGTGTCATCACTGGTGTCTTCGCGGCCATCTTTACATCGTTTAAACCACTCAAACACTTGTGTTCGCGATAAACAATCATCGCCGTACACTTGTTGTAACATTACAAACGTTTCACTTGCAGATTTTCCTAGTTTGAAACAAAATTTGATGTTAACACGCTGTTCTTTCTGTACACTCAACATTTTCCGACGCACAGACAAAACGTTAACTACTTAAAACAGACGCCACGGGCAGACTGAGTGCAGGAGGCAGATGAAACTCGAGCAGTAGGCGGAGCGAGAGTCACGTGACAGGCCACGTGACTTTCAGCCTTATTGCATTCGTTTTATTGTTTCACCAGTACTAGTCCGGTTTTTTTCTAGCCACACCTCGTATCATCAGGAGTAATGCGGACAGGAAAATCCACTAACGTTCCGGAGATGGCGTGGTGCTTACACTGACAGGATGTCCTGACTTAAGCATTTGCGTGATTGCAATCTGTGTTTGCAAGATGGTGTGCACAGATGAATAACCATAGTGAAATGGTATTGTAGATTAAGAATGGTATTGTAGATTAAGAAAACTGCATGAATGATTTTTTTTTTTTTTTTTTGGACAAAGAAATGGAAACTGTGGAACATATAAGAGCTAGCAAGGACCAAGTACCCACGCAACAGACATCCGATGCATACAGTGGGTGGTAAATAGTCCCGCAGCAAGAGTTATCACAATAAAAATAGACGGAAAGGGCAGTGCTTTCTCGAGTAGATGAGAGACTTCCATTAAAACTCGATAACGTGCACGTGAAAGAGGTCATTGCCACCAGCACTGTACAAAAACTGATATGTGAAGAGCTATTACACCAGTACCATTCGCACTTGCAAACATTAGTATTAATACTACAATGTTTATCTTCTGTTGACATTGGACCTCCCGTAGTTTTAAGACAATAAGTATACAGCGCTGCATGATGGGTGCTTATTTTACCACTATATACTGTACACCTCTCGACTTTTTTTTCCTTTTTTTCTTTTCTTTATGACTGATTTGATGCGACCCGCTACGAATTTCTCTCCCGTGCCAAGCTCTTCATCTCACAGTAGCACTTGCAACCTACATCCTCAATTATCTGCTGCATGTATTCCAATCTCTGTCTTCTGCATGGGGGCTTAATTAAATTTTATTATGCAAATAATTTTAATTTTCAGTCGCTGTCTGTCCGGTTACGCAGTCTCGTAACCAGTTGGCCCTGACCAGTATTAGTACGCAATCTGACTGCATAGAATAACAACAAAGAACGAAACAAAACTTTCGTTAACACAATTAATTAATTAAGTCCCCAGCAACTATAAAAGCTACGAAACAACAAAGCACAAATGTAACTGTTCTGTGTGTGGAAGTGTGATTCAACGTACACATCTGGCACGGTTCTTCCTCAATACGACAAGATGCTTTAAAGCACCATTTACACTGAAGTAATTTAAAAAAAACGGTAATACTATAATTGCACATACAAACCAGAATTACACTCTAATACATGAACACAAGCCAGATGCTTTGTTGACTGAACCTCTGACAAGAGACATTGTTAGTTAGGACATTTGAAATGAAAAAATAAAAAAAAATTTCTTTACCTTCATATATATTGACGAAACATACACTCTTATCATTACAACATCCGCAATCGAACAGCAACAGCTGTCTAGCCCATCAGAACAACTACATACAACATGCTCACAACCAGTCACGGCTACATCAGAACTCCTAGTGCCCACTTCTCAATAAGCACTCTCCACGACAACTTCTCGACAAGCACTCTCCACTACCACATCTCAACAAGCACTAACTACGGGAACTTCTGAACAAGCACTGCCAGTGGAGGCGGCTGAATAATACTCTTTGGCGCAATCTCTGGGGCTGTGACTCAGTGTAGCCACCTTTCATATGCCCCTCCTCCACGGGCTAGAATTTGATGGTATTTTTGCCGGCATTGGTGGTGAAAATACCACCAAATTCGTCCAAAAAATACAGGCAAAAATTAAAAAGTAATATTAATAAGTAAATATCACCTAACTAAATAAATTTTGGCTTTGCACTGTCCCTTCAATAACCTAATACATAAAATACAGTAAGGAATACAAATGCTTTCATACATATGATTTTACGTAATAGTTTACACAAGTATCATGTGGTTAAACAATTCAGTCAATAGCGTCAGCCATGACGAATAGGTGCAGGTAAGAGTCTCATAACATCTCATAAACAGTAAACATACAAAAAATCAGTTCATACAAATATTCACATAAAATCCTTTCAATAGTTCAATAAACAAGTAGAACTCCTCAGAGTAGTTGACAGTTCCAACAGTAGCACCCAGCAATGATCAACAGGTGCAAATAGCAGTCTCATAACATTTCATCAGCAGTATTTAAACAGCTTCAACAGTGGCACCCAAAAATGGCGAGCAGGCGCAGACACCAACAAGTGACATTATCTCAATAGAAGCAGTCCATTAGTGGCACCCAGTAATGTTGAACAGGTGCAGACACCAACAAGTGACATCATTTCAGCAGAAGCAGTCCATCAGTGGCACCCAGTAATGTTGAACAGGTGCAGACACCAACAAGTGACATTATCTCAGTAGAAGCAGTCCATCAGTGGCACCCAGCAATGTTGAACAGGTGCAGACAGCAACAAGTGATATCATCTCAGTAGAAGCAGTTCCAATAGTAGCACCCAGCAATGATGAGCAGGTGCAGACAGCAACAAGTCACATTATCAGTAGTAGCAGTTCCATCGGTGGCACCCAGTAATGTTAACAGGTACGGACACCAACAAGTGACATCATTTCAGTAGAAGCAGTTCCATCAGTGGCACCCAACAATGTTGAACAGGTGCAGACAGCAACAAGTGACATCACCTCAGTAGAAGCAGTTCCATCAGCGGCACCCAGCAATGTTAAACAGGTGCAGACAGCAACAAGTCACATTATTTCAGAAGAAGCAGTTCCATCAGTGGCACCCAGTAATGTTGAACAGGTGCAGACGCCAACAAGTGACATTGTTTCAGTAGAAGCAGTTCCATCAGTGGCACCCAGTAGTGTTGACAGGTGCAGGTAACAGCCCATAATATTCACTATCACTAATTAGACAGTTCATCAGCAGAAATTAAACATTTCCAAGTGGCACCCATTATGCTGAACAAGTGCAGGTAACAGTCCGTAATATTCACTATCACTAATTAGACAGTTCATCAGCAGAAATTAAACATTTCCAAGTGGCACCCATTATGTTGAACAAGTGCAGGTAACAGTCCATAATATTCACTATCACTAATCAGACAGTTCATTAGAGTTTCTCAGCAGAAATTAAACATTTCCAAGTGGCACCCATCAATGTTGAACAGGTGCAAGCACGTACAACAGTTTGAAGGCACACACAATTGCTTTTATAAAATTATCATCAATGCTCTTACACTAAACATAAAAATAATGATAAACACACAAATGATATCAGATAATTGTCATATTAAATATTACAAATACACAAATATCAGTAAACCTATAATATTTATGGGTGTCAGTGCAAGCCACAACAAACAAGTAAAATAATATTTAGGAGATAGTTCGGTACCAATTATTTGGGATTAGGAAATGAAAACACACAAAACACACTCACTCATCTTTCATCCACATTAAGTACTACTGTGTAATTGAATAGTGTTAACTGTGTAAATGCAATTCTGTCCAAAATTTTATGTTCAACTGGTGTATCAAGTAGTAGTGGCAGCAATGTATAACAGTCAATAATAGTTTGTCAACGTCGTAGTCATCATGTCAAGACCAATGTTTGCCAAGCCAAATAAAAACGTACGGTTGCTGAACAACTGTCAGTGTGCCAAGATATGCAAATACTTCCTCTATCCAAAAAAAGTATGTACTGCTTATTGATTTAACAAAGTGTGTGCGTAGACAGTGTTCTAATCTGCCATCTTCATCCTCCTTGTTCCATATAAACCAACAAAAAAAACTATGCTCCTCACTTACTTTACCTCTTATCCACCAAAACTCCAATAATCATCAACTTCACACAATCTCAATACCTTAATAATACCTCTTCAATACGTCGATACATATAAACCTTATCACCAATATAATTTCACTTCCATAACAACTCTTTCCTCTAGTCAGTCTCCTCGAACAAGTACAGGTAAAATCCTAGTGCAAACTTCAATTCATCATCCCATACAATCCGAAGACAATGTCCACACACAACCTCTGTGTAGTCCACCTGAGCCAAATCTTCTACTCATTATGAATTATAAAATACATTTTGGTTACCTTGCCCATCATTAAATAAAAGAAATGCATACATGACCTCTAACAGCCTTTAGTTCGAATAACTTTCAGTAAGTAAGTATGAGTACGGAGTTTTAATGATCGTAATATTTCACAATATGTACACCACTTCAAGAATCATGGCAAAACAGAAGCAAACATGTGGAGTATTTCTTGTGTCAAGTGTCACTTGCTATTTCAATTGCTCACGAAGAATGTAGTGTAACAACTGTCAATGGTCTAAACCTAGTGTTGGTATGTCATATCGTTAGCTTCCTTCCTAGTAACATAAATTTATACAGCTTCCATAAAACCTCCAGCTCATGTGACTTCAATGAAGTTTCTTGTACTAATGTCGTTCGTAGAATTATAGCAGTTCATTTTCTTATCTTAAAAATATAAGGCACTGAGCGTGAGCAAAACATGCAATAGCGAGTAAATATACCAGTAGAGAACAGAATGTCAAGCACAATCCCTACAACGAGGCTCTGCCAAGCGAACAATCTATAATTAATACCATAGTGTGACCTAAACTCCATGTTCGTACACCGCTTATCAGCATTTCTATATACTAAATTAAAGAGTAGTTATAACAACAAACAGAAATGTATAAATATGCAATCCATACGCAAAGCAGCAAATATGTATCTTACATAATAAACAGGCCATTAGCATCATATCAGCATAAACAAATAAATGTTCAAATGTCATCTTAATAAGTAAACATGAAGGCACAAGCAGATACATCACAAAGTATAACCTACATACATAACCATATCAGCACAATTAATCAGGTGACAATTATAATTTAAATAAATAAGCACAGCAGGCACATAATAAAAAAAAAGAAAATGTGACATCAGTGAAAATGCATAGCAGCCAAGCGATGAATAATATACACAAGTAACAACCCTGTTCATTAATAAAACATTGTCAAAATCAGCAAATGTACGCAAGCACGTCGCTTCACAAGTAAATGAAATTTAGCACAAAGTATAAATCACGTAATTGCGAGCAGAAAATTACGTCTAAAGTACGTACCTAAGCGGAAATATGTTTCCTGAAAAATAAACTCAATTAATAGTTACCTTTTTAGTCTATTACTTTCTTCTTCGAAACTACATTCTTCCTGAAATTTTCTCGATAGCAAGTCCTCTTAACGTCGGACACACACAGAATTTACCTGAAGGTTTTAAATATATCATACAACCGTATCCTGAAAAATACTGAACGTTAATAACATAATTTATCAAGTCACTATAGCTTTATACTGATTTTATTCGGAGAAATTAGACTGTGTATTTGTTTACGGCTGTCAGTGCATTCGCACTGAGCGCTCGATCTGCTGTAGGTACGCGTGACGTAGGAAGTAATTGTTTACGGTCAACGACTGCCTTGTGCGGCGCGCATACTTGACTGTTGCTTTGAGTATGTGCCGCCGCCGGAACACGGCGCGGTATCCCTGTACTCTCCGTGTTTACATGTAACTGTTAGTCTCTCAAAAGTATGTCATTCCACAAAAATTTTAACGTTCGATATGTGATGTATTCCCTTAGAGCGTCGAGATTTAAGAGTTTCTACTTCAACAATGTTATCATGAATAATTTTGCGAACTCTATATGGACCGTTATAAAGCAGAAAAAATTTGCGACACAAGCCTTTTCCTTTGTGAGACAAACGATGAGACTTAATTAACACCTTTTGACCAACTGACAAAGTTTTTAAACGACCAGGACGTTTAGCTGATTTCTCTCTTCTAGCAGCCGCAGATGCAATATTTTGCAGAGCCAGGTTCACAACTTCAGAATGCCGCAGTTTCCGTGTAGGTGGAAAAGGAACGATTTCAGAACTGCGATTTGTTGGTGCTTTATTTTTTAATATCAATATAGGCGGTAAAGAAGTTAGGGAGTTCATTCAGAATGTTTTGAAGAATATGAAGATACTGATCCCAAGTTCTGTGATTTTGATGACAATAAAGTCGACACAATTTATTGATTTCCTTCATCCATCTCTCTGAAGCGTTAGATTGAGGGTGAAAAAGTGAAATGAAAATTGGTATAATCTTACGACGCCGTAGAGTACGAAGCCAAATTGTAGAGCGAAACTGTGATCCATTGTCTGATATAACCTTATCAACATGACCCACTTCTTTAAGAAAATGTTTGATGAAAGCGTTAGATACTGTACGAGCTGTTGCTTTGCGTAAAGGTGTAAAACACACATATTTTGATGTCAATTCCACTGCTACCAAAATGTACGCAAAACCATTAGTAGAACGAACCACTGGACCGAACAAATCGACTGCAGCCATCTCCTTTAATTTCGCTGGAATGACAGGAAACAACGGTGCTCTGTGAAAAATAGTTGGCGGCTTAGCCTTTTGACATAATTTGCATTTGGCAAGAACAGATCGGCAATAGTTTTCTGCACTACAACGCCGTCTTCTTCTATCTCTTGAAATAAATGTGCACCTAATCCTTTGTATGATGAGTTCATCGCCAAACAAAAATCTTTAGATAAATCCGGATGTGAAAGAAGTGGAGCAGCAACTAAAGCATCACGAAGTTGTTCAAATTCTGATTGAGCTTCCTCATCCCAACACCAATTAGAATTCTTTCCAGATAGTTCACATAAACGAGGTGTGGCCACATTTTCCAATCTAACAAAGCGTCTAAGAAAATTACAGACACCAAGGAAACTACGAACATCACGTTTTGTAGTAGGAACAGCATAATTACGAATAGCGTCTAGTTTTTCTGGATCAGGAAGAATACCTTCTGTAGAAATAATGTGACCAAGAAATTTCACCTGAGAACGACCAAATTCAGATTTTTCCAAGTTCACTGTAATGCCAACTCTTGCAAAAATATGTAACAATGAATCCAAAATTTTGTTATGCTCACTCCTAGAACGTTTAGCAATAAGAATATCGTCAACATATGAAGTAATATTGTCACGAAGATAAACAGATAAAATTTCGTTTAAATTACGAATGAATGCTGCTGAAGATACAGTAAGTCCAAATGGTAATTTCCAAAATTGCTTTTGAGTAAAATAGCCATATCCGGTTACTCTTTACCGACTGTCTAGATAGATTGATAGTTGAAGAGTTGCTTTGATGGATACAAAGAATAGTAAAAGAGTTGGCAGCAGTGCAGAAAACTAAAAGGGAAATAGCACTACTACAGCTCGGGGCCCTGTGCACGCTACGGCACATATTCACTTAGTGTAGTGAATCCCCCGAGGACTTAAATAGCCACACATAAATTCCAGTTTGTGACTTAGTGGCCAATTTGGTGGAAGTGCGTACATAAATTGATCTAACCATGAACATGGATGTATGTCATTCTTAGAATTGCGAAAGATCTTAAATTTCCGAACAGTTAAGAAGTGTTTATAGTCACAGTTTTCTCCTCATGGCGACAAAGACCTACCGCGTCTGTCCCAGTCCGAATGTCGATTATTGTCAAGTTCGCGCGCCTGGCGCTCTCTTGTTGCATCCCGTAAATGAAACAAATTATTTTCTTCAAACCCCTCTGCTATCTGTGATTCTAAATTTCTTCTGCTGTCTTTTCCTACGATTTCGCCTTCAATTTGTTTGACTTGCTTTTGTAATGCCTCAAATTCCCTTTTAACACATTCATTAAATTTTCCCTGATTTTCAGCATGCTTATTTATGTTCTTGTACTCTTCGGTTTCTGCAAAGGGCAATGGAGCTGTATCATCTGAATCTCTGTCCCCATTTAAACTAAGAATTGTAAAATTATCTGAAATCTCTTCAACTTTTTCCGATAAGTAACCTATTTGTTCTTTCTGTTTATTTACGTCTTCCGTAAGTGCTCCGACTCGGGTTTCAGTATTGACACATTTAGTAGTTAACTGTTCATACTGTTGTGTTAGATTATTTATTCTGTCATTTGGTACGGATTCCTCGATTCTTTCAAATATTTGTTCCTTATCGTGTGCACGTTGTAACTTCAACTCTGAAAATTTTTGTGCTATCATGTGATCTCTTTCTTCTTGTTCTCTATCCTGTTCTTTTTGTCTTATTTCAATTGAAATTAATCTGTTATTGTGAGCATTCAAAATTGGTTGTACTTCTTCTCTAATTTCTTTCTTTAATTCATCATTCATGTTTTTAAAACATGTCCCTATTCGTGAGTCTAACCATGTTTCCATTGTTCCCATATCAGTTTCTAACTGTGTTGCCACTGTTTTTAATTCAGATCCTGACCGTGTTTCCATTGTTCCCATGTCAATTTCTAACCGTGTTGCCACTGTTTTTAATTCAGATCCTAACTACGATCCCAGTGAGTCTAACCATGTTTCCATTGTTTCCATTTCCATTTTAATTGTTCCTATTTGTGAGTCTAACCGTGTTGCCAAAGTTCCCATATCAGTTTCTAGCCGTGATCCCAAATTTAATATTGCACTCATCAACTGCTCCATGTTAACTTGTTCGAAATTCATTTCGCCCCTAACATTTCCCGTAAAACTAACTTCTTTCGACATAGCCGTAAAGCTATCTGTGTTCGATACTATTCCAGAATCTTCTGTCGTTAATCTCGAATTCTGAAAATTTTTTGATTGTTAAAAATTTTGAACTGGTTCCGGACTATTTTTCCGACTTATGAAATTGTTTTCTACTTCATTATTCATCATACTATTCTCATGTGTTGGCGAGTTCGCCAAGTTAACAATTTCGTCATTCTCACTATTCATCATTTTTGCCTTTTTCATCGACCGCGTAACCATTTGCAAAACATACAAAACTCGTCACTATACGAAAATTACACACAATTTAACACCAACAATACCATTCACACGAAATGCTTCCCGACAAACACGCCTAACGAACAATTAAAACCTTCACATTTACACAAAATTGTCAGACCTGTATACAAGACATCAAAATTTAAATTCTGCCAATATACCATTAAAAGAATGACACGACAACTACAAATGTTCAGTTGCTAAATCTACACATGCAATATAGACTATAATTACTAAACTAAAAATTACTTCAACAATACTAATGTCTGCTATTTTTACTATCAGACGAATTCCAAGGGCCGATCCGAAGCAGCGGTCGCCACTTGCATGGGGGCTTAATTAAATATAATGCAAATAATTGTAATTTTCAGTCGCTGTCTGTCCAGTTACGCAGTCTCGTAACCGGTTGGCCCTGACCAGTATTAGTACGCAATCTGACTGCATAGAATAACAACAAAGAATGAAACTAAACTTCCGTTAACACAATTAATTAATTAAGTCCCCAGCAACTTTAAAAGCTACGAAACAACAAAGCACAAATCTAACTGTTCTGTGTGTGGAAGTGTGATTCAACGTACACATCTGGCACGGTTCTTCCTCAATACGACAAGATGCTTTAAAGCACCATTTACACTGAAGTAGCTGGCCGGAGTTGCCGAGCGTTTAAAGGCGCTACAGTCTGGACCCGCACAATCGCTGCGGTCACAGGTTCAAATCCTGCCTCGGGCATGGATGTGTGTGATGTCCTTAGGTTAGTTAGATTTAAGTAGTTCTAAGTTCTAGGGGACTTATGACCACAGCAGTTGAGTCTCATAGTGCTCAGGGCCATTTGAACCATTTTTTACACTGAAGTAATTAAAAAAAACAGTAATACTATAATTGCACATACAAACCAGAATTACACTCTAATGCATTAACACAAGCCAGATGCTTTGTTGACTTAACCTGTGACAAGAGACATTGTTAGTTAGGACATTTGAAATGAAAAAATAAAAAAAAATTTCTTTACCTTCATATATATCGACCAAACATACACTCTGATCATTACAACATCCGCAATCGAACAGCATCAGCTGTCTAGCCCATCAGAACAACTGCATACAACATGCTCACAACCAGTCACGGCTACATCAGAACTCCTACTGCCCACTTCTCAGTAAGCACTCTCCACGACGACTTCTCGACAAGCACTCTCCACTACCACATCTCAACAAGCACTAACTACGGGAACTTCTGAACAAGCACTGCCAGTGGAGGCGGCTGAATAATACTCTTTGGCGCAATCTTTGGGGCTGTGACTCAGTGTAGCCACCTTTCACTTCCTCTATAGTTTCTGCCCTCTACAGGTCCCTCTACTACCTTGGAAGTCAGTTCCTGATGTCTTAACAGAAGTCCTATCATCCTGTCCGTTCTCCTTGGTAGTGTTTTCCACATATTCCTTTCCTCTTCGATTCTGCGCTGAACCTCTTCATTCATTATCTTATCAGTCCACCTAATTTTCAACATTTGTCTGTAGCACCACATCTCAAATTCTTCGATTCTCTTCTGTTCCGGTTTTCCCAGACTCCATGTTACACTAGTTGACTGGAATACTCTCTTTAAAATTCTGAAGGTGGCAGGTGTAAAATACAGGGAGCGAAAGCCTATTTACAATTTGTACAGAAACCAGATGGTAGTTATAAGAGTCGAGGGACATGAAAGGGAAGCAGTGGTTGGGAAGGGAGTGAGACAGGATTGTAGCCTCTCCCCGATGTTGTTCAATCTGTATATTGTGCAAGCAGTAAAAGAAACAAAAGAAAAATTCGGAGTGGGTATTAAAATCCATGGAGAAGAAATAAAAACTTTGAGGTTCGCCGATGACATTGTAATTCTGTCAGAGACAGCAAAGGACTTAGAAGAGCAGTTGAACGGAATGGACAGTGTCTTGAAAGGAGGATATAAGATGAACATCAACAAAAGCAAAACGAGGATCATGGAATGTAGTCGAATTAAGTCGGGTGATGCTGAGGGAATTAGATTAGGAAATGAGACACTTAAAGTAGTAAAGGAGTTTTGCTATTTGGGGAGCAAAATAACTGATTATGTTCGAAGTAGAGAGGATATAAAATGTAGACTGGCAAGGGCAAGGAAAGCGTTTCTGAAGAAGAGAAATTTGTTAACATCAAGTATAGATTTAAATGTCAGAAATGTGGTGCTACAGAAGAATGCTGAAGATTAGATGGATAGATCACATAACTAATGAGGAGGTATTGAATAGAATTGGGGAGAAGAGGAGTTAGTGGCACAACTTGACTAGAAGAAGGGATCGGTTGGTAGGACATGTTCTGAGGCATCAAGGGATCACCAATTATTATTGGAGGGCAGAGTGGAGGGTAAAAATCGTAGAGGGAGACCAAGAGATGAATACACTAAGCAGATTCAGAAGGATGTAGGCTGCAGTACGTACTGGGAGATGAAGAAGCTTGCACAAGATAGAGTAGCATGGAGAGCTGCATCAAACCAGTCTCAGGACTGAAGACCACAACAACAACAACATGTTACACTAGCATACAATTCTGTCCTCCAAACGTATATTCTCAGAAATTTCTTCCTCAAATTAAAATCTATGTTCAATACTAGTAGACTTCTCTTGGCCGGGAATGCCTTTTTGCAAGTGCTAATCTGATTTCGATGCCCTCCTTGCTCCGTTCGCCATCGGTTATTTCGCTGCCTATTTGGCAGAATTCCTTAACTTCATCTACGTCGTGACCATCAATTCTGATGTTAAGTTTCTCGCTGTTCTAATTACTGCTGTTTCTCATTACTTTCGTCTTGCTACGATTTTCACTTAATCTATATTCTGTACTCATTAGACTGTCTATTCCATTCAGCAGATCATGTCATACAACATTTTTAATCCGAGCATTTCGTGCATGGTCGTCCATTCATATTATTCCCTCTTGGTTCTTGTACATCACCCGTATCTCCCTACAGCTTACCCCAGCTTTTTTTCAGAATTTGCCCAATTTTACATTGTCGAAAGGTCTTTCTAGGGTGACAAATCCTATGAACGTGTCTTGATTTTTCTTTAATCTTCCTTCCATTAACAACCACATCGTCATAATTGCCTCTCTTGTGCCTTAACCTTTCCTAAAGCTAAACTGCTCGTCATCTAACATATCCTCAATTTCTTTTCCATTCTTCTGTATATTAGTCTTGTCAGAAACTTGGATTCACGAACTATTAAGCTGATTGTGCGATAATTCTCGCACTTGTCACCTCTTACAGTCTTCGGAATTGTGTGGCTGATATTTCCCCAGAAGTCAGGCTGTGTATTGCCAGACTCATACATTCTACCCACCAAAGTGAATAGTGGTTTTGTTGCTACTTCCCCTAATCATTTTAAAAATTCTGATGGAATGTTATCCATCCCTTTTGCCTAATTTGATCTTAAGTCCTCCAAAGCTCTCTTGAATTCTGATTTTAATACTGGATCCCCTGTCTATTCTAAATCGACTCTTATTTCTTCTACCACGTCGGACAAATGTTCCCCCTCATAGACGCCTTCACTGTACTCTTTCCACCCATCCCCTCTGTCCCTTGCATTTGACAGTGGAATTTCGGTTACACTATTCATTTTACCATCCTTGCTTTTAATTTCACCAAAGGTTGTTTTGGCTTTCCTATATGCTGAATAAGTCCTTGCGACTATCATTTCTTTTTTGATTTTTTCACATTTTTCATGCAGCCTTCTTGTCTTAGTTTCCCTGCACCTCCTATTTATTTCATTCCTCAGCGACTTGTATTTCTGAATTCCTCAATTTCCCAGAAAATTTTTGGACGTCCTTCTTTCATCTTTCAGCTGTATATCTTCTGTTACATATGGCTTCTTTACAGTTATCTTATTTGTCCCTATGTTTCCCTCTCCAGCTTCTATGATTACACTTTTTAGGAATGTCCATTCTTCTTCAATTGTATTGCCTACTGGAGTATTCTTTATTGCTGTATCTACAGCCTTAAAGAACTTCAAGTGTATCTCATGTTTCCTTAGAACTTGCGTATCCCACTTCATTGTGTATTGATTCTTCCTGACTAATCCCTTAAACTTCACCCTACTCTTCATCACTACTACATTGAATTCTGAGTCTTTAACCGCTTCTGGGTACGCCTTATAATCCACTATCTGATTTCGGAATCTCTGTCTGACCATGATGTAATCTAACTGAAACCTTCTCGTATCACCCGCCTTTTCCTCCTCCTCTTGTGATTCTTGAACAGAGTATTCGCTATTACTAGCTGAAATGAATGACAGAACTCAATAAGTCTTTCTCCTCTCTCATTCCTTGTCGCAAGCCCATTTTCTCCTATAACCTTTCTGTAACCTTTTCTTCTACTCCTTCCACAGAACTGCATTCCAGTCCCTCATGAGCATTAGATTTTCATCTCCCTTTGCGTATTGTATTACCCCTTCAATATCCACATGTACTTTCTCTATCTCTTCCTTTTCAGCTTGCGACGTCGGCACGTATTTCTGAGCCATCGCCGTCGGTATAGATTTGCTGTCGATTCTGATAAGAATATCCCTATCACTGAACTGTTCTCAGTAGCACTCTCTGCCCTAAATCCTATTCATAACGAATCCTACTCCCGTTTACAACATTCTGTTGCTTCTGATATTACTCTATACTCATCTGACCAGAAATCCTTGTCTTCTTTCAGTTTCACTCCACTGACCCCTACTATATCTAGTGTGAGCCTTTGCATTTCCATTTTCAGATTTTCTAGCTTCCCTACCACATCCAAACTTCTCACATTCCACGCCCCGACTTGTAGGACGTTATCTTTTCTTTGATTATTCAATCTTTTTCTTTAGGTCGCTTCCCCTTTGGCAGTCCCCTCAAGAAGATCCGAATTGGGGATTATTCCGGAATCTTTTGTCAATGGAGAGGTCATCGTGATACTTTTCCAGTTACGGGCCATATGTTCTGTGGATACACGTTATTTGTCTTTAATGCAATGGTTTTCATAGCCTTCTGCATCTCCATGATGTTGATCTTTGCTGATTCTTCCACCTTTAGGGGCAGTTTCGCACTCCAACTGCGAGAGAGTGCCCTGAACCTCTATCCGCTGTTTCGCATTCTTTGACAAGGCCGCTGGCAGAATGAGGGTGACTTGTTATGCCGGTGGCCTTCGGCCGCCAATGGTGATTATTAATCCATATTTAAGCGGTGGTGGGTTTCGAGCCCGGGACCAAAGACGTTTTGATCATGCGCCGTAAACGTTCGATGGGATTCATGTCGGGTGATCTGCGTGGCCAAATCGTTCGCTCGAATTATCCAGAACGTTCTTCAAACCGCTCGCGAATGACTGTGGCCCGGTGATACGGCGCATTGTCATTCAGAAAATTCTCATCGCTGTTTGGTGCAAAAGGTCTCCAAGTCACCGTACATAACCATTTATTACCAGCTTGTGTCCATGGATTCGTTGGGTCTGCGCCATACTCGAACCCTACCGTCAGCTCTTACTAACTGAAATCGGCAATCATCTGACCTGACTACGGTTTTAGAGTTGTATAATGTTCGATGGATATGGTCATGACCCAGGAGAGGCGCTGCAGGCAATGACGTGCTGTTACAGAACGCACTCGCGTCGGTCCTCTGCTGCCGTAGTCCATTAACACCAAATTTCGTGACACTGTCCTATCGCATACCTTCGCCGTACGTCCCTTGTTGATGTCTTTGGTTATTTCACGTAGTGTTGCTTGTCTGTTAACACTGACAATTCTACCCAAACGCCGCTGCTCTCGGTCGTTAAGTGAAGGCCATCGGCCACTGCGTTGTCCGTGGTTAGAAGTAATGCCTGAAATTTTATTTTCTTGGCACAATCTTAACACTGTGGATTTCGGAATATTGAATTCCAATACGGTTTCCGAATCTAAATGCCCCATGCATCTAGCTCCCACTACCACTCTGCTTTAAAAGTCTGTTAATTCCTGTTGTGGGGCCATTAGTCGGTAACTCTTTCACATGAATCACCTGAGTGAATCCGTCAATGGATTGAACTTTTATAACTTTTATATGCAATACATCCGCCATCTGCATGCGTGCACATCACTATCCCCACTGTGCTTTTCTCTAATGCATTTTCAGTATTGTATATTGTCAGAAGACCGACATCATGTCATCAGAAAAATAAAGTGATTTTCAAAGTATTTTCATGAAAAAGTTCAGTCCAATTATTTTTTGTTGTAATGATTGGTTTCAGTTGAATAATATAATACCTCAGTAGGTATGGGAAGAGGAAGATGGCAAAGCTTATATATGACAGTGTATTGGGTGGTGGTGGGATCACTCATTGAAAGATATCTGTAGTAGTTGGTGTTAAAGCTGCACCTTTTCTAGACTGAAGTCAGCTGATATACCTGCTTAAAGGAAGACCCTCTAGCAAAGGAATCACCTTCATAGGGGGTCAGGTAGCCAAGTAGAGTAAGAATTAGCATGTTTCATCAAAATATAAGAGGCGTTAGAGATAAAGTTAGTGATCTGCTTATGGATGTTGGCTCTGACATTATTGGTATATGGGAGCACCACTTAAATAATTTGACAATTTAGCGGCTTCATTTGCCAGAATAGAGATTAGCTGGCTGTTTTTCAAGGAGTTCTTTGCGGAGTGGGGGAATAGCCAGATACGTAAAAAACAGTATTCCGTTGGAGACCGTAGACGTATCACAGCACTGCACTGAGCCGGTATTGAATGTTGTGTAGGGGCAGCTGAATTTAGTGAAACTAAAATTCTAATTGTTGTTGTTTATAGGTCACCTAACCCAGACTTAAGAGCATTTCTGCTCAAGATACAGAGAGTTCTTGGTTCACTTTACACGAAGTACTAAAAATTTGTTATATGTGGTGAATTCAATATTATTTTGTATGAGACTGTACAAGAAAAAGGATGTTGGAAGGTCTCGTAAACTCATATTATCTGATGCAGACTGTGTTTTTCTCCAACCAGATTCCAGGGGAACAGCAGCACAGCCACAGACAAATTTTTATTCATTCTTATTACTAGATGGGCATTCTGTTAGTAAAAGAGTGGATGGCATTTCAGACCATGATACACAAATTTTGAAACTGAAACAAATGCTATATATGATTACAAACTATGCATAAAAGCTAATCCAACGGAAACAGTGAGTTTTTTAAACCTCATTAAGGAACAAGATTGGCAGGTTGATTAAAAAGCCAATAACACAGAGGACATATACGGTATAATGATTCTCTTAACACATGTCTCATGCATTCCATTAGAACGTTCTAAACAGGGTACTAGCAGTAAAGGGCAGCCTGGATGACTGACTAGTGGGCTAAGCGTATCATGTAGAGCGAAGTGGGAATTATATCGAAATGTTAGAAGTAGGCACAATCAGCCTACAGTATCCCTTTACAAACAGTATTGTAAGGTGCTTAAAAATGTTATTAGGAAGGCAAAGAGTATGTGGCACGCTATCAGAATAGCTAATTTACGGGATAAAATTAAAATCCTAAGGTCAGTTTTAAGGAAGTGTCTGGTCAGCAGCACAAGGTCGATGATGTAAACTTAGTTCGTAGTAAAAATATTTCTGTTACTGATAAGTCACATATACGTACAGTATTTAACAATCATTTTCTGAGCATTGATGGTGAATTAATTAAAAGCTCAAAAGCTTAGTTTCTACAGAGAATCATACAACTCCCTTTGAAAATGCCTTTCTGAGATTGATGTGTGACATACTCCTCTGTGATACTGACAAGGGAAAGATTGGGTCAGTAATTAAATCACTGAAGACCGATGACTCTCATGAATATCATGGAGTGCCACGCAGAGCATTAAAGTACTGTGCTGCACGTGTTCGTCCTGTACTTAACCATTTTTGTAATTTTTCCTGTAAGAATGGTCAGTTTCCTGGTCAATTAAAGTACTCAGTAGTGAAGCCGCTTTATAAAAAGAGAGAAAGGGACAATGTAGACAATTTAGACCTATTTCTATGCAACCATTGTTTGCTAAAGTTATTGAAAGGGCCGTGTATGTAAGGATAATTGATCTTTTTATTTCACATAATTTGCTATCAAACATAGAGTTCGAATTCAGAAGTTGTTTAAGAACTGAAAATGCTATATGCTCTTTTGTCTGTGAGGTACTGGACGGATTAAACAAAAGGTTTCGAACGCTGGGCATCTTTTTTTATTTAACAAAGGCGTATGATTGTGTCGATCACAAAATATTGCTCCAGGAGTACGACTATTATGGAATACCTGGAGTAGCTCACAATTGGTTCATCTCTGACTTTAACAACAGAGAGCAAAAAGTCATTATCGACAGTGTTGAGAATGCCTATAATGTGGTGTTTGAGTGGGACACGGACAAATGGTGGGGGGAGGGGGGATGGGAGAATCCGGGTGTCCCAAGGATGAGTGCTGGGGCACACCTGTTCCTTATTTATGTTAATGATATGCCCTCTAGCTATTACAGGCAATTCTACAATATTTTTGTTTGCTGATGACACTGGCTTGGTAGTATGTCCAACATTGGCTCTGTTTCAGATAGTGCAGTTCACGACATAGGTTCATAGTTTGTAGAAAATAAACAAACGCAAATCACAAGCAGACTCAGTTTTTACCGTTTCTAGCACACAATTTAACCAAACTGGACGTTTTAATTTCATAGAATGGACGTACGATTAGCGAAACTGAAGAGTTCAGATTTCTAGGTGTAAACTTTCGTGGAAAGCCCACGTTCAGGATCTTGCTGAAAGACTTAATTCTGCCATTTTTACTGTTCGAACGGTATCTGAAGTAAGTGATAGTTGGACACGAAAAGTAGTCTACTTGACTTATCTTCATTCTCTTATATCGTATGGTACTGTATTTTGGGGTAACTCTTCCCATTCGCAAAGGATAATTTTGGCTCAGAAACGAGCAATTCAGGCAATAAGTGGTGTAATTTCGAGAAACTCTTCTCCACCTCTGTTCACCAGTCTGGGTATTCTGATATTGGCCTCTCAATGTACAGAGTGGTCCATTGATAGTTACTGGGCCAAATATCTCACGAAATAAGCGTCAAACGAAAAAACTACAAAGAACGAAACTTGTCTACCTTGAAGGGGGAAACCAGATGGCCCTATGGTTGGCCCGCTAGATGGCGTTGCCATAGGTCAAACGGATATTAACTGCGTTTTTTTTACATAGGAACCCCAATTTTTGTTACATGTTCGTGTAGTATTCTTCACTGTCATTTCTTCTTAACAACAGCAGCCTTTTGCCGAGAATTAGTAGCTTTCACTCAGTAATACTAGGCAGAAATCGAATCTTCATTTTGATCGTACATCCTTGACTTTTATGGAGGAAAGTATGCAGTATACTGCTGCATTCATTTTAAGTAAGCTACCAAAAGAATTAAAAAATTTTAGCAACAATGAAAGCACTTTCAAATCGAAACCGAAGAGTTTTTCTGTAGTGGCGTTCCTTGAAAAATTAAGCTGACTCCAATGTTAAATTGTTGATGCGTTTATGTAAACTTATGACTTGTCTTTTTGGATTCATAAATTTTTCATTTCAAATGTTATTACTTTTTTATGTTGTAATTTGAGGTACTGACTCGTTCCATGATCTTGGAGATTTGCTCTTCAAATTGGTCCTACGGAAGTAGACGTGTAAAATAAAATAAAATAAAACAAAAACGTAAAATAAGAAGGTCAAGTATTCATGTCAAGCATCAGCTGCTACGCCTTTTAATAATCAGTAGGAGTAAACTGTGCAGCTGTTTGAGAAAAGTTCCATAAGGGAGGCAATCAATAGAGTAACATGTGAAGATTAACATGTTGCGTGGACGATTTTATATGTTGAAGGTGCTGAGAAATTTAAACGGTATAAAAAGAAGAATGATTTTATATTCTACTACCAGGAATAGTCAGTCTACACAGAATGGAAATTAGACGAGTGTACTGCGGTTCAAATCAGAAACCAGCAATACAGAATTTGATTTTCTATGGTTTCGCTTAATGATTGAAGCCAATTATGGGGATGGACTCTTTGGAATAGATTTATCTGATTCTGTCCATAACGTTTGATGTCCGAGTTGATGTCAATATTAAAGTTCCTGGTGCACATGCAGAAATTTTTGTATGTGAAATTATCAATATCCACGCCTACGATCAGCTTTTGCCTCCCAGGCAACATATCACCCGCGTCGGAGGTGTTTATTTACCTGGCTACCAGAGAAACAGCTACGGGAAACATAGCCATGCGGCGTCCGCCTAGCAGGTATTGCTCGGCGTTGACGGCGACCTTGAAGAAGCCAAAGTAGACTCCGATGGCCACGCAGCCGAGCAGCAAGGCGCTAAAGACGACGTAGTCGGCGATACCAAACAAGAGGCGGCTGGCCGCCGCTACGGGTTCCGAAGTCACTTCCATAGTTTCCGGCTGGCGCGTTCAGTGACTGTAAGTTGAACACCTGTTGGAAATCATAAACTTATAACTACTACAAGTAATTCTTCTGTTGTGATTAAAATCAAGTCAGAATCCATCATCAGAGTCTTCAGACAGCAGTTCATATGGAAGAACATGGGGTGCAAAAATAATGAACAAGTGCTTATAGTACTTGTCGAAGATGACAACAAAACACGAAGGTACTGCGAACCAGTGGTATAACTTAGATACAAACCCTCGTATCCCAAACGGCAAATCATTGTGCTATAAAACTGCGCCGACTCGTTCAGAGTGCTATGGTTGTCAGTTCTGGCATGTACCCTGCAGCCAACGACGCTACGCTGCGGTAGTATTTCGGCACGTGGCCTGCAGGCAGTCGCTGCGATCCTGATGGTGGAAGAGGAGCAGAGAAGGGAAGATAGCAGTGCAAAATTTCTGATGATCAGATTATGGGCTAACATAAGTGTAAGATCTCAACTCTCTCTGCCGCAGTTCACGAAATGTGGGCTTATGACACAGCTGATTGTGAAGTGTCCGTCGGGTAGGAGCATGAAGGTTGGTGATGCTGTTAGGTGTCATTTCAGACTACTGTGTTTCCCAAAGTTCCATGTTCAAATATCTCTCACATTTTTCATTTGCTGAAACACGAGACTGTACTCTCCACACACTCATCCCAGTCATCTACATTAAAATTACGCTTAATAACCAAGAATCACACTTTGGAAAAAAAGATAGAATACATTGAAAGGGTGGGAGGCAATAAAGACAATCTTCCCATTTGATGGGATGTTGTTAGTGGGGCTCTTACAAAGCTGTGATATTTATGTGTGTAACATGAACATCACTGTTAACTGATATTTGTACCCACCAATCGAAATATTCTGAAAAGTTGTTTAAGGATAAGCCAATAATAATTTTTATTCTGGATTTAGATAAATGAGGATTTCGAATTTTGAACTAATATGTATTAATAATCGTGGTGCAGTTCTTCTTGTTGTCCCCGTGCTTGCTAAGAAAATGGGATGAGAAGTTCCGCCTTATGCAAGACACCTTTTTTCTTTTGTTTCACCCATACATGTTTCAGCACTTTTGTGCTATCGTCAGTGAGTCCTATTTATTATTTTTAACTTACATGATGTAATTGTCCATTTATTTTGGTAGCTGTTCTGCTACACAATATACAACTTGTCATAGTTTTGCTACGGTCGCAGGTTCGAATCCTGCCTCGTGCATGGATGTGTGTGATGTCCTTAGGTTAGTTAGGTTTACGTAGTTCTAAGTTCTAGGGGACTGATGACCACAGTAGTTAAGTCCCATAGTGCTCAGAGCCATTTGAACCATTTTTGTCATAGTTTTGAAGTTGTGGTGCGTTCTCCTGTGTTGTTGGCGAAGTAAATAGGCTTACTTCTTTGCCTGTGTTCGCGTGGCAATGCACTTTTTCCGATTATTCAAAACATAGGCGGAGTTTTCGCTGCCATTACAACGACATGTAGTTGCACACCAGTTCTAGTCCAGAGACGAGGAGCGTACGGCGCTCTTTATAAAACAAATATTTGACCATGAAAGACGAGCGAGTCCAATACTCGCTCTTTTCTCTGAATTCCCGATAGAAATGATAGTTGAGTTTGGGCGCTGTGTACAATAATATTGCCGTCACAGAACAATAAACTTAGGTGTGCACTAGGTTACTTTATTATTAGTGGCTCGTCTAATCACAGAAAAATTGTAGAACAATGTAAAGCATTATGAAATGTAAGTCCCGATTGAGATTCAAAGACATTTATTTACTCTAATAACTGACAAATAACACAGTAAAAGTTATTAGAAAACATTACGATATGACGCTAAGACTGTGAGGAGGTACCAAAAGGAGGGGACGACTGAATCAGAAAGTTCGACAGTATCTGCTCATTTGGGCAGCTTGGAAAATCAAAGTTAACGGTACAAAAATATTCCGCAAATTATAACAACATTAAGGAACAGAATTTTCACGGTAAAGTTAACAAAAATGGAGGTTTTCAGGATATGGATCAAGCTAGCTCAATTACGACACTTACTTTCCCCAAAGTCAGGAGACCGTATACCCATCAGCACCAAACCTAAGCTACGGGACGAGTGCGTTCGCCGTGGTTAGCAATCTAATGACCACGAAACGCAAGAACTCCATCCAAAATATCCTACTTTAAAACAAAAAAAAGGTCGACTCAATGTTTTTGCCAATGTGATAGAGAAGAATGTCGTTTATTTTATTAAAAAAATGGGGAGAATAATAGAGATCTTTCGCACTCTTGGTGTTTAAAATGCGATTTGACAAATACGAAGTGGTTACTGGATGGAGAAATTTCGCGGCAAATGACCGACTTCTTCACACCAAGTACTCTGGCGGCGCGTCTCAGTTACATTGGGAACACCAAATTGTGGAGGGAAAGCAATGAATCTTCATGCTCTGGTCAGATGTCTCGGCCTTTGATGTGCAAACAGAATATGGGTGGCAATTTTGATACCGGTTTTCTTCCTCAGAACTGTCCCATAACATATTTATAACCAGAATATATAATGAAATCAAAATACGAAATGCATAACATTGCTAGTGGTTGTCAGCAGTCACTTAATTTACATTTTTATTTGAATTTTCATGCTTTATTTAAGAGTAAGGGGGCGTTGAAAGCAGAGTGGCATGAGGCGACTGCGCTCAGACGAGCAGCAGAGTCATGTAGACAAAGACGGGACCGAAACTTGCAGCACTTCTCAGAAGGACGTGCCAGGAGACATGCAGGTCATTGTCTCGCTGTCCACCGTTCTCTCTTTTTAGTATAGTGCTTAGGTGTCAGACGTACAGCAGCCCACAAAAACACGCTCTCCTGTAAAATAAGGCTCCCAGCAACCAACGTTTTACGGCCCAGAAAAGAAAGAAAAGTAGGTTTGCTTTTTGCAAAAACTAGGAAGGCGCTATTGTGCACAAAACGTTGAAATCTGTGTCCTTGGAACGCACTGGATGTTATAGATAATATCTAGAATATGGAGAGAGTACCCACATCTTTGGGTGCCTTTCAGAGTTTCAGAAGCCGCCGATAGTTGACTTCACAAAAACTTTAGGCAACTTGAGAATTGCCAGATGTGGCTGTGCAAGTAAACTGGCGGTTAAAGAGAGAAAGTGGACAGTGTTGACGAGGACCCACCTCAGTGTCCACAGAGAGAGAGAAAGAGAGTTAGCTGACTTTTTCCAGCTCTAAAAGGTAATGCATTGCGAATACATAGAGAGAAGGATCCTTTATTGTATGATTATATGATAGCGGAACAAACACTGGTAGCAGTTACTTTTGTAAAATATCTGGGAGTATGCGTGTGGAACGATTTGAAGTGGAATGATCATATAAAATTAATTGTTGGTAAGGCGGGTGCCAGGTTGAGATTCATTGGGAGAGTGCTTAGAAAATGTAGTCCATCAACAAAGGAGGTGGCTTACAAATCACTGGTTCCAACTATACATGAGTATTGCTCATCAATGTGGGATCCATACCGGGTCGGGTTGACAGAGGAGATAGAGAAGATCCAAAGAAGAGCGGCGCGTTTCGTCACATGGTTATTTGGTAAGCGTGATAGCGTTACGGAGATGTTTAGCAAACTCAAGTGCCAGACTCCGCAAGAGAGGCGCTCTGCATCGCGGTGTAGCTTGCTCGCCAGGTTTCGAGAGGGTGCGTTTCTGGATGAGGTATCGAATATATTGCTTCCCCCTACTTATACCTCCCGAGGAGATCACGAGTATAAAATTAGAGAGATTCGAGCGCGCACGGAGGCTTTCCGGCAGTCGTTCTTCCCGCGAACCATACGCGACTGGAACAGGAAAGGGAGGTAATGACAGTGGCACGTAAAGTGCCCTCCACCACACGCCGTTGGGTGGCTTGCGGAGTATAAATGTAGATGTAGATGTTGAAGACGCGCGATGTTGGGTAACGGACAGAGTAAAACATAAAACGCAGAAACATGAGTTGTTGGAATGACGCAGTGACTGAATCTACAGCCACTTCAGTCTCCAACTACAGTTTGCTATGGTTAGATTGAGCCACATTCGTGAGATGATGCGTACGGATAGGAAACTCGTTTGTGCTGAACTTTATTAACCTTAAGCTTCTCTTCTAAGACTTATATTTAGATTTAAAAAACATTTGCTTTTAACTCCGGCCATAGATGCAATGCATTCCCTTCTTTCATGTTGTTTGTCTCTCATACTAGCATCAGGACAATCCAATCATGGTGCAGCTTCATGATTGTACTTGTTTCATTCACACGATTAGTACATTCTTAGCCGGCCGCGGTGGCCTCGCGGTTCTAGGAGCTCAGTCCGGAACCGCGCAACTGTTACGGTCACAGGTTCGAATCCTGCCTCGGGCATGGATGTGTGTGATGTCCTTAGGTTAGTTAGGTTTAAGTAGAATAGAAAAGCAACTGGAATCACTCAATAGAGGAAAGTCCACTGGACCTGACGGGATACCAATTCGATTCTACACAGAGTACGCGGAAGAACTTGCCCCCCTTCTAACAGCCGTGTACCGCAAGTCTCTAGAGGAACGGAAGGTTCCAAATGATTGGAAAAGAGCACAGATAGTCCCAGTCTTCAAGAAGGGTCGTCGAGGAGATGCGCAAAACTATAGACCTATATCTCTTGCGTCGATCTCTTGTAGAATTTTAGAACATGTTTTTTGCTCGCGTATCATGTCATTTCTGGAAACCAAGAATCTACTATGTAGGAATCAACATGGATTCCGGAAACAGCGATCGTGTGAGACCCAACTCGCCTTATTTGTTCATGAGACCCAGAAAATATTAGATACAGGCTCCCAGGTAGATGCTATTTTTCTTGACTTCCGGAAGGCGTTCGATACAGTTCCGCACTGTCGCCTGATAAACAAAGTAAGAGCCTACGGAATATCAGACCAGCTGTGTGGCTGGATTGAAAAGTTTTTAGCAAACAGAACACAGCATGTTGTCATCAATGGAGAGACGTCTAGAGACGTTAAAGTAACCTCTGGCGTGCCACAGGGGAGAGTTATGGGACCATTGCTTTTCACAATATATATAAATGACTTAGTAGTGTCGGAAGTTCCATGCGGCTTTTCGCGGATGATGCTGTAGTATACAGAGAAGTTGCAGCATTAGAAAATTGTAGCGAAATGCAGGAAGATCTGCAGCGGATAGGCACTTGGTGCAGGGAGTGGCAACTGACCCTTAACATAGACAAATGTAATGTATTGCGAATACATAGAAAGAAGGATCCTTTATTGTATGATTATATGATAGCGGAACAAACACTGGTAGCAGTTACATCTGTAAAATATCTGGGAGTATGCGTGCGGAACGATTTGAAGTGGAATGATCATATAAAATTAATTGTTGGTAAGGCGGGTACCAGGTTGAGATTCATTGGGAGAGTGCTTAGAAAATGTAGTCCATCAACAAAGGAGGTGGCTTACAAAACACTCATTCGACCTATACTTGAGTATTGCTCATCAGTGTGGGATCCGTACCAGATCGGTCTGACGGAGGAGATAGAGAAGATCCAAAGAAGAGCGGCGCGTTTCGTCACAGGGTTATTTGGTAACCGTGATAGCGTTACGGAGATGTTTAATAAACTCAAGTGCCAGACTCTGCAAGAGAGGCGCTCTGCATCGCGGTGAAGCTTGCTCGCCAGGTTTCGAGAGGGTGCGTTTCTGGATGAGGTATCGAATATATTGCTTCCCCCTACTTATACCTCCCGAGGAGATCACGAATGTAAAATTAGAGAGATTACAGCGCGCACGGAGGCTTTCAGACAGTCGTTCTTCCCGCGAACCATACGCGACTGGAACAGGAAAGGGAGGTAATGACAGTGGCACGTAAAGTGCCCTCCGCCACACACCGTTGGGTGGCTTGCGGAGTATCAATGTAGATGTAGATGTAGATGTAGTTCTAAGTTCTAGGGGACTGATGACCACAGATGTTAAGTCCCATAGTGCTCAGAGCCATTTGAACCATTTTTAGTACATTCTTAGCCCAATTCCATTTTATGATATATTAAGGATTTATTTAAATTCTGTTATTGCTGATCAAATATTTTCTAACAGAGTCCCCCAGTCGTTATGACCTGACCTTAGCATTTGCCACACACGGAGATATCTGCCAGAAGTAAAGTGCCTGTGAAGCCAGGGCCTGCAAGGTAAGGAGATCCCAGATGAAGTCTCGATTAGACATCAGAATAACAGATGTCATACATTCCCTAAAATATTTCAGTGAGGAAGGGGTAGCCTCTGCTCTATAACACCCAAACAACTGTTACCTATACTAAATATTTTTATCAGAGATTCACCATACACATTGGTCTCAAGTGTATAGTTGGTGACATCAGAAAATCCTCTATAATTGAAAAGATCTTCATAATGAATTTACAATCCAAACGAAATTAATTGTGATAAACATGAACACATAAGAACCTTTCAAACGCGTTCCTACATGAGGAAGGAATCCCTAGCGTAACTTACAACACAATTATCACAAAACAAAACAATTTACCCTCCCAGCACTTCAATATGTCCTACTGTCTATGCTATTTTAGCTGGACAATGACGTATATTTACCGATACCTTTATCGACTTTTAAGCCCTATGAACTTACACACGACACGTGGCTAGCATTGACATGAGGTAATGAGAAAAAAATATGTAACACAACTGCAGTCTCCAATAGGATTGAATTGCACACACATGCCAGTGACTCCCTTACCGATCGCCTGAGCAAACGCGATATTTACCGTGCTTTATCGGTGGCTGCTGTGGTTGGCAGTGACGTAAGATGGCTGCTGCACATCTATACTGTGCGGAACTATAACCCTCAATACTATTGTGGCCTTGGCTCTATCAGCAGTCGGAAACTGCCCTGAGTTTTCGTGAGGCGAAAAAGTGTGTTTTTCCCCAGATAAACTACTGGCAGTGTCCACTCGCTCTAACTTAGCGACATGTACACCTCTGCCCTCTTTAAGCGTTCTGCAGACCGTAACTACTTCAGGTCCAAATCCATTATCTCCACTTTGGATATGTTACGAGAATTTCAATCCCTGTGAACGCAAGTGTTCACTGAAAAGCTCTTCTAGGCTGACAAAACAGGAAGTGCTCTGTCTACATACGGCCTGGTCTGAAGAGACCTCTCTCCCTTCTACCGACAGCTCTCGTCTGAAGAGACCGCTCCTCTTCTCTCTGACAAGACCGTCCTGTATTTCTTTTTCGTTCCCCCTACTGTATCTTGTGTTCATTCCCTACCACAAGTTGTAGCGGCCACTTCCGACTGTGGTACGACTTGTGTCGTTTCTTAGCCCGATGGCGCTTGAGAAGCATATTGGGGTGAAAACAATTTCCCTTTTGGCCTACAGCATTCATGTATCGCTCCTATCCTCTCAGACACTACCCACACACGATCTATCCACATGGATCCTCGTGTCCTTCACGCTTTCATCAATTGACTTGCAAGTATTTGTTAAAAAAAGAGTGGCTTTCCACAGTGGCCTGGTTTCTGTTTTGAAAAAATAAAGCAACAATGTTTTTCTTGGTTTTCAAAGACATACCGTTGTGATTCTGAAAGCATTCCTTTCCTGGAAGCTTTCCCAGGCATCAGGCGTGGTCTTTCTATGTGTGTTCTGTCCAGTCGTCTCTGCCCCACTGTTAACTTTATTTTGTGTGACAACATTCTCCATAAATGCGAATTCCGCAACCACATGGTTCCCTGCTATGCTGTTTCTTTCCATTCAACTCAGGTGTGACTCAGAGAAGCTCCCTTAATGGCCTATTCTTAGCTGTGCACTCTTATAAACGCCCAGATCTGGCTTCACTAAAGGTGCCTGCCAGTAGAGGGACAAGGTTCGTGTCACCCCACTTTCCATTCTTGCCAAATTTATTCAAGATGGCGGCGATGACGTCAACCAAGATGGCGGCATGTAGATTTGGCAACAGCACATGACGTCATTTAAGATGGCGGATTTTGGCGGGAAAATAGGCCAATTGTGCTATGTCCACTAACCTAACCTCAAGAAAAAATGGCAGGACGTTTGAATGTTGGCGAGAAAATAGGCCAATTGTGCTACATCCACTAACCTAAGCCTCCAGAAGAAAAAAATGGCGGGAAGTTTGAATTCCAACAGGATAATACATGCAAAGACCGTACTTGTCTTTATTATTATTATTGACCATCATTCATTAACATTCATTATTATTTATTATCATTCATTATGATTTATTATCATTTATTATTATTTATTATTATTTATTATTATTTATTATTATTGACCTGCCTCCACTACAACATTCCCTCCAACTTCAAATTCCAACACGATAATGGCTGCAAAACCTTACTTTTGATTATTATTATTCATTATTACTTATTAACATTCATTATCATTCATTGTCATTTATTATCATTCATTATCATTTATTATCATTTATTATTATAGGCCTACCTCCACTACAAAATTGCGCCAGATTCAAATTGCAACACGATATTCTCTCAAAAACTGTACTTCTATTTATTATTATCATTTATTATTTATTCAAGATGTCCGATTTTATCAGAGAGAAAGCCATTTTCCTTACATCCATAACAAAAATCTATCACAAGTTCCAATCCCAACAACATAATTGATAACATGTACGAACTTTCTCCCTCACTTATCTTTTTTCACTGGTAGCCTGTCATAATCGTTTCAAATAATAAACTGCTCTTATAGTAACGTAAGTCACGCCCTTTGATTTTGCAGGGGGGAAGGGATTGAAGACTTTATTTCAAGCAGTACGGTCATCACTTCTTCTCCAGCATAGTCAGCACACACATCTTTGATATCGCAGTGCAGTCACCTCGACGTCTGCACTCCAATTGAATTAGTTCAAATCCTCGCCACCCCCTGGACAGCACGCGGAGACACTGCCTGCGCCTGTCACGTGAGGCGGACGGCCACTAGCGCGGGGGGCGAGCCCAGCGATCGCTCCCACATCGTAAACATGTTTTCGCTGGACACGCTGGAACTTATCGAGTTTGACGTCACAGCGGCCCCTTGTCCACTCACCACGTGTATTAGTCGTCTCCGAACGTTTCCGCCCCTAATTGCCTGCCTCGGAGCTGAATCACACAACGGTCGACAATTCGCTGCCACACTTTTTGCGCCACGTTCAAACATGTCGATGCCGACCGCTCACCGTCCACCACATGTCCCTGTGCGAGCGAGAATGCTGTGCTACACTTTTGGCGGCAAAGTTTGCTCGACAGTGGAATCCGCCATGACTATATGACAGCACGTTTGGACTGCAGTAGAACGCCCGCTAATTGATTCGCTCTCACGCGCGCATAATAACTGTACAATCGCTGCGCCGCCGCCTCGCTTACGTCACACACCCTCCATACACGCGACTGACATAGTCTTCTATAAATACCTGGAATATTACTCTTTATTTCAAACATTATGGTCATGCAGGTGTGTCCCAACTGACTTCTCCATGCTCACACAGCGAAACTCCAGAGCGCAGCTGACGTACTCGTGGCCGGCTGAACCCGCTCCATCAGCAGCTCCCTTGGCAGCGGACGTCAAGCGACCAGCGGTGCCCGCACAGCCCCCACAGCCAGCGTGCCAGGTAAGTGGCGAGTGGCGCCACAGAGTCCGACTACTTAAACATATTTTCACGCCCGCGAGCACTTAACACTGGACAGGATGGAACCTGTCGACCACGTGCTGGACAAAGGACACGTTCCACCGCAAATTTATTTTTCTGAACAGGTTCGAACCTGCCGATACCTACCTCACACAACCGCCCCAGATGTTTGTAAGTTCTATCACGTGACACACTAAAAGCTATATCGGTCCTAAAGTTCGCAAATTCTCAGCACCGATGGACAGGAACCGCCATGCTTGCTCTGTCCAAGGACATTTAATATTATATACTTAAACACAAACCAATGATAACAATATTCCGACGCACACCTTGTCCTCGTAATAAAGCACACTGGCCAATCATGTGACAGCATGTTTTCCTAATTTCAATGTCATAGCTAAACCATACCTCCTCTACTTTGGCCAGTGTGCTTTATTACGAGGACAAGCTGCCCGTCGGAATATTGTTATCATTGGTTTGTGTTTAAGTATATAATATTAAATGCCCTATCCTCAGTGAGAGGGGTGTGTACGTCGGTAAAACTATTTGCTTATTTGACTACATGTATGCGTAATTTAGTACATTTAAGTGTTCACCGAATATGACTGTCTGTGGAAAAAGGAATTATTATGTTCTATTGAGCTGGGTTGTGTGTGGGGGCGTAAATGCTTGTTCAAAATTATTATAACGGGGTGGGTGGCATATAAGTAGAACAAGTTCTGTGAAAGCGTGTGTAGAAGGAGTGATCAAGTGGATGACACGACTCATCTACGACTGTATCATTAGGACATGTAAATAAATGTCGGATAATCTAAATTGAGCTCATTTTTTTTCTTTTTAATGATATGTATGACTTCTGCTTGGAGTTATGTTTGTCTATTTATTCTAAATGAATACTCATCTTTGCTTACAAAATGAGTTTTGACAGAATTGTCAGCACAAAGTGAATGATGACGGGTTCGCTGGCTGGGGGAGGCACTGTTTACATGTCGAGTTGGAGATACAGGGGAGGATAGAGATCTGCGCTGTTCAGGAATCCATCTGTGCAGTGTACGTCGTTAGACAATAGCTGGAGAGCAGGTATAGAGAGAGAGCCCCCTAGAGCATGCTGGTCCTGGGGCTTAGTGGACGGCTGTTTAGATGGACAGATATGTGGCTTTGACATGCCGCTGGCGGCGCTTGCATTTCAGGCGAATGGTCAAGACAAGGTCCTGTTGCAGTAACTGAGGTCATTCTACTTGTAGACAGGCTGCAGAAGGTAACTGATATGTCTTTCCCCTGACTTAAATTGCATATATCAGATGCGCAAAGATCTGGAAATGGGATCAGCTGAACGATGTGTAGGGTGTGACTAAAGCCAAGTTGGAATTTCAATGTAGCATGCAGGTTTGGAAAAGGCGACACGTTTCGCACTGGGTGCAGCCGTCTTGAATAATGGTAATTGCGTAATCAACTGACGTGATTACAGAGCGCTCTGGTGGTTGTCATAGGAGCTAAACACAGTTGAACTTGGAGCCATTTTTGTTAGGTAACATGATATAAATAATAATAAATAATAATAAATAATAATAAATGATCATAAATGATAATAAATAACTGGAGCAGCTGTCCGAATGCAGAGACCTGTTGGAGTGTATGGATCTGTTCAAATGGTTCAAATGGCTCTCAGCACTATGGGACTTAACATCTATGGTCATCAGTCCCCTAGAACTTAGAACTGCTTCAACCTAACTAACCTAAGGACAGCACACAACACCCAGTCATCACGAGGCAGAAAAAATCCCTGACCCCGCCGGGAATCGAACCCGGGATATGGATCTGTAAGAGCGAACTTTGATGTTCTCTAGATGACCGAATAGCGAAGTAATAGTATGTGTTGGGCGGCTTTGGTGATCAAGTCAGCATTTGAGATGATTGATTTGGGTTGGAGTATTATTAGATGGGATGTAGATTGTTCCGTTGACTACTTCTGCACATTTGCTTCCTTTATTTAGCTGAGTGAAGATCGATTGTGCTGTGTTGGATACATGCTTGTCTGTTCTCTAGACCTGGGACAGACCTTAGTTGACGTGTAAATTATAGCCAAGATCTCGAAAATGTTACATGACTGAGGCCGGTATTCGAGAGTGGAAATATCATTTTGCGTATGTTTGTTTCTAGTTAGTCAGTGGTTTACAGCATGCTGCACATAGATAAAGTTCGCCGTTTGTAGAGAATTAATTTGAAGTCTATATCTTGGGAATTATGATGAACTAGTGATCGGTAGGGTGTAGGCTAGTGCATGATATTGAGAAGTACAGCTAAAATGGTGTAATATTATGGAGAAAGTACGTGTGTTCTTGCAGTCTATGAGTCTGGGGATGTTTGTAGAAAAGCGACCAGATAAGGAAGGAGAGACATTAAGGCGTTTGTGCTAAGGGGGGGGGGGGGGGGGGGGACAATACCGAATTTGTAAAAATAGTTCTGAGGGTGACTTAGGTCCGCTGATGGAAGAGGGAAGATTAGCTCTCAGTGTCGGGTCTGTAGAGAGACCAGGTTGACGGTGCTTTCCTAGGATTGGGGGGGCATTGCTGTATATAGACGTTGTAGAAATAGGATATTTTTTTCGCATGCTGTCGAGATATACTGAATAAGTGCACTGTTTTGTGTCAAATGTGTATATACTGTATTGTGAAGTTAATGTGGTTTACATTGTGTAGCGTTTGTATATACTGCACTGTAAAGTTAATATTGATTATGTTATGTGACGATTAGAGAGGAAGTCGTAAGGGCGGTAGAGATATTTCCAGAGTAACAGCGGTCAAGAGAGTGTACTTCCGATACTTAGCTCATTGTGGAATGACACTCAAATGAGACCGCGATCGTAAGATTTAACTGTATAAGTATAATGAGATCAACGACTTCGGTATTCGAGAGTGCGAATATAATTTTTTGGTCTGTTTGTTTCTAGTTATTCAGTGGTTTTAATGGATGCTGTACTTAGAAAAAAAATTGGTGTGTTCTTGTAGTCTATGAGTCTGGGTAAGTTTGTTGAAAAAAAGCGAGCAGGCAAGGAAGAAGAAGAGAGAGTAACGTATTTGTGTTTAGGGGGAACGATCGCCGAATTTGTAGAACAGATCTGAGAGATCTGATGCAGAAGGGCTGATTACCGCTGAGTGTAACGTGTGTAGAAAGAAAGAGCAGGTTCACAGTGCTTCCTTAGGAATTGAGAGAATTGGGGGCATGTAGTGGGTATTGTAAAGTTAATGTGGTTTACATTGTGTAGGGTTTGTATATAATGGATTGTAAAGTTACTATTGCTTATGTTATGGGACGAGTAGAGAGGATGACCGTGTGTGTGTGTGTGTGTGTGTGTGTGTGTGTGTGTGTGTGTAGATTGAGGGGGCTGTGGAGGTAATTTAGTGATCACTGTAAAGGTAAGCACAGGAAGCCTCAGAAAGAAAAGCAGGATGGTACTTCAATAACGAGTCCTTAGGAAATTAGGACAGTAAATTCGATAAGAAGGAATAAGAATGATTAATCGGTTGTGCTGGGATATAGGAGGGTTGAGAACATTTGCGTATGTTGAGAGCTGGAAAGGTAGGAGGTGGGGAGCGCATTCAGTATTATTTTGGTGAACAAGTTCTGTTAGGGTAAGAATTCGAATTTACAAATAAGCTGAGAAAACACGAAAGCGAGCGTTAACTATTTTTGGGCACACTATACAATTGGGCTCTCTTTTTATTTTTTTAATTTTCAAATGATCGCTTTAGATTGTGAGGGGAGAGAAGCGCTGGGATGTGTGCGTACGGTGTGTGTGTGAACGCGCTCTCGGCTATTCTGACAACAGACGTGAAGGTGGAGATGTGTTGCATATAGGCTGGCAAGCAATGGAATGCGGGCTTAACATGTGTGTTGGATCGCACTGAGTTAGGACGCTGACAGACGACTCGCATGGCCTGGCTTGGATAGTCATGTTCGGAGTGTAGGTGATATGAATTTCTCAGGTGTTAGGTGTGAATGCGGCCGTCATCAAGTCATGTTTGAAGGGTCGAACAGAGGACTTTGAGTGAATTGAGAGCTGTCGGACGTGTGACTTTATATGGGACTGGTTGATTGCGCACGTCTGTTGAGTTACTTTGCTGTGCATTATTTGGACAGATTACGAGTACTGATGGTGTTTACAGTTATGTGTACTGCATTATTTAGGAGCAGTTTGATATTGTGTACTGTTTGCGTGTCTGCCGACTGTGCAACATGACACCAGGTATATCAGAGCGAGTGTTTTTTGTATGAGAGTGATAGGTATACTCGATGCGCAAATAAGATGTAAGTTAAGTATTTTTGGGATGATATAGAATATGAGAGAGTTCGAGTTGGTTGTTGTTTTTCTACTTGGAGGGTTTGTTAGATCGAATTGCTGAGGCGAGTAGCTACGAGAGTGCGAGAGGTGTGATTGCAGTATATCTCCGTCTCTCAGCGGTTAACTAAAGATGGGGCGAGCAATGTTCTCGGCTTAGGTACTGGGGGTGTGCGTGGCCATGTGCTAGACCATGTGGATTGAACAACAGTATTAGGGTCATAGTTTGGCTAGAACATTTATGGAGGAGTATGTCCGACGAGAGTATAAAGGTCCAGACTGTGATGTGGGCGGTCTCGCGCTCGTGGTGTGTGAGAGAGGCATAGCAGACGATTTTGAGTCATCACAGGTGACTTAGGTTAGTGGCTTCGTTTGCCACAATTTTCTTGTGTTTGGTAGCGAAACACGAACTGACCATCAGAATTGAAGCTTGGCTTATTTGTATAGAAAGAATTTGACATAAGTGAATGTAGGTTAGTACACGTCAGTGCACGTTAGTAAACGGAAGCAAGCATTAGTAGATGTTAGCCATAGAACATGGGTCGGTAAAAGGACTTGGTGGTTGGTAGGGACTTTAACTATTTCATTTCAAGTCCAGGAGGGTGTGGCAGTGGCGAAAATTGATTCCAAGTCTAGGTGGACCTGGGAGTTTTCCGCATCAGAGAGTTTAATTAATTGATCAGATTAATTAAATAGTAATGCGGACGTTGTTACATTCACGTGCGGAGGTACTAAGCTAGGTGCGTGTGATGGCTGAAGTGTACGGACGTGTGTTTCTGCCAAGATCCTGGATTAGATAATCGAAGCATGTGGGCTGAATAATGAGAATCAGGTGATCAGCTAACTTAGTGAGAGCGTTCTTTGTCCAACAGAGCCACATGGTCGATCACGCGTTGTGACGTCAAGGAAGTTTCCAACTCAGTAGAAAAAACATTGCAGTTCGAGCGTGTCGGTTCCTGTCTATTGGTCTTGAATTGCAAAGTTTGGGGATGAGGGCGTCCTTTGTGTTCCATCACACGTACTGGTGGGATGGTATGTGGCGTGAGGGTGGTTTGGACAGAGCAAGTATGTCAGTTCCTGTCTGTCGGTGCTGAGAATTTGCGAACTTTAGGACCGATATAGCTTTTAGTGTGTCACGTGATAGAACTTACAAACATCTCGGGCGGTTGTGTGAGGTAGGTATCGGCAGGTTCGAACCTGTTCAGAAAAATAAATTTGCGGTGGAACGTGTCCTTTGTCCAGCACGTGGTCGACAGGTTCCATCCTGTCCAGTGTTAAGTGCTCGCGGGCGCGGAAAGATGTTTACGTAGTCGGGCTCTGTGGCGCCACTCGCCGCCTACCTGGCGCGCTGGCTGTGGGGGCTGTACGGGCACCGCTGGCCGCTTGACGTCAGCCAGCCAGGGAGCTACTAATAGAGCGGGCTCAGCTGGCAGCGCGTACGTCAGCTGCGCTCTGGAGTTTCGCTGTGTGAGCATGGAGAAGTCAGTTGGGACACACCTGCATGACCATAATGTCTGAAATAAAGAGTAATTTTCCAGGTATTTACAGAAGACTATGTCAGTCGCGTATATGGAGGGTGTGTGATGTACGCGAGGCGGAGGCGCAGCGATTGTACAGTTATTATGCGCGCGCGAGAGCGAATCAATTAGCGGCCGTTCTACTGCGGTCCAAACGTGCTGTCATATAGTCATGGCGGATTCCACTGTCGAGCAAACTTTGCCGCCAAAAGTGTAGCACTGCATTCTCGCTCGCACAGGGACAGGTGGTGGACGGTGAGCGGTCGTCATCGACATGTTTGAACGTGGCACCAAAAGTGTGGCAGCGAATTGTCGACCGTTGTGTGATTCAGCTCCGAGGCAGGCAATTAGGGGGGGAAATGTGCGGAGGCGACGAATGCACGTGGTGAGCGGACAAGGGGCCGCTGTGACGTCAAACTCGACAAGTTCCAGCGTGTCCAGAGAAAACATGTTTACGATGTGGGAGCGATCGCTGGGCTCGCCCCCCGCGCTAGTGGCCGTCCGCCTCACGTGACAGGCGTAGGCAGTGTCTCCGTGTGCTGTCCAGGGGGTGGCGAGGATTTGAACTAATTCAGTTGGAGTGCAGACGTCGAGGTGACTGCACTGCGATATCAAAGATGTGTGTGCTGACTGTGTTGGAGAACAAGTGATGACCGTGCTGCTTGAAATTAGGTCTTCAATCCCTTCCCCCCTGCAAAATCAAAGGGCGTGACTTACGTTACTATAAGAGCAGTTTATTATTTGAAACGATTATGATAGACTACCAGTGAAAAAAGATAAGTGAGGGAGAAAGTTCGTACATGTTATCAATTATGTTGTTGGGATTTGAACTTGTGATAGATTTTTGTTATGGATGTAAGGAAAATGGCTTTCTCGCCGAGAAAATCGCGTATCTTGAATAAATAATGAATGGTAATAATAAGTAGAAGTACAGTTTTCGAGAGAACATCGTGTTGCAATTTGAATTTGGCGCAATATTCTAGTGGAGGTAGGCCTATAATAATAAATGATAATAAATGATAATGAATGATAATAAATGATAATGAATGTTAATAAGTAATAATGAATAATAATAATCAGAAGTAAGGTTTTGCAGCCATTATCGTGTTGGAATTTGAAGTTGGAGGGAATGTTGTAGTGGAGGCAGGTCAATAATAATAAATAATAATAAATAATAATAAATAATAATAAATGATAATAAAACATAATGAATGATAATAAATAATAATGAATGTTAATGAATGATGGTCAATAATAATAATAAAGACAAGTACGGTCTTTGCATGTATTATCCTGTTGGAATTCAAACTTCCCGCCATTTTTTTCTTCTCGAGACTTAGGTTAGTGGACTTAGCACAATTGGCCTATTTTCCCGCCAACATTCAAACTTCCTGCCATTTTTTCTTGAGGTTAGGTTAGTGGACATAGCACAATTGGCCTATTTTCCCGCCAAATTCCTGCATCTTGGATGAGGTCATGCGCTGTTGCCAAGTCTACATACCGCCATCTTGGTTGACGTCATCGCCGCCATCTTGAATAAATTTGGCAACAATGGAGATGGGGTGACGCGAACCTTGTCCCTCTACTCCAGCCTCCCCACTGCGAACGGTCGTCTTTTTGTGGCCCCTCTCGAAATGCATTCCATGTTCTACTTATTTCGAGGGTTGGGAACTCCCTGCGTCCTCTTAAGTTCAGAGTGGTTGCGGTAGTACGTGAAAAGTAGGGAATCCTTGTTAGTATCGAGTTCATGTCGGCCATGTGTGAATGATTACTCTCTGTACTGTGCAAATTTGTATCACTTTACTTGAAGTAAGGCATGCATGGTATCAAACTACTTGGCTTGATGAGTAGATAACGTTTCTACATTTAAAATAGTACATTAAGGGGCAAAACTATATCACCACCTACAACTTCATGAGTCAGTGAAACAGAATAAACCGAATTAATTGCAAGTTATTTTTCATTTAGCAACCGCTGCATTCCTAATTCATTATTTTAGAGTGTTTACAATTAAATCACGTCAGATAATTCATTCAGTCCACATACCTTCTCCCTACAGTTCTGGCGGCATAGTGCCTTCAGCTAAGAGGAAGCAGATACACTGGCTCTTTTGTCAATAATTTGAAGCAAGCCACAACCTTAATTCAGCAAACACTGCCTAGCTCCTTCCTAATGCGATTCACTGACAGCCTTCTGCTGACAAAGAGGACCCTGTGACCACACCAGAAAAACACCATCCCAACGAGAATAGCGCAAAGCTTTCCTCATAGCAAATATACCCACTCCATCCCATTTAAAATTAACCATGAAAGTGTGGCAAAAATTAATCAGTAATGTGTAGCGATATGTGTCAATAATGTCACGTGCTGCTAAACATCTTCGCACCAAAATATAAAACTACATTTTGTATGGACGAAACATACTGGCGGAAAAAAATAGCAACACCAAGAAGACATAAACGGTAGTTGGTAGACATGTTCTTACATCTGAAAGATGACGTGGATTCAAATTTTCCGCCACTCGCATAAGAGTGGCGCTGGTAGCGCCATATGAGGGCGCAAATCAGGTTTGCTTTACACGCTGCAAAGACCTTGAGTGTTAGTTAACTTTGAGACTGCATATGATGAGTTGATGTCGGTCAAGAAGACCGTCATTATCAACACCTCACTGAACTTGACCGAAGTGGTCAAATTGGGCTACGAGAAGCTGGATGTTCATTCTGCGATATTGCAGAAAGATTTTACAGAAATGTAGCCACTGTACATGACTGCTGGCAGCATTGATCACGAGAATGTATGGATGCAAGATGACTGGTCTCCAGATGGCCACATAGGACTACCAAGAGGGAAGAATGGTTCAAATGGCTCTGAGCACTATGGGACTTAACTTCTAAGGTCATCAGTCCCCTAGAACTCAGAACTACTTAAACCTAACTAACCTAAGGACATCACACACATCCATGCCCGAGGCAGGATTCGAACCTGCGACCGTAGCAGTCGCGCGGTTCCAGACTGTCACGCCTAGAACTGCTCGGCCACTCCGGCCGGACAAGAGGGAAGACAACTGTTTTCGGCGTATCGCTCTGGTGTATCGCAATGCATCTTTAGCAGCAGTTTGAGCAGATGGCACCATAGTTACACAACAAACTGTTACAAATCTATTACTTCAAGGGAAACTCCATGCCAGACCCCCTGTCGCATGCATTCCACTGGTCCCAAGCCACCGCCATTTACGACCTCAGTTGCGTTAAGTGAGAGCTCACTGGAGGGCAGGATGCAGGACACTAGGAGTTATCGTCTGGGATGAGATTTGGTATGACAGCAGGAGCAAGTTCATGGTTATCGCACGCACCTTGACTGCAAATTTGAACGTCAATCGGTTATTGGGCCTTTGTGCTGCCATTCATGTATAGAATTCCAGGGGTGTTTTCCAGCATGATAACGCTGGCCCACCTACCGTTGTTGTCACCCAACATTCTCTACAGAGTGTCGACATGTTGCCATGGCCCGATCAGTCGATCACCAGACCTGTCACCAATCGAACACATATGTGACACCATTAACTGTTCCTGTACTGACTGACCAAGTGCAACACGCATGGAATTTCATCCCACAAATTCAAATCCAGCACCTGTACAACACAATGTATGCGCGTCTGTATACCTTGATTCAACATTTTGGTACTTACACCGGTTATAAATGTACCAGCATTTCACATTCGCGACGGTTTATCTCGCGCTTACATTAACCTGAAATCTAGCGGTGTAAATCCCTTACATATGTTATCTTAGACAAATGTATTCCCGAAATTTCACAACTCTATATTAACTATTTTTTGGTGGTGTGAGTTTTTTTCCGTCAGTGTATTTGCTTCTAGTATTGTGATGAATTTCAGGCTACAGGTTTCACGATTATTAGTTCGTAACTGAATATAAATAAAGCAATATGAATGTAAGAAACCCAAGATTGTCTAGAGGTTTGAAAAATGTTTGGCTACAGACTTTTGAAACGTCCCCTTTGAAAAATTGTACAAGATTGTGCTTAACATGACACACAATATTTCTAGCGCAACGCAATCTGACTTTCAAAAATCCCTGCAAAAGAATGGCCCTGACTAACATTAAACTATACCTTTCACAAATCACTTACCTCACAAAAATCTTGGTTACTCGAACTACTGCAATAAAGCAAGCGCCACTACTGCCAGCTAAATAAAAGATTCAAACTACTGAAGGCACTAACTACTGATAGGCATAGTTAGCAAATGAAAGATTTTAATAGAGAACAAACAATGTATTTTCCCTGCAAAAGAATGGCCCTGAGTAACATTAAACTATACCTTTCACAAATCACTTACCTCACAAAAATCTTCATTACTCGAACTACTGCAATACAGCGAGCGCCACTACTGCCAGCTAAATAAAAGATTCAAACTACGGAAGGCACTGATAGGCATAGTTAGCAAATGAAAGATTTAAATAGAGAACAAACAATGTATTTATCTTACTAGTCATAATATATATAGCAGTTCATGACAAATTACAAAACTCCGCCATCTCTCTCCCCACATCCACCACTGCTGGCGGCTCACCTCCAACTGCGCAACGCTACGCGCTGTTCACATCCAGCTGCCGCTGCCCAACACTACAATGGCAGACAACAATGCAAACTAGACACAGACTGCACACAGCACAGCCAGTGATTTTTATACAGAGGTGGCGTTACCAATAAAAAAACCTAAACAGCCTACTTACACTTTAAAATTCTATTCTTACTAATTGCTTCTGTTGGATAAATACTTCTTTGATCTTAGCTATATTTCCTCAGAAAATTGGGCACAGGACTGCATTAACTTGAAGTATTCTAATTTTGCAAGGAATAAAGTCTGCGAGTCAGCACAGTGAAATAACTGCAATTTTTTGTTAAATTTTCCCTTGTGTCAGCTCAATTATTTTGCCTTCTGCATATCCAGATAATAGTATTCAGTACTACACAGTAGCAGTTTTTAACAATTTGGAAACTTACACGTAAAAAACATTTCTAAGAAAATTCATTGTTTTGTTTTTAAATTTGTAGTTATTGAGGGGAGTTGCGTTCGTGATTACCGCATGTAAAGCACATGAGGAACAATAGTAATTTCAATAGAAACTGTGAACACTGCTGAAGATCCAGTACACTGACAGAGTGTACTACACAGCTAATGAAATGGATCGTAATACTAGCCTGAGATTCTTTGAACGTTACGAAGAACAATCACGAATAATACGGTAACGTATCAGAGGAGTCAGATTACATCAGTCGAAATCTGAGTTTCTTCTACTTGCTTGATATATCGCTCACGAAGTAAGCCGAGCCTGGCAGGAGGGTAGCAGGTGAGCCGACAGGTTACAGTGTGGGGTTTTCATCAGCGAACGGGTGAGCGTGTGTGTAAATACCTACTCTGTAAGCGGACAGCTACAAGTACATTTAGTCCTATTGCGCGAAAAATTTCAAACTTTTTCCGTAGTGACTGATGCGCCACTCATCCACATAAGTCTTATCTCTACTAACTCATAAAACCGACTTTCGACGGCTAGTATGGTCGCTGTCCCTAATTAGCCCTCGATTACTGTACATGTTAAAGCTAAAACTATGCATGTAAACGTATCACATAACTAGAATTGTAGATCTACAGACACGTATTAACCGATACTGCCGTTATAGTTAACAACAGCGGAACGTACCTACGTTCCCTTATCGTTAAAAATTAATAATGTAGCGGCGTCACTGCACAAGGTAGCTTTAGTGCGAATTTGTAGCAGAATATTGCACCCGTACCCGTAAATTAAAGGAGGTGGCTTACAAAACACTCATTCGACCTATACTTGAGTATTGCTCATCAGTGTGGGATCCGTACCAGGTCGGGTTGACGGAGGAGATAGAGAAGATCCAAAGAAGAGCGGCGCGTTTCGTCACTGGGTTATTTGGTAACCGTGATAGCGTTACGGAGATGTTTAATAAACTCAAGTGGCAGACTCTGCAAGAGAGGCGCTCTGCATCGCGGTGTAGCTTGCTCGCCAGGTTTCGAGAGGGTGCGTTTCTGGATGAGGTATCGAATATATTGCTTCCCCCTACTTATACTTCCCGAGGAGATCACGAATGTAAAATTAGAGAGATTAGAGCGCGCACGGAGGCTTTCAGACAGTCGTTCTTCCCGCGAACCATACGCGACTGGAACAGGAAAGGGAGGTAATGACAGTGGCACGTAAAGTGCCCTCCGCCACACACCGTTGGGTGGCTTGCGGAGTATCGATGTAGATGTAGATGTAAATCAGTCTCTGGCTTGTTGTCAGTGACTTTCTGCAACGTGAAGTAGCAAACGACGACGGGCCGACATGGGCGTAAGTGTTGTCGAAACGGTGAGCTTATGGAAAGTGCGAGTGACTCTAGCCGCAAACCGCCATTGAAACCAGCCCAGTGGCGCAAACTAATGTGTGTCTCTACGTGACATGAAGAGACGCATTGACAAAACATAAGTGCACTGGCCAGCATAAATGTGGGGGCAAGTAGTTAATGTCACAGCTCTCTTGGGCGACTGTGCTGTGCTGCATGGGTGGCGAGATGAAGCTGCCGACGGAGGACCTCAGTTCCAGACTATGGTTCGACCCTCTGAGTTCGCCAAGGACCTGGAGCCGGCCAGCAGTGGGCAAGACCACGCCTTCCTGCAGTACGTTCGATCCCTGCCCGGTAGCAGCTGGTCTCGTGCCGGCTGCTGTAGACAACATCTGCACACCAGTAGTCGCCGTCGCGCGGAGCAGGTCGGCGTGGTGCCAGTCACTTGTCACCGGCAGCCGGCGCGCCGTCGTCATCGAAGAGTTCACTGCTGACGTAGAGTGCCTCGCCTTTGCCGTCGCAACTGGGTCACGGGCAACGGGGGTGCGTCCGCAGTAAGGCAGAGTGACGTAACCGCGGAGTGAGCGGAATTCGACGAGTGGGACAACGCACACCTGTCCCGCCTGAGGCAAATGTTCAGAAGACCCGCAGCGTCTCTCTGCAGCAGTGAGCCGCCCTCTGCCCCGTCCCTCAGCTGCCACTCCAGTATCCAGGTACCTCTGGCGATGTCAATAAGTTCACACTACCAAACGCCACCGAAGGTCGATGAAAGGCGTTTTTATTACCTCAATGGAGTTTGAGCAATAAATGCAACTGTTGACTCTGACGAGAAAAAATTTGCACAAAAATAATTTGAAGAAAAGTTAACTGTAACGGCAGTATAGGTTAATACGTATCTGTAGATCTACAATTCAAATTATGTGATACGTTTACATGCATAATTGTAACTGTAATATGCACAGTATTGCATTTTGGGAGGTTTTCAACAGTAGATCGAGGGCTAATTAAGGACAGCGACCATAGTAGCCGTCGAAAGTCGGTTTTATGTGTTAGTAGAGATAAGACTTATATGGATGTGTGGCGCATCAGTCGCTACGAAGAAAGTTTGAAATTTTTCGTGCAGTAGGACTAATGAAACAATGACATAAAATTTCTTCATGAGTTCTTGATTCGGAAAAGTTTACGCAATTGATTTGACAGAATTTAACTCTGGAATTGTAACGTGTGGTTCTAGACTTAGTAAATTCTTGAAGGAGTTCGCGGATCAATCTATTGTCGCGCTCACGTAATTTAAGCATGTGCTAAACAAACGCTTCAGTTAGTAAATTGTAGCCAGGAGTGATTAATAACTAAGCTTTCTGACTTTAAGTCAACCATACTATTTATGCCCTTACATTGACAGCCACTGCTGTACATTCCATTCCCAGGAAGTTAGCAGAACAGTAATTCGGCAATTCGATGGGTGTGTTCCCATACCTTAGAGGCCGACGTATCCAACGAACTTTTAACTTGGTCTCACACTTCTATTGCACTTCAAGCGGTAATTATTATTGCCATATGTTAAACGCACTGACTAAACAGAACTCAAGTTCTCCGAAACTCAACATATACTAGTATTGGAGTTTATTACTGCAGCGTAAACATCTGCATACATTATGACATGAAACAATACTACAAGCAACCCTCTGTGAATCAAATCACATTTATTGTGAACATAAGGTTGTAAGAGAAGCAAATAAACTTATAAGTTATATCATTTAACTTGAAGAAGATTTTTCTGGAAAAGTACGTTTGGAACTCAGGATTGTATGGCTGTGAAACATGGACTTTGGAAAAACCATAAAAAAGGAGAATCGAAGCGTTTGAGGTGCGGTAATACAGAATAATGTTAAAAATTTGGCTGATCTATAAGATAAAGAGTGAGGAGGCTGTCCGTAGAATCAACTAGGAAGGGAATATATGGAAAACACTGACATGTACAAGGGACAGGATGATAGGACTTCTGTTAAGACATCAGAGGGTAACTAACATAGTACTACCGGGAGTTAAAGAGCTAAAAACTGTAGAGGAAGACGAGGGTGTGGATACGTACAGCAAATAACGGAGGACGTAGATTGCAATTGCTACTCTAAAACGAAGAGGTTGCCACAGGAGAGGAATTCTTGGCGGTTTGCAAAAAAATGTTTTCTCAATCACTTTAGACCAATGCTAGTGGCAGCTAATATCGCATTGAGATTCTATCCGGTGCATGTGTTTTTTTTCTTCACTACGGTCAGACAGCTTGAAAACGCTGCAGCGAGAGGACGCGTGCCTCAAACCGGCATGATCTGTCAAAGTAAAGGCGATTATGTGTCAAATACCTTGTTTCTTGGTTTATCAGCTCAATGGAAATAAGGATAGCCAGACATTGCTCTCGTATTGTACACTCAACAGTCAACGGTACGAACGCAGGAACCACAGCGCTGCAAATGAACAGCTGCATACAGAGCTCATCTTAAAATAGCAAGAACACTAACGACTGGTATAAGAAAAACTTTCACGAGTAAATGCAAAAAATTGTACTCAATCTCTTGTTTCTAATTCTGAACGTATTAATCCGAGGACCAAAGGTAATAAAAGATCAGGAACCGAAATTTTCTGATGATAAGTGTATGCAAAACCAATACTAGAAACAATAGATACAGGCATAAGAGGTGTCAATCTACATCTACATTTATACTCCGCAAGCCATTCAACGGTGTGTGGCGTAGGGCACTTTACGTGCCACTGTCATTACCTCCCTTTCCTGTTCCAGTCGCGTACGGTTCGCGGGAAGAACGACTGCCGGAAAGCCTCCGTGAACGCTCGAATCTCTCTAATTTTACATTCGTGATCTCCTCGGGAGGTATAAGTAGAGGGAAGCAATATATTCGATACCTCATCCAGAAACGCACCCTCTCGAAACCTGGACAGCAAGCTACACCGCGATGCAGAGTGCCTCTCTTGCAGAGTCTGCCACTTGAGTTTGCTAAACATCTCCGTAACGCTACCACGCTTACCAAATAACCTTGAGACGAAACGCGCCACTCTTCTTTGGATCTTCTCTATCTCCTCCGTCAACCCAACCTGGTACGGATCCCACACTGATGAGCAATACTCAAGTATAGGTCGAACGAGTGTTTTGTAAGCCACCTCCTTTGTTGATGGACTACATTTTCTAAGGACTCTCCCAATGAATCTCAACCTGGTACCCGCCTTACCAACAATTAATCTTATGTGATCATTCCACTTCAAATCGTTCCGCACGCACACTCGCAGATATTTTACAGAAGGAACTGCTACCAGTGTTTGTTCCTCAGGCATGCTTTTCGTAGCACGTACGAGACGCTCCAGGAAAAAATTAGAGAAGCACCGTACATGCAGCTTTAAGATAAACTGAGAACATATTTTAAGTCCTTATCAACTTTCATTGAATTCATATTATGTCGGCTCACGAACAATACAACGTCTAGGGTCTCTACAACCACTTTAGTTCTAACGCTTATGGGTCTATCATTGACATCCGATAAATGGTTGTAAAAATATTCTTTTGTTCAGTTTTCCACAGTTGTTTATTTCTGAAATACGAAGTCTAATTCTTTTACTGTTTTAAGTAAACGAGACACTTTTGATCACCGTTTCATAATCCTTACCGTTACTGTAGGACCTAGGTTTTTGGTTGTAGACCCATTTTCTAGTACAAAACTGATCCCAAAGATGGGAAATAAGGACAAACTTTTCAACTTCTTAGTCCAATGATTCTTGGCTTAAACTATAAAACTTATATCTGACAGTTACTTCTTTATGAATAAATATATACTGTAGAGAAGCTCAGGGAAGGGAATTTGTATGATTATCTATTTACGGATGACTGTACATTCTTCCCTTATGTAGAGGTAGTAACATTGTTTAAATAGGTTGTATAATGGGAATGAGTTTGGTCACTCAGTAGTAATTGTGAGGATACACACTTCTCTTTGTAAATGTCTAACGTTTCTAACTAAGTCAGCCTTGCACGCTTTTCCTTTATGTACAAGTCTTCTGCATCTGTTATATATTATGCAGGTGAAAAAGTGGATGCCTTCATTCGTAAATAATAAATGAAGCAAATTCCAATTTCTGTGGGCACAACTTTATTTCAGTGTAATATTCATAACTGTTGTAAATACTGTCCTAATGAATTTTCTAAAATATATATTTAACTGCGTCAAAATAGTCAACAAATATCAACTTTTATTACTTAAGCTAAGAATTGATACAACAAATGGTTGACATGTTTATGTCTGCTTGTTTCGCATGTTTGGGATCAGTTGTATACTAGGGGACTGGCTTACAACACGAAATCTATGCCATACAGTAATTATGAAGTGAGTGCAACAAGGCTAAAAATGTGTTTTGCGTAATCAATACAGTACATAACATCGCACCAAGAACCCAGAGTTGAGACAATTAAAAAATTATTTTATTAATGAGAGCCCACTTCGAACGTGCAAAGATGGCATGCAGCTGTACGAGCGAATATACATCGTATAAAAGTGTGTCTTAAACTATGCCATAGTTTCTACAAAACGTCCTCTCATATTTTCAACTTTAGAAGATGGCTGTTCTTAGCTCCTCATCGCCCCAAATTATCAAGGAAGAGTTTGCGGCGTCGAACCCTTGTACATAAAGGCAGCTATGAATAGTGAAATAGTGCTCATAACAGGAAGTGTCAACATGCTGCTATATGAATTCATGACAAACTCACGCTTAGACAATGTGGGATCATTATTTCGTCGATCATAAGTGACGAAGACCGGTAATAACAGAAGACATAGTCCACACCATGACACTACTCATTTTACTGTTGCGCTTGAAGTAACCCTCTGAACTGCATGCAATCAAGGGAGCCTCTGTACTCACATTTGGAAACATTTATTTCAGCACAAAACCAGAAGCTCTAACCAAATAATGAGTGCTGTATTGGTTCAAGGCTGTAAAAAGTCGAACATGCGGGTTGGTTATAATTAAGCTGTAGTGCGGGCTGTGTGTATTGCAGGGCACTGAAACATCGTACGTATGTTCATTAATCGGTGCGCTAGCGGAGTAAGCTGAAAGGATAACAGTTCCACTTGGTGCCACTAGATGAAAATACGGCACTTTAACAAGCCAGAATGTAGCGTAGGTGCACAGGAATTGGATTAAACTCATGATGATGCTAGGCCTGGCAGGTTTATTAAGATATGGTCACGTGTTACACCGCTGTTCAGGATGGTCTCCCTTCTCAGCAAACTGCTGGATGTGTAACTCGTGTGTTGCATAAGGAATTCCTTCTAACGCGCAGATGCCAGTGTATACCTAACAGGCCCACGAGGAGTCATCTTCTTGCAGAGAAACGGAATGAAGGAGCTTGTGAAGCCACACTATGTAAGATTAGTGCAGTGGATGTTCCTGCACAGCATGTAGCAGAGTGAAACTCCATATGTGACAGTTGTGTGCATTCACGGTGCCTTGCAGAGTTAAATGAGCCTCGCCCGTCCCAATAATATTCCCTAGCCACACGTCATAAACTTCCATGCGAGCCAAAAAACGTAGGCCAAAGTCTCGGCGTTGTACCTTTGGGCAAAAATGTGATGGAAAAGAGCCACCGCGGTACGACAACCGAGTTAGAAAACTACTGCAGAAGCAAAGGGAACTTCACATCAAACATAAACATAGCCAAAGCCTTGCAGACAAACCAAAATTACGCGTAGCGAAATGTAGTGTGAGGAGGGCTACGCGAGAGGCGTTCAATGAATTCGAAAGTAAAGTTCTATGTACTGACTTAGCAGAAAATCCTAAGAAATTTTGGTCTTATGTAAAAGCGGTAGGTGGATCAAAACAAAATGTCCAGACACTCTGTGACCAAAATGGTACTGAAACAGAGAATGACAGACTAAAGGCTGAAATACTAAATGTCTTTTTCCAAAGGTTTCACAGAGGAAGAGTGCACTGTAGTTCCCTCTCTAGATTATCGCACAGATGACAAAATGGTAGATATCGAAATAGACGACAGAAGGATAGAGAAACTATTAAAATCGCTCAAAAGAGGAAAGGCCGCTGGACCCGACGGGATACCAGTTCGATTTTACACAGAGTACGCTGAGGAACTTGCCCCGCTTCTTGCAGTGGTGTACCGTAGGTGGCCGGCCGCGGTGGCTGAGCGGTTCTAGGCGCTTTAGTCTGGAACCGCGCGACCGCTACGGTCGCAGGTTCGAATACTGCCTCGGGTATGGATATGTGTGTTTCCTTAAGTTAGTTAGGTTTAAGTAGTTCTAAGTTCTAGGGGACTGATGACCACAGATGTTAAGTCCCATAGTGCTGAGAACCATTTGCACCATAGGTCTCTAGAAGAGCGTAGCTTTCTAAAGGATTGGAAAAGGGCACAGGTCATCGCCGTTTTCAAGAAGGGACGTCGAACAGATGTGCAGAACTATAGACATATATCTCTAACGTCGATCAGTTGTAGAATTTTGGAACACGTATTATGTACGAGTATAATGACTTTTCTGGAAACTAGAAATCTACTCTGTAGGAATCAGATTGGTTTAGAAAAAGACGATCGTGTGAAACCTTGCTCGCGTTATTCGTCCACGAGACGCAGAGGGCCATACCCACGGGTTCCCAGGTAGATGCCGTGTTTCTTGACTTCCGCAAGGCGTTCGATACAGTTCCCCACAGTCGTTTAATGCGCAAAGTAAGAGCATATGGACTATCAGACCAATTGTGTGATTGTATTGAAGAATTCCTAGATAACAGAACGCAGCACGTCATTTTCAATGGAGAGAAATCTTCCGAAGCAAGAGCGATTTCAGGTGTGCCGCAGGGGAGTGTCGTAGGACCGTTGCTATTCACAATATACATAAATGACCTTGTGGATAGCATCGGAAGTTCACTGAGGCTTTTTTGCGGATGATGCTGTAGTACATCGAGAGGTTGTAACAATGGAAAATTGTACTGAAATGCAGGAGGATCTGCAGCGAATTGTCGCATGGTGCAGGGAATGGCAATTGAATCTCAATGTCGACAAGTGTAATGTGTTACGAATACATAGAAAGAAAGATCTTTTATCATTTAGCTACAATATAGCAGGTCAGCAACTAGAAGCAGTTAATTCCATAAATTATCCGGGAGTAGGCATTAAGAGTGATTTAAAATGGAATTATCATATAAAGTTGATCATGCAGATGTCAGACTGAGATTCATTGGAAGAATCCTAAAGAAATGCAATCCGAAAACAAAGGAAGTAGGTTACAGAACACTTGTTCGTCCACTGCTTGAATATTGCTCACCAGTATGGCATCCGTACCAGATAGGGTTGATAGAAGAGATAGGGAAAATCCAACGGAGAGCAGAGCGCTTCGTTACAGGATCATTTAGTAATCGCGAAAGCGTTACGGAGATGATAGATAAACTCCAGTGGAAGACTTTGCAGGAGAGATGCTCAGTAGCTGGGTACGGGCTTTTGTTGAAGTTTCGAGAACATACTTTCACCGAGGATTCAAGCAGTATATTGCTCCCTCCTAAGGCTATCTCGCGAAGAGACCATGAGGATAAAATCAGAGAGATTAGAGCCCACACAGAGGCATACCGACAATCTTTCTTTCCACAAACAATGCGAGACTAGAATAGAGGAGAGAACCGATAGAGGTACTCAAAGTACCCTCCACCACACACCGTCAGGTGGCTTGCGGAGTATGGATGTAGATGTAGATGTAGATGCACATTCTGAATCTTGTAGGGAAAGCGCCTCAAAATCTGTTTAACTGTTGACTACAGGAGGGACAGTTGCTGTGACAGAGCTGGAACACAGGCTGCAGAATTTGAGGCGTGTGCTGCACGGGCAGATGTAGCTGCAGCAGCTTCGCATCAACAACTGCCATGAGAATGGGCCGCTTACCTCTCCCTGAACACCACCTAATTCATCTGGTTCTGCAAGTTTCTTGTATTTAACTCATTTATTGACATGGGACTTCTTCTCAGCTTTTTCTATCGACGATATTCGAGCAATGTAGCGCTGCTATTGCTGACAAAAAGACTTTCCAGAAGTGCATGGTATTTCTTCTCAATAGCCATTACCTTTCGCGCACAAAACGTCAACCTTCTTACCCCTATACATCATCAATCAATTCACAAAAAAAAACAATCAACGCTCGTCTCCAAGCGACAAACAGCAAACTGACCTTGAGACGGGAAATACTTCGTATTCAGACTGCTTCAGCGCCGTATTTTCACCTGGTGGCAGAGAGTGGAACTATTATTTTTTCAGCACACTCCATGAGGCCACTGATTAGTAAACATGTGTACAATGTTGGGTCAGCGTCTTAGGACGTATACGGCCCGAATTACAGCACTCGGAACACTGTCAGTTTAAATATAATCAAGTGGTACTACTCCCTTTTAAGAGCCGTCCGGAACTTAATAAATACCATTAAGGCGGAAGATTCTCTCTTGAAAGACAATGATGTCACTTTCGACAGAGTATTGTCCATTCAGTCGGGATGCTAGACAAATTACCGTTCAGGTGATCCATTGGTGTGATGGCCAACTGGAGTCTATTGATTTCTTTCCGACACACTTTGTTTCACCACTAAGCCGAAAATTAATCAAGCAGATAATAACCGAAGTAGATAATAACCTAATGCTCTAATGTTCCGGCCTCCAACACTAAATCAAACAAGACCTCTTCTTCATTACTTCCTTTGCAAAACATAATCGAATGTTTCTTCTCGGCAAGCCGTCGATAATCACTGACATGACTGTGTACCGTTCCCAAGCCGTCCGCATCACTCCGCAAGACATCAGCAGATGGTCCCTTATCAGTAAACCCGAAAGGACGCAGAAGAAAGGTATCAGACAGTGGCTCGGGTGGCCGTGAGATATGACTGGAACAATGATTTGTTGCTTCATTGTGTTTCCTGATAGTTTACGGGCGCCCTAATTTATAACTGCTCTGGTGAGAAGTGCTTTTTTCTGTTTGCTTTATTAAGTGGATAATATCAACGCAAGGCTGCGTCACACTGCACGCTCTCATACTGTAGGTGCACGAACAATGAAACATCTACATGTAAAAAGTCGTGAAACGGTGATAGCGTATTTTATCTAGCGTCACGAAATAATAATCCATCTGTTTTTGTATGCCTTCGTTGATAAAATGAGTGTAACAGAACTTTGCAAATTTGGATTTCTGATTGATCAAACATTTTAAGTTAATTAAAATTTTATGTAGGTTTGTGAGTAGCATACGGGCCATATGACGACACATCGCACCTCTATTCAAAACATTAACAAGTCAGGATTTCTGTCCTACTCTTCCAAACTCCAAGGTGACTCCCATGCGAAATGCGTCTGGAAACGTCGGAGAGCTGAATGTAACTCCCTTAAACCAGAAGCTCATTATTTTTAAGTCTTCAGAAATGATAATAAGAAACTGCTGACTTAATGTTTTCAACGCCCTTTATAGACAAAGTCACTGATAAAAAGAGAAGTGTTAAAATGAAAATACGCGATTAGGCATTTAAACCCAATTCAGGTGTGATGCATGACTGTAGCCTTAGCCGAGGTTACCAAATTACATAATTATTCTCAAATACTGGAAATCCAATTAACTGAACCATTATTATTAAATTAAACCATATCAAATAAAATAACATTTGCTATATATTGCATTATAATGTACAAAATTTAAGACTAAAAGAACTCAGCTAAATCTGTCTACTGTGTAAAAAATGTGTTATAAAAATATCAAAACGAACGCTGAAAGCAATCACTTCAAAATTTTCCAGACAATTAAAAAGAGGACCTGTACGGTAGAAAATTATGTTCCAGAGATTTTTGAGGTAAAATGCATTTTTGGCAAAGTTCTGAAGGAGAATTTTGCTGAAAAGCCTAATTTGCCATTCATTTATTAGAAAGTGGTGAAAGCGTAGTTGAAGTTTCCATGCAGGTTCTATGTCGGAATACAATTAGTATCGTTGTCCGACCCCGGTAGCTAAGTAGTTTAGCCGGCACGGTAGCTCAGCGTGTTCGGTCAGAGGGCTGCGTGCTCAATGCAATAAAAAAAACTGAGTCAAGGAATCAACGATCAACTTGAGCGGATGTCTTGTGACGTCCGCCCAGACCAAATGCAACGAGCTATATCGAACAAAATGAAAAAAAAGAAAAAGTAGTCATCGTGACAGAATGTCAATCCTAAGGGCCCGAGTTCGATTCCCGGCTGGGTCGTAGATTTTCTCCGCTCAGGGACTGGGTGTTGTGTTGTCCTAATCATCATCATTTCATCCCCATTGACGTGCAGGTCGCCGAAGTAGCGTCAACTCGAAAGACCTGCACCAGGCGAACGGTCTATCCGACGGGAGGCCCTAGCCACACGACATTTTATTTATTAGTATCGTTGAACAGAGGTCTCAAAACAAAACACTTTAAAAAACAGTACTTTTTGTTTTTAAAATATTCTTCTTTTGGGGGCCCACAGTCTGAATATGTTTTAAGCACAAACGGCTATTGTTTATGACAGTCTGGGTTGGAAGGCACACGAACAGGTGTGGGATGATTACATTCGCAAATTTTATGAACGAGGGCATGGCCCAAGCAGGCTGTAATCTATTTATATTCTGTGGTACTAGCTAACTTCGATAGACAGTCGTTTTCAAGTTCTAGTCACAAGTTTCAAGCTTTTGGTTTAGTTCCTAAAATTTTTCTAGTGTTCCGCTAGTCCTGTAATAAAAGAAACACCTTAGAGTATTAACGAATTGAGAAACGTTGAAAGAAACGCACATAAATATTGTATACAGGTTCAGCACAGTCTGTACTCGTTTCTGTAATGACACAGCTAAATCGATTTTTGTTGGAGGTGATCTGACAGAATACTCACAACAGAAGGATGAAAAGCTGTTCTTCATAATACTTTAGTTAGAAAGACATACGAAGAAATGCGCGATGATTTCGCCCGCAGATTTTGAATGCCACGTCCCAACATAGAAGTCTCTATACAAAGTATGAAATCACGTGTGTCATTCATCGGCATCAGAACACAACTGACTTTATGTCGCACCGTAAGTTAGTTGTCCTCAATTACCGGGATACAGAGTTTTTCCTTGTAGATGATTGGACGTGGTACTGAAAGACTTACGACCCCTAGCTCGTCGGACATGAAGCCATGGGATTTCTTTGCGTGGTGGTGTATCAAGGCTAAAGTAAAATAGGTGAAGATTATCAGAACAGCACAACTGAAGCAACGAACTGGAGATGCAAGTGATCAAATGTCTCTTAACTATTCAGTATAGCGTGCTTCATTGTGAGTTAGAGCGATTGCAGCTATGCATGGAGCTGGGGATGTACTGCTTTGAGGTTCTATTATCATACGTGTTGCATTAAGAGTCACACACGTTTAATAAATTTACTTTTCCACAGAAATGGTTCAGGACGTTACGTTTATCCTTTATAGATATCCTCATTGTAAGAGTAAAGAAAATTATGATTTTGGATTCATATATAATTTTTGTTGTTCAAGCATTATTACACAAGAATACATTTGCATGTTTATTGTTGATCTTCAAACTTATTTTGTTTTACAATCATATTCTATTTTTACCCGTTGTGAGTACTCGGTGACAGCGACGAACATGCTACAACTTTGGTATCTTGGTTACCCCCACCCGTCCTCTCCAACTGAAAATGCACTGACACTTGAACATGAGATGTACTCTAGACGTAAACATATGGGGTGCACAAATTCAGTTATGTGGGCTGAGTGAGAGACTGATGATCTTCGAAGTTCAGTCTATTTAAACCAACAATTATCGTAATCATCATTAAAACTCATACTACTTGTTGATCCTCAACTTCGTGTTTCAGCCGCTTGGAAAGACCCGTTACGAAAATTCTATTTAGATTACGGAAAGTTCACCAGGCTATTTGTAATCGACTCTTCATGTCTTTTGCTGTCCAGCTTTGTGTATTGATTTTACGTTATTTTATCTCCATCACTGATTGTCACGTCTTCTTCCTATGTTTCTGTATACATTTGCTAATTAAAGGCAAACAGAACCATAGCATCAAAAAGACGAGGATGATTCAGTGTTTGTGAATACTACACATTTCTTCTTGTTTTTGCAACTAAGAATTCTGTATACGTTCTCTGGCAAGACTCTTCAAAAACTGTACCGAAAATTGCCGTGTAAGACCATTTGGGTTTCGAGCAATTCTTACTCTCCCGAATACGGTCTATATTAAACTTCGATAATAATCCACTTGTCATCGGCAGGCAGCCAGACAGCAACACAATCATCCTCTATAACGTGATGATGATGATGATGAGGTCCCATACTCCTTGACGGAGCGCAGTGGACGATGCGGGAGACCCGCACCGCCTACTAGGCAAGGTCCTAGCGGAGGTGGTTTGCCATTGATTTCCTCTGACCGTAATGGAGATGAATGATGATGATGATGACACAACAACACCCAGTCATCTCGAGGAAGGTGAAAACCCCTGACAAAAAAAAAATGGTTCAAATGGCTCTGAGCACTATGGGACTTAACTTCTGAGGTCATCAGTCCCCTAGAACTTAGAACTACTTAAACCGAACTAACCTAAGGACAGCACACACATCCATGCCCGAGGCAGGATTCGAACCTGCGACCGTAGCGGTCGCGCGGTTCCAGACTGTAGCGCCTAGAACCGCTCGACCACTCCGGCCGCAAAACTCCTGACCCCGCCGGGAATCAACCCGGGCCCCTGTGCTCGGGAAGCGAGGTCGCTACCGCGAGACCACGAGCTGCGGACCCTCTATAACGTAAGCTTTCTAAAGTGGTATGTCCGGGTTATATATGCAACAACAAACCCTGAGAGTATTGAATTTCATATAGTATGACTAGAAGAAAACTTACCACAAATACAGTTTCGTGTCTCGGAAACACAGTAGGGTAGTTGTGGCGAATCCGACTTTGGAACCCGTGCGTCGTGCGCAGCCAAAGAAATTATACGTTCATTTAGTAGCGTTTGTGAAAAACACGGTTGCACATTATTCCATGGATGGTGTAGGGAAACCGACCGGCGAGTTCGATAAACATACTCGTTCTCGGCTGACTGGGCGCATGTACTGCCTGTCACCTTCACTGCAAGAAGTGCCACTGTGGGCCTGAGGCAAATGCCAAGACAGAAAAATCTCCCCGGTTACTTAGATGAGAGTACGAGAGTTCGCTTGCTCACTTCAGGACGTCGGTTGCACAATAAATTAACAGTGTCGAGTTCCCTAGGGAGGTGAGGTCACCACTTCTTTGTTGACTCAGCGAGACACTCCATCAGTGTTGACAGCATGCATCAAGGGCGCCGCCCAAGTCGCTGTTATGATTCATAACTATTTGCTGTTTCATTACCGTCGATGCAGAGCGACGCCAAGCATTATCGGTCAGTTCCGTAGGGCGAGAAGTATTTCGCCACATTTGGCGGAATAGCAGATAACTGCTTACTGACCAGATCACTCCAAAGCCATCGTAGGACATGCTTGCTCTCATTCTATCGATATTCAAACCTTCTTCTGCGGCTCAGATACAGTGCATGTGATATGTAGTACTTAACCTCCAGCAGCACACTTGCGCCACCTCAATTCTAAAATGAAGTCTTCCATTGTTTCGCTGATTCAGTTGTCTGCTTCAGATCGTTCGATTGACGTGGCTGTGAAATATGACTGAGAATCGAAATTTGTCTATGCAATTGGTCTAAACTTCTTACATCGCCTCATAATTGTGAATATTGGTAAATTTGCGCACGGCAGCTTAACCCAAAAACGATCACGGCCTGAGCAGTTTGAACATCTAAAATGGTTGTGCTGAGTTATCCTTTTCATACCGAAGCGTGCTTGCACAAAAGATTCACAGTTGTCAAACTAGCAGCTACGTGTGTCGCTAGTAGCTAGTTCAAATGGTTCAAATGGCTCTGAGCACTATGGGACTCAACTTCTCAGGTCATTAGTCCCCTAGAACTTAGAACTAGTTAAACCTAACTAACCTAAGGACATCACACACATCCATGCCCGAGGCAGGATTCGAACCTGCGACCGTAGCGGCCCCGCGATTCCAGACTGCAGCGCCTATAACCGCACGGCCACTTCGGCCGGCGCTAGTAGCTAGTGACCCAACCATATGTTGTGGCACTCTGCCAGCGGCGGACACCTCACACAACAGGAGAAACTCTGTTCCATCCTGTAAGCTCTATGCTAATAAGTAATTGTAGAGGGACTGTAGACAATATGCTCCATGTTTTAAACGATGTGTCAGAAATTCTTTGTGGGGATAGGAAACATAAGCAGATGGGTAAATTTCACTGGCATCAATTCTGTGCAGTGACTACAATGACATCTCATCAAGCACTTTTAAAGCCACATTTTCAGGATAGACTTGGATATATTGCAAAAACGTAGATATAAGTTCAGAATATAAATAAAGAATTAGTTAGGCTGTTAATAAGTATAAACGGTTCCATCGATTGTGGTGTGCAACCGCTGAAACATTAGAATAATTACGCAGTTCAGTTGTCTTGCCAACAAGACGGCTTCTTTTTTGTTCTGGAAGTTGTCCTGATCGGACGCATATATCTGCTATCGCTGGAGATAATTATTTGGCACACCGCCATTATTCTATTTTATTGAGACGCAATCTCACTAGGCGTACTCATAGTTGCACGAAGCAACACAATTAATGTGTCTATGTAATTTAATTTAGTGTAATTTTCTGTGAATACAGTGTTATTACTTAATCTTGTGTTTCATTTATGTTACAAACTATTGTTCCAATTAAACGGCTTCTTGGCAAGGCCAAAACTTCGAAATTATTCAAACTACGAAGTCCGATAAAGAAACATTACAGAAAAATCGCTCATGTTCAAATTAACAATGAACGGTCCCTGCGGAGAATGCGATTGTCAAGCGCTTAAAGTTTGTTTTAACTTTCACTGATCACATACTATTATCATTACCTACTATTATTTGTCTGTTCTCTAATATTCTCAAACCAGACAGGAAAAGCCACGATAAATCAAACACTCCAACAAATCATGCAGCAAGATCTTAATCTGTTTAGAATCATCTGACGGACCATGTTTGGAAGGTGTATCCTTTAATCTGTGCACTATGTCTATTGAAAAGGTTCCACAAAATCTCCAGGGTTTTCAGATCTCTTGATCAAGCAGGCTGTGACATTCGTCCGAAATCTACCCTCTCCAACATATCAGCTATCTAGAAAACCTTTGGAACGGGTTTTGTTGACGATGTGAATCAATTGATACCCCAACGCACAGCGAGAAAATAGAACATACACTCCCTGATAAACGACAAGCCATCTCTGTAAGCGCTGTTTCGTATAAAGATTACGTATACTACTGGTCTGTGTTCTCTGCCACTAACTGCATTCATATAAGCAACGCCGAATGCGGAAATCATCGAGCACTGTACGATTTAATCCGAAAACCGACACAACAGTCGCGTCTATAATGATGATTTCTTGTACTGTCGACTTCTTCCGCGACACAGAATTCGGACCTCTCTGACTGGCTTCAGCCCTACATCGCGTAGTATAAAACCATAATGTGATCCTTGACCACTCTGCAAAACACATCTGGCAACCTAAACGAGAGTGAAACGTTACAGGTACCTATTGAAGCCTTCCTACATTCCTAAAGTAGTTGAAGTCTCGTTATCCATACCAAATTAATAGAATATTATAAACCTTATTGTTGGTTAATACTTACAAGCAAACAATTACTGCAGGACTCACTGGACCTTATTCGTTCCATCTATGTATCTTGATCACACAGCACTTACGTAAATAGATCTAAGAAGTACATAAATACTTTCTTCATTCGTTTGTTCTCATCACCTGTCAATTTAAGTCACTCTGATTTATCACCGTCCATAGCATTTAATATATATAGAGATATTTATAAAGTGCTTCAGTTGTGTGTAGTCACACATTGCAAATCTGTTATGGGCAAATGAAACAACTCCATCCTGAGCTTCTTGTCTGACACTATATTTTCGAGTGACGTCATCTGGCAATTGTGCAGAGGTTGTAAGGTCTCCGCACATTACTGATGCATGGCGGTTGACCTCAACAAGTTTCTTATGAAGTTTCGACAGTCATAAATATATCATAACGGCAAGCGCTCCATTTTCACTAAATTGTAACACGTATATCTGCAGTGCATTCGTTCACTACACAAAAGAGAAATCCAGTATGCGTTGTTGAACTACTCACACAGTTCCTGCCACGTTCATCAAACTGTGAACATCCCATACTAACACTGTTGGTGAATAATTCAAAAATTTCGTTTAAGAACAATAGGTCAACATCTTTCAAACACTGCTCGTCAGGTTGACGCAAAGATTCTTCGATATAGGCACGAAGATTGTTAATGTCATAGCAGTCTGAGTTGAAAAACTGACAGACAACATTAAGACTACTGTATTTTATTATCACGCAATATCCGCTTTTCTTTTACAAAATGTGCATCTAAAGGATGAACCTGAAACATGGAAACGAACAATGAGGACAGTCTGTGCACATACAAGCGTGTTAGAAACATTTTATAAGCAATGACCTTGGAATATAAAGATTAAAAATAATGTGTACAAAAATGCAGCCACAACAATGCTAGTTAGAGTTTACATTGCACGTGCAAAACGATGTACACAAGAGAATCACAATAAATGTAGAAAATTTAATCCATCTCTTTCAGTGCATAGGTCGAAATGTGGAAACAAACACTTAGAATGAAAATAGGACTATAGAATTTTATGCACAAAAACAAAACAAAACAAAACAGGTTACTCTTCATTTTCTTGCTGGCATCCAAGAGGGGCTTCTGAATTATTTCCTCATTGCTGGTTGCACTTTCTTATCCAAAGACCATTAAACGTTTCCATAGACACTGATCTCTTTGGCTCAAGTCTAGAGACAAGCCATAGAACTAGTCTCTCCTTACCTATCTATCTGTTATTCAAATGTAACTAGACCGAATCTCTCGGAATTTTGTGATCATTTTAATATGAAAGAAATGAAGATGAGAGAACTAAGATATAAAACCATTAAAGAACACATCCATCGTAAAAAGCAAGTAGTCCTGCCACACATAACCACATGACTGCTTGTATCTTCACGCGTACGCCACCCTCAAGAGTTGAGTGTGTTCTAAGATATCTTGGTACACATATCCTGTAGGGTGAAGTGTTGTTTACATAACGATCCAACAGTGTCTCATTTGTAAAAAGATCCAGAAGACTAACCACATAGAACTGCATTCTTGAGAAAAAAACAGACAGCAATCTGTCTGCCGAAAATAGCCGTCATGTACAAATCTCTGCAAAAATTGGAAAGTGACATGACAGCCCATTAATAATTTCCTTTCCTATACAATTTGCAGAGATTTTACTTGAGTTGTAGTCTCCCTAGTTACGAATCAGCTCAAGTGGCAACACTACCTGCATTTCAATCTACATTGCTACAGTGAAAACCACAATAAGGTGCACTGCAGACGGTACTTATACCTGAAGCACCTTTTAGGGTTTCTTCCTGGTTGTACACTGTGGTAGCAAAAGTCATTGGATTCTGCCCAAAATAGTGTTGTATCTCCTTTTGTCTGGTGTACTGCAGCAACTAGACAAAGCGTAGGCGTACCAAGTCGCTGGAAGTCAATAGTATGAAAATTGAAACTCTATTAAATTTTTGCTTTATAAATCAGGTCTCCCAGATCGTTTTGTATATGTATAACCATGAAGGAAATTCATGTTTATTTAGAATTATATGTAATCCGATAACTTTTTTCATTGTAAAAACGTTCTCCCAGGTCGTGTTTATCTTTTCCCACAAACGAAATTCACATTTATTTAAAAATATAAGAAATATAATATTTTTTCTTTAAAAAATGCTTCCAAGATCGTATTTATCTCAGCCCACAAACAAAATTCACACTTACTCGAAAATATAATAAATTTATCAGTGAAGACAGTAACTGTTCTTGGAAGAAGAGAATACTGTTGATAACAATGCAACTTTTACCTGGAATAAATTATGACTAACTGAAACCCTCAGCTGCTGACAGGTGTTGTTGATATACCTCTATGAGGACAGTTGAAAATGTGTGCCCTGACCGGGACTCGAACCCAGGATCTCTGCCATGTAAGCAGGAGATCCCAGGTTTGAGTCCTGGTTGGGGCACACATTTTCAACTGTCCACATCGAGGTATATCAACAACACCTGTCGACAGCTGAGGGTTTCAGTTAGTCATCATTTACAATAAATGTAATAATCTTCCCTTGATAATAATATATATTTAAAAATTAAAAGTCTAATTATTATGTACATAAAAGGTAAAAAATGTATTCTAAAGCTGGATTACTTAAGGACATAGAAACTACTGTAAAGATATAAATGTATGTAGTAATATAGATTTATAAAATAACTATAAAGGAGAAAGTTATTGAAATGTAAATAAACAAGAGCTATGGAAGTTTGTGATTATTTTAAAAAGAAAGAATATCCAAAACAATTACCTGTTTTACACAAGGATTTACTAGTAGCATGAGGAGGTGATAAATTACTTACAACATTAAATAAGAAAGAAAAATTGTTTTCTACTACAGATATTTAAAAAATTGATTAAATTGTGGATAAAAATTAATATTCCATAGAAAATTGTCACTTGAACAAACAAATTGATTAAAAAAGTACATTGATTTTAATACAGAAATGATAAAAATAAAAAATATAAGAAGCAGACAAAATATTAGCAAACCAAAACAATACATCTATTATATTTCAAAATCAAATTTTGATTTTTGATTTCAAATGTGGTGCAGACCCAAAGACACCATGGACCCAAGTTGTCAACAAGGCACTGTACAAGCTGGTGGTGAACTTAGTTTTCTTAATTCTTTGTCTTCCATTCTTACTGATTACTTTTTGAGGATTATCTATTTCAGTAAATCTTTTACTCCTCAAATAACACATGTGATAATCATGCAGGATCGAATGATTGCCCTCTTACATAGGTAAAATATTAAATAATTAGTATTCTAATCTATTGTCTTAATTCTATTCTAACCACAATTCACCAAATATTATTGTTTTTATATCTCCTGGAACAGTTTGAACAAAGTCTTTCGATTTTGCTGTAGGAACACATTATATATGTAATACATTTCTTGACTGATTGGTTGTAGTTATTTGGTAAAGATTACAAAGTACTCTCGTAGAAATGTCAAAATTGTCAAAACATATTTTTTATTTATATTTTCACCATTAAGAAAAACATGTTAAGAGTAAATTCATTGTCACTGAAATCATTCATTTTTGTTCATTTCCATTTATAAATAGTAAATCGATTATTTGTTTATCACAGATTTCATTTTGAAAATTAATCATTTGACTTATTTATGATGTTAAATCAGCCTTAGAAAAGTAATCTGAAAAATCTTTTTCAATTTCACTGATTGTAAAGTAATCTGTTACACATAATTTATAGGCAAAATTATTGATCATTTTTAAAATCTCAATGAATTCAGGTTTTGAAACAAGCTTATTTAATTCATCTTTGTTGACACAATTATTGAGCTGTTTCAAAATACTTTTATCTTCTGGTTTTGTAAATAGATTTTTCAATTCTTTTTCTAAATACTGTTTCTTAACATCTTCTTTGTCGACTGGATATTTTATGCTTACTATTTTGTACCAAGATATACTGTAACTCTTTCTTACATTAAAAATCCTACTTCATTCAATATGGAACTGTTTAATCAAATTTTCTATTACTTACAAAGGGATTATTGCAAAGAATATTTCTGAAAGTACAAAATACATAAAGAAATCAAAAAATATGATTTTGAATTAATGTGCACATTAACCAAAGCATTTATGTGTATAAGCTTACCAAAAATGACTTTCAGTTAAAAATAACAACACACAGACCGAATAAATCGTAAATATAATATTAATACATCGTATTGGTTAATAAATGACATTACAAAAAATGAGCATGCAGCATTGAGCAATATCATTACACTGGAATGACAAAAATCATGGGATAGGGACATGCACATATACAGACGATGGTAGTATCGTGTACACATGGTATAAAAGGGCAATGTATTGACAGAGCTCTCATTTGTACTCAGGTTATTCATGTGAAAAGGTGGTCGACATGATTATAGTCCCACAATGGGAATTGGCATACTTTGAATGCGGAATGGTAGTTGGATATACGCACATGGGACCTTTCATTTCTGGAATCGTTAAAGAATTCAGTATTCTAAGATCCACGGTGTGAATAGTGAGTTGTGGTTACAAAATTCCCGGCATTACACCTTACATGGACAATCCAGTGGGTGATGTCCTCAACTTAAAGACCGAAATCAGTGACTTCTGTGGTGAGTTCTCAGTGCTAACAGACAAAGAGAGTGTGTGAAATAACTGCAGGAATTAATGTAAAGTGTATGATGAAAGTATCCATTAGCACTGCGAAATTTGACATTATTGTGCAACAGTCGACGAACACAATGCATTTGCAGACATCACAAAAACGTTTGCATCGGTTTGACACTAGATGAATGAAAAATTGTGGCTTGATGAGTCCCGATTTCTGGCGATAAGAGCTGATGATAGGGTTCACATGTGGTGCAGACCCAAAGACACCATGGACCCAAGTTGTCAACAAGGCACTGTACAAGCTGGTGGTGGCATGACAATGGTGTCAGCTAGGTTTACACAGAATGGGCTAGGTTCCTTGGTCCAAGTGAACCAATAATAGACTGGATGTGGTTATGTATGGCTACTCTGAGACCATTTGCAGACATTCGTGAACTTTATGTTCCCAGACATGGAGGGAGTGCTTATGGAATACAGTGCATAATGTCACTGGGACACTGTTATTTGAAGGACGTTCTGGACAGTTGGAGCAAATGATTTGGACACCAAGATGGCCCAACACGAATCCCATGGAACATTTATGGAAAATAATCGAGTGGTCAGTTCATTCACAAAACATTGCAGTGGCAACACTTTCATGATTATGGATGGCTATGAGGCACCATGGCTCAGTATTTATGTAAGAGAGTTATGGTGGAGAGAGTATAATTTTATTAACATACCATGTTGTAAAACTGTAATTTTAACTTTACTCTATCCACTGTTTACAAATTTTTCTATACAAATGAAAGATAATTTCATATAATTACAAAAATATAAAAAATCAAATAAAAGTTATATAGATTCAATAATATGAACTAATCTATCTTTCTTTTCTTATATTTTTTTACACAAAATTTTATCCAACAATTTTTGCTCTAATTTATCTTTGTCTTCTGGAAGGTTTTTGAATAATGATCCAGAAGAGTAATATTGAATATATGATCTAAAAGTAATAAAGTAATATAACTTTTGGCCAGAATTACATATCAAAATTTCACACTTTGAAAGATTCCTAGATTTAGTTTTTTTTCAGTTCTGATAATTTAGTGAACAATACTGCATAAGAATTACTGTAATTATTAAGTTCAACTACGAGAAAAACAATGTTGTCATTCCTGTTCATTGTGGTTGTATATAAAAAAATTTATTTTAAAACAAATTACAAAATTTTCCAGATTAAAAATGTTTGATTAATTTTCTGTGTTGTGAATCGTAAGTTAATTTCGCTTTACCATACATAATTACATATAATAGTGTATTATTTGGTATGTTTTCATGAAAAGTAGCACATATTTACACTGTTGTTTTTTATTAGTTATAAAGTTCATTTCTCCAGTCATACATACGACATACATAGGATAATATTCAATCTGACTGAATGGACTTATATTAATATCGTTATTGAATTGTGTAATTCTTGAAAAGCTTCATAAGCTTTTAAAAAGTTATACTGTGGATCAGGATTCCATAAATCTTGAAGGAAATTTCGTTTCTTAAAATTCCATAGATAGATATTTTGTAATTTAACATGATCAAAGAAAGAAGAATCAATCAACTAATTATTTTTGGGTTAGTTTGGAAAACAATGTATGACATATCAAATGCTTCAGAATTATAATAATTAGTATTATCTAGTACAAAATTTATTCTTCTACTTAAAACAGTAATTTCAGTAGTTCATGTTTCACAGAAATAAATTGGTATTTTTAGAGTTTTCAATCTTTCTTGTTCTAATTAAAGTGAATAGTCTGGTTCAGTTTTAACGACTGGGACTAGAATTTCCATTGATTCTACAAGAGTTTTCCCTTCTTTTGTAAATGTGACTTTAATTTCAACTCCACTTTCATGATGGTAAATACATCCAGAAACAGCATCTCAGGAATGTGAAGAAATTAAATGGTGGAAAAAGTTAGAAAATAAACAACAAGAAGATGTTCAAAACCAAACAGGAGTGGAAGAATGTTAGAATACTTTAATCATAGTGAATATCAGTTTTTGTTTTAAGACATTGTTGATAAATTACCAGTAGACTTTACTGGAGATAAATTAACTGTTGCTGATACTGCATATGAAGTGATAGATGGATTAGTGAATATCTTTAATGAAAAACTGAAGATGGGAATACACAACTTACTGCTTCGGATTTATCAATTAATGCTGATATACTGATTCATTCAAGAACATTATCTTCTGATCATGACCCAAATGATATAAAATCAAGTGGTGGTATTAAAGAAAATGGCTTGATAAAAAACGCCAGGGATCGTTTTTCTAAAAGATTACCAATAAATCCAAATTCAAGTGTAGAATCAAGTGTAGATGAAACAATAGGTTAAGGATTAATTTCAAAATATACAAAATAATCTAGCGAATTTGCTTTTGATACATTTGGTGGAAACATTCTTGAAAAATTTGTTAACAATTTCGGTAAAACTGACCTGTATTATAATGTCTAAAGGTTGGGGAACTTTAACTAATTTATTTGCAGTCATTTATGTTTATTTGTTTTAAAAATATTATGAAACTGTTACAATTTTAATGAAGTCTTGACTGTAAAAAGAGCACAAATTTGGATATAAGTTTAAGACATTAGCAAATATTTACAATAAAACTCTGTAGAACCGAAAGTGAAGTAAGAATCATCCGACATTAACAACACAATAAATACATTAGAATCATAAGTCAAAAATATACAAACTTTGGACCCAAAAATTAAAAAAGAACTAACTTCGAAAGTGGAGGACTTTCAATTATAAATTTAAAATATGATGTGTGGTATTCACTCATCATTCAATCCAAAAATTAAGGAAAAAGAATAAAAGCCATCAATGTCATTAGAAACAAAAATCAAAGATATTTAACCACTAGAACCGAAAATTAAGGAAGAATTGGATTGAGCGTAGGAAAAAATTAAAACTACTGTCATTAGAAACAAAATAGATATTCAACATTTTCAGTCATCGGTAGACTAAAAAATGGAATATTAGTTTAAAGTTTCATGAAGAATTAAGCAACATATTTAATCTCTGTAAGAGTTACAATAGTTTTCTTAAAAAGTATTAAATGTCATAGAACCAAACGATAAAAAAGCTTTCAAAATATTCAATAATTATTCTGATAAATTTGATCTAAAAAATTCTTTAGAAGAAAATGAAGCTGAAAATGTTTTTCGAATTACTTTCCAAAGGCAGTTTTTATGGCTTACATAAATCAAATAAATGTGTTCAAAATAAAATCTGTGATAAACAAATAATCGAATTTTCATTTATAAATTGATATGAACAAAAGGTGAATGATATCAATGACTATTAATTTATTCTTAAAAAGGTTTCTGTTACTGGCGAAAACATAAATAAGCGGTTTTGCTATTACTTTAAGTGCACTTCATAATCTTTATCAAATATCTCCTACTAATCAATGAATATATGTATTCCATAATTAAATTTTTCTAAGAACTTATCCAGTGGAGGGAACAATAATTTTATTTTGTGAAATGTTGTTAAAGTCAACTGTGGACAATATATTAGAAAAGTAGATATTTAATTTTTATCTATATAAATGGACAATCATTAGATACTGCATGGTTATCATATGTAATATTTGAAGTATAAAAGGTTTACTTAAACATATAACCCTCAAAGAGTATAACAAAGAATGTAAGACAACGAATTTGAGGTCTTTGTTTAATTTGTACAATTATAAAAACAAAATACATTAAAAAATAAGTCTAAATATTCGAGAGATATCGCACTGCTAACAGATTTTCTGAAACTACAGCAGTATAATCACAATTCGGTATTAAAATATAATACATGTATTGTTTGGGCTTTGTTAATATTCTAATATTCTGTGTGTTTCTAATATTTTCCAGTTTTCATTATTTCTGTATTAAAATTAATGTATTGTTTCAATAAATCAGATTGCTCCCTTGACAAGTGGACTGTTAATATTTTATCAAAGATTTAAACAACCATTAGGAGATCTGTAACATAAAACATATTATATTATGTTTTTTAATAATTTATCACCTCCACCTTGGGCAAATGTTAAATCCTTGTGTAAATCAGGAATTTTCTGGATATTCTAGATCGACATAAATAGACAAACATATTTCTAATCATTTGGTGTGTCAAGCAATTTTTTAATACTACTTTTTCGGATTTAATCGTTTTTCATATATTTTTGTCTTGATTTAGCATATCTTTTAATACTTTGAGAAATTCTCCATATAATACGTTTTTTAATAAATAAAGTCATGTCATAGTGTACTAAGAAATCTAATTAAATTTTGTCATTTTTAACATAAAATCCCAAGATAATCACATGAAGTTAAATGCAAAGCTCCATCAGATTATTAAGATATAGTAGAAGTATCTCTGAAACTTAGCAGTATTAAAACATTACATTTACCATACACCCTTGTAGACTCATCTAAATTTTTTATACTGAAATTTTTCCAAACTAGTTTGCAGGATTATAATCTTTATCAGAATATTGGATTTATTAAGTCTCAAATAACACATTCTCTTGTAGGGAATTCTGTTTCTTTTTAACTTTCTTCATAATCCATATATTCATCTGGGTAAACATCTTTTTTAATTACTATATGTAATTGTTTATGTCTGAAATTTTTTAATATTTTTAATTGTTTTTTTGTGAGATAAGATGACAATTTGTCAATACTTGAAGAAATAAATTTAAATGTATCCAAATATTTTAATTATATCATTTTCCATGTTCTTACTAAAATATATATGTTTCTGTTTGTTCATTATTTGGAGTAGTATCAATATTCTGATTATCTACTGCCAGTTCTTGGGTAAACCAATTTTTAAAATTATAAGTATATACTGACATAGAAGGAGGATTTTTATAATTAAGATTACAAATTTCATGAGCACAAACTCTGTATTTTCCTGTTAAATGATAATGATCTCTTTTTTTCTCCTTCATTAAGTTATTCTCCACAAATAAAAGAGGTTCTTAGTTTTTAAAATTTATTTTACCTTCTTCAGTAATCACCATTCGTTTGTATCAATCATATATTTCTTAAATTTCTCCAAATATATTGTTTTCAAATTAAAATAATTTTTTTGTGGAATCGTTACCAGTATTTGTAACACATTTTTTATGACCACTGTTACAATATTTGACATAATAACTAAATGGAAACAGTATATTTTTTATATTTACAAATGTAAGCGTTTTCTAGATTTGGCTGACAAGTGTTAAAATTTTTTACAAGACTATCGAATTCAGCATAATTTAGAAAACATACTCCCAATGATTACTTACAAGTTTCATATTTAGTTTTTTTCACCTTCTCCAGATATTCTATTTTTACTTCTTTGTGTTCTTTACTTTCATTTTCATGATTGTATAATTTTTCAATAAACAAGTAAAAGTATCTTAAATATCTACCACAAGGATAAATTTACCATTGTTTGCAATTGTTTGTTAACTGCTTGATGTACATAAATTTTTGTTTGATCATACTGAGAAGCCTTTCCTTCTTGAATTAAAGAAAATTACATTGTTTTCCTTTTCTATTTTTTGTATGGAAAACATATATATGATAAATTTTATCCTACAACTGTAAACATTAATGAAAATATTTCATTTTCTTCAATTTTGGAATATCTGTTGATTTAGCAGGCAAATTTCTATTTTCTTTTTAAAATTTTCATTTAACTCTAACCCAACATTTTTATATTTACAACTCTCTTATATTTATCAGCTCTGTTCCACTCGTGATCTACTGGATATAAACCAGATTTTACTAAGTGGAGAAAACATCTTTGATCAGTGTTTTTAATATTAATTACATATTTCTGTCTATAATATCTTTTGGTAAATTGATATTAGAAGAGCCAGAAATTGTCTAGTGTCTATTAACACTCAATTATGAACTAATTGTAAAAAATAAACACCAACCAGCTTTGCATTTCTTCCACTATAGTTAATAGTTTATCCAATGATTTTTGTAAAGTAGCTTTCCAAGTTGCTGAAACAGGGACAACAATCAATAAGTTGTATGAGTTTTAATGATCATGATGACAATCATGAGTTGAATATGGTGAACTTGGAAGATCACCAATCTTTCATTCAACCCATCAGAACGGTATTTGTGTACCCCATATCTTTACATCTAGAGAAAATCTTACATTTCAGTGTCAGTCCGTTTTTAGTTTGTTTGCTTTTTTGTGAGAAGACAGGTAGGAATATCAAACTTACAGTGTATAAAAGTTGTAGCATGTCAATCGATGTCACCGAGTATTCATAGTGCACGAAGAATAAAATATTTCTGTAAAACAAAATGATTTTGAAGATCAACAATAAACATTCAAATGTGTATTAATTCTTGAACAACAAACATTATATAAGCATCCAAAATCATAATTTCCTTTACTCTTAAAATGACAATATCTGTAAAGGATAAACAATAGGTCTTTAAACATTTATTAAAAGTGTGTGAGTCTTATGCAACATGTATTACAATATAACCTCAAAGTGGTACATCTCCAAGCCCAGGCATAACTGCTGACACACTATGAAACTATTCAGAATATTTAGAGACATTTCATCAACTGCATTTCCAGTTCGTTGTTTCAGTTGTGATATTCTGTTAATCTTCACCTACTTTACTATAGCCTTGATACACCTCCACACAGAGAAATCCAATGGCTTCATGTCCAACAAGTGAGGGTTCATAAGTGTTTCAGTACCACATCCAATCCACCTAAAAGGAAAAAATCTGCATCGAGGTCAGTTGTGTTCTGATGCCGACAGATGACACGTATGACTTCAAACTTAGTACAGAGACTTCAGTGTTGACACTCTAATGATGGACTGTGTTCTTACTGCATCAATAAATAAAAATTTATGATCAACGAGTGACCAGGTCTTCTTGCCAATTCAGCAGTGGATGACGTCTCTTAAAATAAAGGGACAACTAAGGCAATAACTGACGATGCCCATGTGGCTGGAGAAAAACTGTGTTGGATCCCATCTGTACCAACTATGGCTCCACAAACGTTCTCAACATGTGGAGGTTTGTGCCCCTGGTAATCATATTCTTTGTAAACAAAGAGGGGTCCAGAGACGGCAGTCTGTCATACCTTGCAGTGCTTCTGAGTGCTTGTTTGCAGAAATTTTCCAATGTAGATATTTATGGCCCACTGTTACTGAGTGTTGTTTGATCACTGTAAAATCGTGTACCATGAGATTATTTTCCATAGCTTGTAACGAATTGTAACAAGCAGGTTGTAGGTCTCCATTATCCTCATCTTCAAACTTTCGCAGAGCGTAGAAGAGGCAGGAGTCTTTCTTCAACGTGATTTACAGCGCTTTTCTGACTGTGGATTGAGCAACAAGTGGCTCTCTTACCTCATAGATGCAGTGGTAGTCCATCTAGTCACATCCTTCATACCAGTTCTAGAGTTATGGAGGCCCTCCATGATCGTTGCTATACCTCTGAATTTGTTAACGAACTCTGATTGCCGAACGTATGGGACATAGATTTCAAAATTTTCGGGTGAAATCATCTCCCATCTCTTCATATGTCTTCCTAACTAAACTGCCATGAAGAACAGCTGTCAGTCCTTCTATTGTATTCTGCCAAATCACTCCCACCACAAATCGAGTTAGCTGTAGTGCCACACTAAAATGGGTGGCATCGTTATGTTTGTTCTGTGTGCTGTTACTACCGGTCTTTGTCACTTATGATCGCGATTTAGTGATCCTATTTTATCTAAGCGTGAGTCTGTCGTGAATTCGTATTGCGGCATGTTAATACTTCCTATTGGGAGCACTTCTTCACTATCCATAATTGCCTTTACATACAAGGTTTTGACGCCGCAAAAACCTCCTCGATAATTTGGGACAATGAGCCATAGTCAAATGCTGAAAATATGGGAGAACATGTTGTAGAAACTATAGCACAGTTCACAACACACATTTTTACGATGTATACCTGCTCGTACAGCTGCATGTAACCTTTGTACAGTCGAAATGGGCTCTCATTAATAAATAAAAATTAGTTGTCTCAACTGTGAGTCCTTGGTGCGATGTTATATATTGTATTAACTAAGCAAAACCCATTTTTAGCCTTGTTTCACACGCTTCATACATACTGTATAACATAGATTTCGTGTTGTAAGCCAGTCTTTTAGTATACAACTGATCCCAAATATGAGAACCAAGCAAAGATAAACATATCAGGTCCTTAGTGTCTCAATTCTTAGCTTAAGCAACAAAAGATGATCTTTGTTGATTATTTTGACAAAGTTAAATATTTTGCCGGCTGCTGTGGCCGAGTGGTTCTAGGCGCATCAGTTGGGAACGACGCTGCTGTTATGGTCGCAGGTTCGAATCTTGCCTCAGGCATGGATGTGTGTGATGTCCTTAGGTTAGTTAGGTTTAAGTAGTTCTAAATCTAGGGGACTGAAGAATTTAGATGTTAAGTGCCACAGTACTTAGAGCCATTTGAACCATTTAAATATTTATTTTAGAAAATAAGATGTGGTCATGTCTGATTTTCAGTGACGACCAAGTTGATGAAACTACAATGACTTCAGAACAATTATATTGTTTGGATTTTCGTTTCGTATTTATCAGCTTATCCTTCTCTTAGTATATTTTGACAGTAAATAATGTTCCATCTCTTTTTCTTCTTTCTATTTTAGTACATTGTCAATTCTTATTTTAGTCACTCTCATTCGCAAATCTTTTTTTAAAATAATGATTTTGAAAGTTCTGAAGTAGTTCCCGCAAAAATCATTAGAAGTGACATGTGCATATAATGCTGCAAATTGGTTAATATTACCTAAACCTGTTTCCAGTGGTACGATAGGCAGTTGTTCAGCACGATTTTGTGTACTTGTCCCGTCTCTGGTACCTGCTTCACCTATGTTCTCTGTTGACAGCTATATATCGGGCATCACGCTTCTCGGCACGCCAACGGAACTCTATCCTCGAGGCAGCAGTACGTCTTCATGTACGCGTTCGTCTTCGCGGTGTCTCTCGCTTACCTTCCTGGGTTGCACGGCTTTCGAATGACCTCCACCTACGAGGTAAGTAGCGCTCTCAGTGCCTGGAAGCATATCTCTGAATATTTGTTACGCCACTTCTTCACCCTGCAGCAAACATTCATCTGACATGATTTGTGGAAAATGTTCTGGAGGAAACGAAATTCGTGTTTCACTACTGCTAAGTTAGTATTAAATGTCAGTGTATTGTAAACAATTACCACAGCGAGTTTCTCGCTGCAACTAATCGAAAAGGCTTAATTTTCCCGGTTTAAGAATCAGCGTACATACAAATTTTGGCCAATAAGTGGCTCCTACTGATATTCATATGAGGGTGTAAAATTTAAAATTGGTACCGATCTAGTATAGTTGCAAATCAAATCCATAATCAAATTTTTGATTTTAACATTTGCATGAAAGTGCAACTGCAGATTTCGACGCAGCACAAGACCATTCTGATCAAAGATTAAAAAATTTTAAATTAATAATGACCAGCATTACAAGTATACGAGTAAGTACAGACCCTACATAGTTACAAACAACAATGCCAGCATATCCTACTGTTGAAATCCCAACAGAAATGTTTTTCTCTCACTTGACAACAGTAAAATATTGGTTGTAATACTGACCTCTAATTTTGTATTTAGTTTATTTCTATCTACTGGAAAAGTAGAGGCAGGTTACATTAACAATATTATGCATTAATAATTTTTACGAAGCAACTGGTAACATTTTATTATTATTATCATTATATATTTTATGGTCTTCATTGTACTACCGTAGTCAATTACACAGAGGCCTATACAAGCTGCTGTTACTCAATAATGCAATTCAGTTCATTAATAATTTAATAAAACATTTCAATAATACAGTGGTTATGCATGGATTATCATAATTTGTATTGCATAAAGGGTGTTTTGCTCTACAGTCTACCCAATATTTCTTCGTTATTTCAAATATTTTCTATCTTTCCCGTCTGAGATAACTCTGTCGTCTTTTATTTACCTTCGTTTGCAATCTGGCAACCATTTATTGTCATTTATTCATTCAAGTAGTTGACGCTATTAATCTGCTCGAATAACTAATTGAAAATAACAGTTCGGTGCTGTCTCACTAAACTTAACCAGGAATAACTCATTAGATTCCACTGGGGTTTCTAGATGTCTATATTTTAAAATAGGAGAGGATACATACAATTATGATTGCCAGTGCTGTTATTTCAGTTTACTTCCTTGTGGCAAGAACATATAAAAAGTAAAAATGCGCGTAAGATTTCACTTTCAGAGGTTTTTAGAGCGCATTTACTTAAATGTGAGGGTAAATGTGTAGGTTCCAGTGCTATAGTTTCAGTTGCCATTGTACGTAGAATACTTACGATTTGGAAATTCTCCGGCGTAATAAAGTACTTGTGGCGTGTATGTACATGAAGAACGAAGTGACGAAGGCAAGGATCGGTTTTTCTTAGGCACTCAATGTCTCAGAATGAAAGGTGGAAAAAGGAAATAAATATACGAAAGAACTATCATGGCTGAATGGTTGACAAGTACGTAGTACATCGTTGTCAGGAAACCGAGTCAGAGACGTTCTGACTCGTCTTAAGATGTTTCTTCAAAGCATGCTCTCGGCAAGCATCACTTGAATGCAGGGTGGTCGTAATTATACTTTCCCTACTTGAGGGGACCCCAATGAAAAAGAAGTTTTTGGAAACATTTCTAAGGACATGCGGAGGAGAAATAATGAATAAATGATCGAAAGAAATACATTTTAATTTCCAAAGGAGGGGGTGATGTTTGATAAGTGCGTACCATGTTCTGTTTACGTTCTTGGTTAGACACGTCACTCAAAGTGACGACCATCTGCGTCCACAACTGCCTGTAACCACACTAAAGACACCATTTCACAATTGTTTGCTCCTGGACTGTTTGAAGATCGCACATTCTGTCTAGGATTCTAAGCCATGGCAACGGCAAAAAAAAAAAAAAAAAAAAAAATGGTTCAAATGGCTCTGAGCACTATGAACTTAGAACTACTTAAACCTAACTAACCTAAGGACATCACACACAGCCATGCCCGAGGCAGGATTCGAACCTGCGACCGTAACGGTCGTGCGGTTCCAGACTGTAGCTCCTTTAACCGCTCGGCCACTCCGGCCGGCTGGCAACGGCAACTTCTTCACCAATTTGGGCCGCAGTTGGCCGTCGGCCTCTCCCACGAGCAATTTCCAAACGGCCAGTGGATTCGAAATTCGAATGATGTTCTTCAATCCCGGTGCGAAAAGAGAGAACCTCGCCGTATTCTTTTAATGCGTCAGTAGTCACGAAGAGAACCAGGGACTATCGATGTTCTTTTGAGAAAACTGCTCACCTCTCAGCAGCTGTAATGCACAGTTACGCTCGTGTTCCAACCCTACGTCACCGTGCTAGTACCGGCGCCTAACGGCAATTCATGAACCTAATACCACTAACAACTCAATTCCTGTAGCGCAGAGCCTGAATACCATTCTTGTAAAGTTGTGTATACACACAGCTAACAGTTTTCCACCTACAATGGCTCACGTAGCGAAAGCTCAATTATGACAACTCTGTATTTTCTACATATACTGACCGTTACAAAACTTAAATTGGTTCTTTGAAACGATAATCCTAAATACCCATTTCAGGATGTTTTCTTTCTTTTGTGCTTGAGAAGCTATCATGAGCGATCCCAAATTCTTTCAGTTTTCAATGTCTTCGACCATGGAGAATGTCAAACGTTATTATTGAGTTTTGTTGACGCGCATGCGGAATATTTTTAAAAAACCGAGTGAATGTTGCTTATAGCTATGGAGATACATTAGCAGCAAAGATAATTTTATGCTGTAATATATTTCAACTTCTTTCGTTGGGTGCTCGCTTCTCCAGTGTGTCATGTATGTGAATATACAATAATTTATTTACTGCGCCTTAATTTTCGGAGTCCAGTCACATTAATGCGACCACCGCCTATGTTCGACATCAACATGCAAAACCCACTCGCAGAGAGCAGGTGGCAGCACTAGCGGAGGAAGATGTGTAAAGCGTGTTGGGAGTCGAGGAAGACAGTGCAGTTGTCGTAATGCGTGAATGGGGTGATGTACCTCAAGTCCGAAAACGGCATGATTATTGGGTTGAGAACTAAGTGTAGAAGCATTTCCGAAACGGCTGTGTTTGTAAACTGTTCGCGTGCCCCCGTGGTTAAACGAAACATGCATGGAGTAATGTCGTTAACGAAACCCAACACTGAGGCAACTGCGGTGCACCATGGGCCTTAGATGATGAGGACGAACGACAGCTGAAGAGAGAAGATGTATATGGGTGAACAGACGCGCAAGAGTCGAGGAACTGACCGCTAAGATGAATAAAGGGTTCACCAACAGCGTCTCCTTTGTAGCAGCGGCCCTTATCAGTTGGAGGGCCCGCATAATAGACAAGCAAAGGGGCTGCTGACCAACCTTCAAGAGCTCGCTAGTGGATGTAATCATCAACAGACCTTCTGCATAAACACGACAGTACTTCGTGGAAAGCCATGTGACAGAGATCCACCAATTAGAGCTAATGTGACTACGTGTAGCATTCCGCCGAATCGAAGCACGCTAGCAGAGTCATACGAGCAGTGTGTACCTACAGCGAGGACTCCTCCAGCCAGTACCTACGCCGGTCTAACCTGGTAAACACACGCCATAACCTTCAGTAAAAAGTTGTATCTTGTTGGGCGTAAGGCCACTTAGTAATTTTGTAACGTAGTATTTTGGTTATTATTTCCTTTCAAAGTCTTGTACACTTATCTGGCATTTGCCACCCCAAGAACTGTTGGGTTTCTTGTTGTTCTTGCGTTTCTAAATTAGTGTATGCCAAAAAGGAGTATACGTTAAATAAAGTGTGTTCAAACTTGATCGTTAATTCGTTCCTCGCGAACGCAGGACACTACATACTCAACGACTGCATTTCGTTAATAACGATGGCTAGAATTTGCACGTCAACACCACACTTGGACGTCCACTGAGTCACGTTGTGTTCTCCATTGGACAGATGGCCATTGGCGTGTACAGTCCTGCAATGATCGTTGGAAGGATCCACGTTGGATGAGGGCACATTATGTTCTGGGGAGTGTTTTCGTGGCATATTTTATCAACACAAGTACGCATCTATCGATGGACCATGTCTGCCCTTGCATTGAGTTTGTATTTTTTCTCGGCACGATGTAATCTACCAGCAGGACAATACAACGTGTCACACAGCTCGCAGTATACGTGCGTGGTTCGAAGAGCAGCAGGATGAGTCTACCGTACATCCCTGGCCTCCAGACTTCCCAGATTTAAACTAAATCGAAAATCGTGTGACTTCCCCGACTGGGCTGCTCGCGTCACGGGTCCTCAAGCGACAAACCAAGTGCAGCTGGCCAGGACACTGCAGTCGGTATGGATCTACATCCCTGTTGGTACCTTCCACAACCTCACTGACTCTTTTCCTCCACATCCGCGCTACAGAAGGTTGTTGCTGAGACTTTTTACAGGTGGTCGCATTAATTTGACTCGATCGTGTACGTAAAGCCTATCATTCTCCGGCACTTCAAAAGTTAATGTAGAGTTTGAAAAACTGGATAGAGGCACTGTCAGAACAGAAGTGCTGAGAGCATCACGTAACGATTGATGACGAGATCTCGGTTTCCTTTCTACTTTGTTGGATGTTTCTGCGTCAACTTCCATTCACCAGTTCGACCTTCTATTGGTTTTAACGTGATTACTTACAAACATCGGTTGATTTACAAAATGAATATTTCTCTACCTCACACGGAGAGATGTTAATCCGAGACATATTAAAACTGTATTTAGACGATACCTGGAAACCCAGATTTAGAATATACAATCTTACATCCGAATATATCTCACTGTCCATGTCTAAACTCCATGTGTCCATCTGCCAGTACGTCTTCGCTACTTTTGTAAGCACTGCAGCAAGCTTCTTACGTTATTGCCTACCTTCTGCTGATTACCGTCCTTCAATTTGTGTCATTTCTTCCATCATATCATTCTGATGATGGAAACATTGCCCGGATCTCACAATATTCTAGGAATACATATTTGACGACATAGTTAATACTTCTCTGAAATATATCAGAAAATCCAATTCTGGCCGGTAGGCTGTAGTTGAGAAAATTCAATAAATAAACGAAACGTACGTGCAAAATTTGCAAAACATCGTATGTGCTTAATAGTGTTATATGTTACCGATAAGTCGTATACCTTACGAATTAATATGTAAGTTGAGTTCTTTGAGTTCTAGAGGTGAAAACGGTTAAAAATAATGAAATATTTGTGGTACTTGGAACCCACTACTCAGTTAAGTGAGTTCAGTAACCTCTGTGGAAAGCAATCTGTTTTGCTGACAACATCCATCACACTTATAATACTCTGCTCCCTGTTGCAAGAGGATGTGAGATTACACGAGATTGTGTGTGAAAATATGGTGCCACTAAATATGCCCTTCTCCTGCATATAAGTCTTGTTGCTTTGTCAGCGTGTTCCTCGAGTGATAAGCATATTTGACAATGACCAAAATATCTTAGGGACCACACATGCGTTGTCATACTATCTTAGGAGTTAACAGTTAACACGAAATATCAACGTGAAGAATATTATTTTGTGTTACAAATAACGTGGATTCCAATTTTTATCCACATGCCTACTCTCGCCTTTAATCAAGGTAAACATAAAATATTTATCTATATGCTTTATTCTTGTTAGACCGCATCAGTAAGAGAAATGTAATCTCATCTTCTGATTAAATTACGTTTGCCGTAAATTTTGTGGTATGGTACAGCAGTTAATTACTGATTGTCCAGAATACAATGTACGAGCAAACAGTTTCTGTTTGAAGGCCGTACAGCCTAGAATCGGTATTCCAGTCAGGGAAAGGCGACGTGAACATTGAGGCAACCATCCATCGATGCACCAGTTTGAAGATGCCCGTTTGGTAAAACTCAGTTCAATGCTGCATGAAGAAGTCCGTAGCTGCCTGCTGCACATACTCTCCCGACGGGACCCTTTATAGCCTCTTTCAGGGGATCGAAGGCGTGATAATTGCATGGGGAGAGATCAGAACTATAAGGCGTGTGCTCGAGTGTCTCCCACTTGAGTTGTATTATGGTTTTGGATCGACGTAAGCAGACATTCAATGTAGGTGATGTTTGTTTCGAAAGCCACAACAGCGTTTGAGAAGTCTTACCTGCCCAACTGGTCAGCAGAGATATTTACAGTCTCCAAAGCACATCGCACAAACCCATGAACTGATATCCTAAAGGACAGAAAATGTGAAGAAATTTACGGAATTTTTTTACACTGAGGAATTACAGAAAAGCTCTGCACTGGACACGCTTCTTGTAGAATACGTCATGAGACATTTAGGGAACAAAGCTTTAGCTAAGTGGCTCTGTCTCCCTTCAACGCACAGCAGATGTATGTACGTCCACGATTTGGTACATAACAGGACATGCAAATCACAAACCGTGCCGTAGTGTGATTTGAATGCTGGGAAGCCCATCAGAGGTGGCGGTAGTATTCTCGATAGGTTACCAGTTGAACTGAATATCGCCGGATACAGCTAATGTGGACCTGGAATGAAGCTGAAGAAGCATGTGGCTCATGGTGATAAAGCAATTAATATAATGGATGAAGCCCTCTAAGAGCGTGTTTTAGCGTGTGCTGAAAGGTTTGGCAGAATGTTATGTTACACATCGAATTTTAGCTGAAAAAGCGAAACAAATACATCAAAGAAAGGACTCAGGTATACAACAACGTATTGCACCATTTGTTGGTAAAGCAATGTGTGCCAAACTTAAGTTTGGTGCTTGGATTAATTTCCAACAAAATATGAATGCGGATAATCGTTCATTAATGAAGCAGAAGAAAATAAACCGTGGGATGTCTCAAAGTTTGCATCCAATCAGTGATGATTGCTACTGGAAGTTCAACGAAGCAGAAAGGAAAAAGAAAAAAAGACCTGTGAAAATGCCTATCGATCTGCCAATACCTAGAACATCTGATGGAATCATTCCGTTTCTAATTCATGTGCATGTGGGGCTCTCAGCAGTTTTCTCATGGCAGTTGCCATAGGTCAAACACTGAAGTGTACACAGAACGTGGAGGAACAACTACAGGAGGCTAAAAGGCCATAACAGGATGATGGATAATGCTGCTATCGGTTGAGAATTACATTTAAAACTTCATAGGAAATGGCTTAGGCTGTTCACAAAAAAAGCTCATGGCGATACTACTGGGCAGGCCACTTTGAAACACCGACCCGCTTGTATTCATCACAGAAAAAATACCAAGTTTCCGTTGCGTGTTTATACGGAATATGTTGCCAAAGATGATGTGGAAATCCAAAGAATGTGTGAGTGTCACTTTAGATATTTAAAGCGGAAATGAGACTCACAGGGTTGTGTACGTTGAAACAAACCAAATATCATCTACTGTTTTGATTCACCCTGTGATTTAAGACCATTGAAAAAATTGCTCCCTTACTTTATCTACAAGAACCAAGAGTTCTACAATTTTCGACTGTGCCAACACTTCGATTCATATCTCTGTGGACATTTCTGCCTAATTTTTTTTTCTGAGAACTGAAAAGAAAGAAGCAGCAGGCGCATCACTGCATCATTTGATTTTTTTACGTCACGTCATACATTCTCACTTTAAAAGAATATTTGTCAGTATTACGAGTGGACCACTTACCTCCAGTATATCTAAACAACGCAGAGCGGAGTGTATTTATCGGTCTGAAAACACACAACAGCATACCTAATATTACCTAGGTTAACAATAAACTGCATCTACGAAGTGGCAAATTTGTGGAAATACAGCCTCGCTCACACGATATTGATGATATGAATGCATATATAAAACGATTTGTACAAGGCTTTGAGTTGTGTGCAAATTCTAATTAATTTCAAATAGAGATAAAACCAATGGGAGAGGCAGCAGACTTAAGTCACGAAGGTTTGAAGGCATCACTACTAAACTCCTCAAGGAGCCTAGTATTGGAGAATAATACTGATAAAATTTGTGAGTCTGCACATGAAAATTTGGTGGCACTGCTCTGAATCTGTGATCATACAAACAGCATACTTTACATCAAAGGCTGTGGAAAAGTGTCGTGCTTGCATGAAATCTTCAAGAGTGCATCATTTCGAAATCTCAAATACAACTTCCCGTTAATTCAAAGGCTCAGGAAAATGTGTGGTGATGGTATTAGTGGCTATGCTTGGGACAATTTACAGATACCACTAAGCCAGGTTATCAATAAATGATATTGTCTCTTAGAACCCTGTATTTATTTATTCAGACCCTCCCACACCTCTTTTCATTACATGTTGCCTATGGAGTTGGTCAAAGATGGGAGATATAATTTTAGGTGCCTCATCTATATGATGTTGGAAGCGGCAGTGACTGATGGCTGCTTGTAGCCAGGGGCCCATTCAGTCCTCTCTGTGTGTAGAAAAATTCCAATCATTTAATATACGAACTAATGTGCATTCCTTATATGAGAGAAACGAACTTTTTGCTCTTCCCCTCCATGTCCTATTTTTAACACTTCCTTAGTGGCTGCTTTGGGTTAGCAACAAATGATTTTGTCTTTTAAAAATCTGTTTTCTCCTTTTCTTGTTACAGTATAAGTATTCTTTCATGTAACCATGTGAGTTGTGAGACGACATCTGCCAAGTGTCACAACGGCCACTAAGACGACAACACTGCGTCTCACTGCATGTTTTCCTAGTACACATCAGATTTCAAAGCTGTGTGTATGCACCAAGGGCAACAACTTCCTGCCCCATGTGAAAGTGTGTGGTGTACAAAATCAGTGCATCTGCAACACATGCATGTAGGCGGATACAAAGCGATGCACCTTGGGACATGTGTATGGCATGTCTAGCACAGTGTCTCACTCACTGACCTACATTTGCAGACAATGCTTATAATATGCGTTCTTTTTTCTATGTGATCTGAATACTACATAAAAGTGGGATGAAGTTATTTCAATGCTATCCTCAACCCAGAACTGATGGGGTTTTGGTCCAGTTGTCGAGGATCAATTATTTACGTAGTATTACCTGTACTTCTCGTTCTTCTACAGTTAATTTAACCTTTCATGCGGTACTTACGACGTGTATTGCCATTTCGCTTTTTCTAGACGCAGTTGATGAGAATCTAACGAAAGATTTTCAGGCTGAAGTGAACAGGAAACTGTTAGAACACATGGATAATATACCCAGTTATGATTGCAATGTATGACTGAAATCCCTTATTAGCTATATCAGCTATTCTCTGTACACAATTGCATGGAAATGAACCAAAGACCAAACGTTATCGTGATAGATAAGACACAGAGAAAGGGAAAAGTAACATTTAGAAGCATTTGACAATATAAAATAGATGATACACTGAAGCGCCAAAGAAGCTGTTATAGGCACGTGTATTCAAATACAGAGATATGTAAAGAGGCATAATACGGCGCTGTGGTCGGCAACCCCTAGATAAAATAACAAGTTTCTGGCGCAGTTCTCAGATTGGTTACTGCTGCTACAATGGCAGGTTATCGATATTTAAGTGAGGTGTTGCAGTCGAAACACGGGCGATGGGACACAGCATATCCGAGGTAGCGATGGAGTGGCGATTTTCGCGTACGACCATACCACGAGTGTACCATAAATATCAGGAATTCGGTAAAACATAAAATCTTCCATGTCACTGCGGCCAGAAAAAGATCCTTCAATAACGAGACCAATGGCGACTGAAGAGAATTGTCGAACGTGAGAAAAGTGCATCCCTTTCCCACACTGCTGCTGATTTCAATGCTGGGCCATCAGCAAGTGCAAGCGTTCGAACCATTCAACGAAACATCATCGATATGGGCTTCCGAAGCCGAAGGACCAGTCGTGTACCCTTGATGACTGCACGACACAAAGCCTTACTCCTCGCCTCGGCCCGTCTTCACAGACATTGGACTCTTGATAACTGTGTAGCCTCTTCCTTCCCAATCGGCCTACTGGATTGCGATATAACCGACTGTAATCGCATGTGCCTAATAAAATTTTGCCGTGAGTAAGGCTATCGACACCGCAGGAAAATAACACCGGTTAGTTGGAGGAATGTGTACAACAGACTTTTCTATGGGAAGAATCTATTCTAAAATTAAGCTAAACACTGATGATAATTTGGAAATGTGTGGAATGTAGTGAAATTGCTCACGAACTGCACAGGGGAGGGGGGAGGGAGGGTATCACTTAATATTTACTACAAAAATTGCCGATAATTCAAATAAAACACTGATTAGCTAAAGAGGGCGTAACTAACTGTCGCCATGTCAATGAATCTCCAGAATCTGAAGACATGTAATGACAAAACAATTTAAGCAATAATCACTGGCGTGGCAACAGCTTTTCCACAGTACAACAGTTCACAAGAAAATAAATGAATCAGAAAGCACTGATTTTGCAGTTACTTATTCTCAATCACTGAATTTTGAAAGTAAAATTAAATGAAGTTACTGGTTAAATAAATTACTCGCTTAACCTAAATCTTGTTATGGAAAATAATAACTTTCAGTAACCTCAGTGTAACGTAATGCAAAATTTAGAAAAGGGCAAGCAATTTGCTTTTGATTATTCGAAGATTGAATTGAAGTTGCTTTAAGCAAATGAGCAACTGATTTTACTTTTATAATAAGAATAGTAAAATACATACGAAACCTGCATAAGTCACTCGCTAAGCTAAATACAGAATAAGTGAAATTGCTCACTCATAACTTGTGCTATATCTTTAGTTATTAGATATGCCTGTGAAATTTTAAGTTAGTTCAAATAAATGAAGTTAATGCTAAAATTTGCAAATTAGCTTAGCCTCTGTTACACAGTTCAAGAATGAACAGTTACTGGGGCACAAAGTTTAGACTGAAACTGGTCATTAGCAAACACACAAAAGTGGCAGTAAGTAGTTAATCAGTAACGAAATAAATCTCCGGTGAACAGCCTGGTATGAGTGTGCATAGGATACAATATTTCGGCAATCGATCACGTTGCCATCATCAGCGCACCTGATGATGGCAACGTGGTCGATTGCCGAAATATTGTGTCCTATGCACACTCATACAAGGCTGTTCACCCGAGATTTATTTCGTCATAAAATACGCCTGAAGAAATTGAAGAATCACGTCAGTTAATCAGTCTTCATATTCTTACGATACTCGATGATTGCATGAAAGGAAAAGGGACCCTGCCTGGTAATACTGTCTGAGGACAATGGTAACACAGGTCCCCTACAAGTTTCAACTACTGCAAGTTATTATTCACGTTTGTCATATTTTGTGAAAGAAATGTAACTGGGTAAAGCTTCTACAGTACTATATCTGTCAGTTAACAGTCTTACGATGTTGTAGCTGTGCGGACGACCAAGAATGTAGCCGACGATAATGTTGAGCTGCCGTTGTTGCTGTTGCTGCTGTTTGGGAACCCCGAGTCGTCTCCAGAGCCACGGATAATTACGGGACAGGCGATAGTTAGAACTGCAGCTTCCTTCGCCTGTGCACTCCTACTGCGCTCTCTACGCTCATAGGTTAACGAATCAGGCGCGTCTACACTGGTGCGAGCATAGCTGCACACCGCGTCGGCGGGAGCGCCCAACAAGCACTTCCGCTCTCTTTCATCACTCAAGCTGCTCTGCTTGCTCTCTGCTTGCAACGCGACAGACAGTCTCCGTAGACAAAGGTAAACAATGGCACAGCTACTGCCATTACGTCGTTGCAATCGATACACTAAATAAAATTCACTTGGCTATTACCCAGTAATATACGATATTTTCATTATAATTATAATATAATTTATTTCTGACCGTAAATAAATCGTTATAATTATAATCAATTATATACAGTCAGAAACAAATACACTATTACACCGATTACTTACGAAATACAGTTTCTGTAATACAGCTTACAGCTTCAGGATCTGAAGTACAGTTATCAACGGATATTAAACGCCGAACATTTTTCAATGGTGCAGAAAGTATTTTATCTGCATTTTCCGTTTTACATGTGCCCCACATTCCATGGCTTTTTTTTTTCCTGAAGGGAAGCAAAATAAGGGAATGTCCGAAGAAATACAAACGGAAATACAGATGCGCAAATGCATTCACGTAATAGCATGACAGTACTGTGTATTATAACTCAGATCATCACAGTGTACGGTAACATATTTTGAACAACAGAATTAAATCTTTCAAGGAACCATTACAATTGAAATGAAAATTTCGTTTCAGTACTGTACAAGAAAACTTAAATAACATAATTAAAGGTATACAAAAATGAGTAAAAGACAAAGAAGCGAGATAAGAAATCACCAGTTACACTGTTGACTTTCGGTAGTTTTCCATAAATATCGTCATAATTAACAGACTCCGTTCCTCATTGTGAGAGTTCGAGTGTTTCAAGTAAGCGTCCCAATAATGCTAAAATCTGTACAACAAAGCTTCACACTGGTTGTGTTGAAAAGAAAAACGCCACGTACCACACGCTTATTTACAAATGAAACCGCAGCGTTGTAAGAGCCAGCAGCGGCTCAGTCCCCACATGCCATTGTTGTGTGTGCCACCCGCGGCACGCTTGTTCTCTCTGGTTGTGCAGTGGCGTTCCAGAACGTCCACCTGCCTGACATGCTTTTAAAATTCACTCCAGAGGAATCTGAAGGAGTCCTTGTATTTCTGTCACAGTGGATAACCAACACTGTCCATATTCACTTGCATACACAGACCTGAAACCTGTACATTGTCTGAATGCAGCGGTATTCACCTACATAATACATGTTATAAATGAATTTTTTACAACATATTATTTACAAAATTGCCAATGATACGTATCTCAGAGTGAGATTTATACTCATTGATTATGGCATGGGGTTTCCTTTCATTTCAGTTGCTTTCAGAACATCTACTCCGAAGCAAAATTTCTCCTCATATTCTTTGCAAATTCGTTGATGACAGCCTGATCCAAGAAATAAGTTTTTAATAAATTTTGAAATTTACACTAATAATTAAGTCTTTACAGTAAATTCTTTCTGAGATCAATCAGTTCTTGACTGATACCACTTCGAGTCAACAGTGTTACGTACACCTAACAGCTTGCCGTGGTTAGGAAAAGCTATGCAGTGCGCATTAGTGTGAGGTACACTGTCAGTCTTAAATGGTGCATTATAAATGAGTTTAAATATTGAAATCTCATTATCAATTTCGCTTCATTTCTCGTTCGCTTCAACGAGAACGAGGTCGCCAATTGCGAATTTAGAAAATGGCGCTTTCGCGTTATGGCCCGGTATTTGCGCCTGGGCTTCCTTTTCCATTACCTCTCGTACGCAGAACCTTCACCTCAATGTCAATGCTAACATGCGGAGGGAAATCAGTTGTCTTTCACCAAACTCTTAGACTTATGACATAATAGGATTTCCTCCGCAATGAATCCTGTAGATTCGTGCGTCAACATTCACAATCTTTTCAAAATGGTTTATAGATCTGCCCCACGCTCTGTGATTGTGGAGACAAAACGTTCGACAAAGTCGCCCGAACTAAACATGCATCGTTCCGCCGGATTTCCGAACGGGCGATAGGCCGAGATGTGTGTACATCAACCCCATTGCTTTCCATACCTTCATTTCATAATTTGGAAGTAAACTATGCCCCATCATCGGACAAAATCGCTTTGGTTTTCCGATATGCCAAAGTAATCGTTTGCAAGTTTCTTATAAACTGTTTCAGTTGTTGCCTTTCTTGTCGGATATAACTTAATGAACTTCAAAAAGGCTTCCAGCAATATTAATATGTAGGCGAAATTACCTGAGGTTTTTGGCAGGAGCATTATAGGTATGTAAGTGCTAACTGAAGTACATCGTCTTACTCTCTGTATAGGGTCACGATTTGTGCAGTTGGTCGCTTTCACCCTCTGACACTTAGCGCAAGTATTTATCCCATCTGTTATTCTCTTCAACATGTTGTTAAAATTCACAACCTCAGAGATTATCTCTGTTTATTTCTTTGGTCCGCAAAGACCATAGGCTAAACGATAATAGCTTACCACTTCGGTGATGTACTTGGTGGGCCAAAACACCAGCCATGTGTCGCTATTTTCATCTTTGTGTATATACAGGACGTTGTTGTACATTCTGTAATGCTTTCTCATCTTTTCTCCGTCTTTATTCTTTTCTTCAGACTTGGTCTTCACAATATAGCTTTGATGAGGACGCATATTTTTATAACTACTCTCTCTCTCTTCTTTCATCCTTCCACGTCTTGAAACTATAACAATTTCAGCACACCTTTGGATTCGTCTTACACTATTCACTGATCGCTTTCAGGTAAACGTGACAGCGCGTCCCCTACGCATTTATCTGTACCTTTTACATAACATATATCACAATTAAACCGCTGTAAATAAAGAGACAACCTTGTCAATCTTTGGTACAGTAAACGACAATCTTTGAGATAAGTGAGTGCCTTATGTTCTGTATGAATTATCTCGGTCCCACAAGTAACCTTTAAATTTCCTAAAAACCCATATCATTGCGAGACCTCCCTTCTCAGAAACCGTATATTGTAGTTTCGCTCACTTTTCGTCAGCGTTACAATATTTTCATTATAATTACAATCAGTTATATACAGTCAGAATACATACTCTACTGCATCGATTACTTATTAAATATAGTTTCTGCAATACAGCTTCAGAATCAGAAGTACAGTAACAATTATCAACGGATATTAAAATCCGAAAATTTTTGGATGGTGCAGAAAGTATTTTATCTTCATTTTTGGTGTTTCAACAGTAAACATGTTGCCTGGTCGAAAGAGACTAGTTTCAAACTGCTCTTAGCGGGTGGGCGTGTATTGGTATGGAGACCTCTTGAATCTATGGACCCTGCATGCCAGCAGGAAACTGTTCCAGCTGGTGGAGGCTCTGTAGTGGTGTGGGGCGTGTGCAGTTGGAGTGGTATGGGACTCCTGATACGTCTAGATATGACTCGTGACAAGTAACACGTGCGTAAGCATCCTGTCTGATCACCTACCTCCATTCATGTCCATTGTGCATTACAACCGATTTGAGCAATTCCAGCAGGGCAATATGACACCCCACATGTCCAGGAACACTCTTCTGCGTTTAAACACTTCCGCTGGCCACCAAAGCCCAAGACATGAACGTTATTGAGCATATCTGGGATGCTTTGCAACGTGCTGTGCTGTTCACAAGAGATCTCCACCCCCGCGTACTCTTACTGACTTATGGACAGCCCTGCGGGATTCATGGTTTCAATACCTTCCAGCACTACTTCAGACATTAGTCGAGTCCATGCCACGTCATGTTGCGGCACTTCTGCGTGCTCGCGGGGAACCTACACGGTAGTAGGCAGGTGTACAAGTTTCTTTGGCTCTACGGTGTACACTGACTTGGGAAAGTCAACGAGAGGTAGGTGAAATGAGAATGTCTTTAGTCTCACAAGCCATTCAAGGAAAAAGATGAGCTTGATGAACGCACAGTGATTGTACCGATGTTGCCAGAAGGGCCTATGATAACCACACGCAGTTAGCATAAATAGTCTGTTTACTGATGAGTCCATGATCTATGAAAGTACATATAGCGAGCACGGAACTTAATCCTGCCCGCACAGTGCGCCTGCCATTGGCCAACAACTCTCCTTTTCTGGCTGTAGTTCTGCAAGTTGTTACCACAGTTTATTTGCTGTGGAGTAGGGTGCATGACTGTTGTGGCCAGTTCCCCACTGCTGCGAATGCTGATACCCAAGTTCTCTGCTGTCAGAAACCGAAGGAAGTCCTCTCATCTGCAGCCAAATGCTAAAGTTTCCCTCCTGAAGCCAAAGACTGAGAGTGTTTCCGCAGGACCGTCCTCTCCCGCAGCGGAATCCGAAGAGTTTTTCCAACCAAACTGTACTCTCCCTCTACACTCAAAAAGTCTTTAAAAGATCAATCTGCTACTCAGACACCTTCAGAAAATGTTGTCCGATGATATTACTTTTCAGAAAATGCTCAACTTCTGCCCTTGTAAAAGTTTTGCATGTTATCCAATCATCTGACTTCGTACAAAGGCAATTTCTCGAGAGATTCAATATCAAACCCCACTCCCTGAGACTCTTGCTCCTTCGCCTTGTTTGCTGTACCCTAGGCCTGATATCCTCAGAAGGTTGCCTGCTAGCTCGCAGTCTACGCTATTTTTGTAAAATCAGCCAATGAATTTGTTTCTCGCTTTTTAGCCAAAAAGGGGCCAATTGCTCAATGTGCTACAAACCACCAATGAGCTTGCTTCTCGGTTTTCATGCAAAGGGGGCCAGTTAACCCATGAGCTGCAAATCACGGGAGTCGGCATGTCGTTCAACAACAAAGGAGAAAAGACGTTTCTTAACAGACAGAACCGCTTGTCTTCCGACGAGAAGTAAAAGAGGTCAGTATATATCCCTCTCGTTCTGGGAAGCTGTCGCTGAAAAACTGCGCAATGAGCGAATACCTCTATTTGTAAAAAGACCATTTATTCGGAACAAGGTTGGACTTTCTTCTCAGTTCATTATGCTGGTGTTTTATTTAAGAGTCGGCCACTCTGCATACTGTCGCTCAGAGGCTGCGAAAACACGCTACTGCCCAGCTGCCTGGCGCCTATGCTTCCGTCCTTATCCTCACCCTCCTGCCGATTTATCTTCTAGAAAGCTGGACCTATGGTCTCCAGGGTGTCCTAGTGGGCTTGACCTCACTAACTCCCTTCCCTCCTACTGTGGTTTATCAAGATCCAGCAAACATGCACAAAGACATGGGATATGTAAACTCTTATCCAAAACAGAGAAAATCATTGAGAAAGGGACAAACAGCAGGATCCTTGCAATCGCTGATGATACTCATGATTAACACAACACACTAATTTACCTGTTGATACGGGAACTTATACTTGGATAAATCAAATTAACCATAAGAGAACATCAGACAAATCAGTCCAGTAATGGCAGGTACAGGCCCGCATCTCGTGGTCGTGCGGTAGCGTTCTCGCTTCCCACGCCCGGGTTCCCGGGTTCGATTCCCGGCGGGGTCAGGGATTTTCTCTGCCTCGTGATGGCTGGGTGTTGTGTGCTGTCCTTAGGTTAGTTAGGTTTAAGTAGTTCTAAGTTCTAGGGGACTTATGACCACAGCAGTTGAGTCCCATAGTGCTCAGAGCCATTTTTGAGCAGGTACAGTTCACTATACACCAACATGTGAAAGCCATTCTTTGTTTAATTTCCCCAAGAATAATGACTTAATTAAAGATAGCCAGAAAAATATGATGACTTCTAGCGGTAAGTTAAATTTTGTCCAAGCTGCCAACAGTACTTTATCTTGTGCTTATACCCAAAGTCATATGCCAGAAAAAAATATATGTTGAAATCGCCACGTTTCTGACTATATATGGGCCAGCTGGATCCGACCGACCGCCATGTCATCCTGGAAATGGCGTGGGGTCAGGACACCAGTCTACCAGCTGTCGTCAGGGTAGATAACCTAGTGTCCATACATTTCATCCAAGTAGCTTTCCATCCAGTTGGCCTCCAAAGGCATAGTGCACCATATTCCAGTCCCCCCCACTGCAGACAAATCCCTGGTTGTACCATGAATCTAATCCAGCTCCCCTGGATGGCAGTGAGCTGTGCACGCTATTGAGCTACTGAGGAATAATGTCGTACACTAAGTTTTTTTTAAAAAAAAAAAAGAGCTTACTCGTCAGTATCAACAGTTACTGTAACGACACATGAAATAGATGTCGAAATGCCTTATCATGCTGCAATTAACGCAACAGATGCAAGACGCCAAGATGGTTGTCGTGAGCCTACTGTGAAAGCACCGCAGCTATAGTAGAGATGGGGGAGCAAGATCCCTCACAGCCTGCAGCGCTGTTGCCAGCTTTCAACTGCGAAGAGTTAACGGGCGCAAGCGGAAACAGTAGCCGTCTGCAGAGCCGTGACAACACTGAGGCACTGCCATAGAGAGGTTTACAAAACCGCGTTACGTTATTTGTTGAGTTAGGCCCGTGAAGCTGACGCGCTAAGCAAATTGCAACTCAGCTATAGGGGAGGGGCGTTGTAAGGGCTAAAAGCATGCGCGCAGCAACTCACGCACACACGCGGGCGTAGTTTGCATTATCTCGAAAATGCTGACAAACTACTTGCGGCAGTTGGCCTACAAGATGCGCGGCCTCCGGCGGCGGAACATCTGGGTAGCTGGCCGCCTGGTAAACATGCTGCGGGAAAGCTATTAAACTAGCCGAGTATCGGACGAAATGTCCGTCTTTCTCCATTCACGCGGGGTGGTCTCCATAGGTTTGTAATTGTTCAGTCGAGAGCAACAGACTCAGTGATGGCGGACTGGCGTAGCGTGCAGGTTACTGCACTCTGAATTTGGAAATACATTACGTGTTTATGCTCTTCACGAACCCAGTGCCTACAATGCCAGCGGATGACTCATTATAAAAATCTGCATGATGTTCTTACTTCGTAATCTAACAAACAATGTCAGTCCAAAAATGGTTCAAATGGCTCTGAGCACTATGGGACTTAACATCTTTGGTCATCAGTCCCCTAGAACTTAGAACTACTTAAACCTAACTAACCTAAGGACATCACACACATCCATGCCCGAGGCAGGATTCGAACCTGCGACCGTAGCAGTCCCGCGGTTCCAGACTGCAGCGCCTAGAACCGCACGGCCACCGCGGCCGGCAATGTCAGTCACATTAAAATGATGATGCCTACATGGTTAAATCATGAATATAATTGTACATTGTGAATGAAAGCACACATGACACCAATGTAATATTCTATAATATTTATTATTCATTTCACAACGCAGTACTCTGCTGTTACACCATCATCAGTTAAAATGTAAATACATTGATATGGGATAGCGACGTGCACATATACAGACGGAAGCAGTATGCCGTACAAGAGCTATAAAACCGTAGTGCAATGTCGCAGCTGTCATGTGTACTCACATAATTCAAGTGAAAAGGTGTACAAAGTTATTACGGCCGCACGACGAGAATTTACAGACTTTGAACGCGGAATGGTAGTTGGAGCTAGATGCATGGGGGATTCCAATTCAATATTCAGAGAACCACAGTGTCAAGACTGCGCCTAAAATACCATATTTCAGGTGTTACCTCTCACCACGGACAACGCAGTGATCGACGATCGTTACAACGGCCTAGAACAGGAGAAAGAAAACCGGTGTTCTACGGATCGGAGCGTGGAATATCAGATCCCTTAATCGAGCAGGTAGGTCAGATAATTTAAAAAGGGAAATGGATAGGTTAAAGTTAGATATAGTGGGAATTAGTGAAGTTCGGTGGCAGGAGGAACAAGACTTTTGGTCAGGTGAATACAGGCTTATAAATACAAATTCAAATAGAAGTAATGCAGGAGTAGGTTTAAAAATGAATAAAAAAATAGGCATGCGGGTATGCTACTACAAACAGCATAGTGAACGCATTATTGTGGCCAAGATAGACACAAAGCCCACGCCTACCACAGTAGTACAAGTTTATATGCCAACTAGCTCTTCAGATGATGAAGAAATTGATGAAATGTATGATGAGATAAAAGAAATTATTCAGATAGTGAAGGGAGACGAAAATTTAATAGTCATGGGTGACTGGAATTCGAGTGTAGGAAAAGGGAGAGAAGGAAACATAGTAGGTGAATATGGATTGGGGCTAAGAAATGAAAGAGGAAGCCGTCTGGTAGAATTTTGCACAGAGCATAACTTAATCATAGCTAACACTTGGTTCAAGAACCATAAAAGAAGGTTGTATACATAGAAGAATCCCGGAGATACTAAAAGGTATCAGATAGATTATATAATGGTAAGACAGAGATTTACGAACCAGGTTTTAAATTGTAAGACATTTCCAGGGGCAGATGTGGACTCTGACCACAATCTATTGGTTATGAACTGCAGATTAAAATTGAAGAAACTGCAAAAAGTTGGGAATTTAAGGAGATGGGACCTGGATAAACTGAAAGAACCAGAGATTGTACAGAGTTTCAGGGAGAGCATAAGGGAACAATTGACAGGAATAGGGGAAAGAAATACAGTAGAAGAAGAATGGGTAGCTCTGAGGAATGAAATAGTGAAGGCAGCAGTGGATCTAGTAGGTAAAAAGACGAGGACTAGTAGAAATCCTTGGGTAACAGAAGAAATACTGAATTTAATTGATGAAAGGAGAAAATATATAAATGCGGTAAATGAAGCAGGCAAAAAGGAATACAAACGTCTCAAAAATGAGATCGACAGGAAGTGCAAAATGGCTAAGCAGGGATGGCTAGAGGACAAATGTAAGGATGTAGAGGCTTATTTCACTAGGGGTAAGATAGATACTGCCTACAGGAAAATTAAAGAGACCTTTGGAGAAAAGAGAACCACTTGTATGAATATCAAGAGCTCAGATGGAAACCCAGTTCTAACCAAAGAAGGGAAAGCAGAAAGATGGAAGGAGTATATACAGGGTCTATACAAGGGCGATGTACTTGAGGACAATATTATAGAAATGGAAGAGGAGGTATATGAAGATGAAATGGGAGATACGATACTGCGTGAAGAGTTTGACAGAGCACTGAAAGACCTGAGCCGAAACAAGGCCCCGGGAGTAGACAACATTCCATCAGAACTACTGACGGCCTTTGGAGAGCCAGTCTTGACAAAACTCTACCATCTGGTGAGGAAGATGTATGAGACAGGTGAAGTACCCTCAGACTTCAAGAAGAATGTAATAATTCCAATCCCAAAGAAAGCAGGTGTTGACAGATGTGAAAATTACCGAACTATCAGTTTAATAAGTCACAGCTGCAAAATACTAACGCGAATTCTTTACAGACGAATGGAAGAACTGGTAGAAGCCGACATCAGGGAAGATCAGTTTGGATTCCGTAGAAATATTGGAATACGTGAGGCAATACTGACCTTACGACTTATCTTACTGTAGAAGAAAGATTAAGGAAAGGCAAACCTACGTTTCTAGCATTTGTAGACTTAGAGAAAGCTTTTGACAATGTTGACTGGAATACTCCCTTCCAAATTGTAAAGGTGGCAGGGGTAAAATACAGGGAGCGAAAGGCTATTTACAATTTGTACAGAAACCAGATGGCAGTTATATGAGTCGAGGGGCATGAAAGGGAAGCAGTGGTTGGGAAGGGAGTGAGACAGGGTGGTAGACTCTCCCCGATGTTATTCAATCTGTATATTGAGCAAGCAGTAAAGGAAACAAAAGAAAAATTCGGAGTAGGTATTAAAATCCGTGGAAAAGAGTTAAAAACTTTGAGGTTCGCCGATGACATTGTAATTCTGTCAGAGACAGCAAAGGACTTGGAAGAGCAGTTGAACGGAATGGACAGTGTCTTGAAAGGAGGATATATGATGAACATCAACAAAAGCAAAACGAGGATAATGGAATGTAGTCTAATTAAGTCGGGTGATGCTGAGGGAATTAGATTAGGAAATGAGACACTTAAAGCAGTAAAGGAGTTTTGCTATTTGGGGAGCAAAATAACTGATGATGGTCGAAGTAGAGAAGATATAAAATGTAGACTGGCAATGGCAAGGACAGCGTTTCTGAAGAAGAGAAATTTGTTAACATCGAGTGTAAATTGAATTGTCAGGAAGTCGTTTCTGAAAGTATTTGTGTGGAGTGTAGCCATGTATGGAAGTGAAACATGGACGATAAATAGTTCGGACAGGAGGAGAATAGAAGCTTTCGAAATGTGGTGCTACAGAAGAATGCTGAAGATTAGATGGGTAGATCACATAAGTAATGACGAGGTACTGAACAGAATTGGGGAGAAGAGGAGTTTGTGGCACAACTTGACTAGAAGAAGGAATCGGTTGGTAGGACATGTTCTGAGGCATCAAGGGACCACAAATTTAGCATTGGAGGGCAGCGTGGAGGGTAAAAATCGTAGAGGGAGACCAAGAGATGAATACACCAAGCAGATCCAGAAGGATGTAGGTTGCAGTAGGTACTGGGAGATGAAGAAGCTTGCACAGGATAGAGTAGCATGGAGAGCTGCATCAAACCAGTCTCAGGACTGAAGACCAGAACAACAACAACAGAACAATGGCGGTTGCATAGCGTTGTCATTGCTAACAGACTGCAAAAATCAGTGCGGGACGCACGATCAACTTACCAATTATGCCCGTGTGGCGAAATTTTACGTTAATGGGCTATGGCAGCAGACGACCGGTGCGAGTGCCTTTGCTAACAGTACGACATCGCCTGCAGCGCCTCTCCTGACCTCGTGACCATACCGGTTGGACCTTCGTCTACTGGAAAATCGTGGATTGGTCGGATGAGTCCCGATTTAAGTTGGTAAGACCTGATGGTAGTGTCTGAGTGACGTAGACCCCACGAAGCCAAGGACTCAAATTGTGAAAAAGTCAACGGCTGTGACTCCATAATGGTATGGGCGGTGTTTGCATGAAATGGACTGGGTCCTCTATTCCATCTGAACCGATCGTTGACTGTAAATGGTATGTTCGGCTACTTGGATACCATTTGCTGCCATTCATGGACTTCATGCTCCCAAGCAACGATGAAATTTTTGTGGGTGACAATGCGCCATGTCGTCGGGCCATAATTGTTCGCGGCTGGTTTGAAGAATATTCTGCACAATTCTAGGGAATGATTTGGCCACCCAGATCGCCCGACATGAGTACCATCGAATATAACGGGATATAATCGAGAGGTCAGTTGGTGTACAAAATCCAGCACCGACAACTCTTTCGCAATTATGGACGGCTAGAGAGGCAGCGTGGCTCAGTATTTCTGCAGGGGACTTATAACGATTCGGTCAGTCCATTCCACGTCGAACTGCTGCACTGCGGCGCCCTAAAGGAAGTCTGACACTATAGAAGGTGGTGTCCAGTGACTTATGTCGCCTCGGCGAACGTGGTGCAATGAAATTTTTGAAGGATCTAAGAGTATGTTCGTTTCCAAATAAATGTCATGTTCCTGTGAAGTACTACAACACGAAATGCAACTAATATTGAAAGGTTATGATTGTGCGTTACCTATTAACAGTGAACTCGCTATGACTTTTCACTATGTAAATTGTACTATTGCAGTAATGTACTAATGCTAAAATATGTATGTTAATTGTAGTATCACATGAAATTGTAACTGGTGAAATCATTGTTGAGGGAAATAAAGTAACAATCAAATGGCGAAACCATTTTCATTTTTACGATTCTACATCACCGTGACTCCTAACAGCGGGAAAGTCATTGGATCTGTTTAATGTTAGGACTGTAACAAGATTTCTACTTTCACACGTACTGTGAGCTGGTTAAACATGATCTTATTTAATACTTTGAGCTTATTCGTGTTCAGTCTTAACGGATCACTTTTGTATCCATCACGGTAGAGCGCTACAGGAATACTGTCGAAACACCGTTTGTATCCATCCCATGACAGTAGAGCCCTCCAGGAATACTTTAGAAACTGACAGATGGTTGAAATGGAAGACATAGAGAGATCGTTGCTCTATTCGTTAGCGTGCATCGCCCAGGAGCTCGTGCTGCATTTTAATGTCCTACCTATCCTTACATAAAATGCGTAGCATCCTATACGAGTCCTCATCCCGTCTGCATTTAAACTGCTAAATATATGCAGCAGTTTTTTTTCCAATATACAGGTACAGAAGAGCACAATTTATGTAATATGAAATTACAGATGAGTACTTTCTGGATCTAATAACTTCTCGTAATTCGGGCAGACATTTCCGACATCCATTATCCTAAGTTATTTTTTAATTAGTTTGGAACTACGAAGTTAATTATTCAGTTTCAATTAAGAAACTTCTGCCGAGTTGCCACTGCGGACTCATTCTTCCTCTTTCTTCTGCTGGTAGAATGCCGCTCGCCAATTTCTTCACGCCCCCGTCTCTCTCCTCATTGATAATAACACAGCCATCCCGTTACCTCGCGAACGCGAATGACTGCAGCGCAACTTTAATTTTTTTCAACTTGATTTTTACGCTTGTGAGAAATGCATTAGACAGCGTTGTTGTTAATTTCGTACAAATATATAAAAGAATGGTGGGAATGTTATATTTTAAGTTTGAATGATGTACACAGTGTTTATTCATTCAAAGGTCTTCATAAAGACAGAGCTGGCATTATTTTGAATAGACACTCTGGGTCTGTGATGTGTTGTTTACAGAAATACAAGCGTAAAACATGGTAATCCGTGGGCGTCTCCGTCTCTCTCTCTCTCTCTCTCTCTCTCTCTCTCCAGCTTACATTCCCAACACGCGAGTGCACGTTGGACTGCTGCTGGGATTAGTATAGAGGAACTCACAGTCGTAAATTTTTGGGAAGTATCACTTCACCTGGTCACGAAGGGTAACCTTCCGAAAACCTTGGTCGGACTAGCAGATTGGAACTAGTTCAGTTTATTACATGCACTATGTCGTCTATTATCGCAGACAAAAATTGAAATTATGTCCGAGGGCTATTTTTTCAGAGGCCTGTCGGTTGTGAAATTAAAATCACAGTGAGAATACTATGAAGCTATTCGCAGATGTGTTGCTTAGTGTGTCTAGTAAGCCTATCGCTCGCGTCACATAGCACATTTTAGGCCCACAGTGACCACATATAGATTCCTTTCAACGCCCGCACACTCAAGACAATAATTTTGTGGAATGTTTCTTGCTAAAACATTTATTGAGGAACATTCACAAATAAGAAAAAGGAGTAGTAATACATGAAACTATAAGAAAATAGCTAAAAAAGTAAGTAAAGTTGTGCATACAACAATTGCAAAAAAGGACAAACAGTAACTGTTTTGAAACAGTAAACATACAAAACTTAATTAATATGTACGTGTGTTGATAACGTAATACGAACAGCTAAAGATCGATAACGAAACTAGTAACTGAAAAGAAACCCAAGACTGTTAAGTTTATGAGCAAATTAACAAGGAAGACTGCAAAAGTCAGTAATCTATATAAAATTGTGTAGCGCATACGGTAATAAGGATAAGCTGAATGGTTTACAACTGTTGACAATGTGTTCACAATACAATATTAAATGTCTTTAAAAAAGTTGCGAACTGTCCTGTTACGGTGAAGGAGAAAGTATATGTTGGGCAGTGTCATTCGCTGGGAGATGAAAATGTTTAACTAACGGCAAAAACTGATTCATTTAGTCCCAACTGAACAGAAAAGTACTCATTTGTGGATTAAGGGCAGACTCAGGGGGCACAGTAAAGTGATAAGATTCTCAACTGACAACACAATCAACCCGACGTCATAACAGCAGTATTGATAAGAGCAGACTCAAAAAGCACAACAAATTAAGTCAGTTCCTCCACCGACAAACCAAAGGCTCAGTATTGACGAGATAACAGTACCGTCGGCCCTTTCATCATCCAATGCCACCTATACTTCATCTGCTCCATTTTCAGCGAAATGACAGGCACTACTTGGCGAACCAACTGTGTGGTAATGTTTATATAATATGAGATTTGACATGGTGCACTACTAGGTGCCTCTGCCCCTTCATTAAATGAGGCAGAGTTGGATATCTAGCTCCAGTGTTCATAGCATCTGCACAAGAGCTCCTCTCAAGGCAACATGTCTGTGTTAACTTTACAGCAGTGAGTACCTCCCATGCTCGTTCAGAATATATGAAACATCAATGTTAACAGGAATGAGACATTATTTCAAATGCATCTGTATGCCTAGATGGAATAGAAGATCGATTAGACAAGTATTAATGTATGTTGATATTCAGAAAATACAATATATCATGAAAATAACTTATAAAATCATAATACATCTAAATATCTTATACAGCGAAATCTTGAGTTTGTACATAACTTATATACTGATGGAGTGAATTATATGGACATTGCATTAGTATAACAAAATATGTCCTAATATGCTATTTGTATTATGGTGAGATCTCAATCACTGTGAATAACCACAGACAAGAAAAAAGAACTATTTACAGGGTACATTTCTATTCAGTGCTTCTAGTTCCACAGGTATAATTATAAGACTACAACACCAAACTATAATATACATTAAACACAAACATATGGAAAGGGAAAGGTGATCATTATGGTTTTGGTAACTCACAAGAGTGCACACTATTTGTACAAATATCACAATTGCACAGAAAATTCAGTCAGACATCAGTCATATGAATATGTTTTTTATCCTCATCTAATATTATCTTGATGATTAAATTTAACATTATGTTGTAACACCAAAAGAAAAAAAATAGATAATGTACACCTTCATCAAATGCATGACAGCACTCTCAAACTTAATGTTGAAGCTTAATGTTAAATACTGAGCAAAATAACATCCAAAAAATTCTTATTTTTATTTTTTTCTCTTTAAGTTGTTTACGAATGGAAGTTGCAAAGGAAGAATATCTGTCTTCAAGGCTATATATATATATATATATATATATATATATATATATATATATCAGTACTTTAAAAGAAAACTGCCTTCTGCATGTCACACATTATGTTCTTTTTTTTTATTTAACTTGTGCCCCAAGAGTAGTTTCGCCTGATTTACTAAGCATCTTCGAAGGAATTCCTGAATACAACTCGTTTTTTTGGTTTGCACACACAAGTTATTGTTTCCTCATATAAGTTGCAGATTTATAGCAGATCACTGAAGTTTTTATAGTGAATTGGGAAAGTACTTAAGGGCAGCGTCTAATTCATTATTTGTCAGAAGAAAAGTTTTCTGTCAAGTGGGCCACAGGTTGAAAGCTTGCAGTTTTCCTTGTGGTCACTATTTTCTAAATATAGCAATGTAATTACCATTTTCTGTGTCGTTTGTCTCTGTAAGTTTTGCCAACGTACTCAGGTTTTGCTTTCAGTTCAAGTGTTTTCTTTTTGTCTGTATCTGCACTGGCGAAAGTTCTCTCTCTCCCTCTCTACCACTCTCTCTCTCTCTCTCTCTCTCTCTCTGTGTATGTGTGTGTGTGTGTGTGTGTGTATGTACGTGCATGGGCATATTTATGCATCTGTGCCCTTTTTATTTTGTGTGTTTCTTTATTTATTCTTTTTATAAATATTTTTCTTGTTTATTTCTATTATTTTTTATTTTTCAATTTTTATGTAATTTATATACAGCTGCTGTGAAAATGGCCACCACAAAAACTCGTCAAACTTATATATTTTCCAAGTATTTCACAGTAAAACCCATTGCAAATGCCAGTGCAATCTTCCCACTCGATACTCTCATTGCACCTGAAACAGACAATCCACATCAATTATTCGCCTAAATTCAGCAACGAGGAATACCTCCCTTACTCTGTGCTCTCTGTGTTTATCAGTATTCTTCCACATGAAATAAAAAACATCTTGTCTTTCAATTCCTTAACACATGTTTTCATTTCTATTCTCCAGTTCGTACTATACACCTAACAAAACTCTTTACATTCATGCCTGCACTCAAAAAATTCTGTAAAAATTATCTTCAACATATACTTCCACTTTTTTTCACTCATTTCAATAAATGCAGCTTAAAACTCTTACATCTCTATACTTCTGCATTAAATATCCTTTGTCATACAAATTACCTTTAGTACCATTAAATTATATGTCAAGCACTCATGTATTTTCATAAATCCTCCACACTATATTGTATCATATCTTCTCATACACTTCTTATTTACTTTCAGGACCAGCCAAAACAAAATAGTAGTGTTCTCAGCATTAGGTTAGTAGGCTTTCAGATGAAGTTGTTGTTGGTTTGGGGGATTAAAGGGACCAGACTCAGATTAAGTGCATGGTTATCTTTACAGTACTGACCATTAAAATTGCTACATCACGAAGATGGCTACAGACGCGAAATTTAACCGAAAGGAAGAAGATGCTGTGATATGCAAATGATTAGCTTTTCAGAGCATTCATACAAGTTTGGCGCTGGTGGCGACACCTACAACGTGCAGACATGAGGGAAGTTTCCAACCGATTTCTCATACACAAACAGCAGTTGACTGGCGTTGCCTAGTGAAACGTTCTTGTGATGCCTCGTGTAAGGAGGAGAAATGCGTACCATCACGTTTCCGACTTTGATAAAGTTCGGACTGTAGCCGATCGCGATTACATTGTTTCGTATCGCGACGTTTCTGCTCGCGTTGGTCGAGATCCAATGACTGTTATCAGAATATGGAATCGTTGGGTTAAGAAGGGTAATACGGAACGCTGTGCTGGATCCCAACGGCCTCGTATCACTAGCAGTCGAGATGACAGGCATCTTATCAGCATGGCTGTAACGGATCGTGCAGCCACGTCTCGATCCCTGAGTCAACAGATGGGGACGTTTGCAAGACAACAACCATCTGCACGAACAGTTCGACGACGTTTGCAGCAGAATGGACTGTTTACAGCATCATGATGATCGCATCCGTGTTTGGCGACATCGAGGTGAACGCACATTGGAAGCGTGTATTCGTCATCGCCACACTGGCGTGTCACCCAGCATGATGGTATGGGGTGCCATTGATTACACGTCTCGATCACCTCTTGCTCGCATTAACGGCACTTTGAACAGTGGAAGTTGCATTTGAGATGTGCTACGACCCGTGGCCCTACCTTTCATTCGATCCCTGCGAAACCCTACATTTCAGCAGGATAATGCACGACCGCATGTTGCAGGTCCTGTTCGGGCCTTTCTAGATACAGAAAATGTTCGACTGCTGCCCTGGACAGCACATTCTCCAGATCTCTTACCAACTTAAAATATCTGGTCACTGGTGGCCGAGCAACTGGCTCGTCACAATACGCCAGTCACTACGCTTGATGAACCGTGTTATCGTGTTGAAGCTGCATGGGCAGCTGTAAGAAGGCCGTTATTACGGCCAGAGGTGGTGATTTCTCAGGATCTATGCACCCAAACTGCGTGAAAATGTAATCACATGTTAGTTCTAGTATAATATATTTGTCCAATGAATACCCGTTTATCATCTACATTTCTTCTTGGTGTAGCGATTTTAATGGCCAGTAGTGTAAATAAATAACTTATAACTCGTTAGCACAATACACGTTATTCATAGACAACTTTCGTTTCTGAAACAATATGCTATAAATTATCACAAATTCTTAACAAAAGCCTCATCTACAACAGACCAAAAACTTTTACATTATATTCTATCACACAGAATTCAGCAAGAATATACTATACTAACACAGACAAAACAAACTACATGGATTTATGAACAACTAAAAAAATACTGTCATACTTCTATTTCTTTTCTGTATCAATTGACAGTATCAAGCATGAAGTTCTACTTCACGCACATATTCCTAGAGACTACAATAGTGCCGAACCATGTTCTTTACCTAATTATCTTCTTAAACAAATTGGAAAATTGACCTCATAATTCCCTACAGCAAATGGTACAAGAGGTTTAAGTATAATCCCACAGCAGTTTCAAATTCCCATGAGAAATTATGTTTGTAGACAGAAGAGTTCCATCGAGTTTACTATCTTCTCAGGAAATTATATCATAACAACAAAATTTTTTGCATTACATCGTAGAATACACCTTCCTTACATCCTTTCTATAGCAAAAAATAGATTTTTGGTTTCATGAAACGCAACAGCTATCATTCAGTATGCCCACCCATGTCATTGCCTAACTATACAACACCACAAGCCAAGAATAGTATTCAGTGGGAAAAACATTTTCTTCCAAAAGTAAAGAATGGCAATAGGTGGTGAAAATATTAACCAACTCCACCAGTACAGAGCCACCACTGCTGTAATGAAATCGAGCTTCCACATGCGGCTCTGCCACTAGAGCTGTTGGGTAGTGTTGTGGACAGCACTGTGGTAAGTGCGACTGTGGCGCCTCATAAATGAAGCTGTCTACTGTCTATGGTGGAATGACAATGCCAGTTCTCTTCCGCCATGAGCTTGGAACCAGCAGCGACCATCGACAGAGTCCACTCCACTAGAACCCTGGCTTGACGTCTTTGCTTTGCTGGCTCTGTGACGTCAATGGCAGCACTTACCATCTGGTCATCCACTGTACTAACGGTCGTCTGTTCAAGATTGCGTACCATGTTTCGCTGCATGTGCAGGCCCGCCGTGTGAATTATTTGTTATGTAGAAAGCCTCTCATTGTAATTCAGACAACTGTTGGTGTGGCTGGCCAAAGGCTAATTTATCGTCTTACGTATATGAATGCAGTTGCTCCAGTCATGTTGGTTGCTCCATTTAATCGGATATCAGTTTGGGGACAAGTTTAGTTAATAGTGCTCATAAATGTCAGTGGTTGTTGACTATATAACAAGAAAATACCTTTACCTCATTCACGTTTAATGTCATTCATGTCATAGCAGTATTTTTCCTTTCATGAATAATGAGGAATTATAAAGTTGTCTTGTTAATTTTGTTTTGTTTTAATGCTTTTTACATATTATTGCAGTTGAATTTTGTAATTGCTAAAGAAGTTACGGAGTTATACCCATTTCACTGTTTAAAACTGTATCATTGTAGATGCACTGAATTAGAATTTGGCATTGTTGTTTTCCTTTAGTGAGAATATTCGATGTAAAATTGTAATTTATTATGAAGAAGAGTATCATGTTCATCTCAGCTTAACCCTTCCACTGACATTTTATATCACTGTGATACCAAAGCATGTTAGGCTGTGGTGAGATCGTTTGATATGAAAAACCTTGATCTGTGGAAAAATTTATTGTTTTGCTGAATGACTTATTTTGTCTTGTGTTACATTTGGCACATATAACTCGCTACTCTTCTGTTTCAGCATGGCAGCGGAGGTTTCCAAGGTCGTGGAGTTGAGGAAATAAGAGGTTGTGTATGACTTAAAGATTTGTGATGCTGACACATCAGGCATTGCATCCGATGTATTGTGCCACCTGCAGGATTTTGGTGCCCGTCCCATGGCCTTACCAGCCCTGCAGGAAGCATAGATGAGTTACACCATCTCTAGCAAGAGGTTTACCCAGCAAAGTTAGAATCTATACTCCCTTCTTTGAAGTTACCAAAATAATTCACTCTCTTGTTCATAAAATTAGAGCCCTCATTACTCATTATGTTAACAAGGATCAAAATTTTTTGCACCTCCAGACTGTCCAACTCTGTGTGTAACGTACTGTCTGAGTAGCTGGGAATTTTACTGGTACGAATCCAGGATACGTTAGCTTGGGAGGAGGAAATTGCCCAAAGTGAATTAAGTAGATCCTTACGTCAACAGATCAGAGAGCCCATTCCTCGTGCATCTCCTTCTACAGCTATGGCTGATCTGTTTGTCAAGTTACCTAACCCATAAGAGGGATTTTTCCGTGATGGTAGTGTATTGGTGGTAGATTCTATGGAGGACGCGCTGAAGCCTTTGTATTTATTTATTTCTTGAACTACAGGGTCAAGGGAAATTCACTCGGCTAAGTACTGAACGTTTTTACCAGTTGTTGAGCACCATGTTGGGTGAGTGATTAGAGCAGACGTGGACACCGGCCACAGCTGAAACTGTCTTTTAATGAATTCTGGGAACTAAAGTGTAGAAATTATCTGTGCGTCCATACTCCATGAGAACTGAATGATAAGGATTTTTCTGCCATGCAACGATATAAAGAACTGTAGAAAAATGTATTAGAACCGAAGATAGTACTATAAGTTTGTGTCAGGATTATAATGAAAGCCATACAGTTGAAAATATCCTTGAAGGAATCCCTAGTGAAGGATCGATGATACTTTTTACAATCGCCACAAACATTCTGGCCACAGATATTTTGCTGGGGGTAACGAACAGAGTGTGTAGAAGGGGGAAATAATGGACGAAGGGGAGGAGACAGACAGAGAAAGGGAAGAAGAGGACAGAGAAAGAGGGGAGAAGGATGTACTCTGAGAGATATGGAGAGAGAAAGAGGCAGGCACAACGATGGGGAGTGGGGGATGGACACAGATACAGGGGAGAGACGGATGGAGAGAGAGGAAGGGGGAATCGGACAGAGAATGGGAAGGGGAGGACATCGGTAGTGAAAGGGATGAGGAGACACATAGAGAAAGTGTGAGAAGGATATGGACTGAAAGGAGGAGGAGAAGGAGATTCACGTGGAGATAAAAAGTGGTTCAAATGGCTCTGAGCACTATAGGACTTAACATGTGAGGTCATCAGTCCCCTAGAACTTAGAACTACTTAAACCTAACTAACCTGCCCGAGGCACGGTTCGAACCTGCGACCGTAGCGGTGGCGCGGTTCCAGACTGAAGCGCGTAGAACCACTCAGCCACAGTGTCCGGCCATAGAGATAGGGAGGAAATGAACAGAGTAAGGGAAGAGGAGAACGACAGAGAGAGGAGAAGGAGGAGATGGATAGAGAGAGAGAGAGAGACAGAGCAAACGATGGAGAGAGAGAGAGGAAGGGAGGAAATGATGGACAAGAGAGAGGGGAAGAGGGACAGAAAGAGGGGCAGGAGGAAATGGAGAGAGAGGGGAGTAGGGGGGGCATGGACAGAGAGGGGAGTATGAACATAATGGGGCAGAGGGGGAAGGGGAGGTAGTTGGGACAGGAGGAGATGGGCTTAGAGGGATAGGAGGAGATGGACAGAGGGGGAAGGAGCAGATAGGCAGATGGAACAGGAGTGGATGGATAGAGATATGCAGGGGGGAAGTAGCTGATGAACAGAGAGAGGGGCAGCAGTACATGGACAGAGATTAGTGAAGGAGGAGACAAACAGAGAGAGAGTAGAAGGAGATGGACAAAAAGAGAGAGGTGGAAGGAGGAGATGTAATAATAGGATTGGAATAGATACTACCCAGGTAATGTAGAACACTCAATTAGTCATGAGATAAAATAAAAACAGTTGTTGTAAAATAAATTTGTAATACGAGGACGAATACAAACAAGTAAGGAAAATACTGGCGAAGCGTGTTGAGAGCAGTGTTTCCCTGTATAGTCGGGAAAATTTGTTGCTGAGACGGAGAGATTGCTGAGGAATGGTTAGACGCATTTTAGACATGGATTGAGAGACGAATGGCAGGCTTAGTATGGACAAATATAAAGATGAATGAGCTGTTTTCATACACCATGAATGATGACAGACAAATTATGGGAACAAGGAGAAGAAAACGAATTGGATAGAACATGTGATGAGAAACACCATCATAAAATTGGAACTGAGACTAGGAAGAGGACCAGAGGGACAAGAAGATTAACAGGATCAAGCTAATTGCCATATGGGCAGAACACATCGTCACCGTCATCATCATCGTCACTATCCAGAAATTCCGTTGAAATTCAAAATCCCACGCTAAAAGACAAGGCCCTTTGCCGAAGCTCGACCCCAATTGAGTTCCAACCGGCTGACAATTGTACGCCACGCCTTTTCCCATTTCGGAGCTTTGGTTTTCAGTCAGAGCATGTCACGAGGTTCGGCCATGGGGCGTCCGCTCCGGACTGTAGCTCGTATCTCTCGCTGCAGAATTGTTCCTGCGCCAGGATGTGCACGAACCCACAGGAGCTGGGACAATGGCCGACAGGGAACAAGGCGGGCACAAACACACCCGCCCACACACACACACACACACGCACACACGCACTGCGGCACACAATTGAAAGGCCACGGCCGCACACGCGACGTGAAATATTTCATATCGGCGCCGCGCAGCAGCACGCCGTCCGCACCCTGTATTTATGGCCTCGCAGAGAGCAGAAAGCCTAGCACCAGGACCAAAGTCCGTTTTTTTTTTTTTTGTTTTCGTTCCATGCCCTGTTCTCACAGTTTCGTAAGCCAAAGAGGAACAGGCCGCTCACTTTGTACAGCATGTAGGCCTAATATGATCCATTTACACTACTGAGTAGAAAAAATCGGAAATTGTTGACACAAATTGGTAGCAACAAATTATTTAGTATGTTTCTTGTACGAGAAGGTAATGTAAATATTGATTCCTTGAGAAGGCAGATTTTCATTAGCTGCCGAAGAGGTTCTAATCACAGTTGTCTGTCTCCCCATAGCAGAGGAGCCGTCATATGACTTCATGATGACTATTATAATAACGCATTCGCACGTACCACCTAGCGGGAATAAAACTGAAAGTATACTGCAGTCAGTGCTGTGTTAAACAATTCTGTAAGTTATTTACACTTTTCACAATTAAAGGTTACTATTGTGTAACTAGTTTACAAACAGGCTGTACCTAAGCAATTTATCAGACAGGGTCAGCAGCACCACACCATGAGATTGTTCGATCAAGATGCTATTCTGCATAGGAAAGTACCACCGCTGGATGATCGTAAAGAAATGCTTAATAGCTTTGTAAGCATACGCTCATGTTTAGCACTGAGGGTGTACCTTACCATTCTACTGGTAATTCTCTTTGGGCCGCAGGACACTTACGGCGAGACTGTGCGCTCTCATGGTGCTGAACGACAACGTGAGTTTCGAGTGTGAGGCGTATGGCAGCACTGGAGGAGACGATGAGACTGTAAAGAGGATTTGTACATTAAGTTACGTTTACAGTACGCGGAAAAGGCTCATGCAACACATTTCGCAGTGAGGACAGCATTTTACCACAAGAGACTAGCCTCAGGAAACTAGCACAGTGTAAATGCGCTTCTTCACAGGGGACAAAAAAAATTTCAAATGTGTGTGAAATCTTATGGGACTTAACCGCTAAGGTCATCAGTCCCTAAGCTTACACACTACTTAACCTAAATTATCCTGAGGGCAAACACACACACCCATGCCCGAGGGAGAACTCGAACCTCCGCCGGTATCAGCCGCACAGTCCAAGACTGCAGCGCCTCAGGCCGCTCGGCTATCCTGCGCGGCATTGTCACAGGGGACAGGGGCAACGTCTGCCGTCTTTTGGGCGTAAACCGTACTGCCTAACTTCTCTTGTTTTGCGTAGTAATAACATTGTCCCTATTTGCCTGGCAGACAGTGAACCAGAAAGGAAGCGACGTTACTATCGGATTTTTTTTAAACTTTCTTTTATGTGGGATCACAAAGAAAACGTACAAAAAGTGAGTATATGTAGCAGCAAATGAGCTTAACCATTCAGCGGCCAGTCTCGACTTTGAAATCAAGATTGAAAAACCCTGTTTGGGTCAAACACAAGCAAAAGCTTGATGGTTTCAACCCTGTATGTGTACAACAACACATATGTCGGTTGATTGGTTGGCTTGGGGAAGGGGACCAAACAGCGAGCTCATTGTTCCCATCAGTTTAGGGAAGGATGGTGAAGGAAGTCGGCCATGCCCAATCAAAGAAACTATCCCAGCATTTCCCTGAAGCGATTTAGGGAAATCATGGAAAACTTAAATTAGTGGCTCACATCTCCTCCTTGTCTCTCTCTTCCTCCCCCTCCCTCTGTCCATCTCCTTTTCTCCCTCTTTGCCTACTTCACCTCCCTTATTTCTGTCCATCCCACAGTTCTCCCTTTCTGCATACATCCCCACCTTCTCTCTTTTCTCTGTCCATCTTCTCCTGCCCCCTCTCTGCTCAACTCCTCTTTCCCCTCTCCCTGTTGATCTCCTCTACTCCCTGTCAATCTTCTCCTCCCCTTCTCTCAATCCATCGCCCTTCACCCTCTTTCTGTTCATTTTCTTCTCCCCCTGTCCTGTCCAACTCCTCATCCCCTCACTGCACAACTCCACCTACCCTTCTTTTTGTCCATCTCCTCTCTGCTTGTACATCTCCTCTTGCCAATCTTTGTCTATTTCCTCCTCCCCTAACCTTGTCTTTGAATTCATTTCCCCCTTCCCCCCGCCATCTTCTCTTGTTCCTCCCCCTCTCTTGCTCGTCTCCTCCTTCCCTTCTCTCTGTGCATCTTCTCTTCGCCTTTTCTGTCCATTTCCTCCTTTCCCGTCTCTGTTTATCTCGACCATCTCCATCTATCAGTCTCCTCCTTCTCCTTCCCACTGCTCATATCCTCCTACACCCCTCTCTCTGCATATCTTCTCCTCCCTCCTATGTCCAACTCCTCCTCTCCCTGTCAATCTCCTCCTACCCTTCTCATTGTCCATCATCTGGATACGCTCTCTCTGTTTGTCTCCTCCCCCCTCTCTCTACAATTTCTCTTCCCTTATTCTGTCCATGTCCTCTTCCCATTCTCTGCCCATTTCCTCAACTCCCTGTCTCTGTCCATCTCCTCCCTCACTGTCTATTTTCTCCTCCCATATCTCTCTACATGTCATACTCCCCCTTCTCTGTATCTGTCTAAGCTTTCCTCCTCTCCCTGTCCATCTCCTCCTTCCCCCCTTTTGTTCACCTCCTCCACCTCTGTGCATCTCCTCTTCACCTTCTCGTTTTCCTCCTCCCTATATCTCTGTCCATCTGAAACTCCTGCCTCATATTATCCATCTCCTCCTTCCCCTCTCACTGTCCTTGTCCTCCTGCTACTCTTGAAGTGTAACAGTGCAAAGTTCAGCTCTTTCAATTGCTATCATGGTTGTAATAAAATGGCAAAGGTAATGTTAATCAGAACACTGAGATGAGTTGTTGTCTAAATAACAATTGATTTATTCATTGTTAACATCACATGACATAAGATGGCTAAAGAAACGCCACGCAAACATTTTATTGTTTGACAAACACGTTCAATAATATGGGGTATATCGTGAACAAAGTGGTCAGCTAGGGATCAACACACGACACTAACCAGAATTAATCACTTTACTTGACTTCATACATGTGAATCCGTAGTATGGCCCAAAAACTACGCTATTATCAAGCATCTGTACTCTGCCATTCCATAAAGAAAAAGATGGTTCCAAAGAACAGGGTTCTGAGATGCATATATTGGAGCCCCACGCCATAGCAGCGAATACTTTACCCCTCTGCTGGTCACGGCGGCACACCACGATGCGCTCGGAGATTGCAGTCATGGACAGCAACAATCTGCTATTAAAAGCGTACGCTCGGAAGTATGCAAATATGTGGTCTCGCGTTCGGCTGGAACACAGGTACTTCCCTATGAGCCTCTGAAACCCCGGTGGATTCCAATGTGCTGGTGGACCCATTTGCTTGTCTGCCAAACCAATTTGACTCCGTGACAAGACTATGTGTGACAGAATATATCAAAAGTTTAGACAGCCGACTCAAAACAAATAAGTACACTCACACATCAGTCGTGTGTGTGCCGCAAGAAGCAGTACATCTGATGGTTCAGATAGTGACTGGCACGGGTTCTAAGTGGCACACCAGCAAAGGACACAAGTCTCACCGTTTAGGTAAAGACCTGCTGCTCACTACTAGCAAAGCACCAGTACAAGAGTGTGTTTCTCTCTTTCTCTCAGCTTTTCTCACCAGCTTGGTAGCATAGCACATTTACGTCTCAGACTATTCCCACCTTAGCACAAGCCAATCATGAGCTGGAGCACAGCATTCGAATCTCGGAGGCCGCCCCCTGCTCTGCATACACAGATTTGACCAACCAGTGACTTTAAAATTAACTGGGTGAAAAGGAAAAAAGATTCAGCTTCGCTGCCTGTTTCCCACAAGTTTATGCAGTGTCTTTGCTAAAAGCATGACTTGAATGGAACCACTGACCTCCACAAAAAGATCGTTATCTCCCCTACTGTGTCCATTTCTAACTTTCCAAAGAACGGCCATATACTCGCTAAAAGCCTCGTGCCTTCACAAATATGTGTTGTGGCAGAGTCTGGACACCTGGGCGCCACTGACCTGTCTCACAGAAATTCGCAGGAACTCCCAGCCATCTCATTGGCTTCCTACCTAACAAGGGCCCATCCTCTGCTTTAATGCCGGTCATCAATGCTGTGCCTATAGCTCCAGCAACTCCTCAGCGCTAGTCGGCCTACCTGGGTACGGTCGACGACCGAATGGAGCCATCCAATGTGTCAGCACAATGAGACCGAGGACTGGGCAGTCCACAAACGTTTTCACCCTATTTCTGCAGTAAAAACCCTCTCCTCAGCCCTCAGCCGCCGTACGCTTTTACTGCAGCCAATTAACTCGGCACCCTCTTCCTTTGAACTCAAGTAAAGCTTACTGTTATTCCTTCACTAGAGCACACAAGCAAGAATGTTAACTACTTCCAACCATTTCATCATATGAATGAAGTCAGATCGTATCCAGTATAGCAACCAAGTAATAAAGATCATCATCCCTAAGAACATTAAGCAGCATGACACCTGGTGAAGGAAAAATTTGACTCTCTTTATTTGGTTTTATATGTCACATTCCCTTGTCTCCTTTCCTCCATCTCCATCCTTGTGTGAGTGATTGTATGAGAGTGACTACATGTTGAAATTAGCAGGATAAGGTCAGATCGGAGGTAGACAAAGTAGTGTAGAGGCAGTACTAACTTAAGTTCAGCAAAGGGAAGTTAGCACCAAAGATAGCCAAAATGGAAGATTAAGAGTCCTCAGGTTGGTCACAGGGGTGGTTGTCGTACTCCCTACCACCGAAGTTTGAACGGGAGAACCATTTTCGGGGAGCAAACTATGTCCTAGTCTAGCAGGACCTACAGAGATGAGTGGATGCAGCCGCGTGCAGCTCTGCGTACTTGGTTAATAAAGGAAGATATCTGAATACATTATTTTGTTGTGGAGAACGCAAATTATGTGGGTTTTAAGCTTAATTTGTCAGTGAAAGTCTTAATTTCAGGTTAATTATCATGATTTTGGTGGAATAAGTGGTAGAAAGTGGGAACTTAGTCGTGAGTGGACGTGGAGTGTGGACCTTCAAAATGGTTCAAATGGATCAAATGGCTCTGAGCACTATGGGACTTTAACTTCTAAGGTCATCAGTCCCCTGGAACTTAGAACTACTTAAACCTAACTAACCTAAGGAAATCACACACATCCATGCCCGAGGCAGGATTCGAACCAGCGACCATAGCGTTCACGCGGTTCCTGACTGTAGCGTCTAGAACCGCTCGGCTACCCCGGCCGGCTATAGACCTTCAGTTCACGCCATTATTTCGTTTGGTAAAAGCTTTTATTTGTTGTTCATTTACGCAATTTTTTTTGTGTTGCCGTAACAGTAAAATTTTGGTACATTAGTTATATAATTTTAAGCCTTTTCTTTGTACATGTACTTGGGTACACTTTGGTGCCGTTTGTTGCATACCTGGTAAAGTGAAGTTAAACTATAACATTGTGTCTTCTCGATTGTGTTCTGAAATTAGTTAATGCCAATAGCCACAACTGCAATAATTTTTAGTGGTAATTTTATTTAATTTTCATTGTTTCTTTCACGATTTGTGACTCAGCCTATGTTCGTGCCCCTTGTCTTACATGAGCCTATTTTTGTCTGGGATTATATTTTGTTGTCACCACATTACATTAAAAGTAAAGTAAATCCAAAATCTTTCGTGGAACAGTAATTTGTGGGGGAATATTAGTTTATTTGTGCAGTTTTCTTTGTGTGTTGTGTTCAACATTACAGCACATGGGTGGCTAGCTCGTTTTGATTTTAAAGTCCCTGTAAATTATGACAATAAGAGCTAAGTCAGAAAGATTTATTGTGAGAATTTTAATTGTTTTTGTAGTGTTTTTGTGCCTGGCATATGACTACATATCAAGTTACTAAAGTTACACAAAAGTTAAGGTCCCTTTCTGCAATCCTATGTAAAGAGATTTATTTCAGCCAGTAAGATTAGTAATTTTAGAGATCCTTCAGAAATGAACCGAGTGTGTCCAAGAATTCCATCCACCTCATATCTCCCCGTAATTTTGTAACCCTTTAATAATTTTCCTGCATTAACATAATCTTTCATATCACATCTTGCACTGATTTTCATGGTAAAGCCAACAGTATTACTTGTTCCATTGCCTAGATTTAGCTATGAACTCACATGTCGCACCAAAGCTAATAAATACCCTATTGATCACTTGCAGAAAGTAGTTCCGTATGTGTTGCTTAATCAGACGTTTCACTCTACTGGTAATTACTCAGACAGTTAATTAATATGTGTGTACTTGATAACTCTGCACAAATTTGCTCAACACTTTCAAGTAAATCCAGGTCCATGCCCTATGTTGTTCTAGCTGCATGTGAACGTAGCTGAATTGATGTGTACAGTGTAGTTGAGTGAGTCGCTCAGTTTGCCTTCCATTCCAAGAGAAGGAACATGTGACGCTAACCATGTACTTAGTGAGACTATTGCTCGTAAATTCTGCAGCTGTATCATGAATGTAATTCAAAGTGTGTAGAATATGTTACATGGATAGCTTTATAAATTTTGCAGCTATTTTTTGCCAGTTTATGGATAAATAAATGCAAATTGTCAGCAAACTTAATTCTGTCAATTGCTCAACCCCCCCCCCCCCCTGAACCTAATCCTAATGAATCTTCTTTTACCCCAGAATTTAAACGATGGCACAATTTTTGAATTAATAATTGCAACAGATTTCAATGAACAAGTTAATGAATATATATATATATACACAGTTGATATCCGTTTGACCTATGGCAGCGCCATCTAGCAGGCCTACCATAGCGCCAACTGGTTTTCCCCTCCAAGCTAGACGAGTTTCGTTCTTTGTAGTTTTTTCGTTTGATGCTTTTTTTGTGAGATATTTGGCCCGATCACTATCAATATATATATATATATATATATGGTGGTCCACTGGTAGTGATCGGGCCAAATCACTATCAATATTATATATATATATACATATATGGTGGTCCACTGGTAGTGATCGGGCCAAATCTCTCACAAAGCATCAAGTGAAAAAACTACAAAGAACGAAACTCGTCTAGCTTGGAGGGGGAAACCAGATGGCGCTATGGTAGGCCTGCTAGGTAGCGCTGCCATAGGTCAAACGGATATCAACTGTGTATTTTAAAAATAGAAGCCCCCCTTTTTTATTACATATTATTGTAGTACGTAAAGAAATATGAATGTTTTAGTTGAACCACTTTTTTCGCTTTGTGATAGATGGCGCTGTAATAGTCACAAACATATGGCTCACAATTTTAGACGAACAGTTGGTAACAGGTAGGTTTTTGAAGTAAAATACAGAACGTAGGTACGTTTGAACATTTTATTTCGGTTTTTCCAATGTGATACATGTACTTTTGAGAACTTATCATTTCTGAGAACGCATGATGATACAGCGTGATCACTTGTAAATACCACATTAGTGTAATAAATGCTCAAAATGATGTTCGACAACCTCAATACATTTGGCAATACGTGTAAAGACATTCCTCTCAACAGGGAGTAGTTCGCCTTCCGTAATGTTCGCACATGCATTGACAATGCGCTGACGCTTGTTGTCAGTGTATCACGATAGCAAACATCCTTCAACTTTCCCCACAGAAAGAAATCCGGGGACCTCAGATCCGTTGAACGTGAGGGCCATGGTATATATATATATATATATATATATATATATATATATATATATATATATATATCCCTGTATTTAGATAATGTTATGCCCATGAGCCCAATAACTTTTTTTGCTTCCCCCCCCCCCCCCCCCCATTCCACACAAAAACAAACTTACTCAGTTTTGAAAAATATTTAGCAACAAAATTATAAACACGCTATTTAAAATAAGTGTATTTACCGGGTGATCAAAAAGTCAGTATAAATTTGAAAACTTAATAAACCACGGAATAATGTAGATAGAGAGGTAAAAATTGACAGACATGCTTGAAATGACATGGGGTTTTATTAGAACCAAATAAAAATACAAAAGTTCAAAAAATGTCCGACAGATGGCGCTGGACAGCAAAACGTCAGTGACTGCGCATGACAATCGTGTATAAAAGGAGCTGTAATGAGAGAGAGAATCAGATGCGCCAGCAGTCGCAGCATGTTGACGTTACCTGAAAAGGCGCTTTTAGTGAAGCTGTATTATCACAATGGGGAATGTGGTAGTTCAGCGTTGCGATCCTATCGCCATAGGAAGCGAATTCGAACGGGTAAAGGTCCGTTGACAAATGCAGCTGTCGCGAGAATGATTTCGAAGTTCGAAGCCACGGGTTGTTTAAACGATAGACCCCATAGTGGCCGACCGAGCACAAGGCGTAATGCTGCTGAGACAGTTCAGGAAGAAATGGAGACTGTAGCGGGTTCGTCTGTTGCATGGGGGCTTAATTATTAAATTTGAAAATCATTTTTATTTTTCGTATCTGTATATCCGATTACGCTGTGTCTCGTAAACGGTTGGCCCTGACTAGTTTTTGTACGCAATCTGACTGCATAGAACAACAACAAAGAATGAAATGAAAATTTTCGTTAACACAATTAATTAATTAAGTCCCCAGCAACTATAAAACCTGCGAAACCAAAACACAAGTGTAATTGTTCTGTGTGTGGTAGTGTGATTCAACGTACACATCTGGCACGGTTCTTCTTCAACAAGACAAGAAATTTTAAATACCATTTATACTGAAGTAATTAAGAAAAATAGAAATCCTATAATTGCGCAAGAAAACCAGAATTACACTCTAATACAAGAACACAAGCCAGATGCTTTGTTGACTGAACCTGTAATGACGCATTATTCAGGACATTGAAATAATGAGAAAAAAAAGAAAAGTAGTTTGTTACCTTCATTTATATTGATGAAAAGCGCTCTAAACATTACAATACCTTCACACCGACTCGCTACTACCACATCTCAACAAGAACTGACTACTGCCACATCTCGACAAGCACTCTTCACTGCGACATATCAGCAAGCACTCCGCTACTTCTCAATAATCACTGCCAGTGGAGGCGGCGAAACAAAACTCTCTGGCGCTGTGGCTCAGTGAAGCCGCCTTTCATATGCCCTTCCTCCACGGGCTAGAATTTGATGGTATTTTTGCCAGCATTGGTGGTGAAAATACCACCAAATTCGTCAAAAAAAATACAGACAAAAATAAAAGATAATATTAATACGTAAATATCACATAATTAGATAAAATTTTGGCTTTGCACTGACCTTTCAATAACCTAATATAAAATACAGTAAGCAATACAAATTCCTTCATACATGTGACTTTACATAATAGTTTACACAATACACAAAAAATCAGTTTATACAAATGTTCACATAAAATACTTTTAATTATTCAAAAAAAAAAACAAATAGTTGATAGTTCCAGCAGCAGCACCCAGCAGTGGCAACAGGTGCAAACACCAACAAGTGACATTATCTCAGTAGAAGCAGTTCATCAGTGGCACTTAGCAATGTTGAACAGGTGCAGACAGCAACAAGTGACATCACTCAGCAGAAACAGTCCCATTAGTGGCACCCAGCAATGTTGAACAGGTGCAGACACCAACAAGTGACATCATTTCAGTAGAAGCAGTCCATCAGTGGCACCCAGCAATGTTGAGCAGGTGCAGACACCAACAAGTGACTTCATTTCAGTAGAAGCAGTTCGATCAGTAGCACCCAGCATTGTTGAACGGGTGCAGACAGCAAGAAGTAACTTCATTTTAGTAGAAGCAGTTCATCAGTGGCACCCAGCAATGTTGAGCAGGTGCAGACAGCAACAAGTGACATTATTTCAGTAGAAGCAGTTCCATCTGTGGCACCCAGTAATGTTGAGCAGTTGCAGACACCAACAAGTGACATTATCTCAGTAGAAGCAGTTCATCAGTGGCACTTAGCAATGTTGAACAGGTGCAGACACCAACAAGTGACATCACTCAGCAGAAACAGTCCCATTAGTGGCACCCAGCAATGTTGAACAGGTGCAGACACCAACAAGTGACATCATTTCAGTAGAAGCAGTCCATCAGTGGCACCCAGCAATGTTGAGCAGGTGCAGACACCAACAAGTGACTTCATTTCAGTAGAAGCAGTTCCATCAGTAGCACCCAGCATTGTTGAACGGGTGCAGGCAGCAAGAAGTAACTTCATTTAAGTAGAAGCAGTTCCATTAGTTGCACCTAGCAATGATGAGCAGGTCCAGAGAGCAGTCCATAATATTCACTATCACTGATCACACTGTTCATCAGAGTTTATAAGCAGAAATTAAACATGTCCTAGTGGCACCAATCATGTAGAAAAAGTACAAGTAACAGTCCATAATATTCACTATCCTAATCACACAGTTCATCAGCAGAAATTAATCATTTTTAAGTGGCACCCATTATGTTGAACAAGTGCAGGTAACAGTTCATAATATTCACTATCACTAATCACACAGTTCATCAGCAGAAATTAAACATTTCTAAGTGTCACACATCAATGTTGAACAAGTGCATGTAACAGTTCATAATATTCACCATCACTAATCAGACAGTTCAGGCATGAACAATTATTTGAATGCACATACAAATGCTTTTACAAAATTATTCTCAATGCTCTTACACTAAACATACAAATTCTAATAAACACACAAATGATATCAGATAATTGTCATATTAACTATTACAAATACTCAAATATCAGTAAACCTATAATATTTATGGGTGTCAGTGCAAGCCACTACAAACAAATAAAATAATATTTAGGAGATAGGTGGGTAGGATTAGGAAAGGAAAACACACAAATCACACTCACTCATCTTTCATCCACATTAAGTACTACTGTGTAATTGAATAGTGTTAACTGTGTAAATGCAATTCTGTCAAAATTTGATGTTCATCATGTGTATCAAGTAGTAGTGGCAGCAATGTATAACAGTCAATAATAGTTAAGTCAACGTTATAGTCATCATGTCAAGACCAACGTTTGCCAAGCCAGATCAAAATGTACGGTTGCTGAACAACTGTCAGTGAGCCAAGATATGCAATTACTTCCTCTCTCAAAAAAAAAAATATATATATGTACTGCTTATTGATCTAACAAAGAGTGTGTAGACAATCTTCCTTCTACTTGAGTGTTCTAGTCTGCTATCTTCATCCTCCTTGTTCCATATAGACCAACAACAACAAAAAAAATATGCACCTCTTATCCACCAAAACTCCAATAATCATCAGCATCACATAATCTCAATACTTCAATAATACCTCTTACGTCGATACATATAAATCTTATCACCAATATCATTTACCTTACCTCTTGTCCACAAAAACTCCAATAATCATCAACTTCATATAATCTCAATAATACTTCTTCAATACGTCGACACATATAAACCTTATCGCCAATATCATTTCACTTCCATAAAAACTCTTTCCTCTAATCAGTCTCCTCGAACAAGTACAGATAAAATCCTAATGCAAACCTCATCATCCCATACAATCCGAAGACACACTGTCAACACACAACCTCTGTGTAATCCATCTGACCCAAATCTTCTACTCATTATAAATTATAAGATGGATTTTGGTTACCTTGTCCATCATTAAATAAAAGAAATGCATACATGATCTCTAACAGACTTAGTTCGAATAACTCTCCGTAATTAAGTACGATTACGGAGTGTGAATGATCATAATATTTCACAGTGTGTACACCACTTCAACAATTATGGCAAACAGAAGCAAACATGTGGAGTATTTCTTGTGTCAAGTGTCACTTCCTATTTCAATTGCTCACGAAAACTGTAGTGTAATAGCTGTCAATGGTCTAAACCTAGTTTTGGTATGTCATGTCGTTAGCTTCCTTCCTATTAGCATAAATTTATACAGCTTCCATAAAACCTCCAGCTCATGTGACTTCTATGAAGTTTCTTGTACTAATGTCGTTTATGTCGAATTATAGCAGTTCATTTTCCTATCTTAAAAATATAAGGAACTGAGCGTAAGCAAAACATGCAATAGCGAGTAAATATACCAGTAGAGAACAGAATGTCAACAAGTGGATGCAGCACAATTCTTACAACGAGGCTCTGCCAAGCCAACAATCTATAATTAATACAATAGTGTGACCTAAACTCTATGTTTGTACACAGTATATCAGCATTTCTATATACCAAATTAAAGAGTAGTTATGACAACAAACAGAAATGTATAAATATGCAATCCATATGCATAGCAGCAAACATATATCTTACGTAATAAACAGGTCATTAGCATCATATCAGCATAAGCAAATAATTGTTCATACGTCATCTTAATAAGTAAACATGAAGGCGCAAGCAGATAAATCACAAAGTATAACTTACATACATATCAGCACAACTAATCAGGTGACAATTATAATTTAAATAAATAAGCACAGCAGACACATAATAAAAAAATATGACATCAGTGAAAAAGCATTGCAGCCAAGCGATGCATAATATATACAAATAACAACCCTGTTCATTAATAAAACATTGACAAAAATCAGCAAATGTACGCAAGCACGTCGCTTCACAAGTAAATTCATAGAACATGAAATTAGCACAAAGTATGAATCACGTAATTGCGAGCAGCAAATTACGTCTAATGTACGTACCTAAGTGGAAATATGTTACCTGAAAAAATAAACTCAATTAATAGTTACCTTTTTAGTTTATTAGTTTCTTCTTCGAAATTACATTCTTTCTGAAATTTTCTCGATAGCAAGTCCTCTTAACGTCGGAGACACACAGAATTTACCTGAAGTTCTTAAATATTTTATACAACCGTATCCTGAAAAATACTGAACGTTAATAACATAATTCATCAAGTCACTATAGCTTTATACTGAATTTAATCGGAGAATTTAGACTGTGTATTTGTTTACGGCTGTCAGTGCATTCGCACTGAGCGCTCGATCAGCTGCAGGCGCGTGACGTAGGAAGCAATTGTTTGCTGTCAACGACTGCCTTGTGCGGCGCGCAGACTTGACTGTTGCTTTGAGTATGTGCCGCCGCCAAAACACCGCGCGGTATCCTTGTACTCTCTGCATGTTTACGCAAACTGTTGGTTTCTCGAAAGTATGTCATTCCACAAAAATTTTAACGTTTGATATATGATGTATTCCCTTAGAGCGTCGTGATTTAAGAGTTTCTACTTCAACAGTGTTATCATGAATAATTTTGCGAATTCTATATGGATCGTTATAAAGCAGAAAAAATTTGCGACACAAGCCTTTTCCTTTGTGAGACAAACGATGAGACTTAATTAACACCTTTTGACCAACTGACAAGATTTTTAAACGACCAGGACGCTTAGCTGATTTCTCTCTTCTAGCAGCCGCAGATGCAATATTTTGTAGAGCCAGGTTTACAACTTCAGAATGCCACAGTTTCCGTGAAGGCGGAAAAGGAACGATTTCAGATATGCGATTTGTCGGTGCTTTGTTTTTTAATATCAGTATAGGCGGTAAAGAAGTTGAGTCATTAGGAAGTTCATTCAAAATGTTTTGAAAAATGTGAAGATACTGATCCCACGTTCTGTGATTTTGATGACAATAAAGACGACACAATTTATTGATTTCCTTCATCCATCTCTCTGAAGCATTAGATTGAGGGTGAAAAAGTGAAATGGAAATTGGTTTAATTTTACGACGCCGTAGAGTACGAAGCCAAATTTTAGAACGAAACTGTGATCCATTATCTGATATAACCTTATCAACATGACCAACTTCTTTAAGAAAATGGTTAATGAAAGCATTAGATACTGAACGAGCTGTTGCTTTGCGTAACGGTGTAAAACACACATATTTTGATGTCAATTCCACTGCTACGAAAATGTACGCAAAACCATCAGTAGAACGAACCACTGGACCGAACAAATCGACTGCAGCCATGTCCTTTAATTTCGCTGGAATGATAGGAAACAACGGTGCTCAGTGAGAAATTGTTGGCGGCTTAGCCTTTTGACATAATTTGCATTTGGCCAGAACAGATCGAATACGTTTTTCCATATTACTGAAGTAGCAATTTTCCCATAATTTATGAAAGCATTTTCTGGGACCAAAGTGTGCATAACTGAAATGTGTATACCAAATCAGCTTATTAACCCACTCATCAGGAATACAAACTAACCAAACAGAGTTGTCGACCGATTTTCGTTTAAAAAGAATGTCATTGCGAACTAAATAATGCTGTCTAATCGCTACGCTTTCCTTTCTCCTCCACTTCTCCTTAATGTCCTTTCAGATTGGATCCTTATTTGCTCCTTAGCGATGTCCTGGAGCGAAGACGAAATAAAGTTCTCAAACGCAACACCTTGAATATACATCAAACAATAATTGTTTTCCTTGCAGTCCTCTTCAGCACTTTGTTTCAAACCCATAGGTGCACGTGATACAGCATCAGCAACAATATTTGAAGAACCCAGTATGTAAACAATACTAAACTGAAATTCCTGTAGGTACAACGCCCATCGTGACAATCTGCCATGAGTTAATTTTGTCGACATAAGAAATTCCAGAGCTCGATGATCGGTGTAAACCTTAGTATGTCTGCCATACAAAAATATGCGAAGTTTTGTGAAAGCCCATACAACAGCCAAAGCTTCAAGTTCCGTAATCAAATAATTCTTTTCTGATTTAGAGAGAACACGACTTCCAAATGCAATAGTTTTCTGTACTACAACGTTGTTTTCTTCTATCTCTTGAAATAAATGTGCACCTAGGCCTTTGTATGATGAGTCCGTCGCCAAACAAAAATCTTTAGATAAATCCGGATGTGAAAGAAGTGGAGCAGCAACTAAAACATCACGAAGTTGTTCAAATTCTGATTGAGCTTCCTCATCCCAACACCAATTAGAGTTCTTTCCGGATAGTTCACATAAACGAGGTGTGGCCAAATTGTCCAATCTAACAAAGCGTCTAAGAAAATTACAGACACCAAGGAAACTACGAACATCACGTTTTGTGGTAGGTACAGCATAATTACGAATAGCGTCTAGTTTTTCTGGATCAGGAAGAATACCTTCTGTAGAAATAATGTGATCAAGAAATTTCACCTGAGAACGACCAAATTCAGATTTTTCCAAGTTCACTGTAATGCCAACTCTTGCAAAAATACGTAATAATGAATCCAAAATTTTGTTGTGTTCACTCCAAGAACGTTTAGCAATAAGAATGTCGTCAACATATGAAGTAATATTGTCACGAAGATAAACAGGTAAAATTTCGTTTAAACTACGAATGAATGCTGCTGAAGATACAGTAAGTCCAAACGGTAATTTCCGAAACTGGTAACAGTTACCAAAGGCTAAAAAGGCAGTATATTTTCTACAATCAGGGTGGAGTTCTATTTGCCAAAAACTTGCGCGCATATCAATCGTGGATAAAACTTTAATTCCATGGAAATGTTGAAGAAGTTCATCTAAATTTTGTGGACGGTCAGTTTCAGGAATGATGATATTATTTATCTGTCTGGAATCCAGAACCAAACGAATTGACCCATCCTTTTTAAGAACGGCATGTAATGGGCTGGTATAAGGACTGACTGCTGGCTCAATAATGCCCTGCTCTAACGTGTACTGAAGTTCATTCTTAACCTTGTCTCTGTAAGCCAAAGGAATAGCGTAAGTTTTCCCGCGAAACGGTGTGTGTTCTTTTACTTTAAATAAATATTGTAAGCCTTATATAGTTCCTGTGTGATGACTAAACACTGTAGCATGTGAAGTCAAAATGTGGTGCAGCTCTTCTCTTGCAATGTCATCTGGCACTTCAGCTTTCTTAACCTTTTCATTAATTAATTCTTCGCTATTAATTATATCATCCATCGCGTCTCTGTATCTATTGTCATTGTCATGAATAAACACACTGTCGTCATAATGCTCAACAAAAACATCAGAAGTAAGAAACCTTAAACATTTTGTATCTGACTCAGATCTTGTTAAGCACTCGAAAAATTTCAAAAATTTCGGCATTCCGGCAACAGTCAAATTCACACTTCCTTCTTTAAAGTTCAAAATTGCCTTATGTGTGTTAAGAAACTCCATACCTAATATAATTTGTGTACTGAGTAATGGAACAATAACAAAATTAGCAGAAAATTCGTATCCTTGACAAATGAATTTTAAGTTGGTCTGTTGTTTAACTTCCACACTTTTTCTAGAAATAGTGCCTCGAATTGTAGTTTTAGAAACAGGTAACACAGGACAGGCAATAGTTCTTTCACATATACGAAAAACTGATTCACTAATGACGTTCAATGGGCTCCCAGAATCTAAAACTGCAGTGAACTTATTCTTACCCACACATACTTCAATAACAGGATGTAAAAATGCGTCTACATTATTTTCCTTTTCGTCTAGCAAAATGTCTCTCATGTCTTCCAGGCGTATGTAGTGTAAAGTCGTAGTATCATTACTTTCTGAACCGTCTATATTGCTGCCAGAAGCCGAAGCTGCAAGTCATTGTCGACTGTTTGCCTCGCGTCTTTGATTATTCCCGTCATTTCGCGGATCAATTTCTACTATTTGCACTTGTCTCTCTGAACTTCTGTCACGTGGAGGATGCCAATTAGGTCCCTCCTGTCTGTTAGATGCAAATTCTTGGCTGTGTCTGTTATTAAAATTTCTGTTTTCCTGTCTGTCTGCATAACTACTTCTTGTGTAATTTCGACTGTCACTTCTGAAATTACTATTAGACCTACTACCCTGGTTATTTCTGTAGAAAGAATTTCTATTACTGTAAGAATAATTTCTGTCTTGATGATACCGATTACTGTTTCCGTATGAGTGATCATTCCGGTAGGAATTACCGTTATTGTCTGTGTAATTTCTGTTAGAACGTCTGTTATTGTCATAAGGCTGGTATCTGTTGTCCTGTCTGTTATGTCTGTCGTTCTCAAAATTACCCATATAACGCCCGTTCCTATCACGATCCCTTTTCTCTGAAAATCTATTGTAATTACTGTTACTGAAAAAATTACAAGAAGTCCCGTCGTCGTTGTCATACTCAAGTTCTTGCAACAAAGTCTTAAAAGTCTCAATGTCGTCTTTACATCTTCCGGCTAAAGCAATTTGTCTTATGGATTGTGGCAGCTTAGTTAAACAAATGCGAATTAATTCAGTCGGGCTATAAGGGTTGGATAGGAACTGATTCTTTCGAATCATGTCTTCAAAGTATTCTGCTGGCGTGCGGAACTCAGACTGTTTAAAATTACGCTGCATAATCAGACTATGTTTGACTCTGTCTTGCGTGTTTTCGGACCAATATGCCGATAGAAATGCATGATAAAAATCATTTAGATTATTACAATCTCTAATGAGTGCGCGCATCCGCGTCGCCGGTTCGTTTTCTAAATATCCACACATAAATTCCAGTTTGTGACTTAGTGGCCAATTTGGTGGGAGTGCGTACATAAATTGATCTAACCATGCACATGGATGTATGTCATTCTTAGAATTGCGGAAGATCTTAAATTTCCGAACAGTCAAAAAGTGTTTATAGTCAAAGCTTTCGCCTCGTGGCGACAAAGACCTACCGCGTCTGTCCCAGTCCCAATGTTGATTATTGTCAAATTCGCGCGCCTGGCGCTCTCTTGTTGCATCCCGTAAATGAAACAAACTATTTTCTTCAAACCCCTCTGTTATCTGTGATTCTAAATTTCTTCTACTGTCTTTTCCTACAATTTCGCCTTCGATTTGTTTGACTTGCTATCGTAATGCCTCAACTTCCCTTTTAACGCGTTCATTAAATTTTCCCTCATTTTCAACATGTTTATTTATGTTCTGATACTCTTCGGTTTCTGCAAATGGCAATGGTGCTGTATCATCTGAATCTCTGTCCCCACTTAAACTAAGACTTGTCAGTTTATTTAAAATCTCCTCAACTCTTTCCGATAAATCACCTGTTTGTTCTTTCTGTTTATTTACGTCTTCCGTAAGTGTCGCGACTCGGGTTTCAGTATTAACACATTTTGGTAGTTAACTGTTCATATTGTTGTGTTAGGTTATTTATTCTGTCATTTGGTACGGATTCCTCGATTCTCTCAAATAATTCTTCCTTATCGTGTGCGCGTTGTAAATTTAACTCTGAAAATTTCTGTACTATCACGCGATCTCTTTCCTCCTGTTCTCTGTCCTGTTCCTTTTGTCTGATTTCCACTGCAATTAATCTATTACTGTGAGCATTCAAAATCGGTTGTACTTCTTCTCTGATTTTTTTCTTTAATTCATCTTTCATATTTTTGAAACACGTCCCTATTCGTGAATCTAACCGTGTTTCCATTGTTTCCATCTCTGTTTTAATTGTTCCTATTTGTGAGTCTAACCGTGTTGCCAAAGTTCTCATCTCTGTTTTTAATTCAGATCCTAACTGTGATCCCAATGAGTCTAACCGTGTTTCCATTGTTCCCATCTCAGTTCTAATTGTTCCTATTTGTGATCCCAGTGTGTCTAACCGTGTTTCCATTGTTCCCTTTTGTGAGTCTAACCGAGATCCCAAATTTAACATTGCACTCATCAACTGCTCCATGTTAACTGTTTCAAAATTCTTTTCGCCCCTAACATTTCCCTCAAAACCAGTTTCCTTCGTCATAGCTGTAAAGCTATCTGTGTTCGATACTACTCCAGAATCTTCTGTCATTAATCTCGTATTCTGAAAATTTTTTGATTGTGAAAAATTTTGAAATGGTTCCAGACTATTTTCCCTGCTTATTAAATTGTTTTCTACTTCATTATTCATGACACTGTTTTCCTCTGTTGGCGAGTTCACCATGTTAACAATTTCGTCATTCTCACTATCCATCATTTTTGCCTTTTTCATCGACCGCGTAATCATTTACAAAATATACAAAACTCGTCACTATATGAAAATTACACACCATGACTCCTTATCTCCAACAATACCATTCACACGAAATGTTTCCCTCAAACACGATTAACGAACAATTGAAATAATTGCACTAAATTGTCAAACGCGTATACAAGACAGCAAAATTAAATTTAGAAATACCATTAGAAGAATGACAATTACCAAATCTACACATGCAAAATAGACTACAATTACTATACTACAAATTACTACAACAATACTACTGTCTACTATTTTTACAATCAGAAGAATTCCAAGGGACGATCCGAAGCAGCGGTCGCCACGTGCATGGGGGCTTAATTATTATTTTTCAAAATCATTTTTATTTTTGGTAGCTGTACGTCCGATTACGAGGTCTCGTAAACGGTTGGCCCTGACTAGTTTTTGTACGCAATCTGACTGCATAGAACAACAACAAAGAAAGAAATGAAAATTTTCGTTAACACAATTAATTAATTAAGTCCCCAGCAACTATAAAACCTGCGAAACCAAAACACAAGTGTAATTGTTCTGTGTGGTAGTGTGATTCAACGTACACATCTGGCACGGTTCTTCTTCAACAAGACAAGAAATTTTAAATACCATTTATACTGAAGTAATTAAGAAAAATAGAAATCCTATAATTGCGCAAGAAAACCAGAATTACACTCTAATACAAGAACACAAGCCAGATGCTTTGTTGACTGAACCTGTAATGACGCATTATTCAGGACATTGAAATAATGAGAAAAAAAAAGAAAAGTAGTTTGTTACCTTCATTTATATTGATGAAAAGCACTCTAAACATTACAATATCTCCACACCGACTCGCTACTACCACATCTCAACAAGAACTGACTACTGCCACATCTCGACAAGCACTCTTCACTACGACATCTCAGCAAGCACTCCGCTACTTCTCAATAATCACTGCCAGTGGAGGCGGCGAAACAAAACTCTCTGGCGCTGTGGCTCAGTGTAGCCACCTTTCACTGTGCACGGGGAAGTCAGCGCTCGTGCACTCGCACGTCGCACCGGCATTCCATACACTACTGTTTGGGTGGCACTTAGGCGTACCCTGCAATGCTATCCATACAAAATCCATCGGCATCATGAACTGTTACCTGGCGATTTAGTGAAGCGGAGGGCATTTGCGGTGTGGGCGTTTTAAAAGATGGCGGAAGATGACGATTGGTTGAGTAACGTGTTGTGGACGGACGAAGCTCATTTCACGCTCCGAGGGTCTGTCAACGTCCACAACTGCTGAATGTGGGCTACCTAAATTCCTAGAACTGTCGTGGAAACTCCATTCCACGACGAGAAGTCACGGTATGGGTTGGATTTATCACATCTACCGTTATCGGGCCTTTTTTCTTCGAGGAAATGCGTGATTCTAGTTTTGTAACTGCTACTGTGACGGGTGAGAGGTACGCCGATATGTTACAGAATCGCATCATTCCCAGCCTGGCTGATAAACACCTGCTGGAACGTACGACGTTTATGCAGGATGGCGCTCCACCCTATATTGCTAGACGCGTGAAAGATCTCTTGCGCGCGTCGTTTGGTGATGATCGTGTGCTCAGCGGCCACTTTTGTCATGCTTGGCCTCCCATGTCTCCAGACCTCAGGCCGTGCGATTATTGGCTTTGGGGTTACCTGAAGTCGCAAGTGTATCGTGATCGACCGACATCTATAGGGATGCTGAAAGACAACATCCGACGCCAATGCCGCACCATAACTCCGGACATGCTTTACAGTGCTGTTCACAACATTATCCCTTGAGTACAGCTATTGTTGGGGAATGATGGTGGACATATTGAGCATTTCCTGTAAAAAACATCATCTTGGCTTTGTCTTACTTTGTTATGGTAATTATTGCTATTCTTATCAGATGAAGCGCCATCTGTCGGACATTCTGAACTTTTGTATTTTTTTGGTTCTAATAAATCCCCATGTCATTCCAAGCGTCTGTGTCAGTTTGTATCGCTCTATCTACATTATTCCGTGACTTATTCAGTTTTAAAACTTATACTGACTTTTTGATCACCTGGTACATAACTTAAAGAAAAATCTCCAAAAAAGTATAATATATTATGGAATTATGGTAATTGATTATTATATCAACAAAGAATGTCATCAGTTCAGTGGCTTTCTTCGTTCCATTTATCACATTTTCAAAGTCCAGTTTCACAGTCACATCATTTTCTGTTGCTAATACAGCCAAGTGATTCAATCGATGTTGAGTCTGAGAAGCACGCAAATTTTTCTTAACCCTTCCAAAAACTGAGAAAGATCATTCAGCAGAGCAGTTCGTTGCTGGTGTGGTGAAATAAATTTGCAGAGCGATTCTGATGTTTGGATAAATGTCAGAGATATTCTCCTCTTAGCATTTTATTTAAGACTGGTAAACAAGGACCATTCTCATATCCAGAACTCAAAAGGAAGCTTTTGAGATGGACACATTGTGTTCCAAAAGAATCGTCTATATCCTCTGAGTAAATATGCTGCAGCTGTTTTACAGCATTACAGCCTTGATCAGGGCCCATTTCCATCAAACCGGATAAGGAATGGAACGGAAATTGAAGTCCCACGCTGCTTTACAGAGCATAGGGGAACGATGCGGGAGACCCTCACTGCCGCACTAGGCAAAGGTCCTAGTGGAGGTGGTTTGCTGTTGCCTTCCTCCGGCCGTAATGGGGATGAATGATGATGATGAAGACGACACAACACCCAGTCATCTCGAGGCAGGTAAAAATCCCTTACCCCACCGGGACTCGAACCCGGGACCCTGTGCTGCGGAAGCGACAACGCTACCGCGAGACCAGGAGCGGCGGACTAACCGGATAAGAAAGAAAACTTTTTAGAAAACTCTTTGAAGATACCAAGACGATTATTGAGCTCTGCGGATAGTCTGTTCAATATAATTAAATAATTGGTCTTCAGTACGTCACTTTCAGATTTGCAAATCACTGTGTCATTTTCTGACTCAGAGTCTGAGTTATCAAAGAATTTCTTTCGTTTTTTCACACGTTTTTCTTGAGTTTCATTGACTCGCACAAGATGTTGCGTGGCCGGAGATGTCTCCAGTTCTCTCTCTGGCAGCTGTCTGTACACTTCAAAAGACCTAGTCATCTCGTCTATGGAAGTCCGAAGTGAGGTATAAAGTTTCACTACTGCGGATATGTGTACTTCTTCTCACTGTAGTGCTGTATTCACTGCACTGAAACATTCCGAAATACTTCTCCAAATTGTACCATGAATGCAATATTTTTAGATTTAAGCTGTTGCGATATCCCTGTTGCTTCTGATTTAATAACAACTCGATCTCTTTTCTCTTCAGAAATACATTTAAGACCTTTATTGACTGCATCCCAACTAGCATTTAAGCTTTTGCAGGCGTCTTCTGCAGCTGACCCTCTTGTAACGCAGAGAGACTTTAAAATTTTCATCTCCGAAAATTGTCTGTATAATTTTCCAGCATTGTGTAGATGCCGGAAAAAAATGTAGAGCACTTGCCCGCGAAAGGCAAAGGTCCCGAGTTCGAGTCTCGGTCCGGCACACAGTTTTAATCTGACAGGAAGTTTCATATCAGCACACACTCCGCTGCAGAGTGAAAATCTCTTTCTGAAAATGTAAATCGTTTGTAGCAGGTCAAAAAATTTGTAGCCGTTTTAAAGCATGTGGCTGCCCTTGATTCTACCAGATTCCGGGAATGAGTGGAGCAGGGGATGAAAAATGACTTGATTTGGGCTTGTAGGCCAGAGTACATCCCTGCCATATTTGCAGCATTAATATGAGATGTTTCCTTTACCCTGATTTCAATATTTAGCTCTATGAACTGCTAAGAATGGATAAAATTCAGCTATCAGCTCTAAACACATCATAAAATTGCCATTCCTTAAGGATCCAAACTGTCCATCTCCACGAAATGGCAATCCCCTTGAGGAAAGTTTTTTCACTGCAGCCACTACCGTCTGTAGTACATTTCTCCAGTACTTTACGTTTTCTTGTAGCTGAGTAATAAATTGTTTAGTAACTGTACATATAGTATTTCCGCTTTGCCTGAAACTTACAACACAATCGCGATGTGCACTGGAATTTTCATGTTCAGTTACCCTCTAATTAGTATGTTTCCAGTCATTAAAAAAACTTGTAGCGAATTGAGATGAGCCCCCTGGCTGGGGGAGTAAATCAAGTAATCGTGTTGCACAGTGTCTCCATTCAACAATTTCCTTTCAGACAAATCTTTGGAAATAGATATTCATTTATCAGAATATGCACGTTATAACTTCAAAAAATCACAGTTTCTATTCTGATTGAATCCGTATCGTACTACGTAATCTCGTGTTTTGTCGCTGATTTCCCAAAAGAAACGATCTTTATCAGCAGTAGAGTCTGATGAAAGTTCCCCTTACCCCAACTCTTGTTCACTTGCTGTGGAATTGTTCGTATGTTTGTTATCAATTTCAGAGTCACTATCGCCGAGCCTTTCACCACAATTGCTGCAGCACTGTCAATCATTTGTAGGTGTCAAGTTCGCAAGAGAGGAAGAACTTGCAGGTAGGGAATCAGGTCCTCTGGTAACGAGAAACGTTTGTAGCTTCGGTGTTTGATCTAATACTTCCTTTCCCTCTTCCTCCTTTGTTCAACTAATTTTCTGTAGACGTTTCCCACTGTCCATATTCACGATTACGTTACGTCCAAACTTCACCAGATTCATGAAACGGGGGGAAAATACACACAAAGAATAATAAAATCACGAAACTGAAACCAATCCACACCAACGCTACATATGATGTGTTCGTGCCTTGCCCCACAAAAACAATGCATAGGCAATGGTGCCAATTGCATGATGTACAGACCGTACCCGTTCTAACAATACCACCACTTGCAAAATAGGTTAGAAATCAGATTAATAATGTTTCTCGCACAGCATATGTTCACTTTATCAGGCAACAACAAAGTTATTGACTGTGGATGGTATCGTCAGAATGGAAATAATGAAGTCACTGTAAAAAAGTCATTAATTTTGGCACTTATCTTGAATGGATTCCCACATAGATTTCGTCGAAGATGTTATGGCTCATCTTGTTGATTCTAGGGTGATCCCACTTTGACTGCTAGAAGGTCCAGATCTGTATTTTAGCAATATTTGAAGACGTAACAAATGCGTTTTTCAGGAAATTCTTAATGATCAAACAATCCCAGATCAGAACAATGGTATGGTAGAAATAATTTTTGACTTGGTGTTCACGATCCACATTTTTATTAAACTTCTTGTAAATTCACATATACTTCATCTTAATTGTCGCATCATCAAGAAAACAGTTTTGTATCAATCTTCATATATTGAATTTCCACTTTAACCAAACACAAGACTTGACTGTTCTTTTACAAAGCGAAATAACAACTTAACTGCTCTGTGAGCATTCGCGCCAAAACGGTTACAAGTAAGTCAAAGATTATGACAGTCTCACAGAAATGAATATACACAAGAACCATATCACTGTAATACATCGATACATCGGAGCATCTATACATTAATAAAACCAAATGTGAATATTGTAACTTCGCAGAAAAGTAGTACGATATTACTGGTATCGAGAACTGGGGTTGGAGTGCCGTAATGGTCACGTAAATAAAGAACCATTACACCGTCTACCTACGATTTCCCCCTCAGGTTCATTCGAGTGAAGGTATTACAAACTATCGAAACTGCTACGCTCGTTTCGATTCCTTTGCAAACTCGAACGCTTTTTGCGTGTTTCATAGGTTGGCCACCCGTTGCGCCAGTTGACACCTTTGCTCGGTTCAGAAAACTACAGTACGCGCGTGCACAATGATCTCTTTGAGGCACGGTTTTAAATACTTTGGAACCATCAGAAGAAAATCCTTTCATCAGTGGGAGACAGTTTCGGCCGTGCATTGGCCACAAATCGAATAGCAAATGGCCAGTCAGAGAGCACGGCAACTGGGGAAAAGGTGCACTCGGACGCATTAGTGCGTTCGAAATTGTTTTGACCTAACTCGAACGAACCTAATAGTAATTCCCGCAAACATTACTACGTTTATTTCTGCACCGTAATGACGCAGCCACTTTCGCCAAGTCGCCGCAAGCGGCCGTGGAGGAGGAAGTGGCGGACTCTTTGGGGCGAGCCCCCGGGCGCAGTCATTCTGCAAGCACAGAGCGGGAAGCCGGGTCGAAATCCGTACCTCGTTCAAGGATGGATACGATGCAAAGGGCCTGTCTGACAACAAGAAGTGTGCCGTGCCAAAAACTGATGGACATCTGCAGCCATTAGGATGGAACGCCAAGAATGTACGCTTGAAAGCATCTTTCCGCCTGGTGGCAGTCATTTTACCTGTCTTATAAAGCAGGGATTGCCGACAATTCCAGCACCCCATAGGAACAGGGAGCAGCGTACAAAAAAAAAAAAAAAAAAAAAAAAAGCTTGAGGAATTGGCACAGGGAGGTACGTGAAAGGAGCCAGCATTCATAAGAAGATATTTTTCTCCACAGTGAGGACATTCCAGCAGATTCTGAGATGGAGCCCAAACATGAGTCTGTCCACGGCTCACGCAGAGAGAGCGGTTATAAAGAAGTGTTCTGTAGCTGCTCTCCGAACAGCCTCAGAATGCAGAAAAACATATTAAGAATGTGAAATCGTGAGGAAGATTCCAATTCACGAGGCACACGCCAGCCCACGCCAGACAGAAAACTTCCATCATACACGGAGAGGCGTGGCGATGAAACGGCGACCTGATAATGGGCTACATTGAAAATTTTGTCCGTGGATGGCAGCGCCGAAAGGAATAATGTTTCAAAGAGCAGTTGTGCTCAGAGATGAATGGGAAGCGAAAGAGGGGGAGTCGTGGAGACATCGCGGAAGCGTCAGGACATGCGCGCTCCTCCACCCATCGCCAACATCCGCCTTCCGATGCTGTGATAGCACAGCCCGGACACGCAACCGACGACGGGCAGACAACGCGGAGACCGTACCTGGGACCGGCCGCAAAGCCGCGATTGCTAATGAGGGCAGCCAACCCGTGCAGTGCAGCTCCGACGCGACGCGCCGCACCAACGCAGCGCCTGCCGTAGACAGCAGTATACATTTCTTTCATGTTTTGAACATGCAAGGAATCTTTTATATTCATACATCAATCCCTCAATTTTGCACCCTTTGTGTTTGCTTTCATTTAATTTCTTGAATTCACTACAAAGTTTGGCGCCCAAGATGGGGTGACCGGTATCTGACGTCACAAAATAATTTCCCGAGTTGATCACGACAGCACACATAAATTTGTATGTTCAAAATTTTTCCGCCTGTAAGATTTTGCCACCCCTAAGAATTTGCTGTAGCGGATTTCGCTCTGTGGTGTTCTTTTCACGCATCTCAGTGCTTCTGATATTATGTCTCTTGAACTATGTGTCGTACAATGATATAATTTTGCATGTACATTCCGTGATATATGTGTGTCACCAGTTGATTTAGTAGTAAATACGTAATACTTTAAAACGTTTTGCTTGAAGCTATAGTTTTACTGCGTCAACAACGAAAATGTAGTAAAAGATAAACTCTTTTCATCAGCCTGCAGGGGGTGTCAGCGAGAAAAAGTTTTGCAAAAGTTTCAAATTGATTGTTAAGTTTGTTGCAAGTGACTCAGTTCTCTCATTCTCAAATCCTACATCAACAAAATCTGGGTACTTGTGGATCACGAGCTACACTCTTTCTCACCCTCACCCCTATCCCTTTGATAAGAAGGTAGTTCTTACCCATGGAGCTTCTTTTCACAAAGTAAATGATAATGAGTAGGGGATAAGTTGTTTTCTTTTTTTTTTTTTTTTTTTTTTTTTTTTTTTTTTTTTTTTTTTTTTTAGCACAGTCTGCATTGTTGCCAAATTTATTGAAGATGGTGGCTCTTCCAGGGTGGCCACTCACCTCTGCTCCTGGAGTAGAAGTCGCAATGACACATTGCTGAAATGCCATCCTCCTCCTCCACCTCTTCCCCTCCCCTCACGCTTCCCCCTTCCATCCCCACTTCTACTACCCTTCCCCCATATGTGAACTGGCGAGGAAGAGTCTCAGTCTGCGCTGAACAGCTAGACAGGAAGGACGTCAGGTACTGTCTTTATTTTTTTATGTCTGGACTGTCCCACAGCCACCTCCCCTCCTTAACTTGTGAACTGCTGGGAAAACCTCAGTTCGCATTAATCTGATGGTGAGGAGGGTACTGTATGTGAGTGTATGCACAATGTGTACGATTTATGAGACGTGGGAATTGAGCAGACAGGAGTTTAATAACTCCATTACGTGTAAAGGTACAGCCAAGGACTGTGACCTTAGCATCATACCTGATGGTTGGAAATATGAGATAAAGGAGGAGTGTAAAAACAATACTTTTCATCAACTAATGTCAGTGCACAAGGATGGGGTAAAGATGCATTTCGCATTTCATACAGACAGTTTCTGCCCTCAAATTGCCAACCACCTTCTTTGAAATGGCTAGTCCACATGCCTCTTCCATCGTGCAAGCGGCGACAGTCACCAGTCCAGCAGGTATTTAATATTATTCCAATGTGCCACATATTTTGTGCTGGGCGCTACACCAACAGTAGTTACGTACTGAGCTAATAATGGTTCTCCCTACAGACAGGTCTGCAGCGGCCTGTCCTCTTCCACAGCCCTGTACTGGCCTAGTTGTCAATTCCGCCATAGGACGGTGGTCGAAATTTTGGCATCATGGGCGAAAGATTGGCAGGAACCAATGACAACACTGCATTCTGTCACATGATCATGATGTCAGGGGATACAAGACAGACGCGGTCGCAATCGCAATCAGTGGAAGGCGTCAACTGCAATTGAGACTGTCATCCACCTCCACCTTGCAGAAGGAAAGTAAAAATAAATGCATGTATTTCAGGTCCATGCCTTTGTTCAGCACCATATCTTACCTTTTTGAAGCTTATAGTACTTCTCCTTTATTCGCTGACCTCCACCATGTCCAGACTGGCAGCAGCCTCTCACTTGCCAGAATCTGCAGCGACCTCTCACATGTCTGAGCCAACAGCAGCCACTGCAGGCTCGTCAAGCCCTACAGTGACCTCTGCTCTGTCACGAGGAGCAGTGGCAACAGCACCATGAAATCCTGTAGCACACCTGACCACCACCATGGAGCAGGACATCGAGCTGCTGTTACTAATCCCACTCGTCGATTTGTGTAATGAAGACATCCATCCAGTCTCTGACTCTAAGAAGAATTGTACTCGGAGTCTTACACCACACGTTGCAGGTCAATACTGGTGTTCAACATACGGACCATCCCATAACATTACAGGAAGGTTACCCCTGTATCTTAATTTTCGTTTATCTGTTCATAGACCACCGAATCTTTACACATTCAGAGGTTTGTCCATAATATTTATGCGCATTTTGTCCTATTGTTATCAACTCGTCTTTCAACAGTTCACTTAATAAGACAGATAATTTATTTACAGTCTTGGTCAATGCGAACCCTCAGAACTACTATAACAAAACGTAGTAATGGCTAAAGCAAGCGAAAGGCTGAGTGACTATGACACAAACCATACTCTATGCGAGCAGGTAACACTTTCTTTTTTTAACTTGCCGTAGAATTCTCTCCTAGATTATTTAAACAGCATCAAGAAATATCAATTGTAATGGCAATAACTGGACAACATTATTATTCTGTAGGGTGGATGAACTGCAATACCGATGAAAAATGGATTTGTTCTAAATTTGTATCTATTTTTATTCTTTCAAAGTAAGAAAATGCGAAATTCGCACACTATCAGTATCTGACTTCACAGTGAGTAGAAGCCAAGGTAACAATGTATCAGCATGGTCTCAACACGACTATCTATTGTCACACTGCAGTCCATATTAGGAGAACGGGTATGAGTTTGAAAATATCATCATCAAACATCGTACATCACATACATATGCATGCAACTAATCCAAGCTACCATGTGTATCACAAACATATGCAAAGAAAAAGTGGTCAGTAATTTAAGCAAATTTCCTTTGATCTCATCTCGTTTATCTCTCCTCAGTGACTACATATAATCTCAAATCAAATGGAAACACAAATGCACACCAATATAGTCGCTTATGTCCGTTATTCTTGCCAAACCCAAATCAAAATGAAATCTCTCTAAAGTTTTAGAATTTCCTACATCAAACAACTCATCAGGCATAATTAGCTTTGGATTGACCTAATGAGTTCAACAGGAGTATTAAATTGAGTCACTAGTACTCTCTTTGAATCTTATTGTATGTCAAGAATCACTCACACGTGTGTAAACACAAAACACAAAGAAAAATCTCTACAATTCCAAAAATTTCTCTACAAAATTTATATCGTTCACTTAGTATCTCTATCAGTGAACTTATATGGCAACCAAATCGTAACATACTGCCAATAAAAGGGGGCTCTAGGTAAACGAAAGTATGTCAGACGCAACTCTCAAAGATACGTAAGGATACTGAATTAAATTCTCTTATAAAAGTTTCTTAAATTCACTCATATTATTTTCTGGGATCTCACGGAGCATTAAATATTGCAGGAGGATGTGGAGTATAGTAACTTACATAACTTTCGTCTCTGATTCCGACTGGCGTAGCCAAGTACCAGTCCCAAAAATAAGTTCTAAATTAAATTAAATTTCTATGTAAATCGAATGATATCACCTTGAGTAGGCTCCCATAGAAACGAAATAGACTAAACTCACTTACTTACCGGGTAGTCCCGGTCGCCTAAGGTGGACTGGAAGCCGAGCGGTGACCTCTCCAGTTGTCAGGATGCTAGGAAATGACTGTGGACGCGTCAGTAACGCCAAAGAAACATTATTAATTCATAACATCTTTATTCCTGCCGAGTACAACGTGGCCCGCATAACACAGGCTGGCTGAGCTTGGTGATATCAACGACCATCCTCGCTGACTCAGAGCGATGACACCAGCTCCGGGCCGCACGTCTTGCTTGCGCAGCGCCGCGTGCTGTGATGTAGCGCGGAATGCCCTTACTTTGGCAGCTCGTGGCTGGCGGCGCTAGACTGGCCGGCCGGCTCGGCGGCGGACAGCAGGAGGCTCCGGGTTGGAGTCCTGGAGCTGTCATCACAAGAGGCGTTCTCGTAGTGCAGAGTGTACTCCATCCCACCCCGTCTTCTTCCCTGCTCCTCCTGGTGGCTCGCCCACAGTGGACGGGTGGAACGGGCCGCAGTCCCCCAGCGTTCCCCAGCGTCGTCAGCTCACCCGGTTGTGACGGCGGATGCACAGGGCCTAGGCCCCACATGATCTCGACAATGGCTTACCGATGTGGTCAGCATTGGCGGCGAGCGAGTCTGCCGCGATGTCTGCTAATCCTGGGTTTATTGATTGACAGCGGCAGCAGAGAGGACCAGAGCTGGTACTGTCCCCTCACGTCTGCTGCTGGATGGGCCACCCTTACTGCAACATCTCCTTAATAAAGATTAACATGTCTATCACTGAGCTGAGCGCTACGCAGCGACCCAGTACACAGCTAACTGCAAGTCTAACTGCGAGTGCCCTGCTGCTATCAAAGCTGGCGTATTAAAAGGAAGCACGAGCGACGTCCTGACGTCATGCTCGTTTGTAATGAACGCATTCGTTCCACTTATATTGCTGACTTATCCGTCGTACTCGCCCCTTAGGTGTTCTTGCGACAGAGTTACGTGTTGTTACGACAGACTTGCACGAAGTTGTGAAATGCAGTACAGCCGACGCTATACCTCTGTCTTACACTCTACGAAAGTCTCCGCCTAACGGTCTAACACTAACCCGCGTGCTAAGCAATTCTCTCTCGCCTGTTGTGTGTAACCCGGCCATTGCACCTGCGTGACGACACAATCCGACACATGTGCAGTCCTCTTACCTCTTGGCTAACCTACGGCCTCTGGCTCTCGGCATAGGCAACGAAACTTTGCCAATATTCCACGTTTCCAACTCTTCACTATTCCGTGACATTACACATCCCCCTCCTTTAAGAAAATTCGTCTCGAATTTTACAATTCTGGACTTACTGGTTGTGCTCGCCAAACCTCCTTATACTCTACAGGTATCTTGCAACTACTTCTGTAACACTGTCAAACTTTTCTTATCCGCTAATAACCTATTTACACTTAATACTGATTCCAATCTTATCATTTATTTATATTACGTTCCACTATTCCCGATCCATCCCATAGTTATTTGATGTACAGTTGCTATTTCAGAACGAGACATCTTTTTCCGTATACAAAAGTAAGTTGCACAAATAAACACTAGAACTAAGATTGTGCTAGTCGTTTACACACCAAATATAATTGTGTTTTGCTTACGTTTCTCCTGATATTGCTGCAAGTGCTGCAGTAGCTGATTAACTGAGATCTGCTCTTTTTATGAGATAATAAGGTTATCTAAAGATTGTAGCAATGTGGGATCCAAGGACTCGTTAATAAACGTTAGGTTCTGGCGAGGCAATATGTGTGGTGGTTTCTCTCGACAATACAAGATAGGCTGTGTCACGTTAATCATTGTTGTACCCGTGAAAGTAGCTGGTAGGTGAAAATGCTTCCCCACTATTTCACATCCAGTGTCATTTCAATAACCCACTGCCCTGCAATTCAAGCTTTGATATATCTGTCACTCTAACATTTCTGTAACAAGTGGCAAAATGGTTCAAATGGCTCTGAGCACTATGCGACTTAACTTCTGAGGCCATCAGTCGCCTAGAACTTAGAACGAATTAAACCTAACTAACCTAAGGACATCACACACATCCATGCCCGAGGCAGGATTCGAACCTGCGACCGTAGCGGTCGCTCGGTTCCAGACTGTAGCGCCCAGAACCGCACGGCCACTCCAGCCGGCCAACAAGTGGCAACTACGGTCTCTAGTTCGAACACAGAGTAAATCCAATGTTCCCCAACTTTCTGAAATTTCAGTCTCGGAAGTAACACCTTCTTTTCGCATTCTAAGGTTCCCATATTCCCCAAGAACAACTGCATCTCACACAAAGGATTGTGGGTTGCCACCTCCTTTGCTGGAAAAATAAAAACACTTCCCCTGAAACAGTCTGTCAAACCTTCCGTAGACATTACCACATGAGCACTCCTCTGTCTTGACACTAACAACACTTCCCGAGTTTGCACTTGCACCCACTTCCCAAGTGCACCCCATCTAATTGGATACTGGTACCGCGAATTGATACCCATCACTGGTATTTGCACTTCTACGTGTATACTCACCTGATCCGTAATTACTCTCACTTTAGACATGCGATTGAATAACGGTAAATTCCGCTTCGCCGGAGGCACGACATGACGCACTCCTTCCAAGAATTATTTCTGCGCTTTCAGCAACGCCTTCAGCATCTGATCTGGACCTAACAAAGTGGCACTCAATTGCCCATGCACTGCGTGATGCATAGCTTCATACAACGCTTCCAATTCGACACTCGCATCATCCACCCTGTCTGCTAATGCCCTCAATAGAGCTGCTACTTGTATTTTCCCGTCTATTCGGCTCAATCTCGCCTGTATAGTCTCTATATCCCCTGAAGTGTTGGCAGAAGAGCCAACACCGTTTTGCTAGAGGAGGCCGAAATGCACGCGTGCAAAGCACGCAGACTGGCGTGAGGTCTGGAACAGGACAATGTCTTGAGAATTGCAATAAAGTACGAAAATCTTGTAATACTTAACTTTAATCCATAATTGGAGAAAATCGCTCTTGATCATACAAAAGTATATATAAACTGGTAATGGCGCCTTGCTAGGTCGTAGCAAATGACGTAGCTGAAGGCTATGCTAACTATCGTCTCGGCAAATGAGAGCGTATTTGTCAGTGTAGCATCGCTATCAAAGTCGGCTGTACAACTGGGGCGAGTGCCAGAACGTCTCTCTAGACCTGCCCTGTGGCGGCGCTCGGTCTGCAATCACTGACAGTGGCGACACGCAGGTCCGACGTATACTAACGGACAGCGGCCGATTTAAAGGCTACCACCTAGCAAGTGTGGTGTCTGGCGGTGACACCACATCCCCATTCAACACTTTCCTGGTATTTGCTGCATACCGTTCCAGGTTTGACGTCAACTCCCGCACTGTTCTAGTGACATTCAATATCCCCTGCTCCATGTTACCTATACATGTGCCAATCCACTTAAGACTTTGTCTCCTCCGTCAACTCCTGCACCTACCCCACCGTACTATTAAAGCTCCTTATATCCTCGTCCACGGTTCCAAACACTGTTTTCAGCAATTTTCCCACAGCATCCAACCACCCTCGTTTCCTGCGAACGAGCTTTTGCGGGACCACTTCCGTTACTTGTTGCAGGTGCCTTCTCAGCTTTTCGTATGAGAGCTTCAATTCCTGATACTCGTTCCGTATGTCTTGAAACAACCCCTCCTTCTCCGTGGCCGCCTGTAACGCCGTTAACCTATCCTGTAGTGTCCGTACATCTTTCCTCACTCCCCATATATTATATGTGAACACAATTGTCCACCTGCAGCTTGACAATACCACATCTAATTGTCTTGCAAGCAAAATTCCCTTATCTAGTGGTTGCACCTGCACCACCTCTCCTCTGCAACAGTGTAGCAGTACCAGACTGACGAAAAGTTTCCCGGCTCACATCCTGGCACAGCACCTGAAGGAAAAGGAAGCCATGTCAATCGCTTCCTTCCATACCACGTCTAAAACACACAAATGACAAGTAAAAACTCCACATACCCTATTACCCAATAACAATAAATACGACATGTTCCTCCCCGAGGACACTTAATCTACTAATCCCTAGACCTAAGTGCGTAAGGAACGTTCCTCCGCTGTTCTTTTAGCTTCGGTACCCTCACACATTTTGTTACTGATGGAGGAATCTGCGGTAACGCATCCACTGCGCCCTTAAACGGCTTAATCCTTCTCAAATGAACTACTGACGACTTGGTTGGTAACTGCAACTTTACGTTCACTGGAGACACTATTTCATTTACCTGGCACTGTCCAGAATATTTCGTCAAAAACTTCTTTGTTTTACCCTTCGGAACATAAGGATTAGCCAACAATACCCATTGACCAATTGTGTACTGCGGCAGTTTACTTGTTCTTTGCCCAATACTCTCTTGTTTCTCCAAAGCTTTAGTATTAGCTCGCTGTACCCTTTGTCAAATCTCTCTCAATTTCTTGGGGAAATTCTTCACTGACTCATCCTGTGAACCTACCTGAGGTTTGAGCACATCAAATGGTGATGGCATTTTCCGACCATAAATTACCTCATACGGAGAGAACCCCGTTCCTGTATGAACTTTCGCGTTGTATGCGCTTGTCAACAGATTTAAATACACCTCCCAATCCGTGTGTTCTGAATTTACGTAATGACTAATCATGTTAACTAACGTCCTATGAGCCCGTTCTGTTCGTCCATTCGACTGAGGATGAAATGGGCTTGTCCGCAATTTCTTAACTTTCAATAAACGGCATAAATGCTTCATCAGCTCCGACATAAAGTTACTACCCTGATCTGCAATTATAGTATCAGGCGCACCATACTTCAGCAACCAGTTATTTACTGAGGCTTGCGCAACAGTACTTGCCTTCTGATCTGGAATAGCTATCATTACCAGGTATCGGGAAAAACGATCTAATATTGTTGATACATATCGATTACCCACATGGGTCTTGTTAAATGAACCGATTGCGTTTAATACGATTAATGCGAAAGGACGATCCGCTTCAGGTAGTCTCTGTAACTGAATTTTCTGATGACTTAAATCTGCTATCTGTGCACACGGTATACAATTTTGCACATACTGCTCTACATCATTGCGACGTGTCTTCCACCAAAACCTTTCAGCTACCCGTCTATCAGACGTTGTTTTACCACAATGACCCGACAATACATGGTCGTGCGCTTGTTTCAACACTTCTTCCCTCAGCGACTCCGGTACTACGACGCGTAGTCGGCACTTCGTCTTCCTGCAAAGCAACCCATCCTGCATTTCAAACTGCAGTTGCGTTCGGAATAATTGACACTCTCTGTCAGTGGCTTGCTCCTTTATCCACTCTTTCTCACTTATGCCCACAACTTGTACAGCTGCTATTTTTCTACTAAGCGCATCTGCATTCGTATGGTTTACCCCTGGTTTGTGAATTACCTCGTAGTTAAATTCACTTAGTTTCAGTGCCCATCTCGTTAAACGACTCGAAGGATCTTTCAACCCCAACAACCACTTCAATGCTACGTGCTCTGTAATCACATTGAACTTACGCCCATATAAATAACGGCGAAAATACGAGATACCGTAAATCACTGCTAACATTTCTTTCTCTGTAGTTGAATAATTCTTCTCTGCCTTATTCAGTTGCCTGGAAGCATAAGTCAATGGATTTTCCTATCCCTTAACCCTTTGAGAAAGAATACAACCTACAGCAATATTACTAGCATCACAAGATAGTATGAACTCTTGTTCGAAATCAGGAAGTATCAACGCTGGGTCTGATGTTAGTGTCTGTTTGAGCTTCTCGGATGCCTCCTGACACTGTGCTGTCCATTCAAACTTAACACCTTTCTTTAACAATCTCGTTAATGGATGTGCAATTTCCGCGAACCCCTTTACATATCTTCTGTAGTAATTACCTAAACCGACATGAACTTGTTTAGTGGTATGTGGTACTGGAAAACCACGCACAGCCGACGTTAGACGTGGATTCGTTCTTACCACATCCTGACTGATAATATGCCCAAGATAAGTCACTTGCGTCTGAGCAAACTGACATTTCTCGACATTAAGCGTAAGATTTGCCGCTCTTAGCCTACTAAATACTTCGTTCAGTCGTTCCACATGCTCTTCTATATTACGCGAAAAAGTAACAATATCATCGAGGTATACCATAGAAATCTTCGGTTTCAGTCCCCGAAGCACATCGAAATAAGTGTCCAAGGAATAGAAAAGCAACTGGAATCACTCAATAGAGGAAAGTCCACTGGACCTGACGGGATACCAATTCGATTCTACACAGAGTACGCGAAAGAACTTGCCCCCCTTCTAACAGCCGTGTACCGCAAGTCTCTAGAGGAACGGAGGGTTCCAAATGATTGGAAAAGAGCACAGATAGTCCCAGTCTTCAAGAAGGGTCGTCGAGCAGATGCGCAAAACTATAGACCTATATCTCTTACGTCGATCTCTTGTAGAATTTTAGAACATGTTTTTTGCTCGCGTATCATGTCATTTCTGGAAACCCAGAATCTACTATGTAGGAATCAACATGGATTCCGGAAACAGCGATCGTGTGAGACCCAACTCGCCTTATTTGTTCATGAGACCCAGAAAATATTAGATACAGGCTCCCAGGTAGATGCTATTTTTCTTGACTTCCGGAAGGCGTTCGATACAGTTCCGCACTGTCGCCTGATAAACAAAGTAAGAGCCTACGGAATATCAGACCAGCTGTGTGGCTGGATTGAAGAGTTTTTAGCAAACAGAACACAGCATGTTGTTATCAATGGAGAGACGTCTACAGACGTTAAAGTAACCTCTGGCGTGCCACAGGGGAGTGTTATGGGACCATTGCTTTTCACAATATATATAAATGACTTAGTAGATAGTGTCGGAAGTTCCATGCGGCTTTTCGCGGATGATGCTGTAGTATACAGAGAAGTTGCTGCATTAGAAAATTGTAGCGAAATACAGGAAGATCTGCAGCGGATAGGCACTTGGTGCAGGGAGTGGCAACTGACCCTTAACATAGACAAATGTAATGTATTGCGAATACATAGAAAGAAGGATCCCTTATTATATGATTATATGATAGCGGAACAAACACTGGTAGCAGTTACTTCTGTAAAATATCTGGGAGTATGCGTACGGAACGATTTGAAGTGGAATGATCATATAAAACTAATTGTTGGTAAGGCGGGTACCAGGTTGAGATTCATTGGGAGAGTGCTTAGAAAATGTAGTCCATCAACAAAGGAGGTGGCTTACAAAACACTCGTTCGACCTATACTTGAGTATTGCTCATCAGTGTGGGATCCGTACCAGGTCGGGTTGACGGAGGAGATAGAGAAGATCCAAAGAAGAGCGGCGCGTTTCGTCACTGGGTTATTTGGTAACCGTGATAGCGTTACGGAGATGTTTAACAAACTCAAGTGGCAGACTCTGCAAGAGAGGCGCTCTGCATCGCGGTGTAGCTTGCTCGCCAGGTTTCGAGAGGGTGCGTTTCTGGATGAGGTATCGAATATATTGCTTCCCCCTACTTATACTTCCCGAGGAGATCACGAATGTAAAATTAGAGAGATTAGAGCGCGCACGGAGGCTTTCAGACAGTCGTTCTTCCCGCGAACCATACGCGACTGGAACAGGAAAGGGAGGTAATGACAGTGGCACGTAAAGTGCCCTCCGCCACACACCGTTGGGTGGCTTGCGGAGTATCGATGTAGATGTAGATGTAGATGTAGAAGCACACCATCTAACAGACGCTGAAAAGTAGCAGGAGCGTTTTTCAACCCAAATGGCATTCTTCGATACTGAAAGTGACCAAGGCTTGTTGTAAAGGCCGTCTTCGGTCTATCCTCGGGACTTACTTCTATCTGATGGTATCCACTCCTTAGATCTAGCGTCGAGAAATATTTACCCCGACCTAGATTGTCCAATGTTTCCGTATGTTCGTTATTGGGTACGCATCTGTTACAGTTCGTACGTTCAAAAAACGATAGTCACAACAAAACCTATACTTTTTAGTACCGTCCAATGACTTCTTAGGAACTACCCCTATGTTGGCAGACCACGGGCTTTCACTGTTCTCTATAATACCGTCCCTCAGCTGTTGATTAATAAATTCATCCACTAGTGGTTGTAGGTGTTTCGCTATCCTGTATGGTTTCCTATAGACCGGCGGACTATCGCCAGTCGGTATACGGTCCTGTGTAATAGGAGTTGCTGGTAATAGACCTTCTGAATTAAACAAATCTAAATACTCTAATAACAAAGTTCCCATAGCTTTCCGATCACCATTCTCCAAATGACGAATCTTATCACGTAGTACAGATGCCTTGACGGTTTGCTTGACGTTATAATCACCTTGGGATTCACCTATATCCTCATCGTCGAGTATTTCCAAACTTGCTACCACTAAACCGTTTGGGAGATCCATTTCATCTGCCTCAAAATTATCTACACTGACCGGATTCATCAGTTCCCCATTTATATCCGTTACGCGCGCAACGCTCTTCCTAATAAAACAATGCATTTTATCCAATGCTACATTGCTCTGCAGTGGCTCCACCACACACAGTTTCTGCTGTGGTACATCGGTACCTACTGACAACCAAACTAACTTCCCTGTACCCGAAGGCACTTTGACATGCGTCATCATCTTTAATGCACTTGTACGTGGTTCAATTGATGACATCTTAGCAACGGATGCTCCTCACGACGTAGAAACATTTATAGACGCTGTACCCATTGAAAACAAGTTTCCACTAAGTTCAACTGTACGCTGTGAAAGACTAATTTTGGCATGGTGTTTATCGAGGAAGTACACTCCGAGAATCACAGAATACCCTTGTCCTACAGCTGGCAACACTTCCATTTGCTCTCCGAACTCTACAGTTCCAATCTTAAAAACGAGGTGTGTTGTACAGAATGATTGCAAATCATTATTTCCTACTTCACGTAATCTATACCTAGGAATACCTAGTCTTCTCCTACCCACGAGGTCTAGACTAGCACCAGATACATGTGCCCCTGTATAATTCAATAACTAACATCTGTTATTCCTTACAACACCCATCAAGCAACAATCCGTCTCTGTACTAGTTTTCACCGTAATTCTGCTTACCGGGAATGTCTTTCGACGCACAAGGCACTCCCGTTCCCGTTTAACGCTTCTTCCTGTCTATTCCCGTTACCATTCTGCTTACTACGACACTCATTCGCCTTGTGACCGTAGCGTTTACAAGCATAGCACTGCGACTGTCTGCATTGAGCCTTCACGTGACCTCTCCTCCCACAACGGTAACAATTCCTCTCCGACGCAAAGATGCGTTTATCTTTGCGAAAACTTGTTGCAATGTCTATCTCCTGCAGATGCGTTGCAATACGCACCAAATCTGTAGTCGCCTATGGTGGACTGGAAGCCGAGCGCTGACCTCTCCAGTTGTCAGGATACTAGGAAAAGACTGTGCACGCGTCAGGAACGCCAAAGAAACATTATTAATTCATAACATCTTTATTCCTGCCGAGTACAATGTGGCCGCATAACACAGGCTGGCTGAGCTTGGTGATATCAACGACCTTCCCCGAGTTCTAGCTGACTCGGAGCGATGACACCAGCGCCGGGCCACACGTCTTGCTAACGCAGCGCCGCGTGCTGTGACGTAGCGTGGAATGCCCTCACTTCGGTCGCGCATGGCTGGCGGTGCTCAACTGGCCGGCCAGCTTGGCCGCGGACAGCAGGAGGCACTGGGTTAGAGTCCCGGCGGTGTCGGCACGAGAGGCGTTCTCCTAGTGCAGGGTGTACTCTATCCCACCCCGTCTTCTTCCCTGCTCCTCCTGGTGGCTCGCCCACAGTGGACGGATGGAACGGGCCGCAGTCCCCCAGCGTTCCCCAGCGTCGTCAGCTCACCCGGTTGTGACGGCGGATGCACAGGGCCTAGGCCCCGCACGATCTCGACGATGGCTCACTGATGTGGTCAGCATTGGCGGCGAGCGAGTCTGCCGCGATGTCTGCTAATCCTGGGTTGATGATTGACAGCGGCAGCAGACAGGACCAGCGCTAGTACTGTCCCATCACGTCTGCTGCTGGATGGGCCGCCCTTACTGCAACATCTCCTTAATAAAGATTAACATGTCGATCACCGAGCTGAGCGCTACGCAGCGACCCAGTACACATCTAACTGCAAGTCTAACTGCGAGTGCCCTGTTGCTATCAAAGCTGGCGTATTTAAAGGCAGCACGAGCGACGTCCTGACGTCATGCTCGTTTGTAATGAACGCATTCGTTCCACTTACACTGCTGATTCATCTGTCGTACTCGCCCCTTAGGTGTTCTTGCGACAGAGTTACGTGTTGTTACGGCAGACTTAGGCGAAGTTATGAAATGCAGTACAGCCGACGCTATACCTCTGTCTTACACTCTACGAAAGTCTCCGTCTAACGGTCTAACACAAACCCGCGTGCTAAGCAATTCTCTCTCGCCTGTTGTGTGTAACCCGGCCATTGCACCTGCGTGACGACACATTCCGACACATGTGCAATCCTCTTACCTCTTGGCTAACCTACTGCCTCTGGCTCTCGGCATAGGCAACGAAACTTTGCCAATATTCCACGTTTCCAACTCTTTACTATTCTGCGATACTACAAAAATGGCTCTGAGCACTATGGGACTCAACTGCTGAGGTCATTAGTCCCCTAGAACTTAGAACTAGTTAAACCTAACTAACCTAAGGACATCACAAACATCCATTCCCGATGCAGGATTCGAACCTGCGACCGTAGCGGTCCTGCGGTTCCAGACTGCAGCGCCTTTAGCCGCACGGCCACATCGGCCGGTTCTGCGATACTACACAAAGTGCATCGTGGAACTATGTGGTTACACACACACACACACACACACACACACACACACACAAATACACTAATGCACACACTCATTAGTCATAAAGAAACACGACGAGATCCACTAAAATTACCACACCAAATTTAAATTTATATGTTTGGAAACATATTGACTCCACAGATTATTAGGCACTGACAGCATTGCACAACACCATTATTTCGATGTGTTAAGCAGCTACCAAATAAGTGGCACCAACATGAGGACAAGTACAAGAAACGAAGAGATATTTTAATTTACTGACTAATTAACCAAAATTATGTCGTTTTAGTAGCAGCATCTGGTTTCCGGGAAAATCAGGAATACAGAAATACAAGTCGGTGAGGAATGAAATAAATAGGAAGTGCAGGGAAGCTAAGACGAAATGGCTGAAGGAAAAATGTGAAGACATCGAAAAAGATATTACTGTCGGAAGGACAGACTCACCATACAGGAAAGTCAAAACAACCTTTGGTGACATTAAAAAGCAACGGTGGAAACATTAAGAGTGCAACGGGAATTCCACTGTTAAATGCAGAGGAGAGAGCAGATAGGTGGAAAGAATACATTGAAAGCCTCTATGAGGGTGAAGATTTGTCTGATGTGATAGAAGAAGAAACAGGAGTCGATTTAGAAGAGATAGGGGATCCAGTATTAGAATCGGAATTTAAAAGAGCTTTGGAGGACTTACGGTCAAATAAGGCAGAAGGGATAGATAACATTCCATCAGAATTTCTAAAATCATTGGGGAAAGTGGCAACAAAACGACTATTCACGTTGGTGTGTAGAATATATGAGTCTGGCGACATACCATCTGACCTTCGGAAAAGCATCATCCACACAATTCCGAAGACGTCAAAAGCTGACAAGTGCGAGAATTATCGCACAATCAGCTTAACAGCTCATGCATCGAAGCTGCTTACAAGAATAATATACAGAAGAATGGAAAAGGAAATTGAGAATGCGCTAGGTGACGATCAGTTTGGCTTTAGGAAAAGTAAAGGGACGAGAGAGGTATTTCTGACGTTACGGCTAATAATGGAAGCAAGGCTAAAGAATAATCAAGACACTTTCATAGGATTTGTCGACCTGGAAAAAGCGTTCGATAATATAAAATGGTGCAAGCTGTTCGAGATTCTGAAAAAAGTAGGGGTAAGCTATAGGGAGAGACGGGTAATATACACTCCTGGAAGAACACATTGACACCCGTCTGTCAGACCCACCATACTTGCTCCGGACACTGCGAGAGGGCTGTACAAGCAATGATCACACGCACGGCACAGCGGACACACCAGGAACCGCGGTGTTGGCCGTCGAATGGCGCTAGCTGCGCAGCATTTGTGCACCGCCGCCGTCAGTGTCAGCCAGTTTGCCGTGGCATACGGAGCTCCATCGCAGTCTTTAACACTGGTAGCATGCCGCGACAGCGTGGACGTGAACCGTATGTGCAGTTGACGGACTTTGAGCGAGGGCGTATAGTGGGCATGCGGGAGGCCGGGTGGACGTACCGCCGAATTGCTCAACACGTGGGGCGTGAGGTCTCCACAGTACATCGATGTTGTCGGCGGAAGGTGCACGTGCCCGTCGACCTGGACCGGACCGCAGCGACGCACGGATGCACGCCAAGACCGTAGGATCCTACGCAGTGCCGTAGGGGACCGCACCGCCACTTCCCAGCAAATTAGGGACACTGTTGCTCCTGAGGTATCGGCAAGGACCATTCGCAACCGTCTCCATGAAGCTGGGCTACGGTCCCGCACACCGTTAGGCCGTCTTCCGCTCACGCCCCAACATCGTGCAGCCCGCCTCCAGTGGTGTCGCGACAGGCGTGAATGGAGGGACGAATGGAGACGTGTCGTCTTCAGCGATGAGAGTCGCTTCTGCCTTGGTGCCAATGATGGTCGTATGCGTGTTTGGCGCCGTGCAGGTGAGCGCCACAATCAGGACTGCATACGACCGAGGCACACAGGGCCAACACCCGGCATCATGGTGTGGGGAGCGATCTCCTACACTGGCCGTACACCACTGGTGATCGTCGAGGGGACACTGAATAGTGCACGGTACATCCAAACCGTCATCGAACCCATCGTTCTACCATTCCTAGACCGGCAAGGGAACTTGCTGTTCCAACAGGACAATGCACGTCCGCATGTATCCCGTGCCACCCAACGTGCTCTAGAAGGTGTAAGTCAACTACCCTGGCCAGCAAGATCTCCGGATCTGTCCCCCATTGAGCATGTTTGGGACTGGATGAAGCGTCGTCTCACGCGGTCTGCACGTCCAGCACGAACGCTGTTCCAACTGAGGCGCCAGGTGGAAATGGCATGGCAAGCCGTTACACAGGACTACATCCAGCATCTCTACGATCGTCTCCATGGGAGAATAGCAGCCTGCATTGCTGCGAAAGGTGGATATACACTGTACTAGTGCCGACATTGTGCATGCTCTGTTGCCTGTGTCTATGTGCCTGTGGTTCTGTCAGTGTGATCATGTGATGTATCTGACCACAGGAATGTGTCAATAAAGTTTCCCCTTCCTGGGACAATGAATTCACGGTGTTCTTATTTCAATTTCCAGGAGTGTACAATATGTACAACAACCAAGAGGGAATAACAAGAGTGGACGATCAAGAACGAAGTGCTCGTATTAAGAAGGGTGTAAGACAAGGTTGTAGCCTTTCGCCCCTACTCTTCAATCTGTACATCGAGGAAGCAATGATGGAAATAAAAGAAAGGTTCAGGAGTGGAATTAAAATGCAGGGTGAAAGGATGTCAATGATACGATTCGCTGATGACATTGCTATTCTGAGTGAAAGTGAAGAAGAATTAAATGATCTGCTGAACGGAATGAACAGTCTAATGAGTACACAGTATGGTTTGAGAGTAAATCGGAGAAAGACGAAGGTAATGAGAAGTAGTAGAAATGAGAACAGCGAGAAACGTAACATCAGGATTGATGGTCACGAAGTCAATGAAGTGAAGGAATTCTGCTACCTAGACAGTAAAATAACCAATGACGGACGGAGCAAGGAGGACATCAAAGGCAGACTCACTATGGCAAAGAAGGCATTTCTGGCCAAGAGAAGTCTGCTAATATCAAATACCGGCCTTAATTTGAGGAAGAAATTTCTGAGGATGTACGTCTGGAGTACAGCATTGTATGGTAGTGAAACATGGACTGTGGGAAAACCGGAACAGAAGAGAATCGAAGCATTTGAGATGTGGTGCTATAGACGAATGTTGAAAATTAGGTGGTCTGATAAGGTAAGGAATGAGGAGGTTCTACGCAGAATCGGAGAGGAAAGGAATATGTGGAAAACACTGATAAGGAGAAGGGACAGGATGATAGGACATCTGCTAAGACATGAGGAAATGACTTCCATGGTACTAGAGGGAGCTGTAGAGAGCAAAAACAGTAGAGGAAGACAGAGATTGGAATACGTCAAGCAAATAATTGAGGTCGTAGGTTGCAAGTGCTACTCTGAGATGAAGAGGTTAGCACAGGAAAGGAATTCGTGGCGGGCCGCATCAAACCAGTCAGTAAACTGATGACAAAAAAAAGAGGTTTTAAACGAACTGAAACATTCTAAAACAAGCTTGCAACATAAATATGACCGTGAACTAATGTTTCACATTACACAGGGATCCATGTTTAAATCCACAACTTTTACAGTCAAATACATCAAAATAATGTTAATTAAAACTACACTGAAAGCTCTCCAATCTAAGGTGATTCCAACACAAACAATGTGAGTATTTTTAATACAAAATGTTACATTCTTACATCTTTTCTTACATATCCACGGGCAGCTCACCTGGACTCCGTTCGTTCCGTCTTCACATCAGCTCCCGTGTAAGTAACATCGCCGCCCTTCCTATTCACGATAATTGTAGGTCTATCCAGCTGTGGCAAGATAAATGTTCTCATGTCACTGCTCACGCACCCTGACTGGGTCCGCTTTGAGCATGTATGTGTGTTGTGGCGTAACAAGCTAGTTACGCCACACTGAGAAGGGAGCCGGAAGGCACGCGTACACACACGCCGACTGGCGTCAAGTCTGGAACAGGATACGTTATGACTGCTATAAAGAAAATACGTAGCTTTGGAATATACTTAACTTTATTCTTTGTTGGTTTACAACGTTCTTCTTGAGACATTTATGCGATAACTCTCAAACTAGGTAAGGCTAATGGCGCCTTGCTAGGTCGTAGCCATGGACTCAGCAGAAGGCTATTCTAACTGTCTCTCGGAAAATGAGAGGAAGGCTTCGTCCGTATTGTCGCTAGCAATGTCGTCCGTACAACTGGGGCGAGTGCTCGTCCGTATCTCGAGACCTGCCTTGTGGTGGCGCTCGGTCTGCGATCACACAGTGGCGACACGCGGGTCCGACATGTACTAAACGGACCGCGGCCGATTTAAGCTACCACCTAGCAAGTGTGGTGTCTGGCGATGACACCACAATGTGTATCTTCAAAAACGCTGCTTCCGCTCAATTACCAGTTCTGTAAAAGATACTACAAGGTGTTGATGGTGTAACGCACACGACTTTCAGTCAAGGCAGTGAAATCACCAGCCAAAAAAGTATAGCCATATACCATGTTCATATTTAATGAATACAATGTGGAAAACTGGGATCAAATTCTATGATATTTCTGGTTTGGTCGCCATATGGGTGTTGACATATTTTATTTGAGTCAGACAGGTTCCAGAATCCTGAAACAGTTGGTGAGGTATAACGCAAACCATATGACAGACTTCAAGCAAGATAATTTGAATTTAATGCACGTTTACCAAGCTCTTGTAGGAAATGATGTGTCATTCAATGAATTTGCAAAGATATGTGGGTTCCTCGCTATTGATAAAACAGGAAAACTAGATGTCGGTAGTTATACATCTACATCACTACTCTGCAATTCACATTTAAGAGCTTGGCAGAAGGTTCATCGAACCACAATCATACTATCTCTCTACCATTCCACTCCCGAACAGCGCGCGGGAAAAACGAACCCCTAAACCTTTCTGTTCGAGCTCTGATTTCTCTTATTTTATTTTGATGATCATCCCTACCTATGTAGGATGGGCTCAACAAAATATTTTCGCATTCGGAAGAGAAAGTTGGTGACTGAAAGTTCGTAAATAGATCCCGCCGCGACGAAAAACGTCTTTGCTTCAATGACTTCCATCCCAGAACGCGTATCATATCTGCCACACACTCTCCTCTATTACGTGATAATACAAAGCGAGCTGCCCTTTTTTGCACCCTTCCGATGTCCTCCGTCAATCCCACCTGGTAAGGATCCCACACCGCGCAGCAATATTCTAACAGAGGACGAACGAGTGTAGTGTAAGCTGTCTCTTTAGTGGACTTGTTGCATCTTCTAAGTGTCCTGCCAATGAAACGAAACCTTTGGCTCCCCTTCCCCACAATATTATCTATGTGGTCTTTCCAACTGAAGTTGTTCGTAATTTTAACACCCAGGTACGTAGTCGAATTGTCAGCCTTGAGAATTGTACTATTTATCGAGTAATCGAATTCCAACGGATTTCTTTTGGAACTCATGTGGATCACCTCACACTTTTCGTTGTTTAGCGTCAACTGCCACCTGCCACACCATACAGCAAACTTTTCTAAATCGCTTTGCAACTGATACTGGTCTTCGGATGACCTTACTAGACGGTAAATGACAGCATCATCTGCGAACAACCTAAGAGAACTGCTCAGATTGTCACCCAGGTCATTTATATAGATCAGGAACAGCAGAGGTCCCAGGACGCTTCCCTGGGGAACACCTGATATCACTTCAGTTTTACTCGATGATTTGCCGTCTATTACTACGAACTCTGACCTTCCTGACAGGAAATCACGAATCCAGTCGCACAACTGAGACGATAGCCCATAGGCCAGCAGCTTGATTAGAAGTCGCTTTGAGGAACGGTGTCAAAAGCCTTCCGGAAATCCAGAAACACGGAATCAACCTGAGATCCCCTGTCGGTAGCGACCATTACTTCGTGCGAATAAAGAGCTAGCTAGCTGCGTTGCACAAGAACGATGTTTTCTGAAACCATGCTGATTACGTATCAATAGATCGTTCCCTTCGAGGTGATTCATAATGTTTGAATACAGTATATGCTCCAAAACCCTACTGCAAACCGACGTCAATATGTCCCGCTTTTTCTACAGTCCACTTTTCACTACCATAAACTGTTGTGCTCCAAACGAACATTCTCAGAAATTTCTTCCTCAAATTAAGGCCTATGTATGATACTAGTAATTTATGACTGCAATTCTCTGTCACCTAATTTATGTCATTTCACTCGTAAGCTAGGCTTTTGTTACCGTTTATGTGGAATTAAAAAAAGTAGATTTCTCTTGACCAGGAATGTCATTTTTGCCACTGCTTTTGATTTCCTTCTTGCTCCGTCCCTCATAGGTTACTGTGCTTCCCTAGCTTGCAGAATTCCTTAACTTCATCTATTTTGTGATCGCCAAGACTGATATTAAATCTCTAGCTGTTCTCATTTCTGTTTTCTCTCATCACTTTCGTCTTTCTTCGATTTACTCTCAATCCACCGATAGAAGCAAACAACCACCGTCCAAACAGGCCTCGAAGGCCCAACAATACCCGCCGGCCGCAGTGTCATCCGCAGACCTTAGGCGTCACCGAAAGCGGATACGGAGGGACATGTGGTCAGCACACTGCTCTCTCGGCCGTTGTCAATTTCGTGGCCGGTTCCGCTACTTCTCAGTCAAGTAGCTTTCCAACTGGCTCCACAAGAGCTGAGTGTATCCCTCTTAACAACTTGTTCTGTATTGCCCCTAGTGTACAGTGTGAATAAAGCGACAGCCAGATAGCATTCTATTGCAAGATTAAGTATGTAAATATATTGAGTTAATATTATTAAGCAAGATTAAATGTAGGAACTCATAATAATACCAGTACGAAAGCAAAACGAAAACCTAGATCTGTTGGAACGGCACTAGAAAATGCTGTGGATCTGAAAATAAAATATCACGTTAAACAATGGTGTTATCAGTTTTAGAGTACTGCTCCAGAGTTTGTAGTCTTTACCAAGTAGACACGGAAACAGATATCGAACGAATTGAGAGACACATTGCTAGCATTGTGTTAGGTCAGAATAGCTCGTGTGGCAGAACAACAAAGATTCTCAGAGAACTTAAATTGGTATCTTTGAAATAAATACAAAGTTGTTCTAACGAAACCCTACTGGGTAAATTTAGAGAGCCCGTACGAAGGGAAGTGGGACAATATTGCTATCTTCGTCAAACACCCAGAGTAGGGATCATAATAATGATGGACAGCGTGCTGAGGAAAAAAGATTCCTTTCTCCCCATGTACTTATAGTTTTGGATAGAATACCACTAATATTGATAAGTGGTACCTTCCAACATTCATGAACGGAAAAATGTTATTGGCGTGTGATGGTCAAATGACAAGGGAGCCGAACATTTTAAATCATCAGATTTCGATTAATAGACAGACGGAAATATGAGATTTGTGTTGTGCATTCACTGATTGCTTCTCTTTGCACCATAGGGATTAGCTTCACTGATACCGTGAAATATTATTTGTTTATTTTCACACTACTACATCCTACAGCATCATACTTTCGGAGATCTCTGCGCATTGACGACGGACATTATTAGTACAATGTTGGTAAACTTAGTGTGGAACAGAACAACAGAGATTCTTAAATGGGTATCTTTAAAATAAATGTGAACTTAGCATCGTTATATACATCTGATGTGATAGAAGAAGAAACGGGAGTCGATTTAGGAGAGAGAAGGGATCCACTATAGGAAACAGAATTTAAGGGAGCTTTGGAGGACTTAATATTAAATAAGGCAGAAGGGATAGATAACATTCCATCAGAATTTCTAAAATCATTGGGGAAAGTGGCAACAAAACGACTACTCACGTTGGTGCGTTGAAGGTTTGAGTCTGGCGACAAAAAAACGGTTCAAATGGCTCTGAGCACTCTGGGACTCAACATCTACGGTCGTAAGTCCCCTAGAACTTAGAACTACTTAAACCTAACTAACCAAAGGACATCACACAACACCCAGTCATCACGAGGCAGAGAAAATCCCCGACCCCGCCAGGAATCGAATCCGGGAACCCGGGCGCGGGAAGCGAGAACGCTACCGCACGACCACGAGCTGCGGACGTCTGGCGACATACGGTACCATCTGACTTTCGGTGGTTCAATCGGGCCGAACCACACAATAATCGTGGGTTCGGTGTGGGGTGGCAGCAGTGGAGTGGGTGGACTGCTGTGGCCTGTTGTGGGGTTGTGAACCACTGAGGGCTACGGTGGGACGACGCCTCTCTGTGCTCTCTAGGTCCACGGTTTATACATACATATACATACACATACGCACGTTATACACTACTATTGTGAACGCAGTCAGGCAGACGGTATTGTTCAGCGGCCTAACGGATAAACGCTGTGATGTTTTGAGGCGCCATTACCTACAACAAGCGATCTGGACTCCTAGATCTTGAGGGCGACCTGAGCAGCTACCGCTACGTCAGGGAGATTTTAAAACCCGAAGCGCTGCCTATCCTGAAGGCCGTCCCACATGCTAAATTTCACCAGGAAAACGCCCAGCAGCATATGGCGAGGAACGAGCAATTCTTGTTCGAAGAACAACGGGTACCACTTCTTCCCTGGCTTAACACTTCATCTGACCGGTTCCCCATCGAACTTGTATGGGATATGGCCAGTCGGCAATGTGTTCGTTCAGGTCCTCCTGCAACCGAAGTTGATGCTTAGTGGGAGCTCCTACAAACCACGTGGCAGATTATACCACAGCAGCATATTCAGGCGCCCTTTGATTCAACCCCTAGACGTCTAGTGACTCTGATTTCAGCACGTGGTGGGGATACTTCGTACTGAATTTTCAGTCACAGTTCACTTTCACCAAACAGTATTGTACGGCAGCGCAACCTGCATGCTTGGCAAGCATCTCCATTTAGTATCGACCACGGATTTCTCGCGGACTTTCCACATTTTTGTCCAACAGGAGTCTACACTGTAATTCCAAGGATTTGTTTGTGATAGTCTCGTGCAGTGGTACTGTGGTGTCACCGCCAGACACCACACTTGCTAGGTGGTAGCCTTTAAATCGGCCGCGTCCGTTAGTATACGTCGGACCCGCGTGTCGCCACTGTAAGTGATTGCAGACCGAGCGCCATCACACGGCAGGTCTAGAGAGACTTATTAGCACTCGCCCCAGTTGTACAGCCGACTTTGCTAGCAAAGCTACACTGACAATTACGCTCTCAGTTGCCGAGACGATAGTTAGCATATTCTTCAGCTACGTCATTTGCTACGACCTAGCAAGGCGCCATAGCATTTGATAATTAATATTGTGAAGTATGTACCGTAACGAGACATGTTCACCAATTGTGGATTAAAGTTAAGTATTCCAAGAACTACGTTCTTTTCTTTATAGGATAATTACTTTACCTTGTTCCAGACCTCATGCCAATCTACGTGAGCTTAAGAGCGTGCATTTCGGCCTCCTCTAGCAACACGGTGTTGGCTCTTCTGCCAACTCTTTACATGGTGACGAGGATGGGATGAGTCTAAAAGGGGTCTTCTTCTTTATATTTGCTTACATTACTTGTGTCATGGGTTCGCCACATTCTCCGGATGTACTGTCCGAATTTTATCGCTTGCAGAATCAGCAGACGCAGGCGTTATTGGATGCCCTTGGACAACTCGTCCAGGGTCAACGTGCAATGCAAAACGATGCGGCGGCAGCCGCTCGACCGCTACCGCAGCCACAACATGCAGTTGCACCACCTTTTCGTCCTTTTGATGCGGCACTGGAAAGCTGGACGTAGTGGTCACGCCAATTTGGATTCCATCTCGCCGCCTACAGAATTCAAGGTAACGAGCGGCAGCCTTTCTTATTGTCCTGTGTAGGCGTCCACACGTACCGAGTGATAGTGAAATTATTTCCCCGACGCGACGTAGCAACTCTGTCCTACGACGAAATTTTGTCGGCATGAGATGCATATTTCAAGGAATCAGTCAATGTCGTTGCAATGAGGTATACTTTCTTTCGTACAAAACTTACAGCCGGTCAAACTAATCGGGAGTGGGTTGCAACTTTGCGAGGCCTTAGTAGGGATTGTGCTTTTGAGTGTGAATGTGGACTCCCTTATTCAGATACTATGGTGCGTGATGCAATTGCACAGAACGTTTCTGATGTTCGTATACGGGAGCAAATTTTGAAACTAGTCAATCCCTCCCTTCAACAAGTGATAGACATATTGGATAGGCAAGACACACTTGACTTTGCTCAGGAATCATTTGAAACTTCGCCAGCTGTTTGTCACATTAACTGGCCCGCCGGGCGCGCTGTACGTAACGGTAAACAGCCCTCGCGCCCGTCCGCGCAGCTGCCGCCAAGCCCTCCACTACGTTTGCCGCGCAAGCCCGCAAATGCAGTGCTAAAATCATGCCCGTGGTGTGCTAATAGACATTTGCGTGACAATTGCCCATCACGCCAACCTATTTGCTTTTTCTGTAATAGAAAAGGACATGTTCAGAGCGTTTGCCAGAAAAAGATTAGATCGGACACTCACAACCATTCCAGCCCTTTGCTTCGCGCCGGAATCGGAATCGAACCAAGAATACTCAGGCTCGTGAACCGTCGCCCATGGAAATTCATGTAGTTAATTCCACTCCGTCCAGTGCCACTCTCTCTAACAGTAACTGTGTTCGTCCCACAAATAGTGTGCGTCGACGTCGACGGAAATCCCGTCAAGTCGCAAGTGCTTCTGTACCAGTGTCAGTTCACATTGCTCGTGACAGTAGCTCTTGTCGTCAGCAGGACAATAAACTTTTTGCAGATTTGGACATTCATGGCAACATGATCCCATTCCAGGTCGATACCGGAGCTGCAGTTTCACTAATCAATACAGACACGTACAAACAGCTGGGCTCACCTCCGTTGCGTGCCGCAAATGTTAAGTTAAATAGTTATTCCGGTCAGAATATCCCTGTGTTAGAACAGTGCAGCCTTCTTGCAACATACAAGGGACAAACAAAACTTGTGTCATTTTACGTACTTCGTTCTTCTTCTGCTGTGAACTTGTTTGGTTTAGATTTATTTCAGTTGTTTAACTTGTCTATAGTCAATCAGGTCCTATCAGTGAACCAGACTGCCTTCAGCCAGTGTTTCTCGTCTACGTGAAGAATTTGCAGACATTTTTGCACTGGGCCTTGGTTGCGCTAAGAACTATAAAGCACATTTGGAACTGAAAGTAAACGTGCAACTGAAATTTTTCAGAGCGCGCAATGTTCCCCATGCATTGCGTGATGAGGTCGCAAGAGCGTTAAACGATTTGGAATGACAAGGTATGATTGAACGCGTGCAGGCTTCTCTCTGGGCATCACCCTTAGTAATTTTGCCAAAACCTTCCGGAAAATTGAGACTTTGTGTAGACTTCAAAGCTACAGCGAATTCACAACTAGAGATTGCAACTTTTCCTTTACCCCGCCCGGAAGATCTTTTTGACAAACTGTGCCCAAGTAAATATTTTTCGAAACTGGATCTAGCAGATGCGTACTTGCAAATACCAGTGGACGAGGAATCCCAGCGCGTTTTGTTTCAGCAATATCTTCAAACTGTTTGTGCGTCGGTCCCTACTGCAGCAAACTATATGGACGATATTGTGATCTCCGGAAAAACGGAACAAGAACATTTAGCCAATCTCAGAACATTATTTCAGGTCTTGCGACAAAATGGTCTTCGCTTGCAGAAGGACAAATGTGCGTTTTTTCCTCGGGACTTACCCTACCTGGGCCATGTACTCAATGCCCAAGGCATACATCCCAGTCCAGAACACCTCCGTGCCATACAAGACTTGCCTTCGCCGCAGAATGAGAAGCAGCTACAGAGTGTGCTGGGAAAAATTAACAATTATCACAGATATGTCCCGCATGCCTCTTCCATTTCAGCTCCGCTTCATCGCTTACGCCGTAAAGGTGTTCCGTTCGTCTGGACGACGGAATGCGAACGCACCTTTCGCCATTTGAAATCGGCGTTGCTTTCAAATACTTGCCTTACGCCATTCGATCCCCAGAAACCCCTTATGTTGATGGTAGATGCATCGGATTTCGGGATCGGTGCTGTGCTTGCGCACAAAGATGGATCGCATGATCGCCCTATTGCCTTTGCGTCCAAATTGCTCTTGCCTGCGCAAAGAAATTATTCCCAGATAGAGAAAGAAGCTTTGGCTCTCGTATTTGGTGTTACAAAGTTTCATGATTTCTTGTATGGTCATCACTTTACCATCATCACAGACCACAAACCTTTGACGTCGCTTTTTCATCCGAACAAGACTGTACCTCCACGTACAGCGCAGAAATTCATTCGCTGGTCTATTTTCCTCTCGCAGTACCGCTACGATATCTTGTATCGGTCCACTGCTAAGCACGGAAACGCCGATGTGTTGTCCCGTTTGCCTGTTGCTGAGGATAGAGCATTCGATTCTTCCGAACTTGCTAGCATGTTCATTGATTCGGAAACCGATGACGTGGTCGAATCGTTTCCGATTGATTTTCGTCGTGTAGCTACAGCCACAGCTGCTGACCCTGTCCTTGCTACCGTTTTGCGTTTTGTTGCTACGCAATGGCCCTTGTCAAAGTCACGGATCGAGGATCCATTGGTTCGCCGATTTTTTACTCACAAGGAGGGACTTTTTGTGCGACGTGGTGTTTTGCTGTTGCGTCCTGATTATGATCAGTCCAGGGTCGTGGTCCCACGTTAGTTACAGTCCTCTGTCTTACGGCTTCTCCACCAAGTACATTGGGGTATAGTGCGGACGAAACAACTTGCTCGTCAGCACTGTACTTGGTTCGGAATCGATGCCGCGATTACGAATATGTGCTCTTCTTGCATGGCGTGTGCCGAACAACAATCCGCACCATCGCGGAAATTCCTTGCATGGCCAAAAGCCACTTCCCCTTGGCAACGCTTACACATAGATTTTGCTGGTCCCTTCTGGAATGCTAGATGGTTGGTTGTGGTCGATTCTTTCAGTAATTTTCCTTTTGTTGTCCGGATGGCTTCCACGACGTCATCTGCCACCATCCAAGCGTTATCTGCTACCTTTTGCATAGAAGGTCTTCCACAGACTATTGTTTCCGACAATGGCCCACAATTCATGTCCGCAGAATTTCAGTCATTCTGCAAGGCCAATGGTATTCAACATCTGACATCCGCGCCGTTTTCGCCTCAGTCAAACGGTGCCGCTGAGCGATTGGTCCGGACTTTCACGTCACAGATGTTGAAGCTGGAAGAGTCGCATTCTCGGGAGGACGCGTTGTTGCTCTTTTTGTCTTCGTATCGCTCTCAGCCCCGAGATGGTCGCTCGCCGGCTGAGTTGCTCCACGGTCGTCCTCATCGAACCTTGATGTCTTTGTTACATCCGCCGCATCAGGTTTCTGTGCAGCGGCAGCCACCCGCTTTTTCTCCAGGCGACGTTGTATACCATCGCAACTATCGAGGTTCTCGGCGTTGGCTCGCAGGGCGCATTCTTCGCTGCCTCGGCCGCGCTATGTATCTGGTTTTGGGGGCCTCTGGTGAGGTGCGTCGGCATCTCAATCAGCTGCGCCTCTGTCGTCGCACGGGTTCTGCCGCTCCCCGTCTGCTTTCAGCGACGGTGCCGTCTGGTCAGCGCCCTGGGGACCCATCTACTGGCTCGCCTCATCCCCAGGTGTTACCGACGATGCCTTCCATTTTGCCCCATGGCGAAGCACCGCCGCCGCCGCCGGTCCTCCCGCCTGCGCCGCCCGCGGTGGACGCTTCGCTGCAGCCTCCCTGGGTCACGCACCGCCGATCGCTTCCCGTGACCAGCTGTCCTCCGACATGGAACTCTTGTCCGCTACGGACCAGATGTCGTCTTCGCCCGTCGGGTACCCCGACGCGATGGAGGTCGATCCTTCGGCCCCTCCTGTCTCTCTACGGGCGCATACACCGCATGTTGGCGTGCACCCTGGACTAGGTTTTCAGGCGTTTCCTAGCTCCCCTCGGACCGAATGGCAGGGTGCGGGTGGCACAGCCTCGCCTGTTGTTAGGCTCCCCACCTCGTCGCCTACGTCAACATGGGGTCCTCCCCACGGCGGGCGGAAGCCTTATAACACAACCGTCCGCCGATTTGCGGGGGAGTAATGTGGTGTCACCGCCAGACACCACACTTGCTAGGTGGTAGCCTTTAAATCGGCCGCGTCCGTTAGTATACGTCGGACCCGCGTGTCGCCACTGTCAGTGATTGCAGACCGAGCGCAGGTCTAGAGAGACTTACTAGCACTCGCCCCAGTTGGACAGCCGACTTTGCTAGCGAAGCTACACTGACAATTACGCTCTCATTTGCCGAGACGATAGTTAGCATAGCCTTCAGCTACGTCATTTGCTACGACCTAGCAAGGCACCATAGCATTTGATAATTAATATTGTGAAGCATGTACCGTAACGAGAGATGTTCACCAATTGTGGATTAAAGTTAAGTATTCCAAGAACTACGTTCTTTTCTTTATAGGATAATTACTTTACCTTGTTCCAGACCTCACGCCAATCTACGTGAGCTTAAAAGCGTGCATTTCGGCCTCCTCTAGCATCACGGTGTTGGCTCTTCTGCCAACACTTTAGGTACACTCTTAATAAAACACTTGGCACAGAGTTCTTGCTTTCTCGTGCGTTTCTCCTAATTTACGGAAATCATTGCAGATTCCCCATAAAGAAGCTGAGTAATGGACTGACGCAGCGACGCATGATACGCGTCGTGTGTGGGACTCTGTCTGCGGCAAGTGTCGCGGCCGCTGCAGATAGGCACAGTGGTGCACCGCGGGCCCCCGCGGTGGGGAAAGCGCCATTCTCGGAGGCGGCTTATCTCGCTAACAAGGCCCCCGGCGGCGCTGTAACAGCGGGCCGCACACACGCCGAGTTGCTATCGCGCCGCTGCCGCTGCCGCTGCCGCAGCCGCAGCCGCTTCCGCCCTGTGGGGACCCCGATAGCCCAGTGTAAACACGTGTACACTCGTTATTACCGCCAGCACCAACAACGCCGCTAATGGAATGACTTCACACGCCACTGCACTTGCACCACACGAGGCACCGACATCTGCGAGCGCCATTGTTCACTGAACACTTCTAACGGCACAACCTTCTGAAAACGAGGCTCCAGCTATAACGCAGAAACTACATATTTAGCAGAATGTGGTCGTATCAAGCGTGCCCAGTAGCCCTCTGTAGCGTCTGAGCTATTTCCTCTTACTGCGTTTCTCTTGACCGTCTACGGTATGTTAATTCCACACTACTAGCAAATGGGAAAAGAACATAACGAGACGTCAAGCAAATGCGAGGGGTGTTCAAGTACTAACGCAAAACAGTTTATCTCACCCAATCTCGGTTCAAAAATTGCGGAATTTACTGTGGCACATCGTGGAATGTTTTTGCTGGAAACCAGAGTATCACAAATATTCACAGGCGCTTGCAGAATGTTTACGGTGAGCTGACAGTGAACAAAAGCATCGTGAGTCGTTGGGCGAGGTGTTTGGCGAGAAGTCACCCAAACCTTTCCGATCTGCAATGAATTGTGCAGTGTTGGAACGTGCGGACACTCTCACTCGAGGTGGTAGGTCACAGTCAAACACCTCGCTGCTCAGCCGGCCGGAGTGGCCGTGCAGTTCTAGGCGCTACAGTCTGGAACCGAGTGACCGCTACTGTCGCAGGTTCGAATCCTGCCTCTGGCATCGATGTGTGTGATGTCCTTAGGTTAGTTAGGTTTAGTTAGTTCTAAGTTCTAGGCGACTGATGACCTCAGAAGTTAAGTCGCATAGTGCTCAGAGCCATTTGAACCATTTTTGAGCCATATCGCTGCTCAACTGGACGTCATTGTTGATAGTGCTGACACTCTCGTCCACCAGTTGGGGAACTCAAAGGTCTGTACCTGGTGGGTTCCTCGCCGCCTAACAGAAGATGATAAAGAGCAACGAAGGATGATACGTGTGAAATTACTTGCTCGTCACGAGGCTGATCGTGACAATCTTTTGTTGAACATCGTCACGGGCTATGAAACATGGGTACACCACTTCGAACCGGAAACAAAACTACAATCCATTGAATGGTGCCACAACCCCTCTCCTCCAAAGGAAGAGTTCAAAGCCACACCCTCAGCCAGTAGGGTCATCGGGACGATCTTTGGGACCCTGAACAGGCATGGCTCCCTCATGGGGAATGATCAATTCTGAAGTGTACTGTGCTACCGTCAAGAAACTGAAGAAACGACTTCATCGTATTCGTCGTCACAAAAATTCGAACGAGCTCCTCCTTCTGCATGACAATACAAGATCTCGCACAAGTCTACACACTCGAGAGGAACTCACAAAACTTCACTGGACTGTTCCTCCTCATCCACCCTACAAATGGCTCTGAGCACTATGGGATCTAACTTTTGAGGTCATCAGTCCCCTAGAACTTAGAACTACTTAAACCTAACTAACCTAAGGACATCACACACATCGATGCTCGAGGCAGGATTCGAACCTGCGATCGTAGCGGTCGCGCGGTTCCAGACTGTAGCGCCTAGAACCGCTCGGCCACCGCGGCCGGCCATCCACCCTACAGCCCGGATCACGCACCTTCTGACTTCAACCTGTTTGGCCCAATGAAGGATGCACTGTATGGGAAGCAGAAGGTGGATGATGGGGAGGTTACTGAGACAGCAAGACGTTGGCTCTGAAGTCGTCCAGTGGAGTGGTACTCTGCTGGCATACAAGTCCTTCCAGTAAGGTGATGTTAAGGGCGCCGCATTGAATGGAGATTAAGTCGAAAAATAGGTTTTCGAAGCCAAAAGAGTGACGAATAATGTGGTGTACTCGAATCCTGAATAAAACCAACCTGCTTTCAGAAAAATATGTGTTTCATTACTTGTTGGATGCTCCTCATATTTCCAAACGATCTGATTTTTTTGCCTGCATATTTTTGAATTGTAGAATTGTTAGGTGTTCCCCAGCCATATCATAAATTCTCCACGATATTTCGGCAAAAAGACTCTTTGTCCTCTTAAGGTGGTTCCTGATGACTGTTGCTCTGCCTCACAGCGTAACACGTTACGTCTATGAAACTTTAAAATTTTGTGGCTTTCACGAGGCCTCAGGGCCCTGCTTCCAGCAGTACTTGTTGATACTGGTGGATAACGATTGTGGTTGACAACAGTTTTCCTACAAGAAATCAAAAACACTTCCACACATTGGGACATAAAAATTTTCCCATTCGTGCGGAGACTGGAGATCTTCATCCAACTCCAGGCTGCTTCGTCTTGGGAGCTTGAGAGGCAAAGATCTCTCAGAGTCGCCCAGGATCTTTCTGTATGTCATGTTCATCTCTTAGCCGTCCCTCTGCTGGATCTTGGTAGCTGTGGTCCTGGAGGTCACACTCGGGAGCTGTGAGCACTTGCTGCAGCTGGCCTCAGGCCTCCTTGGTTTCTGACACTGGGTGGTTCAGAGTGCAGCCCTCTCTGACTCCATGGTGTCTCAGAATGCTGGGATGGCTTCTTCAGCGGCAGCGTGCATAATGGCATGCATGTCGTAACTGTTGGGACTGGTGTGGAGGCCGGTTGCACCTCTGCCACTGGCTGGCGGTTCACCACAGTGGTCGACGCTGCAAGCGCTAGGAGTGTGCTGACCCTTATTCCTCCTCTCACTGGGAGGAGTAGGTGCCTTCTGTGACGTTGTGGCTTCTTTGTCTTCTTCTTGTCGCTTCGCATCCTTGCAGCTGCATCTAACTCGGCGACACAGATTTTCCTTTGGTCTGGAAAACCACATACTGCCAGCTGGTCACATGCAGACCTTTGCAGTTTGCGCACGTTACTGTAGATACTCAATCCCTCGGGCAATTGCTGAAGCCGTGCTGGCTCACGCATTTAACAAAGGCGTCCGCTTTCTCAGAAAGTCTCCCCACATGGCCAAACTTTTGGCAGTGCAAACACTGTGGCTGCGTCTCGCGGCATTTCGGCAGCTATTTGACAGATACAAAGATTCCTATAAGCTCCGTGACGTCGAAGATCTTCCCAGGGTCCGGTTTAGCATCTTGTCGTCGTCCTGGTGGCGCCTCCTTGAGCTTGAGAGTGAAGAATGAGAGTCTCTGGCGGTTGGAGTGCTGAAGTAGTTCAACAGTGTCGCAACAGAGTCCCTACTCCTTGAAGTGTGGCCATTCTTGGCAAGTGAACTGCCAGGGAAGATCTCTGACAAGGGCGTTTAGTTACCAACTGCTGTCTGTTTTGGACATGGTCATCGGTGACATCAAGACCACAAGCTCTCGGGCCACGCGTTTTCTGACACGAACTTCCAGAGTGTAGCCTTGGTCGACCACCTTGGCGCTGAAGCCCGCCGTTGCGAGGTATGACAGATTGGATCGCATCTCACTCCATGGTATGCTACAAGTCTTTTCCCAGCGAAGTACAAGGAGACGGTTGATGTGCACTTTCGGTTTCTCCAATAGGATTATGTTCTGGTGCTTCTGACTTGTCTCGCAACTCGGTTTCTATCGCTGCGTAGTGAGGGCAGTCTGGTCTGCGTTGGCAGGAGCATCCAACACAGCTTCCGATTTATTCGTCCCCTCTCCCCCCCCCCCCCCCCCCGACCCAATGCTTCTGCTGCTGCCGCCACCATGGTGTGCACTGGACAGACATCCAGGGCTTCGTCTGGTGAACGTGGCGACTGCCAACCTCTGCGACTCCTGCGTCATTTCTTCCTCTCCTGTACGATGCTAGCTGGCAGAAAGATCGCTCGGACGATTGTCTGAGGGGCGCAACGCAACACCGCGACATTGCAGGAACGGCTGCGCTCGCCGGAATCGATAACTGCTGCACAGCTCGAGGTATCGTCCTATGTCGTTGGCCATTAGCCCCTCCAACACTCCTCTCCTGTCGTTATAATCGCAGCTGCCGCTCTGGGTGGCACTTTTGATTGGGGTTGTGGTGCCAAGCTGCGAACTACAGCCTCCAGTGCCACCCTATTGTCATCGAAAGTGGACGTCACTGTACGGGAATGCTCTGCTTTTTCTCGGACTAGTGCAGCGTTGTATGCCTGATTCAATTTTACGCCTCCATCTTTGTTACTCAGATAACCGTGGATCCTACTTGTAATGGCCTCTTTAATAACGTAGTCCCAGAATGAGAACGACAGCGTGGGTATCTTGGTTATGTTGTAGTCTACAGTATGGCCAGATGTTATACTAAGGTCTACCGCTGCAGATTTGGTGGTCTGGGCGTAATTCATTGTTGCGCCTATGTTCACAGCACCTCTGCTGTGCGAATAGTTTCCCCATGTGTGCCTTGCAGCACTGACAGGTGATTTGATGGATCTCTGGTTTACAAAGGCCCTCGCAACTCCATTGTTTCCTATTTGTCTTACAAACCCTTCACATTAGCGTCCTATCATTCTTGCTTGTCATGTGGAAGACAACTCGGAGGGTTTCCAAAGTCTGCTACAGGAGCTGCAGTATGACACTGACGATGACTGGTGTAATTGCAGGAACAGTATCACTTTCTTTATCCAGATTGTAAGCGGAAACGAAATAGAGATTATGATCGTGGGCGATACGATTCAAGATGTGCAAATGCGCGCGTCATCACGCAAGACCAGATGGGATCGATTATAAGACAGACTGAAACAATTGGAATGGTGGACGTTTTGGTAATTACGGATATAGCAGAAGTAATTCTAGAGACGGTCAAGGAATAACAGGTATTCAGGCCCACACGTTGCGGAGGTGTGAACAGCTGGAGAACAATGAGGGTGCCAAGAGCCCACGACCATGTGACTAAAAATTGCGATCTGCAGCCAAATCAAGTACTGTAACTTTGATATTTAGTCGCTAAGAACAGGTAAACACGTTGGATTTTGCGCTACAGCAACTAGTTATGAGTGAAAGCTTCTCTATTCAGTAATATTTATTACTTGGTGTGAATGATTTGTGGGTATGGATTGATAGGATATGAAGTTTTGCTTTTTTTCTGAAACGATGCTTCTTGAGCAGTTTATATGAAATGGCGTTTTTATCTTGTGTGTTGATAAATTACTTTTGATTTTGGAACTAGATGTTTCTTATAGGAATATGTAGAGATGGTTTGTAGGATGTCTTGCATGTGTCATCATTGATTTACAACGAGTACAATTGGAGGGTGACTGAATCTGATGTGAAGTGAGTTTAACAGGAGTGGATGTGTAGGTCAGTGTTAAATAAGTGAGGTAGTCACTAAGAATTTGGGATTGTTTGAACTGAAGTCATCTATTGGAGAGCACCTTGTTAAAATGAATGAATTAATGGAGTTCAGTACATCTTGGCTTAATAAAACGTAGACTGTTTGTGCTTCAGGTTGTGTAACATTAGGAGCTGTGTTACAAAGGAATATTATTAAACAAGATCATGATTTAAGTTCTGCTCCAATGAATGTTGATTATGTGTGATGATAAATAACGTCTTTCCCTTGTGGTGGTGAATGAATAATGTTTTAGGCAGGCGATGTGATTACTTCGTTTGTGGTGGTGCTGTATGCAATCGAGAGGTTGCGTGAGGTGAACTTTGTGCAGCTATGTATTCCCTCTGTAGCAGAGGTTGGTATGTCATAGTTTTTTGTGCTGAGTTGTCTATAAAGAAGGAGCAAGTGAAGATTTTCCACTGAGCAAAGGCTGTCAGGATGATGCGTCTTATTGGGATTCTGGGTTCAATCACAGCAAATAGCCCAAAAGATTATGTAATACTTAGCTCTAATCTTGAGGTGCTGAAAGGGTTAGTATCAAGTATTTGCAGGTCTCGGGAACACTTCAGCTTAGTTGTAAATTGAGAATTTTAATGATGCTGGTACCTGAGTAGAAGAGGGCCAGACCAAGGATGATTAAAGTTTATTTTGCTGGTTACAGTGGTGTGGCGGTCTAACGTTTGTGTAAAGAACGAATTCAGAGAGAGCATAATTTGTCATGTAAGGATGAGATAACCCCTCCTCTATCATTTAAGCTGTCGCAGTGGGAAGACTTGTATGCAGCTGTAAATTTGGTATGATACTGATATTAATTTTTCAGGGTGAAACTAGACTGTATTTATTTTGAACAGAGGCTTGGGAATTGATAAGTGAAGAAGAGTAGCAACAACAGGAGTAATTAGAGGATGGTCTTCAGATTAATTGCAGTAAGGTAGTGCAACCAGGGCAAGAACAAGGTTGAAATTTCAGTATTTTCCCTGTTTGCTGGTGAGTGAACAAAACCTTTTTGACCTAAGGTAAGGAAGCCATGGTACACAATTGATGAATGTTAAACTGAATATTTTGAACGATCTTCTTTCTCCTCACTGTGATATACGTCAACAGATGCGATGTTAGTGAGACAGAATGTCAGTCTGTTCGTACGCATAAAATCTGGGAATGATTTGACGGTGTTTACTTTCGTGTACTTCTTGATATTTAGATCATAAGGTGTCTTCTTTGATATCCTGATCTGCCTGATTATCCTAGTTTCCTAGAAATATAAGTTGAAAGTATCACGTCGGATAGTAGGGTAAAAGCATTTCATTGATTGGGAGGGATCATTTATGAGACTGGAGGATGAAACAGCATCGTGCGTGTTAACCAGTAACTTCTTTAAGAGAAGATATTGCGCTTGGAACAAATGCGGGAAGGCTACCGTGATGAGATATTACCTTTTACATAAATGTGGAATTGCAATACAGCAAAGGTAGCGCCAGTATGAATGTGAAATGAGCTTCATAACAGAGGTACTTCAACATTTGAAAAGAATAAAAGAACGTGTTATTATTAGGCACGTGCTCGTTCTCTACGTCAAGCTTCCATATTCGAATCAGTAGCCGAAAAATACTGCTTTACGTTTGTCACCTTAACAGGGACAGACGTTTTACAGTTGCCAAATAAAAGTCTTTGGGGCGGAATGTATGCGTACGTTTTTGTATAATTGTTGCCTTGGGCTTTGTAGAACTGACGGAAAGGCACCACTGGCTGCACCAGGAGGTAGCTTCTTAGTATGAATATTGATGGTTCACTGGACACAAGTAAAAAATTCTTCTTTTTTTTTTAGCTGTACTGCATTGCGATTTTCCATTTGAGCAAAACAGGACCGCTGTAAAAAACCGTAAACTATTACACAGATGAAGTGAACTTTTCTAATTATGTAAAACAACATAACGTAACTAAAACTTCACTGATACGAACGCCATCTCCACCGAATGCCATGAACTTTTCACGTTGTCCTAGCACATCCGCTTTCAAAAACTGCAGAAATCTCAAACTTGCAAATATATACTAGCTTCTTTGTAGACGCGACGTCTAAAAGTAACGTAGAGCGACGAGAAAAGCTCAATAGCAAACTATCCTCAGTACGATGTTCTGAAGATGACCCGCAGCAAACTTTGCTGTCGAAACTACCGAGTTCGCGTCTTCGCTTACATTGTGTCTCACTGTATTCTATAGCCGGGCTCTCTGATTTTAATACTTTCACTTCCAGTCGTCTCCATTCCTTCTTGTATCCTCCCTCGAGCGCGTTCTTTATCGTTGTTTTGTTGTTATTGTGTGTGTGTGTGTGTGTGTGTGTGTGTGTGTGTGTTGTGCTCTGCTTTCGTAGCGGCTAACATAGACTCATCTTTGTTTCCCGGAATGGGCTCAATGTTTATCTCTCCATTATTTGCCCGACCTGCTTTCAACCTGTTTCCGGCTGTTCTGCCGGCGGATACACCACGGTGAAATGAACGCGCAACGCGCTAGTAATTTCTTGGCCCACAGACAGATGAAAGCCATGAATAATAAAGCACCATTTCCTGTACTTTCTCGGTACTTTATCTCGTTCAGAGCTTTCATTGTGATAGAAAGACAGACATTAAGTCCCGCGAATCAGAGAATTCGAAGCAGTAATACCTGTTATACGAGATGCTATGTTTTTGCACGACGCATGATGCGAATCATTGGATAAAATACTTATACGTTTCACTAACCATTAATGGTTCTTCGTGGTCTCCCATATTAGAACGCGACGTTATTCCATGAGATAACGGAAAAATCGATCAAAGCGCCATCACAACGAATTGTATTTTTTTCTTAGCGCGATACAGAAGTTTCATACACAATTGGTCAGTCTATCCCATCACATTGTATGAAATTTTTCTATCTACGGTATGGACGCTGGCAAATAAATGTGACTTCTATTAATATCTCCAGGGGGATTCAGCAGCCCCTAACGATGTCGCTTTATGTAACCCGCAATGTTATATTTGGTCTTTAAACACAATGCGCGAAATTTTCAAATTCTCGCACTCGCTAAGCTCGAACTGTTAATCCTACAGAAAAAATGAAGAGTTTCTTTTTGTAGGACATTTCTCTGTAGTCAAATTTTATACTGGAATACGTTTTCACTAGAGGCCGTACCTTTCGAGATATTCAAGAAAAAGCTACAAAAGTGACCCTCACACGCACCGCTACTCATACACTCAGCCCCCCACCAGTCAGTATTCCTAGTACGTTCCTCATGGAACTACCTTCTACCACTGTACGATAATTTACGACTGATGAATTATTTCCAACATTCAATCATTTTTGGTCTTCGTCGACTGGCCTTAATACACCACCGGCTTTGTAGAGCACTTAAAAGTTGTAAAATTGACGTTTGTGTAAATTTTACCTAACGGTTTAGTGAATATTAACAGCACAAAATAAATAATTATATCGTCGTATTCGTCAGACATTCTAACTACGAACCTCCTGCGCTTGTAAGAATTAAGTTTGGATCGGATTCTCAATGTAATTATTTTTAGAGTAACGTTTATAGAAATCGTTTTTCTTTCATTACCCTCGCGGATACGTTTAAATTATTATGTTAACAAGTGCTGATGCCGTAACAGCCCAGTCAATAGGGACCAAAGAGGTCGAATATCGAGAATAGTTCGTTTAGCTGCAAATTATCGTATAGTGGTAGGAGGGAGCGCCCTAAATAACATGCTGGAAATCCTGACAGATGAGGGATGAGTGTGGAAGCGGAGGTGCATTTCGAGGTCATGTTTGCTTTTTTCTTTAATAATTAGAAAACTGTGGACTCCAGCGGATACGTATTCCAGTACAAAATTTAACTATATCGAATTTCCTATAAAGATACCCTGTTCATTTTTCCTGTAAGACTAAAAGTTCACGCATAGGCGGTGAGAGAATAGTAAAATTTGTGAGTGATTTTTATGGCCAGCTATAATATCACGGGTCGCATAAGACGATATCGGTAGGGGCAGCTGAATCACGCAGATTATCTATAGTCATCAAACCTCTGGGAAGCGCATGGAAGAGGTTCCGTCCCACTGATTCAGTTATTAGGGCTTTTCCCGTTCCATTTACGTACTGAGTACAGCAAGAATGATTTCTTAAACGACTCTGTACATACTGGAAACAGTCCAGTCTTGTCTTCGTTATCTTTATGTTAGCGATGAATAGGGAGTTTTGGTAATATTTAAGGATTCATCCCTTAAAGTTTGTTTTAGAAACTAAGTAGGCTTTCACGGGATAGTTTGCGTCTATCTTTAAGTGGCCGCCCATTCAGTTCTTTCAGCATCTTCGTGACGTTTTCGTTAGGCGCGAACGAACGTGTGATCATTCATTTTTGCTACTATTTGTATTCTTTCAATAACAGCGGGCAGCCCTATTGGGTATGGGTCCCACACACATTTGAGCAATGTTCTAGGATGGGTGGCACGTGTTTTTTTATGTTGCTTTCTTTTGTAGAGAGATTGTACTTCCTTAGTATTCTACCAATGAACTGCAGTGTACCTCTGTTTTACTTACGACTGAGACTATGTGATCTTTCCATTTCATATCCTTAAAAAAGGCTACACCCACGTATTTGCATGAGTTGACGTATTCCATTTGTGTCTCACTGATAGTATAGTCACAGGGTACTACGTTTTTGCACGATTTGTGAAGTGCACAGTTTTAGTTTTCTCAACATTTAAAATAAGTTACCAGTCTCTGCACGACTCTGAAACCTTATAAAGATCTGACTGAGTAGCTGTGCATCTCCTTTCAAACAAGAAGTATTTCACTGTAGATATTAAAACACTTTATACTCGGGGAGCCCGCAGCTGTGGAAATACATCTTGATAAATGAAGAATCACAACATCTGTCTTTATTCGCTATTAACGCTTAATTTTTATTTTACATTTTCTACTTTATCGTGATATTTATCTGATCTGTTTTTCTACCTGCGCACCACCGTAAGCTACTGTCACACGAGTCTAATCTGCATTATGTTGCTCTCACAACGGCGAGTTTATATAATTACATTCCTGCTTTATTAATTACCGCCAGATTTTGAATTTTAGATCCTACCAGTTATCTTGACTTTAATATCGTAGGGTTCCTTCCTAACTGGGGTGGTGGACTCCATCGTTCTGTCGCTTTTTATTACCTGACTACCGTTCCTTCGACGGATACTTTATTTTGATTTGACTTAGAATATTGTTTTGTCCATTTAACCCTGGTATGAGTTACATATGACTGATTGTGAGTATTCTTAACCATTATTTACTAAACCGTTTTTTCACTTGGGGTACAGACAATATTTTTTATTTTATTGTTCCTCCATTTTTCTAATCAGATATATACCTGAGGATACAGCTATAAGCTACGAAACCATACGTTTCAATAAAGTGTCAATTAACTGCTCTTTCGATTCTTCATTTATCATTATCATTACAGACAACTGCATCATCTACGAAAGGAGTCTAATGGCACTGAGTCAAATCCTTTTCGTAAATCTAGAAATACAGCATCTTCCTAACCACCTTGATCCATGACATTCAATGTGCCTTGTAGAGAAAAATGCGAGTGGGGTCAAACGCTCAGTTAATTCATTCACGATCACTCATTTAGATGCAGACACAACGATTTTTATGAACATCGTATGAAAATAGAGTACGCATTATGACTAATAACTCTTCCTTTCGTTGGATTCTCAGCCATCAAATATTTTATGAAGAGATCGTTATTCTGTACCTGCTGTTCTAAAAGTTCATATTTTTCCTTCATTGTCCCTCAAAATGGCTTTCTTGCCGAAACTGTCAGTTACAGTCATGAATCGTGGTATACTTTAGGGTGAATAATATGGAAGTGAAATAGTTCCCGATTTGGATCTCCTGGCGGAGACTACTCAACAGGATGATGTCAAGAAATAATATAGTGGAAGGTCATCTGCAACCTGATACGAATCCAGAATGCAATTATGGGAGTTTATAGACGTGAAAGGGAGGCAGCAGGTGAAAAATGTCAGGGTTGTAGTTATTCAGTCTGTATATTTAGCAACAAGTGATAGATAGTCCAGAAATAAAAACGTTCCGAACTCCAAATATCAGTTGTAATTCCTTGAAAACAAGGTACAAGAAGAACTTCAATAAAAGGAAGAACAAGACTAATGAAACGTACACCAAATAAACCAAGTGATGCTGAGAAAATTACATTATGAAAGTGAGAAAATTAGATTAGGAAAGTGAGAAACTGCACACGTAGACGAGATTTACTGTTTGGGGAGTGACATAGCTGACGGTGGCTGAATTAGTGAGGATATAGAGACACATTGGCAACAGCACGAAAAAATACAACTGTTTTATGATCTCATATACATTTAAATGTTAGGGAGTCTTCCTGGAGTGTAGCCTTACATGCAAGTGAAATGTCGATGAAAGTGCACCACATGATGAAGATTAAATAAGGTGACCGGGTAACTAATAAATAAATGCTGAACGGAATCAGGGAGAAAAGAAATTTATGACATAACGTGACTAAATGAAGAGACCTAGGAATAGTCAGCGTGATAATGTGGGGAAATATGAGGTGTAAAATTGTAGAGAGAGTCCAAAGTTTGACAAAAATAAGCAGTTTCAAGAGGACGTAGTTGCAATAACTATGCAGAGATGAAGAGACTTGCATAGGATAGAATGACGTGAAGAGCTGCATCAAATAAGTGTTTGGAATGAAAACCATAATAATACGCATAACTCGTATCAACAACGAGAGAAGCTCCACAGGCTCTTTTTTTCTAATAATTCGAGAGATGACTTTTTTTAATGAAGTACCGACGTGAAGGGTGTATGACATTTCTAATTAATAGTCCCTGTAATATAACGACTAGCGCGTTGCACAAATGTGACCCACTTCGAGACAGATAAAAACGCATTGCCTCTCGGGGAAAAACCGCAAACTATCGCCATTGTGCAAACTGATAGCACTGTAAAGCAATAGCTCTTATTGGATATGGTACTCCCACTCTGCATGTTATGTACTTGATGTGTGACAACGACAGCTGTCAGGCCGTGTTTGAATGAACGCCAACCACTAATACTTTGTCACCACATTGTTTGTAGCGATTTAAATGTTTCCTCCCCGTTCCTTTGAAATGCAGAGAATTCCTTGTGCCACAATCAACATTGTATTGCGCATTGTATTGCAATATGTCAGCACAGGTATGTGCGCTTGGAATGAGCTGGCGTGGGTGGAGGGAGGGGAAGCGGTAGTGGGGAGAAAGGGAGTGAATGAGAGAGAGAGAGAGGGAGAGAGAGAGAGAGAGAGAGAGAGAGAAAAATTGCCAGTCTTTATAAATTGGAGCCAGTGCCAGCAATATTTGTGACATTTGCCATTTTTTGCTCGTCAGGGGCTTGTGTAACCCCTTTGATCTTACATTCCATATTCACACTGACAATTAATACTGCAGCGTTAGAATCCAGTAACAAGAGAATGACATAGTAGAGTAAGGAGACATGTTTACAATGATACAATTTTTGTACAGACTGTAGTGCAAACGTGAGATTACTAGAAGATCTCAGATATGGAGTTCCTTAATGATATCTGCTACGTTGATTATGACTGTTTGACTGTCATTTCTCCTATTTTGTAAATGCCTGCAAACGTTGCAGAGCAGACTAGAGCACTGTGAAATAAAAATACAGGGTCTCAACATACCCGTAACGACTACATATATCGTGGTGCACTTTTCGCTAAATTATTGCGAACAATGTGGCGAATTATTCTGATGCACGCAAGAAATTTTTAACGTTTATAGGTGCTGAATTGTGATGTCGGTTTTTTTTTGTTTTTTTTTTTTTTGCCTTTTTATGAAGCTATAAACTTTCTCTGTGGCGTAATGTCTCAGGCTTTGTCGGCGTGATAGATTAATAATGTGCTGACGGGTGTTCAGCTGAGATGTTGTTTCCAATTTACATAGCGTGCGTCGCACACCGCTTCCATCTCCACGCCTTGAGACGTCACCATGCGTCACAAGGAAATCCGCTGCTAAAGGCTCTCATCTATAGAGCTTGAACCCTTTCGGACAAGGATATCATCAAAGAAATACACCTATGAATAGTGTTCCGAAGGAATTAACTTCGAGACTGAATATGAAAGCAGCTACTGATGTAACGCATATAAATGCAAAAGGGTGCGACAAAACTTTATTGCATTAGGTAGGATATTCTAAGCCAAGTGTTTTGAAATCAGGAACCAATTAGGAGATATGATTATTCCAGGACATCTTAAATGAGTGAGGTACGTGTGGAATGTAATTGTAAACTGCGTGTTTTCTGTCACGCCATTTGAACGTAGTATGTGACCTGGTGTTCAATCGAGATGAGCTGTCACACATGTTAGAGGTGATGGGATGCGGTTTCAACTAGACCGTGCACCACTCTACTTAGATAATTGTGTTTGTGAGCACTTGTAAGTAGGCTGTTTATGTTTTCATATTGGCAACGTTACGTAGCGCTCTGTATGAAAATCACTGGCTGTGCTGTGTGCAGTCTGTGGCTAGTTTGCATTGTTGTCCGCCATTGCAGTGTTGGGCAGCTGGGTGTGAACAGCGCGTAGCGTTGCGCAGTTGTAGGTGAGCCGCCAGCAGTGGTGGATGTGGGGAGAGAAATGGCGGAGTTTTGAAATTTGTAAGACTGGATGTCATGAACTGCTATGTATATTATGATTTTTCGACACTATTATGGTAAATACATTGTTTGTTCTCTATTAAAATGTTTCATTTGCTAACTATGCCTATCAGTAGTTAGTGCCTTCCGTAGTTTGAATCTTTTATTTAGCTGGCAGTAGTGGCGCTCGCTGTATTGCAGTAGTTCGAGTAACCAAGATTTTTGTGAGGTAAGTGATTTGTGAAACGTATAGGTTAATGTTAGTCGGGGCCATTCTTTTGTAGGGATATTTGAAAGACAGATTGCGTTGCGCTTAAAATATTGTGTGTCAGTTTAAGCACTGTCATCTATAATTTTTCTAAGGGGACGTTTCATACACTTAAGCAACAGATCCCCTCATCCAAGGATTGTAAGGGTGTATTGGAGAATGGGATTCCTGTCTCTTGGCCAGCTTTACCACCGCATCTCAGTACTACACATTTTTTTGTAGTGGGTGTAAAGTTAAATCACAGCAACGGCAAGACACTATCAGTTCCTTCGAAAGAAGAACAACTGCTTACATGAGTAACTTAGAGGCAGATATCCTCGATGTGGAGCAGCAGTTTAAATCGTTTAAGGCAAAGCTCCTGTCCAGACTGTACTACTTACTTTCGTTTTCTGACGACGCTGATATATTAGCTCAATACTTACCAGTCATACGTCTATACAACCGCTCACTTGTCCAAAGATTAGTACCTAAGGACTGGAATGTTCAACAGGTCGCAGTAATACTCATGAAAGGAAATAGAATTAATCTACACGTTACAGACACAGATCATTAATGTCGATTTGCAGTTTAGGAATTACTTCGACAAAAAACGGTTTATTGACAAATAACTAGAACGGATTCAGAATATATCCGTCCTGTGAAATACAACTAACTCTTTACTCTCACGAAGTAACGAGTTCTATCGACAGGGGATGCCAAATTGATTCTATATTTTTAGATTTCCAGATTTTGACACAGTTCCTCACAAGCGGTTGGAAATAATACCGGCCTACGGCGTACCGTCTGAATTGTGCGACTGGATTTATAATTTCCTGTCAGAAAAGTCACAGCCCTTAGTAACCGACGTAAAGTCATCGATTAAAACAAAAATAATATCTGGAGTTCCCCGAGGGAGTTTTACAGGCCCTTAGTTATTCCTGATCGATGTGAACGATTTAGGAGACAATCTGAGCAGTCCTCTTCGATTGTTTGCAATGATGCAGTCATTTGCTGTCTCTTTAAGTTATTACTTGATCAAAACGAATTACAATCTGATTTAGACAAGATATGTGTGTACGAACTTCGAGCATGCTGTATGGGCTCTAACTGTTCGTTGCAAATTTTTGACATGGTTTTTCACATGTTCGAAAACATATGTGTATACGAACTTCGAGCATGCTGTATGGGCTCTAACTGTTCGTTGCAAATTTTTGACATGGTTTTTCACATGTTCGAAAACATCATTCTCGACTACGTTACGATGTTTTGAAAATGTGTCTCAGCCCGAAACCAGTCATCGAGTGAATAAAAAAAAGTAAATTTTGCAATTTTGGACCGGTTTTTCGTTGTACAGAAGACATGTGTATGGTGTAAAAAGTGACAGTTGACACTAAATAATGATAATCAGAGAACGTCTTAAACCATTGTATTACACACGTTTAGATCTCATTGTCGCAGCTCATTATTTTACGCCCACAAAATGTAAGTAGCCAAACAGATTCCCATGACAAGACTGGGCCTCGGGACATGAGTTATTTTTTTATCAGTCGTAATGAAAGTTGTGTCACTGCCCACCTTGCAGGTTGTAACAGGCATGTACGTGAATTGTCTGTTTACCATGCAGGTACGATAGGTTGGTTGGTTGGTTATTTGGTTGGCTGGGTGATTAAAGCGGCCAAACTGCTAGGTCATGAGACCCTTTTTCCTCGAAAAGACAGGTCTACATGGCTGTGTGTCAGAGATGGCTTACCGGGTAAACCTCAGGGGAAGAAAAATCCAAGGTCTTCCAAAGGTCAACGAAAGCGAGTTAAATGACATAAAAGAAGACAGAGATACATACGAAGAAAGTCAGGCAAGGTACCCCGTCTAGCGAGTACCCGGAAGCCCCCTAAAGCAGAATGCAGTGAGGGGACGTACACCCAGAACCAGAGGTTTTTTTTTTTTTTTTTTTTTTTTTTTTTTTTTTTTTTTTTTTTTTTTTTTTTTTTTTGTTGGTCATCAGTCTACTGACTGGTTTGATGCGACCCGCCACGAATTCCTTTCCTGTGCTAACCTCTTCATCTCAGAGTAGCACTTGCAAACTACGTCCTCAATTATTTGCTTGACGTATTCCAATCTCTGTCTTCCTCTACAGTTTTTGCCCTCTACAGCTCCCTCATGTCTAGCAGATGTCCTATCATCCTGTCCCTTCTCCTTACCAGTGTTTTCCACATATTCCTTTCCTCTCCGATTCTGCGTAGAACCTCCTCATTCCTTACCTTATCAGTCCACCTAATTTTCAGCATTGGTCTATAGTACCACATCTCAAATGCTTCGATTCTCTTCTGTTCCGGTTTTCCCACAGTCCATGTTTCACTACCATACAATGCTGTACTCCAGGAGTACATCCTCAGAAATTTCTTCCTCAAATTAAGGCCGGTATTTGATATTAGTACACTTCTCTTGGCCAGAAATGCTTTTTTTGCCATAGCGAGTCTGCTTTTGATGTCTTCCTTGCTCCGTCCGTCATTGGTTATTTTACTGCCTAGGTAGCAGAGTTCCTTAACTTCATTGACTTCGTGACCATCAATCCTGATGTTAAGTTTCTCGTTATTCTCATTTCTACTACTTCTCATTACCTTCGTCTTTCTCCGATTTACTCTCAAACCATACTGTGTACACATTAACTGTTCATTCCGTTCAGCAGATCATTTAATTCTTCTTTGCATTCGGGAGGACGAAGGTTCAATCCCGCGTCCGGCCATCCCGATTTAGGTTTTCCGTGATTTCCCTAAATCACTCCAGGCAAATGCCGGGATGGTTCCTCTGAAAGGGCACGGCCGACTTCCTTCCCCAACCTTCCCTAATCCGATGACCTCGCTGTCTGGTCTCCTTCCCCGAAACCAACCAACCAACCTTCTTCACTTTCACTCAGGATAGCATTGTCATCAGCGAATCGTATCATTGATATCCTTTCACCTTGTATTTTAATTCCACTCCTGAACCTTTCTTTTATTTCCATCATTGCTTCCTCGATGTACAGATTGAAGAGTAGGGGCGAAAGGCTACAGCCTTGTCTTACACCCTTCTTAATACGAGCACTTCGTTCTTGTATATAATGAAAATGGTTTATCAGTATGTACGACGCCTGTTCCATAATTCCTATCACCTTGTACACCAATAGAAAAGGTACGATAGGAGTACTATGATGGTTGTTGTACATATTGTATATGACCCGTCTCTCCCTATAGCTTACCCCTACTTTTTTCAGAATCTCGAACAGCTTGCACCATTTTATATTGTCGAACGCTTTTTCCAGGTCGACAAATCCTATGAAAGTGTGTTGATTTTTCTTTAGCCTTGCTTTCATTATTAGCCGTAACGTCAGAATTGCCTCTCTCGTCCCTTTACTTTTCCTAAAGCCAAACTGATCGTCACCTAGCGCATTCTCAATTTTCTTTTCCATTCTTCTGTATATTATTCTTGTAAGCAGCTTCGATGCATGAGCTGTTAAGCTGATTGTGCGATAATTCTCGCACTTGTCAGCTCTTGCTGTCTTCGGAATTGTGTGGATGATGCTTTTCCGAAAGTCAGATGGTATATCGCCAGACTCACATATTCTACACACCAACTTGAATAGTCGTTTTGTTGCCACTTTCCCCAATGATTTTAGAAATTCTGGTGGAATGTGTAAGTAGGCTGTTTATGTTTTCTTATTGGCAACGTTACGTAGCGCTCAATATGAAAATCACTGGCTGTGCTGTGTGCAGTCTGTGGCTGCTTTGCATTGTTGTAATACTCGCCATTGTAGTGTTAGGCAGCTGGCTGTGAACAGCGCGTAGCGTTGCGCAGTTGGAGGTGAGCCGCCAGCAGTGGTGGATGTGGGGAGAGAGATGGCGGAGTTTTGTAATTTTTCATGAACTGATATATTTATATATGATGATATCAAGGTAAATACATTGTTTGTTCTCTATTAATATCTTTCATTTGCTAACTATCCCTATCAGTAGTTAGTGCCTTCAGTAGTTTGAATCTTTTATTTAGCTGGCAGTAGTGGCGCTCGCTGTATTGCAGTAGCTTGAGCAGCGAAGATTTTTGTGAGGTAAGTGATTTGTGAAAGGTATAGTTTAATGTTTGTCAGGGCCATTCTTTAGTAGGAAATTTTGAAAGTCAGATTGCGTTGCGCTAAAAACATTGTGTGTCAGGTTAAGCACAGTCTTGTAGAATTGTTCAAAGGGGACGTTTCATATGTCGACCCTTAGCCTAGGATACCTCACTGGAATCTTCTGATTTTTTCTTGTAGTTTGTGTATTTAGTGTAGCTTTTGTTTATTGCTAGCGCGTAATTGTAGAGAGAATCTCCTTTGTAGTTGTAGCCTTTCATTGTTGTACAGTAAAACAGTTGTGGCATGCATATAGATTTGCACCAAGTATTTCGCAGCTGTAATTAACTAGATATTATTTTCAGTGTTATGTTAATGTGTTCTCTTATTTTTGCTCTTCAAATTGTGTCTTTCTGTGTTGTCGTGTGAAATACTGTGACAATAATGGCGTGTGAAAAACGTAATACTAGGCTCCAAAGTAAACTGAGAAATGACAGTGAAAATGAAAGCAGTGTGTTAGCGCCACCGAGTAATGAATTAACTGATGTTCAAAGTAGTAATTTGATAATTGTGCATAGGGAAATGGAGCGGGCGGCAAACAATGGCGTGGACAGTGAAACAATTAGTGAAGAGGGAAGCATTATCGATCGATCGGTCGGCAACAGCTCGCCTCAGGAATCCGAAATGATAGGACACAATTTTGCAAACACTGTAGATTCAGGTTTTGCGTCCTCACCGTTTTCTCAAATGAGTCAAGACACGTTTTCCGCTTGTCAAAATGTGAATGTTGCCGGTGCAAATTCACTGCCGAAAAGCACTGAGGAACATGTTTCAGACACCAGTGCATTGTTATTACAGTTAATGTAACAAATGAGACAAAGGCTACAAAAGTTAGACACAACGCTTGAACAAAATCAGAAACAAACACAGCAACAGTTACACACAATGGAACAAAATCAGAGACAAACACAGCAGAATCTTAAAAAGTTAGACACAATGGAACAACACCAGAGACAAACACAGCAACAGTTAGACACAATGGAACAAAATCTTCAAAAGTTAGACACCACACTTGAACAAACACGTGAAGATTTAACTACTGAGTTGCATAAAATCGAATCGAAATGTCAAAAAGTCTGTAACGACGTAAAAACACAAATTTGTGAGCATTTTCAACCTATTTTTTCGCGGCATGAAAATGCATTACAGAATCACGAAGCAGCCATAAAAGAACTGCAAATTATTGTTCATGAAAATCATGAGACCTTGCAAGCTAAAATTGACTCAGTTGCATCTACCGATTCGGTTACGCAACTTGCAAAAACTCAGGAAAACTTAAAGGACACAGTAGAAAGACACATGGAGGAAATTAGTTCATTATCAGAGAAAGTAGTTGAACTTTCGGATCAGCTAAATAATTTATCTACGAAGGTAGATGATAATCTGAATGACACAAAACCGGTAGTCTTTAATAACACAGAAGGGAGCGAACAAATTAGGAAACTGAAACAAAATCTGAATCAAATTGATACGCAACACCAAAGAGAAATCCGGGAAGTACAAGATCAGCTAACACAGGTAATACAAGAATTACGTATTTCAGAGGACACTCGCGCTCCAACACGGGAAGAGGGACTTAGAAACACGGAAAAGCTGCAAAATAATAACACAGGGCATTTCGGAAGTAATGAAAGAAATTGGGAATGTGCACCGAATTTTGAGATGGAACCGCCGAAGCGACGTAACAATGACCGACATGCGACTCGCCGACATGATGATTTTGACTATAAGCTGTTCATTACTACACGTAAATTCAAAACGTTTAAGAATTCTGCCAACGACATTCATCCACAAGCGTGGCTCCATCAATTCTCTCTTTGTTTCCCTCCCAACTGGTCATTGGAGCACAGGTTAGAATTTATGTGTGGCTACTTAGAGAATGAACCAGCTGTAAGAATGCGATCGGTAATTCACGATTGCCACAGTGAAGGAGAATTTTACCATGCCTTCCTCTCAGCATATTGGTCTCAAGCCACACAAGACCGCGTAAAACATAGCATCATAATGATGAAACATTTCGAACAATCTGAATTTTCCAGTCTTGTGAAGTATTTTGAAGACATGTTGCACAAGAATCAGTACCTGTCAAACCCATACAGCCCGTCAGAACTTATCCGCATTTGCTTAATCAAACTGCCTGAACATTTACGACATATTATTTTAGCAGGACGTTGCAAAGACGACATTGAAGCTTTTCAGGGACTGTTACAAGAACTGGAAAGTGACACTGACAATCGCGGAACGCGAAAACAAGGACACAACAATTACAGGTCACATCCGTCACAATTCCGTGACGACAGAAACAATAACCGGACACGACTGGTCTATTCTTACAACGCAAATCGTGACCAAAATAGACACCACCCGTACGACAACCGTTGGCAGAGTAATAATAGCTACAGAGAAAGATCGCATTTCCGTAATAATGACTATCACAAAGACAATCAGAGAAACGGACAATATGGGAACCAAAACAAGTATTATCAAGGGAGGCAGAATAACTTCAGACGCAACAGTTCGGCGCAGAGTTACGATTCAGGGAGAAATTCTCCATCACATGACCGACAAACAAGAAACTATGTAAACTACCGACAAAACGACAGACGTGAATTTCATCAGAACTGGCGGGATTCTAACAGAGCTGGGCCCTCCTGGCAAGGTGAATTTGTAGAAGTTAGGTCTCCTAATCCCAATAACGACGCGCGCCAACAAAGGAACAGACAATGACTCGCACCGCAGGCATCCGCGTGCGCCGGCTGGCTCAGAGAAAAATAACATAGACGCTAACCTTGAGAAAAATTCCAGTATTCTTTACCGACGTATACCACATGATAATTGCGTTGAAGTTGAACTCTGCGTACTAGGAAGAGTAAAGGTTTACACCACATTTCACATGTAAAACCGTTTATTGAAAGATAATCTGCTTTTTAACTTAGTCTTTGTCATAAAATTTTTCGCTTCACATTACTAATATGCTTTGTCAGATTTAGAATCTGTTAACATGTAACAATGTTTGAAGTGAAATATCCAGCCAAGAACCATGAGAACTTATTTAAACAGAAATTACGAATGCATTGTTATAGTGAACAGACGACACAGTGTTGTATTTGTACGTTCTTGCTTGCTAGTTGCACGATTACGTAACGACTATCAGGCTTACATACATAGAACATGTACTGGTACTGCTCATGAGATTTTAATGCAATATTTTGGTTCACTTGAAAGTACATTCCGGATTTAAAGTACTTTCTGAGAGATACCAGATGACACAGAGGTTAGTTTATGTGACAGCTACACGATTTTTATCACGACGCTAACAATGAGTGACAATTTACAATGTTGCTTTTGCGGTGTATCTGTTTTATATCTGCACAGTTTTCTGAATTATTCTGCAAAGTAAAACATGTTTTAGTAGTAACTTGTGTGGTATAGCAACAATGAGACAGCCTTTTTCGTGGCATAACAATGCGTTACTGCACAGTACTTTCTTCATCACGGCAATAAGCGTTATAACTAAGATATCTATACGCAAAGCATTTCACTTTTGTGTTTCATGAGGTAAGTACATTGACTTTAGCAGAACCTTGCTTACAGAGGACGATAACTACGACAGTTCCACAGAATTATCTTACAGCAAGACGCGCATTTAGCGCTACAGGACACGCATTTGAGCGATTAATCTTATACTTAAAACACTTATTTTCAAAGATTTTTTTATTACAAAGAAAGTTTTCCGTGATACATTTCATTCCATTGCTGTAATTTGTAACACCTGAGGGTATAATTACATTTATCCTCAGGGGGGTACACGCATACTTTGTGTACCATGTGTGTGGCAACCACAAGGAACCCTAGCTAATATGGTATTTGCTTATACAACTTTACACATCGGTACCATATTTCTCTAACACACAATTTACACAGCTATCTGATCATTTAACTGAGAGAGACAAACATTTATTTTTACTACATCAGTGACACATGTTTACGTAATTACACCGTTGGATAACTTCACACTTACGAAATTGTATTTTGTCTGTACTGTGTGAACTCTTCATATTTTTTTGGAACCATTGTGATACTATGAGAGCTTTGAATGATATATTTGGTAAGGGAGCATGATTTTTAAAGTACGTTTGAGGCAGATGACACTTTTGACATGAGCAGAGAATTTTTTAATTATTGGAGGAAGCTACGACGATTTTAAGATTTGACTGAAGTGTTATGAGGTTATTTTTACGACGACGATGTGTATTATGCTGCTGAGGTATGTTTATGATTAATAGGCTGAGGCTATATGAGTTATGCTTCATATTTATAATGACGAAATATTGACGAGTGTCGATGGATACGTATATGTGTAATAAGGTAAGGAGTAATGAATAGTGATTAGGGACTCTGACTTATGAAAAGGATGTTGGAAACCAAGAAACGTACTTTAAGATTTATGAAATGTGTGACTGTATCACAATGCTGACGAATATTTTTTTTGGACACTTATATTTATAGGATTTTGTTTCTACAGATTTTCAACGCTAATTCTTGACCTGTGAAATATTTTTATATGAGACTGCAACGGTAGCAGAAAATGCTGTCGTAAATATTTCCGTACGAAAGTTAAGTGACCACCTGCACATAATGCGTCGTGGGCACCCAGGTGTGTCAGACGCCTGGAGAACAAGCCATTAGTGTGAGTGCCTCGTCAGAAGCACAGGTAGAAAAACAAGAAAGGGAAGGCCATTGTCCGCGCTACTGACATCTCCTTGTTGAAAGCATACTGTGGAGCTCGTAATTTATGATATTTACTGAAATGCCTAATGAAACGATGAGAAACATTTCACAGCTATTGTCTTGCTAGTTAAGAAAAATGCCATATGGCTTGCTTTATGTATTTATTTACACATTTTGTTTAATATCAAGTTTCTAGCTGCACTGCAGCAATGGTTAAAATAAAATTTAATATATGTACTAACATAAATATTTTATGCCTACAGATCCAGTAAATAATTTTATGATCCATCCAAAACAAATGAGGGAGCACAAAAAGAAATTTCCCTTCACAGGAATTGCATAAATAATTTTTTTACGATTTGGTAACTAATCTACTAGCGTAAGTTTTTGTGATGCATCACTCTAATGTTAAGATGTGACATAAGTATTAGACATGGCCATTTTAGTGTAATATTTTTTCTGCTTGCGCTATGTCATGTTTAGGTATAAGTTGCTGCTGTTTGCCAGGCATAGTGTTATTGAATTTGACTTTTGCTCATTTATGCTGCTAGCTTTGCCAATTTGCATTTTTTGCATTGCTGTTGGTGTTGATTTGTTATGTGATGCTGCATTGCCTCGTCCCTTAGTTTAGCATCTGAGCTCAGTAGATTTAAGTTAGCTTAAGAGGGGGTAGCCTCTAAGAGAATGAGTTGCGATGAATTGGAAGAAATGCATTGAGAAAACAGGTTTAGGTAGGATTTTCTTGGAAATAAATGATGAGGTAAGATAATGGAAAATAAAAATGAGGTAAGAGATGTGTGAACATATAAACACAGAAAGCATGCTTAGTTAGAATTTTTTTTTGGTGGAAACAAAGGATGAAATAAGAAGAAAGATATATGAAGTTTTGGGTTGGACTGCAGTACCACATGTTACACTGAAAACGAACCCTGTCCTTTCCCTTTTGTGTTATCCCACTATATGTTTGTGTACCCTTGTGTATTTGTTTTCTTCCTGTCTCTGTGTAATTTCATAGAATTTTTTTTCTTCTTTTAATATTAAGCTACATTCACTATGATGAGGAATGCTTTTATCCTCAAATACAATTGGCATTAATAATATGTTATTTACCTTATAAATATGCTTACACATTATTTATTCTGTTTAATGCTCATGTGTGAAGTTGATGTTTCAAAAATTATTGTGATCTTTTATGTATGTACTCATGTCATAATTCCACTGATGTATATGTTAGTTCGATTCTTTTGTAAAGCCTGTACTACAGACGTTATCTGTATTATTATGTTTTTAATGATGTATTTTGTACCTTTGTAATTGTATTCTTATGTTATAAAATTGTAATTGCCACCAGTTCATGACATTATTAACTTGTTAGTTACATTTCACTGCACACGTTTCTGTTGGTCATAGTATATGGACAATATGTGAGAAGTAGGGACTGTTAGTGTTTTCACGTGTGTTAATAACTCAGCAAGGGACTGGATAACAGCATTGCTGGTTCTAAGGACAATTTCAAAAACTTTGTGAGTGCACAAGTGGTGGTTTATGGACTTGCTATATTCTCTGCAAGAATCTTCGATGGTGATTGTGCACCTGCACAGTCGCAACGGATGGCTGCTGGCCGTCTCTACAAGGACTCCAGTGGGTCTGCACCTCTGGTGGCCCACCAATACCACAATCTCTACCAGGACTCCAGTGGGTCTGCTCTGTGATGAACTACCTACCAATATTCTTCCAAACTTCGAATGACTCTGCTGTGGGTTTGCTCTGTTGTGGCCCATTACCTGTCAGCATGTCAAGAGTCAGCACTGTCTTTCCATTGGAAGGACAACACTACTTCTTCAAGACTGCATGGAAATCCACTACTTCTGTGTGCATTTTCTTCTATTGCTCAGACTTTGAGAAACACACTATATTTCACCGTAATGAATGATCAGGACTGTCTTTATGGACTGTGACAAAATTTTAGCTTTTGACCAACGTTGTATCAATAAGTGTGTGCATTTGATTTCTTTGTTATTGTAATTATGAAAAATTTTATCAAATCATTATTGGCCACTGCCCAAAAAAAAATTTGTAAAATTTTTTGTGGGGAGCATGGGGGCTATGTAAGTAGGCTGTTTATGTTTTCTTATTGGCAACGTTACGTAGCGCTCAATATGAAAATCACTGGCTGTGCTGTGTGCAGTCTGTGGCTGCTTTGCATTGTTGTAATACTCGCCATTGTAGTGTTAGGCAGCTGGCTGTGAACAGCGCGTAGCGTTGCGCAGTTGGAGGTGAGCCGCCAGCAGTGGTGGATGTGGGGAGAGAGATGGCGGAGTTTTGTAATTTTTCATGAACTGATATATTTATATATGATGATATCAAGGTAAATACATTGTTTGTTCTCTATTAATATCTTTCATTTGCTAACTATCCCTATCAGTAGTTAGTGCCTTCAGTAGTTTGAATCTTTTATTTAGCTGGCAGTAGTGGCGCTCGCTGTATTGCAGTAGCTTGAGCAGCGAAGATTTTTGTGAGGTAAGTGATTTGTGAAAGGTATAGTTTAATGTTTGTCAGGGCCATTCTTTAGTAGGAAATTTTGAAAGTCAGATTGCGTTGCGCTAAAAACATTGTGTGTCAGGTTAAGCACAGTCTTGTAGAATTGTTCAAAGGGGAAGTTTCAAATGTTATCTATCCCTTCTGCCTTATTTGACCGTAAGTCCTCCAAAGCCCTTTTAAATTCCGATTCTAATACTGGATCCCCTATCTCTTCTAAATCGACTCCTGTTTCTTCTTCTATCACATCAGACAAATCTTCACCCTCATAGAGGCTTTCAATGTATTCTTTCCACCTACCTGCTCTCTCCTCTGCATTTAACACTCTTAATGTTTCCACCGTTGCTTTTTAATGTCACCAAAGGCTGTTTTGACTTTCCTGTATGCTGAGTCTGTCCTTCCGACAATCATATCTTTTTCGATGTCTTCACATTTTTCCTGCAGCCATTTCGTCTTAGCTTCCCTGCACTTCCTATTTATTTCATTCCTCAGCGACTTGAATTTCTGTATTCCTGATTTTCCCGGAACATGTTTGTACTTCCTCCTTTCATCAATCAACTGGAGTATTTCTTCTGTTACTCGTGGTTTCTTCGCAGGTACCTTCTTTGTACCTATGTTTTCCTTCCCAACTTCTGTGATGGCCCTTTTTAGAGATGTCCATTCCTCTTCAACTGTACTGCCTACTGCGCTATTCCTTATTGCTGTATCTATAGCGTTAGAGAACTTGAAACGTATCTCGTCATTCCTTAGTACTTCCGTATCCCATTTCTTTGCGTATTGATTCTTCCTGACTAATGTCTTGAACTTCAGCCTACTCTTCATCACTACTATATTGTGGTCTGAGTCTATATCTGCTGCTGGGTACGCCTTACCATCCAGTATCTGATTTCGGAATCTCTGTCTGACCATGATGTAATCTAATTGAAATCTTCCCGTATCTCCCGGCCTTTTCCAAGTATACCTCCTCCTCTTGTGGTTCTTGAACAGGGTATTCGCTATTACTAGCTGAAACTTGTTACAGAACTCAATTAGTCTTTCTCCCCTTTCATTCCTTGCCCCAAGCCCATATTCTCCTGTAACCTTTTCTTCTACTCCTTCCCCTACATCTGCATTCCAGTCGCCCATGATTATTAGATTTTTGTCCCCCTTTACATACTGCATTACCCTTTCAATATCGTCATACACTTTCTCTGTCTGTTCATCTTCAGCTTGCGACGTCGGCATGTATACCTGAACTGTCGTTGTCGGTGTTGGTCTGTTGGCGATTCTGATTAGAACAACCCAGTCACTGAACTGTTCACAGTAACACACCCTATGCCCTACCTTCCTATTCATAACGAATCCTACACCTGTTATACCATTTTCTGCTGCTGTTGATATTACCCGATACTCATCTGAGCAGAAATCCTTGTCTTCCTTCCACTTCACTGACCCCTACTATGTCTAGATTGAGCCTTTGCATTATCCTTTTCAGATTTTCTAGTTTCCCTACCACGTTCAAGCTTCTGACATTCCACGCCCCGACTCGTAGAACGTTATCCTTTCGTTGATTATTCAATATTTTTCTCATGCTAACCTCCCCGTTGGCAGTCCCCTCTCGGAGATCTGAATGGGGGACTATTCCGGAATCTTTTGTCAATGGAGAGATCATCGTGACACTTCTTCAATTACAGACCACGTGTCCTGTGGATACACGTTACGTGTCTTTAATGCAGTGGTTTCCATTGCCTTCTGCATCCTCATGTCGTTGATCATTGCTGATTCTTCCGCCTTTAGGGGCAATTTCCCACCCCTAGGACAAGAGAGTGCCCTGAACCTCTATCCGCTCCTCCGCCCTCTTTGACTAGGCCGTTGGCAGAATGAGGCTGACTTCTTATGCCAGAAGTCTTCGGCCGCCAATGCTGATTATTTATCAAAATTTGGGCAGTGGTGGGGATCGAACCGGGACCAAAGACCATGGGGTACCCCAGAGGTACCCCTCTCAGAAATTGCCTGGGATGAACTGGCAACACGGACAGAGCAAGAGAAGAAGAACAAATCGAACAGACAACACGAGAGGGGGGAGGAAGAGTAAAAGGGCAGGTAAAGTGAGGACCACCAGGTAAGATAGGTATGAGAGATATAAATTACAGGAAGAACACTGAGATATATAGCTCATAATAGAAGGTGGAAATGTTTAGTTACATAACACATCAGTCACATATATTCTAGGTCCACAAGACATAGATCCTATGGTAAAATTACATAAGTCTTTGTACAATAACCATACTTAAATAAAATTATAGGTGAAATCCAGAAATTAAGATTCAGAGGCAAATACATGAAAACTGGGAGACCATGCAAAATGGGGAACAATCTTCACTGACATTAAAATAATCACATCAAACATAGAGACTAGAAAATACAGTTCCTCCTCCACTACCACTGAACCATACAGGTGAAAGGGACTGAGCTACAGAGTCACTGAAGTCAGTGTCAGAAGATTCCCAGTCAATCAAATAAATTCCGAAACTACCATTACATTTGCAAAACACAATAGAAATTGAGGTTTTTCTGTCACTCACTAGGAAAGTGTGCTCACAATGCCTTTACTTCGTTCACACATGGCACTTGAACCACACAAAGGTCCCTACACCGGAAACAGAGAAACAATTTCATATCCTCCGATTAAATTCACATAGACACACACCGAAATTATGAGCTGATCTCTGAAGGTGATAACGTTGGCTAAGAAGTTGCAAGCATTACCTTACTTCTACGAGGTGCATTCAAGTTGTAAGGCCTCCGATTTTTTTTCTCCGGACTGCAAAGAGATAGAAACATGCGCATTGTTTTAAAATGAGGCCGCGTTCATTGTCAATACGTCCCAGAGATGGCAGCACCGTATGGCAGATGGGATTTTACCGCCAGCGGCGAGAATGAGAACTGTTTTAAATACTTAAAATGGCGACGTTTTCCTTACTTGAACAGCGTGCAATCATTCGTTTTCTGAATTTGCGTGGTGTGAAACAAATTGAAATTCATCGACAGTTGAAGGAGACATGTGATGATAGAGTTATGGATGTGTCGAAAGTGCGTTCGTGGGTGCAACAGTTTAATGAAGGCAGAACATCGTGTGACAACAAACCGAAACAACATCGGGCTTGCACAAGCCGGTCTGACGACATGATCGAGAAAGTGGAGAGAATTGTTTTGGGGGATCGCCGAATGGCTGTTGAACAGATCACCTCCAGAGTTGGCATTTCTGTGGATTCTGTGCATACAATCTCGCATGATGACCTGAAAATGTGAAAAGTGTCATCCAGGTGGGTGCCACGAATGCTGACGGACGACCACATGGCTGCCCGTGTGGCATGTTGCCGAGCAATGTTGTCGCGCAACGACAGCGTGAATGGGACTTTCTTTTCGTCGGTTGTGACAATTATGAGACATGGATGCCATCTTTCAATCCAGAAACAAAGCGCCAGTCAGCTCAATGGAAGAACACAGATTCACCGCCACCAAAAAAATTTCGGGTAACCGACAGTGCTGAAAAAATGATGGTGTCCATGTTCTGGGACAGCGAGGGCGTAATCCTTACCCATTGAGTTTAAAAGGGCACCACGGTAACAGGTGCATCCTACGAAAATGTTTTGAAGAACAAATTCCTTCCTGCACTTCAACAAAAACTTCCGGGAAGGGCTGCGTGTGTGCTGTTTCACCGAGACAACGCTCCCACACATTGAGCTAACGTTATGCAACAGTTTCTTCGTGATAACAACTTTGAAGTGATTCCTCATGCTCCCTACTCACCTGACCTGGCTCCTAGTGACTTTTGGCTTTTTCTAACAATGAAAGACACTCTCCATGGCCACACATTCACCAGCCGTGCTGCTATTGCCTCAGCAGTTTTCCAGTGGTCAAAACAGACCCCTAAGGAGGCCTTCGCCGCTGCCATGGAATCATGTCGTCAGCGTTGTGAAAAATGTGTACGTCTGCAGGGCGATTACGTCGAGAAGTAACGCCAGTTTCATCGATTTCGGGTGAGTAGTTAATTAGAAAAAAAATCGGAGGCCTTAGAACTTGAATGCACCTCGTACACGAGGCTCATTACATGAAACCATCAATCTGCTTACGTTGCAATGAATTTCTTTGGCCAGCGATATACTGGCAGACTGAAGAAAACACTAATTTCAAATACACTGACGGGAAAAAATCTCCGTCCCAAAAAGTACACTACTGGCCATTAAAATTGCTACACCACGAAGATGACGTGCTACAGACGCGAAATTAACCGACAGGAAGAAGATGCTGTTATATGCAAATGATTAGCTTCTCAGAGCATTCACACAAGGTTGGCGCCGGTAGTGACACCTACAACGTGCTGACATGAAGAAAGTTTCCAACCGATTTCTCATACACAAACAGCAGTTGACCGGCGTTGCCTGGTGAAATGTTGTTGTGGTGCCTCGTGTAAGGAGGAGAAATGCGTACCATCACGTTTCCGACTTTGATAAAGCTCGGATTGTATCCTATCGCGATTGCGGTTTATCGTATCGCGACAATGCTGCTCGCGTTGGTCGAGATCCAATGACTGTTTGCAGAATATGGAATCGGTGGGTTCAGGAGGGTAATACGGAACGCCGTGCTGGATCCCAATGGCCTCGTGTAACTAGCAGTCGAGATGACAGGCATCTAATCAGCATGGCTGTAACGGATCGTGCAGCCACGTCTCGATCCCTGAGTCAACAGATGGGGACGATTGGAAGACAACAACCATCTGCGCGAATAGTTCGACGACGTTTGCAGCAGCATGGACGATCAGCTCGGAGACCATGGCTGCGGTTACCCTTGATGCTGCGTCAGAGTCAGGAGGGCCTGCGATGGTGTACTCGACGACGAACCTCGGTGCACGAATGGCAACACGTCATTTTTTCGGATGAATCCGAGTTATGTTTACAGCACCATAATGGTCGCATTCGTGTTTGGGGACATCACGGTGAACGCACATTGGAAGCGTATATTCGTCATCGCCATACTGGCGTATCACCCGGCGTGATGGTATGGGGTGCCGTTGGTTACATGTCTCGGTCACCTCTTCTTCGCTTTGACGGCACTTTGAACAGTGGAGGTTACATTTCAGATGTGTTAGGACCCTTGGCTCTACCCTTCATTGGCCGAAGTGGCCGTGCGGTTAAAGGCGCTACAGTCTGGAACCGCAAGACCGCTAGGGTCGCATGTTCGAATCCTGCCTCGGGCATGGATGTTTGTGATGTCCTTAGGTTAGTTAGGTTTAACTAGTTCTAAGTTCTAGGGGACTAATGACCTCAGCAGTTGAGTCCCATAGTGCTCAGAGCCATTTGAACCATCTACCCTTCATTCGATCCCAACGAAACGCTACATTTCTGCAGGATAATGCACGACCGCATGTTGCATGTCCTGTATGGGCCTTTCTGGATACAGAAAATGTTCGACTGCTGCCCTGGCCAGCACATTCTCCAGATCTCTCAACAACTGAAAATGTCTGGTCAATGGTGGCCGAGCAACTGGCTCGTCACAATACGCCAGTCACTACTCATGATGGACTGTGGTATCGTGTTGAAGGTGCATGGGCAGCTGTACCTGTACACGCCATTCAAGCTCTGTTTGACTCAATACCCAGACGTATCAAGTCCGTTATTACGGCCAGAGGTGGTTGTTCTGGGTACTGATTTCTCAAGATCTATGCCTGTACGGGCGAAGAAACCATGGGTAACAAAAGAAATACTTCAGTTGATTGATGAAAGGAGGAAGTACAAACATGTTCCGGGAAAATCTGGAATACAGAAATAAAAGTTGCTGAGGAATGAAATAAATAGGAAGCGCAGGGAAGCTAAGACGAAATGGCTGCAGGAAAAATGTGAAGACATCGAAAAAGATATGATTGTCGGAAGGACAGACTCAGCATACAGGAAAGTCAAAACAACCTTTGGTGACATTAAAAAGCAACGGTGGAAACATTAAGAGTGTTAAATGCAGAGGAGAGAGCAGGTAGGTGGAAAGAATACATTGAAAGCCTCTATCAGGGTGAAGAATTGTCTGATGTGATAGAAGAAGAAACAGGAATCGATTTAGAAGAGATAGGTGATCCAGTATTAGAATCGGAATTTAAAAGAGCTTTGGAGGACTTACGGTCAAATAAGGCAGAAGGGATAGATAACATTCCACCAGAATTTCTAAAATCATTGGGGAAAGTGGCAACAAAACGACTATTCAAGTTGGTGTGTAGAATATGTGAGTCTGGCGATATACCATCTGACTTTCGGAAAAGCATCATCCACACAATTCCGAAGACAGCAAGAGCTGACAAGTGCGAGAATTATCGCACAATCAGCTTAACAGCTCATGCATCGAAGCTGCTTACAAGAATAATATACAGAAGAATGGAAAAGAAAATTGAGAATGCGCTAGGTGACGATCAGTTTGGCTTTAGGAAAAGTAAAGGGACGAGAGAGGCAATTCTGACGTTACGGCTAATAATGGAAGCAAGGCTAAAGAAAAATCAACACACTTTCATAGGATTTGTCGACCTGGAAAAAGCGTTCGACAATATAAAATGGTGCAAACTGTTCGAGATTCTGAAAAAAGTATTATGCGACTTAACTTCTGAGGTCATCAAGCGCCTAGAACTTAGAACTAATTAAACCTAACTAACCTAAGGACATCACACACATCCATGCCCGAGGCATGATTCGAACATGCGACCGGAGCGGTCGCTCGGCTCCAGACTGTAGCGCCTAGAACCGCAATATGTACAACAACCAAGAGGCAATAATAAGAGTGGACGATCAAGAACGAAGTGCTCGTATTAAGAAGGGTGTAAGACAAGGCTGTAGCCTTTCGCCCCTACTCTTCAATCTGTACATCGAGGAAGCAATGATGGAAATAAAAGAAAGGTTCAGGAGTGGAATTAAAATACAAGGTGAAAGGATATCAATGATACGATTCGCTGATGACATTGCTATCCTGAGTGAAAGTGAAGAAGAATTAAATGATCTGCTGAACGGAATGAACAGTCTAATGAGTACACAGTATGGTTTGAGAGTAAATCGGAGACGATGGTAATGAGAAGTAGTAGAGATGAGAATAACGAGAAACTTAACATCAGGATTGATGGTCACGAAGTCAATGAAATTAAGGAATTCTGCTACCTAGGCAGTAAAATAACCAATGACGGACGGAGCAAGGAGGACATCAAAAGCAGACTCGCTATGGCAAAAAAGGCATTTCTGGCCAAGAGAAGTGTACTAATATCAAATACCGGCCTTAATTTGAGGAAGAAATTTCTGAGGATGTACGTCTGGAGTACAGCATTGTATGGTAGTGAAACATGGACTGTGGGAAAACCGGAACAGAAGAGAATCGAAGCATTTGAGATGTGGTGCTATAGACGAATGTTGAAAATTAGGTGGTCTGATAAGGTAAGGAATGAGAAGGTTCTACGCAGAATCGGAGAGGAAAGGAATATGTGGAAAACACTGATAAGGAGAAGGGACAGGACGATAGGACATTTGCTAAGACATGAGTAAATGACTTCCATGGTAGTAGAGGGAGCTGTAGAGGGCAAAAACTGTAGAGGAAGACAGAGATTGGAATACGTCAACCAAATAATTGAGGACGTAGGTTGCAAGTGCTACTCTGAGATGAAGAGGTTAGCACAGGAAAGGAATTCGTGGCGGGCCGCATCAAACCAGTCAGAAGACAGATGACTAAAAAAAAAAAAAAAAAATGCACCCAAACTGCGTGAAAGTGTAATCCCATGTCAGTTCTGGTATAATATATTTGTCCAATGAATACCAGTTTATCATCGGCATTCCTTCTTGGTGTAGCAATTTTAATGGCCAGTAGTGTAAGTAATGTCTAGTAATGAAATTTCTGAAAAATATTTGCAAAATCACAAGTTATATACGTGCGAGATAGGCTGTTGCAAATGTGAAATACGTCGAATGCAAGCATGCAAACAAGCATGCACTGTATTACACAGGTGCCGAATGTCAGTTTGCGGGTTAGAGTTCCGTGCACGGTGCATGTGGTAGGTGAATGAAGGAACCGTTATTATAGGTCGTGGATGACGCCGGAGCTGTCGTCCAGTGGTGTCCCATAAGTGCACGACTGGCGACAGATCTGGTGACCGAGCAGGCCAACGCTACAAGTCGACGCTCTATAGAGCATCTTGAGTTACAACAGCGGTAGGCGGTCAAGCGTAATCCTGTTGGAAAAGTTCATCAACGGCAGCACAACAAGTCAAATCACCAGATTAACGTACAAATTTGGAATCATGGAGCGTGATGTAGCCACGAGAGTGCGCCTGCTCTCGTACAGAATCGCACCCCAGACCGTAACTCCAAGTGTAGGTCCAGTGTGTCTGGCAATAAGACTGCTGGGTTGCAGATCCTTGACTGTCCTCCTTCCGTCCAAGACACGGCCATTACTGGCACCGAGGATCAACCAGCTTTCGTCAGAAAACAGATTTCCAGCCTTCCCTCTAATGAGCTCTGCTTCACACCACTAAAGTCGAAAATGGCGGTGGTTTGGGGTCAGTGGAATGCACACTGTAAAGCGTCCGGTTCGGAGCTGTCGTTGAAGTAACTGATTTGTGACACTTCGTTGTGTCACTGTGGTGGCAATTGCTACTCAGATTGGTGCTGCATATGTAGTACTACGATGGGCCACAGCCAAATGCCGGCCACGATAGACTTCCCACCTGGGAAGCCCGAAGCTCCGAAGCCCGGTCATCTTGCAACCGTACATTCTCGTGACCACCACTGCCGGCAATTATACAGGGTGTTTCGCTAAATGTGTTTGCCTCTGTAAGTTACGAAGTAATAGGCAACGGAAATATTTATTGCGGTAGGTTGTAACCTCCCCACAAAATAAAATAAATATTACGGATAATGATTCTGGTTTAGTGTACCCTCAAAACAAAATTCTTTCACAGTGTAACCTCCCCACAAAATTCATTTACATTTATAACCTCCCTACAAAATTCTTTTCACATTAACCTCCACACAAAATTCGTTTACATTTAATCTACCCACAAAATTCTTTCTGATTTAATCTAAGCTCAAAATTCATTCACATTTAGCGTAACCTCAAAACAGAAAAATTCCTAAACCTCTCAACAGTAAAAATTGTAATTATGTCGTTCACATTGAGTGTAACGTCCCAATAATAAAAAAAATAAATTTAGTAACCTGGTAATAAAACAATGTAACTAACCTCTCAATTAAATTGTCGCTCACTTATGACTTTTCAATAATTCACTGTGAATTTAACCTGGTAAATTTTGGACGACAGCAGTGCTGCGTCATGGCCCTGAAAGGTCATTCTGAATAAAAAAAAGCAAAAATTCTTACCTCAATGAAGTCACCGGGTATATCTGCTCTTACAATAAATTTTTCCGGCACAGCTCTGTGCAACGCTGGCCGACCTATCTGTCATTTATGAAAGGAAGCAACTGATTTTTCTATTGCAATAATCGGGATGATCATGGGTGGGAGAAATTAGTAAATTTTTTAAATTGAAATGAATGGTTGTTAAAAGTTACTTTTTATGAGGAAGATTATTATTACGAGAGTTTTAAGACATTTACATGCGACTTGAGATAACATTAATACATATGCGCGAGGCTGCTTTTTACCTTATACAATAATATTCAGGCTCCGGCATCGCTGCACCGCGACCGGGCTAGCCAACACGATACACCAGACCAGACCAGAGCAGACTCCAGACTAGCGACAACTTACTGCTACAGCTACACAGTTCCTACTGCAGTCAACACTGCTCTCTGGTCAGAGATTCTCTTATACCTTGCCTATTGCAGGCAGCACATGAGCAATGCATCGAAATTACATCTGCTCGGAGCTCTTACAAGGTCACCATTAGAAACGTTACACTGTCTGCGGAACTAGTTTATTGTGTTATCCAAAGAGTTGCAGCAAAAAGATACAATTTTTTAAATGGAACTATAGTTGTTTCTATCATGCACTGGAATCAGTAACACCAGCTGTGTATACATCAATTTAAATTACATTCCTACGACTTTTAGTTTGGGAGCTACAACCCTTCAAAGTTTCAGGGGCAGGTACCACACACGCTGCGCATAACGCAATGTGCCTTCTAAATGTGGTGCGGCCGAGTTGTAACGTCGCCGGTGTCACGGAGCGAGAAGCTTCCTCGATGCGCTGTTAGATTGCCGACTGTCGCCGGGCACGGCTGTATACTCGACAGTTCGTGCCACACAAACAAACGGGGCTCAGTACACCACACTTACTGACATCGGATGAAGTTGTCATACACGAACAACGAGTACGTTGACATGTTGCTGATGCAACTGAAGCGGCCATGGCGTACTCTGTGAGATATCCTAGGCGAAGAGCTCCGGCAGCCATTACGTTCTTACGTGCCGAACAACGACTTCGGGAAACAGGCAGCTTGGTAATGCGCCGCAGTAACAGACGATTGGATTGGATTGTTTGGGGGAAGAGACGAAACATCGAGGGTATCGGTCTCATCGGATTAGGGAAGGATGGGGAAGGAAGCCAGCCGTGCCCTGTCAAAGGAACCATCCCAGCATTTGCCTGGAGTGATTTAGGGAAATCACGGAAAACCTAAATCAGGATGGCCGGACGCGGGATTGAACCGTCGTCCTCACGAATGCGAGTCCAGTGTGCTACCATTGCGCCACCTCGCTTGGTGTAACAGACGAAGAACGCCAAGAAGTGAGGAGATGGAGGTGTTTGTTTTAGCTGCAGTACACCACGATCCTCATGTGAGCTTACGAGGCGTTGCTGCAGTCGCCGGTGTCAGTCTCACATCTGTGTGGCGTAGAGTACACGGCCACAGGTTTCACACGCACTGCCTGTCACTGACCCAGAAGCTACATGGGAACGATTTCCATGCGAGTGTTACATTCTGTGAATGGGCCATGCTTAATCTCACAATGGAGTCTTCACAAGGTGCTATGTTCTCCGATGAGTCCACGTTCACAAATTATGGTACAGTGAATCGCCATTACGTGCACTACTGGGCCGCAAACAATCCTCGGTGGGTACGACCTGTCGACCGTCAACGTAGGTGGTCTATTAATGTATGGTGTGGAATCCTTGGGGATGAAATCATCGGTCCACAGTACTTCCCAGGTACACTGACAGGTGAGTTACATTGCGTGTTTACAGCAGATAGTTTGGGTGGTCTCCTTGAACATGTGTGTCTACACTCGAGAGTCCGTATGAGGATGCAGAACGATGATCACCTAGCCCATTTTGCGTGTGCTGTTGTGGAAGAACTAAACAACAGGTTTGCAGGAAGGTGGTCGGGGTGCCATGATCCTCATTCGTGGCCCGCAAGGTCACCTGATTTAACACCATTAGATTTCTTTTTGTGGGGATATCTAAAGGATCCTGTTTGTGTCACTGAGTCCACATCCCCAGATGATCTAAAACGGCGCATCGCGGACGCATGTTGCTCCATGACACCGATGATGTTACATCTCATCCGCAGATCCTTCAGAAGGAGCATTGCATTGTGCATTCTGGAACATGGACACACATTTGAAAATCTCATTTAAATCAACCACCCCCAGAACATCCATCACCCACCACACAGCCATGTATTATGTACAGGGTGTGGTATCTCTTGGATATTAGCACTATAAACTATGTTCATTGCTCCGCAGACAGTGTAACGTTTCTTACGGTGACCTACTGCAATAAATATTTCTGTCGCCTATTACTTCGTAACTTACAGAGGCAAACACATTTAGTGAAACACTCTGTATATAACAGCTACATTCCTGCCAAGTCCTTTTGCAGTGTCGCAGAAGGAACATCCGGCTTCTCGTAATCCTATTACAAGACCTCGTTCAAACTCAGTGTGGTGTTGAAATGGCGCCTTTGCCGGCTTAAAGGCATTCTTGACTATCATCAACTCACAACGTCCAAACTCAAAGTAAATTATCGCTCACAACCGTTACAGCGTGTATTTAAAGCAAAAGTGATTTGTGTTCGCATAGTGGCGCTACTAACGCCATTCTTATACGACTAGCGCGAAATTCGAATAGACATTATCTTTCAGATATAGAAACACGTCTACCAACTTTCGTTTATGACGCACACCTCTTCTTGGTGCTGCGATTTTTTCCGTCATTATGTATAACGAAAGATTCTCATTAAATGAAACACCAGTTCTGGTTGCGCTTGATCGGTACTGATGTATAAAAAAGGAAGAACTCAGATTCAAATATCACTCACGAAAATTAATAGATAAATTTCATGCCTCGAAAAAAGAAACACCCATGAGCAATAGGTGAAATCAATGAAATGTTTTCCGGACATAAGACAACTCTCTGCCTTCCCTAACCGAAATACGTATCACGGCAAAATATGTTCCAAAGCACATCCATGTTTACCAGTTTGGCGACAGAACCCAGAGTGGCGCTTCAAAAAGCCAGCCAGCCGCAGTTGCCTCGCAGACCAGCTCTTTAAGGAGTGTGGGAGGATCCCACAGGCAACTGTTAGGACACAACAAGCAGGAACGCTCTAGCTTACAAAAAATCGACTTTCGAGACTTCTCTGGAGAAGATTATCAAGGTCAGCACTACACTGCCAGAGAGCACAAGGAAGTTTCTCTCACCGGCCGATTTGAATACAAATGGAATGACAGAATTTCAGAGGCTTACAGAGGCTCGTCTCTTACAAATATGCTTTTATGCATACAGACTGAAGCAGCGAGTGAAAATTTGTACCAAGGTCGGGAATCGAACCCGGGTCTCCTGCTTACCTAGAAAAGTGTGTTAGCCACTAAGCCGCCTTTTTTTACCTCATTTTGTTCGTTATTGTTCGTTGCATCTGGCTGTGGTGGACGTCCCATGACACACCCGTTCAAGTTCACTGTCGATCTACTGATTCAGTTTTTTTTTTTTTTTTTTTTTTTTTTTTTTAATTACAGAGCTAACCTATGACCGAACAAACTGAGCTACCATGCTGGCATACCTTGGTACAGCACTTCACACAACTTCACGGAGTACCGTGGCTCGTCTCCCTCCTCGATCCAAATTCTCACGGCTGTGCCAGTCTACTTCAACACACGAATATGCAGAACCCTGGAAATTCTGTTCGTGTGTCAGGGGTAATTTAAAATAGACTGGGGAAGCATTGAGAATTTGGATGGAGGAGGGAGGCAGGCCAGGGTAATCCATGTAGTTGTATTTAAATTATTATGAACTTTCGCGCTCCCTTAGAACAGTAACTGTGAACCAACCGAACAGCAATCTTCTGCACGAAGCGGCGGCCGGTGTGGCGGTCGTTCACTTTGATAGTAATCTTTTTGGATACAGGAACGGAATATGTCGAGGGGGTAATTTCCCACGGAGTACATAGCAAAGCGTGTTCGTCGGGTCAGGGGCCAACCAACCTGCCCCTGTGCTTTGGTACTCTGTACGGGCCGCGTTTCTCCGAAACTGTGAGCACAGTTCACCTTTGTTTCCTCTACAAGCTGCTTAGTCACAGCCGGTGAAGGCCAATCTCTTCGTTTCTCGCCCGGAGGTCGTTTGCCGAAGCGATGTTATGAAGGTCCACCTACGTCGGCTCCATGAGAAACGTGGGTTGAGAGGCAGGCACACTTAGCCCCAGAAACCGCTCCCACGAGCAGAAATGTTAGATGGAAATAATATAATATTGAAATCAGGTTGAAAAATATTGCAGTCAGGATAAATCTAACTACAGCACACATCGAATCCCATAACTTCTCATTTTTCAGGTTCTCATTAATAATGGAACACGAGATTTAATTATTTACACTTGATGCAGCTCCATCTCGGGGTTTTCTGGAATATTCTCCATGATAATTACTGAAGCTTACATCAAGCATTGTACACTATAATTGCTGTGTCTTATCCCAACAGGGCTGTTAACCTTCAACACGTGAGCCACTTAATGCAACTTAATTCATGACTTCTTACACACTTATCCCTCTGAATTCTCTAATTAATCCCATTTACACTTTCTAACAACCCTACCACAACAAAGGTCAAAATTTAATAATGATTGGGGTGTTGCTCACGCTGCTAGATACTGCATTCTCGGGCAACAACAAAGTTATTATGTGGCAGGTGTCATTAGAGCACAGTTAATAAAGTCATTTCATGTAATAATGAAAAAACTAGGCACTCATCTTTTCGTGTTTCCCACGCTGGTCTCGTTGTAAAATCATGGCTCAATCGTCGAAAATCTAGATGGTGATGATTCCAAGCTCGGATGCAAAGTGGCCTAGGTTTTATTCTGCTATATTCAAAAGTTTTATAGATGTTTTTCACAAACCATTCTTGAAGATTACACTGTTGCAGGGCAATAGTGATTTAAAAAAGTAGTCAGAACTCCGAATTTAAGTTACATTTCTTTTTTATTACATTTGCTGCAATATCACGTAGCATACTAAACATCACTTCACAATACAAAACATACTTGAAAACATCTTCCTCACTGTTAAAGTTCACATTTTATAAACTGGCTACAATATGCGTCTTTCCAACATGACGTCCAAGACTTGACTTTAAAGTCTCTAACTCTCTAACTAACTGCTTACGCGCCCAAAAATCAAGAGTTACAAGTACGTTAAAGATCATAGTGACAAAAGAAAGAATACACATAAGAATAACATCATTGCAGCATAAACATATCGATGTATCAAAGTACCTCTACATTAATGAAATAAAATCTGAATACTGTCTCAGAAATATGTCAACTTCTTTACAGAAACACAGTAGAATATTGCTGGTATCGAGAGGTTGAGTTGAGGTGCCGTAATGGTTACATAATTCAAGTACCATTACAACTTCTTACGTGGCGTAGACATTTCTTTCACTTAAATATTCTTCAACATTAACTCTGCTATTATACAGGGTGTTGATTTTAACTGAAGACATTGAAATATCTCGAAAACCACGTATCGGTTCAAAAAAGTTGCAATTCCAATTTGTTTCTCTCAAAGGGGTCGTCAAAAAATGGTTCAAATGGCTCTGAGCACTATGGGACTTAACGTCTGAGGTCATCAGTCCCCTACTACTTAAACCTAACTAACGTAAGGACATCACACACATCCATGCCCGAGGCAGGATTCGAATCTGCGACCGTAGCGGTCGCACGGTTCCAGACTGTAGCGCCTAGAACCGTTCGGCCACAACGACCGGCGAAGGGGTCATCAAACTTTGAAATCTTCAATAGGACCCCCCGTTTTTTACTGCAGATTACGATTCCACGGCAAAATCTACCTAAATTTCGTCTGTAGCATTTCCTTCATTTCGCCGCAGAAGGCGCTATAATCGGAGGAATAGAAATGGCTACGCAGTCGTAACTTACATCCTACTCAATAGCCCTTGAATATCCAATGGCACGTGGGACCCTACCTCCTTCATGCGAGAGTAAAACAGGCCTATATTTCACAACTTCGAATTGGAAACCCCATTCTCAGTGCTGTGTTCCTCCGACATATCGAACAGAAGACTGCTCGCTGCGCAACCGTGGCCCCGTAGCGAACGACGACGTATTATAACAGGCAGTACACTTCAGACGTAGGACAGATAGCGACTCTAAGCGCTGCACGCCTGCCCATCATTTGGAGAACAGTCGTGCAAGCCGACGATGAACGTTGCAACCACAGAAGAACAAGCTAAAATTATCTGACTTTCAGAGACTGTAGGAGTAATGTTGAGGCTGCAGTTGTCTTGTACGCCGAGAGTTTTCCAGATAAAGATCGCTCTCTTTCGTTCTTTTACAAGCTTGTCAACGCCTTAATCTCTGGTAGCAGCGTACAGACTGTCGAAAGGAACCTAAGCAAATGTTTTTCAGGAGAAGCTAATGAAATAGCTGTACTAGCGGCAGTGAGCCACAACCCACAGATAAGGGCGCGGCAATTTCACCGCGATTTCGGTATGTTCGAAGGCAGTATTGTCACAATATTGCATCGTAATAAGTATCGTCCGTACGAAGTATCGCTTCATCAAGAACTTCACGGCGCCGATTTCCATAACAAGGTAGCGTTTTGTGGATTGTCACGTCAAAAAATTCAAGCGACCCCCACGTTCTTTGGCGAGGTACTATTTTCCGACGAGTTTACATTCACGAATCATGGCAGAGTTAACCGGCAAAATATGCATTGTCTAAACTCATAAAATTTGTGTAGACAATCCTCACTGGTTACGGCAAGTTGACGGTTAAGGTCCTTTGAATGGACGCAGATATCGAAGGTTTTTGGAATGAAACTACCGGTGCTGCTGCAGAATTATGCCCGCGGCGTTCGACGGCGTATGTGGTTTCAGCATTACGGTTGCCCAGCGCATCACGCAACGAAAGCACGGACCGTATTTACACTAGTCGGCGGATCGGCAGAAGTAGTCCTATTAACTGGCCCGCTAGGGTGCCCGATTTGAAGTCGCAGGATTCCTTTCTGTGCCGATATTTAAGAGATAAGGTGTACCAGCAACTGCCAACAGGCCGTAAAGACGTGGTTGAGCGCATCAGAAACGCCTGTGCTGACATTCCCGCAGATATGCTTCTGTCTTGTGTACAGTGATCTGCAAAGCGGACCACTACTCGTATTGAAGTTGGCGGTACTACGTTTGAACACTTACTCCTATTGGAAAAGTAGAGAAGAGTTCACCTCGAACCACGGTCACAGCGGCGCGTCGAGTAGTCCCCTGTTCGATACGTCGGTGGAAATACAACGTTGCGAACGTTATTTGCAATTAGAAGTTGTGAAGTACTGGCCCGTCCTATCCTCGCAGCATGGAGGTTGGGTCCCAAGTACCATTGAGTATTATTTCGTAAATTACGATTGTGTACCCACTTCTATTCATCTGATCTCAGTGCCATCTTTGGCGAAAGGAGGAAAATGTTTCAGACAAAACGTAAGTAGATTTTGCCTTATAATCGTAATCCGCAATAAGAAAAAACGGAGGTTCCCATTGAAGATTTCAAAGTTTGATGTCCCTCTCCGAAGCAAACAAACTGGAATTATCTTTTTTTGATGCGATGTGTAGTTATCGAGATATTTCAATGTCTTCAGTAAAATGAATTCACTGTACATCCTGCCTATCTCCAATTGCGAAGTGATCTACTGTCTCATTCCACTCACACATTACTAAACACACACGCACTCAAGTCCTAAGACTAACGTTGTCAGCACGAAAATGCCCAACGAATGTCCGGCTCTCAGCTCCTTGGTAGATCAGGTATCCTTACATTGCTCCACTGAATGTAACTGGAGACGAAGTTGTGATTCGGTGTTGTTCATGAGAAAGCCGTTCGTGTGTATTACTTAGTTCCTACGCTAAAATACTTTGAAATTGTAACCGGGTTTTTGAGATCTCATGAATTTAAATGATGTTACAAAAAAGGGTGTGCTACGGCTGATTTGCAATCTTAAGAATGAATGTGTAAACGAACACAGTAATCTCGCTCGAAGCTCCAACGCTGCAACAGCAGGTGGTCAGCTCTTGCGAAGATAATATTGTTCCGAAACTTTGGGTTCGGCCACAGCCCAAACACAGATTCAATGTACTAGCGAACGTACAACGCACAAGCTCCATTGACTTAATAAAAATCATGTTTTGAAGCAAAAAGCGGTGTGCCTGGCAACGTCACATATATCCTACTTGCAACCGTTATGCTGTGCTTTACAACGTTTTTCAAACGAAGCCTCTGTATCCCAATTCTCCTCCTCTCGTAAAAACTCATTACAAAATATCAGAACATACCTGCATTCTAACCACGTATTCAATGCACCTGCGCTGGTTTTTCAGAAGGTAAGCCTCAATTCCTGGCAGGTGTGTCCTCTGTAGTATACAGGAATTCCCCTGGCGACACTACAGTTCGTATGAAGAATATACTTCCGACATTTCAGGTTGTATTTGCATAGATATCTCGCTGTACACTGAGATGTTGCCCTCCCTAACATTTCTGAACGTCTCTGAAACTTAATATTGGTACCAATGTCACGTCACCTAACTATAACTGTATCTCAACATGACTCTGGGTGTGACTAACTAACGGAAAGGAACAGAAGAGTTTGGAGTGCAACAGTTCAGTGCACAGTGAGCTTTGAAAGTGGTTACAAATAAACCAGCTGCTGCTTCTACTGTGCTAATACTGACTTCAGCTTCAAGCTGATAGTGTGAACTCATAGTGTTACGTAGCTACCAACAGATATCCATGAACTGTAAGTTTAACACCGCAAATGTGCACATCTTGAGGTTCAGAAATTGTTGAAATTTCGAGTCCAAGTCTATTTTAAGCTGTCCTGGAATCCCTTTGCAGCGTGCCGCTTATAATGCAATTTGATTATATATCTTTTTAAGTGAGGCTGTGTTTTTACTTTGCTTTAAAAAATTACCCTAAGTTTATACCCACGTCTTCTAAGTAAATAATTAGAATTAATGCCATCATAGTTTCTTCTTGCTGTTAGTGTAAAGTACACTATTGGCCATTAAAATTGCTACACCACGAAGATGACCTGCTACAGACGCGAAATTTAAGCGACAGGAAGAAGATCCTGAGATATGCAAATGATTAGCTTTTCAGAGCATTCACACAAGGTTGGCGCCGGTGGCTACACCTACAACGTGCTGACATGAGGAAAGTTTCCAACCGATTTCTCATACACAAACAGCAGTTGACCGGCGTTGCCTAGTGAAACGTTCTTGTGATGCCTCGTGTAAGGAGGAGAAATGCGTACCATCACGTTTCCGACTTTGATAAAGCTCGGATTGTATCCTATCGCGATTGCGGTTTATCGTATCGCGACAATGCTGCTCGCGTTGGTCGAGATCCAATGACTGTTTGCAGAATATGGAATCGGTAGGTTCAGGAGGGTAATACGGAACGCCGTGCTGGATCCACAGGGCCTCGTATCACCAGCAGTCGCGATGACAGGCATCTTATCCGCATGGCTGTAACGGATCGTGCGGCCACGTCTCGATCCCTGAATCAACAGATGGGGACGTTTGCAAGACAACAACCATCTGCACGAACAGTTCGACGAAGTTGACAGCAGCATGGACTATCAGCTCCAAGACCATTGCTGCGGTTACCCTTGACGCTGCATCATAGACAGGAACGCCTGCGATGGTGTACTCAACGACGAACATGGGTGCACGAATGGCAACACGTCATTTTTTCTGATGAATTCAGGTTCCGTTTACAGCATCATAATGGTCGCATCCGTGTTTGGCGACATGTCGGTGAACGCACATTGGAAGCGTGTATTCGTCGTCGCCATACTGGCGCATCACCCGGCGTGATGGTATGGGGTGCCATTGGTTACACGTCTCGGTAGCCTCTTGTTCTCATTGACGGCACTTTGAACAGAGGATGTTACATTTCAGATGTGTTACCACCCGTGGCTCTACCCTTCATTCGATCCCTGCGAAACCCTACATTTCAGCAGGATAATGCACGACCGCATGTTGCAGGTCCTGTACAGGCCTTTCTGGATACGGAATATGTTCGACTGCTGCCCTGGCTAGCACATTCTCCAGATCTCTCACCAACTGAAAACGTCTGGTCAATGGTGGCCGAGCCACTGGCTCGTCACAATACGCCAGTCACTACTCTTGATGAACTGTGGTATCGTGTTGAAGCTGCATGGGCAGCTGTACCTGTAGACGCCATCCAAGCTCTGTTTGACTCAATGCCCGAGGTGGTTGTTCTGGATACTGATTTCTCAGGATATATGCACCCAAATTGCGTGAAAATGTAATCACATGGCAATTCTAATATAATATATTTGTCCAGTGAATACCCGTTTATCATCTGCATTTCTTCTTGGTGTAGCAATTTTAATGGCCAGTAGTGTAGAACTGTGTCTCATAGTGACTCTGGGAACGGAAAGGAGCAGAAGAGTTTGAAGGGTAACAGTTGAATGCACAGGGAGCTTTGAAAGTGGTTATAAATAAACCAGCTGCTGCTTCTACTATGCTAGTACTGACTTCAGCTGACAGTGTAAACTCATAGTGTTAACGTAGGTACCAATAGGTAACACCGCAAATGTGCATATCTAGAGGTTCAGATATTGTTGAAGTTTGAGTCCAAGTTTATTTTGTGCTGTCCTGGAAGCCCTTTGCAGCATGTCGTTTATAGTGCAGTTTGAATACATATCTTTGTAAGTGAGTCTCTGTTTTTACTTTGCTTTAAATTTTTACCCTGAGCTTGTACCCATGTCTTCTAAGTAATTAAATCAGAATTAATGCTACCATAGTTTCTTCTGGTTGTTAGTATAAAGTAGATTGAATACTGAAAGCTGTCGCACAGAAAAAATCGAGTGATGTTAAATTTCTTGTTCGTGACAACTCCGTGGTAGTTTATGCCCAAATGCATTACACAAGCGCTTTCTGCGGGCAGTACTGTACTTCGGTAGAATGTCTAGCGACACGGAGCATTGCGGGCTGACGCCATTTTCAGAAGGTGCCCTCGCTCGCGGTCGGGGGCCTTCCAGGGCTATTGGTATCTGCATGTGGAGCTGCCGCTGGCAAATAGTTTCAGATAGCAAACGCCAAACATCAGGTTTTTTCCATTGCGATGTATTGCCTTCAAATCCTGGACAACTGCTCGATGTGTGTACTTCTTTACTTGTAGAAGTGAAAGAAATCAAATAAGGCGCGGGCGCATATTCGAAACTGTATCTACTCAACTCTCAAAGATCTCCACAATTTGCTAATGGTTATTTGGGATCGTATAATAGAACGGAATCATAAAGTCAACTGTTCATTAAATACTGATTTGTTGATTACGTACAAAGACAGATTCGTGGACGCAATAGCTCGTCTGTAATAATTCCTCTGCTTTTAAGGTAGTCACTAAAGATTATGAGGTTTTTCCATCGAAATTAACTTGCGATTTTTAATTGGCCATTTCGGTCGTGCGTAAATTGAAACTGTGTCAGCTGTGATGGAATACATTAGGTAAGCCGATTAATGTCGTTCGGCTCGCAGCGCCACCCCAGCTGCAATCACATTACGTTAATCAGTTTTTGGTGTTTCCTCCCAGAAAGGCCTTACTGCCTGAATGTCGGTCGCTCGAAATATCTGTGGCAACTGAAATTATAGCTGTCACAGTGGAGATCTCCTCTCCAGAAAAAAAAAACAATGTAGGCGCGAGAATTTTGTGCTGAAACTCGCATTTTTTGTATTTCAGACAAAAAGTTGCGTTGCCTGCGTTTACCTCATTTCTATTTAACATATGCATTTAACCACGTATTACGCATAAATTGTTATAAATATTTATGTCTCATAAGTTTTCTACAACTACAAGAAAACGTTATTTCGTGTTCATAAGAGTTTAATTTAATTGACACAGTAACACCCCAGCCGTTGCTTGTCCGATTTTTGCGTGTGTTCGCCCCTGACAAACAACTTACAGAGAAATTGGGAGTGGAACTGTACATGAAAAAATATAACGCTGGATTTAAATGTGGCCCTGTCACCCCTAATTAATCTGCGGTGGTAGTGTTGACGATAAATCACACCTATTTTGACTTCCAAACATGAACGATCACGAACACTCAGGGTGTTCAATGACATCAGACACATACACAAAAGTAAAATAAAGCAAAAGGGTGAATTCACGATCAACTATTGAAAGTAAAGGCTCTACTGAATCACAATAATTTTATTATAACCTTCAGATCAATGCTGAATAAAACGCAATGAACAATTTACAAATTATCCTCCTAACTGGCATTGGCAGTAACTGTGTTAAAATCGGTCCAAAACGCGATCTCTTATAACATATATACGAAGAACCACTACACTCCAAAGTACCGTGAAACCTCTGTGAAAACAGCAATTGCAATTGATCCAACAGTTTAACTTTACTCCTAACACAGGCCAAAGCGGGACCGATCACACCGTAATATTCCTTTTGTAGCGGCGGTCTCCGGCGGCGACGGCGCGGCCGTGCGTTCGGCGTGTGGCGTCTCGGAAAGTACACTCCTACAGTATTCGAACACCAGACTGCTGTCCGTAAACTTCTCTAATTGCGACAATGTTTCCACCAGCAATGAGCTGGTGCGGCTAACGTCCTCTCAGAACGAAAGACCAAGAGGGGAGACGACTTGGCTGACGTCCTCTCAGTACGAGAGCCCAACACGGAAGACCTCTACCGAGAGTCCAGCAAGATCGCTTTTCACCTTTGTTTTCTCACCTCAACTTTTACCGTGTGAATCACATCACTAGAACCTCTCAAAATACCCAGTTTGCCAGTGCCGACCAATGTACGGCCTGGGAATAGAACTATTTTCCACAATTCTTTTATTTCTACAGAATTTCACAAGTCAACTCCGCCCTCGCCGTCTGGGAAGAACCACAGCTGTGGGCAATAACACATTTACTGGAAGTTTTCTCCAAAGAGACCACTCGAGATTTTCCCAGCAAGATTCCCCATCGTAGCGAACACAGATTCTTGCATTGAAAGTTTGTTATTCGGAACTCCTGGCCTGCCCCACTTGAGTTACTTGAAGGCGTAAAATTAGCGGGACATAGGCGAGAGCACGCACAGGAAAGCCCGTCCAGCTATCCACTGCTCTGTTTTGGTAAACACTTAAACACCTGCAGCCGCGCGTCCATCAGAGGTAGGCGGCCGCTGTGGCCTCTGTAAACGGATTACAGAAATCCCCCAGTTCACCATTCATACCGTCAGGCTGTGGCCTTCGGCGGCTAGTCGGGGACGTAGCCGAGCTCTGTCTCGCGTACTGCCTTTCCGCAAAATCTTATAATTACAAAATCGCGGAATTCTCGCGTGCCGATGCGTTTCCACATGGAATTCCTACACCGTAATTTAGAGTATTACTCCAACAAAACCTAAGTGTCACGTTAAATGGACTCATGCAAGGTGCGAGGCCGTTGCCACCTTACAACACAAGCATCATCAACGAGTGTCGTGCTTTGCGCTCTTGTGTTGTATTCTTACGCACACGAACAAGTGAACATATTGATCACTCCTACAGAAGATGCAGTGCTAGTTGTGGTTCCCAGTGGGCCGGACAAGGCTCCTAGCTTGAATACTGTCTTTTGGCCTTGGTTCACCAAGCAACAAGCCAGTAACATTATAAGACATTATAAGAGGAGCATTGTGAATCTCTGAGATGTTTTCACTTCCAAAACTGTGCCTTCCTGGAAGAGTCGGGTGACATATTACTTCTTCACAAACACGTCTTCAGGAATGTCCACGACGAGGAAGCCAGAGATTTACCAGCAACCATTCTTCCCACGCGCCATTTACGAATCGATCAGGGAAGTGACAAAGGATTAGTGTACCTGAAGCACACTCCGCCACACTTGGCTTGCGGAGTACAAATGTAGGTACAGATAAACATAAATTACTTCTGTTTAAATGACCGAATTCAATTTTTGCACAAATAAAAAATTTTAACAACAATATTTCGTAGAACAAGAATGCATCCAGTGTGGCACTGAAGCCGTAATTAATAAATTAATATAACACAAACTGAATTAACGTAATCATAGCCTGATGTTCGCAGCAAGATTGTCTGCGGTCAAAACATTGCAAATTTCTAAATAGTTCCTGCACAGAAGCCACGTGACGAAAGTTTATTTGAGCACGACCATCTTCTCCAGCTTGCACAGAAACCCCTCACCGTGCCCTCTGTACATCATGCAAACGGAAATAACGTTGCTTATATCTCCCAGCGAATGTCCCTGGTAGTAGCGGTAGGCTTATCAAATTAACAAAATTGCTACCATGGTTCAATCTCTTCCTTGTTGTAGTGGATATTACTTTCTCGTAGCATTTTAAGAAAGTGAATCAAGACCTGAATGTGACTGTAGGCTGAGATGCTCCGTACTATCTTCCCGTGAGTAATATGTGGGTTGGGCCCAACAAAATATTTTCGCATTCGGAAGAGAAAGTTGATGACTTAAATTTCGTAAATAGATCTCACCGCGACGAAAAACGTCTTTGCTTTAATGACTTCCATCCCAACTCGCGTATCATATCTGCCACACTCTCTCCCCTATTACGTGATAATACGAAACGAGTTGCCCTTTTTTGCACCCTTTCGATGCCCTCCGTCAATCCCACCTGGTAAGGATCCCACACCGCACAGCAATATTTTAACAGAGGACGAACAAGCAAGAAAATGCCCCGTCCGTGAAAACCAGGTTAAATTCTGTAAAGGAGTACGCAATCTCTGTATTAAGCCTTTCCTAACAGCCTCTTCAGCCGGTGAATCGGTATGTTATTTTCATTGATGCCTGAGAGCGCTTGCGTCCTAAGAACTACAATGTTGAGGAGCTTAATACATACGTAACAAGCTTTTCTGTTTGCTACGTGTATTTATTAGTCCTTGGAATAGAATACAGATTACAGGCCTCCACTACAACTTGTAGGTTATGGTTTATTAATTAAAAATATTCCATCACTAGTCAAAAATTTTATTTTATTGTTTTTGTCCAATGCGTTTCGGTGCTACAACTCCATTTTCAAGGACCGTATGGATGTGTTGATCGTTATATCTGCTTCGTTTAACCATACGAGTTTCGTTTCCTGTGTTCGTGGAAAACTTCCACATTTGTACTAACGTTCCGGAACTATGAAACGTGTTAATTACGGTACTACAACTTGTTATGTAATTCTCATAAATCTAATATTCTAAACATACAGAGATTCGGAACATGTACTCAATCTCTCCATGATCGACTGCTTAAAACTGAAAGCTCTTTGGTTTATTAACCTAAATGTACACATAGTGAAACATATTCTTGATATAAAATATCACAGAACGAAAGATGATTTGAAATTTCCTATTTTTTCGTATCATTCATTTTACGTATAGTTATTCAATTAGTTGTCGACACATCATTCAATTCACAGTAAAAATGGTTCAAATGGCTCTGAGCACTATGGGACTTAACATCTGTGGTCATCAGTCCCCTAGAACTTAGAACTACTTAAACCTAACTAACCTAAGGACATCACACACATCCATGCCCGAGGCAGGATTCGAACCTGCGACCGTAGCGGTCAAGCGGTTCCAGACTGAAGCGCCTAGAACCGCACGGCCACACAGGTCGGCTCAATTCACAGTAAGAAACATCTTTAATTCGTGCAACAAGATAGCAGGTACCGTAGGGGCGACATCCATGGCCTAACGCCACCAAATCAATTATTTAATAGCAATACACCACTTTGTTGTAATTCTTTTTCTTTCATTTCGCAAACAGGGCAGTATTTAATTTAATAAGAATTAAACAAAGATACAAATAACTCTTTAATACGTGTAGATTACACAAAATCCTATTTCAGATTCATATTCCCTAGATCAGCTGCTATCGTCTGACGATGATATTTAATTCAGTTTTTATTCTGGTATTTCATGGCAGTATTTTCATTGTTTCTACCATCCTAATTTAATCCCATTCAGTCAGTGCGCTACAGACATAATTTGCGTGCATAATGAGTCATTACGCTATGAAAGTTTTCCTTGTACTACTGAATTATGTAGGAAATAGGCCCCCGATGTACAGTAACTATACGTAAGATATGAATGACTTTAGAGTTATGTCATAATAATGACATGTAGCCCGACCGACTCTCGCAGACTGACATGACCAAATGGTTCAAATGTCTCTGAGCACTATGGGACGTAACATCTGAGGTCATCAGTCCCATAGAACTTAGAACTACTTAAACCTAACTAACCTAAGAACATCACACACATCCATGCCCGAGGCAGGATTCGAACTTGCGACCGTAGCGGTCGCGCGGTTCCAGACTGAAGTGCCTAGAACCACTCGGCCACACCGGCCGGCTGTCGCTGACATGACAATCTACATGTTAGAAGTATCTGGAGATGGACAGTTGGTGGCAGTTAGAGACACGAGGTGTGTGGCACAAATGTTGCTTGTATAGCTGTGAAACTGTTTGTGAGTAATTTCGTTCCCGTATAGTAACACTGATTTCAGGCAAACCGAATTTTCAGTAAATACCCCTGTTTACATCAGTTTGGTTAATAAATTATAAATAAAGATGCATATTACATGAAGTATATCATTTCACTCTGTGGCTAGACTAACATAAAAAACTGGAAATCCATAGAGAAGCCTTGAACCAGCTCGTCTACAAGGTAAAATAAGGCGAAGGGTTTTAAGGACAAGTACTACATCCACTACAGTTGTGTATTTGTTGACGTCTTTGCATTTAGAAGCTCGGAAACCTTGTCATTTTGCTATTAACATCGGGTGTATATAGAGCTAGTATGAAACAGGGAAGATCGCGTTATTCGATTATTTTTAGCATGCCTACACTTTAGGAAGAAACACACATCCTTATTTTGACAGACGGATTAATCGATGAGTCCATAATGTTCTGCTGTGCCGTCCTCTACATCTACAATATACTCCGCAAAGTACCGTACAGTGTGTGGCGGAGGGTATCCTGTACCATTACTAAACATTTCCTTTCCTATTCCACTCCCAGATAGAGCGACGGAAAAATGGCTGTATATGTACCTCCGCAGGGTAGTTTCTAGAATTTTATCTTCGAGTCCTTACGCGCAATGTATGTTGGTGGCGGTAGAATCGATCGACAGTCAGCATCAGCTGGCGGCTCTCTAAATTTTCTCAATAGCGTTTCTCGAGAAGAACGTTGCCTTCCCTCGAGGGATTCCCAGTTGAGTTCCCCACGTATAGCCTTAAGACTTAAGTGTAGTTCTAATCTACTGGTAATAAATCTAGCAGTCTGCCTCTGCATTGCTTCGATTTTCTTGTCACGCATGAAAAATTAAGGCACCACCACAGGTAACAGAAGAGCCTCATGTAACCTGCTCAGACCAGAGCTCTCAAGGCATTTATATCAGGAGCGACCCGCTGACACAACACGGCATCGAGCAGTAGCCACGTGGCCCGGCCCAAAAGGGGCACCAGAGTGATAATATCATCGACGTAGTAGAAAGTCACAGTCGCTGTGGCGTGGCTAACCTGATAGCATCACGTCCTAGACGTGGCTCTGTTGCGGCTTGTGTGATCGAAATCGATGCCCTGGCGAAACAAGGATGGGCCAATACCATACAATTACTATCCATTTCTCGACAGAGGTGTGGAGAGCGACAGTCTCCAGCTACGAGGGGGGATCTACTCCGAGATAGAAATGCGTACGCATTAACTGCCTGGCAGCACGGGGCTCTGCCAGTGCTAGTTGCAGCTGTGCTGTATCTGCTGAGTCTGGCGCTGGTGGTCTGTGGGCCTGCTTCAGTCTAAAAAAATGTTCGAATGTGTGTGAAATTTTATGGGACTTAACTGCTAAGGTCATCAGTCCCTAAACTTACACACTACTTAACCTAAATTATCCTAAGGACAAACACACACCCCCATGCCCGAGGGAGGACTCGAACCTCCGCCGGGACAAGCCGTACAGGCCATGACTGCAGCGCCATAGAGCGCTCGGCTAATCCCGCGCGGCCTGCTTCAGTCACTGCTGGCCTCCTACCCTGGTGATCTGCAGTTCGAGCCCTGGACAGAGCAGCCGCTGAGCGACCTTCACCTGTGCGGGAAAACCTCTTGCTGTCCGCCTCAGCTTCGGCAGGCGCTGTGGCTGAGAGTCGCCTGCACGCTGGATCCGCGGCGTGATTCTGCGCTCCTCAGCACGCCCTGCTCCAGGTCATTTGGCTGCCTCTAGCCTGTGCAGCTACCGATGAGGGCCGCCGGCCGCTGCTGGAGTCATCACCTCAGCGAAAGAGTGACACTACAGGCAGCCAGTGAAACCAAGCTGCTCGCTGATCGCAGTATTTTCCCACTGACCGTGTATAGCTTATGCTTTGGGGGCGTTAGCTTCTGCAACCATCTTTACGACTGTTGTAGTTTCCTGAGCAATAAATGAATGTTTTAACAATGCTGTTTTCATGACAAAACGTTGGACGACACCTAGGCATTCACACACCACGCCAGCAATATCTTGCCCGGGGTAATGAACTCCTGGCTTCAGTTCAGCCACTGCCCATAGACGCCAACCACTCCCCGGGCTCTACGGTTGGTAGAGATACGTATGTGCATCCCATATTACTTACATTCCTTAGTTTTGATAGCGTTGTGTACAGAATGCACTCTTTCTAACGCTAAACGGTATTTCAAATAAATACTTTGGGTCATGTTTCCTTACCACACATCAGTCAAACTCCCTGAAATATTTCCCATGAGAATTAAACAGTCACACTCAAACATTAGTATGAGTTAAGACTTTTAACTATTTATTTTTCTTCAAATTTTGATATTATATCTGGCATTCTCGAAAATCGTCTCCTTTCTGCAGTATAGAATATTTGAAAATTTCATACTGCTAGGTAATTTTTGTATGATTATGTTTCTGTAGTGCAGTTCACTACTAGCATTTTTCCACTGACATGCAGCACCATCTTACGGGCTACTATCAGAGTCATGTTTTATTCATTGCACGTACAGATATCCTGGTCCTGCGGTACTAGAACCTGCTAAGCTTGCTAGGATTGATATTACTCCATAAAGTTCTTCTACTTTCAACATTGCAGCACAGTCAGCAATCGTGATAATCTAAAATATAATAAACTATCAGCCTCTATTGCGGTAATGAAACCAACCTGTACCTAGGTTTCAGCCCAAATAATTGAGCCTTCTTCAGAAGGTATATCTGAATGTATAATTTGCCCAAGAGGGCATGGTCTAGAAATAAAACTAAAACAGCCTGAACAGGGGTAGTCACATTTTAAAAATGCGGTACATAAGTACTAAGTCAACACCAAGACTTGACCTAAGCTCTGGCGAGCGCCTCGTCTCCATAGACGCCGTGCGGTGGGCCTCAGGAGTTCACGTGAAACTAGGTAGGACTAGATAAAGCGCTGCAAATCAACATGGTGGGGAACATTGCGCATATCTAACTGAGACCATGACTGTCAAAGGTAAAAGACCAACGCAGTTATATCTTAAAACAAATAACTTATAGAAAGGTTGAAAATCTTAAACATAAAGCCTCTGGACCAGGTTATAACTAAAATGTAACAAACTATGCATGGATTTATGTAAGTTCGAACACATTACCCTTCTAATAGTGTACGTCGGGATATTGTGTTCTCACGATAAGCCGACGAAAGCGTCCTCACGTCCAGGTTCGTTAATATTTTGGCCAACTAATGGATACCTCTGTCTCACTGACGCCACTGGGCGTGGACTGGACACTTACCTTTCACTCACAACGAGATCGCAGAACGTGGCTCGCAACACTAATAGCACTAATAGTCGTCTTTTCGATTTGCAGCTGTTGTATTTTTTTCCGTCTTTGCAGTTAAAAGTATTGGATGTAGGTTGCGCCTTTTATGCCACACACTGTTGCTTCGTGTTACCCTGACATGTTTCGGCACCTCTATGCCATCATCACTATGTTTTGTTTATTGAAAAACTTGATTTTACACTACATGTTGCAGTGCTCTCAGAACGCAAAGGAATAATAATAATAATAATAATAATAATCACAACAAACCATTACAAGCTATCAGTGCCGGACATCATACAGACAGTCCTGCAAAATCATACACTGTAAAATCAAGTTTTTCAGTTAACAAAACCTACTGATGATGGCACAGAGGTTCGAAATATGTTTGGGTAACAAGAAAAAGTTGTTTTGCGCAGAAGGTGGTACCTTCGCTTAGTGATTACGCCCTAAATTTTCCCACTTTCGTTACCTCAGTTGCAGCTAATTTTGTGTATGTCAGCTGTTAAACTAAATAAAACCTTCATCGGTTTTCTGCCAGAATTTCGGCTTATTGTATTTTCTCCGATGGGTCCCCAGAGGTGTAAATGTATTTACAATTACACGAATATTTGTACAAAATATTTTTTTTTTTTAATTTCAAGAGAGAAATGAGGAATCTTGATTTTATAATTCCATAGCATTGATTAAATATATTTCTTGGCCGTTTGTGTGTACTTTCCTTTTAGCAGCTGAATACTGCATTGTTAGTACTAGTTAGCACAACACACGAAAAGCACACTATTCTCTTTCGTATTTGTAATGTTTTCAATGTGATTCTGTTTTTCTGTAATGTGTTTTACTTAGTTCTCCGTCTCTCAGTCTCTCAGTCGTTTAAATTAACAGTTTAAAATACGTGTTGGCTTTCATCACCAGAGTCAGTGCAATGTAATCTATTATAAGTAATAAATTATCTGCTCATATTGACAGTTGAATTCTTACTTTGTTTCTGTCACCAATGCGACATCAATGCAAAGGTCATAAGGTGAACACTGAGGTGGACAAAGCCAACTAGATTATGTTTCAAGACCGCTGTTCTTCAATGAGAATTATGTAATTCTTAATGAGAATTATGTTTTATGCCTCATTTATTGAACTTCGCTTTCATTATGCATATATTGGTTGACATTATTGACCTTTCTACCAATCCCTCGGTCATCCTAAAGACCTTTGTTAGTTAGTTACTTGTTCCGCAGACCAAATTCTCAATAAACGTAATGATGCGGTAAGTGTCAACAGATTAAAATGGGACAACCATATACAACTAAATAAAAAGATAAAAAATATTTATTACATGGCTCCATGCTAGCCAGTTACACGCTATTTGATGACTAATTATTTCTGCTCAAATATTCCTCTATGGTACAGGATAAGTTAGAAGAAACATCAGTAATCCACATATGAAAACATTTCTGCGATCTGTCAGACATTTATTTCCATTAACAGATTGTCAATGAGTTTTATGGTTACATATTTCACCCTTTCCTACGCCGAAGCAACATTCATTAAAAGGTAATGCGGATCACTTTTCTTTCTAGTTCTTGTGAATATCTCTGTCACTCTCAAACTTATATGGCTTTCATAAGTGAATAAATGTACTTTGAGGCTGTAATTAATATTCCCAGCTGTAAGACGTACGTGTTGGTACGCCACACATCATTCTAACTGCTTTCTTCGTGAAATGAATACTTTTTACCTGACGGGAGGCCCTAGCCACACGACATTTCCATTTTTACCTAAGCGAGTAGTTACCTCAGAATATTTCCCGTAAGACAGCAATGAATGAAAATATGCAAAATGTGTTAAATTAATAACTACAGTAATGGTGTCGGCCGTGTGCTGTTGGAGTGACATTGGACCATGATACGTCTATATATGACAAAGGTGACGGCATCCTGTTCGTAAGCATCCTGTCTGATCACCTGCATCCATTCATGTCCATTGTGCGTTCCGTAGACTTGGTCAATTCCAGCAGGACAATACGACACCCAGTTCGTCCATAATTGCTACAGAGTGGCCCAGAGAAACTCTTTTGAGTTTAAACACTTAGAGTGCCACCAAACTCCCCGTACATGGGCATAATTGAGCATACCTGGGATGCCTTGCAAAGTGCTGTTCAGAAGAGATCTCCCTCCGTCGTACTCTTACGGATTTATGGACAGCCCTGCAGGATTCATGGGGTCAGTTCCTCCATCGCTTCCTCAGACATAGAGGAGTCCATGCCACGCTGTGTTGCGGCACTTCTACGTGCTCTCGGGGGCCCTACACGATATTAGACAGGTGTACCTGTTTCTTTGGCTCTTCAGTGTAATTCGTATTAGTATTTTGCAGCCACGATTGATAAAACAGAGAGTTTCGTAATATTCCCACCTGTCAGCCCCTATTCTCTTTGGAACTGGGATTACTACATTCTTCTTGACGCCTGAGGTTATTCCGCTTTCTCATATAAGTTGTTTTGTTATGGCTGGCTCTCCCAAGGATGAGGGAATGTCGTCTAATTCTGAGGCCTTGTTCCAACGTGCTCTGTAAAATTCTTCTCGCAGTATCATATCTCCTATCTCATATTCATCTACGTCCTCTTTCCTTTGTTTAATATTGCCTTCAAGCTCCTCTATAGCTCGTTCCACCTTCCAGCTTTCCCTTCGTTGCTTAGTAATGGTTTTTCATGTGTTGATATTGACACTGCTTCTTTTTGCTGCTTTCACTTCTCCAGGAGTCTCTTGAATTTTCCTGTAGGCGTATCCGACTTTTCCCTCTTCATATACGCTTCTATATTCTTAAATTTGTCTTTCTTAATCATTCTGAACTTCTTGTCAGTGTCATTTTTTTTAGATGTATGTATTTCGCCCGCATCACTTGATGCATGTTTACATTCTCCTTTCATCAGTTAAATTCAGTATCTCCTGTATCAGCCGTGGACTTCTACTAGACCTTGTCTTTTTGCCTATTTGATCCTTTGTTGCCTTCATTACTTCATCTCTCAAAGCTATCCATTCGTCTTTCACTGTATTCCTTTCCCTTGTTTCGCTCAATCGTTGCCTAATGCTCCCTCCGAAACTCTCATCAAACTCTGGTTCTTTCACTTATCCAGGTCCCACCTCCTTAGTCTCCTATATTTTTGGAATTTCTTCAATTTTAGGGGTACAATCCACATCCGACGTCGTGGAAATATCTGGCAGTTTAAAATCTGGTACTTAAAGTCTCTGTTTTACCATTATATTGTCAATCTGAAATCTTCTGGTGTAACAAGGCCACTTCCCGGTACGCAACCTCCTTTCTGTTTTTCAAACGAAGTGTTAGCAATGATTAATCATGCTCTGTGCAAAATTCAATCGGGCGGTTTCCTCTTTCATTCCTTTCCTCTGATTATATTCACCTCATAATCCTTGTCTTGCTTTTCCTACTACCGAATTCCAGTCCCTCATAATAATTTTCCTCTCCCTGAAATATCTAAATAATTTCTTCCATCTCATCACACGTTTCTTCAATCTCTTCGTTACAGTTCTGCTGTGCTGGGTGTTGGCTTTATACCTATCTTGACCAAAATGCAGCTTTTCGTATCCGTTATTAGACTCTTCCTGCATTACTACTATCTCATTTTGTATCTCTGATCATTCACTCACCTGACCAGAAACGCTGTTCATCGTGCCCCTAACATCACTAATCCCCAATACATCTAACTTCAACCTGTCCATTTACCTTCATAAATTTGCTAACCTTTTGAATCATCAGTCTTTTGATTGGTTTGGTGCGGCCCGCCACGAATTCCTCTCCTATGCCAACTTTCTCATCTCAGAGTAGCACTTGCAACCTACGTCCTCAATTATCTGCTGGATGTACATCTCTGTCTTCGTCTGCAGATTTTCCCTCTCCAGTTCCCTCTAGAACCATAGAAGTCAGTCGCTGATGTCTTAGCTGGTGTTCTATCATCCTGTCTCTTCTCATTGCCAGTGTTTTCCACATATTCCTTTCCTCTCCGATTCTGCGCAGAACCTCCTCTTTCCTTATCTTACCAGTCCACCTAATTTTCAACATTCATCTGTAGCACCACATCTGAAGTGCTTCGATTATCTTCTGTTCCGGCTTTCCCACAGTTCAGGTTTCACTACCATCCTGAGCTGTGCTCCAAACGTATATTCTCAGAAATTTCTTCCTCAAAATAAGGCCTACTAGTAGTTATCTCTTGACCAGAAATGCCCTTTTTGCCATTGCTAGTCTGCTTTTGATGTCCTCCTTGCTCCGTCCGTCATTGGTTATTTTACTGCCTAGGTAGCAGAATTCCTTAACTTCATTGACTTCGTGACCATCAATCCTGCTGTTAAGTATCTCGTTGTTCTCATTTCTACTACTTCTCATTGGTTTTCTGTTTTTTCGATTTACTCTCAATCCATATTCTGTACTCATTATTCATTATACTGTCCATTCCATTTTGCAGGTCATGTAATTCTTCTTCACTTTCACTCAGGATAACAATGTCATCAGCGAATCGTATCATTGATGCATTTTCACCTTGAATTTTAATTCCACTCTTGAACCTTTCTTTTATTTCCTTTATCGTTTCTTCGACGTACAGATTGAGCAGTAGGGGGCGAAAGATTACGTCCCTGTCCTACACTCTTTTCAATTAACTCTTATTATTCCCTCTCTGCTCTTGTATTTATTGTATATTACCGTCCGTCCCTGTAGTTTACTATTGTTTTTGTTAGATTTTCGAACACCATGCACCATTTTACATTGTCGAATGTTCTTTCCAGGACGACAAATGCTATGAACGTGTCTTGATTTTTCTTTAGTCTTGCTCACATTATTAATTTTAACGTCAAAATTGCCTCTCTCGTGCCTTTCCAAAACCTAAGTTATCGCCATCTAGCACATCCTTAATTTTCTTTTCCATTCTTCTGTATATTATCCTCGACAGCAAGTAGGATGCATGAGCTGTTAAGCTAACTGTGCGATAATTCTCGCAGTTGTCAGCTCTTGCAGTCTTCGCAATTGTGTGGGTGTTATTTTCCCGAAAGTGAAATGGCTCTGAGCGCTATGGGACTTAACAAAATGGTTCAAATGGCTCTGAGCACTATGGGACCTAGCATCTATGGTCATCAGTCCCCTAGTACTTAGAACTACTTAAACCTAACTAACCTAAGGACATCACACACATCCATGCCCGATGCAGGATTCGAACCTGCGACCGTAGAGGACTTAACATCTGAGGTCATCAGTCCCCTAGAACTTAGAACTACATAAACCTAACTAACCTAAAGACATCACATACGTCCATGCCCAAGGCAAGATGTGAACCTGCGACCGTAGCGGTCACGCGGTTCCAAACTGAAGTGCCTAGAACCTCTCGGCCACAGAGGCCGGCTCCGAAAGTCAGACGGCATATTGCCTGACATACATTCTACAAACCAACGTGAAGAGTCGTTTTGTTGCAGTTCCTGTGATGATTTTAGAAATGCTGATGGAATGTTTTCAATCCCTTCTGCCTTATTTGATCTCAAGTCCGCCAAAGCTTAAATTCTGACTCTAATACTGGATCCCCCATCAAACTTCCTGACAGATTAAAAATGTGTGTCGGACCGAGACTAGAACCCGGGACCTTTGCCTTTCGCGGACAAGTGTTCTGCCAATTGAGCTACCCAAGCACGATTCACGACACGTCCTCACAGCTTCAATTCTGCCAGTACCTCATCTCCTACCTTCCAAACTACACCGAAGCTCTTCTGCGAACCTTGCAGAACTAGCACTATCAGGAAGTTTCATATCAGCGCTCACTCCACTGCAAAATGAAAATCTCATTCTGGAAACATCCCCTAGGCTGTGGCTAAGCCATGTCTCCGCAATGTCCTTCCTTCGAGTGGTGCTAGTTCTGCAAGTATCGCAGAAGAGCTTCTGTGAAGTTCGGGAGGTAGAAGACGAGGTACTGGTGGAATTGAAACTGTGAGGACGGGTGGTGAGTCGTGATTGGGTAGCTCAGTTGGTAGAGCACTTGCCTGCGAAAGGGAAAAGGTCTCAGGTTCGAGTCTCAGTCCGGCACACAGTTTTAATATGTCAGGAAGTTTCATATCACCGCATACTCCGCTGCAGAGTGAATATCTCATTCTGGATCCCATATCTCTTCTAAATCGACTCCCGTGTCCTTTTCTATCACATCCGACAAATCTGTCCCCTCATAGAGGCCTTCAGTGTACTCTTGCCTACTATCCGCTCTCTCATCTGCGTTTAAAAATGGAATTCCGGTTGCATTCTTACTGTTATCGCCTATGCCTTTAATTTCACCGAAGGTTATCTGATTTTCCTATATGCTGAGTCAGTCCTTCCGACTGTCATTTCTTTTTCGACGTCTTAACAATTTTCATGCAGCCATTTCGTCTTTGCTTCCCTGCATTTCCTGTTTATTTCATTCCTCAGCGACCTGTAATTCTGTATTCCTGAATTTCTCTGAACATTTTTGTACCTCTTCTTTCATCGATCAGCCGAAGTATTTCTTGTTACCCGTGGTTTCTTTGCAGTTACCTTTTCTTTGTACCTTTTTTTTTCTTTACAGCTTCTGTGGTTGCCTTTTTTAAAAATGTCCACCCCTTTTCAACTGTACTGCCTACTGAGCTGTTCTGTACTGCTGTATCTATAGCCTTCTGTATCTAGAACTTCAAACGTGTCTCGTCATCCCTTAGTACTTCCGTATGTGAGTATTGATTCTTCCTTAATAATGTCCTGAACTTCAGCCTACTGTTCATCACTACTACGTTGTGATCTGAATCTATATCTGCTCCTTGGTACGCCTTACAATCTGATTTCGGAATATCTGTCTGACCATGATGTAATCTAACTGTAATCTTCCCGTATAACCCTTGCCTTTTCCAAGTATATGTCCTCCTCTTGTGATTTCGTTATTCCTAGCTGAAATTTCCTAAAGAATTCTATTAGTCTCTCTCCTCTTTCATTCCTTGTCCCAAACCCCTATTCACCTGTAACCTTTTCTTCTACTCCTTCCCCTACAACAGAGTTCCAGTCCCCAATTAAACTTACATATCCCTTTGCGTATTATATTATCCTTTCAATGTCCTCATACACTTTCTCTATCTCTTCATCTTCAGCTTGCAGCGGTGGCATGTATACCGGATCTGTCGTAGTCTGTGTTGGTTTGCTGTCGATTCTGATAAAAATAATCCTATCACTGAACTGTTCACAGCAACACAATCTCTGCCCTACCTTCCTGTTCATAACGAATCCTACTCCGTTATACCATTTTCTCCTGCTGTTGATATTACCCTATAGTCACCTAACCAGAAATCCTTGCCTTCTTTGCGTTTCACTTCACTGATCCCCTACTATATATAGATTGAGCACTTGCATTTCCCTTTTCAGATTCTCTAGCTTCCCTACCACGTTCAAGCGTTTGACATTCCACGTCCCGACTCGCAGAATGTTGTCCTTTCCTTGCTTATTCAGTCACGTCCCTCTTGGCAGTCCCCTCCCGGAGATCCGAAGGGGGATCTGTTCCGGAATCTTTTACCAATGGAGAGATAATCATGGCACTTTTTCAATTACAGGCCACATGTCCTGTGGATACACGTTATGTTTCTATAATGCAGTGGTTTCCATTGCCTTTTGCATCCTCATACGTTGAGCATTGCTGATTCTTCTACCTTTAGAGTCAGTTTCCACCCCAAGCGCAAGAGAGTGCCCTGAACCTCTATCCACTTCTCCGCTCTCTTTGACAAGGCCGTTGGCAGAATGAGGGTGACTTCTTATGTCGGAAGTCTTCGGTCACCAGTGCTGGTTATTAATCAACTGTCGACTGGGACATACTGACATATCAGCTGTAGCGAAACATGTTTTTAAAGACGATGATTATGAAATACGAGCATGGTATCCAGGACATCACATTATTATGCACGCATGTACAGAGAAGCTATAGAGATTCAGAAACACCACAGTAATTTTAATAGAAAAGAGGAAGGCTTAAAGTTAGATAAGATATGGCGGTCGACAATCTGTTAGCTCCAATCGAGAATAATGGCGTTAGTCATTGATAGACTTACAGTCGGCCCCACGTGACGTTTGGTGGTGCCTTCTATTCACTACTAGTAGTCTCTGTGTTAATATTTTAGAACATATTTTACATCCCATGTTTATTTGAGGGATGGATGCCCTTATAGTTATCTCAAATGTTCAAATGTGTGTGAATTCCTAATGGACCAAACTGCTGAGGTCATAGGTCTCTAGACTTATACACTACTTAAACTGACTTATGCTGAGGAAACACACACACCCATGCCCGAGGGAGGACTTGAACCTCCGTTGGGAGGGGCCGCATAATCCATGACGTGACGCCTCAAACAGCGCGGCCACTCCGCGCGGCTATAGTTATCTCTATTGCTTATTTATTGTGAATAAGTATTATTTAATTTTCAGTCCACTGTAATTTTATTAATTGTCCAGAATCTGTTAATATAGCTGAGAAAACTGGCTTTCAGTGCTCGAGATAGATATTAAATGAGTTCTCTGTTAATTCTGTCACTGTCCGTTGTTCTGTTTTTCATTTTCAACATCGCATTTTCTAATTCCTTCATTTCGTTCGTATTTATATTTATACCGTCTCCTGTTTTCTGAAGTTTCTTGTAGTACTCATGCCATCATGTCTCATTGATCACTTCAATTCCCGTGTCATCTTTTATATTTTTTGTAATGCTACCACTAAATTTTGGACACTGCTGTCGAAATAGCAACTCTGCTACGGCTGTGTACAAAATCAGGAGCAGCCAATGGGCGCTGAAATGAAACAATCGTATGGCATTGATGGCCGACCTGCGAGTGCCGAGGCCATCACCATTGGACTTGGTCCCACGTGACGGATGAGTCACTTCCAGGCTCTATAGAGCAGGAGCCAAACGTCTGACTTGGAGGGCAGTGTTTCGTGTCCAAGGCTGCATTCTGCCGCCTGGGTGAGCTTTCCAGCACCCGTCGTTTATTGACTGCTGGGGCAAGCTCTTCTCCTGGGCTGTTGCAACGACACGAGAATTTTGACAGAGGCAGACGGAAGCGCCGCATGTCGCCATAGTGTGCAAAGTGGGTCCCACGTGACTGGAAGGGGAAAATGTCTGCAACGTTGGGGGCAGGCGTCTCAGCCAGACACGTCACTGACAGTCGGCTTCTGCAGCGGTCACCAGCGCCTCACGCTGTAAACTCAAGAGGTCTTGACCTAGGCGTCACCGCGCTAAGAATGTTGTAGCACTAGTTGAATAGAAGTTTCTTACTCACAGTTGTTCTTTTACCAGCCGCCACCACCAACCAATACCACCATCTGCGTCAGTCACATCACCTCAGCCTCTACACCTTAGTGACCTCTCACCCCCAGCCCCTACATTTTATTCGGGTACTTCATTTTATGAGCAAATTCCTGTCTCTCATAGACATCGTTTTCCACCCCGGAAATGAATTTATGTATAGTTATTGAACAAAAACTGAAATTACTGTAATAATGGTGCACTGTAAGGCGAAAAATAATTTCAGCCATTGACCATTTTTGTTATGAAGCAGTAATCGACAGTACAAATTCTGGAGTTAGCATAACTTCTGTCTCCCAATGAATCCATTTTCGTGTCACCTGTCAAACATACCGTGGAATTTATTTAACCTGTTAATAAAATGTTCTACTATTTCACTAGATTCTACTTTGAGAAAAGTTTATCTCACATTCAACTCGATATTGTGAATATTTCCGCCTTTTGTCTGCGGTTTAAATATTACAAATTTCACATTGTTACGTAAGTAAGTGTAACGTTTAGTTCCAACAGCCAAAGCACGGATATGTTACCACTGTTAGCGCCTTTCCTGGACAATTCAGGTACGCTACAACGAGTTACTATGCAATGTATTCAAATGCATGTACTTGTTTATAGAAGTTAGTATAAAAGTTAGTTTCATTTCGTAGTTTCGTTTGTTAGAATTTTACCATCCCCCTTTTTCTTTATTTTTAAGTAGGTCATCTGGTGACGAATTGCTAAGAATTAAAATCTGTTACTGATAATAATTTGTGTGGCTTGAGTCTTGAGTATATAACGAATACTTTTTTAATAGAAATTGTGAATTTATTTGTTGCTATGGGTTTCGGATGGAAAGATGTTGCTTTTTCCTGTCTGCCAAATTATTGAGAAACGCAGAGAGTACAATCTCCCACATACATAGCCTTTATTGACTATGAGAAATCTTTTGATAAAGTTCAATTAAAGTTAAATTACAGAAAATTTTAGTAAAGAATGGTGTGCCCTGACATCTAATATGTGTAGCTCGATGTATGTATGTAAAACAATATCAACATTCAAAAAAGATGTCTGTTTGCTAGAAACATCTCTCAAGTGGAGATGCGAGGGTGTCCACATACAGACGACATCGCGAAGACATGGCAGAATAAATCAGTGCACCATTATAAGCTTAATAATAAAGTTATAAATACACTTCTGTAAAGTAAAACCAAGATAATGGCGTTCCATGGTAAGGAGTATTTAAGAGCAAAAATAATAACTGATGATAAAACAATATGGCAAATAAAAGCCTTTAAATACCTGCGATGTCATGTCCCATACATCGCACACAATGATCGAGCACACAAATTGCAAAAATTCCAACAGCTGGCAGGTACCATAATTCGCAATTTTTTCAAAAAAACTAGAAAAGAGACAGTGCCCAAAATTTTATGATGTGATGGCAGTGCTAGTTTCAGTACATAGGTAAGAGACTTGGATCTAACCGCCAGTCAAAGGAGGAGAATTGAAGCAGCAGAGCTGAGACTCCTAAGACATCTAGCTGGTTATAAAACTCATAGATTGGATAAAAAAATAGTGAAATAAGGAATGAACTGGGTGTCAAAAGCATACTTCAGGAAGCAGAGCACAGATAAAGAGATGGATAGATCAGCTGCATTCTAATTAAAATTGGAACACTCAAAGATGCCTAAGCCAAAATTGGACATGAAGATGACGATGATGATGATTGTAATTATGATGATGCTGTATGTACATAAAGGGAGTCCCAAGCCTGTAGATTATACAGAAGACTGACAACTGCTTACCCAAGATCTGAAGTATGGGGTAAGGTATATTAGTTTCTTAATAAATGACAAAATAGTCTTCGGATTTCATATCAGATTATACGGGGTACACATGCCACTAGTGAGTATTGATAATAAGTTATGCCTTTCTTCAGATTGATACCGATTTTAAAAGTCTGTCTATGTGGCAGTGCAGGCTTCAAGTTCCGTTGGTGAAGGTAACTTTTTTTCTTGGGAGAAAAGAGCAAGCCAAAGATTTGTGAATCTGTTATTAAGGCTCTCATGGACACTAATATCAAGTCAAATGGTTCACCTCCGTGTTGTAATCTCATCCTCTCGTGGACAATATAAACACAGCACCGAAAACCGAAGCACAAATTCTTATCAGTTGACCTTGTTCAGTTTCAGTTCATACGTTGGTGAGCTGAGACTAACGTAGTATACTGATTCAAAACTCCATATATGACTAAAACTGCAGTTAAATACACCATAGTGGTGGAAAGGTACTTATCTTTAACTTTATGGAGGAAAGGTCCTTATCTTTAACTTCATAAGCTGTAGGAGGTTTGTCACTGCAGTACTGTGGTAGACAATCCATTACCGGAACTGAACGTCGTGTTTGACTTCTCGGCCACGTCATTTATGTCAACAAATTCCAAAAGACAAGCAGTGGAAGAGGTCTGCAGAAGAGAGTGCTAGTGACCATCTGTTTGAGGTGCACTACATGCAGGCAACAATCAGTTCCATCAGAACAGCTAGAAAGCATTTGTCGGCTTTCTCATACAATTTTGTTATCTTGTCTTTGGATGAAGACAGTGATATGCCACGGTATCATCATGGAAGTGACGCAAAAACCTTGTAATCGAGTAAATAGCCGTATGATTGGTTAAAATATTAATGACAACAGTATTCTATTTTTTGGTGACGTTCATGTAGGTACTGATTATGTACTTGGTATTTCTTTAAAATTTTGGGGATTCTTTAAGGTTATCAGGATATAAATTTAATGAAATACATACCAACGAACGCCTTTAAGGTTGTTGCTCGTACAGCACTGGTTTGGTTCACTTTGTAAAAATAGAAAAATCTGTATCATATGTGTTTCAGGGTTAGCGTTGTTTTCGCCCTATCTTTAAACATTGTCTATTAGTACCATATTTCTGTTTTATTTGTCCGTTTTCATTTGTGTGTATTTTTCGGAAAGAGCGCAATCTACAGCCACTAGAGGGGAAATAGGAAGTACGTGACAGTGTCAGTCAAGGTGAATATAAACTTGTTAAATGCTTCATCACAAGAAACAGATCGAAAGGCAATTCCTAACATCTTAAAGTTAGCAAGAAAATGTAATAGATCACATCCCATCGAAAAAAAATTACTTTCCAGGTATCTCCTACAAATTATTACTCTTTTGAAAACATTCAAGTTAATAATGAAGTAAATGATTCTCTTATTTTACGGTTTTACCATAGTCCATTTTTCAATGGACGTACATTCTCAGAAATTTCTTCCTCAAATTAAGGCCTATGTTTGATACTGAAAGACTTTCCTTAGCCAAGAATGCCCTTTCTGAAAGTGCTAGTCTTCCTTTCTCTGTCCATGATTGGTTACTTTGCTCCCAAGGTAGCCATAATTCCTTATCTTCGTTTACTTCCTGACCATCAGTCCTGATGTTAAGTTTTCGCTATTCTCTTTTCTGGTACTTCTCATTACTCTCGTCCTCCTTCGATTTACTGCCTATCCATAGTCTGTGCTCATTAGACTTCTCATTCCATTCAGCAGATCCTGTAATTCCTCACTTTCACAGAGAGTACCAGTGGCATCAGCGAATCTTATCATTTATATACTTTCACCTTGAATTTTACGGGCATGGATGTTTGTGATGTCCTTAGGTTAGTTAGGTTTAACTAGTTCTAAGTTCTAGGTGACTAATGACCTCAGCAGTTGAGTCCCATAGTGCTCAGAGCCATTTGAACCATTTTGAACCTTGAATTTTAGGTCCACTCTTGAGCCTTTCTTTTATTTCCATCATTGCTTCTTCTATGTACGGATTGAGTAGTAGGAGGCGAAAGATTACGTCCCTGTCCCTACACCCTTTTCAATCCGAGCACTTCGTTCTTTGTCGTCCACTCTCATTATTCCCTCTTGGTTCTTGTACATATTGTATATTATCCGTCTCTCCCTACAGCTTACTCCTATTTTGCTCAGAATTTCGAACATCATGGACCATTTTACACTGTCGAACTCTATTTCCAGGTTGACAAATCCTACGAACGTGTCTTGATTTTTCTTTAGTCTTGCTTCCATTATTAACTGTTACTTCAGTCCTGCCTCTCTGATGCCTTTAACTTTCCGAAAGCCGAAGTAATCGTCATCTAAGACGTCCTCAATTTTCTTTTCCATTTTTATTTATATCGTTCTTGTCAGCAGTTTTGATGCATGACTGTTAAGCTGATTGTACTACAATTCTCGCATTCGTCGACTCTTGCAGTCTTCGGAATTCCGACTACACTTAACAAGAACTGAAGTCTCTTCGTTAACGTTTTACATATACTGAATTGTAGGTTATTTACGTAAGACGTTTTGTTGCTCTAGTATTCTATTTTCTAATGCCAATCAAAACAAATACGAAAGTTCGGAAACAGTTAGATGTATTAACTCAGTCACCAAAGATAAATTTATGTTGTTACTTTTCCTTTATTACGATTGGCTTCCCTAATTCACTTGTCTATACTGCAGAATGGCAAAAGTCACATTTTTTTTCCAAAAATTTCCACATACTTTTCAATGAAAACGGGTCTAACCGCCAACAGTAGTGACAATGTTACAAGTAAACAACTTTGTAGAACTTAACAATTTTCAATTTTTTATCCTTGTGGGAAAACACCTCGCCAAAAAATAGTGCAACAATTTGTATTGCGGGATAAGTCCACTGAGATTCATGATTTAGAGATTTAGTCAAATATACAATGGGCAATATCTCAAACCTACGCTCTCGTGTGTTAGCACTTTCCTTCGCAGACCCTTCGGTTCTATGTCGATGACACTGGCCGCCTCCATGTGTCTCGAACGACACAGTTTTTCTTAAGTTTATATCGATAGCGACAAATTTCTGCCAGAAAGGATGGCACCTCCTGCGAGATTTCTCTCTGGAGGAATCATCCAGTAGCGCCATACTACACATATATGTCTTCAAGTACCTGTAACGAATAGTAGGTCATCCTCTACTGTACATTGTACATCCAACTCTGAAATGTGGCAGACTTCGTCATGGACACATCACAGAAGATTGTGTATTGTTTATCAAAGGCAGCACCATCAATGTCAATGTTGAATATAGCTGTTAGTTAAGGGATAGAAGCAGTTTATAAACACTTGCCTCACATACATTTCTCATTCAAGGTATGAAATACACTGACGGAAAAAAATCGCAACATCAAAAAATAATTAACGCAGAATAATAAAATAACGAGAATTCTTCTGTCGAGGTGACATGTTTAAGTGATTAACACTGCAAGATAAAAGGTTAATGTGAGCGCGAGATAAGCATTGAAAATGTGAAATGCTGGTACATTAATAACGGTGTCACCACCAGAATGATGAATGAAGCACAAAGACGTCCATGGATTGTGTTGTACAGGTGCCGGATGCCAGTTTGTGGGATGGAGTTGCATGCCTGTTGCACCCGGTCGGTTAATAAAGGGACGGTTAATGCTGTTTGTGGATGACGAGTTTTCACCCGATTATGGCTCGTATGTGCTCCACTGGAGACAGATCTGGTGACCCAGCAGACCAAGGTAACACTCTGTAGAGCATGTTGAGCTACAACAGCGGTATGAGGATGAGCTTTCTCCCATTTGAGAACACCCCCTGGATAGCTGTTCATGAATGGCAGCACAACAGGTCGAATCACCAGACTGACGTACAGTTTTGCAGTCAAGATGCTTGGGATAACCATGAGAGTCGTCCAGTCGTCGTACGAAGTCGCACCCGCAGACCATAATTCCAGGTATCCAGGGTAGATCCATTGCGCCTAGCACGAAGACAGGTTGATTGCAGGCCTTCAAATGGTCTCCTCCTATCCAATACATCACTGGCACCTAGGGACAACCTTTCTTTCAACAACAAATATAACAGACTTCCATTCTGCCCTCCAATGAACTCTCACTTGTCACAGAAGTCGCAAACAGCGGTGGTTGGGGTCAGTGGAATGCACGCTACAGGGCGTCCTTGAAATAACCGATTTGCTACAGTTCTTTGCAAGACTGTGGTGACAGCTGCTGCTGAAATAGCTTCTGCAAATGTACACTACTGACCATTAAAATTGCTACACCATAAAGATGACGTGCTACAGACGAGAAATATAACCGACAGGAAGAAAATGCTGTGATATGCAAATGATTAGCTTTTCAGAGCATTCACACAAGATTGGCGTCAGTGGCGACACCTACAACGTGTTGACATGAGGAACGTTTCCAACCGATTTCTCATACACAAACAACAGTTGACGGGCGTTGCCTAGTGAAATGCTGTTGTGATGCCTCGTGTAAGGAGGAGAAATGCGTACCATCACGTTTCCGACTTTGATAAAGGTCGGATTGTAGCCTATTGCGACTGCGGTTTATCGTATCGCGACATCACTGCTCGCGTTGGTCGAGATCCAATGACTGTTACCTGAATATGGGATCGGTGGGTTCAGGAGGGTAATACGGAACGCCGTGCTGCATCCCAACGGCCTCGTATCACTAGCAGTCGAGATGAGAGGCATGTTATCCGCATGGCTGTAACGGATCGTGCGGCCACGTCTCGATCCCTGAGTCAACAGATGGGGACGTTTGCAAGACAACAACCATATGCACGAACAGTTCGACGACCTTTGCAGCAGCATGGGCTATCAGCTCGGAGACCATGGCTGCGGTTACCCTTGACGCTGCACCACAGACGGGATGGTGTGTGTACCCAACGACGAACTTGGGTGCACCAACACTAAAACGTCATTTTCTCGTATGAATCCAGGTTCTCTTTACAGCATCATGATGGTCGCATCCGTGTTTGGCGACATCGTGGTGAACGCACACTGGAAGCGTGTATTCGTCATCGCCCTACTGGTGTATCACAAGGCGTGATCACATGGGGTGCCATAGGTTACACGTCTCGGTCACCTCTTGTTCGCATTGACGGCACTTCGAACAGTGGACGTTACATTTCAGATGTGTTACCACCCGTGGCTCTACCCTTCAATCGATACCTGCAAAACCCTACATTTCAGCAGGATAATGCACGACCGCATGTTGCAGGTCCTGTACTGGCCTTTCTGGATATAGAAAATGTTCAACTGCTGCTCTGGCCGGCACATTCTCCAGATCTCTCACCAGTTGAAAACGTCTGGTCAATGGTGGCCGAGCAACTGGCTCGTCACTACTCTTGATGGACTGTGGTATCGTGTTGAAGCTGCATGGGCAGCTGTACATGTACAAGCTATTCAAGCTCTGTTTGACTCAGTGTCGAGGCCTATCAAGGCTGTTATAACGGCCAGAGGTTGTTGTTCTGGGTACTGATTTCTCAGGATCTATGCACCCAAGTTGCGTGAAAATGTAATCACATGTCAGTTCCAGTATAATATATTTGTCCAATGAATACCCGTTTATCATCTGCATTTCTTCTTGGTGTAGCAATTTTAATGACCAGTAGTGTATATACTTCGGGTTGAGTCACCCCTGTTTCCCAAACCAAACATCTCAGTCGTTTTGACATTTTACTACCCATGAGATCGGGAGTTGTAATATGTCGGAACAACTGAGATGTTTGCTTTGGGAGTCAGGGGTGACTTTAGCCGACGTGTGCAAAGTGTGCAGAGAAACACCGGCAATTGTGACTAACTTCACTGCATCGAAGGTGCACAGCCGGCCGTTCGCTGATCCCAGTGATGGAGCCGCGCGGCTTGTGTGTGTGGGTCAGCACCAGTGCCAATGCCGGAATCTGCTGCACCGGCGTACAGTCACCCATTGCTCACGCAATGGCTAAGTGGCCGCCGCGTGCGTTGGTTGCTCTGGTAGCCCGGGACAAGGCAGACTGCTCCCTCAAGGGCAATTCATGGACCCTATGTAGAGCGCCGAAGGGACACATCCGGGCGCCTTCATTGTAGCGAGCCTCAGCAGCTCCGGCCGTCCGCCCAGGGCAGCTCGGTCAGCACGTGCAGACAGCTCTGCACCTGGGAGGCGTCTAGTTCGCGCCCCAGCCCACCTCTGCGGACGGCAGCTTGCAGACAGCCGGACGGTGTCATCCTCACAGCGGAGGTCAGTAACCCCCTCGCTCTTCGAGCAGGTGCAGCTCCATGCCGCAGCCCTTCCCGCCACGGCCATAAGGGTGTCCGTGCAGTGGAGGTTGGTGATGGTTTCAATGGGACTGATGGCCGCTAGTATCTTTCACCAGAGGTCATCATGTTTGGCCTGCAACTTAAACAATTGTCATTCTCTCCGGTTCCAGACGCGGACAAAATAGCGAAACGACTGCCTGGTTCGAGCCTGTGGGCTCGCATATCTATACGTCTTTTTCCTACGCCTCAGCCGAGTGGGATTAGCCGAGCGGTCTGCGGCGCTGCAGTCATGTACTGTGCGGCTGGTCCCGGCGGAGGCTCGAGTCCTCCCTCGCGCATGGATGTGTGTTTGTCCTTAGGATAATTTAGGTTAATCAGTGTGTAAGCTTAGGGACTGATGACCTTAGCAGTTAAGTCCCATGAGATTTCACACACATTTGTACATTTTTTCCTACGCCTCAGCTCGCTTTGTCGCCTACACACAGGTCACAAGGCACTGTTGTACTGCAACTTATGGGTTCTTCACAGCACGGCCAGAGCAGCGCGGAAGATATAAGTATTCCTAAAATCCACACCATTACTTACTTGTGACGCAGCAAATACTTTGAGCAATAAACACACAGTTTTAATCTGCCAGGAAGTTTCATATCAGCGCACACTCCGCTGCAGAGTGAAAATCTCATTCTGGAAACATCCCCCAGGCTGTGGCTAAGCCATGTCTCCGCAGTATCCTTTCTTTCAGGGGTGCTATTTCTGCAAGGTTCGCAGGAGAGCTTCTGTAAAGTTTGGAAAGTAGGAGGTGAGGTACTGGCAGAAGTAAAGCTGTGAGGACGGGGCGTGAGTCGTGATTGGGTAGCTCCGTTGTAGAGCACTTTCCCGCGAAAGGCAAAGGTCCCGACTTCGAGTCTCGGCCCGGCACACAGTTTTAATCTGCCAGGAAGTTTCACATCATTGCACACTCCGCTGCAGAGTGAAAATCTCAGTCTGGAGGTAATATACAATATGCACAAAAGCCGTGAGCGAATAGTAAGAGTGAACGACCGAGAACGAAGTGCTCGGATTAAAAAGGGTGTAAGATTTTGAAATCTGTGCATCGAAGAAGCAATGATGGAAATAAAAGAAAACAGTGGACTTAAAACTCAAGGTGAATGGATATCAGTGATACGATTCGCTGGTGACGTCGCCATCCTGAGTGAAAGTGAAGAATTACAGGATGCGCTGAATGGAATGAATAGTCCAACGCGTACTGAATATGGATTGAGTGTAAATCGATGAAAGACAAAGGTAATGAGAAGTAGTAGGAATGACAATAGCGAGAAACTTAACATTAGGATTGATGGTCACGAAGTAGATGATATTAAGGAATTCTGCTACGTAGGAAGTTGCTATAGGACCGCTCGTTGCTGTATGCTAGTTCTTTATATATTTTTAATTTATATTGAACCTGTGTGACCATCTCCTCGCGTTACCTTAGAGAATTTTACTCGACTTTGCGTCCTGGCTGCTAATATACCGGGCGCATAAGGAATGGCATATATATTTTTGAACCTTATTTGAATAACCCGATAAACAAATTCATTATTTTTGAAATGTGCACAACGGAAACTGGTGCGAGTTTCTCTAAGATAACGCGTTCTGGGGTGGTTGTACTTAAAGCCGTCACTATAGCAGCTGGTAGCCTATCTAAATTCACATTGCAGATTATTTCTTTCATTAACTTTAGAAAATCGAACTGAATAACATACATCCTACCCATTTCATGTGTCAGGTGTCTGGGGGAGTATTTCTAAACTGAAATACTGACTCTCATTTAATAGATTTATTTTCTACTTTGATGAAAACTTAGAAGCCGACACATTACAATTTTTCTTTACTTACAAAACTTATGTCTGAATCAGCGTTACCTCTCATAGGTAGGACAATGCCAAAACGAAAACGCTAAACGAATAATTTCATATATGACACATAATTTCATAATAACACAAAAAATGTATGACACATAATTTCATAATAACACAAAAAATACATAAGTGGGCCACACCGTGTTTAGCGGGAAAATCGTCATTCATTCTTTAAGACTCACTTATCGTCATGCATGAATTACACCACTAGAAATTTAAGGTATGCCACTGCTGAAGATAGATAACCTCTATCAGAGAAAAGATTCTGGGCAAAAATGATGTACTATCGGCGCCAAAATGAAGTGCGAACTGAACTCACAAAGAAAGTACCAAAAATAATTAAATTTCGCGACAGAAATTTCTCGATCTACCATCCGATACGCAATCTGCACTCATTGAGCTAAAAGTGAAGCTTATGACTCGGGAAATAGCTACATGAACTGATGGTTCCTGTTGCATGCTCACTACCACAAAGCAAAATTTCACAAACACATTTCAGAGAAAACTATTGCAAATAAATTAAAACCGTAACCTGTACCGATGAAGGTATGTTGAATGCGTGCTATGAGCATACCCTGTCGTGAATTTTTAGCCATATTACCTCAATTCTAACTCACCAAATCTGCGAGCTGCTGTGCTCCCGCGTCCGGTTCGTCTCATGGCTGGCCCCACAGTGCTCTCCACGCGCCAAAATCCGACCAACGTTCCTATTCCAACGCGGTGGTGGGGAGACTCACCTCACCCCCGGACCAACTTTGTAACCTACCCTCGTGCCTGTTCTCATCTTTGCTTGCTGCTCTGGCCTACCTGGCGTTATTCTTGCAATGTTGCCAATGACTGCTATTCCCTTAAACTGTTCCCTTTGGTCCATGCTCCCGCTACATTTGACTTCCATTCATACCCATGCACTCTCATACAGGATGGAACAAGGAGCTACATATAAACGGCGTGTGACCTCTTTGTGAAATGACGAAAAATAAACAAATGCTAGAAGTCAAAGAAAAACTTATATCTCGATATAGAAAACAGAATTACTTCCTACTGCAACCTGAGGCAAAACGAAAGTAACGCCTCAAATAACCAATGATGGACTGAGAAAGAACATTAAAAGCAGACTAGCAATGGCAAAAAGGACACTCCTGGTCAAGAGAAGTCTACCAATATCAAATATTAGCCTTAATCTGAGGAAGAAATTTCTGAGAATGTACAGCTCGAGTACAGCATTGTATGGTAGTGAAACATGGACTGTGGGAAAATCGGAACAGAGGAGAATCGAAGCATTTGAGATGTGGTGCTACAGACAAATGTTAAAAATTAGGTGTACTGATTAGGTAAGGAATTAGGAGGTTCTCCGCAGAATCGGAGACGAAAGGAATATGTGGAAAATACTGACTAGGAGAAGGGACAGAATGATAGGACGTCGGCTAAGACTTCAGGGAATGACTTCCGTGGTACTAAAGGGAACTGTAGAGGGCAAAAACTGTAGAGGAAGACAGAGAGTGGAATACATGTGGCAAATAGTTGACGACGTAGGTTGCAAGTGCTACTATGAGATGAAGAGGTTATTACAGGAGAGGAATTCGTGACGGGCAGTATCAAATCAGTCAGAAGACTGATGACCAAAAAAAAAAAAAATAATTAAATGGGTTCTTCAGTTTGTTTTCCTCTGCCAGATGAAACGCTAACGCTCTTAACTCCGATGTAAGTCCAAACAGTCTGCCATCCACGTCTTTCAAATAACCGTCAAGCTCTAACTCTAGATCATTCCAGACAACACAACAAAATTTTCCCACTCACTTGTCAATTTCAAAATTCTCATTTAGTAGTCAGTTCCGAACTCCTCCTTGAAGATCTACTATAGGAACACTGAACTGAGTACTGATTTTGCAAAATCCCATTTCCTTTGTCAGGACAGCTGTCACTGGCTCTTCCATGTTTTCTGTAGACCAACTTTTACAATTAGCTTTACATTCGTATCTTCTAACCATCTACGAAAAAAGAATTTCATTAGAAACAACATGAAAAACCTGAAAACATACTAATATACCTTAGAAGTTTTAGAATAAATATGAATACTGAAAAGTAAACAGTTTGAAAGAACAGAACCTCAATTAGTTACGCCCCAGTCCTTTCCGAACGGACCTGTGGGATTACGTACAATTCAAAACCTCAAAAGCGCCTTGAAAAGTAAAAATCCTTTAAGCGCACTAAAAGAAATGGCATAATATGCGTCTGAGATTTTAAGAAAATGAAAACTGGTAGATTAAGCTTTTGTATGTCCCTCCCTGTGACGAGATCTTAGGGATTTCGACCGTTGACTTATGTAATAAAACTGAACACATACAGTTGTCCCTACGATGTTAGTTATTACATCGCTACAGTTTCGATGCTTCAGTGCACCATCTGCAGGCCTTAACTGGCCATCCGAAGATGGTGCACTGAAGCACCGAAACTTGTAGCCGTATAATAAATAACATCGGAAGGACGGCTGTAGCAGTCCCATTTGCGGGTAAAGTTACGAATATTGCATTTTGCTGCCCCAACAATGAAAGACAAACTTTGTTCACCATCCATGTCGCTTGCAGAATAGTTCCTGAAGTGTTTGTAGAGTGCACCACTTTGCAGCCGTAAACAACTCGTGGTTCCTCCCCCCCCCCCCCCCCCCCCGGCTGTCACTTATTTTTTGTGTGGTGTGGGGGGGGGGGAGGGAGAGAGAGAGAGAGAGAGAGAGAGAGAAGAGGAAGAGAGAGAGAGAATGGGAGGGAATGGGAGGAGGGAGGGGGAGAGGGTAGTAACTTCAAATAAGTCATTTAATATGCACCGGGATGTAAGTACTGTTCTTCGTATCGCTGCTTAATTGACGTGTGCTGCGTTTTTCGAACTGACCAGCAGGTATGGAGGGGCAAATAACTACGGTGGACAGTGGAGGAAAGAATTCTTTCGCCGTATCACAAGAGGAGAACGGCACTAGAGGCGACCACAAGTGCCACGACCGAGTCGAGCGGCCTCCCAGAAGCAATTACTGGATGCTCGGCTAATTGGCTGTGGGACTCTCCGGACGGCGGCGGCGGTGGCGGCGGTGGCGGCCTAAGAACAGATCCCAGAAATGGGGACCAGTCGGACGAACGGCCATCCGCCTCGCTGTCAATAGATCGCAATTTATGTAGCGACCGCCACAGCAGTTCTCATCCACAATGTATTTGCTCGTCACTGAAGCTCCAGCGGGACATACCAGCAGAAAGAATTTGATGCAGGCTGCTTCACCTACCAATTAAATATCGATGGCGGTAAAATCAGAATGATGCAATTACATTTGGACACATATCCAGGAGGGTGGTAGTAGTTGAAAGCTTATCATGCCTTGTAAAGTGCAAGCTGAACCAAATCTTTACCATGTTTCACACTGATTTTTCTACAGCTACATCTAGATATGCAGAATTACTCCGCAATTCACAATTAATTGCATGTCAGAGGGTTCGTAGAACCACCTTCAAGCTATTTCTCTATCGTTCCGGTAAAAGCAAAGTTAATACTTTCTGTGCGAGCTCTAATTTCATTTACTTTATCCTGATGATCATCTATCTCTGCGTAAGTCGGCATCAACAGAATATTTTCGCAATCGCAGGAGAAAACTGGTGACGAAAGTTCATGAGAAGATCTTGCCGCAATGAAAAACCCTTTGTTTTAGTGATTGCCAACCCAATTCACTTATCACGTCCGTGCCAGTCACTCCCGTATTTTGTGGTACTACAAAACGAGTTGCCTTCTTTGAGCTCTTTCTATGTCCTCCATCAGTCCTATCTGATGCGCATCCAAAATCGCACAGCGATACTCAGTAAGAGGACGTGCAAGCAGTCTCTTTAGTAGACTTGTTGCACTTTCTAAGTGTTCTGCCAATCAGTTGAAGTCTCTCGTTTGCTTTACCCACATCATTATCTACGTTATCTTACCGATTTAAGTTATTTGTAATTGTAGTCCCTAAGTACTTAAATGAATTTACAGCCTTTATATTTGTGTGATGTATCGTGTAACAGAAAATTAGTATAAACTGAGGCTTCCGCTGCCATTGTCACATTCAATAAAAATTTTCTGGGTTTGTGACCGCATTGTCAGTATATATAAAACGACCGATGTTTCGGTCCCTGTTGCAGGCGACCTTCTTCAGAGTGCTTTTGCTTACTCTTCATCTTCTTTACTCATGTGGATGACTTCACATTTTTCACTATTTAGGGTCCATTGCCACTTTTCGCACTATGCAGATATCTTGAGTAAATAATTTTGCAATTGGTTTTGAGCATCTCATGAATTCACAAGACGGTAAATGACAGCGTACTCTGCAAAAAATATAAGAGAGCTGCTCAGATTGCCTCCTATAGTGTGTATGTAGATCAGTAACTGCAACTGGCCTACAACATTTACTTGGTGAACGCCGGATATTACTTCTATCTTTCTCGATAACTTTCCGTCAATTACTGTAGTACGAATTGTTACCATTCTGATAGGAACTAACGAATCCAGTCGCACAACTGAGACGATATTCCACAAGCACGCAATTTGATTAGAAGAAGCTTGTGAGGACGGTGCTAAAAGCCTTCTGGAAATCTAAAAATAGGGAATCAATTTGACATTTTCTAACGATAGCACTCGTTACTTCTTGAGAATAAACAGCTAGCTGTGTCGCTGTGCGGGATTAGCCGCGCGGTCTAGGGCGCTGCAGTCATTGATTGTGCTGCTGGTCCCGGCGGAGTTTCGAGTCCTCCCTCGGGCATGGGTGTGTGTGTTTATCCTTAGGATAATTTAGGTTAAGTAGTGTGTAAGGTTAGGGACTGATGACCTTAGCAGTTAAGTCCCATAAGATTTTACACACATTTGAACATTTTCTAGCTGTGTCTCACAAGAAGAATATTTTCTGAATCCATGCTGATTATTTGTCGATGAATCGTTTCTTCGAGGTAATTCGTAGTATTGGAACACAGTATATGTGAAATGGTGATAATTACGGCCTTTTAATTCAGCCAGGAAGGAAAAGCGGAAAGGATTGGACCACTGGAGATTTTACACACTTCATTCACTGGTAGGACACAAATTTATTTCACACAGTTTCAATCACATTGCAGCCAATTAAGCTTTTATTATTTTTTAATTTCTGCAAGCGATGAGGAAGGGGGAGGGGGAGGAGTAACAACCTCATTAAAAAAAATTGGGCCATCTGGCTTCCGACGGTAGCACCCTCCTGTAAGGACCCGTGCCTAAGGTTACAGATGACACCCCAAGATCCAGACACGTGGTATGCTAGCCAACGGTACTTCGGTCAGAGTCTGTTGACTCTTTGAACTCGGCTGGCATTGAATATTCTGGAGCTCAAATCTCCAGTCGAAATTACGTGAGATCCTTCGGGATTTCACCATCAAAACCTCAACACAAATCAATAATCACGACAGAATAATAGGAAAGAATCCACTACACTGGGCCGCAGTCAATGAGACTGGGTAATAGACCTGATCATCACCGCGCGGGGTAGCCGAGCGGTCTTAGGTGCCTTGTCACGGTCCGCGCGGCTCCCTCCGTCGGAGGTTCGGGTCCTCCCTCTGGCGTAAGTTAGTTTAAGATAGATTAAGCAGTGAGTAATCTTAGGGACCGATGACCTCAGCAGTTTGGTCCCATAAGACCTTACCACAAATTTCCAAATTCTTCACCTGATAATCGGATTCCAGGGGATCAGGCATGTTATGAGGAGAAGGCTCGGAGCTTCCCAAAAACCCTCAAAACGTAGAGAATATTTGACATGGGGACACTCAACACGAATACACTATTGAAATCAGGTAAAATGAATTAAATGACAACCTCCATGGATAAATTCAGTACTAAAATTCTGGCAACACAGGAAAAACGATTCTCAGATGAGAACCACTTTGACTCAGAAAACCACAGAATATACAAGGGTAAACTAGCGATAACTATTCCGGGAAGAAATCTCAAACTCTTGGGAATGGGATTTGTAGTACACAAATCGATACTGGACTCTGTAGGACTTCACTTAAAAAATCAGAAAAAAATCAACACTCACGATACGATCTGGAAACAAAGCCAATACACTAATCAATGTTAACGCCCCCGAAAACAGTTACAAGAAAAACCAACAGATGATACCAGATTTCTGGAAAGATCTGGAAGAAACCACCAACAAAATCCCCACGAAGCACATGATAGTTTAATGGGAGATTTTAAAGCCCAATTAGACAGGGAAAGAATATTCAAAGACACAACAGGAAAACACACGGCCCACAAGAGGGCAAACAAGGATGGAGAGACCCTGATAAACGTTTGAGAAATTTCGACCCCAAAATCATGTCTACGCAATTCGAGAAACTACACAAGAAACTTCGATCTTGGAAATCCCCCAAAAACGCCCTAGGAGATTTCAGATAGACCTCATTGCGATATACCCAGTAGACAAATCAAGAGAATCGACGTAAATTTCTGAATGATCCAGAGTACCTAGAATTACAGAAGGAAGAAATAATAGAAAAAATTAAGAAAATCTATAGTAACGACCGGACAGGACTGTCAGAAAAAGTTAAAGAACTGATAAAATTGGGGCAACCACCCAGATAAAGGAAACACATATGGTGGAATATGATATGTGACGGAGCCATACACGACAGAATACAAGCCTGTAAAAAATTTAATAGCCATAAAACGTTCGAGAAATGGGAAGAATTCAACAGGATACAGAACACCACTTTCGAAAAAAATCCGTAGAGAAAAAAGGGCTTATGAAAACAACACATGGAAAGAGACAGAAGAGAACTTCAACAAAAACAACACACGAAATTTTTTGCACAACATTCAGGGAAGTAAGGACAGGATACCAACCACCAATCTTATGCTTCAAAAGACAAGACGGAATACTAGATACAAACCAGAAATAGAACTGTAAAATACTAGCGCAATACTTTGACATACTACTAAACTGAGGTAAACCGATGCAGATCCTACAGTTCGAGAAGCCAGAACCCAACCTCGATTCCAGCACATGCAGAGATCGTGAAAATAATAAAATCACTGAAAAATAACTGAGCACCTGCATAAGATGGACTGGTTGCGGAAATCTGGAAATTAGACCATGAATGCATCACGCCCAAAATACACAGAATTATCAAAAACATCTGAGAAACAGAAAAGGTACCAGAAGAATGGAAGTCAGCGATAATACACCCCTTCCATAAGAAAGGAGATAAATAGATTCTAATAATGAGAAATTTTACTAATGCCTATGACACAAAACTCTATCAAAAGCGCTGTTAAATCGGCTGGACTAGAGCCTCAAACAGATCCGCGGGCAGGAGAATACCAAGGAGGGTTCAGAAAAGGAAGATCTGGTGCCTGAGAATATTGACTACAAGAAAGTCCAGGAACACCGCAATAACATTGACGACTTCAAGAAGGCCTACGGCTCCATAGAGAAACACTCTTCAATATTCTGGAAGAAATTAAGGTGCACAACAAAACCAGAAAGATAATCCAGGAAATATTAACCAATACAATATAAAACGTGAAGTTTATGGGAGGGATTTCGAAACCATTCGAAAACAAGACAGGAGTGAGGCAGGGAGGTGGGCTGTACTTCGTTTTATTTAATTCGGTTTTCGGGAAAATAATTAAGACTTGGGACAAAGGAGTCAATGGATTGGCCTTTGCCCATGACATAGCCATCATAACAAATAGGAGAAAAGAAGCCAAGGAATCTTTAGAGACACTACACGAAATCTCAGCCAAAACAGGACTATAAGTTCTCATATGAAAAAAACGCAATACATGGACACAAAATCCACAGACACCCACTGGAAATGAAATATGGAAAGTTAACACAAGTAGATAGTTTCAAAAACCTGGGAGAAATTATACAGAAAACAATGAAGAAAGGACCGCAGAAGTACAAAAATCATACAAACGTACATGGAACCATTACAACAAAAGAAGTAATTGCATCAATGCCGAATTACGACACTACAAGACAGTAGTCTTACCAAAAGCCTTGTATGCCTCAGAAACAACAGTAATCAAGGGGAAAACGATAATTAAGGAGAAGGAAAATCTGAGAAACATCTACGGCACAACAGAACTGTAAAAAACAGAGACGATTAGAAACAACATCAGGAAAAGAAGGGCAAAGCTCTATGCACACACACATAGGATGAACGAAAATAGACTGACCAAGAAAAATTTTAACATAGTGACAACTAATACTGTGAAAACCAAATGGGTAAAGGAAAACATGGAAGTTCTCAAGAAATTAAACATCTCCACAGGGAAAAATACAGAAGAAAAATCAGAAAACAGAAATTTCAGCAAACGTTCAAAGAGAAGAAAACAGTAAAGGAATGTACAGAAGAGAGGAAAAAGAAACACAGTGAGAAGTTTTTGGGGAAAAAAAGAGACAGAAAAAATGCCACTAAAGTTGGTTGTGTTTTAGCACCCTCCTTAACGGGGAATTACCATTAGTAATAATAATAAAAGATCAAGCAATGAGAAACTCTTTTAAAATTGAATGCCAATTTAAATAATTTACAGTAAATTTAAAGTTAACTTTAACCGACGATAACTTAATATTCTTTAAGCAAGGCACGTCCTATATAAGGCACAGAATGTAACAACGCTGAACGCGTAACAAAAGCAGACGTAAATTTAAACAACGGTACCAGAACAGATAAGAACGGCCGTAATTACGAAATTGTGAGAATAAAGCATGATTTTAAGCTCACTTTTTGAAGAATCTAAAACCACACATAAATCAATGAAAAATAATTGAACACGATATCTAGGCAAGATAATTTTAAACCTAGGAATACAGCAATCTAATAGATTTTCCAGTAACACAAGGGTAATTAAGTTACAACAGATTAAGTTACATGTTGGGGTCCCAACACACGTCAAAATTTGCTTAAGGCGAAGGCTACAAACTAATGGATACAAATTGAGAATAACTCCAAGTATTAAGTTATCTTGACGAGGAACATTAACTAGTGCGGCTGCGGTTGGGGAAAACAGTGTAAAAGACCTACAGCGGCGGGATCTGCCAATCATATGCACTCCAAGTAACGTAAACAGCAGACTGAGCTAGCCGACGAGGCTTGAGTAAATGGGGCCTCAGCCCAGGTAACGCGTACCAGCAATGGAGTACAAAAAGTTATTAAAGACAGTTTCCTGCGGCACTAATAATTTAAACCTGACACAACTCCAACTCACTGCAATGTACCAAACAAATAACCCTCTGATTAGAAGTAATTAATATGAGATCTAACCAAAAACCGTGACAACTTAATGGTTTTGTAATAAGTTAACCAACAGATTTAAGAAACCATCCACAAATATTTTTGAAATATAATTTCAGTAATAAGACAGTAATATCAGAAATAGTTTCATTTCTAGCAAACCATTGAAGTCAAGGCTCATCAGTTCACACATTAGTCCTTAGCAGGTCGGAGAAAACAAATGCGTCCTGGAACTGACTAAAATTTATCTAAGGCACTTAAATAGAACTGAGGCACTACAGAACTTTTAAACAACATAGGTCCTTAGCATTAGCTTTAAAGTAACCAGAACAACAAAAGCAAATTATAAGTAGGCAAAACACACACTTTCTGACGTGAACAATTAATCATCCCTGGTAACTAGGAACACTAAACATTTCACTGCGTCTTCAATACAAAATTACATGGGCAGTCATTTACACTCCTGGAAATTGAAATAAGAACACCGTGAATTCATTGTCCCAGGAAGGGGAAACTTTATTGACACATTCCTGGGGTCAGATACATCACATGATCACACTGACAGAACCACAGGCACATAGACACAGGCAACAGAGCATGCACAATGTCGGCACTAGTACAGTGTATATCCACCTTTCGCAGCAATGCAGGCTGCTATTCTCCCATGGAGACGATCGTAGAGATGCTGGATGTAGTCCTGTGTAACGGCTTGCCATGCCATTTCCACCTGGCGCCTCAGTTGGACCAGCGTTCGTGCTGGACGTGCAGACCGCGTGAGACGACGCTTCATCCAGTCCCAAACATGCTCAATGGGGGACAGATCCGGAGATCTTGCTGGCCAGGGTAGTTGACTTACACCTTCTAGAGCACGTTGGGTGGCACGGGATACATGCGGACGTGCATTGTCCTGTTGGAACAGCAAGTTCCCTTACCGGTCTAGGAATGGTAGAACGATGGGTTCGATGACGGTTTGGATGTACCTTGCACTATTCAGTGTCCCCTCGACGATCACCAGTGGTGTACGGCCAGTGTAGGAGACCGCTCCCCACACCATGATGCCGGGTGTTGGCCCTGTGTGCCCCGGTCGTATGCAGTCCTGATTGTGGCGCTCACCTGCACGGCGCCAAACACGCATACGACCATCATTGGCACCAAGGCAGGAGCGACTCTCATCGCTGAAGACGACACGTCTCCGTTCGTCCCTCCATTCACCCCTGTCGCGACACCACTGGAGGCGGGCTGCACGATGTTGGGGCGTGAGCGGAAGACGGCCTAACGGTGTGCGGGACCGTAGCCCAGCTTCATGGAGACGGTTGCGAATGGTCCTCGCCGATACCCCAGGAGCAACAGTGTCCCTAATTTGCTGGGAAGTGGCGGTGCGGTCCCCTACGGCACTGCGTAGGATCCTACGGTCTTGGCGTGCATCCGTGCGTCGCTGCGGTCCGGTCCCAGGTCGACGGGCACGTGCACCTTCCGCCGACCACTGGCGACAACATCGATGTACTGTGGAGACCTCACGCCCCACGTGTTGAGCAATTCGGCGGTACGTCCACCCGGCCTCCCGCATGCCCACTATACGCCCTCGCTCAAAGTCCGTCAACTGCACATACGGTTCACGTCCACGCTGTCGCGGCATGCTACCAGTGTTAAAGACTGCGATGGAGCTCCGTATGCCACGGAAAACTGGCTGACACTGACGGCGGCGGTGCACAAATGCTGCGCAGCTAGCGCCATTCGACGGCCAACACCGCGGTTCCTGGTGTGTCCGCTGTGCCGTGCGTGTGATCATTGCTTGTACAGCCCTCTCGCAGTGTCCGGAGCAAGTATGGTGGGTCTGACACACCGGTGTCAACGTGTTCTTTTTTCCATTTCCAGGAGTGTACTTTATAAATCAGAAGAATTAAGGGGAGGCGGACAGGAACAAGTAATTCACATACTAATGCACACCGTCAGCATTCAAAATAAGTCTTCTTCTGGAACACGGCTCTTTACGATGGCTAAAGGTTAACACACAAAAATATTCCAGTGGGATATCAGCCAGTGAATCAATTTTAAATTACCAGATCTTGCAATCACATTTCCCTTCGAATGCCATGGCGACACGGGCTTCCGTACCCAACAAACAGAAGGAAGACAGACCAAAATGTCAGTCAATATGCCCTGGCAGCTGGGTGCCCTTCTGATAAATCACATCAAAACCCACGTCGATACTCGATAACTTACACGGGCTAACATGACCCCAACATTGGTTGGCGCCAAAAGCTAACACCATAGCGTAGGGACCCCGCGGAAAGCTCGTTACAACGTCGTTCTTCAGCTGATACAGCCCACCAAACATGCCACCAAGCCTCGAGCCGCCATACCAGAAGACGCTGCGCTTCAACGGCAACATGTTAGTCAAAGATGATATGAATAGTAATATCGAAACATTACGGGAACGCCACCATGGTTACTATGTTTCAAAACCCTACTGAAAATCGACGTTAGTGTACGAGTCGGTGCCGGCCGGAGTGGCGGAGCGGTTCTAGGCGCTTCAGTCTGGATCCGCGCTGCTGCTACGGTCGCAGGTCCGAATCCTGCCTCGGGCATGGTTGTGTGTGATGTCCTTAGGTTAGTTAGGTTTAAGTCGCTCTAAGTTCTAGGGGACTGATGACAAAGATGTTGAGTCGCATAGTGCTCAGAGCCATTTGTACGAGTCTGTAATTTAGCGGGTTGCTCCTGTTTCCACTCATGGGTATTGATGGGACTTTCAAGTCTTTAGATACGGAACATTCGCTGAGCGAACGGTTTTATACAATTACTAAGTATGGAGCTATTGGATCAGGATATTCGGAAAGGAATCTGACCGGTACACAGTCTGGACCGGAGGCTTTACCCTTATTAAATGATTTAAGCTGCTACTTTGCTACACTGAAAATATTCCTAAACTACTCACGTTGGCATTTTGCAAGAAATATCCAAGTATAGAACCCTGGTACCGCAATCTGACTTCTAAAATAAAGATAATGACGTGGGTACCTTCAAAAGCGCAGCGGGTGTGTTTTTGGAAAGCTTTCCAATTATAGATTAAATATTACATATAGTCGCTGACCGAACAATGACCAAACGTGCAATCAATCTTGCCTTAATTTCTCGATAAGTGCAGGGCAATAAAGGATGTCCTAGAAAGGATGATCAGTATTCACGGATATGACAGGAACAAAAAGTCCGGTAAAAATGGGCTCTAAAATGCATTGCTTGAGAGCTATGAGCACTTTTTCTTCTTGGATACTGTGGAACAAATGTTTTCTACTACAAGCTCTTTGCTTCCCATATTTTTAAACGTGGTAGTATGGACCAAAGCAAGACAAAAAATGCTCATAACATGGCCCCTAAAGTCCATCTCTTCTATTGAACAAGTGTTCATAGCTCGTAAGGTACGTATTTCAGAGCTTACTGGACATTTTTACCATATTACCTCCTCCCAAAATATGGAAAGAAAAGAAACTTGCTTCACATATCGAAGATGAGGAGGTGCTCATAGCTCATGCATTTTGGAACCCGTTTCACAAGACTTTTTTACTTCGAATGATCGTTCCTGTTATGATCGAGAATCGACCATTCGCCCTGGGATACCCCGTAAATATCACTTCAAGAATTACTAAGCCATCAACTGTGGCCACCTTGAATATCATCAGCTCATCAAACCAATACTCTAATATGCTTGTACGATCTGCATGGGAGTTGTCTTCCCTAATGCTGAAAAATATTAGTAAAGAAAACGAGAAAATTTAATATACACTTTGGTTTCAAAACAAACCAAACAGGAAAATGGGTTTGAGTGACATGAGACCACGTCGCATCAGTATGAATTCACTATACGGGTACACAAAATTCCTTACTGTAATATACACTACTGGCCATTAAAATTGCACACCACGAAGATGACGTGCTACAGACGTGTAATTTAACCGACAGGAAGAAGATGCTGTGATATGCAAATGATTAGCTTTTCAGAGCATTCACACAAGGTTGGCACCGGTGGGGACACCTACAACGCGCTGACATGAGGAAAGTTTCCAACCGATTTCTCATACACAAACAGCAGCTGACCGGCGTTTCCTGGTGAAACGTTGTTGTGATGCCTCGTGTAAGGAGGAGAAATGCGTACCATCACGTTTCCGACTTTGATAAAGGTCGGATTGTAGCCTATCACGAATGCGGTTTATCGTACAGCGACATTGCTGCTCGCGTTGGTCGAGATCCAATGACTGTTAGCAAAATATGGAATCGGTGGGTTCAGGAGGGTAATACGGAACGCCGTGCTGGATCCCAACGGCCTCGTATCACTAGCAGTCGAGATGACAGGCATCTTATCCTCATGGCTGTGACAGATCGTGCAGCCACGTCTCGATCCCTGAGTCAACAGATGGGGACGTTTGCAAGACAACAACCATCTGCACGAACAGTTCGACGACGTTTGCAGCAGCTTGGACTATCAGCTCGGAGACCATTGCTGCGCTTACCCTTGACGCTGCGTCACAGACGGGAGCGCCTGCGATGGTGTGTGTACCCAACGACGAACTTGGGTGCACCAATAGCAAAACGTCATTTTCTCGTATGAATCCAGGTTCTGTTTACAGCATCATGATGGTCGCATCCGTGTTTGGCGACATCGCGGTGAACGCACATTGGTAGCGTGTATTCGTGATCGCCATACTGGCGTAACACCTAGCGTGATGGTATAGGGTGCCACTGGTTTCACGTCTCGGTCACCTCTTGTTGGCATTCACGGCACTTTGAACAGAGGACGTTACATTTCAGATGTGTTACGACCCGTGGCTCTACCCTTCATTCGATCCCTGCGAAATCCTACATTTCAGCAGAATAACGTACGACCTCATGTTGCAGGTCCTGTACGAGCCTTTCTGGAAACAGAAAATGTTCGACTGCTGCCCTGACCAGCACATTCTCCAGATCTCTCACCAACTGAAAACTTCTGGTCAATGGTGGCCGAGCAACTGGCTCGTCACAATACGCCAGTCACTACTCTTGATGAAATGTGGTATCGTGTTGAAGCTTCATGGGCAGTTGTGCCTGTACACGCCATCCAAGCTCTGTTTGACTCAATGCCCAGGCGTATCGAGGCCGTTATTAGAGCCAGAGGTAGTTGTTCCGGGTACTGATTTCTCAGGATCTATGCACCCAAATTTCGTGAAAATGTCAGTTCTAGTATAATATATTTGTCCAATGAATACGCAATTATCATCTGCATTTCTTCTTGGTGTAGCAATTTTAATGGCCAGTAGTGTTGTAACCTCCCCACAAAATATAATAATTAAATGAATTTTTAAAGTATTGTAACCTCTGAACAAAATTAATTTTAATGGAATCTCTGAACAAAATTGGCTTCGCATTTATAATCTCCGTGCAAAAAATGCATTCACACTTACTGTACCCACAAAAATTCGTTTCTCATTTAATGTTAATTTCAAAAAATAGAAAAATTCCTAAACCCAAAAATAATAAAAAAAATCAGTAACCTGGTAAATTTTATGACGACAGCAGAGCTGCGCCTCGGCCCTGTATTCCGAATAAAAAAAAGAAAAGAATTCTTACCTCAATAAAAACTGCGAATATATCTGCTCTTATGTAGAAATTTTTTGGCACAGCTTCGTGCAATGCTGGCGTATATTTTTTTCTGATTCTTGGAAGGAATGATCATGCATTGGAAATATTCTTTAAATTGAAATGAATGCTTTTCTTTAAAAAAATTACTTTATATTATGAAAATTATTATTGCGGCATTTTTAAAAGAAGTTAATGGCAGTTAATATACATTACTAGATATGCGCAAGGCTGCTTCTTTACCTTCTACAATAACATTCATCCTCCAGAGTCCCGACCAGAGCAGACTGCCGACACGCACAGGCACGCGCCGACCACTGCATACTCAAGACTAACGCAGACTGAAGACTAAAGCCGACTGACTACTACTGCCGAATGACGCCGACTCGCGACAAGCAACGAGTAACTACATACTACTCTCTGGTCAGAGATTCTGCCATGCCTCGCCCATCGCCGGCAACACATACGTCTTATATAACCCTCCACTGGGTGGGGCAAAAATTTGGCAGCGATGGTGAGTCAATTGGACTTGCCATGAGCAACAAATTTTTCTTACTTAACTAAGTTTACAATCACAGAATATATACATATATATATAAATGCAGAACATGAAATAAAACATAGTGCACATGCACTGAGTACAGAACATGTCAAGCAAAGACAAAATGTATATACAATGAGTACAAAACATATTAACAAATGGCAAAAGTGCACATGCACTGCAGTACAGAACATATCAGCAAATCACAAAATGTATACGCAATGAGTACAAATCATATTAACAAATGACATAAAGTGCACACGCACTGTAGATCAGGACATATCAGGAAATCACAAAATTTATACGCAATGAGTACAAATCATACTAACAAATGGCATAAAGTGCACACGCACTGTAGTTCAGAACATATCAGGAAATCGCAAAGTATACGGAATGAGTACAAATCATATAAACAAATGATAAAAGTGCACACGTACTATAGTAGAGAACATATCAAGAAATCACAAAATGTATAAGCAATGAGTACAAATCATATTAACAAATGACATAAAGTGCAAACGCACTGTAGTACAGAACATATCAGGAAATCACAAAGTATACAGAATGAGTACAAATCATATTAACAGATGGCATAAAGTGCACACGCACTGTAAGAGTCTTAAACATTTTTACAACAAAATCAAGGAGTGAAATAAAGTGCATACAGACTGTAAAAGTCTTTAGCATTTTTACATAACATATCATGGAGTGAAATAAAGTGCACACGGACTGTAAAAGTCTTTAGCATTTTTACATAACATATCATGGAGTGAAATAAAGACCACACGCACTGTAAAAGTCTTTAGTATTTTTACATAACATATCATGGAGTGAAATAAAGTGCACACAGACCGTAAAAGTCTTTAGCATTTTTACATAACATATTATGGAGTGAAATAAAGTGCACACGCACTATAAAAGTCTTTAGTATTTTTACATAACATATCATGGATTGAAATAAAGTGCACACACACTGTAAAAGTCTTTAGCATTTTTACATACCATATCATAGAGTCATATAAAGTGCACACGCACTGTAAAAGTTTTTAGCCTATTTAGGACAACTGATCTTGTTAACAAATGAAATGAAGTGCACACGCACTGTATATGTCTTTATCATTTTACAAGAACTAGGAAAGGAATGGGAAGGATTGCATCACGGTTGTAGCACATTAGGTTGCACGCAGCTGCACTGAAAGTCCATATCTTTCTACAGAAGCACAACACCGAGTGAGACAATCTGAAGTTCTTTTCCCCGAAGTATTAATCAGTGTAGCCAAGACACTTAAATGTTGTAGTAATATTCCATGTTATCATTCTTTTAGTACATTAGGTACACCAAACAGTGGGACCATAATAATATCTCCATCGCTCAAGATGGTGGACAGCATGTCGTGTCAACACCACGTTCTTGTAAGGTACACCAAAGTAGAATTAGTGCAAAAACCAAATATAGTGCTCCATGAGCATGAGGATAGACAGGACAAACGGATACTGCAGTAATTTTTGGTAATTAGGCCAGAAGGTGAAGGACATTAAATTTTATGCCAGTCATCATTGATAATTACATTAGTCGATTAACTGACCTTTAAGTAATTCGAGGCACTCATCGCCCAGTTACTGAACATTTCTGTACCATGTATGAAGTATTACAGAATAATGTTCATAAGTTATCTGTTTACAGAGAACATTGGCACTCATTGGCCAGTTACAAATCATCAGAAGTCATCATTCAAAACAGGAGCTAATTCATATATAGCATGAAAGCGACATAATATAAACTTAAAGTATAAGAAACAGTGGCATTCGTTGGTCAGCAAGTATTAATTATTACAAAACATTTTTCATCCTTCAAGTGACATGTGACATATTTAAAAATTAATTATTGGCACTCACTGCCCAGTTACTAAACATGTAGCAAGTATTGAATATTACAAAACATTTCTCATCATTCAAGTGACATATGACATATTTAAAGATAATTATTGGCACTCATTGGCCAGTTACAAAGTATTCTTATATTTTTATAAAACCTTATTCAGTATTATTCAGAAGTTATCATTCAAAATGAGAGTCAATTATTGGCATAGCATTTATAGAGTATAACAAAACATTATTTACAGAAATTATTGGCATAGTATTTATGCATTATTACAAAGCATCATTCAGTATTACTCAGAACTGATCATGCCTGTGACATAGGACATATTGAAAACGTAACATACTGTAACTATTATTCAAGGTATGTGATTATAAAAACATCATTCAGTATTACTCAGAACTCTCTGAAACTGGTAGCGTTATTTGGGACTGGTAATACATTTTTTTCTTTTTTTGTGCTAGCAATGCATTGCGTTGGGATCGATAATTAATTACTGGGGCATAACAATATTTGCTTTTGAGTTATTGCTGCAAATGAAGATGTGTAACGTCATTCGTCATGAGTCAGCTGTAGCAAGGTTATGAAACAAATAGAGTATATGTGATCACATTTATAAATGACACAGGTTTAATGACCAACTGCTTATAGCACATTAATTTCATGAATAATTTCTCCTGCAAAAAATACAAAATGGATTATTAAACTGAAAGAAGAAACGCATATTATATTGAAAAGTAGTGAACTTCGAATTAACAGGTAATGAAATGTGTATTAAATATATGTTCTCTAGCTGTCCTTTCCAAAACCTTCAGTCATCATACCATGCCACATAAGACATATTGTCAAAACGAACTGCAACAAATACTTAAATAACTACATAGCATCTCTTAACTAACAGTAAATATATAAACTTCATCATTATTTTCATTTGCAAAGAAAAATTTCATTATCATTACTATCATCACCTGCAAAGAAAAACTTCATTATCCATATTACCATAATTCCATTATTATCATCACCTGTAAAGAAAAACTTCATTATCCATGTCACTATATTCTTCATCATAATTCATCACCATTCATTATCATCTGCAATAAAGTTACTTCATTATTCATTATACAACTATTCATAGTACAGAGTTCCTTATTTCTAGCATATTTCATCACTAAAACTAAGATGTGTAGTTCTGTCTGACAGCCTGCATCAATCGCCTCGCATTCTGAAAGAAAAAAATTAGTTAAGACTGCTATTCTACGATGCATATAGTATATTCTCGTTAATGCTTGTTAATTCTGATCCATTTACTCTTCGTGACGAGGTATTTCATCTTCTTTCGTTCATTTCGAACGTGAAATTCTCATTTCTGTTTAATTTATTTCTTTCTGAAAATAATGGACAATGATTAATGTCTTGCATTTAAATCATATATCCATTAAATAAAAACTGGTTTATAGTAACATAATAGAGCATACAGCACAGCACGACAGAAAACGTAATATGTCAAAAACGCAGACAGTGTTCAGGTGCAAAAAATGTACACAGAATATTACAATGTTGCACCAAAAAAAATGTAAGAATAGTCACGATGTTGAGATATCATAAGGCATAATGTCAAAGTCAACTGGTGTTTGTTACATCTTAAATATTTCATAGGTCATACAAACAAAATAGGAAAACAATCATACATACATGAAGAATGGAAAATGTGCACGGTCTGATGTGTAACGACAAGAAATGCGACCTGCTAACCTTACCTTGCCGGGCACTTGCCAAAAAAAAAAAAAATACGATAATCTTCAGTAAGTAATCACATAAATATAATTGCATAAATGGTCATGAAATGTGTAAGTTCATCTGGAAATATATGCACGGTCTGATGTGTAACGACAAGAAGAGCGACCTGCTAACCTTACCTTGCAAGGCACTTGCCAAGAAAAAATACGATAATCATCAGTAAGTGTTCTTGTGAATATAATTGCATAAGTAGTCATAAAAAATCAGCAAATAGCATTACAGTGTGATAAATCATAAAATATGTTCATTCAATAAAAGGTTTGACGTTGGAGACGTGGTGGTTCCCTTTGCTTTTTTTGGATCTCAAAGTTTCGACGTGTACTACATTGGGGTGAGGAATGCTGCGAATTCGATATGGACCTGCGTATAGAAGCTCAAATTTACTGCATCTACTCTTTCCTCTGTTGGATAAATAGTGTGTACCTACTAATATCTTCTGTCCAATGTGAAAGTCACGGCGTGTACAAACCTGTTTTTGCTGTCTTCTCCGGCGCTCTGCGCCACATATGATGTTGTTCAGCGCAATGTCCATTATTTCATGGTGTCGTAGTCGACGAGATGTAGGAAAGGTTACTAATTCTTTAATTTTGTTAGGTGGTTCAACATTTTTCAGTATAACAGTCGGAGATAACATAGTAGATTCATTTGGTATGGAATTAATTACATCCTGGAATGAGAGTATGTGTGTGTCCCAATCAATATGTTTTTTATGGCAGTATATTCTGCACAGTTTACCAATTTCTTTCATTAGTCGTTCACAAGGGTTCGAAGAAGCATGGTACCTGGATATATAGATTGGAGAAATGTTTCTAGCTCGTAACATACGTGTCCATATAGCAGATCGAAACTGTGGTCCATTGTCGGAAATTACTTCCAACACATGCCCTACATGAAATAAAAAATGTTTTACAAATGCTTTCGAAACAGTTTTAGCAGTAGCTTTGCGTAACGGAGTGAAGGTAACAAATCTTGAAGCGAGTTCAACAGCGACAAAGATGTAGCAAAAACCTCTATTAGTTCTGGGAATCGGGCCAAAAATGTCTACAGCGGCCATGTGTCTCAATTTAACAGGTACAATGGCATGTAATGGAGGAATATGTGAAGTCGTATCTGACTTAGCTTTCTGCCAGATTTTGCATGACGCTAAAACTCGTCGAATACGTTTCTCCATGTTGGTAAAATAGCAGTTCTGTCTCAGTATAAGAAAACATTTTTTGGCTCCGTAATGTGCGTAACTTAAATGAGTATACCAGATTAATTTGTTAACAAGTTCGTCAGGAATGCATAATAACCAATTGTTGCTGTCAGGGTGAGAGTGGCGAAACAGAATATTATTGCGTACAGTGTAATGGTTTCTAATGGTAACATTATTCCTATCTTGCCAAAGGTGTTTAATTTCTTTCCACACATTGTCTTTACTCTGCTCTGGTGCTATGTCTTGTAATGACGACGAAATGAAATTCTCAAATGCAACTTGTTGAATGTACATGACGCTGAAATTTGCTTTGCAGAAGTTGGTTGCGATGTCTTGCTGATTGTTGCTGAGAGAATGGGATAGTGCGTCTGCTACAATATTTTGTGTACCGGGAATGTGAACAATTGTAAAATTAAATTCCTGTAAATAAAGTTTCCATCTGCTTAATCTGTCGTGTGTAAATTTAGCGGAAAGTAAAAACTGTATCGCTCTATGGTCTGTGTAAACGGTCGTATGTCTTCCATAAAGAAAATGCCGAAATCTCGTAAATGTCAAAACAACACATAATGTTTCCAGTTCTGTAACAGAATAATTGCGTTCAGCAGATGACAGAATGCGACTCGCAAAGGCTATGTTTTTAATTACTGTACTGCCATCTTCTTCAATTTCCTGAAAAATATGTACGCCTAAAGCAGTGTTAGAACTGTCAGTGGCAATGGAAAAATTTCTAGTAAGATCTGGATGTGATAAAAGTGGTGCATTCAACAAAGCATGTTTCAGGTTCATAAATTCAGAATGTGCTTGCTTATCCCAGAACCAACTAGTGTTTTTACCTGTCAATTGACATAATCTAGGGGTGTCTAAAGCAGAGTAATAAATAAATTTACGAAAAAAGTTAATTAAACCTAAAAAACTGCGTAGTGTTTCTTCGTCGTAGGAACAGTAATGTCACGTAAAGCTTGAAGTTTTTCCGGGTCAGGCGCAATGCCTTCTGCTGAAATTACATGTCCAAGAAATTTTATAGAAGTTTTACCAAAGCGCGATTTACTGAGATTAACTGTGAGTCCTTGTGCACGAAAAGTTTGCAACAGTCGTTCAAGAATCAGATTGTGTTCAGACCACTTAGCTTCTGCAATAAGAATGTCGTCTACATACGTTGTGATTCTGTCTTTAAGTTCTGTCGGAAGTATTGTATTCAAACCGCGAATAAATGCTGCTGTAGAAATAGTTAAACCGAACGGTAATTTACAAAATTGATAACAGTTACCAAAACAGAGAAAAGCCGTGTACTTTCTGCAGTTCGGATGAAGTTGAATTTGCCAAAATCCCGATTACAAATCTAATGTGGAATAAATAGCAGTACCATTAAATTTCTGTAGAAGTTCTTCTAGTGTCTGTGGGCGATCTGTTTCATTAATAATAATGTCATTGATGTGACGCGAATCAAGTGCGAGGCGAAGTGAACCATCCTTTTTCTTAACAATATGGAGCGGGTTTATGTACGGACTAACTGCCGGTTCAATAATTCCTTGGTCAAGCATAGCTTGCAATTCTTTCTTAACTTGTTCTCTGTGAATATACAGAATGGGATAATGTTTGGCTTTAAATGTGTCGTGTTGCTTAACTTGAAATTCATACATAAAACCGGACATAGTACCAGGAACGTTGTCAAAAACTGAAGCTTGCTGTAAAAGAATTTTGCGTAGTTGTCTGCGTTCGTTGTCTGTATTTGCACTGCTCTGTTTAACTTTATCAGAAATCATCTGTATAACGTCATAGTCAGCTTCGTCTGGAGTATTATAGTTGTGTACGTACGTATCTGTTAACAATGTGGAATGACAGTCTATGTTACGTGATGCGGAAATAACCTCTGTACGATTAATTGTTTGTTCTTCTGCAGATAAAGAGTGCTGAAATTCTAAAGCCAGTTGTACATTTTCATCCTTTAACATTAAATAGGAATTTTGAAAGTCAATGATTGCATCGTGTTGTACCAGAAAATTCGTACCTAAAATATTTCTGTCGTCAATAAGGGAACAATCCAAAAATTTGAGTGAAATGTATGACCTGCAATACAAAATGATAAATGTGTCTGTAATTTTACATCTACTCCTTTACCAGATACTGCTCCTTTTACTTTAGTTTTGCCTAATGGTAGCGTAGGATAAGTACTCTCTTTGTTACATTCGTTGAAAGTTTCCTCATTTATGACTGACATAGGAGATCCAGAATCGATTACTGCTCAAAATTTCGATGTTCCAATTTTTACTTCGATGACAGTGTCTCGGATGTCGTCAAAAGTAATAACATTTTCGTGAACAAGATTCTGTGTATCTGAAGTATTGCTTACGTTGCTGGAAGATGCAACCTGTACTGTATCTTGTCAAATTCTATCTGACGTGTTATTATTTTCGCGAGGATGCTGCGGCATTTCAACTATTTGTACTGTTCTGTTATTTCTTCCTGACGTATTACGTTCGGGATGATATCTACTGTCTGGTTCATTCATGATAATTTGTTGTTGCGGATGATTTTGCTGCTGGTGAGGCCGACTGTTATTAAACGTACACTGAAAATTGTGCTTATTATTTTTACGTCTGTCATGATAGTCATTTCTATACGGTGCATTGCGATAGGAATTGAAATAGTGTGTTTTCTGTACGTACTGATTTCCTTCTTGTTGTGCATTATTATTTGTTGGAGCTGACGCTTTACGTGTAGGCGGCGAAACATTAAAGCTTGGTTGACCTTGTGCATTACATTGTTGGTTAGGTATGCTAACCGGCTGGCTTTCATGTTATTGCGGTGAAAAACGTCTATTGTTACCAAAATGTGGTTCCTGTTGTTGGTTTTTTTTGTCGATACTGACAATTAAAATTTTGTCTGTTATTAAAGTTCTGGTGGTTGTCGTTCCTGAAGCGTCTATTGAAAAATTGTCACTTTCGGTAAAAGTTGCCATATCGGGTTTTCTTTACTCATTCTTAATCCTAGATAGAGCGATAGTTGAAGAGCTGTTTTAATAGATATAAAGGATAGTAGAAGAAAAGGCAGCAGAGCAGAAAACTAAAGATGAAACAGCACTACTACGGCTCGGGGCCCTGTGCACGCTACGGCACATATTCATCGAAGTGTAATGAATCCCCTGAGGTTTTTACGCGCTGCAAATATATTTTAGCTTTTGCGTTACAGGCAATGCCGGTGAAAATTCAAAAACAAATTGTTGTATCGATGCTAATTCTAGTTTCTGCCCACAGGCCAAGCTGGTGAAAGTACAAAAATAAATCGACGTATCCAGTTCAAAGCGTATACCTGTGCTCTGTCACTTTTAAATTCCTTAGATTTTCTTACGGATAAAAATTGCTCATAATCAACGTTATCGTCTCTGAATGTGTGAACTGGTTCACGATTGCATAAGAATCTGTTTGTTTATGTCTTTTCGGATTTTAAGTCGCGTAGTCTCTGTAAATTACTTAAGTTATACTGGCTGTGTGAGTGTGACAAATATTCGGAATGTGCCGTATGCTGTGACGTGTTATTGACTGAAATATTTTTTATCTCTGTCACCTCTTCCTGTAAAGTCGACAATTTTCTACGTAAAGTATTATTGGAAGAAATCTATCTCACTGATCGTCTGCTGTAAATTTTGGAATTCAGGTGTTTGATTAAACGAAATCGGTGAAGTATCGTCTGATTTGCTGTCATTATTACTTTCAATAACGTCAATACGACTGGCCAATTCATCATATTTTTCAGTCAGTATTTTTACCTGATCATCGTTTTTAGTGTCACAAGCATTAATTTGTTTTTGTATTTTACGTGTGGTTCCGTTCAACTTTTTAACGTCATCTTTGATGACATCGGAATCCTGTATTAGTTCTAATTGTTCAAGTCTGTCGGTCACTGTCTGAAAGTCTACTGTGTGTGTATCTGTTTTTGATTTAAGATCGGAAATTTCATCACGCAATTCGGTGTTTGATAGTATTAATTTCGTCTGATACTGTAGCAATATTATTGTCTACGTATGTTTTTGCTTTCGTAAACAATTTACGTTTATCTTCCTGTCTCTGGGCGGTAATTGTTTCCGTAACTTGTCGTTTTACTTTATTTTGTTCCTGTATGAATTTACGGTAACGCGTTTCACTGTTTTGTAGGTGGTGATTAAAACGTTCGTCAATTTGACTGTTCTGTTGGTCGAATTTCGCGTCTACTTTTGCATCCAGTGTGCGCGAAAGTTCTGCTGACATTAATTTAAACTCGTCGCGTAACTGTGTTGCTTTTTCAGAGCATTGTTTACCGACTGCACTAATTTCGTCTCTAGTCATTCTGTTGTAGCTGTTTGCATATCCCTTAACTCTTGAGCAACAGATCTAATTTCTTCACTACTTTTCCTAGCACAGGCCTTAATTTCCTCACGTAATTGTTCTTTAGTATCATGACATTGCGCGGCAACGGCTGTAATTTTTTCACTAAGCTGTCTGGAATTGTTGTCTAATTTTTCATTAAGGTTGTCTTGTTTTTCATTCTGTTGTTTAAGACTTTCATTAATTTGTTTATAATTGTTGTCCTGTCTTTCATTGAATTGTAGCAATAATGCTACAACTTGATCCAAGTCAAAATTAGCAACTCTTTTCTCTGACCTGGGTGGCGGTGTGTCTGCATTTGTCACGTTTTGTGTAACCTTTTGGTTATTCTGTAATTCTTGAAAAGGTTTGCGAATCGGATGTGCGCTGTTAGTCACTAACTCGGAATCAAATAATTCTGACGTACTTTGAGTACATTGTTCATTTTCGTTAGAATAAATTATCAGTTCACAATTCAAATTTTGCAAATCGGGTGTGTTAAACTGGGCTGCGTTCATTGTAACAGAACGTCCCGTGTCATCAATTGTCGTTAAATTAACAGACGACACAACTGAATTTGTTTGCTCATCACTAGGATAAAAATCATTACTAGTGGTCGGTACGCACTGATTGGCTACAATTAGGGGATTATCATCATTACACTGAGTGTCGCAAGTGCTATCGGTAAAATTATTCGAGTCGGCTATTTCACTCATTGTACATCGTGATGTACTGTTAACAGTTTTTCGCGGCATTTTTCACAAATCACAATTAAGCAGAAAATGAAACAAGGACAACGTAAAATGCAAGAAACACAATTACAAGAAAGAGCAACAAATTGCCGATGATCTGAGAAAGAAAGAGTGACAAATTAGTAAATTTATTGCGCCAGATGCAAACTACATTTAACTAAATAAGAGCAGATATATGACTACTTATCAGAAGATTCACAAAGAAATACGATCCTGGCCGGATGTCGCCAAGTGTAACCTCCCCACACGATAATTTAAATAATTAAAATGAGCCATGAGCCAAGCATAAACTCCCCACAGGAATATTAAATTAAATGTATTTTGAAACCATGAACCAGGAACTATTAACCTCCCCACAGAAATATTAATTAAATGAATGAACCATGAGCCAAGTGTAACCTCCCCACAAAATATAATAATTAAATGAATTTTTAAAGTATTGTAACCTCTGAACAAAATTAATTTTAATGGAATCTCTGAACAAAATTGGCTTCGCATTTATAATCTCCGTGCAAAAAATGCATTCACACTTACTGTACCCACAAAAATTCGTTTCTCATTTAATGTTAATTTCAAAAAATAGAAAAATTCCTAAACCCAAAAATAATAAAAAAATCAGTAACCTGGTAAATTTTATGACGACAGCAGAGCTGCGCCTCGGCCCTGTATTCCGAATAAAAAAAAGAAAAGAATTCTTACCTCAATAAAAACTGCGAATATATCTGCTCTTATGTAGAAATTTTTTGGCACAGCTTCGTGCAATGCTGGCGTATATTTTTTTCTGATTCTTGGAAGGAATGATCATGCATTGGAAATATTCTTTAAATTGAAATGAATGCTTTTCTTTAAAAAAATTACTTTATATTATGAAAATTATTATTGCGGCATTTTTAAAAGAAGTTAATGACAGTTAATATACATTACTAGATATGCGCAAGGCTGCTTCTTTACCTTCTACAATAACATTCATCCTCCAGAGTCCCGACCAGAGCAGACTGCCGACACGCACAGGCACGCGCCGACCACTGCATACTCAAGACTAACGCATACTGAAGACTGAAGCCGACTGACTACTACTGCCGAAAGACGCTGACTCGCGACAAGCAACAACTAACTACATACTACTCTCTGGTCAGAGATTCTGCCATGCCTCGCCCATCGCCGGCAACACATACGTCTTACAGTGTATACACTGCCTGAAAAAGTAGTACGCCCTTTTAGAGGTTTCCAGTTCATTCAAGATTTATTGTTGCAGCAGTGCAGATGGAGTACATGAAATGATTACATTTACAGTTCAACTGCACAAGAGATCGACCCAAGCAGAAACACCGATGTTGGTACTTGGAGTAACGTCCACGGATGGCAGCGTGGGCGCTGGCTCTCGCATCCAGTCGATCGTACAGACGGCGAATACTGTCCTGGGACACAATATGTTACGTATGTAAGAGTTGTTGGTTGGCAAATCACACGAGTCAGTTTTTGTCCCATCATATCCCACACGTGTTAAATTGGAGAGGAGTCCACTGGCAGTGCTCGACAGGGAAGTTGCTGCACGCCTTGCTGAGCATGTTGACTTTCACGGACAGTGTGTGGGCGAGCATTATCCATAAAACCTTGGGTGGGGCCAATGTGTCTTGAACGAATGCACTCTAGATAGAACTAACTAGATCTACATAATACCCGCAGACAAACATCATTTGTGTGCACACAGATTTTTCTTTCAAGATCACTAAGCGCCAATCCATCTTCCAAGTCATCCTATAATGGCATCGGTCTCGCCGTGCACTTCGATGCTGTGGCGTGAGCGGAAGATGGGCTAGAGCTGTGCGTGCCCGTAGTCTCACTGCTAATAAGAGGTTCGCAACAGTTCTTGGGGCTGACAAGCCCTCTTATCTGTGGTGTGGTAGCTGTACGATCTGCCACTTCTGCCCGTACAATTGACGATACTGGTGAGTGTCTGTACTGCGTGGACGTCCAGAAACTTTCTGCGGGTGTGAGAATGTCCACGTGACCACTGATAACAGCACCGCTGCACAACTGACGCAGCACATCCAATTTTTGTGGCAGTTCTCTGAAAGGACAATCCTGTCACTCGGAAGGCGACAATTTAGCCCGTTTCAAAGTCGCTCAGTTGGCTATAGGAAGCAGGAGTACGTTTCCAGTAGCATGGTTGCCTGCTTGCTTCAAACGTTTGCACCACATTGACACTTCTGACTGAACATTCTTCATTAAAAGGTTAGCACAGACGGCGCTCCTGTAGCTACGTCACTACCCTATCTTTTGGCGGACGACGTTGAAACCACTATAGCCGGCCTGTGTGACCGTACGGTTCTAGGCGCTTCAGTCTGGAACCGCGCAACTGCTACTGTCGCAGGTTCGAATCCTGCCTCGGGCATGGATGTGTGTGATATCCTTAGGTTAGTTAGGTTTAAGTAGTTCTACGTTCTAGGGGACTGATGACCTCAGATGTTAAGTCCCATAGTGCTCAGAGCCATTTGAAACAATTTAAAACCACTATACATCTACTGTTCCCCAGGTGGCCTCTGCTATCATAGGATAAAAATCGATTTCGAATTTCCATGTGTACTATTTTTTTTTCGGCAGTGTATATGTAAGGAAAATCTGAGAAAACAAAGGTTATAACGTTCGAAATGGTATTACGGAAACGCTAGTTCCACATGGACACTATAGCTTATTAGTAAAACTTATGCAGAACTTAAAAATTCCCTTAGTCACCTGATAATATCCATTATGAAACCCAAAATATTTCCTAAGCTTTTTTTTACGAGAGAGAGGTCGTAAGCCATTTCTAATCACGGATAAAAATTTATAACTGGGTCTCCAATCCATATCCACGTGGATTCCAATATCTCCCTAAACCTATAACGAAGGTCCGTAGTAAATCGTAAAATACGTGGTACAAATAGTTGCTTTGAATTAATACAGTTTGAAAATATACTTGAAACAAAACATACTTGAAACACGAGAACCGTCAACAGATATCGAATGAATGCCATGGTCAGCGCCTGCAACAAGCAGCAGTCTTACCCAGCTATACCAGATAACATACTGAAGCATAGAAACACCACTATCTTTCGCCAAAACGTATAAATTACGAGGACCCAGAAGCAAGTTTCTAACTTCCTTTGTTCAGAAATTGTCAGTACAATTGAATTTAGTGGCCTGTACTCTCTCTCTGGCTTAAGCCGGCCAAAGTTCCTGATAATGACACGCGAAATTGCACGGAAATCTCCGCCGCCACTGCGTCGAATCGCAAGCCACGCTACACTTCTCAAACAAGTGACTCGCGCAGGGCGCGCTTGTACAAAGTCTGTGAAACCATGAAACAGTTCGGAGCGCATGGTGCCGACGTGTTTCCAGAGCGGATCGTTCAGGCAGCTGCCAGAGAGCTAATTTCTATTGCCAAAAGCAGGTGTTACTGCGCATGCGCAGCCTCGATGACGTAAGAACCCATGTCAGCTGTTAGCTCTGCTTAAACGCTTCTCGTCCCATTTCAGCTTGGATTCTCGCGCGTGGTGGTGGATCACCAGCGGCTACATTAAATTTGCCACCACGTTCTAAAACGTGCAGCTTCGTAGCCAGTAAACCACAAAAACATCAGTTGTAGTGGAAGGAACTTCCCATTTCTTCTGGTAAACCTTCCGGGATGTAAGGTCGTGGTCCATAAAACTCTTCAGCTCCTAACGTTTCGTCCAGAGCTGCGCTGGAAATCTTCAGAGGGGTGTTTCTCCTCCGGTGAGTCTTGCCGGCAAGACTCACCGGAGGAGAAACACCCATCTGAAGATGTCCAGCGCAGCTCTGGACGAAACGTTAGGAGCTGAAGCGTTTCATGGACCACGACCTTACATCCCGGAAGGTTTACCAGAAGATATGTCATCCGGTCGTGAAAGCTTTCAAACTTCCCATTTGCCCCTGCTTGATACTTATGATGTCTAGAGTTCCTGAATTTTTCACTTAACTCCTCTGCCACACGACGCAGCACACTAAAATGTTCCATAAATTCAGTGTCTCTATAGCGCGGCACCACATTCTCAATTTTTTTTTTCATGTAAGACTTTCCAACTCCTCGTCACAAGACAGAAAATCCAATTCAGATTCTCCGAACATCTTGATTAATGGTGCTTGTTAGCTCCCTGTTTCAACAAATCCAATTCTTTTGCACTTCTACAAGTAAAGGTGACTTCACAGACTGTGACATGGTCGCGAATAGAACAGTGATCCGAAAGTGTAGAATACATTTCTTTTGTATCCGTCTGTTTCCTTTTCATTTATTTTGAGTCATCAGTCTTCTGACTGGTTCGTGGGACCCGCCACGACAGCATCTCAGAGTACCACTTGCAACCTACGTCCTCAATTATTTGCTGGATATATTCAAATCTACATCTACATTTACATTTATACTCCGCAAGCCACCCAATGGTGTGTAGCGGAGGGCACTTTACGTGCCACTGTCATTACCTCCCTTTCCTGTTCCAGTCGCGTATGGTTCGCGGGAAGAACGACTGTCTGAAAGCCTCCGTGCGCGCTCGAATCTCTCTAATTTTACATTCGTGATCTCCTCGGGAGGTATAAGTAGGGGGAAGCAATATATTCGATACCTCATCCAGAAACACACCCTCTCGAAACCTGGCGAGCAATCTACACCGCGATGCAGAGCGCCTCTCTTGCAGAGTCTGCCACTTGAGTTTATTAAACATCTCCGTAACGATATCACGGTTACTAAATAACCCTGTGACGAAACGCGCCGCTCTTCTTTGGATCTTCTCTATCTCCTCCGTCAAACCGATCTGGTACGGATCCCACACTGATGAGCAATACTCAAGTACAGGTCGAACGAGTGTTTTGTAAGCCACCTCCTTTGTTGATGGACTACATTTTCTAAGCACTCTCCCAATGACTCTCAACCTGGTACCCGCCTTACCAACAATTAATTTTATATGATCATTCCACTTCAAATCGTTCCGCACGCATACTCCCAGATATTTTACAGAAGTAACTGCTACCAGTGTTTGTTCCACTATCATATAATCATACAATAAAGGATCCTTCTTTCTCTGTATTCGCAATACATTACATTTGTCTATGTTAAGGGACAGTTGCCACTCCCTGCACCAAGTGCCAATCCGCTGCAGATCTTCCTGCATTTCGCTACAATTTTCTAATGTTGCAACTTCTCTTTATACCACAGCATCATCCGCGAAAAGCCGCATGGAACTTCCGACACTATCTACTAGGTCATTTATATATATTGTGAAAAGCAATGGTCCCATAACACTCCCCTGTGGCACGCCAGAGGTTACTTTAACGTCTGTAGACGTCTCTCCATTGATAACAACATGCTGTGTTCTGTTTGCTAAAAACTCTTCATTCCAGCCACACAGCAGGTCTGATATTCCATAGGCTCTTACTTTGTTTATCAGGCGACAGTGAGGAACTGTATCGAACGCCTTCCGGAAGTCAAGAAAAATAGCATCTACCTGGGAGCCTGTATCTAATATTTTCTGGGTCTCATGAACAAATAAAGCGAGTTGGGTTTCACACGATCGCTGTTTCCGGAATCCATGTTGATTCCTACCTAGTAGATTCTGGGTTTCCAAAAACGACATGATACTCGAGCAAAAAAACATGTTCTAAAATTCTACAACAGATCGACGTTAGAGATATAGGTCTATAGTTTTGCGCATCTGCTCGACGACCCTTCTTGAAGACTGGGACTACCTGTGCTCTTTTCCAATCATTTGGAACCCTCCGTTCCTCTAGAGACTTGCGGTACACGGCTGTAAGAAGGGGGGCAAGTTCTTTCGCGTACTCTGTGTAGAATCGAATTGGTATCCCGTCAGGTCCAGTGGACTTTCCTCTGTTGAGTGATTCCAGTTGCTTTTCTATTCCTTGGACACTTATTTCGATGTCAGCCATTTTTTCGTTTGTGCGAGGATTTAGAGAAGGAACTGCAGTGCGGTCTTCCTCTGTGAAACAGCTTTGGAAAAAGGTGTTTAGTATTTCAGCTTTACGCGTGTCATCCTCTGTTTCAATGCCATCATCATCCCGGAGTGTCTGGATATGCTGTTTCGAGCCACTTACTGATTTAACGTAAGACCAGAACTTCCTAGGATTTTCTGTCAAGTCGGTACATAGAATTTTACTTTCGAATTCACTGAACGCTTCACGCATAGCCCTCCTTACGCTAACTTTGACATCGTTTAGCTTCTGTTTGTCTGAGAGGTTTTGGCTGCGTTTAAACTTGGAGTGAAGCTCTCTTTGCTTTCGCAGTAGTTTCCTAACTTTGTTGTTGTACCACGGTGGGTTTTTCCCGTCCCTCACAGTTTTACTCGGCACGTACCTGTCTAAAACGCATTTTACGATTGCCTTGAACTTTTTCCATAAACACTCAACATTGTCAGTGTCGGAACAGAAATTTTCGTTCTGATCTGTTAGGTAGTCTGAATTCTGCCTTCTATTACTCTTGCTAAACAGATAAACCTTCCTCCCTTTTTTTTATATTCCTATTAACTTCCATACTCAGGGATGCTGCAACGGCCTTATGATCACTGATTCCCTGTTCTGCACTTAAAGAGTCGAAAAGTTCGGGTCTGTTTGTTATCAGTAGGTCCAAGATGTTATCTCCACGAGTCGGCTCTCTGTTTAATTGCTCGAGATAATTTTCGGATAGTGCACTCAGTATAATGTCACTCGATGCTCTGTCCCTACCACCCGTCCTAAACATCTGAGTGTCCCAGTCTATATCTGGTAAATTGAAATCTCCACCTAAGACTATAACATGCTGAGAAAATTTATGTGAAATGTATTCCAAATTTTCTCTCAGTTGTTCTGCCACTAATGCTGCTGAGTCGGGAGGTCGGTAAAAGGAGCCAATTATTAACCTAGCTCGGTTGTTGAGTGTAACCTCCACCCATAATAATTCACAGGAACTATCCACTTCTACTTCACTACAGGATAAACTACTACTAACAGCGACGAACACTCCACCACCGGTTGCATGCAATCTATCCTTTCTAAACACCGTCTGTACCTTTGTAAAAATTTCGGCAGAATTTATCTCTGGCTTAAGCCAGCTTTCTGTACCTATAATGATTTCAGCTTCGGTGCTTTCTATCAGCGCTTGAAGTTCTGGTACTTTACCAACGCAGCTTCGACAGTTGACAATTACAATACCGATTGCTGCTTGGTCCCCGCATGTCCTGATTTTCCCCCGCACCCGTTGAGGCTGTTGCACTTTCTGTACTTGCCCAAGGCCATCTAACCTAAAAAACCGCCCAGCCCACGCCCCACAACCCCTGCTACCCGTGCAGCCGCTTGTTGCGTGTAGTGGACTCCTGACCTATCCAGCGGAACCCGAAACCCCACCACCCTATGGCGCAAGTCGAGGAATCTGCAGCCCACACGGTCACAGAACCGTCTCAGCCTCTGATTCAGACCCTCCACTCGGCTCTGTACCAAAGGTCCGCAGTCAGTCCTGTCGACGACCCTGCAGATGGTGAGCTCTGCTTTCATCCCGCTAGCTAGACTGGCAGTCTTCACCAAATCAGATAGCCACCGGAAGCCAGAGAGGATTTCCTCCGATCCATTGCGACACACATCATTGGTGCCGACATGAGCGACCACCTGCAGATGGGTGCACCCTGTACCCTTCATGGCATCCGGAAGGACCCTTTCCACATCTGGAATGACTCCCCCCGGTATGCACACGGAGTGCACATTGGTTTTCTTCCCCTCTCTTGCTGCCATTTCCCTAAGGGGCCCCATTACGCGCCTGACGTTGGAGCTCCCAACTACCAGTAAGCCCACCCTCTGCGACCGCCAGGGTCAGCTTTACGCGTGTCATCCTCTGTTTCAACGCCATCATCATCCCGGAGTGTCTGGATATGCTGTTTCGAACCACTTACTGATTTAACGTAAGACCAGAACTTCCTAGGATTTTCTGTCAAGTCGGTACATAGAATTTTACTTTCGAATTCACTGAACGCTTCACGCATAGCCCTCCTTAGGCTAACTTTGACATCGTTTAGCTTCTGTTTGTCTGAGAGATTCTTCTACAGTTTTTGCCCTCTACAGTTCATTCCTTGATGTCTTAACAGATGCACTATCATCCTGTCCCTTCTTCTTGTCAGTGTTTTCCGCATAGTCCTTTCCTCTCCGATTCTGCGCAGAACCTCCTCATTCCTTTCCTTATCAGTCCACCTCCTTTTCAACATTCCTCTGTAGCACCATAGCTCAAATGCTTCGATTCTCTTCCGATCCGGTTTTCCCACAGTCCATGTTTCACTTCCATGCGATGCTGTGTTCCAAACGTGCATTCTCAGAAATTTCTTCCTCTAACTAAGGTCTACGTTTGATACTAGTAGATTACTCTTGGCCAGGTATGACCTTTTTGCCATTGCTAGTCTGTTTTTGACGTCCTCCTTGCTCCGTCTGTCATAGGTTATTTTGCTCCCTTGGTGGTAGAATTCCTTAACTTCATCTACTTCGTGACCATTAATCCTAATGTTAAGTTTCTCGTTGTTCTCATTTCTGGTACTTCTCATTATTTTCGTATTTTACTCTCAATCCATATTCTGTTCTTAGACTGTTCTTTCCACTCAGCAGATCATGTAATTCTTCTTCACTTTCACTCGGGATAGCAATGTCATCAGCGAATGATATCATTGATATCCTTTCACCTTGAATTTTAATTCCGCTCCTGAACCTTTTTTTATTGCCATCAGTGCTTCTTTGATGTACAGACTGAACAGGAGGGGCGAAAGACTACTGCCTTGCCTTACACCCATTTTAATCCGAGTACTTCGATCTTGGTCGTACAGTCTTATCATCCCATCTTGGCTCTTGTACATACCGTATATTACCCGTCTCTTCCTATAGCTTACCTCTATTTTTCTTAGAACTTCGAACATCGTGCACTATTTTACATTTTCGAACGCTTTTTCCAGGTTGAAACATCCGTCTTATGATCATAAAACTGTCAGGTGCTTAGACTACTGGCGACGGCCGCCTTCAGATCTTGAAAGAAACAGGGGAAAAGGGAATGCAAGTAGAGGGCTGTATACAACTTAAAACAATAAAGTAGGCCCTAATGAGAAGTATTACTTCCACATGTATTTCAGTGATTCTTTTTATTACGGCTATTTGTTTGTTGTAAGAAGTCCACTAGTTGTATTTGTTTTTCCTTTGTTTTGCTGCATATCTAAAGATGGTCCCGCTGACCGAAACTGGTAGTCTATGGACCTAATAATTTTTGGATCATACACGGAAGATAAAGAAACTTTTGAAATGATTTTGTAGAAATAAATAAAATACTTACCTTCCAATTACTGTCCGGCCTCCGGTAGCTGAGTGTCAGCCCGACAGAATGTCAATCCTGTGGGCCCGGGTTCGATTTCCGGCTGAGTCAGAGATTTTCTCCGCTCAGGGACTGGGTTTTGTGTTGTCCTAATCATCATCATCAGTTCATCCCCATCGGCGCGCAAGTCGCCGAAGTGGCGTCAGATTGGAAGACTTGCACTCGGCAAATAGTATACCCGACGGAAGGCCCTAGTCACACGACATTTACATTTTATTCCAATTAACGATGAAGCGTAGACATGTAATAGTCGAACACTGGAACTGCAACAGCTTCGAAAAGATTGAAGAACCCGTCACAAACAATACGTGTCACGTAGAGTGTATCCTCACTCTTAACTGCCGGCCGCGGTGGTCTAGCGGTTCTAGGCGCCCAGTCCGGAACCGCGCGACTGCTACGGTCGCAGGTTCGAATCCTGCCTCGGGCATGGATGTGTGTGATGTCCTTAGGTTAGTTAGGTTTAAGTAGTTCTAAGTTCTAGGGGACTGATGACCACAGATGTTAAGTCCCATAGTGCTCAGAGCCATTTGAACCTCACTCTTAACTCAGATATGCGCATGTGCGAATCTGGCAGCATGGGAGTGCCAAAACATATTTTCCGGGTAGAGCTGGCTGATTTCTCTCACGGCTTAACAGCAAACAGCCACAATCCAAGCAGCCAGAGATGGGAGAAGGCGCTGCTTATACGCGATTTCAACTCTTCTCATGCGCGTGAGTCTGCAATCAACAGTAAAAGATACAGACCTAGGGAATAAATTATTACTGCAGATCGTAATTTATAGAAGCATTTGGTACACTTTTAATGTTGATTGTCAAGAAGACGCTTGGAACATCACTAAACGCTTATGGGTATGATGAACCTGATCAGATGTGCAGGCTATCTGTTTATGCTGCTGCGCAATTTGACGCCAGCTACCCGAGTAAAGTAAAGGTGGCCGGTAAGCTGCTGGCTCATTTCTTAGCCAGCGTGCTCGACGACAGCTCGTGTGTTGCTCTGGTCGTCTGGTCGGCTGCACCGCACCGCGGCCGTGTCCGACCACGTGGAGGTGAAGGTAACGGTATCCTCTGTTACTGGTTTTATGTCGCTCATGCATTTTATATTATTGGAAATTATAAAATGAGGAAGTGTATTACAATGTGCTTTGTTCGTAATTAGGAAAGGTACAGGCTGAAAATTAGGAATTCGCCACTACCGAAACTGTCCAGGGACGAGGACCTTAGTGTGACATTGAGTCGATCGCCCTTCGGCACAGTCTAAATCTAGTGTCCACCCATTGGCGAGGATCTCAGCAAAGACTCTTGAACGGCTCGCCCACAGATGGTGCTACTTGTGCTCATTCGAGAGCATAATGCACTCCTGCCAGTACAGTTCAAATAATGTCTATTACACGTAATGTACTGTATCTACAAAGGGCCATGCTGATGTGCTGCACTGAGGTGACAAAAGTCGTGGGATACCTCTAGTATCATGTCGTATTTGGCGCCTGCAGACCGGGAACCACTCCGATACTCTCCGATTCCGCATGGACCTCTATCGGGCGCAAGAGCAGCACTGTAGTTGCGAAAGAGCAGCAGCGTAGCCTGCCTGCAGTCGCCTGGTTCTCTCGTTATAGGTTCTGCGTATACAGGTACATTTTCAAAATACTTAATAAAGGCGGGTGAGTGGCACCTAGGGTTCTGCCGCTAGGGGGAGGGGGGTGGGTGTTGGGTTTGCCTTATTCACGTGTGTCCCAGTCTGGCATCCCTGTGGTTTCGCAACAGGAGGACACAAAGTAGTAGCGCTGAAAAAGCATAAGCATTCTTAGCCTGGCAGAAGGTGCCTAGTATTCTCGTCATGGGTTCTGTCTGTACAGGTATATTTTTAACATAATAAAGGTGGGCCCGCATCTCGTGGTCGTGCGGTAGCGTTCTCGCTTCCCACGCCCGGGTTCCCGGGTTCGATTCCCGGCGGGGTCAGGAATTTTCTCTGCCTCGTGATGGCTGGGTGTTGTGTGATGTCCTTAGGTTAGTTAGGTTTAAGTAGTTCTAAGTTCTAGGGGACTGATGACCATAGATGTTAAGTCCCATAGTGCTCAGAGCCATTTGAACCACAATAAAGGTGGACGATTGACACCTGCGGTTTCGCCTAATTGAGGGTTGGCGGTAGGGTTCTTAGAGGAACCCTTTGCCCTTTTATTCGCACTTATGTCAATGTCGCATGGCAGCAGGACACAAAGTATTAGCGCTGAGAAATCATAATCACCGTTAACTCCTTCGAATAACGAACATGAGCCGTGCGTGGCTCGTGTTCGTGACTTTTCTTATCTTACATCTTGTTTTCTTTTACCGTACTTCCACCTCGTTATCTTAATTTTCAATTACTGGTGTCACTGAGTTGCTGCTTGGCTTGCCCGTGAGTGGCAGCAGCAGCGCTTACCGGTATAAACACTGCCGTATTATCTTTGCTGGACTGCTATTACTTACCGGTCGTCGTGTGTCGACCAGTGAGCTGCAGCTTACCAGCAGTTAGTTCGGACTTGACAGTGCTGGAGTTGGCACACGGCACAAGTTCAGTCGGGACGCCGCAGCAGTGAGGTCCGGACCGCCATGACTCACCAAAATTAAAATAGTTCAAATGGCTCTGAACACTATGGGACTCAACTTCTGTGGTCATCAGTCCCCTAGAACTTAGAACTACTTAAACCTAACTAACCTAAGGACATCACACACACCCATGCCCGAGGAAGGATTCGAACCTGCGACCGCAGTGGTCGCGCGGTTCCAGACTGTAGCGCCTAGAACCGCTCGGCCACCCCGGCCGGCGCTATGACTTACCCGACGTGACTGGAGTGGTGACGCCTTTAGTTGATCGTCAGCCGGTCGTCTTGCCGGACGACGTGTATTTGGCCGGCGATCGCTTATGGGTTGGCTGTGTGTGCCGACGCGTGGTTCGTCCCTGTGATTGTACTGTCACTGCAATTAGCATTGTCTAGTTCGTCGTGCAAGTGTTCGTGAAACTGTGTGTAGTTCGTGTGATTTTGACTTTCCTAAATCGCTTACGGCAAATGCAAGGATGTTTCGTTAAACATCTATGCTAGCAGAATGGAAATGCGCAGCTGGCTGTACTGCCTTTTCTTATTGGTGTTTGATTGTGTATTTTAATCACTCATTGCCGATGGTTTAAATTTGTGTGCTTTTAGTTGGGTTTTAAATAATGGGACTTCAGTCGTTTTAAAATTGAAAGTTCCCTACTTGTCAAGTCTTGCACTGTTTGGGCCTTCAGCCTCATTTAAAATATTTATTTTCCGGATAAAAACTTTGGGCCTTCTGCCTTTTGAAAATTTATTGTAGTTGTGTTTTTCAATCATGGGCCTTCAGCAGTCTTAAAAATTAAAGGGGTTGTGCTTTTAAGCCATAAGATTTTGTCCATAGTTAAGGTCGGAAATTGGCGCTGTAATGTTTGGGCAACAAAATAAAATTATATGTGTTCGAGTGTAACTGACAGCCGCTCATTTTTGGCCCCTTTCCATAATTCCAACTACCTGTTCTGTCCTGCGGATTTAACCAGGCGTTTCAGAACAAATTTCGTCGAATGGTTTTTAACGGCCCCTAGTGGATCCAACCTACACAGGAGAGCAGAAACTGCTGTCTTCCTGGGGTTAAAACGGGTGCGATCATGTTCGATAGGGTTGGAGCACGACAGTATCCTTAGAAAATGGTTGAGTCGCCAGAGACTGTCAGCATTGACATAGGTTATGAAGAACATTCGCAGTTGCTCATCGCACTCCGAACTGTCGTTTTCGACTGTGAAACGTGTAGGAATCGACGCCTCAGGGAAAGCGTTGGTTTCCTTGAAGCCCTTTTCGCCACCTTCTGCAGCCTTTTCGTGCCGATTCGCAGCAGCTGTGTATCTGGATTGTTTTCCTCCACCACTCATAAAAAAAACCGCGTGACTTCAACACTCGTGGTTCTGGCCTCCATAGCAGAGACGTAAAAAGAGGGGGTGAAATTTTGGTAAGACGGCGTGTAAAGACGTTCCGATCGTGTGAAACGATCAGCGTGGCATTGGGAAGAATGGTGAAATTTTGTGCCAATGTGACATCATTAAAAGTCACATGAGTTGTGGCATTTTCTTCGCATGTGTCGATACCTTGCTGTTGGAAGCCCGAGGATGACGTCGCAGGACGCCACACTTTTACCTCATTTCGGTGTAAGACTGTAGGTACGTTCGAACCAAATTTAAAATTTAAGCGTCGCAACGGGTGCGAATTACAGGGTTTCGAAAATGTGATCCTTTCATTCTGATGCGCAGTGTACATTTTCCTAGAAACCAGAAGCACTGAACCGTCTGAAAACTGAGTCAGGGTGTAAAATGGGTCGCATAACCTACGGAACAGAGCTCTGCAGCAAGCGTCACCATTGTGAAATATTGAAATTGTGTAGTACAAGGACCATCGAAAACAGGACAGAAGGCACTTGTAGGTACCGCGGAGCGATGTCGCACACCGTAATGCAGTGGATGCTCATCTACGGGAACGTCTCCAGATGTAGACTCGGTCACACTCTGTCAGACATGTGACAAACGAATCTTCTCTTCACAGAGAGGAATTTCAAGTACCATTGCTGAAACGCCGCGCGGGATTAGCCGAGCGGTCGGGGGCGCTGCAGTCATGGACTGTGCGGCTGATCCCGGCGGAGGTTCGAGTCCTCCCTCTGGCATGGGAGTGTGTGTTTGTCCTTAGGATAATTTAGGTTAAGTAGTGTGTAAGCTTAGGGACTGATGACCTTAGCAGTTAAGTCCCTTAAGATTTCACACACATTTGAACATTTTGAACTTCTGAAATAACTAATGAAACGTCGATGTTTACTATGTCTGTGACCTTACGTGATGAGAGTAGTCAAGATTCCGGGACGTCACGTCATCAAGCTCAGCAGACTCTCCTGACAGAGACCTAGACGAAGTCATCGTCAAAGCTGTATATGCTTCAGGAGCCTCGTTATCCGAAGAGACCAAATACTGGAGAGAAACTTTTTTTTTTAATTTGTCCTGGTTACGACCCACCTAACCATCATATCATGGGTACAACGTTGCTTAGTGTTGAATATCAACCTGTTCACGCTGTTCTCACAGATACAAATAAACTACCAGTTTTTTTGGCTTTAATTTCTGATGGGTGGACAGCTTCGCCTGACACCATCTGATTACTTTCATTGACACAACACCAGAAACAATTTTCTTCCAGTGTATTCGTCTTGGTGAGAGCAGAGAAACAGCACAGTTCATTGTCTCAAGTCTTATCACAGAAATACAGGGTGAAAAGTTCACAGCGGTGATCACTGACAGTGAGATAAATATACAGGCTTACTACGACCATTGTTTACCGTCATCACACAGCTTGAGAAAGACAATACCCTTTTTCAGATGTGCGTCATCAAATTCCACTGAAGATGTAACTACTAAAAATAATAGCTCAATCATATCTCCTGAAGGCCAGCTGTATATTACATCTACAGTTACAAGCAGAACAAAATCCACCTGCAAGACTATCCATTCTGTGACAAATCCGTTAGATCCACAACATAATCTGAGTGCTGAATACGAGAGATATGTGTTTCATCAGCTCCCTGTGTCAATTGTTTGGATATGAAAGAAGAAGGATGCTAGCTAATGTCGCTGAATTTAGAGGTTGCAAAGGCTCCTTCTCCTCAGATGGTGTGTGAGCCGCTAACGAGCGAGGTGACGCACGGGTTAGCGCACTGGACTCGCAGTCGGGAGGACGACGGTTCAAACCCGCGCGCGGCCATCCTGATTTAGATTTTCCATTATTTCTCTAAAACACTTATGGACAATGCCGGGATGGTTCCTTTGAAAGGGCACAGCAGATTTTCTTCCCCATCCTTTTCTCATCCGATGGGATCGATGATTACGTTTGCTCCTCTCCCCCCAAACCAACCAGTCAACCTGTGTGGGCTGCTGCTGATGGAAAGGATTGTGTAGCAGTCAGCCGCAGCGCTATCTCGCAAGCAAACGTCTTAGAGTACCATCATCAACAGCGGCATGGAGCAAAATTGGTCAGCGTGTAAGAGGATTCATAGTAAAATTAGAAGGAAGATTAGAGGTTAACGTCCCGTTGACGGCGGCAACGTGATTGGAGACGGAGTACAAACTCGGATTAAGGCAGGACGGGGAAGGAAATCGACCGCAATGCCCTTTACATATTTTTTTTTTTTTTTTTTTTTTTTTTTTTTTTTTTTTTTTTTTGTCTACTGACTGGTTTGATGCGGCCTGCCACGAATTCCTTATTCCTTTCCTGTGATAACCTCTTCATCTCAGAGTAGCACTTGCAACCTACGTCCTCAATTATTTGCTTGACATATTCCAATCTGTTTTCCTCTACAGTTTTTGCCTTCTACAGCTCCTTCTAGTACCATGGAAGTCATTCCCTCATGTCTTAGCAGATGTCCTATCATCCTGTCCCTTCTCCTTATCAGTGTTTTCCACATATTCTTTTCCTCTCCGATTCTGCGTAGAACCTCCTCATTCCTTATCAGTCCACCTAATTTTCAACATTCGTCTATAGCACCACATCTCAAATGCTTCGATTCTCTTCTGTTCCGGTTTTCCCACAGTCCATGTTTAGCTACCATACAATGCTGTACTCCAGACGTACATCCTCAGAAATTTCTTCCTCAAATTAAGGCCGGTATTTGATATTAGTAGACTTCTCTTGGCCAGAAATGCCTTTTTTGCCATAGCGAGTCTGCTTTTGATGTCCTCCTTGCTCCGTCCGTCATTGGTGATATTACTGCCTAGGTAGCAGAATTCCTTAACTTCATTGACTTCGTGACAATCAATCCTGATGTTAAGTTTCTCGCTGTTCTCATTTCTACTACTTCTCATTATCTTCATCTTTCTCCGATTTACTCTCAAACCATACTGTGTACTCATTAGACTGTTCATTCCGTTCAGCATATCATTTAATTCTTCTTCACTTTCACTCAGGATAGCAATGCCATCAGCGAATCGTATAATTGATATCCTTTCACCTTGTATTTTAATTCCACTCCTGATCCTTTCTTTTATTTCCATCATTGCTTCCTCGACATACAGATTGAAGAGTAGGGGCGGAAGGCTACAGCCTTAAGGTTTATAATTTATATAAAAAACAGCTACCAGCCACATGTATGGATTAGAAAGGTTTATTCTCTTCAGAGAATGTCGACTTTCGACAAAATAGCGCTACAGCCTTGTCTTACACCCTTCTTAATACGAGCACTTTGTTCTTGGTCGTCCACTCTTATTATACCCTCTTGGTTGTTGTACATATTGTATATATTATTATCAATAATATTTGTTATTTTGTATTTCTGTCGATCCGCAGTTCGGATCGAGTCGATTGTTCTTTTGGATATTGTATTATTGTTTCGTTTTGGTGAGTCCACTACACTATTTTCGGACTAGTGTTTTCTGCATTTCCATTCTGCTAGCGCAGATATTTCACGAAACATCCTGGCATTTGCCGTAAGCGATTTAGGAAAGTCTGGATCGCCGGATGCGAGTTTGAACCGACGATCTCCAGAACGCGAGTCCAGCGTGCTAATCACTGCACCACCTCGCTCGGTAGGTAAATTAGATACTGGCTTTCTCCTGAAACAATCGATAAGGTAGTGTCTCTGGTAATCCGTCACGTGGGACTACAGCCGGACATGTAGTACTTGAATAATGATGACAAAACCAGCGGCTGTATTTCATCTAACGTCGTTTATTCTTTTTAAAACATGCTACCAGTTTCGACACCACATGGCGTCATCTTCAGGCCCCGAGGGTTACTCGCCATTCACAACCGTTTTCATGTGCAATGGGCAGAATCGTACGCAGTAGTTCATCCGTGACAACAATAATGGTCAGACGATAATCTTTTTTCTTTAATTTGCAGCGGCCAAAATTAACTGGATTCCTTACCTACCCTGGTGACAACCACAAGATCTAGCACAGCCATGAAAATATTACAAAGAAAAAGAGACAGACGGGAATTACTTGGGTGGCAACAACCAGCACAGCAAAGGTCAGACGACAACTGGAACCCTAAGGCATATGGAGGCAAATCAAAGATAATCATGCGCAACCAATTGCAAAAGAAACTATGCTTCTTAACACCTAGCAGCAATATGTCAGTAGCGCTCTAGTAATGCTGGTTACATTGCCAAGAATATAGCCAAAGACAGCCAGTTCAGGCGAACTAACCTAAATCACACCTACAAGGCGCAAAACAACGACCCACCCATACAGTTAAACGCTAAAGTAAAACTCCCGTGATGCAATATACGATGACATGCCCATCCAATAAGATTAACACTCAAAACGTGAAAGCTTGTAAGAGGTCCATGCCTAAGGAATTTACTGCTAGCGCACTCGAGCAGATGTAATTTCGATGGATTACTCACGCGCTGCCTGCTATATGTAAGCTATAAGAGAATCTCAGACCATAGAGCAGTGTTGGCTGCAGTAAGATAAGTGTTGGCAGTAGGAGTAAGAAGTAGCTAGCCGTCGGGTGTATGGAGTTGGCGGGGCCAGTCGTGGGGAGCGATGGCGGTGCCTGAGCGATATAGTATAAGGTAAAAGCAGCCACGCGCATATGTAGTTTGTCACAACTAAATTTGTACCACTTTTATATCAAGTCCCATGCAAATGTTTAAAAAATCTCTTGATAATAATCTTTTTTAAAAAATTTATTTTTTGACAATCATTCATCTGAATTTAAAGAATTTACTAATTTCTGCAAACCATGGTCATCCCGATTAACGTAAGGAAAGATCAGTTGTTTCTTTTTATACATGACAAATCTAGCGGTCAGCATTGCACTGGGCTATGGCAGAAAAATTTCTTACAGGAGCAGTTGTATACGCGTTATCCGGCGACTTCATTGAGGTAAGAATTTTCAATTTATTCAGAATGATCTTTCAGGGCCATGACGCAGCAGTGCTGACGTCCAAATTTACCAGTTCAGATTCACAGTCAGTTAATTATTGAAAGGTTACATATGAGTCACGTTTCTTATTGAGAAATTAGTCACGTTATTATTGCGAGGTTACGGAATAATAAACTGTTGGCAGGTTACACTCAATGTGAATGATATAATTATTTTTTCTGTTGTGAGGTTACAAGCTGCTAATTATAACGGATCACGAAAAAACTCAAAAAACGAACTGTTCTTCGATATAGTTTGTTCATTAATGAGGAACGAGTGTGTGAATATTTCCTTATAAATTATCCAAGATATCCATAGGCCCTCCTCCATCTACGAAGTGTAGTATTTCCAAATTGTCTTCTACACCATCCACATCATGTATGACCTTCTTTTAGTGTTCTTTAACCCCTAAGTGTTTAATGGTATGTAGCGCTGTGTGCTCGTGGAAACGCTCCCTGAAAGGTCTCCTATCTGACCAGCATATACAGCATCAAGGTCGCTGCATTATATTTTGTATATTTCCGACCTCAACATTATGTTATTGGTAAACCTCACTGTTAAAACGGAAATAACTCTACGACAGGACCAAATCTAGTAACCGTATGAACTTATCTATTTCTGCCAGGGATAGCTTTTTGAACTTAAAGAGATTACTTTTCAATAGTATTGCACAGTACATTCGATAGTGTGCACCTAATTGTAGAATCAACATTCACCTTAATTTTACGGAAGTCCTAAGTGATCTTATCAGAGATGGGACCTCTTTACTCTCTACGTCCAGTGTGAGAAAGGTTAATCTACCGTAGCAAATTAGAATTCTTCCTAACAACCTTGTTATGAATTCTATCTATAACATCAGGATACAAGCCACTGTTTGAATCTATATTCTTCAAAATATTCTTTCCTTTCTAAACTTCTACTGCATCAAGAGGTAGCTTGCGTAATCTATTCACGAGGCTATGAAAAACAGCCCTTTTATATTTACCGAAGTGCACAGAGCTCGCCGCCGCCGCAATATCGGCATCAGAAGTCGTAGGCTTCCTAAACATGGCGAAACTATGGTCACCATTCTTATTAATCAATGTAATGTCCAAAAAATTAATTCTATCCGCCTAATATTCTGGGGTGTTTAGGATTCTTTCGAGCCCAGTATCTACACAGTTATACAGTAAATGGAATGGTGTCATTTACATACCGGTAGTAGTACTTAATCATATCATTAAACTGTGAATACTGAGTAAACGGCGGCCTTTCCAAATAGTTAAGGAAAATGTTTGCCGAAGTACCGGACAGGCACCACCCATGGCAAGCCCATCCTGTTGTTGGTAAACCTCACTGTTAAAACGGAAATAACTGTACGAAAGGACCAAATCTAGTAAGCGTATGAACTTATCTATTAAGCCAGGGATAGCTTTTTGAACTTAAAGAGATTACTTTTCGCAACGCCAATGGTTTCTGCCACTGTTACGTTGCTATATAGGTTACCTACATCTAACGAAATCCATTTGTAACCTACCGAGATCATTAAATCTTTCACCCGATCTACTAGGTCATAAGTTTTCAAATGAAAAGCTAACTTCGAAAATAAAATCCTTAATCAATATCTCATTAAGTTCCCTACATAACTTATGCAGGGGTGCCAATATCATTCACTATAAGTCACGCAGGAATATTTGCTTTATGCTCCATAGGTTGAACCCTAAGCCAAAGAGCATTTGGGTTCATCGTTTATACTCTTACAGCCGATTTCACATCGAACTGAAACGATGCACCTTTGAGAGCCTGTTTGAACTGTACGCTGAATTAATTAGTTGGACCATGGTTAAGCTCAGGGATACCAGTATTCTCAAAGAAAACATTCACTTTTCCAGATGTAGTATCTCATATACATTACAACAAGGGTATTCCCTTTATCTGATTTAACTTCCATAGCACATTTCTGTCTTAACATTTTATTAAACCTACATACAATCCTTTCATCACTTGTACATCCCTTCCTGCTATCATTCTCATTATACACTGAAGCGCCAAAGAAACTGGTATAGGTATGCGTATTCAAATATAGAGATATGTAAACAGGCAGAATACGTCGCTGCCGTCGACAGCGTCTTTCTGGCGCAGTTGTTAGATCGGTTACTGCTGCTACAATGGCAGGTTATCAAAATGTAAGTGAGTTTGAACGTGGTGTTGTAGTTGGCGCACGAGCGATGGGACACAGCGACGAAGTGGGGATTTTCCCGTAAGACCATTTTACGAGTGAACCGTGAATATCATGAATCAGATAAAACACCAAATCTCCGACATCGCTGTTGCCGAAAACAGATCCTGCAAGAACTGGATCAACGACGACTGAAGAGAATCGTTCAACCTAACAGAAGTGCAACACTTCTGCAAAATGCTTCAGATATCAATTCTGGGCCATTAACAAGTGTCAGCGTGGGAACCATTCAAAAAGCACCATTGATACGGGGTTTTGGAGCCGAAGGCCCACTCGTGCACCCTTGATGACTGCACGTCGACACCGACATTGAACTGTTGATGACTAGAAACATGTTGCCTGGTCGGACAAGTCTCGCTTCAAATTGTATCGAACGGATCAACGTGTACGGGTATGGAGACAACCTCATGAATTCATGGGCCCTGCATGTTAGCAGGGGACTGTTGAAGCTGGTGAAGGCTCTATAATGGTGTGGGGCATGTGCAGTTGGAGTGCTATGGGACCCCTGATACGTCTAGATGCGACTCTGACAGGTGACTCGTGCGTAACCATCCAGTCTGATCACCTGCATCCATTCATGTCCATTGTGCATTCCGACGGACGTTGGCAATTCCAGTAGGACAATGCAACACTCAACAGGTCCAGAACAGCTACAGAGTGGCTCCAGGGAAACTCTTCTGAGTTTAAACACTTCCGCTGGCTACCAAACTTCTCAGACATGGCCGGTCTGAGTGGCCGTGCGGTTCTAGGCGCTACAGTCTGGAACCGCGCGACCGCTACGGTCGCAGGTTCGAATCCTGCCTCGGGCATTGATGTGTGTGATGTCCTTAGGTTAGTTAGGTTTAATTAGTTCTAAGTTCTAGGCGACTGATGACCTCAGAAGTTAAGTCGCATAGTGCTCAGAGCCATTTGAACCAATTCCCAGACATGAACATTATTGAGGATATCGTATGATATGCCTTGCAACGGTCTGTTTAGAAGAGGTCTCCACCCCATCGTGATCTTACGGATTTTTGACAGTCCTTCAGGATACATGGTGTTAATCCCATCCAGCACTACTTCAGACATTAGTCGAATCCGTGCCATGTCGTGTTGTGGCACTTCTGTGTGGTCTCGGGAGCCCTACACGATATTAGGCAGGTGTACCAAATTCTTTGGCTCTTCAGTGTATTTGCTATTATTCTGAAGTAAGGTAATAACATCCGCCACGCTATTTGCAACAACAATTTGCTGTGCCTTCCTAACCTTATTAAAATACAAAACTGTTTTAACATCAGTGATTAAGGATTTAATATTAGTATTACGTAACCTCCAGTTAATAGCATACTTATTACTTTTCATTAACAGATCTAACTCATCTTTGCTAAAAATTACATCAGTATTGTTAACAACTGTCAAAGAATTTAAAATCAATCAAGGCCTTATGGGTAACCTCCCAACTCTATTCTTGTCTTTTAAGCATTAGAACTTTCCTGTCGTGGGTGCTTACTATTTTATCTCTTTTATATTTTACTTTCCCTGTAACATATTGTAGTAAACACTCTACTCAATTTCAGGTATTCTAAATAAACACGCTCTTACAAAATGTCCTGCTTGCAATAAAGATTCCTAAGCTCCACTTTCATTCACAAAGCTTCACCTTTCGATTTGACCAAATCACACTTTCTAATCTTAATCTGTGCAAACTTAGCTACAACTTTCTCAGTCAAACATCTCCTAATAAAGTCTATCGCTGTTGTCTTAGCCATTACTTTGGCCTTGTTGCTGATGAAGGCACCAGCAGGCCCCAAAACCTGGTAAGGTATGTTGAGTCTCTGGTAATCCATCAAGTGCGACTGCAGCAGGACACGTAGTACTTGGGTAATTTGCCGCGCGGGATTAGCCGAGCGGTCTAGGGCGCTGCAGTCATAGACTGTGCGGCTGGTCCCGGCGGAGGTTTGAGTCCTCCCTCTGGCATGGGTCTGTGTGTTTGTCTTAAGGATAATTTAGGTTGAGTTGTGTGTAAGCTTAGGGACTGATGACCTTAGCAGTTAAGTCCCATAAGATTTCACACACATTTGAACATTTTTGAACTTGGATAATGATGCAAACCCAGCGGTTGTATTTGAAACTAATGTCATTTATTCTTTTTAAAACATGCTACCACTTTCGATACCATGTGGTGTCCTCTTCAGGCCCCGAACGTACCTTGCCATCCACAACCGTTTTCATGTCCAGTGAACTGAATCGCATGCAGCGGGCCAAAATTAAGTGGATCCCGTACCTTCCGTAGCCCGGCATGGTCGTCTGACTACACTGGGCTTGTTACTGATACGGAAGGTACCGAATCCACTTAATTTTGGCCCGCTGCATGCGATTCAGTTCATTGGACATGAAAACGGTTGTGGATGGCAAGGTACGTTCGGGGCCTGAAGATGACAAAATGTAGTGCTGAAACTGTTAACATGCTTTAAAAAGAATAAACGACATTGGGTTCAAATGCAGCCGCTGGTTTTCTCGCCATTATTCAAGTACCGGTAAGATAGTTTCCGTCCATTGGAACTTTGTTATGTGGAAGACAGTGAATCTGTCTTCAAAAACTTCAGAAAGCTCCAACAGAAAACTACAGCTCAGATCGAAGATACAGGTAGTGATACGGAGTAATTTTATTTTGGACTGGAAAGCACAACTATTATTTTGATCACAGTGACCTAAATCATGATCACAAACAATAGGTTTCCGTTACCATAGGTTTTGAATTTCTCATTAATTTTCTTTATTTATTGTACTTCGTATTAAAATCATTCTATACGTTTGAATTAATATCGCGGAATTTTCGCAAAAAGCAACTGTCATATGATTAAAAGGAAACAATGTTAGTTACATTACGTTTACAGCAAAATAAAGATACATTCATGATTTGTTTTAAGATCTTTAGTCACTTTTTTTTAATTTCATGTCATAAACCGCATACTCAAATCAGTTATCTTCTCCAGTACCACCAAACTGTTACATACGAAAATTTGTAACGTTTTTGTGCTACGGTACGTAGTTCTCCTCCCGTCTGAAAATACACAATATTGAAAATAAAACTGAAATTGTGAGTTCTTAATTCAGGTGTCATTCAAAAATTGGTGATTCATAACTGAAGCAGAGAGTTAACGTAGTGAAAATTAAAAAGAAAAATACAGTTGTATCTTATAGATTTATAAAACGCAATTTTTTTCAAAAAAGATAAAACTAAACAAAGGCGCAAACCAAAAATATATCGAAAATCGCTTCAATGCTTGGTCAAGCTCTTATAAAAGATGTTTCTGTTATTCATAGACGGCGTCTGTTGCCGAGAAGTTGTAGGCGTTTCAGTCCAGAACCGCGCTGCTGCTACGTTCGCAGGTTCGAATCCTGCCTCGGGCGTGGATGTGTGTGATGTCCTTAGGGTAGTTAGGTTTAAGTAGTTCTAAGTCCAGGGGACTGATAACCTCAGATGTTAAGTTCCATAGTGCTTAGAGCCATTTGAACCATTTTTTTGTTATTCATAAACAGCTTCCGCATTTAACGCCAATTACAGGAAACTCTCGCCTTTGTTCATGATGAAAAATGTTCTATTAAGTACAAGATAACTACAATAATTATATAGATCTTTTATTTTTGTACATGTAAACTGCATTTGCATTAAAAGTAACTATTTTGATTATATAAAAGGGCTGGCGTTAACCGATCAGTTGATTTTCATTACTTATAAAACGAAATTTATATTCACTAAAGTGGACTAAACTGAACGATATTAGGCTCTAATTACGCGCATAACAAACAAACAAAGAGAAGTAGTCGGCTCCAGGGATTTCTCTTACACACTCATTTATACAGGCTGATTCTTGGCAAAAAGACAAAAGCAAGCAGCTACTATTGATAATTCTATTTATTTATAAAAAGAGCGCCGTTATCTGTTTCTAAGTAACAAGCTCATCTTCTGAGGAACATTCACGTCTAAATACAGATTTCTTGAGGTTTACTGAAGTTTTCCTCTCTTTATTTCGCTATGTGGTGCAAGATTCTTTGTTTTACTTGCGTCTCTTGCAACTCTTGTTTTTTGTGTTATATGGAGCTGAAGTATGTATATAAAAATCTTACAATAGTACCACTCCGTTTTCTTCAGGCACCTTGTCTGCCGTGTGTAAAGTTAACTGCCGAGCTGAATCGAACTATATACTACTGTATATTATTCACGTGTACAATTTTCTCTTGGTTCTTTTCCTGTTACTCGAAAGCTTGCTAAAAATTCGTGATTGTCACCTGCTTATTTTTTTTCCTTTTATCGGTCTCATTCCTGTGTTTCAGCTCAACTTCTTTATCAAAATTACATGTCATTCTGCTATTTTTGTATCTATTTCTGGATAGTGCTTAGCTAGCCTCCATCGTGCATAAAAGGAATTGAAATACTTACATGGCAAGAGTAAAATTACCGCATGTACAGAATATTTAAAATGCGTCGCACGTGTCTGAGTATTGCGTAAATTCGCGATGTGGGCAAATCACGAAGCCGTGCGACTGGACTGACCGGGCTAATCACCAGTGTCATCTTGTCCTCGCGAATTTATGCCCGCTCCTAATAGGGTTTGTGCGCCCGGATTATGCATGAGATGCAATTAATAATGCCAGATATACCGTGCTTGATTTATGGAGTGTTTGTCCTAATTCTGGACGCCGGTACGTAGGTACGGCTTCATTGACCGCTTGCACCGTCCCCCACCTTGTAAAGTATTGACCATTTATGCCTTCATTGTTTAATCGTACCACCGTCTGCCTGCTGCCATTTGCTGATCTAGAAGAATAAAAGTCGTGTAACTTAATTTAGGTGTTTACGTTAAATCAGTTGATACTCGAATTTCCTAGACAACGAATCGCTCTAATTAGAAGGTTATTTTTCGAAAAGACTTGGCTATGTTTGAATCTGAGGGTTTGCATTTCGTACAATGGAACTGAAACTAAAAATCAAATATTTAAGTTCGTATTGCAACTTGGTTTCTATAGCCAACTTTGTTTATTGGTACGTGAACACATTGATTATCAATTTGATTACCAGACAACGCATTCTACTGTTTCTCAAACAACAAAGTATGTAGTTCTACTTTCTGTAGTTATTTATTACTTAAATAATTCATCCTGGGTTCTGACATCTAACGCACAGTGCGTCGATCAGCAGACCTCTCGCTATTAATAATCGTAGACTGAACTAATGAAACAGACAACAGACATAAATAAGCGGTGAATTCGAATGTCAGAAATGATTTATATTGCTCTATCTTTCCATGCTCCCCACCCCCACCCCAGCTCTCTCTCTCTCTCTCTCTCTCTCTCTCTCTCTCTCTCTCTCTCTCTCAAACATCAAGTAGCAATTAGTCTATGTTCGACCACACTGTCTTGTTTAAGTATGTCGTACATTGGCAAAATTACAACGTTGCTATTAAAATTACTGTTAAGTACAGAAACAATTTAACTGTTAAACCTACTCAGATTGTTAGTAACGCCTTCATATTGACTGAGGATGAACAAGAAACTTTTTTTTTTAAGTGGGCGTTATACAATGCATCCTGTAGCCGCTAGAAGTCATCGAAAGGCATGTCGATTGAAGTTCTGCAGCCAGCTGCCGACCCAATGTTTGGCCACGTGAGTCGATTTTTGTAAAGGGGCTACACTCATTATCTGACAAATTTTCTATTTTTTTTCATTTTGGAAACTCCTTAGATACGCCAAGCTATAAGCTGAAAAAGGGCATTTGTAATGCCTCACGTTCAGTGAGAAACTCAGGCCAACGACTGCAGTTGTTTGTAAATGGGCGTATGTCACTGACTTGCGCCTCTTTAAAAAAAATCTGTTGACAGCGCTGTAAGAAACTGTTTCATTTTCTTTTTGTTTTTTTTATTGTTTGCTTATTTTATAGCCTGTGATGTACTGGAGGGTGTTTTACAACTATTCTCTTCACAATTACTAGCTCACATCAAATGGAGAACAATGAGTGGTAGTGACAGCGTCTGTAATGGTGATTACCTAGAATAATAGCATAAAAGAAAACTTGGTGCCATAATTATGAATGGTAAACAATGTAAAGTCCACCCCACTCAGTTTTTTCATGTTATCTGTAGAGGCAATATCGTTGAGACTGAAAAACTGGAAACTCCTTGCAGGTAAGATTCCGTTCTTCCATTATTCCATTCTGTTTTTCTTATTAATGGTGTAGCAATACACTGTTTCGTTTATTTGGTTTATAGCAAAAAACTAATATAGATATTATTTATTGGTAACCGAAGTTGTTTAAAATGATTGGCTACCTCTCTCTGATAACTTACATGAACTACTTGTGTTTGCTGCAGCAATAATTATTGATTTGTTTATTCCTTTCCCTTTCTTTCGTTAGAAGTACAAGAAAGTGCTCAGATAATCTATGGGAAGACAACTTTTTGCACACGTTTCCAAAATTTTACAATATTCCCAGGAAGAATGCCCAATATTTGTACATAAAAGACTCATTTCATGTAGATGAAGTTAACCAGAGAAGGCCAGGGATTAGAAATAATCCCAAAGTAGTGAAAATGATACTTCCTTTTGCCATATAGTAGTAGGAAGTGATTGGAAGAAGATGTGCATGAAAGCATTTCTTTCAATTTTTTTATATGAGTAAAAGACGAGTCATAACAATCACAGCTCAAAATTGCTGGATTTACTCCGGAAAATAAAAACTGTGGAAATGTTAACTGATTTTCTGCACTTGAAATTCATGAGGCTATTCACGATCACATTAGAAATACAGTGATAAAATTACAGTATTTCTATTAAAATTACCATTAACTAGAGAAACAATTGTTATCCAAGCTAATAAAATTGTTAACAAAGCCCTCATATTTACTGTAAATGAGCAAGGAGTGCATTTCTATGTTAACATTATACGATGTATTATTTGGTCGCTAGAAGTCCTTGAAAGATATGTCGATAGACGTTCTGCAGACAATTACCCACTGTTTCGACTACTTCTGTCACATATCGTCGTACGTTTAGCACATTCCATTTAGCTTTTCATTATAGGAGAAACAAATATTCATTGTACTGTCTGCGTCTGTATGTTTGTGTTTACGTGAAAGGTTCCGTCGTAGAAAGGTCTTCACCGAGTGAGTTATCTATAGAAAGATCTCACTCTATGTAAGGCAGGAAGGAAAATTAAGGTCCCTTCGGCAAGGATATCTTTACAGAGAGAGAGCTCGCAAGCCCGGATTGAGAAAAGACGGAGTACGAAATTGTTGTGCCGTTTGAAAAGATCTATCTAGGCATTTGTCGTAAGCGATTTAGGGAAGTTACGGAAAACGTAAATCCTGATGCTCATAACGGGATCTGAACCGTCGCAATATATCTACAAAACACCAATATTCCACTCACTTTCCACACGTGATATCATTTCCTTAAATAGACACGTGTTACGTGATAAAAACTAATGTTTCTGCTTATTTTAACGCAGCAGGAATTCTGTGGCTACTCCATTAACTCCGCACGAAATTTTTTATCGACCAGCAGATGTTGACCGCCCTGCATCTCACGCTAATTATTTCGACTTTTCCGTCCAAATGTTAAATGATCAATCCTGAAACGCAGTACCTATAAAAAATATGGCCGTTGTAAATGATTCATTCGTCTTCAACGCTCTATATTTTCCAAACTAGTACATGCACAGATAAGACTGATGCATGAATAGGACCATAAACCCAACGAATTTGCATTTTGTATGCGTATGTATGTGCAGTGCATTGACAAAATGACGACAAAACAAGAAAAGAGTTTCTTGGGTTGGCATAAGCGAGATGTTTATGTGCTACAACAGTGCAGTGTGCATTCTAGAGGAATTATAGAATATCTTCATAAAATTGTAGGGCATGAACAAGACTCACCGAAGGTTAATGTTTTCTGTACAGTCTGACATGAAGCTATATGGGCTGATTTTCTTCTTTAAGCAGATTGCGATGGGAGTACATTACCTTAATATACTGCAGTTGTGATTGTTTCCAAAAGTGACTGCTGATACAAAAAATTCATATTTCAAAAGCAAGGGAGAACAGCTCATTGGAGCATCGAGTTTCATCGCTACCTGAACGATGAACTTAAGCATCGCTGGCCTGGGTTTATTGGTGAAGATGACGTTGCTATATTCCGTCGTCCCAGCTCAGCCAACACAACGCCTTCTGACTTTTTCCCTTGCAGCCCTTGTATACCTACCCCCTCCCCCAAGAACACTGCAACAACAGCTCAGTGAACGCATCAGTGCTGCTGTGATGAACACTGGCAGGATGTTGCTACATAAGGTAGCAGAATTCCTTAAGTTCGTCTACTTGGTGATACCGAATTTTGATGTTAAATTTCACTTTGTTCTCGTTTCTGCTACTTCTCATAACTTCCGTTGTCACCTATTTGCTTCAATCCATATTTTGCACTCATTAGACTGTTTGTTCTATTCAACAGATCCTATACTTCTTCTTTACTTGCACCGTTTCACCTTGAATTTCAATCCTATTCTTGAACCTTCCTTTTACTTCCGTCATTGCTTTTTCGGTACAGGGACTGAACATTAGGGCTGAAAGACTTCATCGCTGACTTACACTCTCTATAATTGGAGCACTCCGCTCTTGTTCTTCCGCTCTTAGTTCTTGTAGGTATTTTATATTGCCCAGGTTCCCCTTTAGGCAAACTTTATTTTTTTCAACTTGCGTCATTTGACATTCTCGAACGCGTTTTGCAGGTCAATAGATCCCGTGAATGTGTGTTCATCTTTCTTGAATCTAGCTTCCATTATCAACCTCAATGTGAGAACTGCCCCTCTGCTGCCTTTACCTTCCCTAAAGCCAAAATGGTCGTCGCCGAACAGGTCTTCAGTTTTCTTTTCCATTCTTCTATACGTTATTCTTGTCAGGAACTTTGATGCACGAGCTGTTCAGCTGATCGCGCGATCTAGGGGTTGAACCGCACGTGTCGCATTACACGCCCTAAATTAGAAGCTTGTGACCCTTTGGTTGATTTCTTTGGTTGATTTGTCTGGCTGATGCCAAGATTGCGAAATATAAAGTTAACATAACTTATAATAACAGTAATAATAATATCGGGAACTAAATTAACGACCCATGAATGATGTAGGCCACACAGTTTCGATTTGGTTAGGATAATGTTTATTCAGAAACCAAACGAACAGCGAAAGTGGTCGTATTTAGAGTTACTGTTACACTCGAGCGCATATCCATTTGACACGGTTCGATCATTAACCATCTTATGTGTAATGTGTGTGAAATCTTATGGGACTTAACTGCTAAAGTCATCAGTCCCTAAGCTTACTACTTAATCTAAATTATCAGAATGACAAACACACACACCCATGTCCGAGGGACGACTCGAACCTCCGCCGGGACCAGCCGCACAGTCCATGACTGCTCGGCTAATCCCGCGCGGCCACAATCTCATCGCGAAATACAAGTTATCTACGCGAAACGTTAGAGTTCACACCAGGCGCGTGGCTGCTCACCGCTCAGAGACTCAGTCCCGCGATACCACACAATGCGAAATTTTCTAAGTCGTTTCACTTCCTAGCTGCCTAAAGATCGACCGTTCGCTTTTGCGTCTGCATCCGAAATGTACGCTTTGGTATGTCCAGCCGAACTGACCCTCTCTGCCCTTCTCCGGTTGCGTTTTCCCGCGCTCTGAATATCGTCGCTCAACTGACTATGGCAGTTCCCTTTCCTGGGTCTGGGTCGAGCGAGGCACGAGCCTTTCATACGAACACTGTTTCTACGCAGCGGTTGGCGCAGAGTGCAGAACGGTGAACCGAAGATTGCGGAGTCGAAACGCTATGCGGAAACTTATTTTTTTTAATTTCAGTTTCTACGTTACTTACATCGAAACTTACAACGAAACTATAGTCGTAAGTGAAATTATCGTCATTAGGAGGCATCCCATGATTTTTGGCACCTCGGTGAACCCTCTACCGCACACTACTGCCAATGTCTGGCGACATGATGCGTTACGTGTGGTTTTCTGTTAAACTGTGCGATGAGAGAGAACCTTTTATGAATGAAAGCCTAGTTTGTTTTTCTATAGACACTTTTAAAAACCGTGTAATTATACAAAGGCGACGTTTATAACGTGAGCAGCACACAGGGAAAACTACTGCTTTCACTGTTTTTATGTTATATATCAACCCAGCAATTGTTAATCATCAACTGTAAAATAATGAAAGCATCTAACTTTATTATGTAAACTGATGGTGGAAGGAGAATAAAGGAAAGGAAAGGAACTATTGATGTCAGCTGCATCTGGACTTAATGCGAAATCAGTGACGACTAGTGAAAATGAGTGCGAGACGGCGATAACCACTGCGCCACCCGGACACAGTGTTTATCGCAATAGCACAGACTGTATCGGCAAGCCTCTCAGCCGATCCACATCCCCATCTAGCGCCACCATGCGGTCCCTTCTTCGTCTTCCAAGCGCGCTTATTTGAAATTTCCCCAGGAAGTCGGACGTAATTTTGAAGAAGGCTGTGGTTTCACTACCCATCGAAGCGAATCAGTGGAGTATGTCCGAAAGGACAGACACCACACACTCATATAATCCCATTTTATGTACGAAGTTCTAGGGTACAGCTTACAATCACTTCCTGTAAAATTGTATGCAATCCTAAATCTTTTGTTTGCTTTTCCTTCCACTCCCTTTTTGAAAGAATTAATAAATATTAAATTTAAACATTATTTCTGTTTATTTTACAGTGTCAGAAACCAACAAATTTTATTTCAATATGAAATTCATTCGGTACTAACGGCCAGACTTTTGCACTGTCTTGGAGTGCAGCAAATGCAGGATACAGGCTCGTCCAGGATTTGAACCCAAGACCTCCTGCACCCAACCAAGAACTATAAATCTTTTTTTCCCTTTACTTTATCGGAATTCGAGCCCGGGATCTCCCGGCAATTTTTTTTTTTTTTTTACTTTCCCTCATCCTCACCTACTTGACTACGTGGGAACCTGCACAAAAATGGTCTATTTGTCAACGCCACTTGACCCTATAAAAAATAATATCTGTGCCACTTCAGGCGTTGGCCCCTAACTATGGCAATAGTACTACTTAATCTAAGAAAGGAGGAAAGGAAAGGCTGGGAGAGGGTATCGAACGGATGTAACAGAGAAGATTACTTTATTTACTTTTTTTTTTTTTTTAGTTTGTTCTTATTTTTTACTTTTTTAATGTGGACTGAAGTCTGTGAATCTCCTCCTAGCCGTGGAGAAATCCATGCAAGGCATCTCGAAAGTAAGAAGCCCAAAAAATCGAGAGCATTCTTCTCGCCAGTTGCAAAACAAAAGTCCAACCGCAAGGTCATGGAACCAATTCGCAAATTGAGTCTTCGTCTGCGGAAAGTATGCGTCATCCAGGAACAACATCATGTGTGGTGTAATGTGGTTAGAAGTGGTACGTGTCAGGAAGGCCAGAATTTGCTGCACCAAGTGTCAGACATCTATTGCTGGGCCACAAAATAAGCGATGGCCGTCTTTGTCCGGCACCCTATAAGCGATGCAAAGCGGAGTATCGGCGAGCTCAACGTCGTGGGGACGATAACAACTGAGATATTTCCCGTTGCTGGTGAAGACACCCCGCAGAGCGTGTAGTAGTGTGAAGAAACGGGGCTTTGACCTCCCTCCATGTATTGCACCACCGATAGTATAGGAACATCCGTTCTGTCACATGGGCGGAGAGGGGAGGGGGGGGGGGGGTGGCGGGGGCGGGGGCCACTTGCATCTCAGTGTAGACCGTATTCGTTGAAAACAAGTGCACTGGTGGCAAAGAGATAGAAAGATAGCTGTGCTCCAGAAGAAAGAGTCCGATGTGACAGAAGGGCGCTGGGATCTTCGACAGCCTCACCGGTGGGTCTAACGAGGCCGGGGCATATGCATCAAACAGAAAGCTGATGAGGAATGTCGGGTAACGCCGCCATATCACTGTGAGCCGAGAAAAAGGCCTCCAGCTCTATCCAAAACATGGTAAAGACCCGCACCCGCTCGATCCCGGGGAAGACTGAGGGACTCATAGCGAACTTTGAAGATCATCCCTTGGCTAACAAATGAACCCATCGCAGCTAACAAGCAGCGAACCAGGATGTGTGCGATCCGTGACGGTATGTGAATGTTGACAAAGCGCGTTTGTTGCAGGTCAAAGGAGGGGAACTGATGTTCATCGAGCCCAAACCTGACCTGTTGCAGCAGTCGTCTGCAGCTGAGGGTCGCAGTGTGCCGCAGGTCAACAGTAAAATCGATGCCAAGTAAGGTATCAGTCACGTTGAGTGGATCAACACTCCCCTCAGACAGGCCCGTACTTATGTGCAAAGCTTGACATTTATGTACATTACGGACGCTTCCTGATGCCTCGCTATAGGTCGCCACCCACATAAGCACTTCCCGGGTATCGTTGGCACTTCATAGGCAAAGAACCAAATCCTCCACATACGCAGCGCAGCAGAATCGATGTCCACCCAGCGACTTCCCTGTCAGTCATTGTCGTAGCCCACATAACAATGGTTCTACAGAGAAGGTGTGTTGTAGCACCTACAGGGGGAACCCCTCTCGCACCGACGCCTGATCAGGATCAGTTGTGTGAGCCTACCATTATACAACATCCTGGATGTCGCTCCACGCAAGAGACGTGTGACCACCTCAACAATAGCTTTTGGATATCCCATATGACGGAGCACAGCCGTAAGAAAAGAATGATCGATCTCATAAAATGCCTGGTAAAGTCCAAGGACGCTAAAGCCGAGGGCAAATGTTGACCTCCAGCGAGGGCTGTAGCGGCAGAGCGCTGTGCGAATATTGTACGCTCCGCCGACCGACGCCTGATCTTAAAACACGGCATGACGGACCGTCCTCTTAAGTCACTCTGTGAAAAGACGTGTAAAGATCCTCAAATTGCTGTTTAGCTGGGTCAAGCGACGATTATCACTAATGTGCTGACCCTCGTGGGGTTTGTGAATAGGGGCAATGAGGCTCTCCGGAAAGACTTTGAGGAGCCTCAAAGCGTCGAACGTAGTTCACCGCAGATGACAGCCCACGTCGGCGCTAGGAGATGCCAAATACGGAAAAATTCGATGGGTATGCCGTCAAGGCCAGGTGACTTGTTAGCAGCTCCCGCCTGGATAGCATCAAGGACTTCGCATTCTGTGTCTGGGGTCTCCAATTCCATTGCCACATCCTCTGCTATTATGCTGAACGTGGGCTGGGAGACCCCTTCAATAACAGCGGTGTGAATGAGGGTGGTAAACGTACAACTGATCATAATGCTCGCGAGAGATACATCCAGTGCCTCATTGGAGGTCATGTTGCCTGCCTTCGTCATCAGTGATGGTATGAATCAGAACCTGGGACCGTCAGCTAGGTAATAGTACATCAACAGAGCTTACAAAGCCATATGGTGACAAGTGCAGACTCGCACCACTCCTTTCAAGGTAGCGGCGCATAAGGGCTGTTGTATGTGCTTTGGCGCGGTCCACTGTTGTAGATCGTTTAGATGGAAACGGCAGCGTAGAATAGTCCATCAGTACTCGGTAAAAAAATTCCAAGGATAGCCTCCTCCAGGCTGCTGAGTCTCTGGCATACATCATGGCCCAGGGAGGGCAATTTTTGCGCAGGACAGCCACCATAATAACAAAGAAGGGTAAGCACCACGGCGGCTGCAACACGAACCCCATCTCACCTCAATAAGCTGCAGACAGTCGTGAGACTCTAGTAGAGTCACATTCATTTTACAAACGCCCCTTTCCAACCACACCCTCTGGAGATCGAGGGTGCCAGTGTAGATATATGTCGCATGGTCGGAAAAAGCTACAGGCCAAATCTCCGCCAGCCGAGATATAAAAGTGATCAAAGCTACTGGAAGAATCTGTGTGTAGTGCGCGAAACAGGGTCGGTCACCATGAACTTGGTGCCAAGTGTCCACTAGGTGGAGACAGTCGACAATCATGGCAAGCTCTGCGCAAGGCGAATGACGTGGCAGCTGATCTTCCAAAAAAAGGCAGAGCGTTCCCGTCGCCACGCTGACCCTGAAGGAGCGTAATCGTTAATAATTCGGACGCTGAAGAAGATGTCAGCCATGCCCCTCACATCCGGAAGATATTGGACGTCGTCGATAGGTGACCTTTCACGGATTAGAATCGCCACACCGCTACCGCAATCTGAAGTGTGGAAAACGTAAGTGTCTACTCAGATGGGCTAAGAAAACCATCAACATGCACTCCTCGTAAGAGGGCCACGTCTATGTCGGCCGCGCGAAGTGTATCGTGCAGCATTTCCAGTTTACGCGGCACACATATGGTGTTGACATTAATCGTAGGTAGGTGGTACTACTGTCCCTGAACTCCTGCTGTCGAGAAAAGCGGTCCACCGGTGGTATCTGGCCGGTGAAGACCGCACAAGGTGGTCGAGGCCGCGGCGTTCACTGTGATGAGGGAGCGGGGGCCACAACCGGTGGAACGTGCCCGCCCACGGTATTCGTAGGCCGTTCCGATTCCTCCTGTACATCACCCGCCAAAGAAACAGAAGCAGCATCACTGCGCTGTCCAGGTGTAGAACCATCGGGTCGGCGCTGTAGGTCTGCGTCTGCCAGAGACGGCTTGTTAACAGATGGCGCAGGCGGCGCATGGGAAGGAGTCAGAGGCTGTGGAGGACAAGCCACTGAGCTAGGAGAAGAAGAAGGCAGGCTAAAATGCAAGACTTCCCAGATCGGAGCGTCGTCTGACGCCGGTTCGCCATTCCATGCCTCCATCTTGAGCAGTCAGTCGTCAGATGGCGTACGACTACGCCCTCATTGACTTTCGTTTCCGGACGTGTTGCACCGTACCGGAATTGGATCGGTCGACATCTGACGCCACACCCAACGGAAGGAAAGCAGAAGCGGTACGTCTTCCACGTCAATGTCCATCGCTACGGTAACAATACGGTAACAACGCTTCTCGGGTGCTGACCGGCGTCGGAGCGCGCCGTTTCCTCCAGAGGTGATGGAGAGGAATTCTAAAGACTCGCCGCTCCGCCAGTGTCCGACACCGACAGCAGATCGGAAGGAACCTGGTCCGGTGTATCCAACATCCCAGACGTCAGTGTGGGGCGTACGACGAACGTATCCGTTAGGACAGTGCGGCAAATGTCGGCGTTAATAGGCTATGGCAGCAGACGACTGACGCGAATGCCTACGTTAAAAGCACATCGCCTGCAGCGCAAGGACCCCTGACCATAACGGTTTGACCCTAGACGACTGTAAAGCTGTGCCCTGGGCAGATGAGTGCCGTGTCCAGTTGGTAAAAGCTAATGGTAGAGTGAATGTGGCACAAGACCTACGAAGCCACGGACACAAGTCGTCAACAAGTGACTCTGCAAGCTGGTGATGGCTCCTTAATGGTATGGCTGTGTTTACATGGAATGTCCTCTAGATGATCGATTACTTGGAGACCATTTGCAGCCATTCGTGACGACATGTTCGGCTAGTTGACAGGGAGTACCGTAGGTGACACGGCCGGTGTGGTGTCTTCTACTGGCGTCCGAATTAGGCGTCTGCGGAGACAATCCGACCGGACGTGACCAAAGCCCGCACAAGTTTGCGGCTGACCGTGGCACGCCGCTAATCATCAAATAAGACGGGACGCACTTTGTCAATTCAAGTTTGATCTGACGCACGCTATTTAAGACGTGGTGGGTTTCGAAAGTCTGCCAGTTTTCTGCGATGTGACTGACGATATTTCTGTAAGGTAGAAAGATAGATACGACCACGTCTTGGCGGTACTTCAAAAGCACGCTGGGTGAGGAGGTGGAACCCTGTGTGACCAACCGTGGCCATCAAGTTGCTTAAATTTCAGACTCTGGGTGAAACGTGGCACAACATCAGTGCAAATTTCTTCAGTGCACAGTTTCACGTACACGACGCTTCTCGTGATAGACCAGTGTATTTCTATAACATCGTGAGATCCAAGTTAAAGTTCGCCACAGACGAACTGTTCTACTTGGTGCGCTAGAGGTCGTGTATGTTCCCTTGAAACGTGATCTTGATTGTCGCATGATGGTAAAAAAACGCCATTAAACGTGAATGAATATAGCAATGTAACACTGTGCGCTTGCCGGCCGCGGTGGCCGAGCGGTTCTAGGCGCTTCAGTCCGGAACCGAGCTGCTGCTACGGTCGCAGGTTCGAATCCTGCCTGGGGCATGGATGTGTGTGATGTCGTTAGGTTTAAGTAGTTCTACGTATAGGGGACTGATGACCTCAGCTGTTAAGTCCCATAGTGCTTAGAGCCATTTGAACCATTTTGAACTGTGCGCTTCAGTGTAAACAACAACACAGCACCTCCGCCTAGTGTCACGGCTGTAAGCCGACTGCCAATTCCCTGAGCCACCGCCTATTCGTAGACAAGGTTACCACAAATGTCTGAAGCCTCTCCCGAACCGCCCTAAAAATATTATTTCCTTATAAACGCCTGACTACCTACAGTTCCCACTTCTGACACTTTAATTTCTGACAAATTTGGACGAAATAGGTGGTGACTAGGAGCGATCCCCTTTTGAGGAGCAGGCTACTTACGAGTGGCGCGCTCAGGCAGCGCGCTGAAATAAAATACGTTAACGTGTATTTCCTCCATATTGTTGTGAGATGCATCTTTCCTTCCAATTTTAAGAATACCTACAATGTGTTAGCTAGATTTAGAATATAAAAACGTATCATATAAAATGAACTAAACGTAAAGTAAACAGCGACCACTTTTTTCACTGCAAACTGAAACGCCCGCTAAGTCACGCAGGGCTAACAGGCAACTAGGATTGTGGAAAAAGCCAAGGGAGCTGCGGTCCTAAATTTGCTTCGTGGCTGAAGGCCTCCAAACAGATGCTTTAGAACTAGTTCAATTTTGAAAAGACATGACACGCAGTTAAATTTACGAATAAGATAAATCGTATACATAAATGAGATCAGCATCCGGAGCGGCTGAAGGCCGCCGGATCAAATCTTCAAAATTCCAAATATACTATGATGATTACTGAAGGCAGAAGGGAACAGTGTTTTAAGATGCTAACAGGGCTGATGGCCCACAAGGTACACAGAAAGAGATAAACAAGGGCAATAAGATGGCTGAAGGCCGCAAAGTTAAATTCTCCAATTTAAGGAAATATATATTGCAACAATCGGTAAAACAATACATTTAGTTTTAAATTTTCCTTTTTGCAACACCAACAGTGGAAAGTCCACAATAACTTGTAAAATCTTTCAGAGGAAATTACAATAACCTTTCAAAAGCAGAAGGTGATAATGTTTGGACTTGGAAACTCTGAGAACATGTTTCCAGTACTGAACGCCCACAACTAACCTTGATAAATTAAAAATATAAAATGCAGTTAAATTACAACAACATTAACACTGCCAAAAGGATAGTTAAGACAACGGCACTCAGGAGTCTCCACTGGATCGGTCTGCCCCCCTTCACTTAACGCAAGACAGGTGGTGTGTCCAACTACACATAATTCGTGCGAAACCAACCAACGGACAGTCACGGACCGACCGACCAAACTCTTGCTTGTCACGACGGAGTACACGAGAATTCAAGGCCACAAAAAAATTACAAGTATCACTATCCCCAGACAAACGCGCATGTGTACTGAGGTACCAAAACTACATCTCCATGTTGGGCAGCAACTAAAGGTGAGGGAAAGACACTGCCTAAAAAGTACGTTAGCGGCCAGGGCAGGTAACCAGAACACTAACAGCCACAAGGCAGAAAATTCCGCTGGTGCACTTGACTATGGATAAATGAATTTGATCAATTCCACCTGACGGCGGCTATCTCGAACACTTCGCTCGATGTTGCTCACAGGAAAACCCCCACAACAGTAACGCCGGAACCAACAACGTAATGCTCAAAATCACTCAACCTTCACGGCCTGGGTCGGCGAACGACGATGCTCGTACCGATCGGACAGCTCCAGACAGACCCTGACACTGCGCAGAGACCGCCAGCGGCCCAGTCGACTACGCCGCACGGAGATGTCCTCGGACCAACCGACCGGCCAAAAAATCCACCAAAAGTCAATCCCGGCTGAAGTTATGCGTGGCGGCAACGGTCGGGCGGTCGATGTCCACCCAGGGCTCACTGCTGCTGCAAGAGGGCAACTGGCTGACCCGGGCAACTCCCTGGCAGGACTCAACTCACGACCCGAACTGCCGCCGTGAACTCTCCTCCTCGCACGTTCCGAATCACTCCCGCAGAATGCCGACAACATCTAAAATCGTCGTGAATGGAAATAACGCCAACTACACGCACAACCTGACAGACACTTACACAAAGATCTGAACGATACGCCACAGTAACCAAGCACACACGAAGACAAATCGGGTGTCAACACACACACACACACACACACACACACACACACACACACACACACACGCAGCCGACTCAGAACCATCGGCGAGCCAAAACGCGTCGTCCGGTAGGACGACCGACCGACGATCCACCAAGACCGTGGCCCGGCTCAAGTGATGCGTGGCGGCAATGGTCGGGCGAGCCATGTCGACGCAGATCTCACAGCTCCAACCCGACTGCAGTAGTGCCGCACTGCAATTCAAGACTGGTCGGTCCGGACTGCGCTCCAGACGCGTTCCAACCGAATGGAAGAGCGAACTCGCCACCTGAACTCGCTTACCCCAACTCGCTTACGACAGACAACAACCGGGAAGTAATAGCAGACGAGCAAAGATACTACGAGAGGGGATATATCGATACGCGCTGCTAACGCCACTCACGGTCAGGCAAAGCGGCAACACAGTGACAGTAGTAATTTAAATTAACGGAGTGAGCTGGAAGTACGTTAAAAACAGGGTGTAAAATATATGATGGCGGGAACACGAGCCACACATCGCTCACAAACCATTCAAAAATGGCTCAAATGGCTCTGAGCACTATGGGACTCAACTGCTGAGGTCATTAGTCCCCTAGAACTTAGAACTAGTTAAACCTAACTAACCTAAGGACATCACAAACATCCATGCCCGAGGCAGGATTCGAACCTGCGACCGTAGCGGTCTTGCGGTTCCAGACTGCAGCGCCTTTAACCGCACGGCCACTTCGGCCGGCCACAAACCATTCAAATTTTATTCTACAGAGTACTTGGAAGTGACCGAAAATCTCGCAATTTTTTCCCTTTAACTCCAGCAACCAACTAAACAAGTACTTGGAAGTTAAGTAGGGACTACAACCCATATTGAGAAAACAGCGCTTCATCAAAATTGCTCTAAGCACTATGAGACTTAACATCTGAGGTCATCAGTCCCCTAGACTTAGAACTACTTAAACCTAACTAACCTAAGGACATCACACACATCCATGCCCGAGGCAGGATTCGCACCTGCGACCGTAGCAGTCGCACGGTTCCAGACTGAAGCGCCTAGAGCCGCTCGGGACACTTCATCATCAACCTGTGATATTTATTTTACTTAGCGTATGGCTCGTAACATCACAGTAAAAATTACAGAAACAACACGATTTAAAAGAAAAAAAGAATCACATATGTGTAAATAGAGCAATAAATAACAGTTTGCGTATAAGGACACCACCAATTGTAAATTTACACTCACAGAAGAGCAATCACAAACAAACGTCCAGCTTAGATAATATATAGTCGATTGCCTCTTGTGTCGCCATAAGGAAATCCTGTGGGTCACCCTCATATGCCCTTAATGGGCATTCCTCAACGATGTGTTTTACCGCCTGTCTCTCGGCGCCACAGTCGCAAGCGGCCGAAGGAAGTTTACCCCATCTGTGTAAGGAGTTGCCGCATCTCCCACAGTTGGTTCTGAGGCGATTAAGAGTTGACCAGACTTTTCGAGGGCAATCAAATCCTTTTGGTTTACTAAAGATGCATGGCATACTGTGGCAGTTTACTGGTGGTCTGCTCTCCCATTCCTCTTTCCATCGTTCATTTATTTTAAAGCTGGTTTGGTGCAGCGCCTGTGCAGTCTTTAGTGGAGGATGCCTAGACCGGAGTTGATTTCCTTGGATGTCGTGAGTATCTTCATGGATTTATAATTGAGGGTTGGTCATGATTTTTTGAAGTTCTCTAACCAGAGCGTGTTCTCGGTGCAGGTTAGGAGGGGCTATGTTACTGAGAACGGGCAGCCACACTGTAGGAGTAGACCTGATTGTGGCTGATATAATACGCATTGTTGCATTAAGTTGTGTGGTGTCACCACTAGACACCGCACTTGCTAGGTGGTAGCCTTTAAATGGGCCGCGGTCCGTTAGTATACGTCGGACCCGCGTGTCGCCACTATCAGTGATTGCAGACCGAGCGCCGCCACACGGCAGGTCTAGAGAGACTTCCTAGCACTCGCCCCAGTTGTACAACCGACTTTGCTAGCGATGGTTCACTGACAAAATACGCTCTCATTTGCCGAGACGATAGTTTAGCATAGCCTTCAGCTACGTCATTTGCTATGACCTAGCAAGGCGCCATTAGCAGTTACTATTGATATTGTGAATCCTGTACCGTCCAGACCGACGTTCACCATTAATGGATTAAAGTTAAGTATTCCACCAGCTACGTCCGTTTTTCTAAATTCTAATTTCCTTGTCCTGTTCCAGACCTCACGCCAGCCTGCGTGAGCTAAAACACGTGCCTTTCGGCCTCCTCTAGTAACCCGGTGTTGGCTCTCCTGCCAACCAAAACAAGTTGGCTATCTATCATGTATGTGTGTTTGCTGTTGAGCCACAGTGAGGAACGGTATTCTGCCACTGGATACACCAAGCCAAGTGCGGATGTTCTTAACGTAGATGCTGTGGAGCCCCAAGTGGTGCCACAGAGCCTCTGCAATATGTTGTTGTGTGTTTTAAGTTTCGCTGCAGTTTTCGTCAGGTGTTCTTTGAATGTTAGTGTCCTATTTAGGGTAACCCCAAGGTACTTTCGGTGTTTGTTGTGATTTAGTATTTTCCTGTCTAGATATACATGTAGTTCTCTGTTGGCCATTTTGTTGTTCAAATGGAAGGCATATACATTCGTCTTTGTAGCACTAGGTTGAGCCTCCATTTTCTAAAGTACTCGCTGAGAATCCCTAGGTCACTCGTAAGGATATCTTCTGCAGTTTCTATGTTTCTGTGGGCTGTTGCCAGAGCCCAGTCGTCAGTATAACCAAATTTGCGCGATCTGGTTGCAGGCATGTCAGCGATGTAAGGGCTGAAGAGAAGGGGCGCAAGGACAGATCCTTGAGGGAGTCCATTATTGAGTTTCATCTGTTTACTTCTCTCATTCCCCGTTATTACTTGGAAGGTTCTATTTGACAGATGAGGTTGGTTATCTTCTTACAGGGGACGGCACAGATTAATTTGTACATGAGTCCCTGTTTCCAAACTGTATCATAGGCTGCTGTTAGGTCTATGAATGCTGCAGCTACTTTATGTTTCTTCTGCAACCCAGCCTCTATATATGTTGTCAGTGATAGGACTTGATCTGCACAGCAGCGATAGGGACGAGATCCTGCTTGTTCGATAGGGATTTTTTTGAGTATAGTTTGGCCTATTCTGTTGAGAAGCAGTCTTTCTAGTAATTTATAGACCATGCTGAGAAGGGCAATGGGGCGGTAACTCTCTGGTCTATCGCCTGGTTTATCAGGTTTCAGGACTGCGATGATCTTTGCTCGTTTAAGTGAGGGAGGAATGTTACCCAATTGGAGAATGTCCGTAAAGAACTTAGTCAGCCATTGTTTTGTGTAGGCTCCGACATGTATGAAGAACTCAGGGTGGATACCATCGACACCCGGAGCTTTGCCTGTTTTAACCTTCTTCAGGGCATTGGTAACCTCCTCGATATGAATATCTGATGAATATTCTGAGTCCATTGCAAGGGTTCTTTTTAATGTTTTAAGTCCTTCTTCACTTTTGTTGTGTGCTTTCTAAAACGCGGGGCTCCAGACGCAGAAACTATGCGGGATGCAACCTTGTTGGGAGATATTTCGTCCTTTCTATGTTCAGGTGGATTTGCGCCTCCAAGTTTACGCACTATGGACCAGGCTTGTCGGCTTGACTTTGAGAAGTCTAGATTTTCAACAGTATTCTCCCATTTTTGCCATCTAATAAAGTCGATGTTATGTAATAGTTCATCCGCTATTTCCCGGTCCCTATTCTTGAGGAACTCCACGTACAGGTCATCGCATATCCCAGTCCAACCGGAAATGTATGTTTTGTGGTACCCTCGTGGGATCACCGTTTTCGCAGAGCTAATAACGGCTCCCACAAACCTCTCATAGCTCTTGCTGGTTAGAGGGGTCCAGCTCAAGGTACAGTCAAGCTGTCCAGAGGATTTTGTCCAGTCAGCTTTTGTAAAATTCCACCTTGGTCGAGGGTAAGACCTTATTATCGGAATGGATATACCGATATTAATAAGCACAGGGCGGTGCTGACTATGTTTGAAGTCCATCAGGACCCTTCTAGAGGCTGTCAGTGGTTTATCGTTTGTATCCCTCGAAACAAAGCTCAGATCCGGGTTATAGTCGCAGTTCCATGCGGCTGATCTGAATGTCCCTCGGTCCTTGCCATCAAAGACAGGTATGTACACTCCTGGAAATGGAAAAAAGAACACTTTGACACCGGTGTGTCAGACCCACCATACTTGCTCCGGACACTGCGAGAGGGCTGTACAAGCAATGATCACACGCACGGCACAGCGGACACACCAGGAACCGCGGTGTTGGCCGTCGAATGGCGCTAGCTGCGCAGCATTTGTGCACCGCCGCCGTCAGTGTCAGCCAGTTTGCCGTGGCATACGGAGCTCCATCGCAGTCTTTAACACTGGTAGCATGCCGCGACAGCTTGGACGTGAACCGTATGTGCAGTTGACGGACTTTGAGTGAGGGCGTATAGTGGGCATGCGGGAGGCCGGGTGGACGTACCGCCGAATTGCTCAACACGTGGGGCGTGAGGTCTCCACAGTACATCGATGTTGTCGCCAGTGGTCGGCGGAAGGTGCACGTGCCCGTCGACCTGGGACCGGACCGCAGCGACGCACGGATGCACGCCAAGACCGTAGGATCCTACGCAGTGCCGTAGGGGACCGCACCGCCACTTCCCAGCAAGTTAGGGACACTGTTGCTCCTGGGGTATCGGCGAGGACCATTCGCAACCGTCTCCATGAAGCTGGGCTGCGGCCCCGCACACCGTTAGGCCGTCTTCCGCTCACGCCCCAACATCGTGCAGCCCGCCTCCAGTGGTGTCGCGACAGGCGTGAATGGAGGGGCGAATGGAGACGTGTCGTCTTCAGCGATGAGAGTCGCTTCTGCCTTGGTGCCAATGATGGTCGTATGCGTGTTTGGCGCCGTGCAGGTGAGCGCCACAATCAGGACTGCATACGACCGAGGCACACAGGGCCAACACCCGGCATCATAGTGTGGGGAGCGATCTCCTACACTGGCCGTACACCACTGGTGATCGTCGAGGGGACACTGAATAGTGCACGGTACATCCAAACCGTCATCGAACCCATCGTTCTACCATTCCTAGACCGGCAAGGGAACTTGCTGTTTCAACAGGACAATGCACGTCCGCATGTATCCCGTGCCACCCAACGTGCTCTAGAAGGTGTAAGTCAACTACCCTGGCCAGCAAGATCTCCGGATCTGTCCCCCATTGAGCATGTTTGGGACTGGATGAAGCGTCGTCTCACGCGGTCTGCACGTCCAGCGCGAACGCTGGTCCAACTGAGGCGCCAGGTGGAAATGGCATGGCAAGCCGTTCCACAGGACTACATCCAGCATCTCTACGATCGTCTCCATGGGAGAATAGCAGCCTGCATTGCTGCGAAAGGTGGATATACACTGTACTAGTGCCGACATTGTGCATGCTCTGTTGCCTATGTCTATGTGCCTGTGGTTCTGTCAGTGTGATCATGTGATGTATCTAACCCCAGGAATGTGTCAATAAAGTTTCCCCTTCCTGGGACAATGAATTCACGGTGTTCTTATTTCAATTTCCAGGAGTGTATTTTGTTCCTCGGACCAATCGACCAGCATGCCTCCATTGCTATCATTCGTACTGTATTTCCACATTTCGTGGTGACTATCGTAGTCCCCAATGTATACGCTTTGGTGTGGGTGGATCTTTATCACTTCAGCGAGCCATGTAGTAGCAGGGGGTTTATAGATGTTAGTTACTGCAACTTCTCCTATTTTGATGACAACTTCATGGATATCATTTGCAATGTAGACTTCAACTAGAAAGGCGTCCTCTACGTCCCCACGCACATATGGCGCAACGCCATTGTGTCTGTCATACGTGGCTCCAAGTAGATCATATCCCAGTATCCTTCCTCTAGCTTCAAGTTGGGCTCTATTTTCAGCATTAGTTTCCTGTATGGCTGCCAGGTCAATGTCGTTATCGTGTAAAATTCTCTGCAATACTTGACACTTTGCTCTGCTTATGCCCTCAATGTTGAAATGGCAGATTCGCATGCATGGTCCGAGATCCTTAGTCAGTCGGTCCCTAACAGGACCGTTGTATGTATCTTGCAAATCGCTTTGTCTGTCGTTCTGTTTCACTGTGATGTGGGGCAGGAATTCTTCGTTCGGTCTGCCGCCAGTTGTGTTAGTTCATTTAGCGTTACCCAGGGTGCACCACGTGGAGGCGAACTAACTTTACACCCCACCTGTGATATGAAACTATAAGATAGGAAAGAAATTAATTTTATGTGCTTACGGTATTTCCTCATAATCGAGGTGGCAAAATTCTTGGGACAGCGATATGCACATTTTCACATGGCAGTAGTATCACTTACACAAGGTATAAAAGGGCACTACATTGGCGGCGCTGTCATTTGTGCTCGGGTAATTCATGTTAAAAGCTTTCTCAAATGATTATGGCAGCACTATGCGAATTAACAAACTTTGAATGCTGAATGGTAGTTGGAGCTAGACACACGGGACATTTCATTTCGGAAATCGTTAGGAAATAAAACATTCCGAGACGCACAGTGTCAAGAGCGTAAAGAGTGGAGAGAATACCAAATTTCATGCATTACCATCCCCCCCCCCCCCCCCCCCCGGCAACGCAGTGGCCGACGGCCTTCACTAAGCGACCGAGAGCAGCGGCGTTTGCATAGAGTTGTCAGTGCTAACAGACAAGCAAGATTGCGTGAAATAACCCCAGAAGTGTGGGGCGTACGACGAACGTATCGGTGAGGACAGTGCGGCAAAAGTCGGCGTTAATGGGCTATGGCAGCAGACGTCCGACGCGAACGCCTATTTTAAAAGCACATCACCTGCAGCGCCTCTCCAGGGCTCGTGCCCATATTGGTTTGACCTGGGTAGATGAGTCCCGATTCCAGTTGGTAAGAACTAATGGTAGGTGAATGTGGCGCAAGGCCTACGAAGCCATGGACACAAGTCGTCAGCAAGGCACTCTGCAAGCTGGTGGTGGCTCCTTAATGGTATGTCTGTGTTTACATGGAATGTTTTCTCGATGTTTGACTACTTGGAGACCGAAACTTCCTGGCAGATTAAAACTGTGTGCCCGACCGAGACTCGAACTCGGGACCTTTGCCTTTCGCGGGCAAGTGCTCTACCAACTGAGCTACCGAAGCACGACTCACGCCCGGTACTCACAGCTTTACTTCTGCCAGTATCTCGTCTCCTACCTTCCAAACTTTACAGAAGCTCTCCTGCGAAACTTGCAGAACTAGCACTCCTGAAAGAAAGGATATAGCGGAGACATGGCTTAGCCACAGCCTGGGGGATGTTTCCAGAATGAGATTTTCACTCTGCAGCGGAGTGTGCGCTGATATGAAACTTCCTGGCAGATTAAAACTGTGTGCCCGACCGAGACTCGAACTCGGGACCTTTGCCTTTCGCGGGCAAGTGCTCTACCAACTGAGCTACCGAAGCACGACTCACGCCCGGTACTCACAGCTTTACTTCTGCCAGTATCTCGTCTCCTACCTTCCAAACTTTACAGAAGCTCTCCTGCGAAACTTGCAGAACTAGCACTCCTGAAAGAAAGGATATAGCGGAGACATGGCTTAGCCACAGCCTGGGGGATGTTTCCAGAATGAGATTTTCACTCTGCAGCGGAGTGTGCGCTGATATGAAACTTCCTGGCAGATTAAAACTGTGTGCCCGACCGAGACTCGAACTCGGGACCTTTGCCTTTCGCGGGCAAGTGCTCTACCAACTGAGCTACCGAAGCACGACTCACGCCCGGTACTCACAGCTTTACTTCTGCCAGTATCTCGTCTCCTACCTTCCAAACTTTACAGAAGCTCTCCTGCGAAACTTGCAGAACTAGCACTCCTGAAAGAAAGGATATAGCGGAGACATGGCTTAGCCACAGCCTGGGGGATGTTTCCAGAATGAGATTTTCACTCTGCAGCGGAGTGTGCGCTGATATGAAACTTCCTGGCAGATTAAAACTGTGTGCCCGACCGAGACTCGAACTCGGGACCTTTGCCTTTCGCGGGCAAGTGCTCTACCAACTGAGCTACCGAAGCACGACTCACGCCCGGTACTCACAGCTTTACTTCTGCCAGTATCTCGTCTCCTACCTTCCAAACTTTACAGAAGCTCTCCTGCGAAACTTGCAGAACTAGCACTCCTGAAAGAAAGGATATAGCGGAGACATGGCTTAGCCACAGCCTGGGGGATGTTTCCAGAATGAGATTTTCACTCTGCAGCGGAGTGTGCGCTGATATGAAACTTCCTGGCAGATTAAAACTGTGTGCCCGACCGAGACTCGAACTCGGGACCTTTGCCTTTCGCGGGCAAGTGCTCTACCAACTGAGCTACCGAAGCACGACTCACGCCCGGTACTCACAGCTTTACTTCTGCCAGTATCTCGTCTCCTACCTTCCAAACTTTACAGAAGCTCTCCTGCGAAACTTGCAGAACTAGCACTCCTGAAAGAAAGGATATAGCGGAGACATGGCTTAGCCACAGCCTGGGGGATGTTTCCAGAATGAGATTTTCACTCTGCAGCGGAGTGTGCGCTGATATGAAACTTCCTGGCAGATTTAATCTGCCAGGAAGTTTCATATCAGCGCACACTCCGCTGCAGAGTGAAAATCTCATTCTGGAAACATCCCCCAGGCTGTGGCTAAGCCATGTCTCCGCTATATCCTTTCTTTCAGGAGTGCTAGTTCTGCAAGTTTCGCAGGAGAGCTTCTGTAAAGTTTGGAAGGTAGGAGACGAGATACTGGCAGAAGTAAAGCTGTGAGTACCGGGCGTGAGTCGTGCTTCGGTAGCTCAGTTGGTAGAGCACTTGCCCGCGAAAGGCAAAGGTCCCGAGTTCGAGTCTCGGTCGGGCACACAGTTTTAATCTGCCAGGAAGTTTCATATCAGCGCACACTCCGCTGCAGAGTGAAAATCTCATACTTGGAGACCATTTGCAGCCATTCATGACGTCATTGTTCCCGAACAACAATAGAATTTTTATGGATGGCAATGCGCCATGTCACCGGCTCACAATTGTTTGTGATTGCCTTGAAGAACATTCCAGACAGTTCAAGCGAATGGTTTGACCATCCGCTGAACTTTTATGGTGTGCAAAACGTTCACAGTTATTGACAGCTATAGAGGCAGCATGACTCCCGACGACTTGTTGAGTTCATGCCACGTCGTATTACTGCACTACCCTGGAAAAAAGGAGGTCCGACACGACATTAGAGCGTACCCCATGGCTTTTATCTCCTTGGTGCATATGTGGTAGTGAAGAAGACGTGCAAGTATGAAACAAATCATATTTATTTTTTTAAAGGAAAAGGAGTTGATGTAGCTCTGTTTCTTTTACGAGTACATACAGTATTTTTTACAGTGTAACGAGATTTTGTTGTTTACAGTAAGAATATCGGAAATTTTATTTTTCTCATGTACTGCTGCTTCATGGGAATCTCTCGTTACTTTCCTCTGTGGTCGTTTCTCTTGTTATTGTCCATTGTACTGTACGATTCTAACTTTACAACATATCAGACAACTGTTTACTTGTAGGTAATGCCAGCATCTAAAATTCACAATAAGTAAAATAAACGATACTTATGTTCGCCTTTGGTTTCATACACAGCTGTTTATTCGGTTTCGACAGGGCAGACTTCACGCATGCGCGATAAATTTTGGCGTATGTATTTCGGCTGAAATTCCATTCTAAAGACTTCCTATTCTGTGCCTGGACGTTTACTGGTCAGCAAGCGGGATAACCTACTCTGCTGTTGGGTTCTGGTGTGGGCCCACCTTCGGTTAAGGGCGGTCATGGTAAGTTAAAAGTGTGATGAGACTGTGTAAGTATTCAGTCTGACTGTAGTATTTGATCTCTCTTTTTTTACAGCTTTGTTTTCGGAGTCATGATCCATGATTTATTTAGAGTAGCGAATGACAGGTTTTTCGTGATTTACTGATTTATTCAGTGGCTTACTTTGTTCCATTGGAATTTAGAGATGTAGTGTGAGATAGCTCGTGAGACTTACAATTAGTTATATGGGAGCAGGTCAGTCTTTTAAGTGAATGAATGTGAAGTTTTATCTTTACGTGCATGTAATTCTTATTTATTACTATAGTTTCAATAAATATTCTACGTCCTGTGTACACTCTGTCCGCGTGTTTTGTCCCACTGGACTCACGTTTTCGTGTTTCATTCAGCTCCATCCTTACCATGAATGATGATCTGTCTTCAGTAGTGAGATGGGCGAAAAACCTGGGGCTTAAACTAAATGCAAAAAAGACGCAAGTAATCTTAATAGCCCATCAGAAATTAATAAGTTCAGATTTCCGCGAACGGCTACCTCCTATTCTGCTCGACGGTACTCCAATACCATACCAGAAAACAGTGAAGAGCTTGGGTGTAACTTTGGATGAGCATCTCAACTGGGCGGAGAATACAGTCGCAGTGTGCCGAAAGACGTCTGCTTGTCTCTATGCTCTCAAAAAGTTTCGGAACATATTTCCACAGGACTTGAAACGCCAGCTCGTGCAAGCACTCGTTCTACCGAACCTCCACTATTGTGATGTGATTCAACAAGGCATGAGTAGTGAAAACAAAAGACGGCTAGAGCTAACCATGAATGCCTGTGTGCGTTACACCTGCAACATTCGCCGATATGATCATGTTAGTGCTTCATACTCCGAGCTAGGGTGGCTGCGGCCGGACAAATTGCGTGACTACCACACTCTATGTCTACTCCACCGACTCCTCATCGCGCAAGCACCCCAGTACCTTGCTTCAGAGATTAAAAACCTGTCATGTCATCATAATCGAAACACGAGGTCACTCTTATTTGGTATCCTAACTGTGCCCACTCACAAAACAAAAACTTTTGCAAACTCCTTCTCAGTTGCCGCTGTCCGCCTCTGGAACAAACTGCCCCTTACCTTGCGCAAAATTCGATCTCCTGCTGCTTTTAAGAAGAAGTTGAAGCATTTCCTACTATCATCCTCACAAAGTTCTCCACAAAATTAATGTACAATGACAATCCCCTCATCTGTCAAATAGCAAAGCTAGCGTCTCCTATCTTGCTCCTGAGATGCCTTCCTCTTCATCTTTCTCTATTAGCCACGCAATCTTCCTTTCCTTTATATTTCCTTAATTATGTTTCATCATGTCTCTATTCTTCTCCTCCCTTCACCATGAGTCTCCCTCAAACTCCCTGCTGCCGGCACTCCTATCTAAAATCTGTCTCTTCAATAATGTCTAATTATAACAGTACTTGTGACCTAAGAATATAAACTCTATATGTATGTATTTTTCCAGGTGTACCTTTCAAATTGTTTATTTCACTTTTTGTACTAGATTTAGTTTAACATGCCTACTAAAACATATGAATGTAAAATAAGTAGAATGCCTGGTTAGATGTAAGAGAGGGCCTGATGGCCCTAATCTTGCCAGGTTAAATAAATAAATAAATAAATAAAAAATAAATAAATAAATTACCTGATTCCATCCGTAATTTTCGTGTGTAGATAGTCTTTCAGTGTTAATTTCATCCTAAATATATGTGTTTCTGAAACTTGCTTTGATTGTACGTACCAGGTTTTGCTACAAACAAGTCCTCTGCCTTTACCATTCATTATTTATTCCGCACACTGCATTTCTCTCTATCTTTTTCCAAGGTGTGTCAGTTATTTTTTCAAATTTCAACTATTTGTGTCTGTTCGCATGCTTGCTACCTTTGTTAAAATACTCAGCCACTTGGGGAATTTTTCTTTCCTATTCTGCTTCAATGTTAATATCAGTTTTCATGAAAATAAAAGTTCATTTGAAAGTTTAGTTTCTCTCCACGTACATTCCCCCAGTGTTTTCACTTGAATTTCCTAGGCACCATCTTATGCGTTAACGAGGCGCAATACATGACGGTGCAAGTGTTTTGTTTTCGTTAAGGTATTAGATAATTTATTTTAATTGTGCTAAGGAATCAATGTTTTAATTTCCACGATGTGAATGAATAAGACATCGATAAGTTTGGATTAAGCTTACTCATTAACTTCGTCTATTAGGCGATACCAGTTCCCAAGTTAAGTCTCTCGCTGTTCTCGTTTCCACTTCTTATTACTTTCGCCTTCCTTCGATTTACTCTCAATGCGATTCTGTACTAATCAGAGAGTTCCTTCCATTGAACAGTTCCTGTAATTGTTCTTTACTTCCACGGAGGATGGCAATGTCATCGCCGAGTCCTATTACTGACATCCTTTCACCTTGAATCTTGATCTCACTCTTGAACCTTTCCTTCATTTCCGTCATTCCTTCGTTGATGTATAATTGAACACTAGGAGCGAAGGACTAGATCAGTGCCTCACCCACTTTTTAATCCGAACATTTTGTCCTTGGTCTTGCAAATGTAAATATTGATAGATGACTCTCATTAAGTTTGTTTGTTATTAATTTCCGAAAAATACACCAAAGTGTAACAGACAGAGCTACATATCTCTAGCACTTCGATCCTGGTGCGTAATTTATGACCTTTCTCTATGTGGATGGCAGTCACAGGAAATACTCGCATTCTTAGCATAAAGTTAGAAACCGAAAGATTTCCTTGTATTGTCTTTGACCAACTTTCCCTGCAGCTGACCAGAAGTAGACCGCTACATTCCACATTTCGTGTTGGAACAGTGCAAACCGAGGCTGTAAGTGCTGTCCCGCACCCATCCAAGAGCACAAGATTTCTCTAGACGCGCGGAAGTCGAGGAGGTTAGCACCCCTTATCGGTGTATAGTTGATATGAATCTGTTGTGATGATATAACAGACGGTTAAGAACAAGAAACGGGTGGTTTTTAAACATGATGGAGCTCCAGACGAAGGGAGTCCGCTGCATTTTACGTAAATCAACTGCGCTATCAATTCTACGGTATTGTTGTAGTTTCTGGAGTCATTACCAAGAAGGTACTGGTAAGAGAGAACATAAACACATGCACTTCTAAGGCTACAAGGTTCTGCACTTAAAACACAATATAATGTTAGGTTGTTGTGGTTTCCTACCTATTAGTCGTGTGGAATGCAATGGTGTTTCTATCCCCATGTAAGAAATATATTTCCAGCAGATGACAAACATTCTCCTTGCAGGTTTCTCTATGATAAACTATGGTGATAAACTGTAAATTAAAAACTCGTCCGAACAGGTCGTGGGAGGCCCAACAATACCAAACGTCCACCTTGTCATCCTCAGGACACAGACGTTACTGGATGCGGATACGGTCGGGCATGTGGTCAGCACACCACTCGCCCGGCCATACGTCAGTTTACGAGACTGGAGCCACTACTTCTGAGTCAAGTAGCTCTACAGTTTGCCTCACGGGCTCTGAGTAACCCTGCTTGCCAACAGCACTTGGCAGCCCGGATGGTCACCCGTCCAAGTGCTGGTGCTTCACTTCAAGGGTGTGACGGGAACCAATGTTACCATTCCAGCAAGGATTTTGTTGTAAAATGAAAAACTACTTCCTTAGAACATCGATTCAAAAAATGGTTCAAATGGCTCTGAGTACTATGGGACTTAACTGCAGTGGTCATCAGTCCCCTAGAACTTAGAATTACTTAAACCTAACTAACCTAAGGACATCACACACATCCATGCACGAGGCAGGATTCGAACCTGCGACCGTAGCGGTCGCGTGGCTCCAGACTGTAGCGCCTAGAACCGATCGTCCACTCAGGCCGGCAACATCGATTCCTTGTGATACATGTACAATATAGCTTTCCAGAGGTGTACTGCCCCCACTATTCAGGTCCAATCACGGTTCATAAACTGTACTATGTTCGCATTAGTCCTATATAAAATGATCGTCAATAACGGAGAATGCCTCTTACAAAGAATGAGACAAACGCATAGCAGCGGTGAATGACGTGTGCAATTACACGTCATGCCGCCTCTAACTCCGTAAACAGGACATCTGTGAAGCAGAAGTATATACAAGGATTGTAGTACCTCATAAACACCTGTCGCTAACTTAGAATCACGGTATGACTACGAATTCTTTCGCGACGGAGTCCTTGCGCTAGAATCACCGTAGTTATGAAAATGAACATTCGATTTTCTGCCCAAGATGCGGCAGGCGAATGGAGTACGTCGCATAAATCTTCGTACGTCTAGAGGAATGTATCGAAACAGGATGGAAGTCCTCTGACGTCCGAGTGGTTTGCTATTAACGATGGCAACTACGCAGTGCTCTAAGTCTCACACAGAACACGCTATTGTATACGAGTCGAATGCAGGTTATGTCACACAACTGATGCATCCCGACAGAACAACGGAAAAAATGATCAAATGAACTGCACCAATATGTCCTTCTCTCTCTCTCTCTCTCTCTCTAGAATGCATCATCGGTGTTCCATTAAATCCTACCTCGTTACAACTGCATCTCGACCGATCACTCCACCCACTCTCTGTCATCCTTTAACGCAGATGCAAGTTAGTTTAGAGGCAGATGGTTCTCTTTTTTCCATGAAAGCATCAAAAATAGCAATCAACTCACGTATCTCACTATTACCTCAATAGACGTACAGTAAAATGTTGCATTGATGAAATATTAAAGATTGTTTCTCCGTTTCCCGGTGCTTCCATCTCAACGTTTTCTCATATTCCCCTTGCTGTAGGATACTCGTTCCCATGTACAACAATTGTCCTGCATCAATCAGAAGACATGCAGGTACTCACTTAATTTCCCCTAAATTTATACGTATTTTCCGTCATTTTATCGATTTTGTGTCACTTCTACCCATGCGATCATGACATCACTTCTCGTTCCATGTTCTAAAATTGTTCGTAAATGTGGTACAGCTGCAAACACCTAGCGCAAATGCACTATTTTTCTCGTCGGGCGGCATAGTGCAGCTCTGTACTCGGATGCGTCCAGTCACCTCCAATCGGACATACAACACAGATATACAGAAAACAGGGCAAATGTGCTGCAACTGTAGAATATGTGGTTGGAAGTGACTGGATTCATTCGAGTACAGTGCTGTACTATGCCACCCTAGCCGCGCGGGATTAGCCCAGCGGTCTTAGGCGCTGCAGTCATGGACTGTGCGGCTGGTCCCGGCGGATGTTCGAGTCCTCCCTCGGGCATGGGTGCATAGTTTAAGTAGTGTGTAAGCTTAGGGACTGATGACCTTAGCAGTTAACTCCCATAAGATTTCACACACATTTGAACATTTTTATCCCACCCGACCAGAAAAATAGTGCATTTGCGATAGGTGTTGGCAGCTATACTACATTTCGAAGAAACTTTAGAACACGGAACGAGAAGTGATGTCATGATCGCATGGGTAGAAGTGACATAAAATCGACAAAATAACGGAAAATACGTAACAATTGAGGGAAATTACGCCGAAATGAGGGTAAATTGAGGGAGTACCTGCATGTCTTCTGATTGGTGCAGAACAATTGTTGTACGTGGGAACGAGTGTACTACAGCAAGAGGAATATGAGAAAATGTTGAGACGGAAGCACCGGGAACCGGGGTAACAGTCTTTCATTTTTTATCAAGGCAACATTCTACTGTATGTCTATTAAGGTAACAATGATACACGAGAGTTGACTCCTGTCTTTGATGCTGTCCTGGAAAAAAGAGAACCATCTGCCTCTAAACGTACTTGCACATGCGTTAAAGGATGACAGAGAGCGGATGGAGCGCTCGGTTGAGATGGAGTTGTAAAGAGGTAGGATTTAATGGTAGACTGATGATGCATTCTACAGAGAAAGAGGGACATGTTGCTGCAGGCCATCTCTCCATTTTTTTTTCCGTTGTTCTGTCGGGATGCTTCAGTTGTGTGACATAACCTGCGTTCGACTCACATACAGTTGCGTGTTCTGTGTGAGACTTAAGAGCACTGCATACTTGCGATCGTTAATAGCAAACCTCTCGGTCATCAGAGGACTTCCACCCTGTTTTGACACATTCATCTAAACGAACGAAGATTTATGCGACATACTCCATTCGCCTGCCGCATCTTGGGCAGAAAAAAAAATGGTTCTGAGCACTATGGGACTTAACTTCTGAGGTCATCAGTCCCCTAGAACTTAGAACTACTTAAACCTAACTAACCTAAGGACATCACACACATCCATGCCCGAGGCAGGATTCGAACCTGCGACCGTAGCGGTCGCGCGGCTCCAGACTGTAGCGCCTAGAACCGCTCGGCCACTCCGGCCGGCTCTTGGGCAGAAAATCGAGTCTTCAGTTTCATAAATACGTTGATTCTAAGCGACAGGTGTTTGTGAGGTACTACTACCCCGTGTATATTTCAGCTTGACATGTGTCCTGTTTACGGAGTTAAAAGCTGCATGATATCTAATTTCACACGTCAAATTTTGAAATAGAAATCATAGAAGGCAAGCCACTATGGGTTGCTCACAGATGTCGAGCAGTCTAATGCTACCGCAGCTCCACATGTGTTAGCAGCCCATAGTGGTTTGCCTCCTATGTTTTCTATTTTAAAATTTTGTGACTAAAGCTTTCTCGCTTGATATTTGTTTTGTACGTGACAAGCCAGTTTGAATGTTTTACTTCTGATGAAGGCACTCTTAGTAGTTGCCGAAACCTAGGTTAAAAGACTTCATTTTTGCTGTTATTGCTTTAATTTTACTTTGTAAACAATATCTGACAACGCAGCCATGTTCAAAACCTTAAGTAGTTTTTCATTTTGCAGTTTATCGCCGTAGTTTACCGTAGAGAAGCCTGCAAGGAGAATGTATGTACATTGGGGAAGGAACAGCGTTGCATTCCATATGACTAATACGTCAGAAACGGCAACAATCTAACACTATAGCGTGTTTTAAGTGCAGAACCTTGTAGCCTTAGGAGTGCATGTGTTTATGTTCTCTCTTACCACCACTTTCTTGATAATGACCCCATACACTAGAACAATAGAATTGATAGCGCAGTTGATTTACTTAAAATGCAGCAAACTCCATCCGTCTGGAGCTCCATCATGCTTAGAAACCACCAGCTTCTTGTTCTTAACTGTCTGTTACATCATCACAACAAATTCATATCTAACACACAGAGATAAGATGTGCTAACCTCCTCGACATTTGTGCATCTGGAGAAATCTTGTGCTCTTGGATACGTGCGGGATAACACTTACAGCCTCGGTTCACACTGTTCCTAGACGAAACGTGGAATGTAGATGTCTACTTCTGGTCAGCTGCAGGGAGCGTTGGTTCAGACAATGCGAGATCTTTCGGTCTCTAACTTTATCCTAAGAATGGGAGAATGTCCTGTGACTGCCATTCACATAGAGAAAAATCGTGCAGTACGGGCTATGATCGAAGAGCTACAAATATTTACGTCTCTGTCTGTTATACTTTCGTGTATATGTTCGAGTATTATCAATGAATTAACGTACTGCACAGTGATCTACCTATATTTATATTCGCGATGGTAGTCGCAAAGTAGTGGAGAGGTTGTTAAGCAATGATACAGAAACTGGTAAGCATGCTGCCACATCATTGGTAAGTGTTGAAATTACGATAAAAATTGCTAAATTTCATTGCACTCTCAACTATGATGCCTATTATTACAGTACATTGACAGTTTCTTTCCCTCCCCAACCATCCACTGGTGCACTATTGATTACCACATGATGACTGACATCGCTGGTTTGAGATGGAGAACGAGTCTTGGTGAAGGGGACAAACTTTCCGGGGATGGCTAACACTGAAATAGCGACCTTGTGCATGGCAGCAATGTGAGTCAATCAAACACAACACATCGCCATCAGCTATCCTGTCACTCTGAATGATGAGTTTAAATGTAGATGTCGTCAATCAACTTCGCACAGCAGTTTGGAAATGCTCCACAATTCATCAAAACTCTTCCAGTTTGCTTTTGTTGTGACTGCCTTCTACTTCAATCACCCAGTGTGTGGCTGTGTTGTGGGGTCAGCGGCACTAACATGACTTACACCATGCGGGGGAGCCAGTGCGCCAAACCGTCTTAATGTCAGTTTAGAAACTGACATAGACGTCGAAGCCGTGGCAGAAAAAAAATCATATGTCAGTTTACAAAGTGTGTTGCAGCTGAAAAAGCAGAGTATAAATCAGCGAAACAGGGACCCTCTCCTGCGACTGATAATCTGTGGGAGATGGTCTTCCTACAGAACAGGCGATGAAACTTGACACCGGTCTGTGCAAGCTCTATCGATCATTGGTCGCTTCCTCCAATGTATTAATACTTGTATATTTAACAGGATCGCCACATGTGTTCGATGCCGGCAGGTAGACAGTATTTGCTTTCGATATATCAGAAGAGATAAATGCGGTAAAAATCTATCGAATGAAGTTAGCGGAGCTTTTATAGTTAGTAATGTTTCTATGTTGGATGGTACAGAATAACGATGATTGAATGTTTGGGTGATAGACGTGACTGGACCCTGAGGGATGCGAATTTGCTTCGAACTGCAGTACCTGTATGATGTTGAGTCTTCCTAATTTTCCCAGTAAGAAACAACACCACAACTGTTCGGACTCTCTCTCTCTTATATAACGTCACGTTGCAGTAGCAGACATCGTTCACAGTTGGTAGAGCTTCGACAACATGTTCCCATTTACACCGAGTGGTAAAACACCGTTCTATACCATCAACACAGCTCACTCTGCTTCCATACGGGTTGTGGAGTGTGGAAGACATAGCTCTCTCTTTGTAATATTGGTCTCACTATCAACAGCGGTGTGTATCACATAACATCGTCCCATACGAACGGTGGCTTTCCCATCCCAATCGCCCACTGGGTATGGTGTTGATTACCGCACAATGTTTTACTGACACCAATCTGTTGAGATGGAAGGAACCTTGGCGTAACACTGGTCATCTGCTACTTGTCACTGTGGAGCATGGCATTAAATGTAGAGTTCATTATCTTCATACAGTTGTTTGGAAGCGTTCCTCATTGCTACAGACTCTCGTCCTATTTCCATATCCCCTCCACATGTTTTTATTTTTATTTTTAGTTTTTCAACAAGAGGATAACGTTACCTCTTTTTATTTGTGCTACCTCATGCATGTTGTGAGCAGCACCTTCCGGCGAAGGTCAACACTGGAACAGTAATCATGTACATGACTGAAAAATGAAGGTACAATGCTTTCTGAAATGGGGCGCCGAGACATCTGCTACCCTGTTGATGGCTAAATGACATTAACTGTATAGGTCATCACCATAGACTATCTGTTGGAAGCGCTCTACAATACTGCAGTCTCTTATAGTTTCCATACGTTGCGATGTCTTCTACATTTTTGTCAATGAGTTACATCGCCTCTGTGTTTTATTTCTACCAGCCTGTGTTGTGGTAGCTGTATAGTTTATGCCATGCAATGTTAAGATTTGAATGAGAAACATCGCCTCTGTCTTTTATTTCTACCAGTCTGTGTTGTGGTGGCTGTATAGTTTATGCCATGCAATGTTAAGTTTTCTGTGGGAGCCAGAGGAACGAAACGCGTTAATGTCGGCTTAATAGCAGCTGACACTGACCTCTAAGTCATGGCAGGAAAAAAAACAAAGTGTATGGCAGTATACACTGATTGGGTGTGTTACAGCCGAAAAAAATACAGTGCATTAAACTGCTTATGAAGGAACAATACAGGAACCATTTGGTGTGATTGAAAGTCTGTTGGATATGGTCCTCCTGCAGGACAGGTGATGAAACTTTACACCAGTCTGTGGAAGTGACTTCGATCATGAGCTACCTGCTCCAATCAACCAAACTTGTATATTTAATAGCATCGGCACATACGGAAAGCAGACTATATTTTTTCTGTTATAAAAGAAGACAGGGACATGGTAATATCTTATTGAGTTCTCTAATGGACGACGTTACCGGAGTTTTTATAGTTTTTTCTCTGTTGGATGGTACAAAATAACGAGGTGGGAGAGAATGTTTGCGTGATAGACATGAATGCACTCTGAGCGATGCAGCTGTCCTTTGAACTCCAGCGCTTGTATGTAGCTTGATGATGTATCACAGTGCAGTAGCAAAATCCTCGTCCTTCTTCCATGCACTGTATGATGTGGAGTCTTCTTAATCATCCCAGCAAGAAACACCACTCTAACTGCTCGCAGTATCTCTTCTACTACCTCGTGTTGCAGGGAAAATCATAGTTTGGTACTGGCCTTACGCACTTTATATGACTGGCGAAGCTACGACACGTTCTTATTTTCACCTACGGGTCATTGCAAGGTTCTGTCACATTAACTCAGCTCGTCTCGTTTCTCCATAGTATGCTGAAGGTCTCAGATATAGCACTCTACGATATCCATTCAGGTCCGACTTAAAATGGGACGATCACATTGACAAAGCTGCAGGGAGGTGTAACCGCTCTTTAGAGAGTGGTTATACAGAAACGAGTATTAGATTAAATTCTGTAATACGGAATGACCTAAGAGCCAAAAACCCGTAGTAGTATTTCGAAGTAATAGTTAGTTAAAATTTTACAAAGAGTAGATATTCGAAATAGAGTAATGGGAAACCAAAGAAGACAAAACGGGGCTGCATTTCGTTTTGAATGTAATATATAAACCAATGCGCAGTCTTGTTAGGTCTCTTGAGTTCTTGTTTTCAGCGGTGGCGAGTGTGTTCGCAGTTCATCCGTGGTAGTCGCAATTTTAGGATTAGAAGCCTAATTAAATTACATTCTTAGAACTGGATTAGACATTGTAGTGGTGGAGAGTAGATTGTTTTGCGATAAATTCAGAGACGTTGTCAATCAGAGGTGACTGGAAGTACGAACTTTGATATTCAAGTGAATGGTGATTGTACGTGTTAAACGAACGCTACGATTCTATACTTACGATTGTGAAGATATTTATTGACAACTCGGAAACTTTTATGTTGAACCAGGACTTTATTCGTTGTATGTGAATGGTTAAAGAGCACTGGGACCGAAAATAGTTTGGACCTTATGACACTAGTATCTTTGCCGCTCGTTGTCAAGGTGATTCCGCTAATAAACGAGAAGTGAAAAATAGTGCCAGTTAAAAGACTAAACTTGTGCTGAACAGACATTGAAAGGATTCGAAACCCACAATTAATATCGTGCTGTGAGAATTGAGACGCTTAGACACTGTAAGGCCCAGAGACATATTCATAATTTATCGGACATTAATGGTAAAGGGCAGTTTCATGGGAAAGCATATCTTTGGTGATAAGTCCACGAAGGAATGTAGTAATGACTGACTGTTACCATACCGAAACAATACATACTAGGATCAACTCTCCTTTCATTGATCCCCCAGTGCCATGTCTCATTAATTTAAGAACTTAATTGTGTCAATAAAACAGAAATATACGAGACATTCCCAGTATTTACTAAATTCCATAATCAGCTAGTACAAAGACAATAATATCTGTGAACATCCAAGGGTTACTGAAGGAAGGTGATAAACCTTTTTACAAACAGATTTAATAGGATTCAACGACAGGCTGCTAAAGTAACTAAATCAAATTACTCATGGAAACAAATTAGTAAAAATAGACTGGAACTCAATTGATATCTTACTCCAGACTAATTATAACAAAAACTGTCTTTGAATCCGTAGTGGTTGAAAGAGCATGAAATCTACCTGGAAAAACGCGATCAATTTTCAACTGCTAGTTCACACGATTAGATTCAAAACGTGATTCACAGATATTTTATGCCCGACTCACACGGCAGGGAATGGTTCTTAACTAGTCGGAGATCAGCTCCACTGCCGGGGGGGGGGGGGGGGGGGGGGGCGATGGGGGAGGGGGGGTGGCGAAACGGCGAAGCGATGTCCGTACAGTCGCGACGACGGTGGGTTTGCAGGCATAGAAGGCAGGGTAGAGACTGATGAGCGGTTACAAGATGCAGAGGGACTGTCTAAAAAACAGTTAGAGATTTTGCTGTATGAGATTCTCGAAAAGAACATCACGTTCCCTCCATGGATTCCCATTGGTCCTACTTGATGAGAGCAGTCCACCTACTGAAAAAAGTCACTCAACATGCAAAGTGACTCTCATGATCCATTTAATTAATTAGCCTACCAACTTGGAAACTGTGACGTGATACCTGGTGGGTGGATGAAATGGCTAGGGCGCCCTGGAACGATTCTTTACAAGCGTTTCTTTTTTTTTTTCGTTGAGGCGACATCTTTTAAGGAAATTCAATATCGCACCTACACAGGGAGAGACAGGCTCTCTTGACTTGTTTCGTAAACGCTAGTATGAGATGGCATCACACTGGTAAAAGAGAGCCTAAGCCAGTGGCACTAAAGATTGTATTCTTCTTCTATTCTTCTTCAGTAGCTTTACAGCCCTTGGTGAGCCTTGGCTTCTTCAACAATCTTCCTCCACACTTCTCGGTTATTTGCTGCTCTTTTCCACCCCCGGACTCCCATATTGCTGATATCCATTATTACCTCATCGATCCATCTTCTTCTAGGTCTCCCTTTTCGCCTAACTGAATGGATCATACCTTTCATCATTTTCTTTGGAATTCTATCCTCTACCATTCTCTCCAAGTGTCCTAGCCATCGTATTCGCTGTGATTTCACAAATTTTACTATGTCCCTGTCTTGTATTAACTCTTGTAATTCGGCGTTGTAGCGTATTCTCCAGCCTTCTTCCTCCCTTATTGGCCCATAGATTTTGCGTAGTATTTTCCGCTCAATGCTTCTTAGAGCATTTTTATCGTGTTCTGTCAACGTCCATACCTCTGAGCCGTATGTGATAACTGGGCGGACCAGGGAATTATATATTAGCAGTTTAGTTTTTCTTGTAACAAGGCTATTTTTGAAAAGCTGCATATTTGCAAAGTAAGCTCTGTTTCCTGCTTGTATTCTTTCCCTTATAGCTTTTCCAATACTGTTATCATTTGTTATTAGGGCTCCCAAGTAGTTAAAAGAGGACACTCCATTGAAGCATTTCCCATTGATGTTTAGGTTTTTAGGGGTTCTTCTGGCCTCAGATTGTGACATTACCATATATTTTCTTTTGTTTTCATTTACTATGAGGCCAATTTTTAAGGCTTCTGTTTCCATTGCCCGGTATGTTTCTAGGAGTGTATTGATATTTCTTCCTACTATAGCAATGTCATCAGCGTATGCACATATCTGGCTAGTTTTTATAAATATTGTGCCCCTTTTGTTGATTTTATTTACTGCACTATGCAGGGCTATGTTGAATAGGATAGTGGAGAGACTATCCCCTTGCTTCACACCTTTATTAAAGTCAAAGCTATCACTTGTTCTGCTAAGGACCTTTACTTTTGCTCTTGTCTCTGTCATTGTCATTCTGATTAGTCTTATTAATTTAGCACATATACCAACTTCTTTCAGTACTCTGTATAGTTCTTGCCGATTTATGCTGTCAAAGGCTTGTTTGAAATCGATGAATAAGAAATGCAGATCTATATCATATTCATAGAACTTTTCCATCATTTGCCTTATCACAAATATTTGATCAGTTGTTCCTCTGCCTGGTCGAAAGCCACACTGATATTCCCCTAGTATGCCTTCTGCACACTTCTGTATCCTTTCGTTTAATATACTTGTTAAGATCTTATAAGCTCTACTTAGGAGTGTTACACCTCTATAGATTTCACAAGCTGTTCTGTCCCCTTTCTTATAAATGGGGACTATTATTCCAATTTTCCAATTATCTGGCATAGTTTCGGTCTCCCATATAGCTGATATTAATGTGTGCAGTTCCTTTATTACAGCCTCACCACCAGTTTTTATTAATTCAGCAATTATGCTGTCTTCCCCAGGGGCTCGATTGTTTTTTGACTTGTGCACAGCCTGGGAGACCTCTTGTAGTGTTGGCTTTCTTGCCTCAATGGTTTCATTGTCTACTTCCAGCTCCACTCTTCCCTCCTGTGCAGCTGTCTCTTCATCTTCTAGGCTGGTGCTTAGTGTATCTTTGAAATACTATGCCCATCTTCCCACTATCTGTTCTTCCTCCCTTATCATTTTCCCATCTTTACTGGAACAGGCCGTTGTTTTTGGTTGGAATCTATTCTTCATTTTGCCTATGGCATGATAGAACTTTCTTATTTCACTCTGTTGCTTTAGTTCTTCTAGTTCTTGAAATTTCTTCTTATTCCACTCTCTTTTCTATCTCTTGCACAGTCTGTTAGCTCTTCTCCTTAATTCTCTATATCGTTCCACATTATTTCTGGTTTCTCTCTGTAGCACTTTTGTTCTTGCCCTGTTCTTTTCCTCTATTGCTGACCTGCAATCTTCATCAAACCACTCCTGGGTTCTTCTGTTCCTTCTTATGCCTATTATTTCCTCTGCAGCATCCTTAATGGCTTTTTCGAACCTGTTCCACCTTTCATCTACTGCTACTGTGGTCTCTTCATTGCTCAACTTCCTGCTTAGTGTTACTTGGTATTTTTTTACTTCATCAGGGATGTTCAGTTTGTCTGTATTCCATTTCATCATCTTTCCCATTCTGTTGCTCTTTGTTAGTGACAGTTTCTCTCTCAAGACTGATTTTATCAAAAAGTGGTCTGAATCACAGTTTGGTCCTCTGCGGCTCCGTACATCCGTAACTGACGTGGAGTGGCGTGCAATCACTAAAATATGGTCACTAAAGATTGTATTCTCTAATGTTATTTCACGTATCTGAAATGTTTGTAAAACACATGTGCATTACTGTTTATTTACAGGCACTGAAGGCGAGAGAAACTCTCAGTTCATGTAATTTGTTCAACAAGCTGAAAGAAATTGCTTCATATAGATTTTTTTTCTTTGGAGTTTACATACGTTTTGCGGTGATCGGTAATTTTCGCAGCAAAACAGTTGAAGTTTCTCATTGCCTGATTTTATGAAGAGTCGACACGTCTCTGCTGATCATTCGTGATAGGTGGCAGTGCACTTCATTGGACGTCACAAAATAATGAGATGCAAATTGTTTCCTGCAGACGAATGTAAAAGCCTTAGCGATTTTGCTCATAAAACTAAAAGAATATGGACTTTGCCTATTATCGTGGAAAGAGGACATTTATTATCATCGCAGTTGTGTTTTCCTTTTTTAATAGTTGCTTTATTATAGGAGTCATGTTGGTGTTACAGTCCAGCGCTCGGAACGGCGTGGTGGACGTTCTGTAAGAGGTCACGGCTGGCCCTTTAGACAAACAACCCACAGTCATTTATCACAGTTTTGTTCTGAGGAATGCCTGCGTCGTGCTCTGTTGTAATGTGGGTCAGGGCCGGGTTGGTCGGGGCGGAAGGTGATTAATTGATCAATTTAATTAATTTGCATATCTGTGTAATATCAAAAGTGACGTTCGTAACCCCACTACCTAACTAGTTTCGCATATCCCATTGGCTGTATCTGTCAAATTACATCATTGTTTGACATACATTTTGGGAGATATAACGTTTGATACATAGGAATTCAATCCTTTACAGAATCGGGGGTGGGTTTTACTGGCTTAATTCTAAACATTCTTCCTTCCATCACATCAATAGCACTTGAGATGGGTAGTGCAGAATGATAATTATATGTACTGATAGCGGTGAAAGAATTTTTTTTACATATATTTCTTTCTCATGTACATACTAACCGTAATGTTAAACACTGACTGTAAAACATAGTGACGAATTTCAGGTACTACATGGGCCAGCAAAGGATTTAACATCACCAGTTTCTGTCAACATCAGAATGTAACAACACAGCACATCAAACATGGGAAGAAAGCTGCAGCCGGACGAAACAAGAAAACATATCAAGAATGAAAACGAAATCTTGTTTCTTTGCGATTTTCTGTTTTGTGGGTAGGTGGAGGTATAAGTACACGTTTTGGTTTTTCTAAATATTGCAGCAATATTATATCAGTTACACCTGTAGTATCTGGTTTGATACCTTGGTAACATGCAGTAAAAGTTTCTTTGTCATCTAATTATTATTAGAAGAGCGATAAAAGTTTTCCTAAAAAATGTTGCGTACTCTTACACCATGATTTGGAGAATACAAGGGTCTGGGACAAGAGTATTCAGTGCGTATCTTTGGCCCCAGCTGAAGAAAATAGAAATGATTACAAAGAAACAAAGAAGAACTCTTTATGTTTTGGTGGATTCAAAAATTTAATCAAATAACCTGAGAACAAGGTCAAAAATCGTTTATCGAGGTAAATGCAGCGCTGCACTTTTGCTGGCTCTTCTTCAAATAATAAAGTCTTTGCATATCGGCTGAGGAACTCACTAACTATGGAGGTTTTAAGGCGCTTCCTTAAGTTATCTAGTTACAAATAAAAGTCCATACACTAGAATCCTATTTAGAAAATTATACATTATATTTTTCTTTCGATCACTTATGATTACCTTTTCAATATTTAAAAGAACAGACCTCAGCTTATCTCTCGGTCTCATCTACTTCATATATCATAGAGAACAACAAAAGAAAGAAGGTTTCACAGACATTACAATCCCAATAAATTCTTTAAGTAGTATTATCTTTTGCTGTATGATTATTCTTTATAGAAATCTGGTTATAAAAATAATAAAACACATTGTTTTTGGAAATTATTTCCATTTCATAATATAAATCTTTCCTCAGTTTTCACATATAGGCTTGAAAGTCATTTCTGAAAAAATATTCATCACTTCAAAATCTCGAGCACTGTCACATACACTGGTGACACAAAATATTGACGTTGACATTACAATATTAACAAACAATTCTGTCAGAGGAACATCAGCAACTGAGCTTTGTGTTAGAGGCTGAAATTACCACTACAGTTGTAAGGTTCTTTTATTTAGAATGCGACCGGTTTCGAGCTCTCAGCCCGCATCTCGTGGTCGTGCGGTAGCGTTCTCGCTTCCCACGCCCGGGTTCCCGGGTTCGATTCCCGGCGGGGTCAGGGATTTTCTCTGCCTCGTGATGGCTGGGTGTTGTGTGATGTCCTTAGGTTGGTTAGGTTTAAGTAGTTCTAAGTTCTAGGGGACTGATGACCATAGATGTTAAGTCCCATAGTGCTCAGAACCATTTTTTTCGAGCTCTCATACGCACATCTTCAGGTGTTATAAGTTCATCTTGCGACCCCGAGCGCTGCGATGAACGAGTGCAGGACGCGGTGTATTACCAGCGAGGGAAGAGCACGGCGCTCTGGGTATGAGAGCCCGAAACCGGTCGTGTTCTAAATAACAGAACCTTACAACTTTATCGGTATTTTCAACCTCTGGTACAAATATTAGAATTAATTTAAGTTCTCTAAGGTACAAAATGAGGCACCTAATGTTAGTAAACACCGACAAAAAGTGCTTGAACGCACTAGTTGGGGCTCTCACAAGTCAAAGTACAGACTATAGGGTGAACGTTTGCAGATAGTTTCTTGAGAAGTAAATGTGCGTCCTGTGAACTTCTACACCAATAGACCTATGTACTTTTACAACATTCAGCTATTTTCTTTTCCGGCAATCTTCAGATACCAAACACAACTGAAGTCGTAGATATCGAGGAGGTTATTGGAAGCTTATAGCAGCTGGCTCCGGTACCGAGTTTATCTACATTTTAAATAGAGTTAGGTTCACCAAACATTCAATCAAAATACACAAATTTTACATCGTAAACGTACAAAAGTGACTTACCGCATTTCTCCAGTGGTAAGCCTCCGACTACCACGAGGTTGCAGATCAGAACTGAGGAGATGAGGACGTATGCCCGGCCTTGTGAGAGAATGATGAACTTCTGCTTTAGGGACCTGAAAACTTAATGTCTACTCGTGCCCCAGGCGTATTTTACTAGAAGATACCTTCTTTTTATGTATCATCATCTATTTTATGCCATTACTGTTGCGAAATATTTCCACTGCATAAATTTAAAATGCTGAATTAACTGCTAAAACTCATAACAATAAAATATACAAAAAAAATTGTAGAAATGTTAGTCGCTCTAAGACACAAGGTCGTGGACACAGACTCCAATGCAGACATTACAGCCAGTACAAAACATAAACATATCAAGCTTTTGGACTGATGATGAAATAAATTACCACAGAAGTGAGCTTGAAAATGTTTCCTATGTTTTCTACAACATCTACGTGGTGCTGAAGTGTAGATGAAAACATTAAACAAGCGTATCGGTGCACCGCTACTGTTCGCTGACGTGAGCCCGGCGTGTGAAACGAATCGTCCAACAAGGACATTCGGCGGGCCCGTGGACTGAACTAAACAAAGCAATCAATATGCAGGTATCCCATTGGGATGCGAGAGAGTTCGCTGGCCAAACAGTAGCGGGTTGTCCACAATCGAGCGACGTGTATTTCGGAGTCCCTTGTTTATCGTGCATTGGTTTGCCGCGGCCATTGCTATTGTTGTTGTTGTCGTTCTAGCAATGTTAAACAAGATCGTTTGCAAATCTTAACACAATGGAGGCTTGGTGCGGTAGGCAGTGTATACGCTGAGGAATATTGCGTATAGTGGACGCAATAGCGCGTCAGAAACTGCAATTCTCCGTGTCACGATGATTCTTGTGGATTGAGAAAGCGCCACAAAACGGTATTAGGCCCTGCACTTTGCGTAAATACGCAGTGTTTGGACGTTACTACTGTTCAGAGCTTTTTATCTTCCTAATCGTAGTGGGAATCTAATATGAGAATCAGGTACCATAACATGTTGCAGAGAGGCAGTGCAAACGTTTTTACGTTTTTGAATTAATTACTCTTCCTACAAGGGTCACTTCGTTTTGTAACATTCTGGATTCTTGTCAGTTGTTACACTTCAGTGTGAAAGGCTATCAGTCTTCCCACTCTCGTTAGTTCGAATGAGGCAGCAATGGAGTTCAAAGTCGAGGTATTTTTATGACATAATATGTGACATTGCGTAAATAGTTGTTTGGTATGCTTACAGAACGATTTTGTCGACTTTGCGCGTAAAGTTGCCCCTAGACTGTCAATAATATCGTGCAATATTTCACATCGCGTAACATTAGTGACCATTGTGAAACATATTATGCAATGTATATTGTGCGATGTATATTGTGCAATAATTGACTGTTCTAGCAATCTAAGCGAAGTGCTTAGTTTCTGTAGTCTCTGGCTAGCACTGTGTATCTTTGTCGCCTCACGTCTGCTAAACTTTTCACTGTGCACGATTTGCTAAGTGGAAATGCGTAAGAAATGAGAGGAACAGATGTTCATTTCAGAATTGTTGGGAGCATGTAGGGATCTGCAAGCCTTATGTTATGTTAAATGAAACGAATAAAGTAATCACCAAAAGAAAAAGGGAACAATACGATCAGTTGTTACCGAAATATGTAGTAAAGCACCTGGAAGTAGATAAGTTTCAATTAGTAAACAAATTAAATTCATCACGGTCAAACTACAGAAAAGAGCTGAAAAGAATTACGAGCGCGTCGAAAAGAGGAGCTGGTGCTGGTACTTTGAAGTCACGAGCTCTTTGAGTGGGCAAGAAATTTTTAGCACAGTTTCAATAAAAATGTTTTGGATCTAAATAAATATAATGCATATGTAATCACAATTATAGGTGCACCCATTTGCAAAAGCGCATTTAATGAACAAGCGTCCATCCTCAGAAAGTTCTGGTAATAATCAAGTTACTTACTAAAGTTCCATAGTCAGTTTTCCTCTCTTTTTATACCTCTGGATCATCGAGCTACGCTTCTTCTTTTGCTTACGTGAGCACAAAGGAAGCCCAAGAGACAAATAACTGCTCGTATCCATATCCGCCATCGTTACAAGTCCCAGATTTGCCATTAAAATTGCACAATATCGATTCCTGGAACCAGCTGTCAACACATTGGAAAATATTGTTATCCATTATTATTGATAATCTAGGAGATACGTTAGAAAAAATAATTTGTCGCTGGTTTCATGAGGGCAGAAACAGTTGCCCTAAGGGCATAATTGATTCACCAACAGACTATAATTATGATCTTCTGAAGCTTGTGTAGCTGCAAAGCGAACTTTTTTAAAGGAACATTTATAAACATAGAACTCGACTGGAAGAAATTCTGGCAAGAAAGCATGTAGGGCATCCGGGTCTTACGGACCTTACATGAGCTTGATCCATAATGACAGTACGGTACAGTATGACATCCGCATTAAATATCTATATTATATCAACAAAAAGCAATTGCAGTAATCTCATGTATCGAAAACTAACAAAACAATATCTACCAATATATGGACAGGGGCATGCATAAGTAAGTTAAAGTGAAACATATTTTGGAGATGAACTAAGCAGGTGGTTAATGACATTGGAAAACCCCACTTAACAAGAGAACGCCGAGCTTCAGCGCAGAAACGGATAAGGCCAGAACAATACATTGGTCCTTTTAATGTAAACACGTCCGGGACCAAGGGTAAGTGGCTGGACAGTTTTAACAGGGCTAGGCAGCGACCCGGCAAGAAAAATAAAATTCACCTCTAACGAGACGGCGATTGGCTGAAGCCTTACTTGGTGATGCAGACGCGACACTGTGGTGAGATCCTCACTATATAAAAGTATTTCGGGAACTAAAATTTCTAAAGAACCTTTCTCGCCTCACGGCAACAGGTAGGTCAGTGTGAACGAGACAGAACATGTAGAAATACCGTATGAGACCGAACATGCAACACATGATGTTCAATATGGTCCAAAGACTGAACATGAGAACGGCGTCGCTAATGAATCACACGCTGAGTCTGTAGATAGTGATTTACAGCATATTGAGCCAAATGTAATCATATTGAATCAGGCAGGCTTGCAATTGCATGAAAGAATGAGTGTTGGTGCTCCTACACTATGTTCGGAAGTGAAGGAAACGGTTCACGAAAAACGAGATAGGGAACCGTTATATCAGATGGCAACAGGCGAGAATGAGGTAGATGAAAACGCCAACTTATTTGGAATGTTGCAGCGTTTATTACAAAAATCTCAGGACTCGCAGCATTTATTACAAAAATCTCAGTAATCAGAAAACCGTTTAGAAGGGCGAAAAACACAAGGGTAAAAAGAATTAAAACTGGGGGTGGAAGAAACTAACAACGAAACACAAAATACGTGTGATAATATTCAAGGCCAATTAGATCAAATGCTAATTGAAGCAAAGGAAGTGCAAATCACGCTTCAAACAATGCATTAAAGAAATTCCATGTTCGTATTTTAAAAATACAAGAGAAAAACGAACACCAATTTCAACGGCTGAGATCGGAAGTTTTAAGTTCGATCGAAAGTCGAGGTGACGTAGAAAGCGTTAGTGAGGAGTCACAGACGACGACAGAATCCACTTTAGTGTCGGTAGTTACTACTGTGAAGAATGCAAAATCAACAGTTGTCGATAATACGACAGAAAGGGTAAGCGAAATTACGTGTGACATAAGACGGAAAGGCACATGTGGATGTCAGTCCGAAACCGCAAACCAAGAACGGGAAATTAGTCCAAAACAGCGTATTCCAGAACATCACGGTAACCGTAGGCAACAGTGTGGACTGTGACCACTTATTCAAGAAAGAATAACAGGTCAATCAGGAATACAAGTGTGTGGTTTGGAGCAAGGTTCTGTACGTTAAGCACAAAGCGTGACATACGCTGATCAAACTATAGAGAAGCGTTACGCAACGCCACAACCTGTAGGAAGAATACCGACGGGTTATAGTACGGCGTCTAACGAGCCAGAATTGCTTATACGTCAAGATACAGAGCCGGTAGCGGGCGTTATGCACGCATATTGCGCAGTGAAATCTGCAAGTGATTCTAAGGCACAAATGTCACAGAATGAACCAAGTTACGCACGTTTGGGTATATTTGTTGCATACCGAGGACTGAATTCCAGTCTTCAAAACGCAGAAGGTACATCACAGAGAGAAGCTAGAGGTTTAGATGAAAACCACTTTCTTACAGTGCGGAAATACCAGCACTATAGGGAAGATACTAATATTCTCCATACCCGAACATTTATTGACCAATTTAAAGTAGGAATACCTATATAAGTTAAATTTCATTTGCGTACATATGGAGGGAAGTGTTGCTTCAAGTAAGCAGAAGACAGCAGAACCTTGCCATTGGTGTGATTTGATTAGGGCTGCCTTTATAGCGAGATATTGGTCACCTGAGGCTCAGATGAGAATAAAATATGGATTACTACAAAATGTCTCAACCAAAAATTTGCGTGAGAAAACAGCAGTCAAATACTTTTATAATATGGCTATATGTAGATAACCCATATAGCGACGGAGAATTGATTCAAATATGCAAAACTGAACTGCCAATGAAGTATCAACAAGCCCTGATAGGACGTGGGAGTGCTAATGTAGAAACTTTCAAAGGTGTTTTGAGAGAAGTAGAATTCATGTATGAAAACGACGCTCAAAGACGTCGCGATTCAGGACAGAATAATTGAGAAAGAACACGTAATAGTAAGGAGAATAATAATAATGGTAGCAATGGTATTGTGGTTGGAAGTCTGGACGAAATGGGAATAATTACGGAAATTAGAGTAGTGGAAACACTAGATCACAGCGTAATGGATATAGTTTTAATAGTGGTTGAAACAGGTGGAATGTAGACGAAAATAGGAATGGAGAACTCGAGATAACCGACAGACTGATTTTAATCAGAATTCACCAGATCCAGGGAGAGAAAGCAGATGGGAATGTGGTGCGAGAACGCAGCCACAGGCCAGTACTTCGGGCAATTACCGGTGAAACGAACCACAGATTGAGGTTGAATTACGACCACGAAATCCTGAGAAGCGTGAGGATTGACTAACGTTAGGTATTGCAGGAGTTCAAGCAGATAATACACTTTCTGCAGAAACGGACGACATGGTGACCACAGTAACAAATCGGTTAAGGTGTGACGTACAAGAATCGGAATTGGGAACAGGATCGACAGAAATACCATCAAAAGTATCAGTACAGATACTACAAATAGGGAGGAAGTCACAACTGAAATGTTGGGACGAGATAGAGTGGATTGATACTGACGATGAGGATGATTGGTTCAAATGGCTCTGAGCACTATGGGACTTAACATCTGTGGTCATCAGTCCCCTAGAACTTAGAACTACCTAAACCTAACTAACCTAAGGACATCACACACATCCATGCCCGAGACAGGATTCGAACCTGCGGCCGTAGCAGTCCCGCGGTTCCGGACTGCGCGCCTAGAACCACTAGACCACCGCCGCCGGGATGAGGATGAGCTCCCAGCATTAACTAGCAATGAACCATATGATTATGACGAAATATTCATGTATATGGGGCAGATTTTTCATTCCCCACAGACGGAAAATGATTTTCAGTAAGATAATAGAAATTCTACAGTAACCTGCAACGCTACGATCGATCAAGACGATAGGATTACCAGACAAAATACGGCTAATAGAGGTCACAGAAAAAAGAGTGAGGTACGGATAAGTACACCTGATCAAAAGTTCGACACGCTACAAGATCTACTAAAATCCTTCCACAAAACTTTGGAAGAAAAGCAGAAAGAGTCTGAGTCGTTGTGGGGTAATGAGCAAAATCTGGAAGAACAAATCGATAATGGAGAGGAAAATGAAAGGGCCAATATCCCTTCAGGATCGTAAAAAGAACCAGAATATAAAGTATGTGAATACTCTGATAACTCAGATTCAACGGTATACAATTTTGTCACATACGAGGACCTAGTAAAGCAGTATTACGGAGACTATATAATCATCACACGAGACACAGAAAACAGCGTCGTAATAAATGACGACATAGCTAAAAATTTGACTCTGCAACTCTCGGTGGTAGATAACAAATATGATAACGAGTTGAATCAGGGTGCGAGTACAGACACAATTAAAATAGAATCTGACTAATCCCCAGAATGTAAGTGCGAATTACTGTCACACTTAAAGAATACTTGCCAGGCTCTAAAATCCAAGTCAGAAACGATTACCCAGGTGTGTGACGAGGAGACAAACTTAAAGGGCGTAGCAAGATGTGTAAATGAGGATTTAAAATCTATACTGGTTACGATAGAAGCTGATCTAGAAGCAGCGAGAATACAATTGGACAATTTAAAAAAGGGGAGTACTTCTCCCCAAACTCTCGATGAAGACCATCAAATGTTGATGGAAGATGACGCAATTATGGATGCCCATAAACATCCAGTTGTGACAGAACAAACACACATAAATCGATTAAATTATCACGTAATTGACTACATATTAATGGAGGAAGTCGAAGGCGAGAGTACTCCGGAGATAAGTCTGATACATAGTGTAACAGTCAACGGTAGTGTCGTTAACACAATAGTAGATAGTGGGAGTGAGTTAACAGCGATATCAGAGCCGTTATTCAATCGTTGCAATGGTGACGATGACAGAACAAAGATCCAGATGTGTTAAAGGTCAAACATAAGTGGAAAGACAAGAACTCGGTTGACATTCGTCAGCATTATTTGCTGTAGCAGATCACAAGAGGCAGACAGGACGAGCCACAAACATGTAAATATTCAAATATAGGTACAGTAATACTAAACATTTAAATCGTTAAAGTAGGTCAGAAAAAATAAAAGAAAACTAATGGCATGACGTAGTAACTAACTAACCTACATATCATCAATCCATGCTCATTCACGAAGGAAAGAAATCATTATAAAATAAATGCACTGATGAAGACTTTTAATCAATCTATCCTGTGATAAAATTTTCCGCATGTAGAGATAACGATTTTAACAATCGCCAATTCAATATGTCCAGGAGTTAAATATTATTTTGAACATCATTATTGTGTATCACTTGACTCCTGAAAGCACAGTTGATAAATTATATGTAGAATGAAAAAGGAAATAGCTGTTTTTCTTTCTATAATTGATCCCAGACTTTCACTTTCATTAATTCATGCATTCTGGTTACATAACAGCAGTATTTCTAACTACTTTTGTTACGATCCACACCTAATATTAGCTGCCTTTCCAGGGCCAGGTTCATATTTATATAGAATGTCTGTTTAACACGCTGGGATTGAGAAGACAGTTCAGATGTTTTGTCCATTTGCGCGCTTCCCAACCGCCTATAGTTTTGTTGAAAGAACCGTCGTGGTACTCGCACCAGTGATTCACAGAAACAATGGAATACGAATTAACACTAATTGGGCAAAGATCTTAACACCGCTGTACAACATGGTTCCGTGCTGTTGCAAGTTACTTTCTGCTGGATGCCTCCTGTCGTTAGCTCGTGATATAGTGGTTTGCGTCGCTGCCTCAAGATCACAGGATCCCGGGTTTGAAACCCAGACGAATCCGAATCATTTCGTCTCATATTCATCGACGAGCAAGTCGCCGAAGTGACATCAAATAACTAGATTTGCACCAGCCAGCTAAACAACTCCAGACCGGGCCTCTTGCCCAATAATGGCATACAACCACTTCCATTATTTCCATGGAATGCAAAAGTTATTTAATATTTGGGTGTGGCCGAGTTTGTAATGGATTGATACCAGTAAATTTTGGACCGGTAGCTCAACATACGACCCTGTAGACCATGGTGACGGAAGTACTGAATCCTGCATTGTGAAATGGTCTAAAAATAATAATTTTGGTACTGTATATTGTCTACTGCCTGCAAGAAATTAGTACACCTGAAAAGACGACGTCAGTCTTCTTCCGATGATGGTATATGCCACCTGCGGGATAGTAGGTGTACTGATGATTTCAACTTCGTCCGCCAGCTTCTTTGGTGCTTCAGTGAATAATAGGTGTTGTTCTTTCGAGAAAATTATTTAAAGACGGTATTACTCTGGTTTTCAACAGGGTCGGAACTCAAGCTTTTTTATGGCTACTTACAAGTCGCCATTCGTCTTCCAAAATATTAAAAATGCTTCAATCCTCCCGTCCCCCCGTTGATACATCTACACTCCTGGAAATGGAAAAAAGAACACATTGACACCGGTGTGTCAGACCCACCATACTTGCTCCGGACACTGCGAGAGGGCTGTACAAGCAATGATCACACGCACGGCACAGCGGACACACCAGGAACCGCGGTGTTGGCCGTCGAATGGCGCTAGCTGCGCAGCATTTGTGCACCGCCGCCGTCAGTGTCAGCCAGTTTGCCGTGGCATACGGAGCTCCATCGCAGTCTTTAACACTGGTAGCATGCCGCGACAGCGTGGACGTGAACCGTATGTGCAGTTAACGGACTTTGAGCGAGGGCGTATAGTGGGCATGCGGGAGGCCGGGTGGACGTACCGCCGAATTGCTCAACACGTGGGGCGTGAGGTCTCCACAGTACATCGATGTTGTCGCCAGTGGTCGGCGGAAGGTGCACGTGCCCGTCGACCTGGGACCGGACCGCAGCGACGCACGGATGCACGCCAAGACCGTAGGATCCTACGCAGTGCCGTAGGGGACCGCACCGCCACTTCCCAGCAAATTAGGGGCACTGTTGCTCCTGGGGTATCGGCGAGGACCATTCGCAACCGTCTCCATGAAGCTGGGCTGCGGTCCCGCACACCGTTAGGCCGTGTTCCGCTCACGCCCCAACATCGTGCAGCCCGCCTCCAGTGGTGTCGCGACAGGCGTGAATGGAGGGACGAATGGAGACGTGTCGTCTTCAGCGATGAGAGTCGCTTCTGCCTTGGTGCCAATGATGGTCGTATGCGTGTTTGGCGCCGTGCAGGTGAGCGCCACAATCAGGACTGCATACGACCGAGGCACACAGGGCCAACACCCGGCATCATGGTGTGGGGAGCGATCTCCTACACTGGCCGTACACCACTGGTGATCGTCGAGGGGACACTGAATAGTGCACGGTACATCCAAACCGTCATCGAACCCATCGTTCTACCATTCCTAGACCGGCAAGGGAACTTGCTGTTCCAACAGGACAATGCACGTCCGCATGTATCCCATGCCACCCAACGTGCTCTAGAAGGTGTAAGTCAACTACCCTGGCCAGCAAGATCTCCGGATCTGTCCCTCATTGAGCATGTTTGGGACTGGATGAAGCGTTGTCTCACGCGGTCTGCACGTCCAGCACGAACGCTGGTCCAACTGAGGCGCCAGGTGGAAATGGCATGGCAAGCCGTTCCACAGGACTACATCCAGCATCTCTACGATCGTCTCCATGGGAGAATAGCAGCCTGCATTGCTGCGAAAGGTGGATATACACTGTATTAGTGCCGACATTGTGCATGCTCTGTTGCCTGTGTATATGTGCCTGTGGTTCTGTCAGTGTGATCATGTGATGTATCTGACCCCAGGAATGTGTCAATAAAGTTTCCCCTTCCTGGGACAATGAATTCACGGTGTTCTTATTTCAATTTCCAGGAGTGTAGATCTACATTATTAATCTGTAATTCGCTATTAAGTGTCTGGCTGAGACTTCATCGAATCACCTTAAAGCTGCTTCTCTCCCGTTTCGCAGCGAACACTGAAATCTTTCCGTGTGAGCTCTAATTCGTCTTATTTTATTACAGTCATCATTCCTTCCTATGTCTGTGAGCACCAACAAAATATTTTTGCTTTCGGAGGAGCAAGTTGGGGTTTTAAATTTCATGAGAGGAACCTTCCGCAACGAAAAACCTGTATGTTTTAATGACTGCCACCAACGTTTCCGTGTCATACCTATGGTATTCTCTCCCCTATTTCGCAATAGTACAAAACGAGCCGCCCTTCTTTGAACTTTTTCGGTATCTCCCGTCAGTGCCATCTGATGTGGATCCAATGCCACGTAATAATATTCCAGAAGAAGATGGAAAAGCGTACCGTAGGCAGTCCGTTTAGTAGTGTTCAGCCAGTAAATCACAGTCTGTAGTTGGCATTACTCACAACATTGTCTGTATGATCGTCCCAGTTTAAGTTACTCGCAATCGTAATCCCTTGGTATTTAGTTGAATTCACAGCCTTATGGTTTGCGCGATTTATCATGTAACTGAAACTTATTGGATTCCTTCTAGCCCTCATGTAGATGATTCACATATTTCGTTATTTAGAATCAGTTCCCAATTTAGACTCGTGCCACACAGATATCCTATATAAATCATTTACAATTGGTTCTGATTATATGATGACACTACAAAACGGTAGATGACAGCATCATCTGCAAACAGTCTAAGATGACGGTGCATCTTCACGTTTTCGCAGCGTAAAGACTGTTCCATAATGTTTCGGGCGTGCATCTGCATAGATTCAGCTTCTTCTCCTAATATTTCGGCTGAATACCGTCCAGCCATCTTCAGAGTGAGCCGAGGTGACTAACGCTCCAGCACTTGCACCGTCCTTTTAAACCCAAGGACCGAACCACTGGAGCGTTAGTCACCTCGGCTCACTCTGAAGATGGCAGGACGGTATTCTGCCGAAATATTAGAAGAAGAAGCTGAATTTATGCGGATGCACCCCCGAAACTTTATGGAGCAGTCTCAGATGACTGTTCAGATCGTCTCCTAAATCGTATATGCCGATCAAGAACAGCAGAGGGCCTATATCACTTGCTTGGGGAACGCCAGATATTACTTCTGCGATCCTGCTGACAGGAAATCATGAATCCAGTCACACAGCTGAGATGATACTCGGCAGGCACACAATTTGATCAGGAGTCACTAACGAAGAACGATATCAAAAGCCTTCTGGACATCTAAAATTATGCGATCAGTTTGACATCCCCTGTCGATGGCACTCCGAGGTCTGATGCTACAAAAGTGTATCAGTAAAAAACAACTATATTTGTGTAGCCGTGCCGGGATTATCGAAATGTTAGTATTAAAAGGCAGATAGCGCTAGAGAGCGGTACATGTTTCCATCTGTGTCCGGAGTTGGAGGCACGTTGATCGTAAAATCTGCACGCAAGTCTTCCAAATGAAGCTTGAAATCACTGAAACTCATTAAGACTGATTTGACTGTCAATACGGATTTGCTCATCATTGTGGCTGGATCTCATGTTTATCTGCAGGTAGAGGCTGAAGGGGCTGCATCTGTAGCTAAGTTCAACTCGACTGGTAAGTATAGCAGCCATACACTCGACGAGGCGTCTAACACCAGAGACACACGTCTGAAGAGGTACGGATAAGAAGTCCGGTAGACAAGTCGTTTGATGGAGAAGAGCACTGGCAGTAAAGTGATTTGGTACCATCTGCTTCCTAAAAGGAATGCTCGTGCTTTCGTTCGTCACAACACTTCGACTGGCTCAACTATGCATATTCCGAGTGCCAACCAAAAACATGGCGTAAAAGAAGCTGGACCCCTTCCCTGACTCTTGTTTCAGGCAGTTAACCAATTAACACGCTCGCTAACACTTGCTATCTTTCAGTTTTTGTCCATGGCTGACGAGGTTGGGCCCTGGCAGCAGAGTCGAGTTTCTCTTACAAACTTAAGAAGTAATTATGTTCGGCAATCCTGGCTCTTATCGCATTACATCAAACGTTTGATTTTTGCAATGCGAGAGCTCAGTGGTATCCAATGGCTCCAAAGTTGGCCTAACCCGGGTGTTCTCATCCCACGTTCTGATGTTATCTGTTGCAGGAGACGCATTTCGAAGAAATTCAGCTTTCTGTGTTCTGTTCACAATAACGCTTTCCAGGCCCCGCCAAGAGCAGCAATTCTCCTCCTCTCAGATTCAGGCTGTTAAAAACAGGTACACCCGGTCGACCTACAATACAGGAGTTTTTATCTGCGTTGTGACTTCTGGTGAACGGTGTCCAGGGGCAACTTCTAAAAGCAAAGGCCAGCTGGCCAAGTAACATTGACCTCCACCGCTGCCAGCAAATCCTTTCGAAACTCCCCCTAGGGGTGGTCTGCCCTGCTAGCCCACATTATCTGCTGCGATCTCACTTGCTTGCAGCTCATTTCAGAATGCCTGGAGTGGCCTCTTATTTAAGTGAACCATACAGTTTAATATGAGAATGTAATACACTGACAATAACTAGTACTGATACACATCTTGTTTTTTGGTGGGGATTAATTATTTCAATTTGATTCGTCTTCTTAGCTCTGATTTTATATCAGTTATGGGACACTTTGAAAAGAACTGTTGCGTAACAAGCATACTTGATTTTTTGAACACTTGTTAATACTCACCACCCTAAAGAAACTACTTACTCAGTAAATGGTATGTACTAAAGTGTTCTCCAGTAAAGCTGTACATACCTAAAAATCCAATCTATTTGCAGCATTTTCGACGGCTGTGATCCGCAATCAGACCTCCGTTATCCTTTGTCTCCATAATGAACCTATGTCTATTTTGTACGCATGCTGCTACTCTATACCACCAAATTTAGCTGCATACAACTACTAAAGTGTCCCACATACCATGATTTTAATGCAAGATATAATCCCCAAGTGAACTTTGTGTCTCACTCAGACGTGTACATCACCCTAAAATCTCATATGCTAGAATGCTATTGGTGCAGGCATACTCATTTTTCGTGAGGGGTAGGAGGGAGTGGGGTTGAGCATGTGACAGATACATATTCTGTACTAGATATAACAAACCATTCTCTTTGCTAATAGCACTATAGTGTGTATTCCATTGCTTATAGAACAGTGTAGACCCCATTAAAATTCATCCCACTAAGATAAACCCTGTAATAAAGCAGCCCGGTTTATTAAAACCTACCTAAATCTGTCTTGTATGCTTTCTGTTACTCTACACCACTAAATATCTACTTAGAGAGGGAAGTTATGGGTTACGGGTCTATGAAAGTATAACCCTAGGTCTCTTTTTCAATATGTGAGATGTCGCATCCAGCCTTCTTCACGTATGTTCAATGTGTGAAGGGCAACATGGCCTACATCTACGCTATAGCTCAATTTGCCCCACACTAGCGCTAAAGCGACTGCATCAGTGCCGGTCACAGCTGACTTGATACATCTACATCTACGTGATTACTCTGCTGTTCACAATTTAGCAGATGGTTCAATGAACCACCTTCAAGTTGTGTCTACCGTTTCACTCTCGAACGGCACGCGAAAAAAAGAGCTCTTAAATTTTTCTTTGCGAGCCTTGATTTCTCTTATTTTGTCGTGATGATCATTTCTCCCTGTGTAGGTAGGTGCCAACAGAATGTATTCGCAATCGGAGGAGAAAACTGGTGATTGAAATTTTATGAGAAGATGCCGTCGCAACGAAAAACGCCTTTGTTTCAATAATTGCCACTCCAATTCACGTATCATGTCTGTGGCACTATCTCCCCTATTTCACGATAATACAAACGAGCCGCCCTTCTTTGAACTTTTTCGACTTCATCCTTCAGTCCCACCTGATGCGGATCCCACACCGCACAACAATACTCCAGAATAGAGCAGACAAGTGTGGTGTAAGCGGTCTCTTTAGTAGACCTGTTGCACATTCTAAGTGTTCTGCCAATGAATCGTAGTCTTTGGCTTACTCTACCCACAACATTAACTATGTGATCGTTCCAGTTTAGGTTACTCGCATTTGTAATCCCTAAGTATTTAGTTGAATTTACAGCCTTCAGATTGGTGTGACTTATCGCTTAAACGAAATTTAGCGGATTTCTTTTAGTACTCATCTGAGTATCTTCACGCTTTTCTTTATTCAAGTTATTTTGCCACTTTTCGCACCACACAGATATCTTATATAAATCATTTTTCAATTCGTTTTGGTCATCTTATGACTTTACAAAACAGTAAATGACAGCATCATCTGCAAATAAACTAAGAGGGCTACTCATATTGTCTCCTATGTCATTCACACAGATCAGGAACAATAGAGGGCCTATAACACTTGCTTGGGGAACGCTGGATATTACTTCTTTTTCCCTCGATGGCTTTCCGTCTATTGCTACGAACTTTGACCTTTCTGATAGGAAATCACGAATCTAGTCGCACAACTGAGGCGACATTCCACAGGTACGCAGTTTGGTTAGAACGCACTTGTGGGGAATGGTGTCTAAAGCCTTCTGGAAACCTAAAAATATGGATTCAATTTGACATCCCCTCTCGATAGCACTCATTACTTCATGAGTATAAGGAGCTAGTTCTCGTAAGTCAGCTACGTTGTTTGGAAATGGAAGTCTATGAACAGTATCTTCGATGTATCCCCATAGATACAAATCGTATGGTTACAGATCCGGAGAAAGAGAGGGTCACGCTGAGGATTGCCCATTGATTCACAAGCAATCCATCATCATAGTAGTTTAGTACGCAAGAACTCAGGAACATCGTCGTTCTGAAAGTGCAACGGAGCACCGTCCTGTTGTGAGCTAAATTAACACTGTTCTCTTGCAATTGGGACATGATACATGCAAAGTAGCTTCTCTATTGGCCTGGCAGCCATGTTACTGGCGATCATTATAACAAAATAAACTTTTTGGGTTGCCGTTACTGTGCCGTGAGCCCACGTTTAATTTCACGTAATTCACGCGGATATGGAATCCCTCTGGCCGCAAGAGCGCATGGAGAGTTACTATAGCCGGTAGAGAGCAGGTCGGGGGAGAAGGTTGTTAAGGGCTGCAGCGACCTGGAGTAATGGAGAGTCTGACACGGACGGCGAAGAGCGCAAGTGTGGCAGCATGTTGTGGTCAAGCGTCTGCCGTGGACCGTTGGCCAGAGTGTTGCCTTCGCTCATTGCGGGTTTGGAGGGGCCGAGTGTTGATCGCAGCCGTGAACGTGGCTCGTTAAAAGCTACTTCGGCAGGACGCCCAGTATTCGCCGTGCCCTTTGCTATTGAAGTTGCAAGCAGTTTGTGCCTATTGCGGTTAGAGGCCGGTGTGAACTTTGCAAGTACTAGTCGCTGTGGTGTCTGCTGGATGATACACGTGGTTTCCTGACGATGAGTAATCTTCGTTACAGCCTTCTCGCTGCGCTATCTAAGCAAGCGTTTGTCAATGGGCGCTGGATTTTACGAGAAATCACGGTGACCTTCCGATCAGTGTTCAAAATGGTTCAAATGGCTCTGAGCACTATGCGACTTAAATTCTGAGGTCATCAGTCGCCTAGAACTTAGAACTAATCAAACCTAACTAACCTAAGGACAGCACACACATCCATGCCCGAGGCAAGATTCGAACCTGTGACCGTAGTGGTCGCTCGGTTCCAGACTGTAGCGCCTAGAACCGCACGGCCACTCCGGCAGGCCCGATCAGTGTGCGCGACACTTGATGTAGCATGGTGACTATTTTGTCCCCGTATCCTGGTTGCCCGTTGTTACTTATATAAATGTGTTATTTATGAAGGTTTTTCATGGTACTACTTAAGTTCAGTTCTATGAATGTATGTGGGCTTGTGGCTGTAGCTATTCCGAACTGATTTTAGAATCTAAGGGTATAGAATGTAAATGTAATTCTTCTGATTTACGATTTGTACTTTATAATCAGCGAAAATTGTTGAATCTAGCTATCTTATTTCTGAGGCATCTCTGTAATTACCTGTTGGCTAGTATCATGAGCTCGAGCTGTTTACTAAATTGTTTACATCTATAAAAAATACTAAAGAAGAATTTCTGTATTTGTAGTATGTTTTATATTTACTAAATAATTAACGAGTTGTCTCTGTGTTACAGGATAGGCGATTGTACCTCTTGTTACCTGTGATCTTGTTAAAGATGCCTGAGTAACATGACTGAAATTTTTAATGAAGCTTTCTAGTACTGTGGTAGCGGCAAACGCCGGCCTATGTTAGTAGAGTCGGAGTAATTATTGCTACTGGCGTCCCCCTTGCTACTGTCTCTATTTGTGACATAATCATTTGATCATGTTCATCATATTCATAATCATCAAAGATGAACGAGTGGGCCTTCGACTACGAAAGCCCACACCGATAATGTTTCCTTGAATGGTTCACACGCTGACGCTAAATTGATGGCCCAGCATTGAAATCTGCAGCAATTTGCGGAAGAGTTGCACTTCTGTCACGCTGAACGATTCTCTTCAGCCGGCCGTGGTGGCCGAGCGGTTCTAGGCGCTACGGTCGCAGGTTCGAACCCTGCCTCGGGCATGGATGTGTGTGATGTCCTTAGGTTAGTTAGGTTTAAGTAGTTGTAAGTTCTAGGGGCCTGATGACCTCAGAAGTTAAGTCCCATAGTGCTCAGAGCCATTTGAACCATTTTATTCTCTTCAGTCGTCGTTGGTCCCGTTCTTGCAGGATCTTTTCCCGACCCCAGTGATGTCGGAGATTCGATGTCTTAACGGATTCCTGATATTCGCGGTACAGTCGTGGAATGCTCGTACGAGAAATCCCCACTTCATCGCTACCTTGGAGGTGAAGTGACCCGTTACTCGTGCGACGACTATAACGCCACGTTCAGACTCACTTAATTTTTGACAACCTGCCATTGCAGCAGCAGTAACCGATCTAACAACTGCGCCAGACACTTATCTTATATAGGCGTTGGCAACCGCAGCGCCGTATTCTGCTTGTTTACATATCTCTGTAGTTGAATTCGCATGCCTATACCAGTCTCTCTGGCGATGCAGTGTACAAGGTAGTCACCTTATACCCGGCATACATTTTTCTGATTAAAGAAGATGGCATTAAGATCTGTTAAGTAACATTTGTTCCTAAGGATATATATACACTCCTGGAAATTGAAATAAGAACACCGTGAATTCATTGTCCCAGGAAGGGGAAACTTTATTGACACATTCCTGGGGTCAGATACATCACATGATCACACTGACAGAACCACAGGCACATAGACACAGGCAACAGAGCATGCACAATGTCGGCACTAGTACAGTGTATATCCACATTTCGCAGCAATGCAGGCTGCTATTCTCCCATGGAGACGATCGTAGAGATGCTGGATGTAGTCCTGTGGAACGGCTTGCCATGCCATTTCCACCTGGCGCCTCAGTTGGACCAGCGTTCGTGCTGGACGTGCAGACCGCGTGAGACGACGCTTCATCCAGTCCCAAACATGCTCAATGGGGGACAGATCCGGAGATCTTGCTGGCCAGGGTAGTTGACTTACACCTTCTAGAGCACGTTGGGTGGCACGGGATACATGCGGACGTGCATTGTCCTGTTGGAACAGCAAGTTCCCGTGCCGGTCTAGGAATGGTAGAACGATGGGTTCGATGACGGTTTGGATGTACCGTGCACTATTCAGTGTCCCCTCGACGATCACCAGTGGTGTACGGCCAGTGTAGGAGATCGCTCCCCACACCATGATGCCGGGTGTTGGCCCTGTGTGCCTCGGTCGTATGCAGTCCTGATTGTGGCGCTCACCTGCACGGCGCCAAACACGCATACGACCATCATTGGCACCAAGGCAGAAGCGACTCTCATCGCTGAAGACGACACGTCTCCATTCGTCCCTCCATTCACGCCTGTCGCGACACCACTGGAGGCGGGCTGCACGATGTTGGGGCGTGAGCGGAAGACGGCCTAACGGTGTGCGGGACCGTAGCCCAGCTTCATGGAGACGGTTGCGAATGGTCCTCGCCGATACCCCAGGAGCAACAGTGTCCCTAATTTGCTGGGAAGTGGCGGTGCGGTCCCCTACGGCACTGCGTAGGATCCTACGGTCTTGGCGTGCATCCGTGCGTCGCTGCGGTCCGGTCCCAGGTCGACGGGCACGTGCACCTTCCGCCGACCACTGGCGACAACATCGATGTACTGTGCAGACCTCACGCCCCACGTGTTGAGCAATTCGGCGGTACGTCCACCCGGCCTCCCGCATGCCCACTATACGCCCTCGCTCAAAGTCCGTCAACTGCACGTACGGTTCACGTGCACGCTGTCGCGGCATGCTACCAGTGTTAAAGACTGCGATGGAGCTCCGTATGCCACGGCAAACTGGCTGACACTGACGGCGGCGGTGCACAAATGCTGCGCAGCTAGCGCCATTCGACGGCCAACACCACGGTTCCTGGTGTGTCCGCTGTGCCGTGCGTGTGATCATTGCTTGTACAGCCCTCTCGCAGTGTCCGGAGCAAGTATGGTGGGTCTGACACACCGTTGTCAATGTGTTCTTTTTTCCATTTACAGGAGCGTATATATATATATATATATATATATATATATATATATATATATATATCCGTTATTCTCTGGCTTAGGGGTAAAACTGTCCATATATTGCAACTTCAAAACTTAATAATTCTAGTTCATTCTGCATCAACCCTAATCGTCATGCAGCAATACTTCGCAAATAATTGGTTTTTATTTTCTTTGAATTACCCCTATATTTAACGTAAACTTATTGAGAAAGGTATGCCATCTTGTATTGAATTTATGATGTATTCAAATACAGTTAGCTAATTCAACAAAATCATCATGAACTTGACATTCCAATACACAATTTACAATATCGCCAAAAAGCGTACTAACATGGAATTGCTAGTGATTTAAAATGTACACTACAATGCAGTTTCATCCTGGAAACCAAAGATGTTCACAACACTTCCGTACTTCAGAAATCCACTCTGCATTAACTCTTGAGCTATTAAGTCTAACATCTGACCGTCAAACGCTTTGGCTATTGATGCACTGACAGTGCTGCTGCTGAAGACAGGAATGTTGAGATGGAATGGACTGTAGTTGTTTGTCAACTGACATTCAGTTAATGTCAGACTGCTGTACAATTGTTCCCACTATATCTGAACGAGGGTCACCTTCGTACCTCGCTATACATTCTCTACTTCTACTATAATATCAAATTCAGTGCCAGGTTCCACGCCAACATTAAAACGCTGTGACCTCTTGGTGGTTAAATGCTATGCATATGTGAACAGCAACACCGCTTTGACAGATAATTAAATGGATGGCCTGGTGGACTGGTGGTGGGTTTCTGTAAGTCACACCAGTTACTGTCTATTAACAACGAGAAGTCCACATCTGTTTGCGTCGGTGCGGCTGATGCTAGGATTCTTCTGAAGTTAGTTGGCAGAAGTACTGCAGCAATGCTGTGTAGCGTTGCCCAGGCATGCTAATTAACATAAAATGCTATTTTCACCAGTAGTTTGTCCTTTGATCTATCCGCTGCTCTGTATATTACACTAATGAAGTTCGCTTGTCTCTCCAGTTAGCATGACTCGTTGTCTGTGGGTTTGCCGTATTTCTCACTACTAGCTGTTTTCTTTCGACTGTCCGCGGTAACCACAGCTGGTGGATATGCCCAAGGGTTCATCGTAATTGAAGTATTGCAGATTTCTGCTCGACAATAATAAGTTAATGACAACACTGATGCCATATGCATAGGCTTGTATCACTGTGCCTGAATTGAGAAATATGAGACCTAGTAAGCTGAAATTCAGGTGGGAAGTAGGGTATTCCAATGAAGTGGCATATAAAGTTGCAGACAAGGGACACACTTGTTTGAGCTCTCCATGTAAATGAACTGAGATTGTGAGGATGTGATTAATTTTAATTCCCGTACTGAAGCAGATGTAGTAAATAAGAATGTGAATATGTCGATATATTATTCTCTCAGTTTTTAATGTTCAGCACAAACATGAGAAAAATATAATTTAGTGGCGAAACCAACCAATGTAAATACGCGTGAAATTATAAGTATAAACAGCGTGAGTATAAAGGGCCCATTTTCTGTCGAGCGGTGCTCATTGCCAGTAGAGACAATACGGACGCAATACAGACCGCTAATCGCAGTTACCAGAATGCATGTGACGTAGAAAAGGTAATATAATTTACAGCGGACAATTATAGCTTGCATCAAGTCGTTACTGTTCTATACGTCCACAGATCGTAGCCTTATTAACATCAAACGGAAGGACTTTATCGTTATTGAATGCAGCAAGAAGAGCACCATACCGTTAATTAAGCAGATGGGTGTTAGGAAGACATAACGATTTCAAGCTAACCCTTAAATTTAGCTGGAGATAATGTTATCGACAGAGTTATACAGGACCGACCCACGACCCTCGCCGACATGGTTTTTGCCAGTACCTTCCTCCTTTGTTCCTAACTTCACAACTGTTCTCCTTTTTTTGTTTATTTATTTACAACATGCTACGTTACAACATTTGTAATACTACATGTATATACTCCGCGTGCGCGCCTCTGTGTGTGTGTGTGTGTGTGTGTGTGTGTGTGTGTGTGTGTGTGTCGGTACATGGCCTGTTCTTGGCGAATAATACTAAGGGGGCCGACAAGCTTAACGTTTCCATCCGACGGACAGATCACTATAACAGGGGCGGAGGCCCCCATAGTGTCCCCCCCCCCCCCCAAATGGAGTATCATATTACACTGGATAAAATGACTTCAGAAATCAACGAATATGTTACTTCAAGAGATTCAATAATTTTTTTTATAATTATGTAACAATATAGGTTGCAATGTGAATGTATGCTTTCCCGGCGTATACAGCTGGCGAAGAGTTCTCGGGCTTCCAGCCACATGAAGACATCGCCACCCAGCTGGAAGCCCGAGAACTCTTCGCCAGGTTGCAATGTATTTCAGACACATTTTAACAAAAGAATAAGAGCGGCATAGATAGCTTACTATCTAAACCAATAAATACCATTTAACTCAAAATGGGCGTCTTATTACTTATTAATATACATTGGATGTAAGAGGGACACTCCAAAAGAAATGCACACTATTTATGTAAAAATATAGTTTTCATTCTGCATGTGTGAAAGTTTTACAGTCTGTAGGTACATCCGTCCCGCTTGTTTTAAAACTTAGTTCAACCTGTTCCCGTGAGTGGCGTCGTCATAGCATGTCCTCAAGATGGCTGCAACACTTGACGTTCGTCAGAAGCAACGCGCTGTCACAGCATTCCTGTGCTGTGAACACGACACAGTGGGAAACATCCACAAGAGGTTGAAAAAGGTATATGGAGATGCTGCTGTCGATCGCAGTACATTTAGTTGGTGGGCAAGCAGGTTATGTGATGAAAGCGGGCACGGCAATATTGAGGATTGTCCTCGCAGCGGCAGGCCTCGTACTGCACACACTCCAGACAATGTGCAGAGAAAAAAATGGTTGAAATGGCTCTGAGCACTATGGGATTTAACTTCTAAGGTCATCAGTCTCCTAGAACTTAGAACTACTAAAATCTAACTAACCTAAGGACATCACACACATCCATGCCCGAGGCAGGATTCGAACCTGCGACCGTAGCGGTCGCGCGGTTCCAGACTGTAGCGCCTAGAACCGCTCGGCCATCCCGGTCGGCCAATGTGCAGAGAGTTAACGAATTGGTGACTGCTGACGGACGCGTCACACTGAACGAATTGTCACGCTACGTTGGGATAGGGGAAGGAAGTGTTTACAGAATACTGAAAGTGTTGGCGTTAAAAAAGGTTTGTGCCAGGTGGGTTCTCAGGATGTTGACAGTGGCTCACATTGAAACAAGACAAACGGTATGCAGCGAACTTTTGGAACAGTACGAGAATGGTGGAGATGAATTTCTTGGAATAATTGTGACAGATGATGAAACATGGCTCCATCATTTTTCACCAGAGACGAAGAGGCAATCGATGGAGTGGCATCATGCAAATTCACCCAAGAAAAAAATTCAAAACCACACCTTCTGTTGGAAAAGTTATGGCTACAGTGTTTTTCGATTCCGAAGGACTCTTGCTTGTGGTCATCATGCCAATATGAACCACCATAAATTCTGATGCATATGTGACGACACTGAAGAAACTTCAAGCTCGACTGAGTCGTGTTCGACCACATCGGCAAAAGCAGGATGTTTTGCTGTTGCACAACAATGCACGGCCACATGTCTGTCAAAAAACCATGGAAGCGATCACAAAACTCGGATGGAGAACACCCGCCTTACAGTCCTGACCTGGCTTCATGTATCATCTCTTTGGGAAACTGAAAGACTCTCTTCGTGAAACAAGGTTTGAAGATGATGACTCCCTTGTGCACGCTGCCAAACCGTGGCTCCAACAGGTTGGTCCAGAATTTTACCGTGTGGGTATACAGGTGCTAGTTCCAAGATGGCGTAAGGCAGTTGAGATAGATGTAAATTATGTGGAGAAATGAAAACATCGTTCCTAAAGGATGTATCTACACACTTTAAGACTTTCAAACATGTAGAATAAAAGATGGATTATAAAAAAATAGGGTGCATTTCCTTTGGAGTGACCCCCGTATATTAATTTTCGAGTACCACTTACAATAATCAAGAAAACTAAATATGGTAGGTATGCCTACCAACACTTAAATTGCTGACCCCCAGACAAAAACTTCGAAATCGCCGACATCTGGGTCAAATCGTATTATTTTCCTGGGCACACACATTCTGTTGACACTTTCTACCCGGAACTCCAAAACAGTTAACAAAAACTACGTTAAACAACACCAAATTTTACCAGTTTGTTAGTTAAGCGATATTTCCCTCCCTCCATCCCCCCGTCCATATCCCCCCTCCCCTTGGCCGATTCTAGAATGGCCCCTGACTATCAACAATATCACATGCCCTCACTTCATGACACATTGCGGAAGCTTCGGTATTTAAAACAGGACATTGGCGCAAAGTCTAGTAACCATGAACTTCATCCCATCTCCTCCCCTACCCTTGCCAGCCAAGTATCGACAGTGAGAAACTTTTGCACCACCAGGAGTCGAATGGTCTAGCCCACAGGTCGAGGGCCTTTACACAAATGTGCGTTAGCGACTTCGGTCACGGAGACTGGTGAGTGTTTCTGTCGTTAAAAAAAATAAAAAAAAATAAAAAAAAAGAGAGAGAGAGAGAGAGAGAGAGAGAGAGAGAGAGAGAGAGAATGGACCCTTGCGTTCGTTTGGAGTGCACTGGTAATTCCATTGTGATGAATGAGGTTCTGAGTAGCTTGGACAGACGTTCCAAGGCAAGCAAATCGCCGTTGGGGAATTCCTGGGTATAGTTTTACAGTGTGCTGAAGAATTCCAGCGATACAGGCAACAGGCACTTAAAAGTACATATTTAAGGCATTAGCTCGTAGTCAGGCACTAGAAACCGTTGGAGCAGTCATTTGCTGGATAGGACGCTCCTGTTTGCAAATGAGACGAGGTGTTGTACATTCGCAAAATTGAAAAGCGATTCCATTGTTTGGCCGGCCGGGGTGGCCGAACGGTTCTAGGCGCTACAGTCTGAAACTGCGCGACCGCTACGGTCGCAGTTTCGAATCCTGCCTCGGGCATGGGTGTGTGTGATGTCCTTAGGTTAGTTAGGTTTAAGTAGTTCTGAGATCTAGGGGACTAATGACCTCAGAAGTTAAGTCTCATAGTGCTCAGAGCCATCAGAACCATTTGATTCCATTATTTGCATGTACCTGATATGCCTTTAGCAGTGGCTGAGATGTTTAATGGCTGCAACGGGTAGCATTACATAATCGGAGCCGACCCCACACAGCGTAGCGAGCCGGCACAAGAGTGTCTCAACACGAAAAGAGTGCCAAGAATGACTGGGATGGAGTTTCCACCAGATCCACACTTACCAAAATTTAATGTGCACACCACAGCATGCAAATTTAATGCACTTTATATTACAGACTCCAATGACAATTGATGAGACGTTGTTTGCTTTTAATATATAGTATTTAATGTCTTTTTGATCAGTGTTTGAGAGCACTCTCTTATGTAACCCTTTTTAAATAATGCTGTCTGAAAGCTCTGAAAAATATTGTAATAAAATGCACGTCCTCAGGACGGAACGGCATGGTACGGAAGAGATGATAGCGGCGTTGGGAAGCAGACTGAAACAAATAGAAGGGCAATGTAAAAGGGAGCTGGAAAGGAAGATGGGAGTTTAACGTCCCGTCGACTGGGAGGACATAAGAGACGGAGCACGAGCTCAGAGTAGGGAAGAATGCGGATGGAGACTGGCCGTGATTTTTACGAAGAATCCACCTCGACAATTGCCTTAAGCGATTTAGGGAAATCATAGAAACCTAAATCTGGATGACCCGATAGGGATTTGAACCATCGTCGTTTGGAATGCGAGTCCAGTGTTCTAACCATTGCGCCACCTCACTCGATCGGAATCTGGCGAAGACGTGAGTAGTAGTTGTGGTTGAGACTCGGGGGAGTGAAGATCTTTGTTATGTAAATGGAGAGCGGAGAGGGAGAAAGGAAACGAAAGGGAAGGAGCTATTGATGTCAGATGCATCGTGACTTTATGCGGAATCAGCGGCTACGAGCGAAAATGTGTGTCGGGCCGGGATTCGAACCCCAGGATCGCCTACTTACCAGACAGTTACGTCAACCGCGGCGCCACCCCGACACAGCGTATATCGCACTTACGCGAACTTTCTTGAGACACTCCCCTGCCAACTCACAGACCCACCTAGTTCCACCAATCCGTAGTCTCTGTTCTAGTCCCCATGGTCGCTAATTTCAGATTTCCGCCGAAGGTCGAACGAAATTGTGCATCCGTACTGACGGTGGTGTATTCATTGCCCATCGACGCGAATCAGTCATATGATGGAGTGGTGTCTGTTCTTTTCGTCGTGTCTGCTCATTCCGCATGAAGCCACGATGCAGCTGACATTAGTTGTTGCTTCCCTTTCCTTTCTTCTCTCCCCTCCCCACCTTTAATTTACATAATGTGTATCACAGCTTCGGACTTCACGTGGCCTCTGTGTTTAACAGACCGTAGAGCTCTGCCTCCAAGACGTGCAGAGCAAAGTTTGTGATTGATTTCTCGGCAGCAAGTGGCCGCATAGGATCGAATTTTGAGACTCTGAATATTTCGTCGGTCCATCTTAGAATTTTTCAGCGATTGATTCGTGGATTAACCGTTTGAACTACTAATAGTGTGTTGCTGGTGATACTTGAGTCTGCGTTGTGAATTTGGTTGTCTGCTAAAATTTACTGAAGTAACTAGTTTCATTGCTACAGTTGTATTTTAATTGCTCTGTATCGTTAGGGAGCCTTTATACGCACGGTGTGCCAGAGGTAATACGCAAAATCAAATATTCCGGAGAGCTCATTGTGCTCTGCGTACTTTGCTTGGCATTCCTTATTACGTGAATATGAGAGAAGAGAGGAAGTGTGAATTATTCTCGATTTTTGTGACCGGAAGAACTACTAACTTGTGATATAAAACCTGTACGAATTCCTCTATTCGTGGGCATAATTTATCTTGTCAAATATACCTGCTTGCAAGTTCATTACAGCTTCGATAGTGAGAACCAACGAGTGATTTCCTACATCATTTCATGTTTTTCAAGAGGACAGATAACTCACGGGAAGGACATGTTGTCGGAAAGTGGTGGAGCGACTAAGTACCTGCCCCGAAGTCCGATTTTACTTTCAGTACTGAAGTTGCCAGCCATTAACAAAATACACTGCAGTCAATACGATTTTTCTGACCCGTGATTATCGAGTCGGTGCTTTCATTTATTATGAAAACTTTTTCAGGATAGAAGGAGTTTATTTCAGCAGCAGAATACAAAAAAAAAAAAAAAATTGTTCAAATGACTCTGAGCGCTATGAGACTTAACTTCTGAGGTCATCAGTCCCCTAGAACTTAGAACTACTTAAACCTAACTAACCTAAAGGACATCACACACAACCGTGCCCGAGGCAGGATGCGAACCTGCGACCGTAGCGGTCGCGAGGTACCAGACTGTAGCGCCTAGAACCGCTCGGCCACACAGGCCGGTGTGCAGAATACAACCAGATATCCACTACAGATGAGGTTTCGCAAAAGTACAGACTCACTCTTATTAATTGTACGAGGCGTGTTATTTAAGTACGTACCGTTTTGGAATTTAAAAAAAAGACATGCTAGGATACCTCAATAATTTTATTTTTACATGAAGGCCTGTACCTTAATCTACCTTTCTACATAATTTCCGTCAATATTGAGGCACTGTCAAAACGTTGTACCAGTTTTTGAATACCCTCCCCATAGAAGTCTGCTGCCTGACTTGTTAACCACTGCATCACCACTGTTTTGACTTCGTCATGGATTTGAAAACGCTGACCGCCCAGGTGTTTCTTCACTACGAGAAACATTAGGAAATCGTAAAGCGTCTGTTTTCTCTCACCTTATTTTCGATTTCCTGCACCAGACTATCATTAACGACCGAAGGACGCCCACTCCGTTGTTCATCATTGACATTTGTGCCGCCATCTTTAAATGCTCTCAACCACTTTCTTACCATTCCATGACTCAATGTTATCTCCGTAAAGTGCACAGATCTCACGATGAATAGCACTAAGAAATCTTATAACAGCCCGTACTTTACAGTCGGAGGGACTCACGATTATCGGAGGCATCTTGAACACTTAGCACACAACGTAAACAAGGAAGAATCAGACCGTAACGGCGCCAGTGCGTAGATTAAGGTACAGGCTTTCATGTAAAAATAAAATTATTGAGATACCTTAGCACGTATTTATTTAATTTCAAAACGGTACTTACTTGAAAAACACGCCTCGTAGTTTCCTATAGCTATTTAGTCCCTATATTATTTACACTTTGTGAAGTGGGATATAATTATATGATGCATAAATTAAAATTAAAAGGAAGGTCTGCGTTGGCGGTACTATTGATGGTTTATTGATAGCAAAATCGATTTTCAATCACATAGTGATCATCTTCAGTGCTGTGGTGTACAAATTAAACTCATAGGCACTGGTATCAAGTTATTATCAGTAACCAAAGCTGAGAAACGATCACAGTAACTGATGCATAAATAGTAGAAGTCCAAACGCATTCGTTGTGCGTTTAAACTGCTGTTAACAAGTCTGCAAAGAATGTATAAAATTGTTGTCTTTTTAAATAAGAGCTGTTTTGCAGCGGTGTGTGATTGATCACTGGACTACATCTGACGAGCTAAGTTCGGGAACGGTTTATCGTTCATAAACGTTCTCATCCCACGATACTGGTGTCAAAACAGGCTCTTAGCTAGCGTAATCTTCCCATAGAACCCTCCTGAAAGAAACAACGTTATGGAAAAACAGCTTAGCCAGAGCTAAGGAACTGTTTTAAGAATTATTCTTTCACTCTGCAACAAAGAACGCATTGTTTCGAAATTTTCTGTTTAACGAACTTATTCTCGCGAACTTTGTTTGTTGTGAACCGTTTTCGCGAGCACACAAAACTGTTGACAGGTATAACGGTATAAGGAGGGCGCTTTTGGCTTTAGCCAACGCATCACCCCGAAGAAAGCAAGCACTCTCCTTCTTGGAAGGTAAACGAGAGGTATACGCCTAACCCATTATCTGCGGTCGCCTACCTGAGAAGAAAACACGAGCCGATGCCACAAGGACTTTCTCGGGCAGCAGTCAGTCGTGGAGTGGGGAGTGAGCAGAGCTGGTAAGCGGCTGGAAAAGTGACAGGTGAAATTCTCAGGACACCTGGAAGTCGTCCGCGCTTACGTTGCAGTGGGCGAGGAAGGCATTAAGTAATTCACTGTTTGTTACCAGCTCTAGCAGTGTATTCGCCAGCAGGTGAACTGTGCTTCACGGTGGTTTCACTAGCCCGCCGTTTAGCGCTCTTGCCATTGTTTCCCACGTGACCAAAATGCTCCCGTCCTCGTGGCCATTAAAAATTAATATTTTATGCAGGCATGTTAGACTGTTAGTCACTGTTAATGACATTTGGTGCACCTTAGCGTTGTAATCATACGATGTACGATATACAAGAATGAAAAGAGGATATGAACACGGAGCGAAACTAACGCGAAGAAAATTGAAGCGGTAGCCCGGAAGCATGTAAAGGTTCTTTCTCGTTCTATGAGCTCCAGTTGATGAACAGAACAAAAATACAAAGAACCATTGCGCTATCCAACAAAAAAATCTTTCTATAATCTTCATAACGATACGATCTGCAAGTGCGAAGAATTTTTTTTTAATGACTATTAAAAAGTAATGTGCTTCTAAAATTGCGAAGAACTATTTCTAATTTATCTTGTGACAACTAAAAGCAGTCATAGGAGCAAAGATGTAAAGGACACAATATAGCATTAAAGTAACGTCATTAAAATGCTTAAAAATGGCACAAGGCCGAAATGGTACAATAGAAGCAATGGTAGCTAAAGGCTCACGAAATTATTCAGAAAAAATGTTTCTTGATTACTTGTAGTGATGGCTTGATCCTATGCCCTTTGGGACACTGACTCAGTGTCAGTCTGAACAGACATTTCATTGAAGTGAAACATGAGGCATGAAAACACCTCCTTATTACAAATCAGATATTTATTGCCTTATATGTCCTTAGTCTCATCTCCTTAAAATCTCTAACACAGATTTTTCTCTCATGCACTGCATGTTGTACGTCACGGTAGAGTGACCGACAACTTACGGTCTCTCATCGTTTTAGTATTTGCAGCGATCCTACCAGCGCCTTTTCACCACTTTGATGTCCTGATGAAAGCACTCACTGACATCATCACAATTTCACGAAAAAATTAAGGTGACCGTTCAAAATGTGACCCATGAAGCTCATCGAAGAGCCTAACTGTTTGAACACTTCCAGCATATTGGCTGTAACAAGAATATAGTGTACCTTCTTTTTTCTGATTAAGAATTTAGTAACAACCTCTTTGAATAATCCCCAGTCCATCTTTTCATCGACTTTCACTTTCGATTCAAAATTATGGCTGAATATGATTTTTCGAACATCAGTTCCAAGTAACACTTCTTTCAATTTTATTTCTGATAAATGAGAAAATTCGCAGAGATATTTGGAACATTATCGCTATTAATGGCTACAGTTCAGAGAGATGTATTCTCTATCTCTTCGATAGAGCAGGTAAAATATAATTTTTTTTTGTCTTACATGTTCTTATGCAAAAAAGGAGCCAAAGAGCTTATAATAGTAGTTATGATGGAGCATCGAATATAAATTTCTAACAAACAAATTATGAAAAAACTCGTATTTCAATGACATTTGTGAGGAAGAGAGTGTGACAGAGCCAGTAAATAGTTTTAGAGTAATACGTTTTACCCAACGATTTACAACGCGTATTCGCAGTTAATTATGCCAGTTTTAGGTGCAACAGGATCTTTGTTTGTATCTACCGTTCCAGCGAATATCTTAAAAATTATAGACTAACTTAAGTCTACCATGAAAAATACCCTCTGGTTCCAGTACAGCTGAAACAGGAAAGTACTATGCTGAATTTACACATATCGATAGTGCCTGAATGCAAAAATCAACGCAAGCGGCTTGTAAACAAATTGCTTGTTTATAGGATATAGTCTCAGTTATACGACTGGATTCGTGATTTCGTATCAGAGAGGTCACAGTACGTAATAACTGACGGGAAGTAGCCGAGTAAAAGAGAAGAGATTTCTGGCGATCCGCCGGCCGCAGTGGCCTAGCGGATCAAGGCGCTTCAGTCTGGAACCGCGCGACCGCTACGGTCGCAGGTTCAAATCCTGCCTCGGGCATGGATATGTGTGATATCCTTAGGTTAGTTAGGTTTAAGTAGTTCTAAGTTCTAGGGCACTGATGACCTCAGATGTTAAGTCCCATAGTGCTCAGAGCCAATTGAACCATTTTTTCTGGCGTTCCCCAAGTATTGTTATAGGCCCTCTGTTGTTTTTGATGCGTAAAAACGATTTAGGAGATCATCTGAGCAGCCGCCTTAGGTTGCTTGCAGATGACACTGTCGTTTATCGTCTAGTAAAATCATCTGGAGATAAAAGCAAATTGTAAAACCATTTAGAAATTCAGCTAAATAGCTAGGAATTACAGTTACGAACAACTTACATTGGAAAGAAGTCATAGAAAATGTTGTGGGGAAGGCGAATCAAAGACTGCGATTTAGTGGCAGAACACTTAGAAGATACAACAGATCTACTAAAGAGAATGTCTACACTACACTTAACCTTCCTCTTTTGGAATACTGGTGGTCCTTAGCAGGTAGGATTAACGGAGTACATCGAGAAAGTTCAAAGAAGAGCAGCAGGCTTTTTATTAAAGAGGAAAAGGGGAGAGAGTGTTACGGACATGATACAGGATACTGGGGTGGACATCATTAAAACAAAGGCGTTTCTCGTTGCGACGGGATCTCGTCACCAAACTTCAATCATCAGCTTTCTCGTTCGAATGCGAAAATATTTTGTTGACGCCGGCCAACATACGGAGAAGCGATCCTCATAAAAAAATACGGAGAATCAGAGCTCTCACGGAAAGATATATATGTTCGTTCTTTCCGTGCGCTATTCGAGAACTGATTAATAGAGAATTATTGTGAAGATGGTTTGATGAACCCTCTGCCAGGCACTTCAGTGTGATTTGCAGAGTATCCATGTAGATGTAGAGATACATGATGAACTAGCTGAGTGGTGTATCTGATGTATCTCACAGCTTTTGTGAACATTACAAAAGCTGAGTGTTTCTTTTTCAGGCTATCAGGCGAAACACAAAGGAACTACTTACGTTCTACCATACCCAGAAACAGTAATTTGTATGGTTGTATTGTCAACAATCATGGAAAGAGTACAAATTCCTGATTTTTCTGAAATGATAGTCCATTATGAAGATATGAAAACGACAAAAATATTTACTACGCTACATCAGCTTATGGGCAGTATCACAGGCAGTTTTCGCTCACTCGATCATACGCTTCAGCACCCATATTTATATTTGTTCAGATCCAGCTTCACGTTCTTATTCACCTCACAGTACTTTATGTAACTGTTCTTTTTCCGAATTTTACTGAAATTTTCCATTCCTGGTATGCGGAATTTGTTATCATTGATGTATGAATGAAGAAACGCTTGCTAGTGCTGGTGTATCAGAGACTATATTGTTAATATTTTATTCAGTTTCGTTAAGCTATTAACAATGCATCACACTGCGTTTTGAAAAAGTTTTCTGTGCTCGTCCAACAGGGAAACGGTTGGAGTGAAAGCTCGGCATAGTGCAGGGGGTGGGGGGTGGGAGGGGGGGTGGGGGGGGGGGCAGAGTGGGCTGGCTGGGGGGGAGGGGGTTCAGTTGTATCTCCCCCCAACCCGAAAAAACTATAGTAGGGGTAGTCAACCATTTATACTTATCGTCCACTTTAGTATCTCTGTTAGTAGTAAAATATTCCAACCGCCCACAGGTTCCACAGTGACGGCGATTTGTAAAGTAGGGAAATAACATTATCTTACATTATAAAATTTATAACGGAGAATTACAGCAAGTTAAGGTACAAAACAATAATAATTATTATTTGTCAAATACTTTGTGTCAAAATTTTAAGGCAAAGCAATGCAAAACGTTTTTAGAAGCGCTACCGCCCACCATGAAAGCTGTAACGCGAACTAGTGGGCGATAGGGATTAGCTTGACTACCGCTGCCGTAGCTACTTATGCCTCTGTCGACAGGTAAACAGGAAGGTCCTGAAAGAGTTGTAGAACTTCACTGCTACTTCCTACAGATTTCATGAAAATTGCCTTTAATTATGACTATTATATCACGATGATGCAAAACTTTGCTTCGGTAGTAATGCTGTAGAGAAAAAGCAAGCAGAATTTAAGTGAAATGAAGATGGTGGCTATCATTTTACTTCCGTATTCTATGTTGAGGCAGCTTCTAATAAAATTTTATTTTCCTGATTTGAGCACTAACATATGCTACGCTGAATGTTTTTCAACTACTTTCTGAGCAGTGTAACCAGCAACAGCACTCAAGAGATCAAGAAAATCGTCACGTATTACTCTTGCACAAATAATAGATCTCTCCATCAAAAAATTCAGATAAAAATTTTATAATACTGCCTATTGACGCGGTGTATAAAGTGAAACTGAAAGTGAGAAAGGTGGAAAGAGTAAGACAACCACTGTTACACATTTTCACCACGGGTGGAATTACCGGCAAGAACTGAGAGGTGCCCACCGTTTCAGGCGCGAACTTGAGCAAATACTCTCGAAATTGGTTATAAATTATTACAACTCACGCTAAAAAATAAAATTTTGCGTATTATAAACTCAAAATGCTTAGACCTAAGGGCAGAATAAAACTGGAATATCGTAATGTACGTTGTGCTTATTGATGGAAACTGGAAAGCTAACAGCACGACATTGGGCAAGACAGAATGACGGTTGGTTGGTTTAAAGGGGGGGAGGGGTCGGAGGGGGGGAAAGAGACCAGACTGCTTGGTCATCGGTTCCGAGACAGAATGAGAACATTGACGTATTTTAGTAGGTTAAACATCACAGCACGCATCTAAACCTTACAGAAATACGTTGAAACTTGCTAGACAGAGATACTACAAAGATACAGTTTGCTGTTCCAATCTCCCGTTAGCAACCAGTTAAGCTGTATTCTCGGAATAGCGAGAGAAACGCGTTGTATGAACCCAGAATAACGTGTAACCAGAGAATAAACTCGAGATAACTTAACTAACGATTTGTGGCCCGTTAGCGAGCTTAACCGGGGAATAACTTTTCAAGATGACAGGGATTAGTGACAGATGCAGCCAGCAATGCCGAGATTTTGGCTGAACTGTTCATGAGAATGAAGAAGGAAAAGAAAGAGTGACGACGCCGATTCCAAATTTATATCCAGATTTTGCTTATCAAAGGAAGCTGTACTTCGTCTTGTCAGTTTGGAGCATATGGCGGACAGATGAGACTAATTCTCTGTTTTCGTAAATAATACTGTTTATTTGTAGTAATATGCATTCGATTTCAGTGCCTCGTGAATTCCGTGGTGTTAGTTATCCAAAAAAATCAAATGGCTCTGAGCACTATGGGACTTAACTGCTGAGGTCATCAGTCCCCTAGAACTTAGAACTACTTAAACCTAACTAACCTAAGGACATCACACACATCCATGCCCGAGGCAGGATTCGACCCTGCGACCGTAGCGGTAGCGCGGTTCCAGACTGTAGCGCCTAGAACCGCTCTGCCCCCCCGGCCGGCCTGTTAGTTATGCAAATCAGGGATATTAACATTACGATTAGTATAAAAGTAGTCTTGTTTATCTGGCGTGCTGCAGTAGCGAAAAGGACTATTTAGTTTCATTGAGCAGACAGTGCCCTAACGGACTTAACCAAATCGAAAAACCACGCCAAATACGTGTACAGTTTGCCTTAACAGCTTTTTCTGTTTTTGGCGAAACATCTATTTTTCGTGTTGTAAAACGTTATGACAAAACAGTAGTGTCTCAATCTCATCAATGGTGTTGTGTCGGTATCTGGGCCGACACCGTGAAGTTGAGATGGCTGAAAAGGCAAGCTAGACTAACGCAGACGGGCGTGAAGTACTGGAACAGGATACGTAATTAATGTTAGGAAGAAAAGTACGGAGCAGGTTTAATACTTAACTTTACTAAATCATGGTGGTACATCGATCTTTACGATACACAGGTGACTTTAAGTATAATCACTATAGGGCTAATGGCGCCTTGCTAGTTCGTAGCCATTAACTTAGCTGATGGCTATTCTGTCTCTCGGCTAATGAGAGAGAAAGGCTTCGTACATCTGGTCGGTAGCTAGGTTCTCGTACAACTGGGGCGAGTGCTCTCTCGTATCACGAGACCTGCCTTGGTGGTGGCGCTAGGTCTGCGATTACACAGTGGCGACACGCGGGTCCGACATGTACTAAATGGACCGCGGCCGATTTAAGCTACCACCTAGCAAGTGTGGTGTCTGGCGGTGACACCACATTCCTCCCCCGCAAATCGGCGAACGGTCGTGTGATAAGGCTTCCGCCCGCCGTGGGGAGGACCACATGTTGACGTATGCGATGAGGTGGGGAGCCTAACAACAGGCGAGGCTGTGCCACCCGCACCCGGCCATTCGGTCCGAGGGGAGCTAGGAAACGCCTGAAAAACTAGCCCAGGGTGCACGTCAACATGCGGTGTATGCGCCCGTAAAGAGACAGGAGGGACCGAAGGATCAACCTCCATTGCGTCGGGGTAGCCGACGCGCGATGACGTCATGTGGTCCGGAGCGGGCGGGAGTTCCATGGCGGAGGACAGCTGGTCACGGGAAGCGATCGGCGGCGCGTGACCCTGGGAGGCGCTTGGCGGCTGCAACGAAGCGTCGAATGCGGGCGGCGCCGGCGGGAGAACAAGCGGCGGCGGCGGCGGCTGCTGCTGCTGCGGCGGCGGCGGCGCGTCGCCATGGGGCAAAATGGAAGGCATCGTCGGTAACACCTGGGGATGAGGCGAGCCAGTAGATGGGTCCCCAGGGCGCTGACCGGACGGCACCGTCGCTGAAAGCAGACGGGGAGCGGCAGAACCCGAGCGACGACAGAGGCGCAGCTGATTGAGATGCCGACGCACCTCACCAGAGGCCCCCAAAACCAAATACATCGCGCGGCCGAGGCAGCGAAGAATGCGCCCTGCGAGCCAACGCCGTGAACCTCGATAGTTGCGATAAAATACAACGTCGCCTGGAGCAAAAGCAGGAGTCTGCCGCTGCACAGGAACCTGATGCGGCGGATGCAGCAAAGACATCAAGGTGCGATGAGGACGACCGTGGAGCAACTCAGCCGGCGAGCGACCATCTCGGGGCTGAGAGCGATACGAAGACAAAAAGAGCAACAATGCGTCCTCCCGAGAATGCGACTCTTTCAATTTCAACATCTGTGACTTGAAAGTCCGGACCAATCGTTCAGCGGCACCGTTGGACTGAGGCGAAAACGGCGCGGATGTCAGATGTTGAATACCATTGGCCTGGCAGAATGACTGAAATTCTGCGGACATGAATTGTGGGCCATTGTCGGAAACAATAGTCTGCGGAAGACCTTCAATGCAAAAGATAGCAGACAACGCTTGGATGGTGGCGGAGGACGTCGTGGAAGACATCCGGACAACAAAAGGAAAATTACTGAAGGCATCGACCAGAACCAACCATCGAGCATTCCAGAATGGACCAGCAAAATCAATGTGCAAGCGTTGCCAAGGGGAAGTGGCTTTTGGCCACGCAAAGACTTTCCGCGGCGGTGCGGATTGTTGTTCGGCACACGCCGGGCACGAAGAACACATATTCGTAATCGCAGCATCGATTCCGAACCAAGTACAGTGCTGACGAGCAAGTTGTTTCGTTCGCACTATACCCCTATGTCCTTGGTGAAGAAGCCGTAAAACAGAGGACCGTAACGAACGTGGGACCACGACTCTGGACTGATCATTATCAGAACGCAACAACAAAACACCACGTCGAACAAAAAGTCTCTCCTTGTGAGCAAAAAATCGGCGAACCAACGGATCCTCGATCCGAGACTTTGACAAAGGCCATTGCGTAGCAACAAAACGTAAAACAGTAGCAAGGACAGGGTCAGCAGCTGTGGCTGTAGCGACACGACGAAAATCAATCGGAAACGATTCGACCACTTCATCGGTTTCCGAATCAATGAACATGCAAGCAAGTTCGGAAGAATCGAATGCTTTATCCGCAGCAACAGGCAAACGGGACAACGCATCGGCGTTTCCGTGCTTAGCAGTGGACCGATACAAGATATCGTAGCGGTACTGCGAGAGGAAAAGAGACCAGCGAATGAATTTCTGCGCTGTACGTGGAGGTACAGGCTTGGTCGGATGAAAAAGCGATGTCAAAGGTTTGTGGTCTGTGATGATGGTAAAGTGACGACCATACAAGAAATCATGGAACTTAGTAACACCAAACACGAGAGCCAAAGCTTCTTTCTCTATCTGTGAATAATTTCTTTGCGCAGACGAGAGCAATTTGGACGCAAAGGCAATAGGGCGATCATGGGAGCCAACTTTGTGCGCAAGCACAGCACCGATCCCGAAATCCGATGCATCTACCATCAACAAAAGGGGTTTCTGGGGATCGAATGGCGTAAGGCAAGTATTAGAAAGCAACGCCGATTTCAACTGGCGAAAGGCGCGTTCACATTCCGTCGTCCAGACGAACGGAACACCTTTACGGCGTAAGCGATGAAGCGGAGCTGAAATGGAAGAGGCATTGCGCACATATTTATTGTAATAATTAATTTTACCCAACACACTCTGTAGCTGTTTCACATTTTGAGGGGAAGGCAATTCTTGTATGGCACGGAGGTGCTCTGGACTCGGATGTATGCCTTGGGCATTAATGACAAGTCCCAGGTATGGTAAGTCACGAGCAAAAAACACACATTTGTCCTTCCTCAAGCGAAGACCATTTTGCCGCAAGACCTGAAATAATGTTCGTAAGTTCGCAAGATGATCTTCTTCTGTCTGTCCGGAGATCACTATATCGTCCAGATAGTTTGCTGCAGTAGGGACCGACGCACAAATAGTTTGTAAATATTGCTGAAACAAGGCAGGGGCGGATGCACACCCGAATGGCAGTCTTTTGAAGCGGTACAATCCAAGATGCGTGTTAACCACCAATACGCGCTGGGATTCGTCGTCCACCGGTATTTGCAAGTACGCATGAATATGTAGTTAGCTTAACATTTGCGGAACGCAACGGAGGTTTGCCCAGTTGTTTGTACGTGTCATGATTGAGCAATGAAACTGCAGCTCCGGTATCGAGCTGGAATGGTATCACTTTGCCTTCAAAGTCTAAGTCCACAAAAAGTTTATTGTCCTGCTGACGACAAGAGCGACTGTTTTGTGCAATGGGAACAGACACTGATACAGAATCACTTGCTAATTGACGTGATTTCCGGCGACGTCGACGCACAGTTTTTGTGGGACGAACACAGTTACTGTTAGAGAAAGTGTCACTGGACGAAGCGGAATTAACGACATGAATGTCCATAGGCGAAGGTCCACGAGCCTGAGTGTCCTTGGTTCGATTCCGGCGCGAAGCAAAGGGCCTGGAATGATTGTGATTGTCTGATCTGAGCTTTTTCTGGCAAACACTTTGAACATGTCCTTTCTTATTGCAGAAAAAGCAAATAGCTTGGCGTGACGGGCAATGTTCACGCGAATGTCTAGTAGCACACCGCGGGCATGATTTTACTGCATTTGTGTGCTGGCGCGGCACACCTGGCTTAGCACGCGGCTGCCGCTGTGTCGACGTGCGCAAGGCCCGGTTACCGGGCCGCGCAGCGCGTCCAGCGGGCCGGTTAATGTTACACACGGCTGGCGAAGTTTCAAAAGATTCCTGAGCACAGTCAAGTGTGTCCTGTCTATCCAATATGTCTATCACTTGTTGAAGGGAGGGATTAACTAGTTTCAAAATTTGCTCCCGTATGCGAACATCAGAAACGTTCTGTGCAATTGCATCACGCACCATTGTATCTGAATAAGAAAGACCACAGTCACATTCAAAGGCACAGTCCCTAGTAAGTCCTTGCAATGTTGCTACCCACTCCCTATTAGTTTGACCGGCCGTACGTTTTGTACGAAAGAACGTATACCGTTTTGCAACCACATTAACTGTTTCTTTGAAATAGGCATCTAATGCAGACAAAATTTCCTCGTAGGACAGAGTTGCTACGTCTCGTCGGGGAAACAATTTCACTATCACACGGTAGGTGGACACACCGACACAAGAAAGCAAAAACGGCTGCCGCTCATTACCTTGAATTCTGTAGGCTGCTAGATGAAAGTTGAACTGGCGAGACCACTCGTGCCAGGTCTCATCGGCTGCCACGTATGGTCGAAAGGGAGGTGCAACAGCGTTTAGTGGCAGCGGTAGCGAAGAAGCGGCGGCGGCCGCATCGGTTTGAATGGTACGTTGACCCTGGACGAGCTGTCCAAGGGCATCCAGTAAGGCCTGCGTCTGCTGATTCTGCAAGCGATAAAATTCGGACAGTACATCTGGAGAATGTGGCGAAGCCATGACAATTAAATGTAAGCAATCAGAAAGAACTCTTATCCCATCCTCGTCGCCAATGTTGTGTCGGTATCTGGGCCGACACCGTGAAGTTGAGATGGCTGAAAAGGCAAGCTAGACTAACGCAGACGGGCGTGAAGTACTGGAACAGGATACGTAATTAATGTTAGGAAGAAAAGTACGGAGCAGGTTTAATACTTAACTTTACTAAATCATGGTGGTACATCGATCTTGACGATACACAGGTGACTTTAAGTATAATCACTGTAGGGCTAATGGCGCCTTGCTAGTTCGTAGCCATTAACTTAGCTGATGGCTATTCTGTCTCTCGGCTAAAGAGAGAGAAAGGCTTCGTACATCTGGTCGGTAGCTAGGTTCTCGTACAACTGGGGCGAGTGCTCTCTCGTATCACGAGACATGTCTTGGTGGTGGCGCTAGGTCTGCGATTACACAGTGGCGACACGCGGGTCCGACATGTACTAAATGGACCGCGGCCGATTTAAGCTACCACCTAGCAAGTGTGGTGTCTGGCGGTGACACCACAAATGGCACTCTGTTTTCTATTGGTAATGCCCCTTTGTGTAAACACAACAGCAGACTCAAAACAACTTTCCACCTTTTACTGAATATATTAGGATTACACGCCCATTAATGTTTCAGAACAAGAAGATTGTCTCCCGCCTATCATCATGCACCGAATCCAGTGAATTATTTGCTCTTACTCGGACAAAGTTTAACACTGAGATTAAAAGGAAAGTAAGAGATTTTGTTATTGAAAGTGTTGCTTCTCTGTTACTAGTATTATCCACATAAGCCCACCAATATTTATCAAAAAATAATAGCTGTATTTATATACTGTAAGAACACAACGGTAATCTTGCTATCTACATAGTTGTAGCATGTGGAAGGAGTACCTGGAATGCTACACTAGTGGCCATTAAAATTGCTGCACCACGAAGATGACGTGCTACAGACGCGAAATTTAACAAACAGGAAGAAGACGCTGTGATATGCAAATGATTAGCTTTTCTAAGCATCCACACAAGGTTGGCGTCGGTAGTGACACCTACAACGTGCTGACATGAGGAAAATTTCCAACCGATTTCTCATACACAAACAGCAGCTGACCGGCGTTGCCTGGTGAAACGTTGTTGTGACGCCTCGTGTAAGGAGGAGAAATGCGTACCATCACGTTTCCGACTTTGATAAAGGTCGGATTGCAGCCTATCGCGATTGCGGTTTATCGTATCGCGACATTGCTGCTCGCATTAGTCGAGATCCAATGACTCTTAGCAGAATATGGAATTGCTGGGTTCAGGAGGGTAATACGGAACGCCTTGCTGGACCCCAATGGCCTCGTATCACTAGCAGTCGAGATGACAGGCATCTTATCCGCAAGGCTGTAACGGATCGTGCAGCCACGTCTCGATCCCTGAGTCAACAGATGGGGACGTTTGCAAGACAACAACCATCTGCACGAACAGTTCGACGACGTTTGTAGTAGCATCGACGATCAGCTCGGAGACCATGGCTGCGGTTACCCTTGACGCTGCATCACAGACAGGAGCGCCTGCGATGGTTTACTCAACGACGAACCTGGGTGCACGAATGGCAAAACGCCATTTTTTCGGATGAATGCAGGTTCTGTTTACAGCATCAGGATGATCGCATCCGTGTTTGGTGACATCGCGGTGAACGCACATTGGAAGCGTGTATTCGTCATCGCCATACTGGCGTATCGCCCGGCGTGATGGTATGTGGTGCCATTGGTTACACGTCTTGGTCACCTCTTGTTCGCATTAACGGCACTTTGAACAGCGGACGTTACATTTCATATTTGTTACGACCCGTCGCTCTACCCTTCATTCGATCCCTGCAGAACCCTACATTTCAGCAGGATAATGCACGACCGCATGTTGCAAGTCCTGTATGGGCCTTTCTGGATATAGAAAATGTTCGACTGCTGCCCTGGCCAGCACATTCTCCAGATCTCTCTCCAACTGAAAACGTCTGGTCAATGGTGGCCGAGCAACGGGCTCGTCACAGTACGACACTACGCTTGGTGAACTGTGGTATAGTGTTGAAGCTGCATGGGCAGCTGTACCTGTACACGCCATCCAAGCTCTGTTTGACTCAATGCCCAGGTGTATCAAGGCCGTTATTACGGCCAGAGGTGGTTGTTCTGGGTACTGATTTCTCAGGATCTATGCACCCAAATTGCGTGAAAATGTAACCACATATCAGTTCTAGTATAATATATTTGTCCAATGAATACCCGTTTATCATCTGCATTTCATCTTGGTGTAGCAATTTTAATGGCCGGTAGTGTATATTTTGAAATTTTCTTGAATATCAAGTTATTGTCACTGTTCTCCTTTGTGTCAAAGTGCAGTTAGTTGAAGGTAACTTAAACTGAAATATCTTAAATTATACTTGTGTGAAGTACCATTTTTCTGAAACTGGTGGCTTGTTACGATTGTTTAATACAACAAGAAGTTTTATAGCACACTAATGTCCCTAGTTCACTCAGCCAAATCTATAGCAGAAAATATTGTTCACTCTCATATCCCACTCGGACAATAACTTTTCGTCTTTTAGTGAATGTTTCAGTAATTTTCCATCTTTCAGCGATTGCTTCATAGCAACAAAATAGTCCACCACCTAGCATTATTCCCATAACACGTAAATAATTTCTGTTTCAAATGGTTCAAATGGCTCTAAGCACTATGGGACTTAACAAATGAGGTCATCAGTCGCGTAGACTTTGAACTACTTAAACCTAACTAACCTAAGGACAGCACACATATCCACGCCCGGGGCAGTATTCGAACCTGCGATCGTAGCAACAGCGCGGTTCCGGACTGAAGCGCCTAGAACCGCTCGGCCACAGCCGCCGGTTATTTGTGTTTAATCAAGCTAATTTAACACAGTAAAATTAATATGAATGTAATTTTTTTAAAGAAAAGAAAGCTATAGCGGATAGCTGTTGTATTTCGCAGTTATTAATATTATTTTTAAATTTCTCTTGAATTGTCTCATTTCATTCTTTTTTTTTTTTTTTTTTACTTTCAGGAATGTCTCTGTTCTACCAGTGAACCACGTACTACAGACACTCAGATATTTTGTCTCTGGTGATTTCTTTCTGTCCATTGGAGACTTTATTGATACTGGCAAGGAGACAGCCAGCATGATTATTAAAACGATGTGTATGACATTGGACAACATGCCCAAGAGACAATTTTTTTAATTATTTCAGTTCTCTGATGTAATTAAAACAAAACAAAACAAAATAAAGAAATGTATATGGACTAATACATTTTATTCTGAAGCTATTTGGATTAATTTTTATTTTCTGATACTAATTTTGAGCTTTACGATGCTTTTTTTAACCAATACAGATCTTTTTCCCTTCTCTGGTTCTTGTCAAGGTACATTTGAAGCAGCACCATCTGCAACTCTGCTAATTTTTTCACATTTGAGAACAGGTATTTTTATTCTGCAAACGAAACTGACAGTTCTAAGCTGAGATGACAAGAAAAGAAGGCAGGACATAGTGAAGGTGCGAGGCCTCTGGTTACTTCCCCCTCCCCTCCCAGGTTACACACAGGTGCTAGACATGATTGCACAACCCAAAATTATGTACGAAACAGCTTTTCAATCATTTATGGTGTGATACAATAACAGCAGCCTCCAGTTTGCTATGTGCTGAAACGTCCCCTTAGAAAAATTAATGAATTACTGTGCTGATAGTCCGCAGCTCGTGGTCGTGCGGCAGCGTTCTCGCATCCCGTGCCCGAGTTCCCGGGTTCGATTCCCGGCGGGGTCAGGGATTTTCTCTGCCTCGTGATGACTGGGTGTTGTGTGATGTCCTTAGATTAGTTAGGTTTAAGTAGTTCTAAGTTCTAGGGGACTGATGACCATAGCTGTTAAGTCCAATAGTGCTCAGAGCCATTTGAACCATTTACTGTGCTGATAAACCTCTTACGTTATTTGATTTTCAAACAGCTGCGCAGAACTGAAGGTACTCAGACATTTCTTTCTTTACTTATTCTGATCAACACTAAACTGACACACAATATTTTTAGCGCAACGCAATCTGACTTTCAATAATCTCTACAAAAGAATGGCCCTGACTAACAGTAACCTATACACAACAATCTTTGTTACTCGAACTACTGCAATACAGCGAGCGCCACTAGTGCCAGCTAAATAAAAGATTCTAACTACTGAAGGTACTAACTACTAATAGGCATAGTTAGCAAATGAAAGATTTTGATAGAGAACAAACAATGTATTTACCTTAATAGTGTTCAAAAGTCATAATATATATATATATCAGGTCATGATATCCATTATTACAAATTTACTCCTTCTTATGGACACACGTCCAGATCGTCCGCTCTCAAAATTCTGCCATCTCTCTCCCCACATTCACCACTGCTGGCGGCTCACCTCTGCGCAATGCTACGCGCTGTTAACAGCCAACTGCCCAACACTACAGTAGCAAATGCCAACAATGTAAACCAGCCACAGACTGCACACAGCACAGTCAGCGATATTCATACAGAGCGCTATGTGACGTTACCAACATAAAACCCTAAACAGCCTACTTACATTACCATAGGTAAATTTCCACCCTAAGATAATAGAACAGATAATGGATGCTTATTGTAAATGTTGGCATCTTATTCTTTACACATACCCTCAATATTATTAATAACATCACATCACAGAAACATGATTTATATATGTCCAAGAATTGCGAAGGTGGATGCACAAATAGTGTTCAGTAATTTAGCAAAGGTATTTTCTGTATAACACCCACTGCCGCTGCAATGAATGAATCATTCTAAGACTTAAATACAACAGCAAGCTAGCCAGTAACGCCTTTCAGAATTTTCAGTCAAATCAAGCTCCATGATGTCTATGTTGTCACAGTTTGTTGGAGAGACTATAAAGACCAACTATTTCACAAATCAGACTGCATTTCACAGTTGCTTCTATTTATGAGGTCATCAGTCTCGTAGACTTTGAACTACTTAAACCTAACTAACCTAAGGACAGCACACACACCCATGCCCGGGGCATCATCTATCAGTTCATCATCTATCCTACAGCTACATTTGATGGAATACTATCGTCTAGAAATGTTGCATCTGAATCGAACTGACTGTGGCGTCCTTCTGTGACGATAATATGTATTTTTGGAACTTAACATTACACATATGGGGGCTACCAATCTACAGCCCTTGCTACCTTTTCTGTGCTTAATATTTACGTGTTTCTTTCTATAAATAATAATAATAATAATCGTATGTCTACTGTCACTTCTCTGTCGATCTATGTGAAGTTGTTTGTGAATGGAAACTGTTGCATTTTATATCGTATACTTTATTCGGAAATCTAGAAAGATCTCTTACTGGTCAGATAACAAATACCTGATCATTTAGCTAAATTCAAGACAGAAATATGTACCCTACCAATTTAGTTAAATGTTTTGCTCTAATATTTTCACTGAACGAGACTTCAACAGTTTTCGTGTTTTGTACTATATTCTTGAACTCATTCACAGTATCTGCCAGCCTCAAGGTACCCTCAAATGAAAAGTTTACCGTTCTGGTAGGTTCATCACACCTGTTTGACACACTATTTCTGCAGACGACGACTACGTAAATATGAAATGACGTACGCCAAAATACGTGGGCAACTCTTCAGTTGTTGCCCACTTAATTCGATATGAACGCTATTCCGGGAATAACTAACTGAGGAATAAAATGGCGACGTACAACGTGCTTTCCAAGTTAGCCAGTGGTTAACCTATTCTTGGTTAGCTAGCCTTGGATTTATCCCGAGATTGTACAACTGGCACTGATCAAGCTAAATTAACACTAGCCTCAATTCAAACGAATAGCTTGTCAGACTTCGGGAGTATTCCCTTGCTCCATCTCTTTCGCTGAGCAGCTTATGTCATTTGCATCCATGGAATATCACAAACGATATCTGGGGAGCTTTGTTAACAGTGTAAAGCATATTGTCTCCGTCGTCATTATTGTGGCGCAAGTTGGTAATCATGTGCAGCAGACCATAGTGAAACAGAGCAAATAAATGAAACAGCTGTGCTAATTAGTAACACGTAAAATGTGGTTTAATAAACTCCAATCACATCGTATGTATTCTTCAAACTTCCGAAAATACACACGCTTCCCGTCAATGATCTATTATTTTCAGTACTTCAAAAGCGATGATATTTCAGTTTTACATTTACGCCTACAACGTATGAAGTTCAGTTTATCACGATATAATTTAAAGATGTCGTCCTCTGCGACCTGTAGCAAGACAACGATGTATTTTTTACTCTTTGAGCATTCAATTGTCCTCTGTACGGAAACGAAGACAATGCCAGAGAGTTCAGTATGCGTTCGTCGGCTCGTGGAAGTACACCCTTTTCTGTTGAGTTCCGCCATATGTAACTAGCCGCCATAACAAGAGATACAAATATCTCAATAACACAGCTGAAAAAGACTGTAAAGTCAAACTTACTCATTATTCTATATAGGTGCATGTCTGGGACTCCGATAACTTACTTGCTCAAAATAAAACAAAAGGTAAAGCAAATTCTTCTTTCGTTATTTCTCTATGTGAATTAATCCACCAAGAGTTTTATTTTCCAAAGTTAATCTGCTACGTAGCAGCGGATGCAAAGAATTATTGTTCTCACATTTCAAGTTTCTCCATGCAAAGTGGTTACACGGTAAAGAATTAGAACATACCTTCACTGGTATTTCACATACTTACAGCAATCTTTTTTTCTGAAATGCGAGAAAATACTGCACAATGACATGCATATAATCCTAAACAGTACTTCGCTTCAAAACCGCTAAAGGTTTATTTCTACCAGAGAAGAAGGTATTGTAGCAGCGGAGCCCGTATCGTATGCAGCGTGGACAGACAGCTTCTTACTGCAACATCAAAACATTACACAACAAATCCCCTTCACAATCCAAGCGTACCATGACGCTGAAGATGCGGGTAGTACACTTGACAGCTTGATCAGGTAGTTTCTTTAGCATCGTATCGTCGGTTTCACCATGAGACTTCTTATTGCTAAGCTTGCAATGACATCGTTGGATGTGTTCTTCCACGTTATCTTCTGGTCTCCTACTTCCCCGCCTCCGGCAGCATTGTAGTGTGCACCTAGAGATGGTAACCCATTCATCTTTGGGAACTAGTTCACTGGTGATCGCTCCGTTTTGCGAATTATTCATTTGTACTCATTCGCCGTTCCTTTACTACCTAAATTTTCATGCTGTATGGACTTTGTAGATAAATTTTCAGAAAAAAATCATTTATGAACAATTACTAATTCTGCATGATAAATTCATTCATCGTCTTACGTAGGTTGTTTTCTTCGATTTCCGTAGCTGAATGTGTTCTCAGAAAACATCACAAAGGTGATGTGACAAGCTACTGACCGCTAACCAGGCGGAGAGAGGACCACAGCACGTTAAACAGAAGTACGAATTACGGAAGCTGTTTACGGTCCACTGCTGACCACCGCAGCTGTCATTCACTTCCGAGGCAAGCTAGTAACCGTTCGCTAACGTAAAATAACAGAAAATAATATGTACTCGTGCCTGTTTTACTAGCATGAAAAACTCCAATGTCTATTAGAAGACTCTCAGATAACGTCATGTTGAAAGCCGCGCAACTAGAAATTTGACATAAGGACATGGAAAATAGTAGCGCACGGCTCAGCTGCCGAATCAACCGTCATGTCACTTGCTGTGGCGCCGTTTTAATTACTACTAGCATGAAATAACTGAAAATAAGCTGTCATCGGTCTATTTTACATTAATAGCTTTCTTTTACAAGGTGCGGTTGTGTAAATTAACAACACATCCAAGTGCCATACTATCTACGTGGGCAGCAAAGATTTGTTTTTAAAAATCACGTCTTCCGACAGTGGAGCAGAGAAATTAAGTGCTAAAATTAGAAACTGTGTATCAGCACCGGGTACAACCACATAAATATCGTCGGAGAGTTCGAAACGTCTCAAGTGAAAAGAAACAAGACACTTTTTTTTTTTCAAACCCTTCAGACACAGCGCACATCATTGCTTTGAAGTTCTTTACATTCGGAAAACGTAACAAGTTTTTCATCAGTCACCAGGTCAAAGGTGTTCCAAGGTTTATGCATGGAATCAGTCATCAGTTATTTGAGAAAGAGAACTTTTGAGCGAGCTCAGGCAGCTATTAAGAGACGACAGTGAAAGGAATATGAAATTCAAAACTTTACGTAATACGTATTAATGTAGTTAAAATATAAATTTTACACACAAGGCATTTGAAAATACAAGAAAATTAACGCGCACTATGAGTTCAATGCTGATAATTTTACAGATATTTCGATTCTTTAACTTAATACGGAAAAGTACAAGAAAAATTTGTTCATGAAAACTCCCCACTGAATGACTTTTTAGTTGAGTTATACAACAACATAATATACGAACACTTTTAGAAGTGTGCATGTTTTTATTGAAAACATTTTGGAAAATGCTCTCTTGTATTTTACCTTCCAGACATAAGATGTGTGACATGATTATAATCATCATTTTTTTTTACTAACTAAAGATTCTCTTATCGAAGAATCATCTCATGGACTATCTTTCCGTGCACCAAGGGGATCCAGCCTGCAAGGTGAACGGTATAATCCATGCATGTATTTAAAAAGTTTATGTTCCGTGATGAACCTGAATTATGACCACAACAAGAAAGACCGTACTTTGTTCTATTCGTATTATCCTTACCAGTACGTAAGTCGAAGCATGATCTTATGCCGCATCAGAAGCCGAACCACCACCCAGCCTGTGGGTTTACAAAAACTGAAAAATCGTTTATGTTTCCACTCTCCTATTCTGTCGCCTTAATCTTCTGGCTCAGATTTGAAGACAGTCACTACATTGAATGGTTCAGCAGAACCAACAGACGAATATATAAAAGGTTTCAAGTAGACACCGATCAAACACTAATCATTATGACTAATGTGACTGATCAGTTCGTTTCTAATATATTAAAAATATCTTTAAACGGATTTGATTTTAGTGAGAAGTTCCTTAAAACAGATTCTTCACAGTAGCATGAAAAAGACGATGTTATCTAGTTGCTAAATTAAAGATTTTTAATTATCCGGTTCAGACAGACACGGAGCTCATGAACACCGTAGTAAATAATATACAAAAAAGAGGGACAAAGGCTATCTATTTTAGGTCGTGTCTGAGTATTCCCACTAGGATCCTGGGCAAAAAAGATACTTTGTCAGAGAATAAGTATGCATAACATGAAATGTGATTTTTTCGTTAAATTGCCTCACGCAGTTAGTACGAGTAAACAGGGGGTTTATAGGTTGCATGATTAAAGTTAATGCAGAAACGCGGTATCAATAATTAAGTTGGAAATAAAAAGGTATTTCGTTGATGACCTACTTCTGAATAATCCGTATCTGAGATAAAAAGTAAACATCTTTTTAGGCATTTTTATAATTTTTTAGATGGAGAGGCACCGCCTCCCTTTTTCCAGCTGACCCGAAATCATGCAGAACTATAGTTTTGTGCGAGGAAACCAAACTACAGGGTACCACAAAGGAAAAAAAAATCAAATTTGAAAAATGAAAGCCTCACTGACTATCCTGTTTTCGCAAGTTTTATATAAACTTTCTTACACCAAATTAAAAAAAATTATTAAAAGTTACCTTAGAAACTATTCGTTGCATCAAGCAGATGAAATTTAATCAGCGAATAATAAAAGCAATGGTGTTCATTTAATTGGTCAAACAAAAAAAAACAAAAAATTGCGTTGTGACAAATGTGTGTTGTACAGTTGATCAAAACGACGAAAAGATAAGTAGATGTCTCTTATTGTTGCCTGAAAAATTTGTATGCATTACATACACTTAATTTTTTATGTAATAAAAAAGTTGAATTGGAACAAGCTACTACACAAAAAAGAAGAAACTTACCCAGCGAGACCAACGCAGGAGCGAGGAACGGAGGAACTAGACTGGCCAAAGTGAACAGTGAATGACCGCTCCCGGAAACGAGACCGAGCTCGAAGGCAGTGAACCGTGAACGACCTTTCCTTAGAAATCGTTCCTCGGTGTTTATGCTAATTTTAGTGAAACGTTGCTTTGGAACCTTTCGTTCGTGAACAACCCACCTCTAATACTCAGCGCTCATCCACCAACTGGACATGAGCGAGATCAGTGAGCTCTTGCGTTAGTCAAAACGTAATCTCGACAACGTCTGCGAGTGCATTTGCCTTGTCTGCTGTTGTGTAAACATGGGTAGCAGCATTGGGGGTAGGGAGAGGTGAGGGGTAGGACAAGAGGCCTCGTCGAGCCCTTACCGAACTGCGGAGGAGGGCCAGCTCGCAACCCAGCGTGGAGGCCGACGCATATTCCAAGGAGGCCGTCCGCTATCTCACCAGTAATATATAAACTATGTTATTGTATTATACCTCCCAATATTCTTCTTCTGTTGGCACAAAGGCACTCTGCCGGCCGCTGTGGCCGAGCAGCTCTAGGCGTTTCAGTCTGGAACCGCGTGACCGCAACGGTCGCAGGCTCGAATCCTGCCTCGGGCGTGGATGTGAGTTATGTCCTTAGGTTAGTTAGGTTTAAGTATTTCTAAGCTCTGGGGGACTGATGATCTCAGATGGTAAGTCCCATAGTGCTCACAGCCATTTGAACCATTTTGAACCACAAGGGCACACTCTTGCCTGCTACATAGTTTTATTTTATAACCCATGATGACTTCCTAGGACTATTTTTACATTGCAGGGCGATTGTCGTAGCCCTTGAATAAAATGACGATGTTTATATTGGGGTAAATATAAAGCTAAAATTATCATTCTGAAACAAAAAAGTTACGTAATTAATGTAAGTTCGTATGCTGCCATAGCTATTTTAGTAGTTACGATGATACAGCCCAATATCCAAATTTATTTTACGTAATTAAGTTTTTTTGTTTGTGGATACATGTTTCCAGTCTTGGTACACTCTAAAACCAGTGCATCTGAGCACAGTCGCATGCTGCATGAGGAGCCAAAATAAGCAGTCCTTTGATAAAGTGGAGATTACTTAATCGAAGGCATTCACAGTGTACCCGTATTGCGTAGTGTTTCCACTTTGGGACTCGAAAGATGCGTGTATGTTGAGAAGTGACTGCAGCTTTTTTTTTTATCTTTACAACAGTTGTACCCAAGGAAGTATTATAAGGAGAGATGGCGTTACAGACTTACACTGCACGTTCCTTTGCTCTTGGCCGTAGTTCGGCAGTGGCCATTCATCCTAATGGACACTTGGTTGATAGTCATCCCAGTAAAAAGCTGTACAATGGCTGCAGCACATGTGGTATACTAAATGGCTGCTCTAATAGGACGTCTGGCCAATTATGGGGCAGGATAATCGTGTGACAGCACTGGAAGTGCTGGGTGGGTGGATTGGGCAGGTCTTCCACCTGGGTCTTCCACAGGGATATCATCCCTGTGCCAAAATGTTTGGATTGAGAGTAGCATAGGGATGGATTAGGATGTTGTAGAGATTGGGTGGGTAATGAACACAGCTTTGGTAAGGGTGAGAAGGATATTGGGCAGGATGTCCCTCATTTCAGGACATGATGACAGATAATCAAAACCATGATAAAGGATGTGGTTCAGTCATTTCAGTCTGGGGTGATACTGGATGGCAAAGAGGGTGCTCCTTTGTAACTGGTTCTTCAGGATGTCATGGTATATGTCATAGGAAACCTGTTTCTGAACTAGGTCTAGGGAATAGTGCCTGTCTGTCAAGGTATTTGTGAGACTCTCAGCGTACTGTGCAAGGGAGTTCTTGTCACTGAAGGAATGAGGATAGGGTATCTAGGCTCTCAGTCCAGATCATGAAGATATCATCAATGAACCTTAAGTAGGCCAGGGGTTTAGGGCTATTGGAGCTGGAAAGGTTTCCTCTAGACTGTAGAAAGATTGGCACAGGATGGTGCCATGTGGGTGCCCATGCATATACCATGGATTTCTTTGTATACCCTCCCTTCAAAGGAGAGGTAGTTGTGTCTTAGGATAAAGTTAGAAAGGTATATAAGTAATGACATAGCTCCTTTGGAGTCAGAAGAACGTTGGGAGAGGTAGTCTTCAACAGGAGCCAGACTTTGAGCATGTGGAATGATGGTGCATGGGGAAGTGGCGTCAGAGATCCAGGTGGTAAAGGAGTGGGGACAGTGGAGATTAGGAAAAAGGAAGTGTTTAGTATCTTTTGCTACTTTTTGCGCAAGTGGTCTTAGGTGTTGGTCAATGTGAGCTAAAATACTTTCAGTGTAGGCACAATAACAGCTATAATGTGGCATTGAGGATTGCTGGATTTTGGGGAGCATGGAGAAGATGTAGGTGCAAGGTGTCATAAGGGTGAGGAGGGAAATGAATTCAGCAGAAAACTTTTCGAAAGGTTCTAAGGCTTTAAGCAGGGATTGGAGGTTAAATTAAACTTCTGGGATGAGTTCAATGTGACAAAGTTTATGGGTGGAGAAGTCAGACAACTGACAGAGACATTCTGGCAAGTCGTCACTGTGATTCGCAACAACTAGTGGTAGAGCCTTTGTCTACAGGTAGGATAAGTAGATCAGAATCTATTTTAACGCTATGTATGCCTGACCTTTCATCTGTTGAAAGACTAGTATTAGGAGGGGACCCGTGGATAGATAGTGAGGTCAGGTTGGACGTAAGGAATTCCTGGAAGTATATCTGAATATGGTTAGGTGAGAGGTGGGGGAGAATCACGGTTGGGTAGTGGTATGAACTAGGAGAGGTAGGGTTCAATGTTGAAATTAGGTTGACTTTGGTTGAAGGGATTGGTGGCACAGAAGTGTTTCCATCGCAGGGATTGGGAGAAAGAGAGCACATCTTTTGGAGATCCAATATAGTTAAATTTTGATGTCGTGCTGAAGGTGAGCCTTTGGACTGAAACTTCTGTGGTGCTGAGGATCTTGATGGAAAGCTTAACAACAATGTCTGGGATTGTTTTGACTCTAGATTTAGTGTAGAACTGATAGAGATTTTTGGGGAACGTAGTAAGTTGAAAAGGTTCACTGTAAGGTCTGGGTGTTTCGAGAGGTTGACGAGGAGGGATAAAGGTTTAACAGTGGTACACAAGTCGGCAATAGAATGAAATTAAAATCTTCTGGGTTATTAGGCTGCACCATATTTCCTCTAAAATGATTAAAGTTTCGACCCCTCTGCTGGGATCTTCCGCAAGATCTTCCGGTGTCCACCACTGCTAGAACAGATGCGGCCTAATAACCCAGAAAATTTTAACTTCAGTGACAACGGCCACGAAAGCCTGCATACTCGGCAATAGAATGTCAGCAGGTTGGATAATTTACTGCTCTTCTATGTGCTTGACAGCACGGGCTTCAGTTTCAGAGATGTGTTTTATGTAGTAGGGGCCGCACAGCAGCAATATCTTGCGGAGGACGCAAAGGTGATTCTGAGATTCCGTGGCTTGGAGATGTGTTTTTCACAGCCAGATTTTTGAGGCAGATATATAGAAGAAAATTTCACCTGAACGAGTCCACTGACGAATGAAATGAGAACCCTTTGCTCTTTAAACTGTAACCGAAACCATCAGTACACCCGTAAAATCTGCAAGCTTTCATTTTTTTTATTTTATTTTATTTTTTTTTTTTTTTTTGCAACAATTCCACCAGAAGTTAGAGTTTGGGAAAACTAACACAACTGATGTGGGCTTCAAGTCTGTGACGATATGAGAAATCCCCCTTTTATGCCTCCATGGTTGGAATATATGGGTAGAGTGAATATCTTCGACAACCACAGTCAGTGTTGCGTGTGTATGACGTCAGTGGCTTCTTATCGGCCTCGTTATCATTGCACTGTTGCCAGTTATAGTGTGCAGAGATCGACTTTCGGACGCTGCTTCTCAATGTATATATGTATGAACAGAGGTAACACGTATCAAAATTCTGCATTTGATGTGGTCTCTAATATTCGCGGAACATGCTTCGAGTAGATTATTCACACAGCGAGTTGTTATGGGAGACTAAATTCATGATTATAAAATCTTTGCCTTGGTTTCTATATTACGACTGCCACTTAATGTGCTAAGGAAATCGTTAATCACTCTCCTCCTCCTTAAACGCACTTACAGATCGCCCATACAAATGTGCAGTCCTTACAAGCCCACCTGACAGATTTCCGCTGCAGAACCTCAGATTTCACGTCATGCTCCTGTCATAGACATGGCTGAAGCACAGCATCACCTCCAGTTCTCTAAGTCTAGATGGCTAGGTTCTTATAAGAGTTGACAGATGCAACAGATGAGGGGGCGGTGTGGCAGCATGTATACGGGGAAATTTATACCCAAAGCTTGTGCTCACGTCCAACAACAAGGATAAACAACCCGAATACATGTTCTCAGAAATTAAACCTTTCAATAGAAAGTGTTTCATTTGCGTAATATACAGTCCACCGAAAGTTGGACAACTCTCCAATTTTCAGTCTGCACTATCAAATCGTGAACCTTCATAAGAACACGTAATTGTAGCCGGAGATATCAAGATAAATTTTCTGAACAATAGTCCTCCCGTATCAAAATTCATTCGTCTACTTTCCTGCTCAGTCCTCACACTCATTCATCTTGAATCTACTCAGCATACAGCAAATTCTCACACGTTCATCGCCATATTATCAACGAAATCATCAAACAGTAATTTGCACTGATCAGATTTCTGTACCAGGTCTGTCTGCTCCCGACAGCTGTTAATCACATCGCATGCAAGCAGCTATGCAACTAAGTAAGTCAATCCATCAGGAATACAAAACTAGGTATGTCCACTCGCTAGCTGAAGACTTACGCAGACCTCTGGCACTATGGAAAAATCTACGAGGCCTAAGAATAGGCAAACCCAAATCTGCTGTTGAACCTCTACTTCCCATTGAAGAACTAAATAAGTATTTCGCAACGCCAACATCTATACTTGTCCAACACACAAGAGCACAAACAATCGACTCCCATAATAAATCAGTGGTTAGTGGATAAGAGAAATTTTCTCTGCAGACTGTAAGCCCTAACACGCTCAGGAAGTCAATTGCTCGAATTCGTTCTGCAGCTGCAGGACACGACAGTATTACAGAGCAAATAATCAGTTTTCTCGCCGACCCACTACTGCCCACAATAACGGAAAATTTTTAACAATTCTTTAACCTCTTGCCCCTTCCCATCACTGGAAGCAGGGGCTCCCGTCTAGTTTCCGCAAAATCGCAGTACCATGACTCTTCTTATAAAATGACTGACGATTTAAAACAGGCCATGGACAAACAGCAGGCGACTATTATGTGCTTTTTAGATTTCAGCAAAGCATTCAACACTGTAGACTTTGATATTTCACTTGCTAAACTCAGAAGCCTAAACTTTTCTTCAAGTGCTACAGAATGGCTCCACTCATACCTTACATCACGCCAGCAATGTGTAATGATTGGAACGAAAAGGTCACAATGGAGGGATATAGTATCAGGAGCCCCTCAAGGATCAGCATTGGGCCCGCTTCTATTCTCATTATACGTTAATGAGGTGTTAACTGTTCTCTCCCACTGTAAATATCACTTATACGATGATAGTCTCCAGCTATATCTAATTCCAAATCCAACAAACTGGTGCACAGCCATCGAACATGTAAATACTGATTTACTCGCCTTGTCAGACTGAGCGCAGAAATTAGTTTTGAAACTTAACCCATCTAAGACACAAACAGTCTTAGTCGCCAATAAAAAATTCATTACCCCTCAATGCAGAGAGTCTATTCCTCCACTATCCTAAATGGCACAGAAATAACCTTTCCTTCTCCTGAAAAGAACTTGGGAAAAGTTCTGGACCATTACCTAGACTGGACTGAACAAACAGTTGAAGACTGTAAGAAGATGTCAGCGTCACTTCACTCATTACAGAAGTAAAAAAAGGTTTTCCTTTCGAGCTTAAAAAGAAGCTTGTAAATTCACTTATACTCCCTATACTCGACTAATGTGATGCTATTCTCCAGGAACTTTCACACTAAAGCTCACATGGGTTGGAACTGGCGGGGAATGCTTGTGCACGATACATTTGTGACATTCACTTTTTCGACCATATCATTCCCGCCTACAAATAATTATCGTAGCTACGTGCCAATAAGCGTAAAGACTATCATATCCTATGCATGCTCTATGGTCTTCTCAATCGCTGTACTCCCTCTTACGTATCGTCAGGTTTTAGATTACTATCTAAATAGCACAGCAGAAACACACCCTCTCAACATAGTAAAATCCTTTTTGTACCAGCACCTAACACTGCCACATTTTCTAAATCATTCTCCGACAATGGTCCACAAAATATCAGAGAAACTGTACCCTCTCCAAGCTTCAAAATACAGCTAATGGCCAACCATCTATCACGATAATCATCTACCTCATACTCAGATTCGCAGCTTATTCCCGCAAATTCCGTCTGTCCCACAACGCCACTCCCCTCTTCTCAGTAGAGTTCTCTATTTGTATTTTACTGTTTCTTATCTTCTACCGTCGCTGCCTTCACCTACATTCTTTTCACTTCTGATAACTCTAATCATAGATTCAAATGTACTAAATCGCTTTATATAACTCCTTAAGCCATTCATTATTATTATTATCATTATCATTATTATTGTTATTGCTATTACTAGTGTCAACTATCACTATTGTTACTATTATCATTGTTAATATTATTATGAATGTTGTTACCGTAAATGTTGTTTGTGAAATCTTTTATATGTGTTGTTCGTGGTCAGATATAAGAGGGGCCCCTAAGGCCCTATTCTGGTCAGACTAAATAAGCAATAAAAAAATAAATAATGTAAAGATTACGTCTTGTCAGAATCGTTTAACGCATCGTTACAGCATTCTGTTCCATGCTACTGCTTTATAATTATTGGTGACAATGCCGCCTAAAAGAAGCACTGAGTTTTCAATCAGATGTAACTGAAATTCCTGAACTGTGTTTTCTGAGCTAAATACATCTTTAGATTGGAATAGGCTTTGATTCACTTCATCCGAACTTCTACAATTTCTCTCGATGATTAAAAACTTACTAATCATGGCTATTCTTACACGTAATGCACAATTGTGTGAATGGTTTCATTAGCATTTAGCACATAAACAGACAACCAAGTAATTTATTACAGTTGATATTGCAGAGCGGAACAGATCTTACTTTGAGCAGGTGATGTCTCGGTTTTAGGGACATGAAGAACTTTTTTTCTTTGGTATGTTTAAGGATAAATGATAATTTATCCATTTTTAAATGATTTCAAAGTTAGTATCAGTAACCGCACGTGTTTGTTCCATACAAAGACTTAATTGTTGGAGGGCAAGCTACTGAATAGTGTGGTTCATATATTATTGATTCTTATGTTCAGATTACTAAAGCCAAGGATCAGATTGCAAATTTCCTTTTTCATTTTAACGTAACAAAGTACCACTGAATTAACATCATTAAACTATGCAGCACTATGTTCAGTACACGAATTTCGCGTATTGCAGTAAAATAATAGCAGTCATTAATGAACTTTCGTATGGACAAGTTACAGCTACTACATTTTCATTTGCAGATGCTAGGTCTGATTCCCAATTACATTTAGAGCATTGCATTTAGAAAGATAAAGCCACTTCACATACAGAAAGCTACAAAGCCACACTGCGTTTAGAAAGTTGTAGCATAGAACGTTCACAGAAGTTACAGTCTACAGGTTTCATTACCATCGTCACCAGAACATGAGATATAGATGATACACAACTGGAAGTATACGAGCCATACGTGTGAATATGGTTCTGACGTACCTGGAGACAGGTATTTCACGACCTTTTTTCTGCAGGTCAGTACTTGGACATTGCTTTGTAACGCGAAGCTACGTTCGAGCAATACGACCTAGAACAAGGCAAAAGAAAAAAAAACTGTACTGTGACGTGATAGCCAAGCGGCGATCGTAGTACACAGCAGCCAACACACAAAATAATTGTGTGGCTCGTGAAATGAGTGATTTTTGAGTTGATACTTGAATGAGGGTAGTTAACAGAGAAAACAAATGAGGTCAAAACAATTATGAAACCGTAACTTCGATTAATTTCGTGCGTCGCACATACAACATGACTAGCAGATCTGAAAACAAAACTACTGAAGACTTTGAAAAAATGGGCTATTTTCGTGCCATTGAACTGTTAGGAACGCCTATGGGATTTTTAAATGCAAAATCTTTGGTTAGTAAAATATTCTCAAATTTTCAGAGGATATTTGTTTGCACACCACAGTCGTTTTATTTACACAATTTTCTCTTACCAGTACAACTTGAAGACCAAATTTAGTGTCTAGAATTTTTGTTTAATGGAACTCATTTCCAATGGACCTCCACTTCCAAATGATTATCAATCTCCATATACACCAAGTAATGGGACTGCACAGATACGGTAGATACATACACACTCCTCTTCCGCTATTTTCACTGAATTCACCCGTAAAGATCTTACATGACCTTTATCTTTCAGTTCCTTCAGGCTGTTATGTGAAATTCTTTTTAAATACTCATTATGGTTGGCTACTCTATTCTTGATGCTTCCCTCCAAACCGCTGTCCCCACGGCATGTTTTCTTCTGGTCTCTCTCTATAGATAGCCCTGCAACTGAAGACAGGTAGGCTGGACAGATCGGAAAAATGCCTGGTAAGGCATCTGAATCAATTCGTGGTTTTGAAAATGGAGCAGTTACGGTTTTTTCTTCGTGGCAGATAATTCCCAGGTATTGTCGCTAGCTTTGAAATGCTAGTGACGCACCTGAAAAATCGGTAAAGTACGGTAATCGTAAAACAAGAGGTATTCAGTAAGTTAAGTTCCTATCCGACGAAGTTTCGCACAGATGTGTTGGGTACCGTCTCTAATATTCCCGTAGATGGCGGCACATCGCTCACAAGGTCCACGTAAAGATGCCTGGGAAATAATGGCCCTCACCAACTACCAGGGCCTGGTGAGAGAATCGCTTGATGTCGTGCAGCACGTTTCGTTCTTCATCACAGTTCTCGGCCGCACTCTGCAGGGATACTGAGGATGCTCCTACAGTGTTTTCGATGGGACGTGCTTGATAACCCACAACACATCCCGTAATTGGCTCGTCCTGAGTTTCATTTCTGCTCACATGCACCGTTGGCTATGAAGATAACCTTTTGACACAGACAACGAGCTGTAGACGAGCGTAGAGAATAGGCAGAAAGCACGAGTAGGTGCCTTCTACACTCCTGGAAATGGAAAACAGAACACATTGACACCGGTGTGTCAGACCCACCATACTTGCTCCGGACACTGCGAGAGGGCTGTACAAGCAATGATCACACGCACGGCACAGCGGACACACCAGGAACCGCGGTGTTGGCCGTCGAATGGCGCTAGCTGCGCAGCATTTGTGCACCGCCGCTATCAATGTCAGCCAGTTTTCCGTGGCATACGGAGCTCCATCGCAGTCTTTAACACTGGTAGCATGCCGCGACAGTGTGGACGTGAACCGTAAGTGCAGTTGACGGATTTTGAGCGAGGGCATATAGTGGGCATGCGGGAGGCCGGGTGGGCGTACCGCCGAATTGCTCAACACGTGGGGCGTGAGCTCTCCACAGTACATCGATGTTGTCGCCAGTGGTCGGCGGAAGGTGCACGTGCCCGTCGACCTGGGACCGGACCGCAGCGACGCACGGATGCACGCCAAGACCGTAGGATCCTACGCAGTGCCGTAGGGGACCGCACCGCCACTTCCCAGCAAATTAGGGACACTGTTGCTCCTGGGGTATCGGCGAGGACCATTCGCAACCGTCTCCATGAAGCTGGGCTACGGTCCCGCACACCGTTAGGCCGTCTTCCGCTCACGCCCCAACATCGTGCAGCCCGCCTCCAGTGGTGTCGCGACAGGCGTGAATGGAGGGACGAATGGAGACGTGTCGTCTTCAGCGATGAGAGTCGCTTCTGCCTTGGTGCCAATGATGGTCGTATGCGTGTTTGGCGCCGTGCAGGTGAGCGCCACAATCAGGACTGCATACGACCGAGGCACGCAGGGCCAACACCCGGCATCATGGTGTGGGGAGCGATCTCCTACACTGGCCGTACACCACTGGTGATCGTCGAGGGGACACTGAATAGTGCACGGTACATCCAAACCGTCATCGAACCCATCGTTCTACCATTCCTAGACCGGCAAGGGAACTTGCTGTTCCAACAGGACAATGCACGTCCGCATGTATCCCGTGCCACCCAACGTGCTCTAGAAGGTGTAAGTCAACTACCCTGGCCAGCAAGATCTCCGGATCTGTCCCCCATTGAGCATGTTTGGGACTGGATGAAGCGTCGTCTCACGCGGTCTGCACGTCCAGCACGAACGCTGGTCCAACTGAGGCGCCAGGTGGAAATGGCATGGCAAGCCGTTCCACAGGACTACATCCAGCATCTCTACGATCGTCTCCATGGGAGAATAGCAGCCTGCATTGCTGCGAAAGGTGGATATACACTGTACTAGTGCCGACATTGTGCATGCTCTGTTGCCTGTGTCTATGTGCCTGTGGTTCTGTCAGTGTGATCATGTGATGTATCTGACCCCAGGAATGTGTCAATAAAGTTTCCCCTTCCTGGGACAATGAATTCACGGTGTTCTTATTTCAATTTCCAGGAGTGTATGACGAGAGTTTTCGATAGTTGGTAGAACGCTACGACAAACGTTTAAATCGGAGCGGCGACTATGTAGAGAAGTAGCTTTTAAGCTGTAGCTAACTATTGCAAATAAAACATTTTTGATTTTCGTAGTGATTTCCATTTCGCAACCGATAGGAACTTACTTCCTGAATAGCCCTCGTAGATACAAACTAAGTGATCCGGCAAACAGTAATATGCTGTAATCTAAAACAGGCATTACTAAATCATATTCAAAATAAAACATACTACTGAATAATTAGTAACCGCTAAATCCTCCCTTGTCATTGAATGGAGCCATTTACTCCTCATTACATCATCTTCAGGAAACTTGACTGCATGAACCGTGTTTCCTAGTGTATAATTTCCAGTACTTTTTGGTACGCAACACTTCATAACCTTAATGAAGATGAAATTGCATATACATATATTACGTTGCGTTAAACTCACACAATCACAAGTTAGTAACACACAGTGTGATTTCTGTGTAAGTAAATAACAATTTTTTTTATTCCGAATACGTTGATACAACACAAGTCAGCTGTTGACCACCGCCGCTTGTCGCTCGTGTGGTAACTTAGAGTTCTGGCAGTTGTTTGACTTTTCTATTTACGTGATGCTGATTCGTGTGCAGCCAACCAATGCGACTTGGGTTGCTAGGTCCGAAAATAGAAAAGCCGGCCTCAGCGTTATATCTTGCCGGACATTTTGTCCTAAAAGCCGAACTCCCTGTTTTAAATAGGAATAGAGTCGGCTGCGTATTCTCAATAGTTGTTTATTAACCAGTAACAGTCATTTTTTTTTTGAGAGATCGCCTTAAACATGCTTATAATTTAAAAAAGAACAGTAAACAGCCTCATAATTCGCCAGTTTTGACAGCGAATAACTGCTCATTCTTCTTCATTGGCTTCGTCTTCCTATGACAATCATAAGTTAAAATAAGTTCTGCGTTAAAAAACCATTTATCTGTTCTTACCATTATAAAGAAATGACAATATCTGTAGTAGTTAAGTAATAATATTCCTCATTTGAACCCCCAATATGAGGAACGTATTTTTTAAATTATTTAGCTCGTGGCAAAATAATACTAAGCTACACAACAATAACATTATCTTTGAGACTGTGTCGCCTTGCAATTTATTACCTTCGTTGTCCATTGGTCATTTGTGAGAGAGAGAAAACCATTTCAACGCTAACTTTATGGATTTGAACTACAAATATTCTGCCAGTTTCAATAATCAATATTCATTTTATAAAAGTAAGTGTACAATGTGAGTGGTGCTAAAACTCAGAAACGAGTTCCGGTACGATCAAGGGAGTGATGGCCCTCTATTCCCCATCGATTAAGGAGGTTCCCGTTTTCACCTGAAGGGCCTGGTTCTGAAGTTACAAGGACTGGGAAATTTCACCCTCTAGAAATTTCTAGAATATTCCAGAACATTCGAGAGTGTTCGAGAACATTCCAGAACATTCGACAGCGCTCGAGATCATTCCAAAACATTCCTGAATGTTGCGGAATGTTACACAGTGGTCCGGGATGTTTGGATGTTCTGGAATGTTCGGGAATAGTCTGGAACACTCCAGATCATTGTGGAACATTCAGAAGACTCTCGAATGCTGTGAAATGTCCTGGAACATTGGGAACTATTCGAAGTCTTTTTGGTATGTTCTGGAATTCGCCACTGGTGGGGTTACCCAGTGGTAGGGGGTTTATAAAGCAAGACTTGTCGTGGGTTCAAAATGGCTCTGAGCACTATGGGACGTAACAGCTGAGGTCATCAGTCCCCTAGAACTTATAACTACATAAACCTAACTAACCTAAGGACATCACACACATCCATGCCCGAGGCAGGATTCGAACCTGCGACCGTAGCGGTCGCGCGGTTCCAGACTATAGCGCCTAGAACCTCTCAGCCACTTCGGCGGGTGAAGAACTATTCCCTGTACGTAAGATCTCAAGAGCATCTGGACGGGCTGAACTTCTAAAGTAAGCCGAAATTATCTTCTGGGACGAATACACAATGACACGTAAAAAATCACTCGAAGCCGTGGACAGAACATTACAAGACTTGCGAGGAAAGTCTGAAGAGATAGGAAGAGCTCTACTCATAGTCTCAGGAGATTTTCGAGAAACACTTCCAGTTATCCCGAAGTCACCACTAGCAGACGAGATCAATGCTTGCTTAAATGAGTCACATCTCTGGCCAGACGTAGAATACTACGATTAACAAAAAATATCAGAGTTGAACTATCGAAAGACAACACAACAGTGCATCTTTCTCAACAACTTTTACAAATAGGCGAGTGGGCTCATTAAATTCAAGAGAGATTTCTGCAACACACCCACTGCTGAAACCGAACTCATCGACCAAATTTATCCAAAAATTGTTCGCAACTATACCAATTCGGACTGGCTATCTGAAAGGGCTATTTTGGCAACTAAGAATAATATTGTTGACAATATGAACTTAAATATTCAAAACCAAATTTACGGTGGAGACAGAATATAGAAATTGATCGAAACGATGGTAATTGTTGAACAAAGTGTGAAATTACCTACAGAATTTCTAAACTCTTTGCTAGAATCAGGAATGTCGTTATACTGCGTTCGACTTAAAATTGGATCTCCGATCATACTACTAAGAAACCTTAGCTCACCAAAACTATGTAATGGAACAAGGAACATCGTCAAACAGCTATCGAATAACATTATCGAAAGCGAAATTGTGACTGGAAAGTACAAACGACACACCCTGTTTATCCTCAGAATACCACTGATTTTGGTCTTATGTCAAAGCGGTAGGTGGATCAAAACAAAATGTCCAGATATTGTGACCAAAATGGTACTGAAACAAAGGATGACAGGCTAAAGGCGTAACTACTAAACGTCTTTTTCCAAAGTTGTTTCATAGAGGAAGACTGCACTGTAGTCCCTTCTCTAGATTGTCGCACAGATGACAAAATGGTAGATATCGAAATAGATGACAGAGGGATAGAAAAACAATTAAAATCGCTCCAAAGAGGAAAGGCCGCTGGACCGTTCGATTTTACACAGAGTAGGCGAAGGAACTTGGTCCCCTTCTTGCAGCGTACCGTAAGTCTCTAGAAGAGCGTAGCTTTCCAAAAGATTGGAAAAGGGCGCAGGTCATCCCCGTTTTCAAGGAGGGACGTCGAACAGATGTACAGAACTATAGACCTATATCTCTAACGTCGATCAGTTGTAGAATTTTGGAACACGTATTATGTTTGAGTATAATGACTTTTCCGGAGAGTAGAATCTACTCTGTAGGAATCAGAATGGGTTTCAACAAAGTTTCGTGTGAAACCCAGCTCGCGCTATTCGTCCGCGAGTCTGAGATGGCCATAGACACGCGTTCCCATGTAGATGCCGTGTTTCTTGACTGCCGCAAGGCGTTTGATACCGTTCCCCACAGTCGTTTAATGTACAAAGTAAGAGCATTTGGACTATGAGTCCAATTGTGTGATTGGATTGAAGAGTTCCTGGATAACAGAACGCAGCATGTCATTCTCAATGGAGGGAAGTCTTCCGAAGTAAGAGTGATTTCAGGTGTGCCGCAGGGGAGTGTCGTAGGACCGTTGCTATTCACTATATAAATGACCTTGTGGATAACATCGGAAGCTCACTGAGGCTTTTTGCGGATGATGCTGTAGTATATCGAGAGGTTGTAATAATGGAAAATTGTACTGAAATGCAGGAGGATCTGCAACGAATTGACGCATGGTGCAGGGAATGGAAATTGAATCTCAATGTAGACAAGTGTTATGTGCTGCGAATACATAGAAAGAAAGATCTTTTATCATTTAGCTACATTATAGCAGGTCATCAACTGGAAGAAGTTAATTCCATAAATTATCTGGGAGTAGGCATTATGAGTGATTTAAAATGGAATGACCATATAAAATTAATCGTCGGTGAAGCAGATGCCAGACTGAGATTCATTGGAAGAATCCTAAGGAAATGCGGTCTTAAAACAAAAGAAGTAGCTTACAGTACACTTGTTCGCCCACTGCTTGAATACTGCTCACCGGTGTGGGATCCGTACCAGATAGGGTTGATAGAAGAGATAGAGAAGATTCAACGGAGAGCAGCGCGCTTCGTTACAGGATCACTTTGTAATCGCGAAAACGTTACGGAGATGATAGATAAACTCCAGTGGAAGACTCTGCAAGAGAGACGCTCAGTAGATCGGTGCAGGCTTTTGTTGAAGTTTCGAGAACACGGAGTAGTCAAGCAGTATATTTCTCCCTCCTATGTATATCTCTCGAAGAGACCATGAGGATAAAATCAGAGAGATTAGAGTCCACACAGAGGCATACCGACAATCTTTCATTCCACGAACAATACGACACTGGAATAGAAGGGAGAACCGATAGAGGTACTCAAGGTACCCTCCGCCACACACAGTCAGGTGGCATGCGGAGTATGAACGTAGCTGTAGATGTAGATGTAGATCTCTACAGAACTGCCATTCCAATTTAAAAGACAGCAATTTCCAATCAAATTAGCCTACAGGTTTACAATTAACAAAGTGCAAGGACAAATTTTGATATCTTGCGCCATCAACCTGATAAAGTGATGCTTCTCCCAAGGTCAGCTATACGCAGCTTGCTCTCGAGTAAGAAATTTGAAAAATTTGTACATATATACCCCGGATAACAAAATGAAAAATGTTGTTTATAAACAAGTACTGTAAATAGTTAGTATATGTTTTTAATAAAAAAATTGAACTCTTATACTTTAACAAGTATTGTGAATAGTTAGAATACGTTTTCAACATTTTTTACCACTTATATTTTGAAGTTTATCCTTTTATTCCAACTACCACAAAATCTTATATCAACTCCCTGTGCAAAGCCGTACCCAGCTAGTTCCTACTAAAATTCTTCATTAAGCATTTGCGTTTCTAAACAAAGGTAGGAGCGATGAGCGAGCATAGGAAGTCGGTGAGTGGACACTTGGCACAGGCTAATCGACACATTCCTGTCTCTCGCCCGCTCTCCACGTACCGTGACTGTGACACTGCGCCTTGAGTTTTTTCCGCCCACGAAAAAGAAACATATGATACAGACAAGAATAGCATTGTTTGATATATCTGAATATTCCTGTGGTATTTCTAATTATACTTATTCCTTGTGGCCTTTTTTGTGCGTTCTCTATTTCGTCGCTAAAAAGCCTAATAATAGCCGGACAGGTCGGATGTGACTATATTTGTGTATGAGGGTAAAAATCGGGACACATTCGGCTAAAACTGGACCCCTCGCAACATTAACTGTGATATCTGTTTTGGCAGATGAGTAATAGTGTAGGAATCATTTACTCACACCTGAACAAAGAAATCTAGCTGAACCAATTACCATCATAAAATGTCCCTAATAGAAATGCGCGAAATGATACAAAAAGAAACAAAGTGAGGTAAAGAGTACCTTTGATATATCATAAGTTGACTAACTGATGCTATCTACTCGTCCCACGCAGCCTGGAACATTCTATATTCATAAATCTCCTGTTATTTGGATACTAAGAGGAAAGATCCACACCATACGTCAGGAAGAGCCGCAACTCGCTTTCGTGCCCATTGCATTCAGCAAGTGGTCTGCCTCCGCTGCAGATAACATACGGCCGGCGCAGAGAGAAATCTGAGTCTTTTGCAAACGCCAGAAAGCCACCATAAACTGTGTGTCTGCCGACAGCTTGCAGCGTGTCTCCCCACGCTCAGGCGCGGAGAAACACCCACTGCCACCCACCCCACCGCACCTCCGCTTCCGTCACAGTCGCTGCTCAACCGAGAGAAATGCCTTCCCCAGCGAGTCCAGTGACCTCAGCAGAAGCGCCGTTTCAAAGCAATATTTTGCTTCCTGCGTTGTTTCGAGTTGATATTCATACCATTTCGTTCTGCATCGAGAAATAGCGGCAAAGTAACAGAGTGAATGATAAAAACACGAGAGAGCAGTCCTTTCTCTCTACAGTTATTACGAGAATGATAGAGCACCGTAATACGTGAAGATATTGGTGCTGGAGGCTTGGAAATAAACTTACTAACCATATCGAGAAGAGAATTTCGGCAGTGAGCAATGACAGTGTGTAAATAGAGTGACTAAAATATATATACAGAGGGGTCCAAAAAAATGTATCCACTGTCTAAAAGTCCATAAGTTGCAAACTAATTGACGGAGTTGTCTCATTTTTGGTGAAAGTGTCGCTTAAAGTCCAACTTCTAGATATCACTGTAGGTGTTCGATATGGTCACCATTAACATCCACACACAAACTATGCCGCCAAACTGCAGCACGAACTACTGACTGCAACGTGTTCAGTTGGATATTTGCACATGAACTGTACGATGGATTCTCGAAGTTCATCCAATGTGCATGGCTTTTGTCGATAAACGACGTCCTTTAGTGTTCCCCACAGGTAAAAGTCCAGAGGAGATAGGGCTGGGGAACGTGGTGGATACTCCACAACACCTCTACGGTCTATCCATCTTCCTGGTAGATTTTCGTCGAAATGCGCCCTAACACGATTTTGGTACTGGGCTGGGGCACCATCTTGTTCAAAGTAAACTCTTCCGTCTCCATACAAGTCTCGGATTGCAGGTAAAATGGATGTCTGAAGCTTCTGAAAGTACGACTCACCGGTAACTGTGCCGTCAAAGAAGAATGTTCCAATCAAGCCCCAGTAAGACAACGCACACCACACATTTACTCTTGGCAAATTCACGGCTTTGTCCACATGGACGTTCGGATTTTCGGCGGCCCAGAAGATACAATTGTGGCGATTTACTGTACCATTGAGTTTGAACTGTGCCTCATCAGACCACACAGTCATCTCTGCAAACTCTTCATCGTTGCTCACCATGTTAGTAAACCATTCGCAGTACTCCATTCTACGATCTGCGTCGTCCTCGTTCATTGCGTGTAGCAATCGTGGGATGTAGCACTTCCACTTTGCTGTCTTCCAAATTCGCCGAACGCTCGATTGACTCACTCCAGCTTCACGGGCACACTGTCTCACAGACTTCTGTGGTGAACGAGTGAATTGTTGTAATACACGACGGGAGTTAGCTCTACTTGTTACTGCTATAGGTCGTCCAGATCGTTGTTTGTGTACATCTTTAACACATCCTTCGGCTTCAAGTTTGTCTCGAATGTGACGAATCGTTAAACGTGTCGGTGGCTCTGTTTGATACTCATTTCGCCATTGCCGTTGAACCTCATTAATATTTTCGTACTTAAAATATCACTTCAAAACTGACTTCCTTGCATCGAATGTAAGCCTTGCGCCAGCCATGTTTACTCGAGTAACTAGATGCAACTAAGAACAAAACACTGACTATCTGGCGACTGTCGTCTGACAAAACAAAACAACGCAATTCAACGCTTGCGTGGCGATTGCCGGAACTACAAACTATTACACTTCCAAAGACGAGACAACTCCGTCAGTTACGTTGCCAGTTATGGACTTTTAAACAGTGGATACATATTTTTGTGCCCCTCTGTATTTTTACAAGAACGCTTCCTCTGTCTACGTGGCACCAACTGAGCAAGTGATAGTATACTACCCACGATACCAATCTGGGATTGAGTTCCAGGTTTGCAACTAGCTGTAGGTATAGTGTAGCTTGTCACAAAATCTTCACTCACCTTGCACCCTAGCAATACATAAATATTCTGTGAGTTGCAGTAGTGTGTGCCTGTTTAGATGAAGCATTGCAATGTGTCCGAAAGACGTGTCCTAGTCCTATGCGTGCATCAGCTGGTGTACCACAATGAGTGCTCATATCGAGTCCCTGAATAAAACATCAGAATGTGGCGTAACTGCTGTCTGTTTCAGCACACCGAATGTAATAAAACTTTACACAGCTGTCCAACAATTTTACCAAGAGTAGGTCATAATTCCAATTTCAGGCTGATAACCGTACCAGTTACTGTAACTGGAACTGGAAGCACTGCGTGCAGAATAGCTTGCCAACATACTGGTATGACATTGTACACAAGGTGATTCAGCTGTATCTACCTATGGAATTTATTGAATCAACAACACCTTCAAATACCACACTGAAGATTATCATATACGCTCGCTCATTACCCACAAGCAATTAGTCATACAGAAAACATAAATAGAACATTTCATAGCAAACTTAAAGTAGTTACATTTTATTCTGAGATAACTTTTCGCGAGGTTGTAGTTTTCTAATTATTCAATAAAAACAAAACTGTGGACTCCACGAAAGCGTATCCCAGTACAGTCTTTAACGATATTAAATTTTCTACAAAAAAGTCCTGCTTATTTTTTTCAGTAGGAATAATAGTTTGCACATAGCGAGCTAGAGAATAAGAAAATTCAGTGTTTGGTTTTTGAAGGCGTTGTAGATTGCATAAAACCCATACATAGGGGCAGTTCAATCACTATTCAGTAGGAATAATAGTTTGCACATAGCGAGCTAGAGAATAAGAAAATTCAGTGTTTGGTTTTTGAAGGCGTTGTAGATTGCATAAAACCCATACATAGGGGCAGTTCAATCACTATGTATACATCATAGAAGTAATCTAAGTAAATGCCTTGTTAAATTCTCAAAACAAAGTTTTAAAGAGAAAAGTGAGATTCTTGGTATTGCATATATTTTCACAACATCGTTTTCCCTTTTTTGTAATAGTATACATTTTTTCTATTATTAGAATGTGCGGTCAAATGAATGAACAGCATACATGCAGAATAATTCTTGAAATTGATAATGGTTAAATATGTATGGAAAACAAGCATATGAGTGTATGCCTAATGTTTTGCAGACACGTAATGGTTCACATACACTACAGGGAATGTAGAAAGAGACTATATACATCGAGAAAGTATTATATTTGCCTCAGTGCTTCAGACAAGCAGAGATATTAAAGAGCACTTGCCTGCGAAAGGCAAAGTTCCCGAATTCGAGTCTCGGTCCGGCACACAGTTTTAATCTGCCAGGAAGTTTCATATCAGCGCATACTCCACTGCAGAGTGAAAATCTCATTCAAGCAAAGATATTGTTAGTTACAATTCATCAGTCATTTTTGGAGAATATATTTTAGGGAGATCAAGTAAATTCATTAAAGGCTTATGATTGGTAATAATATTGTTCATTTGTAAGACAGTTTATTAAAAGACATTATGAAGTGGTGGCGATCATTAAAATCTGATTAGCATGAATTTTTGAGTGTTTTATCGAATAATATGTAAATGTTCCTTCTGACTAGATATTGTAAGACTATGTGACAATTATGAAGGCTTTGGTTAGGGACACTATCTCGCTGAGAAGTAAAGAATTGTGTGATACTTTGGTGAGCACAATTAATCATTGAATGCTGTATAAACATTTAAGTGTGTAGAGTTACATTGAGCACCATTCATTGTAGTGAGGACAGGATTTTGGGTTGACATTAATTATGATCTAATATTATTTGCACTTGAGTGAGGCATCTTCATAATAAATAGAGGCACTGGGAGCGCCAGCCATGAGGACATAATTAAATTCTCGCCAACATTAATTTCAACAAGCAAATCAGTTCATCTCATGTCTTTTAAATATGTTAATAAAATAAAATAATACTATATACATTATTAATAAGTAAAATTCTCAGAGTTGTTACGACAGGTTTAATTGTGTTTGCTGAGAGACAAATGCAGCTGGATATATTTCAAGTCAGTAAGCACAAGGTAAGGAATATGCAGTCACTTGCACATCACAGCAATTGAACAAAGTAGAAAGGAATTATTCTGTCACTAAAAACAAGATATTAAGACTGATATCTGTATATGGCATGCCAGGCTTCTGTCACTGTTTACATGGAAAAAGTTATGTGGTTAATGGATGATGCAGCACTGAAGTTGTTGGGATTAAAGAATCCATCAAGTAGACTTACATGATGTATGTTAAAACTGATTGAGTTTGATTCGAAAGTAGTTCACAAATCTGTCAAGACACTTGGTAATGTGAATGCACTCTCTGAAAAATTGTAGTTTGGACAGTAGAACTAAAATTGCAGAGTGGCAGAGAGCTTGAGTGATTACAAAGTATTTGCACTGCAACTACAATTTGCCATTCACAATGGCGTGTTGTGTAAGACAACAATACTTAAGCCTTATGTAGTGGTTTCTATCACAATGCACAAATAAATGGATGAAACACATGATCAGGTGTTATCTGGAGGACACAGAACCACATATCAAACAGTATCTGAGCATTACTTATGGAGAACATGTAAAAGATGTGGAGCAGTATGTTAAGAATTGTGAGCCATATGCACAACTTACATAATTAAATAATCAACATGTAACACTGCAGTGGTTACCAGAGGCTACTAAACCTTTTGTAATGATTGGGATGGATATTTAAGGACCTTTTACCAGACACTGGGGTGGACAAACTTTGTTCTAACTATTATAGATCATTTCTTTCACTGTGTTGGGATGATCACTGTCCCAAACCAGCAGGAAGACACAGTTACACATGCTATCTACATCTACATCTACATTTATACTCCGCAAGCCACCCAACGGTATGTGGCGGAGGGCACTTTACGTACCACTGTCATTACCTCCCTTTTCTGTTCCAGTCGCGTATGGTTCGCAGGAAGAACGACTGTCTGAAAGCCTCCGTGCATGCTCGAATCTCTCTGATTTTACGTTCGTGATCCTCTCGGGAGGTATAAGTAGGGGGAAGCAATATATTCGATACCTCATCCAGAAACGCACGCTCTCGAAACCTGGCGAGCAAGCTACACCACGATGCAGAGCGCCTGTCTTGCAGAGTCTGCCACTTGAGTTTGCTAAACATCTCCGTAACGCTATCACGGTTACCAAATAACCCTGTGACGAAACGCGCCGCTCTTTTTTGGATCTTCTCTATCTCCTCCATCAACCTGATCTGGTACGGATCCCACACTGATGAGCAATACTCAAGTATAGGTCAAACGAGTGTTTTGTAAGCCACCTCCTTTGTTGATGGACTACATTTTCTAAGGACTCTCCCAAAGAATCTCAACCTGGTACCCGCCTTACCAACAATTAATTTTATGTGATCATTCCACTTCAAATCGTTCCGCACCCATATTCCCAGATATTTTACAGAAGTAACTGCTGCCAGTGTTTGTTCCACTATCATATAATCATACAATAAAGGATCCTTCTTTCTATGTATTCGCAATACATTACATTTGTCTATGTTAAGGGTCAGTTGCCACTCCCTGCACCAAGTGCCTATCCGCTGCAGATCTTCCTGCATTTCGCTACAATTTTCTAATGCTGCAACTTCTCTGTATACTACAGCATCATCCGCGAAAAGCCGCATGGAACTTCCGACATTATCTACTAGGTCATTTATATATATTGTGAAAAGCAATGGTCCCATAACACTCCCCTGTGGCATGCCAGAGGTTACCTTAACGTCTGTAGACGTCTCTCCATTGATAACAACCTGCTGTGTTCTGTTTGCTAAAAACTCTTCAATCCAGCCACACAGCTGGTCTGATATTCCGCAGGCTCTTACTTTGTTTATCAGGCGACAGTACGGAACTGTATCGAACGCCTTCCGGAAGTCAAGGAAAATAGCATCTACCTGGGAGCCTGTATCTAATATTTTCTGGGTCTCATGAACAAATAAATCGAGTTGGGTCTCACACGATCGCTGTTTCCAGAATCCATGTTGATTCCTACAGAGTAGATTCTGGGATTCCAAAAATGACATGATACGCGAGCAAAAAACATCTTCTAAAATTCTACAACAGATCGACGTCGGAGATATAGCTCTATAGCTTTGCGCATCTGCTCGACGACCCTTCTTGAAGACTGGGACTACCTGTGCTCTTTTCCAATCATTTGGAACCTTCCGTTCCTCTAGAGACTTGCGGTACACGGCTGTTAGAAGGGGGGCAAGTTCTTTTGCGTGCTCTGTGTAGAATCGAATTGGTATCCTGTCAGGCCCAGTGGACTTTCCTCTGTTGAGTGATTCCAGTTGCTTTTCTATACCTTGGACACTTATTTCGATGTCAGCCATTTTTTCGTTTGTGCGAGGATTTAGAGAAGGAACTGCAGTGCGGTCTTCCTCTGTGAAACAACTTTGGAAAAAGGTGTTTAGTATTTCAGCTTTACGCGTGTCATCCTCTGTTTCAATGCCATCATCATCCCTGAGTGTCTGGACATGCTGTTTCGAACCACTTACTGATTTAACGTAAGACCAGAACTTCCTAGGATTTTCTGTCAAGTCGGTACATAGAATTTTACTTTCGAATTCACTGAACGCTTCACGCGCAGCCCTCCTTACGCTAACTTTGACATCGTTTAACTTCTGTTTGTCTAAGAGGTTTTGGCTGCGTTTGCACTTGAAGTGAAGCTCTCTTTGCTTTCGCAGTAGTTTCCTAACTTTGTTGTTGAACCGCGGTGGGTTTTTCCTGTCCCTCACAGTTTTACTCGGCACGTACCTGTTTAAAACGCATTTTATGATTGCCTTGAACTTTTTCCATAAACACTCAACATTGTCAGTGTCGGAACAGAAATTTTCGTTTTGATCTGTTAGGTAGTCTGAAATCTGCTTTCTATTACTCTTGCTAAACAGATAAACCTTCCTCTCTTTTTTTATATTCCTATTAACTTCCATATTCAGGGATGCTGCAACGGCCTTATGATCACTGATTCTCTGTTCTGCACTTACAGAGTCGAAAAGTTCGGGTCTGTTTGTTATCAGTAGGTCCAAGATGTTATCTCCACAAGTCGATTCTCTGTTTAATTGCTCGAGGTAATTTTCGGATAGTGCACTCAGTATAATGTCACTCGATGCTCTGTCCCTACCACCCGCCCTAAACATCTGAGTGTCCCAGTCTATATCTGGTAAATTGAAATCTCCACCTAAGATTATAACATGCTGAGAAAATTTATGTGAAATGTATTCCTAATTATCTCTCAGTTGTTCTGCCACTAATGCTGCTGAGTCGGGAGGTCGGTAAAAGGAGCCAACTATTAACCTAGCTCGATTTTTGAGTGTAACCTACACCCATAATAATACACGGGAACTATCCACCTCTATTCACTACAGGATAAACTCCTATTAACAGCGACAAACACGCCACCACCGGTTGCATGCAATCTATCCTTTCTAAACACCGTCTGTGCCTTTGTAAAAATTTCGGCAGAATTTACCTCTGGCTTCAGCCAGCTTTCTGTACCTACAACGATTTCAGCTTCGGTGCTTTCTATCAGCGCTTGAAGTTCCGGTACTTTACCAATGCAGTTTCGACAGTTTACAATTACAATATCGATTGCTGCTTGGTCCCCGCATGTCCTGACTTTGCCCCACGCCCTTTGAGGCTGTTGCCCTTTCTGTACTTGCCCAAGGCCATCTAACCTAAAAAACCGCCCAGTCCACGCCACACAACCCCTGCTACCCGTGTAGCCGCTTGCTGCGTGTAGTGGACTCCTGACCTATCCAGCAGAACCCGAAACCCCACCACCCTATGGCGCAAGCCGAGGTATCTGCAGCCCACACGGTCGCAGAACCGTCTCAGCCTCTGATTCAGCCTCTGATTCAGTAAAAGTTTGGTTATTAAAGATTGGTGTACTGGAAATTATGATCACCAATCTCGGCACCAACTTTATGTCAGAACTGGGGAATCAGTAATGTAATTTCTTATGTATTTCCAAAATGATAACAAGCCTCAGCATTCAGGTGCTTCTTGCACTGACCCCCACATTGGTGCCATATGGTGTAATGAAGTTACTATGACACTTGCAATGGCTGTATTTTGGTCTCCTGGCAGGACCTGATGTGACAGTACTGTCATCAAGATACTTTTGCCACCATTGCCATCTGCCTAGCATGGTGACTCTTGGCACTAGCCATCTGTGGAGGCTGCACTCTGAGCTAACAACATAAACTGCTGACCAGGACCATCATGCATCCCTGGGCACTGACTGTAGCAAGACAAAATTTCTGTTGTTCCACTGTATGCCACAAATAAATGAACTAATAAGTTTCCTTTAAATTCCGTCTATGGTCACAATCTCTTCTGTTTAACAGATTACCGGTTTCGGCCTTTAATGACCATCATCAGATCTGCAGCAAAAATGGGACAAATATAACTACACTCGCAAACCGTATACAGCTTAAGAACAATACATAGAGCATATTGAAAAGTAGTGCTGACAAAATTTACATTTGCGCGCTTCAAATGTGAAGAGGCATACCTGTCTCATAAATGCACTCCAGCTATAGTGGCATAGTCAACTATTAAATACGGAATCAGCACCAGCATCGTCAAATACATACAAATCACATCACATGCACAAGTCATGTTGTCAGTAAAACTACTGTTTAAAACTAGCTGCCATACAGTAGCCACCAGATGTTTATTTAGTAAGTTGACCAGATGTCGCTAATGTCAGCATACACTATTTTTCAATAATTAATTGAAACAGCGAAAATGAAAAGGGGGGGGATACAATAGTCAAAATCTGTAATAAGCTTATAAAGTGTAAAAAGTGTTACAGTAGTAAAAAGCAGCAAAAAGAACACGACAAATGCAATATTGTTAAAAAGACGAAGAGTTAAAAACAGTGGTTGACATGTGCTTTAGGGCCAATATTCTGGGCAATAACATAAATATTAAACACCGTTGATATTGCACCGGGTAATATAAACAACATAAAACAAATCGCTAAAGGAGTCACAAATGAAAGAAAATATAGTTCTGCACATAATCAGCGCCCTCTGTTAGCGCTAACTCTAGAATTCCGCACAGGCGGGAAGTAGTTGGAGGAACGTGACCAGCAGAGGACCCCTCGTACCCTGCGATACTTGGTTGCAAGCAAAGAATGATAAAATTCCATAACAGTGGATGATTTACATTATCTGATTAGTGCAGTCAATGAAATGAATAATGAAGGAACAAGAACCTACTAGAGTCATGCGTAAAACGTATGAAAACGAAGTAAATATGTAATATACTCTATACTGGGAGAACTTGCGAACACACTATAAATAACACAGGCGTGGAGTGACTAGGGTCCTGTATGAACTGATCCCCTTCCCCCACCTCCCCCTGTTCCTCCAACATCTCCGCATCCTTTACATTGTTCGCAGGCTTGATCCCCCCCACCCTCTGGTTTCCTCCTTCCTCTCCACCCCCCGCCTATTGCCGCGCCTCTATTGCTGTATCCCTCCTTCTCTCCACCTCCACACCCCCCATCTCCTTCATCAGGGCAATTTCCAACACCTCCCCCTCCCGGATGACGAACTTCGCCGTGACATCTACCCTTCCTTCCAACTGTAACCTGGTCTTGTTCCCCCCCCCCCCCCTCCCCAGGGCCCCCTTTTTTTCTCTTCCTTCCTTCTCCCAGAGTGGATTTTCCACCATTCCCCTCTCCCCTGAAGCCTTGCACCTCATATTTGCCTCTTTCCTTCCCACATCCCTCCCTACCTGGCCCTCCTCCATGCGCCCCCCGCTCATCTCTCACATCTCTTCCCCTCCCTCCCTTCTTCAGGTCTCCCTCATCTCCTTGCGCCTGGCAGATCCTCTGTATTGATCATCATCAGTGTGCCTCATCAGTGTTGTGTTTAGTGCTGTTTCTCCTGTGCGTCAAGAGGTGTGATTTTAATTGTGTATTGCCTTGAGGTCCGCCGTCAGTGTTACGTTATGTGCTACGCCATCCGTCGATACCTTATGCTCCAGTCATACTGTGCCTTGTGTTCTTTTAATCGTCGCAGTGTGTGGCTTTTTGTGTGTGCTACTTTTAAACAGTTTTTTATCTCCATTTTACAGTCACCCCGTTTTTTGTCTATTGCCTTCCATGATGTTCCCCCTTTGTTGTATCTATGTTCACCTTATTCTCTCCCTTGCTGTTTTTCTTCTATTGTTTTGTTCTATGTCTTTTGGCTGAAGAGCAGCGCATATGCTGCTGCCAGCCCACCCCGATGGGGAATTGAAATACAATAAAGAAAAAAAAAAGTGACTAGGGTAAAACATTGTCAAATAAAGCTAACTAGGCATTGGGCAAAAAACCATTCTGTCAGTTAAGCAGTTTATCCGGTTCTCTATTTTTTGCTTTATAAATTTCAAGTTCCTCCAGCAAATTAAGAGCACGGCCCTTTTCCACCCTGTGAAGAATACGCATACAGTTCTCAATGCTCCCTATGGAATGACCAATATCAGAAAAATGCTGTCCCAAAGCCGTTTTGTTTCGTGGCTGTGAGTGTTCTTTGAACCTTAATTTAAAAGAGCGGCCTGTTTGACCTATATAACATTTGTCACCGTTACTGCAGTCGATCCTATACACTCCAGAGCCATCAAATTTGTCAAAGTTCCCTTTCAATTTATGTTTTATTCGTAGTTTTATAGTGTTAGTGACCTGAAAGCCACATCTGACATAAGACTTTTTAAAACATTTTTCTATTTGCAGGGACATTTTGCCGTTAAATTTCATGGGAATAGTTTTTATTCTATCTTTGCCGGTTCTCTTTTGTGTGTGGGTGTATGTGTGCCTGCTGTTTGTTAAACGTTTCTTTAGCCTATTGTAGGGGCGCGTGACGTCGTTTGTAGAAAAGCCGTTATCTAATGCGATCTGCTTTAAAATGCTAAGTTCTTTACAAAAAATGGCTCTGAGCACTATGGGACTCAACTGCTGAGGTCATTAGTCCCCTAGAACTTAGAACTAGTTAAACCTAACTAACCTAAGGACACCACAAACATCCATGCCCGAGGCAGGATTCGAACCTGCGACCGTAGCGGTCCTGCGGTTCCAGACTGCAGCGCCTTTAACCGCACGACCACTTCGGCCGGCAAGTTCTTTACATGTTTCGTTTTCGTCTAAAGGTAGACGAAGGAGCCAGTGAACTTTGTCTGAGGCCGTGGAGGCCCACGTCCCTGCTGTCGCCATCCACCCCCACCATCCTACCTTACCCCCACAGGCCGTCCTCCTCCCCCGCGAATCCCGCCGTCTCTACCGTGCCTTTCTCCACACGCATGACCCGGACACACTACGACGCCACCGGCAACTCCAGCGACCCATTCGTAATTTGCTTGCGGCTAAGAAACGCCGGGACTGGCGACAGACATGCACCCGTTTAAATGCTACCCTACCTATCAACTCGTCCAAGTTCTGGTCAGCCTTCCGTCGCCTTACCGGAACTAAACCCTCTCCCTACTATCATCTTCTCCATGATGATCACCCCTTCCCCGACTCGATTAGTAAGGCCAATCACTTTGCCTCTTACCTCTCCGATGTCTTTTCCATCCCCAATGACCCCCAGTTCGATTACTCCCTCTTCCCGGATGTCCGCGATGAAACTGACACCTCTGTCCCTCCTCTCACTCCTGGTTTCCATTACCTGGGCAACATTGCACACACGGAACTCAATGCCCACTGCACAGGATCTCATTCCTACACTCCGCACAAAACGCAACACCGCTCCTGGTCACGATCGTGTCACCTACCGTCACCTTCGTGAACCTCCTGTCTCTTTCATCTCCACCCTGGCCAGGCTCTACAATGTAGTCCTGTCCACCAGTTACTACCCCGACCTGTGGAAAACCTCCCCTATCCTCATGTTCCTTAAACCTGGCAAACCGCCGTCCGCCGTCTCTTCTTACTGTCCCACCAGCCTTACCTCGGTCTTCAGCAAGGTCCTGGAATCTATCCTCACCCGACGCATCCACCAGCATCTCCGCCAGCACCGCCTCCTTCCCATTACCCAGTGTGGCTTTCGGCCGTCCTTCTCTTCCGACGATCTTCTCCTTCACCTCACTCATCTCCTTTCCGACCAGCTTAATTCCCGTCGCTCCGCAATCTTCCTCTCCCTGGACCTTGAACGTGCCTATGACTGCCTATGGCATTCCGGCCTCCTCTTCAAGCTCCAAACCTTCGCCCTTCCCATTAACTACGTCTGTCTGATCGGCTCCTTTCTCTCCCACCGTCCTTCCTACGACACCATCCATAACACAGATTACTACACCTTTTTCCCCTCTGCCGGTGTGCCCCAAGGCTCCGTCCTCTCCCCCCTCCTGTACCTTTTGTACATGGCGGACATGCCGCCGCCGTCACCCCCCGTCCACCTTCTCCAGTTTGCCGATCACACCGCCTTCCTTGCCATTGCCCACACCCTGCAGCGCTCCCAACACCTTCTCCAATCCCATCTTGACCGGTTCACCGCTTGGTGCAAGCAGTGGTTGCTCAAGGTCAATCCCTCCAAAACCCAGGCGATCATTGTAGGCAAAACCATCCTTCCACCTCCTTTGATTTCTATCTCACCATCCATGGCCGTCCTATCGCCCTCACTCCCACACTTAAGTACCTTGGCGTCACCCTCGACCGTCGCTTCTCCTGGACTCCCCATCTCCAGACAATCCAAGCCAAGGCACGCTCCCGACTCCGTCTCCTCAAGCTCCTTTCCGGCCATACATGGGGTCTGGAGCCCTCCACCATCCTCCACACCTATAAATCCCTCATCCTCCCTATCCTTTGTTACGCCCATCTGGCCTGGATCTCCACCCCCCCTACCTTTTATAACTCCCTACAAATCCTTGAATGCCATGCTCTCCGCCTCACCTATCGCATCCGTCTCCCCTCCCCCATGCGGATCCTGTATGATCTCATCCCCTTCCCCCACCTCCTCCTTTTCCTTGAAAGGGTACGGATCCTGTACACCTCCTGCAAACTCGATCCTCCTCATCCGCTTGTCTCACACATCCTCTCCCACCCCCGCCCACTGCCGCGCCTGTATTCCCATGTCCCACCCAGTCTCCATCTCTCCACCCTCTCTCCTTACCCTCTCCCAAGGTGGCTTCCGCCAGCTCCCCCTCCCTGATGATGTCCTCCTACCATCCATCTACCCCTCCTATCAACTTTGATCCTGCCCCCTCCACTTCCGGTGTCCTTTCCTTTAGGCACCCTCCCTCCCTTCTCTTCCCTTACCTTCTCTTTCCTTTTCCCCTGTCCCCTCCCTCCACCCCTCTTCCCCCAGGCTTTTCCTCCCCCTTCCTCCCTCCCCCTGTCTCCCCTGCCCCTCTCGCTCTCCCACTCCCCTTCCTCCTCCTCCTCTCTTGGCAGGGCCTCGGACTCGCACACGTTCAGTGAACATTCGTACGCTGAAGATCATCGCCATCAGTGTCTTGTGTGTGTGCCTTCACTGGTGTTTAGTGTTTGTTCGCCGTCACGCCACCACTGTTCACGTGTACCGTCGCCGTCATCCATGTTATGTGCGCCATGTCAACTAGTGTTAGTGATGTTTCTCGTCCAGCGTGAACGGCTCCATGTTTTTTGTTTTTTAGTGTCTACATTTTTTGGCCGACGTTTTGATTGTATTGTCTGTGCCACCTGTATGTATTACTTATTGTAAAACTCAAGGCTGAAGAGCGGCGTACTCTGCTGCTGACAGCCCGCCTTGTGTAAGGTGATCAAAATCACAATAAAGAAAAAGAAAAAAAACTACTTTTCAATATGCTCTATGTATTGTTCTTAAGCTGTATACGGTTTGCGGGTGTAGTTATATTTCTCTCATTTTTGCTGCAGATCTGATGATGGTCATTAAAGACCGAAACCGGTAATCTGTTAAGCAGAAAAAATTGTGAGCATAGACGGAAATTGAAAGAAACTTATTATATATACCAGTCACTGTGTTTTTTCGTGACGATGTCGCAGCTTGTGAAATAAATGAACTATTGTTTTGCTTTGCTTTTATGGCTTTATGGTGGTGGCCCCCTGGCTCTACTTTTCTGCTGCTCCCCCAACCAACATGCCTCATCATTGTGCCCTTCAATAGGATAAGCAAACACTCCAACCATCCTAACCCAATTGTAACTTGTTATTTTGTACTGATCTGGTGCTAGTGTCTGTGACTTTTATGTTTGAAAATATAAAACAGTTAATTTTCAAACCAGTTTCATCATTAGGTTTGTGGACCCATACCACAAAGTCAAAAGTAGATTAACATCCAACAGTAAGCAGTCTTGGGATACATATCATGCACTCAATTTTTAGCATCTCTTCTTGACTGAATTTTTCTTTTGTATATTCATCTTCAGACAAACCGAGACCAGTTGTTTCTACTTTCTTTTTTTTTTTTTAGTCTGAATGAATCCTTCAGCTGTATTTAAAGGTCTCTGAGTTAGTTGCTACCGATTTTGTGGTACAGTGGGGCATCTTCAGGCCCCCTAAATAAAGTAAACACGTTTTCTTAATATTTGTACATAAATGCAATAAATCAGATGATTTTCAATCACTCTTAAGAGTGATCAAGTATTAAACTATCCTGCTGGAGGGGCATCCACAACGGAGCATCGTAATAGACATGGAAATCACCAGTTCAGTTGTAGGGTTTTATTTTCAAAATTCACGACCGTTTTCACTGTAAGAAATGTCTGTCATCGGATTCAGTTACTGAAAGCAAACAAGAAAAATGCGCTTGAAAGTAGTGTTAGATACGCTTTCATGCATAAAATAAAACGAATGAAAAGTAGCATTTGTTAGCCTGAAATCGATAGTGAATTTTAAGATAAAAACATCACAATTGAAACAGTGATTTCAATGTCAATTATACATTAATTTACTTCAACTAAAATAATTACAGTTTCGATATGTACCTTGTGATGGTTAAAGTGATAAAAATTTAACATTAGGCGAAAGCTATAGATTAGTGTCTACAATAAAACATACTGTAGATGTTGGACTAAAACGTATCTACCTTACGAAATAAATGTACACTGCCTGACATTAGAAGTAAAGCACCCAGAATAGGAGAAGAAAATGAAATAAAACCTAACAGGTTGAGAGTGTACATGATGTTCTTTCAGTGATTGTAAAATCGAGTCAAATTTACAGGACACTTGGCGGTATGAGCCCACTTACCTGTATAACATTGCATCCCCCTCTGACATGAGTGCATGCATGCAGTGACTTGTTTCGGAAAAGTGTCATAAAGCCATTATATCCTACCCTTGGATAAGATGGCCCATAGCTGTTTTAACTATTTCTTGACATCCTGGATACTGGCTCTGGGATAGAGTTGAAGTCCTAGCTAGTCCCATACATGTTCCATTGGGGACAGATTTTGTCCCAGATGGTCATGGGAGTATCTCCACACAAAGGTCATAAAGACATGCAGTGTCCTGTTCAAAAATGGCACCGCGACACATTTGCTTGAGAGATATCACATGAGGATGCAGCATGTCCATGAGATACTGTCAGAGTCCCCCACTCACTACTGGCTTTGACCTGTAGTCATATCCAATGGCTCCCCACTCCATGACACCAAGATAACACAGTTGCACCTCTCCAAAACAGTAGAAGAGTGCTACTTCTCCCCACGTAGCCGCCTTACTTGCCAGCGATGATCATATGGGGTAGTGCTGAACCGTGACTTATCGATGTGATGCGATTCACTGACAGTCATGAATCATGGTCACGGCATCATCCTAAACGCATCCGTTTGTGTTGTAGTGTTAAGAGCAACCTACACAGGGGATGGTAAGTCCATAGACTGTCTGCTGCTAATCTCCAACCAATTACGCAGTCTGAAAGTGAACGTTGCAGGCAGTCCATTGCTCATTGTCGGATGGCAGGCATAATGTGAAGGGTCTACGATGTACTTGGTGCACGATATGGCGATCCTCCCTTCTGGTGGTCAGGCATGGTCAACAAGACCCTTAACGTCGGGCATGCTTGCCCTCACCTTCCCAAATAGTACAACTTTGGGCCACTGCCACCTCTGAATGGCTCACACATCTCGATATTACATGATTCGAGCAGTCAACCGAATGGAGGCTTCCTGCCTCGGACATGGATGTGTGTGATGTCCTTAGGTTAGTTAGGTTTAAGCAGTTCTAAGTTCTAGGGGACTGATGACCTCAGAAGTTAAGTCCCATAGTGCTCAGAGCCATTTTTGAATGGAGGCTTACAATGAGGTACCTATCAAACTATGTCAGGTCTCACAAGAGTACGTGACATCTCTGTGTCCCTTACAATGATCACTCAACATCTGATGCTGTTCATTCGCATTACATAACCTACCAAGCATGAGAAAACAACAAGAAAGAAAGGCACTACTGTACCCCAGTGATCGATCCACCACAGGTAATGGCGACTCCAACCGTTTATATATCTGCTGATGGTGTGTACGTGTACGAGACTACATTAACATCCGACCAAGTCATCTGGTGCTTCACTGTTCTTGTCGCTCAGTATATTACTAGGTGAGAGTGACATACCAAGTGACCAGTCGATAACGTGTAAAACCATACTCGACTATATCGAAGCGTAACAGGGAAATTTAGAAACCTCTTGTGCCAGTGACTGAAGTTGGATCAAAAGAGTATGGCTCAGAACAGGTCCTTTCGTGAGGTTGTATCTGAATGTATCACAAGAACAGAAAATGTAACAGACAACGATGGTAGTTAAGTTACTCAAAACAGCACCTTGAAACGTGCTAAGCATTAATAATGATCATGTCCTACGATGATGGATGCTACCGAGCGATTTAATATCTTAAATATTCTAATTTCAACTATTTCTTTACAAAAAAATCACGCACTAAAGCACAGTAACCACAAAATATTGTTTGCATTTTGTTAGCTGTAACACGACGTTTGGCGTCTGATTTGCCTGCGGTCAATATTCCTTACTAGAAACCGTATTTAACATGATAGCCCTAAATGAAATTTGATATTTGCTGGAAAGAGTTTCACAAGAGAAGTTGTTTAGCCAATGAATCATTTGCAAAGACCGTTGACACTCTACAGTGAGTTACACTTTCTCCTTGTAAGTATATGGAATTTCAGACGATCCACAACATAAGGAACCAGCAGCTGTCAGCAAGTTTGGAGGCCGTGTAGGACCCAAGTGGCCGAGCGGTTCTAGGCGCTACAGTCTGGAACCGCGAGACCGCTACGGTCGCAGGTTCGAATCCTGCCTCGGGCATGGATGTGTGTAATGTCCTTAGGTTAATTAGGTTTAAGTAGTTCTAAGTTCTAGGGGACTGATGACCTCAGATGTTAAGTCGCATAGTGCTCAGAGCCATTTGAACCATTTTTTGACATGTAGGAAACGGTTGATTATATACTGCAGCATTGTTATAAATTTTATGTCAATCGCTTTCAGCGGCCCAATACTGAGGTGGACTATAATATAGCAGAAGACGTATTTTCTTAATTTTAGTTCTGTCACAATTTTTTTAAATTTTTTGTCTTGTCGTAGCTAATTTTTGACATGTTTATAGTATGCCAGTGCTATTTATATCAAGTATTTTGTCAACATACTCAAAATGTCAGTAATTTTATAATATTTCTATGTTTATATTAAATACGAAAAATACAGAGTGAATAATATTTTTGTTTGATCCGCTTTATACTTCGCCAAGTATAAATTTTATTTCGTCCAAGTGGTATTTATTTACTGTAGAAGCAACATAAGTCTATCCAAACTTCAACTTTTAGAAACTGCAATCGAAACTAAATTCAGAAGTTGATCATTCCATTATGTTTTTATTTATAAGACGGGTATATAAAACACTAACATACTCGTATAATCTTTTCTCAATATGGATCCATAAACAGTTTTTTCTCTGTGTAAAATTTAGAAGAATGTACTAAACGGCGTCTCGGTGATCACCATTTCAATTGTTCTCGCAGATAGGAATGACGTTGATCAGAAAAGTCCAGTAAATTATGAGGTGTCATCGAAAAAGCGGAAGTTTTTCCGACGAACATTCCAGGAGGGCTTCTGATAGTTGTACGAACCCTGCAAATCGATAAATGAAAATTGTGAAAGAAACCTAGTGAAGAAAAATGCATAAATGAAATAAATGGTAATTATTTAGCAATAGTTTGGCCTTACCTAAGTGATTATTCGTTTAATAATAGGTAAAGCAAATTACTGTGTGTCGGAGTTCAATGCGTAACCTAATTAATATGAATCCTCTGTTTAGTGACCTGTAACTATTTAATTACTACGTATTTAACCTTATGAAACAATAATACTCGGAAACACTTATTTTGTCTGGAAATGGGAAACAATAAAAGGCATACACGCGTTTATTTGAGCAGTTATTATTATCGCAATTTTCAGATAATGACCTCATAAACTAACTTGCGTATTCCCGAAATAACTTCATTGTAGTTTCGGACGAAGTCGAGAGAGTTTACCCGTATACTAAGGTCATCCAGAGTAATTAAATTCCGAAGCAAAGGGGAAAAAAGATACAATAAGAATGGTTCGCGGTAGGTGCCAGTGCTTATATTGAGCTAATACATGTACATGGAGTAGAAATGTGAAGAGAGGCAGTCAAAAGATAGCGAACAGACGCAAGCAAAGCTAGCACCGCCGCGGAGACAATCATACATAGGCTGCCCAGCCCGCAGAGACAGCCTACGTCATAGAGCTGTGTGTTGCCATCGAGCTGCGATCGTGAGACCCACAGCGGTACCTCACACAGAGAGCATTCTAGAGTGCCCCTGAGAGCCACAACATCAAAACTCGCTTCTCGCCTTTTGGGAAGATCAATTTTTTTTCAATGTCAGAGACTTTATTTACGGTAATACCGAGTCAGCTCTTCTGCAACATTTACACTTCTGTACACACTGTCACCTTTATGCCAAACACAGATAGCCTCAGACTCGCCAACCATACGATGATTGCGAGTCCTAACAACAAGAGGCATACTAGAGCTAAAAAGAGGTGTGCCAATATCACTCTTACAAACCTCACTGACCTGAAAAGTACGATACGTGATAACATCACGCTCATTAAAACTTGCAAGTCAGAAGTTTCACTGTTGTTGGTGTTGATGTATCTACAGACTGTAGATCCATGCGACTGTTGTGAATAGGTACTAGCATCTTCGTTAACAATGCCACGCCATTTATCCCGGGATGCCCGTTGTAGGATTTTCCACTTACTACAATACACATTTACAATGATACAATGATTGTACATCTACATTCATACTCTACAAACAATTGTTAACTGCATGGCATACGGCACTTCCCATTTTATCAGTGGCTAAGATTTTTTACCTCTGCCATCAACTTCGTAGTGAGGGAAGAAAGATTGCTTGAAAGCCTCTTTGCGCGCTATAGTTAGTGCAGTCTTGCCTTCGTGATCAGTAGCCTGCCAGTAGCATATTCCTGGACCCGTCTCTTAAACCTGGTTCTTGAAACATTGTAATTAGACTTTCAAGCGATATTTCGCGTCTGTCTTCAAGCACCTGCCAATTTAGATTCCCCCCAGCAACCAACAAAGACAGCAAGAGCAAACGCGACTTTGAACTAACGCACAATCAGCTTAATAGCTCGTGCACCCAAGTCGTTGGCAAGAACAATTTAAAATAAAAAGTCAAAAGAATCTGATGATCTCTTGCATGAAGATCAGTTAGACTTACGTAAAGGGATCAGAGAAGCAGTTCTAATGTTGTACTTGGTAATGGAAGCAAGACGTCAGAAAAATCAAGATTCCTTCATACGACTTCTCGACCGAGACAGATGAGATATATTATGTATAACAGCCACGAAGAAACAATAAGAATGGGAGGTCGAGGACGAAGTGCTCTGATGGAAACGAGCATAAGACAGGTAAAACGATTCTATTACTTGAGTGGTCTGCGTAAAAGAAAAAAATATCCTATCAGGGTGCACAAGTAAAACGTACCCATTAACGGGGGGAACTATATACGTGAGAACTAACTTTGTAGGGTAGCCCAACCTAAAATCAATGTGTCATTTGGACAAAGGTTTGTCAAACAAACATATCTTTCTTATATAAGTGCTGGCTCTGATGGCACTGTCTGACCAGCTTCAGACACAGAATCCTGTATATTCTGTTACAGCCTCGGACGTCGAATTCCATCTCAGCTGTTGGGTCTCTCCAATTCTCGCCTACCAACGAAAACCGCCAAAAAAAGCGTCAGCCAACCACGGCTCACGGTTATTTGTTATCAGAGAAAGGAAAATTGTTTGCCACATATCCCCTCCTCTCTTCTTACGAGTTCCTGAGATGTCCGTGCCAAAACGTCAACCGCCAACCTGAGATATAGCTAGTCTCGTCGTTAGCATACGAGATAATAGCAAACTCTCGCTCCCTCCCCTTCAATTCAGAGAGTTTACGAAACATCTTAATCAAACCACGAAAAATCGCGCGCGTTTGCACGGTTTCAGGCAACCGCCGCTTGCGCCGGCGAGACAGGCGTGGGCGTAACTGCTCATCACTCAGAAGATTGTATTCTCCAATGCATTCTAACCAAAGTGTACCATGTCTAGCCTCTGCCTTGCGTAAAAGAATCAGCTCTATATCTGCTGTATATATTATTTGAAGGGAGTCTCCATTGTCCGGAAAACAAACAGTCGGCAGGCTCAAGAGGCGCACGACTCAAGCAAGAATCTTGTCATGCGAACACTACACCAGGAGGACAATACCACTATTTCAATTAAATGTGACTTACTAATGCCTTACCATGTTAAAAATAGTGTCAAATTATGTACAGTAGAAGACAAAAAATAGACGTACCACGAAGGAAACATCCGAATGGGACGGAAATCGGTGTATGTGATGTACATGTAGAGACAAACAAATGATTACAATTTCTGAAAAACTGGATGATTTATTCAAGAAAAAGAGCTTCACAAACTGAGCAAGTCAATAACGCGCTGGTCCACCTCTGCTCCTTCTACAAACAGTTATTCAGCTTGGAATTTTCTGTTGGATGTCTTTCTGAGGGATATCATGCCAAGTGCTGTCCAATTGGAGCATTAGACAGTTAAAATACGAAGCTGGTTGGAGGGCCCAGCTCATAATGCTTAGACGTTCTCAGTTGGGGAGGGAGCCAGTGACCTTGCTGGCCAAGACAGGGTTTGAGAAGCACGAAGACAAGCAGCAGAAAGTCTCGACGAGTCCTGGCGGGCATTATCTTGTTGAAATGTTAGTCCAAGATGGCTGGCCAAGGTAGAGTTTGGGAAGCACAAAGACAAGCAGTAGAAAGTCTCACCGAGCCCGGGCGGGCAATATCTTGCTGAAATGTAAGTCCAGGATGGCTGGCCAAGGTAGGGTTTGGGAAGCACGAAGACAAGCAGTAGAAAGTCTCCCCGAGTCTGGACGGGCATTACCTTGTTGAAATGTAAGTCCAGGATGGCTGGCCAAGGTAGAGTTTGGGAAGCACGAAGAGAAGCAGTAGAAAGTCTCACCGAGGCCGGGCGGGCATTATCTTGTTGAAATGTAAGTCCAGGATGGCTGGCCGAGGTAGGGTTTGGGAGGCAGAAACACAAGCAGTAGAAATTCTTCCCGAGTCCAGACGGGCATTATCCTTCTAAAATGTAAGTCTAGGATGGCTGGCCAAGGTAGGGTTTGTGAAGCACAAAGACAAGCATTAGACAGTCTCGCCAAGTCCGGACGGGCATTATCTTGTTGAAATGTAAGTCCAGGATAGCTTGCAATGAAGGGCAACAAAATGGGCCATGAAATGTCGATTATGTACCACTGTACTGTAAGGGCTCCACCGATGATAAACAAAGGGGTTCCGCTGTGAAAAGAAATAGCATCACAGACCATCACTCCTGGTTGTACAGTGGCCAACAGTGACGTTGGTATCCCACCACCGTCTGGGGCGTCTCCAGACCCGTCTTCATAGGTCATCGTGTCTCGGTTAGAAGCAGGTCTCATCACTACCATATATATATTCCTATGAAACATGGTACACATGTCACTTACTGTCTGGAGAGTATCTCTGTGGGACTAGGAACCACCTACCAATCAAAGGGGTATAACAATATTTGTTTATGATTCATTTAAATTTTTATAATTTTTCTTTTCTTTGAAAAAGTTCGCATATTAGTACTAAATTTTCTGCATATGTAAAGTGTGTTATACTGGGGGTTGAAGTTCTTGGTATTGTATGGAAGTAATGTAAGTAAAATACTATGTAAATTGGTAATTACGTTAAATAATTTTCTGATGACCTTTCATATTTAAAAATATTTGTGTGTAGAAATTGTTCATGTTAATGTAAATTTGTCAGTTTAACTAATGGCCACGCATAGCAACAATATGTAAAAGCCGGTGTGCTTTTGTTTAAAACTAAAGTGCCTCTGAGGAGTACAAAAGATGGCAGGGGCGAATTGGCGCACTGCCTAGAGCAACTGCGGGAAGTATGTCACACAGTCTGTAGGCAGCAGTGATTGAGGCAACTCCTTTGTGGAGCAGGAGAAGCTTTGCCTGCAAATTCGCACAAGATGCCTCGGATGGAGATGGCAAACGGCTTACGGCATAACTGCGAGTTGTTGGGCCACTGTGTGCATATTTGACCAAAGCCAAGAAGAGAAATTGAGCCCATACAACAAGATACTTGCAGGCTTCACTGTCGGTAGTGTAGCCGCCATAATTGTTCGCCACACCCAAGCCTTCAACTAACAGATAAAGTATAAATTTACTATAAAGTAGATTTACTTTTCTACAGCGTGAACCATTAATTTAAACTGTGTTTTAATAATCATTCTTGAACTTTAGAGAAAGTGGTTCACCATGTTATTTTACCCTAATACACCTGTATAGGGTTCCTTCCTGGTGTTTGACGAAACCTAGTGTCCTATTTTACTGACTCATGAGGTGCCAAGTTAATATAAACAGGCACCATTTAAATTATTTTTGTGTTTTCGTAACTATTGCAAAGTGTTAGAGTAAAAGTTTTCTTATGTAAAATTCAATCAGAGTGAAGCCAAGCTACTATAATCTGGTAAATGACTATACATAGTTATTCAAAGAATAATAGGTTTCGAAAGTAAATTCTAGTGAGAAAGAGGTTATCTTCAAGTGAAATGATCTGTATAAAAAGTGTGTCCTTCAATATCTAAGTATTTTACTATTTAAGTTTGTTTATTATAGAAAATGATTTTCTATGTGTCCCCCCTGGCCAAATTTTTTTTATCTTCCCTGAAGTTATCTACTAGGCTATTTATCTTTTTAAAAAGTAATGTATAAGGGGGTAGTAGTCGAAAAGAAATTCCAGTGCTCGCACCAACATTGCTTACGTGGAGCAATATTAATTTGAAGAAGCAATTTAAACAGTAGCAAGAAAGTAGGCAAACTTCATACTTCTGCTTTTCCATTACTTCACTGTTTCATTGCCAGGATAGGTTGGCCACCATTAGTACGTGTTTTAAACCACTAAATGAACTTGAAACTGAGTTGTCCTAGTTTCAGTTTAACATCAATCATACAGCGTTTCTATTTAACCGCCGGGTAAAATCTTAAGAAAAGAACTGAATAGTCTGATTTACTTACCCATTAGACACATCACACTGTCAAATCCTGCAAAAAACTGATTAGCTTTTCCTGTTAACAGGATTATCTTCTCATGGTATAGTATATTTGGAAACTAAACTAAATTTTAATGAGAGGGTTATACGTGCTTTTCCCGTAACAGGAATATTTGTTCTGTTGGGGTATAGTATACGTGAAAACATAGAGAAATGTTTTTCTGTTATTTAGGTAAAAGCATACTAAATTACAATAGTGGAGGTGGGGTTATAGGGAGAGACGTGGGGATGAAAAAGTAATGTAGCTCACGAATTCACAAATTTTATTGTTCCAGTATTTCAGAATGAGAAAACTTAGTGACATGCAACAAATTTTAGACATAATTTCTAGATTTTAAGAAGCTTTTTCTCGCTGACAACCCCCACAAAAGGATGAAAAAAAGTTATTGCTTACTACATTTTTGCTCCTCATTCAGTGAAACTGCCGCATCAGGCATGACGTTTTAATTTATTGCTTCTTTACTGCTTACTGTATTCACGACGTATTTTCCACACAGATATACCACTGAACGTACCTGCAAGATTATACCATTGTAAGATACATAGTTTGGGAGATATGACCCTAACACCGATATATATGAAAAACCGCGCCTTCGTGCATGAGGCTTAATACTATTACTTCTCTACTACTTGTTCTACTTCCAATGCGTTTCGCATGCAGTATCCACATATGCCGTCTAATGTACCTGCAAAATTATATCATTGTACAGCACATTGTTCAGGAGGCATGATGCCATAAACACTGAGATGTGTGAAAAACTGCCGCATCAAACGTAACTTTTTAACTTATTACATCTTTACTACTAATTCCATTCGTAACACATTTCGTAGACAGTGTAAAAATATTCCACTGACTTTACCAGCCCAGTTACATCATTGTACAGCGCATTGTTCAGGAGATATGACGTTATAGAGATCGAGCTCCATGGAATAGAAATTGTAGGACGAAATTCGCCACAGATACAGCTGAAATATGTGTACAAATGTGCGTTGAATACGTAAAAATATATGTGAAATACATGTCACATGTGCATACTCTGTCAAAGGGGTAAGAAGCAGCAATCTTCTATTGAGATAGGGGTGATAATAGGATAACGTGGAAAGAGAAGCGGCAAGGAAGAGGACAGATGGAGAGGGGGACGGAGGACTTGGGCACAGACATGAGGGAAGAGGGGGAAATAAATAAAGGGAAGAAGAGGAGGTGGACAGGGAGAGGGAGGAGCAGATGGAGAGAGGAAGAAAAGAGAAGGAAATGGACAGAGAGATGGGAAGGAGGAAATAAACAGAGAAACGGAAGAGGAAATGGACACAGAGAGGAGGGAGAAGGTGAACAAAGGCAGAGTGGAGGAGGAGATGGCCAGAGAGAGGAGGAGGAGGAGATTAAGGGAGTGAGGAAGATATAGAGGGGCAGGAAGTGATGGACTCAGAGGGAGATGGGGGAAAGGGAAAGAGAGAGAAGGGTCAGAGAGACAGAGAAGGCAGGAACAGACTGACAGAGAAAGAGGGAACTGGCAGATGGATGGAGAGAGGGACAGGAGGAGACAGTGTGGCATAGGAGGATAAAGAGAGTGGGGGAAGGGGATGAACAGAGAGATGGGGGAAGGAGGAGATGGGCTGATGAAATTGGAATAAATACATACCCACGCCACATCAGCTACTCGACTAGTTACAAATAAATACCAAACTACTAACTATTAAGTGCAAATACCATAAATGTAGCGTCATTAATCGCTCATCTTTTGTTAGACAAAATCATTCCAAGCCGAAGTTCCTGCTTCGTTTTACAACAGGTATTAAGATTCTGAAGGCACTTGATCGCTCCTTCTGCAGATTGATTTCTTCTGAGAATAGATGGCTTCGATAGTTTTTGACTCCAAAACTGTTTCAAATAGTTTAACCCTTTTTCATGAACTTGTAAGATGCTGCATAGCTTCTGATAATCATGCGCATTGTACAGTTGGTCATTAAATAAACGGTCCAGCCATTTGTAAGAGATGAATTTACAAATTTGGAGTAGTGAATCTCTTCTCTCTGGTTCAAAAATGGTTCAAATGGCTCTGAGCACTATGGGACTTAACTTCTGAGGTCATTAGCCCCCTAGAACTTAGAACTACTTAAACCTAACTAACCTAAGCACCTCACACACATCCACGTCCGAGGCAGGATTCGAACCTGCGACCGTAGCGGTCGCGCAGTTCTAGACTGTAGCGCCTAGAACCGCTCGGCCACTCTGGCCGGCTCTTCTCTCTGGTACAAGAATAAATTCCAAAATCGCTAATATTGCTCTGAAGTTACATCTTACGTTACTTAAGTTAGGTATTTTCTGAAACTTCACTTTACGCAACCTCCCAAATTCTTAAAAGAATTTAAAAAAATTCGAGTTAAATGAAATAGACATTTCGTATCATCACGCCATCCTGCTGTTTCAGTAATCACTTCTTGGCCATTCTGAAAATTCAGCTTGACCTGCTCAAAGTTCTTATCAGGTTCCATGATAAATGGATACTCGATACTGAGTGATTTATTGTTTCCTCCAAGATCGCCACCCATTATCACCTGATCATGAACATTGTGTTGACAGCCAATATATTGCTGTTTTTTTAGTTTCTTTTGAGCAAACAGTTTTGGTAATTTAATTACAATTGTTCTTTTCAGTGTTCACATACGTAGTGTCAACGACTATCATCTCTATCCTCGTCCACAAATTGTTTCATCAGAAACAGCTATTATTCCTTTGACAACAGTATCCTCTTTCCCATTTGGTAGATCTAGTGCTTCCAGCTTAGCTTCTCTTCGTTCATTCTTTTACACCGACACTTGATATCCTTGATTACCAACGCGCTTACCATCAAAATGCAGCGATCGCTTTTCAAAGTGTAGCGTTCTCTCTGTTTCTTGTTTGAATTTAGCAGCTTCATTTGTAGCAAATTTCGAAGCTGTTTCAGCGTCAGACTCAGCCTCAGATAACTGTCTGCACGTGGTTGCCACATGTCTGGTTCGTAACTTTGATCTTACTACTAACTGGTTTCGGTTTTTTGTTTTGTTGTAATCCTTTCTTATAGTTGTGGAATATTTACCGTGAGAGGTGGCTTAACTTGTCGACCAGCCACATCTCATCCTCGAATAAAGGTGAGAATGGCACAGACGCTAATGACAGATAGGCTGTAGCAGACACGCACAGTATCATGAGGTCGGAGATAGCAGTGATTGCGGAGATCGTACTAACCATCTATGCATGTCCTTTATTAACTAGGACTCTGAGTCTGATGGTGTAAAACTACGGACACTCGGTTGCTCAAGTTAGACGATGACGAGTCGGAATTGCGCTGATGCAACGGGTGCTGTCTTGTGACTCCTCAGGACGCCCGCTGTGACGTCTTTCTGAACGAGGCCATGTTGCAAAGAGACGAAAAAGCGGCCGGGCGAACTGTGTGCGGGCGGCTACAACTGGCATAGGACAATGCGACCAGACGCTACTATGTAGAAATACTAACCTTCCGTTGTTTCCGCCAGAGCTGCCTGCAGACAAAATAGGTGTCGCAGATGGTCTAGAAAAAACGCGCAGTCACATGAAGGAATGCGGAGAAAAGTTCCTCCGCCGTAAAGGAATATGGGCTACGGGGGATACAACATCTTAGGAAGTTGATTTAAAAAAAGACTGCAACCTGGGACGATATAACAGTGCAGGCGATTCTCCCGGCAATGCTTCTTTTTCCTTTTGTATTTCTGTGGTGGTGAAATAGCATCGACAGAAAGAAAGTGTCCTGTCATTGGTAGATAGACGGTGATGTAGGTCTTATGTCCCAATGTTTAGACCGAAAAACACGGAGTAGGTGTTAATAATGAGCTGAAGGGGGGGGGGGGGGGAGAAAAGAGATCTTATAAAGTTTACGTTATTGGGCGATACTGGCAGTAAAGCGGGAGATTGGACGGAAGAGGCGCGAAAAAGCAGATAACGGCGCAATCCATGCGTGTGGAAGACAGACATTCTGTACTAGGAGTTTAGCGATTCAGGAGTCGACTCTAGAGCTAGGAACAGTGCGATCCATGGACGCGGAGATGAGCTGTAGGAGTTTTGTTGAGATGGAGATGCCGAGGAGGTGCGATTAACATTAGGGCCAAAAGAGTTGGGATCAGCTGAACATACACCCGACGGCAATGACGCAGGGCCGTCACGAGATTTACAACTCGACGGCAGACGACGCAGCTCATAGGAACAACACACTGTAGCAGCATCATGTACGGTACACATTGGTGCTACGATACGTTAGTTCGACGTCCAGCGGCGGCCTCTGTAAGGATCGTTCTGCCCCAAAAGTAACATTATCTTCATTCACTGTCAATTCAGTTCCATCAATCACGGCTTATCTGCCATAAAACTTCGCATATCTCTGAATGATAGGTCAAGCACATCCTCCTTAATATGCCTATTTGTAACCAACACCTACTGAAGAGTAAACTTTTATCTACTGTAGTAACTGACACGTGATTGCAAACCAAAATCGTTAAAAATTGCAATCCATAACGTTATTACTGGAATAAACTCTAGACTTTTTTTGTGATGCTGCCGCCATTTGTCTGTAATTTTTTTTAGTGTTATATGATCCAGATTCAGGCCTTAGGCCCATTTTAAGTACAAAAACTTATTTATATGCCAAAAAATGGTTCAAAATGGTTCAAATGGCTCTGAGCACTATGTGATTTAATATCTGAGGTCATCAGTCCTCTAGAACTTAGAACTCCTTAAACCTAACCAACCTAAGGACATCACACACATCCATGCCCGAGGCAGGATTCGAACCTGCGACCGTAGCGGTCGCGCGGTTCCAGACTGAAGCGCCTAGAGCCGCTCGGCCACACCGGCCGGCTACTTATATGTCAAAAAATGACTGTGGCTCCAGCCAAAATAAAAATTATCTACACATTGTAATGGATGACTCTGATTTCATAGCTATGACATCCCCAATCACAGTAAAGAGTTGGGGAAGAGTAAAGAGATCATACCGCGTATACATTGCTAAGGTCCCTTAACACCATTCACATTACCCAAAAGTCCATAGGGCAACACTGTTAATTTAGCATTGTATCCTGAGTAGAGATCAGTTAATGATCAGACCCACCAGATCCGAATGTTGAAATGTGGCTAAGGTAGGAGTTACTTCAACAATGTGCGGGGTCTCGCAGCCTGAACTATCGGACTCCTGCCATTTAGTGTCAGACTGTGGTGCTGAAGTGCTTGAAGCAGAACTACTAATATTACCTTTTGTCATTGTTGTTGTTGTTGCAATCGTTGAAGTTGCCTACAAAGATATTTTTCTTCTTTTGGATGGATGGATGCTCCTGTATATACAGTCTTCCTAGATGTGGAACCATCATGTCCTTTGCTTTCAATCAGAACATGATATAATCCTCTGTCCTCACTGCACAGCCGTTCACAATTTTTTTTTTTTTTGTCTTACCAAAACCTCCATTCAATTGATCGTATTTTCCTTATTTTACACATTCATCGTAGGTTTCTGTACGTTACTCAATTTTGCTTCTACCACATGAATCGATAATGGGGGTAAATTTAATTTCTTTTGCAATAAAAATGATACTTCCTTCGCAATTTCCTGTACACATTCTTTTCTTTCCTGCAAGAAATACGTAACGACCAACAATTTGTATTTTGAGTGATGTCCGGTTCAAATTTTCAAATGATTTTCTTTGAATGGAACTGTTCTTGTTTTTAAATGCGATTCTCGAAACCGTACTAGTTTCTTCATCCTGATCTTCTTGTTTCTCCCAGTGGTTGAAGCCGTAGCGTAACGCCAGAAACGGCCATACTAGTGTTAACCAGAGTGGTGTATTGCATCTCGCTCTGTTGCCACTGTACTAATTCAACAAGGCCAGCGGAATGTTTCGAGGCATATTATCTTGCAGAAACAGCGACTTCACTGTTACTGCACAGACAAGTACAGCAAGGGGCACTGCAGGTTTTCACACTGACAGTGGTCGTGGTGTTTCAAGGTACATGAGTGGCAGAGGTGTATGTGCACAATAAAAGCGCCACTGTCGACCATAATCAGCGCATTTTTTTTTTGAGTCATCAGTCTAATGACCGATTTGATGTAGCCCTCCGCTAATTCCTCTCCTATACCAACCTCTTCATCTAAGAGTAGCACTTGCAACCTAGGTCCTCAATTATTTGCTATAGGTACCCCAATATCTGTCTTTCTCTACAGTTTTTGCCCTCTACAGCTCCCTCTAGTACCATGGAAGTCGGTCCCTGATGTCTTAACAGATGTCCTATCGTCCTGTCCCCTCTCCTTGTCAGTGTTTACCAAGTATTCCTTCCCTTTCCGATTCTGCACAGAACCTCCTCATTCCTTACCTTATCAGCCCATATAATTTGCAACACGCATCTCAAATGCTTCGATTTTCTTCTGCCCCGGTTTTCCCGCAGTTCATGTTTCACTACCATACAATGCTGTGCTCCAAACGTAGATTTTCAGGAATTTCTTCCTCATATTAAGTCCTATGTTCGATACTTGTAGACTTCTCTTGATGAGGAATGCTCTTTCTGCCAGTGCTGTTCCGCTTTTTATGTCCTACTTGCTCCGTCCATCATTGGTTATTTAGCTGCAAGGGTAGTAGAATTCCGTAACTTCATCTACTTCGTGACCATCAGTCCTGATGTGAAGTTTCTCGCTGTTATCATTTCTGATAAATGATCGACAAATGCTATGAACGTGTCTTTATTTTTCTTTATTTTTGCTTCCATTATCAATACCAACGAGATTTACTCTCAATCCACATCCTGTACTCATTAGACTGTTCATTTCATTCAGCATATCCTGTAATTCTTCTTTACTTTTACTCAGGATAGCAATGTCATGAGCGAATTGTATCACTGATATCCTTTCACCTTGAATTTTAATCCAACTCCTGGACTTTTCTTTTATTTCCCTCATTACTTCTTCGATGCACAGATTGAACAGTAGGGGCGAAAGACTACATCCCCGTCTTACATCTTTTAATCCGAGCATTTCGTTCTTGGTCGTCCACTCGTATTATTCCCTCTTGCCTCTTGTACGTATTGTATATTACTCCTCTCTCCCAATTGCTCACTCCTGTTTTTCTCAGAATTTCGAACACCTTTCACCATTTTACACTGTCGAACACTTTTTCCAGATCGACAAATGCTATGAACGTGTCTTTATTTTTCTTTAGTCTTGCTTCCATTATCAATTCCAACGTCAGAATTGCCTCTCTGCTGCCTTAACCTTTCCTAAAGCCAAACGGATCGTCATCTAACACATCCTCATGGAAAACATAGAATTATTCTGTGTCTCTCGCCCCAACGAGTGTAACAGGGCTGTGCCAGATGAGAATGCCACACGGATCTGTCAGTAGAACTGGCAACAACTCTACACATTAAGGCCACGGCAGAGCTACAGCTTCCGGGGCCTTAGTGCCATGGTGGAGTGGGCCACACCAGATCATCCTAGCAGTTCAATCCCGCGGCCGGCCATCCTGATTTAGGTTTTCCGTGATTTCCCTAAATCACTCCAGGCAAATGCCGGGATGGTTCCTCTGAAAGGGCACGGCCGACTTCCTTCCCAATCCTTCCCTAATCCGATGAGACCGATGACCACGCTGTCTGGTCTCCTTCCCCAAACCAACCAACCAACCATCCTAGCAGTATGTACTACTCCTGCTCAAGGGTCTTTAGTTCGCTCGCCATGCACACCAGCTGGCCATCCCCCATCGTGACACTGCTGGCTATCGCCTGGGCCCATAGCAGACACGCAGTCATCAAGAACACACTGGTGGCGTAGAAACCACATAGACAGCTTGTATAACAGGGTCACCGGTATGATGGGGTACTGCATCAGCATCGCGGTGTATTCAGGCAGCCATCTCAGCAGAGTTCAGTGGCCAGCCAGCCAATGACCTGATGTACCAAGCAGGACAGAAGCGTCAATAACAGAACTTGTTACATTTGCAGCTGTCTTTCTCTGGAGCCTCTTGGGCTCTCACCTCGTCTCCACCACTCACATGCACCATGCTGGCCCATAGCAGGGGGCATTATAGTTTGGTACCAGAATTTGCAGTGTCGTCTTCATTCGGTACAGTGTCTGGATCACAACCAATGGTGTCAACATGGTGCAGTGAGTGATCAGCCATTTGGTTATATTTTGGAGGGTCTAATAGACATGGGAGAGAAGCATGACAGTCATCATTACTTAAGGATTACGTTTCCTTAGCCCCAAAGGGGACTGACTTAATTGAGTATAAGGATAATTGTAGAGAGAATTATTTAATGTCTTTCAGGTGTACTCCGTGTAACCACTTGAGTATATCGTACCATGCATAGAACCAACACCTTTAACCTGTTGTATACAGGGTGTCCCATTTATCTTGACCACCTCAAATAACTGTTTGTCCAGATGCAAAATACAAAATGTTTGCAGGCCGCGGTGGCCGAGCGGTTCTAGGCGCTTCAGTCCAGAACCGCGCGATTGCTACGGTCGCAGGTTCGAATCCTGCCTCGAGCATGGACGTGTGTGATGTCCTTCGGTTACTTAGGTTTAAGTAGTTCCAAATTCTAGGGCACTGATGACCGATGTTAAGTCCCATAGCGCTCAGAGCCATTTGAACCACAAAATGTTTCAAGCAAATGTTCTTTAGCCGTCAGGGGGACCTCAATCAGCATGATTTCCTTCGTTGTAGCTTTGTTTTTTACAAACATATGAACGTCGGTATGACTTTTTTAAATATACACCCTGTATTTTTTCTGTAATTCATTTCCTTTCCTAAAGACCTATCCAAAAATGTATCACAGTGTACCATTCACTGAAACACAACGTTATTAATTACATAACACAACATTGACGTTGACGCTCCCAGTGCTTCGTGCAGGTACTCGGGGTAATAGAACACATCCACGTGCTGACGTTGACAGAGGACAAATGTAGAATGCACACCCGTCATTCCGTCAACCATCGTCAGTTGAATAGCTACAATGAAGGTAATCATGCTGAATGATGACCCCATGACGGCTAAATAACATTTGCTTGAAACATTTTGTAATTTGCATCTGGACAAACAGTTATTTACGGTGGTCAAGATAAATGGGACACCCTGAATGATGTCGATATGACTATATTGTAAGGCAGAGTGTAGAGAGTCTAAATGGCTCAAGATACGACATTAAGACTAATTTTTAATGATTTTTTGGAGCTGAAACTCATTTTGAACTATTGTCTTTAGTGGAGAGTAAGACTATCGCAACGGCAGAGTCAGAGGTAAATGGTATGCCAGAGATGTAAGCAGTATGCACATTGGTAGAAAAGGTAGCGCCCTGACAGCAGATTATACGCAGTTACATTGACAATTGACAGTTAGGGACGAACAGTTAGCAGTGTTTCTGGTATTCAACGTGAGGTGAATCCTGCTGATGTAGGACTGATTGTTTCTTTTATTGGAAAATTATCTGAGGATGTGTCGTTGTTCTTTTAGGCACTTAAAACATTGGTGGAGCTGGTGGTTGGACAGATAATCAGTTGTAGTTGGTGTCAAAACTGCGACTAATTGGAGAAGCAAAACTTTGAACTCTTACAAAAAAATGGTTCAAATGTCTCCGAGCACTATGGGACTTAACTACTGAGGTCATCAGTCCCCTAGAACTTAGAACTACTTAAACCTAACTAACCTAAGGACATCACACACATCCATGCCCGAGGCAGGATTCGAACCTGCGACCGTAGCGGTCGCGTGGTTCCAGACTGTAGCGCCTAGGACCGCTCGGCCACTCCGGCCGGCAAACTCTTACAGAAAGTGTTTTTGCAAACATATAAAAAACACAATAGTATGATATGTTTTCGGGAGCAGTTGATTGCTATTGTGAAGAAGCATTATGAAACTGTGGAAGGTTTCGCGGACAGCTAATTGTAATGAACACAAGTAAAAGTTGGGGCAAAGTTGTGAAGCAAAGTGATGCAGCTAATGCAGGTCCTCCCCCCCCCCCCCCCTCCCCCTAAGACAAGAAGGCGAGCAGAGGGCGCTTGATACTTTTCTGAGGGTCAAAAAGGGTACATGCACGTAGTACACTAAACGATCTATATTCAGCTATCAGTTTAGAAATGGAATGTGAGTAAATTGACACATGAAAAGGTACGAGATAGACGTTGGGTGTTTTCTGCGAACGTTATTACAGGTGCTATTTACAGAGGCAGTGTCGACAGACACAGAGGAATAGAAGAAACGAACTTACAGGTGGATGAGGTGTGGTAAGCTGTCATTAAATGCAGGATGGAACCCGAAGTCCACCGAAAGTCATTACCGTTAAAATTAGATACAGCGAATACGTATGCAGAGGTGGAGTGTGCTGTAAAAGATGTTGCAAGAGGTAAAGAGAAAAAATTTTTGTTGGACACAAGGGTGCATGTTGACACAAGAGACTCACTTGTCAGTGGGTCGAAGGCAATGGAACCCGCCACATAGGGTCGACGATAACAAAGTTGGACCGTTGGTGTCGACATACATAGATTTTCGTATAGGGGCTGTTCGATTTACGCATTGTTCCATAGATTTCGTGTTTGTTTTGAATACAGTCAGAGAGAGTCCCTTTAGTCAGCTGTAGTGCCAGTAGTGTTAGTGTTTGTTTTGAATACAGTCCAGAGACAGGTAGCGTTTATTTTCATTGTTTTCAACAAGAAGTGTCTAGTAACAACGGTTTAGTCAGCTAGCCGGCCGGAGTGGCCGAGCGATTCTAGGCGCTACAGTCTGGAACCGCGCGACCGCTACGGTCGCAGGTTCGAATCCTGCCTCGGGCATGGGTGTGTCTGATGTCCTTAGGTTACTTAGGTTTGAGTAATTCTAAGTTCTAGGGGACTGATGACCTCAGAAATTAAGTCCCATAGTACTCAGAGCCATTTGAACCATTTAGTCAGCTATCAGCCGCCTTAAGTGAATTAACAGTCTAGTTAAAAGTTGATTAACTCTCTACAGTAAATTGTTGATTTACAAGGATGGATAGGATGTGTGACTGCTGTGTACGGACGCAGGAGGAGCTGGCCACTGTTCGCGAGCAGCTGAACGTGTTGATGGCCGCGGTCAGCAGTCTTCAGGCTGCTGCCTCGCCGTGTAGCGGCAGTGGGGCGTCTGGTGCGTCGCATGGAACACCCCAGGTGTTACATGATTCACCCACGATCCCTGCTGTCGAGACATCTTCGCGGGTACCGGGCGCGGTTGGGCCACCCTCTCCCCAAGGGGAGTGTCGGGTTCAGCGGCGTTCGCGTCGCACGAGGCGGAGGGTCAATGTGAATGCTGGCCGTGTGGCATCGCCCGCTCTGCCTGTGAGTGGACATGTGGCCCCTCCTTCGGCAAAGTTCAAGCAGGCACACGGGGAGAGGTCATCCTCAATTCATACAGGCGGTTGGTGGAGTTTGTGAAGGTGGAAAGCCTCGCTCGCAGGGTGGAATCTGAGCTAACTATTTGTAGTTTCGTTCCCAGAACCGATCGCGGTCCTCTGGTTTGGAGCCGAGTGGAAGGCTTAAACCAGAGGCTCAGAAGATTCAGCGGGGATCTGGGATGCAAATTTCTCGACCTCCGCTATCGGGTGGAGAAATGTAGGGTCCTCCTGAATAGGTCAGGCGTGCACTACACGCAGGAAGCTGCTACTAGGGTAGCGGAGTACATGTGGAGTGCACATGTGGTTTTTTTTTAGGTTAGATAATTCCCTCCCTAGGCCCGACAAGACGCCTCCTGAGACACGACAAGGTAGTAGTAGGCAAAGCGCAACAGGGAATAACAATACTAATGTGGTAATAGTAAACTGCAGGAGAGTCTATAGAAACGTCCCAGAACTGCTCTCATTAATAAACGGTCACAATGCCCACATAGTACTAGGGACAGAAAGTTGGCTGACACCAGATGTAAACAGTAATGAAATTCTAAAGTCAGATTGGAATATATACCGCAGAGACAGGCTGGAAAGTAAAGGAGGAGGCGTGTTTATAGCGATAAAAAGTGCAATAGTAACTGAGGAAATTGATGGAGATCCGAAATGTGAAATAATTTGGGTGAAGGTCACGGTTAAAGCTGGCTCAGACATGGTAATTGGATGTCTCTATAGGCTCCCTGGCTCAGCAGCTGTTGTGGCAGAGCACCTGAAGGAAAATTTGGAAAATATTTCGAGTAGATTTCCCGACCATGCTATAGTTCTGGGTGGAGATTTTAACTCGCCGGATATAGAGTGGGAAACTCAAACGTTTATAACGAGTGGCAGGGACAAATAGTCCAGTGACATTTTTTTAAGTGCATTGTCTGAAAACTACCTTGAGCAGTTAAACAGAGAACCGACTCGTGGCGATATCATACTAGACCTTCTGGTGACAAACAGACCCGAACTATATGAAAAAGTTAACGCAGAACGGGGAATCAGCGATCATAAAGCGGTTACTGCATCAATGATTTCACCCGCAAATAGAAATATCAAAAAAGGTAGGAAGATTTTTCTGTTTAGCAAAAGTGACAAAAAGCAGATTTCAGAGTACTTGACGGTACAACACAAAAGTTTTGTCTCAAGTACAGATAGTGTTGTTGATCAGTGGACAAAGTTCAAAACCATCGTACAATATGTATTAGATGAGTATGTGCCAAGCAAGATCGTAAGAGATGGAAAAGAGCCACCGTGGTACAACAACCGAGTTAGAAAACTGTTGCGGAAGCAAACGGAACTTCACAGCAAACATGAACATAACCAAAGCCTTGCAGACAAACAAAAATTACGCGAAGTGACATGTAGTGTGAGGAGGGCTATGTGAGAGGCATTCAATGAATTCGAAAGTAAAGTTCTATGTACTGACTTGGCAGAAAATCCTAAGAAATTTTGGTCTTATGTCAAAGCGGTAGGTGGATCAAAACAAAATGTCACTAAAATGTTACTGAAGCAGAGGATGACAGACTAGAGGCCGAAATACTAAATGTCTTTTTCCAAAGCTGTTTCACAGAGGAAGACTGCACTGTAGTTCCTTCTCTAGATTGTCGAACAGAAGACAAAATGGTAGATATCGAAATAGACGACAGAGGGATAGAGAAACAATTAAAATCGCTCAGAAGAGGAAAGGCCCCTGGACCTGATGGGATACCAGTTAGATTTTACACAGAGTACGCTAAGAAACTTCCCCCCTTCTTGCATTGTATTACCGTAGGTCTCTAGAAGGGCGTAGCGTTCCAAAGGATTGGAAAAGGGCACAGGTCAACCCCGTTTTCAAGAAGGAACGTCGAACAGATGTGCAGAACTGTAGACCTATATCTCTAACGTCGATCAGTTGTAGAATTTTGGAACACGTATTGTGTTCGAGTATAATGACCTTTCTGGAGACTAGAAATCTACTCTTGAGTAACCCAGCTCGCGCTATTCGTCCACGAGACTCAGAGGACCATAGACACGCGTTCCCATGTAGATGCCGTGCTTCTTGACTTCCGCAAGGCGTTTGTTACAGTTCCCCACAGTCGTTTAATGAACAAAGTAAGAGCATATGGACTATCAGACCAATTGTGTTCCTGGATTGAAGAGTTCCTAGATAACAGAACGCAGCATGTCATTCTCAATCGAGAGAAGTCTTCCGAAGTAAGAGTGATTTCAAGTGTGCCGCAGGGGAGTGTCGTAGGACCGTTGCTATTCACGATATATATACATGACCTTGTGGATAACATCGGAAGTTCACTGAAGCTTTTTGCGGATGATGCCGTAGTTTATCGAGAGGTTGTAACAGTGGAAAAGTTTACTGAAATGCATGAGGATCTGCGACGAATTGACGCATGGTGCAGGGAATGGCAATTGAATCTCATTGTAAACAAGTGCAATGTGCTGCGAATACATAGAAAGAAAGATCCTTTATCATTTAGCTACAATATAGCAGGTCAGCAACTGGAAGCAGTTAATTCCATAAATTATCTGGGAGTAGGCATTAGGAGTGATTTAAAATCGAATGACCATATGAAGTTGATCGTCTGTAAAGCAGATGCCAGACTGAGATTCATTGGAAGAATCCTAAGGAAATGCAATCCGAAATCAAAGAAAGCACGTTACAGTACACTCGTTCGCCCACTACTTGAATACTGCTCACCAATTTGGGATCCGTACCAGATAGAGTTGATAGAAGAGATAGAGAAGATCCAACGGAGAGCAGCGCGCATCGTTACAGGATCATTTAGCAATCATGAAAGCGTTAAGGAGATGATAGATAAACTCCAGTGGAAGACTCTGCAAGAGAGACCGTCAATAGCTCGCTACGGGCTCTTGTTGATGTTGTGTTGGCAGAAGAGCGAACACCGTGTTACTAGTGGAGGGGGAAATGGACGCGTTTTAGCTCACGCAGGCTGGCGTGAGGAAGGAAGAACTATACTGACGTGAGGTCTGGAACATGACAAGGAATTAGAATTCAGAAAGCGGACATAATTAGTTTGATACTTAACTTTAATCCATTAATGATGAACGTCGCTCTTGACAGTACATGATTCACAATATTATCTGTTCAGAATACATATGGCGCCTTGCTAGGTCATAGCAAATGACGTAGCTGAAGGCTATGCTAAACTGTCGTCTCTGCAAATGAGAGCGTAAGTAGACAGTGAGCCATCGCTAGCAAAGTCGGCTGTACCACTGGGGCGAGTGCTAGGAAGTCTCTCTAGACTAGACCTGCCGTGTGGCGGCGCTCGGTCTGCAATCACTGATAGTGGCTACACGCGGGTCCGACGTATACTAGCGGACCGCGGCCGATTTAAAGGCTACCACCTAGCAAGAGTGGTGTCTGGTGGTGACACCACAGTTGAAGTTTCGAGAACATACTTTCACCGAGGAGTCAAGCGGTATATTGCTCCCTCCTACGTAATCTCGCGAAGAGACCATGAGGATAAAATCAGATAAATTGGAGCACGCACAGAGGCCTACCGACAATCTTTCTTTCCACGAACAATACGAGACTGGAATAGAAGGAAGAAGCGACAGAGGTACTCAAAGTACCCTCCACCATACACCATCAGGTGGCTTGCTGAGTATGGATGTAGATGTAGATGTAGATGTAGATATATGTAGAGGTAGGACCGCATGTAAGCGAGGGCCACAGCAGGGTCTTGGGGTTAGAATTTTGTAACAAAATTGTGCTAAAATTGGCCTTCGGCAGTGTACAGTAGAACTTAGTGCAATGGCATTCCAACTAGGGGAAAGTGATGGCAGAGTAGAGCTATTGCGAGAAGTTTCTTGCATATTGGACAAAACATTGAACCATGTACAAGTGCACTAAGGCTTGATCCGCATGACTGTGTGCCAGGTGGCACTGACAGTCTCTGTCTCTCCTGGTAACTCGCAACATGCAACTCTCCATTGATATTTGAATAACTTTCCGATTTCGAATAATCTCCGTTATAATCCACCATATCTCACTGCTGTTAATAAAAACTATTAATACACGTGGATTGCAAATTCTCAGATTCAGCCACGTTGGGAATTCGTTTTGTTAACTAATACAGTTTACTATAATCACACCAAGATAATTTTATGCTTATTTTTATTTCCTTTGATGTAAATCAAGTCTTTGTTTTCATTACTAGCTATCAAAACTAAATTAAATTAGCAACTTATATCCTAATTCTCATAGATCGGCAAGTAAACGTCTGGGTCTAAGACCATTTAGAATAAAGGTAGAAATTTTTTCAGATACTGATATTTCAATCAAAGTCTTGTACTCCCCTAAAACTGATTTGATTTAACAGTACTATCATTTTTTGTTGAATCATCGGTGGCTAGTGTCCAATACCATCAGAAAATGTCTGAAGAGTACCACATTAACTTACCACCACTTTTTTTTAGTCATCAGTCCTTTGACTGCTTTGATGCGGCCCACCACGAATTCCTCTCCTGTGTCAATTTTTTCCTCCTATAGTATCAACTTCAGCCTATCTCCTCAGTTATTTGCCGGATGTATTCCAATCTCGGTCTTCCTCTACAGTTATTATCCTCTAAAACTCCCTATAGTATCATGGTAGAAAAGGATGTTGTGTGCAACACTGGCTGGGTTACAGATAGCGCAGCTCATGACCTAAGTTCATGGTTTGTAGAAAATAAACCAATGCTATATCACAGTAAGACACAGTTTTTACAATTTCTAACAAACAATTCAACAAAACCTGACTTTTTAATTTCACAGATTGGGCCCATGATTAGTGAAACTTAACAATTCAAATTTCTAGGTGTTCAGATACACAGTAAACTATCGCGGAAAGCCCATATTCGGGATCTTGTTCAAAGACTTAATGCTGCCATTTTTACTATTCGAACGGTATTTGAAGTAAGTGGTGGTTCGACACGAAAAGTAGTCTGATTTGCTTATTTTCATTCGCTTGTATCGTTTTGTTGTGGTCTTCAGTCCTGAGACTGGTTTGATGCAGCTCTCCATGCTACTCTATCCTGTGCAAGCTTCTTCATCTCCCAGTACCTACTGCAACCTACATCCTTCTGACTCTGCTTAGTGTATGCGTCTCTTGGCCTCCCTCTACGATTTTTACTCTCCACACTGCTCTCCAATACTAAACTGGTGATCCCTTGATGCCTCAGAACATGTCCTACCAACCGATCCCTTCTTCTAGTCAAGTTGTGCCACAAACTTCTCTTCTCCCCAATCCTATTCAACACTTCCTCATTAGTTATGTGATCTACCCATCTAATATTCAACATTCTTCTGTAGCACCACATTGCGAAAGATTCTATTCTCTTCTTGTCCAAAATCTTTATCGTCTATGTTTCACTTCCATACATGGCTACACTCCATAGAAATACTTTCAGAAACTTTCCTGAGACTTACATCTATACTTGATGTTAACAAACTTCTCTTCTTCAGAAATGCTTTCCTTGCCATTGCCAGTCTACATTTTATATTCTCTCTACTTCGACCATCATCAGTTATTTTGCACCCCAAATAGCAAAACTCCTTTACTACTTTAAGTGTCTCATTTCCTAATCTAATTCCCTCAGCATCACCTGACTTAATTCGACTACATTCCACTATCCTCGTTTTGCTTTTGATGATGTTCATCTTATATCCTCCTTTCAAGACACTATCCACTCCGTTCAACTGCTCTTCCAAATCCTTTGCTGTCTCTGACAGAATTACAATGTCATCGGCGAACCTCAAAGTTTTTATTTCTTCTCCATGGATTTTAATACCTACTCAGAATATTTCTTTTGTTTCCTTCACTGCTTGCTCAATATACAGATTGAATAACATTGGGGAGAGGCTACAACCGTGTCTCACTCCATTCCCAATAACTGCTTCCCTTTCATGTCCCTCGACTCTTATAACTGCCATCTGGTTTCTGTACAAATTGTAAATAGCTTTTCGCTCCCTGTATTTTACCCCTGCCACCTTCAGAATTTGAAAGAGAGTATTTCAGTCAACATTGTCAAAAGCTTTCTCTAAGTCTACAAATGCTAGAAACGTAGGGTTGCCTTTCCTTAATCTAGCTTCTAAGATAAGTCGTAGGGTCAGTATTGCCTCACGTGTTCCATTGTTTATAAGGAATCCAACCTGATCTTCCCCAAGGTCGGCTTCTACTAGTTTTTCCATTCGTCTGTAAAGAATTCGCGTTAGTATTTTGCAGCCGTGACTTATTAAACTGATAGTTCGGTAATTTTCACATGTCAACACCTGCTTTCTTTGGGATTGTAATTATTATATTCTTCTTGAAGTCTGAGGGTATTTCGCCTGTCTCATACATCTTGCTCACCAGATGGTAGAGTTTTGTCAGGACTGGCTCTCCCAAGGCTGTCAGTAGTTCTAACGGAATGTTGTCTCCTCCCGGGGCTTTGTTTCGACTCAGGTCTTTCAGTGCTCTGTCGGACTCTCCACGCAGTATCATATTCATCTTCATCTACATCCTCTTCCATTTCCAAAATATTATCCTCAAGTACATCGCCCTTGTATAGACCCTCTATATACTCCTCCCTCCTTTCTGCTTTCCCTTCTTTGCGTAGAACTGGGTTTCCATCTGAGCTCTTGATATTCATAGAAGTGGTTCTCTTTTCTCCAAAGGTCTCTTTAATTTTCCTTAGGCAGTATCTATCTTACCCCTAGTGAGATAAGCCTCTACGTCCTTAATTTGTCCTCTAGCCATCACTGCTTAGCAATTTTGCTCTTCCTGTCATTCTCATTTTTAAAGACGTTTGTAATCCTTTCTGCCTGCTTTTTTATATTTTCTCCTTTCATCAATTAAATGCAATGTTTCTTCTCTTACCCAAGGATTTCTACTAGCCTTCGTCTTTTTATCTACTTGATCCTCTGCTGCCTTCACTATTTCATCCCTCAAAGTTACCCATTCTTCTTCTACTGTATTTCTTTCCCCCATTCCTGTCAATTGTTCCTTTATGCTCTCCCTGAAACTCTGTACAACCTCTAGTTCTTTCAGTTTATCCAGGTTCCATCTCCTTAAATTCCCACCTTTTTGCAGGTTCTTCAGTTTTAATCTACAGTTCATAACCAATAGATTTTGGTCAGAGACCACATCTGCCCCTGGAAATGTCTTACAATTTAAAACCTGGTTCCTAAATCTCTGTCTTACCATTATATAATTTATCTGAAACCTGTCAGTATCTCCAGGCTTCTACCAAGTATACAACCATCTTTCATGATTCGTGAACCAAGTGTTAGCTATGATTAAATTGTGCTCTGCGCAAAATTCTACCAGGCGGCTTCCTCTTTCGCTTCTTACCCCCAATCCATATTCACCTACTACGTTTCCTTCTCTCCCTTTTCCTACTAACGAATTCCAGTCACCCCTGACAATTAAATTTTCGTCTCCCTTCACTATCTCAATGATTTCTTTTATTTCATAATACATTTCTTCAATTTCTTTGTCATCTGCAGAGCTAGTTGGCATATAAACTTGTACTACTGTCGTAGGCGTGGGCTTCGTATCTATCTTGGCCACAATAATGCGTTCACTATGCTGTTTGTAGTAGCTTACCTGAATTCCTATTTTCCTATTCCTTATTAAACCTACTCCTGTGTTACCCCTATTTAATTTTGTGTTTATAACCCTGTTGTCACCTGACCAGAAGTCTTGTTCCTCATGCCACCGAACTTCACTACTTCCCACTATATCTAACTTTAACCTATCCATTTCACTTTTAAAATTTTCTAACCTACCTGACGGATTAAGGGATCTGACATTCCACGCTCCGGTCCGTAGAACGCCAGTTTTCTTTCTCCTGATAACGACATCCTCTTGAGTAGTCCCCGCCCGGAGATCCGAATGGAGGACTATTTTACCTCCGGAATATTTTACCCAAGAGGACGCCATCATCATTTAACCTTACAGTAAAGCTGCATGCCCTCGGGAAAAATTACAGCTGTAGTTTCTACTTGCTTTCAGCCGTTGGTTGTATCGTATGGTATTATATTTTGGGGTAACCCTTCCCATTCTAAAAGGATATTTTGGCTCAGAAACGCGCGGTTCGGGCAATAAGTGGTGTAAGTTCACGAACCTCTTGTCGACCCCTGTTCACTCGTGAATAATAGCTTACTTATTCTTCTGAATAAGCTAATATATATATATATATATATATATATATATATATATATATATATATTCAGGGTGTTACAAAAAGGTACGGCCAAACTTTCAGGAAACATTCCTCACACACAAAGAAAGAAAATATGTTATGTGGACATGTGTCCGGAAACGCTTACTTTCCATGATAGAGCTCATTTTATTACTTCTCTTCAAAACACATTAATCATGGAATGGAAACACACAGCAACAGAACGTACCAGCGTGACTTCAAACACTTTGTTACAGGAAATGTTCAAAATGTCTTCCGTTAGCGAGGATACACGCATCCACCCTCCGTCGCGTGGAATCTCTGATGCGCTGATGCAGCCCAGGAGAATGGCGTATTGTATCACAGCCGTCCACAATACGAGCACGAAGAGTCTCTGCAATTGGCACCGGGGTTGCGTAGACAAGAGCTTTCAAATGCCCCCATAAATGAAAGTCAAGAGGGTTGAGGTCAGGAGAGCATGGAGGCCATGGAATTGGTCCGCCTCTACCAATCCATCGGTCACCGAATCTGTTGTTGAGAAGCGTACGAACACTTCGACTGATATGTGCAGTTGCTCCATCGTGCATGAACCACATGTTGTGTCGTACTTGTAAAGGCACATGTTCTAGCAGCACAGGCAGAGTATCCCGTATGAAATCATGATAACGTGCTCCATTGAGCGTAGGTGGACGAAACTAAAATGAGATCTAACATGGAATTAAGCGTTTCCGGACACATGTCCACATAACATCTTTTCTTTGTTTGTGTGTGAGGAATGTTTCTTGAAAGTTTGGCCGTACCTTTTTGTAACACCCTGTATATTGGAAGTACATCGCCATTCTGTCATGCAGTGAAACATCTCATAGTAATATCGGTAGGACATTACCTAAGAAATCAGCATACATTGCACCATTTAGATTGCCACCGATAAAATGGGGACCAATTAGCCTTCCTCCCACCGCTGTTGGTGAATGACGCTTTGTCTCTAAATAGAACGCGTGCAAAAATTCTGTCATCGTCCCGTAATTTCTCTTGTGCCCAGTGGCAGAACTGTACACTAAGTTCAATGTCGTCGCCCTGCAATTTCTGGTGCATAGAAATATGGTACGAGTGAAATCGATGTTGATGTAGCATTCTCGAAACTGATGTTTTTGAGATTCCCGATTCTCGCGCAATTTGTCTGCTACTGACGTGCGGATTAGCTGCGACAGCAGCTAAAACACCTACTTGGGCATCATCATTTCTTCCAGGTCGTGGTTGACATTTCACATGTTGCTGAACACTTCCTGTTTCCTTAAATAACGTAACTGTCCGGCGGACGGTCCGGACACTTGAATGATGTCGTCCAGGATACCGAGCAGCTTACATAGCACACGTCCGTTTGGCCTTTTGATCACAATAGCCATACATCAACACGATATCGACCGTTTCCGCAATTGGTAAACGGTCCATTTTAACACGGGTAATGTATCACGAAGCAAATACCGTCCGCACTGGCGGAATGTTAGGTGATACCACGTACTTATATGTTTTTGACTATTACAGCGCCATCTATCTCAAAGAGAAAAAAGTGGTACAACTAAAACATTCATATTTCTTTACGTACTACACGAATATGTAATAAAAAATGGGGTTTCCTATTTTAAAAAACGCAGTTGATTTCCGTTTGACCTATGGCAACGCCATCTAACGGGCAAACCATAGCGCCATCTGCTTTCCCCTTCAAGCTAGACGAGTTTCGTTCTTTGTAGTTTTTTCGTTTGATGCTTATTTCGTGAGATATTTGGCCTGGTTACTATCAATGGACCACCCTATATATATACAGGGTGATCAAAAAGTCAGTATAAATTTGAAAACTTAATAAACCACGGAATAATGTAGATAGAGAGGTAAAAATTGACACACGTGCTTGGAATGACATTGGGTTTTATTAGACAAAAAAAATCGAAGTTCACAAAATGTCCGACAGATGGCGCTGGACAGCAAAACGTCAGTGACTGCGCATGACAAACGTGTATAAAAGGAGCTGTAATGAGAGAGAGAATCAGATGCGCCAGCAGTCGCAGCATGTTGACATTACCTGAAAAGGCGCTTTTAGTGAAGCTGTAGTATCAGAATGGGGAATGTGCTAGTTCAGCGTTACGATCCTATTGCCATAGGAAGGGGATTGGAACGGGTAAAGGTCTGTTGACAAATGCAGCTGTGGTGAGAATGATTTCGAAGTTCGAAGCCACGGGTTGTTTAGAAGATAGACCCCGTGGTGGCCGTCCGAGCACAAGGCGTAGTGCTGCTAAGACAGTTCAGGATAAAATGGAGACTGTAGCGGGTTCGTCTATGCACGGGGAAGTCAGCGCTCGTGCAGTCGCACTTCTCACCGGCATCCCATACGTTACTGTTTGGTTGGCACTTAGGCGTACCCTCCGATGCTATCCGTACAAAATCCATCGGCATCATGAACTGTTACCTGGCGACTTAGTGAAGCGGAGGGCATTTGCGGTGTGGGCGATTCAAAAGATGGCGGAAGATGACGATTGGTTGAGTCACGTGTTGTGGACCGACGAAGCTCATTTCACGCTCCGAGGGTCTGTCAACACCCACAACTGCAGAATTTGGGCTACCGAAAATCCTAGAACTGTCGTGGAAACTCCATTTCATGACGAGAAAGTCACGGTATGGGTTGGATTTACCACATCTACCGTTATCGGGCCTTTTTTCTTCGAGGAAATGCATGATTCTGGTTTTGTAACTGCTACCGTGACGGGTGAGAGGTACGCCGATATGTTACAGAATCGCATCATCCCCAGCCTGGCTGATAAACACCTACTGGAACGTACGATGTTTATGCAGGATGGCGCTCCACCCCATACTGCTAGACACGTGAAAGATCTCTTGCGCGCGTCGTTTGGTGATGATCGTGTGCTCAGCCGCCACTTTTGTCATGCTTGGCCTCCCAAGTCACCAGACGTCAGTCCGTGCGATTATTGGCTTTGGGGTTACCTGAAGTCGCAAGTGTATCGTGATCGACGGGACATCTCTAGGGATCCTGAAAGACAACATCCGACGCCAATGCCTCACCATAACTCCGGACATGCTTTACAGTGGTGTTCACAACATCATTCCTCGACTACAGCTATTGTTGAGGAATGATGGTAGAGATATTGAGCATTTCCTGGAAAGAACATCATCTTTTCTTTGTCTTACTTTCTTATGCTAATTATTGCTAATCTGATCAGATGAAGCGCCATCTGTAGGACTTTTTTGAACTTTTGTATTTTTTTGGTTCTAATAAAAGCCCATGTCATTCCAAGCATGTGTGTCAATTTGTACCTCTCTCTCTATATATATATTAGCTTATTCCCAAGAATAAGCAGCTTTCACTCACTTAATACTCGGCAGAAGTCAGACTTGCATTTGGATCGGACTTTCTTAACTCTTGTGCAGAAATTTCTCGATTCAAAAAACTTTACCAACAGCCGTATATTTTGGGTTATTTTATTGTATATATCAAATGCTATCACCTTCGGCAATTCAGTATTGCCATCTTCAGGCCCTATACGTTTTTTTCGTATTAACAAGCTTATCGTATGGTGCCATAAAAATGGAACCGTAAATCCAAATCGTTATGCAACTCATTCATATGAAAGGGTGACACTGCAGTGATCGCTGTCAAAAATTTATCGTAATTTTTTTTAAATTAACGTTCTATTGTCGGGTTTGACGGACTGAGATTTGTCAGGAGGCCAGAGATGATATATGATTACAGTTGCTATAGAGTGTTGACATTATCATTTTGGGCTCTATATAGATGATCTTTGTAATCGATGTGTCTGTGGGTAGTTTTTGTGTCCGTCCGTTATCTTTGGTTAGGAATTCAATACCACGTTGGATGAAATGTTTACGTTTTAAATTCGTTTGTTCATTTAAAATGTCATCAGGGCGCTGTATTGCGTGTATGTAGATTTCTACCTCTTCAACTATGACATTGTTAAACCTTGATGAAATATGTGTAAAATTTTCATTGCTAACTGCATTCGTTCTGCGTGATGCTTTTGTTCTTTAAGTGACTGAAGAATGTAGGTGTACTATTTTCGATAATTCTCGTATGCTCTCGGTATCTTATACTCAAGCCAGGGCGCAACTTCAGTATAAGACATCAAGAGCACACGAGAATAAGCGAAAACAGTCCATCTACGTTCTTCAACCACTTGATGAACGATAACCGCAACGCAGAACGAATGGAGTTAGCGATGAAAATTTCGCACATATCACCTACAGGTTTAACACTGAAGGTGGTGAACAGATAGAAATCTACATACACACAATACAATGCCCTGATGCAATTTTAAATGAACTACTGGATTTAAAACATAAAAATTTCATATAAAGCCTTATTGAATTCGTAACCAAAGATAACGGATAGATACAAACAACTACCCATAGACACATTGATTACAAAGATCATACATACAGCCCTAAATGATAACGTCAACGCACCATAGCAACTGTAGGCATATAGCATCTTTGGCCAACTGACACAACTGTCAATCTGTCGAATCTGTCAGTAAAACACTAAATTATAAAAATTACGAGAAAGAACGATTAACAACAGCAGCAAACTACAAAACAGGCTATAGCACAGAAGTCCTAAATCCACATCACAGTGTAATACAAAAAATTGCTCTGAGCACTATGGGACGTAACTGCTGAGGTCATCGGTCCCCTAGAACTTAGAACTACTTAAACCTAACTAACCTAAGGACATCACACACATCCATGCCCGAGCCAGGATTCGAACCTGCGACCGTAGCGGTCGCGCAGTTCCAGACTGTAGCGCCTAGAACCGCTCGGCCACTCCGGCCGGCACAGTGTAATACAAAACGGAGTTAAAGCGACCACTGATTATATATGGATGCAAATATCAAATTTGTGTAATCGAAAATCCGATTAGCCAACATTATAATAAAATAAAAAAATATTGTATATTCTTTCACAGATGGTCTGAAGAAGACAGTCTAGTAGAAATAAAACTATCACAATGAAAACATTGAACTTGTATAGCATCAATCTGGATTTTATTACATAATGTCTCTAACAGATATCGCCAATGGTGAGGGACGATTGGATCGTAAACTAAAGTTTGTTTTCAGTGGTTCATTACTAAAACTGTGTGTGTAGATACTCGGTTTACGAATATATTCGTTCATAAGGACAGTTTTAAATATCACGAAATAAGAGAGGCACGCTCACGCCTGTACGAGTATGTGTAAGCGTACGAGCACCATAAATTATGTGAACAGTAGCATTCTCTTTTTGTTCGTCCTCCGTCGTGACTCGTGTATTTTCGGGTGCGCACTAGACCGGAGAAGAGCTGCTGATATCAAGGAACTGTTTCGAATAACAGAGGAAAACAAAAGAAAGCAACAAGAACAAGAAAGTCGGAGGCAGCGGGGAAGGAATTAAGCCGGAATAGCCAGCACAGCGCTGATTTACGAGGACAAAGGAACGTGGCGGGCTAATTGCATTTAGGAGCATAAGCCGGCGCTCTCTCTGTGAATTACTGAGAGCCACTGCGATGCGGTGCAGAAAAGCCCCTAAATCTGCCCCTGTAGCCACACCCGCACATCTTTGTTTAGCGTATGATAAAGCAGGTCTGGCCTTTGCGTACATCTCGTAATTGCCCTTATCTAGCCCAAATGCAACATTTGTGGAACACGTACATCTCGCTCGTAAAGTGTATTGGATATCATCAATAGACAATAGCCGTCCGAACATTACGTGCTTCTTTCCGCCAGATGAACAACCGAATGTTCGAAGTATCTGTCAAGTCTGCTGAAAATGATGACGAACTGTACGGAATTTCAAGGGAAGCTCAATAAGTAAAGCGACACTTTTTCGTTCTCGGCCAGTTTCTATTGAAAAAATGCGGAATTTGCTGTAGGACATCGTGGAACATTACCGCTTCAGCTTCTATAGTTTAATAATGTTCTGGTAGGTGGCGGCGAAATTCGTAACCTTCAAAATGATGTCTCTAAAGGAGATGGTTTCCAATCTCACAGGTGTCACTGAGTTTCTCTTGGCGGAAAACTACAGCTTCGCAGATATTGTCACGGCTATGCAGAATCTCTACGGGAACCTGGCAGTGAACAAAAGCGCGATGAGTTGTTGAGCGAGTCGTCTGTCATCATCGAAACAAGGTCGCAGAAACCTGTCCGATCTCCCGCATGCTACGTAGCTGTGACTCCTGCAATATATTCGTCGCCACAGAATTCAGATGTGGACAGCGAGCAAGCTGAACCACTTATGAGGTCGAGCACTAGAGGCCACAGCGCCTCGCAACAACCGCGCTTCATGTCCCAAGTTCTCGTCACGATCCCTGACGGCAATTGAAGCTTCCTGATTCACCCATACAGTTTCATGGAGAGGTGTTCCAGTATCAACATAATCCCTACCATTAGGGATCCTCCGCGATAGCGGTCTCTTTCCACGATGTTAGGTTCCGAAATCGTGTTCCACGTTCCGTCCAGATGCGGATCCATCGAGTATCACTCTTCAGACAAAATCGGAACTCATCTCTGAAAAGAACATTGGCCCACTATGCGACCGTCCATGTGGTATGTTGACGGCTCCACTCTAGACATTCCATTCTGTGATGACATGTCAGAGGTACTCATGCTGCAGGTCTCGATCAATAAAGGCCGCTCTGCCGAAGCCTTGCTGCCAGGTCAGATGCCAGTCGTCGTGTAGTACTAAGGCGGAACTGTTGTTCCCCAAATAACGGTCCTCCCTTTCTGATGCCACACGTGGTGGGTCCTGTCCTGGTTTTCGGGACACAGTCACGCTCTCTGTAAACTGTCGCCACACCCGAGAAAAAAAATAGAGCAGTTCACATTAAGCCATCGGGCTACGTCAATTTGCAACTGTCCTGCTTCAATTCTTCCTATGGCCCTCCACCGCAGAAAGTCTGGTAGGCGTCATCTCTGTGCCTTACTCCACCGTCTGTGACTGCGCACACAGCGATTGTGAATATGGGACTACCCGGCAAACACTACACCGTTTCATAGATGTCCTGACGTCATCGATGCCGTGGTTGTCCATTTACCGGAAGGCCATCTTCCGTACGGAACACGATCGTACGGACGTCTGATGACAGTTGGATGATTATATCGTGAATTAGACACAAGACGGGGAAATCGGTACTTGTTGCTTTAATTTTGGACACCAGTGTATCTGGCCCAACGAAGGATACACTCACGCGAAGCAGTAATTGGATGATGGGGAGGTTATTGATGAACCAAGCCCTTGTCTGCAACGTCTACAAGTAGAGTAGTACCATATGGGTCCTTCCATTAAGGTGGTGTAAAGCCTTCGCGTTGAACGGATATTATGTTGACAAATAGAGTTTCGTAGCGAAAAGAGTGTGAAATAATATATTGTATTGGAATCCTGAGTAAAACCAGTATTCAAAGAACTGTGAGTGACGCCCGAACAACAGGGAACTAACATGCATCAAGATTAAAAAATAGTGCATAGATAAAGATAGACACTAAACGAAAAATGGATTTGCGTAATAAAACCTGCAAAAAAAAAAAAAGGGACGACTGACTGCTGCGCTCTATCATTTATAAATTACATAACAGTCGCCGTGTGCACCCATTTTCCTAATGGAAGGTAACCTGATAAAACCAACCAGTTTTCAGAAAAAAAGTCCTGCATAACCTATTGAATGGCCCTCGTAACTGCCCTCATTTACGTCTGGTGTAAGTGGTGGGCATCAACCATTCACAAAACATGCCTGTAAAGTCAATGAAAATGGACAATAGAGATATGGTGAAATGAAAGTATATCCGAGAACAAAAAATTATAAATGAGGAAGACTGAATTCGATACGCTCTCCTTACAAGGGAACCTCCCCATCGCACCCCCCTCAGATTTAGTTATAAGTTGGCATAGTAGATAGGCCTTGAAAACCTGAGCACACATCAATCGAGAAAACAGGATGAAGTTGTGTGGAACTATGAAAAAATAAACAAAATATACGAACTGAGTAGTCCATGCGCAAGATAGGCAACATCAAGGGAGTGGAGAGTCAAGAGCGCCCTGGTCCGGTGGTTAGCGTGAGCAGCTGCGGAACGAGGGGTCTTCGGTTCAAGACTTGTGAAACCTGTAATTTTTTATTTTCAGTCTGTGACAAACTCTTACGTTTTCATCGCTTTTTGGGAGTGATTACCACATCCACAAGAAAATCTAAATCGCGCAAGTTAGAAGAATGTTTTTACCCATTCGCCAAGTGTACAAGTTAGGTGGGTCGACAACATATTCCTGTCATGTGACGCACATGCTGTCACCAGTGTCGTATAGAATATATCAGACGTGTTTTCTTGTGGAGGAATCGGTTGACTTATGACCCAGCGATCAAATGTTTCCGGTTCCCATTGGAGAGGCACGTCCTTTCGTCTACTAATCGCACGGTTTTGCGGTGCGGTCGCAAAACACAGACACTAACCTTATTGCAATGAACAGAGACGTCAATCAACGAACAGACAGATCATAACTTTGTGAAAATAAAGAAATTAGAATTTTCACACGAGGGAGGACTTGAACGAAGGACCTCTTGTTCCACAAGCTGCTGACGCTAACCACGGGACCACGGCGATGCTGAGCTCACGCTATCCTTGCTGCTGTATATCTTGCCCATGGACTACTCAGTTTGTATATTTTGCTTATTTTTTCATACTTCCACACAACTTCTTCCTGTTTTCTCGACTGATCTGTGTTCAGTTTTTCAAGGCCTATCCACTGTGCCAACTTATAACTAAATCTGAGGGGGGTGCGATGGGGAGGTTCCCTTGTTAGACGGGTACAAAAGCATGAGAACAAAGGCACTCATGAACGTAAAGTGGACTGACAGAAACGAAATCGGGCCGGCGAAGGTCAATATTAAACAATGGCCACAAGAGGTGTCGACATACATGCCCCGAAAGCCACCTTATAGTGCGTGGTGGAGGATACCTTCTACGATAACTAGTCATTTCCTTTCCTGTTCCATTAGCAAATGGAGTGAGGGTAAAACGTCTGTCTGTATGCCTCCGTACAAGCCCTAATTTCTATAATCTTCGTTGTTCTTGGGCGAAATTTACGTTGGCGCCAGTACAATCGTTTTGCAGTCACCTTCAAATGCCGATTCTCTCAATTTTATCAGTAATGTTCAGCAATAAGAACATCATCTTCCCTTCGTGGATTCCCCTTGAGTTCACGAAGTATCTCCACAATACTGGCGCGTTGATCGAATCTGCCAGTAACGAATCCAGCAGCCAGCTTCTGGAGTGCTTCGATGTCTTTATTTCGACCTAGTGTAGATCCCAGACATTCGAACGTTACTTAACAATAGGTCGTACAAATATTCTATAGGTGCTCTCCCTAAAATTCTGTCAACAAAACGAAGTCGACCGTCCGCCTTGCCCGCTATAATCCTTACATGTTCGCTCCACTTCATATCGCTTTGCAACACTATGCCTATATATTTAATCGATGTGATTGTGTCAAACAACGCACTGACAATGCTGTATTCGAACACTACTGTACAGTCTTCTGCATTAATTTACATTTTCTATTCCTATAGTCACTCAACGAGGACACCTTTCCGTACACGGTAGCGTCATCAGCAAACAGTATTTTTTTTTCAGTCATCAGTCTTTTGACTGGTTTGATGCGGCCCGCCACGAGTTCCTCTCCTGTGCCCACCTCTTCATCTCGGACTAGCACTTGAAACCTACGTTCTCAATTATTTGCCGGTGTTTTCCAGTATACGTCTTTCTCTACCGTTTTTACCCTCTACAGCTCCCTCTAGTACCCTGATGTGTAACACATGTCCTACAATCCTGCCCCTTTTCTTGTCAGCGTTTTCCATATATTCCTTCCCTCGTCGATTCTCCGGAAAGCCTCCTCATTCCTTACCTTATCAATCTAGCTAATATTCAACATTCCTCTGTAGCACCACATCTCAGATGCTTCGATCCTCTTCTGTTCCCCCGCAGTCCATTTTTCACTATCATACAAAGCTGTGATCTAAAGTACATTCTCAGAAATTTTTTCCTCAAATGAAGGACTATATTTGACACTAGTAGACTTTCCTTGGCTAGGAATGCCCTTTTTGCCAGTGCTAGTCTGCTTTTGATGTCCTCCTTGTTTGGTCCGTCATGGGTTATTTTACTGCCCAGGTAGCAGATTTCCTTAACTTCATCTACTTCTGGACTATCAATCCTGATGTTAAGCTTCTCACAGTTCTCATTTCTGCCACTTCTCTTTACTTTCGTTTCTCTTCCATTTAAGCAGGATAAGTGAAAGAAAGAAGTATATACAGGGTGTAATGGGTATAAGTGCAGATACTTCCGCTGGTGGCTGAGAATGATGTACTGAATAGTATTACATCAGTATTTACGTCATTTGCAGACCAATAATTACAGCCATTAAAAACTGTATGATTTTAGGTTGGATAGTATCCCCAAGTACAGGTGGCAGGAGCAAGCCATTAATACTTATTTTCCCTATGGCAGCAGAACAGGTGTTGAGTTGTGGACCAAAATAGTTGTGGACCGCGCTGACATGCGTGGTCCGCTCACTGGTGCAATACGACTCTACAGACAACATCAGATAGTAATGTTTGTGACTGTATGTGGGATGACCGTTCAACATAGAGAAAAAAACAACCAGATCACTGATATCAGAACATTTGAAGGTACCACATACAAAAATATCTGCACTTAGACGGGTTACACAGAGGCCAGACTGAGAGTTCAGCAGAAGGTTAGCGAATGGGAGGGCCACGCAGAGAGAAAATGAGGCCAAAGAAACGAAAGTAAATTTAAAAAGGAGAAGAAAAATATATAGCTTAATTCGCACCGCGCTAGCTTGCGAGATAGTCAGACCCAGATCGAATCAGCGAGGTGGATTAACAATCGTGGGTCGGTACATCCGCCAGCCTGAGTGTGGGTTTTAGGTTTCCTACACCCATTAAGGCAAATGCTGGATTAGTTCCCTAAATCCATCTCAGAGAATGTAGTACACAAACAGGTAAAATACGATTACACTCAGAACACATCGTACATGATTCAAAGACAGACGGCGCACGCCACCCCCGTTCCATTCCTTATGTTACCTTGATGATTGTAGGTAGAGTCGGGAAGGACATCCGATCACAGTTAAATAATAAAAATAAAATTTTCCAAACACGGAAGAAATATTTGTACAAAGTTGCCCAGACTGTATATTTAGGCTTTTGTCAGCTATCAAGAAGGTTGCTTGACTTTTAGTAGTACCAACATTATTTATTTTGCATGAAAATGTTTCTGAGAATTTAAAGTCAATTTTGCTTTAAGGACGGAATAAAGTGCAGAAAACTTTTACAAATGTTAAATACTGCGTTTACTGAGCTGTAGCGGGTAAAACAAGACTGTACGAGTGGTATAGCTGTTTCGAAGGACAACGTGGAGACGTCGAAGTTGAGCGTCCAGAATATCTCAGCACATCCGTCAGCCGATGAAATGTTGGAAAAAGTAAAAGAATTGATTAAAAACGATGGCATAATCACAGTCACAGAAATCACCAAGGACGTTAGAATAACACCTGGCTCATTCCATGAAAGGCTTTTGGACGCTTCTGTCAAGGAACTTGGGATAGAAAAATGCATTCCACAACTATAGTATTTCGAACAAAAACAATGATGAACGCAATCTGCTCATATGAAGTCAACAACGACGCAGACCTGGTGAACGTGTCATAAAAGGTGGTGAAACGCGGATGTGCGATATGACGTCGCACCTAACGCCCAATCGTTCCAGTAGAACGATTCTGTATCGCCAAAACCGGAAAGAGATCGACATGTACGGTGAAATGTGAAGGTTATACATATTGCGTTCTTTAAGTTTAACGGCATAATACACGACGAGTTCATGCTGCAAGGTCGAACAACCAATGAGGAGTACCAGAGTACTACTTACAAGTTCTGCACCGTGTGAGTGAGCCAGTCCAAGAAAAACGCCCGGATTGGTGGCGAAGCAGTTCACGACTTTTGTATTACAATAATGCACCTGCTCAGACCTCCTTGCATACTCGTGAATGTTTGCCAAAAACGGTACAGCCTCAGTGTTCGCCGGAAATGGTACCATGTAATTTTTTCATATTCCAAAAAACTAAAAAAAAAAATCTAAAAGCGCCTCTGTTTTACATGTGCATATCAGATTAAACGCACATGTCTCAGAGAGTTAAAAGATAACCCAAAGGTAAAGTTTCAGAGGTGGATCGGGGATTGGAAAAAGCGCTGGCGTAAGTAGATAGCGTGATGCAGGTTCCCCTACCGATGTCGTCTGATGCAATCCGCAATGTTTTGTCTGGCTTTCAAAAACGTCGTACGAGTTTTTCACATTCTCTCGCTCTGTACGCACAAATTAAGAGTTTTACAGAAAAAAAGAAACAAGACCTTTTTGTACGAAATGTAATGTAGCTAAATTTTATACTGTGATAAGTTTTCGCTGGAGGTCGTAGTTTTAGAGTTATTTAAGAGAAACCTACAAAAGTGACCTTCAGACGCACCTCCACCCCGACATCATCCCTCACCAGTCAGGATTCCTATACGTTGTTCGTGGCACTCCCTCCCACTGTATTTTCCAACCCGCGAAGTAATCCTGATATTCGACCTTACCTGTTCTCTATTGGTTGGACTATCACACCACCAAAGTAGTGGTTTCGCAGTCAGAAGGCCTGAACAATCCAACCACGAAACTGTTTATTTTGTGCTGTTAAAATTCACAAACTTGGCGGGTAAAATTTACAGTAACGATAGTTTTATAATTTTTAAGTGCTCGACTAAGCCGCAGTTATAATAAGGCCATTCAATGAAGACCATAAACTATCGACTGTGGGAAACAATACGTGCAGTCTCAAATATTTGTGCAACGATAGGATGGAGTGCCTTGAACAACATACTAGAAAAGCTGACTGGTGGGGGCTGAGTGTGAAACTGGGGCTGCGTTTATCTTGAATAACTCGAAAACTACGAAAACGTATCCTAGTACAAAATTCAACTACGTTAATTTTCCTACAAAAACGTCCTGTAGGACTAATAGCTCGCACTTAGCGAGCGAGAGAATATAATAATCTGGCGCGTGGTTTTTGAAGGCGAGATGTAAGACTGTGGGTTGCCTTAAAAGATGTCGGTAAGAGCAGATGAATCATCCCGTATAACATCTAACGGCGACTATTTTGAATGGCATAATACTGATGTGGTCGAATAAATAAAATACTTCCCAAAAAAATCCCCGTTATGCTTTTAACTCACCCCGTATGAGTACTGCTTAAAATATATCGAGAGAAAATGCTAAATAGGGACCCAAAACTGCTCTTTGCAGTTGCTGGTATATTACAATAAGCTCTTTACAGTACACGCCAGAACGCATTGAAATGAAAATGAGAGAGGTTTCGATTTATTAAAAGCCGCATACTAATCTGAGCAGTCTAGCCGCTTATTTTTGGAACGTGAGTACCTGCTGAAAGTATAACCGCACCACGCAACGTAACAGAAGTACAGATAGGAACGTGGACAGAGCTGGTAGCGGAGGGACTAAATTGAGGGAACAAGCAGAGAGAGAAGGACAGGTATGTAAGTGATTCTCTCTTCACTCGGCCGGGGAAGAGGATAAAAAGAGCCGGCGTCAGGCGCAGCGGATGTGAACAGGTGCTCCTGTTTTCTAAATCCCTCGCGGATGAATTTGTTTGGTCGGACAGCGAGGGGAGGGGGAGGGTGGAATGGGGTGGCAGAGGGGTGGGGGGAACCACTGGTGTAGGGTGGTGCGTGCGGCGAGAATGCCCGGCCGCCGCTGTCCTCTCTGCGCTGCGACAAGCTTTCGGCCCCGATAAACGCGGGCGTCCGAGTGCGTGCATTCACCGGGCCCCCGCCCCGGTCCCCGGTCACTCCACCTGCAAATGGGCCCCGGCACAAATATTGTCCGACAGCCAAAGCCGTCCGATTTACAATGAAATCTACTGCAGCGTATTTCTGGCGCGACTTTCCATTAGGCGCATCAGCGCGGCGGCGCACGTGTCGGGCGGGCCCCGCGCTCGTCGGCCCATCCCACGCGGCTGGAGAGCCATCGCCAGCGTCCGTGAGCGTCGGAACGCACTCGCCGGGCGTAGACCAGCTCCGGGTGCAGCCACTGCCGCGTCCACTGCGCTGCGCGGAAGCATAAAGCACAATGGAGTAGTCGTCAAATCAGTAGCTTATATCCACCCCACCTCCAAACACACGCACAAACACACACACACAATCCTAATTATCCGCACACGATACAAAAAAGCAAAAAATACTGGACTAACCAAAAATATTGACCCAATTTGAATAATTTTCCCAAATTAATCATTGGGTTGGTGCAGAACTTTTAAGCGTTTTTTTTTTTTTTTTAGTTACACACAACATGTACACATAACAGAGACTTAAGTCATCAGTTACATATTATTCTTCACTATTTACAACAGTCTGCCAGCACTGGAGTAACTTCTCAATTCCGTAACCGTAAAAATCACGTGGTTTTTCTCGTATGCTACTGTGACGAGTTCGGAAGCCCTTAAGATTCTACAGTGATTATGCTAAAGAACTTGCCCCCTTTCTATCAGCAATTTATCGTAGATCGCTGGAAGAACGTAAAGTACCTAGCGACTGGAAGAAAGCGCAGGTCGTTCCCATTTTCAAGAAGGGTCATAAATCAGATGCGAATAATTATAGGCCTATTTCGCTTACGTCAATCTGTTGTAGAATAATGGAACATGTTTTGTGTTCTCGTATTATGACGTTCTTAGATAATACAAATCTCCTTCATCATAACCAACATGGATTCCGCAAACAGAGATCATGTGAAACTCAGCTCGCCCTATTTGCCCAAGAAATTCACAGTGCCGTAGACACTGGCGAGCAGATTGATGCCGTATTCCTGGACTTCAGGAAGGCATTTGATACGGTTCCGCACTTACGTTTAGTGAAAAAAATACGAGCTTACGGAATATCGGACCAGGTTTGTGATTGGATTCAGGATTTCCTAGAAGAAAGAACACAACATGTCATTCTTAACGGTTCAAAATCTGCAGATGTAGAGGTAATTTCGGGAGTACCGCAGGGAAGCGTGATAGGACCTTTATTGTTTACAATATACATAAATGACTTAGTTGACAACATCGGTAGCTCCGTGAGGCTATTTGCAGATGACACGGTTGTCTACAAGAAAGTAGCAACATCAGAAGACTCGTACGTACTCCAGGAGGACCTGCAGAGGATTAATGCATTGTGCGACAGCTGGCAGCTTTCCCTAAACGTAGATAAATGTAATATAATGCGCATACATAGGGGCAGAAATCCATTCCAGTACGATTATGCCATAGGTGGTAAATCATTGGAAGCGGTAACGACCGTAAAATACTTAGGAGTTACTATCCGGAGCGATCTGAAGTGGAATGATCACATAAAACAAATAGTGGGAAAAGCAGGCGCCAGGTTGAGATTCATAGGAAGAATTCTAAGAAAATGTGACTCATCGACGAAAGAAGTAGCTTACAAAACGCTTGTTCGTCCGATTCTTGAGTATTGCTCATCAGTATGGGACCCTTACCAGGTTGGATTAATAGAAGAGATAGACATGATCCAGCGAAAAGCAGCGCGATTCGTCATGGGGACATTTAGTCAGCGCGAGAGCGTTACGGAGATGCTGAACAAGCTCCAGTGGCGGACACTTCAAGAAAGGCGTTACGCAATACGGAGAGGTTTATTATCGAAATTACGAGAGAGCACATTCCGGGAAGAGATGGGCGACATATTACTACCGCCCACATATATCTCGCGTAATGATCACAACGAAAAGATCCGAGAAATTAGAGCAAATACGGAGACTTACAAGCAGTCGTTCTTCCCACGCACAATTCGTGAATGGAACAGGGAAGGGGGGATCAGATAGTGGTACAATAAGTACCCTCCGCCACACACCGTAAGGTGGCTCGCGGAGTATAGATGTAGATGTAGATAGATGTAGAACGCATGCACCCAGACGACAGCTGCTAGGCGTAGCTCCTAATACACTGCTGGCCATTAAAATTGCTACACCAAGAAGAAATGCAGATTATAAACGGGTATTCATTTGACAAATATATTATACTAGAACTTACATGTGATTACATTTTCACGCAATTTGGCTGCATAGATCCTAAGAAATCAGTACCCAGAACAACCACCTCTGGCCGTAATAAAGGCCTTGATACGCCTGGGTATTGAGTCAAACAGAGCTTGGATGGCGTGTACAGGTACAGCTGCCCATGCAGCTTCAACACGATATCACACTTCATCAAGATTAGTGACTGGCGTATTGTGACGAGCCAGTTGCTCGGCCACCATTGACCAGACGTTTTCAATTGGTGAGAGATCTGGAGAATGTGCTGGCCAGGGCAGCAACCGAACATTTTCTGTATCCAGAAAGCCCCGGACAGAACCTGTAATATGCGGTCGTTGATTATCCTGCAGAAATGTAGGGTTTCGCAGGGATCGAATAAAGGGTAGAGCTACGGGTCGTAACACATCTGAAATGTTATGTACACTGTTCAAAGTGCCGTTAATGCGAACAAGAGGTGACCGAGATGTGTAACCAACGGCACCCCATACCATCACGCCAGGTGATACGCCAGTATGGCGATGACGAATACACACTTCCAAAGTGCGTTCACCGCGATGTCGCCAAACAAGGATGCGACCATCTTGATGCTGTGAACAGAACCTGGATTCATCCGAAAAAATGACGTTATTCCATTCGTGAACTCAGCTTTGTCGTTGAGTACACCAACGCCTAGCGCTCCTATCTGTGATGCAGCGTCAAGGGTAACTGCAGCCATGGTCTCCGAGCTGATAGTCCATGCTGCTGTAAACGTCGTCGAACTGTTAGTTGAGATGATTGTTGTCCCCATCCATTGACTTATGGATCGAGACGTGGCTGCACGATCCGTTACAGCCATGCAGATGAGATGCCTGTCATCTCGACTGCAAGTGATACGAGGAAGTTGGGATCCAGCACGACGTTCCGTATTACCCTCCTGAACCCAGCTATTACATATTCTGGTAACAGTCATTGGATCTCGACCAACGCGAGCAGCAGTGTCGCGATACGATAAACAGCAATCGCGATAGGCTACAATCCGACCTTTATCAAAGTCGGAAACGTGATGGTACGCATTTCTCCTCCTTACACGAGGTACCACAACAACGTTTCACCAGGCAACGCCGATCAACTGCTGTTTGTGTATGAGAAATCGGTTGGAAACTTTCCTCATGTCAGCACGTTATAGGTGTCGACACCGGCGCCAACTTTGTGTGAATGCTCTGAAAAGCTAATCATTTGCATATCACAGCATCTTCTTCCTGTCGGTTAAATTTCGCGTCTGCAGCACGTCATCTTCGTGGTGTAGCAATTTTAATGGCCAGTAGTGTATTTTCGAGCGCTGCTGTAGCAAGCTGAGGCGCGGGCCACGACTCATGCTCCGCCCTGTCGGCGCCTGCAGCCGCGCTATAAAGCTCACAGCGCAGGGTCCTGCACCTCAATCCCCGAGTTAGATGACGATGAAGAAGGCCGTGGCAGATCGCCTTCTAATGACGCTTGCATCATCGGCGACTGCATCTGGCTTCTAACTTAAGGCGAACCGGCATTCGACCACAGTACACGACTTTGGCGACGGGATGGATGTGTCGCGCTCGCGCCTGCTCTCGCTCTCACGCTCACGCTCTTGCGACGTCGCAGCCGAGAATATTTCGGCCATGCATCCTCGGTCCGCTATACCTCCGAGAGGACGACGGGCTTAAGACACTGTACAGAGGAAGCAGTGCCTTGCTGCATCGCCAGGCGTGATTTCCCAAGAGGCCGCTGCATTATCTGGAGCGATCCGGCTGCTCGTGCCAGGTAAGATTCAGCCAGTCGCAGGCACTCAAGCAGTCTGTCCGCCCACACAGACTCCATCACTAGTGGGTCGCTATGAAGAAGCCACTGCAGTCAGCCCCGCCAGACGTGACTACAGAAGAGGTCACAGAGCTGCCAGCTGCTACCAAGCCAGTAATGCCGAAGAAAGATGGACATGCCTGAAGCCAATCTGTCCCTCCTGATGGGTTTTGTCCCGACAGGCACATCCCATGAAGACGGCCTTGTGGAAGTTTCACAGGCCTCATGCAAGTTGTTGCCTTCACTGACGGATGAGAAACACTCCTCGTTTCCGTCCACCTCCGCCATTCGGCAGTCAAAGAAGTGGACACAAAAGGGTGCCCCTGTTCCTCCTCCATGGCAGGGTTTGGAAGGCTTTGTCATCCCAAAGCGGAAACGCACTGCTCGGGCCAAAACGCTCAAGGAATTTTAGCCACTACTGATCCAGAGAGGCTGGCCAGAGTGGCCGAGCGGTTCTAGGCGCTTCAGTCTGGAAACGCGCGACCGCTACGGTCGCAGGTTCGAATCCTGCCTCGGGCATGGATGTGTGTGATGTCCTTAGGTTAGTTAGGTTTAAGTATTTCTAAGTTCTAGGGGACTGATGACCACAGATGTTAAGTCCCATAGTGCCCAGAGCCATTTGAACCATTTGATCCAGAGAGGCAACAATTTCGAGCTAATGACCAAAGTAGCAGCAGGCAACATCGACACAACGCCGCTGGCGAGGGAAACTCCTCTCCCTCCTCCACTCGTCATCCAGTGGCAGAAAAGTCTACAAAGATTTCCAGTTGATTATCCAAAAGGAAGCAAACATCACATTGATCCGTGTTGCCTGCGATGGCCTTTATGAGATCTATCGAGCAACCACCCACGGCCAAATCAAGCTCTTGAAATACATCTGCATAGATCACTGTTTCCTGCACAATGCCAAGCCTCTCTAGCTACTGAAGATGGTCTTTAGCCACCTCCCGCTCAAGATGGATCTGGACTATCTCAAAGGAAAACTGGTGGTCTTGCGCTATGGCGTCCAGGCCACCAGAATCATGCAGTCGCCCAGGACACACAGGAACACCCCCACTGCTCCTTGTCCTGGTGGACACTGACAACTGGAAGATACTTCACGTTACCAAGGTTGCTGACATCACAGTAGAGGTTGAACCACTCTGTGGCAAGGGCAGGTGGGCTCCTTCTGCCAGGGCCTCAACCATGTAGCACAATACTGTGCAGTGCCAGTCCACTACGTTAAGTTCACCTGGTTGTATCAGAGCTGTGAGTGCATAAAGAAGAGGAAGTTGCAGTGAACAAAACGAGGCCAGTTACAGTGGCTGTGCAGCCTTCAAATGTCGCCACCATGGCGGCAGAGCAGTGCAGAAGGTGCACCACAGCACTAGTTTTACCGAAGATCCCAGGGCCAGGAATCAGACAACCACCCTGACGAGCGCCTAGCGCCCCTGTATTGGTCGTGCAACAACCACTGCTGCCCACTGTACCAGCAGAAGCGATTGTTAGCCAGCCATCCCCATCAGCTGCCTCCCAGGAGTGGTTCTTGTGGTTGTGGCCACCATCTGGACCACCCCTGCACCACCACAGCTCAGTAGCTCGCCAGGTCTGCATCTCGCCAGCTGGCACCCACTGCCCAGGCCCTGCCTGCCATTTTGGCCTCACAGGCATCCATGACTGCTACTACCCCAACCCCAACGTTCATTTAGTTGAGCTTAGCTCTCTCCTGGGCCAGCTCCCAGGGCTGGTCACCACTGCCACGTTGGCCCTGCAGGCTACCGTTGCCACTACACAGTAAGACCATGGATAACGGTCATATTCATGGTTTTACTATCTGCATTTTCAGTGCCAATAGTCTCCAGCCACAACATGGTGAGTTCCACCAGTTCCTCTATTACAAGGCCTGTGAAACTCACCTTAAGCTGGGAGTCTCTATTGGATAGCCTCCTTTAGCTGCTAATACAGTCAGGCCAACTGCAGGTGGCAGGACTACTGTCCATGTTAGGATGTCATTACGCCACTACCACGTCAACTTGCCACAGCTGGACCTCCTAGAGGCGACAGACATGGTGGTCAACGCTTCAGTTGGTAATATTACCTTCGTTGTGGTTTACTGGTTGCCCAGAGGACTGCTCCAGGCATCAGACTTTGATGTACTGCTGGCTGTGAGGAAAGGGGGGGATTTTCACTGTGGACGACTTCAATGCAAAGAGCATGCAGTGGAATTCCCACCTCACCAACACCAGTGGATGTCACCTCCTCCATTTGGTGCAGAATTATGGCACCATCATTTTGGGACCCTTAACCATACTATCTGCCCTGCCAGATATGCTCGATGTCACCATCCTCAAAGGCATCAGGCAGCATGTCTACCTATACGATCACTGCCATGTCCCGCAACCATTTCCCAGTGGTGGATGTGGTCGACACAGCAGTGCCTCCTGGGCAACCATACTACCAGCACCTGGACAGTGAGAACTACTGGGCGAAAGTTCTTGGCCTGGCCACTAAAGGACTAGCCCAGTACATGATAGAAGCTGATGTGGCTCTCACCTCCTTTACCTGGGCACTACTTTGAGCAGTGGGTGCTGCCACTCCCTGTCAGCTGCAATGGCTGTAGAACCTCTCCCACCACCACCAACTGTTCTGGGGGTGGCAGGTCACTTGCCAGCTGGCCACCAAGAACCATCTCAAGAGGATGCCCATGGAGATCAAGGCCACTGTCGAGGAACACCACAACACGGACTGGATGGACCTTGTCTCCACTGTTGATCCTGAGGACAGCAGCGCCTGGAACTTTATCTGCTACATCCTGCAGTATCAGTAGCGCTTCCCACCGTTGTGGGATGGCCAGGACGTCGCCTCATCCAGACACAAAGGCCAGTGAGCTGGCTGCTGTTTTTGATGCCCGTTTCACCCCATTAGTGGATGATGTCGACGACGACCACATCTGGGTTGTCAATTAACTGCTGCCTACCTTCCTGTCTGCCCTACAATCTCTGAAGAGGAAGTTGTGGTTCATCTTCAAACCCTCGACACCTGACCAGCAGGGGATACTGATGGGATCAACAACATTCTCCTCAAGAACCTGCCACCAGGGGTCCATTGGCATCTGGCAGTCATCTTTAACGATATTATTTGTTTAGGGCCTACCCTTCTGCATGGAAACATGCTGAAGTGGTCGCCATCCTGAAGGCCAACAAGGGCCCTTGGCTGTCATCACACCACCATCCCATCAGTCACCTCCCATCCCTGTCAATGGCCTTTGAGAGGTTCGACCTGTGGTACCTTAAGGGGCTTGTGCACAAGGAATGCTTCCTGCCTGTCTAGCATTTTGGCTTCAAAAGCAGCCACACCACCTCTCACCAACTGCTGCACCTGGTAGAATCTACCATGAGGTCACTGGAGATGCGGAAGTGCCTTGGGGCAGTGTTCCTGGACGTGTCTAGAGTCTTTACCCCATGTGGCATGACAGCCTCATGTACAATCTCTTTGTACTTGGGGTTCTGACGTCACACAGGGTCCTCCTGCAGTCTGTTCTGTCTGGCAGGACCTTCCATGTATGGCCTGAATAGGCATATCCACTGTGGCGCCAATTATGTGCAGGGGTCCACAGAGGTTGGTACTCAACACCTTTTTATATTCTCTGTACACTGCTGACACAACCGATACAACACATGTGGCATGCTTTGAGTTGCTTCTCTACACTGATGACATGTCATTGTTCAAATGGTTCAAATGGCTCTGAGCACTATGGGACTTAACATCTTTGGTCATCAGTCCCCTAGAACTTAGAACTACTTAAACCTAACTAACCTAAGGACATCACACACATCCATGCCCGAGGCAGGATTCGAACCTGCGACCGTAGCAGTCGCGCAGTTCCGGACTGAGCGCCTAGAACCGCTAGACCACCGCGGCCGGCACATGTCATTGTTCACCTGTAGCTTGGCTATGACGTTTTGGGTGCCTGGTGACCAAATGGCTGCTCATGTACAATCCTGTAAAGAGTCTGGTGATCGTCTATATGTGGCAGAAGGTCCTGCTGGCTCTTCCACGAGCCACAGTCATGGGAGGTCCCATCCCATGGGCTAAGACTTTAACTTACCTCGAGGTGAAATGACCAGCGCCTCACCCGGTTCTTCCAAGTCCACAAGGTCCAGAACAGGGCCATAGGGTACATCTGCACGCTTTGTGACCTGTTCAACCTCGACTCGACACTTCTCACCCGCCATGGTATCATGAGCCAGCTAAAGCTTTTTCGTCCAGTGTCGGAGCATGCAGCCATGGCATGGCAGTATGGTGCTGACTCTCACATTGTCACCCTTCAACAGGTGCAGAATTGGGTGCTGAAACTAGCGCTGCACCTTCCCAGGCTCTACTCGACGTGAGGTTGTGGGCCTCCTATTGCTGTGGGACAGGTTCTGTCCGACAGCAAATGCTTTTTACGAAAAGGTTCGAGCAACCAGCAGCACCGCCGACCTACTAGGTATTGGCTAAATCTTTTGCGTGAGTGACTCACTCCACAACGCCAAGAGGATCCCCCCTCTCCCACTTCAACACAGGCTGATCCCACACTATATGGCACACAACATTGACAGGCCATGCAGGATTCGCATGGCAGTGCTTACCCTACAAAAGAATATGCTCAGTATTGTCGCCCATCAAAGTGAAGTGAAGCCCAGACCTCAGTCATGTTCCGACTGCATTCTCGTTTGTTCATAAAAGGCAATTTTGTTTGGTTCTCGATATTGCTGTGTCTAAACCTCTCGATTTAGTTTCCACTCTGCACTTGTCGTTCTGCCAAGTTGTCTTGTTGTTTGCCCGTCACTGTTGTTGTCTTTCGTGGTTCAGTGACTCACCGTCGGCGCCCGTAGGAGCGCATTTTCAACTGGAAAGGAAATTCTTTCAATGTTGTTTATTAGAGGGCGGAAAAGGTGTAAATCTAAGGGCACAAGATCAGGTGAATAAAGTTGGCGTGGAATGACATCGCAGCCCAACTCCTGAATATTGTTGTTTGTCAGTCCAGCAGAATGCGGGGAGGAGTAGCCTTACTTCATGCAGTCCTGGTCGTTGTTCTTGGTTTTAATCCACAAGACGTCTCATGTGTTGACAATAAACATCAGTAGTAATTGTTATGTCTCAGAGAAGCTATTTGTAGTACACTACACTGTCACTGTTCCACCAGATTCATAACATTATCGTTTGTGGATGCATGCAGGTCTTTGTATGGAGACTTGCTGCTTTGTTTGAGCTCAACCATTCTTTTATTTTCCTTATGTTAGCATAAAAACGCCATTTCTCGTCACCTGCAACGATACGACATAGGAATGGTCGGTATTGTTCACGAGCCAATTGATGACGAGCAAGCAGAGGTGCGCAGATGACCACCTGTTGGTTTTTTAGACTTAGGCTTAGAGCATGTGGTACACATACGCCCGATTTTTTAACCTTTCCCGTTGCATACAAATGTCACACTATGGTGAAATGATCACATTTCATCTCATTTGCCACTACTCGACTACAATGATGTGTGTCATTGTGGATTAATGTGTTTAAACAATTTTCATCAAACCTCGTAGGTCTTCCTGAATGTGAAGACTCACATCCTCCTTAATACAAGAAAACCATTTTCTTGCCGTGCTCGTTCCAGAGGCATTATCCCCGCATAGGATGCAAATGAATCTGGCTGCCTCCTCTGCTGTCACCTGCCTACCCGTCTATTGAACTCAGACAGGAGAATATTTCGGAAATGCTCCGATTTATCCAGTTGGCATTCCATTTTCTAGCGTACACAGCTCCCATCGCTATCACCAAATGACAAAAGGACAATACGTAAACTCAGACAGCAACAGCGTACTAAAAAAAATGACAATCGATATAAAACTCATACCAACGGGAATACCAACATACCAAAATTTCATGAACTTATGAAGTTGCTTGCTAAATTGCAGCAACTATACAGTTTTGTCACACGGACAAATGTGATTATGAGAAAGTTACGGAAAGAAATGCCAACAAAGATTTACGATATATTATTGCGTGTAGTTCCGCTGCCAGAGTAAGGTAACAGGGAAGTTTTCCTGGTATGGTAGCGTATTGTATTGCATAAAAATGACCCGTTCGCTGTTCGATACGCTATCGAAAGTGCGAAGCAACGGCCTGCTTGGTGTCTCTCCAGGGGGCATCTGTGTGCTCTGCCCCGCTTCACTCGAGGGCTCAGGACCCATTCCTCCCGACACTAGGTAGCTTATCAAGTTACAGGACTCACTCTTTCCGAACTAGCCTAATGGCCTGCAGGTAATAGCCTCGGGACTTCCCAGCCGTTTGCGGCATAATGTCTCAATCTATGGCAGCTCCTCCGATGCGCTTGAAGTCACAGTAAGCATAATGGGAAGGAAAATATTACTTCTGAAAGGTAACGCCTTCAGGTTTCATAAATTGAACGTGCAACATTAACGGTTGCAGAAGCTTTACTGAAACTGTTCCTGTTCAGGAGCTGGACTGTGGAGATTCAAGAAGACCACAGTCACGTGGAAATATCTTGTGAAGGAAATCAGAGGCAAAAAATAATTCGTAATCTAAAGATAAAAGTCACAGAAGATATTTTTGAGACGGCATCAAAGCTAATTTACAATCAGTTAAAAGTACAAGATATGCAAGACATAGCAATTACATATGTCTTCAGCTTTCATAAATCTAAACTTACGGAAAACGGTCGCTATGCCAAAAAATGATGTAGTGTAATGAAATTCCGCAAATACATTTGTTTAGGTAAATATTTAATTGCAACACTGCAATATCACAGGTTAATATCCGCTTGAGGTAACCCACTGAGAATGTGAAATGCTGGTACATTAATAACCGGTGTAAGTGCCAGAATGACACGCGGGTAGCCGGGCGGTCTTTGGGCGTCTTGTTACGGCCCGCGTGGCTTCCCCCGTCGGAGGTTCGAGTCCTCTCTCGGGCATTGGTGTGTGTGTCGTCCTTTGCGTAAGTTAGTTACATTAAATAGTTTGTAAGCTTGGGGACCGTTGACCTCCGCAGTTTGGTCCCATAAGACCTTACCACAAATTTCCAAAAATTAAGTGTCAGAATGTTGAATCAAGCATGCAAACGTACTTGCACTATGTTGTACAGGTGTCGGACGAAAGTTTGCGGGATGGAGTTCCATGCCTGTACACTTGGTCAGTCAATACAGGAACGGTGAGTAGTGTTTGTGGATGATGCTGGAGTTATTGTCCGATGATGTCCCATATATGCCCGATTGGAGACGAATCTGGTAATCAAGCATGCCAACGCAATGTGACGACTCTCTGCAGGGCTTCTTGCGTTACAAAAGCTGTTTACAGGGAACTTTATCCTGAAATGTTTTTAATGACTGACAGAAAAACGGGTAGAATCACCAGACTGACGTACAAATTTGCAGTCAGTTTGCGTGGGATAACCACGAGAATCCAGAATGAGATTTTCACTCTGCAGCGGAGTGTGCGCTGATATGAAACTTCCTGGCAGATTAAAACTGTGTGCCCGACCGACACTCGAACTCGGGACCTTTGCCTTTCGCGGGCAAGTGCTTTACCAACTGAGCTACCGAAGCACGACTCACGCCCGGTACTCACAGATTTACTTCTGCCAGTATCTCGTCTCCCATCTTCCAAACTTTACAGAAGCTCTCCTGCGAACCTTGCAGAACTAGCACTCCTGAAAGAAAGGATACAGCGGAGACATGGCTTAGCCACAGCCTGGGGGATGTTTCCAGAATGAGATTTTCTCTCTGCAGCGGAGTGTGCGCTGATATGAAACTTCCTGGCAGATTAAAACTGTGTGCCCGACCGAGACTCGAACTCGGGACCTATGCCTTTCGCGGGCAAGTGCTCTACCAACTGAGCCATGGCTCTCGAAGGATTAGGAGGGAAGTTCGCAGGAGAGCTTCTGTAAAGTTTGGAAGGTGGGAGACGAGATACTGGCAGAAGTAAAACTGTGAGTACCGGGCGTGAGTCGTGCTTCGTTAGCTCAGTTGATAGAGCACTTTCCCGCGAAAGGCAAAGGTCCCGAGTTCGAGTCTCGGTCGGGCACATAGTTTTAATCTGCCAGGAAGTTTCAACCACGAGAATGTTCCTGCTGTCATATGAAATCTTACCCCAGACTATAACTACAGGTATAGGTCCAGTGCGTCTAGCACGCCGACAGGTTGGTAACAGGTTCTCAGCTGGCCTTCTTGTGATCACCACACGGCCATCACTGGCACCGCCGCAAAACCACCTTTCATCAGAAAATACAACACACCTCCATCCTGCCCGATAATAAGTTCCCTCTTGACACCATTGAAGTCGCAAATGGTGCCGGGTCGGGGTCAGCGGAAGGCACGCTATAGGGTGTCTGTCTCGGAGCTGTCCTTGAAGTAACCAATTTCTAACAGTTCGTTGTGTAACTGTGGTGCCAACTGCTATTCAAACAGCTGGTGCAGATGCAGTACGATGCGCCAGAGCCATACGCCGATCACGATGGTCTTTCTCTCGGTAGAGGCACCTTGCCTTCCAGAGCCCGGTCTTGGTGGGACCGTACATTTCCGTGGCTACTGCTGCCAGCAGTCATGTACAGTGGCTACATTTCTCCCAAGTGTTTCTGCTGTATCGCAGAAGGAACATTCAACTTCTCGTAGCCCTATTACGCGGCCTCGTTCAACCTTGAGTGAGATGTTGATAACAGAGTCTTTGCCACCTTAAAGAGAATCTTGACTAACACCAAATCACCGTGTCCAGTCTCAAAGGCCATGACAGTTGCAGAAATTGTGTATTCAAGCAAACTTGATTTGCATCCACATAGTGGCGCTACTGACGCCACTCTTTATGTGACATGGTGCGAAATGTGAACAGACGTCATCTTTCAGATGTAGAAACACGCTTACCAACTTTCGTTTATGTCGCACAAGTCTTTCTTGCTACGATTTTTTTTTTTCTGTCAGTATATTTACAAAGCTAAATTCCGCCGAAATTGCCGGCGTGTTTTAAAGAGGTTTATGATGTTATCAGCACGCTTAATGTGGAAACTAGAGACGGGACAAATTTCTTGCTAAAAAATACTGCCATGAAAAAAACTGTGATTTTTTTGAATCTGAAAACCTTAAAATACTTACTCAGTTTAACACAATATATGCCGATGAAACATTCAAGTGTCGCGAAAAACTTTTTTGACAGCTGTTTACAATACCTGGGCAAGTTCATTGACATTATATTCCAATGATTTTTTTCTTTATTGAACGACAAGACAACTTCGTAGCATCAGTACGTCTTTCAAACAGTTGTGCATAAACGTAAGGATATAGATCTAAAATTTTCATCGCCAACGATGTTTTCAGAATTTGAATACAGCATATGAGAGCTTTAAGTGAAGTCTGAAGCGACATAAGAATCCTAGGATGCAAATTTCATTGAACCAAGAGCTTGTGGTGAAAAATACTAACTTTGTGACTTGCACATGATTGTTACGTAACAAATGAAATTAAATGGTTTCTGTCTTATGTATTTGGTTTTCATATACTTGATCCTGGTACGGTTGTGACTGTTTTGTTGAAGATTTCATGTTAGCGATGCATGCACCGGGAAAATTGCAGACGTTGTGGAAGTTTACACAGAAAATTCAATAGTTATTTCTAATCCTACATTCCAGATATTTACACATTTCTTGAGATGATTAAGCAAATTCAGCTCGGCTCTAAAATCGCAATAAATTCCTCAAAAACCAAGGAAAAGGAAAGGAACTGTCCCGACTTTAAATTCATGATACACCAAGTGGTAAATTTCAAAGCTGGAAAAATTTCCAGATTTCAGTATGTGAGATCGGATCAAATCAAGAATTACACAGGGAAAAACGAATTAGACAGTGAAGTACATGTTAAAATACAAAAAAATTAAATGTGTAAATATTTTTGGGGTGTGTAACAGTTCGTTGACTTGTGGTGCACCCTGGGCGAAGCTAAACGAGCTGATACTCTCAACATGTGTTTTATTTTATAAAGTTTGTTTTCAACAACATCAGCTTATTCCTAAAAATTAGCAGCTTTCATTCAATTAATATTGGACGGAAATTCATTCTGCATTTGTATCTCGCCTCCCTGACTCTTGTACAGAATGATGTTTAGTATTCTCCAGCGCCGCTTTTCAGTAAGCTACCACGACATGTAAAAGGTCTTGGCGGTAACGCTCGCACTTTCCGATGCAATGTGAAGAATATCCTCATGGAACACTCCTTTTATTGTGTCTAGTATTTTCCAGGGGAAATTTCAGCCATTTCCTATGTTTCATTGCTGTTGTGCTGGTTTATATCCAGGGGTTTTACGTCCTTTTTACGGTCCAACGGAACTTGAAGAGTAAAAAATTAAATCCCCCTGTCACGCTTAGCCACATACGCAATAAACGTGGAAAAGCTCTCCAGCTTATTTTATAAGTGCATATGCTAGAAAACTTTGCCTGCCGGGAGCGTTCATAAGGTTTAAACTGAAGAATGAGTGCAGTTTTCTGGGCAGAAAATGCTGGCGCGATAAAGCGAACAGTCCCGCGGGCTTGCCGCTCACTCCTTCTTCATCGTCAGGTGCGCTGAACGGCCGTCACCAGCGTCTGTCTGCTTTAAATAGGAGGAATGAGTCCCATCCTTTTCTGAACCCTTGCGGGCTCGGGAGGAACAAGTCCTGTTTTTCTGACCGCTAGAGGAGTGAGTCCTGCCCCTTCAGTCACAACTGACGCGAACTGGCTGACTGTTGGTGAGAGAACTCTAGTGGTCGTTTACGTAATTATCGGCACTCTAGTAGTGGTAAACGAAACTTAACATCGTCTTCCTTCCAACGCTAAAATATCGGATTTATATTTTGCTTTTTACAGTGTAAGATATGGGACAGGGCCATACACAGAAGAGGGTAGAGCTGTCTAGTACGCAGGTGCAACTGAACTAAGACTAGCATCTAACAGAGGGTGCACAAGGCAAGGCCTATCCTATGCATCTGCTCTATGTCATATACACTCCTGGAAATTGAAATAAGAACACCGTGAATTCATTGTCCCAGGAAGGGGAAACTTTATTGACACATTCCTGGGGTCAGATACATCACACGATCGCACTGACAGAACCACAGGCACATAGACACAGGCAACAGAGCATGCACAATGTCAGCACTAGTACAGTGTATATCCACCTTTCGCAGCAACGCAGGCTGCTATTCTCCCATGGAGACGATCGTAGAGATGCTGGATGTAGTCCTGTGGAACGGCTTGCCATGCCATTTCCACCTGGCGCCTCAGTTGGACCAGCGTTCGTGCTGGACGTGCAGACCGCGTGAGACGACGCTTCATCCAGTCCCAAACATGCTCAATGGGGGACAGATCCGGAGATCTTGTTGGCCAGGGTAGTTGACTTACACCTTCTAGAGCACGTTGGGTGGCACGGGATACATGCGGACGTGCATTGTCCTGTTGGAACAGCAAGTTCCCTTGCCGGTCTAGGAATGGTAGAACGATGGGTTCGATGACGGTTTGGATGTACCGTGCACTATTCAGTGTCCCCTCGACGATCACCAGTGGTGTACGGCCAGTGTAGGAGATCGCTCCCCACACCATGATGCCGGGTGTTGGCCCTGTGTGCCTCGGTCGTATGCAGTCCTGATTGTGGGGCTCACCTGCACGGCGCCAAATACGCATACGACCATCATTGGCACCAAGGCAGAAGCGACTCTCATCGCTGAAGACGACACGTCTCCATTCGTCCCTCCATTCACGCCTGTCGCGACACCACTGGAGGCGGGCTGCACGATGTTGGGGCGTGAGCGGAAGACGGCCTAACGGTGTGCGGGACCGTAGCCCAGCTTCATGGAGACGGTTGCGAATGGTCCTCGCCGATACCCCAGGAGCAACAGTGTCCCTAATTTGCTGGGAAGTGGCGGTGCGGTCCCCTACGGCACTGCGTAGGATCCTACGGTCTTGGCGTGCATCCGTGCGTCGCTGCGGTCCGGTCGCAGGTCGACGGGCACGTGCACCTTCCGCCGGCCACTGGCGGCAACATCGATGTACTGTGGAGACCTCACGCCCCACGTGTTGAGCAATTCGGCGGTACGTCCACCCGGCCTCCCGCATGCCCACTATACGCCCTCGCTCAAAGTCCGTCAACTGCACATACGGTTCACGTCCACGCTGTCGCGGCATGCTACCAGTGTTAAAGACTGCGATGGAGCTCCGTATGCCACGGCAAACTGGCTGACACTGACGGCGGCGGTGCAAAAATGCTACGCAGCTAGCTCCATTCGACGGCCAACACCGCGGTTCCTGGTGTGTCCGCTGTGCCGTGCGTGTGATCATTGCTTGTACAGCCCTCTCGCAGTGTCCGGAGCAAGTTTGGTGGGTCTGACACACCGGTGTCAATGTGTTCTTTTTTCCATTTCCAGGAGTGTATATAGCTTCCAATCGAACATCCAGAGCTAAACGTAGATATAAGAGGACACACGGCTCTTTTAAGTCAGTATCAACTTAATATCGCACAGTTCATCAGTCAGTAGCAGTGAACAGTACCTCAACACAAGACCGTGTCTCTGTGAGTGTCACGACAAACCTACATTCACTTCCGAGAACAGCCAAACTGGACATTACACTAGTGATATTGGTCCTTCACTCGATCTACAGCGAGGCGTAGCCGCGTGGTCCAGGGCGCCTTGTCACGGTTCGCGCGGCTCCTCCCGTCGCAGGTTCGACTCCTCTCTCAGGCATGGGAGAGTTAGTATAAGTTATATTATGTAGTGTGTAAGGCTAGGGACCGATGACATCAATAGTTTGGTCCCTTACGAACTTACCACCACCTCACTCGATCAAGAACTATACCACAGTTAGCGGTTCAGTGAAAATGATTACTGATCTGTTTAGCCAAGCATAATCTTCACAGAAAGCTACAAGCTTGTCGGTTGTTAGATCGCGCCACATTTCTTACAAAAGTTCGAAGTTTCGACACCTATTCTGGGATCTTCTTCAGGACACTGTTCAGTCAACAACAGTGGTCATCATAGCACTATGAAGAAGATCGCAGCAGAGGGGTCGAAACGTCTATCGCTTGTAAGAAATATGACGGACCCCTAACAACCCAGAATATTTTAGCTTCAGTGACAACGGCCACGAAAGCGTGCAGAATTAGTCTTCTTATTCCATTTAAGCGTTAAATACTCCGTACAATAAATCATTATACATTGTAGCTAATTGAACACGAAAGTTTTTTCGTTATGGTACCACACCATATTGTAAAAAACGTATTATGGATGAAACCGACGTTTCGGCCGCTGTAACCAAGGCCGAAACTTTGATTTCATCACTAAGTGTATTTGAAGTTCTATAGCATGCGAGTAGCTGGGAGTGCTAAGGTGCAGACAACAAAATGTTAACACATCATAAAGTAAAGGTGATTTATTAAGTTTTCTGCAAAGTTTTAGTGCATTTCTTTTTGAGACATGAAATCGGAAAAATTGAAGTAAATAGAAGAAAATTACCAGTCAATCATTAACATTTGAAATTTAATCCATTTCCAGTTAAGGTTTGAAAGCGTGGTATGTGTCGCCTTCTGTCAAAACAATTTCAACAAGAAAGTCTGAAAATCCAGCCGTCATTAGAACACATACAAAATTTTCAGTTAACACGTACTCCAAAGACAACACAGTTGAGGCCTGTAAGCCCGACATATCAAAAAAGAATGGGCACATAGGCTCTAGCTAAATCAGAAAAAAATAATCAAGGGAGGTTTTAAGGAAAGGAATAGGACATATGGTTGTGGGAAAACAGGGGTTAGGAGGTAGGAATGATAGAGGAGGGAGACTAATTTCAGATGGTAATACCAAATACTCTGTTCAAGAATTAGGACAGGGGTTGGTATACGTAGGAAAGACGTGGAGACGCAAGAAGATTTCAGCTAGATTACATAATGGTCAGACAGAGATCACGACATCTGATATTGGATTCTAAGGCGTACCCAGGAGCAGATATAGACTCTAATCGTAATGAAGAGTTGACTGAAGTATGAGAGAATCATCTGGAAGAATCAGTATGGGAGGATGTGGAATACTGAAGTAGTGAGGAATGATGAGATGCGTTAGAAGTCCACTAAGGATGTGGATACTGCGATAAGGAATATCATAGTAGGCAGCTCAGTTGAAGAGATATCTCTGAAAGGACACAAACAGATGCTGGACATAACGTTCGGTGAAATTAAAATAAAGACTGGTAATATTAACAGCACAATTCACATTTCACTGTAAAACGCAGAGTAAAGAGCATATAGTTGAAAATAGCATGCTAAAGGCCTCTATGTGGGGGAGGACTTGCCTGATGACTTGATAGAAGAACAAATTGGAGTCGATTCGGAAAATTTAGTGATCCAGTAATACAAATTAAAAGAGCTCTGGAAAACCTGAGATTAAATAAAGCAGAAGAGATAGATAACATTTCGTCGGAATTCGTTGGGCAAAGTGACAAACAAACTACTATTTAAGTTGGTGTGTGGACTGTCGCTTTTGACACACCGTCAGACTTTTCGAAAATATCATCCACATAATTCCGAAAATAACAGAGGCAGATGGTTGCGAAAAATACTGCACAGTCAGCTCAACATTTCATGTTTCGAGCTACTGACAAAAACAACGTAAAAACGAACTGTAAACAAAAACAGAGGATCTGTTAGATGACAGTCAGTTTGGCTTTAAAAATGGTTCAAATTGCGCTGAGCACTATGGGACTTAACTTCTCAGGTCATCAGTCCCCTAGAACTTAGAACTACTTAAACCTAACTAATCTAAGGACATCACACACATCCATGTCCGAGGCAGGATTCGAACCTGCGACCGTAGCAGTCACGCGGTTCCAGACTGTAGCGCCTATAACTGCTCGGCCACTCAGGCCGGCGGGAAATGTGTTATCTTGGTGGTGTTAACCTGTCTACATTCACCTCAAAGATTGAACACTGACTGCTCTAGACCGCAATACCACTACCAGAGGGTGCTCAAAACTGTCCTGCATCCGCTCTCTGGCCCCAAATGTGAATTGTCAGGAAACAGGTAGGAGTGGGAGGTATTGTCTTTATTTTTGGTGAGAATTTTGTTCAGCTGGAGAGGTGTTCTGTGTCCACAGTCTCCTTCGTGAGGAACAGATGGAAGTGATACTGGACGTGCATACGGGGGAATCCTTGTCAGCAGATAATGGTGATGAAGTGGAATGGACTGAAGATGGATTTCACAACTCGTAGAGACTACTGCCTCTGCTGGAATTGTTCTTGTTTTTTGAAATGGACAATCAATCCTCAGAGCAGGAGGCGACTTCAAGGCACCACCGCCGCACCAACCATCCGTTTTTAGCGACCACTTGTGCTTCGCTGTTTGACGTTGGAGTTGATTACAGACGCCCCTTGCTGCTTTTCTATATTCCCTACTCGACAACCCTGCAGGCCTGGTTCTCGAAATTCAAACAAAAAGATAATCTCTTTATTTCTCGGCTACTATGTCTTATTCCACTGACCCCCCCCCCCCCCCCCGAGTTGTCTCTTACGAATCTACAAGTGCATAGAGAAACTTGTAAGTAGATGCATGGTAAGGTGGGGCAGGACACAACCACTGAACCGTAGGAAGGCCAATACATGACACCAGAACTAGTGGAAAGTGTTTCACTTCTTCATTCCCACATCGACATTAACATGAAACATAAATTCATAAACAATAAATCATAAGACAACACACGCACTGGCAATTGAGAAAAGTCATTGTAGTAGTACAACTACCAGTAAACCCGTCCTTAAAAGATCTGACCAGGAGAGAGTGTCAGCGGCTGCACGTGTGTTCACCTCGATGAGCAGATACAGACTAACCATCTTGGAAACCAGTCTTAGCTTCCCTCGTACCACCTCTCCTCACTCTCCCCCCTCTTCCTTGTATGTAGGGATACATGTGTTTCCAGGCCAGTACTACAATGAAGAGCCAAAAGAACTGGCATACCTGACCAAAATCGTGCAGGGCTTCCGCGAGCACGCAGAAGCGCCGCAACACGACGTGGCATGAACTCGAATAATGTCTGGAGTAGTGCTGGAGGGAACTGACACCATAAATCCTGCAGGACTGTCCACAAAACAGTGAGAGTATGATGTGGTGGAGATTACTTCTGAACAGCACGTAGCTAGGCATCCCAGATACGCCCAATAATATTCATGTCTGTGGAGTTTGTGGCCAGCAGAAGTGTTTACACTCACAAGAGTCTTCCTGAAGCCAATTCTGGACGTGTGAGGTGTCGCATTGTCCTACAGGAACTGCCCATGTCCGTCGAAGTGCACAATGGACATGAATGGATGCAGGTGATTTGACAGGATGATTATGTATGCGTCACCTGTCAGAGTCGTACTAGACGTATCAGGGGTCCCATATCACTCCAACTTCACACTCCCCACACCATTACAGAGCCTCCTCCAGCTTTAACAGTCCCCTGCTGACGTGCAAGGTCCATGGGTTCATGAAGTTGTCTCCATATCCGTACACATCCATCCACTCGATACAATTTGAAACGATACTCGTCTGACCATGCGACATGCTTACAGTCTTCAACAGTCTAATATCGGTGTTGACGGGCCCATGTGAGGCGTAAACTTTGTCTCATGCAGACATCAAGGGTACACGAGTAGGCCTTCGGCTCCGAAAGCCGATATCTATGATGTTTTCCTTGACTGGTTCGCACGCTGACACTTGATGGCCCAGCATTGAAATCTGCGGCAATATGCGGAAGGGTTGTACTTCTGCCACGTTAAACGATTGTCTTCAGTCGTTGTTGGTCCAGTTCTTGCAGGATATTTTTTCGGCCGCAGCGATGTCGGAAATTTGATGTTCACGGTACTCGTGAAATGGTCGTATGGGAAAATCCCCACTTCATTGTTACGTAGGAGATGCTGTGTCCAATCGCTAGTGCACCGACTACGTTCCAACTCACTTAAATCTTGATAACCTGCCATTGGAGCAAAAGCAACCGATCTAATAACTTTTCCAAACACGTGTTGTCCTAAATAGGCATTGGCGACCGCGGCGCCGTATTCTGCCTGTTTACATATCTCTGTATTTTAACACGCATGCCTACACCAGTTTCTTTGGCGCTTCAGTGTATCTCGTCACTTACGACAGATAAGGAGACCATCTGCTGGTAATGATATACTGTTTTCAGTATGCAGAAATGAGTCACAGATAGACAAAAGACTCAAGACCAGAACGCTTTCTGCAAGCCCTTAAACACACTTTTTGTAAGTCGGGCGCCTCTGGAACAGTGGCGAAATACCTCAAATCTGTCACATATGAGGAGTTGAACTTTCCACAGTGGTATCCTTACAAATGTTCTGGATGTGCCGGCACTATCTGAAAGTGGATCTCAGCTCGGTAAAATCAGGTTCATGTAGGAAAAACATTGAAACAATACGTCCCGTGTAAAAGATACACACACGGATCATTATGCTAGTCGTGTTACCGTTCGCTGAGCTGCCTACTCTGTGAGCATGGCAGGTGGCGAGTAGTGTCCACCACTGTATGCGGTTATAACACTTCATTGCTAGCGCTCATTCTATTTCTTCATGTAAACTGTCTGATGGCTGCCTGATAGAGGCTTCAGATGCTCCACTGTACTGAATAACAGCTTTGTGCGTGTCTGTGTGTTCTCATATACTGTGGAACGATCTGATATTCCGCTCGCTTCACAGAATGTCGTCTTTAGGAACAACCACCTAAGTTAAATGTTTGTTGACAACGCTCCACGTACATCTGTCGATGGTTGAAACCCACAGAAACAATACACACACAACCATTTATGGATCTTTGTGTTGAAAGAGTGGCTTTCCTGCTGTATAAACGGTGATGAACAGACGGTGGAGCCGGCCGGTGTGGCCGTGCGGTTCTAAGCGCTTCAGATTGGAACCGCGTAACCTCTACGGTCGCAGGTTCGAATCCTGCCTCGGGCAAGAATGTGTGTGATGTCCTTAGGTTAGTTAGGTTTAAGTAGTTCTAAGTTCTATGGGACTGATGACCTCAGTAGTTAAGTCCCATAGTGCTCAGAGCCATTTGAACCATTTTTTGAACAGACGGTGGAGGAATTTTAGCCGCGCGGAGTGGCCGTGCGGTTTGGGGAGCCATGTCACAGACTGCGCGACCCTTCCGGCAGGGGTTCGAGATACACGTCGGGCATGAGTGTGCGTGTCGTTCTTAGTATAATTTAGTTTAAGTAGTGTGTATGTCTAGGGACCGATGACCTCAGCAGTTTGGTCCCATAAGAATTCACACACATTTGAACATTTGAGGAATTTTATACAGCTCTCTTGCAGCTCAAGGAGTATCACGCAGTGTGTCTACCTAAAGTACTGCCATTCTTAACAGCCCAACTGCTGTAAAGACAGCTCACCTTCTAGCAGAAGACATGTTGTCTGCTACTTGGAATCATGTCTTCGCATTCAACCATAAGTTTGTCTTTTTAATGATTACTGAAATCTTGGTTTGCAGGACAGAGCGGATCAGGTTGTGGTTGTGGTAAGGGGTCAAAATTAGTAACTGTTAGTTGTGCAAAACACACAAACTTTATTTTCCTAAGGACACTTAATCAAACATGCCCTTAAAAGGATTCAAAAACAAAACGGCTGAAGGCCCGAACACAATTGCTTTAAGGAATACACACGGCTGAAGGCCACATACTGATCACTGAAGAAATGAAGGCTTAAGGCCTGAATAAGAAGTATTTAAAATAGAGCAAAATCTCCCTTTTTAAAATAAGATTTAAACAATTCAATCTTGAAACCTTGATTTAAGTCGGCTGAAGGACTTATTTTAAAATTGAAGCAACTAAATTAATAGACGGCTGAAGGCCTGGCACAGTACTTGAGACTAAAAGAAAATCACAATCTAAAAACAACAGAACAATGGTGTTCAAAAGTGCTCCAAGGGTCGGCCTGAGGAGGTAACTCTAATGTAAGGTTCGGTGAGATAGGCAGACAAGAAAAAGATTAAGTAATCAGATGGCAACCCCACCCAGAGATGGCTGAAGGACCGAACATCAACCTAATCAATTCCCTTCCAGCCGACCAACGGCACGACAAAGGAAAATGTCAGCGAGGACGAAGATACCAGCAGCGCTACGTCTTCAAATATTGGCGTCTAAATACAGCCAAGGAACAATAACCACTCAAAAATATGAACAACACCAATGGCTGTCGAACTACACGCCGTGTCGGACAGCATCATACGGCGAGGAAAGACACTACTGAACACTACGCTAATGAACTCACCGCGGAGACTTGCTCGCTGCTGTGTCCCAACCGACCGACTGCCTACTCCAGTAGGTAGACAGCATTAAAACTAACTGCTCAGTCGAAATCATACAATCTAGACACACTTCCACAAGTACTCGAACAATGCTAAAAGCAATCGCTGTGGAACAACAAGGACGAATCACAAGTCAACACACACAGGAGCTCGTAGCGGTCGGCGACCAAGTATACGTCGTCCGATGAGACGACCGACTGAACTACAAACCAAGGTCATCCCCACTCAAGTCATGTGTGTCAGCAACAGTCGGGCGAGTCTCGACTATCCGGACCTCACTGCAGCTCCATCCCGACTCAGCTCCATGCCCGTTTGGAACTCTGAGACTCGACGACCCGGGCACACAGGCTCGGGCCCAACCATGCAGGGGTAACTTGCCCATTGGCCACCCGACATCTCTGCACAAGGAATGAATCGACCCAAGTCCCGCAAGATGACCAATTGAAGGGGCCCAGAAGAGGTAACATGCCCATTGGCCACCCGACATCTCTGCACAAGGAATGAACCGACCCAAGTCCCGCAAGATGACCAATTGAAGGGGCCCAGAAGAGGTAACATGCCCATTGGCCACCCGACATCTCTGCACAAGGAATGAACCGACCCAAGTCCCGCAAGATGACCAATTGAAGGGGCCCAGAAGAGGTAACATGCCCATTGGCCACCCGACATCTCTGCACAAGGAATGAACCGACCCAAGTCCCGCAAGATGACCAATTGAAGGGGCCCAGAAGAGGTAACATGCCCATTGGCCACCCGACATCTCTGCACAAGGAATGAACCGACCCAAGTCCCGCAAGATGACCAATTGAAGGGGCCCAGAAGAGGTAACATGCCCATTGGCCACCCGACATCTCTGCACAAGGAATGAATCGACCCAAGTCCCGCAAGATGACCAATTGAAGGGGCCCAGAAGAGGTAACATGCCCATTGGCCACCCGACATCTCTGCACAAGGAATGAACCGACCCAAGTCCCGCAAGATGACCAATTCAAGGGGCCCAGAAGAGGTAACATGCCCATTGGCCACCCGACATCTCTGCACAAGGAATGAACCGACCCAAGTCCCGCAAGATGACCAATTGAAGGGGCCCAGAAGAGGTAACATGCCCATTGGCCACCCGACATCTCTGCACAAGGAATGAACCGACCCAAGTCCCGCAAGATGACCAATTCAAGGGGCCCAGAAGAGGTAACATGCCCATTGGCCACCCGACATCTCTGCACAAGGAATGAACCGACCCAAGTCCCGCAAGATGACCAATTGAAGGGGCCCAGAAGAGGTAACATGCCCATTGGCCACCCGACATCTCTGCACAAGGAATGAACCGACCCAAGTCCCGCAAGATGACCAATTGAAGGGGCCCAGAAGAGGTAACATGCCCATTGGCCACCCGACATCTCTGCACAAGGAATGAATCGACCCAAGTCCCGCAAGATGACCAATTGAAGGGGCCCAGAAGAGGTAACATGCCCATTGGCCACCCGACATCTCTGCACAAGGAATGAACCGACCCAAGTCCCGCAAGATGACCAATTCAAGGGGCCCAGAAGAGGTAACATGCCCATTGGCCACCCGACATCTCTGCACAAGGAATGAACCGACCCAAGTCCCGCAAGATGACTAATTGAAGGGGCCCAGAAGAGGTAACATGCCCATTGGCCACCAGACATCCCTGCACAAGGAATGAACCGACCCAAGTCCCGCAAGATGACCAATTGAAGGGGCCCAGAAGAGGTAACATGCCCATTGGCCACCCGACATCTCTGCACAAGGAATGAATCGACCCAAGTCCCGCAAGATGACCAATTGAAGGGGCCCAGAAGAGGTAACATGCCCATTGGCCACCCGACATCTCTGCACAAGGAATGAACCGACCCAAGTCCCGCAAGATGACCAATTCAAGGGGCCCAGAAGAGGTAACATGCCCATTGGCCACCCGACATCTCTGCACAAGGAATGAACCGACCCAAGTCCCGCAAGATGACCAATTGAAGGGGCCCAGAAGAGGTAACATGCCCATTGGCCACCAGACATCCCTGCACAAGGAATGAACCGACCCAAGTCCCGCAAGATGACCAATTGAAGGGGCCCAGAAGCGGTCAGAAGACCAAATACACGTCGCCCGATGAGACGACCATCCAAACGACCAACCAACGGTAGTCCCCGCTCAAGTCTCCTTCCATTGGACAGTACATGTGTGTCGCCAGCGGTCGGCGAGTACTGGCTGTCCGAACCTCACTGGCGCTGCGTCCCGACTGAACTGCCGATAGACTACGACCCTGAAATACTAGCGGTCGCTCCAGAGATAGTACGACAGCGCACTCATCGATAAGCTCTGCTGCTGCCACTCATGGACAAGCAAACCAGCAACTTAGTGACGCCAGTAAATCGAATAAGAAACAAGACGGCGGCACCGCAAAGACAAGCTGTCAAGCAATAAACGGCACGAACGCGAGCCGCGCACGGCTCAATTACCCTCGCAACTGGCGAATCATATCCATGACATACTCGTCCCTATTACGAAACAAACTGCATTTCTTTGAATTTTTGTCCATGTGATGGTTCCGATTTAATTTACACACTGGCCAGAAATTGGGGGGGGGGGGGGGGGGTGCCCTTCTGCGTCTCGTGGAGACTAAAGACCGTGTCATCTCCTAAGCTGGAAATTCACCCAGTGTCTTTAAACTGAATAACGGACGAGTCTTTCGGAGTGGGATCCAATGGGTGCATACTTTCAGCTACCTGCATTCGGATACTTTTCTGAGGCTAAATTTTCCGTTAACTTCTCTCTGTGAGTACAGTTCACATCATTTGGTGAACTTGCTGTCACCGTAAAAACTCTATTACAGCGAAATACAGATTATGACAGAGAGGGAGAGATTGCTGTCGCCATATCAAGCAACCAGTATAAGCAGGGAGCAGCGACTGTGAGGCTCTGTCGTTGTTGGCGGCTGCCGCTGGAGCCCGGTCCCCCAATCAGTCTCTGGCGAGCCAAAACGACGACGACGTATTCTGATGACTATTCGTTTCGTTCACCTGTGGAGAACCGCAAGCGAACGTCTCTGCCATAACCTGGCGCCAGACACACGCTGTGTTCCTCAAGCGAGTCAACAGTCTCCTTGTCGGTTTACTAGCGCAGCGGTGAGCGGTTTGTTTCATATTTGCCAGCCCCATCTACGCAGGGGGAATCGAGTGGTCTAAAAGTTGGAGACTGCTGATGAAATACTTTCTACCAGCTGTCTGCTTTGAAAGTGGGTCGCAATGCTGTATTTCCCCTGTAGTTGCGACGATTTTCCGATGGTCTGCGCGCTCACGCTTTTATGAATGAATTCCTTCCAACCGCAAACACACACACACACACACACACACACACACACACACACACACACACACACGCACGCAGGAGCTGCATGTACGGGTTGTACGCGAATCTAAGCCCCCACTTTCTCGTATTTTCAACACCAGCGAAATTATCTACTAAAAGGAATTCATCACAAAAACACTGCATTCAAATTCCTACAAGCAAAAGTACTTAAGAAAAACACACTACATCGCTGGTGAATTGTATAATTTCCGCTCTTGGTCAATACTATTCTCACTGCTTCTGTAAATTACCGGCATTCTGATCAATTTAATTAAATGGGTATGGAGCGCCTCTCAGTTACAAGTAGCTCTCACGCTGAGTTTAGTAAGAGCGATTTCAGCGACCCCTAGCCGTAGATTTTTGCTCTACATGTTAGCAACCGGATCGCGCGCTTCTCTTTTTATCGAATTCAGCTTCTGCATCGCCTAAATAAGAATACATTCTGCAATTCCTGCTCTTAAATCCCCTTGCTGTAATTATGTCATTCAACTAGCAGAGGGCAGAACATTGATGGCACATATGGGCAATACATCGTCTATTATAGATTCAAGTCTTATAATCATTTAATATTATCACTCTGGGTTTGGCCGGCCGCTGAAGCCGACCGGTTCTAGGCGCTTCAGTACGGAACTGCGCTGCTACTACGGTTGCAGGTTCGAATCCTGCCTCGGGCATGGACGTGTGCGATGTCCTTAGGTTAGTTAGGTTTAAGTACTTCTAAGTCTAGGGGACTGATGACCTCAGATGTTAAGTCCCATAGTGCTTAGAGCCATTTGAACCATTTGAACCACTCTGGGTTTGGTGAATAAGGTCTGTTATGCACGTATTTGATGCATGCACAAACGATCGTCTGATCGTATGTATCTGCTCGAATATCTTCATGTATGTTTTCCGGTTAATGAGGGAAGACTTGTAGTCTGTTGCCGCAGTTCTTTTATTATTACAAACGGATCTCAGTGCTATAATAAAGCTACAGGACTTAAGTCAGCCGTTCAGAACGTACTCCAGCAGTCCAGACATCCCCACCCACAGCTAGTTTGGTAACTGGAGGGCACCTCGTCCAGTAGGAATGCATTTGACATACAGGCTACCCCATCTATCAGTTGTCCACGACTCTATCTCTCGTCAACAACTACCCCAAATCCCCCCTCCCCCCAAGTACACACAGTTATCCACGTTGCCATCAAGCAGTTCACACCATAGCTCTGAGGATTTGGTGTAAGTCTCGCTTTCTTCATAATTATTCACTTAACAGCAATTTCGTGTGTTTATTCATCTACATACAGACGTGGTCTGAAGGACTGTGATTGTGAATCTCTTACGTTCCTTTTCTCACAGCACCCTCAGGTGAGGAGGAGGCATATGCGGAGAGGGATAGTTTCATGTGGGAGGTTGACATAATATCAACTGTAGACACGAAGTTATCTGATCAAGTTGTTTTTGCAACTTCAGTCAGCTGATATAGTTTCGGATAAATAATATGCTGTTCTGTAATTTCTTTTCCCATTGCTATCTGCAAGGGAGTTCCCACAGGTGATGGTGGAAGGTGAAACGGAATGGGACCTAACAGATGATGAGTACACTATAGTGTTTACCACTAAAGAGTACGTGTGTATGTGTGTGTGTGTGTGTGTGTGAAATTCATTCTCTCGAGTGCTTTCCATTTAGCTGAAAATAATTATCGACATTTCGAATTATATGTGCTTCAGTTAATTTAACGATATAAGCAAAGTTTTCGCTTTTATCCACAGAGGAAGATATCTGGGGTGCAATAGATGACCTCCTCGATGCAGTCGGGCAGCCGGAGGAGGAAGAGGAGGAGGAGGAGGAGGAGATGGAGGTGGAGTCGGTTGAATGAGAGTACATAATCGTGTTTAATACCATGTAATTTAATCCTGCACGCTTTCTCTGAGGATGAAAAAAACAACTCATCATCCTGTTGATCTGTGTGTTGATTTTACTTTGTGTAATTTATTTCGGCTATAAACTGTCTCTCCCTTTGGAGAGCTGTTCGAACAGTTAGAGTGCCAGAGGTCTTTATTACCTTTCTGTACTTACACTGTAGCTCACCTTTATTCACATCCGACAGCTTGCTTTGAGTCCTCCTCTTTGAGTGTGTGACGATTCATTCAATGATATATTCGATGATTTAATGAGGGGTTATTACAGTTGAAACCCTTCTCAATGACACAGCAGGTAAGTTAGTAAGTCAACCCTGTGCATAGCGATAAGCTGTGCTGTGAATTCTAAATGCACTGAGGCTGTGTAACCTAGCGAGTGATTGCTTAACATCATTTACGTTAAACCGTCGCCTACTATTCAGGGTTTTATGTCATTGGAAGCCAATGTTCAAACCGATGTGAGGTATCCCTGCAGCATCTTCACTGCATAGTAAATAGCACCACCCAGACAGCTTAATTTTTATGAATTTCCATATACATTACAATTTTAGGTATCGATATTCTTTCATGATTGTGAATAACATCATGTATATTTCAGTGTGTAAGGTAGTTTCAGATGCATTCTGAATAAGCAACTGTCATTTTGTTTATGTATTTCGTGCATGGTAGCCAATTAGAGCTGTTTTTCTTTTCCACTTCATCTGAATGTGACGTGTGAGAATGTTGAGTTGCGTTGTGCTATGGAAGCGGTAATAATCATGATAACGCGCTGGATGAGCGTAAGTTCAACTCTCAGATTAGTGATTCAACGAGATGGTGGTTGTTTGAACATCTGTAAAAATATTGCTCACTCATACAAACCTACAGAGCTCCGCTATTGGACTGCACATATTTTTATGCAACAACGTTCTAAGACGATTACTTTATTCATCCAACACGATCTAGAAGCATGGTTCTGTTTCAAGAATGTTTTGGAAAATGAAGAAGGAATATATTGTATTGGAATATGGACGAACCATCTTTGTTTTTGTCCTGAGAACACTGTACTGTCGATCTGTAGTGTAGATAAACTTCAGACGAGCGGTCTAAGGCGCTGCAGTCGTGGACTGTGCTGCTGGTCCCGGCGGAAGTTCGAGTCCTCCCTCGGGCATGGGTGTGTGTGTTTGTCCTTAGGATAATTTAGGTTAAGTAGTGTGTAAGCTTAGGGACTGATGACCGTAGCAGTTAAGTCCCATAAGATTTCACACACATTTGAACATTTTTTTTTATAAACTTCAGCAGATGATAGTGCAATTTAATAGAGAGAATAAGTTTGAAATGCATTTATGCTATGGTTAAAGTAGTGTGTAAACACACATATAACTTCTAGATGACGCGATAAACTGAATTGGTCTGGATTGTCATGACGTAAACTGAAGAGGGTGCGATAGGGGTGAAAAAGCCATAACCTATGAAATGCATTGTAGCTGAGGATTATTTATCAGGCCCCAGGTTCCGAAAGTTAAGAAAATACAGAGTTAACATGGTCTACAGCACAATGGCGACTGAGGATCCGCATCGCCGACTGAATATGGCATCACATGCCAGCAAGAATGAGTTTCATCTGCTTATATCCTGTAGGAAATACATGTGAATTGCTTGAATTGGTGTAATAGTCATACACAAAAGATTCATGTAGCGACTTTTACGAACAGGTATCTGCTGTAAAAGTGTTACTATTGCCTGAGACTGAATTCATGAGGGGCTACATCTGGGAGATATGCAGCAATCAAATGTCTGTGCGATGGAGCTAATTTCATTTTATTGTTATTTGCAAGTGGAATACCAGACAGTCCACCTTCACCGACGCCGGTACCCAACTCGCCAAGATCGCCCTCACCTCCCCACCCCCCTCCACCACTTATGTAGTACCTGTTGCCGTTCGATGGTGGCTTCTCGCTCCCCATTAGTGGCACTGCCGACACCAGGAATGCGCGATCACCTTCATCACCGTCGGCGCCAAGGTTTATATAACATCATATGATGTTGAGGATAACGTTAAAATAAATTTTGAGATAAGAAAAATAGATTAAAAACAAATATGTAGATTTCTTTCCTTACAAACCTAACATCTTCTGTAGTTCCATAATTCCATTCACGTATAACAGGGTATGGTGTGTGTGTGTGTGTGTGTGTGTGTGTGTGTGTGTGTGTGTGTGTGTGTGTCTGTGTGTCAATAACAGTTATATCGTCTATCATGACAAAATGTAACCTGGCATGCTTGAGTGTTCGTCATTCAGTTTGAAGACATTGGGTGACACTCCAGTTCAGGAGACGACACAGTCCTTAGTCTGAATAAGTTGACAGTACGTAAAACAAATGATTTTATCCCCTTCCTATTTCATTAGGATTGCAGCTCTACGTTGCTGTAATGAATAGGGCCGATACGGTAAGTGCGTGTACTCGTTCCAGTCGAAGTTGGTAAACAGTGCTTAATACTTTCAAGAGCACTTTAGATCTCCAACAACACACACACACTAACACACACACATATATATATATATATATATATATATATATATATATATATATATATATATATATGGTGGTCCATTGATAGTGACCGGGCCCAATATCTCACGAAATAAGCATCAAACGGAAAAACTACAAAGAACGAAACTCGTCTAGCTTGAAGGGGGAAACCAGATGGCGCTATGATAGGCCCGAAAAAAGCCATAACTTATGAAATGCATTGTAGCTGAGGATTATTTATCAGGCCCCAGGTTCCGAAAGTTAAGAAAATACAGAGTTAACATGGTCTACAGCACAATGGCGACTGAGGATCCGCATCGCCTACTGAATATGGCATCACATGCCAGCAAGAATGAGTTTCATCTGCTTATATCCTGTAGGAAATACATGTGAATTGCTTGAATTGGTGTAATAGTCATACACAAAAGATTCATGTAGCGACTTTTACGAACAGGTATCTGCTGTAAAAGTGTTACTATTGCCTGAGACTGAATTCATGAGGGGCTACATCTGGGAGATATGCAGCAATCAAATGTCTGTGCGATGGAGCTAATTTCATTTTATTGTAATTTGACGCTGCCATAGGTCAAACAGATATCTATCACAAAGCGAAAAAAGTGATCCAACTAAAACATTCATATTTCTTTACGTACTACACGAATATGTAATAAAAAATGGGGGTTCCTATTTTAAAAAACGCAGTTGAGATCCGTTTGACCTATGGCAGCGCCATCTAGTGGGCCAACCATAGCGCCATCTGGTTTCCCTCTTCAAGCTAGACTAGTTTCGTTCTTTGTTGTCTTTTCGTTTGACGCATATTTCGTGAGATATTGGACCCGGTTACTATCAATGGACCACCCTGTATATAGACACACACCCACACATCAGCAACCACATAACCGACTGCCGATTGAGGAGCACTTCTTAACTATCGAATGCGTCTGATCTGAATGCCAGATTCGCATCTCCAACTTACGGGAGTTGGGTTACTCTGGCTGAGGGCTAATTTTCGCGGAACAGTAGTTACGGCACTGGAATGAGAATATTGTGTATGTGTCATTCGGTGTCCTTATGGTGGTTTAGGTTTTAGATATTTGCATATTTCCAGAGCATGACAATAATACCTTTAGGTTGCTAAATGTTTACGGCACTACCTATAAGCTTAGGAGCAATAACTAATGGCAGAGTGGTATGGTGATTCACGCTCTGCAACGTGATTGCAGGGTTGGTAGGAAATTCTTCAGGTAAATCAAAAATGGCTCTGATCACTATGCGACTTAACTTCTGAGGTCATCAGTCGCCTAGTACTTAGAACTAATTAAACCTAACTAACCTAAGGACATCACACACATCCATGCCAGAGGCAGGATTCGAACCTGCGACCGGAGCGGTCACTCGGCTCCAGACTGTAGCGCCTAGAACCGCACGGCCACTCCGGCCGGCCAGGTAAATCATTCCACTCCTCCATCAATGCGATTGACAACTGATGGTGCACTGAGTACTGCCTGTGCTTGACGAGATTTAAGTCGCGTCGAATAGTCTATCATAGCAAGAGTTCCTCCACAAGCGGTTACACATCGTATGCCTTTAAAGACACGCGTTGTCGTAGTAATGTTGACAGTATCCAAAGATTTTGAGGTGATGCCCTCTGATACAAAAAAAAATAATGTTCCTGGGTGCATAATGCGTTTCCAACTCTTGCCATCACTACTCTGCCCTCATCTGAGAAGCGCACACAACCCAGTCCCCATAATCTTAACCTAATCGCCATCTGTTTAGTAGCCGGCAGAACAGTATGTTTAGCTGATCAGAACCCCTCACCATGCAGCTATCCTGGGAAATGCGACTGAAGTTTGCCATGAGGCACTTGTACAATGTAGAGGTCATCTTCTTTTTATGGTAGTATCTGTAGTTTGTAAGCGCTTCACGATGCTGTGGGCAGTAGAAAACACCTCTCCATTCTTCCAGTTTCCATATGATGCACAGTCTTCCAGATTCGACAGTAAAAAACACCACCGTAGCTCCTCACATTGTCATCTTCTGCTGCCTCGTGTGAGAGGCAGCTATATTTAACGGTGGTCTTATACAATGTACAAAAGCAGTGGATCTATGACAAAATGCTGTCATTTCCACCAAGTGGTTAATACATGACCAGTTGCATGTACTCAGCTTGCTCTGTTCCTCCACGAGTTGCAAAAGGCGGTAGACATAGTGCACCCCGGCTTCTGGTCAATGCCTAAATTAAATTGGAACAATCACACAGACAAAAGTTCAAAGAATGGCAGTTCATTTCGAAAGAGGGACGAGTGTGCTGTGGATGTGATTCGCCAGTTGCAGTGGTAATCATTAAAAAGACATCTCCAACACAAGCTTACGGCTGAATAGGAAGACATGATCCCAAGTCGTAGACAGTATGTCTTTCGCTAGAAAGCTATGGTATTGTTGTAGAACTTTGTGCCTTTCTTACGACCTCAGTCTAATACCCTAGTATCATACTACCACCTAATACTGTAGTTTTTAATGAATCATATGAAGCATACTGTACCTTGATACTATAATTATAAATTCGATTTATAAAAACACGTATAGTTTTAACATGAAAATCGACACAGTCGTACTTGCGTCTGCATTTTGAGCAGTTCCTCACACAGCATCTGTTGTACATGATCCTTCTCCATCGAGCATCAATCTCCATCACCTACAACCCTGTGGGCATGTCATCACTTTATAAATTCGGTAAGATGGATGACTTTATTATTACCTTATACCATGTGACGTCCTGCTTTCTGGCAGCACGATCATGCACTTTCCACCGAGTGGTTAATACGCAATTAATGTGATCAAAATCAATATGCAATCGTCATTTGTAGCTGATAGTGGAAGACTGTAGTTTTTAATGAATCATATGAAGCATATCTTACCTTGATACTATAATTATAAATTCGATTTATAAAAACACGTATAGTTTTAACGTGGAAATCGACACAGTCATACTTGCATCTGTTTTTTGTTTAGTCTTCCTGTAGAATCAAGCCTGGTGTGCACTCGTAGCTGTCACGTTTCTTTTAATATTTATCAGAGGATTACGTCTCTTTCCTCGTAAGATGCACTGGTACCATTCACAAGAGCACCATGTATATACATCCTGGAATGTTCACTCACTGTTGGTTATCCTGTTATTGCTTGGTCTACCAGCATTACGTTATTGGCGAAGCCTTCTACTAACCATAGTGGTTGGAACTTGCTAGCTGAATGTATGTTTAAGGACTGTTGGACGATGTTAAGTGCTTATTTTGCAGTACATTCAAAGCAAAATTCAGTGTTTTTTTTTTCAATATTCACTGTAGTAAGCATAACTTCATATCACGAGAGTGAGTTTACATTTATTTAACTGGAAAATTTCATTGGTTTTAGTACTACAGCCACTGTTTGCACTGTCACAGTATTCATTTTTAAAGCTTAGGACTACAACCTTTACTCGATGTGAGGTGTGAGCTGTTGGCATAATATTCGTTGTAGCAGGCATAAGAATCACGTCTAGAGAATACATAATGATAATTCTTCATACAGCAAGTGAGTGCTTGTGTTTATTCAGTCACTTTTTTAAATAAATGAGCTGAAATAACACCAGACGAGCTATTAAGAACGTCTACGCTTTAGGCAGACATGCCGTGTGTCACTCCGGGAGAAGCAAGAGAACTGTATAAAATTCCACGACTGTCTATGCAGCCACCGTCTGTAAAGCATGAATGTTGCCTTTTGAACACCAACATCCCTCAATAGTTGTGAGTTCTTATTCTTTTGGAGTCGGTTTCAACCATCGACGGATGTTCCTAGAGCATTGTGAGGAAGTATTTTAGTTAGGTGGATGATCTTAATGACGACAATCTGCGAGGCGAGCGAAATATCACATCCTTCCACAGTATACAAGAACACACAGACACAAGCTGTTACCCGGTATAGTGGAGCGTCTGATACCTCTACCGGACAGCCTTCAGACAGTTTACATGAAGAGTTAGAATGAACGCGAGCGATCACGGGTTATAGCCGCACCCTACCTGTGGGGAGGGAGAGGGGGGCGGGGGAGGGGGGCATAGGGGCGAATCAGTGAATGGAGAGACTTCTAGTATACAGATACGTTCATATCTCATTTACTCGAGACATATTGCCTCAATGTTTTTCCTACATGAGTCTGATTTTACTTAGGCGAGGATGACTTTCATACAGTGCTGGCACCTCCAGAATGTTTGAAAGCTCGCTACTGTTGACTAGTTCTTCATCTATTGTGGATAAACAGATATTTAGCTGTTGTTTCAAGGGTGCGGGAGGGGGAGGGCAGACGTTCCGAGAAATACGTTCAACGGATTGCAGGAAGCGTCCTGTTCTTGAGTCTTTTGTTCATCTGTGGCCGATTTCTTCAGACCGGGAACGGTGCATCACTGCCAGCCGAGGAATCTGTCTGAAAAAATCGCTATTCCTACGTACAAGGGGGAGGGGGGGGGGGGAGCAGAGAGGGAGAGAAGAGGAGTGCGAGATGGGGAGCTAAGTCTGGTTCTAAGCTGGTTAGTCTGTAGCAACAAATCGAGGTGAACACATGTGCAAATGTCGCCATTCTCTCCTGATGAGATCTTTTACGGTCGGTTTTTGCAGTAGTTGTGTTATTACAATGATTTTTTTTTCAATTCCCAGTGAGTTTGTTGTTTATGACTAGTTGTTTTGAGTGGTGGCTTTTTCACGACTATTTCGATGTCTAATTAGAGCAGCGAAGCATTTTCCATGACTTGTGGTAGCTTTATGTTGTTCTTCATACAATTCAGTCATAGTTTGTGCCCTATCCCATCTTACCATGTATCTGTGTACATTTTCCTCAGCAGCTTTTTTTTTTTCTTGTATCTACGCACAAATTCGTCAGCGGCTATTTCACTTGTAAAACGGTAGGGGGCAACTCGTTTTTTGCTTCCGTGACAGTTTGCTTTCAGTGATAGTTTGCTGGCCTATACCTTCTTACCATGTATCTGTGTGCAAGTTTCTCAGCAGCTACACCGAGGTAACCTCTCAGGGGCAGTGGACTAGGACTAAGTTGTCAAGAAATAATGAGAAGCCCGTATATTTAAATTTCGAGCACCAGGGCTGTAGTATTGTATAGAAGGGCATACAGCAATGCAACGGGCGTCTTCTTTAGAGAACTGCAACGTTAAACAAGGAGACACACGTTGTCGGTAAAAAGGAACGCCTGGGGACATTGGCGGGGTGCGAAGTTGTCTCCTACACTATGGATTGACAGGCCGTCTCAAAAAACGCGATCAGCTACAGCACAGGCAATAGTCTCTATGAGTTGTGAAATGCATTTTCAGTTCATCCCACAGCATCGCTATTATTTGCTGAAAAATATTCCCCGAAAATCGTCCATTATCACCTCCTTCTAGTTCTCATGTAGAAGGCTATGGACACAGTCCTCAGCTGTATGCCTCTTATTAAACTCATCTCTGTCCAAAACCAACATCTCGTCAATTGAACACATTTCCCGCCGAAAATAAAGAAACTACGTTCCACTCAAGTTTTTTCTCACCAATTCACAAGTGGTGGGCAGGGGACAGCTGTAGGATAGTTTTGGGCACCCTCTGGTGTCAGTATTTTGGACTAGAGCAATCAGTCTTTAAACTTTGAAACGAACATTGAAACGTGCCGTCGGAAAAAATTGGGGTGAGGTGGCGGAAAGTGTGGGGATGGATAGAGGCTGATGTAGGACAATCCAGCAGCAGGATAACACAGCAAAGAACACATTTCCCACCAAAATATATAAATAAATAAGGACTGTCCTTATGTCATTTTTCTCCAGCGGCTCAGCACTGAGTGACCCTTTTTCCCACCAAGTCACAAGCGGGGGAGGGGAGGAAAATTGGGATAGGGGAGAGAGGAATAGGGGGAGGAGAGAGAAAGTGTGGGAAGATGGAGCAGTGGGGGCGGTGATGACAACGAAATTGCCACGTGTACCCCCAGGGAGAGTAGGTGAGGGAACAGCTGCCATCTTGAATAAATTTTGCAACAATGCAGACTAGGCTGGCTTCAGCTTTATTCCACTAATGACAGAATAAGGAGGACATAAAAGGCAAATTAGCAAAGGCAAAGAGGGCTACTGGTCTCAAAGATTAGCCTTAACTTGAGGACAGAATTTTCGAGAATATATATCTGGAGCACAGCATTGTATGATAATAAATCAGTGGGAAAATCAGAACAGAACAGAACTGAAATGTTTGAGATGTGGTTCTATGGAATAATACTGAAAGTCAAGTGGACTGATAAGAAAATTGTTAAGGACATTGTCTACAGAATTGGAGAAGAAAGAAACATTTGGCAATAATTGACAAAAAGGGACAGGATGACAGGAGAAGTCCTAAGGTATCAGGTATTAACCTTCATGCTACTAACGGGAACTGTAGAGAGTAAACACTCTAGGAAAAGACAGAGATTGTAATACATCCAGCAAATAATTGAGGACATAGGATGCAAGTGCTCCTCTGAAACGAAGAAGTCTGTGCAAGAAAGGAATTCATCGTGCAATACAGGAAATCAGTCAGGAGACTGATAACAAAACAATATGATGAACAATAGTACAATTTAGACATGGAAATAACATCTTGGCACTTCATTACAGCGTCCAGTGTGCCTTGTACAAAGTGAGGTAAAATATCCAACTTTACTCATTGTATAGAGAAGAAGCTGGAGTATATATTGATTGGTGTTTCAGTTTAATGGCTGGCAAAATGCTGGGCTATGACTGGACGAGCCTTTGCCAGGTTTCTCCGAAGTCAACAACGGGTCAGACAAATTGAGACTTGACAAAGCTGTGTGGAGCCGGCCGGGGTGGCCGAGCGGTTCTAGCCGCTACAGTCTGGAACCGCGCGACTGCTACGGTCGCAGGTTCGAATCCTGCTTCGGGCATGGATGTGTGTGATGTTCTTAGGTTAGTTAGGATTAAGTAGTTCTAAGTTATAGGGACTGAAGACATCAGAAGTTAAGTCCCATATTATAAAAAAAAATTTAAAAAAAAGATATGTGGATGTTCTGCTGTCAAAGATGTGACAGGTGTCTACAAATACTGCCAAGATGGTGGCTATAAGGTACATATTCACTGACTATTTCATTTTAATGGACAGAGAAATACTGGTTGTGAGTGGGAGATCTGCATGTATTTTGGCTTAGAAGGTCTCTGATTGGCCAACGTTCAAGAAAATGGAACTTATGAAGGAGCCATGTGTGTTTTATACCACTATAGAACAAATCTTGACATAATTTGGTAAATAATATAGAAATTTTAAGTACTATTTTACTCTGGTACAAATACCGAACCACTGTTGGGATTTAGATTCAAGTGGGGTGTACAGAAGAAGATGGCAGCTTGGATACACATTGACTGGCTGATTCGTTTTAATATTTGGTAAAATAATGGGCTATGATTGGAGGAGAGACGAGAGGAATGGAGAATGAGTGCTTAAGTCATGGGTGGTGGGTACATGAGGGAAGGGGTAGAGGAGTGGTTTGTGATGTCAGCATGCATGCAATGCCAAGCCAACAGTCGAAGTCATTGATAACATCACACCTTCAAGGTCAGACCAATATTTGAAGGTCACGACTTGCACCTGGCAGAGATATTTCGAGGTCGAATTACATACAGAAGCCCTGTTGCCCTCCTACTTACATTTTTGGAATACCTTGTACAATAATTGAAAGTTTTGTTTATTCGTCGTCATACATAGCACACATTTTTAGAAATAATTACGTTTCAGACCATTGTGACCCTTTTCATATGCACTGAAAAAATAATATTACAGAATAACATAAGTGAAATTCAAGTGCGGAGAAGTATAGTGCTTCTTGGTTATCACCTGATGTACAACAGCACATTGTCATTAAACATTCATTCTGCTCACAAGAATTCTTGCCATTTTCACAGATTAGAGGTGATAACTGTTAATTATTCAGTAACAATCCTTGTTGGTTGCATTTGTATTTTGTTTTCATAGAGGCCAGATGATGAAGATGAAGAAGCACTGTGTTTATACTTTCATGAAACTGTTACCCTCTAACAGATGGCAGGACAGTCACCAGATGTGTAATCCCAGGCCATTTTCCCAACTTCTGTCATTACATGAGCGGAAAATGTGGAGTGTGATCATCATGGCAGTACAGCACTGTACGACTTGGGTTGTGTGGAAGGAGCGTGTAAACACTGCGGATATTCACAAGCAGTTTGTGGAAGAGTGTGGAGGCTGTTCACTGCCACTGAAAGCCGTCTTGCAGCATGGCAACGGACGTTCCCATACGTATAGAATAAACATAACTGTCATCACTGAAATGGGGTTCCAGGCATATCCACCATATTCTCCAGACTTGGCCCTTCTGATCTCCACGTAATCGGTGCTATGAAGGTCGGTAGGACAAGTGTGTGCAGCTTAATTGAGACTACGTTGATAGTGTGCTTAGTGAATGTAATATATAGAGAATTCTCCTTGTGCTTTGAAAGCTTGTATACGAGGTGCCATGGTAGATATATGACTGTAACGCCTGAATTCAACTGAATTTCCATGGAACTTGCTCATACATTGAGCCCTCCCCGCCTCTTTTAACTACCACCTTAACTTAACCACAATGGAGAAATGAACGCTAAGAGTATTAATAAAATTACCCTGTAGGTGAATAGTAAAACGGGCTGCACACACGCTATGATTTAATGAAGTTACTAATCAATCTTTATAGTTATAAAAAATAGGCAGGAAACGAAATTTATCATTTGACTACTAAATGATAAACAAATTAGATATCACAAAGAGATTTATAATTTCTAATAAATGTGTAAAATTCTATTCACTGAACAGTGCTGTAATAGAACAAGGACACAAAATAATGATGTTGAGAATAAGTAGTTGGCAGAAAGGTCACATACTCGAAAGTACTGAATACGGTAATCTATGATGAGTGGGTCAGTCACAGAGACAATGACAAACCCCGGCTATGCGACAGAATGCCGCTCGGAAATGAGAACTCTGTGAAAAAATCCACATGCTAAATGGTGGGTACTGTAGCGCCAAGACAGGAGTATGAGTTGCTGATGACGTCAGAGAAGAATTATAGCTCCCTGTCACGCGGGTACTGCAAATACTTTACCACCTAGATATCACCAGTGTGTACACCTTTGTACTGTTGGGCTCTCTAATGATCGATGACCATAGACCAAACTCGATGAGATAAGTTCCAGAAAGGAACTAAGCTTCTGTCCGGATGATCGAGACAGCCTTACTGCTAAGTTAGCGCAAGAGAATCTCCCAGAGGAGACACTATTAATGCATCTATTTCCAGAGGAGATTCTCATACACCTCTTCTCCTTGGCAGTCCAGAGGGGACACACCTCATCTCATGCACAGCGCACCGACACCGAAAAACTAGTGTTTCACGTTCCCACTACACTCGAATGTTTCCAATCGTAGGAGGTCGCAGGAAAATGTGCCAGTCGTCTGTGTTTAGTGTACTCCACAAAATCACACCAAGCTGGCTCGCAACATTTCTGAATCAATCGTGATCGTTGAGACAATTTTCAACAGGGCTCTCTGATGTCACATTGTGTCTTCTTGGGTTGCCCAACCAATTCCCTGCATTTCACAGGATGCGTGAAAGCAGCCGTGAAAACCGCTGCCCAAATATCGTCCGGACACCAGGCACCGGTATATCGGCCATCCCGTGGCTTCAGACCTCAGATTCCAAGAGCCACTGCAAACAGTACTAGTACCTGGCATCGGCCAAGCGAGGCCCAGACGGCAAACAGCAACGCAAACTCCAGAAAGTCGCGCTCGCCGTCGCTTTATTCCTAAAACAATGGCAAAGAACCCCCCCCCCCCCCCCGAGGAGATGGCACACGCTCTTGTCCACTCCCCCTCGTATTTGTAGAAAAGTCTGCCCGACCCCAACACATATTTTTCTTCTACACTCAATACAGAACTCTCTCGACGAGATCCACCTCACCCGCACAAGGACAGAAGAGCAAGTAATGTTGCAACACCATTTGAAATATCACTCATAAAAGTCAGAGACCTCATTACCGGTTTCATTTACAGCAATGACTTTTCTCGGCCCGCCCCCACTGAGGCACATTAATAAAATGATGTTAAATCAAAAAAAAAAAAAAAAAAAAAAAAGATAGAAGACTGGCCACAATAGGCTTGTAACCTCTTAAGTGTGCATGAACCAAATTTAGACAAAATTCTAAACAATGCATCAGTACTTCACAATAGCATAGGTCATTGCTACACTATATCGACACTGAAGTACCTGTTATATACGACAGATCACCGGAAATGGGATGTCGTCAAACTTCTGCATAATAGCATTTTCGAAAATTTCATCTCGATGTTATCAACAATTCATTGGGCATCCGCATCATTTGGTCTAATACAGCGAGTTTGAAAATGACTTGTATGGTAAACAGCTGCAGAAATTGCCTCGCAGATCTTTGACTTTATTACTGTATTAGCAGCTGTTCAATCGCAGGTCCTTCCTTATTGCATTCAAAATTACGTTACTACCTTATCTGGAATACTATAATATTTCAAATGGACATAATCTCATATGAGTTCATAAGCAAACTCTCTGTTTTCATAAATAACGTCAGATAGTAGTTGTTTATCACGGTTCGTCAGCAACGTAATGCTACAACTGACTAAAACATTCACAGAATAAACTATTATTCTTATAGTTCAATGAGTAACCTCGGTTCTCTAGGTTGTCAGCATCTCTGTTATTTCCTGGTATTCACTTAGTTGCTTTTGTGTTTGAATTGTTTGGACTGGATTGGTAGTGGAACATTATAATCAGTGCGCCACACAAATCTATTTCGCAAGTGTGTCGCAACTTTTTACTACAGACGAGCGAGCAAAGACATTTTATATAGCGTAGGTTGGGTAAAAAGTGCTCATTTTTGGTTCTACTAAATATTTAAAAAGACCTGCAGCAATATTATGTCAGTTAGGTAGGCATCAGCTGTTTTGACATCGCGGTATCCTTGTGCAAAGGTTTAATTGCCAGTTAAATGTTATTAGAGAAGTAATAAAAGCTTTCCTAAAAAATATATGTACTCTTACCCCATGATGTGGGATAAGAGCAAGCGGGGCCACGGCAAGAGTAAGCCATGCGTATTTTTACCACCACCTGAAGAAACTAAAAATGATTACAAATGAATAAGTTACATTCTAAAACAAATTAGGTATTATTTATTTTTCAAAAATATCTTATGACTATACATACATTATAATTAGTAACAGCCTTTTAAGTATTGCAGACCGACTGACATCAGGGCCTCACATTACAGTATTGTCAACACGATTTTAAAAGAATTTAAGTCGGAATAATGGCGTGCAGGTGTACATGGGATTCTAACGCACTAGTAGGAATACACGAAAAAGTTATGGCTTGTAGGAATCAGAGAGCAGAAAAACTAATTGAGTTATAGAATTGTGTGTCCGAGCGGTTCTAGGTGCTTCAGTCTGGAACCGCGCGACCGCTACAGTCTCAGGTTCGAATCCTGCCTCGGGCATGGATGTGTATGATGTCCTTAAGTTAGTTAGGTTTAAGTAGTTCTAAGTTCTAGGGGACTGATGACCTTAGATGTTAAGTCCCATAGTACTCAGTGCCATTTGAACCATTTGAAGTTATGGAATAAATTACCACTGCTAATAGAAAATCCACTGTTCAAACGAAGCAAGAGGCGAAGGTATACTCGGAAACGGCCTGGAAACAGAGAAGATTGCACCTGGATTACGTTTTAGAGAGAAATTCGGAAATTAGATATATGATTGTTCAGCGTACCCTGGGCCAGATATAGATTCAGATTAAAATTTGGTAAAGATGAGCAGTGGTCTGAAGTTTGAGAAAATCGTACGGAAGAATCAATGTGGAAAGAATTAGAACAACAAATTGCTAAAAATGATGATGCCCACTTGAAGTTGTCTAAGTCTGTAGGTGCTTCAATAATGAATACCACAGTAGGCGGTTTAATTGAAGGGGACTGCCCATAAAAACGGCAATCACAGAAATTGAAAGGACAAATATACTTAGAAAGAAGGTAACAACAACAGAACATTGGGTAAGAGAAGAAATACAGTTGATCGATGATAGAAGGACTTACGAATGTTCAAGGAATTTCGCGAATACAGTAATACAAGTTCCTTACGAGTAAAATAAACAGAGTGTGCAGGGAAGCCAAGCCGAAATTGCTGCATGACGTTACGTGCAGAAATCGGAAAAGAAGTGGTTGTCAACATATAAACAAGTCTGAGCAATCTTCTTTGAAATTAAAAACAAGGTAATCAACATAGGAGCGCAGTGAACATTCCACTGATAAGCGCCGACGAGACAACAGATACCTGGAAAGAGCATACTGAAGGCCTCTACAGTCGGATGACTTGTCTGATGAGGTGACTAAGAAGAAACGGGAGTCCATAGGAAAGACAAGGGGGCTCCAGTATTAATTAGACTTTAATAGAGTTTTGGTATATAGACGATCAAATAACGCAGAAGGAATAGACAAAAATAAGAAGGGCTGACCGAGAACGAAATGCTCGGACTAATAACAGTGTATAACAAGATGTAGTTGCCATTTCACTGAAAGTGCCCGACAATTACAGGACGTGTTAAATTGAAAGAACAGTCTACAGAATATGGATTCAGGGTAAACCGAAGAAAGATGAATGTTATGATTAGTAGCAGAATAGGGTTTAGCGATAAACTTAACTTCAAAATTGTGGGCGACGAAGTAGACAAAATGAAGGAAGCAAAATAACATGTCACCAGCGAAGAAAGAATAACATGAAAAGCAGAAGAAGAAATTTCTGAGAATATACATTTGTATCACAGAACTGTATAGCAGTGGGTTATAGACTGTGGGAATATCGGAAAAGAAGAGAATCGCAGTGACTGAGAATCGCAGTAGGATTCTGAAAACAAGTGGATTGGTAAAATGAGGAATGATGTTGTTCTTTGCAGGATTATCGACGGAAGGGAATGATGGAAAATGAAGACAAGAAGAACGCACAGAATGAGAGGACACGAGTTAAGACATCGGGGAGTAACTTTCGTTCTGAAAGAGGGATGCCAGGAATACGACCACGCCAGAGTTGAAACCGTGTGCTGAGACATTGTGTGAAGACCTTGGAATAACGGCTGATAAAAATGACACTGCAGAACAAAATGTAAATTGCCTGATAACTGTCAATGAAAATCATAAATCAGTGTATTATGTAACAATCTAAGATATTATAAGATATCCAGCACCAAAGTGAATAAACTGACAGGTGATTTTCGTGATTCGAAACCGGCTAATATTTTGAAGGATTCTGGAAACAATCCCCCAGACTGTGGCTGAGCCATTTCTCCGCATTGTCCTTTCTTCCAGGAGTGCTGGACCGGCTGGGTATACAGGAGGGCTTCTGTGAAGTTTGGAGGGGAGATACTGGCGGGTGTGTCATCCGGTAAGGGCACTGCTTGCAAAAAGCAAGATTTCGCGTTAGAGTTCTGGTCGGCACTCAGTTTTAACCTGGCATGATAGTTCAAAACACCGCACACCCCACTGCAGAGTGAAAGATTCATTCTGGAGCCTGAGATTTAATTTCACCACACGAAATCGACAGACAGCTTTCATTACAAAGAGTGATTTTACCTAAATTTTCGCTACCTGTGTCAGTGCAGACGAAAAACTATTTAGCGGATGGATAATCGACTTTATAGGAATGATGTTCTGACTGTGCGTTGCAGGGTTTGCGTTGTTAGTAATGTTAGTATCATGACTTGCCGCTAGATTTTAATACTGGAGAGCAACATAGCGTTGAAACGCAAGCATCTGTGTGCATTACAGTAACAGATAGTCAACATGGATCTGGATAAGGTGAGCAGGGCTTTACTAGTAGAACTGTTTTTAAAATACCGCAGGAGACGGTGTTACTGGTCTTCAGTAGTGTCGACGTGTTAAACGAATACGGAGAGGTCCTCTTTCCGCAACGTGGTTGAAGAACATGATTCGGAAGTTCGAATTAACTAGTGATTTGGGAATTGCTCCTGGGAGAGACCGACGGCCAATTGGGCCACAAATTGTTCAAGAAATTACTGTCTCAGAATGCTGGACGCAATGTGTGATCTTCAAGGAATGCATGAGCTGTGTCACAACAGCTGAACATTCCGCTGTTCACCGTTCGGAGAACGCTGCGAACAATTGTGAAATGGTATCTCTAGTGCAGTTCGAGACTGTCATGATTGCAGATATTCGACGAACTAAGCAATGTCTGTAACCTGGAACTTAAACATGGTACGCAGTTAACAAATGTTGCCCTCTCGTGTGGAATGTGAAACATGTTTCTTTCAGTGGTTTATTCATTATTTTTCTTTCTCAAGTCCTTACAAATGTTTTCTCAAAGTAAAATTGTCCTTCAATCATTCGTTATTTATGCGGGCTCTCTCTCAAGCGGCGAAAACTGAATTATAACCACCCTGTTCAACAGGGAATTATTGCAGGAGGTATTACAGCTGATAAGACATTGACCTAATATTCGGGAGAATGGAGCTGCTCTCTCTGGCCGTTCTTATTTGGGTTTTTCGTGGTTTTCCTAGATCGCTAACGCAAATGCCGGGATGGTTCCCTAATCAAGGGCACAGGCGACTACCTGTTCTATTTCCATACGCTATCTCCCCTGTCCTCATGAAGCCTGTTATGCAGTGTGCTGAAAATTTTGCCCGAATGACTTGCAAAGTATTACCTGGACACATCCTTTACCACTGTGAGATGATCCTTGTATGAATAAAGATAAATAGAATAAATGTCATGTCGAGCACAGAACACGGAGCGTCATGTTGTGTACGACTTGTTGGTAGAAGCTAAATTGTATCAACTTAGGGGTCGCAAACTTTAGTTCAACAGCAGTAAGGAGAAGTGAGAAAGTCCCATTCCAAAAAGGGCAAGGTACAACATTAGGTGGAATACAACAAAAGGTACACGTTTATAGGAATGTGAGAGATAGTTTTGCTGTTAGTCTTGGAAGGTTCGTGATGCTAGAAGAGTAAATAAGTATTTCGACAGGCTGAACAGACTGCATAAGCTGTCCATTCGGAATCAAAAAAATTTCGTGGAAATATCGCAGGCCCTGTGCGGAAGAGTGAGGATATCAGTTGAGTTATGAGCATCGAAGTTTCTGAACTGATTTGTGCTACACATTCTGTTGCGCTCCCTTCTGATACAAACACACTGTTCCGAATTTCTGTAATGCAACGCAGACATGTCCAACGGAGAAGCATTTCATATTGATCATCGAGCTAAAGACTCTGTTTCAGGTCTCTACCAGTTGAGGAAAATAACTGATCAGTCACTGTTCGTGCCTGCCATGATACGTCAGCAGTAGTCACATCACTGGGTCCTCCCGAGCCACTACAATAAGACTTGCCGCCATGAACAGGGCATGAACAGCGTCATATGTTGAGTGATTTTTGTGACGGACCTGGAGATGCCACCTGCTCGTGTGAGACCCGGTATCAGCTTCTGACGGAGTTTAAAAGGCTGTCTCACTGTAGCTCTCCATTTGGCCAGCTGGTCGAATCAGCGAGTATCAAGATTTGTGGGGCATTCGGATGTGACAGTAACCCGATGTTGCAAAGTATTTGGATGTGATGGGATGCTTACACGTCGGCAACCTTCCAAACGACCATGTCTGACCGCTACAAGGCAGGTTCGCCGTATTGTGCACCAAGCACATCGTAACTCTTTCAGATCTGCGTCCAGCTTCCAAGAACAACTAATTGACTCCCTAAAACGTTCTGCCACCCTGCACCTTTGGTCGGAGACTAGCAACAGCCGGAAAGGGAATTGCTGTCCCATGCATAGGCTGTACTGATAACACCACAGCAAACGGCTGCTTTGGAGTTGTGGCCTGATTGGGAAGCATGTATTTCTGACGAATGGAATCGCATGTGTTCAGCGACGAATCGTGGTTATTCGGTTACACTTCAAGTGGTATGGAGAGGACAGTGGTATTGCTCCTGGCGTCTTGGAGTGGGGAGCCATCGGTATGGCATTGGGTCACGGCTGAAAGTGGCTGAGGGAACTCTGACGGCACAACAGTAAATTAATTTCATTCGGCATCCTCATGCGTGGCCTCTCATGCGACAGTATCCCGACGCCATTTTTCAACAGGATAATGCTCATCCACACATGGCACATGTTTCTATGAATTGTCTGCGTGATGTTGAGGCAGTCAATATTCCTAGTTACCTTTCATGCGGCCGTATCCTGGTGCCATTTTTCAACAGGATAATGCTCATCCACAAGTGGCACATGTCTCTGTGAACTGTCTACGCGATATTGAGGCACTGTCCCCATAGAATATGTGTTGGAGTAGCTCGGACTTAAGCTCCGTCCCAGTGCCAGTATCCAGGATATCAAAGCCCAGTTACAATATTTGTACGCTAGCTTGCTTCAGGAGAGGATACAAACTGCTTTATGGGACCCATCCTAACCGAACCAGTGCATGCTTCCAGTACAAAGGAGTCCATTGGCATAGTGATAGGTGCACTTTACTGCCAAATTCTTTGTAAATTTTATTCTATCTTGTAATTTCATAAATAATATCACATGCTCTCTCAACAGGGAAGTTTGCCGGCCGGAGTGGCCGTGCGGTTCTAGGCGCTACAGTCAGGAGCCGAGCGACCGCTACGGTCGCAGGTTCGAATCCTACCTCGGGCATGGATGTGTGTGATGTCCTTAGGTTAGTTAGGTTTAAGTAGTTCTATGTTCTAGGCGACTGATGACCTCAGAAGTTAAGTCGCATGGTGCTCAGAGCCATTTGAATCATTTGAACAGGGAAGTTTCATTTCATTTCCTCCTCCAATTCTATGGGCACACTTTTTTTTGTCAGGCAGTGCAAATGCACTATTGTTAAATGTTGTGTACTGGCAGCTTTATTCTCAGCTGAATCTAGTACCTGACATAAAATCATACGAAATTTATTTAATCACGGACCAAATAAGCATAATCACATGAGAATAAAAATCTGTTCTGATATATGTGCATGCCCATTTCTTGCCACTGACATGTCTAATTCCACTCAAGTGCACATCAGAAGTAATTAACTACGAGTACATTAAAAGCGGCGAGCAGCATGCATCAGTATTGCCATGACTAACTTTTCAATACATTGGAGAAAGAGTTCCGTAGAGAAACGTATATTTAATTGCTTCTCTGTACGGTCGACTGCCCAGGCAGCAATTCAGTTGTCGATTTATTTTCATTTAGTAGCTTATTTTACAGATACTGAGAGTGAAGGAAAAATAGGAACAGTTGACAAGAGATACATACGAAAGTCACTGTATCTCAACATCCAGTACACCTAAACAATATTAGGCCACATTCTTAAACAAACATTATGCCCTATGCTAAAAACTTAAAAATGCTGTCTTTTTCTTTCGTTGGAGTAGAATATTGTTTCTAACATGTAGCTGGAACACACCAACTGCAGTTTCTTTATCTATAATATTACATTTGCAAAGAAAAAGAGTGACGTTTTCAAACTTCTGTACGCCAAAGCTGCTAATAAAACGACGAGCTACTGTCACCAGATACAAAGTACTGATTGTACTCCCTTCCATTGGCTACAGACTACACATTTAAGATCAGCAAGATGAACAAAGGCACGCTCAGCGGAATTAACTTTGCCAGCGCCGCTTACGGAAGCAACAAAGGAGCGGAATAAGCTTTCAGCGCCGCTGCTTCCTCGTTTAGAATTTCAGATGTAATAATCGCGGTGAGTTTTGCAGCGAATAATTTTGCCGGCATGTGAAATACAAATACAGAAGGCCGCTCCCCAGGCGCGCCAGCAGTGGGTCCTGCCACAAAGCGATAAACGAGGTTCCAACCGGAGCCTCTGCCCTATTCAAAGGGGAATGGCAAAAAGAAAACTAAACTGTAAACCAGACGCGGTGTTCGCTGAGAGGTCTATTCCTAAAAGCCTTCCTGCGAGGATCGCTTTTCATCGACGACGCGTACAATCACGAACCTCTGCGTAAATGAAGTTTCTCTCGCACTAGAATTACTTTGCAAATGTTAGCTTTTGTGAGAACTACAGCTTCAGACTGGTTAATTTCCGATACTGTCTCAACTGTGTATCAAAATACTACGTACAACGGAGCACGGTTATGCAACATACTTTTTAGGTGACAAAACAATTTCCCTGCAGAAGGCAAGCACCGATCGTGAATAGTATGGCTATCAACTACCTGGCCACTCAACGAGTACAGGAGGACACCTCTAGGTGGCGCTGCAGCCAGTTGCTATTAATAGTGAGTTCAGGAAGCTTCCGCTTGTCAGCACTGCAGTTGCCGGAATTCAAGATGGCAGTGGTAGGAAATTCAACGTCATAGAACTAGTCAGTTGTGCTAGTGAGAAATTTAAAAAATCCAGGATGATGGAATAACTCCAGCTATTCTTTGCAACCACTCTGATGTCACAATCCAAGATGGTGGAACTAGCGCACTTGTACAAAAGAATAAGACACCTGAGTTAATTAATATGGTGCTATATTCAAAGGTTCCAAAATGGCCTTAATTACATAAATTAGCGCTATGTTCAGAAGCATCCAAACGACTTTAATTTCTATTATTTATCGAAAATACACAAAGGCACTGATAATACTAGTGTAACAGTATTTCAAGATGTGCATTACTTATTACTAATATATAAGTACACACACACACACACACACACACACACACACAATATTTTGTTTTAAGAAACAGAACACAGCATGTTGTTCTCAATGGAGAGACGTCTACAGACGTTGAAGTAACCTCTGGCGTGCCACAGGGGAGTGTTATGGGACCATTGCTTTTCACAATATATATAAATAACCTAGTAGATAGTGTCGGAAGTTCCACGCGGCTTTTCGCGGATGATGCTGTAGTATACAGAGAAGTTGCAGCATTAGAAAATTGCAGCGAAATTCAGGAAGATCTTCACCGGATAGGCACTTAGGGCAGCGAGTGGCAACTGACCCTTAACATAGACAAATGTAATGTATTCCGAATACATAGAAAGAAGGATCCTTTACTGTATCATTATATGATAGCAAAACAAACAATGGTAACAGCTACTTCTGTAAAATATCTGGGAGTATGCTTACGGAACGATTTGAAGTGGAATGATAATATAAAATTAATTGTTGGTAAGGCGGGTGCCAGATTGAGATTCATTGGGAGAGTCCTTAGAAAATGTAGTCCATCAACAAAGGAGGTGACTTACAAAACACTCGTTCGACCTATACTTGAGTATTGCTCATCAGTGTGTGATCCGTACCAGGTCGGGTCGACAGAGGAGATAGGGAAGATCCAAAGAAGAGCGGCGCGTTTCCTCACAGGATTATTTGGTAAGCGTGATAGCGTTACGGAGACGTTTAGCAAACTCAAGTGGCAGACACTGCAAGAGAGGCACTCTGCATCGCGGTGTAGCTTGCTGTCCAGGTTTCGAGAGGGTGCGTTTCTGGAGGAGGTATCGGATATATTGCTTCCCCCTACTTATACCTCCCGAGGAGATCACGAATGTAAAATTAGAGAGATTCGAGCGCGCACGGAGACTTTCCGGCAGTTGTTGTTCCCGCGAACCATACGCGACTGGGACAGGAAAGGTAGGTAATGACAGTGGCACGTAAAGTGCCCTACGCCACACACCGTTGGGTGGCTTGCGGAATATAAATGTAGATGTAGATGTAGAATATGTTTATGTCAAATATCACTGTGTTATTTCTACATCTAAAATATCTGTCAAAGCATTTAGATTGTTAGCTTAGTTGAGGTTATGACACAATTGGTACCTTATCTAACTATGAACATCTAAACCTTTTAGAAGCTTTTCGGAAATACTTCACCTCTCCAAGCCTCATTTCAGGGGGAAGAAGATAATGCATCTTGTTGCACAGTAGCAAAATATAACTGATGATACTGGCTAATATTACTTTTTATTACATTTGGTCTAGACTTAAGAGGAAGACTGTGACACTTACCGATCAAAACATTGTGCAAAGGCTCTCTAAAAGGTTTACAAACTGTATTTTCACAATCAGCTGTTAAATAACACCAGAATCAAGCCATAATGCTCAGATACTAACTTTAAATAAACAACATAGCCAATGATATACGAACTGACCAAGCACTAGTTTAGACCGAGAAGGAAACATTTTGTGAGTTCTTTAATACCTTGCGTCTCTTTAACTACATATTTTTGTAATACATAAACATAAATTTTTAAACCTCTGGACATGAGATATAATGATATGAGATGGTCAAAAAGTATCGGGCAAGCTTTCACATAAAGCAAAGTTTGATACCTCTGGAACATGATCTTTGTATCAAACTAAAATTATTTATCAAATAAGTATTGATACGCAAGTACAATTACAAGGTTCTGATCATGAACAAAAATGCTTTGCACCAAATTATAATTGTTTATTAATATACTAGGTGTTTTTTAACTGACAGTGTTCCAAATGTTGCATTGTGGGTTGTATACAACTCAGAACACTGAAACACTATAGGTATGATTGTTAATGGATGAGCTTGTGGGGTAAGTTGAAAAAAAGATGTTCCACATTCTACTACCAGTTGCAAACAGGTTGCTGTAAGTAGTCAGAATTTGGTGTGGGTGCAGGAAAAGGGGAGGAACAATCAAACGGATAATAACGGTGTGTCTGACACATTTATTAGGATATGGCCACAAGGTACGAGAGTAAGTCAATTATTATCCGCAATTTAGTTGTTTTTGGTTATTTTGGTAGTACTGTCGTTTTACGCTGATGACGCATGCTTTGTTTATTTGTTGTTATATCTTCGCAATTTTCAAGCTGCTAGGTTAGTTTCGTTATCGCTGCCGTGCTGTTAATCATGGCTGCTCCGCTGTCTATTTGCAACAAAGAAGAGCAACGTTCAGCGATCCGTTTTCTGCGGTCGGAAGGCGTTTCAGGGGCCGAAATTCATCGAAGACTTTCGGTACAGTACGGGAACAGAGTTTATCCAAAGCGGAGTGTCTACGAATAGATTGAAAAACTACGAAATGGTCGCACAAGTGTTACGCACGGCCAGCCCTGGTGGCCGAGCGGTTCTAGGCGCTACAGTCTGGAACCGCGCGACCGCTACGGTCGCAGGTTTGAATCCTGCCTCGGGCAAGGATGTGTGTGATGTCTTTCGGTTAGTTAGGTTTAAGTAGTTCTAAGTTCTAGGGGACTGATGACCTCAGAAGTTAAGTCCCATAGTGCTCAGAGCCATTTGAACCATTTGTTACGCACGATGAAGGAGTCGGACGACCGTTTACCGCCACAAATGGAGAAACCATTGAGCGTTCACGTGAAATGATTCTCTTAGACAGACGATTAACTATTAACGAAGTGGCAAATCGTCTGCAAATTAGTCATGGTTCTGCCTACGAAATCATCCACAATAGACTTATGTTTCATAAGGTTTGTGCAAGACGGGTCCCAAAACAACTCACACAGTTGCATAAACAAACGCGCTTGGACATGTGCAAAAAACATTTGGATCGCTATGGTAACAAAGGGGACAACTTCTTAGACAGAATCATTACTGGTGACGAAACATGGATCCATCATTACGAGCCGGATAGTAAACGGTAGAGTATGGAATGGAAACATCCAAATTTGCCGTGTAAGAAAATGTTCAAGACCAAACGGTTCGCATGAGAACTGATACTTACGGATTTTTGGGACGCACAAGGTCCAGTACTGGAACATTATGGGGGAAGGGGCACAACAATAAACATTGTACTTTACAGTGAGGCGCTTACTGCCAGGCTAAACCCTGCAATTCGAAGCAAACGCCGAGGATTGCTGTCAAAAGGTGGTGTGTTGTTGCACGAAAATGCCCGTCCGAGTACTGCTGCCCACACTGCTGAAACGCTCTATAAACTCAAATTTGAAGTACTGGATCATCCTCCATATACTCCCGATCTTGCCCCTTCTGACTATCACTTGTGTGCTCCACTCAAACAGGCATTAAGGGGCCGTCGATTTCCCTCGGACAAAGCAGTAAAAGAAGCGGTGCATTCCTGCATCGCAGCTCAACCGAGAACCTTAATTTATGAGGGGTCAAGAAGCTTGTACAACGATGGACCAAGTGCGTTGAAACGCAAGGAGACTATGTCGAAGAATGGTGTTCTTGTAAGAATCCTCTTTGCTTAGAATAAAATTTTATAACTACTTTGCGGATAATAATTGACTTACACTCGTAGGAGATGTGATAAGTATGGTCTCATGACTCAACAATAAGCTGCATCCGTAACACAGCATGATCGACAGTTTCTCACAGTATATCTGACGTAATCACAGCGATATGTCGTTATATGGTGCCCTTCAGATCAGGACGAGTCCGGATATACAACGTGGTCCATTGACCGGGACAAATATCTCACGAAATATGCGTCAAATGAAAAAACTACAAAGAACGAAACTTGTCTAGCTAGAAGGGGGAAACCAGATGGCGCTATGGTTGACCCGCTAGATGGCGCTGCCATACGTCAAACGGATATCAACTGCGTTTTTTTTTTTAGATAGGAACCCCCATTTTGTATTACATATTCGTGTAGTACGTAAAGTAATATGAATGTTTTAGTTGGACCACTTTTTTCGCTTTGTGATAGATGGCGCTGTAATAGTCACAAACATATGGTTCACAATTTTAGACGAACAGTTGGTAACAGATAGTTTTTTTAAAGTTTAAATACAGAACGTAGGTACGTTTGAACATTTTATTTCGGTTGTTCCAGTGTGATACATGTACCTTTGTGAACTTGTCATTTCTGATAACGCATGCTGTTACAGCGTGCTTACCTGTAAATACCACATTAATGCAATAAAGCCCAAAATGATGTCCGTCAACCTCAATGCATTTGGCAATACGTATAACGACTTTCCTCTCAACAGCGAGTAGTTCGCCTTCCGTAATGTTCTCACATGCATTGACAATGCACTGACGCATGTTGTCAGACGTTGTCGGTGGATCATGATAGCAAATATCCTTCAACTTTCCCCACAGAAAGAAATCTGGGGACGTCTGATCCGGTGAACGTACGGGACATGGTATGGTGTTTCGACGACCAATCCACCTGTCATGAAATATGCTATTCAATACCGATTCGGCGAGCTATGTGCCGGACATCCATCATGTTGGAAGTGCATCGCCATTCTGTCATGCAGTGAAACATCTTGTAGTAACATCGGTAGAACATTACGTAGGAAATCAGCATACATTGCACCATTTAGATTGCCATCGATAAAATGGGGGCCAATTATCCTTCCTCCCATAATGCCGCACCATACATTAACCCGCCAAGGTCGCTGATGTTCCACTTGTCGCAGCCATCGTGGATTTTCCGTTGCCCAATAGTGCATATTATGGCAGTTTACGTTACTGCTGTTGGTGAATGACGCTAAATAGAACGCGTGCAAAAAATCTGTCATCGTCTCGTAATTTCTCTTGTGCCAAGTGGCAGACCTGTACGCGACGTTCAATGTCGTCGCCATGCAATTCCTGGTGCATAGAAATATGGTATGGGTGCAATCGATGTTGATGTAGCATTCTCAACACCGACGTTTTTGAGATTCCCGATTCTCGCACAATTTGTCTACTACTGATGTGCGGATTAGCCGCGACAGCAGCTAAAACACCTACATGGGCATACTTATTTGTTGCAGATTGTGGTTGACGTTTCACATGTGACTAACACTTCCTGTTTCCGTAAATAACGTAACTATCCGGCAAACGCTCCGGACACTTGAATGATCGACCAGGATACCGAGCAGCATACATAGCACAAGCCCGTTGGGCATTTTGATCACAACAGCCATACATCAACACGATATCGACCTTTTCCGCAATTGGTAAACGATCCATTTGAACACGGGTAATGTATCACGAAGCAAATACCGTCCGCAGTGGACGAGTGTTACGTGATACCACGTACTTATGCGTTTGTGACTACTTTAGCGCCATCTCATCACAAAGCTAAAAAAGCGGTCCAACTAAAACATTCATATTTCTTTACGTACTACACGAATATGTAATAAGAAATGGGGGTTCCTATTTAAAAATGCAGTTGATATCCGTTTGACCTATGGCAGCGCCATCTAGCGGGCCAACCATAGCACCATCTGGTTTCCCCCTTCAAGCTAGAAGACAAGTTTCGTTCTTTGTAGTTTTTTCGTTTGATGCTTATTTCGTGAGATATTTGGCCCGATCACTATCAATGGGCCACGCTGTATAGCTGATAGACACCATCTTTCAGATATCCCCACACCCACAAGTCACAGGGATTTAGGTTGGTAGTCTACATGGCCACACACCTTCAAATTGCCTGGAGAGGAAACGGTTGCTACCGAGTGCTTCTTGAAGTAAGTCTTTCTCTTGGTGGGCTACATGCATGAAAATAATGGTGCGGACAGAACTGCGTTCTTGCAAAGCTGGAATCACGTGTTGTAAAATGAGGTTCTTATACGGTGTAGCTGTCACTGTACACGTAACAGTCCCACAAAGTGTCATCTCCTCGAAGAAAAATGGACCACGAATAAAGGAACACACCGGCACATCAGCTGAGTGCAGTGGATGTTCCTGCACAACATGTGGCATAGAAGAACCCCAAATGCAATAGTTATGGCGTGTTCCTCATCCACACAAAGAATATTTTCCAACCATATGTCACCCATTTTTAAGCGTGTCAAAAGACAAAGCACAAAATCACAGCGTTGTAGCCTATCTTTGGGATTATTTGGTGTACTTTCTGATTCTTTTAGTGATACCAATGAAAAATACGCAGTAAAATCTTTTTAACTGTTGTTCAGAGACAACTTCCTTCACACAGATCGAGCACTGACTGCAGAATTTGCTGCACAGCTGGTTGCAGTTACAACTTCGTCGACAACTACTATGAGAATGGACCGCCTCTAACACCCTGTTGAGCCAATTAAGTCCGCTGTTTCTTCAAATTTCTTGATCCTATTCTTTCGGCTACTTATTGACATAGGGCTTCTTCACACCTGTTTTTTGAGGCGATATTCCTGCAATGCTACGTCGCTATTGCTACCGTTCTGAAAAAAAATTATCAGCAGTGTACGGTCCTTCTTCTCAACAGCTGTTGAATTTTTTAAGGAACATTGTTAACACTTCACACCAACAGTCACTCCACAAAATAAATCAACAATCATTGCCAAGCGACAGCCAGTACACTAACGTCAAAACAGGAAACACCTGTCTGCTTACAGCACCATATTTTCACCTGGTGGCAGAAAGTGAAACTATTATCTTTTTTCATCATACTCTGCGAGTGTATCGATTAATGAACATACCTACGATGTTTCAGCATTCTGCGACGTATACAGCCTCCACTGCTGCACTTGGAACACCGTCAGTTTAAATGTAACCACCCAATATGTATTGATTCCGAGTATAAAACACATTATTATCATAAGTTAGTTGTTCTATGAGACTGAAAAAAATACAATGTCTAGCATATTAGCTCTACTGGCAGAACATAGAGGTTAAGCAGCACATGTTTATGTTTAAAGTCTGATATGCGTACCAAACGTTTCAAGGCACAATGAACCCTCAAAATAAATATTTCCACATGCAAACTGTCCACATTACCTATCAAAATAAATGCAGCTCACACAAGAGCATCAGTGATAAAACTTACAGATTATGCAGACCTTGTTACTAAAGTCTGGTATCTACCCTGTCACACTTTGCAAGGCACAATGGACACTCAGATGTGTGTAAGTGATGTAAGGAAGGATGCTTAGTCAACAATCTCTGAGAGAAGTGGAGACGTTTTCTAAACTTAGGAGCCATAGGCAGAAGCGATGTTTTGATTAGACTCACTGACGTCTCTGCATCTGCAATGAAGCAACCTCCAAGCATAACATACTTAGCTGAGTAGAGATAAATGTGCATGTGGGGTAACGTCGTTGCCCAAGGATAGCGTCCTGTAAACTGACCGTCGTTGCCCCAGGCTGAAAACTGGTCATCGTAATTTGTTACTATTTGACTGTAACATGCCTATTTATGGAGCAATTTGTGACAATTGTGGTGTAAATTGACGATTTATGGAGGGTTAAAGTGTCATGCAGTCTCCCGAGTGACAGCGTAAGTTAGCATTACAGCAGGAGACAAACTTGCGTTTGTTTAGCACTTTAAATCTTTACCAATTTAACAAAAAATTTTCTTATGAAGCAAAGATCATAGTTTATATGTATGAGAGCTTGTCCATGATTTTCTTTGGCCATGTTGTTTGCTTACATCTCATTTTCGGAGCTATATTTGTTTATTATAGAAAAATGTAGTTCAAGTGATACAACGGATTAAAGATCTCACAAAAGTCTTCTTCTCCCTCTACAATGGTTCTTAATCAGTTTCTCTTTGGCTATATTGTGTGTTTACATTTCATATTTGAGCATTACGATTTCAGTTTGGTACTATTTAGTAGCTGATTATGGAAATATACTCTGTAAAGCAGGATCATGTTGTGGTAGTGGGTGGAGCGGTAAACAGTATTGATATGGATCAGGGCTACAATATTGAGTGTGACCTGGTAAATATAGCATCTGCAACGGGCCATACAAATGTTGGCTTGGTTCCTGCTTTCATGTGGTATGACTGGCCCCAATTGAACAGCTCTGTCAGGAGGGTCAATATGGAGCTAGAACAGCTGCTTCGGGCAGCTACTTTGTCAGCCATAGGTTTGGTTCCTGTTGGTGGTATTGATAGGTGGGACCACATCCTCAACATTGAAAATATTTTTAGACTGACACAAAGCCTCTGACGCGTAACGACTCAAACTGTATGTACATTTTATTGCCTTGTTAAAGCAAAACTCTGAGCCTTAGTATAATCTCAAGTACATTGCTCAACTTTCTTTTGACACTAGGCCTTGTCTTGTATCTGATTTTGACTTCTTCCTGAAATTCCTCTGTTGCAATATGCTCACTGAGGTTTGTTTCGTAAAGATCGTCAATGAATTCTTCATAAGTTATTGATGTCGGAACCTGATTTACTGTTAGCAATGGCCTTAGTTATCATGGCTCTTCGCATCGAATATCTTTTAATTATGCAGATCTGGCAAAAATCTTCTTTTTGTTTGTCAAAGTTTCTGTTTCCAGAATCACCGTGTTTTTCGTTGTTCTGATCGCCTCGAACTTTATCTTGTGCTTCCCCGGATCTATAGTTTTTGTGTTAGTGTCTCGAGCAAGTCTGGCATCTTTATTTACTTCTGACTTGAAAAATAGTACACTTGTTTGTTTCGCCTTTACGTTTTGGATACTTCCTTACATCTTAATCTTTGGCTTTACCTTTTGAGCTGATTGCTCTTAAACAAGTCATTCTTGAACTTTTGAGAAGTCCAAAACGATGTAGAGAGTCTGCAAACTTTGCACTGAACAACAAGTTTGCTAAAGGACTGAGTGCAGCTCAAGTATTATGTGCGACTGAACATGTCAAACCTTAAAACCAGATCAAGTAAGTACACATAAGTAACTGGTGACTGTGTCAAACCTGTTGCTGTTGCTTCTAGGAGTGCTAGAGAAGCTGTAGAATTAAATAACAAGACAGACTTATCTGTGGCAGTTGATGGTACATAGCAGAAGAGAGGCCACACATCTAAAAATGCAGTCGCGATTGTCACTAGTGTGGACACAGGTAAAATTTTAGACCTCGAAGTGCTAACTAAATACTGCCATCAGCGTAAATCAGTTGACAATGAAACAAGTGAAAATCATAAAACAAATTGTGCCAAGAATTATGAGGGAACTAGTGGAGGTATGGAGGTTACTGCAATTGTTTCTACAATATGTAATCAAAAGTATCCGGACAACCCCAAAAACATACGCCTTTCATATTAGGTGCATTGTGTTGCCACCTGCTGCCACATACTCCATATCAGCGACCTCAGTAGTCAATAGACATCGTGAGAGAGCAGAATGGGGCGCTCCGCTGAACTCACCGACTTCGAACGTCGTCAGGTGATTGGCTGTGACTTGTGTCATACGTCGTAATGTGTAATACGCAGACGTCTATCTAGACCATCACACAGGAATTCCAAACTGCATCAGGATCCATTGCAAGTGCTATGACAGTTAGGCGGGAGGTGAGAAAACTTGGATTTCATAGTCAAGTGTCTGCTCATAAGCCACACATCACGCCGATAAATACCAAACGACGCTTCGCTTGGTGTAAGGAGCGTAAACATTGGACGACTGAACGGTGGAAAAACGTTGTGTGGAGTGACGAATCCCGGTTCACAATGTGCCGATCCGATGGTAGGGTGTGGGTATGGCGAATGCCCGGTAAACGTCATCTGCCAGCATGCGTAGTGCCAACAGTAAAATTCGGAGGCGGTGGTGTTATGGTGTGGTCGTGCTTTTTTTTTGTTTTGCGCGGCACTATCACAGCACAGGCCTACATTGATGTTTTAAGCACCTTATTGCTTCCCACTGTTGAAGAGCAATTCGGGGATGGCGATTGTATCTTTCAACACGATCGAGCACCTGTTCATAATGCACGGCCTGTGGCGGAGTGGTTACACAAAAATAACATCCATATAATGGACTGGCCTGCACGGAATCCTCACCTGAATCCTATAGAACACCTTTGGAATGTTTTGGAACACCGAATTCGTGCCAGGCCTCATCAACCGACATTGATACCTCTCCTCAGTGCAGCACTCCGTGAAGAATGGGCTGCCATTCCCGAAGAAACCTTCCAGCAGCTGATTGAACGTATGCCTGCGAGGGTGGAAGCTGTCAAGACTAAGGTTGGGCCGACACCAAACTGAATTCCACCAACACCATACTGAATTCCAGGACTACTGATGGAGGGCGCCACGAACTTGTGAGTCATTTTCAGCCAAGTGTCCGAACACTTTTGATCATATTGTGTATGTTCAGACGCTCACAGCAGGAAATATGTGTATGCTAGACTGAGTCCTTGGAGGATGGTGATTCTAAGGCTTCGGAATCACTCATGGAAAGCCAACCTTGTGGTGAAAAGCATATTTTGAAGACTGAATGTGTGCGCCACGTTCAAAACGGATGGGAACACGCCTTCGAAAATTGAAGCAGATAAAAGGAAAAGAGAAGTTATCGGATGGAAAGACTCTAAATGGTAAAGGAAGACTTACAGACAAAACATTGATGAACTCCAGCAATATTATGGAATGGCAATAAGAAACAACACACATGACCTACAAGGAATGAAAAGAGCAGTGTGGGTTACATTTTTCCACAAATCATCACCTATTCATGGTCTTTGCCCACCTGGTGCTGATTCATGGTGCAAGTACCGCAAAGCTCAGGCAGCGGGTACAGAGGAACAATTTAGGCACAAAAATAGCATACCATCTGCAGTAATGGAGTTAATTAAGCCAGTATATTGAGAGTTAGCTCATCCTGATCTTCTTTCCAAATGTCTCCGTGGTCGAAGGCAAAACCCGAATCAGTCTTTCAATGATGCCATTTGGACCCGCATACCAAAAAATGTCTTTGTAGACATGAAAACTCCATGATTGGGTGTTTTTGATGCTGTGACGACGTTTAATGATGGCAATAAGGGAAGAATTAGGATACCAGAACACCTTGGTGTCACTTCAGGAACCAACACACTGCAAGTCTTCCAACGAATGGATCGACTCTGGATCATGAAAGCGCAGCGTGCAGCAGAGGAAATGACTAAAGAAGCAAGAGGCAGGAAAAGAAGGAAGCTTCTAGGTTTGTAGGATGATCACGTACACGATCCAGATAATGTTGATTATGGGCCTGGCTGTTTTTAGGACCTGGCATGGCTCCATACGTAAGTTAATATCAAATGAAATGTTTAAACTTGATTTCCTGGAAGCGACATTTTTTAAAATATTTGACCCATTGTCTCAGGAATTATTACAGATACATATGTCTTATTTTACACTATGCCACCTCTTAGTACACTGCACCTGCCGAACCACCAAAACATCTCTACTTTTAGCGGTTTTTACTTAGAGAAGGAACAGGGGGCTTTTTTTTTTTCAAAAAAAATTAAACATAATTTTTTAAAAATCATAACTAACTAATTATTTGTCTGTACATTCTGATACCGGCTCAGTGATCAGAAAAGGAGTGAAACTATACTTCCTAAGAATTTAAGATCTCTATCTCTCAAAGGTTCTGGGATAATGGGTCATCAATATTGCAAATTTATCACTGTAGGTATAGGACGTATGTACTCCCCTTCAGCAACATCGTTTTCCAGCTGTATAACGTTAGGGTCGTTCGCCGCTGCTAGGTCCCTGGGCAATCCGTGGTTGTCAGTTCGAAGCTGGGTTAGGATTACTTGTTTAATTATTTACTATCTGCTTTTTGTCTATTATAACAGACTAGACAGATAGACTAGACAATTATCTGTATAAAATGACAAAACTGAATGTGGCACATGAATTGGCATGAATAAAGCACATAATATTTTAGCATTAATACATGATTTCAGTTGTCTTACTGTTACCAATAACTCAGCCTCATGCTATTTAAGAGACTCGGGGAGGGAGGGGAATCTACATAGAATAGTCAAATTAAAACAAAAAAGTTTGAATACTACATTTTAGCCATCCGGGGGGCAGATAACTGCTCATACGGAATCCAGAAGACACACGCTACTGGTCTGTTACACTATTCGGCATTGGTAGGTCACAAATTTTGTAATATATAATCCTGGACTACACTGCTACAATAATATACTACACAGCACTGCGAAACGTTACACTACATCACTACATTTGGTATTAGAACCAAGCTGGGTCTCTCATTTATCTGTACAACTAAGCCCCGGCGTGCTGAGGTGCAATTCAGAATTCACAGGGGCTGTGATGTTGAGCCACCCAATGTGTAGAGATTCGGAGATGGCTGTCAGAGTCTCAGGAAGTCCTTCCTGGTCCTCCCCGAGGTTCGTCTCCCCATTGCATCCGGAAGTTTGTTATAGGTGGGTGTTCTGCCGTGGCGCGTCTCGTTGTCATGATGTAAGGCCTCTTCTTGGTTATCTCTCAGCCGTGTAGGCTTGCAGTTCATAAGCAGATATCTTAGCTGCAAGTGAATTCAGCTTGCGTCGTAGTTCCTCATTCTTTATCATACTACAGACTGTTAGATTTCCAAATGCGCTCCTGTCTTGGTCTGTAATATCTTGTCTAACGGCACATTCACAGACAGTGAGACCCAGCATACCGATTGGTCCACATTCACAAGTGTCTGTGGTGTGCTGCTCTATTTTACGCTACTGGCCATTAAAATTGCTACACCAAGAAGAAATGCAGATGATAAACAGGTATTCATTAGACAAACATATTATACTAGAACTGACATGTGATTATATTTTCACGCAGTTTGGGTGCATAGATCCTGAGAAATCACTACCCGGAACAACCACCTCTGGCCGTAATAATGGCCTTGATACGCCTGGGCATTGAGTCAAACAGAGCTTGGATGGCGTGTACAGGTACAGCTGCCCATGCAGCTTCAACACGATACCACAGTTCATCAAGAGTAGTGACAGGCGTACTGTGACGAGCCAGTTGCTCGGCCACCACTGACCAGGCGTTTTCAATTGGTGAGAGATGGAGAATGTGCTGGCCTTTCTGATCCAGAAAGGCTCGCACAGGACCTGCAACATTCGCTCCTGCATTATCCTGCTGAAATGTAGGGTTTCGCACGGATCGAATGAAGGGTAGAGCCACGGGTCGTAACACATCTGAAATGTAACATCCACTGTTCAAAGTGCTGTCAATGCGGACAAGAGGTGACCGAGACGTGTAATCAATGGAACCCCGTACCATCACGCCGGGTGATACGCCAGTATGGCGATGACGAATACAATGCGCCTTCACCGCGATGTCGCCAAACACGGATGCGACCATCATGATGCTGTAAACAGAACCTGAATTCATCCGAAAAAATGACGTATTGCCATTCGTGCACCCAGGTTCGTCGTTGAGTACACCATCGCAGCCGCTCCTGTCTGTGATGCAGCGTCAAGGGTAACCGCAGCCATGGTCTCCGAGCTGATAGTCCATGCTGCTGCTAACGTCGTCGAACTGTTCGTGTACATGGTTGTTGTCTTGCAAACGTCCCCATCTGTTAACTCAGGGATCGAGACGTGGCTGCACGATTCGTTACAGCCATGCGGTTAAGATGCCTGTCATCTCGACTGCTAGTGATACGAGGCCGTTGGGTCCAGCACGGCGTTGCGTATTACCCTCCTGAACCCACCGATTCCATATTCTGCTAACAGTCATTGTATCTCGACCAACGCGAGCAGCAGTGTCGCGATACGATAAACCTCAATCGCGATAGGCTACAATCCGACCTTATCAAAGTTGGAAAAATGATGGTACGCATATCTCCTCCTTACACGAGGCATCACAACAACGTTTCACCATCCAACGCCGGTCAACTGCTGTTTGTGTAAGAGAAATCGGTTGGAAACTTTTCTCATGTCAGCACGTTGTAGGTGTCGCCACCGGCGCCAACCTTGTGTGAATGCTCTGAAAAGCTCATCATTTGCGTATGACAGCATCTTCTTCCTGTCGGTTAAATTTCGCGTCGGTAGCACGTCATCTTTGTGGTGTAGCAATTTTAATAGCCAGTAGTGTAGTAATTAGCTGGGATACGGACTACGTCTCGACAGGTGGTGTATAACGCCCTTGATCGAAAGCAAATATGTCATTTCTGTTCTTTCTTTTGTGCTAGGAAAGGGCGTGGTAGGTTCTCCTCCCTGTTTCTTCAGTGTCCCGGATTTCCTGCCATTCCTTGTCAATGCACGCTTTTATTTCTTTATTCAATACGGCTCTTATACCCAGTATCTCCTTTACCTCAGCATATTCGCGCTGTCAGAGACAATATTGATACCGGTGCCAGCTGTCATACCGGCGGCCACCGGGGGAATCGTTCTCGGCGTCAGATGAGGTGTGTGACGTCAGCAACTACTTATACGTGAGTACCAACACAGCAAGGTTGGTTGGTTGTTTTGGGGGAAGAGACCAAACAGCGAGGTCATCGGTCTCATCGGATTAGGGAAGGATGGGGAAGGAAGTCGGCCGTGCCCTTTGAAAGGAACCATCCCAGCATTGGCCTGGAGCGATTTAGGGAAATCACGGAAAACCTAGATCAGGATGGCCGGACGCGGGATTGAACCGTCGTCCTCCCGAATCAACACAGCAAGGAATAGCTACCTCATCCACACATTATGAAACATGGATGAGGCAAAAAGCGACACATAGAGTGCAGCAAAGCCCTCCATAATAACGTCTGAGCACTCAAAAACAAGTAATGTATAGTCGAGTGAATTTGAAGGCTTAATATAACATATCGGAGAGGAATTCAGTGTAACAGCAAAGGTTACTGGCGGAAAAATACTAGAGTTGAAATACAAAGTCAATCATTGGGCAATATCATACACAAAACTGACTGGGCGTAAAGAACAATTAGGAAAAAAATGCCAGGCTTAGAGAGAAAACGAAAACAAGACGCTCCCTTCGTTCGCAGTGTAGCAGCCACTGCTCCATTCGTTTAGATGGTCGCCACGAAATCAAAGATTGAGACGGCACAAGCCAAGCGAGGTCGCACACTATTCATCAGATCCAAGGACAAGAAAGACGCAAAGGAAATACAGACTTGTGTGACAGAGCTAATTAAATCGAAGAAAGAAAAGATAGGAACCAAGAAAATGAAAACAGCAAACGATGTAGACATAACTCAAAAAGAACCAGAAGAGGAAATCAGGAAGCTGAAACAAAATTCGGGAATGCGACCGTCGTAATGAAGACCGAAGATTATGAGCAAAAGATCCGAGACCTATTAGATCCGACGACGTACCGAAAACTAAGCGCAGATCCGACGCAGCGTATCACACGGAATACGAATCGATTAATCAAGGCGTCTTCTCTGCCGGCGGACATACAGAGAAACCTGCGCAACACAGAAGCCCTACCACCTCGGCTGTATGGATTGCCCAAGATCCATAAGAACAACGTTCCACTGAGACCGATCGTTAGCGCTCCTGGCTCACCGACATATAAACTGGCAAAACACTTGGCCTCTCTGCTCCAGCCACATGTGGGGAAGACCGACACATACATTAAGGACTCAGGACATTTCATTGAGAAGCTGAAGAAACTGAAAGTTGCACCAAACGACATCCTGGTCAGCTTTGATGTTGTTTCGTTATTTACGAAAGTGCCACTCAGTGACGCTCTGGGGCACATCGGCTCCATTTTCCCGCAAGACATCAGAAAGCTCTTCCATGCATGTCTCACCACGAGCTATTTCACGTGGAATGGCGATTTCTACGAACAGCTGGAAGGCGTCGCCATGGGTAGTCCTCTCAGTCCATGGAACAATTCGAAGCACAGGCACTGGACTCGGCGACTTGCAAACCTAAGGTGTGGTACAGGTACGTCGATGATACTTTCGTGGTGTGGAGCCATGGTGAAGAACAGCTCGGTGACTTCCTAAGACACTTGAACAGCCACCATGCCAACATAACATTTACCATGGAAGTAGAAAAGGACAAGAAACTGCCATTTCTAGATGTGCTGGTCACAAGGATACACAGCGTGTATCGAAAACAGACACACACGGACCGATACCTGCACAGACTGTCAAACCACCACCCGAGCCAGAAAAGAGGCATGATTAGTACGCTCGTAACGAGAGCAGGACGAATATGTGAGCTGCAACACCTCAAACGAGAAATGCAACACCTGGAAACTGTCCTGAGGAGCAATGGGTACTCCACAAATTATATTAGAAGTGTAACAGAGCCAAACACTCGGCGAAGTAAGGAACCAGAAAAAGAAATGTCGGGTACGGCCTTTCTGCCATACATTCCCAGAGTGACGGACAGAATTGGCCGTATATTGCGCAAACATGGCGTAAAGACGATTTTCAAATCGACAAGGAAGATCAACGAGTGTCTTAGATCGGCGAAGGAGAAAAGAGACCCACTTGCAATGTCGGGAATATACCGTATATCATGCACATACGGAAAAGTTTGTGTCGGAATGACTGGACGATCTATTAACACCAGGATCAAAGAGCATAAGCGAGATTGCAGGTTGGGGCAGGTGGAGAAATCGGCCGTGGCAGAGCACGCATTGAATGAGACCGACCACGTAATAAAATTCGCCGACACGGAAGTTCTGGCTGTAGAGAAGCACTATCACACGCGCTTGCTCAGAGAAGCTGTAGAAATACAAAAACACGCGAACAGTTTGAACAAGAAAGAGGAAAGCCTTAAGGTAAACGTATCCTGGCTTCCCGTACTGCAGCGAACGACCGTCGCAGGCAGCAAGAGGAGGACCGCACCGGAAATAACCGCCGAGAAGCCCTCGGACGTTGGCGCGCCAGGTACATATAGTCTGCGGCCGCGAGCTCGGCTCCATTTTACCACCGGCAATGGAGGGTGAAGCTTTGACAATGCCAGCCACTCGTGCTGGCGAAACGTCAGAAAAAATCATTAGATGAACGTCGGCAGAAGAACCCGAGACTGAAGCCAATAGGCAGTTTGTCAAATTATGTATTGGAGGTAAAGCCGGAAGTCAGGGCACAGCTGGTTACACAGAAAAGTATATACTCGATTTCGATCAACCATTGTGAAGGACTACGTTGTAGTCACCAAATGGCGTAAGTGCCACGACTGTGGGCACATTGCAGATTACAGTAAGGAAAACAAATCTATATGTTCCCACTGTGGAGAGTGTGACCGTCTAAAGAAGAACTGTAAATATACCAAACGAGCTTCTGCGTACATTCTATTTGCGAAAAGGAAGAAATCATGCAGCCGTCGAGGGGAAGACTGTGCGACGTACCATCTGTTCTTGGAGCGGAAAATTGAGAGGACCGAATATGGATTCCGATCCACTGTGATATCCGCTGGCTAGTAACACAGGAATCCACAGAGTAAATACAAACGCAGCAAATATCACGTCGACAGTCAAAGATGATTAAAATTGTTATAAAATTACATGTCATAGTTGTAAGAAACGGAAACCTCAGTCGAACAAAAAGCGAGATATGAAAGAGCTAAAATATTCTGGTTCAACCTGAAGGGCAGAACTAGAAGAGACACGCCACAAACCGAAAACCTGATTGACCACATACACCAGGGCGATAATGAGATGGACAATAAAATGATCAATAGTAAGAATAATGGAGAGGAGTGCAGTTACTGGAAGTGATTAAAAAGAAAGGAAAACAGGGAAAGGATAGCGTGCCCACCTCCAAACAAGAAAGATTCAAAGAAGGACATAATTTTAAATTCAGAAAAAGTTGAAAGTGCAACAAGTGCTAGGTATGACGGTGAAACAGGTCTCTTGGGAATTTCTTATTTTCATTGCTGGAATTTGTACATACTTTGGATGTCTCAAACGCTAAGCGACAATTTTAAATCGCTTATATTTCGCGCGCAGTCTTTGGTCAGAGTAGCTCTGTCGCTGGAGAAAGTGTTTGCTTTGTCATCGCTGCTTGGCAGCGAGGAGCGCGGGAGTTCTGTGGTTTGGGCAGTAGTGGGACAGACGCCAGCAGAGGACTCGTGGCAATGTAGACGTAAAGTTAAGTGCATCTGCGTTTAAGTAAAATGATTTGTGTTTGGACAGTGGTGGAATAGAGGAGAAGGATTTGATTGGTCATTTAGAATGAAAAGAGTATGAAGAAGAATGAAGTTAATACATTTTTTTATTGGCACTACAGTCGCAAGTAATTTTAATCACTGTTGAATGAGACATCCATATCAGGGACGTTTAGATTTCTCATTAAAGATTGAGTATTTCTCACTGTATGGTATTTTTCATGTTTATCAATGATTTGTCTAACATTTGTAAGATTTTGGTATCAATGTTGCCCTTTTTCAACATTAATAAGTGTTGTAAAATGAATCTCGTACAAGTAATAATATATAAGATAATTTAAGAACATCTTCAACTTTTGTAGTCCTGTCTTCCTCAGTTGCGTGTAATATTACGGTATATTGATAATTTTTACTTATGGACCGTCTGACAGCAACTGCTGTCCATGAGTAAAAATTATCAGTATACCGTAAAATTTAAGAACAGTTTGTTAAATAAATATTTCACCTAAGAGCGTTGTCCACATCCTCAATCCAAGTCAGTTTTATTTAAAATGTGTCTCACTCAATGATGGGTATAAAATAGTCTCCTTATTGTATGGAGCACTGCACTAAGCTCTGAGCAACTGTAGTTAGAAATATGCAATTGACGCACAGAGAGCAGCAAGCACCACATTGCCAAGCAAGTACATTACAAGGTAAGATACGTTCATTTCAATCAGTTATCAATGCACAGGGTCCTTTCATGAACAGCATTATTAGGCGGATCATTAACGCACAGGGACCACTTTGTTTAATTAAAGAGATTAATAGTAAAGTTCAGGATTTAATCAGTTTGCACATTTTTTAGAAAGATTATAAAACAGGGCCAAATTCATGTTGTACTCTCGCAAACAGATATATTTGTTTTCTCTCGCAGTTGGAAATGCACGAAATCACTCAAAACTAAACAACAGCAAAGTTACAACCTAGCAACCAAGCCACTACGGGGTCAAAAGAAAAGCAATCCAACATCAGCAATATGCAATAGGTTGCACTAACGGAGCGTGATAGCATGTAACAGCTAACAGAGGAGAACTCTAAAGCAAAACAATCCAAAGCAATTCTTTAAGGCAAACCATCAACAGCATGCAACACACTGCACTAACGGTTGCACTAACGGAGTTTGATAGCATGCAACAGCTAAATAGAGGAAGATTATGAAAAGAGACATGTCATAGAACGTACAGACGATAACGGTAATCAAGGAAAGGATACAAACAGTGATGAACATAGCATGAAAAATGGAAGACGTTTACGGCCGGACCTATGACCTGTTCACGAAACGTGTGAAAATGGAAATGCACGAAGTCACTCAAAACTAAACAACAGCAAAGTTGCAACCTGACAACCAAGCCAGTACGAGTTCAAAAGCAAAGAAATCCAACATTAACAGTATGCAAAACTTTGCACTAACGGAGCGTGATAGCATGCAACAGCTAACAGAGGAGAACTCTAAAGCAAAGCTATCCAAAGCAATTCTTTAAGGCAAATCATCAACAGTATGCAACACGCTGCACTAGCGGTTGCACTAACTGAGTTTGATAGCATGAAACAGCTAATAGAGGAAGATTGTTATGACTGCCATAGGGAAATTTTACATAACTAATCAATATTTTCAATACAGTCAGGACATACAACCACACGTAAGAAACATAAAAACAGCAGCAATACGACGCGACAGACACATTTTCGTCATTGACGCAAACGTGAAATCAATACAGTAAAGAAGAACTTGACCTTCATGACATGAATAGACCACTCAACCCACCCACTTTCCAAAATAGCGCAGGTGCGGCAGCAAATATATATATCACCATCGCAAACTCGAAAGTCATTAATCACATTGTCAAATGGAAGGTCTGTGATGTACTTGCAACAAGTGACTATAATCTTATTTACTTCATTATTACAAACGCAGATAATGACTTAGGCACTGACATCAGGTCCAAGGGACAATACAAAACACGCAGAGAGTATTGGAAACTTTTAGAGGTAGAGTTCAAGATACAACCACTGCAAGGAAGCGGATTTGATGTTGACGCCAAAGCAGACGAATTGGTGTGAGCGCTGCAGATGGCGCAAGACAAGGCGATCCCAACATTTGTTCAAAACGGCTTAAAATTCCCTGGACGTCCTTAAGACGTGAAGCAAGACAGGCGAGTAGATATTACCAAAGACCTTTATGGGGAACAGAACGACAAAGAAGGCTGATTTTCTATCGAACAGTGAAAAAGAACTACTTCACCAAACAAGAGTAGAATAATGGGAGAAGTACATAAAAGACCAAATGGTAACAGATGTTCTGTGTTTTCCAAACAGGCTTGCAACAAACGAGATCCGATCACCCACTGTATTATCAACCCTGAGGTCCGCCTAGATAGCTGAGTTGTCAGCGCGACGGATTGCCGTCCTACGGGCCCGGGTTCGATTCCTGGCTGCGTCAGGGATTTTCTCCGCTCAGGGACTGGGTGTTGTGTTGTGTTCATCATAATTTCATCGCCATCCGGTGCGCAGGTCGCCCACTGTGGCGTCGAATGTAATACGACCTGCACCAAGGTGGCCGGACCTGCCCCTAAGGGGCCTCCCGGCCAATGACACCAAATGCTCATTTACATAAACCCTGAGAAGATCCGACGGCACCATGACGACAGACTGGGAAACATCAGTGCAGCATCTAGTCGTAACTTGTTGCCGGACGATACAACGATGGAAGATACAGAGTTCCATCAGCATCTTCGCTCTGAATTACTAGTGCAGCATGTGAATAACAGTGTTGTGATTCCATTTGCCCAGGAGCAAGTGAGGCTGGCAATAACGAAGTTAAAGAAGAAGAAAGCACCAGGGCCTGATAGAGTACTGGCAGAAGGGTTGCATCAGCTAGTGGACCAAAGTGTGCCATATAAAACAGTGTTATTAACCGAAGGTCTTTTCCATAATATGGAAAATCTCGAATGCCTTTACTCTAAAAAAAAAAAAAAGAAAAAAAAGGGGGGAAAGACTAAGACACATGAGAACCGAAATCTTACAGGCCGACGTGCTAGGTAAATGCTCTAGCCAAAGTACTGGAGAAGCTTCTGTGCCGCCGCCTGAGGGACGACAGACAGTAAGTAGGCATGAGTCCCTGCAGTACGGCTTCAGAAAAGGGAAATCCGCCAGGGATGCCATAAATGACGCAATGAATATTGTGAACACCTCAGGCCACTAGTATGTTCTAGGCATAACGATTGATATTCCTGATAACTTGTGGTCGCTGCCCTGTTTAAAAAACTGAAACAGATGGACTGTCCAAGGCTTCTCTATAACTGTACAGACAGACAGGTGTAATTGGAACGTCCTGGAAAGAAAATTGTGGAAGACATCATCGAAGGCTGCCACAGGGATTTTTTTGTGGTCCAGATTTGTGGGATGTTGGCCATTACTGAACCAGCTTCAGAGTATAACAGACACTAGAGGCTGTATCGCCTACGCAGACGATCTGCTGATTATAGTATCTGCTAACACAAGGGCTAAATTAGAGGAAAAGAGTAGGGTAGTTCTTGAAAGACTAAGCAACTAGTGCGTAGAAAACAAACTAACGATAGCAGCGCACAAAATGTTCTGTATGTTACTAAAAGGAACATTATAGAGAACGAGAAATCCTACAATCAGAATAAATGATCAACCTGCGAAAATAAAAATAAAAAGTATACAGGTACCTTGGAATTAACATTGATGAAAAGCTAAATTCCCGCGCACATGTAGAAATTGTCTGCCATAAAGGCATTAAAATCCTAAATAAAATAGCAACGATTGACCAAAGCAGTTTTCAGCTGCACTAAGTGCAGTGAGACCGTACCACAACGCAGTCTTACTCGCTATTGTGGGCTAATGCTCGAGTGTTTGGGCTCATAGAGCCAGAAAGGGAAATCCGCCAGGGATGCCATAAATGACGCAATGAATATTGTGAACACCTCAGGCGACTAGTATGTTATAGGCATAATGGTTGATATTCCTGATAATTTGTGGTCGCTACCCTGTTTAAAAACTGAGAGAGATAGACTGTCCAAGGCGTCTCTATAACTGTCTATGAAATTGGTGTACAGACAGACAGGTGTAAATGGAAAGTCCTGGAAAGAAAACTGCGAAAGACATCACCGAAGACTGTCACTGGTATCTGTTTGTGGTCCAGATTTCTGTACCACAGAGGATTGTATTTCTGCGCCTGGCAGACGTGTATAGAACAATACGGACGGAGGCGTTGCTAGGGATATTAGGCTTGCTACCTCTAGACTTATAGACTTGGCAGCAAGAAAGAGGTGCACAATATTGGCTCAGAAAGCTTGGTTGGGTTCGCGGTCGGGAAGCAACGTGAAATAAAAGTCCAAAGTGTGATGGTGCCACGCAGTGATGTCATTTCCATGTTGTATTAGCATCCACCGGAACGCTGGTTTTGCACAATCCATCCACGATACCAACGTCGAAGGACATCGTGGAAGACGTGTTCCGCAGTCGGCGGCGATAATCTGACGGCATTCATCTTCCACATGCCACTTTCATCTTCCACAAACCACGGTTGCGCCATCCACGTTGTTGCTGGAGGTTGACTGTATGCAGGCAGTATGATCTGAGAAGGCAACAGACCACCGTTCGGCGTTCAACACTCCCTGCGCAGGATTATGTAAGACGTAGATGCGATCAAGACGACTGATCGAATGACTATAAGCTATGTGTGTCCGAGGTGGTCACCTTGTACCTTCTCCCAAGTATCGATGAGATGCAGGTCTCACACCTGTATGCGAAGTTCATGACAGGTCGAAAAGTGTAGGACCTGATCATCGGGAATTGGGAATCTGTGGTATGTTCCTATGGGACCAAACTGCTGAGGTCATCGGTTCATAGGCTTACACACTGATTAATCTAACTTAAACTAACTTACGCTAAGGACAACACACATGCCCGAGAAAAGACTCGAATCTCCGACGGGGGGAGCCGCGCGAACAGTGACAGGGCGCGTCAAACCGAGAGGCTATCCCGCGTGGCTGGTTTTTGGAGTGGAGTACACAAAATCGCCGCCGAAGATATATTGATCGTAGCGATCAGGAAAGAGGAGGGTGGTATCCTCCGAGTAGAACTATGATCTCTCACGGCGTTTGTCGATTCCCAGTGGAGAACACACGTTAATAATACGTGTACCCAGCGCCGTGATCACCAGCCGTCTGGCGGAGGGAAGGTCAGCCACCACATCTTCAGCGGCAATACCGTCACGTACTAGTATCGCCGTACTGCTGTCAAACTGATCACCATGCGTCATATACGTCGCATAACCATAGAAGTCGGGGAGGGACGCGAGACGCACTTCTTGCAAAGAAAGTTCGGTTACTGCTGCTACAATGCCACGTTATCGAGATTTAAGTGAGTTTCACCATGGTGTTATAACCGGCGCACGACCGATGGAACACAGCAACTCCGAGGTAGCAATGAATTGGGTATTCTCCCGTACGGCCATTTTGGAGTACATAAAATCGCCGCCGAAGATATATTGATCGCAGCGATCAGGAAAGAGGAGGGCGGTATCCTCCGAGTAGAACTATGATCTCTCGCAGCGTTTGTCGATTCCTAATGGAGAACACACGTTAATAATCTGTGTACCCAGCGCCGTGATCACCAGCCGTCTGGCGGAGGGAAGGTCAGGCACCACATCTTCAGCGGCAATACCGCCACGTACTAGTATCGCCGTACTGCTGTCAAACTGATCACCATGCGTCATATACGTCGCATAACCATAGAAGTCGGGGAGGGACGCGAGACGCACTTCTTGCAAAGAAAGTTCGGTTACTGCTGCTACAATGCCACGTTATCGAGATTTAAGTGAGTTTCACCATGGTGTTATAACCGGCGCACGACCGATGGAACACAGCAACTCCGAGGTAGCAATGAATTGGGTATTCTCCCGTACGGCCATTTTGGAGTACATAAAATCGCCGCCGAAGATATATTGATCGCAGCGATCAGGAAAGAGGAGGGCGGTATCCTCCGAGTAGAACTATGATCTCTCGCAGCGTTTGTCGATTCCTAATGGAGAACACACGTTAATAATCTGTGTACCCAGCGCCGTGATCACCAGCCGTCTGGCGGAGGGAAGGTCAGCCACCACATCTTCAGCGGCAATACCGTCACGTACTAGTATCGCCGTACTGCTGTCAAACTGATCACCATGCGTCATATACGTCGCATAACCATAGAAGTCGGGGAGGGACGCGAGACGCACTTCTTGCAAAGAAAGTTCGGTTACTGCTGCTACAATGCCACGTTATCGAGATTTAAGTGAGTTTCACCATGGTGTTATAACCGGCGCACGACCGATGGAACACAGCAACTCCGAGGTAGCAATGAATTGGGTATTCTCCCGTACGGCCATTTTGGAGTACATAAAATCGCCGCCGAAGATATATTGATCGCAGCGATCAGGAAAGAGGAGGGCGGTATCCTCCGAGTAGAACTATGATCTCTCGCAGCGTTTGTCGATTCCTAATGGAGAACACACGTTAATAATCTGTGTACCCAGCGCCGTGATCACCAGCCGTCTGGCGGAGGGAAGGTCAGGCACCACATCTTCAGCGGCAATACCGCCACGTACTAGTATCGCCGTACTGCTGTCAAACTGATCACCATGCGTCATATACGTCGCATAACCATAGAAGTCGGGGAGGGACGCGAGACGCACTTCTTGCAAAGAAAGTTCGGTTACTGCTGCTACAATGCCACGTTATCGAGATTTAAGTGAGTTTCACCATGGTGTTATAACCGGCGCACGACCGATGGGACACAGCATCTCCGAGGTAGCAATGAATTGGGTATTCTCCCGTACGGCCATTTCACGAGTCTACGTGAATATCATGAATTTGATAAAACATCAAACCTCCGAAATCGCTGCGGCCCGAAAAGGATCCTGCAGGAACGGGACGAACGATGACTGAAGAGAATCGTTCAACATTATAGAAGTGCAAACTTCACCAAATTGCTTCAAATTTCAATGCTGGACTATCCACAAGTGTCAGCGTGCGAACCATTCAAAGAAACATAATCGATATTGGTTTTCGTAATCGAAGACCCACTCGTGTACCTTTGATGACTGCACAACACAAAGCTTTACGACTCACCTGGACCCGTCAGCACCAACATTACAGTGTTGACGACTTAAACGGGTTGCCTGGTCGGAAGAGTCTCGTTTAAAATTGTATCGAGCGGATGGATGTGTACTGGTATGGAGACAATCTCAAGATTCCAAGGACCCTGCATGTTAACAGCGGACTGTTCAAGCTGGTGGAGGCCCTGTAATGGTGTGGGGCGTGAGCAGTTGGAGTGATATGGGACTCATGACACGTCTAGATACGACTCTGACACGTATGTAAGCATCCTATCTGACCACCTGCATCCATTCATGTCCATTGTGCATTCTGGTGGATTTGGGCAATACGAGCAGGACAATCGACACCCCACGCGTTCAGAATTGCAACAGAGTGGCTCCAGGAATACTCTTCTGAGTTAAACACTTCCGCTAGCCACAAAACTCCCCATAAATGATCATTAGTGATCATATCTGGGATGCTTCGCAAGTGCTATTCGGAAGAGATCTCCATCCACTCGTACTTTTACGGATTTATGGACAGCACTGAAGGATTCATGGTGTCAATTACCTCCAGCATTACATTAGCCGCGCCCATGCCACGTCGTGTTGCGGCAGTTCTGCATGCTCGCGGGGCCCTACACGATATTCGGTAGGTGTACCTGTTTCTTTGGCTCTTCGGTGAATATCTCACAGCAGATGGATTTTCACTGTCGTTCCAATCGTATTGAGGTTTTGGCGATAGGTTAAGCCTGCTTCGAACAGTGGGTGCCAAGTTATTCATTAGGAGGGAAGTGGCTATTGTGTTTCAATGTGTAAGTCACCAATGGCCACCCCCAAAACCTCGGCCGGAATCGTTCCTAAAGTGTCGTCGCCACCGGTGCGGACCCCGTCGGTCTATCTTGTGTGGCATCATCGTCCTCACCCCATGCCGTTGAATGCAGAGCAAAATCATCTCACATCGTCTCCTCAGAGCATGGGATGGGTGCCTGCACTTTGGCATGTGGAGGGCAGGGCCTGACTTGCGTATCGGTGTCTGGTCGCTGAGCTGAGGGTACGGACTAAACTCCCTCAGTCCCATTCTGTGTTCCTATGCTCCGCAGCCGGCAGCAGTTGCCTCTGAGGAAGCATCGTTTTGGCAGATGTAGTCCTCGTCCTCCGGCAGTTGGGTGTCCACGTGTTCTGATGCTGCTCTGCAACTCCACTTACGACGATTTGGTGATCGTTGCTTTCTCGTGTGTCGTTCTGTGTCAGACGATGGCAGCCTCATGAAGCTCCGGCACTAAGGCCGCAGTTGGCACGATCAACAAGTCTATCACAATTTTATCGTCATGAAGATCGTCATCTGTCCACGAAGACACCGCTGTCGGAGTGGAAACCGCGACACGTAGAACGGACTTCCACCTTCCCGCCTCATTGGAGGAAGCTGCGGTGGATCATTAGGGAGCGTCGGATGCCGTGATGAAGCAGCAGCAGTCGTGATGGCGGCAACGTAAGGCAGGGGATGTAGTGTCGGCTGCGATGTCGGCTGCGACGGTGGCGCCATGTCCGCAGACGATAGTTCCAGGATCCGGCGTTGGACGCATGCGGATCGGAGATGCCCCTCCTTCCTGCATCCAGAACAGGTCCTCGGTTGTCCGTCGTAAACGACGATGGCACGGCAGCCACCGATATAGAGATATGAGGGGACGTGTTCAGTTCTGACATGGCGGACTCCGTTCAGGATAGGATACGTTCAGAATACGTCCGTCTTTTCGTTACACGGCCATATACCCTGCCGTAGGGTGAAGAGACGGTTCGAATTCTTCTGCTGAGACTTCAGGTGGAATTTCAAATACTCTGATCACCCGGAGTCCCAAGCCAGTGTGACTAACGTCTACAGTAGCCAGATTGCCATATGTGTGGCAGAAGCGGAGGCCCTCTTTTGTTTCCTGAAGGATACCTTCACATGTGACAGCGTTGATGATCTTTACATAGACTATACTGCTGACAAAGGATAAATGTATGTCAGTGATGTCGGCCGGAGGGATTTTCACCTCGTCTCGAAAAAATCGTTCCACTTAGAGTGATTTTGCAAGATCGTTTTGGAGCGTAAATTTCAGCGTCGATTTTCTGTATCGTTTCGCTATGCTGATATACAGGGTGGTCCATTGATAGTGACCGGGCCAAATATCTCACGAAATAAGCATCAAACGAAAAAACTACAAAGAACGAAACACATCTAGTTTGAAGGGGGAAACCAGATGGCGCTATGGTTTGCCCGCTAGATGGCGCTGCCATAGGTCAATCGGATATCAACTCCGTTTTTTAAGTAGGAACCCCCATTTTTTATTACCTATTCGTGTAATATATAAAGAAGTATGAATGTTTTAGTTGGACCACTTCTTTCGCTTTGTGGTAGATGACGCTTAATAGTCACAAACGTATAAGTGCGTGGTATCAAGCAACATTCCGCCAGTGCGGACGGTATTTGCTTCGTAATACATCACCCGTGTTAAAACGGACCGTTTGCCAATTACGGAAGAGGTCGATCTCATGTTGATGTATGGCTATATTGATCAAAATGCCCAACGGGCGTGTGCTATGTATGCTGCTCGGTATCCTGGTCGATTATTCAAGTGTCCGGAGCGTTTGCCGGAAAGTTACGTTATTTACGGAAACAGGAAGTGTTCAGTCACATGTGAAACGTCAACCACAATCTGCAACAAATAAGTATGCCCATGTAGGTGTTTTAGCTGCTGTCGCGGCTAATCCACACAGCAGTAGTAGACAAATTATGTGAGAATCGGGAATCTAAAAAACGTCGGTGTTGAGAATGCTATATCAACATCGATTGCACCCATACCATATTTCTATGCACCAGGAATTGCATGGCGAGGACATTGAACGTCGCGTACAGCTCTGCCCCTTGGCACAAGAGAAATTACGAGACGATGACAGATTTTTTGCACGCGTTCTATTTAGCGTCATTCACCAACAGCAGTAACGTAAACTGCCATAATATGCACTATTGGGCATCCACGATGGCTGCGACAAGTGGAACATCAGCGACCTTGGCGGGTTAATGTATGGTGCGGCATTATGGGAGGAAGGATAATTGGCCCCCATTTTATCGATGGCAATCTAAATGGTGCAATGTATGCTGATTTCCTACGTAATGTTCTACCGATGTTACTACAAGATGTTTCACTGCATGACAGAATGGCGATGCACTTCCAACATGATGGATGTCCGGCACATAGCTCGCGTGCGGTTGAAGCGGTATTGAATAGCATATTTCATGACAGGTGGATTGGTCGTCGAAACACCATACCATGTCCCGTACGTTCACCGGATCATACGTACCCAGATTTCATTCTGTGGGGAAAGTTGAAGGATATTTGCTATCGTGATCCTCCGACAACGTCTGACAACATGCGTCAGTGCATTGTCAATGCATGTGAGAACATTACGGAAGGCGAACTACTCGCTGTTGAGAGGAAAGTCGTTATACGTATTGCCAAATGCATTGAGGTTGACGGACATCATTTTGAGCTTTATTGCATTAATGTGGTATTTACAGGTAAGCACGCTGTAACAGCATGCGTTATCAGAAATGACAAGTTCACAAAGGTACATGTATCACATTGGAACAACCGAAATAAAATGTTCAAACGTACCTACGTTCTGTATTTTAACTTAAAAAACCTGCCTGTTACCAACTGTTCGTCTAAAATTGCGACCCATATGTTTCTATTACAGCGCCATCTATCACAAAAAGAAAAAAGTGGTCCAACTAAAATATTCATATTTCTTTACGTACTACACAAATATGTAATAAAAATGGGGGTTCCTATTTAAAAAAAACGCAGTTGATATCCGTTTGACCTTTGGCAGCGCCATCTAGCGGGCCAACCGTAGCGGCTTATGGTTTCCCCCTTCAAGCTAGACTAGTTTCTTCCTTTGTATCTTTTTCGTTTGACGCTTATTTCGTGAGATATTTGGCCCGGTCACGATCAGTGGATTACCCTGTATATGCTTAAGCAGGCATGCACGAAACGGCCATGTGAGCAAACCGACACGAGTACCCAATCCGCGGCGAGGACACAAACAGCAAGTCCGCACTGCTGACCTGCTAATGGCAAACTACCACTTGGGCTATCAGGGCGCGAATCATGGCCAGAGTCAAACTTCCACAAGTTGTCGTCCATCTGTGGCGACCTGCACACGCACGTTACGCACATTCCCGTCCAGAAGAATTATATTTATTGAGAGTTGAGGGCCTGGTATCGGAGAATAAATACGCAATGGCAGCGCCTTTATTATTAAAAAGCAAGATGCAAATTTCGTAAGCACATGCATGGATGTCCGAAGGTTCAAATTCAAATGGCTCTGAGTACTATGGGACTTAACATCTGAGGTCATCAGTCCACTAGAACTTAGAACTACTTAAACCTAACTAACCCAAGGACGTCACACACATCCATGCCCGAGGCAGGATTCGAACCTGCGACCGTAGCGGTCGCGATTCCAGACTGAAGCGCCTAGAACGGCTCGATCACACCGGCTGGCGGTGTCCGAAGGACCAGGCACTGCAGTGGCTACTGCTGTCAATAAATACAGGATATGTATTGGCAATTGTGAATATTAACCACCATCAGCTGTTCATGGGAAAGACTACAATGAAAATTTGTGCCGGACCGGGGCATGAACCCGTATTAACCAACCTTACCCGATCAGTCGCCTTAACCGCTTTGGTATGCACGCACATCCGAAGAAACATTGCAGCGTACTTCATAATAGCAGAGGACTGCTATTTCGTATTTATTCACCCGTACCAAGTCCTTGACTCTCAATGGATGTGTTGTTCCCGGAAGGGAATACACGTAATGTACGAGTGCATGTTGTGACACATGGACGACGACATATGGAAGTGTGGGTCTCCCTCTGATTCGTACTCGGGTAACCGAATTGTTGATGCGACCGCTGGTGTAAAACGGGAAATCCGGTTTCGAGTGCCGACTGACTCAAATTTTCATTGTCCTCATTCTAATACATAGCCAATGGTCGGTCATATTCACAATAGCGAGTATATTTCCTGTAGTATCTTTGAGCGAAAGTGTCATCATCTCTTCGTCTAACTGCGTAATTCTTTCAGTTACCGTCTGTATTATACAGTAGCAGTTGTTCCTATATTTCACCGAGCTGTGTTAAGTGGCTGTGATGTGTCGCATGAAAGGTACTTTCGTCCTTACGTTTAGCACATCAGTGTAGTTATGTCACCGAATTTGTTTCAATGGGATCTGCTATTCTGGCAGCATAAAAACATAGCACTATTTAAGAAATTAATTTATGCTTGTATACCGAATATTAATGAAGTTGCGAGAAGGCGTTACTGTTTGTCTCATGGGCCCACGCACTGTCTTTCCGTGTGGAAACAAGTTACAGATATTTTTGTCGGGTCAAAAGTGATTTGACGTGAGGAGGTTAGACACCCTAGAAAGTATATGAAATGAATAACCTGACCTCGAATGGCGCGGTATGCATGTTTCAAGTGATAACAGGCAAGTGGCAGTACGAGATCGCACCGCATTGTCTCATACTCTACATCGATACTGTGGCTCGGCGTTGAATCCAAATCACTGTCGGGAATGACATGTTATTGTATAGCAGTTTCAGTAAATTTGGAATTATTATTTTTTGACAGTGAGAGTATTATATTTACAGTAGAGGCGTGCCATTAATGGTAACTGGTATTGTTCTGCTTTCTGCTGAATTATCTTAGCGATGTCTATATGTATTTTGAGACGTTCTGTTGATTCAAGAATATCGCTTCTACGAACATCGCTTCTACGAATATCGCTATTTTCATTATTATTACAAGGCTCTGTTGTGCTATTTTGTGTGGAGACTGACTCTTCCTAATACATGCGTCCACTTCATAACCGGCTATGAGACGTTCCATCGAAAGAAAACTCTAACGTGTGTGGGCGAATGGAGTTTATTTCTTTAGACTGAAACTTTCCTCTATGGGGTCACAGAACTGTGAACCAGGTTCAGCAACCGGCTGCCAGTAGTTATTCATTCACGTTGTGTATTTGTACTCTTAGGTTGTAGCGCACCACTTACCACTCTGGCTACGGAGCCATCACCTATATCTCTCTCTGAATCAGTTGTCTGATTTCAAACGTTCAGGGAATCTAAATCTGCGTCGGAGGTTCTAGCCAAATTAATGTTGTTGAAATGCGTTCATATTGTCGCAGAAGAAGCTGAAAAAAAAAAAGTTCAAATATGTGTGAAATCTTACGGGACTTAACTGCTAAGGTCATCAGTCCCAAGGCTTACACACTACTTAACCTAAATTATCCTAAGGACAAACACACACACCCATGCCCGAAGGAGGACTCGAACCTCCGCCGGGACCAGCCGCACAGTCCATGCCTGCAGCGCCTGAGACCGCTCGGCTAATCCCGCGCGGCGAAGAAGCTGAGTAGCGCCGAGCTGTGGTCGTGATAATACTAAACTGTTATGTTAAGGGTCGTGAGTTCAAACCTCACCTGGACTGTACAACTTTAATTTCTATATTCGGTTCGAGTACATTCTAGAAGTATCCACAAATGTCAAAAATCATTGTACTGGTATGTTCTGTGGCTGTATATATATTCTGTACGTGTTCTGGCTGGAGGCTGCTCGCTCCGCGCTCTTGTATGTGCAAGAGCTGAATAAACCTTCGTTAAGTGAAGTTAATGTTCGTCATTCAGCTAATTACACCTTCGTCTACGTGACATTATTCTGGTGGAGGCGCTGGGTATTGGAACTTGTGATAGTGCACATTATCGACGACACAGTAGCTCCCATCAGGCGACGACAGACTTTTACGTGGAGAGAAACCAGAGTTCGAGCCATATCCAACAGATCGCAATCTATCGGAGACAGAAGAATAAGAGGACGTTACGATGACAGCGACTGTGTGCCACCACCTGAGACATCCTTCCGGGTTCTCTGGTGACGATGGCCAAGATCCAAACAAGTGGCTGAAGGTATATGAGCGTATAGACAAATTTAACAAATGGGATGACACCGTGTGTTCGGCTAACGTATTTTTATACTTGGAGGGCACTGCCAAGCAATGGTATGAGAACAACGAGGAGAAGTATTCATGGCGGAACTGCGCAAGTATTTCGTCGACACATAACGACAGAAGTACAAGGCTGAAGATAAATTAAAGTGCTGGGCACAGCGTCTAGTAGAAACTACAGCATCCTACACTCAAGACGTCTTGGAGCTGTGTAAAATAGTGGATCCTAGAATGAAGGAGGAAGACAAGGTTGCACATCTCATGAAGGGTGTTGCTGACAACATGTACCAAGCCCTACTCCTGAAGGAGGTTTCGACAGCAGACGACTTCATAAAATGGTGCCAGAATATCGAGACAATGTATCAAAAACTAATTACACGCAAGAAGTTTGAACGGCTTCCAAACGTCGCATCGATGTCTGTGATGGAGTAAGCAACTGATATCACAAGTGTTCTCGTCAGATAGTGAGAGAGAAAGTTCAGAAGGCACTTGGATTGCACGGCGAGCAAAAAACCGAGACGCTTCAAGAGGTCATAAGGGAGGAAGTGGAACAGACATTGAACCTTTCGTTCTTCACTTCACTTTAAAACGGTGAAAAAGTCGAGACCCAGGCGGAGTTACGATCCAACAATGCCGCATGAGGAACCTGTTTGAGCACCAAGGAAGACTGACATATGGAGGGCCCGGGATAACCAACCACTGCGGACTACCGGGACATGTGGTGCGCTATTGTCGAGAAGGGCGGCGGATATTTGATGACGCCCGCGCCAGAACACAGCAGACCGATCTTAGCCGACGCCAACTCCGAGACGACGAAGATGGAAAAGAACATGTGGGCGCAGGACGACGTAGATCACCATCGCCGCAAGCTAGCCGCTGTAGAGGGGGCTCCCCAACACGCCGATCAAGCTCTCCATCGCCGTTTAGAAGCTCCAGCCGATCACCTAGCCGCCGCAACCTGGAAAACTGGAGGGTGTGACCTGCCTTGGAGGTGAGGCCGCCGAAGATAAAAATCCTCCGCCGTCGATCACTAAAAAAATGATAGGAAACTACGTCGATATCCTCATGGATGGCCGACCAGCCCAATCTCTTGTGGACTCTGGAGCATCATATTCAGTCATTTCGGAGAAGTACCGTCGCTAGTTGCGGCAAACCGTATTCGTCGACAGCAAAACTTCTCTGCTGAGGGTGGCTAATGGGAAAAATGTAAAACCTATGGAAGGTGTACCATTCGTGTGGGTATAAGTGGCCATACACAGCCCTTAGAATTCATCGTCTTACAAGATTGTAGTCATGACGTCGGTCTCGGATGAGACTTTTTGAAAGCTTCTTAGGCAATTATAGATTGTGGTCGCTCAAAGATTATGCTAGACGAGATGAGATACTGTGGACAGGAAGATACGCATCCGAGTGTAGGGAGACTATGTCTGCTGGATGAAGTGATCATTCCTGCGGTTGGCGCTAGAAAGGTAACTGCCATGTGTCATGCCATGCATCAACCCATGGATCTTGTAGTGGAATGTAAGAGAAGCATACCACTGGTGAATAGCTTGATCATCCCAGCCTTTGTCGTCTCGTTTAAGAACAGATTCGGTGAATTGTGGGTAGTTAACTGTCGCCGAGAACCGCAGATCCTTCCAGGAGACATGTGCATCGCAAAAGCCGTTAATTGCAGAGCAGCTGAGCGTCATGGAAACCTCCCATGCCGAGTCTGCGGGCGAAATCAGCGCTACCACTGCGAGACAAGATCTTCTAGCTCGATTATCACCAAATCTCACTAAGGAACAACAGAAGAAGCTATTTGCCATTATTCAAGAGTTTTCTGGATGCTTCAATTCACAGGTGAAGAGCAAATTAGACAAATCGACAGTGAAGCACCGGATTACCACTGGAGACCATCAACCAATAAGCTAGAGATCATACTGTGTGTCAGCAACGGAACGTCGAATAATTCACGACGAGGTAGAGAAAATGATGAGGAATGACATCATTCAGCCTTCGCAGAGCTCATGGTCGTCACCAGTGGTCCTCGTCAGGAAGAAGGATGGCAGTTGACGCTTTCGTGTTGATTACAGGAATCTTAATGAGATAACTAAAAATGACGTTTACCCTCTTCCACGAATTGACGATACACTAGATTGTCTGAAGGGGGATAAGTTTTTCTCAACCGTGGACATGTATTCGGGATATTGGCAAATCGAAGTAGATGAGGCTGGTCGTGAGAAAACTACATTCATCACCCCTGAGGGCCTGTATGAGTTTAAGGTAATGCCGTTTGGTTTGTGTAGTGCACCAGCAACTTTTGAACGGATGATGGATAATCTTCTACGTCACCTGAAGAGGACGATGTGTCTTTGTTATTTAGATGACATTATAGGGTTCTCAGAGACATTTGATGAACATATAAAAAGACTGAGGGCCGTTCTTCAGTGTCTCCAACAAGGCGGACTGAAACTTAATTCAAGAAAGTGTCTCTTAGGAGCACAATAAATTTAAATACTTGAACACCTTGTGTCAAACGAAGGTGTGCGACCAGACCCAGAAAAAGTGAGAGCTATAACGGAATTTCCTATTCCTAAAATTATTAGAGATGTGAGAAGCTTCCTCGGATTATGTTCTTACTACCATCGTTTTATCAAAGACTTTTGTATCAAAGCCAGGCCACTCCAAGAGTTGTTAAAAGCTGATGCTAAATTTAGCTGGGGTGATGCTCAACAAGATTCGTTTGATATGCTGCCAAAGTTCTGACGACTGGCCCTGTACTTGGACTGTATGACGAAAGAGCACCTACATAACTACACAAAGAGTACCAGAGGAGAAAGGCAGTTCCTTAGAAACCACCAGACCGACTCATACCAATTCCACCAGCCAAAACGCCTTTCCAGCGTGTTGGGATTGACCTGCTGGGACGATTTCCAACGTCTGTTAGTGGCAATAGACGAATTATTGTTTGCACTGATTATCTGACACGCTATGCCATTACAAAAGCCGTGAAACCAGCCGTAGCATTCGAGTTAGTCAAACTCATCGTGGAAGACATTGTATTAAAACACGGTGCCCCAAGGTCGTTAATTACGGATCCAAGGAAAGTTTTTCAATCGAGTCTTCGCCGACATGCTATCAATGTTCGTCAGTGTTGATCAGACCACATAGGATGAGTTGCTACCTTTCGTGACGTTTGCCTACAACACCGCCAAACAAGACACCACAGGATTTAAGCCATTTTTCCTGGTGCATGGGCGTGGGGCGATTACGACGGTGGACACTGTGTTTCCGTTACATCTTGATGACGTGGATGACGACTACATCGGCCACGTGTTAACCAGAGCTGAGAAAGCTCGGCAGTTAGCTCAACTCCGCACGTTGCAGGCTCAAGAAAACGATCGCCTAAGGTACGACGCAAGCCACTGTCCTGTTGTCTACCAGCCTGGTGACCTCGTCTGGATCTTCACTCCTGTTCGGAAGGCTGGTCTCTATGAGAAGCTCAGGTGCTACTTTGGACCTTAGAAGGTTGTAAGACACTTGTCTGATGTCACGTATGAAGTTGAAGATTTCGACCCCGCACAAGGTGACGAAAGATCAGATACGATCCACGTCCTTCGAATGAAGCCCTACAAGGATCCTGCAACCCGTGGTAAATTCGAAGCTCCAGCGACAGGCAACAAACGGAAAGATGACGAAGAGCGTAGCGGCAAAAGAAGTTCTAAGAAGATTCGGAGTATGCAGGACCGATGACTCGTCCCCGGACTGGGACGACGCAACACCGAGACGCTGCTCCCTTAAGGAGGGAGCAATGTCGCAGAAGAAGCTGAGTATCGCTGTGGTGCGATGGTGATGATACGAAACTGTTATGTGGAGGGTCGTGAGTTCAAAACTCACCTGGACTGTACAATTCCAATTTCTGTATTGGGTTCGAGTGCATTCTAGAAGTATCCACAAATGTCAAGATTCATTGTACTGGAATGTTCTGTGGCTGTATATATACTGTATTTCTTCTGGCCGGAGGCAGTTCGCTCCGCGCTCTTGTATGTGCAAGTACTGAATAAACCTTCGTTAAGTGAAGTTAGTGTTCGTCATTCAGCTAATTACACCTGCTTCTACGTGACAATATGAAATCAGATCGTGATATATGCATGTGTGGTTCTGATTCACTCGACCTTGAATATATAATTGTAAACTCATTTTCATTAAGTCAAAAATAATTTTTTGAATTTAAATTCATTGAGCTTTGTTGGATGGAGGTTGTGAGGTGAGGGGTACAGGCGTAGGTGGAAAGATTATCTTTTCCAAACGTGTTGTTGAGTGTATTTGTTAATGTTGTTAATGTTGTGTTTCTGCTTTTCATGCCCAAGAAGAAAAACGAAGGGGAGGGGGTAGTATTGCTGAAAAATACCCGTGGGCTCACCAAACTTAATAAATTAACCCCACAAACTATTTATTTAGTAGATAGGCAAAAAACTCGATAAGGCGGGGGACCTGTGGCCCTGGATAGGACAGTGTTTGATCAGCAGAGGAACCCTTGAGAAACTTCTAACTTCTACGTCTACATACATACTCCACAGGCCACCGCACCGTGCATGGCTGAGATTACCTTGTACCACTGCTTTCCATTCCTTTCCCTTTCCCACTCGCAAATGGAGCCACGTGAAGACGTCTTCCCTCAAGGGATTCATATTTTAGTTCACGAAGCATCTCCGTAATACAAATCTAGCAGCACATCTCGCAGTTGCTTCGATGTCTTCCTTTAATTCAAACTGGCAGAGATCCCTGACACCCAGGTAGTCAACAACGAGTCACACTAGTGTTCTACACCCAGTCACCTTTATAGATGAGCAACACTTTCCAAAAATTTTCCCCGTAAACCGAAGTTGATCATCGACCTTCCCTGCAACCGTTCCTGGTATTCTCGTTCCATTTCATATCGGTTTTCGACGTTGTACATGCAAAGAAAGCTGCCATTCGTCACATCATCCAGAAATTTTGTCTATGTCGTCTCGTATCCTCCTACAGCCACTCTACGACGGCACTTTCCCATACATCACATCCTCATCAACAAACAGATTCAGACTGTTCACCCAATCTGTCAGATCATTTGTGTGTATATATAACAACAGCCGTCCTATCATACTTGCCTGGGCTACATCTGATGAACACTCACCGTAGTGGTCAAAATCCTGTGATCTGTAATTTAACAAGTCTTCGTGGCACTCACATATCTAGGAACATAACCCGTGTGCTAGGACAATCGTTAGCAGTCTGTAGTGGATCACTCTTGGCTGCCGTTATTGTTTTTGTTGTTGTTGTTGTTGTGCTCCTCAGTCTGAAGACTGGTTTGATACATTTGTCCATGCCATATCCTGCGCAAGCCTCTTCATCTCTGACTAACTACCGCAACCAACATCCATTTGAACCTGTTTACTTTACCCGTCTCTTCGTCTCCTCCTCAATTTTTACGCCCATAGTTCCCTCCAACACTAAACTAAAGATTCCTTAACGTCTCATCTATTCTATCAACCAGTTCCTTCTTTTAGTCAAATTTCTTTTCTCCCCAATTCGATTCAGTACCTCCTCATTAGTTACGTGGTCGACCCATCTAAAGTTCAGCATTCTCCTGTAGCACCATATTTCAAAAGCTTCTGTTCTCTTATTGTCTGACTGTTTAACGTCTATGTTTCGTTTCTGTATAAGTCACGCTCCAGAAAATGCCTTCAGAAAAAAAGCTTTCTAACGTTTTCATTTATCCAGAACGAAATTTTCACTCTGCAGCGGAGTGTGCGCTGATGTGAAACTTCCTGGCAGATTAAAACTGTGTGCCGGACGGAGACTCGAACTCGGGACCTTTGCCTTTATCGCGCAACTGCTCTACCAGCTGAACTACCCTAGCACGACTCATGGTGACTCCTCGCAGCGGACCAGGTACTGGCCGAATTAAAGCTCTGAGGTCATGGAGTGAGCCGCGCTTGGGTAGTTCAGTTGGTTCAGCACTTGCCCACGAAAGGCAAAGATCCCGAGTTCGAGGCACGGTCCGGCACACAGTTTTAATTTGCCAGGAAGTTTATCACTTTAATTTATAATAGATGTTCGTAAATTTCTCTTCCTCAGAAACGCTTTTCTTGCCATCGCCAGTTTACATTTTATATCCTCTCTATTTCGGGCGTAATCATTTATTTAGTTGCCCAGACAACAAAACTCATCTACTACTTTAAATGCCTCGTTTCCTAGCATAATTTCCTCAGGATCATCTGATTTAATTCGACTACATTCTGTTATCCTCTTTTGCTTTTGTTGATGTTCATCTCATATCCTCCATTCAAAACACGGTTCATTCCATTTAATTACGCTTCCAAGTATTATGCTGTCTCTGACAGAATTACGCTGTCACCAGCAAACCTCAAAGTTTTTTTTTATTTCTTCTTCCTGAACATTAATTCCCTCCACAAATTTATCTTTGGCTTTCTCCGTTGCTTGCTCATTGTATAGATTGAACAATATAGAGGATGGCCTACAACCCTGCCTCATTCAATTCTCAACCACTACTTCAATTTCATGCTCTTTGACTGTTGTAAGTGCCGTCTGGTTTCTGTACAAGTTATATATAATCTTTTACTCCATATATTTTACCCTCGCTACCTATATAATTGCAAAGAGTGGGTTCCAGTCAACATTCTCAAAAGCTATCTATAAGACTTTTTTGAGTCGGCAGTGTTCTAACTGGTTTGGTGCTGTCCTCCACGAATTCCTCTGCTGTGCCAAGTTCTTCATCTCACAGTAGCACTTGCAACTTACGTCCTCAATTATTTGCTGGATGTAGTCCAATCTCTGTCTTCCTCTACAGTTTTTGCCCTCTGCAGTTCCCTCTAGTACCAAGGAAGTCATTCCCTAACGCCTTCACTGTTGTCCTATCATCCTGTCCCTTTTTCTTGTCAGTGTTTTCCACATTTGCTTTCCTCTCCGATTCTGCACAGAACCTCCTCATTCCTTATCTTATCAGTCCACCTAATTTTCGACATTAGTCTGTAGCATCACATCTCAAATGTTTCGATTCTGTACTGTTGCGGTTTTCACACAGTCCATGTTTCACTACCATACAATGCTGTGGTCCAAACGTACATTCTCAAATATTTCCTCCTCAAATTAAGGCCTATGTTTGATACTAGCACACTTCTCTTGGCCAGGAGCACCCTTTTCGCCAGTGCTAGTCTGCTTTTGATGCACTCCTAAGTCCGTCCGTCCTTGGTTATTTTAATGCCTAGGTAGTAGAATTCCTTAACTTCATCTACTTCATTACCATCAGTCTCAATGTTAAGTTTCTCGCTGTTCTCATTTCTGCTACTTCTCATTTCTTTCGTCTTCCTTCGATTTACTCTCAGTCCATATTCTGTACTCATTAGACTGTCCATTCCATTCAACAGATCATGTATTTCTTCTTCACTTTCACTCAGGATAGCAGCGTCATCAGCGAATCGTACCGTTGTTATCCTTTCACCTTCAATTTTAATTACACTCCTGAACCTATGTTTTATTTCTATCATTACTTCTAAGCTGTACAGATTGAAAACTGGAGGCGAAAGATTACATCCCTGTCTCACATCCTGTTTCATCCGAGCACTTCGTTCTTGGTGCTCCACTCCTATTATTCCCTCTTGACTCTTGTACATATTGTACATTTCCCGTCTCTTCCTACAGCTATCTCCTATTTTTCTCCGAATTTCGAACATCTTGCACCAGTTTACACTGTCGAACGCTTTTTCCACATAGATAAATCCTATGAAAGTGTCTTGCTTTTTTTAGCCTTGCTTCCATTATCAACCGCAACGTCAGAATTACCTCTCTGGTGCTTTTACCTTTTCTAAAGACAAACAGATTCTCATCTAACACATCCTCAATTTTCTTTTCCATTCTGATTATTATTCTTGGTAGCAATTGGATGCATAAACGTTAAGCTGACTGTGGGATAATTCTCGAGTTTGTCAGCTCTTGCAATCTTCGGAATTGAGTGGATAATATTTTTCAGAAAGTCAGATGGTATGTTGCCAGACTCATACATTCTACGCACCAGTGTGAATGGTGGTTTTTTTGCCACTTCCCCTAGCGATTCTGGAAATTCTGGCGGGATATTATCGATCCCTTCTCTATTATTTGATGATATGTCCTCGAAAGCTCTCTCAAATTCTAAATTCTGATTCTAATACTGGATCTCCTATCTCTTCTAAATCGACACCTTTTTTTTTTGTATCACATCAGACATATCTTCCCACTCACTGAGGCCTTCAATGTACTCTTTCCATTCATCCGCTCTCTCCTGTGCATTTAACAATGGAATTCCCATTCCATCTCTCTATTTTTTAATTTCACCGAAGTTTGTTTTGACTTTCCTATATGCTGAGGCAGTCCTTCCCACAATCATTTTTTTTCTATTTCTTCACATTACATTTTGTCTTAGCTTCTCTGCACTTCCTATTTATTTCATTTCTAACCGACTTTTATTTCTGCATTCCTGAATGTCTCTGATCATTTTTACACCTCCTTCTTACTTTGAACAACTGAAGCATCTCTTCTGTTACCCATGGTTCTTTCTATGTACCTACATTCTACTTTCCAAGTTCTGTGACTGCACTTTTCAGAGATGTCCATTCCTCTTCAACTGTACCGCCTACTGAGCTATTCCGTATTACTGTACCTATAGAGCCATAGAGAACTTCAAGCGTATCTCGTCAGTCCTTATTACTTCCGTCTCCCACTTATTTGCGTATTGATTCTTCCTGACTAACCTCTTAAGCTTCAGCCTGCTCTTCATCACTATAACATTGTTATCTGAGTCTACATCTGCTCCTGGGTACGCCTTACAATCTAGTATCTGATTTCGGAATCCCTGTCTTACCATGATATAACTTGACTGAAATCTTCTCGTATCACCCGGCCCTATCGAAGTATATCTCATCCTCTCGTGATTCTTGAACAGAGTATTCGCTATTAATAGCTGAAATTTATTACAGAATTCAATTAGTCTTTCTCCTCTCTCGTTCCTTGTGCTAAGTTCATATTCTCCTGTAACCTTTTCTTTTCTTCCTTCCCCTACAATATTCCATTCCCTCATGACTATTACTTTTTCGTATCCCTTTAAGTACAGTATTAGTCTTTCAGATCTTCATATATTTTCCCTACCTCTTCATCTTCAGCTTGCGATGTCGGCATGTATACCTGAACTATCGTTGGCGGTGTCGTTTTGCTGTCGATTCTGATAAGAACAACCCTATCACTGAAATTTTCACAGTAACACACTCTCTGCCCTACCTTCCTATTCCCGTTATACCATTTTCTGTTGTTGTTGATATTACCCTACACTCATCTGACCATAAATCCGTGTCTTCTATCCATTTCACTCACTGACCCCTACTTTATCTAGGTTGAGCCTTTACATTTTCCTTTTCAGATTTTCTAGTTTCCCTAACACGTTCAAGCTTCTGAAATTCCATGCCCCGAGTCATAGAGTGTTATTCTTTCGTTGGTTATTCAATCTTTTTCTCGTGGTGACCTCTCCCTTTGGCAGTCCCCTCCAGAGATCCTAGTTGGGGACTGTTGCGGAATCTTTTGCCAATGAGAGATCATCATGCCACTTTTTCTATTACAGGCCACATGTCTTGTGGATACACGTCATATGTCTTTAATGTAGTGGTTTCCATTGCCTTCTGCGTCCTCATGCCGTTGATCATTGTTGATTCTTCCCGCCTTTAGGTGCAGTTTCCCATCCCATGAACAAGAGAGTGCCCTGAACCTCAGTCCAGCCTTCCGCCCTCTTTGACAAAGCCGTTGGCAGAATGAGGGTGACTTCTTACGCCGGAAGTCTTCGGCCGCCAATGCTGATTATTAATCAAAATGTAAGCGGTGGTGGGTTTCGAACCCGGGATCGAGGACTAGTCAGAGACACTGCCCCTAGACCACGGGTGCTACTCTAAGACTACAAAAGCTATAAACGTAGGTTTGTCTTTCTTTAACCTATACCCTAATATAAATTGTATGGTCAGTGTTGCCTCGAATGTTTTAATATTCCTGCGGGACCCAGGAGGTCGGCTTCTACCAGTTTTCCATTCTTCTGTAAATATTCTGTAAATATTTTCCAACCATGACTTAAATAAACTGATAGCTCGGTATATCCAGACCCGTCAGCATCTGCTTATTTTGGAGTTGGAATTCATACATTCATATTGAACTCTGAGGGTATTTCCCTCTGTCTCATACATCTTACATACCAGGTGTAGTAGTCTCGTCATGGCTGGCCCTTACAAGGGTATCAGCAGTTTTGAGGGAATGTCGTTTACTCCACGGACCTTGCTTCGGCTTAGATCGCTCAGTGCTCTCTCAAATTTTTCGCGCAGTATCATATGTCGCATCTCATCTTCTTGGCCTTCGTAATTTTTCTATAATCTTGCCTTGATTTCCCTTGTGTAGCCCAGCTACATTTTTATTCCACCAATTTCACTTTCCCTTCTTTCCTTAGTACTACTTTTCTAAATGAGCTCTTGATATTCATATAGCCGCATTTATTTCACCCAAAGGCCTCGTTATTTTTCTGTAGGCCATACCTACCTTCCTCTAGTTACACATGGTTCTACAGCCTTACAGTTGTGCTTATGCCATTTTGTACTTACTGTCAATCTAACTGTATTTCTTTGCGCCTGGTTAATTTGCTGTATTTCTATATTTCCTTCTTTTATCAATTAAATTCAATACCTCCTGTGATATCCATAGATTTCTACTAGGCCTAGTCTTTTTATCTGTTTGATCCTCTGCTGCCTTCACTATGTCATCTCTAAAAGCTACTAATCCGTCTTCTACTATAACCCTTTCCCCTGTTTCAGTCAATTGTTGCTTAAAGCTCCCTTCGAAACTCTGAACAACCTCTCGTTTTCTTTTAACATTCCAGGTTCCTTCAGTCTAATTTCCTGCCTTTGTGGAAACTCTTGGAAACTCTTCAGTTTTAATCTACAGTTCATAAGCAATTAATTTTGGTCGGATTCCACATGTGCCCCGGTAACTGTTTTAGAGATAAAATCGGGTTCAGAAAGCTCTTTATTACCGTTATACAACACATAATGAGTCTGAAACCTTCCAGTATGTCCCGCAGTCTTCCATGTATACTCTTTCCTTTCATGATTCTTAAACCTAAGTGTTAGCAGCGATTAAATTATGCCCTGTGCAAAATTCTACCAGGTGGCTTTCCCTTTCGTTCCTTTCCTCCATTCCATATGCTCACACTCGATATATTCCTAACCGTATTCCTGTAGTCCGACCCAATTAAATATTCCTTTTCCCTAACTATCTGCGTAATTTCTCATATCTCATCAAACGCTTCATCTGACACATAAACTTGTACTACTGTGGTGGATTTTGGATTTGTGTCTATCTTGTGTGTGATAATGCGCTCACTAAGCTGCTCATGGTAGCTTATCCGCATTCCTCTTTTCTAATTTATTATTAGACCTGCTCTTGCATTACCTCTGTTCAATCTTGAGTTTATAACAATGTACTCTGCTGACCAGAAGTCTTGCTCATCCAGCCACCAAGCTTCACTAATACTCACTACAGCTTACGTCAACCTTGTGGTGGTTAATCCACCCTAATCAGCCAATTGCTGTTGAGCGGGAGGGCCGGGCCACATAAGCAACATTCACAGTTAACAACACAATTTTATTAACTTTTCTTTGGCCAAATAAAATTTTATCTTTAAAATTCAAAATCCTTACAAGCACGGGCAACCGCCCTATTCAAACAACAACATTAATCTGTAACCAAGCATTAAGTGACTTGTAAGTTAATTAAATTCTATAGACAGTAAAGTTCCCAAAAGGAGACTACAATAATGAGATAAAGTTTAACCAATAATGGATTTCACAATTTTTTAACACAAAATAAAATACAAACAGATACGCCCCTTCGTGACACATTTTCAAAACAGGTGACGTCACATAGGCACGGGCTAATTCAAGTAGTAGAAGGGGGGAGGGGGCACTGGACCCAGACCAGAGGCGGCTACACCCAAAACCCACAGCAAGCGGGCGGGCTGGACAGGGTGCCGCACACAGTACTCTATAACACACTGGAAAGAAAGGTCTTAGAGCCCGTGCTACTATGCAATTTCAGGGAAGGATGGGGGGGGGGGGGGGGGGGGGACGGCAAACATTAATTCCTCAAACATAAAATAACTACGATGTATAAACTGATAGCCTATTTCACGAACATTAAAATAAAATAGTCAAGGGTTAATCAATAACTGATGCCCTTGACGTAACCTTAAAGGACGAGGGCGAAGAGCATAATACCAAGTCAGCTTAGAAATTTAAACTTCACTAGTAGGTTAACATATGCTCACTGAAACTGGAGAGCTTATTTAAATTACCCCTTAACAGGATACTGATAAACTTAAACAGTCAAGTAAGGATACCATTTCACTGTTTACGAGTGAACAAGTAATGCAATTAGGTAACACAGAACGTACAGATTCAATATTAAGCCTGAGCTTCGAACCAACTGTACCAACGTCCACACAGCTCACTGTAGCTCACTGTACCAGGAAAAATATTACAGTTTCACCATACTGGCTCGGACTGTATCAGATCACCAAAACCCAGATAGACCTTCAACCAAACACAGTAACACGTGTTTACTTAAACAGCACTAAATAGAGGGGACCTTTTGGTTGGCAAAACAACAGTTTCCGGTCATGGTGCCGATACTTGGAAAGCAAGGATCAGTATAATATGCGCACCAAAAACATGACAAGCAATTCTCACCAAATGTTTTATGAAATCCTTTACAGATCCAAATCAGGGCCGCACGACTCGATTCGGGTAATGTGGCCGAGTCCAGTTCCCACACCAGAAGCCAGGTTCGGTCCTGCAAACGTGTCCAACACACCACAACCTCTTCGTCGTGCCCCGGCCTGCTCAACCACGCTCGCCTCCGATTCTCCCGCACCGCGCGGCTCTCCGGCCGTCCTGCCCCTCTCTAGCGCTACACGCCCGTCGCGGCCAAAAGCCACCTCAAACGGCCAAGCCCAAAGATCACACCATGCCGACCCGATCGATCAATCGATACGAGCCGGCACGGCTCAGATCTGTCCATTTTCCTTTTTTTCCCTTCGTTGTACAGGGTGCCAGTTTTGTTTTTCCTGAATACGCCGTCCTTCTGAGTTGTCTCCACCCCAAGGTCCAAATGACGGACTACTTTACCCCCGAATATTGTACTCAAGAGGATGCGACCATCATTTAACCTCGGGGAAAGTTACAGCTGTACCGAGCGGAGAAGCTCATTGGTTAGCTCGCTGGACCCACAATCCGGAGGATCACGTCTGAAAGCGCATTCTGGCTACCCTGATTTAGATTCTCCGAGATTTCCCTAATTCGCTAATCGCTAATGGTGAATGCCGAAATCGTTCCTTCGAAAGGGCACGGCTGATTTCCTTCTCCATCCATTCCTAATCCGAACTTGTGCTCTGCCTTTAGTACCTCGTTACCGAGGGGACGTTAAATGCTAATCTCCTCCTCGTTCTCCTCCTCCTCCTCCTCCTCCTCCTCCTCCTCCCCCTCTAGTAACGGCTGTAGTTCATCCTTGCTTTCGGCCGTTCATAGCATCACCACAGGAAGGCTGTGTTGGCTGATGTTACAAGGCCATATCAGTCAATCATCCAGACTGATGCCTTTGCAACTATCGGAAAGGCTGCTGCCCCTCTTCTGGAACCACACGTTTGACCTACAGTAAAGCTATCTGTTTCGTTGAGGTACACGAGGCAACACCAACGGCGATATCTGCGGTTCATGGCTGTGGTTAATGGCTACCGTTAGCGAAGAGTAAAGACGTGTTTCCGGTGGAGCTCGAGTTTCAATGAGTTCTGTCTAACGATTTGTACTACTGATAGTTAAGTGAAGAGAAGGCGCTCTCTTAGTAATCCCAGAGCGTATAACACTAGCTTAGAGGTATTTCTTGTCACTATCGCTAGTTTTAGAAGATCACAAGACAATTTCTTTTTCAGCCTTCCGTACGGTTTGGACTGGGACCTGAAAACTACATTACTATTAAGTGCTACTGGCCATGAATAACTTATTATTTCCTTGCAGATCAGCACATTCTTATTCTCAGTATACATGAGTAAATATGCAACATAATAATGTGTCCTTCACTTTGCATAAACTTCCTCACCTACTTCGTTGTACACATGGTGGTTAGAAACAGTCAGAAAACTTGTAAAGGCATAACAAGGTAGATTAAGCTGATATGTAAGTATTAAGAAAAAAATTCGATATTTTAACCCATCCCCGAGTTAATTAGAATAGAAGTTAGGCAATCAGACAGTTGCGCGCTCAAGTTCAAGTGGTCTGCCGGATACAATTAGTGTCAGTTGCTCTCATGGATAGATGATAGCGCACGAGGCTGCCCAGCCTTTCGCTCGGGTTCGGTGCTTAATGCTGTCCCATGTCCTATTTTTGTATCGCTCTCTTCTACGGTTTTAGTGACCAAACTAAGAACAAGTCCGGTGACACCGTCTCTAGTTGGCCGCCTGAATTTGCGCGTGCAGTTGCTTCAATGGCTAACTTCAATATTGATTAGCTGGGGCGCGGTGAAACGTATCAAGTTTTCTCTTAACAATTATTTCTCAGGACAATCTAACGTGCAACACCGTTGCAAGCTTTTCAGACTGTTTCTGACCACCTTGTATGCAGGCCTATCTCTGACACTCCGTGTCGCTGTCTACATTGCATATTCTTTCTTTTTCCAATTACCACTACAGTTCTTTTCAATATTACAGTACATAGACTTATATTAACTGAAGCTTCACTCTAAGCCTTCTTTCGGTTTCTTGTAGAACCCACAATCTCTTGCAAAGTTGTACAAATAATGATAACAATTTCGTGTTGCTCAATGGCGTCATGCAGGTCTTCAAATTGGACGCCAGTGAGGTGAGCTGCGCATCCCTAACCCATCCCTGTTATCCAGACGGTGGAAGGGAACCTACAGGTTAAAGTGCTATCTAAAACACATGTTTCTGGCGAGTCTCCACACCATTGAGAAGTGAATGCTATGTTAAAAAGCTGAGAAATCCATGGTCTGACCAATATTCGATCCCGCGACCTGTCGGTATCCAGGCTCGAGTTTTATTGCTAAACTACCAGGCAAAAATAATTTGAACAAACGCTTGTCTCACAAGTGTAAAGATCGTTTCAGTTTCCATTTGTGTTGGCATCGAAGAGAAATTGTTAACTCAAGGCCCAGTCTCAGCATTGAATTACACAATTTGACAATGTATGAATCGTTAGAAACAGCGACTACTTTCGGCATTGTAACTTTTCTGAGCCATTAAACATTGTCATTACAACAAAGTACTTTAGAATTATTCATTGCAACTTCTGTACTAGCACTTAGGCTGAACCAAAACGTAAACGGTTTCCGTGACATTCAACTAAATGCTTGAAATATCCTGTAATAAATATCCTCTCTCCCGAATAAGATGTATGCTGCAGCTTTTAATCGTAATGAGCGATTCAATCTGTACCAAGAAACTAATTGGACGTTGATACAGATAAAAGACGACGAGTTGTTCACATAGAAAGGATGCAGGATCTGTTTAAAGTTAGGACTCGGGTCATCATTTTGCAAGTTACAGTAAAACAGAGCACAACTGTTGGCACCGTGTACTACTACCCGACCACGACATTACTGCACTTGGCCTCCTGTGGCCGTTGTCGGAAACATGCTGTGACATTACAGTAAACAAGAACAGTGGTGACGAAGGAAAACGCATCACACTGAGAATTCCTTCAGGACAGTTGCGCATATACTAACTATCAAATGACTCAGCGCGTCATCTGAAACACCACAATAAAAACACACGATAAGCCGATCGAAGATCCCACACTCGGGGGTGATGCACTAATACTGTGGCCGACTAAGATGACCTAACAAGTAAAACCATCAATAATACAATTTACAGCTGACAAGCGGAAGAGTTGTGCCGAACAGTATCCCTTCCAAAACATTCCATCCACAAACTTAGAGAAAATTCCGTTGATTTTATAAACAAGAATGCAGCAACAATCCTCGCTGTTACTATCATCTTTGAGATATGTGAAGGTAGAAGTCTGGTATCTATGGAGATACTTTTTATTTCTTCTAGACGCAGTCAAGGAATAATTTTGTCATTGTACCATTTGTAATTGTAGCTTTTGGTCACATTTTCAGAAAACACAAATCTTGTTGTTGTTGTTGTTGTGGTATCCAGTTCTGAGACTGGTTCGATGCAGCTCTCCATGCTACTATATCCTGTGCAAGCTTCTTCATCTCCCAGTAACTACTGCAACCTACATCATTCTGAATCTGCTTAGTGTATTCATCTCTTGGTCTCCCTCTACGATTTTTACCCTCCAGGATGCCCTCCAGTACTAAATTGGTGATCCCTTGAGGCCTCAGAACGTGTCCTACCAACCTATCCCTTCTTCTAGTCAACTTGTGCCACAAATTTCTCTTCTCCCCAATCCTATTCAATACCTCCTCATTAGTTATGTGATATACCTACCTAATCTTCAGGATTCTTCTGTAGCACCACATTTCAAAAGTTTCTATTCTCTTCATGTCCAAACTGTTTATCGTCCATGTTTCACTTCCATACATGGCTACACTCCATACAAATACTTTCACAAACGACTTCCTGACACTTAAATCTATACTCGATGTTAACAAATTTCTCTTCGTCAGAAACGCTTTCCTTGCCATTGCCAGTCTACATTTTATATCCTCTCTACTTCGACCATCATCAGTTATTTTGCTCCCCAAATAGCAAAACTCCTCTACTACTTTAAGTGTCTGATCTCCTAATCTAATTCCCTCAGCATCACCTGACTTAATTCGACTACATTCCATTATCCTCGTTTTGCTTTTGTTGATTTTCATCTTATATCCTCCTTTCAAGACACTATCCATTCCGTTCAACTGCTCTTCCAAGTCCTTTGCTGTCTCTGACAGAATTACAATGTCATCGGCGAACCTCAAAGTTTTTATTTCTTCTCCATGGATTTTAATACCTACTCCGAATTTTTCTTTTGAATCCTTCACTGCTTGCTCAATATACAGATTGAACGACATCGGGGAGAGGCTACAACCCTGTCTTACTCCCTTCCCAACCACTGCTTCCCTTTCGTGTCCCTCGACTCTTATAACTGCCATCTGGTTTCTGTACAAATTGTAAATAGCCTTTCGATCCCTGTATTTTACCCCTGACACCTTCAGAATTTGAAAGAGAGTATTCCAGTCAACATTGTCAAAATCTTTCTCTAAATCTGCAAATGCTAGAAACGTAGGTTTCCTTTCCTTAATCCGGCTTCTAAGATAAGTCGTAGTGTCAGTATTGCCTCACGTGTTCCAATACTTCTACGGAATCCAAACTGATCGTCCCCGAGGTCGGCTTCTACTAGTTTTTCCATTCGTCTGTAAAGAATTCGCGTTACTATTTTGCAGCCGTGACTTATTAAACTGATAGTTCCGTAATTTTCGCACCTGTCAACACCTGCTTTCTTTGGGATTGGAATTATTATATTCTTCTTGAAGTCTGAGGGTACTTCGCCTGTCTCATATACCTTGCTCACCAGATGGTAGAGTTTTGTCAGGACTGGCTCTCCCAAGGGTGTCAGTAGTTCTAATGGAATGTTGTCTACTCCCGGGGCCTTGTTCCGACTCAGGTCTTTCAGTGCTCTGTCAAACTCTTCACGCAGTATCATATCTCCCATTTCATCTTCATCTACATCCTCTTCCATTTCCATAATATTGTCCTCAAGTACATCGCCCTTGTATAGACCCTCTATATACTCCTTCCACATTTCTGCTTTCCCTTCTTTGCTTAGAACTGGGTTTCCATCTGAGCTCTTGATATTCATACGTGTGGTTCTCGTTTCTCCAAAGGTCTCTTTAATTTTCCTGTAGGCAGTATCTATCTTACCCCTGGAGAGACAAGCCTCTACATCCTTATATTTGTCCTCTAGCCATCCCTGCTTAGCCATTTTGCACTTCCTGTCGATCTCTTTTTTGAGAAATTTTTATTCCTTTTTGCCTGCTTCATTTACTGCATTTTTATATTTTCTCCTTTCATCAATTAAGTTCAATATGTCTTCTGTTACCCAAAGATTTCTAGCAGCCCTCGTCTTGTTATCTACATTATCCTCTGCTGCCTTCACTACTTCATCCCTCAAAGCTACCCATTCTTCTTCTACAGTATTTCTTTCCCCGATTCCTGTCAATTGTTCCCTTATGCTCTCCTTGAAATTCTGTACAACCTCTGGTTCTTTCAGTTTATCCAGGTCCCATCTTAAATTTCCACCCTTTTGCAGTTTCTTCAGTTTTAATCTGCAGTCATAACCAATAGATTGTGGTCAGAGTCCACATCTGCCCCTGGAAATATCTTACAATTTAAAATCTGGTTCCAAAATCTCTGTATTACAAGTATATAATCTATCTGAAACCTGTCAGTATCTCCAGGCTTCTTCCATGTGTACGACCAAGTGCTAGCTATGATTAAGTTGTGCTCTGTGCAAAATTCTACCAGGCGGCTTCGTCTTCCATTTCTTCCCCCCAATCCATATTCACCTACTACGTTTCCTTCTCTCCCTTTTCCCACTACCGAATTCCAGTCACCCATGACTATTAAATTTTCGTCTTCCTTCACTATCTGAATAATTTCTTTTATTTCATCACACATTTCTTCAATACGTAATGCATTGAGAAAATTGTGTACTCGATGTACGTTGTCGTGAAAATGTTTGCACGTATGGAGAGAAGCTTCTCAGGTCTTACACACGGTACTGAGAGTTGATGAGAAATAACACTTCCTACGAAATCTAACAGGATGTAGAAATTATAACTGTCTGTTTGTAGTAAACAATCATTTATAGAAAACACAAACACAACACAACACAACATGGTAAATCTTGTCAGGTTAAAGAAGTACCTCATCTCAATCTTATTTGCTATTATTAGATGCCATTACAGGAAAAATCTTCTAGGGGGTTATTATTCACGTCCCGACAGCGAAAAGCTAGTTGAAAACATTCTCAGAAGAAGGTTCCCGCGACAGTGCTAAACTGGGATGGAAACCCAAAGATGACACTTTAACACACTCTCTGTAACAGCGGTCACCATGTGCATGTCCCACCCTAAACTGCTAGTTTCTACAAAGGTGACTACCAACGCAGTCTCACTAAAATCAACATATTTTTAAAGTGACAGTTCATCCAGTTTAACTCGTTTGAAGAGTTTGAATGTGAAGTACACATGTCTCATTAATTATCACAAAGACGCAAGATCCAAACAACAGATTCAAATGATCAGTTTTGACATAAAGCCAAAGAGAAGTAAATGATCACTTAGACGTAAAGTCAAAACTAACAGAGTTAAGGATTACTGAGATGCAATGTCTAAGCTTACATAATTAAATGATCACGTAGATGCAAAGCCGGAAACAACACTTGGCCAGTCGATGGCTTTCTGATGACTGTGGCTTGGCCATTCGCTGAACGTGGAGGTAAAAATCTGAAGTGGAGCTGTAACCGGTACACTCTCCACAACCAGAACTGCAGGCTACAAACAGTATTGACTCCTTAAAACTGCCTGTTGTGGGGCTGTTCTCTCTCGGCTCGATCATGATGGGTGTCCAAGTCGAGATGGCGTGGAACGGCTTCAAATGGTTCAAATGGCTCTGAGCACTATGCGACTTAACTTCTGAGGTCATCAGTCGCCTAGAACTTAGAACTAATTAAACCTAACTAACCTAAGGACATCACACACATTCATGCCCGAGGCAGGATTCGAACCTGCGTAGCGCCTAGAACCGCACGGCCACTTCGGCCGGCCGTGGAACGTCGTCCGTCGATCAGGCCAACGCCAATATGTAACTATTAAAAAAAAACTCCTCGGGTGGTTTGGCTATTTTCGGATACTGTATCTCGAAAATGATATCCCTGTCTCGATGGAGCAGCAAGCAGGAGTGTGTGTGCCGCCCTTGTTTGTAATGAAAGCAATTGTGTTCGTTGCCTGTCGATTTCTTCACTTATAAACGTAGCGAGTGCACCACTCGATAACGCGATGCCTCCATTGATCTGAAATAACCAAACGTCCCTTGCGTGTTCCCGACAGACCCTTCAGTTTACGCGAACTTGCTGGCTATAGTTCTTATGGCCGATTTGTGAATTGTTACTCAAACGTTGACAAATATTGTGTTGAATTATCATTCCATCACCCAATCCGAGGCCACGTTATGAATTTTGCGTTTTAAGTTGTTAATCATTATTCCGTCGTTAGGACGTCACTACGTCGTGTATTCAACAACTGCATGACGTAACTCCAGAGATAACATACCCTTGAGCAATGTTCAAAATGCGTCGTTAGTTTGATGTAAAGTTATTGCTATTCACGTTTAAATTATCGCTAATTCACTTGGTACTTTTATGTTATCCGAAGACTCAATCAGTTTTACAAATATACTTTAAATGTCCATTAAATGATGTAGGCGACAGGGAGAATTAAAGTTGAATTAAGGTTTATTGTCTTTCGTAATTATTGTTTGTCCCTACGCTAAGCACACACACCGATATGGCATTCAGGGAATTATGTCCGTTAACATCAGTAATCCTGACTCTGACGATAACTTCTGACAGTACGGCGAAACTGTAATCTCTTCGTGATTGCGTTTAGTTGTACCCTACTCAAGTCTAATAATCGAGTTTATGTCGGCGATCAGTCTCTTTCTGTGTCCTTTGATGTTCGTGACTATTAAGTACCACGAAGGCTAAGTCCCATCACAGATCGGTAATCACACGATTTACTTTTCTGTCACATACATCAAAATCCCTTTATTTGTCCAGACGGTAAAGAAGATCCTACTTTAATCCGACTTTTTACTGACTCTTCCAGTGTATATCGTAAAACTTTAACTTCAGATCGGTTTTAAAACAGTCTAGTAGCGCTTAACATGCCTAATGCTGTTGCAGAATACAAGAGAGATGTGAAGTTAATATCTCCATTGCCGAGTTACATTGTAGTCACAGCGAACTTACAGCTCGATGCGGCTGCAGCTCTCTTCTAGGATAAATTTTATCTTTGGTCGATTTGTGGTCTGGGCTATAACCTTCGTAAATAATACTTTTTGAATTCTTTCTTTAAAGTTTCTGTTTTGTATTACATGGTATTCTTTCATTCAGTCCTTTATTTGTGATAATCATTAGTATTTATATATCATCTCTGTTAATGAAACTGACAAGAGTGTAAATTGTGTTGTCATCAGCTGCCGTCACTGTCAGGATGACTAATTTTGCTTTTTCTTTTACAACAAAAAGGGTGGTCATTATGGGTTATATATTTTTGGTGTTACACTGTGCAGAAGTTTATACATCCCTCTCACTTCCTGCACACGTGATCAGTGTAGGGAGGTAGAGCAGTGACTTTGCCACTGCCTGTGGCGACGTTGGTGCTACCAGTCCGTGGACGCTCCCACAGGCCAGACTATAAACATGTTATTTTGATGCTGGGAGCAGGCAACCCAGCCGACCTGCCTGTCTTGCGGAAGAGCATATGCCCCAGGATTCAACAACAACAGTGTCCTGAAGTAATTATAACTTAGAAAGAAACAGCTGATGAAAGTTAAATAATAACTGTAAATGATGACTATGATTTCTCAAAAGACCAGTGTTGATCTACTCTGTCCAGGCGTATCAACTGTCAAACACCTTAATATCCACCTTTTGCAGCACGAGACATGCAGGACAAGAGTCAGCAAGGCTCTGAAAGGTAGTGAAATGGGTTTGGGGCAATGCCGACTCTAGTGACATGACCAGCTGCGCTAGGTTTCTAGGTTGAAGATCCATGGTGTGAACAGCTCGATCTATGTGGTCCTACATATTCCCTATTGGGTTTAAATCCTGGGAGCTTGGAGACCGGGGTAGTATGGTGAACCCATCCTGATGCTCTTCGAACCATGCAAGTATACTTTGAGCTGTGTGATGTGTTGCATTGTTTTCTTAGTAGATGCCATCGTGCCGAAGAAAAACAAGCTGCATTTAGGGTTGAACATGACCCCCAAAGATAAAAGCTTAGGTGAGTTGATCCAGTGTGCCTTCCAGAATGACAGCGTCAGCCAGGGAATCCCACCGAAACATTCTCCAGATCAGCAATTGCCATAATGCTCCCTTCTTTGACCTGTAATTTTCCGATGATTGTTGCAAGGCCGAGTACGCCAACAGCCATTTGTCTAATGGAGCATAAAACATGATTCATCTGAAGGGGCACCTGACCCACTCAATGGACGTCCAGTTGCGTTACTGGCGTCCAGATACCAGCCTTCGTCACCGACGGGCAATATTCAGCATGGGTGCATGAACCTGGTACATGCTGCAGAGGCCATTGGTACTTCCTTCGTTCATGTAGGTGGTCAGTTGCTCAGTTCTCACACGAATATTCGGCCGTACTTATCTGCGCTGCCGGCATTCTTCCCTGTCATCTATGGCTCGTGGAGCACCACTGTTGACTCGGCACCAGTATTTTACCATGCACGGTATAACTTACCCTCAGCAGCACGCGAACAATTTACAGATTTAGATGTTGCAGAAATGCCTCCACCCTTGTCCTGAAAGCCAATGATCATGCCCTTTTGGACGTCAAATAAATCGCATCATATCTGCATTAGGACAACGAATGCACTGAATGCTCTGTTTTCCGTGTGTGTCCGTCCTCCTCCCCCTCCCACGCTGACACACTTTATATAGTCTCCACTGCTAGTGCTGCTATCTGCAATCTGTGAGTGACTATCATGTATGTGTTCACGGGAGCTAGACATGATACACAGATAACGAAAAGCAATGTGTTAGACTCTTTCGGTCTAAGACGCTGCAGTCATGGACTGTGCGGCTGGTCCCGGCGGAGGTTCAAGTCCTCCCTCGGGCATGGATGTGAGTGTGTTTGTCCTTAGGATAATTTAGGTTAAGCAGTGTGTAAGCTTAGGGACTGGTGACTTTAGCAGTTAAGTCCAATAAGATTTCACACACATTGGAACATTTTTTTGTTACACTCTTCATTCGTGTCTGCAATTTCCTTGTGAAGCTTAAAATGTAATATCTATTTTCCGGCCTTGAGTCCCAGGGCAACACGCTAGTTTGACATGTTAGGACGGTTCGCTCTGCTTCCCACATATGAAAAAAGAAACACAAGGAATGAGAAGATTTCTAGGGGAAGCAGTACAAAAGGATTGTTAATAACACAAAGCACTAATATAGCTGACTTAACAGAGGACTACGAATGCGAGACTAATGTGAGAAGTACTCTACCTGCCTCAGAGCCGTCATTGAGGTGAATGATATCAGGTATTTCTTTTATCTGTAAATGTTTCGTAATAAAGAAAGCCAAATGTCAGCTTGACCTGCAAAACACTTTTGCCTACAAAGCCTTTTAAACTAATTGTGTTGTTTTTTGTGTGTCTGACTTGATAAACAGGAAGATTTTGACATCATAATCTTTTTTTTTAAAGTTTATGAGAGATTGCAGGGCACTCTCACTTCTGATTCGGTGTTATGATGTTTATTGCAATTTTGACTTCATACATCATGATGATGGTGGGCAGTAGTTAATGCTGTTGCTTGCGTGCTCCAGGGAAGGAATAACAGTAAGCTTTACCTGCATTCAAAGGAATAGGGCGCCGATTTAAATGACTGCAGTAAAAGTGGACGGTAACGGTGGGCCGAGGGAAGCGCGTTTTTTCTGTGAAGCCTGGGAGAAAACATTTCCAGACAGTCGAGTTTCGCGGTCTAACTGTGCAGGCACGTTGGTTGGCGCCTCCGCCTCCAGTCTTCTTTCATCTTCCTTCCTCAATGTCCAGGTCTCCGCACCATGTAGTGCAACGCTCCAGATGCATTTGTCAAGTCTTTTCCTCAGATCTTTGTTTAGTGGTCCAGAAAGTAATATATGTTTCCTCTTGTATCCTTCTTTTGCCATTGCAATTTTTTTCCTAATTTCTGTTGAGCAGTACATATCATCCATTATTACACTTCCAAAGTAATTGAAGTTATTCACTTCCTCTATTTCCTTTCCCCCTATTTTCATATGTCATTTTTTCCCCTTTCCTCCAATTACCATGTTTTTCGTTTCCTTCTTGTTAATCTTCATTCCATATTCTTCTAATTTTGTGTTTAGATCATCTAACTTTTGTTCCATCTCTCCTGCACTGTCTGCCGTCACAACCATGTCGTCTGCAAATCTTATACAATCCACTCTCCGACCCCCACCTCTGCTGTGAGAAGAACACCGTAATTGCCTGCTGCACGTTCTCGTCCAACAGGAGTCGTCTACCCTTCAAGGTCATTTTTAAAGGACCGAAGGCGTGATAATCGCATGGGGAAAGGTCATAACTATAGGACGGGTGCTCGAGTGTCTCTCACTTTAGTTGGCATTCTGTGTTGCGATATTTTCGATATGGGGACGTGCGTTATTACGAAGCAGCAGCGTTGAACTTGGCGCACAATATCACAGCGTTAGTCTCCGACACACATGCTGTCCCCAACCCACTGTTCATTCTCTGACGGATGTCCTCCGGTGTTTCTCTTCGGCATCCAAGAAAAAAATAACAACTCGTTGATCCTGTTTGGACGCATTTGGTGATAATGTCACCATGTTATGTTATGTTATGTTATGTTAACCGGGGATCTAGAAACGACGGAGAGGCTCCGTCCCCGCCGCAGCCGCAGTGGTCCACAACCCCACGGCGACTACCGCAGTCCACTTCACCCCTCCGCCGCCCCACACCGAACCCAGGGTTATTGTGCGGTTCGGCCCCCGGTGGACCCCCCAGGGAACGTCTCACACCAGACGAGTGTAACCCCTATGTTTGCGTGGTAGAGTAATGGTGGTGTAGCGTACGTGGAGAACTTGTTTGCGCAGCATTCGCCGACATAGTGTAGCTGGGGCGGAATAAGGGGAACCAGCCCGCATTCGCTGAGGCAGATGGAAAACCGCCTAAAAACCATCCACAGACTGGCGGGCTCACCGGTCCTCGACACAAATCCGCCGGGCGGATTCGTGCCGGGGACCAGGCGCTCCTTCCCGCCCGGAAAGCCCTGCGTTACACCGAACGACTAACAGGGCGGGCAACGTCACCATAGTTCACGTTTCCGCATTTTCTGCACGCACGTATGAAAGACGTGAAAGTCACACTGATCCCACGCCTACATGTCGGTGCTTATATACACGCATCAAAACAGCGATCCCACGCCTACATGTCGGTGCTTATATACAAGCATCGAAGCAGCAACTCCTTCAGACTATAACTTTTTGATCGTACCTTGTACACTGCCGAAAAAAAATTAGCACACTGCTTTAGAGATTTCCAGTTCACTCAAGATCTATTGTTTCAACAGTGCATATGGAGTATATGAAATGTTTACGTTTACAGGTCAATATCACAAGCTATTTTTTGGGTACCAGGTATCGGCCTATGCTGCAACACCCATATTATTAAGTGGTGTAGCACTCATGGGTGGTAATGCAGGCGCTGACTATGGCATCCAGTCGATCGTACACATGGCGAATACTGTTCTGAGATACGTCACGCCGCGCCTACTCGACCTGTTCACGTAGTTCTGTAAGAGTTGTTGGATGACGAATCGCACGAGTCACTACTGGTCCCATCGAATCCCACACGTACTCGATTGGAGATAAGTCCAGAGATTGTGCTGCCCAGGGAAGTTGCTGCACGCTTTGCAGAGCACGATGAGTTTCACGGGCAGTGTGTGAGCCAGCATTATCCTATTGGAACAATACATCACCTTACTGTTGCGAGATCGACAAAACAACGGGTCTAACAACATGCTGCACGTAGCGAGCGCTGGTCAGCATCCCCTCCAGAAATACTAAATGTGAACTAGAGTTGTAGTTTACCACACTCCATACCATGAGTACTGGGGTGGGACCACTGCGTGTTGGACGAATGCTCTCTATGAGACAGCACTCAACAGATTTACGCTGTACGTTCAAACAGTCATCACTTGCGTGCAGTCAGAATTTACTTTCATCGCTGAAGACCACAGCGCGCCATTCCATCTTCCAAGCGATCCTCTGACGGAATCAGTCGTGTCGTGCACCTTGATGCTGTGGCGTGAGTGGAAGACAGCCTAGAAGTGTGCATTCCCGTAGTCCAGTTGCTAATATCCGGTTCTCAACAGTTCGTGTCGCCACGTCTGGGCTCACAAGCCTTCTTATCTGTGCTGTGGTAGCTGTATGATCTGCCACTGCTGTCCTTACAATACGACGATCCTTACGGGCGTCTGCGCTGCGTGGGCGACCAGAAACTCGTCTCCGGGTGTGAGAATGTTCACGTGACCACTGATACCAGTATCGTTGCACGGCTGACGCAGCACATCCAGGCTGCGTGGCAATTCTCCGAAAGGACCATCCCGTCATTCAGAAGGCCACAATTTGACGCCTTTCAAACTTGCGTCTGCGTGACACGGGTGACTGCTTGCTTTACACGTTTGCATCACACTGAGCCTTATGGCTGTGAGTATTCCCTATTAACCGGTAGTCACAAATGGTGCCCTGGAAGCTACGCCGAAAGTTATGTGGCGGCGGACGACGTTGAAACCACTATCGGTACATCCACTATACACCAGGTGGAATATGTCGTCATTGGATCAAAATCAGCGTCGTCTTTCCGGGTTTAGTAATTCCATTTTCCCGGAATTGTAGCTAAATTCAATATTTGTTCATATAAATAACACTAAAAACGAAATAAAAGATTGGATTAGTTCAGGAAGGGTGTAATGACCAATAGTTGGCCATTTCGATGTTAATTGGTGACTGCCACCGATTAAGCAATTGTCGACATGGACGTTTGTCGCTAAGTAACCACTCTTTCGACAGAATTACGAGGGTAATCTCAAAAGTAAGGTCTCCTATTTTTTATAAGTACATAGACCTGTTTATTTCTACAATGGTTTACATCAGATTACAGCTTGAACATTTAGCTATTTTTAGACGCAATCACCATTTCTGTCGATGCATTTTTGTAGAAGCTGTGGCAGTTTTTGTATGCCCATGTCATACCAGCTCGCCGCCATGCTGTTCAGAAAGCTATGAACCTCTTCTTTCACCTCGTCATCGGTGCTGAATCTCTGGGACCACAATTAACAATGACAAGTACTCTGAGTCTCTGAAAAAACTCAAACGGGCAATTCAGAACCGGAGAACAGGAATGTTGAGCAAGAGCGTACACATTCTCCATGACAAGGCTCGCCCATACATCGCTCGGCAAACAGCTGCTCTCCTGCAACAGTTTCAGTGGAACGTAATCACCCACCCACCCTATAGTCTTGACTTGGCGCCCAGTTCCCTAGGTTAAAAGAACATTTGGCCGGAAAGCTATTCAGCTCCGACGACGAGGTGAAAGAAGCGGTTCATAACTTTCTGAACAGCATGGCGGCGAGCTGGTATGACATGGGCATACAAAAACTGCCACTGAGTCTACAAAAATGCATCGACAGGAAAGGTGATTACGTCAAAAAATAGCTAAATGTTCAAACTGTAAACTGATGTAAACCATTGTAGAAATAAACAGTTCTATGTACTTATAAAACAAAATAAAAGACCTTACTTTTGGGATTACCCTCATATATTAGAAACACTTAACTTACTACGCAAATTTGTAATAATTACGTGAAGTGAGAACCTACCTTAGCTAAGAGGGTTTCAAAACTACGGACAACATACTACGAGATGATACGATACTCTGGCCCCTTCCGATGACTGTTTAACTGAAGAAGTTTCAAGTGACACCTTTATGTATCTGACATGGACAACACTGCACGGACCCACAAATTAAAAGGGCCGTTATATCCGCACTTGCCGCTACGCTTAACGCCAGTATGACTTTGAGTGCACGCCCCCTACATTATGTTGCAATTTTAATGGCCAGCTGAGTATTTTCAAAAGACTTACCTCTTAACGAAATGAGGTTGAGAAGTACATGTGTCTCGACAGTTACATCTGGAAGGGACAAGTAAGCTTGTTTCAGGGTAGATTGATTTTGACGTGATAGATTTTTCAAAACTGAGTGGACGTGCTGTGTAGCGGCATCGTCGAGGCAGCTCCTGTGGCGTTTGTGCGCCCCCTCAGCGGGAGCCTCTGCTTTATTTACTGCGCAGGCTGGCTTTTAAGGTGACACTTTTGTTGCCAGGGAGGAGGGAAGGGCTTCCACTGTGGGCAGCAACACGAGCGCGCTGGGGGCGTGGCCCTTAGCTCCAGCGTGGCACTAGCGGCGCTGCCTAGGAGCCTTTGTTTGTCCTCGCACGTGTCAGCTGCACGCCCGCACCGCAAAACACCCCGCGCGGCCTGCAGCCTCCCTGATTACACCACAGTCGAGCAGCTGCTTGGTGAGACTTGCAATTGTCTCCGTTCAAGCGGTTATCAAGTTAATTGAAACAACTGATCCACCATGTTGAATACGGCGTTGCATCATATTTAGCGTATCGCGCAGCTGTGGCTCATCGTGGAAAAGATTAGTACAGCTCGCGATCATTTTCGACAGTAAATGCGCACCGCAGTGCCGCCCGATCAACGATGGGCCAAATACTACGAATAGGGGTAAAATTCGTGTATTTTCAAATTTTTGTAACATGGTGGTGGCAGGGAGGTATGAGCGTTGGGATCACTTTTTCACGTTTTGCTTGAATACATTGAAAACCGTGGCCTCTAGGGAGAATGTTTCCCCGTACAAAATTGAACTACGTCAAGTTTCCTTCAAGAAAGATAATTTTAGTTTCTTCTCTTGGATTAACTGTTCCTGCGCTGCGAGGTATGGAAAAATCCCAGACTATTAATAATAGTGTCTTAATAATATAAAATTAATTTTTTATTGTAGAATGAAATGGCTTAGGAACAAATGTTAAATGTATGTACCACGTCCGAGTACAGCAGAGCCGTATCAGGAGAAAAACTGTGGCCGGCCACTGTGGCCGAGCGGTTCTAGGCGCTTCAGTCAGGAACCACGTGACTGCTACGGTCGCAGATTCGAATCCTGCCTCGGGAATGGATGTGTGTGATGTCCTTAGGCTGGTAAGGTTTAAGTAGATCTAAGTCTAGGGGACTGATGACCTCAGATGTTAAGTCCCATAGTGCTCAGAGCCATTTGAACCATTTTGAAAACTTTGTTCGGGGTGGAGGAGGAGGGCGTGGGCTTGGAGCGTAGAAGCACATTTCTGTACAGTAGAGTTAAAATTTTATTTACTAATGATTACTTATGTTGCAATTGTTAACTGAGCTATTACATAATAAAGCTCAACAGCTGGAGCCGTCAGGTGTCTACAACGCTGAAGATATCGTCCCGAGTGTAACACGCTGTCAATATGTATTCGACAGTGGTCATTTAATTGTCTCCGCTATCACTGCCTAGAATACTTTTGATAGCATGAGGGGTATCAAATGCATTACTCCAGCCTCAGCTATCCCTGCCTCAGCTCTCCCAACATGTGAGGAGACCCAGAGGCCTAAATTGTCTCTCTCTGCGACAGAAGTAGGTCAGCTAGGAGTTGTGGAACTTCAGATGTATCAATGTAGGTCAAGCAACGCCTATTTGTTTGCTTTAGACGCTGCCCGCCTTGCGGGAGTGTTGTACATAGGAAGCAGAGATTGGCGTTTACATTTGCTCCCAGCCAAGTTTTATTTGTCGTAAAGGTTCTATCCGGTATCACCTTCGGTGCATTAGATTACGTAGGAAGGTACTCAATAAACACAATATTAACGCACGATTCTAATTGTTGTAGAAATACAGAACGGGATATGTTTGTCTGCAATATGTGTGAGATGCTAGTGATACATTTTCCAGTCGAGCATTGTTTCTTGTATCTGTTCCGACTTCTTTAAGAGAACATTTACTCTCTGCATTAACGTAGCTGGTGTAAAATATATCTGTCTGAATGACTGAAACTATTTGAAAACTTGGTCAAATGAAGTCTTAAAAGAATTTAAATCTTAAGGGCAATAAGTGAACCATGTCTACAGTATCAACAGTCATTTGGAACTTATGAAGCAAAAAATATCCCGAAAACGTGAACACTTTGCACCTTTTAATTTATGGCTCCAGCGGAAAAAAATCACCATTCCTTTCTCGGACATGTTATGACTTGCAAGATCAATCAACGTCCACATGAGAGCACGATGTCTTGAAGTTACATAAATAATTGAAAAACTGCTGACCCAAAACTTCCGTTTCAAGAAGTGCTATCGAACGAAGTATCAATAAACATCTACTATTAATTATAAAGATTAATTTTATTGTTCAAAATATTCCTAAAAAAAGGAAGTTCATAGAAATGTGGAACCGAAACGCAATAGTTGCAGAAATTTTCAGATAACAAACAACATTTCGAAAGTACTAGTCTTTATTTTAAATCTGTACTCTGTTTTTTAAATATAGTTTCACGCATAATAATGTGCAGCGTAATGTGCAATGTACAACGAAAATATAAGTAGCGATGTAACTGCAAAGTAGACTTTCACCTTAGCGCCCTGCAACGATGTCAGCATTGTTCAGCTCTGAGCCGTGCATTGGACAAGCCGAAATCAATACAATCACACGACAGCCATTTCACGGCGTGTGACCTGAATCTTTGCCACGAAGCGCTGGTACCCTTGTTGACAACTATTCACATGTGTGAATGTCAAATACTAGTACAACTTTGCGAGAAATCTTCAGTATATATGAGTTTATGAACGTAAAAAGAAACTTCACGTCTATTGGTTTGCCCAATTTGTGAACAAATTACGAGGCTTACGTATTCATTTCCACACCAACTTTGCTTAAAGATTACGATTTCAAAGGATTTACTACCTGAAAATTCTGGTAACTGCTGACAACTAAGCAATAACCGTACAAAGAGAACACACAGTTTTTATTTTTTTATTTCTTTACTGGCAAAGAAATCAGCAGATATCAGTTATAAAAGTTCACTTATTATTTGTGAACTGATTTCATTGTCTTTATTTATTTACTAAATTCTTCATGTCCTGGTAGTGAATAAGTTATAAATGATCTCAGAATGCATTAGCATTTTTAATATTTTTTTAACTGTCGGAGAACATCTTAGTAAAAAAATTTCGTGTGTTGTGTGCAACCAGATTCACAAGACTTCAATGCAATAAATTAATTTCAAAATGCACCCGAATGGAAGGGAAAACTCCTAGGCACATATAGTTGACCAATAACACGTTAATACCATGAACGTATGAGTGTCCTGCGCATTAAGTGCTATGATTATTAAAAGAGACGAATGTTTTTATAGCACATTTACAGGCGTGAAAGAAGGTATATGGTCATAAGATACCACTTGCCGAAAGCTTCTTTTCCTGGCGGGTGATGGTTTTTTTTATTTTACTGAGTGATTTTGAAACCCAAAGGGGGACATCTCAGGGAGACCAATAATTGTGGCTTACAAGATTTCCTTACTTCACGCACTGCTAAATTGGGAACATAGTTTCGGTTTTGTATGACAACGCTCACAAGAAAACGGAAAGGGGGGGGGGGGCAACGTTTGCCCACTCCTGGAATCTGGGGGTATACACACTTCTTATTTATTACTAAATTCTCAAGCACTTCTCAAAATTATTCTCTGTGATGCTACTCATACTAAACTTACAATGAAGAGCCTAATATCGTGTAGGAACCCTCCGAGTACGCAGCAGTCCCGCAACAGGACGTGGCATGGACTCGCCCAATGTCTGAAGTAGTGCTGCAGGCAACTGACGCCATGAATCCTGCAGGGCTGTTCATAAATCCGCAAGAGTATGAGGGGGTGGAGATCTCTTCTGAACACCACGTTGCAAGGCATACCAGACATGCTCAATGATTTTCATGTCTGGGGAGTTTAGTATCCAGTGGAAGTGGTCAAACTCAGAAGAGTTTTCCGGGAGCCACTCTGTAGCAATTTTGAACGTGTGGGGTTTCGCATTGTCCTGTTGGAATTGCCTACGTTTGTAGGAAAGCACAATGGTCAAGAACCAAGCAGGTGATCAGACTGGTTGCTTACGTTTGTGTCACCTGTCAGAATCGTATCTAGACGTATCAGGGATCCCACATCACTCCACCTCTACACGACCCACACCATTACAGAGCGTCCACCAGCTTGAACAGTCCCCTGCTGACATGCAGGGTTCATGGATTTATGAGGTTGTCTCCATACCAGTACACATCCACCCGCTCGATACAATTTGAAACGAGACTCGTCCGACCAGGCATGTTTGCACTCAGCAACAGTCCAATGTCGGTGTTGACGGGCCCAGACGAGGCGTAAAGCTATGTGTCACGCAGTCATCAAGGGTACACGAGTGGGCCTTCGGCTCCGAAAGCACATATCAATGATGTTTCGTTGAATGGTTCGCATGCTGACACTTGTTAATGGCCCAGCACTGAAATCTGCAGCAGTTTGCGGAACGATTGCACTTCCGTCACGCTGAGCGATTCTCTTCAGTTCTCATTAGTCTCGTTCTTGAAGGATCTTTTTCCGGCCGCAGCGATGTTGGAGATTTGATGTTTTACCGGATTCCTGATATTCACGGTACCCTCTTGAAATGGTCGTACAGGAAATTCCCCATTTCGTCGCTACCTCGTAGATGCTGTGTCCCATCGGTCGTGTGCCGACTATAACACCAAGTTGAAACGCACTGAAATCTTAATAACCTGCCATTGTAACAGCAGTAGCCGGCCGGAGTGGCCGAGCGGTTAAAGGCGCTACAGTCTGGAACCGCACGACCGCTACGGTCGCAGGTTCGAATCCTGCATCGGGCATGGATGTGTGTGATGTCCTTAGGTTAGTTAGGTTTAAGTAGCTCTAAGTTCTAGGGAACTTATGACCACAGCAGTTGAGTCCCATAGTGCTCAGAGCCATTTGAACCATTTTAACAGCAGTAACCGATCTAATAACTACGCCAGACACTTGTTGTCTTATATAGGCGTTGCCGACCGCAGTGCCGTACTCTGCCTCTTTACATATCTCCGTATTTGAACACGTATGCATGTACCAGTTTCTTTAGGGTTTCAGTATAGTATTGCCAAGTGCAACGGGAAATACTTTGACTTTAGCAAACACCAAATAACAAGGGTATATTTCAATATCAAGCTGTTCATGGCAAATCATAACATTTACTTAGTAGCCTACTCCGGCAGATTCGATGCTATTTTGCAGGATTTGTGGATGCGTACCTTAACAGAGTATCGCCGAAATGGAGTCTCCAACCTTTCCTCGTACAGCCCTTTTTCAGTTGCAAGAAGACTGATCGAACAGCGACCGTAATTTAAAAATTTCTGCTGCCTGCCTGCCCGACATCCATCCCCAATTTTCCAAAAGCGCACAACTTCTTCCCTAACTTCATAATAGTAGTTAACTATTTGTCAGTAGACAATGAAAATCCTCTCAAGCTTCCTGAAACTACATTCAGTTTCATACGGCAGAGAGATTCTAGTATACGCTTAAAAACACGGCTGTATTATATAGTAGGTGTGTCCAACTATATCTATGGACAAAAATGCACCAATCAAAAAGACGAAGTAACATTTTTTGCGGTAGAAGAGACGAAAATCGGTAAGATGTTGTCTCCAGACGTTTGGATCTTCTCAAACTGTTATAGGGTGCAACATATTGCAATATGCAGAAAGGAGGAGGAGGAGGAGATTAGTGTTTAACGTCCCGTCGACTACGAGGTCATTAGAGACGGAGCGCAAGCTCGGGTGAGGGAAGGATGGGGAAGGAAATCGGCCGTGCCCTTTTCAAAGGAACCATCCCGGCATTTGCCTGAAGCGATTTAGGGAAATCACGGAAAACCTAAATCAGGATGGCCGGAGACGGGATTGAACCGTCGTCCTCCCGAATGCGAGTCCAGTGTGCTAACCACTGCGCCACCTCGCTCGGTAAGATGCAGAAAGAGTATCAGTCCAATCGGTAGGGTTGCACAGTAGTTTCTGGAACTGGGGAGGGTTGTCTTTGTTCATTTCTACGCTTTTAAGAGAGAGTTTTACCGGCCAGTCTGAGTGCTGTTTCTGAGGGTCCTCTTTTACACATCGCTCCTGAATTACACTTCATGCGAAACAAACCAAAAACATAGCTTTCAAAACACGTTTCGTCCAACTTTTATTATGTTAATCAACATTAAAAAGTGTAGAGAAGGTATGAAATAATAAAGAAAGTAATTAATTAACCAGTCATCATCATCATTTAAGACTGATTATACCTTTCAGCGTTCAGTCTGGAGTCCCCCTTATAAAATTGCTCCATGATCCCCTATTCAGTGCTAACATTGGTGCCTCTTCTGATGTTAAGCCTATTACTTCAAAATCATTCTTAATCGAATCCGGGTGTTTTCTCCTTGGTCTACCCCGACTCCTCCTGCCCTCTGCTGCTGAACCCATGAGTCTCTTGGGTAACCTTGCTTCTCCCATGCGTGTAACATGACCCCACCATCTAAGCCTATTAGCCCTGACTGCTACATCTATAGAGTTCATCCCAGTTTTTCTTTGATTTCCTCATTGTGGACACCCTCCTGCCATTGTTCCCATCTACTAGTACCTGCAATCATAGTAGCTACTTTCATATCCATAACCTCAACCTTATTGATAAGGTAACCTGAATCCACCCAGCTTTCGTTCCCATACAACAAAGTTGGTCGAAAGATTGAACGGTGCACAGATAACTTAGTCTTGGTACTGACTTCCTTCTTGCAGAAGAGAGTAGATCGTAGCTGAGCGCTCACTGCATTAGCTTTGCTACACCTCGCTTCCAGTTCTTTCACTAAGTTGCCATCCTGTGAGAATATGCATCCTAAGTACTTGAAGCCGTCCACCTGTTTTAACTTTGTTCCTCCTATTTGGCACTCAATCCGTTTATATTTCTTTCCCACTGACATTACTTTCGTTTTGGAGATGCTAATCTTCTTACCATAGTCCTTACATTTCTGATCTAGCTCTGAAATATTACTTTGCAACCTTTCAATCGAATCTCCCATCACAACTAAGTCATCTGCATATGCGAAACCGCTAATTTTGTGTTCACATATCTTATCTCACCCAGCCAGTCTATTGTTTTCAACATATGATCCATAAATAATATGAACAACAGTGGAGACAGGTTGCAGCCTTGTCTTACCCCTGAAACTACTCTGAACCATGAACTCAATTTACCATCAACTCTAACTGCTGCCTGACTATCTACGTAAAGACCTTTAACTGCTTGCAAAAGTTTGCCTCCTGTTCCATAATCTCGTAGCACAGACAATAACTTCCTCCTAGGAACCCGGTCATATGACTTTTCTAGATCTATAAAGCATAGATACAATTCCCTGTTCCACTCGTAACACTTCTCCATTATTTGCCGTAAGCTAAAGATCTGGTCCTGACAACCTCTAAGAGGCCTAAACCCACACTGATTTTCATCCAATTTGTCCTCAACTAATACTCGCACTTTCCTTTCAACAATACCTGAGAAGATTTTACCCACAACGCTGATTAAAGAGATACCTCTGTAGTTGTTACAATCTTTTCTGTTTCCATGTTTAAAGATTGGTGTGATTACTGCTTTGGTCCAGTCTTCTTGCACTTAAGGCGGCATTGTGCCATTTGTATTTAATTCCGATGCAATTTTTGTGTTCCAACGTCTATATGAAGGTCCAAGGGATACAGTAAACCTGAAGTGAAGCATCGGAATCTAAAACTGGTCTCACAGGAAAGGTTCCAAACATAGACAGTAAGTAGAGTCAGTCTTCTTGTACTTAAGTCGGCATTGTGCCTTTTTTATTTAATTCCGATGCAATTTCTGTGTTTCATCGTCAATAAGAAGGTCCAAGAGATACAGTAAACTTGAAGTGAAGCATCGGAATCTAAAACTGGTTTCACAGGAATGGTTCAAAGCATAGACAGTAAGTAGAGCCAGTTTTCTTGTATATAAGTCGGCATTATGCCTTTTGTATTTAATTCCGATGCAATTTCTGTGTTTCATCGTCAATAAGAATGTCCAAGGGGTACAGTAAACCTGTCGTGAAGCATCGCATTTTAAAACTGGTCTCACAGGAAAGTTTCAAAACATAGACAGTAAGAAGAGTCAGTCATCTTGTACTTAAGTCGGCATTGTGCCCTTTGTATTTAATTCCGATGCAATTTCTCTGTTTTATCGTCAATAAGAAGGTCCAAGAGATACAGTAAACTTGAAGTGAAGCATCGGAATCTAAAACTGGTTTCACAGGAATGGTTCAAAGCATAGACAGTAAGTAGAGTCAGTTTTCTTGTATATAAGTCGGCATTATGCCTTTTGTATTTAATTCCGATGCAATTTCTGTGTTTCATCGTCAATAAGAATGTCCAAGGGGTACAGTAAACCTGTCGTGAAGCATCGCATTTTAAAACTGGTCTCACAGGAAAGTTTCAAAACATAGACAGTAAGAAGAGTCAGTCTTCTTGTACTTAAGTCGGCATTGTGCCCTTTGTGTTTAATTCCGATGCAATTTCTCTGTTTTATCGTCAATAAGAAGGTTTGTTGCCCTGCAATCGATTGATCATTTTCTCCACTTCCTCAAATGTGATCCTATTTCCATCATCATTCCTATCCCATTGTACATCGAAATCTGAGACATTACTGATCGTATTTTCACCTACATTGAGCAACTCTTCAAAATATTCTCTCCATCTGCCCAGGGCATCAACAGGATTCACCAGCAGTTTTCCTGACCTGTCCAAAATACTTGTCATTTCCTTCTTACCTCCCTTTCGAAGACTGCTAATTACACTCCAGAATGGTTTTCCAGCAGCTTGACCCAAAGTCTCCAACCTGTTTCCAAAGTCTTCCCAAGATTTCTTCTTGGATGCTGCAATTATCTGTTTGGCTTTGTTTCTATCTTCAACATAACTTTCTCTGTCTACCTAAGTTCTAGTATGTAGCCATTTTTGATACGCCTTCTTTTTCCTTTTACAGGCTGCCTTGACTGTGTCATTCCACCAAGCTGTTTGCTTCATCCTACCTTTACACACTACTGTTCCAAGACATTCTTTAGCCACTTCTAGTACTGTGTCCCTGTACCTTGTCCATTCCTTTTCCAATGACTGTAATTGGCTACATTCAACTAACTGGTACATTTCTGAGATCGCTGTTATGTACTTGTGCCTGATTTCCTTATCCTGAAGTTTCTCCACTCTTATCCTCCTACATATGGACCAGACCTCCTGCCGTTTCGGCCTCACAATACCAATTTCACTGCAGATTAAATAGTGATCAGTGTCATCAAAGAATCCCCTGAATACACGTGTGTCCCTCACAGCCTTCCTGAATTCCTGATCTGTTATTATATAGTCAATGACAGATCTGATTCCCCGGCCTTCCCAAGTACACCGGTGAATGTTCTTATGTTTAAAAAAGGAGTTTGTGATTACTAAGCCCATACTGGCACAGAAACCCAAGAGTTGTTTCCCGTTCCTGTTGGCCTCCATATCCTCTCCAAAATTACCCATAACCTTTCCATACCCTTCTGATCGATTTCCAATCCTGGCATTAAAATCACCCATGAGCAGAACACTGTCCTTGTCCTGTACTCTAACAACTACATCACTGAGTGCGTCATAAAAACTATCCATTTTATCTTGATCTGTCCCTTCACAATGCGAATACACTGACACAATCCTAATTTTCTTGCTAGACACTGTCAGATCTGTCCACATCATTCGTTCGTTTACATACCTTGTTGCAACTACGCTGGGTTCCATTTCTTTCCTGATGTAAAGCCCTACACCACATTGTGCTATTCCTGCTTTGACTCCTGACAGGTAGACCTTGTATTCTCCCACTTCCTCTTCTTTCTCACCCCTTACCCGAATGTCACTAACAGCTAAAACGTCCAACCCCATCTTACTTGCAGCCTCTGCCAGCTCTACCTTCTTCCCAGAGTAGCCGCCATTGATATTAATAGCTCCCCATCTCGTTGCCATTCGTTTGCCGAGTCGTATCTTAGGAGTCCCTGGTTTGTCAATTAGAGGTGGGACTCCGTCACCTCCAAAAGTCCGAGGCATTTTGCTCTGATTGTTGCCAACATCATATTTAAAGTACCAGGGAAGCAGGTTGCTAGCCTTACTTGCCCCGGGTCCCATTGAGTTTTACCCCTAACGGTTGAGGGACTAACCGGTGGATTTGGTAGTCTTTGCCGTCTGAGCACAAAGGTGACCACGACTCAGAATATGTCTGAGATGCCCAGCCTTATTCCAAAGTAACTGGTATCCCGACTGTCAGGACCACTTACTTGGCCACTCATACGTTGCCCGTGGTTCATAAACTAGGACATGACAACAGGAACCCACACCATGAACCACCAATCGCGTAAGAAAAAATGTTTTACAGCATCATAGATGAATAAGTGGCTTTTAAAGTTTGCTTCCTAGTTCCCCGCTTTGAGGGGTATTTTTTGGCTATTTTTATATTCAGTTGTATTTTTTCAGTGAATCTCTTCTATTTCAGATTTGTTATTTATAGTATCAAAACAACTTTATTAGCTTATCAATAAATAAAGTTTTTGTTCAAAAAATTGTAATTTTATTCCGTTGTGTAGCAAACGGAAGGAGCGTCGTTATAGAACATGGAGAACGAGTGACGTGCGTGTTTAAGTGGTTCTGGTAACTGGCGTCAGAATCCGCGCACCAGGGAATCTACAGATCGACAAGAGATATGACAGGAATTGACAGAGAAAAGACTGAGGACACTGTTTCGGCACAGTATTGTGAACTGTCGCATTCATCTTCGCTGCGCAACAGCTCTGAAATCGGCGCCTCATGTACAAATGGGCATAAATCCCTGTGAAGAGTGTATCAACCAAAAAATCCATAGTATTCCAAATCAAATAATCAAATAATGGCAGCTAATGCAACAGTATCTCCCGTTTGTCTCAGCAGTGTTACATCTGCAGTTCACTAGAGTCGCCCCTCCCCCTCCCCCCCCCCCTTCCCACGCCCTGCCCCACCCATGCGGATGCGTATGTACGTGAAAGATAAACTCTCAAAGCTGTGTTTGATCTTGGTACCGGCAAGTTAGTTTGGGAAAACCACCAACAAGGCTACCATATACCATAGTTACCGAAAATAGCAGCAAGCCAGGGAGTGAAAGCATTTATTATGTTTCACTTTGCCCATTGGCAATGGGAAGTGAGTTTGCCTCGAGATTTCACTGGCAAGTTTCACGAAAAACAACCAGTTTACAACAGCACGGTGAAATAACAAGAAATTCGAGGAGGGTGATTGCTTGTGCGATGTTGCAATTGTGGCTCGTGCCGCATCTTGAAAATGATAGCAGGGATTTCACCTTTCAAAAACGCGTTGCTCCTCCACATTATCCCAATGAGACGTCGCCATACCGCTCCGATTCCGTTTTGCGGCCTCTAACCTGCCGTCACTCGAATGGCCACCACCCACTACAGATTTCGCCTGTGATTTTTTCTTGTCTTCTTACATCAAGGATAGCGACAATATTCCACCACTACCACATAACCTCAAAGTCTTCAGAAGCCACATCGCAGCACCTGCTCTTACCATCAAACCTCATACACTGGATTGGGTGTGGGCAGAACTGCATTATCTGCTAACTGTGTGCCATGCGACGAACGGAGTACAGTAGGGGAACAAGAGGGGGGGGGGGGGGGTGTCAGGTCACTCTGCATTGTTGCCAAATTTATTCAATATGGCGGATATGACGTCATCCAAGACGGCGGCGTGTAGACTTGGCAACAGCTCATGAAGTCTTCCAAGATGGCGGATTTTGGCGGGAAAATAGGCCAATTGTGCTGCATCCACTAACCTAACCTCAAGCAAAAATGGCGGCAATTTTGAATTTTGGCGAGAAATAGCCCAATTGTGCGATGTCCACTAAACTAAGCCTCCAGAAGAAAAATGGCGGGAAGCTTGAATTCCAACAGGATAATGCATGCAAAAACCGTACTTATCTTTATTATTATTTATTATCATTTATTATTATTTATTATTATTGACCTGCCTCCACTAGGAAATTCCCTCCAAATTCAAATTACAACACAACAATGGCTGCAAAACCTTACTTTTGTTTATTATCATTATTCATTATTATTCATTATCATTTATTAACATCATTCATTGTCATTTATTATCATTCATTATCATTTATTATCATTCATTATCATTTATTATTATTATTATTATTATTATTATTATTATTTATTATTATTGCACCAAACTCAAATTCCAATACAATAATGTCTCGAAAACTGTACTTCTATTTATTATTATCATTTTTTATTTGTTCAAGATGGCCGATTTTCTCGGCGAGAAAGCCATTTTCCTTACATCCATAACAAAAATCTATCACAAGCTCAAATCCAAACACCATAATTGATCACACGTACGAACTTTCTCTGTCACTTGTCTTTTCTCACTGGTAGCCTATCATAATCGCGTCAAATAATAAACTGCACTTATAGCAACGTAAGTCACGTCCTTTGATTTTGCAGGGGGGAAAGGACTGAAGACTTTATTTCAAGCAGTATGGTCATCACTTTTTCTCCAACACAGTCAGCACACACATCTTTGATATCGCAGTGCAGTCGCCACTACGTCCTCGCTCCAACTGTATTAGTTCAAATCCTCGCCACCCCCGGGCCAGCGCGTGGAGACATTGCCGACGCCTGTCACATGAGGCGGCCGGCCACTCGCGCTGGACTGGCGGTACGCTGGGGGCGAGCCTAGCGATCCCTCCCTCGTCGTAAACATGTTTTCGCTGGACACGCTGGAACTTGTTGAGTTTGATGTCACAGCAGACCCTTGTCCGCTCACCACGTGTATTCGTCGCCTCCGCACGTTTCCCGCCAAAATTGTTTGCCTCGGAGCTGAATCACACAGCGGTCGACCGTTCCCTGCCACACTTTTGGCGCAAAAGCTGTTTTCCTGGGCACGTTCAAACCTGTCGATGCTGACAGCTCACCGTCCACCACGTGTCCTTGTGCAAGCGAGAACGCAGTGCTACACTTTTGGCGGCAAAGTCTGCTCGACAGTGGAATCTGCCATGACTATATAACAGCAAGTTTGGTCCGCACTAGAACGCTCGCTAATTGACTCTCTCTCGTGCGAGCATAATAACTGTTCAATCGCTGCGCCGTAATATTATCCATCACAGCTGACATCGTGAAAAATTTTACAGTAAGTCCAACACTGGCCAATCATGTGACAGCTTGTTTTCTTAATTTCAGCATCACAGCTAAACCATACATCCTCTACTTTGCAAGTATCATTGCGAACATTCATAGATGACTCCTCAGCACGTCCATTCACACTTAATTCTCGAACACATAAAGACGATCAAATTATACCAGACAACGCCATACATATTTCTAAGACCTCCCGCATAGTACTAGGTCAATCTCTCTTCGTATTGCTTTCACAGAGCTATCTAGTCCTCTTACGTTAAAAGATCATCCTCACCTCGGCGTTGACCAAGCAGATGCCAGACTGAGATTCATTGGAAGAATCCTAAGGAAATGCAACCCGAAAACAAAGGAAGTAGGTTACAGTGCGCTTGTTCGCCCAATACTGCTCAGCAGTGTGGGATCCGTACTAGGTAGGGTTGATAGAAGAGATGGAGAAGATCCAACGGAGAGCAGCGCGCTTCGTTACAGGGTCATTTAGTAATCGCGAAAGCGTTAAGGAGATGATAGATAAACTCCAGTGGAAGACTCTGCAGGAGAGACGCTCAGTAGCTCGGTACGGGCTTTTGTGGAAGTTTCGAGAACATATCTTCACCGAGGAGTCAAGCAGTATATGCTCTCTCCTACGTATATCTCGCGAAGAGACCATGAGGATAAAATCAGAGAGATTAGAGCCCACACAGAGGCATACCGACAATCCTTCTTTCCACGAACAGTACGAGACTGGAATAGGAGGGAGAACCGATAGAGGTACTCAAAGTACCCTCCGCCACACACAGTCAGGTGGCTTGCGGAGTATGGATATAGATCTAGATGTAGACCAACCTACCCCGCAACATCGCTAACCAATTATTCCTCAACCGAGCAGACGAATACAGCTACACTCCACCTCTCTTGACTGAATAGAGCTTTCCTAGTCCTAACCCCTCCAAGTGCACCACATTTCTCGAAATGTAACCAAGTCTTGAAGCTCAGCACACCATATCGATCTATAGTAACAGATCTCAAAGATCCTAACAATAACCCATTCATTTCATAACTCACCTCACAGAAAATCTTCATTAAACGAACTACAGCGATACAGCAAGCACCAATACAGGCAACTAAATAAAAACTATTGTAGGCTCTAATAGCCAGGTGGTTAGTAAAGGAAAGATTCTGTTGCAGAGCAAACAATGTATTTAACACATTTTCCTTAATCATGTGACATCCAGTTCAAAAATTATATAATCGTCAAGAATATTACATCTCCATGACGGACACAAGTCCAGACCGTCCGCTCGCGCTAACACTTCAGGTCTCCTCCTTCACTGCTAACTATAAACTTTTAACCTCTATCCTTGCTGACTATTAACTTCCAACTGTCATCACTACTGGCTGTTCATTTCCAACTTCTATCACTGCTGATTCACTGAACTTCCAACTGCGAGTCCGACCAGCCACAGAGTCTCTTACAGAGGGCGCACAGCGCTGTCAGAGTTATTAATGCAGTCTATAGCGCTGCCAACATACAAACATATAAACGGGCTACTTACAGTATGACCGTGCTTCTGTTGAGGTCCTGACTTCCACATTGTGATATCAGACGCCAACAGAACTCTTAGTTGGCTTGCACAGGTAGCTTCCAGGGAACCCAAAGAGGGAAATAGCACCAGAGCTATCATGCGAAACCACGCAAAATTCCATGCAGGGAACCAGCCTAGCAGTGAATGGGTCCTGCTTGGGAGCCGTCGCACGAGCCAGCAAGTAAGCTCACAGCGAATCTTACTGCGCCTGAGAAAGGCTTTCGTGTATGCCCCGAGTACATGCTTGTATAGAATTGCTCATCGTGTGATTGTCCGTGACTACTCATCTGATGTGAAGGGAAGAACTGATTGATAGTAAGTTTTTGTATGTCCATCCTTTTGGCAGGAGGTCTCTCGGACGACGGCCGTTTACTATTCTGACAAAATAAAACACCTACAGTCGTCCTTATGATTTTATTTTATGTTGTAGTAACCAGTTTCAACGCTTCAGTGCGTCATCTTCAGGCTTGTTGATGCGGTACGGGTTGATATCATATCTATATAAATCACATCAGTTGCCAGCATTACTGAATACCTAGATAGAGTTCCAACACAGTGTCCGCGGCTAACCGACCGCTTTCTATAAAGTTCCTCAGCTAAGTAACGTAACTTGACATGGTATCAGGGTACTTTAGCTTTTTATGTTTGACAGTGCCTTACTCTGCCATGTATTCGTTTATTTTATGCTTCTGAAGAAGGCTAGATTACTCTAGATGAAACCTGGGTAAAAACCAGTAACTTCTCGCACCTGAGGCGGATCTTTGACGTATTAATGTATCACAGTTGCTGACAGGGCTGCAACATGTTAAAAATTCTTATTATGTGTCAGCACTCCAAGTTGACAGTTGATGTTTGCAGTGCTGACACATTAACTTCGCATCCAGTAATGCTGACGACTGATGTGATACACATAGGGATCATATCAACCCGTACCGCATCAACAAACCTGAAGATGACGCATTGAACCTTTGAAACTGGTAGCAACAAAATAAAATAAGAACGGCTGTAGGTGTTTTATTTTGTGAGGATTGCTAGTAAGTCTCCATGCGAGTTCGATTCTCTCTCTCATTATCAGCTGCACCACCTATCCGCAAGATACACAGAGTGTTTTGAAAATTCACGCTACAAACTTCTAGGGCCTGTAGAGGGGAGAAAGTAAATAATATTTTGAGTTGGAACCCATGTCGGAAACGTACCGTTTCCATGCTACAACCATTTGAAAACATGTTGGTAATGCGACCACTTTTACAAGTAACTGACTAGGTGTGACCCTGTACATCACTTGTTTTACAATTTTACTCATTATACAGCCAAATAAATTGCTCGTGTACTCATCGACGAGTTCTCTTCAACATCACATAGTGCGGCCTCTTCCAACTCTAACGTGCAGTGTCTCGTTAGAGCACCACAGTCACGTCTACTGACGCTGAAGGTGCCCTTTATCGAAGCCGTTGCATAATTGTGGCGGAAAGATTATGCGACGCAGTCGGACATTGTGGATAACGATCTTCATAAATGCGACAAGCAGCTCTTCTATTACTGTGAGCTTCACCATTCAGAAGGGATTGTCGTTGTATTCTGCCAATGTGTACTCAACCACGTTGCTCTAACACTCACAGACAGGCTCGAACCAGGTCAAATAGATAGGACCGACGTCAGATGACATCAGCAGATCCAACATAACCATCCCCAACCATGACTGACGTGTTGCTTACCTACCCAGCAAACATGTTTTCAAACGGCTGTACATTTCCAGAAGTGGGTTCTTATTCAAAATGTTATGTACTCACTCCCCTTTACAAGTCCTAGAAATTTGTAATGCGAGTTACCGAACATCCTGAACTTAGCGGGTAGAAACGTAGTGGTTGACTCAGTGAAGAGGAACTGAAATAATCTTGATCGTGCTGAGCCCATAGCTGACACCAACGTTAAAGGTTAATAAAAACAACATCAGCTGTATTATTACACATTTAATTGTTATGACCGGTTTCGTTCTTTGAATATCTTCGGGGTGCCGAGCTGAGTTTATGTCATGACTTTAAGAACACTAGGCAATCTGAACGTGTTCAAAGAACGAAACCGGTCATAACACATTAAATTTAGAATAATGCAGATGAGGCGGTTTTTATTGAGCATTAAAACGTAAATAAACCTGGAATCTACTACATGCTTCAGCTGCAATCTTATCAAAATGTTTGAAATCGATTTAAAAATTTCACAAACACACACAAGAATAAAAGGCATAAAATAATTATTTAAACAAAAAAAACTTTGTAAGCCCCACAATGATTCCCAACCCCATACAGGTAGTTCTGAAAATTAGTGCTTGTGAATTATTGATAGTTAAGACAATGCTTGTGACATTTGAAACAAAAGACTAGGAAGCACTGTAAGGAATGTAGAAAGTAGGTGTCAATGAGAAGAATCACACAACAGATAGTATATTGTTTCCAGTGAAATAAAGTGATTTAGATGAACAATTCATCCATCAATTATCTACGCCATGCTCCTCACACTCTTCGTTTTAAATTTTACAACTATTGTAATAGTCATTAAAAATTCAAAGCACAGGGTTTCAAGATTATCTGTATGTGGATAGAAACCTGTATGTGGCTAGAAGAAATTATTTTATACCTTTTACTCTACTTTAAAAACGTCTTATATTAAAAAATTGTTTTATTTAAATAATTATGTAGTCTTCCTTCTTTAGGAAATAGTGGCTAGTAGTCACCTCTGCGTGTACGCCCCGATAGCTGAGCGATCAGCGTGGCGGATTGCCGTCCTACGGGCCCGTGTTCGATTCTCGGCTGGGTCGGGGATTTTCTCCGCTCAGAGACTGGGTGTTGTGTTGTCTTCACCATCATTTCATCCCCATCCGACGCGCAGGTAGCCCAATGTGGCGCTTAATGTAATAAGACCTGCACCAAGGCGGCCGGACGTGCCCTGTAAGGGGCGTGCCGGCCAGTGATGCCAAACGTTCGTTTCCATCTCTGTGTCTTTTGTTCAACAACCACTGTTCTGCGCCTCTGCTGCATCTGCGTTGGTCTTCCAGGTGCTCTATGTCCCACTCCCTCTCCTCCTGGGGTTATGATACGCTGCTCCTACATTCTTTCCATGCAGAAGATTTTCACAAAGTGATGAGAAGTGGGAAACCATTCAGTTCATCTATTTTCATTTATTTGTGATCAGTTACATAACTGGAGGGTAGCTGAATTAGTTTAGATGGAGTAATGAGATTAAAGTGCTTGTGTGTGCAGATTTCATTTCCTTATTTGAATACTGTTTAATCTAATATGGTGCTGGCTATGTCCATTACTTTTGTATGTGAGCTATGGAAATGAGGAGCACTGCGGATATGAATCGGGTAACATTTGGAAAGGCTCGATGAAGTGTGCCCCAATAAGCCGAGGGAACGTGGCCTTTCACAGGAGTGCGGGCAGGGGACTGGCAGCTGTAGCTGCCCTTGCGTTATCTTGGGTAAACTCTTCCTAACGCCAGCCTGTTGTGTGGTTTATTGCCCTTATCCACTGCACACAGCCGAGCTGAAAGCATCGTTCCAGGAGACAGGATTCTGCCAGCATGAGGAAGGCTCTCTGATCATGTTAAGAAAAATGCTTCAGAGATAAATATATTCTGGATATCCAGAAAAGATGCCAAAAGAACGCTGATGTATTACAGGTTCAGCCGGCACGGTAGCTCAGCGTGTTCGGTCAGAGAGCTGGTTGGCCTCTGTAATAAAAAAAACTGAGTGAAAGGATCAACAACGAACCTAAACGGATGTCATGTGACGTCCGCAACGACCAAACACAACGATCAACAACGAACAAAATGCAACAAAAAAAAAAAAAGTGGTCAGCGCGACGGACTGTCAATCCTATGGGCCCCAGTTCGATTCCCTGCTGGGATCGGAGATTTTCTACGCTCAAGGACTCGGTGTTGTGTTGTCCTAATCATCATTATTTCATCCTCATCGACGCGCAAGTCGCCGAAGTGGCGTCAAATCAAAATAATTGCACCAGGCGAGCGGTCTACCCGACGGGAGGCCCTCGTCACACGCCATTTTTGTTATTATTACAGGTTCATAAGATACCGCAAAGTTGGCAGCTAACCTCGGACACAGTTTTTTAGCTTCTTCCAGAAACTGTAATGCGAAGATATCTGTTGGTTGAGAGGGCAGCAACTGGTGAGATAGAAGTGACGTCAGCAGGTCGTAACACGTTGTGGGAAGTCTTTTAGGAAAGACGGGACGAAACTGAGATAATTGTTTTTCTGATGTTTCGCCTCTTGTTGGTAGGATATTTCTTTGTAAAGAAATTATTACGCCATTGGCAGATCGATGTAACTTTAGAGAGGATTATTGGTTGAGTTTTTCCTGGTGGGAAGAAGGGACCAGTCACTTCCTAACTGACTTGGACAGAAGGGCTTCGTCTCTGGGCTTGGTGCTGAACACATTGGTAATCCGCATGCTGCACTCCCAACCGGAGGGTCAGAGCTATCCTAACATCACGGCAGTAACACATGGTGTCACCACTCTGCACAAATTACATTGAAGATTATGGTGAGCATTGCTGCCAGCGCTGGCATGTTAGGACAATCAAGAGTTTGAAGTTCAGTTTCATGGTAGGTTTCGCTGTCTCATGTTCATCAGTGCATCGTCAGATTTATGGGCATCTAAGGTTCTTTGTTCAGATAATCAGTTACTATAATCATTATATAGTCAGGTTGAGACAAGTTTCACAAAGTCAGATTCGAGATTATTAAGTAATCGCAGCGCCACTGAATAAATTTGCCAACCAATAGTTACAGTTTTCTGATTCTCATGGTTAATTCAGTGATTATAACTTTAGCAATGTCATGATTGTTTTGGATGCTTTACGATTCTAATCCATTTTGTAATAAACCTGTGTCTATTTTTACATTCGATGTATTTCAGTGTCAAAATGCAAATTCCCCACCTTAAGATCCACTGTTAGGGCCACAGTATTTCGAACTGTTAATCAATTCTTTGCGTACATTAATTCCAGCACTGGATTCAAGGCTTCGTCTACATCATGATTAATTGTGATTCAGTTAAATTCTCTTACGTATACACGGGATTTTGCAATGGTTAATAAAAAAGCCTTCTTTCAACACTCATCAAACGTTTGTAAAACGTAATCCTTGTTTTGCATTTTGAATTTACGCTAAGGGAAAGGAAGAATAAAAACACGAATGCTAGAAAGTGACAGATGCTGTAAATGAAAATAATTATGCGCTTAACGTCAAGGAACCTTCCCTTAATCTTAAGTAATTGTGTCCGTGACTTGAACATGGTCGCTTACTGAAAAAATAAATACACGTTACATATTAACACTATGCCATTTCTTTATACCAGTTCCCAGACACTTTTTACTTTTCCGTTACAAATACGCACAGTTTGCCTTTCATCACTCTATTATTTTTAATGAAATTTGCGTTACTTCATTACACCCCTAAAAAATAAAGAAACGCATGACGGGTTGCAAGATCCACCTATAACTTTCGTCACAGCCGTACGATACATTAAATTTCGTTTCATAAACATGTAATTCGGTTAAAATTAGGGGGCGTTTCGCGACGTGATTAGGCGCATTCAGGGAAACGCGGGCCTGCAAACAGAGAGGGTAGTTGCGGAAAGCAGGAGCACGGCAGAAAATTAACGCGAGTAAAATAATTAACTTAGGGTTATGCTGATTTACGGGCGCCAACACACACTGCAAGAAATTGCGCTTATAAATGCATGTGCTTCTGTGTGGTACTGTGGAACACGTACTGCAGAATATCTCACGTTACGCTACAAACGCGAGGAAAGTAAATGAAATATCACGGTAATTGCGCGACAACGGAGAAAAGAGCAAAGTACCCCGGCTTCCGTGCGTGTATAGAATTTTTTATCACAACTAACAACCACACAGGATATTGTTGGGCGCCATTTACGTCATTCAGAGTATTATCTATCCATCATCTGGAAACAACGTGTACAATATTATTACTCCAAAAGCGAGAATAATATTACAATATACGTAACACCCGTGTGAGTCTTTGGTCGTCGGCAAATACTTTTGTTTTCAATGCCGACGGCAAAAATATCTCTAGCAATAATTTTTTGTTACACAATGCTTAAAATATAGGTCAAGTGTTAACTTTCTCTGCGGAATACTATTGTTTATAGAACTTATTAAAGTAGTCGCGTATGGGCAACAGGGCAAACCGGAATCATGTACATCCATATCTTCGTTACAGGTGGTTATTGCTTTCAGAAATTCATACAAAATTTGTGTAACTTAACAAAATATACTCAGAAGCGTACAAAAGAGCTAACAGGATCGGTATATCAGAACAAGGATAATGGTGTATTTTACAAGAAGAGTGAACAAGCTTCTTTTCAGTGCTGACCAAAAGCAAAAGCAAATTTCTCAGCAACATTTGACCCAACGATTTGGAGCGACTGTTTGTTACAGTGAATAAGTCGCACGTACACTTCATGCCTGAAACGCAACAGTAATCAAAACAGGAGGTGGAAACCTTAGAATCTGGCAAAAAAGGCGAAATTAATCTGTTTTAAAGACTGTAGTGAGTTTTTTTAGGATACAAACGTCTCTTTTCTGAATAGTTCCCTTTGAAACGTCCCCTTAGAGAAATTATACAAGACTGTGCTTAAACTGACATACAATATTTTTAGCGCAACGCAATCTGACTTTTAATAACCCTACAAAAGAATGGCCCTGACTAACATTAACCTATGCGTTTCACAAATCGCTTATCTCACAAAAATCTTGGTTACTCGAACTACTGCAATACAGCCGGCGCCACTACTGCCAGCTAAATAAAAGATTCAAACTATGGAAGGCACTAACTACTGATAGGGATAGTTAGCAAATGAAAGATTTTAATAGAGAACAAACACTGTATTTGTCTTAATAGTCATATTATATATAGCAGTTCATGACAGTCTTACATATTTCAAAACTCCGCCATCTCTCTCCCCACATCCATCACTGCCGGCGGCTCACCTCCAACTGCGCAACGCTACGCGCTGTTCACAGCCAGCTGCCTAACACTACAATGGCGAGTATTACAACAATGCAAAGCAGCCACAGACTGCACACAGCACAGCCAGTGATTTTCATACAGAGGTGGCGTTACCAATAAAAAAACCTAAACAGCCTACTTACATAGCCCCCATGCTCCCCACAAAAAATTTTACAAAATGGTTTGGGCAGTGGCCAATACAGATTTGAAAAAATTTTTCATAATTACAATAACAAAGAAATCAAATGCACACACTTATTGATACAATGTTGGTCAAAAGCTCAAATTTTCTCACAGTCCATAAAGACAGTCCTGATCGTTCATCACGGTAAAATAGTAGTGTTTTTCTCAAAGTCTGAGCAGTAGAAGAAAATGCACATGGAAGTAGTGGATTTCCATGCAATCTTGAAGAAGTTGTGTTGTCCTTCCAACGGAAAGACAGTGCTGACTCTTGACATGCAGACAGGTAATGGGCCACAACAGAGCAAACCCACAGCAGAGTCAGTCGAAATTTTGAAGAGTATTGGTAGGTAGGTCGTCACAGAGCAGACCCACTGTAGTCCTGGTAGAGATTACGGTATTGGTGGGCCACCAGAGGTGCAGACCCACTGCAGTCCTTGTAGAAATAATGGTATTGGTGGGCCATCAAAGATGCAGACCCACTGTAGTCCTTGTAGAGATGGCCAGCAGCCATCTGTTGTGACTGTGCAGGTGCACAATCACCATTGAAGATAATATAGCAAGTCCATAACCACCGCTTGTGCACTCACAAAGTTTTTTTTTTTTTTCTAATTGTCCTTAGAACCAGCAATGCTGTTAACCAGTCCCTTGCTGAATTATTAACACACGTGCAAACACTAACAGTCCCCACTTCTCACATATTGTCCATATACTATGACCAACAGAAACGTGTGCAGTGAAATGGAACTTACAAGTTACTTAATTTGATGAACTGGTGTCAATTACAATTTTATAACATAAGAATACAATTACAAAGGTACAAAATACATCATTAAAGAACATAATAGTACAGATAACATTTGTAGTAATATGGGCTTTACAAAAGAATCGAAATAAAATATACATCAGTGTTACAGGAATTATGACATAAGTACAGTACGTACATAAAAGATCAGAATAACTTTGAAATATCAACTTCACACATGAGCATTAAAACAAAACAGAAGAAATAATGTCTAAACATCTTTACAAAGAAAATAACATATTATTAGACAAATTCTACAACATAACTCTTATTAGCTAAACACATAAAGACAGGAAAAACCGCAAATATACAAGAGTACACAAACACATAGGGGGATAACACAATGGAAAGGACAGGGTTTGTTTTACTGCAGTATTTTGCATGGAGATCTCCCTTGGTTCATCATTATTCCCAAAAGTCTTATCTATACCTGCTTTCTGTACTTTTTTTCGTATAACTTCTCAATGCATTTCTTCCAATTCATTGCAACTCATTCTCTTATATAGTCTACCCCCTCTTAAGCTAACTTAAATCTACTGAGCTCTGATGCTAAACTAAGGGACGAGGCAATGCAGCAGCACAAAACAATTAACGCAAACAGCAATGAAAAAAATGCAGATTTGCGAAGCAAGCATCATTATAGAAAATAGCAAAGCAATTGCAATATTACAACTAATATAAGGCAATGTGCAGCAAACAATAAAAATAAATCGTTAGTAAAACTGGCTTAACAGAATAATACAAAGTCAATTTTAGTAACACTATGCCTGGCAAACAGCAGATATCTAAACATGACATAGCTCAAGCAGAAAAAATAGTACACTAAAGATAACAATGCAGATAAGGGAAATGTATAATCACATCTTAATATCTATGGAATTAAAGTGGTGCACCACAAGAAGTTATTCTACCAAAAAAGTTACCAAGTACTTGAAAAGAAAATTATGAATGCAGTTCCTGTGAAGGTAAATGTCTTTTTGTGCTCCCTCATTTTTTTGAAAAAATTATTATTTACTCGACAGAAAATATTTATATTAGTACATCTATAAAATTTTATTTTAACCAATGCTGCAGTGCAGCGAGAAACTAGATATTAAAGAAAATGAGTAAATATGTATAAAGGAAGGCATGAAACATCATTCATTAGCCATATGGCATTTCATAAGGTAGTAAAAAAATTCTCTCAATTCTCGAGAAAGACGCTTGTCATAATCAGGTGTGCAGATGTAAGTATCTTTCCAAGTAATGAGCGTGTCGTATTTGCGGTGCTTTCTACAAAGGAATGTCGATAGCGAGGATAATGGCCTCCCCTTTTTTTTTTTCTTCCTGTGCTCTGAAAGGCACACGCTAATGGCTTTTTTTTTTTTTTCAGGCTACTGTCGCCCAGCTGGGTGCCCACGACGCATTACGTGCAGGTGGCCACTTAACTTTCTTACCGAAATATTTACGACAGCAGTTTTCGCTACAGTGACAGTCTCATATAAAAATTTCACAGGTCGAAAATTTGCGTTACAAATGTGTAGAAACAAAATCCTGTAAATATAACAGCGTCCAAAAAATTTTCGACAGCATTGTGATACATTCACGCATATACACACATTTCATAACTGTTAAAGTACGATTCTTGGTTTCCAACAACCTTTTCCACAAATCAGAGTCCCTAATCACTACTCATTATTCCTTACCTTATTCGTCGACACTTCTTCAGTATTTCATCATAAGAAATACGTAGCATAATCAAACTCCTCATATACGGTATGATCATCTTATTGATCATAAACATACCTCAACAGCATAATACACATCGTCGTCGTAATAATAACATCATAACACCTCAGTCAACTCTCAAAATCGTTGTAGCTTCCTCCAACAATTTCAAAACCTAAAAAAAATTCTCTGGCACTTCAATAGTGTCATCTACCTCAAACGTACTTTAAAAATCATGATCCCATACCAAATATCTCAAAGCTCTCATAGTATCACAATGATTACGAAAAAATATGAACATTTCACAAAGTACAGACAAAATACAGTTTCATAAGTGTGAAGTTATCCAACTGTGTAATTGCGTAAACATCTGTCACTGACGTAGTAAAAAGAATGTTTGTTTCTCTGTCAAATAATCAGATAGCTGTGTAATTCTGTGTTAGAGAAATATGGTACCGATGTGTAAAGTTGTATAAGCAAATACCATGTTAGCTAGGGCTCCTTGTGCTTGCCAAACACATGGTACACAAAGTAAGCGTCTACCCCCCTGAGGATTAATGTAATTATACCCTCAGGTGTTACAGATTACAGCAATGGAATGAAATATATCATGGAAAACTTTCTTTGTAATTCAAAAATCTTGAAAAATAAATGGCTTAAGTAGAAAATCTCTCAAATGCGTGTCCTGTAGCGCTAAATGTGCGTCTTGCTGTAAGATAATTCTGTGGAAGTGTCGTAGTTATCGTCCTCTGTAAGCAAAGTTCTGCTGAAGTCAATATACTTACCTCATCATAAACGAAAGTAAATGCTTTGCGTATGGATATCGTAGTTATTACGTACCTTACCGTGATCAAGAAAGTACTATAATGTAACGTATTGTTGTGCTAAGAAAAAGGCTGTCTCATTGTAGCTATACCACAAAAGTTACTACTAAAACATGTTTTACTTTCCAGAATAATACAGAAAAACTGTGCAGAAATAAAACAGAAACACTGCAAAAGCAACATTGTATATTGTCACTCATTAGTAGCATCGTGATAAAATCGTGTAGCTGTCACATAAACTAACCACTGTGTCATCTGTTATCTCACAGAAAGTACTTTAAATCCAGAATATATTTTCAAGTAAACCAAAATGTTGCATTAAAATCTCATTAGCAGTACTGGTAAATGTTCTAATTATGTGAGCCTTATAGTCGTTCCATAATCGTGCAACTAACAAGCAAGAATGTACAAATAACAACACTGTGTCGTCTGTTCACTATAACAATGCATTCGTAATTTCTGTTTAAATAAGTTCTCTTGGTTCTTGACCAAATATTTAACTTCAAACATTGTTGCATGTTAACAGATTCTAAGTCGGACAAAGCATACTAGTAATGTAAAGTGAAAAATTTTATAGTAAAGACTAAGTTAAAAAGCAGATTATCTTTCAATAAACGGTTTTACATGTGAAGTGTGGTGAAATCCTTTACTCTTCATAGTACTCAGAGTTTGAACTTGAATGCAATTGTGATTTGGTATACGTCGGTAAAAAATACTGGAATTTTTTTACTCAAAATTAGCATCTATGTTATTTTTCGCTGAGCCAGCCGGCGCACGCGGCTACCTGCGGTGCGAGTCATTGTCTGTTCCTTTGTTGGTGTGCGCCGTTATTGGGATTAGAAGACACGGGTGGTGTCTATTTTGGTCACGACTTGCGTTGTAAGAATAGACCTGTCGTGTCCAGTTATTGTTTCTGTCGTCACGGAATTGTGACGGATGTGACCTGTAGTGATTGTTTTCCTGTTTTCGCATCCCGCGACTGTCTGTGTCAATTTCTAATTCTTGTAAGAGTCCCTGAAAAGCTTCAATGTCGTCTTTGCAACGTCCTGCTAAAATAATATGTCGTAAATGTTCAGGTAATTTGATTAAGCAAATGCGGATGAGTTCTGAGGGGCTGTATGGGTCTGAAAGATACTGATTCTTATGCAACATGTCTTCAAAATATTTCACAAGACTGGAAAATTCAGATTGTTCAAAGTGTTACATCATCATGATGCTATGTTTTACTCGGTCTTGTGTACCTTGAGACCAATATGCTGAGAGGAAGGCATGGTAAAACTCTCCTTCACTGTGGCAATCGTGAATGACCGATCGCATTCTTACAGCTGGTTCATTCTCTAAGTAGCCACACATAAATTCTAATCTGTGCTCTAATGACCAGTTGGGAGGAAAACAATGAGAGAATTGATGGAGCCACGCTTGTGGATGAATGTCGTTGCCAGAATTCTTAAATGTTTTGAATTTACGTGTAGTAATGAACAGCTTATAGTCAAAGTCATCATGTCGGCGAGTCGCACATCGCTCATTGTTACTTCGCTTCGGCGGTTCCATCTCAAAATCCAATGCGCCTTGCCAATTTCTTTCATAATTTCCGAAATGTGCTGTGTTATTATTTTGTGGCTGTTCCGTATTTGTATGTCCCTCTTCCCATATTGGGGCGCGAGTGTCCTCTGAAATACGTAATTCTTGTATTACCTGTGTCAGCTGATCTTGTACTTCCCGGATTTCTCTTTGGTGTTGCATATTAATTTGATTCTGATTTTGTTTGAATTTCCTAATTTGTTTGCACTCTTCTGTGTCATTCAGATTATCATCTACCTTCGTAGATAAATTAGTGACCTGATCCGAAAGTTCGGCGACTTTCTCCGATAGTGTACTTATTTCCTCAGTGTGTTTTTCTGAACCAAGTTTCAGAGTGTCCATTCGTGTTGAAATCGTATCTACTGTGTCCTTTAAGTTTTCTTGAGTTTTTGCAAGTTGCGTAACCGAATCGGTAGATGCAACTGAGTCAGTTTTAGCTTGCAAGGTCTCATGATTTTCATGAACAATAGTTTGCAGTTCTTTTATGGCTGCTTCGTGATTCTGTAATGCATTTTCATGCCGCGAAAAAATAGGTTCAAAATGCTCACAAATTTGAGTTTTTACGTCATTACAGACTTTTTGACATTTCGATTCAATGTTATGTAACTCAGTAGTTAAATCTTCACGTGTTTGTTCAAGAGTTTGTTCCAATGAGTCTAACTTTTGAAGCTGTTGCTGTGTTTGTCTCTGATATTGTTCCATCGTGTCTAACTTTTGAAGATTTTGTTCCATTGTGTCTAACTGTTGCTGTGTTTGTCTCTGATTTTGTTTCATTTGCTGCATTAATTGCAATAATAATGTGTTAGTATCTGGAATCGGTTCCTCTATGCTTTTCGGCACTGCATTTGCACCGGCAACATTTACATTTTGAGAAGCGGAAAATGTGTCTTGACTCATTTGAGAAAACGGTGAGGACGCAAAACCTGAATCTACAGTATTTGCAAAATTGTTTCCTGTCATTTCGGATTCCTGAGGCGAGCTGTTGCCGAGCGATCGATCGATAATGCTTCCCTGTTCACTACCTGTTTCACTGTCTACGCCATTGTTTGCAGCCCGCTCCATTTCCCTATGCACAGTTACCAAATTACTACTTTGAACGTCTGTTAATTCATTACACAGTGGTGCTGGCAAGCTACGCTCATCGTCACTATTATTTCTCAGTTTACTTTGGAGCCTAGTGTTACGTTTTTCACACGCCATTATTGTCACAATATTTCACACGATAACACAGAAAAGCACAATTTGAAGAGCAAAAATAAGAGAACACATTAACATAGCACTGAAAATAATATGTAGTTAATTGCAAGCGCAGCTGCGAAATACTTGGTGCAAATCTACATGCATGCCACAACTATTTTACTGTACAACAATGGAAGACTGCAACTACAAAGGAGATTCGCTCTACAATTACGCGCTAGCAATAAACAAAAGCTACACTAATTACACAAACTACAAGAGAAAAATCAGAAGATTCCAGTGAGGTATCCTCGGCTAAGGGTCGACATATGAAACGTCCCCTTAGAGAAATTATACAAGACTGTGCTTAAACTGACATACAATATTTTTAGCGCAACGCAATCTGACTTTCAATAACCCTACAAAAGAATGGGCCTGACTAACATTAACCTATGCGTTTCACAAATCGCTTACCTCACAAAAATCTTGGTTAGTCGAACTACTGCAATACAGCTGGCACCACTACTGCCAGCTAAATAAAAGATTCAAACTATGGAAGGCACTAACTACTGATAGGGATAGTTAGTAAATGAAAGATTTTAATAGAGAACAAACACTGTATTTACCTTAATAGTCGTATTATATATAGCAGTTCATGACAGTCTTACAAATTTCAAAACTCCGCCATCTCTCTCCCCACATCCATCACTGCCGGCGGCTCACCTCCAACTGCGCACCGCTACGCGCTGTTCACAGCCAGCTGCCTAACACTACAATGGCGAGTATTACAACAATGCAAAGCAGCCACAGACTGCACACAGCACAGCCAGTGATTTTCATACAGAGGTGGCGTTACCAATAAAAAACCTAAACAGCCTACTTACACCTTGATATGGATAGAACCACAAAAGAATCGAATACAGAGCAAGAGATTCATTTCATTCATTCATAATTCACCCCATTAATTCATTTAAACGTCGTGTTCTACATAGTGTCCCGGGAGGAATGGTCAGTATTCACCGGTATGAAAGGAATCATCATTCGAGGCAAAAACATTATTAAACACGGATGCTACAATGTATCAGGTTAAGAGCTATGAGCACTCCTTCATCTCCGCTTCTGTGAAACAAATCACTTCCAATGTCAGCACTTTGCTTTCCATATTTGGTGAGGGGGTACCATGCACCAAAACCGGAAATGCATACCTTCAGAGCTATGAACATTTGCCCGTCTTCGATACTGATAAACCCATCTCTTCTACCGAACAAGTGCTCATAGCTCGTAAGGCAAGCATTTTAGAGCCCGTGTTTACTACACTTTTTTGCTTCGGATAATCGTTCCTGTCAAATTCCTGGGTATTGACAGTATTCTTGGGACCCTCTGCATATTCTTATCATGAACTAGATTCTTCAAAGCTTTACATGGAGTCAAGCTATACACCGACATAGGCAAACCACCGGTATACAAATAATGACTCATGTAAGAAGAGTGTCAGAACCCTCCATTGCACTGAAAACAATACAGCCAACTTAAGGGGAGTTGGAACGCCCTATCCGGACAATGTTAAATTTAGTGACTTGGCTTCCCCGCCGGCCAGTGTGGCCGAGCGGTTCTAGGCGTTTCAGTCTGGAACCGCGCGACCGCTACGGTCGCAGGTTCCAATCCTGCCTCGGGCATGGATGTGTGTGACGTCCTTAGGTTAGTTAGGTTTAAGTAGTTCTAAGTTCTAGGGGACTGATGACCTCAGATGGTAAGTCCCATAGTCCTCAGAGCCATTTGAGCTTCCCTGTATTTCAGGAACCACTGTAGCCATTGACATGAAACTTTTACAGGTCATTAATCTGTATGTTCTGAGTCTACTGAACAACAATAATTGCATTTAAGGCACTGCTTTCGGAAATACAATTTTTTAACTACACAGTTAAAATTTTGTGTGCTTTTCTGTATGTTATCGTAAATAATTTTAATTATACATAACATCACGTCTTATTTTAGTTCAGTAGACTCAGGATATGTATGTTATCACTCCTGGAAAATTTGAATACTCTACTCAAAGTAGTTTCTGATATTTAGGGCAAAATGCAACAGAAAATGTAAATTTTCAGGAACGGCTTCTAAAGTTTCAACAGTCTGTAACTCACTTAATATATGCATCATACCGTATATCACCCTCTTCATCTTTTTCCAAGTTTTATCTTCTTTTCTTCTTTCTGGACTCCTTAGTAGCCAACTGTGCTACATAATCTGCTTTATCAATGCGAACTTTGTCCATCCGTTCAAGTTCTCCATTGCAGTTTGCTCCAGGATTAATTCCCATATGCTGTAGCACTTTCACCCCACCGATGTTGTCATCGTTAAAAGCAATAGCAGCTTCACTGACCCCCCCCCCCCCCCCCCCGCTTTAGTGTCTTCATTCCAACAAAAACATTTTTTGGTAAGCGAGTCCATACAAGATTATTAAAAGACTCACTGGGATTTTGAGTCTGACCACGCAGAAACTTCTTCAGTAACTCAGGATTTGTCAGGTCTCTGTAAATAGGTTTTCTGATTCCATGACTTCTGCTGGGATGGAATATTTATGGCTGTATGAGCCGTTTGAGTACTGGGCATTGCGGTAATTGCACCATGAATCAGGTCCAGGAGGGCAAAGGTGATGTACTGGGTTTTCATCAGTTGACAGTCTGTGGAAGAGGGTAGCCCATACTGTCTGCTTCATTTTCAACAAACCCTTAGTATTATTTCTAATGGACATCCCATAACACTGCTGTAGTTCATCAATCATTTAGTCTGTCAGCCTGCCTCTTTTGGTTTTGCCATCAGAAAGTTTCTTGTCTCTCAAACTTTATTTCAACATCCTCAACGCCCATCCTCTTCTGGACATGACCTTCACAACACAGCAATCCACAGCCTTCTGTATAAAAAAATCACAGATGTTATTAGATCTTGAAGTAATGCACGTAAAAATTTTAACATTTTCAACTATTGTAGATTATATTTAAGAGAATAAAATAAAATACTTCCCATGTGAGTTTACAAGTGATAAGCATATATCATTTTATTCGGAAAATTGCAAATTTTATAACAAGAAAAAAATCGAAAAATGTGAAAAAATTTTCCGTTCTAATTCCCCTTAACGCTATTCTTTACACTGTGTAAGCACTCAGGTATCGACAGTAACAATCTGAGAGCGAAACATGGGAGCACGATTCTAAGCATTGTTGTGAGACGAGGTCTGTCTGCTAGAGTGGAAGTAGTTGTGTCGGTCGAGAGCTCAGAGACAAAAGACGTGTCACGCTGCCCTCAGGTCGGTAATGGCAGATCCTACCACACTCAAGGCCTGATTACATTTATATAGTCAGGAGAGGTTTAGATGGCTTAGCTGCGCTTGAAGATTCAAGGTAAAATTCGCAAGCATAACGCAAAAGCAATCCCAGAGTTAGGCTCGTGATTGTTAGTCCGAGTTTGAAATAATCCTATGTTTTGCTTGTCAGTTAAAGAACCCTCCTTATTTTACAAATAATAATAATTCTTCTCCACGTCTAATATATAAATAAATGCTGTGGTTATTAAATGTCAATGCAACTTTGAAATTGAAATACTTTGTTAATCTGGCACTCAGCCATTACTGATACCTTTGACACTGTAATTGTCATTGTCTATTATTGGTTATGGGTTACGATCTTTCTGAAGTTTTTAAGTAGACTTAATCTATGAAATCCCTTATCACTAATTATTTAGTATTTAACGGGACCAAAACAAACTCCTTTTTATTAAATTCATTCTTAGTAACAATACGGTTTTACTGCTGCTGATGCATGCTGCTGCAAATTGCTGTAAACCACATGGAAAAAGGCAGTCATCTAAAGAGGGGAGTGCAAAACTTAGATCCAAAACAGAGACACTGACACACCACAACATGTCATGTATTCTAGTCCAGTAAATTCCGTTGCACAGGCCTGATGCTGTATCACTTATAAATTCTTATTCAAATATGCAGTCAGATAGCTTAGGTATTCATTGTTGCAGGTTCATTTGTTCCTGTAGTTTTTCATATTCAAGTACGCGGTCAAATACCTTATTCAAATGTTAGTTTTAAGTTTTTCATGTAACGATCTGTCGAGGGCTTATATGACAGTAAAACTGGCACTCATACAACACCCACACAGTATTATGCAGGATAGATGCCGTTTACTAATAGCTCAGGTTGCTTATCGAGTCTATTTTCACAGAAGAACATAGGCTATATTGGCTGTAGTTACGTTACATATCTGTTGCAGTTACATTACATATTGGTTGCAAATAAGTTACACCTGTATTAATCTACTCTCGCTGGTAAATGTGGGAATTAATTTATACATGTATATTTATATCAGATGAAAGTAGGTTACTTTGAGAGGACCTTATCTCTTCCTCTGATACAACGCAGCTGCTGTTTTTATCTAGTGTTTCATTCTAAGCATTTATGTAACTGTACTGATTTCAGTGGTCATTATCAGACATTTAATATAAATGTCATTTTTGAGCGTAATTTACGTGCCTAATTTAATTTTGATGTATTATTGAAGAAGTTCCTCACACGATAATCTTTTTACTTTGTATTTAAATACCAGCGATTTCTAAAATCCTGACTGATATCTACCGCCAACTAACAGACTTTTGGCTCAGAATTAAAATTGCACTCTAATTCAAGATTGTACGCGTAGTCGACGCGGAAATTAGTTTTACTTTCAGTACAGCATTGTGTATGTGACTTTCGCATGGAGAAACGCCTTCTTTCTAACTTCATTCTATTGTTAATACAAAAGACAATCAAAGAGTTAGAGGATGATGAAAATTAAGTGCAACCGTAAGAAATTAGATGGTTCTCTACTGAATCAGTAGGTAAGGAGAACGTGGAAACAACTAACGTGAGGAAGGAACGGGATAGGCATAAATTAAGAAGCCAGGAAATAATTTCTACTTTATCACTTGGAGTCCTAAAGGGCAAAAATACCAGCGAAGCTTCTACAAGATGTTCGGTTATCAACATTACATTTCTTGATCGTAGCTAAGCTGCCGCAATAGATCTACCATAGGACAGTATTGAGTAAAAAGATATTATGTGCGATAGCAATTTCGTCTGGAGGTCAACACAATGAGAGCCATATCTAACACAGCCAGGACTGAGCTCTTTTATTTAATTAACCATGTCAGTTAGTCCATCTACTGGTGTATGAATTTCACACATGCAATTTCATGTATTATTGATCCCACTTCTGATACCTGTAAGCTCCAAACCCACGATAATTTATTTACACAAGTTAAGAAAAAGAGTCTAATATTGAACACTGCGCGATACCATAAAGTGAGAGTCTAAAATATCAACCCTGTGCATAATATTGCCCTCACCTGTTCTGAAGACAATATACAGGGTGAGTCACCTAACATTACCGCTGGATGTATTTCGTAAACCACATCAAATACTGACGAATCGATTCGACAGACCGAACGTGAGGAGAGGGGCTGTGTAATTGGTTAATACAGACCATAAAAAAATGCACGGAAGTATGTTTTTTAACACAAACCTACGTTTTTTTTAAATGGAACCCCTTTAGTTTTGAAACTTCCTGGCAGATTAAAACTGTGTGCCCGACCGAGACTCGAACTCGGGACCTTTGCCTTTCGCGGGCAAGTGCTCTACCAACTGAGCTACCCAAGCACGACTCACGACCAGTACTCACAGCTTTACTTCTGCCAGTACCTCGTCTCCTACCTTCCAAACTTTACAGGAGCTCTCCTGCGAAACTTGCAGAACTAGCACTCCTGAAAGAAAGGATATAGCGGAGACATGGCTTAGCCACAGCCTGGGGGATGTTTCCAGAATGAGATTTTCACTCTGCAGCGGAGTGTGCGCTGATATGAAACTTCCTGGCAGATTAAAACTGTGTGCCCGACCGAGACTCGAACTCGGGACCTTTGCCTTTCGCGGGCAAGTGCTCTACCACCACATCTGAACATATAAACAAATACGTAATCAGTGCCGTTTGTTGCATTGTAAAATGTTAATTACATCCGGAGATATTGTAACCTAAAGTTGACGCTTGAGTACCACTCCTCTGCTTTTCGATCGTGTGTATCGGAGAGCACCGAATTACGTAGGGATCCAAAGGGAACGGTGATGGACCTTAGGTACAGAAGAGACTGGAACAGCACATTACATCCACATGCTAACACCTTTTTATTGGTCTTTTTCACTCACGCACATGTACATTACCATGAGGGGTGAGGTACACGTACACACGTGGTCTCCGTTTTCAATTACGGAGTGGAATAGAGTGTGTCCCGACATGTCAGGCCAATAGATGTTCAATGTGGTGGCCATCATTTGCTGCACACAATTGCAATCTCTGGCGTAATGAATGTCGTACACGCCGCAGTACATCTGGTGTAATGTCGCCACAGGCTGCCACAATACGTTGTTTCATATCCTCTGGGGTTGTAGGCACATCACGGTACACATTCTCCTTTAACGTACCCCACAGAAAGAAGTCCAGAGGTGTAAGATCAGGAGAACGGGCTGGCCAATTTATGCGTCCTCCACGTCCTATGAAACGCCCGTCGAACATCCTGTCAAGGGTCAGCCTAATGTTAATTGCGGAATGTGCAGGTGCACCATCATGCTGGTAGCACATACGTCGACGTGTTTCCAGTGGGACATTTTCGAGCAACGTTGGCAGATCATTCTGTAGAAACGCGACGTTCGTTGCAGCTGTTTGGGCCCCTGCAATGAAGGGAGGACCAATGAGGTGGTCGCCAATGATTCCGCACCATACATTTACAGTCCACGGCCGCTGTCGCTCTACCTGTCTGAGCCAGCGAGGATTGTCCACGGAGATGCATGATATTCACTGCCCCGTGGTTTGTGAAACCCGCTTCATCGGTAAACAGGTAGAACTGCAACGCATTCTCTTTTAATGCCCATTGACAGAATTGCACTCGATGATTATAGTCATCACCATGTAAATGCTGATGTAGCGACACATGAAACGGGCGAAAGTGGTGACGATGCAGTATGCGCATGACACTACTTTGACTCAGTCCACCGGCTCTCGCAATGTCCCGTGTACTCATGTGTGGGTTCATGGCAACAGCAGCTAACACACCAACTGCACCCGCTTCTCCTGTGACGGGCCTGTTACGGACCCGTTTGCGTGCTACGACCATACCTGTTGCATACAGTTGGCGGTAGATGTTTTGCAATGTGCGGCACGTTGGATGCTCTCTGTCCGGGTACCGTTCTGCATACACCCTGCAGGCTTCAGCTGCATTTCGTCGACACTCGCCATAGATGAGTATCATCTCCGCCATTTCAGAGTTCGAATACACCATGGCCACAGTTCCTACAACACTACACTATCACAGACGTCTGGTAACACGGTGTACTACAGTTGGTCTGCGTTCGGAGAGGAATGCAGAATAACAATAGCAGCAAGCGCTAAATGCGGACACTGCGACAGCTGGACCAAACCACAACAGTGCACTACAGCCACACTCGTAAACACGGACGTCATCGTAAACATGTCCCTGCAGATGCTGCTCGCCGACCGTGGCCCGTGTTTGTTACAACACGCAACTGAACGCCGGAGGTTTCAAGCGTCAACTTTAGGTTACAATATCTCCGGACGTAATTAACATTTTACAATGCAACAAACGGCACTGATTACGCATTTGTTTATATGTTCAGATGTGCTAACAAAACTAACGGGGTTCCATTTAAAAAAACGTAGTTTGAGTCAAAAATCATACTTCCTTACTTTTTTTTTTTTTTTGTATTAACCAATTACACTAGCCCCTCTCCTCACGTTCGGTCTGTGGAATCGGTTCGTCAGTATTTGATGTGGTTTACAAAATATATCCAGCGGTAACGTTAGGTGACTCACCCCGTATACTGTGCCTCAGATACCACGCCGTGAACTTCGAACTTTGCGAAGCCATTTTTTATCAGTGAGCTACCAGATAGTGAAACATCTCATAGTTTTCATTTTTCGCTCTATCATCATTGTTTCGACCTCCATTCCAGCAGGGGAACGACTAGGTAAGTGTGAACAAATCATCTTTCTGGTTGTATCATTAGAAAGTGCATTGCATGGGAAATCTAGTAATATAATATTTTGCAAAAAAGACAGTTTTTAATCTCAGTTTTAGGAGGAATGTTCTAACTTGGCTGTGTCCCCACCAACATGTGATCAACATCGGCTGTAGGTGATACTGGGAACATTCATAGCCGGCCGGGGTGGCCGAGCGGTTCTAGGCGCTATAGTCTGGAACCACGCGACCGCTACGGTCGCAGGTTCGAATCCTGCCTCGGGCATGGATGTGTGTGATGTCCTTAGGTTAAGTTAGGTTTGAGTAGTTCTAAGTTCTAGGGGACTGATGACCTCAGCAGCTAAGTCCCATAGTGCTCAGAGCCATTTGAAGCATTTTTTTGAACATTCATATTGGTGGCCATGTGCTGCCTCACCCTTCAGTTTCCATTGTTTTATTTCGATGTGTTCAAAGTAATACATCGTCCTTGACTTCTTTTAATAGGTAAGCCTTCTAAAATGTTAAATGATACGAAGAAAAGGCAGACGTCGTTGACAGCAAGTCTTCAGGTTGCATATAGTGCTTTACAGAAAAGACAAAAGGTAACACAAAACGGTTAAGTTTGGAGTACCAAAGTCAACTGTTTGTAACTACATCAAAAAACGCACAGAAGCGGGAAAAAATGAAGTAACTGCAACAGAAAAGCAAGAAGCTCGAGAGAAAAGCAATGCTGACAGTAAATTTACACAATAGTCTTGTTAATTACTCATTAATACGGAAAAACTTAGCCTTACTTCACGAACAGTTGTTGCACAGCAAAATAGAGATAAACGGGGGCATAAAATTTTGCCGAGACTGATTGTGGCGAGTGGCGAACCTGACTGGAGGACACGACTGTCGGGTACACAACTATGGCATAATCAATGTCATCACTCGGAAGAGCCAAAGTATAAAGAAACACCGAGCTCATTGCTTTAGACTGCCCAAGAGAAAACCTCAGGAACACCTGATTCAGCTGACTGATGACTCAAAGGAAAAGCTGTGGACATATTGTATGCCACCTGCGTGTTTCATCAAGAAAAAACTCTCACGAGTTAAATCATCTGTGTTCTCTCTCTGGTGTCTCTGGTTTATCTCGGAAGTTTTGCAGCAACATCTGCAGGGTACAGGTTAAATTTAGCTACAACAGTGACAGCGCGTTGCTTGTTACTCCGTTTTTTGTGTTTTGCTTATAGTTTACTGTGGTGAATTCTCGGCTGCAATCGTCCTTCTGTGAAGGTTGTCCTTGGAAATATGTAAGTTAATATTTTTAGTATGTGAATATTTTAACGATAACATTTTTCTTTGTGTGTTGTAGTCACAGTTCATCTCCCCACTTTCTTTGATTATTCAATTTAGGATCCCTGCAAGTTGGAACGAATTTGGTTCCCTTATGCGGTCAAGACTGAAACCGGACATCATAATTAACTTCCCCACGGAGTGGGCACAACATGGAGACACTTCCATCTCTCTATTTAACTTGAGTGACTCACTACCAAGCATAAACCTATCAAATAGTTACAATCAGCCCTCGCAGATTATTGTCCGTTAAGGTTAGAGGTTTTTGTAGTTGTATTAGTACCGTTATATATTATTACCATTATATAAATATATTTTCAGCCCATTAGCGTGAGTTTGGTCCTAACTTCAAGCTTAAGATAGCTAAGATAATAGAGATATAGGATTATGTCATTTTTATGAAGTAGAATAACAAGGTAAACGTTTCTGAAAGAAAAATACATCCTTAAATATAAGATCGGAGAGAAAATGTGTCTTCCTAACACCAAGATGTAATAGACGCGATTGTTTCCAGACGCAATTGGCTACATCTACCTATATACTCCTCACCAATTTTAGCTATTCTCTGTTCTAACCCATTCGCTTACTGAGTATGCTCTGTACCCACCCTAATGTGTCTTTTATTTTTCTCGCGATCCCTATGCGAAATATACGGTGATAGCAACAGAACAGTCACATGATCTTAGTCGAAATTCGGTTATCAACGTTTGCCAGTCGGTGTTCCTAAGTGCATTACGTGTTGTCACCTCTAGTCATATGACAGCACGTCTAGCATTGTCGAAAATGATCGTGTTGTGGTCCAGATGTTATGGCGTTTGATGCTGTATGGGCGTACTGATCACCAAATATCTCAACATTGTACACTCATCGGTCATCGTTATTGTAACACTGCACTCCCTCTCCACGTGCGTCTTTTCAGGGTTACATTCGGCCCCTATTTCATTTTTATGGATGACAACGCGCGACCGCGTTTAACTGCTCAGGTGGATGAGCTCTTTGAACAAGAGGATAACGAGCGGTTCTAGGCGCTTCAGTCCGGAACCGCGCTGCTACTACGGGCGCAGCTTCGAATACTGCCTCGGGCATGGATGTGTGTGATGTCCTTAGATTAGTTAGGTTAAGTAGTTCTAAGTCTAGGGGTCCCATAGTAAAGAGCCATTTGAACCATTTGAACAAGAGGATATTCGGCGAATGAAATGGCCTGACCGTTCCCCCAACTTAGGCTTAAATCCTATCGAGAACTTGTAAGATACGTTAGGAAGACATAGGCAGCTACGCGGGTAGCAGGGGCTCTGTGGCGTGAACCGGGCCGGTTTTTAGGTTAGAGGGTCTCGGGGAAACACCTAAAGGGCCTCAGTCTCGAAGGATGCAGGCAGAACACTTGAAGAAGGTTGATCTAGGAAGCATCAGCATAACAGTTGTAAACTGTCGTAGCTGTACCGGGAAAGTACCAGAGCTCCAAGCGCTAACAGAAAGCGCTGATGCTCAAATCATTATAAGCACTGATAGCCGACTAAGGCCGGAGATAAGTTCAGCTGAAATTTTTGCGAAGGGCCGAACAGGTGGTGGTGGCGTGTTTGTTGTAGTTGGAAGTAGTTTATCTTGTAGCGAAATTGGAGTAGATAGTTCCTGTGAGTTGGTATGAGCAGAGGTCATTCTTGGCAACCAGAATAAAATAATTATTAGCTGTTTTTACCGATTTCCCAACTCAGATGACACACTTGCTGAAAGGTTCAAAGAAAAGTTGAAACTAATTTCAAACATGTACCTGACTCATGAAATTATACGTTGGCGAAAATTCATGTTCAGATCAGGAGGTATGCATAAAACATCATTCAAAATTGTGCTAAACGCATTCTCTGAAAATTATTTCGAGCAATTAGTTCATTAGCCCACTCGAATAGTAAACAGTTGTTCAAACACATTTGACCTCTTAGCAACAAGCAATCCTGAGCTAATAACGAGCATCAAAACGGATGCAGGGATTAGTGAACACAGGGTTGTCGTAGCGAGACTGAACTTCCAGATACTCCAGCAGTAAAATAAAAATAAACCTATTCAAAAACGCAGATAAAAATTCGCTTGACGCGTTACTGAGAGACAATCTCCACTCCTTCCAAATTAACAATGTAAGTGTAGACCATGTGTGTCTTGAATTCAGTGAAATAGCGTCGACATCAATAACTGAGAGATTTACACCAAATAAATAAGGAAACAACGTAACTGATCCCCGTTGGTGCACAAAACAGTTCAGAACACTGTTGTAGGAACAACAAAAACGCGTACCAAATTCAAATGAACGCAAAATCCCCAGGCCTGGCGATCTTTTACAGAAGTTCAAAACTTAGCGCTGACTTCAAGGCGAGATGCTTATAATAGTTTCCATAACAAAACTTTGTCTCGAAACCTGGCGGAAAATCTAAAGAGATTCTGTTTGTATGTAAAGTATGCTAGCGGCAAGACACAATCAATGCCTTCTCTGCACGATAGCGATGGAAATACTATCGATGACAGTGCCGCTAAAGCAGAGTTACTAAACACAGCGTTCCGAAATACCTTCAACAAAGAAGACGAAGTAAATATTCCAGAATTCGAATCAAAAACAGGTGGCAAGATGAGTAACTTAGAAGCCGATATCCTCGGAGTAATGAAGTAACTTAAATCACTTAACAAAATCAAGTCCTCCGGTCCAGACACTATACCAGTTAGGTTCCTTTCAGAGAATGCAACAGCTCCATACTTAAGAATCATATACAACCGCTCGCTCAACGAAAGATCCTTACCCAAAGACTCGAAAGCTGAACAGGTCACACCAATATTCAAGAAAGGCAATGAGAGTAATCCACTAAATTACGCGCCCATATCATTAAAGTTGATATGCAAGATTTTGGAAAATATATTGTATTCAAACATCATGAATTACCGAGAACAGAACGGTCTATTGACACACAGTCAACACGGATTTAGGAAACATCGTTCTTGTGAAACACTTGTGAAGTATTGAGTGCTACGGACAAGGGATTTCAAGTTTATTCCGTATTTCTAGTCTTCAAGAACGCTTTTGACACTGTACCTCACAATCGGCTTGTAATCAAATAGCGTACTTATGTAATATCGTCTCAGTTATGCGGCTAGATTCGTGATTTCCTGTCAGAGAGGTCACAGTTCGTAGTAACTGACGGAAAGTCATCGAGTAAAACAGAAGTGATATCTGGCGTTCCCCTAGGTAGTGTTACAGGCCCTCTGCTGTTCCTTATCGATATAAACGCTTTATAATACAATCTGAGCAGCCGTTTTAGGTTGTTTGCAGATGATACTGTCGTTTATAGTCTAGTAAACTCATCAGAAGATCAAAATAAATTGCAAAACGGCTTAAAACAGATAGCTGTACGGTGCGAAAATTAGCAGTTGACTCTAAATAAACAACTTATGTGCGTCCGGTAAATGTGGAAATGTAGACTGTGGCGACGTTTTTAGTAAATTTGTCTGCAAGGGACCAATGTCCTGTTATTTTTTCTTGGCTGCCGAAGGACATACACTGGTAGACATTCATTGGAGAATGAAGAACGTGTGTGGGGCAGCATGTCTGTCAAAACCACAGTTTTGCAAAGGTGAGCCAGGTTCCATGCGATTTGACGGAAGATGACGATCGATCTGGGAGGCCAGTCTCATCCATCAACCGGAAGACACACGACCACCCACCCTAGAGTCCTGATCCCTCCCCTCGCGAATATCACGCCTTCAGTCACTTAATACGTCGGACGAGGATGTGAGCAGGCAGTTAAGGACTACTTCACGCAGCAGGACAAGGTGTTTAACCAAACCGGTATCTTCAACCTGGTGGTATGATTGCCTCAATGCTCATGGCGATTTTGCCTGACTGGCGTACCGATTCTGAACTTGCGGTATTTGAACCGAAACTTTTTGATCACCTCTTATATTGTCTTTGAATAAAAGTGTAATTTCTGTTCTTATCGCTGTGTATTTCCATCAGTTAATTTCCACACTATACTGCATCAGTTCTTTTTACGTACGAGCCAGTTTCATCGAGCTACGTTGCTTCAAGCAACTTGCTTGGCAGTGAAACGTAGTGAGAAAGTTTCTTTCGTCCATACGTTTTGCACACCAATGTATTTACGAAGGTAACTCCAAAATAAATGCACACTATTTTTGTAAAAATGCAGTTTTCATTCTGCATTTGTGAAATTTTTACAGTGTGTAGATACATCATTCCCGCTTGTTTTCAAACTTAGTTCATCCTGTTCCCGTGAGTGGCGCCGCCACAGCATGTCTTCAAGATGGCTGCTACACTTGACGTTCGTCATAGAATTCCTGTGCTGTGAAAACGAGACAGTGGGAAACATCCACAAGAGGTTGAAAAAGGTGTATGGAGATGCTGCTGTCGATCGCTGTACAGTTAGTCGGTGGGCAAGTAGGTTACGTGATGAAAGCGGACTCGGCAATATTGAGGATTGTCCTCGCAGTGGCAGGCCTCGTACTGCACACAATCCTGACAAAGTGCAGAGAGTTAACGAATTGGTGACTGCTGACAGACGCATCACAGTGAACGAATTGTCACGCTGCGTTGGGATGGGCGAAGGAAGTGTTTGCAGAATACTGAAAGTGTTGGCGTTAAAAAAGGTTTGTGCCAGGGGGGTTCCCAGGATGTTGACAGTGGCTCACAAAGAAACAAGAAATACGGTATGCAGCGAACTTTTGGAACAGTACGAGAATGGTGGAGATGAATTTCTTGGAAGAATTGTGGCAAGTGATGAAACATGGATCCATAATTTTTCACCAGAGACGAAGAGGCAATCAATGGTGAGACATCATGCAAATTCACCCAAGAAAAGAAAATTCAAAACCATACCTTCTGGTGGAAAAGCTATGGCTACAGTGTTTTTCGATTCCGAAGGGTTTTGCTTGTGGACATAATGCCAAGTGGAACCACCATAAATTCTGATGCATATGACGACACCGAAGAAACTTCAAGCTCGACTGAGTCGTGTTCAACCATATCGGCAAATGAAGGATGTTTTGCTGTTGCACGACAATGCACGGCCACATGTCAGTCAAAAATGCATGGAAGCGATCACAAAACTCGGATGGACAACACTGAAACACCCGCCTTACAGTCCTGACCTGGCTCCATGTGACCATCATCTCTTTGGGAAACTGAAAGACTCTCTTCGTGGAACAAGGTTTGAAGATGATGACTCCCTTGTGCACGCTGCCAAACAGTGGCTCCAACAGGTTGGTCCAGAATTTTACAGTGCGGGTATACAGGCGCTGGTTCCAAGATGGCGCAAGGCAGTTGAGAGGGATGGAAATCATGTGGAGAAATGAAAATATTGTTCCTAAAGGATGTATCTACACACTGTAAAACTTTCAAACATGTAGAATAAAAGATGGAGTTTTAAAAAAATAGTGTGCATTTCTTTTGGAGTGACCCTCGTATACGATGTGACACGCTCAACATGTTCGTCACTATGCTCATAATCGTACATTGTTGAGTACGCATTATGTTGCATCTATCCCCACTGAAAAAGAACTGTTATTTGTTACGTCATTCGGAAATTTTTTCCCCGGTCTTTCTATACTGGGTGATACAGCTGCCCGTAGCAATGTCGCTTTATGCAACCCGCAATGTTCATCTGGCATTCAAAAACTACACACGAGATTTACATATTGTCTCTCTCGGTATGCGCGAACTAGTAATACTATAGATAAAATGAATATGACGTATTTTATAGGAAATTTAATGTAGTTACATTTTGTGAACGGAAATAAGCTGTCGATAGAGGCCGTAGCTCTCGAGTTATTCAAGAAAAACGTTCAAAAATAACCTTAAAACCCATCCCCACTACCACTATCAGCCCCCAACGGTCACGATTTCTAGTATTTTGATCGTGGCACTCCCTCCTGTCATTGTACAAAAATATGACACTGCACGAATTCTTTCCCGCATTCGGAGTAGGAATTAAAATCCATGGAGAAGAAATAAAAACTTTGAGGTTCGCCGATGACATTGTAATTCTGTCAGAGACAGCAAAGGACTTCGAAGAGCAACTGAAAGCAATGGACAGTGTCTTGAAAGGAGGATATAAGATGAACATCAACAAAAGCAAAACGAGGATAATGGAATGTAGTCGAATAAAATCGAGTGATGCTGCGGGAATTAGACTAGGAAATGAGACGCTTAAAATAGTAAATGAGTCTTGCTATTTGGGGAGCAAAATAACTGATGATGGTCGAAGTAGAGAGGATATAAAATGTAGACTGGCAATGGCAAGGAAAGCGTTTCTGAAGAATAGAAATTTGTTAACATCGAGTATAGATTTAAGTGTCAGGAAGTCGTTTCTGAAAGTATTTGTATGGAGTGTAGTCATGTATGGAAGTGAAACATGGACGATAAATAGTTTGTACAAGAAGAGAATAGAAGCTTTCTAAATGTGGTGCTACAGAAGAATGCTGAAGATTAGATGGGTAGATCACATAACTAATGAGGAGGTATTGAACAGAATTGGAGAGAAGAGAAATTTGTGACACAACTTGACTAGAAGAAGGGTTCGATGGTAGGGCATATTCTGAGGCATCAAGGAATCACCAATTTAGTATTGGAGGGCAGCGTGGAGGGTAAAAATTTTAGAGGGAGACCAAGAGATGAATACAGATTTGCACAAGGACGCAGGATGTCCGTGATGGCCCACTGTGTCGTAAGAGTTCCCTCAATCACTATCAGTTGGGACCTGACCTCACACCCAATGGCTTCCCAAACCACGACGACTGGAGGCACACCGCTGCACCTCCTCAAAACATAAGAAGGATGAGACCTGTGCCCAAGTCGCCAGTCCATGGTTCTCAGTCATGGCACCATGCCAAATGCTGCCCTCTCTGTCGTGGTGCTAATGGCAACCTACGTGTGGGACAGTAACTCCCTGCTCCAGCTGCTGATAGTCTCCAGCGAATGGTGTGGGGTGACACGGAATGTTAGACGGAGTCCAGTACTTATTCTCGGATGGCAGGAGCAGAAACGAAGGTGTTATGATGTCCTTGATGCACATTATGGCGATCTTCCCTTGTGGTCGTCAGATATGGTTGACTGGCGTTGAGTATGCCTGCCCTCATGTTCCCAAGCAGTTCAACAGCGGGCCACTATCATATCTGAATGCCCTGCAAATGTAAATATTGTGCTATTCGACCAGCTGGCCAAAGTGAGGCTCCTTCCAAGCTCCGCCCTGTGCCAGTAATGCTGTTCCACACGAGTACATAGTGACCACTCAACACACGATGCCGTTCAAGCCCCTTATATACCCTCTCAGGCCTGGTAGCAATACTACACACGAGAAACGTCAGGTCACCACGGTGGCCATTAGACCTGCCACAGATAATTACAACTATTAATCATTTGCATGCCGACTGACGGTGTGCCACTGACATGTAACTGTTCCGGCGTAACCTCAAGCGCCGGCACGCTGGTCAAGATCATCAGAGCAGAGACGGCTGTGAGACGGCGTCAGCCAATAGTACACTGAGTAGCCCCTCGCAGAGGACGACACCCAGACAGCAGCAGCCTCTAGGTGAAGAGAACATAAGCGCCGCTCCGCCTAGCCCCAGCCGAGTTGAAGACGAGCCGTTCTACGAATGCTACAGCAGTGACGTAGGAACTATATTGCTTCGCTTGTATTACGAATTGTATACATTGAAGAGAATTCTTATTTGTCTGTCGCCCGTTGCTTGCGGCACTTCTGTATTTCACAAAGTTAAGTATTGTAATCATTTCCTTTTGTAATAAACTTTATTAATACGATTTGCTTGAATTGTTGTGTAGCGATCCGAGACAGCTGGTTTGCTAGGCACTATATCAGACAAGTCGGCAGCACACAACATTGGCGATGAGGAGATCAACGGATTCCATAGTGACAACACAGAGCATAGCTGCCAGAAATTATCTTGTGTGTTTCGCTGGCGCCTTAATTCTACTTTGTCTTTTCCTTCCAGGGGTGTATTTACTTGCTTTAACAGTCTGTTATAGTGTTTTCAGGTGCGTGTTGCAGCAATTTCTTTGCTTTGTACCTACTTTTCTTGCTTGCCTTGTCTGTTTATTGCCTTTCTATCTTCCGATATGAACAACCCACCTATTCCACCCTTGCACAGGCGCCACAGCTACAAGCGATAGATGCAACGCAGCTAACACAGATGTTTTAGTTTCAGACGTAAAAGATTGCATGTCTACTCATTATGGTACAACAACTCCTGGCGAATCAAACAAATGCAGTACAGCAGCCACCTACAGCAGCTCCGAATGCTATACTGCCTTATCGCCAGTTTCATGAACAAGAAGAGGAATGGCTCGAACGGTTGCAACAGTTTGAAGCCCACTTAATTCCTCACAATGTACCAGGTACTGTGAAAAACCATTACTTTTCCTCAACAGTAGGAAGTGCAGTGTTCAGACTCATTCAGAAGTTATTTCCTACCACTACTCCGAATGAAATTTCGTATGATCAAGTTGTAGATTCGCTTACTAACTACTATGACCAACAAGTGGATGTGGTAGCAGCTAGGTACCAATTCTTTAATTCCAAGAAATAGTCAGAACAAACTTATCGCGAGTGGGTAACAGATTTGCAGGGTTCGGCGAGGAAATGCGAATTTATATGTGCTTGTGGTGCTTTATATTAAGATGTAATGTTGCATGGTGCGATCCTGTATGATGTAACTGATGTCAAACTTAGAGAACAGATTTTGGAACTGTCCGATCCATCAATTCAACATGTCATGCAAATACTAGGTCAGTACGATTCAGGTGCCTTGTCGGCTGATGAATCTGAGCAGCCAGCAATTTGTCGGGTTGAGTCCCCTGCTCGCAACCTCCCCATTAGGCAGCGGTAGCTTGCATGCACCACACCACATAAACAAGTCTCCACACTTCGTAAACAGCTCTCTAAACAGGCAAACAGAAGTAAGTCACGCCCTCGGTGCTATTCACGGCACAAATTCCAAGACTGCCCGTGGAGACAAGCACAGTGTTACGCTTGTGGCAAGGAAGGACATGTACAATCCATATGTTTGCAGTGGAACAACCATAAGAATTCTGCCCACTTACAAAACTCCAGCCACAAGGCCCATGTCATAAATGCAGTGTACTCAAAGCCTGCTGCAGGCATTAGCCAAAATAGCAAGTGAACACTTTCTTCAGTGCTACGCCAGTCCAACAAACCTTTTGTCCATTTACTTCTTTGTGGAAAAGCGTGAAATTTCAGTTGGACACGGGTGCTTCTGTTACACTGCTGAATCGTAACACATATGAACTGTTAGGCTCCCCAAGGCTGCCTAAAACTAGCACGCACCTGACGGCTTATATTAGACAAGACATTCCTGTTCTAGGAAAATGTACTTTGCCTGCCATATACTGCTCGCATACATGAACGATAGCTTTCACTGTGCTACAATCACGTGATTGTGAGAATATATTTGGCCTTGATTCTTTTGATTTGTTTGGCTTTAACATTCAGGACAATGTGTTGTCAGTGTCTGCATCCAAAAGACAGTGTAGCTAACTTGCTAAAGGAATTCCCAGAACTCTTTCCTGAAGGTTTAGGCAAGACTAACAATTTTTTTGCACATATTACTCTGAAAGACAATGCACAGCCGAAATTTTGCCGGGACAGACCTGCTCCCATTTCATTATGGGACAAAGTCATTGCTGAACTTAAAGAATTGCAAGACAGCGGAGCTATTGCGTCCATACAAGGTAGTCAGTGGGCAAGTCCACGGGTTTTGCTGCCAAACTCTTCAGGTCGCATTCGTCTCTATATTGACTTTAAGTCTACAGTCAACCCAATTGATACTTATCCATTGCCACGCCCACATCTTATGGACAGATTAGTTGCTAGTCGCTACTTTTCAAAAATTGATTTGCGCGATGCATTTCTTCAAATACCACTAGATGAAGAATCTCAAAAAGTGTGTGTGGTTAACATTCAGTTAGGGTTGTTTAAATATTTGCGTTTTCCTCTTGGCAGTGCTTCCGCACCCGATATTTCCCAACGGTATTTCGAACAGCTGACTGCTGAAGTACCAAACTGTTCTAACTATGAGAAGGATATTGTCGTAGCAGGTCATACACCTGAAGAACACATCGCAAATTTGTGGGCTCTGTTTCGTGTGTTATCTGACGTGTGACTAAAGTATAAACTGGACAAATGTGACTTTTTTGAACCTGAGTTGCAGTATCTTGGTCATGTCATCAACATCAAGGTGTACATCCTCTTCAGTCGCATTTGTTAGCCATACGAGACCTGCGAGTTCCTCGCACTGTCACAGAACTACTGTCAGTTTTAAGGAAAATGACCTATTAAATTCGGTTCACACCGAATGCTGCACAAATCGCAGCTCCATTGCACCGCTTGCGTCGCAAGAATGTCCCTTTTGTTTGGACAGATGAGTGCCAAGTTGCTTTTCAAAAACTTACAGATGCACTGCTCAGTGATCGATGCTTAGTTCACTTTGATCGTTACAAACCAGTTATGTTGCAAGTTGACACTTCCTCATACGGAATCAGTGCAGTGCTTTCGCACAGAATTGGTGATAAAGACAGGCCTATTGCTTTCGCATCAAAAGTGTTGTCTAAAGATCAGTGTAACTATTCACAACTAGAGAAAGACGCATTGGTTATTGCACTCCGACGAAGCCGGTTTCTGTACGAACTGCCCAAAAATTGTAAAGATGGGCTTTGTTGTTGTCTCAATACCAGTACAAGATTGTGTATCGTCGACGGCTAAACATGGTAATGCGGACAAACTTTTTAACGTCTTCCAATTGGTCCACCGGCCGGAGTGGCCGAGCGGTTCTAGGCGCTACAGTCTGGAACCGCGCGACCGCTACGGTCGCAGGTTCGAATCCTGCCTCGGGCATGGATGTGTGTGGTGTCCTTAGGTTAGTGAGGTTTAAGTAGTTCTAAGTTCTAGGGGACTGATGACTTCAGAATTTAAGTCCCATAGTGCTCAGAGCCATTTGAACTTTTGAACCAATTGGTCCTGATGCGGAATTTTGACGTTACTGCTGCATGTTGTTCTCACATGCTCACGATTCTGAATTGCTTCAATCCTTTCCTGTGAACTATAGGAAAATGGCACAGGCCACGGATGCTTATTCACATTTGAACATTTTGCTAAAACACATTCGCACATCTTGACCTCGCTCTTAGCATAGCATAAAGAATTCTTCAAAATGTGTGTGTAATCTTATGGGACTTAACTGCTAAGGTCATCAGTCACTAAGCTTACACACTACTTAACCGAAATGATCCTAAGGACAAACACACACACCCATGCCCGAGGGAGGACTCGAACCTCCGCCGGGACCAGCCGATAAAGAATTCTGTAGTGCGCCGATACTTTGCACATCGGCATAGCCTCGCTATACAGAAAGCTGTGATTTTCGTTCAGAATGACAGTGGACAGTCACATGTGTTGATCCCCAAAGCTTTGCAAAAAGAAGTTGTAATGGTACTGGAATTACGTAACCATTACGGCACCTCATCTGAACCTCTCGATACCAGCAATAGTTTACTGTGTTTCTGTTAACTACTTAACATATTTCTGAGACAACATTCAGATTTGATTTCAGTTTTGATACATCGATATATTTATATTGCAATGATATTATTCTTATGTCTATTCTTCCTTTTGGGCACTGTGATCTTTGACGTACTTGTAACTCTGATTTTTGGGCGCGTAAGCGATTGTTACTTAGTTGTTAACTTGTTAGAGAGTCGGACGTTGAGAAAGTCAAGTGTTGGACGTCATGTTGGAAAGACGAGTATTGTCGTCAGCTTGTAAAATGTGAACTTTAACAGTGACTGTGAGAGAGATGTTTTCAAGTATGTTTTGTATTGTGAAGTGATGTTTTGTGTGATACGTGATATTGCAATAAAAGCAGTTAAAAGGAAGTGTAACTTAAATTCGGAGTGCTGATTATTTTTTTTTTTACATCACCATTGTGCTAACTTTGAAAGGTTTAATCTCCAAGAATGGTTTGGGAAGCGCATCTACAAAACTTTTGAATATAGCAGAATAAAACCCTGGCCTCTTTGCATCCGAGCTTGGAATCATAACCACCTAGATTTTCAACGATTGAGCCATGATTTTACGACGAGACCAGCGTGGGAAACACAAAAAGATGAGTGCCTAGTTTTTTCATTATTACATTAAATGACTATTAACTGTGCTCTAATGACACCTGCCACATAATATGACTGTTGCTGCCCGAAAATGCAGTATTTAGCAGCGTGAGCAACACCACAATCGTTATTAAATGCTGACCTTTGTTGTGGTAGGGTTGTTAGAAAGTGTTGCAGTTACTTCACGAAGGACACTGGGGTATTGTTCGTACGAAACTGTACTTAGCAGAGTATGGACACCCAAATAGAACAGATGCCGCCACAGTGTCACGCATATGTGGAAAATAAGTCCACTCCGCTTGACCTAAGTCGCAATCACCATAGCAACGTGTGCGTATAGACTTATCGGAACATTTCTGGAACACGCGTTGGTTGATTGTGGTTGACTCGTATAGTAAGTTTCCTTTTGCTGTGGTAATGAACTCGACAATGTCACGTAGCACAAGTCGGGTGTTGTCGTCTGTGTTTTGTCAGGAACGTTTCCCTTACGTCATATTGGCCGACAACGGCTCTCAGTTAACGTCAAATGAATTTGAAACATTCTGTGAAGGAAATGGCATTCAGTATCTAGCTAGTGCACCATTCCATTCACAGTCAAATGGCGAAGCGGAACGTTTCATCAGAACCTTCATGCAACAGATGGCCAAACGTCGCTTCGCGCTGACCAGGGATCAAGCATTGCAACTATTTGTCGCCTTCTACCATTCGCGTGCACGAGATGGACCATCGCCTGCGGAGTTGTTCCAAGGCTGCCGCCATCGGACACTGCTCCAACTGCTCCACCCTCCTCAGCATACGGAGCTGGAGGAAGGCCGCAAGTATCGCTTCCCGCCTCATGATATCGCGTTTTTCAGGGTTTTTAGCAGGAGGTGAGATCGTTCGTCGTCTTGGCGCATGCATGTATCTCATTTCAGGCACAGACGGATTGCAGCGTCGACATCACAATCAGCTTCGCCACGGTCCTGTGCACGGTGATCCTTCTCTGTCTCTTCTCCAAGATTCACAGATCCCGAGGACACAGCGACCACAGCAGCCGCCAGCGGGTATCATCACGAAACTGCAGGACGACTCCATGGAGACAGAGTATTCGTCTCCTCCGCCTCCTCTCGTCCTACCTATGGACCTGGACCCACCCACGCCGCAGCAGCCGACATCTCGTTATGGGCGTCAGGAGGTGACTCGTACCCTTCTGGTCTTTCTCCGGGGGACGTTTCCCCCAGAGCGAAGGCCAGATGGCGGGGTACGACCGGAAGCCTGACGTCCCCTGCAGCCACAGCTTCCGGTCCAGCGCAGCATTCACACTCCTGCGTTCCCCGCCGTTGTTGAGGTCCCATTACGACGACGGTCCGTCGCTTTGGGAAAGGGGGGGAGAGGGGGAGGGGGGCGGAGGGGGGAGGAGGGCCGGTTCGTCGGGGAAGAATATCAAAGCACAGGGGGCTGTGAGACGGCGTCAGCCTATAGTACGCTGACCGACCCCTATCTAGGATGACACCGAGACAGCAGCGGCCTCCAGGCGAAGATCACATAATCACCACTCCGCCTGGCCACAGCCGTGTTGAAGACGAGCCGTTCTACGAATGCCGCAGCGGTGACTTTGGAACTATATTGTTTCGCTTGTATTACGAATGGTATATATGGAAGAGACTTCTTATTTGTCTGTCGCCCATTGCTCGCGACACTTCTCTATTTCACAGAGTTAAGTATTGTAATCATTTCCCTTTGTAATAAACTTTATCAATACGATTTGCTTGAATTGTTGCCTAGCGATCCGAGAAAGCAGGTTTCCTAGGCACCGTATCAGGCGAGTGGGCAGGACACACAGGGACCATGTCTATTGGTCGCTTCCCTTTGTACGTGAACACATACTTAGGTTCATAAGATAATTCTTTGAGTACTGCAGACACATATCATCAAACAGAAAGAGGATTACAGCAACTATTTACGTTGATCACACATAAGCAAAAGTCACATTCTGCGTAACCCTAACGTTATTAGCTATTGTAATAATGATTACGCCGTCATTCTGGCCACAGAAGGGCCAATCTAGACAGACTGAAACAGAACCGTCCTCTCCCAAAGGGGTCGTGTGGACGCCGAATGGAAGGGTGGGGGTCAGTACACCGCTCACTGGGTCGTTCCGGCTTCGCAGAGCTGCTCGGTCATGCAGCTCCTCAGCTGGCATCACGAGACTGAGTGCACCCCGTTGCAGTCCTACCACCAAGGAAATGATCTCTGGCAGTACATGGAATCGGGCCCGGGTCCTCCATAGCCAAGCTGAGCACTTTTTTTTTCACCTACAAATGCGTACATTATTTGGTGCTGATAGCATGCAAATTAATTGGTTTTACTAAGAAATTTGTCAGTGAAGAAGACGTTTACCGTCGAGAAATTCTTCAGACTCGTCTTAAACCAAATTTTGTTAGTAGCTTAACTTTTTAAGGCTTTTGGTAAGTTACTGAAAATTGTGTGTTCTCGAATAATGGACACTTCCTTGGATCTTTCTGTTAGCTTAGAAAAAAAAGAGTTAGAGTATTTATGGTCCATTTCATTAAGGAATAAAAACACTGGGAAGCAACAGTTACTGTCCCCTGCTCCTTCTCAAACCTCTGGAAGGTATTTTGACTTAACATCAAAAATAATTTTTAATATGCGCGTTTGGATTCAGAAAGGTTGTTTGACAAGTTACTCCAAAAAATGATCCCTTATGACACAGTTGATTTAAAGTATGCAAAGCATGCTACATTTTCCAGTTTTCTATCATTTCATAGTACAATGACTACATTGAAAATAGAGATTTGTTTATGTCCTTAAGCAGCTCTCTTTTACTCCTTTCAATTGAATTTGTCATCAACTTGTACATTACTGGCCATTAAAATTGCTACACCACGAAGATATGTGCCACAGACGCGAAATTTAACCGACAGGAAGAAGATGCTGTGATATGCAAATGATTAGCTTTTCAGAGCATTCACACAAGGTTGGCGCCGGTGGCGAGACCTACAACGTGCTGACATGAGGAAAGTTTACAACCGATATCTCATACACAAACAGCAGTTGACCGGCGTTGCCTGGTGAAACGTTGTTGTGATGCCTCGTTTAAGGAGGAGAAATGCGTACCACCACGTTTCCGACTTTGATAAAGGTCGGATTGTAGCCGATTGCGGTTTATCGTATCGCGACATTGCTGCTCGCGTTGGTCGAGATTCAATGACTGTTAGCAGAATATGGAATCGGTAGCTTCAGGAGGGTAATACGGAACGCCGTGCTGGATCCCAACGGTCTCGTATCACTAGCAGTCGAGATGACAGGCATCTTATCCGCATGGCTGTAACGGATCGTGCAGCCACATCTCGATCCCTGAGTCAACATATGGGGACGTTTGCAAGACAACAATCATCTGCACGAACAGTTCGACGAAGTTTGCAGCAGCATGGACTATCAGCTCGGAGACCATGGCTGCGGTTACCCTTGACGCTGCATCACAGACAGGAGCGCCTGCGATGGTGTGCTCAACGACGAACATGGGTGCACGAATGGTAAAACGTCATTTTTTCGTATGAATCCAGGTTCTGTTTACAGCATCATGATGGTCGCATCCGTGTTTGGCGACATCGCGGTGAACGCACATTGGAAGCGTCTTTTCGTCATCGCCATACTGGCGTGTCACGCGGCGTGATGGTATGGAGTGCCATTGGTTACACGTCTCGGTCACCTCTTGTTCGCAATGACGGCACTTTTAACAGTGGACGTTACATTTCATATTTGTTACGACCCGTGGCTCTACCCTTCATTCGATCCACGCGAAACCCTACATTTCAGCAGGATAATGCACGACCGCATGTTGCAGGTCCCATGCGGGCCTTTCTGGATACAGAAAATGTTCGACTGCTGCCCTGGCCAGCACATTCTCCAGATCTCTCACCAATTGAAAACGTCTGGTCAATGGTGGCCGAGCAACTGGCTCGTCACAATGGGCCAGTCACTACTCTTGATGAACTGTGGTATCGTGTTGAAGCTGCATGGGCAGCTGTACCTGTACACGCCATCTCTGTTTGACTCAATGCCCAGGCGTATCAAGGCCGTCAATACGGCCAGAGGTGGTTGTTCTTGGTACTGATTTCTCAGGATCTATGCACCCAAATTGCGTGAAAATGTAATCACATGTCAGTTGCAGAATAATATATTTGTCCAATGAATACCCGTTTATCATCTGCATTTCTTTTGGTGTAGCAATTTTAATGGCCAGTAGTGTATTTTAGACATATACCAGAAATAAACCTCTTGCAAGTCTTGACCTTTGTATAACGTTTCTTTTCCAATTTTTGTAATGAGTTAACCTGGCACAATTCATTAATGTTCGCGAAGATTTCATGAATCACTCTTTTCCAAACTATACTTAAGTTCCTACAAACAAAAATTACGTTGCGTCTGACGATGTTGCTAATGAAAAGTCTTTAGTATACAAAGAAAAAGTAAGCGCTCATAGATGTAAATTTAATGTTCCCAGTTGGAGTGACAGCTTAATATAGTACCCTTACCTATTGACACTCTCCGTTTCTTGTCACAGAGATACGATTTCAACATTATTGTATTATATCGTGTCTCTCCATAGTGTTCTAATTGCGGTACTTAAAAGAACATTGTGATTTACACCTTCAAACGCCTCTGACAGCTCACAGAATATACCACTAGGCTCGATGTATTGTAAACATGGGCGTATTTAAATGATAAGGAAGCGGATAACCACTCTATGAAATAGCATCACACCTGTCTCTGAAGACTGATACTTAAAAGGCGGAAATAAGCACAGAAAGTGATGGAGAGTGTTTTCTTAGTGACAAGGACATCCTCATCCTGTTATCCATTAAGTGAAATATACTATACATCTGGGAAAGTAAGAACAAACGACCCAAGAATCCGAAAGCGATCCACACTGACCATGACTGCACTCCGCCACACAGTATCTTAGACACGAATCTCGTGATCAGAAAATCATACCTCTGACTTGACCCATTTCGGCACGACGCATGAGGACAATGACTTAGTGACACAGAAGAGGTGAAAATGACAGTAAATAATTGGATATTACAGTACACATCCAACTTTTATCGAAGAAGGTACAAGTGTAATACTCGGTGATAACGAAAGAAAATCACTTATAGCACTGTGCTGCATAACAGAGTTGTAATCGTAAAAAATCACATCACTTGCATGTTTAGTTGGAACGATTTTCACCAGATGATAAAGAAGTTATTACTTACTACCTTTGTATTACGTCCGAAACATGCCTTACACATTGTTGAGTCAGCTGAACAGTGAGTCTGCTACTGCTATCTGACGCTGCAGAGCCGAAGAGGGGGATGGAATAGAGAGCGCTGACCAACGCTGCCCTACAACAGTGATACAACGGCCGCACCAGCGATAAATTGTGCCGGGAGTAGCCCTCGTCGGCTGTCAGGGGGCGTGTGTCGCAGGAGATGTTAGCAAGGTCCCGAGTGCTGCTGCAACACGAGCCAGAGTGAATGAAACTGCTGCAGTCGGCTGACCCGGTCCCTCAGTGAGGCCTCCCGTCTGGAGCTGTTTAGCGACACAAAACCATCAGTTCCTTTATTAACATTGCCACAGATTGCTTTTTAATTTTTGTTATAACTCCCACTTCTCCATTTTCTAATTCACACCAATTACTTATTTCAGATGTTTCAAACGCCACAAAGTAAGATTTACTGGACTCTCCATCACAAAAACACTGACTCGTGCCCGCATCTCGTGGTCGTGCGGTAGCGTTCTCGCTTCCCACGCCCGGGTTCCCGGGTTCGATTCCCGGCGGGGTCAGGGATTTTCTCTACCTCGTGATGGCTGGGTGTTGTGTGCTGTCCTTAGGTTAGTTAGGTTTAAGTAGTTCTAAGTTCTAGGGGACTTATGACCACAGCAGTTGAGTCCCATAGTGCTCAGAGCCATTTGAACCACTGACTCGTGTTGAAACAATTTTTATGGTGATGCACTTCAATGCAACAACAGCAGTTACACAGGAAAAGACGACAGGTGAGGCAAATGCAAGGAATGGACACATGTGTGACAACCAATGTTTATTGTAAGATTTGTATTGTCCATATAGAGCTTAAAGGATAGAAATTATTGTTGTCAGTTCTAACAGTACACGACGTTTACGGCTACAAAATATTTTGAAAAGAAAAGGTCCAGACTAGCTGCAATAAGTTTAAGATTCTTTACGACAGCTGTTTCGGCTTTATTGCCATTCTCAAGTAACTTGCGAATCTAACCCTGGTGAGACTAAAAAACTCCTCCCTAACAGGCCACGAAGGCTCAACGGTACCGACCGGCCGCCGTGTCATCCTCAGCCCACAGACATCACCGGATGCGGATATGGAGGGCATGTGGTGAGCACATTGCTCTCCCGGCCGTATGTCAGTTTCAGGGACCGGGGCCGCTACTTCTCAATCAAGCAGCTCCTCAGTTTGCCTAACACGGGCAGAGCGCACCCCGCTGGCCAACAGCGCTCGGCAGACCGGATGGTCACCCTTCCAAGTGCTAGCCCAGCCCGACAGCGTTTAACTTTGGTAATCTGACGGGAACAGGTGTTACCACTGCGGCAAGGCCGTTGGCTGGTGAGACTATCTACATACTCGGATGTGGTGGTTCTCCATGTGAATAATTATGCATTACAGTTACACATTCATACTTATGTCTAGTTTGATTTCACGTCCATATTGCATCTATAGTAAATAGTGATTGTCTAATTCGTAGTTATTACGTGACATGTAGTAATTGTAACCTTAAAGAATACGTTTTGATACTTTTCTGGTAGTTCGTTTATTTTAAAGTACGACTTGACATTTATTTGACAGCTTCACGGGCACGTTTATAAAGTGTAGTTAGCTAAGCAAAGATCATGTATTTCACAATATCGTTTCCGAGTAATTCTCAGTCGTCTTTATAAATAGTCCCACACATATTTCTGTCTAATTACATGGCCGTTGCTCTTCACAACCGTCTTCAGTAGGAGTACATTGTAAGGGACATCTCAATATTATTTATTTATCTATACATGCAAATCTAAGTGGGAACATCTAAACAGGAACCATTACGGATACTCTTCACAACTGGCGTTGCAGAGTTCACAGTATACGAGTGACACGTAGTAATAACAATAATACGAGGGTCACTCCAAAAGAAATGCACACTATTTTTTAAGTCCATCTTTTATTCTACATGTTTGAAAGTTTTACAGTGTGTAGATACATCCTTTAGGAACAATATTTTCATTTCTTCACATAATTTCCCTCTCAACTGCCTTGCGCCATCTTGGAACCAGGGCCTGTATACCTGCACTGTAAAATTCTGGACCAACCTGTTGGAGCCACTGTTTGGCAGCGTGCACAAGGGAGTCATCATCTTCAAACCTTGTTCCACGAAGAGAGTCTTTCAGTTTCCCAAAGAGATGATGGTCACATGGAGCCAGGTCAGGACTGTAAGGCGGGTGTTTCAGTGTTGTCCATCCGAGTTTTATGATCGCTTCCATGCATTTTTGACTGACATGTGGCCGTGCATTGTCGTGCAACAGCAAAACATCCTGCTTTTGCCGATGTGGTCGAACACGACTCAGTCGAGCTTGAAGTTTCCTCGGTGTCGTCACATATGCATCAGAATTTATGGTGGTTCCACTTGGCATTATGTCCACAAGCAAAAGTCCTTCGGAATCGAAAAACACTGTAGCCATAACTTTTCCACCAGAAGGTATGGTTTTGAATTTTCTTTTCTTGGGTGAATTTGTATGATGCCTCACCATTGATTGCCTCTTCGTCTCTGGTGAAAAATGATGGATCCATGTTTCATCACTTGTCACAATTCTTCCAAGAAATTCATCTCCACCATTCTCGTACTGTTCCAAAAGTTCGCTACAAACCGTTTTTCTTGTTTCTTTGTGAGCCACTGTCAATATCCTGGCAACCCACCTGGCACAAACCTTTTTTAACGCCAACACTTTCAGTATTCTGCAAACACTTCTTTCCGCTATCCCAACGTAGCGTGACAATTTGTTCACTGTGATGCGTCTGTCAGCGGTCACCAGTTCGTTAACTCTCTGCACATTGCCTGGAGTTGTGCAGTACGAGGCCGGCCGCTGCGAGGACAATCCTCAATATCGCCGTGCCCGCTTTCATCACGTAACCTACTTGCCCACCGACTAACTGTACTGCGATCGACAGCAGCATCTCCATACACCTTTTTCAACCTCTTGTGGATGTTTCCGAATGTCTCGTTTTCACAGCACAGGAATTCTATGACAGCACTTGACGAACGTCAAGTGTAGCCGCCATCTTGAAGACATGCTGTTACGGCGCCACTCACAGGAACAGGTTGAACTATGTTTGAAAACAAGCGGGAAGAATGTATCTACACACTGTAAGACTTTCACACATGCAGAATGAAAACTGAATTTTTACAAAAATAGTGTGCATTTCTTTTGGGGTGACCGTCATAATGAAGGTAGTATTATTTACAGCAATCAACATAAACATTTTAACAATTCTGAGCTTATTAACATTATGTGAAGTACATGTTTCACAATGTAAGTTGTCTATCAAATCGAAGTAGTGAGATGGTAACGGAAAGGCGTGGTAGACATGCTGAAAGAACCATATCTAGAGGAGCAGCTAACTGGAACGAGGAAAATTCTGACTCTGATTGGGTGTGTAAGAGGACCAAACAGCTAATGTCATCAGTCTCCTGTTCACTCTCCAGAACAGAAGCAGTTTATCCATTCTGTTTGTGTGTGGCGCAAATTACGTGTACAAGTGTGAGAAAGTGTGCCTAGAGTTTGCGTAGCGCGTATCTGAGGCGTAATATAGGAACCGGCCCGGTATACATCTATCGGGATGTGGGAAACCGCATAAAAACCACATCCACGTTGGTCGGCACACCGACGTCGGCCCAAGATCCCGAGAGAAAAGTCAACAGGCAATACGTCAACCAATTACCATGAAGTCCTTAACAGTTTCTACTGAAGAACTGGTTTCAAGACCATGACACGACATAACCACCCAGTAGACTTTACCTTAAGTAACGAAGAACACAGCAAACTTACATGTATACTAGTTCGATGTTGTAACCTAGGCCAATAGGAACTTGGGAGAGCTTTTGTCTTCAAATGAATGCCAAGGTTTTGGACCAGTTGCAGGCTACTGGTTATTTTGGTCCACAGACGTAAGGCTTGCATGCAGAAGCAAATGGAGAAAGAGTTAGAATTTTGTATAGTTACAGCTAAGACGCTGGACGTTTCTTTCTCAAAGCCGTCTCACAGCCACAATAAAATATTTTGATAAACACGAGGTACAAACAAATTCGTAATACAAAGCTAAAAAAGTTACTCATATCACTGTGAACCGCAGTTCAAAACAAGGCACCAGTCACTAAATAATTTCAAGTCAACAGTTTCTATAAAAGCTGCAGAATCAAAGTTCAATCCTGTCTAGTCCAAGAGAGATGTCGAACTGTAATCCACGCAGACGAGACGAGAGTGACCAGAAGGGTTTTCGTCTTTTTCCTTTCTCTTTTTATTCCCAATCAAGAACACAATGCTGTGGAATCAGTGTACGTTTTGAACGAAACCAAAAGCAGTGTAGAAGACTTTAAATCAACCAGTAAGAAACAGAGATGATCGACTGACAAACTTGCAGCTCTCCATGTCACCTGGCAACGAGCTAAGGTCGTGTTACCATAAGTCGCCCTGTGGTACGTTGTTATTGCTACCCCTCTCGGTTTGTAGAGCGTAAAGGCGACGTTGCTGCCACCCTGGACAGGCCTTGTAATATTATTGGGCTTTCCGTCGTATGAAAGCTGTGAGCACCCTTGGAAAGCCAGCCCGGTTAGCCAAGCGGTCTAACGCACGGCTTTCCGGAGTGGGAAGGCGCGCCTGGTCCCCGGCACGAATCCGCCTGGCGGATTTGTGTCGAGGTCCGGTGAGCCGCCCAGTCTGTGGATGGTTTTTAGGCGGTTTTCCATCTGCCTCGGCAAATGCGGGCTGGTTCCCCTTATTCCGCCTCAGCTACACTATTCGGCGATTGCTGCGCAAACAAGTTCTCCACGTACGCGTACACCACCGTTACTCTACCACGCAAACATAGGGGTTACACTCGTCTGGTGTGAGACGTTCCCTGGGGGGTCCACCAGGGGCCGAACCGTACAATAACCATGGATTCGGTGTGGGGCGGCGGAGGGGTGAAGTAGACTGCGGTAGTCGTCGTGGGGTTGTGGACCACTGCGATTGCGGCGGGGACGAAGCCTCTCCGTTGTTTCTAGGTCCCCCGTTAACATAACATAACCCTTGGAAAGCCATTCACCTAGCTGTGTATTAAATGCTCAACTTATGAGATGAGACATATTCTTTGAAAGATATTTGTTTTATATAATTTACGTAACTGTAAAGATGGGCATCTAGCGCGAACGCTAATACATCGATTGGGCAGTCAAAGAAACATTTTAACATAAGCTGAACTGAGCACTCCGCTTCGATCTAAATAAAAAATATGATGGTAAAAACCTTTGTAGATCTTCAGATTTTATCGTACTTCTTCTTATAACATGAAAGCGTAAAGAAGGTCGTCTTTAAGCCATAAAAGTAAGCGGTCTTACCTGGGTGCAGACAACAGTAATTAATTAATAAAATTCAAGTAATTTATGTTCGATACTGTAAATCGGCAAGTTATGTTGTGAAGGTGTTGAACGGTGCAAGAATTGTCTAGAAAAATGGTTCGAATGGATCTGAACACTATGGGACTTAATTTCTGAGGTCATCAGTCCCCTAGAACTTAGAACTACTTAAACCTAACTAACCTAAGGCCATCACACACATCCATGCCCGAGGCAGGATTCGAACTAGCGACCGTAGCGGTCGCGGTTCCAGACTGTAGCGCCTAGAACCACTCGGCCACTCCGGCCGGCAATTGTCTAGAAGGAAGGAGAAAAGTAGTGAGTGTAATTTGTGATAAACACATGAACCAAGAAGCAAGCACAGGACAGGCCAAAATCTGATCGCAGCAACACAATCAGAAAATTATTTATGTAAGTTATACTGTTTATAAATAAGCCCTAACTGCTTGTGAGAATTATTTGGATACATTTAAAGTTTACCAGATTTCTTATTGTGGTTTTTTTCCCTCCATGTCATATAATTTTTATAAATGTCAAACAGCCTTTACTACAGCTGAGAATACTGCAGCATCCCGGTCGTAGACAGAAGGTCGCTCCTTATTTTCTAGACAACTCATAGCCGCCCCAATTATTAATGATTTCATTTGCAAATGCAATTATTTTTATTGTTCATTGTAAAGGTCCCTTAGGTAATTACGATATTCGTACTAATTACTTAAAGGAATCCGGGTTGTTCTTTTCCAAATAATAGAAGCCTTTGCTTAACCCTTTCTGCGTCTGCGATTCCAATTGGCGTCATTAAGTATTCCTGGCTTTTTTTAGCTTCCCAATGCTTCAATGATACCGTTTGGCATCGCTTCACGTAGTTCCAAGTTTGGCCAACAGGTCACAGTGGCGTTTGCTTTCCTGACTCGCCGTTTGTTTGAAGTGCAGAACAGAGAAGTGTGGTGAGTTGTGCTACTGCATTTGTGAGTGAACAATAACTAAAAAAAAAGTGGTTCAAATGGCTCTGAGCACTATGCGACCTAACTTCTGAGGTCATCAGGCGCCTAGAACTTAGAACTAATTAAACATAACTAACGTAAGGACATCACACACATCCATGCCCGAGGCAGGATTCGAACCTGCGACCGTAGCGATCGCTCGGTTCCAGACTGTAGCGCCTAGAACCGCACGGCCACTCCGGCCGGCGAACAATAACTGTTGTGTTTAGTTTTATTCTGTGTATACTGAAATTCTTGGTTATGGAACCAACTTTACGTAGTCCCTCAAGGGCAAGGGAAGGTAAGTTTACAATACACTTATGTATGCATATTTTTGGGTAATTATTATGTAATTTCTAATGATGTCATTTGGAATCATTATTTTATTTATTAACGAACAGCTTCAAAAAACTTTTGCAATGGATATGCCATATGTGCAACATATACAGTAAATATTCATCACAAAAATATTTTCCCCAATTTTTTTTCTAAATGTGGCGCACAAAGGGTTAATCAAAAAGTAGCCTGGCTCTGACAACGATCAGGAGCCGACCAGAAGACGGACGTCTTCGACCTCTTTCGTGTTTCCTGTGGCAAAGCTGTGCCAAACTGGGAACACGACATTCTAGTATGAAACACAATACATATATGATCATCAGATTAAAATTGGAAAAATTAAAATACATTTAATTTAATTTTTTTTTCTTTTATCATATTAGTGCCTGCAGTTCACTTTGAGGGGTAATAAAACTTCATTAACCCTTATATTATTACTTATTCCATCACAAACATTTTCACAACAAACCGTGGGTACTGCCCATAACTACATATGTTCCTGGTCGGTGTGATGGGGCGTGGAGTGGCTACTACAGCAGTAGACGCAGCTGCCAGAGCGCTCCGTGTGGTGCTGCTAGATGAAACAGAGCCGCCAGGGCGAGCTGAGCGTAGCTCTGTTCCGTACCCCAGAGCCAGGCCAGGCCGGGCTGTGTTCCCGTTTAGACGTCGAGGCGCCCCGTCCTGCCGCTTTTATTAACGGCCTCCCTCACACACACACACACACACACACACACACACACACACAAACACTACTGCTCTGCTGTAAAATTTATCACAGTGTCCAGTTGCAGTAACATCGGCCGCGTCGCTGGTAGGGTGGGTTTTTCATTTAGCACAGCTTACAGCCCGCACTAACCCTTCCTAACACGGAATGCATTGCTGCTTGCTTACAGCAACGGAGGCATACTGTTCGTTTGCACCTGTTGTTACTGAACTGTCCCACAAGAGCACGCTGTAGGACGTCCATTCTATCCAAATACACGTTGCCGTTAAAGTTCTGCTACCATTACAAAAAAATCGTAAATCAGGGAGTATTAGAGTGAGGTTCAAAAAATGGCTCTGAGCACTATGGGACTTAACATCTGAGGTCATCACTCCCCTAGAATGGCTCTGAACACTATGGGACCGGCCGGTGTGGCCGAGCGGTTCTAGGCTCTACAGTCCGGAACCGCACGACCTCTACGGTCGCAGGTTCGAATCCTGCCTCGGGCATGGATGTGTGTGATGTCCTTAGGTTAGTTAGGTTTAAGTAGTTCTAAGTTCTAGGGGACTGATGACCTCAGAAGTTAAGTCCCATAGTGCTCCGAGCCACTATGGGACTTAATTGCTGAGGTCATCAGTCCACTAGAACTTAGAACTACTTAAACCTAACTAACCTAAGGACATCACATACATCCATGCCCGAGGCAGGATTCGAACCTGCGACCGTAGCAGTCGCCTGGTTCCGGACTGAAGCCCCTAGAACCGCTCGGCCACCGTGGCCGGCTATTAGAGAGAGGAAAGTGTGACCTGTTCTAAAACTTTTAGCAACTCTCAAAGGTTTTTTTATCCTTCGTTATTTGTTGCAGATTTGACATGGAGTACACAAAAATAGCGACAGATCATGAGAAGACTCAGTGTGACATTTGGAATGCAGAATCTGAATTTGTGACGACGGTAATGTGGAATAATCGACACCGGAGTGGAAAGGCACCACCGACAAAACCAAGCATATTAGGGTGGTTCAAAAATTGAAAGAGACAGGCAATGTCAAAGGCCTTCTTCGAAGAGCAGTCCCCTTCTGCCTCAAGCAAGTGTTGACGGAATGCAAGCTACTTTTCAACATCAATTCGTCTTGCGTAACGCGGATTGCAGGAAGCAAGAAAGTGCTTCACACGCCTTCTTCCGAACAAAGTGCAAATTGTCCAAGCATTGCAGCCAAACCGTAGTCCCCTGTTGTATGCATTCGCCTGTTCCATGCTGGCCTCCTCAATTGCTGCCCTGGATTCCGAGTTTGTGGATGTATGAATCGCCACAATATTAGCTCCTAAAATTCAAACAACACAGTGAAGCCATCTTTGACAGCTCGATGCTTAATGTTTGGTGTGGCCTGATGCATGATGGGTTGATGTGCCCACTTCTTTCGTTGAGAAAACCATAACGGGAAATGTTTACCTAGATATGCTCGAACATTTCCTGCCACCACAGATCGAGGAGATGCAGCTATCCATCGTCTTCCAGCACGGTGGTGCACCACTACAGAGGTGTTTGAACGTGTGCTGAATTGACAAATTTTCTCAGAGGCGGTAGGTGGTGATGGTCGTATTGCAAGGCCTCCATGTTCTCCCTCTTTCACGCCAACAGATTTCTGTTTGTGTTATGGTATGTCAAGGATCGTATGAACATAACACGAGTCAATGACATTGTTATCCTTCGTTCACGAATCAGTGAATAATTCAGAACTGTTGATGCTGCTCTGTTGACCTGTACATTGTTACTCAAACACTGCCTTGATCTTCTATGAACGATCAGTGGGGCACGCATTGAAATTCTGGCATAACAGAAAATTTTAGGGTTTCTGAACGTTTTACAACAAATCACGTTGGTCATGATTTTCAGCTTATGATTTTTTTAATGATAGTGGAGTTTTATGAACAATCGGTTCCTTTGCTCATATTCTCGACCCGTGGTCCAGCAGTAGCGTCTTTGACTAGTAATGTAAACGTCCTCGGTCGTGGATTCGATCACCGCCACTCCTTAAATTTTGAATAAAAACCAACAGCTATGACGGTCGGAGAATTCTGGCATAAGAAGTCACACTCATTCTGCCAAAGGCGTTGTGAAAGGGGGGGAGAAGAGCGGAAGAGGTTCTGGGCACTCTCTTGCTCTTGGGATGGGAAACTGTCCCTAAAACCGGAAGAACCAGCAATAATCAACGGCATGAGGATGCATAAGGCTACGGAAGCTAGTGCAGTGAAGACATATAATGTGTATTCATAGGACATGTTGCCTCTAATTGAAAAGAAGTGTCATCATGATCTCTCCATTAGCAAAAGATTCCTGGTTGGTCCCCCATTCGGTTCTCTGGGAAAGGTCTGCCAAGGGAGAGGTGATCGTAAGGAAAAAATCCAATAAAAAATTCAAATGGCTCTGAGCACTATGGGACTCAACTGCTGTGGTCATCAGTCCCCTAGAACTTAGAACTACTTAAACCTAACTAACCTAAGGACAACACACACACCCATGCCCGAGGCAGGATTCGAACCTGCGACCGTAGCAGCAGCGCGGCTCCGGACTGGAGCGCCTAGAACCGCACGGCCACCGCGGCCGGCAAAATCCAATAAACAACGAAAGGATAACATTCTGCGAGTCGGGACGTCGAATGTCAGAAGTTCGAACGTGGTAGGGAATCTAGAAAATCTGAAAAGGAAAATGCTAAGGTTCAATCTAGAGATAGCGGGGGGTCACTGAACTGAAATGAAAAGAAAACAAAGATTTCTGGCGAGAAGAGTATAGGGTCATATTAACTACAGCAGAAATTGATATAACGGGGGTAGGATTCGTTATGAATAGGAAGGTAGGACAGAGAATGAGTTACTACGAACAGTTCAGTGACAGGGTTGTTCAAACCAGAATCGACATCAAATCGACAACCATAGTTCAGGTACACATGCACATGTCGTAAGCAGAAAATGAAAATGTAGAGAAAGTATATGAGGATATTACATAAAAGGAGATGAAAATCGAATAGTCGTGGGGGTTGTAGGGTTTCGTGAGAATATGGGTTGGGTAGTAGGAATGAGAAAGGAGAAACACTAATTGAGTTTTGCAATAAATTTCAGCTTTCGCAGCGAATATTCTGCACAAGAATCACAAGAGGATGAGGCATACATGGAAAACGCCAGCCAATAAATTCCATAAGGCAAGATTCAGAAATCAGATATTGTAAGGAGTACACAGAGGCAGAGATAGACTCAGATGACAGTTTAATGGTGATCAAAACTAGGCTGAGAAGAAAGTGGGATATCGAAGTACTAGGGAATAAAGAGGCTCTATTGAAATTGTCTCAGCCGACAGATGCTGGGATAATGAACAGCTCAGTGGGTACTTCAGCCGGGGTAGCCGCGCGATCTCGGGCGGCTTGTCTCGATCCACACGGCTCCCCCTTCGGAAGTTCGATTCCTCCCTCTGGCATGGGTGTGTGTGTTGTACTTATTGTAAGTTAGCTTAAGTTAGATTAAGTTGTGTGTAAGCTTAGGGACAGATGACCTCAGCAGTTTGGTCCCGTAAGACCTTACCACAAATTTCCTAATTTCCTAGGTACTTCATTTGAAGAGAAGTCAGCATCTCTAAAGCGGCCAATCACAGAAACTGGAATGAAAAACACAGATTCAAGGAAGATAACTGCGAAGAAATTATTGGTAACAGAATACTCTAGTCAATTGACGAAAGAAGGAAGTACAAAAATGTTCAAAAAAAATTCAAGAATACAGAAATAGGAGTTACTTAGAAATGAAATAAATAGGAAGTGCTGGGAAGTGGGTGCATGAAAAATGAGAAGAAATCGAAAAGAAATGATTGTCGGAAGGACTGACCCAGCATATAGAAATTAAAAGCAAGGGCCATAACATCGAGAGTGCAATGGAAATTCCACTGTTAAATACTGAGGAGAGAGCGGATATGTGGAAAGAGTACATTGAAGGCCTGTATGATGGTGAGAACTTGCCTGATGACGGAACAGAATAAGAAGGCAAAAGATAGAATATCTAGTGCATAACAATCAGAATTTAAAAGCATAAAGAAGAAAGATCCAATAAGGCAGAAGGAGTAGATAACATTCCATCGGAATTTTTAAAATCAATGTGGGAAGTGGCAGCAAAATTACTATTCAGGTTGGTGTGCAGAACGTATGAGATTGGCGATATACCATCAGACTTTCGGAGAAACATCGTCCACCCAATTCCGAAGTCTGCAAGAGCCGACAAGTGAGGTTATTATTGCACAATCAGCTTAACAGCTCATGCAACCAAATTTTTGACAAGGATAATATGGAGGAAAATAAAAAAGGAAATTGAGGGTGTGTCAGATGGTTTTAGGAAAGGTTTTGACGTTGCGGGTGATAATGGAAATCAAACTGAAGAAAAATCACGAGACATTCTAAGATTTGTTGACCTGGAAAAAGCGTTCGGAAATGTAAAATGGTGTACGAAGTTCGAAAGTCTGAGAAAATTGGGTAGGGAAAGGTGGGTAATGTATATGTACAAGAACCAAAAGGGAACAAGAAGAGTGAAAGACCAAGAACGAAGTTCTCGGATGGAGACGGGTGTAAGACAGAGATGTAGTCTTTCGCAGCTACTGTTCAATATATACATCGAAGAAGCCACGATGGAAATAAAAGAAAGGTTCAAGAGCGGGGTTAACATTCAAGGTGAAAGGATATCAGTGATAAGATTCGCTGATGACCATGCTGTGCTGAGTGAAAGAGATGTATTACAGAAACTATTGAAAGGAATGAATAGTCTAACGAGTACAGAATACGGACTGAAAATAAAGTGTAGGAAAACGACAGTAAGACATTTAACATCTGAATTGGTAATCACTAAGTAGATGAAGATAATGAATTCTGCTATCTAGGAAGGAAAATAATCCTTGACGGACGGATCAAAGAGGTCATAAAAGGCAGACAGTCACTGATAAAAAGGATATTACTGGCCAAGAGAAATCAACTAGTATCTAACATAGGCCTTAATTTGAAGAAGAAATTTCTGAGAGTGTACGTTTGGAGCATAGCATTGTATGGTAGTTATTTGTCGATTGTGGGTAAACCGGAACGGAAGGGAATAGAAACATTTAAGATAGGTGCTACAGAAGAATGTTGAAAATTAGGTAGACTGAGGAGGTTCCTCGCAGAATCGGCGAGGGAAGGAATATATGGAGAACACTGACGAGAAGAAGGACAGGATGATAGGACATCAGTTAAGACATCAGGCAACAACCTTCATGGTACTATAGAGGGGTGCAGAGGGTAAGTAGAGGAAGGCAGAGACGAGAAAGAGCCATCAAAATCGAGGACGTAAGTCGCAAGTGCTACTCTGAGATGAAAAGGTCGGCCAGTACAGAATTTCGTGACGAGCCGCGTCAAACCAGTCAGAAGACTGATGACTTTAAAAAGCCCTGCTGCATATCAAGCAACCTACATGGAGGATGTCGCCTAGAATGACAAATAATGGTCGAAATATATAGTCATCATTTTTTAAATGCGTCTAGTGACAGGATGGCTATCTTTGCTTTACTTGAATGCTTGTGATGGCTTAACTTCACCTTCCAGTCTTTTACCTGCTCCTCTGGGAGCAGTGACAAAAGCGAAAGCTTTTCCAAAGACAATGAAATTTGTATATGCCTGTTCAGAAACATTTGAAACTGTACAGTTGGTTTTTTTTTTCTGTATGATTTAATATTAGGAGGAGATCCTATGATCCTATAAATGTAAATAAATAAATCTATTTCCAGCACTTGCTTGACCGTTGGTATGCTAGTTTTCGAGGTTATGAAAAATATTATTATCGTGTTGCAGAGAATAAAATGTCCTGTTCTATCACACGTCTCATAGATTGTCAAGTACAATATTTTCGCTTGTAAAAATTATAACAAACAACTGCATAAAATATTTATGTGTTTTTAAAATACTTGTTGGAGTCAGTGGTTAATAAATACATAAGGACTTCAAGCAGAATGAAAGCGACATGAGGCGTGCTACTGTTATCGTCAGAAAGCTTAAGAGGGGGTGGCTTCTAACTTCTGACGCATAAAGTCCCGCAGGTGACACTAGCATTTGTAAGTGTCCAGCAGAGTAACAAGTGAACCACCTCCCTTAACACACCACTCTACACATCGAGACTTGAAGCTTATGAAAATTCTAACGACAACTGCCTGCTCCAAATTCTTACTGTTCAAAAGTGACATAGAAATATAGAGTTGCAAGGCAGTGAGAAGCTTGTTTCAACATCAAATCTGCAGGGACTGAAGGGGAAAAAAGTTACATTTCGTCATAGTTTCACCATAGGATTAAGACGAAGGAGCGAACGTAAATACCTTTACTGGTAATTAAGAGATTTATACAGCCGATCAGAGGGAACTTCATACGCAAATTGCGCCTAATCTGGTATAACCTTACATCATCAACGTAAATTCGGGGAAGGGAAGTTTGCAGATAAAAAGAAAGTGCAGGTAGAAATCTTAACTCTGCAGTCGTTTCGATTTCGGTTGGCAGTAACTGCTAGGCCCATCCGCCGCCTCCTCTCGAACCGGGATACAAGCCCGCATTTACATTCTGCGTTACGATCCTATCTGGAGAATCGCTTTCCGATTACACGGGCGTGGCGCCTAACGAAGACCATTCTGAACACAAGAAGCGACAGCCGCCGCACTCACTGCGTGGGCAGGATCGCACTGCTGTTTCTGCTGCTGCTGCTGCTGCCGCGGCCGGGGTAAGAAAAAGCAGCCCACTACGGGCCGGGAAATTGGCGCCGCGGCCCGCCGTGACGATCCGATCAGGAAGTTAAATTGGCGACGCGTTCGGGGAATGCCTGCAGTAACTTCCAGCAGCCCCCGGGGTGTTGTCCCCATCATAAAACACGCCGCGCAACGCGATACTTCTTCACGCATACACTCTGCAGGAACCGCCGGTAGGGTTCTTCATTAACTTCTTCGTTCTCATTCCCTGCGGCGGTTAAGCACCTAGAGTTTTAAGAGTAAATTGTAGGAGTTGCCACCTTCTGCGAAATGAAGGTTGAAATGAAGGTAATAGTTCTGCTAGGTAGAAAAAAAGTCCGCGCAGGAGAAACGTCGCCTTAGAACAATTATACATGACTGTGCTTAAACTGACACACAATATTTTTTAGCGCAACCCAATCTGATTTTCAATAATCCCTACAAAAGAATGGCCCTGACTAACATTAACCTATACCTTTCACAAATCACTTACCTCACAAAAATCTTCGTTACTCGCGTCTGTAGCACGTCGTCTTCGTAGTGCAGCAATTTTAATGGCCAGTAGTGTAGTTATTGTGAAACTTATGTGGAAGTAAGATACTGCGCAAAATTCTAAAAAGTTTGCAATGAAAAATAGGCGTACCTATGATTTTGCGTTTGATGCGTATTACATAATATGTTGCTGCATATGAAATTTAGCTAACATACTGCATTTTTCTTAGAGGTCACTACCTGTAACCAGTCTTGAAAAAAGTGATCTGACGTAGCAAATTCATTTGCGGTCGAGTCGCACCAGCGATAAATCTAGGCTGAAACATTCACAACATTCCTCATATTTCATAAACGGTTTGAGATTTCGAAATGATGTTTTTGGAAAATGATAGCATGCAAAGAGGAGATTGTTTTGCCGTATGGTTACTATGCAAAACTCCATTGCCTACCGTGTTATTCCAAAAACTACAGAATTTTACGATGAAATAATGTATTTTTAAGGGCCATCGATATCTGGTGAAATGAGAAATGCTATGGGCTTTGTAATAACATAATTAAAGAAATTACACGTTTATTTTGTACTGGGAATGTTCTTTGTCATAAGATACTGATCTTACTTTTTCTCAATTCCTCACTTAATAAACTATCAAGACCCATTTCAGAATTCTCTCGCTGTTGCGACCGCACATCATGTTAGTGAGGTGAGACTGTAAACTCTGCTGTGTTTTGACAAAAGAAGAGAATTTTAACACTGCAACAAGACAAATGTGTAGGTTCTACTCAAAATTCGCCACTCGTGACACATCTCTGAATGTTACAAATGGTTGAGAAGCCAGGCGAAAACAAATCGCTGCATTTATAGCGAAATTCTTTCTAGATACGTACTAACCAAAGCAGAGGAATAGACCTTCTCGAATGGTCATCATCCAAATCTGGGTGTGGAAGGCCCCGCTTAATATATACAAATACGTGAGTGTAGGCTCAGTTTATAACGGTACTTCCATTCCAGCGCTCGGCATTTTCCCTACAGCGCTTACCCACAGCCCCTACCACTAAGGTTCTCCTCAGTTGTCCCCTACCGTCTGGGCAGCTACCGACCAAGGGATTCCGCAAGAGGTGGTTTTTAGGGTTCCGCACCTCAGCAGGTAAAAACGGTACCATTACGGGACCACGACGTTCTCTGCCTGTCTGTCTGTTTGTGTGACAGACCAAATGTTAAGACTTCTTTTTCTCAGAAATGGGTAGAGGTATCAAGCTGAAATTTACATCACATACTGAGGCCTATAGTACCTTGGCACTATAACCAACTTAAACTTTAAAGTCAACGCAGTCAAAAGATAGAGCCATATGCGCGTTAAATGTCTAGATACATGCAAACTTACTCATCAGAGCCCCTCCCGGTTGGCAGTGTGGTCTAACGTACGGCTTTCCGGGCGGGAAGGAGCACCTGGTCCCCGGCACGATCCGCCCGGCCGACTTGTGTCGAGGCCCGGTGAGCCGGCCAGTCTGTGGATGGTTTTTAGGCGGTTTTCCATCTGCCACGGCGAATGCGGGCTGGTTCCCCTTACTCCGCCACAGCTACGCTATGTCGGCGATTGCTGCGCAAACAAGTTCTCCACGTACGCGTACACCACCATTACTCTACCAAGCAAACAAAGGGGTTACACTCGGCTGGTGTGAAACGTTCCTTGGGGGGATCCACCGGGGGCCGAACCGCACAGTAACCCTGGGTTCGGTGTGGGGCGGCGGAGGGGTGAAATGGACTGCGGTAATCGTCGTGCGGTTGTGGACCACTGCGGCTGCGGCGGGGACAGAACTTACAGATGAACTACAGCTGTAAACGTCAGGCATCGTGGTGTAGTGGCCAACGGTACGGTAGCTCAACGTGTTCGGTCAGAGGGCTGGGTGATTTCTGTAATACAAAAATGTGATTGAAGTATTCAACGATGAACCTGAAAGGGTGTCATGTGACGTCCACCCAGACCAAATGCCGAGAACAATGATGAAAAAAGTGATAAAGCGCGTGAGTGGAACTCAAGAGATTGTGTGACCGAATCTTATGGAAAAAAGTAAAACAGTTTCTATTGACACACGACGGTATTTAATGCTTAGTTGAATAACTCATATCGGCCAAGAATGTGTCTGTCAGGGTCTTGATAGTGAATCAGCCTTCGTTGTAGTTAAGGTGCGTTGCACAGAACAGGATCGTATCTGTAATAGTATTACATTCTCATAGTATTTAGTCAGTTCAGCGAAGATTCACTTCTCAATCATGTGAGGAGTCGCCGAAAACAATATGTGAGTAGTAGGAAGATGGGGTTCTCAGCGCAATTTTGATATGGAATTGATACTCAAATTAATTAAATTGATCAATTAATTACCCTCCTGACCATGCCCACCCCCCAACCCTATATGACGTCATATGTTTTCCTCAGTGTGCGTGTGGGTTTCAGCCCCCTCCCTCCTCCCCACCCTTTCACCTCCCCCACCTACCCTATTGGCTGGAATTTAGAATTTTAACGGGAATTTCGAATTTTGGTGGGAATTACTTTCTCCCAGAGCTGTGATGACGTGCTACCCACCCCTCCACCCTGGAATTGACAGGAAATTAAAAATGGTGGTGCCCTTTCTGAGACTTGAATCCTGATCCTCCTGAACGGAAAGAACAAGTGCACCCCCAGCACTTAGAGATAGTACTGAAGCAGGAGATGAAACTTGAGTTAAGGTACATAATTTGTTTTGTCAGGGAAATGCAAGTAAAGATCAGTCCTAATTATGTAATGAATCACATAGATCATTCCTAATTACACAACTACATGCATAGGGCTACACAAGGATTGCCTAAAATCGCAATACAGCTCAAACATAAACGTGCCATACAACTGGTAATATCCTGCTGGGAAAAAATTTCACAATACCACTCAAACTGGTGACAGTTGTACTCAAACTATATCCTTCACCTACATGCTGGCGGGAAAAAGGCTGTTTTTTTTTTTTTTTTTTTTTTTTTTTTTTTTTTTTTTTTTTTTTTTTTTTTGCAGGAAATATGTTCAACTGACGAATTGCTGGTGTTGGACACAGAGAAGTTCAATAAATGTGTTATGTATTACCTGTAAATATACAGCTGAGGACTGTATCCATCGCTGTTTGACGTCAGAGTTCGCTACAGTTGCCTGCTCAACAATCACCCTGCGTCCCAAGTAATCGAGGCCAATACATGCTACCACAACTGACGGGAAATGTGTCACTGTTCTTATTACACATCGAAATTGTCGTGAAAAAAAAAAGAAAAACCAGCACTCGTAGTGAACAAGTCATAATGCAACACATGTTCTGGGGAAAGTCGTCACCCTAAAAGATTGCAAAGGGTGCAGTAGCTGAATGTGCGTTTTCCTTAATGTACTATAACAAATTGCAGAAAACAAGAGGCTCCTCTTACCTCCCCTCATCCTTCCCTTCCCCCCTCCCCCATCTACAGGAGAACAAAGGCTTTTTCAAATGGTCAACTGGTACCGCCAAGCGCCAACAGCCACCCCTTCGCAGTCGCTAGCCGCACCCAGCTGTCCACCATACCCCCATGGAAGCTAACCGCCTTGTGGGGTTGGTCCTTCGCAGCAAAAAAGCATATACAATCAACTAAACAATAGGAGATAAATGGACGGCCGCAACTTGTTCGTCTAAATTATAGTGACACTGCCTAGTCCCCACACGCCACTCCCTCCTCAAGGAGCACAGCTGCATCAGCGACCTCATGCAGTCTATATGTGCTCCCCAACGCGTCCAATAGGCCTGTCACTATTATCTAACGTCAACGCAACTCTTTCTTGCCATCCGTTAAACGCTATTCTCGGAAAGACTGAACTCTGTAACAACAACGAAATTCCCGAGAACGGTCCAGATCGCTTTTTCAAGTGGCCAACTTCTCCGCCGAGCGCTTCACGGTTTTTCTGCGGCCCACTGCCTCCCCTCTGCGGTCGCTGGCCTCACCAGGCCTTACGCCATCCTCCGTGGTCACTTGCGGTACTCGGTCTGCCTAGACGTGGCGGCCTTTCGCCAACACAAAAGGGAAATTTAGCTGCACCGCCCGCCCCTGGTTGGAGCGTGGTTGTGTCGAGCGACCACCCACAGCAAACTGGCCCCCAACGCTCCCAGCAGCCCGCCGTTCTGCGATGGATTACAACTGTAATTAACATCAATGCATCTCTTATAATCGAGCATCTATTAAAAAAGGTGAATATAATCTCGACGATAATAAATGTCCTCTTTCACGAAAATAGCCGCAGTTGGTTTTCTTTCAATTTTATGAGCAAAATCAGTATACTTTTTATGTTCGACAGCAGGATGCAATTCACATCTAATTATTTTGCGACGTCTAACGAAGTGCACCGCCACAATTGATCAGCAGAGACATGTCCACCCTGCATAAAATCAGGTAAAAGACTTCGACTATTTTGCCGTGAAAATTACTGTTCACTGCAGAATGTCCTGCAGTATTTGAGCTGTATTGCGATTTTAGGTAGTCCTTGCACACTACTATGCACATAGTTGTGTAATTAGTGCCAATCTGTATTATTAATTACATTATTAGAACCGATCTTTACTTGCATTTCCCGGCCAATATAAATAATGTACACTAACCTAACCTTCCTCTCCTGCATCTGAACAGTTACCATGTGCTGGGGGGTGCACTTGGGATTTCCATCCAGGAAGACCATGGTTTGAGTCACGGAAAGGGCACCACCATTTTTAGTTTCCCGCCAATTCCAAGCGCCTCTGGTGGTAGAATTGTGTTAGGGTGGTATACTTGGGCTTTTCATCCAGGAAGACCAGGGTTCGAGTCCTGGAAAGGGCAATGCTATTTTTAATTACCCGCCAATTGTCAGTAGGGAGGTGGGGTGGCACGCCAGCACAGACCTGGGACAAAGAAATTCCCTCCAAATTTCGAAATTCCCACCAACAGGGTAGGTGGGGGGGGGGGGGGGGGGGGGAATTGGGAGGGGTGGGGTGCCTGTTGACCCACTTGCGGGATGATGAAAACACATGATGTAATCCAGGGGTGGATATTGTGTGTGGTTGGGTGGGGTGATTAATTGATCAATTTAATTTATTTTCATAGCAATTTGGTTTCAAAATTGCGCTGATACACCTAACTCCCTACTACTTATGTGGTTCGGATTCCATGACGAACTTTGGATCCCCTTTTCTTAGTTTGATAATTAAGGTACATTAGGACACGCAAATCTTCAAAGTGGCATCCAATAAAAAAACTTGTACAAGGCCAATGGGCCATCCCAAATTATTATTATTATTTATATACATAATTAGGTTAGTATGGAACCCTCAGACTGCGAGTCCTACTCACATTTTTATGGATTTTTCTTTAAGAAACCACACTATCTCCGTCCATGTTTGATCCACCACTAAATATGCTTTGAAGACTCATGCTTTTATCTCAGATACACATGTTTCGGCAATGTAACAACATCATAAGTGGGTTATCCTTCATTTTACTGAAGGTGGTGTCTCTTTGGAGTATTAATCTCTTGTTAAGTTTGATTTCACTGGCAAATGCTGAGTTGTCAACTTGCACGATTGACTAGAAGCTAGAAGGCGGGATTGCAAACCACCTCTGGAAGTTCTGCAATCAATAGAGGGTATTGATACTGTAAAATCAATTCCCAGATTAGGTAAATACATCGTAATGTTTATTTCCTCATAATCTCCAAATGGTTTCATGCAGCTTAACAGTATTACATAAAACATAAAATATGGTTGACTTTTTAAGTGTACTTTAGGAAAACGTACCTCTACCGTGGTCCAGGGGTAGCGACTTTAAACAGTAATATAACGCCCTGGGTTCCGGGTTTAAACGTCGAAACTGTTTAAATTATAAATAAAAATCATCAGCAACAGCGGACGAAGACATCCTGCAGAAGAAGTTACTGTCGTTCTGCCAACCGTCCTTTCAAAGGGAGCGGAGGAAGGAACACTCTTCTAGCCTTGGGGTGGGCACTTCTCGAAAAGGTGGAAGAATTAGCAAGGATTTCTGGTCAGATGAGTATAGGGTAATATCAACAACAGCAGAAAATGGTATAACCGGAGTAGGATCCATTATGAGTAGGAAGGTAGGGCAGAGAGCAAGTTACTGAGAACAATTCAGTGATGGAGTCGATCTCATCACAATAGATAGTAAAGCAACACCGATAACTAAAGTTGAGGTTAACATGCCGAGGTCGCAAGAAGACGAACAGACAAAGAACATGAGAATGTTGAAAGGATAATTCAGTATGTAAAGGAAAATGAAAATCTAATAGCCATTCGAGATTGGTGTGTGTCTGGGGGGAGGAATTGGGGGGGGGGGGGGGGGAGGGGGCGGAAAGAGTCGAATAAAGATTACAGGAGAATATGGGCTTGGTAGCAGAAGGGACAGAGGAGGAAGACTAATTGAGTTCTACAATAAATTTCAACTAGTAATAGTGAATACTGTGTTCAAGAAGCACAAGAGGAAGAGGTATACTTGGAAAACGACAGGAGATACGGGAAGATTCCAGTTGGATTACGCTAAAGATTCCGAAATCTGATATTAGTTTGTAAGGCTGACCCAAGAGTAGATATAGATTCACATCACAAATAAGTGGCGATCAATAGTAGGCTGCAAATTAAGAGACTTGTCAGAGAGAATCAGTGCCCAAAGTAGTGAGGTACGGAAGTATTAAGGAATAAAGAGATATACTTGAAGTTCTCTGAGGCTATACATATTGCGATACTGAATAATTCAATTTAAGAGGAATGGACATGTCTAAAAAGTGCAATCACAGATGCTGAAATGAAAAGCATAGGTAGAAGGAAGGCAACTGCGAAGAAACCACAGGTAACAAAAGAAATATTTCAGCTCACCGGCAAAGAAGGAAGCACAAAGATATCCAGGGAAATTCAGGTATACAGAAATACAAGTCGCAGAGGAATGAAATAATTAGCAAGTGCAGGGCAGCTAAGGCTAAACAGTTGCATGAAAAGTGAAGAAATCCAAAAAGAAATGATTGTCGGAAGGACTGAATGAACATATGGAAAAGTCAAAACAAACTTTGGTTAAGTTAAAGGCAAGGGCGGTAGCTCTAAGAGTGCAATGGGAATTCCACTGCCAAATGCAGAGGAGAGATAGGTGGAAAGAGTACATTGAGAGCCTCTATGAGGGGAAGATTTGTCTGATGTTACAGAAGAAGAAACGGGAAGGAAGAGCAAGGGGGATTCAGTATTACAATCAGAATTTGAAACAGCTTTTTATGACATTAAATCAAATAAGACAGAAGGGATTCATAACATTCCATCGGAATTCCTAAAAGCATTAGGAGAAGTGGTAACAAAAGGACTACTTAGGTTGGTGTGTAAAATGTATGAATCTGGCGATATACCGTCAGACTTTCGGAAAAACACCATCCACACAATTCCGAAGGTAGCAAGAGCAAACAAGTGCGAGAATTATCGCACAGCCAGCTTAACAACTCATGCATCCAAGTTGGTTAGTTGATTGGTTTAGGGGAGGGGACCAAACAGCGAGGTCAGCGGTCCCATCGGATTAGGATCTAACATACCTCCACTTCTTCTACTGGCTGTTGATGGCGGAGACTTGCCGTGAGTATGCACAACTGATAATTTGCGCAATGGATGCTTTAGCGCTATTGAAGTCGCCCTGACACTTATACGTCCCCCTGTACGAGTACGTTATTCACTTTAATTATGTAAATTGTCAGTGATAACCTACCCGTTTCCTAATCTTATCCTGTAGATAGGATGGAGTGTCAAGATAAGCCGACAAAATTCAGTCTTCCTTTTAATGAATAAGTTATAAAATGTACACAAGAGACAAGATTAATTGCTACAGAAAAATACTATCTATTAAAGTATAAATGCCGTGAATTTAACACATTTGGATCAAATGGTTCAAATGGCTCTGAGCACTATGGGTCTTAACATGTGAGGTAATCAGTCCCCTAGAACTTAGAACTACTTAAACCTAACTAACCTAAAGACATCACGCACATCCATGCCCGAGGCAGGATTCGAACCATGCGACCATAGCGGTCGCGCGGTTAGTCATCTTTAAAACAATTTAAAGAAACTAAATAATGATTACAAATCTCAGGTTCTCCCTGTGTTAACATTGGTCCTTAAACCGTCTGGCTCTGCCCTATAGTGTACTCGCGATCTGTGATCAGGCGCGGAGCAACTGATACCCCATGTTGTACTAAATAACAAGAAGGAACTACTACCTCAATGAGTACTATGAAACTTCAGGGCAGAACAGAGTGGAACTCGCTATTCACCAATGTAAATTCACTTTCCTACACGCTGGTGAATAAGCAAGATCACCGTAATGACCAGAAGCTATAATCGCAGAACTTCTCGCCTCAGCGGGATAACAGCTAAATTGTATTTCACCAAAATTCCAGCCGAAGACGTCCGTCGACTGCCGTGGTCCTCTCCTGCTCCACGACCCCGCAACAACTCCCTTTTTACTTCTATCTTCTTTTCGCTGCTCAAAAGTCTTTTCTCTCCCTTAAATTTGGTTGGCGAATCATCTTTCAGGAAGGCGCTCGTTTCTGAACGCCGCACAGTCGCATTTAAATCCAGATCGAAGTTTCTGGAAGTCCTTTCTATGTCCGTGGGAAAGTACGAGAATACCTGCTGCCATTTGTTTTTAGCTGACCAGGCCGTTTTCTCACGCCTGCATGCCGGCCACGTGTTCCCGTTTTGCAGGTGGTCAAGCTCACGGGAGGGTCCCGGGATTAGCGCTGGAGGTGACTGTGCCGTCCTACTGTCCGAAGGAATGTGTGAGCTTCCTGTGTCCTTCCATCCTACCAGGAGTTTCACAGCGCTGCTTATTCCCCAGTCACCCAACATGCAGACATTGTACAATAAATTAAGTGTGCTGGATGCCACCTTATAAGGGAAGGATGGGGAAGGAAATTGGCCTTGACCTTTCAAAGGAACCATCCCAGCATTTGCCTGAAGAGAGTTAGGGAAATCATGGAAAACCTAAATCAGGATGGCCGGACGTGATTTTGAACCGTCGTCCTCCAAGTTGTCGACACGAATAGTATACAGAAGAAACAAAAAGAAACTTTAAGATCGGTAAGACGACGATCATTTTGGCTTTAGGAAAGGTAAAGGCAGCAAGAGGGGCAGTTCTAACGTTGCGGTAGATAATGGAAGCCAGACTAAAAATAATATAGAGTCACGATCATAGGAGTCGTCGACATTGACAAAGCATTCGACAGTGTAAAATGGGGCAACATGTTGGAAATAATGAGAAAAATACTAGCCGGCCGATGTGGCCGAGCGGTTCTAGGCACTTCTGAACCGCGCGACCGCTACGGTCGCAGGTTCGAATCCTGCCTCGGGCATAGATCTATGTGATGTCAGGTTAGTTAGGTTTATGTAGTTCTACGTTCTAGGGGACTGATGACCTCACATGTTAAGTCCCATAGTGCTCAGAGCCATTTGAACTATTTGAACTAAAAAAAATAGGGATAAACTACAGGGAAAGTCGGGTAAAAATGGTTCAAATGGCTCTGAGCACTATGGGACTTAACTTCTGAGGTCATCAGTCCCCTAGACCTTAGAACTAATTAAACCTAACCAACCTAAGGACATCACACACACCCATGCCCGAGGTAGGATTCGAACCTGCGACCGTAGCGGTCGCGCGGTTCCAGACTATAGCGCCTAGAATCGCTCGTCCACCCCGGCCGGCAAAGTCGGGTAACATACAATGGAAACACAACTGGAAGACGAAGAGCGAAGTGCTCGGATTAAAAAGGATGTATGACACGGATGTAGTCGTTCGCCTCAACTGTTCAATCTGCTCGTATACATCGAAGAAGCAAGGAATGAAATAAAAGAAAGTTTCAAGAGTTGAGATTAAAATTCGTGGTGGAAGGATATCAATGATAAGATTCGATGATGAAATTGTTGTTATCAGTGAAAGTGAAGAATTACAGAATGTATACAATGGAATAAACAGTCTAATGAGTACAGAATATGGATTATATAATAAGGAGAAGTAGCAGAAATAGAAGAACAAGAAACTTGACATCTGGATAGGGGATCACGAAGTGTACGAAGCTTAGGAATTTTGTTACCTTGAAAGCATATTAATCCGTGATGGACGGAGTGAGGAGTACAAAAAAGCAGACTACCACAGGTAAATATATCATTCCCGGCAATGAGAAGTCTAGGTGCTACAGAACAAAGTTGAAGTTTAAGTGAACTGATAAGGTAAACGAGGAAACGAATATACGGGAAACACTGACCGGAAGAAGAGACAGGATGATAGGGCCTAATAACTTCCCAGGTGCTAGAGGGAGCTATTGAGGGTAAAAACTGTAGAGGAAAACAGAGAATGGAATAAAACCAGCTAATACAAAATGTAGGACGTAGGCTGCAAGTGCAAGTGCAACTCTGAAACCAGAAGTTTGGCCCAGGACAGGCATTCATGGCAAGCCACATCAAACCAGTCAGAAGGCTGAAGACTTGAAAAACAATGCCCCGAATACCAAATATTTTGTACCTATCTTTCCGTATGGTATGTGAAAACTGAAACACCATTTTTTACTGATTGTCTTGACATTCATTTACATTCCAAAAAATTTTTCTAAAAACGTCACAGAATATATTAATCGTAAACACGATACAATGATTACATGATGCAGACAAATGAAGTACAGATTCAGCGTCTAAAAGCTGAGTAACAACTGACATACGCTAGTTGTGCACTTAGAGTTTTTACTTAACTTATTATTTGGTGCGCAAAGTTTGTACAACATTGTAGTTTCCAAATTAAAATATTTTCTAATTAAAAAATTTAACAAAACTATACAAATTTTGTAATTTACAATTTTAGTGTTTATTCTTTAAATTAATTTGAAATTAAAATAGAAATTTCTGGAAGAACAAACTTATGATTCCTTGTTAACTTTGTGATTTCTGTAATTTTTCTGAAATAAACTGTTTTTAGAAAACTAAAAACGTTTTCGCAATCAGGAAGTAAATGTTTAACTACTAAATAACAAATTCTCATTCTAATCAGTCTGAATAAAAATCTTAAAATTTCGTAACTTTGCATCTCATTCATTACGGCTTGAATATGTTAAATAACAAAAACTTACAGTGCTTAAACGAATAGTAGCCTGCAAGATCATACCCTCCTTTATCCTTCTCGAATGCAAAATGAAATAATAATGAGATGACGAAATTTTGTGGAATACAATGTAAAGTGTAAAACAATAACTAAAAGGAATGCACACTTAACTGCAGTAAAATTTTAAATTGTACGTAGGCTCTTTAGGTATTTATGCTGGTAACGCCACGTAGTGCTCTGTATGAAAATCGCTGACTGTGCTGTGTGCAGTCTGTGACTGGTTGGACTCATTGTTGGAACATTTGCTTGTGTAGTGTTGGGCAGTTGGATGTGAACAGCGCGTGGCGTTTGGCAGTTGGAGGTGAGGCGCCAGAAGTGGTGTATGTGGGGAGAGAGATGCCAGAGTTTTGAGAGCGGACGATCTGAACGTGTGTCCGTCAGAGAAAGGAAATTTGTAAGACTGGATATCATGAACTGATATATATATTATGACTTTTGAATACTATTAAGGTAAATACTTTGTTCTCTATCAAAATCTTTCATTTGCTAACTATGCCTATCAGTAGTTACAAGGTAAATAAGGTAAATACTTCGTTTGATCTCTAGCAAAATCTTTCATTTGCTAACTATGTCTATCAGTAGTTAGTGCCATCAGTAGTTAGAGTCCTTTATTTAGCAGGCAGTATTGGCGCTCGCTATATTGCAGTAGTTCGAGTAGCGAAGATTTTTGTGAGGTGAGTGATTCATGAAAGGTATAGGTTATTCTTAGTCAGGGCGATTCTTTTGTAGGGATTATTGAAAGTCAGATTGCGTTGCGCTAAAAAATATTGTGTGTCAGTTTAATGATGATCAGAATAGATAAAGAGAAAACTGTCTGAGTACGTTCAGTTTTGCTCAGCTGTTTGAAAATCAAATAACGCAGAAGTATACCAGCACAGTCATTTTTAATTTTTGAAGGGGAAGTTTCAAAATGAAGCTCTTACTTCGTCTACCGAAATGTATCACACAAATCCAACGTATACACATACTTTAAAATATACATTAAAACCACTATCGAACAAATGGAGTTTAGCCTGCGCCCTGATGCTTCACAGTATCCAAATGACGACGCCCGACGTCGTGGCCAAAAAGGTACTAAAAATTCAAATTAACGATAAAGCAAGGAGAAATTTCTGTTGTCTTTCACGAATCATCAGATCAGTAATTAATTCACCCAAGTCTCAACCTAGGGGACAACAAAACTGGGAGTAGAATATCGTCGACGTACGTCTGTGCTCTAAGGGCGCTGCGCGCGACAGTCAATCTCAGCACGGAGCGACAGAGTTGAGTTAAAAAATAATTTTGACCGCAAATTTGTGACACTCATGCTACACCATGCGAATTCAGACTAGCCAGTACGTAAAACAATTCGCCTGCGAGAGAGCAATCCGTTTTCAGTGAAATTCGCATATGCTATTTGACTGCAAAACAAATGACTCAGATTAAAATTTTGCCCCTGAATATTGTTAATCTTTGTCTTTAGTCTTGCAAATGATGACTCTACCAGAACTGTTAACTTAATTACACACCAAATGAACACAAAATTTAATGCATCTAACGTTCTGAAAAAACTGCTTGAAAACTTACACGGTAACATTTTTCTGAAATCCTTAACTGATTTGAAACCTCTGAAATGACATGATATTTTTAGAGACGCATTCCGACAATCACTATATCTTAAAGCGGACATGAATTTTGATGATAATGTGGAATGCTCGACTGCATTGCAGCCTGTTACAATTATGATTATTGAACTGACTGTCCAAAACAAAATTTCTTTTGTCGCATTTGCGACGCGCAGTGAAAGACGGTATCTTACGAATTTTCACGAAATTGTTCTGCAGTACACAACTTGTGATGTGCAATGCGAGTATATAAACACATTCATACAAGAAAGAATGAATGAAGAACTAGACTTAAAGAGTGATAAAGGAGAACAAAGAATGCAAGTGTAATTATGCTTCATTAAACCATAACAACAATACACCCTTTCATAAACTTGTCACAACTAGACAAGTTAGCAAAATATTTCTTAATAATTTTCCTGTGCACGATTACTTTCCTTGGCACTTGTTTCAATTATAAGGCAAATGCATGCACTTCACTATAAAATTTCTACAGTAAACTTTCAGCAAACACATGGTTCTAACAGTAAGAAACTACACAATTACGAATATCCCTTAGAAGGTACCTTAGAAAACTTCCCGTGTTACAGTCTTGGACTCATGTCTCTCAGTTCCACCAAATTTTTCCTCAGAAAATATTATTATAAATTCTTTTTAAAAAATGCTGCCTCCACTACATGGCACTCCAGCTTCTATCCTTCTCAAACCAAGTACACTGACAGACTGTCCAACATAAACCGCCTGCTACTCTCTTCAAAATAAGTAACCTAGCCGACCGACGTCTGTGGTCTCAGAAACGGTCTTACAAAGAGTATGGTTATATCGATACTGCTGAGGTTGAGTACATTTATCAAATTCACAACTTCATTCACATTTATGAGCAAAACTTCTTCAGAATCATCATGGCAAATCAGAAAATCCTCCAGAATGAAATTTTCGTTCTGCAGCGGAGTGTGCGCTGATATGGAACTTCCTGGAAGATTAAAACTGCGTGTAGAACCGAGACTCGAACCCGGGACCTTTGCCTTTCGCAGGTAGGCAGGCAGTAGCCTTTCTTCCAGGAGTGCTGGTTCTGCAAGGTCTGCAGGAGAGCTTCTGTGAAGTTTGGAAGGTAGGAAACGAGATATTGTCGGAAGTAAAGCTATGAGAACCTATCGTGAGTCGTGCTTGGGTAGCTCAGATGGTAGAGCACTTGCCCGCGGAAGGCAAAGGTCCCGAGTTCGAGTCTAGGTCCAGCACTCTGTTTTAGTCTGCGAGGAAGTCTCAGACACTCCCCCTTCAGGTTTAACAATTACAAAATGAAATTTCACGTGACTGACTTCAACGGGATCAACATCATTATTCAGTTCCATAAACTGAATTTGTATAACAGCTTTTGGTACAATTGAAATTTGGTTTTTTCATTGTGCACTACGCGATATGAACTTCATTACGTGTCCTGTCGTTGCTTTAACGTGTTAATTTCTTGTTTTCCTCTTGTATATACAAATATGTAGCTAGAATACACTAAAAAAATTCAGTTACGTGGAAGAAAACTTACAAAGAATGCCTGAAGTAAAAGCCGAGTGAGGCAGTGATGTGGTTAGGGCACCGCACTAGTATTCTGTGCGGATAGGATTTCGTGTCGTTCCGGACACCAGATGCACATTTCGCTAAACCTGTTAGGGCCAGGATGGTTCCTTTGAAAAGAGATTATCCTTTCCATCTTCGTCCATACAGATCTTGTGCTTCATCTCCAACGACCTTGTCATCGATAGGACATTAAATCATAATATTCTTTTTTCCTGAAGTGAAGAGTGCCAGGTATAAATAAGAATACAAGCGATTAAAGCTCGTTTGTTAATTGAGTTGCACACTACGACGTTTCCTTTATAACTATTTACAGTTTATAAAAACTTTCCCCCCACAAATGTCATCACTGTGTCCACAATAAAGCAAAATAACTGCGAAGCTCCACTGTTCTGGCCTCAGACATGTCAATCGGGACCTACGACCACCGTATCGTCCTCTACCAACAGCGTCGTTTGGATGCGGTTTGAAAAGGTGTGAGGCCGGTAAAGCGCTCTCCCGGCCACTGTCGGTTTTTTAGATATTGGAACCAGTACTTCCTGTTCATGTAGCTCCTCAGTTGGCATCACGAGGCTGAGGGGACCCCCTTCTCCCCCATCTAGTCCTCCCACCTAGGAAGTACTAATGTCAGCACCGGGAACTGGACGCAGGCCTCAGCATGGCAGTCAGCCACGCCAACCACTCACCTACGGAGGTGGAAGTGTACACGCAACTGTCTTCATTTACACTGAGACTGCAACCCATGTTGGGGTCACTGTTGTTTCTTAAGGCTTCGGAAGAGATCGCAAAATTCTGTGAATTGTTCTGTCTTCACTTCAAGCAGGTGTCCCAGCGCATTGAAAGACGAGACGTCCGAACTCGTTCAGGCACTACTGGCTAAAAGGCATTGCTAGTATGTGTGACTATGAAATGCAGGCTTAGGCAGGCTGTTTAGCAACGTGGTCGAAATTTCGCAGTGGGTCCCAGTTATATTATTCACGACGTTGGCATTGGTCAAATGGTTCAAATGGCTCTGAGCACTATGGGACTTAATAGCTATGGTCATCAGTCCCCTAGAACTTAGAACTACTTAAACCTAACTAACCTAAGGACAGCACACAACACCCAGCCATCACGAGGCAGAGAAAATCCCTGACCCCGCCGGGAATCGAACCCGGGAACCTGGGCGTGGGAAGCGAGAGCGCTACCGCACGACCACGAGATGCGGGCTGGCATTGGTCAAAACAACAAAACCACAGTTATCACAAAAATCATGTACTCACACTGATTAACGAGATACTCTTACGTAACAAATACACTTTTCATGCACTGATGAACAATGAATAACTTTCCTAGCATGTAAATGGCATTCATTGCTTGTACACCCGTGCCAACGCGCAAACTGGCTGCCGGCAGGGCTCTTTCTCTGCGAATGCCACCAGCGGGGATCACATCCTAGCGGCTTTGCTCGTGACAATCCGATAACGCGCAAAGCGATTCGGGCTGTTAATAACGTTTCTAATTTTTGAAGTGTTATAATTGTAAATAGGCTGTTTAGGTTTTTATGTTGGTAGCGCCACGTAATGCTGTGTATGAAAATCGCTGATAGTGCTGTGTGCAGTCTGTGGCTGGTTGGACTCATTGTCGGAATATTCGCTAGTGTAGCGTTGGGCAGTTGGAGGTGAGCCGCCAGCAGTGGTGGATGTGGGGAGAGAGATACCAGAGTTTTGAGAGGTCACTATGAGCGGACGATCTGTACGTGTGTCCGTCAGAAAAAGGAAATTTTGTAAGACTGGATGTCATGAACTGATATATATATTTTACGACTTTTGAACACTATTTAGGTAAATACATTGTTTGTTCTCTAACAAAATCTTTCATTTGCTAACTATGCCTATCAGTAGTTAGTGCCTTCAGTAGTTAGAATCTTTCATTTAGCTGGCAGTATTGGCCCTCGCTGTATTGCAGTACTTCGAGTAACGAAGATTTTTGTGAGGCAAGTGATTCATGAAAGGTATAGGTTATTGTTAGTCAGGGCCATTCTTTTGTAGGGATTGTTGAAAGTCAGATTGCGTTGCGCTAAAAATATTGTGTGTCAGTTTAGTGATGATCAAATGGTTCAAATGGCTCTGAGCACTATGGGACTTAACATCTATGGTCATCAGTCCCCTAGAACTTAGAACTACTTAAACCTAACTAACCTAAGGACATCACACAACACCCAGCCATCACGAGGCAGAGAAAATCCCTGACCCCGCCGGGAATCGAACCCGGGAACCCGGGCGTGGGAAGCGAGAACGCTACCGCACGACCACGAGATGCGGGCCGAATAAGTAAAGAGAGAACTGTCTGAGTACATTCAGTTCTGCTCAGCTGTTTGAAAATCAAACAACGTAAGAGTTTTTCCAACACGGTCGTTCTTTACATACAAAGAGGAAGTTTCATAATCTATTTTTAAATGCTCATTAGCTGACTACCCTGTGTTGTCTGGGAATGTACATATTCCATTCTTCTATTAGTCCATACCCTTCTTCCCCTCTCTCTGTCTATCTCCTCCCACCTCCCTCCCCCCCACCCTCTGTCCACTTCCTCTTTCCCCTAGTCTCTGTTCATTTCCTTCTTGCCCCCTCCCCCCCCTGTCCAGCTCCTCAACCCCCTCTCTCTGTCCACACCCTCTATCCATCACTCTTTCTGTTCATCTCCTCCTGCCCCTCTCTCTGTCTACCTCCTGCTACCCCCCTATCTGCTCTTCTCCCTTTTATGTCCACCTGCCTCCGCCTCCTCTGTCCATATGCTGCTTCCCCTGATCTAATGCTATCCCCTCCTCCTATATCTCTATCTCCTCTCCCCCTCACTCTGTTCATTACCACCCACCCCTCTCCACGTCCACATCCTCCTCCCCTCCTATCTGAGTCCATCTCCTCCTTACCCCTCTTAATCTCTATCCCCCACCTTCTCGCTCCACATTATCACCCCTACCCCAACAGGAGGCTGGTGGTTCTTACTCCATAGTATTTCTTCCCAGATTGTAACTAATACGTGTATTAGATTTGCTTGATATTATTCCAGATGTTTAGGATGAGATTTTACCAGTGATTTTGCCAGCGTACGCATATGTCATAGATATTTCACACACATTTTACAAATTTCGCACTTTTTTTTATATACCTCTAGAGAATTTTCATTTTCACGCAGCTCAGTGCTTGTGAGTCTTATCTTCTGAACTCCGAGTCATACAATGATATAATTTTGCAGGTAGATCCAGTGGTACACTTGGTTACTGTGTGCAGAATGTGTTGTGAATAGAGTTTGTAGTAAAGAAGTAATAAATGAAAACATCATGCATGGTACGGTAGTTTTTCACGCATCTCGGTAAATAACGTCATATCTCCTGAACTATATGTTACACAGTGATATATTTTTCCTGGTATATTCAGTGGTATATGTGAATACTGTCTGCAAAGTGCGTCGCGAATACAGTTAGCAGTAAAGAAGTAATAAATTAAAAAGTCATGTACCATGAGACAGTTTCACTGCATGATCAGCGAACTTGTAGTAAGAGAGAAACTTCTTTCCTTTCATCATTTTGTGGGGTTGCAAACGAAAATACGTTTCGTAAAGATTTGTAATTATGTATAAAGTTTGCTGCAAGTCATTAAGCGCTCTCATCCTGGAATGCTGGATGAATAGATATTCGTTCGTCGTGGTGTGGTGTACTGCTACCGCTCAGGTCCGAGCTCCGTTTCAAGTATACTTACGGTGTCCTCAACGAATGTTACGAAAACAATATAAGGAAATCCTAGTGCCTAACTTTATTGGTATTTACGCCCGGCAAGAGCGTGAACAGAGCACCTATTTGGCGGAGCGGATACAAGAAAGAATGATGATAATACGGAGACTGGAATCTATAATCTGATTATTTTACAGTACGCGACTCACTGCCTTGTTAATATAGGATTGCGCGAGGCGCTTTTAGAAACTGTTTCAAAATTAATGTCTACGTGAAGCGTTCATAGAGACAAATACGTAGACGTAATCTCAGGGATTATATTTCGTATTATCACATTAAAATGTTGCTGCAGGATATCGTTACTGTAGCGACTTTAATTAAAAGAAACCTTTGAATTAAAGAAAGTATTTCCTTTTTAAACGAAATAATCTTTGTTTTTCCGAGAAGCAGCCAAAGTCTACGCTTAAAAGAAAGTTTTTAATTTTTACTTTAATATGAAATAAATTAATTTGTGCACTTTCTTTTCTTTACTAATTATGACTGCGTGTCTTTTAAAGCGACCGTTGACGACGGAACGCAATGGAATTGTAATGAAATTATTCCTGCGCAAGATGTCTGCCAAGAATGGTCGATTGTACGGCCGTTCTTGTTGTTTATCCAGTGCACTGAAAACCTTGAAAAATAAACTTTATTTTTACTTCTGCACTAAAGGTTACTGCATATATATGAAAGAAAAATGCAGAATTAGCGTAAATTAAATATATTCTTTAAAATTCACAACTTACAATGCGAAATGGCCGCCGTAGCGTGGAACAGAGTGTGTGTGTAACAACACTGGTCCTCTTTGTTTCGTGCACCAGCGAGTAAAAAAACAATTACACTGCTACATAGATTCTATACAGTTATCGTATAGGGTCTTTTGCTTTTTTTATTTCGTTTCATTAGAAATTACCGTTCTGACAGTTAATTACACGCGCTTTTTCAGAACCCCGCGTGATATTTTCAATAATTTAAAGTTTTACAATTTTCATTTTAGTTCCTTTTGTGTCCGACTTGTCGTCGCACAATTTAATATTTTGTACCGCGTATCGGTACAGTAGCTCCACTGGGCCACTGGGGGCCGAACCGCACAATAATCCTGGGTTCGGTGTGGGGCGGCGGTGGGGTTAGTGGGCTGCTGTAACCCGTTGTGGGGTTGTGTACCACTGAGGGCTACGGCGGTGATGAAGCCTCTCCGTCGTTTCTAGGTCTCCAGTTCAGTAAATACATACATAGATTCAAATTAACATTTCTGCCTATTTCCATGACACTGTAATCTTCAGCTACCCCTGATATCATTGTATACGAGGCATCTAGCGTTTCCTGATCAGTTAGGAACTTCATGTATTTATTTATTTACATTTGTTTACATGTATAGTTCCGTAGGACCAAATTGAGGAGCAAATCTCCAAGCTCATGGAACGTGTCAGTACATGAAATTACAACATAAAAGTAATAGCGGGTAAAATAAAATGTTTATGAACCCAAAAAAGTCAAGTCATAAGTTTAAGTAAACACAATCAACAACGTAACATAAGAATGAGCTTAATTTTTCAAGGAACTCCTCAACAGAATAGAAGAAGTGACTCATGAGGAAACTCCTCAGTTTCGATTTGAAAGCGCGTGCTGATATTGTTAACAAGAAACGACCGTAAAGAATATATATATATTGAGAGGCCGTTGTCAGAATACCCAGGCTCGTGAACAGGGGTCGACAAGAGGTTCGTGAACTTACACCACTTGTTGCCCGAACTGCCCGTTTCAGAGCCACAAATATCGTTTTAGAATGAGAAGAGTTACCCCAAAATACAATACCATACGACATAAGCGAATGAAAATAAGCAAAGTAGACTAATTTTCACGTCGAACGATCACTTACTTCAGATCCCGTTCGAACAGTAAAAATGGCAGCATTAAGTTTCTGAACAAGATCCTGAAAGTGGGTTTTCGTTGAAAGATTACTATCTATCTGAACACCTAGAAAATTGAACTGTTCAGTTTCACTAATCACATGACTCTTCTGTGAAATTAAAACGTTGAGTTTTGTTGAATTGTGTATTAGAAACTGTAAAATCTGAGTCTTTGTGATCTGGCGTTAGTTTATTTTCTACTAGCCATGAACGTATGTCCTAAACTGCACTATTTGAAACCGAGCCAATGTTGCACACAACATCCTTTGCTACCAAGCCAGTGTCATCAGTAAACAGAAATATTTTAGAATTACCCGTAACACTTGAGGGCATATCATTTACAGGAGCACATGATGCTGACATATACAGGGTGAGTCACCTAACATTACCGCTGGATATATTCCGTAAACCACATAAAATATTGACGAATCGATTCCACAGACCGAACGTGAGGAGAGGGGCTAGTGTAATTGGTTAATACAAACCATAAAAAAAATGCACGTAAGTATGTTTTTTAACACAAACCTACGTTTTTTTAAATGGAACCCCATTAGTTTTGTTAGCACATCTGAACATATAAACAAATATGTAATCAGTGTCGTTTGTTGCATTGTAAAATGTTAATTACATCCGGAGATATTGTAACCTAAGGTTGACGCTTGAGTACCACTCCTCCGCTGTTCGATCGTGTGTATCGGAGAGCACCGAATTACGTAGGGATCCAAAGGGAACGCTGATGGACCTTAGGTACAGAAGAGACTGGAACAGCACATTACATCCACATGCTAACACCTTTTTATTGGTCTTTTTCACTGACGCACACGTACATTACCATGAGGGGTGAGGTACACGTACACACGTGGTTTCCGTTTTCAATTACGGAGCGGAATAGAGTGTGTCCCGACATGTCAGGCCAATAGATGTTCAATGTGGTGGCCATCATTTGCTGCACACAATTGCAATCTCTGGCGTAATGAACGTCGTACACGCCGCAGTACATCTGGTGTAATGTCGCCACAGGCTGCCACAATACGTTGTTTCATATCCTCTGGGGTTGTAGGCACATCACGGTACACATTCTCCTTTAACGTACCCCACAGAAAGGAGTCCAGAGGTGTAAGATCAGGAGAACGTGCTGGCCAATTTATGCGTCCTCCACGTCCTATGAAACGCCCGTCGAACATCCTGTCAAGGGTCAGCCTAGTGTTAATTGCGGAATGTGCAGGTGCACCATCATGCTGATAGCACATACGTCGACGCGTTTCCAGTGGGACACACTCTACTCCACTTCATAATTGAAAACGGACACCACGTGTGTACGTTTACCTCACCCCTCATGGTAATGAACATGTACGTCAGTGAAAAAGGCCAATAAAAAGGCGTTAGCATGTGGACGTTGTAGTGTTGGCAGAAGAGCCAACACTGTGTTTCTAGAGGAGGCCGAAATGCACGCGTTTAATTACACGCTGACTGGCGTGAGGTCTGGAACAGGACAATATCTTGAGAATTGCAAATAAAGTACGTAGATGATGTAATACTTAACTTTAATCTACTATTGTAGAACACCTCTCTTGACGGTACATGTTATATAGCAAAGGATTATGGCACCTTGCTAGGTCGTAGCAATTGACGTAGCTGAAGGCTATGCTAACTGTCGTCTCGGCAAATGAGAGCGTATCGGTCAGTGTAGCTTCGCTAGCAAAGTCGGCTGTACAACTGGGGCGAGTGCTAGTACGTCTCTTTAGACCTGCCGTGTGGTGGCGCTCGGTCTGCTATCACTGACAGTGGTGACACGCGGGTCCGACGTATACTAACGGACCGCGGCCGATTTAAACGCTACCACCTAGCAAGTGTGGTGTCTGGCGGTGACACCACAGACGTAATGTGGTGTTTCAGTCTCTTCTGTACCTAAGGTCCATCACCGTTCCCTTTGGATCCCTACGTAATTCGGTGCTCTCCGATACACACGATCGAACAGCGGAGGAGTGGTACTCAAGCGTCAACCTTAGGTTACAATATCTCGGATTTAATTAACACTTTACATTGCAACAAACGGCACTGATTACATATTTGTTTATATGTTCAGATGTGCTAACAAAACTAACGGGGTTCCATTTAAAAAAACGTAGGTTTGTGTTAAAAAACGTACTTCCGTGCATTTTTTTATGGTTTGTATTAACCAATTACACTAGCCCCTCTCCTCACGTTCGGTCTGTGCAATCGATTCGTCAGTATTTGATGTGGTTTACGAAATATATCCAGCGGTAACGTTAGGTGACTCACCCTGTATATCTTCCAGCCCACTTTCTTATCTATTGTCAGTGCTTTTTTCAGTAATTTTCCGAAATTTCTTACGAGCAAACTTAACTTCTCAAGGTCTTGGAACGGACTGATGTACTCTGGCCGGCGTAGTGGAGCAGTTCGATGTGGCATGGAGTCAACAAATCGTTGGAATTCCTCTGAAGAAATATTGAGCCATGCTGCCTCTATAGCCAACCATAATTGTGGAAGGGGTGCATGTGCAGGGTTTTGTGCACAAACTGATCTCTCGATTATGCCCTATAAATGTTCGATGGCATTCACGTCGGGCGATCTGGGTGACCAAATCATTCGCCCAAACTGTCCAGAATGTTCTTCAAAGCGATCGCGAACGACTGTGGTCCAGTGACATTGCGCATCAGCACCCATAAAAATTCCGTCGTTGTTTGGGAAGAGGAAGTTCTGAATGCAGATGGTCTCCATGTAGTCGAACATAATCGTTTCCAGTCAACGATCGATTCACTTGGACCAGTGTACCCAGTCCATTCCATGTAAACATAACCAACATCATTATGGGGCCACAACCAGCTTGGACAGTTCCTTGTTGACAACTTGGGTCCATGGCTTCACGGGGTCTATGTTACACTTGAATCCTACCACCATCTCTTACCAAATACAACTGGGACTCATCTGACCAGGCCACGGCTTTCCAGTCACCTAGGGTCCAACTCATAACAGCCTCGACCACAGGGGAGCAGCAGCAGGCGATGTCGTGCTGTTAGCAAAGGCACTCGCGTTGGTCGTCTGCTACCATAGCTCATCAACGTCACAATTCGCCGCGCTGTCCTAACGGATACGCCCATTGTACGTCTCAGATTGATTTATGCGTCTACTTCACGCAGTGTTGCTTGTCTTTAGCACTGACAGCTCTACGCATACGCCTCTGCTCTCGGTCGTTAAGTGAAGGGCGTTGGCCACTGCGTTGTCCATGTTGCCTGTAATGCTTGAAATATGGTATTGTCGACATACTCTTGACAGTGTGCATCTCAGAATACTGAATTCCCTAACGATTTCCAAAATGGAATGTCTCACGCGTCTAGGGTTCATTCCTGTCGTGCGACCATAATCATGTCGGAAACCATTTCACATGAGTCACCTGTGTTCAAATGATAACTCCACCAATGTTCTTCACTTTCATACGTTGTTTTCGCGATACTATCGCCTTGTTGCTGTCTCATGACTTTTGTCACTTCAGTGTATTACTGCGCGGTATTTATTCCTTGTACTCATCAGTTAAAACTCTGCATTCGTAGTGCTCGTTAATGTGGAACTCGCGCGTATTGCGATTGAAGTGTTTGCCTTGAAAGGCACAAGCAGGATTATGCAAAACAGGTGAAACATGTCAGAAAAGCTTTCTGTGAATATTTCAACAGATAACAGAGCAAAGCAGTACAGATTCGTAAACCAGAAGAACTAATTATAAAATTAATCATGGGCAGTGTATAATTTATCGTATATGATTTCTGTTTCCCGTGTACTGTCTACTATAACTTTTGCAGCAAACAAAATAAAAACATTATGTTGATTGAAAAGTTACATAACCCTCTGTATGTACTACGAGAGCTGTTGCTAGACATTAGACGAGTTTACTCACTGAACAGCTGATGTGACCTTATCTGTCAATTCTGAGAACTATTACACGTAACAGAAATATTTCTGCTTAGTGTCGTGACTTCATGATCTTCAGCTGCTCCTCATACTATGGACAACGAGGAAAACAGTGTTTGCTGATCAATCAGAAAATACACCTTCCAGCACACTTCCTGGTCTGATGCCATTTACTTTTTTCAGTTATTTGCGGAAATTCGTTATGAGCAAACTTAACTTCTCACGGTCTTGCAGGCACTGACGTATATTGCGCCGTACCACCCTTACACGGCTCAGTATTATTGCACAATATATAGAACGAGGGTCAATATTTTTAAAGCTCTCTAGTATTCATGAATATGTTACGCATACCGTCAATACTGATCTCAGACGATCGATATTATTGTGCAATACCCATTATTGTCCAATAAATACGCAGCGCGTGAGGGGTCCTTAGCCTCATACGCCGATCAATGTTTTCTTGTGACGTTAGTTGCTTGTTCCAACACCCGAAACGCTTTGAATGACAATAAAGTAACCATGGCTGCTGGAGCCAGCAATGTTGCAACAGGCGTCAGGTAATGACTTGATAGTAGGAAAAGTCGTTGGTGATGACTTAGAAACCAGAGTACTACTACATCTGCATCTACAATACATGACTGCTCTGCGGTTGACACTCAAGTTCATGTCAGAGGGTTCGCCGACCCGCTTTCAGACTGTTTCTATACCGTTCCACTCTCGAATAACGGGCAGGAAAAACGAACACCTCAGTCTTTCCCCATTTGGAGGAGAAAGTTGTTACAGAAATTTCGTGAAAAAATGTCGCCGCAGTAGAAACACCCTTGTTTTACTGCTGCTCCATCTAGCGTATCACATCTCTGACAATCTCTCCCCATCTGATAAAACTCAGGTGAGCCAACACAACAGTACCTCAGTCGTCCCATGATGCCAGGTAGACTCCCCTCCAGCTCTCTCACAGATGAAAAACCATTTTTGACAGTTCAGCATGTTGACTACTCTGCTGTGAAGGCACAACAGCATTGCAATTATATGAATGAGATACTCTTCACGTGTGATAAAGAGAATGGAGACGCACAATGTCTGTGGTCTTTATTCATCTACACTGTTCTTACACTGATACGTGATTTATGTTTTCTGGTACAAAGAAGTCTGGAGCCCTCCAAATAATAAAAAAAAAAAGATACGTCATTAGCTACTCCTAGAAATCACTTGATTATCTAGATTCAAGTAATGAAAATTCAAACGTCATAAGTTGAATGGCAAAAATAATTCTAATTGTAAAGCTGCATCAGAAGTAGTTGTATATTATAAAGAGGCCTCTGTTGTCACAAAAATTGATAACTTATTTTCTTTAATATCGATGAATTTCTGTAAATAATAAGGTTTCAGAAAATGAACACCAGCTACTGTGAATTGTGTGGTAGAAGGTACTTAGCACTGTACCAAATATTACGGTTTCTCAACATTCCAAACATGTATGGAGCACGAGGAGAATCTGCATCTACGTGAGTACTCTGCAGTTCACCCTTAAATGCCCGGCAGAGGGTACTTCGAGACAAAATGGTTCAAATGGCTCTGAGCACTATGGGACTTAACATCTGTGGTCATCAGTCCCCTAGAACTTAGAACTACTTAAACCTAACTAACTTAAGGTCATCACACACATCCATGCCCGAGGCAGGATTCGAACCTGCGACCGTTGCGGTCACGCGGTTCCAGACTGAAGCGCCTAGAACCGCACGGCCACTCCGGCCGGCTACTTCGAGACACCTAGAGGCAATTTCTCTATCGTTCCACTCTCTAAGGGCACGTGGAAAAATGAATAATTATATTTTTCTATATGAGCTCTGATTTCTCTTATTTTATTAAGATGTTGATTTCTCCCTATGTAGGCTGGCAACAATAAAATATTTTCACATCCAGAGGAGAAAGTTTCTGGCTGAAATTTCGTGAAAATGTGTTTCCCAAACAAAAAAATCCTTCCAGAATGAGATTTTCACTGTGCGCTGATATGAAAAATCCTGGCAGTTCGAGTCTCGGTCCGGCACACAGTTTTAATCTGCCAGGAAGTTTCATATCAGCGCACACTGCGCTGCAGAGCGAAAATCTCATTCTGGAAACATCCCCCAGGGTGTGGCTAAGCCATGTCTCAGCAATATCCTTTCTTTCAGGAGTGCTAGTTCTGCAGGGTTCGCAGGAGAGCTTCTGTAAAGTTTGGAAGGTAGGAGACGAGATACTGGCAGACGTAAAGCTGTGAGGACGGGATGTGAGTCGTGCTTGGGTAGCTCAGTTGGTAGAGCACTTGCCCGCGAAAGACAAAGGTCCCGAGTTCGAGTCTCGGTCCGGCACACAGTTTTAATCTGCCAGAAAGTTTCAAAAAAATCCTTTTTTATAATTATTGGCATCCCAACTGACTTATCATATCCGTGACACACTTTCCCCTATTTCGTGATAACACAAAACGAGCTGCCTTCTCGGAACATTTTCTATGTCCTCCATCAATCCTGTCTGGTAAGGATCCCCTGTGGCACAGCAATACTCTAGCAGAGGACGGACAAGCATAGCGTAGGCAGCCTCTTTAGCAGGTTTGCTGCACTCTCTAAATCTTCTGCCAATAAAACGAAGTCTTTGTTTCACCTTACCCCTAATATTTTCTATGAAAGTAAACGAACACAACATGTTATTAAAACTCATGTGGAAAGGTTGAGCTCAGATTGAAGAGTTTTTGATAGATAAAGATGACAGCGAAATGTGCGGGAGTAGTTCCAGAGGAGCAAGCGAGTCCCAGCATGATGAAGATGATGGTGATTTTCGGTTTGTGGGGCGCTCTACGGTGCGATTATCAGCGCCCGTACAAATTGCCACCCTTTTCAAGGTCCAATCTCGCCATATTCCTGAATAATGGTGATATGATGAGCACAACACACACCCAGTCTCCTGGTGGAGAAAATCCCCGATCCGGCCTGGAATCGAAACCGGGACCCCGTGATCAAGAGGCAGCAGAGTTCCAGGAGTCCCTGGATTACTCAATCAGGCAAGGTATGGAGCAAGAGAGCCGGTGGCTAGGGACTACAGTGCGTTCCTGCGGACGTTTAGTGCCGTGTGTATACAGTGCTAAGGATACTATGAAAGGACAGACACATGTTGTGTACAACAGCAAACGTATTAGGTTGGTGCATAAGTTCGTAGCGTTTTTGTTTTGCATGTTGATATTTCGGTTGCTATGGGTTTATTTATCGACTGTCATTTTTTATTTATAATTCACTGTTGCTATCTGAGTTTACATGTTATCATCTGGAGATAGTGAGTGTAGCTGTGGGTGTACTTAATAACTTTTCCGGCCACCTTACACGTTTCAACATTCCTTCATTTTCAAAGGCAATGGTTATGTCAGTCATATAAAATTATTCATTAAATACATCGTATCTCGTCAGAATTCCCAATCACGGGACAATACTTTGAAAATGTCGGAATATCGAAACGCTTAAGGTGATTTTGGAAATAACGAAAAGCGCGGTCAGGATATCAAAAAAGTTATTAAAGTGCATGCAAATGGCCTCTTCGTGTCGTAACATTTTCACGCAAATTGCAGAAGATAGTTCAAAAACATGAACCCCCAATGATCCTCGTCAATGTACTCGAGAACTGAAATATGTTATGGAATGTGATAGTGCTCCATTGTGCGACATTTGCATGCAATGGATAAGGTTCAAAAATCGGGTGTATGGGTGCTGCATGATCTAAACCAAAACCACAAAAAACAGCAGGTGATCGTATGTGCATCTCTAGTTGCTCGCCATCAACTAGCTCGTGAACAACACTGACCATTCCCATCCTGTTTCGTAACTGGTGACGAAAAATGGTGTATTTATGTTAAAATAAGGAAAAGAAAGGAGTAGTTGAGGCCAAACAAAGCAGCAACTCCCCGTACGGAGACCTAAGCGCGTCAACAAAAGATGACGTTGTGCATGTGGTGGAAGAGCGACGAGATGATGATGTTGGATTTGTGGGGCGCTCAACTTCGCAGTTATCAGCGCCCGTACAATTTTCCAATCTTTGCTCAGCCCGATTTCGCCATTTTCCTGGATGATGATGATGATGATGAAAACATCACAAACACCCAGTCATCCTGAAGCAGGTGAAAATCCCTGACCCCGCCGGGAATCGAACGCGGGACCCCATGCTTGGGAAGCGAGAACGCAACCGCGAGACCACGAGCTGTGGACAAAGAAGACCGACGGTGTGGTGTAGTACGAATTGCTTCCCTGACATGTAACCATCATTGCTGACATTTACTGTCATTAACTGAGACGTCTTGCAGTCGCAGTCCAAGAACAACGATCAGGAACACTGTGTGAAGTGATGCTATTCCACGATAACGCCCGACAGCATTCTGCTAAACTGGCAAAAACCACTATACAGGAGTTGGGCTGGAGGAGGAGGAGCAGGAGAAGACTAGTGTTTAACATCCCGTCGACATCGAGGTCATTACAGATGGAGCACAAGCTCGGATTAGGTATGCATCGGGAAGGAAATCAGCCGTGCTCTTTCAAAGGAACCATCCCAGCATTTGCCCAAAGTGATTTAGAGAAATCACGGAAAACCTAAATCAGGATGGTCTGATGTGGGTTTGAACTCTCGTTCTTCCGAACGGCGAGTCCAGTATAGTAAACACTGCGCCACCTCGCTCGGTGATTTGGGTTGGGAAATCATTCCGCACCATCGTTATTCATCTGATCACGTGACCTCAGATTTTCACCTTTTCCGCTCTCTGTCGATCACCCTACAAGTGACTTGCTTTCCGGGTAAAAATGCACTCCGAACATGGCTTGACGAGTTCTTCGCCTCAAAACCACGTGATTTCTACAGGCGCTGAATCGGAAAGTTCAAAAAATGGTTCAAATGGCTCTCAGCACTATGGAACTTAACTTCTGAGGTCATCAGTCCCCTAGAGTTAGACCTACTTAAACCTAACTAACCTAAGAACATCACACACATCCGTGCCCGAGGCAGGATTCGAACCTGCGACCGTCGCAACAGCGCGATTCCAGACTGAAGCGCCTAGAACCGCTCGGCCACAGCGACCGGTTCGGGAAGTTACACTAACGTTGGCTGACTGTTGTAAACAGGGAAGGAGAATATATTATTGGTGATTAAGGTGTGTGTGTTTGGTACTTATAAAAAAAACGCTACGAACTTATGCACCAACCTAATAGAATGCTTAATGTGAGCAATCATAGCTATTGTATGGAAGGAGACTTTTAAATGCGCATTTGTTGTATGTACATCAGAATAAAAGAAATGAAGCAGCCTTTGTTTCAGTGCTTGCGTTACGTGGCAGCTGTCACATTAAACGAGCAAGTCCTTAAGATAATCGAACACCTGCGGGAAGCCACACCACAGTACGGAGCCAACACTCTATTTGCATGACGGCAGAGTTCCCACCATGACGGTCTCTAGAAACGCTGCGACTGAGCGGAAGAATGAATAATCACAAAGCCTATATAGAGTTAAATGTGCCTTTCACCTATTCGCTGCTGACATTATTTTTAATAATCTTACCTTGTCTATTTTTTAATAGAATATGGCTCCTGCTGAAGTTCATTCACCAGGTTCAAAAAATGGTTCAAATGGCTCTGAGCACTATGGGACTTAACATCTGAGGTCATCAGTCCCCTAGAACTTAGAACTACTTAAACCTAACTAACCTAAGGACATCACACCATCCATGCCCAAGGCAGGATTCGAACCTGCGACCGTAGCGGTCTCGCGGTTCCAGACTGAAGCGCCTAGAACCACTCGGCCACACCGGCCGGCTCATTCACCAGGTGATGGCATTGTAAGTGAAAGTGCAAATACTAAGACGCACTAGAAACCGTCCTTGCCACAAATCTCAGTCTCCCTTAATCTCAACTGTCCCTCCACTTCCAACAAGATAACTTCAGTTCCTGATATAATCAGTGCTAACTCACCACAAACTTTCAAAAATCGAGGCAATAACTACGGGAAAACGCAGCCGAACAAACCGTCCTCGTGACCTGTACCTTACAATCTTCAACCGGCCGATCCACCTAATTAAACATAACATAACATAACATCACGAGGTCTACAGCGACCAGTACTGATATCGCTATTGTTCTTAACCTATATAAAATACATTCCAATAATTTTAAAGGGAAGTGCAAAAAGTGGATTGTTCGCTGATAACGCCGGAACAGGTCTAAAAAGGGTTCACAAAGACTCATATTATGTAATTCCAAAGAAAAAAAATGATCTACCAGCAACAGATGTAGACATTTTATCCAGTGAGCTTCTTTTTAAACAAGAGCCGAAGTGACAAATAACATTCCTTTACTCTTCAGGTGGTTCACTGACACTGGCAACCATGAATAGAGGTTGGCGAGAGCGGGATGTCTGTTTAAAACTGTCAGTATACAGACAGCGACAAGGGAGATACTCATGACGATGCAGATCTTATTAGGGCTGTGAGGTAATAATGGGGCCATTGTGAAACCAAGTTTGTTTCGGCTGACACGGGGTAATTAGGCCGTTGCTGCCCGGCTGTCATCGCTAATGTGGTGAGGGAGGCGCCCAGCGCCAGGTGACAATATTGCCCCAGCGCGGCCACACGTGGTGCAGCCTTTGGTGCCCGCCTAGCGACAACACGGGTCGCAACACAGTGTAGGCGCTGCCCAAACACCGGCGGTGATTCTGCGCGCGCAGCGAACATCGGCGGCATCTAAAACTGTGTACTCGCGGGACCGGCGACGCACATCGCTTGCATTGCGCAAGTACACCGGAGAGTATCGTTTGGCAGACGTTTTACGTCAAAGGATCGTCTGAAATTTTATTTATTTATATTTTAATGGCTCCCTTATTCCGTTCAGAAAATGATTTTTAGGTGACCTACTACATTACAGGAAGACAACTGGATAATTAATTATACTTGATATATTAAATGTTACTTACCAGGAATGTCATTTTCTTCCCAACAATTGAACAACAGGTAAATTTTGTCTTTGGGCGGATTACACCTTGAGTGACCACAACTTTTTCTTCTTTTGTACCCAGACACGTTTCGCTGAAGTTGCTGCATCGTGAGTGGCTTTTTATTTGTTTTCTATTAAGTCACTGGAGAAATTGCTTTTTAGTATCCGCACACATAGAACTTCAATGTTTAACTACACATAGATTTGCAAATAGGAAAAAATTACGTTCAAATTTGTGAATACTTAAACTCAAATTCTTTATGTACAGATACTAAAACAGCAAATTTTTCCTGTTATTTAATAGAAGGCAAATAAAAGCCAGTGATGATGCTGTAACTTCAGCGAAAGCAAAAATTGTGTTTGCTCAGAGCGGAAATTATCCAAAGAGAAACTTTTTGTAAGCACACAGGGACACAAGAATGAGCTTCAACCCGAGGTAGAACGGCAGTTGTTGCCGAAAATATTCCGACCCATGGTCCGCGAGTGAAAATTTTATTGCATGACAGAACGGTATACTTTCATTGCCTGAGAAAAACAGTTAAATTTTAAAGACACGCAACACGATTAACCACGAAAGTTTTCAGTGGCACAAATGAGACCTGAAAAATCAAAGTGAGTTGTCTAGTCGATGCCAAAAAGGAAGTGTTTAACCACTGGAAACTACACAAACGACTTAAAGGCAGAAGGTTGACTACTTTTAAGTTCACGTAAAAACAACTAGCAGGAATGAAGATGAAACTAAAAACCGTGTGGGCACTAGTGCTTGAAAGGTCACAGTGACAGGAAGAAGACGATTTGAGAAGATAAGACCTACTAAACTAAAGTTAATTAGTGCTTCTACATGCTGTTTACATGACCAAACGAAACAATAATAAAGTATTACTTACAAAGGCAGTGTCAAAGAAATTATGTTCGAAGCTCGTACAGAATTCTGCTTGGTCGGAACTTAACGAGCCATAACACAAAATACAAATAGTGTATCTAGCGATAATATTTGTAGAACGTGCACAGATGACCTTGAGTGTAGTTTAACACAGAACTCTAAGACACACCGAGATAGCCACAAACTGAAAGACATCAAATGAAATCCACTTAGTCAAGTCGTTAGGAGCAACTTAAAACATCAATTTATATTTTCGTTTGGTAAGTTATTTTCATGTCAAATTCTTCCGAATCAACTAGACTTTCTTTTATACGGTTCTTTATATTGCATAAACCTTTATACGGTTCTTTATATTGCGTAAACTACTTTCTTTAGCCTTACATTATTAGGACTAAGAATTACGTACACTGGATTAATTGTACGATCTAGTGCAGACACAATAGAGGGAAGGTTTTCAGGAAACAAATACATAATTCAGATCGGGCAACTTACATCTCGAAGTACAGACACATTTCCTTGTGCGTGACAATAGAAAACAATACATGGAAGCAAGTTAAGTGGTTTATGTAATAATATCTCACTTGTAATTTAACAAATATAATGAAGTAAGCAAAGACAGAATAATAAAAAGTGCAGAAAGGATAAAGATAAACATACAAGGGATTCGATTTGTCAGCTGAGATGATAGATTAATTCTCTACATCGTTTATGTGAGAGCTAAAGTTAGAGCTATAATTATTACAAGAGATAAGTAGTTAGTGTATATTTGGAAATAGGGTAATTCGTAACTTTTCTTGTAGTTTAATCCAAAGTCAAGCCCTTGCAACATATGTTTTCCCAGTCATAATTGTGCAGTGAGGGTAAGATGTCAAGACCTGATTCCCTGCTAATCGTTTTGATGCAGGTAAGCTTTGAGGACAGATATTAGGGTTCTGTTTAAAAAGTACGGTGAAGCAAGTCAGAGGTTAGTAATCATCCTTTAACATTGAGTTTGCCGGATTATTTCTCTATATAAGGTAGAGTGTTCATATAATAGTGTTTCGGTCACGTAAATTACAGAGGAGTATTGGGCGAAGTCGAGGAGCTGGGAGCTGTCAGCATTTAGCTTTTGTTTTTATTCCATTTTTATTATGTGAGAATCCAACAATGACTTTTTTAGAATACTTTATTTTCCCATAGCTAATTAAGAACTATTTAATTCAGTCATTCACTCTTCATATTCCACAGATCCCTTCAAAAAGGACAAATGTGGGATATCGAACGACTCAAGGTATAGATCAGTGGAAGACAAATCATAGAAATGTAATCTATACACAGCATTTACAATCCACAACAACTAGCCTGCTTAGTGTAACATTAGACTGCTTAGTATATCAATAGACTGCTTAATCTATCACCGCACTGATTAGGCTATCACTACAGTGCTAATTTTAATCAAATAAATAGAATGCAGCTACTTTGAAAACTGCTACTGGACTTCAGTTATATTAAATATCTGCAGTTTATCTTATATTGGTAGCTCAATATCTGTTTTAGTACACTGGTATTTTTCGAAGCAAATACAGTACTTAAATTCGTAACTGAGGCCTACCTAAGGGATACTACAGCTTGTCGTGCAGCTGTACAGTTAATACTGCAATTTGCTATGCAGCTAACATGATGTTCAATAATTTAATGTAAGTGTAAATAATCAGGCGATTTGTAGTAGGGAATCCCAATATTTTGCAATATATAAGAATACCTTTGTGCCAGAGTATATAACGCCATTCTGAAACCTTGGCAACAAGGCAAAGCCTACATGAAAATTATTTTAGGGTTTCGTATTGTGATCGTGCAAACCACAGTCCAGTAGAAACTGATTTCTACTGTCGGCAACAAAAACCATGAAGGTGCAAATGTACTGGGAAGTGAGTGAAAGATGTTCAAGATCCTTAAAAAAAGACTCTACAAGCTGTCAATTATCCCCTTCACTCAACATCCTTACTGTTTACTTCTGGTGAATAAATACTTGATTTACTAGAAAATATTCGAATGATTTCGCGTTCTTTGGCCATATGACAAAGTCATACGGCGAAAGGGAGTGAAAAAACGCAAGTAAGGGAAAATGTTTGTGTTCAGGTATACACAATAAAAGATGTTACTAAAACCATAACACACTGTATTCACCTTTTGCTCAGTTTAAGTATGTGAAAACCTCCATTTTAATTCGTTATCCAGTGAGCGGGTGGATGGATGGAATGAGTACACAGAAGGGCGCTATGAAGAGGAGGATTTGTTCAGTGATAGAATAAGAAATTAGCGTCTTTATGGAAGGTGTAGGACATCCAGTATTGGAGTCAGAATTTAAAAATCTTTGGAAGGTTTGACGTTAAATAATGCAGAAGGGGTAGTTAGCATTCGCCGAGATTTCTAAAGCATTGGGGGAAGTGGCAACCAAGCGCCTATCCACCTTGGCGTTTAGAATATGCCAGACTGGCGACACAGCACCAGACCTTCGGAAAAATATCATCCATTCAATTCCAAAGACAGCAAGAGCAAAAATGTGCAAGAAACAGAGCAGAATCGTCTTAACAGCTCATGCATCCAAGGTGCTGACAGGAATAATACAAAGTAGAATGGAAAAGAAAATTGGTAACGGAAGCAAGATTGAAGTAAAATCAAGACACTTTCATTGGATTTATCGGCAATGGGAAAAGCGGTCCACATTGTAAAAAGGTGCAAGATGTTTGGAATTCTGAGAAAAATGGGCATCAGGTATAGGGAAAGCTGAGTAATATGCAATATGAACAAGAACGAAGAGGGGACAATAAGACTGGAGGACCAAGAACAAAGTGTTCGGATTAAAAATGGGTTCAGACTCAGATGCCGTCTTTCTCTCGTACTGTTCAATCTACATATTGAAGAAGTAATGACAGAAATAAAAGAAAGCTTCAAGTGTGGGGTTAAAATTCAGGACGAATGGATATCGATGATAAGATTCGCTGATGACATTGCTATCCTCAGTGAAGGTGAAGAAGATTTACAAGACCTGTTGAATGGAATGAACAAGCTTATGAATACAGAATATGGATTGAGAGCAAACAGAATAAAGACTGAAGAAGTGAGAAGTACCAAAAATGAGAATAGTAGCAAAATTAACATCAAAGTTGGTGATCATAAAGTAGACAAAGTCAAGGAATTCTGCTAATCCATCATGGACGAAGTAAGGGGGCATAAAAAAAAATGACTTGACACTGGCAATGAGGGAATACCTGGCCAAGAGAAGTATACTAGTATCAAACATAGGCCTTAATGAGAGGAAGAAATTTTTTTGAAAAAGCACGTTTGAGCACAGCATTGTATGGTATTGAAACATGGACCGTCGGGAATCCGGAACAGAAGAGAAGTGATGCATTCGAGAAATGTTACAGAAGAATGTTGAAAAGTAGGTGGACTGATAAGGTAAGAAATGAGGGGGTTCTCCTCAGAATCGTCGAAGAAAGGAACATGTGGGAAACACTGACAAGACGAAGGAACATGTTGATAGGAGATTTGTTAAGACATCAGGGAATACCTTCCATGGTACTAGAGGGAACTGTAAAAAGTAAAATCTGTAGAGTTAGGCAGAGACCGGAATACACCTGCGAAATAATCGACGACGAAGGGTGCAAGTACTACTCTGAGACGAAAAATTCAGCACAAGAGAGAATTCGTGGTAGACCGGATCAAACAAGTCAGAAGACCGATAATTTAAAATACGGAAAAGAAAAGAAAAAGAACCTACGAACCGTAATTTGTAGACAGATGACGTTCTTCCTCGCAGGTGTAACAGCGAGGCAGATCTTCTATGATTTGTGTTTCAGTGCGTATCTGTTGAATGATCGAATGATATCATTTTGTGTACGCCGATTCCGCGGATAACTTCTCATGATGACAACCCTTCTTGTCATAAAATGACAATACACGCATAGTTTAAGCTGCATATGACTCTTCGAGGCATGTTGACAGACAGCGCAGAATACACGAGCCGCGTTGCTCTATACACAATTGAAAAGGAAGATTAGGGTTTTTACGCTCTACGATGACAGAGTTATTACGGACGGAGCGGAAGTTCCGGCTCTGGAAGGATTAGGAGGGAAGTTCGCAGGAGAGCTTCTGTAAAGTTTGGAAGGTAGGAGACGATACACTGGCAGAAGTAAAGCTGTGAGTACCGGGCGTGAGTCGTGCTTCAGTAGCTCAGATGGTAGAGCACTTGCCCGCGAAGGCAAAGGTCCCGAGGTCGAGTCTTGGTCAGGCACACAGTTTTAATCTGCCAGGAAGTTTCATATCAGCGCACACTCCGGTGCAGAGTGAAAATCTCATTCTGGAAACATCCCCCAGGCTGTGGCTAAGCCATGTCTCCGCAGTATCCTTTCTTCCAGGAGTGCTAGTTCTGCAAGGTTCGCAGGAGAGCTTCTGTAAAGTTTGGAAGGTAGGAGACGAGATACTGGCAGAAGTAAAGCTGTGAGTATCGGGCGTGAGTCGTGCTTCGGTAGCTCAGATGGTAAAGCACTTGCCCGCGAAAGGCTAAAGTCCCGAGGTCGAGTCTCGGTCAGGCACACAGTTTTAAACAGCCAGGAAGTTTCATATCAGCGCACACTCCGCTGCAGAGTGAAAATCTCATTCTAGAAACATCCCCCTGGCAGTGGCTAAGCCATGTCTCCGCAGTATCCTTTCTTTCAGGAGTGCTAGTTCTGCAAGGTTCACAGGAGAGCTTCTGTAAAGTTTGGAAGGTAGGAGACGAGATACTGGCAGAAGTAAAGCTGTGAGTACAGGGCGTGAGTCGTGCTTCGGTAGCTCAGATGGTAGAGCACTTGCCTGCGAAAGGCAAAGGTCCCGAGTTCGAGTCTCGGTCAGGCACACAGTTTTAATCTGCCAGGAAGTTTCAATACTTTTTTTTAGTCTGTAGAATACGTCATTTACGTGATGCTTATTTCGACGAGTGTGTTTGACTTGATATATGGAATACAACTGCACATGTTTTGGAGGTTGCTAGTATATTTTAAGTATGTGTTTGTTGTCCACTACCCTTACATTAGCGTGAAAGACATTTAACTGCCTGAGACTTGGAAATATTATTAATTGAAGGTTGCCCAGTGGTCAATACAAAAATGAAAATATTCTTTGGAAATAATTTTTAAAAATGGGCAGAATAACGTGCTATTTATTATGACAACTAATATGGTAATTTCCTATAATTCTCGAATTTATATTTATTGTTGTGACATTAAATGTTTAGATCAAGATTATTAATTTCATATTGTCTGTAGCGTTCAAATGTAAATTGTATTTTACATATTTGTTGTTAATTTTCACACCTAAGCCATGTACTTCAGTGGTTGTTACATTGTATAGCATCAAGGTGTCTTCACTGTAATATTTATAATAAATTATTTTTGTCTTTTGCATTTTATTTGCTTTAAAAAGATACATTTCAGCAAATAGGGCAGGTGCCTTGTTATTAATTGCTAAACCACCATTCTGGTCATAGATTTTGCCATTAAAGATAAGTTAATTGTGGAATAGTACCAGTTTAAGTAAATTCATTAGTTTGCAGATGTCTATATAATTTTATTACACACTAAGTTCTGTTTCTATTATAAGTACGTTAGTATACAGATTAACTATACTGAGGTATGCAAATCTTGATGATCCAGCTATAGTGATGTCTTTGATACTGTCAATCAGTTCATAACTGTTCTCTACAGAGTATATGGTAGTAAATGTATAAGATGTACTGAGAATTTCATGAAGTCCTTTTAGTGATTTTATTCCAGGACTACATACTAAATTGAAAATTGGGTACATTCGATAACCAGGATTATTAATTTTAGTGTGTAATCTGAAATTTTTGATAGCATTGTTGATGATTACGCTCCTTTTGACTTCAGTGGGCGTTAGGAGGACGATGCAGTTGTTTAACAGGCTACCTATTTTAGGTTGGTATTTACGGATGGGATCAGATTCCAATTCAGTCATATTGTTATTTTTTTGAATTTTGAAGTTTTGTTCATGTGCTCTGATTTATACACTGCCACAACTGTACCATTTCTGTCAGGTTTAACAAGGGCATTAGCGTTAGTTGGCTTTTTTATTGATTTGCTACAAGTGGTAGTAGTTTTATCTTTCTGGCATAGTTTTGCTGATATACAGGCTATTTTGACGTTAGTAATTAGGTCTTTAACATCGTTTTTTGTCAAGTGATGGTGATATTATGTTAAAGACCTTTATTAAGCAAATTACATATACTTAAAATTAATGTTTGTAGTGTTCACAACTGTGTCAAAGAACTTACGTTGTTCAGCAGATGAATTATACTGGGAAGTGGTTGTTTTTTCTTTTTTAACAATCAGGAATGAGTGCTTTTTCTTTTGTTTTTATGAATAGCTTCTCCTCATACACAGATTATTTTACTATGTCTATGAATTTTAAAAAATTGGTGTAGAAGGGAGCAGCTGTTTAGTTACAGCCTGTAGATATTTTTATGGGAAGAAAACACACTTTAGAATGAAACCAAATTTCACATATGACCCATATAGTTTCACATTTACGTTTGGCTGCTTGTGCTGATTTACGCTGGGATTTAATTACAACTCTGAAGTAATTAGTTGTAACATTCTCTGTCTTCTGAGATATACTGCTTATTGAATTTCATGACGAGAATAATTTAATTAACTTCAGTTTTCATTGCCTGCACATATTCATTGACCTTTTTGCCTGACTAGGTAGAGAAATAAAACGTTTATCTCTTGTCTATGTGGGGACTGTGGCTGTGATGAGTAAATACACAAAATGTATTCGCAGTTGCGAATAGGGACAACCATCAGCTGCACAGTGGAATGACGACAGTGAAAATTTGTGTCGGACGGGACTTGAACCAGGATTTCCTGCTTACCGCAAGTGGTTGCCTCACCAATAGGCTATCCGAGAATGACTCACGGCCAGACTCAGACCTCCATATGTCGTCATCCAAGTGCCTACAACCTACACTCTCAATTCACTATGAGTGTTCCTGTAAAGGGGAGACATTGAATTGAAAGTCGCTTGTATGTCCGAAGGTACATTGCACTATAAGTCAGAATAACACAGACACAGCAATATTGTACAGTGGCGAACAAAAGTTTTCAGAAATTATTACAACTAGTCACCTTCTGCAATGTTTCATTTCTTATTGCACCTTGACCAGTTTTCTGGTTAGAATCACGATGATCATGACACCGTATGCATGCTATACTACGAAGATCATATAACACTAAGTAGCACTCAGTCGCCAGGTTCCATGTAGGTGGTACTCCTGCTGAAGAGGAATTTTTAGGGATGCCATTTGTTAATTGTCAACAACGTTTGTAGTATACTTGTTTTAATACCAAAATTACTCTGTCACACACGTCACATAATCAGAATGTGCAATACGGCGGCTCTGGACTACACCGTTATTCGACCCTTCACACACATTAACACCGTTTTCTGACTTTACATAATGAGAGACACTGCCCATGACACGTGGCTTTCTTATAACTAATAACTTCACTTTATATCTTGCTTAACATCTGAAATATGCACTCGCGCCCTTTTTTTTAGAGCCGCCCCGGTTACTCGACCGTGCGTTTTGCGTGGCTCCTCGCGACTGACTCGCCCTGTCTTCCCGAAGGACAAGAGAGACCACCCCACCTTTCTCCATCAGCCAATAAGGACCCTTCTCTCGTTCCCTACATATATATGTATCCAAACTTTCAGCCAATGGGCTTTCAGACCGCTGTTGCTAGGCGGATCTGACGTCACGTTTGCGGACATTGTGACGGAAGTTTGTCTCGGAACACTGTCTCATATTGTAAGGTCCTACTCCCATATAGTCGGATCTTGTCCCTACTAAGGTTGCACAACATTGCCTCCTATGATTTCATCACTGATACTCCTTGCTGACGCTTAATTGTTAAATGTACATGTAGCCTGGCTGCTACTGAGCATTCTCGATCGCATAAATGTGCGTAATACTCGGCTTAAACACGTGAAGGGAATGCATATATGCATTACAACCCTAAGAATGCTATACTACGAAGATCATAAAACACTATTGTTGGTTACCCCATCATCGAGAAAACAGAAAAACTATACAGTGTACACACCTGCAGGATTAAGGGATCTCCTTCACAGTATAACTTTTATACATGACACTGTAACAACTGACTGTGAAAAATATGTGTAGGTTATCCAGATATTTTGAAAACAAAATCGATCTTAAAACCAACACCGGCAAAATCAGAATCACGACGATGAGTACATATGGAATACTTGACTATAAAACGGCAGAAATGACCATAATGCAATCACAGATATTAAAAGGAACTGCAGCAGCAAATAGTTTTTTTTTTCCAAAAGATGCCAGTCGCCAGTAAACAGGTCAGGAAACACAGGAAACAAAAACAGTTTATCAAGTTGAACACGTGGAGTGAAAGGTGGTAACTGCTGTATTAGATAGGACGAATTTAAAGGCTATGGAGAGGGGTCAATTAAAAAATGAACTACAGCAGCTAATGTACTTTAAAAATACTGGAAGGACAATAAGCGCCGGGCGGCTATCGTTCAGAAGAAGAGAAAATGAAAACAGAAGGTACTGCAAAAAATGACAGGTCATACTCTGAAGAATGAAGAGTAAAATTATCCAGAAAACAGGAGAAGGGCAGAGAAAAAAAATAGAAGGACCGTGGCAGTGACATGCCGTAATCTTTAGATAGTATTGCTGTTATTGATGGTGATGGGGGTTGGTTCTTTATTTACGTTACCATTACAGCACTCCAACCCCAGTTCTCGATACCAGTCATATCGTACTAGTTTTCTGCGAAGTAACAGACATATTTTTGTGACAATATTCACATTTGGTTTTATTAATGTATAGGTACTCCGAAGTATCGATATATTACAGTGACATGGTTCTTGTGTGTATTCATTTCTGTGAGACTGTCATAATCTTTGACTTACCTGTAACAGTTTTGGCACGAATGCGCACAGAGCAGTCTTTGTTTCACTTTGCAGAAGTTAAGTTGTTATTTCGCTTTGTAAAAAAAAACAGTCAAGTCTTGTGTTTGGTTAAAGTGGAAATTAAATATATGAAGATTGATACAAAACCGTTTTCTTGATGATGTGACAATTAAGAAGAAGTATATGTGAATTTACAAGAAGTTTAATAAAAATGTGGATCGTAACACCAAGTCAAAAATTATTTCTACCATGCTATTGTTCTGATCTGGGATTGATTGATCATTAAGAATTTCCTGAAAAACGCATTTTTTAGGTCTTCAAATATTGCTAAAATACAGATCTGGACCTTCTAGCAGTCAATGTGGAATCATCCTAGAATCAACAAGATGAGCCATAACAACTTCGACGAAATCTACGTGGGAATCCATTCAAGATAAGTGCCAAAATTAATGACTTTTTTTACAGTGACTTCATTATTTCCATTCTGACGATACCATCCACAGTCAATAACTTTTTTGCCGCCCGATAAAGCGAACATATGCTTCGTGAGCAACATTATTAATCTGATTTCTAACCTACTTTGCAAGTGGTGGTATTGTTAGAGGGTGATAATCACCTGTATCTAACAGTAGGAATGAGTATGACTTACACGGCATCGCTGCAGAGCTGCCCCGCAGCGACGAGTCCGCTTTGCCACCGGATTGCTCACCACTCGCGATTCGCAGTGCGCTATTTATTCGCCAATTTCGGCACCGTCGCGCCGGCGGGACTCCTGCCCCGACGTTTAAGCCGCTTCCCCGCCATTTCCATCGGAACGCGGCTTTCAGCGCCACATTAGCCCCTGCGCGGCCCCGGTTCGCAGGGAATCCAATGACGCCGCGCTGCGTGGCTGCGTGCACTGCTCTGGCCGCCCATCACGTTTGCGTTAACGCTGTTACGCAAGATGCGTTTAAAAAAAGCAACGGCTCGCCATTATGCGTCAGTAATCGAATAGCTGACGTCAAGCTATCGACGCCAGTATCCAGCGCTATGCGCTGCTGTTGCCAGTGACGATCTGCCCGAAAGTGAAAAAAACAAATATCAGACACAGTTGTTTAACCGCTAGAGAAAGCCACACAAACTAAATTTAATAACGTCGTAACTCTATTTCAGGGAAATGGTACTGACAGTATGCTTCATATATCGACAACACGCGGTTATCACGAAACTTATACAAGTATGGAACCAAATAAACAGCCGGAAAAGAAACTTCTAGTCATATCAAAAATGATAGTCAGACCAGGGCTCGAAACCTGATCAATTTCACTCTCAGGAAGGTTCGTAATAGCGTGCCCTCTTGCACCATAGTAAATGCATTTTTTTTCGCACATAGCTGCACGTTCAGAGACAGTGAACAGTTACAACTGAAAGAAAAACAGCCCTCGGTCACTATATTTAAACGAATTAACCGGGTTTCAACACTGCTAGGAGTGTCTTCCTCAGAATTTAAATCAAAGAATGGTCTATATTCTATATTCTATATTCAGTCTCTGAACGTGCAGCCATGTACCAAAAAAAAAATTGCATTTACTATGGTGCAAGAGTGCACGCTGTTACGAACAGAATATAGAATATAGACCATTCTTTGATTTAAATTCTGAGAAAGGCACACCTAGCAGTGTTGAAACCCGTTTAATTCGATTAAATATGGTGACCGAGGGCTGTTTTTCTTTCAATTACCATAGTAAATGATTTATTTTGAGGAGACTTTTATCCACACATTTGCAGCAACACTTAAAAAAAGTACGAGTTTGGCTTAAGCTCTGACGGTTCTGTACTAACTTAATTATGTATACTGAGGTGAAAAATGTCATAGGATACCACCTGATATAGTGTCGCACCTCATTTTGCCTGGTATAGTGCAATATAGTGCCTAGTATTGTGCAATAATTCGACGTGGCATGGACTCAATAACCCGTTGGAAGAATCCTGCAGAAATATTGAGTCATGATATCTCTATAGCCATCCATAATTGCGAAAATGTTGCCGGTGCAGGATTGTGTGCAAGAACTGACCTCTCCACTATGTTTCACAAATGTTCGATGGGATTCATGTCAGCCGGCCGCTGTGGCCGAGCGGTTCTAGGTCCTTCAGTCCGGAACCGCGCTGCTACTACGGTCGCAGGTTCGAATCCTGCCTCGGGCATGGATGTGTGAGATCTCCTTGGGTTTCATTAGGTTTAAGTAGTTCTAAGTTCTAGGGGACTGATGACCTCAGATGTTAAGTCCCATAGTGCTTAGAGCCATTTGAAACATTTGACTCATGTCGAGCGATCTGGTTGGCCAGTTCATTCGCTCAAATTATCCAGAATTTTCTTCAAGTTAATCGCCAACAATTGTGCCCCGGCGACATGGCGCATTGTCATCTATAAAAGTTCTGTCGTTGCTTGGCGACATAAAGTTCTTGATTGTCTGCAGATGGTCTCCAAGTAACCGAACATAGCCATTTCTAGTCAGTGATCGGTTCACTTGGGCCAGAGGACCCAGCCCATTCCATGTAAATACGGCTCACACCATTATGGGGCCATCACCAGCTCGGACACATCTCGGACAGTGCCTTGTTGGCAATGTGGGTCCATGGCTTCTTGGGGTTTGCTCTACACTCGAACCCTATCATCATCTCTTACCACCTGAAATCGGCGACGGTTTTCCAGTCGTCTAGATTCCAACTGGTATGGTCAAGAGCCAAGGAGAAGTGCACCAGGTGATGTCACGCTGCTAGCAAAGGCACTCGCCTTAGTCGTCTGTTCAAATGGTTAAAATGGCTCTGAGCACTATGGGACTCAACATCTGAGGTCATAAGTCCCCTAGAACTTAGAACTACTTAAACCTAACTAACCTAAGGACATCACACACATCCATGCCCCAGGCAGGATTCGAGCTTGCGACCGTAGCGGTCACGCGGTTCCAGACTGAAGCGCCTAGAACCGCACGGCCACACCGGCCGGCCAGTCGTCTGTTGCCACGGCCTATTAACACCAAATTTCGCCGCTGTGTCCAAACAGATACGTTCGTCGTACGTCCCACAATGATTTCTGCGGTAATTTCATGCAGTGATGCTTGTCGGTTAGCACTGATAGCTCTACACAAACGCCGCTGCTCTCGGTCGTTAAGAGAAGGTCGTCGGCCACGGCGTTGTCTCAAATTTGGTACTCTCGGCAAACTCCTGTCACTTTGAACCTCCGAATATTGAATTCCCTAACGATATCCGAAGTGGAATGTGCCACTCGTCTAGCTCTAGCCACCATTCTGCATTCAAAATATGTTAATTCCCGTCGTGCGACCATAATTGTGTCAAATGAATCACCTGAGTACAAGTAGCTCCGCCAATTCATTGCCCTTTTATACCCGTGTACGCTACTACCTCTATCTTTATACGTGCAAGTCGCTATCCCATGACTTTTGTCACCTCAGTGTATATAGATAACTAGTCAAGTATCCGCGATTTCGCCCCGTGTGTGCGATAGCCAAATATCAGCCTACCATCCCTTTCTATCGACCTCGTCTTCACGAACTGTGGTATATGCAGGCCAACGACAGGGCTTCATTATTCTGCTAAACATTTCGTTAGAACATCATATTACCTGTGTTCCCTGTGTTGCATCCACTGGAATGTAGACTGCAGTGCAGATATTGGGACTTCATAAAAGATTTAATGCTATAGAAATAGGATGTAGTGGTTACATCATCAATAATGTGGGCAGTAAAACGCAGTGCAAAAGATTGTAACGATTTATTTATTTACTGTAATACTTATTTATATGTAATATTCTTCGTTACACATCCTGGTGCAAAGATGAGTAAACTGTAGGTGAGCTGACTATAGAGCACATGCCCTACAACTAACTGTACATATCAGAAACACTGACGTGACGTAACACTGATGTGCCGTGAATTGCATGCTTGTCTGACAGTCCCTCATGGCCTGCAATTGCGCTTCATGTTTTTGTGCAGTCTCAGAGGCTCTGGATGAAGTTGCGTATTGTCTGTTGTACTGTTAGCGGACGTCACGCTGTTGGACCGTCTCGGAGGTTGTACTTGAGGAAGCTGTAGCACTGACCAAAGACAGCCGTGATTCTCTTTGCTTGTGACTATCCCGTCTGTGAAAGTCTTTGCTTCAGTTTGTATTTGGGTCTCTTGCTCGATTGCCATTAGTTTTCATTTCGACGTTCTCCTGCTTGCAAGCGACGTGAAGTTCCAAAACAAGGCATGTGGCTTTACCGCCTGTGTATATCTGCAGGAGTGTGGCATCGTTATATGCTGAGGAGTTGTGTTTGTGTTCCATGCACTTAAGTGACACAATGTCATGCATATATGTGGAGGACAACTCTATGGTATTGCAGGTATAGGACTGTATGTAATAACTGAAAGGAACACCGTAGTTTTTACCTTGGTTGCAACTGTGTCTCACAGAGACGTGGAATCACTGTGGAGTGAGCAGCACAGCACAATCATACATGACATACACTGCCAGATGTGATGGTTTACTGAACATATCCATGGAAATGCTTCTTTGTTGGTGATGTGAAGCAGGTGATTACTAATGTCACACTACCCATCTGCCTTACTGGACAACATATACAACAGAGGCTGGGTACACCACACATTTACATATATGACTCCACAGCGCAGGTGGTGAGGTAGGGGACAAAAGTCAATGGACAGAGAGAGGGGAGGGCCTCTCACGTGGATTCATTCGACACATACACTCCTGGAAATGGAAAAAAGAACACATTGACACCGGTGTGTCAGACCCACCATACTTGCTCCGGACACTGCGAGAGGGCTGTACAAGCAATGATCACACGCACGGCACAGCGGACACACCAGGAACCGCGGTGTTGGCCGTCGAATGGCGCTAGCTGCGCAGCATTTGTGCACCGCCGCCGTCAGTGTCAGCCAGTTTGCCGTGGCATACGAAGCTCCATCGCAGTCTTTAACACTGGTAGCATGCCGCGACAGCGTGGACGTGAACCGTATGTGCAGTTGACGGACTTTGAGCGAGGGCGTATAGTGGGCATGCGGGAGGCCGGGTGGACGTACCGCCGAATTGCTCAACACGTGGGGCGTGAGGTCTCCACAGTACATCGATGTTGTCGCCAGTGGTCGGCGGAAGGTGCACGTGCCCGTCGACCTGGGACCGGACCGCAGCGACGCACGGATGCACGCCAAGACCGTAGGATCCTACGCAGTGCCGTAGGGGACAGCACCGCCACTTCCCAGCAAATTAGGGACACTGTTGCTCCTGGGGTATCGGCGAGGACCATTCGCAACCGTCTCCATGACGCTGGGCTACGGTCCCGCACACCGTTAGGCCGTCTTCCGCTCACGCCCCAACATCGTGCAGCCCGCCTCCAGTGGTGTCGCGACAGGTGTGAATGGAGGGACGAATGGAGACGTGTCGTCTTCAGCGATGAGAGTCGCTTCTGCCTTGGTGCCAATGATGGTCGTATGCGTGTTTGGCGCCGTGCAGGTGAGCGCCACAATCAGGACTGCATACGACCGAGGCACACAGGGCCAACACCCAGCATCATGGTGTGGGGAGCGATCTCCTACACTGGCCGTACACTACCGGTGATCGTCGAGGGGACACTGAATAGTGCACGGTACATCCAAACCGTCATCGAACCCATCGTTCTACCATTCCTAGACCAGCAAGGGAACTTGCTGTTCCAACAGGACAATGCACGTCCGCATGTATCCCGTGCCACCCAACGTGCTCTAGAAGGTGTAAGTCAACTACCCTGGCCAGCAAGATCTCCGGATCTGTCCCCCATTGAGCATGTTTGGGACTGGATGAAGCGTCGTCTCACGCGGTCTGCACGTCCAGCACGAACGCTGGTCCAACTGAGGCGCCAGGTGGAAATGGCATGGCAAGCCGTTCCACAGGACTACATCCAGCATCTCTACGATCGTCTCCATGGGAGAATAGCAGCCTGCATTGCTGCGAAAGGTGGATATACACTGTACTAGTGCCGATATTGTGCATGCTCTATTGCCTGTGTCTATGTGCCTGTGGTTCTGTCAGTGTGATCATGTGATGTATCTGACCCCAGGAATGTGTCAATAAAGTTTCCCCTTCCTGGGACAATGAATTCACGGTGTTCTTATTTCAATTTCCAGGAGTGTATGTTAGACAAATCTCCTCCTTCCCCTCTGTGTCCTCCTTCTCTCCTCACCCTCAATGTGCAGCACTGCTTTCACTTCTCAGTCCAACTCTTCAGTCCCATTCTCTCTACCCATCCCCTCTTCACCCCAGCAGCTCTCCACCTCCTTCTGCCCTTCTACCTGTGCATCTCCTCCTCCAACTCCCTCAGTTCCTTCCCCAGTCTTTGCCCTGCAACTGTTGTGTGCCACTAACATACAGGCTACACTGCAAAGCAGGTCATTAAGGCAGGCCGATTCAATTCCCACACTGTACACCTGTCGTCATTATGCAAGCCGATACTATTCCTCCACTGTACACCTGTCGTAAGGGGCAGCCTATACTCCAGAGGCTGAAAAAATACTATTTTGCACATACCTTCCCTCCTACTGAAGGTTGGAGTTTATAAGCCTCGCAGTTCTCACATAGCTGAGAGATCAAAGCTACGTTAATATGCAAACGGAAAAAAAGCGAGATACGATTCGACGGCCTCTCTGTTTCCAGGCACATGCTTTAACTGTGGATAAACATGCCTGACGTGGATACAATTAGTTCATCTTTGATGATTGAGTGTAGCAGTATCAAAATATGTGACATAAATGAGGAGCTTAAATTTGTTACACTGTTAAGGAACCATAGATCTTAGTATTTGACATATTTCAACTTGACACTTGTACCCACTCCTGAGAAAAAGGAGTCTTAACAGAATGACGGATGGACAACAAACTGCTCCTACAAGGTTCTGGTTTTACATATTGAACCATGGAACCCCAAAAGCACACCAACATGGGTTTCAGGTGTTTTTATGCTCTCTCAAATCTTTTGTCTTGTACTAATCTTTTCAACTTTGTATAACTATTAACTCTTCGCCGTCTATACCGCGCCAATTCTAGTCATGGTCTGCCGCTACATGTTCACTGTTCACAGATACCACTTCAGTTGCCCAACTGGCCCGTCCATTCTTTTGGTAAGGATCTTACATGGGCACTTCAAGATGTAAGTTACATATGCTGTCCCACATTAAGACGACTGCGCAACAAGAGTGGTGTCTTTTCTGAAAAGAGTACATGTTCTGGGTTTCCTGCAGATACAGTTCTACTGCGATATGGATAATAGGTGCGTCAGAGAAGGGGGGAGGGGGGAGTGAAATGGGGTGGCTACTGAAAACGTACTCGAAAGCCAATGTACGAGGGACTGTACGATTCTTGTCGGCAAAACGTCTGAGTTGCACACAGATTCACGGTGAAATTCTGGTGGCTTTGTATGAACCAAATGCAACGTCGTGTCCAGCCGTAGTGAAATAATGCCAACAATTCGACTGAGGCAGCAGGGAATGGGTGGTGCAGACCGGAAGCCACATCTGATACCATGTGATTTACATCTTTTCGGAAAGCTGAAAGAACATCTGGGGGAGGGGGAGAAAGAGATTTTCCAAGATACGAACACTGAAGGGTGCACATATTGGGAGAAATGTTTATGCAAGATGTACTTATCACGCGAAATGGCAGTTTGTTTGCTGTATTTGACAGTTTATTATGAATGTTTACCACTACGAGCATCTTTGCAGGTTTGAAAACATGAGTGATACATATTCTTTGGTTACCAAACGTTATATTGGATAGAGCTCGTGAGAGCAAGGGAGTTGGAAGTAGTTGCGGCCATTTTCTCATGGCAGAATGAGGAACTTGGTTGGTGGATTACCGCACAGAGATTAAGATGCTCCCTAATGTGTAGTTGATGATATAGGATTATTTAAGAGGATTTTGTAGAGAGTCGATTTATTTGGAAAAAAGGTAGTTTCCATTGAGTTTATTTTGCTGCAAGATTTACTCGCGTAATTATTGTAATGTAAAGATCTCAATGTGTCTAGCACTATCAACATGTTGGCACCCCTCCCTCCACTGTTAGTTAAAGCATTTCATTTTAAAAAAGTAAATTTTACGTAATTTTAATATTGTGTAAAAGTAATTTTTGTGGTATATGACAGTGTTACGGGAAGGGTTATAGTTCCTGTTAGTTCCAGTCTTTTCTGCCACATTAAAAGGATTCAATATGGTTGCAGTATATTTTCCTCTTTATTTATAAATAATGGACTGCAGTTTATCCTCACTGTTAGAGGAAAAGTACATCTGATAATAACTGCACTGTCACGCCTTGCACTGCTGCGTAGAGAGTGAAACATATTTGCGGAAACAAAACAATAATTTAATTTGTGAAAATAAAATAAACCGAAGTTGTTTGCTGCGCAGTTATTTGTTAAAGGTCATACAGTTCAGTACTTCATATTTTAGCACTGTGCAGACAGAGAAGATCCGAGCTATCTGTTGCACAGATAACAAAAAGTAGTAGAGCCTAAAAGAACCGTTTCAGATGAAATTAAGAATATTTATTTATAACATTTCAAATAAATTTAGTTGATGTGTTTCTCTAAGAGGGCATATTTTCGTTACGTAACAGTTGGGAATTGTGTGTGATTGCTACATGACAAAGTCACTTTCAGTATTAGTGACAAAAATTCTTTATATTTGTTTCTAGGACTCATATGCAATTTAGATTAATGCCACATTCAGCAAAATTAATTTGCACAGCTATATTCGTATTTAAAAGTAGAGTAGCAAAGGCGTTCCTACCTCAGATTCAGTAATCGGAATTTAGAAAAGTATTTGCTTTCACATTACTTGCCAGAAGTTCCGTCGTACACAGTCTCCAGTTAACAAGTTCAAAAACGTAAAAATTTCAACCCTCACACAGCTGTCATCAGAGGACTTCCATCTCATATGTGATGAAATACGTACATCTTGTTTCGACACATCCCTTTAGACGAACGAAGATTGATGCGACGTACTACATTCCCCTGCCGAATCTTGGGTACGAAATCGAGACTTCAGTGTCATAGCTACACTGATTCTAAGTTAGCGACAGGTTGTTTGTGAGGTGTATACATCTGCTTGACAGATGTCCTGTTACAGAGTAAGTGGCGGCATGACTTGTAATTTCACATGTCAAATACCGCTGCTATGCGTTTGTCTGTTTCTTTGTACGAGGCATTCTCCGTTACTAACGATTATTTTATATAGGAATGATGTGCGCATAATATAGTTTCTGAACTGTGATCAGATGTGAACAGTGGGCGCTATACACCTCTGGAAAGCAATATTATGCATGTATGACGAAGAACCGATGTTTTAAGGAGGCAGATTTTTTTTTTTTTTCATTTTAGATTCTGTCACCATAGTTAATCGTAGAGAAACTGCAAGAAGAATATATGTCATGCGCTGGAAATATATTTCTTTCATTGGAATAGTAACCGCGTTGCATTCCACACGACTAATAGATCGGAAGCCGCAACGATCTAACATTATAGCGTGTTTTAATTGCAGAACCGTGTAACCTTTGGGGTGCATGTGTTCATGTTCTCTCTTACCAATACCTTCTTGGTACTGACCCCAGACGCTAGAACAATACTTTGGAATCGACAGCGCATTTATTTACATAAAATGCTTCAAACTCCGTCCGCCTGGTGCTCCATCATGAACAAAACCACTCATTTCTTGTTCTTAACCGTCTATTATACCATCACAACTCTTTCATATCTACTATACACCGAAAAGGGGTGCTAACTTCCTCGACATTCGCGCATCTGGAGAAATCTTGTGCTCTTGGATGGTTGCGTGACATTAGTTACAGACTCAGTTCGTTCTGTTTCTTCATGAAATGTGAAGTGTGGTGGTCTACTTCTGGTCAGCTGCAGATTAAATCTGTGACAGTGTTGCAGGGAGCGTTGGTAAAACACAATGCAAGAAGACCTCCCAGTCTCTAACTTTATCCGATGTTGTTGTTGTGGTCTTCAGTTCTGAGACTGGTTTGATGCAGCTCTCCATGCTACTCTATCCTGTGCAAGCTTCTTCATCTCCCAGTACCTACTGCAACCTACATCCTTCTGAATCTGCTTAGTGTATTCATCTCTTGGTCTCCCTCTACGATTTTTATCCTCCACGCTGCCCTCCTATACTAAACTGGTGATCCCTTGATGCCTCAGAACATGTCCTACCAACCGATCCCTTCTTCTAGTCAAGTTGTGCCACAAACTTCTCTTCTCCCCAATCCTATTCAATACTTCCTCATTAGTTATATGATCTCCCCATGTAATCTCCATCATTCTTCTGTAGCACCACATTTCGAAAGCTTCTATTCTCTTCTTGTCCAAACTATTTATCGTCCATGTTTCACTTCCATACATGGCTACACTCCATACAAATACTTTCAGAAACGACTTCCTGACACTTAAACCTATACTCGATGTTAACAAATTTCTTTTCTTCAGAAATGCTTTCCTTGCTATTGCCAGTCTACATTTTATATCCTCTCTACTTCGACCATCATCAGTTATTTTGCTCCCCAAATAGCAGAACTCCTTTACTACATTAAGTGTCTCATTTCCTAATTTAATTCCCTCAGCATCACCCGAATTAATTCGACTACATTCCATTATCCTCGTTTTGCTTTTGTTGGTGTTCATCTTATATCCTCCTTTCAAGACACTATCCATTCCGTTCAACTGCTCTTCCAAGTCCTTTGCTGTCTCTGACAGAATTACAATGTCATCGGCGAACCTCAATGTTTTTATTTCTTCTCCATGGATTTTAATACCTACTCCGAATTTTTCTTTTGTTTCCTTTACTGCTTGCTCCATATACAGATTGAATAACATCGGGGAGAGACTACAACCCTGTCTCACTCCCTTCCCAACCACTGCTTCCCTTTCATGCCCCTCCACTCTTATAACTGCCATCTGGTTTCTGTACAAATTGTAAATAGCTTTTCGCTCCCTGTATTTTACCCCTGCCACATTCAGAATTTGAAAGAGAGTATTCCAGTCAACATTGTCAAAAGCTTTCTCTAAGTCTACAAATGCTAGTAATGTAGGTTTGCCTTTCCTTAATCTAGCTTCTAAGATAAGTCGTAGGGTCAGTATTGCCTCAGGTGTTCCAATATTTCTACGGAATCCAAACTGATCTTCCCCGAGGTCGGCTTCTGCCAGTTTTTCCATTCGTCTGTAAATAATTCGTGTTAGTATTTTGCAGCTGTGACTTATTAAACTGATAGTTCGGTAGTTTTCACATCTGTCAGCACCTGCCTTCTTTGGGATTGGAATTATTATATTCTTCTTGAAGTCTGAGGGTATTTCGCCTGCTCACCAGATGGTAGAGTTTTTTCAGGACTAGCTCTCCCAAGGCTGTCAGTAGTTCTAATGGAATGTTGTCTACTCCCGGAGCTTTGTTGCGAATCAGGTCTTTCAGTGCTCTGTCAAACTCTTCAAGCAGTGTCATATCTCCCATTTCGTCTTCATCTACATCCTCCTCCATTTCCATAATATTATCCTCAAGAACATCGCCCTTGTATAGACCCTCTATATACTCCTTCCGCCTTTCTGCTTTCCCTTCATTGCTTAGAACTGGGTTTCCATCTGAGCTCTTGATATTCATACAAGTGGCTCTCCTTTCTCCAAAGGCCTCTTTAATTTTCCTGTAGGCAGTGTCTATCTTACCCCTAGTGAGATAAGCCTCTACATCCTTACATTTGTCCTCTAGCCATCCCTGCTTAGCCATTTTGCACTTCCTGTCGATCTCATTTTTGAGGCGTTTGTATTCCTTTTTGCCTGTTTCATTTACTGCATTTTTATATTTTCTCCTTTGATCACTTCAATATTTCTTCTGTTACCTAAGGATTTCTACCAGCCCTCGTCTTTTTACCTACTTGCTCCTCTGCTGCCTTCACCACTTCATCCCTCAAAACTACCCATTATTCTTTTACTGTATTTCTTGCCCCCATTCCTGTCAATTGTTCCCTTATGTTCTCCCTGAAACTTTGTACAACCTCTGGTTCTTTCAGTTTATCCAGGTCCCATCTCCGTAAATTCCCGCCTTTTTGCAGTGTCTTCCGTTTTAATCTACAGTTCATAACCAATAGATTGTGGTCAGAGTCCACATCTGCCCCTGGAAATGTCTTACAATTTAACACCTGGTTCCTAAATCTCTGTCTGACCATTATATAATCTATCTGAAACCTGTCAGTATCTCCAGGCTTCTTCCATGTATACAACCTTCTTTTATGATTCTTGAACCAAGTGTTAGCTATGATTAGGTTGTGCTCTGTGCAAAATTCTACCAGGCGGCTTCTTCTCTCGTTTTTTATCCCCAATCCATATTCACCTACTATGTCTCCTTCTCTCCCTTTTCCTACTCTCGAATTCCAGTCACCCATGACTATTAAATTTTCGTCTCCCTTCACTATCTGAATAATTTCTTTTATTTCATCATACACTTCTTCAATTTCTTCGTCATCTGCGCAGCTAGGCATATAAACTTGTACTACTGTGGTAGGCGTGTGCTTCGTATCTATCTCGGCCACAATAATGCGTTCACTATGCTGTTTTTAGTTGCTTACCCTCATTCCTATTTGTCTATTCATTATTAAACCTACTCCTGCATTACCTGTATTTGAATTTTTTATAACCCTGTATTCACTTGACCAGAAGTCTTGTTCTTCCTGCCACCGAACTTCACTAATTCCCACTACATCTAACTTTAACCTATCCATTTCCCTTTTTAAATTTTCTAACCTACCTGCCCAATTAAGGGAAATGACATTCCACGCTCCGATCCGTAGAACGCCAGTTTTCTTTCTCCTGCCAACGACGTCCTCTTGTGTAGTCCCCGCCCGGAGATCCGAATGGGGGACTATTTTACCTCCAGAATGTTTTTCCCAAGAGGATGCCATCATCATTTAACCATACAGTAAAGCTGCATGCCCTCGGGAAAAATTACGGCCGTAGTTTCTCCTTACTTTCAGCCGTTCGCAGTACCAGCACAGTAAGGCCGTTTTGGTTAGTGTTACAAGGCCAGATCACTCAATCATCTAGACTATTGCCCTGCAACTACTGAAAAGGCTGCTGCCCCTCTTCAGGAACCACACGTTTGTCTGGCCTCTCAACAATACCCCTCCGTTGTGGTTGCACCTACGGTACAGCTATCTGTATCGCTGAGACACGCAAGCCTCCCCACCAACGGCAAGGTCCATGGTTCATTGGGGTAGGGCTTTATCCTAAGAATGCGAGAATGTTCTGTGACTCCCATCCACATAGGGAACGATGGGCAATCGTAATCGTAAATTACGCACTATGATCGAAGAGCTAGAAATATGTAGATCGCTGTCTGGTATAAATTGGTGTAAATGTTTCAGAATTAACAATGAATTGACGTACTGCACGGTCGTCTATCTACATTTGTAATGGTACTTGCAAAGTAGAGGAGAGGCGGTTTAGCGATGATACAGAAACTGGGAAGCGTGCTGCCGTGGCACTGGTCAGCGTTGTGAAAATCTGGTAAAACTGCTAAAATTGATCCCACTATCAACTGTGATGCTTATTACAGTATATCAGTGGTGTCTTTTCAGTCCCATCTGTCCACTGGTATACTGTTGATTACCACATAGTGATTGACTGGCATAGCTTGATTTGAGATGGAGAAAGAGTCTTGGTGGAGGAGCAACATCGTCCGGAGATGGCTAGCACCGAAACAGTGACCGTGTACAAGACTGCAATGTGAGGGATCAGTTGAAACAGAACACCGATCCATCAGCTATCCCATTACTGTGAAGGATAAACTGTTTCGAAAAGCTCCATAATGCCGTAAAAATCTATCACTTCAAGCATTTATATCTAATATGTATCTTTCTGCAGCTTGCTTACTACTCTTTGTTCATTTCTTAGACTAAGTCAAGTTTATGCATTACGCATTTGGGTATTAATTATCATTTGTATATATAAGCCTCTCACTAGAGTGTTGTTGTTTGCTACTGTCGCGACCTGTGAAGCTTGGGCGAGATTCTTATTCTATTTGCTGCTAGCTTGTGAATTTGCAGTATCGCTAATGCTCAATAGTACCGTGAAGTTGCCATAATAAACCATGTTACTCATATGTTTTTTTACTCAACTTGTTTATAGTCTGGACTCATCTTACTTTGCGTTATATAATAAACTTCCATTTTATTCCATCACGCTTTTACTTAAGGTTAACGTCAGGCTGTTCATGCTTAATCCTAGGTACCTGTTTACTTCAAACAGATGTTATTTTATCGCTGGCACAGCACTGTACTGGAACTTACAAGTTAAATCTACCGACTGTTTTGCGCTTATTTACGTCACATTTGAAAATAGGCAATAACCTCATGGAATCGAATCTTTTCACACAACTTTCCTCTTTTGTCTGGACGTTTAAGTATTTCCTTTTAAAACAGGTCATTAATTTGTCCTCGATTAAATTTCACTTACTAATACTAAGCACATATAATCATCATTTTTATATTACTATTTAGCGAGAGAAGTGCATTATTCGCTCCTTCCTCTTTCCTCATTTTAGTACCTCGGGGCTAATTAATACCTCTCGAGTACATCATTTTTCTTACATACTAACTTATAACTAAAATTGAAAATCGCCTCTAGGACATGTCCTCCTGTTTACATAAAGATTATTCATGTAAATACTTGCCTACAACTTTAAAATGAGTCCTGACTAATACCTTTTCTCCTTCTTTGAAATCTATTTTACCTTCTTATCAAATGCCTTTTTTCGGAGGTTAGCATACGTTGTCAATGATATGAGAGCTTGCCTGATTTTTGCGTCTGGGTCCAATTCGTTGTCTTGTAACTTTGGAAGGGGGTCTATCCATTCATTCCTTTCTTTTGATCTTGACATTAACTCATGTGGCGTGAATCCGGTCGACAGATGAGGGCCGACCGCGGTGGTCTCGCGGTTCTAGGCGCGCAGTCCGGAACCGCGCGACTGCTACGGTCGCAGGTTCGAATCCTGCCTCGTGCATGGATGTGTGTGAAGTCCTTAGGTTAGTTAGGTTTAAGTAGTTCTAAGTTCTAGGGGACTGATGACCACAGCTGTTAAGTCCCATAGTGCTCAGAGCCATTTGAACCATTGACAGATGAGGAAGGTGGTTTACAATCTGTTCGAAAGGTGTTACGAAGTCTACCCACTTAGATTGCTTATTCGGAATGTACGTCCTTATAAATCTGTTAAATTCTTTGAAGATTCTTACTGTCGGATTCGATTGCGGTCGAAACAGGGATGTCAAAATTTGTTTGATTCCATGGCGTGCAAGAAATGCACGCCACGGGCGTGATGTGAAATTTGAAGCATTGTCGGACAAGATTGATTCTGGAGCCCCGAATCGTGGGAAATAATCATTTTCAATGCGACGAATTATCGGATTTGCACAAGAAGATTTCACTGCGTACAGTCTTATGTGCTTAGAAAAATTGTCCAGGATTGCTACAAAGTATTTAGCGCCTCCCCTACCGGTGGGTAGTGGACCTGCCAGATCAATACTAAGAAGCTGGTTTGGCCTTTCAACAATTATTGGATTTAGTGGGATTGAAGTGGAAATGTTTAAGGATTTTGCCTTTTGACAAATGACACGGTTTCTCAATAATTGATGGATTCTCTGATGTAGATTCGGAACATGACAGTAAGTCGAGATTTTCCTTTTACATTTTTCTGGTCCGTAGTGACCCCATGAAATGTGAGTGTACCACAGAAGATGTTCAATGAAATTTCGAGGGATGCAAACACACCACCTCTCAGATGACTCAGACGTCTTATGAAATAGCACTTGGTTATGAACTTTATAAAACTTGGACAGCTTATGGGCTGGATTTTCGTGAAGAATTTGTCTAACCTTTTTCCATTTTGAATCTGTAGTTTGAAGAATCTGAATCTGCCTACATAACTGAAGAAAATATTTTCTGTGAATTGGATCTTTCATTAACAAAACTTTATAATTAGTCATTTGTTCCATCAGTTCGCTGGTTTCTGGTAAGATCTCAGGTGAGCGAGAAAGTGCGTCTGCTATAACATTATCTTTACCTTTTAAGTATACAATGTCAAAGTCATATTACTGCAGGAATAAGCACCATCGAGTAAGACGGGGATGTTGCAACTTGCATGAAAGGAGGAATGATAAGGCTTGATGGTCTGAATAGACTTTAATTTTTCTTCCATAGATTAATAGTTAAATCGCCTAAAAGCCCATACTACGGCGAGTGCCTCCAATTCCGTAACCGAATAAGACTTTTCACACTCAGATAACATTCGACTCGCAAAGCTGATCACTTGGATTTGCTCGTGTCCATTTACTAATTGAATCTGGAAAAGAAAAGCGCCGATACCCACAAAGGAAGCGTCTGCAGTAATGCAAAATTCCTTATCCATCTATGATGGAGAATGTTACTGTTAACTAGACTGTCTTTATTTTTCTGAAATCCGTCTTGGCATTCCGGCGTCCAATTCCAATGTGAATTCTTTTTTAAAAGGTTGGGCAGAGCGGGATTGTTCAATACCTGATTGGGAACAAAACGTCTCAAAAATGACGTAAGACCGATAAAACCTTTCAGTTGCTTTTTGTAACAGGGGTTGGAAAGTTGTTTATAGCAGTCAATCTTTTAGGGTCAGGTTTAATTCCTTCAGGGGTGACGATGTGTCCTAAAAATTTAATTTCACTTTTTCCAAACTTGGATTTCTTAAGATTTGCTGTAACACCATACTCTCTGAAGCGTTGAAATACCTTTTGCAGAAGGGCCACATGATCTTCCCAATTTTTCGATGCTACAAGAACGTCATCCACATAGACTGTTACCTCACCCAAAAGTTCACGACCTAGTACATAGTCAAGGTCAGAAATAAAAATTCCGGAACTCACATTTAGTCCAAACGGTACAACTTTGAAATGGTAAGATTTACCAGCAAATATAAACGCAGTGTACTTCCTAAACTCCTGTGCAAGTTTTACTTGCCAGTAACTGCTTTTCAAATCAAGGGTGCTCAAATACTTAACTCCATGAAACTTCTGCAGATGCTCTTCAAGAGCCTCTGGCCTCGTTCTTATGGGTACTATAATTTTATTGATTAATCTTGCATCTAGGACTAGCCTTACGCTACCATCTGATTTTGGTACAGACAATAAAGGACTCGAATAAGGTGAATGGGATATTTCTATCAAATTCCAGCGTAACATTTTCCTGATCTCGCACTTAACAGCTTCGCGTCTCGCATATGGAATGGAATAGCTTGTTCTACAGTAGGTTGAATGGGACAGGACATCCATTCGATATTCAAAGCCTTTTATTAGTCCAGGTTTCTTAGAAAATACTTGAACGTAATATGTTAACAAATTGTAAAGCTCATTCTTCTGTTGTTTGGATAATTCAGTGGACTCACTAGCTTTACCGTATAATTCATTCTGACCGGGAATTAGGTCTTTGTACTCACCGTCATTAACACTTTCAAGATCTGTCATGTCTTCTGTCTGACTGTACTGTTGCCTTTTAGTCCATGGCCGTACTGCTATTTGAAGCACCCCAAAGTTTGTCTTCACCTTACTTCTTAACAAATTTTCAGTTACTTGTTGCTGGCTCGCTACTGGAGTACAGATTCCACACTCGATGTCAATTTTAGCTTTCGTCTGCCTCAAGAATTCCATACTCAAGATACATGGCACTGATAGGTTTTTAACAATAAGAAAAATGCACGTTACTGAAATAGACTCTATCTGGATTTGAAGCTGAGTCTGAAGATTTACACGTTGTGTTAGTGCACCAATTGCTCCCGAAACGGTGCAACCTTGAATTGGAAGTGACAAAACTGCATACAGAGGATATTTGCTTAAATAAACATAAAGATAAGACATTTATATTAGCTCCTGTATCTACAATGGCTGTTACTGGTATGTTGGCAATTGATACTGTTATGGAAGCTTGAACTTGTTCGTCCCATACGTCATCATTGTCTTTCGTCTCAGTGTCTGCTACTAAATCATCCCGTAAGTTTGTCTCTTTGTCATACCTAATTGCTTTAATTTCGTGTGGACTAAGGGACAGGGTGCCCCCACTCAAACCTGCAGCATCCTCTAGGAGGCTCAGAGGTGCTGCTTTTAATTTTCCGATCGACGCTTACTTTCCTGCTGATTTATATTTCTTAAGGTTTCTTCCGTCTGGAACTGGTGTTGGTTTTGTGGTACGAACTCGGTTGGAAATGGATCTTGTTCTCCTGGCGTATTCGCTTGCGCATAATAAATTTGCGTATTATGCGGGCGTTTAGGCTTCAGACTTCCCGTAGGTCCGTTCGCTTGTTGCGTGAAGTGTATATTTAGTGGCTGAAAGGTATTTTGCTGTGGCTTGTGTTGATTGTAACCGTTACTGAAAGGTGTACGTTGGTCTCCACCTTGATTATGCCATTTATTTCCTTTCCACTGACGATTTGAATCGTAAGACTGATCGTTTTGATAATTACCGTTGATCGGTTGCGTGTTTCCATATTGCTGGGGCTGTGTATTATAAAATGCATTTCCGTACTGAGGTGGTGACGAATTATATATTGGATTGTATCTCTGGCCGTTATTGTACTTATTTTTGTATTTACTGTTGGAGTACGTAGTGTGTTTATTTTTGAAACCGTTGTGGGGTTGGTAATGGCCGTCGCTGTGACGCGCTTTCGCTCGGCCACCATTGTTGCCTGCGTATTCTGTATTGTGCTGGCCGCCTGCACTGAAGTGGGCGTTGCCAACATCAACTCTAGCGTCCTCGTAAATCATATCTAAGGAGTCTAATATAGATAGGAAAGTGTCCGTATCGTCCTCAGACACGTTTACTAACTTTTCTCTGATCGCAATCGGTAGCTTAGTTTTTAGAATCATAATAACGTCTTTGGCAGTGATCGGCGAATCCCAGAACTTGATTTTCTCTAAATACTTTTCGAAATATCTTCTCAAACTACCGCGCTTACTGTTAAACACTTCGGCGTTGTAAACCTCTTTTCTCAGGCGCTGCTGCACACCAGAACTCCAGAATTTACCTAAAAACATCTGTTCAAACTCTTTGTAACTTTTACAAGAGTCGACCATTTCGGTTCCCCATAAGGCAGCATCGCCTACGATAAATCCAGTAACGAATTGAATTCGCTGGCGGTCACTCCAGCTATTCGGGAAAATTCCTGAAAAATTTCGGAGGAACACTATAGGATGAATTTCTCTTTTCTGTGGGTGAAAGGTCGGAAAAACACGATGTTTGATTACGCTTTCCTCCTGCATCAAACTGACAAAAGTGGGTCGGCTGGTACTCTGGTTAAATTGTGCTTCTATAGAACTATGAGTTTGAGCGTTATCAAATGGTGAACGGTAATGTACCTGCTGTTGTTCATTACATCGTGGTGAATTATTCCACTCTCCTGACACGGGAGGTGAGGAATTCTTAACTTGACATTTTAGTGTACGAACTTCATCAACTATCTGTTGACGCCATTCAGGTAAATCTTGAGCTAACGTTCGTCTTATCTGGCCTAATTCCGACGTCACCGTGTCTCCTGTTTTTCCAGGGGCTGCCAATATTTCAAAGGTCACGTTTTTGACAGTTTCCCTGAGTTCGTTCTTGACCTTGTTTTCTATGAATCCGTCTTTGTTTTTAATCCACTCTTGGTAGTGGTCGGACAATGCTTATATGTGCCTTAACAGTATTCTTTATTTGATCCTCTACATTAAGCGTCTCAATCTGTTTGGAAAGATCATCAACAACATTCTCGATCGTGTCTACTGCGGTTTTAACTCCTTTGACCTCATCAGAGATTGCAGTATAATCTTCTTTCAAGGTCGCAGCTTGTTTTTGATATTCCATCACTTTTGAATTTATCTCTCCCTTGACAGCTTCGATTTTTTCATCTAACCGTTTTGAAATATCCTCTATTTTTGACTCTACTTGTGTGTCAATTTCTAGCCACATGGTCGTGATCTGACTACTGATTTGGCTTTGGACATTACCCAACAGGGTATTAAAATTAGCTGTTATGTCTGCCTTTAACCGTGTATTTAGGTCATTTATCTCCGTTTGCTGATCTGTTTTTACTGAATTTATGTCTGCTTTTACTGAATTGCACAGATTTGTAAGGACCTGATTTTTATTATGCCGTCTTTCGGCCTTCTCTTTTTCTTCGCGGTCCTTTTGATCTAATTTTTCCTGCTTTTCACGGTCCTGTCTTTGCGCTTCTCTCTGTCTTTGACTGTCGAACTTGCGTTCCATCATTGCTTCGATCATTGCGGCCAAGTCATTTTTTTCAAAAGCGGGAATAGTTTGCACACTAGGACCGGCTTCTAAAACTTCGGTCGAGGCTGCTTCTGCCTCCGCTCGTGTACCTATCGCGCGTGATAGTAATGGATAGTGAGGTCCATTCGGATCACCGCTGTCGTCTGCTTTTGTTTGTGTCCGCTGTTTACCGTCAGCCATGTTCATGAATTATTTGTCAAACGTCAAAATGCTACAGATATTGTTTGTCACTGCCGTCAGTCGTTTGTCTGTGACGTAGTACTATGGCTTACTGGGACCTAATATGAAATTTTAACTCTGGGTAAAAACTAACGTTCATGTACGCCAAGAAGACAAGATGGTTCCTACTAATTACAAACAAATGAAATGTCACACGTTTTACCAGTTTTGAGCGTAATTATCCGCCATATCGTAATTTTTTTGTGCACTGACAACAATGGTACACTTTCACTGAATTTAACTACATAAGAATGGACTATGGACAAATTGAAATAAAGCTGTTTCAAGGCAAGGAAAGACAGGTTTACGTTCTGATCAACTCGAAAGATGCAACGTCACTTCGAAAGCTTGGCTACTGCGTACTATGGTTGTCGTGATGGTGATACGGCTGGATACTCGCGTTTTTTGGTAATTTTATCAATCGTTCTTCTGAATTAATTAAAAGGTTTTCCCACTTCTCTTTCTCGGTTGAATTGCATCCACATGAGAAAATGAAACAATTATTAGAACAAGCAGTGAAAAATTTTTAAACACATACATGAAATGATTTTTGATCAAGTCCCTGTTCGGGCGCCAAGTGTAGCGTTGCTCTTGGGGGACGAAAATATAAAGAATTGTAACTCTTTTTTAATGTCGAAAAAGTGAATATTTTGGTGGGCCACTTGGCAACAGAATCAGGGATTGATTACACTACTACAATAACATACGTTGAGCATTAAATACCTGAATAAGAGCATCATATTGATATATATTTGAGATCGTTCGGAAGAAACATTATCATTTCTGTGCATTTTTATAGTCGCGATGTAGTCATACCCGGATCAACACTAAGGGACCAGAAGATTTATAGACTTTAAAAGAAAGTTGGTTCAGAAGTAATAGGAAAACGATAATGTTCCTTCTGCCTCATGCTGCGTTCGGCCCATCAGCGTGATCGTAATTTCTGGTGATGAAGTAACACAAAATAATTATAATTCAAGTAAATGATGAGATGGAAATCACCAAGGTTAATTTACTAAAATAAGCACACTTATCTGTAACACACCTTTTTTTTAATGCTACGTACCTTTTCATATTAAATTACAATAGATGACCATTGTGGTTAAATAGTTTATACATAACAGTCAAAATGTCCTCTTGATGCTGTCTGTTCGTAATCAGTTACAAGAAACTACATGTTTTCTGATTGAAAAAAAAAATAACATTTAGCATATTCACTCAATATATTCACATAGAATATAAAATACTGTTGCGGAACGCAGCAAGTCCGCGGCCGCTTTTCATAGAATACAAACAGTAAAAGGTGAGGCGCCAAAAGCCTCATTTGTCTTGAAACAACAGAATTCTTTTTTTATACCATTAATCGATACATGTACATAGAGATTTACAGGCACCGCGCAAGAACGGCAAAGATAAAGAATAATAGACTCTGTCGCTGCTATGCGATGGTTCATTTCTTTTACTTTAGAATTGTTCGATAACTTTAGGCCATCAGGCATTTACTATTGAGCGTATATTGAGCGTCGAAAATTAATAATATTACAAGTTCTTCCAGTTTCCTTGTGTTGTGACTGTCTTTTATTTCAGTCATCCAATGTGTGTGTTGTGGGAGCAGCAGCAACATGATTTACCCCATGCAATGTCCAGTTTTCTGTGAGAGCCAATGAATCAAAAGTTGTTAATGTCAGTTTAGAACCTGACAAGACCTCAAATTCGTGGCGGAGAAAACAAAATCTATGGCGCTGTACAAAGCGTGTCCCACCAGAAAAAACAATATGTCAGGCAACAGGCTTGTGACCGATAATCTGTGGGATATGGTCCTCCTACAGTACAGGCGATGAAACTTTACTCTGGTCTGTGCAAGCGACTTGGATCGCTGGCCACCTGCTCCAATGAATCAATACCTGTATATTTAATAGGATCGCCATATATACTCAATGTCGGCACACAGACGGTATTTGTTTTCGATATATTGGAAGAGAGAGATGCGGTAAAAATCTTTTCGAGTTCTCTGTCGGATGAAATTAGCGGGCCTCTTGTAGTTCACAGTTTTTCTCTAATGGTCGGTACAAAATAACGATGATAGAATGTTTGGGTGACAGACATGAATGAACCCTGAGGGACACAGATCTACTTCAGGCGGTAGTACCTGTATGTATAATTGCTCTCCTTCCACCACAATAACCTATTAATATAAAGTTCGCTCTCATTCTTCCCTAAGTGACCAATGAAACAAACTATCTTTTTAAAATTATGACGCAATGGCATAAGCAGTGAACAACAGTAACAAAATTTAAGGGACACTTCGTAGCTAGAACGCACCAGTAGACCCAGAAGAAGGCTGCTGCAACCGTGGCCAAAACGTTGGTCGTTCTCCAGCAGTAGTTTTATACAATACGACGCAGTACCATACCCACAAAGCTTTAATTTCGTCTACCTGTGTGTAGTTGGAAACGCATTGCAATGCAATAGCAAAATCGTCGTCCTTCTTCCAGTCTCTGTATGATGTAGTTATACTACTTCGTGTTGCAGGAGAAAACTTCATTTGCACTGACCTTACACATTGGACACAGTTGGCGGAGCTACGGCAACATGTTCCCATTTCAACGAGTGGTCAAAAGACAGTCCTGTTGCATTAACATAGTTCAACCTGTTCCTACACAGGTTGCAGAAGGTAATGGATGTAGCGCTCTCCGACTTTTGTTCAGTTTCGACTTAAATTGGGACGATAGCATGGACGAAGCACCACGAAGGCCGGAGTAGCGACTGAGGAGCAGTTACAGGATGCAAAGGAATTGTCTAAAACCATGTTGGAGCTTAGCTGTAGCAGATAGGTTCGAAAAAGGTGACTCGTTTCGAGATATGAGAGTAGCACGAATATTATTCACCAGTGGCTGTAATCATTAAAATATGTCTCCATAGTACCCATTGCAAGTACGTGTTTGAGTGGAGAGACTTGATTCCAAATCGTAGACAGCATTTGTACCAGAATGCGTCACACTACCGGCGAATCTTGTGTTTGCCTTTAGAACCAAGATCGCTTTTTATGCAGTTTGACGGTAACACAGTAGTTGTGATCGTGTTTTTAGCAGCGCAGTCCTTACGTGTAATGTGTGTTGCCGGTGGTAGAATTCTTCCATGGTCAGCTTCAAATGTCGGTTCTCAATAGTGTTCCTCGGAAAGAACATCGTAGTCCCTCCAGGAATTTCTATTTGAACCACCTGGTGAGTGTAATCCGATTACTCCACAAGAAAAATTATTCATTATGCAAAGTGACTCGCATGATCGATTTAATTAATGAGCCTATCACTTTGATATCAGTGACATACCACCTGGCGGGTGTAAGCGATGTCTAGGCGATATCTTTTAACGGTGTTTGACTCGTCCACCTATACAGGGAGAGACAACCATCGTAATAAAATCAGATGTGATACCGAATTTATAAAGTGATATGTAGTATAAAACTTATATTTACAACTTCTCTTTGTGTTACCTTAAAATACCTTATGTGGCGAGACATTTGGTTACCTTAAGAGAGAGTTAGAAAGTGAGGGGGCGTTCTGAACAACGGTAGATCTTACCACTCTGTCATGAGCCAAAAGTGAGTTTAATATTCTAGTCCTATGATGCATAACGTGACAGATAGGAACAGATATTTTTCTACCTGATGAAAAACTACATAGTGTCAATGCAGCCTACGCTATAGTCCTGTACAGTATTTTCACAACGATACTTCAGCGACGTGAAAATGCGTGTATTGTCCGATTTCTTCTATGTTCGAAAAAAATTCGTATGAACGGAAGGAAACTACATTTCGAGGGAGAAATTCGAGTTGTATGGTCAACAACATCGCTGTCTCGAATAGGATAAAGCAGGTTTTTTAAACTGGTGGGTCTATGTCGGGGCGGAATTGTTTTCAGAACTACTGTATAGATCCAAGCTGCAGCTGCTTGTTTCGCAGTGCACCGCGGCTGCCTGCAAAGGCGGTCACGAGGAGTCGGCAACCGGAAGTAACAGATTAGGTCAGCCTGTGACGTATACAAGGAATGTACCTACCTATCTGATCTCGCCCACGGCAGCGAGGGCTGGTGAAGTGACCAGAGTGCCGGCCGGGTGAGCGCGACAGAAGCGGGCGTGTGTGTGTTGCGTGAGAGAAGATTCAAAAAGATGGACATTTGCACTGGACGTGTCGATAGCATCTGAATTCCTACCACTCTAACCATCCCCGGATGCCCTCCATGGCCGGGGGTGGTGCACTCTGGCGTACACGCACGTCCACGACTGTGGCGGCACTGACTTCATTACGTCGGAGATTCGAGTCCTACCTCGGACATGGGTGTGTGTGTTGTGCATAGCGTAAGTTAGGTTAAGTTAGATTAAGTAGTGTGGAGGCTCAGGGACCGATGACCTCAGCAGTTTCGTCCCATAAGACCATACCACAAATTTCCAATTTTGTCCTTACGGCAGCGCTGGCGGTGTACAAGGGGGACGGGCGCGCTGCATGTGGACCTCAGGACATGACCGCGCGGGATGTGCAAGTGTCTTCAGCCGTCTCTGACATCTAGCCATGACAGCTTATTGCTATTGACTGGATCACCGGTTTAAGTGTGTCGTGTTTACTGCTTCTCAATACGTCGGAGTGGAATCTGCCCTGTAGCGGTATTTACTGTTGTCTCTATCCTATCGCGTTGTAGAACAATCTTCCCTCCTTCCGAATGTAGCAGTGACAACCAATTTAGGAAGTCTATGGCACTTTTAAAAACCCAGTCGCGGCATCAAATTCTCGATTGATCAATTTATAGTTTCCGACAGTTGTATTGCGTGCACATTTGCGTTCGGTACAGGCGGGCATGGCCAGCGCGGGTGTGGGTCTCTCTCTCTCTCCCGGCCGGCGCGTGTGAGGCTACCCTGGAATCAGCAGACGGTGCACTTCGTGATTGCTGAATTTGTGTGATTGTCAGGATTTCTTTCACCAGACATGTTCAGTGGAAAAGTTGTGGTGGAGGAGGGCGCGTACAAGATCTCGAATATACACTACTGCCCATTAAAATTGCTATACCACGAAGATGACGTGCTACGGACGCGAAATTTAACCGATAGGAAGAAGATGCTGTGATATGCAAATGATTAGCTTTTCAGAACATTCACACAAGGTTGGAGCCGGTGGCGACACCTACAACATGCTGACATGAGGAAAGTTTCCAACCGATTTCTCATACACAAACACCAGTTGACCGGCGTTGCCTGGTGAAAAGTTGTTGTGATGCCTCGGGTAAGGAGGAGAAATGCGTACCATCACGTTTCCGACTTTGATTAAGGTCGGATTGTAGCCTATCGCGATTGCGGTTTATCGTATCGCGACATTGCTGCTCCCGTTGGTCGAGATCCCATGACTGTTAGCAGAATATGGAATCGGTGGGTTCAGGATAATACGGAACGCCGTGCTGGATCCCAACGGCCTTATATCACTAGCAGTCGAGATGACAGGCATCTTATCCGCATAGCTGTAACGGATCGTCAACATATGGGGACGTTTGCAAGACAACAACCATCTGCACGAACGGTTCGACGACGTTTGCGAGCAGCTTGGACTATCAGCTCGGAGACCATGGCTGCGGCTACCCTTGAAGCTGCACCACAGACAGGAGCGCCTACGATGGTGTACTCAACGACAAACCTGGGTGCACGAATGGCAAAACGTCATTTTTTCGGATGAATCAATGTTCTGTTTACAGCACCCGTGTTTGGCGACATCGCGGTGAAGGCACATTGGAAGCGTGTATTCGTCATCGCCATACTGGCGTATCACCCGGCGTGATGGTATGGGGTGGCATTGGTTACACGTCTCGGACACCTCTTGTTCGCATTGACGGCACTTTGAACAGTGGACGTTACATTTCAGATGTGTTACGACCCGTGGCTGTACCCTTCATTTGATTCCTGCGAAACCCTATATTTCAGCAGAATAATGCACGACCGCATGTTACAGGTCCTGTATGGTAGTTTCTGGATACAGGAAATGTTCGATTGCTGGCCTGGCCAGCACATTCTCCAGATCTCTCACCAATTGAAATCGTCTGGTCAATAATGGCCGAGCAACTGGCTCGTCACAATACGCCAGTAACTACTCCTGATGCATGTTGTATCGTGTTAAAGGTGCATGGGCAGCTGTACCTGTACACGCCATCCAAGATCTGTTTGACTCAATGGCCAGGCGTATCAAGGCCGTTATTATGGCCAGAGGTGGTTGTTCTGGGTAATGATTTCTCGGGATCTATGCAACCAAATTGCGTCAAAATGTAATGACATGTCAGTTCTAGTATAATATATTTGTCCAATGAATACCGGTTTATCATCTGCATTTCTTCTTGGTGTAGCAATTTTAATGGCCAGCAGTGTATTTAGCACTACGGTCTATTTGTGACGGAAATTTCATTATTTGATTTGCATAATGCTTGTGTGTTATAATCAAACGTTGAAAATATGTTTTATTATGAAGAAGGATCATCGAAGGTGGAAGTCAATGTTTGAAGCGATCTGTTTCACTCCTCTAAATTGTTAAACAGTTAATTTGACTGGGTAGTGCAAATGGATTATTTCATTCTATTTTTGATATCGAAATTGGGTCATCTTTCCTTTTGTCTCCAGCATTAGCCAAAAGGAATAGAGTAGTCTGAGGAGAGATGATAACCTCCATCCTCGTGTTTTGAGACATTAGTTCACACAGACAAGTTGCGAGTGGCCTCTTGAGAGCGACAGAGACAGGAAGCGAGTCTGGAATATGCCAGTCAACAGAAAGCCGCCACTTGATGCTTTGTTTGGGGCGCGAGATCAAAGGAGGTTGATATCTGCTCCGTGATTCGTGGTATTTAGTAACGTGATCTATAATTAGGAGTTTGGGCTGTTTTGACCTTTGTGGCGGGGCCCTGACAACAGACACACACTGGAGACCCCAAACGGTGGCTACTATAACGTACTTCATTCCATTCCCTGCAACTGGAATGCACTTATTATGTCATGGGGAGCAAGGGTGGAGGGTGCAGCTATCATGTCTATCCAAAAGGGGGTACCCCATCTCCTGCAAACTAATTAAAAAAAGAATACATATCACTATATTATTGACTTTGAATTGAATTTCGTGTCATTAGATCATTCCTCTCCAGCACAGAGTGAGTCTTTTTCCTACCAATTTTTTCTGGGAGGGGTGGAGAGGGGGTGGCCAGGGGTAGGGGGTGGGATATCCTCTGATGGTGGCACTGTCCACTAGCTCAGTCGATCTCTGCATGTCAAGGTGAGTGCACACATGAAAAGACACCTCCAATCCGCAGCAGAGTAATTACGTAATTAGGACATGTAGTTGCTGGATGTGAGCTTTTCCACCAACAGAGATCCAGCCCCTGCGAATTCAATTTTATAAATAGACAGTGTATCCTATGCTATATAATTGAATTTCCTGCCATGAGTTCCTTCCTCTCCAGCACAGATGGCAGCTTAGAGAGCTATGGCAGAATCCATTCTCAGTCAGGCATTTACCTTGGAAGGAGTTCTCCTGTGCATCGGTATTCTGCCTGGGTTTACTGGTAAACGCTGCTTTGTTTGTGGTTCCGTCCAACCGCGACCAAAGGAGCGTGCACAAACGGCAATGGAGTGTTATAACTCTTGAAGCACCTTGTATTTCCCACAAATTCAGTGAAGTGTCTCTGGGATGGTTTCATAAGTGTGTCATGATCTTTTCTTTTAGTGTCTGTGTTCAAGTGTGGCAGTGGTGGTATTCCTCAGAATTGTTTAAATATTCCCACATCATCTGCACATCTCTCTCTTTACACAGTGGTACATTTGCTTCCTGTGACAACTTCAAAATGTGATGTTACATTCCAGATTTATCTCAAAATTTTAAACATGCCTGGGGCAGCAGCTGTTGAAAATCTTCACGGTAAATGATAACAGCGAACCAGTTGCAGAATAAAGATTTATTGAAATCCTTGACCACGGCTTAGGTATATTTCAATCCACCTGAACAGTAAGACACCTTCATTAGCAAAAGACTTAGCAATATAACTGAGATAGAACACTTATAGCTCTAAGTAACCATGAAAAATACCAAAGTATTGCAATCACAAAAGCTTTTAGTCACTTACTAAAATCACGTCCTGCTGTGTAGATGCATAAAACAATCATGCCAAAGGCGTCGTCAGTAGTTAAAATTAAAATATCACCTCCATCTGTACAGCATAATTATAAATAGGCGGTCGATGTGAACACGGCATATTATCAGTACTTAGCCTGTGAACTAGCGTGAAGAGGGTGTGGGAACACTAGGGCAGACAATTTTACCGAGAGAGGGCACTTGCGGTATGCGCGAGACACTCGCGCACATTAAAGGACCGGGATGCATCCACATACGCATCAAAATTTTGAAGGTTTTGCTAATTTAAACCCTCTGTCTTAATAAATGAAACATATCAGAACCATTTAAAACACCCGCATACAATAGAAAATATGAACACCAATTTGCCTGTGTTCTACTGCCAAGCAGGTGAAGCTTGCGCTAAGGAACATATCCCACGAGAGAGGGCACTAGTGTTATACGCGAGAATCTCGCGCAAATTAAAGGCCAGGATACAAACTAGCGAAAATGACAAAATGTTGTAAATCGAAACCGACTGTCGTCATGAATAGAAAACATAACAGTATCACTTAAAGCACACATACACATCGAAAACCGTGAACAACATTCATCAAAAATACGTAAAATCCGAACAAGACAGGAAAGGAGCATCTCACCAGCATCAACAGACAAGAAAACTAGCCTCTAGACAGCACAGACTATATTACGTTCGAGCAAGAAGGGGTTTGAAACTATCCAAGAAATTTTTGTTTCTAAGCTGAACCTGTTCTTTAAGACATACTATCTTTTCGAGATAGGTGCTTGAAAATTTCTAATTCCTCGAACAGGTCCAGTTTGTAATCCTTACTCACTTCGTGTATCAATTCTACGTCATCCAGTTTACGTGGCGTATGTTGTAAAAGCAATAGATGTTCAGCAAACGTGGAATTGTACACGTTTTCCCCATTTTTACCTAGCATGTTTTCTTTAGATCTTACTTTAATGGGTCTACCTGTCTGTTCAAAAATGGCTCTGAGCACTATGGGACTTAACATCTGAGGTCATCAGTCCCCTAGAGCTTAGAACTACTTAAACCTAACTAACCTAAGGACATCACACACATCCATGCCCGAGGCAGGATTCGAACCTGCGACCGTAGCGGTCGCGCGGTTCCAGACTGAACTACCTGTCTGTACAACGTAATATTTGGGGCAGTCGTTACAAGTAATTTTGTAAACTCCGGATTTAGTGCCAAGTTCTTCCCGTGCCCCAGCATATGAATCACTCTTTTTTTTAAGCTATTGTTTACGGAAAAGGCAACTCTATACCGTATTGCTTCTGCAGACGTCTCCTTATCTTGTATGATACGTTCCCCAAAAATGGAATACAAGGATTGTTTTATGCATCTCCACTGCAGGATGTGATTTTAGTAAGTGATTCAAAGTGTTTGTGCTTGTAATACTTTGGTGTTTTTCATGGTTACTTAAAGGTATGAATGTAATAGCTCAGTTATGTTGCTAAGTTTTTGCTAATGAAGGTGTCTTCCTGTTCAGGTGGATTTTTGCTTCTGATGAAGGTATATTTAGCTATGCCGAAACCGTGGTCAAGGATTTCAATAAATCTTTATTCTGCAGCTGGTTGGCTGTTATCATTTACTGTGAAAATTCCAGATTTAATAACTCCTGAAGCAATTCATGAAATGCAACACAAGAAAGTTCGCACAGAAAGGCTGGGGCAGCTTAGAACCCATGATGGAATCTATTCTCAGGTGGCATGCCCCTTAAAAGGAGTTCTCACGTGCATTGGTATTCTGCAGGGCTTTACTGCGTAAATGCTGCTTTGTTTGCGGTTCGGTCCGACCACGACTGACGGCAGGCCTGGCAGGACATGAAGAGAAATAAAGAGAGAGCACATGTTGTGACACGAATTTCTCGGGTATCAAGTATCAAAGGGTTACTGTCACCCGATGCTTTTGTTCAGTGATGAGCGCGACATCCGGTCTGTCAGTCGCTGGGCCCGAACCACCACCTCTTGAACATGGGCACATGGAGCAGCCACTAACAGACATGTCACTCTGCGGGGACCGCCAGTGCACACTGACTCCGAGGATCCAGCACGGGTGACGTTCTGTGACGGCCACTGGACGGCGCATGTTTCGTGATCGAAAGACTTTTAACAGTGTCATTATACATGAGTGGTGTTTCATGATGGTATTCCTTGCACAATCAGAATAAAAAACCGATCGATTTAATTACTTCCTTTCGATGTATTTTACAAGACCTGCATCTTACCAAACAGCGGATAATGATGAGCAAGAGAGATCCAACCCCTGAAAAATGAATTTTTTATAAATAAACAATATTTCCTGTCATACGATCCTTCCTCTCCAGCACAGAGCTGCAAGTTTCCAGGTATGGGAGGGGGAGAGATGGGGTTGGGAGGTTTACCAGAGGGGGAGAGGTTAATTAATTGATCCATTTAATTAAGTAGTCAATGAAATTGATGGAGTGAGAGGGGGCTATTCGAATAAATCAGTCCTGAAAGTGTACCTGTATCAGTGAGGGGGAGGGTTGGAGGTTTCCTGAGAGGTTGGGGGAGGATTGGGAGGGGATGGGCTGGGGGAACAATAGGTTAAGAACCTTTCAATCAAAAAGAAAGATTGAAGGATTATCACTAGGGGCCATAATCCTCTTAGTAGAACAATAGGTTAAGGACCTGTCAATCAAAGGAGAACAATAGAGTTGCCCCTGAATGTATGCTTGCCAGTGAATGTAGGCAACCTGTACTAACAAATTGTCCTCATGGCGCTGTTGCCCCATTACTACTACTACTGCCTGCTCGCACCACAGCCTCTAGGTCATACCGATGACAATTCTGTAGTGTGCAGCATGTTCCCCTGTCCACACCATCTGATGGCCAGAAGCTCTTGCCATAGTCAAGTAGACATCACTGTGGAACACTGTTGCTGTCGCAACCAACATGCTGCCTACACCAAAGAACTCTTTATCTATGATGGTGTGGTTGAAGTGGAATTTTAACAGACTTCTGAACATACAAATCATCCTGATTTAATCGTTGCGAAATGGTTCTGGAGGAGACACGTGACCAGTTGTGGCTGCAAGGTCCCAGAGATCTGCCTAGGAGAGAGAAGTGTGTTTCTTTTGGCCACCAGGATTACGTATCGATCCTCTTGCAATGCGATGATCCATCTACGACCACCAGCACGCTTTCGCTTAGCATTTCCATCTTCAGAGGCTTTTTTTTTTATTTTAATGGCGAGTTGACACTTTTGGACACAACTGTTAATGTGCCAGAGTAGTAAGACTTTGGCTTTGTGCCGCCAAACTGCCCTTCCATAATCGTAAGCACTCAAATTACATTTTGCGGACATGTTGCTGTAAATGATGCACTACAACCAGTCCCTCGATAACATATGTCAAATAGTGTACTGCATGAACTGTCGAATGCATGCAGAGCGTTTCTGCACAGAGTCGCTGCAGTTACCACGTCCCGTCCTCTACATTTCATTTTACTATCACTGGTCTGGTGTTCCAACGTAACTGTCGGTTGTTCTGTAGCAAGTGGCAGCTCTTCTTTAGCAAGAGTCAGTTGTTCCTTAGCAGTTGTCAAGCAGTATATTTGTCTGGATTGTAGCCTTCTATGCAGGTAAAACGTGGACTACAAACAGTTCAGACAAGAAGAGAATAGAAGCCTTTGCAATGTGGTGGTACAGAAGAATGCTGAAGATTAGATGGGTAGATCATGCAACTAATGATGAGGTACTGAATATAACTGGGGAGAAAAGAGATCTATGGTGCAACTTGATTAAAAAAAGGGATTATTGATAGAATACGTTCTGTGACATCAAGGGATCACCAGTTTAATATTGGGGGAAGTGTGGGGGGTAAAAACCATAGAGAGAAAACAACAGACGAATACAGTGAGCAGGCTCGAAAGGATGTAGGTTGCACTAGTTATTCAGAGATGAAGATCCGTGCATAGAATATAGCAGCATAAAGAATTGCATCAAACCAGTCTTTTGGCCCAAGACTGCAACAACAATTATGACACACGAGTCACAAAATTTGATTATGAGTACAGAAGAGAACCGAAAATGGTCATATTAAATAAAACTGTCCCGTGTGATCAAGATAATGAAAATATTGTTGTAAATTAGGCCTGTGTGAAAAATGGAAAGAATTTGAATGCTTTAAATAGATAGCATATATTCAGCTGGTCTGGGAATGCCGCTGCCTAAACATGTTAACAAGTGAGTCTGTGGGTGTACGTATATGGTTATCGAAATACTCTAAGCAAATGTAATCGTTCACTTTGTAGTATCTGGAAACGGTTTGTACTGTCTATGTAAATAAACTAACTGTGTATGTTAACGAGATGAAAGTAGCAGCAGTTTGGTTCCTCTGTGAGCAAACTGCGAACGTTTCGGTTTACATTGAACGGCTACGCCCGATTTCTAATTAATAATATCTGATAAAACCTTGTGTGCTCATTTGACCTCCGAGGCCTATCTGCACACATCTGCCTAGGGCCACTCCGCACCGGCACTGATGACCAACGATATATTGACTGAGCTCGGTGTCGTTGTCTGCTACATCCAGCGAATTCGCATATCGATACGTGAGATCGGATTTGCGCTGTCCCACCGCCAGCGGCGACCAAAATCAACGCGTTTACACTCCGAGCGGCGTTAAAGCCAGGAGCACGCCTCCCACCGCCATGTAGGATCATGTAGGATCAGTCGCAAATCGTCTTCCTCTGAGTCGGAATAAAGCTGCCAACTCGCCTACTCGACACTCCCTAAATGTTGAGAAAACAAACTATTCTCAGCTCCGTACAACAAACAGAATCATACCAACAACCGATGTAGCACATGAACAAGACACAGTAAATAGGCTAGAATGCTTCATACACTACTGTTCATTAAAATTGCTACACAAAGAAGAAATGCAGATGATAAACGGGTATTCATTGGACAAATATATTATACTAGAACTGACATGTGATTACATTTTGCCGGCCGCGGTGGTCTAGCGGTTCTAGGCGCTCAGTCCGGAACCGCGCGACTGCTACGGTCGCAGGTTCGAATCCTGCCTCGGGCATGGATGTTTGTGATGTCCTTAGGTTAGTTAGGTTTAAGTAGTTCTAAGTTCTAGGGGACTGATGACCTCAAATGTTAAGTCCCATAGTGCTCAGAGCCATTTGAACCATTTTTTTATTATATTTTCACGCAATTTGAGTGCATAGATCCTGAGAAATCAATACCCAGAACAACCACCTCTGACCGAAATAACGGCCTTGATACGCCTGGGCATTGAGTCAAACAGAGCTTGGATGGCGTGTACAGGTACAGCTGCCCATGCACCTTCAACACGATACCACAGTTGATCACGAGTAGTGACTGGCATATTGTGACGTGCCAGTTGCTCGGCCACCAATGACCAGACGTTTTCAATTGGTGAGAGATCTGGAGAATGTGCTGACCAGGGCAGCAGTCGAACATTTTCTGTTTCCAGAAAGGCCCGTACAGGTCCTGCAACATGCGGCCGTGCATTATGCTGCTCAAATGTAGGGTTTCGCAGAGATAGAATGAAGGGTAGAGCCACGGGTAGTAACACATCTGAAATGTAACGTCCACTATTCAAAGTGCCGTCAATGCGAACAAGAGGTGACCGAGACGTGTAACAAATGGCACCCCATACCGTCACGCTCGGTGATACGCCAGTATGGCGATGCCGAATACACGCTTCCAATGTGCGTTCACCGCGATGTCGCCTAACACTGTTGCGACCATCATGATGCTGTAAACAGAACCTGGATTCATTCGAAAAAATGACATTTTGCCATTCGTACACCCAGGTTCGTCGTTGAGTACACCATCGCAGGCGCTCCGTCTGTGATGCAGCGTCAAGGGTAACCGCAGCCATGGTCTCCGAGCTGATAGTCCATGCTGCTGCAAACATCGTCGAACTGTTCGTGCAGATGGTTGTTGTCTTGCAAACGTCCCCATCTGTTGACTCAGGGATCGAGACTTGGCTGCACGATCCGTTACAGCCATGCGGATAAGATGCCTGTCATCTCCACTGCTAGTGATACGAGGCCGTTGGAATCCAGCACGGCGTTCCGTATTACCCTCCTGAACTCAGCGATTCCATATTCTGCTAACAATCATTGGTTCTCGATCAACGCGAGCAGCAATGTCGCGATACGATAAACCGCAATTGCGATAGGCTACAATCCGACCTTTATCAAAGTTGGAAACGTGATGGTATGCATTTCTCCTTCTTTCACGAGGCATCACAACAACGTTTCACCAGGCAACGCCGGCCAACTGCTGTTTGTGTATGAGAAATCGGTTGGAAACTTTCCTCATGTCAGCACGTTGTAGGTGTCGCCACCGGCCCCAACCTTGTGTGAATGCTCTGAAAAGTTAATCATTTGCATATCACAGCATCTTCTTCCTGTCGGTTAAATTTCGCGTCTGTAGCGCGTCATCTTTGTGGTGTAACAATGTTAATGGCCCGTAGTGTATTTTTGAAATGGAAAAGCATGTTACTGACCTTCTCAAACAATGAAGTTGACCTACTCTTACTCTTCGTACAAACGCTATTCCTTGAAACAAATGAATCAATCCCCTGACAAATTTTGCATATTTCCACTGAATGATATCTTATGGAACAACGGGACAATTTTCTGGAGTAACTCATCACTTAGAAAATAAGTACTGATTCCACAAAAGCGAGCAGTAAGAATAATATATGGTATTCACCCACAGTCATTTTAACTGCACTGTCCAAACACATACATTCACTAATGAAATTTTTAAATAATCCATCGTTCTTTGAGAAGAACAGTGTTGTCCGTACCTACAACACAAGAGGGACAAATCACCTTTGTTAAAGGTGTCGGTGGCTAAGATAGGAGCTCAACAGGCAGCAACAAAAATTTTTAGTCATTTGCCTGATAACGTAAAATTTCTGGCAAATAGTAAAGTAAGTTTTAAATCTAACTTAAAATCATTCTTTCCCAATTCCTTCTATTCCCGGACGAATTTCTATTTAAAACTAGTAACTTAAGAAAAGTCCTTGTTTTTAAGTGTAGTTGCATAAGTGTGACTAAAAAATGTGTTCCTTAATAGAAATTTAATTATGTGTACATGTCCGGTAAACTGACTCATTCCATATCACTTCGATTAAATAATTATCAAAACAGTCTACGGAACATGTAACTAACTAGCAAGCGGTAAATCTTTTACGCGGGAAAGAAACAATAATCCAATATCTAACCTTGTGGAACTCCCTGTGAAAGTTTTTATGTCTGAGGAGCAGTTGCTTGAATTTGAAGTTAGGATTCCCCTTTTTGTTTCCTATCTGTTTAGTACGAGTTGATCCATTATAAAGCAGGGTCGCTGATTCGGTACACCTGTAATGTGTTTCCAAGTAACGAGTGGTTTACTGAATAAAATTCTTTCTTCAGACCATAGAATATTCCTGTGATTTTTTCGCTCTTATCTAATGAGGATCATATTTTTGAGTAAGCTCAGTGATAGGATTTACAATTCTTTTTAATTGTTATAACACAGACTGGCTTTTAAATATTACGTCCTTTTGAAACGCCTCTGGCTGGAGTCAGTCCATCGTTATTTTTTCATCGATAACGTGATTGCCGAGAAAATAATACTGTTTTCCTTTTCCTTGCTCAAGTTGAAACGTCCCCATTCAACAATTGTACATGACTGTGCTTAAACTGACACACAATATTTTGTTAGCGCAACGCAATCTGACTTTCAAAATTCCCTACAAAAGAATGGCCCTGACTAACATTAAACTATACCTTTCACAAATCACTTACCTCACAAAAATCTTCGCTGCTCAAGCTACTGCAATACAGCGAGCGCCACTACTGCCAGCTAAATAAAAGATTCAAACTATGGAAGGCACTAACTACTGATAGGGATAGTTAGCAAATGAAAGATATTAATAAAGAACAAACAATGTATTTACCTTGATATCATCATATATAAATATAGCAGTTCATGACAAATTTCAAAACTCCGCCATCTCTCTCCCCACATCCACCACTGCTGAAGGCTCACCTCCAACTGCCAACGCTACGCGCTGTTCACAGCCAGCTGCCTAACACTACAATGGCGAGTATTACAACAATGCAAAGCAGACACAGACTGCCCACAGCACAGCCAGTGATTTTCATACAGAGGTGGCGTTACCAATAAAAAAACCTAAACAGCCTACTTACATAGCCCCCATGCTCCCCACAAAAAATTTTACAAATTGGATTGGGCAGTGGCCAATACGGATTTGAAAAAAATTTTTCATAATTACAATAACAAAGAAATCAAATGCACACACTTATTGATACAATGTTGATCAAAAGCTAAAATTTTCTCACAGTCCATAAAGACAGTCCTAATCGTACATAACAGTAGAATAGCAGTGTTTTTCTCAAAGTCTGAGCAGTAAAAGAAAATGCACACGGAAGTAGTGGATTTCCATGCAGTCTTGAAGAAGTAGCGTTGTCCTTCCAACGGAAAGACAGTGCTGACTCTTGACATGCTGACAGATAATGGGCCACAACAGAGCAAACCCACAGCAGAGTCAGTCGTAGTTTGGATGAATATTGGTAGGTAGGTCATCACAGAGCAGACCCACTGTAGTCCTGGTAGAGAGTATGGTATTGGTGGCCCACCAGAGGTGCAGACCCACTGCAGTCCTTGTAGAAATAATGGTATTGATGGATCATCAAAGATGTAGACCCACTGTAGTCCTTGTAGAGATAATGGTACTGGTGGGTCATCAAAGATGCAGACCCACTGTAGTCCTTGTAGAGATATTAAACGTATGCCAAAAATAGGCACAAAAACCAATAAAAAATGCTAAATTTTCCAATTGCCATGTCAGGATTAAGAGAAAATGCTTATGCAAAAAATCCATATAAAACGTCTAGCTACACGATACATATGCAAAAATCTTAAGAGAAATACTAAATACAATTGCAACTGTTCTACAATCCAGAAATATACCACATTATAAAAATTGCCGTGCGAAGACACTAACCAGTGACTAACCTGCATTATACACATACATAGAAAGGGAGTTTAAAACAAATATATTATTTAAGGGTCAGAGCAAACTGTATTCTTGATGTGGCTTTAATGTGCTGTGATTCCTGGCATACTATCACTGGCAGTTTTAAACCTTGACATTTTTACAACCGATTTCACCAACAATTTGGATACAAAATGGGAAGTATTTCCAGTGTTTCAAATAAAAGCAGATACAAGAACCATGAGTAATATTATCCTTGGTCAACACTAAACTGTCTAAACTACTATTGACATTAAATGAGACTTAAGCATATTGCATATGCTAAAAACATTAATCACAAAAGAACAAAACCAGTACTATGGTTCATTCAGTCAGCATTTACTACACACCAATTTTACAAACATATCTGTACAAGGGCTTGCTACAAATACCACAAAACATGGCAGTCAGTCATAATAATTATGACCATACTATGTACACAGTCTGACAAACACAGCTTTGTTCATACAACTACTGCACTTCAACTTTACTCAGTCTTACATTAGGAAGAAGATACATGTTTTCATTTCCTGTGCATGGCATCCAACTGTTTTATACACATTTCCATGTCTTCACTGTCGGCAGTAAATCCCGATAATCTGTTCACCATTGCATCACACTGCTGGGGCTTCCATTGTCCTCTGAAATACGTAATTCTTGTATTACCTGTGTCAGCTGATCTTGTACTTCCCGGATTTCTCTTTTGTACTGTGTATTGATTTGATTTTGATTCTGTTTGAATTTTCTAATTTGTTCATACTCTTCTGTGTCAGTGAAGGCTACAGGTCTAGTGTCATTCAGATCATCATCTACCTTTGTAGATAAGTTAGTAACCTGATCCGAAAGTTCGGCTACTTTCTCCGATAGTGAACACATTTCCTCAGTGTGTTTTTCTGAACCAAGTTTCAGAGTGTCCATTTGTGTTGAAATCGAATCTACTGTGTCCTTTAAGTTTTCCTGAGTTTTTGCAAGTTGCTTAACCGAATCGGTAGATGCAACTGAGTCAATTTTAGCCCACAAGGTCTCATGATTTTCATGAACAATGGTTTGCAGTTCTTTTACGGCTGCTTCGTGATTCTGTAATGCATTTTCATGCCGCGAAAAAATAGGTTGAAAATGCTCACAAATTTGTGTTTTTACGTCATTACAGACTTTTTGACATTTCGATTCAATGTTATGTAACTCAGTAGTTAAATCTTCACGTGTTTGTTCAAGTGTGGTGTCTAACTTTTGAAGATTTTGTTCCATTGTGTCTAACTGTTGCTGTGTTTGTCTCTGGTGTTGTTCCATTGTGTCTAACTTTTTAAGATTTTGTTCCATTGTGTCTAACTTTTGAAGCTTTTGCTGTGTTTGTCCCATTTGTTGTATTAATTGTTTGTTCTTTATTAATATCTTTCATTTGCTAACTATCCCTATCAGTAGTTAGTGCCTTCCATAGTTTGAATCTTTTATTTAGCTGGCAGTAGTGGCGCTCGCTGTATTGCAGTAGCTTGAGCAGCGAAGATTTTTGTGAGGTAAGTGATTTGTGAAAGGTATAGTTTAATGTTAGTCAGAGCCATTCTTTTGTAGGGAATTTTGAAAGTCAGATTGCGTTGCGCTAACAAAATATTGTGTGTCAGTTTAAGCACAGTCATGTATAATTGTTGAATGGGGACGTTTCAAAGTGACACAAAAGTTTAGATTCAAATGGGACGCTGATGATTGCAGACGTCATGACATACCTCTAATAATATAATTCCTTTTAATTGTTCACTGGGTCTGCATGTTTTACTAGGCTGGTTAATTATCAGAATCGTGGTGAGCCATCACAGCAACAGACGTCCCCCTAGTGACACACTATTTCGAGTCGTAAGAGCCATGTCGTGGCGACAGGGAGTTACTCCACCGACTGGCCTCAGCCCCAACAATCGCTCGCCATCTCGCTGACCATTGTGCATTGGGTGCCGAGTTGGCGAAGTGGAGTGACTTTTCCGCGAAAACTGGACAGGCGTCTGTCAGTCCTTCTGCACGAATTAGCTTCCCGCGTTGTGCAGTAAAGAAACAGCTCGAAATGCAGGAGACCTCTGCGTTTCTTTACGCTGTGTCCTACTCAATCAGATTACTCCCTTCCCCTGCAGTGCTTGCTTGCACTGGCCACAGGGCAAACGCTGGTCGTAAAAGAAGAGATTCGAGCGAACTGCATCGGCAGACAACGTAGTTCCACGCTCTGGGAATAAAACATGCAGTATATTTAACGCGCTTTCGAAAAAATTGGTGTGATTTTCCGTGACCAGGGCACGGGGTTTGTTGACCCGAGAACTGAGATAGAGAGTGGGAAACATGATGATTGGATAGTCCATAAAAAAGTAGACAGAATGGTAGACCTGGAGCAATTTTCCAAGAAAAGGAAGCGTGGGCGTGTTCACAATGGTCTGAGTCACAACTTTTCGGGAGAGTGAGTCTGCTACCAAACTGTGAGTAATTTATTAAACTTGGAAAATATAGAGTTTGACTAGTGGATGAATAAACTTTTCGGTGGAGACAGGGCAAGATTTGTTACATAGCATTGAAACATCCCCTTTGACTGTAAAGAATGACTGTGCTGGTAAAACTTCTACGTTACTTGATTTTCAAACTCCAGAGTGAAACTGAACGTACAGAGGCTGTTTTCTCTTTACTTATTCTGATCACTTCAAAATTGACACACAATATTTTAGCGCAACGGCTTTTAATAATCCTTACAAAAGAACAGCCCTTCACAAAAATCTTCGTTACTCGAACTACTGCAATACAGCGTGCGCCAATACTGCCAGTTAAATAAAAGATTATAACTACTGAAGGCACTAACTACTGATAGGCATATAGTTAGCAAATGAAGATTTTGATAGAGAACAAACAATGTATTTACCTTAATAATGTTCAAAAGTCGTAATATATATACGTGACATCCAGTTTAAAAAATTACCTTTCTCTGACGGACACACGTCCAGATCGTCCGCTCATATTAACATCTCAGATCTATGGAATTTCTCTCCACACATCCATCACTCCTGGCGGCTCACCTCCAACTGCCCAACGCTGCGGGCTGTTCACATCCAATTGCCTAACTGGCGAATAATTTCCACCAACGAGTCCAACCAGCCATAGACTGCACACAGCGCAGTCAGCGATTTTAATAGAGAGCGCTACGTGGCGTTATCAACATAAAAACCTAAACAGCCTACTTAGAGCATCTCATTGGCATTCCTAATTGGCAAGGCTATTTTTTCAGCTTCTCCTTGGAGAACTCTGGCGAGCATCACCTGTGGTGTTTCCTCTACTTCTTAGTGTTGTTTTAGAGACTCAGCCTGCGACTTCCATTGAGCCTTCTAAGCTAGACTTCTTCGCACTACTTCATGCGTCTTCGACTTCGGCTTTTGCTGCTCTTCATCTCTTCATAATGCAGTGTCAATGAAAGTTCATGCTGCCTAGGGGAGGCGGGACGAGAGTGACTAGGCGCTGGTAGGTGCCTTTCTTTCTGAAGTTAAGGAGACGTTGTGAGGACTTATGTTGTGTCCGATGGCTCGCACATGATTCAGGTATTTCAGGTTCCTCCATGTGTTTTCTTTTTTTCCTTCACCCCACAAGCATCTGTGTAATGTCTGACACGGAGCCGTGTGTTTGATTTATCGTGGTGGAGCGTGGATTAGTTCCAAATTCTTTCTCCAGCCCTTCTCCACGGACTTTGCCTCCCAATAGCTGTTTTTAATTGCATTTATTGTAACGATTTTTGTGTTCCAATTTTCTCTTATCCCTGCCGATTTGGAGAAGATACTGTTTCATTTACAAATCATGTTTTTGTTTCCCTTTCGCATTTTCGTAACAACAAACGACAGTCAAAGCAGACTTTTCTTTGATTTCCGTAGCTAAGTGAACCCCAAATATCCATTTAATACCACTGATTTTGGCAAGGAGCACACCCACGACTCAACTGTTCGAGCCATTGGTTCTCATATCGGTTCCGTTGCGCCGAGTTCGAGACATCACGTCAGAGTAGAGTAGGGGCAGATATCAAGAGGGTTCATTCGATACAGCTCACAGCCACTGTTTACGCTTAGTCATAGCTCAGTGGCCTCTTGAAATTAATAGGAACAAATTTTTGAGTTTGTATTGCTGCAGTTTTTTCAAACACTTTAGAGAAGAGCGGAATAAGAGAGGTAGAGTAGTAATTCCCCATATCTTCTGTCGACCCCTTTTGAATAATGGTTTTAGCTTGGCATATTACAGTTTATTTGGAAAATAAACCTGCTCAAAAAATTTGTTTTTTTTTTCTTTTTTAAGTTTGCTGTGGTAGTGAAATGACATCACACACACCCAGAAGATTTTTTTAAAAGATATTTCTTATCTACGTCTCTTCACGAGATTTTTTAAAAATTATTTAAAGTGTATGTTCTTTTTGTTTTCCAAGCTTGTGAAATTTGCTTTGTCTTGACAGGTCGCCATATCTACGTCTGATCTTGTTACATTTAAGAAGCGCTCTTTGAAGCATTGGACATCTCAACAGGGCTATCTAACAAACTGCCTGTTGGCTTCTGTCTCGGGTTCTTCTGCTGACGTTTATTTAATGATTTTACAGGCGCTGCGCCAGCACGAGTGGCTGGCATTGTCAGAGCTTCACCCTCCATTGCTGGTGGTGGATTGGGCCGCGAGCTCGACTGCAGTTCACCATCAACAATGGAGGGTGAAGCTTTGATAATGCCAGCCACTCGCGCTGGCGAAGCGTCAGAAAAATCATCAGACAAACGTCCTGCCACCTTCAAATCTAATTTTCAGAGTCTCTCGACTTTAAACGTCACCTCGTAATTCTGAATGAACAACTGACTGCACTGCTTTTGTGTTGTGTTTGTGTATCAAGATGAATGTATTATTTGGATATTTTAGCAGCCGGTACAACTTTCCTCAATACTGTTTTATAGTATTCATCGTATACAACATCAACAGGAATTCTGTTTCACTTTAGCTCATCATGGCGCTGTCGCTTTCTGGCACTAAAGATTTTAATTCCTGGTGTGATCGACGTAAGTTTGCTGTTTAGTTTCTTTCGCCAGTTTCTTGGAGGAAAAGATTCACACAATGCATCTAAGAAACAATTTAAGAAATTGTCAAGAGTTTTTTGACCTTGAATTGTGGTGGTCTACTGATCAGCTTAGTTTTTCAATACTAGAGACTCTCGTTTTCTGGTTTTGGGAGCTCAACAAACCGATCTGAATGATCTGAAATACCTAGGTCTAAGCAGTGCTTCTTGTCATTTACAAACTGATAGTCTGTAATAATATTCTTGATGCAGGTCACTGATCTACTGCTTTCTCCAGTGCCTTCACAAAAGGTTCAACATGAGGCCAGATTTTGAATGAAGTCATGGAATTTTGTAGTTTCGCTGTTTTGAAATCTGCTGCGATCACAACTTTGTTCATACTTCCTTCCTGAAGTCCTTTGGTAGGATGTATTGACATTTAGATAAGAACAGTTTTGTTACTGCACATCTAATAATTTTAGAGACTAGTATAATCACTGTATTCAAATCACTCGACTCTACAGAGTACTCTTAAACACACTCTTTATATAAATAACTAAAATTTTCCCTTATTTTATAACTGAATATCTTATAACTGAATACAGAATTTCGAAGAAAGCAAGAGCATACAGGAGATTTTCTATGGAAATGTGCTAGTCAGATAAAAGTATTAATGCTATTTAAAAATTTTATACAATCTTCTATTAATCAGTGTTCGTGTAGACAGATTCTTTTGATATTTACATTTCTAAAAGCAAAATTTTTTAAGTTCATCAATTTTATAATATTTAAGGTCTGGCAGTTCTGCTGTTAAGCAGTTGATACTCCAGTGCTTCAGTTGAGCATTTCTCTTACTTCCTATGATACGATATGAGTCCTTCCATTGATATTTACACTTTTTGTTTTCATTTTTTACCTTTGATTTGTCGCCCTCAATTTGCATGTATCAGTTTTCCTTGCTTTTAAGGATTTTACAAACGTCTTTAAACATTTTAATGAAGGATCTAGAACCTAAACAATTGACTTGTAGGCCATCTTTTCCGAGACAATTATTGTTCAAAGACTTATTTGGGTCAATGAATGATGCTCCAAACCTTTCGCATTGTACTCTAATGCCACTATTTACTCTGTCAATCTAAGCGTAACTTACCGATCTTCTATGAATAATACCACTAATTGTCTGCCAGACGGGAGGCCCTAGTCACACGACGACGACCACTAATTGCCAGCATGGAGGTTGTCTACACAGATTTCGCCGAACTAACCTGATTTCGTGTTTCCCTCACGGTTTCTTTCTCACTGGTGCTGTGGATTGAGTTTTTGCACATGTGGAGTAGAACGCCTGTGTAACTATCGGTACTTTCATCTACATCATCATTCATGGCTATGTCTCTTTTCACACAACACGTTATTAAAATGTTTGTTTAGCTGATGGGATCGAATTCAATGTCGAACATCGATCTTACAGATGGCACAATAACATTTTTCATCGTAAAATCACCTACCAACGGAAAATCATTATTTGTTGCCATTCTTTGTAGTACCTGCAGCTTCGTCCTTTTTGTTATGACGTTAAGTCGAGGCCAGTCTGGAACAGCAGGAAAGAGAAGACTGTGAGAAAAAGTCAGCCAATCGCGAGCTGAACAGACCTCTCTCCGGTACAACAACGCGACAGCAGCGGCCCCTATGTGAAGAGGAGGTAAGTGCCTCGACGGACGTGACGGCCCAGTTCAATAGCAGCTTCAAGATTAGCGACTTGGATAGCAGCGTCAACTCTAGTCACTTCGCCTGTACTCTCTATGTAGCACAGACTTGGGATTGTTCGCACTGAAGAAGATTGCTTATTCTGTATGTCGCCTTTTGCTTGCGACACACCTGTGTAATTGAAAAAGTTAATTATTGTAATTTTCTTATTGTGATAACTCATTCATACGACTTGTCTCATTGATTGTCTAGCGAACCGAGTATGCAGGCTTCCTAGACACCGCACTTTTTATCACAGGTAACTGTTTTCCACGGATTTCTTTGTGCTGTTTGGAAGGCCCTTCGCTCATGAATACGCCAGAGATGTGCCACAGTAGCTGTTCTGGCTGTTGTCAGTGTCTGACAACCGACCATAAGTAGGCAAAAGCAACTTCGTAAGTCAGTACAGCTAGATCGGCAATCCGGGATGTTACATAACACCCACAGGAGGAGCTATGCCTCACGTGGATCGAAGTTATTGCTGTCGTCAGGGTTCGTTCCGGTGGCTAGTGCTGTCAGTCTCCAGAGCAGTGTTTCCCAAACTGTGTTCAGCGGATCACTGATGTTCCGCGGGAAGTGAATAAGTACTTCGTGAAAAAATATTAATGACTAACGAGCCCGGTAATGCTCGCAACTGGTAAATATGTATTGGAATTGTATACATGTCCTACTCTCCTTCTTCCCCGTCTCTTTATTGGTCCATAACCTCCTCACCCCTCTCTCTGTCCATCTACTCCTCCTCCTCTTCCTACTCCCTATCTATCTTCTCCTCTCCCATTCTCTACCCATGTCCCTTTCCCCAACCCCCTCTCACTTTCAGTTTCCATTTTCTCACCCCCCCCCCTTTCACCATCTACTCGTCCCCCTCTCTCTGATCTTGAGCCTTCTTTATCGTTATTGCCAATTCAGATTCTGTAGTAGTGTTCTAGTCATAAGCTAATAAGACATAAATATAAGTTTTCTGTTTTTTGTGCAAACCAACTGGAAGGAAGAAAAAACACTACATTGTTGGATATACAATATTTGTTAAAAAAAATTATAATGAGGAACAATACGTATGGGGAAACATCGTAGTTAAGAAAACAAAACCTCACGTGTCCGCAGCATAGAAAAGCACAGGATTTTCTTTCTCGCAGTCTGTTTTAACAGAACTTCTGTACATTTGTGTAATAGTGATTATTGTAACAGCGTTCCCTCTTTGTATATTACATATCAGATTATGTATTATATGTGTTAAAAGTGCGTATGTCCTATGTCCATCCGAATGTCGGCTGAGTGTCAAGCAAATATATGGAACAAATCGGTCGACAACTTTTCGAGATTTTTACAATGTGTCAAAATTTCAAAGCAATCAGTGAAGAACTTTAGGATATTTAAGATTTTGAAAAAACGAACGTTTACATTTCATTTTCTAGATATGGCCTTTTCCAGATATTTTGACGATACCAGCTGGTTTTTTAAATTTTTGTTATGAATTCTGTGTTATCAGTTATGATTTAAAATTGAAGTATTCACTCAATGAAACAAACTTTTCTAATATTTTTTTAAATTTTACTAAGCTTCGTAAAAAAGGTGTTCCATCGAAGTACCAGGATTCTCAAAGTGTTCCGTTGAGAAACAGCTTCGGACACCCTGCTCCAGGCTACGCGATCCTACCGTTTAGCGCCTTGACGAGACATTTTAACTAAGCGCTACAAGCAGCAGAAGGGCCGGTAACAGATTGTCTAGTTAGTCGGTGAAACAGTAAATGGTCTGTTTGTTTGCTAGTTGCGACTATCAGATCATCCGGAATTATGATGGCAACTCGAAATCACTATCGCATCTCGAAGTTCGACGCCTCTACCCAGCCTATCTCTCGTCCCATCTCTCGTCCTAGTGGCACGTGCCATCGTTAGTATCTCTCTCGTTAGCCCCAACTAAGTGTTTATTTCCTTATTTTGTGAGCTCTGATTATTTATGTATGTAATTTTTCTGACTGACCGAGCCTTATCTACCAGTCCTCTAATAACTGTAATGAACTTTTGCCACTTACGAGAATGGTTTGATATATTAGGTAAATTTCCATGAAAAAATGGAACATACTTGTAGCGCCTTCACGGTTGGTAAGCTTCATTATTCCAAGGATCGTATAAAGAATTTCAACAATATACAGTGTACAGTGCATTGTTGACAACCTTCTGAATTGTTGTCGACTGTGATTGAAAATGGAGAAAATCGAGTTTGGCATTATTATTAACCATTTTCATTTGAAGGGTTGGACTGCGGCATTAGTCAAGCAGAAGTGTATGAAGTTCTCGCGGACTTCGCACCATCACTGCAGACCATTTAGTTTTGGATTAAGAAATTTAAAAGTGGTCGGATAATCACCGAAAACGAAGCGCGCTCCAGCCAGCCGATTGAAGTCACCACTAGGGAAACCACTGACAAATTCCATGATATGGTAATACAAGGCCGCAGTAGAAATTGGTGAGATTGCAGAGACTGAAGGTATCTCAATTGGGCGAGCACATAGCATTCTGCACAGAGAAATGGCTATGAAGAAGTTGTGTGCAAGGTGGGCGCCGTGACTGTTCAAAGTCGACCAAAAGCGCATCAGCACAACATTTCAATACAATGTCTGAAGATATTTAATCGCAATCTCCAAGACTTTTTTCGCCGATTTGTGAAAGCTGATGAAACCTGGATCCGTCATTACAGACCATAGTGAAATTGGCAGTCAAAATAGTGGACAAAGAATGGTGAAACTGCACCAAAGAAGGCAAAGTCCATTTTTTCAGCTGGTAAGTTGTTGGCCATGGTTTTTATGGATTCCCAAGGTATAACTATAGCTCGACGCTATTATGCTTCATTGTTAGATTGTTTGAAATTTGCATTGGCTGAAAAAAAGACGAAGATTGGCACCCAAAAAGTGCTCTTTCACCAGGATAATGCACCATCCCACACATCAACGATAACAATGGCGAAAGCTTAATACTGCAGTGTCGCGGAATAGTAAAGAGTTGGAAACGATGGAATATTGTCAAAGTTTCATTGCCTATGCTGAGAGCCAGAGGCAGTAGGTTAGCCAAGAGGTAAGAGGATTGCACGTGTATTGGAATGTGTCGTCACACAGGGGCAGTGGCCTGGTTACACACAACAGGCGAAAGAGAATTGCTTAGTACGTGAGTTTGTGTTAGACAGAGACTTTCGTAGAGTGTAAGACAGAGGTATAGCGTCAGCTGTACTGCATTTCATAACTTCGCCTAAGTCTGCCGTAACAACACGTAACTCTGTCACAAGAACACCTAAGGGGCGAGTACGACAGATGAATCAGCAGTATAAGTGGAACGAATGCATTCATTACAAACGAGCATGACGTCAGGACATCGCTCGTGCTTCCTTTAAATACGCCAGCTTTGATAGCAGCAGGGCACTCGCAGTTAGACTTGCAGTTAGATGTGTACTGGGTCGCTGCGTAGCGCTCAGCTCGGTGATCGACATGTTAATCTTTATTAAGGAGATGTTGCAGTAAGGGCGGCCCATCCAGCAGCAGACATGAGGGGACAGTACCAGCTCTGGTCCTCTCTGCTGCCACTGTCAATCATCAACCCAGGATTAGCAGACATCGCAGCAGACTCGCTCGCCGCCAATGCTGACCACATCAGTGAGCCGTCGTCGAGATCGTGCGGGGTCTAGGCCCAGTGCATCCGCCATCACAACCGGATGAGCCGACGACGCTGGGGGACTGCAGCCCATTCCGCCCGTCCACAGTGGATGAGCCACCAGGAGGAGCAGGAAAGAAGACGGGGTGGGATAAAGTACACTCCGCACTACGAGAACGCCTCTCATGCCGACAGCGCCGGGACTCCAACCCGGAGCCTCCTACGTGCACCGGCCTGCTGTCCACCTCCGAGCCGGCCGGCCATCCGGGCGCCGCCAGCCACGTGCGGCCGAAGTAAGGGCATCCCACTGGTATGCCACAGCACGCGGCGCTGAGCTAGCAAGACTGGTGCGGCCCGGAGCTGGTGACATCGCTCCGAGTGAGCGAGGACTCGGGGAAGGTCGTTGATATCACCAAGCTCAGCCAGCCTGTGTTAAGCGGGCCACATTGTACTCAGCAGGAATAAAGGTGTCATGAATTAATAATGTTTCTTTGGCGTTTCTGACGCGTCCACAGTCATTTCCTAGCATCCTGACAACTGGAGAGGTCACCGCTCGGCTTCCAGTCCACCGTAGGCGACCGGGCCTACAGTATTTAATCCATCCCCAGCAACTGTAGCTGTATGTATTGAAATAATTAGGGGAGAAGTGTCACGCTTAAATCTATATCATATGCCAAGGTTATGTTTCCTTGCTGGGATAAAAATGTAAGCTTCTAAGTCAATACAATCAAAAGCTGCGGCCATATGTGTCACATATTTTGATACGTGCAATCTCACTATCAAAATGTATAGGTTATAGGGACGCAGAATTTTGAAATTTCGCAACAAGCAAGGCTCCACAATATAAATAAAGGAAAAATCTGAAAACTGATAATTTGTAATTATGTCACATAAACAATACTTTTCTCCCATTTGTTGTCCATCTCTCTCTCTCTCTGTCCGTCTCAGGAACAGTTAGAGGTATCAAGTAGAAATTTATGTCTTGTGTCCATCAGCAGGATAAAAAATTTAAGCTTCTAAGTCAGTCCCACCAAAAGATATTACCATATATGTTACATATTTTGATACTCGCAAAGTCACTCAGCAAAACCTATACACGAACATACATCTCGGGCCTGGTGGTCTACCGGCATGGCGCGTGCCCGGAAACCGAGAGTTATCGAGAGTGAAGTCCTGTTGGACCAGGAATTTTTTCAGTCTTCATTTTAACCTAGCCTGATATCTCAACGGTGCGAGGAGTTACCAGGAACGGTACGTGGGTGGGATTCCACGTTAAACTGAAGGTCCTCTTTCCGTGGTTGGATTTCGAGTATCTACGCTGACATCACAAATAACTGATTAGTAAATAGGGTGTATGATAGCAGTGAACGATTAAAGCAATAATTAACAGAAATGAAAGTCTAATAACAATGGGGAATTGGAACACAATAATACAGGAAGAGACAGAACCCATAGTTACTGGGAAATATGAGCTCGGTAGTAGGAATAAGAGAGGCAAATGACATATAGTGAATATAGTGTTCAAAAACCACAAGAGGAGGAGGTATTAATAAAGACCCGGAGACATGGAAATATACCACCTGGATTACAACCTGCTGAGACAGAGATCCTTACATCAGAAACTGTCGTAGGCAGGAGAAATATAGACTCAGAACTCAATTTAGTAATATTGACGAGTGGGCTGAAGTTAGGGAAATCGCATGGAAGAATCAGTGGGGAAAGCAGTGAGATGCTGTATCACTGAGGAATGTTAACGTGTGTTTGAAGTTCTAAAAAGAACAGATGCAGTGATAATCGATACAAAAATAGGCAGTTCGGTTGAAGAGGAATGGACGTCTCATCAAAGGGAATCACAGGAGTTTGACAGTCAAAAAACGGGGTCAAGGAAAAGGGAAACAGCTCAGAGAAAATGCAAAGAAATCGAACCGAATTTTTCGCAGAACTATTTCAGCATGTAGAAAAGTTACAGCTAAGGAGTCAACATTAAGAGTGGAAGAAGTATTCCACTGTTAAACGCAGTAAAGCGTAACAGGTAATAAATTCAGGATAAGAGTAATATAGAGTATAATGGAAAAGAAGATTAAGGATGTGATAGACGAAGATCACCCTTGAATTAACAATGCTAAATGACACTAGAGCGGAAATTCTAACGTCGTGCCTGATAATGGAAGCAAGATACGCTCATGGGATTTGCGCACCTAGAAAAATCGTTCGATAATGTAAAATGGTGCAAGATGTTCGAAATTCTGCGTAAAATACGATTAAGCTGTACGGATAGAAGGGTACTGTACAATATGTGCAAGAACCAAGAGGGAACAATACGAATGGAAGACCAAGTACGAAGTGCTCCAATTAGGAACGTAATAAAACAGCTCTGTTGACTTTTTCCCCTAATATTCAGTCAGTATATCAAAGAAGCAATGACGGAAATAAAAAGATGTTTTAGGAGAGGGCGCAAACTTCACAGTTAAATGATGTCAGTGATAGGAATCACTGATGACATTGCTATTCTCAGTGAAAGTTGTTATGCATCAAGAAAGTAAGGGAACGGCAAGTGAAATTTTCGAAGTCCAAACAGAACGGCATTGCTCAAGCATAAGGAAGTATCAACACGAGCCAGCAACTGGTTGTAAACACTTCGATACCGTTAGTGGGTCACAATTCTGTGTGTTAGTGGCTGGCTCTGAGCACTATGGGACTCAACTGCTGTGGTCATCAGTCCCCTAGAACTTAGAACTACTTAAACCTAACTAACCTAAGGACATCACACACATCCATGCCCGAGGCAGGATTCGAACCTGCGACCGTAGCAGTCGCACGGTTCCGGACTGCGCGCCTAGAACCGCGAGACCACCGCGGCCGGCTCTGTGTGTTAGTGCCAGCGAGCTCAGTGGTAAAGGTTCAGGCGAATGCAGACCAACCTGCCTCCGTTGTCCTCGTAACATTGTGTAAGAAACGCTAAGGAGGACGCAAAAAACTCATCAGGGGTCTGAAAAAGCAGTTAAGGCATTGAAAAAAATTGGTTAAGCAAATGTAGCAGAACGTAAGACCACTGACGTAAAGGAAAGGATTGATTCGGTCATGACAGATGAGCAGAGCCTCTCCTCAACTCAATAAATACTCCACCCCACTAGGCTACATTCAATCTATCAGTAGGACCGAGGGCGTTCAGGTCGTTCGCACTCGATTCTCTGATTATGTGTTGTAGCATGTTGTGTACAAGATCGTTCTAGTACCAATCATAGTCCCGCCGCCTTACAAAATGGCCACTGATCCGTAGCGACGGATGACAGAAATCAGCCTACAACACAGCCACCACTAATGGGTAATCCAGGGGCCTACCAACACTGTTCCAGCCTGGGGCACGAACTGTTCTAAATACCGGAATCGCTTGATTCAGACAGTTTATCGAACCAGCGGGCCAGAATAAGCATTCAATACGACTGCCATGGCATCCGACACCACGTTTCATCTGATGGGACAACGTGGGCAGTGACCTGGGAGGGGCATAGTACTTCCAGAACGGAGTGTGAGACACAACACACGGCGCACTGTGGTGATCGCCATCTCCGAACAGAACTTCCGACGGGTCGGGCATTCCACACCACCGGTGGCTACCCGTTTTCTAGGAGTCACGGGACTGAGCATGGGGCTGACGCAGCGAGATTCAGCAACCTGAGCCAGCCACTGGGTTCAGCAGATTCCTCGCCAGCTTGCTATGTCCCCAGCCACCGCCGAAGATAATGGCAATAAGATGTATTCAGAGAAATAAATGCCCTAATAATCCCGTTTTATTGCGTCTGGCGACACCACATACGTTCCTTGGCCTTCATCGCGACAAACAGCAGAGATTCACTGTGGGCGACTCCTACAAAGTGAAGTGAGTACAGACTATGGACAGAGAATAAACGGAAGAGGATCAAAAATGATACTAGCGACAAACTTAACATCAAAAGCGGGGATTACGAAGTAGTAGAAATGGAGTCATTCTGCTACCGTGGAAGAAAAATACCACACAGCGAAAAGGTGAAACCACGTCCACAGCTAAGTGACTTGGAAACGGGCACACACTACGCTAATCCCTTCCGTGACTGTGGCTAAAGCATCGACTTCATCTACTGCTTCAGGCGTGATTCGGTCTTGTCTTCAGAATCACAGTCGATAGACTAAGAACAGAAGGGGATAACACAACTCTGAGTAAGACTCGACCACAGACTCAGTTATATATGCATATTTTCCTAAAGACCCGCAAACATCTAAACAGTTAAGCCCACATTTCGAACAGAGTAGAGAGGTACTGAAATAGGTAGGAGCAGTTTGGTAAAAAAGCAAGAAAAATGTTTGTTTCTTAAACAACGCACCTTACTTCTCAACATAGTCTCTCGTGAGGGATATAAACGATCCTCCAACTTTTTCATGCCATTCGAAAAATACGTTTTGTCAAATTCTGTAAAACACTCGTTGACTGCAACTATTATTTCCTCATTTGATGAAAATTTCTTCCGAGTTGAGGAACAGGTGGAAATCACTTGGGGCTAAGTCTGGTGAACAGGGTGGATGAGGAACCAATTCAGATTCCAGTTAATGTACTTTCGCCATTATATGGAAATAATCAGCAACCAGTTGCGTAAAAGAAATTTAACTTCTTAATCGGCTTCGGGCTCCTAGTGCCCTTCTTCAGAAGATTAAGCTGTCGCATTATTTTGCGAGTCAACAATAAGACGCATGTAGCAAAATGGAAACTAACAGTCGGTCAGACATGCAGCCAGACAGCGAAGTGACCCTGTAAAGGATTCAGTTTTTACCGACTGTGGTACTGAACCCTAAAAAGGACAAAGTTACCAACAGTTTAAGGAAGAGGCATAGGGGCACAGGAAATTGAAGGGTGTAGAGTCGATATCCGTAGTAATACTGATTTACCAAAGAAAAAGAAACATCTGCTTCACCAGTAACCTTTCTATCACACATGCATTAAGATACACATTTACATACATGTTATAAAAATGGATGTATGTACACTACACACACACACACACACACACACACACACATATATATATATATATATATATATATATATATATATATATATATATATATGTCTGTACCAAGTTGGGTTGAAATTGCTCCAGTGGTTTAGGAGACGATGTGTGTGTGTGTGTGTGTGTGTGTGTGTATTTCCACATCACCTCCTAAACCACTGGAGCAATTTCAACCCAACTTGGTACACATATCCTTTGTGAAGCTAAGAACCACCTACCTAACATAGGTCAGGAGATATGACGTCATAAAATGAGATGCGTGAAAAACTGCCGCATCGTGACATTAAATGTATTACTTCGGTGCTACTGACTGTATTAGCAGTACGTTTCGCATGCAGTATACACATATGTCACTAAATACACCTACAAAAGTATATTTTGGTACCAGACATAGTTCAGGAGATAAAACGTCATAAACATTGAGATGTGGAAATAACTGCAGCATTGTGCATGACGTTTAAATTTATTACTTCTTTTCTACTGACTCTCTTCTCAACACATTTTGCAGGCAGTACCCACATATTCCACTGAATGTACCTATAAAATTATATCGTTGTATGACACGTATATCAGGATATAAGACGAAATAAACGCTGAGGTCTCTAGAAGAGCGTAGCGTTCCAAAGGATTGAAAAAGGGCACAGGTCATCCCCCTTTTCAAGAAGGGACGTCGAACAGATGTGCAGAACTATAGACCTATATCTCTAACGTCGATCAGTTGTAGAATTTTGGAACACGTATTATGTTCGAGTATAATGACTTTTCTGGAGACCTGAAATTTACTCTGTAGGAATCAGCATGGGTTTCGAAAAAGACGATCGTGTGAAACCCAGCTCTCGCTATTCGTCCACGAGACTCAGAGGGCCATAGAATGGGTTCCCAAGCAGATGCCGTGTTTCTTGACTTCCGCAAGGCGTTTGATACAGTACCCCACACTCGTTTAATGAACAAAGTAAGAGCATATGGACTATCAGACCAATTGTGTGATTGGATTGAAGAGTTCCTAGATAACAGAACACAGCATGTCATTCTCAATGGAGAGAAGTCTTCCGAAGTAAGAGTGATTTCAGGTGTGCCGCAGTGGAGTGTCGTAGGACCGTTGCTATTCACAATATACATAAATGACCTTGTGGATAACATCGGAAGTTCACTGAGCCCTTTTGCGATGATGCTGTAGTACATCGAGAGGTTGTAACAATGGAAAATTGTACTGAAATGCAGGAGGATCTGCAACGAATTGACGCATGGTGCAGGGAATGGCAATTGAATCTCAATGTAGTCAAGTGTAATGTGCTGCGAATACGTAGAAAGAAAGATCCTTTATCATTTAGCTACAATATAGCAGGTCAGCAACTGGAAGCAGTTAATTCCATAAATTATCTGGGAGTACGCATTAGGAGTGATATAAAATGGAATGATCATATGAAGTTTGGCGTCGGTAAAGCAGATGCCAGACTGAGATTCATTGGAAGAATCCTAAGGAAATGCAATCCGAAAACAAAGGAAGTAGGTTACAGTACACTTGTTCGCCCACTGCTTGAGTACTGCTCAGCAGTGTGGGATCCGTACCAGACAGGGTTGATAGAAGAGATAGAGAAGATCCAACGGAGAGCAACGCGCTTCGTTACAGGATCATTTAGTAATCGCGAAAGCGTTACGGAGATGATAGATAAACTCCAGTGGAAGACTCTGCAAGAGAGACACTCAGTAGCTCGGTACGGGCTTTTGTTGAAGTTTCGAGAACATACCTTCACCGAGGAGTCAAGCAGTATATTGCTCCCTCCTACGTATATCTCGCGAAGACACCATGAGGATAAAATGAGAGAGATTAGAGCCCACACGGAGGCATACCGACAATCTTTCTTTCCACGAATAATACGAGACTGGAATAGAAGGGAGAACCGGTAGAGGTACTCAAAGTACCCTCCACCTCGCACCGTCGGGTGGCTTGCGGAGTATGGATGTAGATGTAGATGTAGATGTGTGAAAAGCTGCCGCATCACGATTGACGTTTAAATTACTCCTTTGCTACTACCTCTATTCACAACTAATTTTACAGACGATATCGACGTCTGGCGCTGAATGTCCCTACATAAGTACGTAATTGAACTACGCATAGTTCAAGAGATATGGCGTCACTAACATTGATATGCGTGAAAAATTGCCGCATCCTACACCAAGACTTTCGTATAGTGGAGTCGAATTAAGGAAATCCGTGACACCTGGCAGCGTTTCCGACAGCTTTCAACTGCGTAGCGCAAACGGCTGTAGGCGCAAACAGTAGCCGTCTTCAGTGCTATGAGCATGCGCTACCATAATTGTCTGGTAGGCACGCGAAGCAGCTGCATTTACACATTTCTAAGTTAGGCGTATTTGTTTGTACGACTGTTTCATGGTTTCAAAAGTGTTTTCACAAATGCATGGGAATTCAGTTTTTTCGATATTACAGTACAAACACAGTTCATTTTTTGTTTCTATTTCTAATAGAAAATTGGCAAAATGAATACCCGGGCGAAGACGGGTTTGTCAGCTAGTTGTTAATAAAATGACTCGACATTGTACATCCAACAGACGTCTATGCAACAATCGCGCATGCACGTCCACTTTGCTGATGAACATGGATTCGGCTGCAGAGCTCCCGCTGTTAGACGGCCTCCCTGTTCTGACTACAACGCATCTTCACCATTTCAGCGTGCAAACCACCAATCTCATAACGTGCTGCTGCTCCATATCCTGCGGACGTGTTCTTAACTCCGCGCTTCTCCCACCCCGTATCCGCTCTGCCTTATCCCCAAGATAAACTCTTCGTTTCAGCACGTGCCTGCAGTACGAAGGCTAATTACTTAGCCTCTATGTAATCTCAAACTTGGCACGGACCGAAACTCTTAGAGAGATAAACATTTAGAGCGTAATTAATATAAGTGAGCGTCTGTGAACTGAGACGGGGGAGCGGTGCGCGAAGGGGAAGGATGGTGTTGGGATGCGCTGTGCAAACAGGGAGCCGGCTTCCCGGCTGCGCTGGGCACACTGCTCCCTCCCCTTCTTTGCTCCCTGCGAGGAAGTGACGTTGTATGATGTTCTGCATCTCACGCGTCTGATCTGCAGCCTGCCAGACGAGACAACGCAGAGAAGAATGTCAGTGGTACCACTGTTGCCGCGAAACCAAAATCAGTAAATGTCAAGGAAACAGCCACCATCAAGCATCAGTATCAGTTAAACGAGGTTAAACGCCTAGGAAATTCTGATGCAAGAAAGTTTGCTGCGTCTAACTTGTGTACACAAATGTGAAACCCCACGAGGAAATGAAATCAACAACAAAGTACGAGGGGCGTTCAATACGTAAAACAACACTTTTTTTCCTCCACCACTTTCGGTTGAAATATGCGGAATTTGTTGTGGGACAGCCGGCCGCTGTGGCCGAGCGGTTCTAGGCACTTCAGTCTGGAACTGCAAGAGCGCGACTGTCGCAGGCTCGAATCCTGCTTCGGGTACGGATGTGTGTGATGTCGTTAGGTTAGTTAGGTTTAAGAACACTAAAGGGCCATTAAAATTGCTACACCACAAAGATGACATGCTACAGACGCGAAATTAACCGACAGGAAGAAGATGCTGTGATATGCAAATGACCAGCTTTTCAGAGCATTCACACAAGGTTGGAGCCGGTGGCGACACCTACAACGTGATGACATGAGGAAAGTTTCCAACCGATTTCTCATACACAAACAGCAGTTGACCGGCGTTGCCTGGTGAAACGTTGTTGTGATGCCTCGTGTAAGGAGGAGAAATGCGTACCATCACGTTTCCGACTTTAATAAAGGTCGGATTGTAGCCTATCGCGAATGCGGTTTCTCGTATCGCGACATTGCTGCTCGCGTTGGTCGATGATTGTTAGCAGAATATGGAAGCGGTGGGTTCAGGAGGGTAATATGGAACGCCGTGCCGGATCCCAACGGCCTCGTATCACTAGCACTCGAGATGATAGGCATCTTATCCGCATGGCTGTAACGGATCGTGCAGCCACGTCCCGATGCCTGAGTCAACAGTGGGGACGTTTGCAAGACAACAACCATCTGCGCGAATAGTTCGACGACGTTTGCAGCAGCATGGACTATCAGCTCCGAGACCACGGCCTCGGTTACCCTTGACGCTGCATCATAGACAGGAGCGCCTGCGGTGGTGTACTCAACGACGAACCTGGGTGTACGAATGGCAAAACGTCTTTTTTTTCGGATGAATCCAGGTTCTGTTTACAGCATCATGATGGTCGCATCCGTGTTTGACGATATCACGGTGAACTCACATTGGAAGCGTGTATTCGTTATCGTCATACTGGCGTATCACCCTGCGTGATGGTATGGGGTGCCATTGGTTACAAGTCTCGGTCACTTCTTGTTCGCTCTGACGGCACTTTGAACACTCGACATTACATTTCAGATGTGTTGCGACCCGTGGCTCTACCCTTCATTCGAACCCTGCGAAACCCTACATTGCAGCAATATAAGGCACGACCGCATGTTGCAGGTCCTGTACGGGCCTTTCTGGATACAGAAAATGTTCGACTGCTGCCCTGGCCAGCATATTCTCGAGATCTCTCACCATTTGAAACGTCTGGTCAATGGTGGCCGTGCAACTGGCTTGTCACAATACACCAGTCACTACTCTTGATGAACTGTGGTATCGTGTTGAAGCTGCATGGGCAGCTGTACCTGTATACGCCGTCCAGGCTCTGTTTCACTCAATGCCCAGGCGTATCGAGGCCGTTAATACGGCCAGAGGCGGTTGTTCTGGGTACTGATTTCTCAGGATCTATGTACCCAAATTGTTTGAAAATCTAATCATATGTCAGTTCCAGTATAACATATTTGTCCAATGAATACCCGTTTTTCATCTGCATTTCTTCTTGGTGTAGTAACTTTAATGACCAGTAGCGTAGTTCTATGTTCTAGGGGACTGATGACCTCAGATGTTAAGCCCCATAGTGCTCAGAGCCATTTGAACCATTTTGTTGTGAGACATAGTGGAATATTTCATCTCCAGCCCCTATAGTTTCATGAAGTTCCGATAGGTGGCGCCGCGATACGTAGCCTTAAAAATGACATCTGTAACGGAGATGCGTTCCAGGCAGGGAGTTGTCATTGAGTTCCTTTCGCGGGAAACCAGAGCACCGCAGATATTCATCGGGGCTTGCAGAGTCGACGGAGACCTGGCAGTGAACAAAAGCACCGTGAATGGTTGGGTGAGGCATCTGTCATCATCGCAGAAGGTCGCGTGCACTCCGATATCCCAGCCGTACGCAGCTGTGATTCCTGCAATGTTGGAACGTGTGGACACTCTCATTTGATGTGACCGACAGATCACAACCAAACACCTCGCTCCTCAGCTGGACGTCTCTGTTGGTGGTACTCACATACTTGTCCACCAGTTAGGTCACTCAAAGGTGTGTGCCATCTGGGTTCCTCGCCGCCTAACAGAAGACCATAAAGAGCAACGGAGGACCATCTGTGCGCAATTGCTTGTGCGTTACGAGGCTGATTGTTACAATTTTTGACGAATATCGTCACAGGCGACGAAAGATGGTTTCATCACTTCGAACCCGAAACAAAATGGCAATCCATGGGGTGGCCCCACACCACGTCTCCTCCGAGGAAAAGGTCGAAGCCACACCCTGAACTTGTAATGTCATGGCATCGGTCTTCTGGGAGTCTGAAGGCGTTTCTCTGTTTGATGTCCTCCCTCATGGTGCAACTATCAACACTGAAGTGTATTTTGCTACCCTAGAGAAACTAAAGAAATTACTTCACTGCATTCGTCACCACAAAATGCGAGAGAACCTCTCCTTCTCCATGGCAACTCAAGGCCCCATACTAGTCTGCTCACCCGAGTGGAGCATACAGAACTTCATTGGACTGTTATTTCTCATCCACCCTACAGCCCAGATCTCGAACCTTCCGACTTCCATCTCTTTGGCCCAATGAAGGATGCACTCGGCGGGAAGCAGTACGTGGATATGAGTTAGGTTATTGGTGCAGCAAGACGTTATCTCCTACGTCGACCAGCAGTGTGGTACCGTGCTGGCATACAGGTCCTCCGAATAAGGTGACATAAGACTGTCGTATTGAACGGAGATTATATTCAAAATTAAGAAAATTTTTGAAATTTGTGGTAAGGTCTTATGGGACCAAATTGCTGTGGTCATCGGTCCCTCAGCTTACACACTACTTAATCTAACTTTAACTAAATTACCTCCGACGGGGGCAGCCGCGCAGACTGACAAGACGCCTCAGACCGCGCAGCTACCCCGCGCGGCTGAAAATTAAGGTTTAGTATCCAAAAGAGTGGGAAATAATACGGTGCATTGGAATCATGAATAAAACCAACCCTCTTTCAGTAAAAAAAAAAAAAAAAAAAAAAATGTGTTGCATTACTTATTGAACGCTCCTCGTAAAAACATACACCCACTGCAGGTATTTTTTTTTTAATAAATATGTGTGACTCACCTGTAGACAGGGAAAACTAGTCTAAAATGATGTACTGGTGTAAAACCACAAACTTTCTGTATTCACTATTACACAACAGAATTCGTTGCAACAACAATGTTATTGCATTCACAATTTGACTCACGATGCGTCTGCCAACGGTCACATGTTTAAACTGCTGGTTCCCAGGCTGGTATAATGAGCCACATACTTGTCACGTTACAACTTATGCTGAGGGTGGAGTCTGGGATATATCAGACGGTTTATGACGTAACATTTTAATCTGTAAATACGCCGGAACATTCTTCAGTATTTCTAATTTTCACTAAATAGTTATTTTAATCTTTGTATTTATGTATGCTACCACCTGATGAGAAAAGGAGAGATACTAGCTTGGTTCTAGGTACTGCAGTACATGAATATCGAGTTTCAGATGAATAATCATTACCGTTTAACAGTATTTTATTTAATACGGCTGCCAGACTATACAACTGTTATTTCATTCAAAACGGCCTTCTCGTCCCTATTTCGTGGTCGGATACATCACGGGGAACCGTTTAGGTACGTTTAGCGGTACAGGATAGGACAGTTTAACAGAAAGTGTGCCGATCCTCTCAATCCATTGACTTCTCCTTGGGAAGTCTCATGGTACCTGTGAGAAGACTGACAAAGAATCATAGCGCTCACGTACTCTCTCATGACATCGCAGGGTCTCTAACTGAACTCGAATTAATTCGAATTTCAGTGTGTTGATTTTAATAATCTGACTATCAAATGGTAAACAAATTGTATTGTGCTTTTAACAAGTGTTCCCAATACTGTTATTTCTATTCTTGTAATACTGCTGGACTTCACTGTCCTAAGTGTTAAATTATTTATCTGGAATAATCACGTCTGCTACTAAGAAAGATATTCTAAAGCCACATCTATTATATATCCGCAGTGTCAATTAATTTCTCTGCGGCAGGCTTACTTTATTAGTGACACGTCGTCATACTAGTTTCCGTAAATATTAAAACTGCTGCCTACTGTAAGGCTAAAGAAAAAAATAACAAATAGCACAGAGTAATATTACCGAAGTAAGCTAACGCTCTGCTACATCAGTATCCTAAGACAGTTAACAGACGGGATCAGATAAAACCGCTTTAATAATAGACTCCACTTCTATGTTAGTTTATAAAAGTTATGTCCCTAAACGGTTTTTTTACGGTATTGCGCTTCATCCCATTGACGCAGATATGTTGAATGTGCATCTTGTGGTACCAAGCCAGACTACAAATCGACCAATAAATGCTTCCGAAACTGCACATAAAGGCGGAGGGAATTCAAATGCAGTCAGAAACATTGATCTTTCTGTTAACTGCAGCAGACTACCGCAATACGTTCATCTTAGTGATTGTTTTCTCGTTTTCAGTTGATAATTTCGAGAACACGATAACGAAAAGAAACAAATGTGGAATACATTCACCACATTTGAAAGCAGTCAGTGGGAAGATGCAGGAGAGAAACTGGAAGAAACATGAAAAACAAAAAGACAATTTCGCGTGACGTACTTAGTTCTCTCGTATAATTACGTATGAAGAGAAGCTTTCTAGCATGGGTCAAGCGGTGTTGCCATCACAAGCCGAGAGAGCCTCGTCTATTTACGGCGCGTGGTGATGCATTTAACATGTTGAAGAGACTATTCCAGAAGCCACTGAGGGAAGAGGGCGCAACCAACTGCAGATTGTGGCGCACACTGGAACAAACGAAGCCTGTCGTCTGGACTTCAAGGTCATACTTGGATCATTCCAGCGACCGTCAGGGAAGGTTGAGAAGACCAGCCTTGCACAATGGCTTTCAACGATGCTCCCAGTTTTCAGCACTGGCTTCAGAACTGGTCGTGGCCCACTGTTTTTGGGACAAGTGGAAGGATTGTACCAGAGGCTTCGAAGCTTCTGTAAAAAGCTAGACCGCGACTTTCTGGACTTGGGCCATATAGTTGAAAACTGTACGGTCCCCTTAAATGGGGCAAGTGTACACTACACCCCAGAGGCTGCTACCTGAGTAGTTGACTATATGCCGGGTGCACACAAGGTCTTTTTAGAATACGCAATTCTCCATCCAGTCTAGATAACGACAGCTGTAGGAGTTGCGAAAGTATTTGTGTAGGATCCAATGGGGTGTCCCCTACAGGCGAGAGTAGTAAAATCCTAAGAGTTAACTGCCATAGCATTCGTACCAATGTGCCGAGTTTGAGACACTCCTGAAAACCAATGAACCTCGCATAATTCTAGGTAGAGAGAGCCGGTTAAACCTGAAGTTGATAGCAGTGAGATTTTTGGCAAAAATTGATGCCTAAATCGAAAGGGTAGGGTAATGGGAAACTGAGCTGTTGTATGTGTCACAGCAGACAAGAAACTCAAATCCACCAAAAAAGAAATTGAAGCTGCGTCTGAGATTGTTTGGTTAAGATTCAGTGTCAGGGTTGGGCATAAAACTATAACTGGATCGTTCTGCTAACCACGAGACTCACCTCCTAATGTAACCGAAGACTTCAGGGAAAACCTCAGTCGTTAAAATTAATGTCGAAACCTTCACCTGTCACTTATTTTGCACAATTCGCTGCTAGTTTCGGTGAATGACCATTATCAAGCTTATCTGGCACAAACGGAACGAAAGTTATACTATAATTTGACCAAAAGTAATTTGCTCTTTTAAGCCCACCACAGTACATTCAAAATTTCTACAATAATAATTGTGTGCGGTAATTTTCGTCAAGAAGCATCTCCACAACTACAGTTAACTTCTTGACCACAATTATCGTACACAGCTATTATTTTGAGAAATTTTTGTGTACTATGTTGGGCTTAAAAGAGCAAATTACTTTTGGTCAAATTGCAGTACAGCTTCCCTGCCTATTATGCCAGCTACGCTTGATAATGGTCATTGGCCGAAACAAGTAGAGAACTGAGCAAAACAAATGACTACTGAAGGTTTCACCACGAATTTTCACAGTTATTTGGTTGCTGAATATGCCCACCTGCAAACACACGTACGAATCTCACTTCGCTAGTGCGTAAGTTTCCCAATCGTACTGTAATCATAAGTGGATATTTTAATCATCCAACACGCCCGCATCTCGTGGTCGTGCGGTAGCGTTCTCGCTTCCCACGCCCGGGTTCCCGGGTTCGATTCCCGGCGGGGTCAGGGATTTTCTCTGCCTCGTGATGGCTGGGTGTTGTGTGCTGTCCTTAGGTTAGTTAGGTTTAAGTCGTTCTAAGTTCTAGGGGACTGATGACCATAGATGTTAAGTCCCATAGTGCTCAGAGCCATTTGAACCATTTTTTTAATCATCCAACAATCAACTGGGAAAATTACAGTTTTGTTAGTGGTGGGCTTGACAAGACATCCTGTGAAACATTTACTAAATGTCTTTCCTGAAAACTGTTTAGAATAGATAGCTCGGAACCCCACTCGTGATGGAAATATATTAGGTCTAAAGGCAGCAAATAGATCTGACGTCATTGAGAATGGTCGCATCAAAACTGGTATCAATTATCACGAGGCAGTTGCGGCGGTAGTGATAATCGATGTACAAAGGACAACTGAAGGAGACAGGAAGACTTATATGTTCAGTAAACTAGAAAAAAAAGTAGTATTGTTATAGCTCAGTGAGGAACTTGACACTTTTAGCACGAGACAGGAGCATGTACAGGAACTATGGCTCAAGTTTCAAAGAATAGTTGACCATGCTTTGAACAGATATGTAGCAGCAGAATAGCCCACGATGGGAAAGGTGCTCCATGGTATGCAGTCCCTGCAGAGGAACGTTTAAAAACAGAAAAAAATGGCTCTGAGCACTATGGGACTTAACATCTATGGTCATCAGTCCCCTAGAGCTTAGAACTACTTAAACCTAACTAACCTAAGGACAACACACAACACCCAGTCACCACGAGGCAGAGAAAATCCCTGACCCCGCCGGGAATCGAACCCGGGAACCCGGGCGTGGGAAGCGAGAACGCTACCGCACGACCACGAGCTGCGGACGTTAAAAACAGAAACTATGCATAATACGCGAAAAACAAATCATAGGACTGTAGATATATAGATGCTGAATGAAGTGCCTTTGGCCGTCAAGAGAGCAATGCATATAGCCCTCAGTGACTACCATAGCAGAACACTCAGACAATCTTTCAGAAAACTCAAAGACATTCTGGTCATATATAAACATTGTTAGTTGCACCAGGGTTAGCACCCATTCACTTTGAATGAGACAGGAACTAAAACTGAGAGTTGGAAAACAAAATCACAAATGCTTAGTACTGATTTCAAGTGCCCCTCTACAAAGGGAAATCAGGAGTGTTCTCCTACCACACATACAAGATGAGTGATACAGATATCGCAGCCAGTGGTGTTGATAAACAGCTTAAATAGAACAAAGGTCCAGTGCCCGATGCAATCATATCAAACTCTATACTGAATTTGTGGCTGAGTAAGTCCCCCTTTTAACTACAATTAATCGTAGATCCCTCGAAAAAAACACCTGCCCAGTACACAGAAACTGTACTGTCTTTAAACACATTCTGAGCTCAAATATAATGAGGTATCACGTGCAGAATGACCTCCTCCATGTCAACCAACATGGATTCTGAAAATATCGATCCTGCGGCATCCATCCATACTTTTTCCACACGATTTACTGAAAGCGTTATACCATGCAGTCAGGTAGATGTACTACTTCTCGATCTCCGAAAAGCTCAGTGCCATATATACGCTTATTACCAAAAGTACGGTCGTATTGGGCATCAAGTGATATTTGTGACTGGACTGTGGATTTTTTGGTGTAGGGACGGAGAGTCATTGACAGATGTAAAAGTTACTTCGGGTGTGCCGTAGGGAAGTGTCTTTAAAACCTGCTGTTCATGTTGTATATTGGCACGCGATGCTGGTGCAAAGATTTGCAATTTTCTTTAAATGTTCAGAAACATTAAATTGTGCACTTCACAAAACGAAAAAACGAAGTATCCTATCACTGTAATCTAAATGAATCGCTGATGGAGTCGGCCAACACATACGAATACCTGAGCGTTAACACATTGTATGGATATTGAGTAGAATGATCACAGTTGTGGATAAAGCAGGAGACAGACTTAGGTTTATTCGTATAATATTGAAGAAATGCAAACACTAAGGAGATTGCTTACAAATCACTCGTGCGGCCCATAATAGAATATTGATCAAGTGTGCGTGACGCGTACCAACTAGGACTAATTGGGGAGATTGAACATACACACAAAAAGGGAGCACCAATGGCCTCGGGCTTGTTTGACCCGTGGGAGAATGTCACGGAGATACTGAAGAAACTGAACTGGCAGCCTCTTGAAAATAGAAGTAAACTGTCCCAAGAAAACCTACGTACCAGTCACTCTCCCACCACTTCATGCATGAATGAAACGGGAGAATACTATAACTGGTTCTCTGCCATGCATTGCACAGTTATTTGCAGAGCATGAACGTAGATGTATTATTCTTGTGCAATATTTATTAATTAACTAACCAGTTTCCGGCTGTTATTCGGATGTTAGGCCGTCTTCAGCCAACAGCTGGGTGTGAATTTTGTATGATCAAAGATATATAACTAGGTACATCCATTTAGTTTTATTCAGCAACTTTACTTCAGTTACTTTGGTTGCACTTGCCCTGTAATTTTATTTTGTATAATAACAGTTCTTTTATTTACCAGTTTAGTCACGTCATGTGTCTCATTTGTTATACCTGTTTAAGGCAGTATTATGTTGTTCAGTCATGCCCTTGTAACATCTCATCAAAGTTACATGCATTTTGGACAGTTTATTTTTCATCTCTCAACAACCGTTGTAGCTGTCATGTAGTTCATTAAGTCAATGTGTCACACATTAAATATCTTGCACTTCACATTTTTATCGAAAAAATTCTTCTCACTTTAGTCTCATATCGAGCCCTAATAATTGTCATCCTTGACAGACGATGGACATCTACATCTACATGAATACTCTGCAAATTACACTTAAGTGCCTGGCAGAGGGTTCATCGAACCACCTTCACAATAATTCTCTATTATTCCGATCTCGAACAGCGCGCAGAAAAAACCAACACCTATATCTTTCCGTGCGAGCTCTGATTTCCCTTATTTTATTACGATGATCGTTTCTCCCTATGTAGGTCGGCGTCAACAAAAAAATTTCGCATTCGGAGGAGAAATTTGGTGATCCAAATTTCGTGAGAAGGTTCCACCGCAACAAAAAACGCCTTTGTTTTAACGATTGAGACACTGGACGCACTTGGTTCAAAATCCCCGATCTCAAAAAATTCACAGCTACGCATATTTATTTTCTTTTTACCTTATGATGGTCTAACAGCCGAAACGTTGTAGAATACTACACAAATGTCGTGTATTTTTCGCTCCTAATGGGTAAAATATTCTACCATGAATCAACAGAGTAGTCAGTGAATGATATTTTGTTATACTTTAAACTGTAAATAATTATTTATTTTTGTTGAAATGTGTTGTGTACATAGTTCCACGTAGTCAGCGCGTACACTACTTTCCCAATAGAGCGCGCCCCGCTAAGCACAACAGCGCACCGAGCGAGGTGGCGCAGTAGTTAAGACACTGGACTCGCATTCGGGAGGACGACGGTTCAATCCCGCGTCCGGCCATCCTGATTTAGGTTTTCCATGATTTCCCTAAATCGCTCCAGGCAAATGCAAGGATGGTTCATTTCAAAGGGCACAGCCGACTTCCTTCCCCGTCCTTCCCTAATCCGATGAGACCGATGACCTCGCTGTCTGGTCTCCTTCCCCAAAACAACCCAACCCACAACAGCGCAGGCGCAGCGCTCATCCATCTCCGCACTACGAGATGGCGCTGTCTTAGAGACGGACCAAATTCTGCTTCCGACGATCCGTGTATTAATGTGTCTCGCAGCCAGTGAGATTGCTGCTAACGTAGAACCTTTTCTCCTCGCGGATCACACTCGCGCAATGATACCTGAACGAGTCTGCATTTATTTGCACCTGTTTGTACCAGTCTACATTAGTCTGTACCAGTCTATAGTCAAGTTTCAGTCTGCGCCTAATAAGATTATCATATTCCTGTACATAGCCATGAAGAGAAATGTATAGACACTTTGTCAAGTATCAGAGATATGTGAGAATAAGATTAACGTACCAAGACCAAAGGAACTTCAGATTGTCAATTGTAAATAGCATCCAGAATCAAGTTAAGTAAGGTTTATTATTGTTATTATTTTAATAAATGTGTGTAAAAATTAATCAAGTTCTGTTTAAAGTTGGTCACCGTCAATCTGCTACTCTAAGCGTGCAAGTGGCATTTCTATCGTCTGACCTAACGGCAGAAGATAAACACGCCACGATAAGACCACGAGACTTATTGCTGACACTCGCCTACTTCGTTAGAAAGACAAGTCAAATAATCTGATGGTGTGTGTACCGAAGGTCTTACAGTACGCACATCACAAAAATATAATAATCTCTCCACAGGAAACAAAGTCTTAATGGAGGAGTGCGTAGCTATCGGAATAGAAAATAAGCAGAAATCTGAATTTATATTAGTTAGAGGAAACCTTTCTGTGGTCTTGATAAAGAGAACCATAATTTTAATTTGCCTGCTTTATTTGTCGTGATGATTTCGCGAGATGTATATGAAAGTAATTAATTTGTCGCTCGAGCCTTCTTGAAACGTACATTCTCGGATTTCAGCAATATCCTCTCCGTGATGCACACCCTCTCTTGTAGTGTCTGCCACTTGAATTACGCTCTAGTGATTACTGAACGATTCCGTGACGAAACGCGTTGCCCCTCGTTGGATCTTTCATTTTCTACTATCAGCCCAACCTTATAAGGATCCGACACTGATCAGCAATACACAAGGATCGCTCGAAAGATTGTTTTGTACGCCGCTTCAACAGTGAATAAATCATGTACCGAAAGATGTTTTCTCGCCCTGTGACCTGCATCTCGTATAATTAATTTCATATGATATTTCCGCTTGACGTCCCACCAGACAATTGCTCCTACATGTTTCACAGTTGTTAGTCTTTCCAGTGACTTACCGCCAGTAGCGTAGTCGAAAGTAATGAACCTCTTCCACTGTATATACAGGGTGCGCGAAAATTTCCGTTACAAACTTCCAGGACTTGTAGAGGGGAGTGAGTAGATAATTCTTGAACTGGAGCCCATGTCCGGGAACGTACCATTTCCGTTCGTCCAGTCGTCTAGGCTCCAAAAGATATGCCCGGAACTGTCGTCCCATAACGTCACAGATGTGTTCCAATGGGTTCAGATCACGCAAATTTGGTGGCAGACACAACGTGAGTTCACCACCAACCTTCTCAAACCACCGTAGCAAGATTCCGGTATGGACAGTTATCCTGCTGGAAATTCCGTCATTATCGGGGAAGAAATCAAGGGATACAGGTGATCTGCAATAATGTTCATATAATCCACAACTGTCATGGTGCCTTCGATTACTAGAGCAGTTCTGTAGAAGGCCAAGTGGATGTCCCCGTTAGCGTTGTACTGCCCGCACAGGTCAGGGTCTGTGGTGCGGTCCATGTTTCAAGTAGTTGTTTGGACACTGTATCATAATCAGTTGGTTTCATGTCCACGAATAATTTGCACGATAAATCGAAGTTATGTGGAACGAGTCATTTTGTATTCACGTTACAAATTAATTTGTAAATATGACTACATACTCACCATTTACAAATATTTGTTTAATATACACACCTGAACTAATAACTCCTACCCACCACCTTTCACACATTAAAACGTCACAAATTCTTCTACGGAGCAGAAAATTCTTGTGTTTGTTTTCATACTTTTCTGTCTGTCAAACATTTTGTATCACTCGGTAAATGATCAAAATGTTGGGTTGGCTGAAGAGCCAACACCGTTTTACGTGAGGAGGCGGAAATGCACGCATTTTAGCTCACGCAGAGTGGCGTGAGGAGGGAAGAACTACACTGACGTGAGGTCTGGAACATGACAAGGAATTAGAATTCAGAAAGCGGACGTAATTAGTTAGATACTTAACTTTAATCCATTAATGATGAACGTCGCTCTTGACGGTACATGATTCACAATATTGTCTGTTCAGAATACATTCTTGAAGTTATTACTTATAGGAACTGAATATGGCGCCTTGCTAGGTCGTAGCCGGCCGGTGTGGCCTTGCGGTTCTAGGCGCTTCAATCTGAACCGCGTGACCGCTACGGTCGCAGGTTCGAATCCTGCCTCGGGCATGGATGTGTGTGATGTCCTTAGGTTAGTTAGGTTTAAGTAGTTCTAAGTTCTAGGGGACTGATGACCACAGATGTTAAGTCCCATAGTGCTCAGAGCCATTTGAACAATTTTTTTTTTTTTTGCTAGGTCGTAGCAAATGACGTAGCTGAAGGCTATGCTAAACTGTCGTCTCTGCAAATGAGAGCGTATGTAGACAGTGAACCATCGCTAACAAATCCCAGAGGTTTATTTATATAAACTTCCATGAGGGAATAAATGCATTGTGAAGCAGTAGTCAAAATATCTATCTCCTTAAATAGATGTCTACAAGATGATAGTGGGTAAAACTAAACTGAACTTAGTCCGAACAGGCCTTGAAGGCCCAACGGTACCCACCGACCGCCGTTTCATCCTCAACCCACACGCATCACTGGATGCGGATTGGAGGGGCATGTGCTCGCACACTACTCTCCCGGCCGTTGCCAGTTTTCGTGACCGGAGCCGCTACTTCCTCATCTCACAGGTCTTCAATTGACCTCACAATGGCTGCGTGGACCCCACTTGCGAACAGCCCTCGGCAGATCGGACGGTCACCCATACGAGTGCCAGCCAAGCCCAACAGCGCTTAACTTTGGTGATCTGGCGGGAACCGGTGTTACCACTGCGGCAACCCTGTTGGCCGACAGTGGATAAGCACCACATTTTTTTTTTCTCAGTACCTTTTTGGGCAAGGAACACTTTCTTTCTTAAAGATGAGTTAACCCATAACATCATTCCGTATGACATTATTGAATGGAAATACGCTAAATATGTCAGCTTACTGATTTGACTCCCCAGATTTGCAATGGTTCTAAGTGCGAGCATGGTTGAACTAAGTTTGAGTCCCAGCGACATGAAAAGAAGTATAATTTTAAATTTTTGTGGCGCAGGATTAGCCGAGCGGTCTGGGGCGCTGCAGTCATGGACTGTGCGGCTGATTCCGGCGGAGGTTCGAGTCCTCCCTCAGGCATGGGTGTATGTGTTTGTTCTTAGGATAATTTAGATTAAGTAGTGTGTAAGCTAAGGGACTGTTGACCTTAGCAGTTAAGCCCCATAAGATTTCGCACACATTTGAGCATTTAAATTTTTTTACCAAGCTAACCTTTACTATCATAGAAAGCAACGAATACAAGAAGAAATTGACAAAAACTATTAATTGTTTTAAGGAGATGGGTCTATTTGGGAACCATTACCCACACGCTTTTCAACCACCCATCATTTAGTGTAATATATTTGAAAGGAAATACGCATTTTTTCTAGGCGCAATTCCACATCTCGAAATTTCCATGTAATCATAACGCCTAAAACAATTTAAAGTCCTAAAAACCAACCAAAAATTCTCCTCAAATTTAATAAATTTTATATCGAAAGTACATACTGCTCAGTGTCTTCACTTTGAGATAACTCATTAAAGCAGTAGTACAAACTCAAACCTACCTTGTAATAACTGTCGATGTCTTGATATAAGACAGTCTTGGTTGCGACAAAGACTGTCTCATTTCGTGAAATTAGTAACTGGTTGCTGTACCAGGCGCCCAGTGTGGAGTGGAGCCAGTTTTAACTGTCGATGTACACGATGTTGCAGTGCTTGTATTGCTCTGAGGTACGTTGCAGTGTTTCTTCAGACATGCATACGTATCCGAAGGAACGGGCACTGTGGCGACTGCAAACATTATGAAATACATGAAATGCAATAGCAGTTGCCCATATGGGCAACTATCAGCTGTACAATGCAATGACGAGAATGAAAATTTGTGCCGGAACAGCACTCGAACCCAGATTTCTCACTTGCTGCGAGCGGTCGGCTTCCGACCACAGTCCACCACCAGACCCAAACTTCCACATTTCGTCAACCATATGTCTGCAACCTGCACTCGTAGGGGCATTATACTGTATATATTCACGTACAGAGGAGACATTTTAATTGAAAGTCGCTTGCTCCGAGTCGGAGATTAAATATGATATTGTAGTGCCTTCGTTGTTCAGAAATATGATGCAATGTCCCTTCGGACATGCTGTAGTCGCTGCAGTGCCTGTCCTTCAGACATGCGAGCATAATGGATGTATGAGTGCACGTTGTAGACATACAGTTGACGACATACGAAAGTTTGGGTCTGACCGTGAAGTGTGCTTGGGTAGCTCAATGGTAAGGCGTCCCCTCACGATAAGCGGGAAATCCAGGTTCGACTCCCTGTCTGGCAAAAATTTTCATTGTCGTCATGCCATTCACAACTGATGATTACCCATATTCGCAACTTTGAATACATTTCATGGACATCCGTTGAAGTACTTCAGTGTACCATCTAGTGGTTTCAGGCAGAAACCACTGGTACCTGACAATGCCGTTGGGTCACAATGGGAACTAGTCGGTGTCACCGGCTACGGATTCCATGTTGAACAACGTGCGCTAAACTGTGTTCTCCAAAACACTTGAACCTCCACGAGAACTGTACCCTGCCATCGTTGTGGAAGCACCATAACAGTTCACGCAAATAAAAACAAAACAATACTCCATAGCCTGACAGCACACGTAAGACCATCTCCCTTAGAAACTAGGTAAGCAAAATAATCATCTCGGACAGAAAGCCGCACAACCAAAGAATGGCGCCCAGTAAATCTCACAACTGAGACTGCTTATTAGCAGTTGGCAGCCGTGGGCTGTCGATCGCCAAGGTCCGCAGCTAGTTCGGCGACGAAGCGGGCCTCGGTTCGGCCGGGTTTTCTCGCTTCTATCGCTACTGTGCAGCGATACGGGGAGCCAGTTGCTCGCTGATGGGGTCGTCGCGCGTTGACGCTCGTGGCCAACGGCACCGAAGTGATAAATCACGCCCGCCCAGCGGGAAATGCTAATGATAATAGGTTTCGGTCTGCTGGCTATTGCGCACATGAGTATTAATGGCGGCAATCACAGACAAGGCCCAGTCCGACCACGGCGGCCCGTCTCTAATTGAGGGGTCATTCGTAATTAGCCATTCAGCTCATTAAGCGCAATCTGCCGTGGCGCGGAATGAAAGAGGCGGCCAAATTGTCGACAGCCGCTTTTCCAGGTAACCCTCGCTGTCATATGTCATCTGTGCGTGCACTAACAGCGCCCAAATCACATTGACGGCAGCGTCGGGCAGTCCTTCATTTGGCTTTGCACATGCTGGAGGTAGGAAAATTCAGTACACCACCGATGTGTTAAAAGGGGAGACGTACTGGCTATAGACGACCCACACAGAAACTAATGCCGAATTAAACTGATTATTTAATCTGTTCACAATGTGGGGATCCATTTTCGCTCAGACTTAATGCCGGTTTTTTTTTAATTATAATGTACAGTGTGGTTAGGAATGACGTGAAAAGCTTGGTTGTACCAAGAAATAACTGTTAAGGAAAAAATTCGATACTTTGCGCAGCTTCCACGTTGATCAGCATTCAATTTAGCCAATTAGACGCTAAAATTCAAGCGCCCGCCAGATACAACTGTCAGTGGTTCTTATAACGCAGATGAGAACGCGCGATACTGCTCAGACTTCGGATCGCTTTCGATCCTTACTGTTGTTGTTGCTGTTGTTGTTGTTGTTGTGGTCTTCAGTCCTGAGACTTGTTTGATGCAGTTCTCCATGCTACTCTATCCTGTGCAAGCTTCTTCATCTCCCAGTACCTACTGCAACCTACATCCTTCTGAATCTGCTTAGTGTATTCATCTCTTGGTCTCCCTCTACGATTTTTACCCACCACGCTCTTCATGTCCAAACTATTTATCGTCCACGTTTCACTTCCATACATGGATACACTCCATACAAATACTTTGAGAAACGACTTCCTGACACTTAAATTTATACTCAATGTTAACAAATTTCTGTTCTTCAGAAACGCTTTCCTTTCCATTGCCAGTCTACATTTTATATCCTCTCTGCTTCGAGCATCATCAGTTATTTTGCTCCCCAAATAGCAAAACTCGTCTACTACTTTAAGAGTCTCATAGAGTCTCATTTCCTAATCTAATTCCCTTAGCATCACCCGACTTAATTCGACTACATTCCAGTATCCTCATCGTGCTTTTGTTGATGTTCAGTCTTATATCCTTCTTTCAAGACACTGTCCATTCCGTTCAACTGCTCTTCCAGGTCCTTTGCTGTCTCTGATTGAATTACAATGTCATAAGTGAACCTCAAAGTTTTCAGTTCTTCTCCATGGATTCTCATTCCTACTCCAAGTTTTTCTTTTGTTTCTTTTAGTGCTTGCTCAATATACAGATTGAATAACATCGGGGAGAGGCTACAACCCTATCTCACTCCCTTGCCAACCACTGTTTCTGTTATATCCTAGCCAGTAATGCCACCCGAGCCCGCTGCCAAAAGGTTGGCAGCATCAAAGTCCGGACGCCGTCCGCATAGGCAGCGCCAGCGAGACAGGAAATCGCCGCAAGTCTGCACGCGCCACCGCTGGCTTCTGGGTTCTTAAGCGCTGGAGTCGCGAGCGCTAGGACAGTTCTGTATTCGCCGCTCAGTTGTATACTCGCCACCGAATTGTGTACTTGCTAGTCAGTTGTGTGTTCATCGCAGCAGAGCTGTTGTTTGTCGTCAGCCGACGCTGACCTAGCCGCTCCGACTCGAACTAGACAGATCTCTGTAGACACAGAGTTCACTACTGTGTTTCTGTATCTTCGTTAATAAAGATAAGTACCGACTTTTATTTAATCAGAGTGTTTGGGTTTTCATCTTTCTGTTCACTGTTCCAGCGGACCGGTCGGCCCGCTATTAAAAGTGTGGCGGTGACTTCGTAAGCCGTTTCTACAGCGAATTGTTTGTCCCTACGAACGCCGCCACAAAAGCTTCCCTTTCATGTCCCTCGACTCTTATAACTGCCATCTGGTTTCTGTACAAATTGTAAATAGCCTTTCGCTCCCTGTATTTTACCCCTGCCACCTTCAGAATTTAAAAGAGATAATTCCAGTCAACATTGTCAAAAGCTTCCTCTAAGTCTACAAATGCTAGAAACGTAGGTTTGCCTTTCCTTAATCTGGCTTCTAAGATAAGCCGTAGGGTCAATATTGCCTCACGTGTTCCGATATTTCTACGGAATCCAAACTGATCTTCCCCGAGGTCGGCTTCTACTAGTTTTTCCATTCGTCTGTAAAGAATTCGCGTTAGTATTTTGCAGCAGTGACTTATTAAACTGATAGTTCAGTAATTTTCACATCTGTATTTTCACATCTGTCAACACTTGCTTTCTTTGAGATTGGAATTATTATATTCTTCTTGGAGTCTGAGGGTATTTCGCCTGCCGCATACATCTTGCTCCCTAGATGGTAGAGTTTTGTTAGGCCTGTCTCTCCCAAGGCTGTCAGTAGTTCTAATGGAATGTTGTCTACTCCCGGGGCCTTGTTTCGACTCAGGTTGTAACCTTCCCCTCACTTATCGACCTTAATGACAGTGAAAAATTAAACCGCGTGTACCTAATGGAAATTTGGAAAAAGCAATCGTCACCGAAGTCAATTTGTCGGTAAAGAAAGAGGAAAGGGTTACATCTAAATGAAAGGAAAAATGCAATTGAAACTGGTGGAAATTAATTGTGAAAAGGGGTAAAGTTAATAAAGAAAGTAAATGTGCGGCCGTTACGTTAACAATTAACTAGCGGTAATTAGATATTTGAGATTTGGGGGAAATTACGGTCGCCAGTCCTAAGGACAATTACTATAGTAACTGAAAAAGAAGGGTTATTACACATATAATTAGCACTAGAAGCGTGGCAACTGAAAGTTGACACGTGTAGTGTGAAAACTGAAAGTTTGTCAGAAGTAATAAATTTCGCTACATTCTGACTTAATTTAGCAAAAGAATTAATAAAACCGGAAAATCGAAAGTTAATTTAGTGACTAAAGTTAATAGTGAGCTTTCTTTCTGAAGCACATCGAAATTCAGTAAGATACGGTTAGTCTTGGACTACCTCAACAATCATTTCAAAAGCTACTTGAATCTACGCAATTTAGAAATAAGAGATTTAACTTTGAACTTGAATTAAATGATTCTGAACAATTAACAATAGTAAAATTTAGTACGTACCAAGCTGAGCAGCAGTCACAGGTAAGCTAAAATACGGTAACAAAACTCGCACTCTTAATTTGTGCTTGTGTAATCTAAATATTGTAGCCAGCTATGAATACCTTAACTGAACTTTGAAATTAAAGCAGTGAAATCGAATGATGCTGGCGTTTGAATTTCAACGACACTCGGGTTCATTCCGGAAAAGGAAGGGACCCTGCTTGGTAATGCAATTGGGACGATGAGCAACAAAGGTTCATGCTACGTTGCTGTAATTTTGTGATTTGAACAGTTTGAAAAGCTGAGGTCTGCCATACAGTTCTAGAACTTTACGCGCTTCCAGTCTTCCTTGTTGGTTGATTGAAGGTTTGAAGCCGTCGATCGAGGAGGTGGCGACAGTCACTCATTGTCGGCCGTCGCTGTTGCAGAAGCTGGATGTTGGCGCGCCTTCGTCTCGACACGGTCACCAGGCGAAACGGGCTCTTGATGTGCGCCAGCTAATGCTTCCCGTCCTCGACACCGTGTCAGAAACTATCATAGCAAGTCGAGCGCAATTACATGCTGCCCAACCCCGGAAGCGCGGCAACTCGCAGGAGCGTCACACAACACACCTGCTCCACTGCACTACCCCAGCCAGACTCCCTCTGCTCTGCCCGCGCTCCACGCGGCAGAGTTAACACTACCAAAGATCCTAAACACTTTGGTTCTCCACACGACCTATCGATGTAATGGTTCGATAGCATAGTTTCCCTAGGCCAGACCCAGCGTAAAAATACAAATAATCTTTACACAACAAACCAATTATACATCGACATAAATGCATATATATATATATATATATATATATATATATATATTCAAATAGTAAAACAATTACAATATACAAAGACACAGAAACGTCATATATTCAGGTAACAAAATAAGGAAAAAAAATTATAGTACAATAGATGGAAATACGAGGATATGCATTTCCGGCGTTACAAGGTCCTTACTACCGTCTGATATTCAGTTTGTGCATCTTTCACTTGTTTGGTTTCAGGAAACCAAACGAAGAACACATGAAATGTATTCGCAGTTGCAAATATGAATCACCATCAGCTGTAGAATGGAATGACGACAACGAAAATATGTGACACACTGGGTCTCGAACACGGATTTCCCAATAATCACGAGCGGTCGCCTTACCATTTGGCTGTCCGAGCACAACTCACGGCCAAACTTTCATCTGTAGTCTACAATCTGTCTACAGCCTGTAGTCGCACATCCATTATGTGTATTCCCGTACATGGGAGACATTTTACTTGGAAGTCGCTTGCCCTGTCTCAGCAGATAATCGATATTGCAGTGCCTTGGTTACTCCGAATTACGATGTAATGATCCTTCGGACATGCATGATGAATGTGAGAGTACATGTTGTAGACACATGGCTGACGACTTATGGAAATTACTATCTGACCGCGAGTCGCCTTTGGAGAGCCAAATGTTAAGGCTACCGCTCGCGATAAGTGGAAAACCCGGGTTCGAATCACGGTTCCGCACAAATTTTCATTCTCGTCATTCCATTACACAACTGATGGTAGTCCATATTTGCAATTGCGAATACATTTCATGTATTATATGACGGCTGTAGTCACCGTAGTACCTGTTCCTTCGGACACGCAAGCAGGCTATAGCTTATATGAAATACTGTTTGCGATTGCTTTTTGTTCGTTATTTCTGTCTTGTGCACGGGCATTTGTTTTAAACAGTAAATATGGCAGAGTTTATCCTAATAACATAATGTCAGGAAGGCATTTTCAAACAATTTTCTGGCCTTAAATGCTTATTTGATCCAGTAATACGACGCATTTGCCGTCGTAAACACGCTGATGCTCATAAATTAAGGATAATTGCAGAATGTGGTGCCACACAATGTGGCACTACACAAAACTGGCGTTAATAGCATAGGCACATAGGGAACACACACGACACAGATCTGTAAGTCCACGGTATTGGTGATAAGTTGAGAATACCGTCCCGAAACACATGTGCTACAAAACGCCGCTGTTTCCTGCGCATGTACCCCGACATCAATATGGGATATGATCACCATGCACACGTATACAGGCCGCTCAACGGGTTCGCATTCTCTGGATCAGGTGGTACAGCAGCTGCTGGGGTATAGCCTCCCATTCTTGCACCAGTGCCTGTCGGAGCTCCTGAAGTGTCCTAGGGGTTTAAAGACGTGCAGCGATACGTCGACCGAGAGCATCCCAGACGTGCTCGATAGGGTTTTAGGTCTGGAGGACAGGCAGGCCACTTCATTCGCCTGATATCTTCTGTTTAAAGGAACTCCTCCACGATCGCAACTCGGTGGGACCGTGCGTCATCATCCATCACGAGGAAGGTGGGACCCACTGCACCCCTGAAAAGGCGGTCATACTGGTGCAAAATGACGTCTCGATACACCTGACCTGTTACAGTTCCTCTGTCAAAGACATGCAGGGGTGTACGTGCACCAAACATAATCCCACATAATCCTGGTGAACTACAGGAAATGAAACACCTACAGCCGTCCTTATGATATCATTTATTGTATGGCTACCACTTTCGGTGCTGCAGTGCATCTTCAGACCTTAGCTGATGTAGACGGGGTTAACACCAACCGTATAGACGATGCATCAGTGGCCAACATCTACAACTGGTTTACGCAGACTACCTGTAACCACGATGCTATCTCTCTAACTATCAACTATCAATTCGAAATGTCGAAGGAACAAAACTGCATTGACAGGTACCTCCATGCACAAATGAGTTCTTGTTTTATTAGACTGTCAGTGCGTTGACGCCGTTGTAGTGTACACTTCTTCTCCGTTTATAGCGATCAAGGTCCATCAAAATTTAAAATTGTTCATAATATCGATTTATAGAGGAATGGAAGAACTATAAATTGGCAAGATTTGTTTTAGGAAAAAAGATCAACATGATCCTAAATATGGGCTAATGTTTTGATATACTTGGGAAAAATGATCAAGGTCCAATCGGTGCTGAGGAAGAATGATCAAGATTCATTTTCTACTTCAATGCTACATCTTATAATGCTATAGATTCATGTTACTGGCTTTCCAACAATACTTGCCAGTTACTCATATAAAGTAAACGAAGCTAGAACCGTTACATTGTTTAATAATAAAGCAAAGGCCGATATAAAATTTCACCACACTGTGTGTTCCAGCGTAAAAGTCAAGCATGGGCACGGCGGTCGGGAACGTTAGCGCAGAGAGAGCTGCAAAGTAGTCAGCCAATAGTACGCTGGCCGAGCCCTCTCTAGGACGACACCGAGACAACAGCGCCATCTACACGCAGAGGACGCCGCCTGGCCGCGACCCAATTGAAGACTAGCCGTCCTACGAGCTCTACAGCAGCGACTTAGGACCTGTACTATTTCACTTGTATTAGGAATTGTATGTACTGAAGACATTCTTTATTTGTCTGTCGCCCATTACTTACGACACATTCTGTGTTTCACAAAGTTCAGTATTGTAATCATTTCCTTTCGTAAAAAACTTCATTAATAAGGTTTGCTCGAAATTTTGTCTAGCGACCCATGAAAGCAGGCTTCCTAGGCACCCAATATTCGATGAGTAGGCAGATCACAACATTGACGATGAGGAGGTCGACGGATCCCATAGCGACAGCCACCACAGATTCTCTGTTTTCTTTTTGTGTGCTCTTGTGTTTTGCTGGCACCTTAATTCTCTTTTGTCTTTTCTTTGCAGGGATGTATTTTCCTGCTTTAACAGCAACTCTTATCGTGTATCTCCTAACTAGTGTTTTCAGGTGGGCGTTGCAGAAATTTTCTTTGCTTTTGTACAAGGTGTTTATAAATGAACATCAGGGTTTTAACGCATTATAATATTTATTATATTAAACTTACAGTTATAAATTATTTGTCAAATGAAAGAGCAACTCAAACAGTTTTACCAAGAAGGTTATAAATGTTCAATGTGAGCACTACTTCTCACACGACTTACATCAAGTCTGTAGCCGAGTTCTTCCCAAACGTTGGTAACTGTGTCTTCAGTGATTGTAGCAACAGCAGCTTCAATTCGGTTTCTTAATTCAGGGAGGTCTGCTGGTGCAAGAGGCACGTACACACGATTCTTGATGAAGCCCCAAAGGAAAAAAATCGCATGGCGTTAGGTCGGGTGAACTTGGGGGCCATGCAAAGCAAGCCCCTTGCGGCTTATCCAGTGCTTGGGCACAGTAGAGTTCAACCAATCGCGTACTTCTCTACGCCAGTGAGTTGGCGCACCATATTGCTGGAAAATGAAGTTCACTGGCTCATCTTCTTCCATCTGAAGGAAGAACCATTGCGCCGGCCGGTGTGGCCTGGCGGTTCTAGGCGCTTCAGTCTGCAACCGCGTGACCGCTACGGTCGCAGGTTCGAATCCTGCCTCGGGCATGGATGTGTGTGATGTCCTTAGATTAGGTAGGTTTAAGTAGTTCTAAGTTCTAGGGGACTGATGACCTCAGATGTTAAGTCCCATAGTGCTCAGAGCCATTTGAACCAAGAGCCATTGTCTAGTGTATCAAGGTAAGAAATGCCATTTACAGCAGGTTCAACAAAAAAGGCCCATTAACTTTCCGCCGGGATACGGCACAAAAATAGTCACTTTAGGGGAATCTCGTTGCATTTGTACCACCTCGTGAGGATTTTATGAGCCCCAGAAGCGCGCTTGGTGAGTGTTAACATGACCAATAAGGTGAAAGGTCGATTCATCACTGAAGACGACATGATCTAGAAAATCTTCATCATCATGAAACAACATTTCGTTTGCGAAGTTGGCACATAATCCATGGTCTGCGAGCTTTAGAGCCTGTAATAACTGTAAACGTAAGGACGTAGTTGTACGTGTTTGCTTAAAACTTTCCAAAAATTTGACAAGGGAACTTGTAATTCACGAATAGCATTCTGGACTGATTTCTTTGGTCTACAAGTGAACGACTCTCTCACTCGCTCAACAGTCTCTTCACTAACTCTTGGTCGTCCTGTGCTCTTCCCTTTACAAAGGCAGCCGGTATCTTCAAATTGATGATACCATCTATGAATGTTATTATCACTTGGAGGATCACAACCGAACTTCAGCTGGAACGCACGTTGTACAGCAACTACAAATTCGCTCTTTGTAAACTGCTAAACAAAAAACGCTTTCTGTTCACTAGTCGCCATCTTCGCTACTACCACTGTCTAGCGCATTGAAGCGGAAACATTGCACGATGTGCATGCGCACTGATGCCAAACACAACTGTTTGAGTTACTCTTTCGTTTGACATATCATTTATAACTTTAAGTTTAATGTAGTAAATATTATAAAGCGTTAAAACCCTGATATTCATTTATAAATACCCTGTACTTGTTTCTATTGCTTGCCTTGTCTGAATTTGTTTCTTCCAACATGCCCACCCCATCTATGCCAATCCCTGCTCAGCACCATAGCTGCAAGCGTTAGATGCAACTCAGCTAACTCAGATGTTTCAGTTTCAGTGCCAACAATTTTCCTCGCTACTATTCATGGAATAACAGCTCCTGGTAAACCATACTACACCTACAGCAGCTCCAAGTGCTATGCCGCCTTTTCGCCAGCTTCATGAACAAGAAGCGGAATGGCTCGAATGGTTGCAAAAGTTTGAATCCCACGTAATTGCTCACAAGGTACTGTGAAACTCCCCTTACTATCCTAGGAAGTGAAGTGTTTACACTCATTCAAAAGTTATTTCCTAACGCAACTCCAAGTGAACTTGCGTATGATCAGGTTGTAGAACCGCTAACTAACTATTATGGCCAACAAGTGAATGTGCTAGCAGCTGGGTACCAATTCTTTAATTGCAAGAAATGGTCAGGACACACTTATTGCAAGTAGGCAACAGATTTGCATGGTATGACGAGGAAATGCAAATTCAAATATGCTTGTGATGCTTTGTATTCAGATGTAATGTTGCGTGATGCAATCACTGTACAAGTTAACTGATGTCAGACTCAGGGAAAGATTTTGAAACAGTACGATCCATCATTTCAGCACATAGTGCAACTACTAGATCAGTAAAATTCAGGTGTCATGTCAGCTGGTAGGTTTGAGCAGCCGGCAACTTGTAGGGTTGAGTTGACCCTTGCTCGCAAAAATGGCTCAAATGGCTCTGAGCAGTATGGGACTTAACTTCTGAGGTCATCAGTCCCCTAGAACTTAGAACTACTTAAACCTAACTAACCTGAGGACATCACACACATCCATGCTCGAGGCAGGATTCGAACTTGCGACAATAGCAGCCGCACGGTTCCGGACTGAAGCGCCTACAACCGCTCGGCCACCACGGCCGGCCCTTGCTCGCAACCAGCCCGTCAGGAGGCAGCAGCTTGCACACGACACGCCGCGTATACACTTCTCCATTCTGCATAAGCAGCACTCTAAAAGCGTGAATGGCATTAACTCATGCCCTCAGTGCTATTCACGGCACAAACGCCAAGGCTGCCCGTCCCGACAGCATAGTGTTACGCTCGTGGCAAGAAAGGCCACTTACAATCCGTATGTTTGCAGTGGAAAAACACATAAGAATTGTGCCCCTCAGAAAAACTACTTTGCCTGCCATGTGTCGCTCGCATACACGAACTGTAACTTTCACTGTGCTAAAATCACGCGATTGTGAGAGCATATTTGCTCTTCATTCATTTGATTTGTTTGGCTTTAAAATTCAGGGCACTGTGTTGTTAGTGACTGCATTCAATGCCAAAGACAGTGTAGCTAGCTGAAAGAATTCCCTGAACTTTTTTCTGAAGGTTTAGGCAAGGCTAACAATTTTGTTGCACATATTACTAAGAAAGACAATGCTGAATCGCAATTTTGCAGACCAGACCTGTTCCCATTGCACTATGGGACAAAGTCGTTGCTGAACTTAAAGAACTGCAAGATAGCGAAGCTATTGCGTCCATATAAGCTAGTCAGTGGGCAAGTCCACTGGTTTTGCTCCCCAAGCCTTCAGGTTGCATTCGCCTCTGTGTTGACTTTAAGTCTGCAGTCAACACACAAAGTGTGATTGCTACACCCGGAGGATCACACGGACAGAACAGGCGCTGCTCGCTACTTTTCAAAAATTGATTTGCGCGATGCATATCTTCAAATACTACTAGATGAAGAATCTCAAAGTATGTGTAGTTAACACTCATTTAGGCTTGTTTAAATATTTGCGTTTGCATTTTGGCAATGCTTCTGCGCCCATAGTTTTCCAACAGCATTTGGAACAGCTGACTGCTCAAGTACCCAACTGTTCAAACTATTTGGACGATATTGTCGGTGCAGGTTGTACACCTGAAGAACACATTGCAAAGTTGCGTGCTTTGTTTCGTGTGTAATGTGATGCAGGACTAAAGTATAGACTGGACAAGAGTGATTTTTTAAAACCTGAGTTGCAGTATCTTGGTCATGTAATAAAGTCAACGTGTGTATCCTCTTCAGTCAAATTTGTTAGCCGTACGGAATTTGCCAGTTACTCGCAGTGTCACGGAATTGCAGTCGGTTTTAGGGAAAATAAACTATTATATTCGGTTCATACCGAACGCTGCAAAAATAGCAGCTTCTTTGCATCGCTTGCATCGCAAGAATGTACCCTTTGTTTGGACAGACGAGTGCCGAGAAACTTTTCAAAAACTTAAAGGTGTAGTGCTCAGTGATTGATGCTTGGTTCACTTTGATCCTGACAAACCCCTTGTGTTGCAAGTTGAGGCTTCCGCTTACGGAATCGGTACAGTGTTTTCGCACAAGATTGATGATAAAGACAGACCTATTACTTTCACGTCAAAAGTGTTGTTCAAAGCTCAATGTAACTATTCACGGATAGAGAAAGAGGTATTGGTTATTGTGTATGTTGTCACCAAATTCCATCACTATTTGTATGGCAGAGAATTCTACTTAGTGATGGATCACAAGTCTTTGCAGTCTTTGTTTCATCCGATGAAGCCGGTTGCTGTACGAACTTCCCAAAAATTGCAAAGATAGGCTCAGTAGGAGATTGTGTATTGTCCGACAGCTCAACATGATAATGCGGACGCACTTTCACGTCTTCCGATTGGTCCAGATACAGACTTTGACGCTTCTGCTCATCTTGTAATTACATCGATGCTCAGGATTCGGAATTGCTTCAATCCTTTCCTCTGAACTCTCAGCTAATTGCACAGGACACAGAAGCTGATTCAGATTTGAACATTTTACTAAAATACATTCGCACATTTTGGCCTCGCTCTTTGCATAGCTTAAAGAACTCTGTAGTGTGCCGATACTTCGTACATCGGCATAACCAAGCTGTACAAAAAGATGTGATTCTTATTCAAAATAACAGTGGACAGTCACGTGTATTGATCCCCAAAGCTTTGCAAAAAGTTGTGTTGCAGTTACTTCACCAAGGACACTGCGGGGTTGTTCGTACGAAACAGTTAGCTCGTCGACAATGAACTTGGCAGGGTATGGACACCCATTAAGAACAGATGACGTCAGTGTCACACTTGTGCGGAAAATCAGGCCGCTCCGCCACAAAAAAAATTTCTGCTCGGCCTAAGTCGCAATCTCTATGGCAACGTGTGCACGCAGACTTTGCAGGACCTTTTTGGAACACTCATTGGTGGACTGTAGTAGACTCTTAACAGCAAGTTTCCTTTTGTTGTGCCAATGATCTCGACAACGTCCCGTAGCACAATTCAGGTGTTGTCCTCTAATTTTTGTCTCGAAGGATCACCTGAGGTCATAGTGTCGGACAAAGGATCTGAGTTCACGTCAAATGAACTTGAAACATTCTGTGAATGCAACGGCATACAGCATCTAACTAGTGAACCGTTCCAGCTACAGTCAAACGGCGAAGCGGAACGTTTAGTCAGAACCTTCGTACAGCAGATGGCCAAACTTCGATTCGCATACGCAAGGCATCAAGCATTGCAATTGTTTCTCGCCTCCTATCGTTCGTATCCACGAAATGGAATATCGCCGACGGAACTGCTTCACGGCTGCCGCCATCGGACACTGCTCCTCCTGCTCCACCCTCCTCAGCATCCGGCGCCGAAGGTAGCCCGCAAACATCGCTTCGCTCCGCATGATATTGTTTTATAGGTTTTTTAGCGGCGGCGGAGGACGGTGGGTGCGAGGCTAGGTCGTTCGTCGACTTGGCGCATGCATATATCTCATTTCAGGCACAGACCGATTGCAGCACCGACATCACAATCAAATGCGCCACTGTTATTGTTACGTCTGCCACAGACGGCCCCTGCCAGGCAGACTACACTCCAGACACCCCTGTGTACCATATAACATACACAACCACTTGCAGGAGCAAGAGGAAAACAATTCTTCAAAACAAACAGAACTTCTAAAGACTAATGCGAACCTTTTTCTGCAGAGGTCGCCTCACAGATACAGGGAAAGTTGGAGTACTCCGCCGGCCTCCGCCGGCTTTATAAGGCCAGTGCAGCAGCAGTACAACCAGTTCCTCACCGAGCTAGGACCAGCTCCGACAGACCTCACCGATGCTCTTGATAAATGGTCGTCTACAAGTTATTTGTTTTTGTGTGTATATAGTGATTGTTTGAGAAGTGTAGTTCAGTTTCAATAAACGACATTATACTGACTGTTCTAAAATAATGAGTATTCTCCAGTGTATCCCATCCTTGTCGCCACTGGAGAATACTCAGTATTGTAGAACACTCAGTATAATGTCGTTTATTGAAACTGAACTACACTTCTCAAACAAACACTATATACACACAGAAACAAATAACTTGTAGACGACCATTCATCAAGAGCGTCGGTGAGGTCTGACGGAGCTCGTCCTAGCTCGGCGAGAAACTGGCTGTACTGTTGCTGCGCCGGCCTTATGAAGGCGGCGGAGGCCGGCGGAGTACTCCAATTTTCCATGTATCTGTGAGGCAACCTCTGCAGAAATAGGTTCGCATTAGTCTCTAGAAGTTCTGTTTGTTTTGAAGAATTGTTTTCCACTTGGTTGCGCCTGCAAGTGCTTGTGTATGTTATATGGTACACAGGGGTGTCTTGAGTGTAGTCTGCCTGGCAGGGGCCGTCTGTGGCAGACGTAACAGTTATGTGCATGGTGATCCTTCTGTGTCCCTTCCTCCAGATTCACGGATCTCGCGGACAACGTGGCCGCAGCAGCCGCCAGAGGGTGTCATCATGACACCACAGGACGACCCCATGGAGACGGAGCCTTTGTCCCCTCCGCCTCCTGTTGTCCTGCCAGTGGAGCTGTACCCGCCCACGTCGCAGCAGCCAACACTTTCTACATCTGAATTTGGGCCTCAGAAGGTGGATGCGCACCCTTCTGGTCGTTTTCCGGGGGACGCTTCGGCGAGAACGCAGGTTGGATGGCGGGGTACGACCGGAAGCCGATGTCCCCTGCAGCCACAGCTTCTGGTCCAGCGCAGAGTCCACAAACTTGCATCCCCCGCCGCTATCGAGCTCCTTAGACGACGACGGTCCGTCGCTTTGGGGTAGGGCTGGCGGGGGTGGGGGGGTGGGGGGGGGGGGAGGGAATGTTCCGGCATTAATAGTCAAGCAGCAGCACGACAGTCAGGAACGATAGAACAGAGCTCTGCGAGACGACGTCAGCCAATAGTACGCTCACCGTAGCCTCTCTAGGACGACACCGAGACAACAGCGTCATCTACACGCAGAGAACATAAGCACCCCTCCGCCTGGCCACGGCCCAGTTGAAGACTAGCCGTTCTACGAGCTCTATAGCAGTGGCTTAGGAACTGTATTATTTCACTTGTATTAGGTATTGTGTATATTGACGATTTGCTCGAATCGTTGTCCAGCCATCCGAGAAATCAAGTTTCCTAGGCACGCCATATTCGACGAGTAGGCAGGACACAACACCGTGCACCCAAAGTAGGCTGAAAACAAACGACTAGTACACACATAAACAACGCAAGCAGGCATTTTTCATCAAACAATAATCACAACTCATAACAGTCGTAACACTTCGGGGAAACTAAGATGCAGAGTCAGTTTAAAGTTTTTGACGTCATGACAACCACTATTATTCTTACCTCCACAATAGCGATGCTCAGTGCTGTGTTTCACCACTGACAGATGAAAGGACGCTAGCGCCGCTAGCGGGGAGAAAGTAAGCTGCAAAATTAATGTTTGTTTTTGTTTTTCTATGTAATTAAAGAAATACTTATTATATTTTTGCATTCCAACCAGCCGTAAATTTTCACTATACTTGAATGATCGTGAAGTAAATGAAAAAAAAAAAAGAACAGCCTAATCTCACTGAATCATTGACATAAACTGCAACTTATTCATGAAGAAATACTTTAGAATATGTGAATACTTGCAGCTTGCTCCAATGAAAGTAAAACAACATAAGCGTATATTTCACGCGTGGCAAGCACACATTTCTTATTGCGATAGACACTTTCCTTGACGCGTAACAGTTTTGTGTGAAGCCTAATGATTCGAACATTCTTACACCTCACTAGACTTTTTAATACAAGAATACCTTTGTAAATGTAATTACTCTCGCTTCAAAATCGAATGTGTTGAACATTTTTGCCGTTTGCAGCTCAGATCTCGCAACAGTATGTATGAAATTGGTTTCTTCTGTGTTGGGAAAGAGTTTTATTGATTTTGACATTTCATTGTCACGTTTATGTGCTTTGCCTTCAGCTAGTTGTGGTTGCTTATTTGGTACGTTAAGTAATGTAGATATCGCATTCCATATATATTTCCTGTGTTCAACATTCATTCACTGAATGGAAGTTTAGTGAACTAAACTTCACCTTACTGATTAGATACGAACTACCCAGTGAATAGATTTACAAAACAGGCATTTTCGTAATAAAATTGTGAAAGCTTTTTTGTCAACGGTACTATGTTTTTGGGGTGTTGAAGCCGAATTTTATGTTTGTTGCCTCGCAGGAGGTCGGTTTCACGACGAAAAACGAAAGAAACATCACAATCAATTTTCGCACTATTTTCAGTTTTTCGTTCATATTTCGAAAAACTGCGCATTTTTCGAAGCTGGCCATTCAGTGTAAAATTAGACAAAATTTCCAAAAAAAATGCATTAGTCAGTCTACCGATCCCTCCGGATATTGGGTCACCATAAGGCAGAGAGGAGATTTTTGGTTTCGGCTTCAGGTTTGATTTTATGACGTGCGGTATCGGTGCTAGAGCGCGCTGAAAAGCAGCTGTTATTTGGCCCTTCTGCGGAAACGTCGGAAACGGCCACACCCACCCCTTACAAGTCGAAAAATATATATTTTATCGTAAAACCGACTACACTTCATGAAAGTACATTAAATTTCGTAGAAGAAACGTTTGAAACACTCAGTTTTGTCGGAAGGAGGGAGGGAGCGAAGAGGAATTTACGAATGCCTTCTGCGCCCTATAGCCAAACGATCCCTTGTTTCTTGGGCATTATAGGACCCACGCGAAGCATCTGGAGCAAAGGAATGTCAGGTAAAGCGACAGAGGCTGTGGAAGGTCTAGGCTGAACAATGCGTTGTTGCTGTTCTTCAACTGCAAAAATTCGCAATTAAATGATTACTGTTACGATAGATAAGACTGATTAGCAAAGATGAATAATAATGCAGAATATTACACGAATTAATGCCTTCTGCGTCTCAGCTGCTTCAGACAGTGGTACTGCAAGGGGATCGTCCAGGTCGTCTTCACCTTCTATACCAAAATTGCCGTCCGTGCTGGAACACGAATCTCCACATTGTTTTCACAGCTGCTTGAAGAACAGACCTGCTCACCTACACCGTCTTTGTCAATTTTTCTTGTATCTGCGAGAGATAAGCTGAAGAATCCTTTAGGGGACCGGGGGTTCCAGTGTGGTTTTGAGAGTCAATACAGTTTTTGTCAAATTCCATTCTCACTGCTTTGCATCCAAGCAGTTTCCGATCCACTGCTGCAACTGATGGAAAAACCTGAAGGTGTGCTGTTGAGCTGCAGCTTCAGTGGAGGTATGGAAACCGTATCCGCTCATGCTTTGTAGGCTAGTGTCGGCTGCTGCTTCTACTTCGGCCTGTTGAGTGTTGTAGTTGGATGGTTACCACCATAAAGGGAACTCATAAAATGTTCACAAGTCGTTTTTATTTCCTCTAGACGAGCTGTGAATTTAGTAAGGTATGACTCAAGATCTGAATTTTTGGAAAGGGCCTTGAGAAATATACATCTGCAAGATCTGAGCTGTAATTAGATTATCTCTCATGGAGGTACGCCTACTTTGTGTATCATGTGAGTGGCAAGCGCAAGGAGCCCTAGCTAATATGGTATTTGCTTATACAGTTTCATATACGGTACCATATTTCTCAGTAGCACAAAATTACACAGCTATCTGGTCATTTCACAGAGAGAAATAAACATTTTTTACTACGTCTCTGACATATGTCTAGGTAATTACACAGTGGTATTTCTTCGCATTTAGAAAATTGAACTTTGTCTGCATTTTGTGAACTGTTCACATTTACTTTGGAACCGTTGTGATGCTGTGAGAGCTTCGAGTGGTGTGTATTGTATGTGACTTTGACGAAATGCGCTTCTGGGCTGGGCTGTGTGCTAGCCAGCAGGAAATACCCATTGTTGTGTTGTCTGACAATTTTAATGGTGTCATTTCAGCCGCTTTTAAGCTCACTGCACTCCTGCAAGCGCTCACACACCTTTATAAAAGAGAGGGCATTGACCTCGCTATTAATATTCCTTTGGAGAACACATCACAAACACGACACACTATTACTTGCAAACATATGATTACACTTTTGAGTTTGTACTTTGTGTTACTTACTGAAATACTTATGAATTGATGAGAAATATTCTTATGTTTACACATCTGATTATGACAAGTGTATCTCTACGAGAGTTGAGAGAATTCCTACTGACTTATTTTATGCCACATGGCTGTTGAATGACTTTTTTATGTTTTGCTTTGTACATATTTGCTTATTTTATTTTATCTCTGGTTTCTAGCTGCGCTGTTGTATTGCTTTTATAAAATAAAATTCAATAAATGTGCTAATGTGAACTCTTTCTGTCAACAGATCCATTAAATAATAATTTTATGATCCATATACTTAAAAAACACTTGGAAAGGGAAGAACAATAAGACGGAGAAGGGTGTAGTGACAGGAACTGCATACACGATTTTCTTTTCAAGGATTTGGTAATTTATTGGTAGAATAAGCTGTTGTGGTGCACCACTTTAGTGTTAACATGTGACATAAAATCATTGCATTTCACATGGGAGATAGAATAGGTCTTGTTCCTTGTGCTGGTGCTTTGCATAGTTTTGATGATCACAGATGCACACATGTTACTGTAAGATTACACTTACATTTCCTACTGAATGTTACTTTGTATTACTGTGATAAGCCAGTTTACTAGGGATTTATTCTTCTTGTTTTCTGCATATTACCTTATATTAGTTGTAATGTTGCAATTGTTTTGCTAATTTAGATGTGCTGCTGCTTGCTTAGCCAATTTGCATTTATGTCGTTGTTGTTTGTATTAATTTTTGTGCTGCTGAATCGCCTCATTCTCTAGTTCATGTATCTGAGCTCAGTAGACTTAAGTTAGTTTAAGAGGGGGTATGCCATATAAGAAAATGAGCTATGATGAGTTGGGAAGAAATGCATTGAGAAGCTATAAGAAAAAGGCTTGGCCAAAAAGTATTGTATAACGAGGAATAATTATTGAGAAAGAGTAAATCAAGTAGTTTTGGTTAAATATGGAAAATAGGATTTTTTGTGTAAACAAATGTTGAAGCAAGAGAGGCTGGCGAGAATTACATAAAGTTTTAGTTGGAAATGGAGTAGTTTTGGTTGAAAGTAAAACAGGTATGAGCATAAATTAGGTATAAAATGCTCACCACGAGTACTGCAGTACCAAATGTTACAGTTACACTTCGATACATTTACACATGATAACAGATCCTGTCCTTTTCTTTTGTGTTATTCCTCTATGTTTTTGTGTACCCTATTGTGTCTGTGTTCTTTCTATTTCAGTGTCTTTACCTGATAAAATAAATTTGCTAGAATTTTTTTTTTCGCTTCTAATACTAAGCTGCATTCATTATGATGAGGAATATTGCTATCCTCAAATCTGACCTCTGCTTTTGTACCATGTACTCTATGTTAGGTAGATGTTTAAACATTATTTATTCTGTTATGCTTCGACTGATATTCTCATTTTTCATTTATTAACTTATGACATAATTCCTGCAATACTTGTATATACGCTTATTTTTATCCTTTTTAAAAGTCTGTATTACTACAAATGTTATTTGTATTATCGTGTTCTTTACTATAATGATGTTTTCTTTACATTTTGAAAAGGAACTAAAAAATGTTGTAATTTAATCTCAAAGATACAAGAAGAAAATTTGTTCGACTGTCATACCAGAGGAATACTCTAAAAACCTTTTTTATCATTGAGAGACAAAGTACTAACTTCGAGATCCTTTTATTACTTCGAATATTAACTACCTTTTTGTTCTGATGTGCTGGCGTAAAGACGTACTGTATAGTTTCATGTCTGTGTGTGTGTTAGATGAATGTGTTAAATGATGAAAAATGTGTTTTATAATTTCTGTCAAGATCAAGCCTAAATCCCATACCAATGGAGTACAAATTATTCTGTTAATTCGAGAAGGCGAATTTTAGATGGAGGCGACGATCTTTACGACGGCGCTGCTCAACAATAGAGGTACGTGATTGGTCTCACTACTTTCCTTTGGTGGCCGCTAAGATTAATTTCGATGTGTTTTTGCCGAGACATTCAGAACCTGCAATCTTCCTTTTCGTATAAAAATAGGAGTCCAGTTGAAAAAGAAATATTCTTAAATTTAAATAACTGCAATTCTTTTACTCAGGCCACGGGTAATGATAGAAATTACGTGCCTCTACCCCGATTGTACGTTCGCTATCTCCGAGTGTGTTACGACGTAATTATTTCACACACAAAAAAATTAAGATGAATCTTTCTCATCAGATCGCAACTACTCGTACGTGAATGTACGTACCCTCTGAATGTGTCTAGTCAGTCGTGCGCATTGTTCTAAAGCTTTTCTTTTAATACTCTGTGGATTGCATCTCCGCAATTAATTTTTGTTTATGCCGCAAATCGCACTTCACGCGAAGTATTTATTACGCAAGTTCCAGGCTCCATTCAATGTCAAAAAATTCCGAAGTACGGCTGACTAAGAAAACCGCTACAATAATTTCATATCTCTACAACTACAATAACAAAAAAAACAATAACAAAAAACAATGAAAGAGAGGGTACGTTACAATTTGTAATTGAATCTATATGCTGTTAAATTGTAATTGTATAGACACCAGTTCTTCAAATTAGGTAAATAGTAGGGATTCATTTTATTGTACACATTTGTCTGTTTGTCATACTATATGTATAAAATCACAGAGATTTTATGACTGTGTTAGTGCTTGCACGTGTGTTGATAATTCAGCAAAGGACTAGTTAACAGCATTGCTGGTTCTAAGGATATTGCAAAAAAAAGTTTGTGAGTCCACAAGTGGTGGTTCATATACGTACTACATTATCCTCAAGACTCTTCAGTTGTGATTGTGCACCTGCACAGTCACAACGGATGGCTGCTGGCCATTTTTACTACAGAGGGTCTGTACTTCTGGTGGCCCATTACTATCACAATCTCTACAAGGAATATTGTGGGTCTGGTCTGTGGCGACCCACCAATTCTACCAATATTCTTCAAGACTCCGACTGACTCTACTGTGGGTCTGCTCTGTTGTGGACCATTACCAGTCTCTTCAACTGAAATATTCATATCGAGATTCAGCACTGTGTTTCCGTGGGGAGGACCACACTACATATTCAAGGCTGCATGATGGTCCACTGCTTACGTGTGCATTTTCTTTTACTGCTCAGCCTTTGTGTATAAAATTGGTGTACACTTCTCTTCTGCTGAATTAGAACTGCCTTTAGGGAGTGTGAGGAGAATTTTTACTTTATTGACCAACAGCATATTACTTAACCTTTGTGTGCATCTGATCTATTTGATATTGTTAATATAAAAAAATTTAACATCTGTGGCGTTCGCTGTGTTATTCAGTGGTTTGGTATTTAACTAATTTGTAAATGAAAATGATAATCTTATTTTATTACAGTGAGTAATTACTAAATAATTTTTCCCCGGCTAAAGATTTGGTCAAGTTGCTAAAGAACTCCAAGTTAACGTTGTGTTAAAGTGTTGTCTGTAAGTTGTGTAAGTGTCACTAAATCACAGTTCATACAACAGATGCTGTACAACTATTGATTATGATGGAAACAGTTATCTGCAGCAAAATGATCATTAAAACCACCGAATATCAGCCGCGCACAACACTGACGTATGTTACCTGAAACAATATTCTTCGCAACTCGTGCGTAATTAATTTCGGCTAAATACATCAGCTAGAAAAGTTTGTTATATCGATCGTGCTATGAGCACTGTTTCTAAAGAACCAATCTGATTCGAATTATTTTCATTAAAATGAGTTCAGGACCACCGGTGCACATTTATTTTTACACATTTTTATTACCTTCGGCATTTATGTCTGCAGAGTTGCGTAATTTGAATTTTCCGCTGAGATAATTGTTAAGATGGCGGCAGACAATTGATAAAGACTTTCTATTGTTAGAGGAAATTTTCTTTTTAACAGGATAAGTATTTGAAATGCTTATTAAACTTTACTTTCATATTGTGCACTATTTAGGCTAATTTTCATCAAGCAAACCTTTGATTTTTTCTAAGAAACACAGATAAAAACGCAGTACAAATCGCTATCATCAATGGCTGCGATCCTTGCAGCGGAAAGAAATAATTAACACAGATAATGCTTATTGAGAGAGGAATTAAAAGTTACAAATAATTATTCACTCATATTTATAATAATAATGAACTCTATTCTCAAGTAATAATTAAAAAATAATTACAATTTCTTAACAGACCTCAGTTTGATATGCGTCTTGCGTCCGCAATCTACAAAAGCCAACCAACAAAAGGTAAAAACAAAGCAAGACAAACGCAGATCATAAAGGAATTTACAATTATCATTGTCTTTGTATGATACACATCGATATGTTCAATTACATCATAAAATATTACATAAATAATTAATATTTATTTCACTGTTTTTTCATATGTCTGATAGATAATGTTTATAACTGTTAGAGGCATAATTACCTCTCGTCGCACTGTAGCTAGAATTTATCTCGTGGATGTTACACAACTTAGTCTTGGCCGCTGCCCAAAACACCTTGTAAAATTTTTTGAAGGGAGTCGGGGGTAGCCTGTTTATATGTTGACAGCGCTATAGACCGTAATCAACGTAAGTAAGAGACTCTGTCGTTGGACGGGCTAGCAGTTAGCAGTTAGCGAGCGGACGGCTTGAACATGTGTCCTTCAGGGAGCCTCAGTGTTGGTAAGACATGGATTGTAAAATGAAAATGGATGTACTTGGTACTGTTTGGGTAGTGTACTTATTGACGATTACATAATTTTTGGAACTGTATGTCACATGACAAAGATAAAATCTTCTTAATACACTGCTCTTCAACGAAATCTCTGTTTTGCTAATCATGTGCCTCTTAGTAGTTAGAGCCTACAGTAGTTAAAATCTTTTTATTTAGTTGGCTGTAGTTACTGCTTGCAGTAACTGCTGTGGTTCGTGTTACGAAGGTTTTCTGTGAGATAAGCGACTTGTGAAAAAGTATGGGTTTTTGTTAGGATTTCTTCCAATTCAGGATCATTTTTTTGTGTTAATTATTTGAAGTCATGTTGTTTTAGAGTAGTCAGATTGCTTTGCGCTTGTATATTGTGGGTAATAAATGAACAGGTTAAGTTTGAGTTGTCTTTGTCGGAGAAATTTCTGTAGGTCGGTGTAGAAATGATAAAAATAAGTAACGAGACAGTAGATTCAGTTGTATTCAATAGTTTTTCACACAAAGGAGTTCCACCTACTCAATTATTTCAGTTGACTAAAACAAAGAACTTTCAAATTAAATTCCAGGGACCACGAGCCACTATGAGAATTGAAGTGGAAGCCAGGGTTGGCATTTGTATTAAGACGTAGCATAAAATACACCCTCCGATTTTACAGTATTAGCATTCTAAAATTTGTGCTACAGAAGTAGAACTGATATGATGTTCATAGTAATATCCGCGTTTACAATGGGCTCCATCTTATGTTTTTAAGTTATTTATGAAATTTATACGCATTTAGCTGCTATACCTAATGACATACGTAGGCCTATCTACTGTAATGTTAATAGGACATTTTAATTTAAATGTCCAGGACAAATCTATTGTAGTTATTCTCAAGTTCCAAGTCATTTCATACAATTTAATTCTTCTTCATATAATTTATAGCAAGTGTTGCGGTAATCAGTAGTGCTGATATTGACAACGTCTCTATAGACATATCAAGTAAATTGTGTAAATACTTGCAGTTAAACTATAAGACTAACGAATAAAATAATGAAATATAAAGAAACTAAGGACTAATAAACGTAAAACGAATTGTATTGGCACACTAGCAATTCGTATACAGCGCATTCGGCGTCAGTGAAAAATGTAAATATATACTGTAAAGTGACCTACATTTCCTAAGACAGGCGTTTCAAAGCAGGTTTAATAACTTTCAGCTATCGTTTATTTTCATTCTGTGTTTTGCAAGTATTCGTGCGGTACGGAAATAGATTGTAGTTGCTGCTAAACATAGCAATTCATTTTCCATCGCGGAACTTTCCAACGCAGTGACTTTCATTATACTGACTGAAATTGCTTGGAAAAATCACTCGTGTGGGGGATATCGATGCGAACGACTGTTTGCAGGCGACCTCGCATGCGACGGATCGCTGCGATACGTCGCTCATGTGTGGATCCCTTTTGACTGGGCTACGAACACAGTCTATTAAATACAGTCACGGCACTCTCTGGTGTGGAAACCGTTGCGGTTAAAAAGCTGGAGCAACACTGGCGCTGCAAATGGTGAGCAAGAGACGGTCACATGCGTCGTATGGGTAATGTTCATTTTTAGTTAAATTAACGAAATAGTTGTCATTCTGCGTTCCATGCGTTATTAAATTACCAAGAGAAATTAATTATCGTGAAACAAATATTAAACCAGCCGAATCACACTGATTGAATGACATAAGCTATTATTTATTCATGGAAAAAATACTTTCGAATATGTGTATATTTGTAGCTTATTCCGCTGCATGTGAAGCGTACATTTCTGTTGTCGGCAGTTGTTTATTATCACAGACAATCTCCTAGACACTTCACTCGGCTTTCTAATACACGAATAATATTGTAAATGTAATTATTTTCGATTCAAAAGTGAAGGTGTTGAAGATTCTTGCTGCTGCGACTTTAATTTAGCAACAATTGTGGAACTGGTATCTTCTGTGTTGGGAAGCAGTTTTACTGCTATTGACGGTTCACTATTACGTCTGCGTCGCTTCCTCTTAAGCTGCAACTGAGGCGGCTTATTTCTTACATTAAATAATGTAGGTACTACATTACATGGCAGGATTCCTACGCTCCAAATTCTCTCATTTGGCTGAAAGTGTAACGAACAAAACTCCATTTTTTGGTTAGATATACAGCGTCTTTCTGCAATAGGTCAGGACTTCTGGCGTTTACTAGCAATTTTTTGCTGTTACAGGAAAACTACGTTATTCGGTAAATAATTATACGTTACAAGAGAATCGTAAATCAATTATTCTATAATGTACCATTCCGTACCTTCCAAGGTCCTTAGGAAACTAAAGTATGAAATGTGATATCATTTTGTAGTTATCGTCGTTTTTTGTGACATTACATAGATTCCCCATCGTAAAACCTATATCTCAGACGAATATAAACGTTACGATTCGTACTCATCCGATATCATATTCCGAAGTGTCCCTTGTTGGCCGCTGTGGGTAACATAAACGAGACGGAGTGTCGTGGCTGTTATGTTAGAGTGTTGCTATGAATCTGTTATGTATATTCCTTGGCTATAAAATATTGTACAAAAAATGTAGCTTCTTTGGTACACAATCACAACAATGTGTCCAGCGAGACGCATATGAATTTCTTACACAGAATGCAGCACGCTTATAGATTTTCTTGCACTGTAAGTACCTTTAATGTCTTTAAACTATTTGCTACGCCACATGTACAGGTTCTAATGTAATTAATGATTAACAGTGCAAATCTCAACCTAACTTTCGGGCACCCCACATACCGCTGCAAGAAATCGCCAATCGTTACACTAAGGATAGCTATGTACAAAATGCGCATGTTCAACAAATAAAAAATGATCATCTATATGCCTCTGCACACGCCCTTATGTCTTATTCTCGTTATCTCTACGCGAGAGTGTCGCACACTCTTCATCGAATAAAGAGTTTCTAAATTTACGAAACAGGATTTAGCGAGAACTACAGTACTTTTCATCCCCTGACTCCAGTTTTACATCTCCCAAGCATCTCAGTTCCTGTTTCATATGGGCTATGCCGACCTGTTACGATCCATGCGACGTGTCTACGAATCCGATCGTTGACTGTTGTCATACCTACTAGAGTAAGACTCCAAACTGTGGAGTAATACTCGAAAAATGGTCGCGTTTGCATCATACTTTATAGATGCATTGCACTTATCTAGAACACTGACAACAAATACGAGTCTTCCATCCGCCTTTCCTAATCCTGATTTTAAATGTTCGTTCGTCACGTGTTATAAGGTGTTGGCCCACCCCATTTAGTACGGCTTATTATCATTATCCCTAAATGTTTTGTCGATATGTATTTCTTAATATCTTCACCAATAATCTTGTAAACAGATAATATTGTTCTTTTTCACTTTGTGATAGGCAGTATGGTGCGTATTTCTACATCTAAAAAGAACTGTTATTCAATTACACCGTATGTAGATATTTTTCACGGTGTGAATTCTTCCGATGCTCACCCTTATTTCCACATTCAGAAAGAGCTCTCATGCATTACACCATGAGTGGAAATTTTGTCTTGTAAATAACGTCATCCTCAGTGAACAATCTGACAGTGTTATTCACCCTGTATGAGGATGGAGTGCAGTTACGATATCCGCGGCTCTCGCTATTCACTGACGTTGATCGTAGTCGTTGTTTTCGGTGGTGTTAAGCCACAGTCATGCAATACTTTTTAAAAGAGTAAACCGTGATTTGTCTGTGTATTATTATATTTACATTTTGCACTATCCACATTTCGGCTTTTATGCCATTATGTAATGCTTTTTTTTCGGTGGAAGATACGGATTGATTACATTCGTTTTCGATATGGAGAGCGCCAGAATAGCTACTACTGTTCAGGTTATTATGAATTTTAAGGTTGGTACGTTGGTGACTGATTTCCGTATTTATTTAGTTCAAAATGGTTCAAATGGTTCTGAGCATTATGGGACTTAACTTCTGACGTCATCAGTCCCCTAGAACTTAAAAATACTTAAACCTAACTAACCTAAGGACATCACACACACCCATGCCCGAGGCAGGATTCGAACCTGTGACCGTAGCGGTCGAAGGTTCCAGACTGTAGCGCCTAGAACCGCTCGGCCAACCCGGCCGGCTATTTATTTAGTGAACTGAAAAAAAGAAACCCAGTTGTGCTGATGGGCTGACTTATAGCGAAGCCCGAGGCTTAGGCTAGGTTGGAATGTTATAATTCGTTTGTTAGCTGGCATAGTCAACGATTCTCAACAGGGAACCACGATTTCTACAATCGACTGATGCGTGGAGTAGCCCGAGATACACACATTCATCATGGCAACAACCAAGTTATATGTCTTATTACCGATTTCGCGGAAATTCCGACGATGTGGTTAAATTCTAGTTTAATAAAACAAAATACTTGCTTACTTTTTCACGAACTATAGAAAATTATGAACGAACCTTGAGACAAGCTAGCGACATCAGATTCACGATTCGCGGTATTCAGTTCCCATTGCACGAGAGTTTACCAACATTAGAATGCAACGCAACAGCCGAGGGCATCGTATATGCACCTTCACTCTTCCTCGATGTGAAATTCTCAAGACGTTCTTTAACACCATAGGGGAATACTAAAATACTACCCCTTCGACAGGATTTCAGATGACCGTGATCGTATAACTAATGGAAAGGTGGTCGGACTTTATTTCCCATTCTTTGTGAGCTATGAACTGAAAGGATGGGAAGTAATTACACCGGAAATATAACCAACAGTCTGTAGCAAGAAGTACAAATAGTTGGTCATGAAAACCAAATACGGTCGCCAGTCCAGAATGGCAGTGGATGTGCCACTTGAGTGGCAACAGCATCACATGGATATTTCCACTCTGCATGCCCTCGCCCATGGAGGATTCATTATACAATGTGTCCCACATAAAACCGGTACATTTCACGTACCGGTTAATAGTCTCTAGTCTAATTGCTTTTGAAGTGGAACCACCGGCTCGAAAGTTGGCTACGCTGCATTTTATCGGAGCTCAGTGCAGCTGTGTGTTTGCACGTTTATTGTTGTGAGAAGCTCGTATTCTCGAGTTGTAACAGATATAGGACAGTTTGCATCAGAACAGCGAATTTTTACTGTAGAGTGTTAGGCTCCCTGAAGGAGCCTAAACAAATGTTTCTAAGGGAAGTATCCTCGTAAGAAACTCCCCACGACCAGCACTATTCAGGCTAAGTACAAGAAATGGAGGGCTGTACGATATGTTCCGAATGTGCAGAGGAATAGGGGACCGACAGTGAGGACCCCGGAAAACTACAGACAGAATTCGCATGGACATTGCTAGATGTCCCCACAAGTCGTTAAGGAGGTTATCGCAGTAGGTTGAAGTACCTCGTACATCGCGTCATCGTGTACTAAAAGATATAGAATTGACAATCCATCGTGTGAATGTGGTGCAAGAGTTGAAATTTGAGGTTCAAGGTAAAATTTAAGACGATCAACGTAAAGAGTTGGAATTTCAGGATCAAGGAAAAAGAGTTCATTACTTTAACTGGCTGTTAACATCAATTGCCAACGGTTACTTGGACTCCTTGCTTTACGACATGACATATGACGTCTGGTTTCGTTTGTCGCAGGACAATCCACATATTCTGCATGAAGAACCCTCCACTCTGATGTGCGTTGCCAGGTGTGCAGGTAATCGGCCCCATATGTTTCAATTACATCTTATACAGCGCCAGATGTCTAGATCTTTAACTCTTTCTAGGCACAGTTAACAGATTCGGAAAAGCTGTATACAGTATGCCTACAAGATGGAGCAACCGCTCATACATCCAACAAAAGTATGGCCCACATCACCAACATGTTCCCTGGAGACAGACTTCTCCACGGTCCTCTGACTTAACATCGTGTGATTTTTACTTATGAGACATACTAACAAGTAAAGTGTTTGCTGACAGTCCTCGCACAACAGACGATCTGAAACGGAACGTTATTAGAGAAATTAACATCATCACGCCTGCAGAATTACAGCGTCTTGCTGGTAACCTAATCACACGAAGCCAGCGATGCCTGGAAGCCCATGGCAACCATCTCCAACATCTCTTATGAACGTGTTTTTTAACGTTACTATTATCTATTGTTTTTTGGTTAGTTCATCGTCACTTGAATCTCGGGCGTGAAGCGATTAGGTTTTATGTACGATATTCAGAAATTATACTGGAGAAACTAAACTGTTTTCTGTTTTCAAAAACATTCGATGTTATATAGACTACATATGATGTGGTGATTTGCAAAAAATCGTTTAAAAACGATAATTATAAAATTATGATAATGTGATGTTTTGCTTTGTTTCTTGCGGCCAGTTTTAAACACAAAACCCGTAAAAGGCAACGACACAAATTTAGAGACGTTTTCTGACCTTTGTGAAATTGCTCTTTTCACCTCAAATGCCAGTACTTGCTCAAACGCGAATGGTTACTGGTTCTGTCGTAAGTAAGCGCAAAATCAGCAATTAGGGCGATGCATACCTTGTCCCCAGAACTCGCATACAACTGCTTCTATCTGCCTCTTGTTGCCTGTATGGTACAGGCAATCTTGACAGTGCAGAATGAAATATTTTACTCATAATTGCTGAAAGTGCTTGCAAGGAGAAGTTGTAGATGCGATGGTGCCCTTCAGTTCAATCCGAAATAATAGTTCCAAGTGTCTTTTAACGATTTGTCGGTCAAATGATTAATCTTCGACTCAAGATGGATAACGCACTCTATCGTCTGTCAGAACCGTCTGACAAAAAAACAGCGACAAAAAAATCCTGTATATGCTAAAGAGTGTTGACGCGTTCAAACCTAACACGTGTGCACCTGAAAGGTAGTACAGACACAAAAACACACATCATACCCAAATCGCAAATTATTTGGGATGATAAAGGGTCAAAAGGTGACAAAGCTAGCATTGTTGCGCAAAAGTAAATTTTGCTGCGTTTCATGAACTGTGGTGTAATCAGTACTAATTAAACATTACTCAACTTAGTACGGAAAGTTTCCACACGTGTTGTTATTAAGACAGGATATGCGAACGGAGACAACGCCGATATGTCGCTGTTAAGCAATTATTGCACGACTGCATACTACAGTTACCTACCACCTCTCCACATATTATACGTATTGTTAAGTGTTTGAAGTTTGGTTCATTCCGTAAAAAAAATCACCGGTTGTGCTTTGCATATTAGCTGTGAAAATGACGTTACATGTATAAGTGTGCAGATCATTCGTAAAAAGTGTTATTGACTTTAGATATTGTAATGGGAATTTTGTAATGGGACCATTTCGTATGATAGGTTTTCTCTTCTTTTGAATACCACGTAAAAACGAGTACCGCGAAATTGGGTTACTTGAACAGCGGGGTAACTCGAAACGATTCGCAACTACCATGTTTTTAATGTTGGCATCATGGTGTGCGTAATATAATCGCTGGTTTTCTGTGATACTGAACAACCACACGGCGAGCAGTAATTTTAGTAAGAAACTGAAGTAAATGAATGAAATTACTATCATCTACATCACAGGTTCTCGAGCTTTTCCTCGGGCGTAACACTTTGAGAACCCTGGTACTTTGCTGCATGTTTTAATGTTAACAACATTTTAAGAAACGAGACTATCTTATTTTATTCAGTCATTACTTCAATTTAAAATCATACCCAACAGCACAGAATCATAATAAGATTATTTTAAAAAATTAATATCGTAAAAATGTCGGAAAAACAAACGCCATACTATTAATAGTTTTTTACGGAGCACTTTTTCACATCCATGTTGACGGTGATTTTAGAAGTGAAAATTTACCTCGAAAACTTATTTTCTACAAGCCAACATATGAAATCCAGGTAATTTGATGAAAAAATAAGCATAGCCTATCCTGTTGCTGATTATGCCACATTAAGAATTCTTTGTTATCTCACCAGACTTGTTTAAATTTCTTTTTTTTTATAATACCATGTATAAAGTGGGGTAATTTGGAAAAACAATGAATATTTTTTCACTCAAAAATAATGAGACCAGCAATAATGATGATGACCATTGTTGCGTTGATAGCTACAGTACAGTAATTGTCTAGAATTGAGTTTAAAGGTCCCTGAAGGATAATATAACTTTCAAGAATTTAGCAATTTAATGTGAATGCATTTACTATAGTGTCCCTAAACTGTGTTGAAGGCTTAAGGAATGAATCGTCAAAGACATTTGTTCCTCAAATAAAAAAATTAATAAATAAAAGAAAATTCCGGACGCTAGTTGCTTCCTTTAATCTTCAATGGTATGAAGCAATTTATAGCTGCCGTCACATGTGACAGAATTACTGAAGTGTCCAGTCACTGTATTCTTAGATTCCTCAAAATTTCTAGGAGAGCAGTTAATAATTTTACAGCTAAATTATTTTTCTAGGTCTTTAAAAACGTTTCTGCGATGCTACTACTTACACCTCACGTTTTTACCATGTCATTTAATGTCAGAAACCCAAGTGTTTCAAGAAACCCGCTATAAAAGTGTAACTTGAAAGACCCATATTTTCCTATTTTTGTAATAGTAAATATTGACCTATAACTTTGTTAACTGTTGGGGAAAACTCGATTGGGAGCATCTCTCAAAGATTGGAATACATGTTGTTGTGTGTCCACACATTCTTGCGATGAAAGATCGCTTCAAAATTCGAAAGTGTTTCAAGTAACCCTAAGGTTAAATATGCACTGAGTGTATGATATGCATGCACAATCACACATGCTCACAGGTATACGCGGGGTATCACCTTAATACCATTGATAATTTTTATTTCGACTGGAGCAACAGTCACGGTAATTTTTCTTAGTGATACTGCCGCCATTTGATTTTTATACGGGGTTAAACACACACTGAGCCTATGATACGTATTCACGACCATACATGCTCACGGGTGTGTAAGGAATATCCTACCATCATCACCTTCATGCCATCGATAATTTTTATCTTGGCTGGAGACACAGTCATGGTGAACTTGATGAATGATGCTGCCGCTTTTGACACCAATAATTTTTATTTTATTGTTATACAATCCAAATTTCTGCCTAAGGCCATTTTCAAGTACAGAAATTTATTTATAAGTCAAAAGACATCAGGCTGGTATGGAATACAAGTCCTTTTCGAAAATGGCTTCCCTCAAGTATCACTAGCTTCTTGTAGTAATAGTAAATCTCTTTGCCTTATGTCAGTGTCAGGAGGCAGAGGGTGTGAAATCTGTAATTTCGTGATCAGTATGGAACTTATTTGGAAAATGTTTAAATGCCCTGTAGTCCTGGATCTGATCGGTAGGTCTCGTAAAATCAAAAAGTCTCTAAATTAGTGCCACTGTCGTTTACAGGTTTTCCTTTAAAAATGACTGCAAGAAACAAAGCAAAACATAACATTTTCGCACTTTTATAGTTATCGTTTTTTTAACGATTTTTTAAATCACCACACCATATATGGACTATGTAATACCGAGAGTTTCTGAATGCACAAAATAGTTTAGTTTCTGCACGATTATTTTTTAATTATTAAATATAAGGAACCCACATCCGTTGCTGAGGACGCGCACAGAGTGGAAATATCAGTGTGAAGTTATTGCTACTCAAATGACAACATCCACTGCCATCAAGAATGGACAAAAGTAAATTCAACAAAATTTATTGTAATGGTTTCCTGGTGTTAAACAGTTGCTAGATTATACTGCACTTCAGTAAGAAAAATCCTAGAAATCAGATAGGATCACAATATCAGGTTCTTGAAACAGACAGTAATAAATTCACTAGCTGCCTGACGCAGTAAATGCAACAAAATGTGTTATACTAACGTACACTAATCATTTCAGTAAGGAATGATAGGCCTAATGTTATTTGCAGGATGCCACTTAACTAGGGCACAACAAACTTTTCACAGTTAATTTACTAATTACAGTTATCCTAGCGTAAGGGGACACTTTAATGTTCTGTCTTGTAACTTTCTCACCAATCACCACATTCAAGAATAAACACTAGCAGCATATGTAAATCAACATAAATAAACAAATTTCCCTGATTACAAAGCTGTTGCACTTATGAAGTTGATGTCGGACTTCAATTTGTTATGGCTGATAATCTACATTGCAACCACTGTTTATATCATATGAAGTACTTTAACATTACATCATTTTATAGAACTTTAAATAACTCCACTTTTACTACTAAGTAAATTAATAACTTTTAACTAATACATGGATACCATTGAGCTAACGCCTACTTTCAAACTCACTAAAATGATGACAAATAATCTAACACTTTCTTTTAAATAATTTTTAAATAATTATTTCATCACATTCGCTTAGTTCATGGCTCAGACTGTTCATGGAATCGGAATAGGATGCTAATAAGGTTATTGACTCACTACAAAGTAAGGCATATAACGCACTGCTCCACTTAAACAATTACATTGCAGTCAACACTGATTCATGTGTACATGTACAGAACTAAAGCATTCCTGACGATGTATGGGGCCGATCTTCTGTGCTGATGATATAACGCAGTATGGCACAATAATGGCTCTTGATGTAATGTACTCTATGTATCCTTTTTGGCGTCGTAATTATAAATTTAGAGCGTACCATTAAATGCCATTTTGCTGCCCCTAGTAGCCATTTCCATCCAAGGCGTTTTAATCATCAGTTATAATCACTTTGACCTCACTATAGCACTTGAAATGTTCACACTTCAAAGAATAACCACAGACTACTGCCAGCAGAACCACTTTGCACGCTATCTTCACGCCTCTCCGCATATTCCTTTCTCGCCTTAACCTTTCCATAATGGAGGGTTTTCCTCAGTCTTTTCCAACTTTTAGGGTTGTAACTTAAATAGTGGCAACTATTTATTCACAACCGATACAAGAGAGTTACATGTTCCCATCTGTTACTGTCCTTCAAAGAAGTCACCTGCTTTGTGTAGAACCCGTTGCCACTGTGGGGGTCCGGACGGGGTTTGTCGGGGACGGCCAGCTCGTCCCACGCATTCCCCGATCGGACAACGGCTGTGGCTGCCAGGGACACTGCCCACATAGAGGCTGAGCCTTCACCTGTGATAGAGTGGGAGGTCGTCTCGAGGTGTGGCAGGGGGCGAAAGACATTCCGGAGGCCTTTCCAGTTTGTCTCCGGCTGATACTGATCTTCGGCCGGACATGACTGCTTGTCCTGTTCCAGAGGTTGCCCCTCAGTCTGCAAGATCCGGGCGGCCGCAGAGGGTAGGCTTACTGGTAGTTGGGAGCTCCAACGTCAGGCGCTTAATGGGGCCCCTTAGGGATATGTCTGCAAGAGAGGGGATGAAAACCAATGTGCACTCCCTGTGCGTACCGGGGGGAGTCATTCCAGATGTGTAAAGGGTCCTTCCGGATGCCATGAAGGGTACAGGGTGCACCCATCTGCAGGTGGTCGCTCATGTCGGCACCAACGATGTGTGTCGCTATGGATCGGAGGAAATCCTCTCTGGCTTCTGGCGGCTATCTGATTTGTTGAAGACTGCCAGTCTCGCTAGTGGGATGAAAGCAGAGCTCACCATCTGCAGCATCGTCGACAGGATTGACTGTGGGCCTTTGGTACAGAGCCGAGTGGAGGGTCTGAATCAGAGGCTGAGACGGTTCTGCGACCAGGTAGGCTGAAGATTCCTCGACTTGCTCCAATAGGGTGGTGGGGTTTCGGGTTCCGCTGGATAGGTCAGGAGTCCACTGCACACAGCAGGCGGCTACACGGGTAGCAGGGGTTGTGTGGCATGGACTGGGCGTTAGATGGCCTCGGGCAAGTACAGGACGGGCAACAGCCTCAAAGGGTGTGGGACAAAAACAGGATATGCAGGGACCAAGCAGCAATCGGTATTGTAATTGTAAACTGTCGAAGCTGCGTTGGTAAAGTACCGGAACTTCAAGCGCCGATAGAAAGCACCGAAGCTGAAATCGTTTTAGGTAAGGAAAGCTGGCTGAAGCCAGAGATAAATTCTGCCGAAATTTTTACAATGGTACAGACGGTGTTTAGAAAGGATAGATTGCATGCAACCGGTGGTGGCGTGTTTGTCGCTGTTAGTAGTAGTTTATCCTGTAGTGAAATAGAAGTGAATAGTTCCTGTGAATTATTATGGGTGCAGGTTATACTCAACAACCGAGCTACGTTAATAGTTGGCTCCTTTTACCGACCTCCCGACTCAACAGCATTAGTGGCAGAACAACTGAGAGAAAAACTGGAATTCATTTCACATAAATTTTCACAGCATGTTATAGTCTTAGGTGGAGATTTCAATTTACCAGATATAGACTGGGACATTCAGATGTTTAGGACGGGTGGTAGGGACAGAGCATCGAGTGACATTATACTGAGTGCACTATCCGAAAATTACCTCGAGCAATTAAACAGAGAACCGACTCGTGGAGATAGCATCTTGGACCTACTGATAACAATAGACCCGAACTTTTCGACTCTGTAAGTGCAGAACAGGGAATCAGTGATCATAAGGCCGTTGCAGCATCCCTGAATATGGAATTTAATAGGAATATAAAAAAAGGGGAGGAAGGTTTATCTGTTTAGCAAGAGTAATAGGAGGCAGATTTTAGGCTACCTAACAGATCAAAACGAAAATTTCTGTTCCGACACTGACAATGTTGAGTGTCTATGGAAAAAGTTCAAGGCAATCGTAAAATGCGTTTTAGACATGTACGTGCCGAGTATAACTGTGAGGGACGGGAAAAACCGACCGTGGTTCAACAACAAAGTTAGGAAACTACTGCGAAAGCAAAGAGAGCTTCGCGCGAAATTTAAACGCACCCAAAACCTCTCAGACAAACAGAAGCTAAGCGATGTCAAAGTTAGCGTAAGGAGGGCTATGCGTGAAGCGTTCAGTGAATTCGAAAGTAAAATTCTGTGTACCGACTTGACAGAAAATGCTAGGAAGTTCTGGTCTTACGATAAATCAGTAAGTGGATCTAAATAACATATCCAGACACTCTGGAATGATAATGGCATTGAAACAGAGGATGACACGCGTAAAGCTGAAATACTAAACACCTTTTTCCAAAGCTGTTTCACAGAGGAAGACCGCACTGCAGTTCCTTCTCTAAATCTTCGCACGAACAAAAAAATGGTTGACATCGAAATAAGTGTCCAAGGAATAGAAAAGCAACTGGAATCACTCAACAGAGGAAAGTCCACTGGACCTGACGGGATACCATTTCGATTCTACATAGAGTACGCGAAAGAACTTGCCCCCTTCTAACAGAAGTGTACCGCAAGTTTCCAAATGATTGGAAAAGATCATAGGTAGTTCTAGCTTTCAAGAAGGGCCGTCGAACAGATGCGCAAAACTATACGCCTATATCTCTGCCATCGATCTGTTGTAGAATTTTAGAACATATTTTTTGCTCGCGTATCATGTCATTCCTGGAAACCCAGAATCTACTCTGTAGGAATCAACATGGATTCCGGAAACGGCGATCGTGTGAGACCTAACTCGCTTTATTTGTTCATGAGACCCAGAAAATATTAGATACAGGCTCCCAGGTAGATGTCACTTTCCTTGACTTCCCGAAGGCGTTCGATAGAGTTCCGCACTGTCGCCTGATAAACAAAGTAAGAGCCTACGGAATATCAGACCAGCTGTGTGGCTGGATTGAAGAGTTTTTAGCAAACAGAACACAGCATGTTGTTCTCAATGGAGAAACGTCTACAGACGTTAAAGTAACCTCTGGCGTGCCACAGGGGAGTGTTATGAGACCATTGCTTTTCGCAATATATATAAATGACCTAGTAGATAGTGTCGGAAGTTCCATGCGGCTTTTCGCGGATGGTGCTGTAGTATACAGAGAAGTTGCAGCATTAGAAAATTGCAGCAAATTGCAGGAAGATCTGCAGCGGATAGGCACTTGGTGCAGGGAGTGACAACTGACCCTTAACATAGGCAAATGTAATGTATTGGAAATACATAGAAAGAAGGATCCTTTATTGTATGATTATATGATAGCGGAACAAACACTGGTAGCAGTTACTTCTGTAAAATATCTGGGAGTATGCGTACGGAACGATTTGAAGTGGAATAATCATATAAAATTAATTGTTGGTAAGGCGGGTGCCAGATTGAGATTCATTGAGAGAGTCCTTAGAAAATGTAGTCCATCAACAAAGGAGGTGGCTTACAAAACACTCGTTCGACCTATACTTGAGTATTGCTCATCAGTGTGGGATCCGTACCAGGTCGGGTTGACGGAGGAGATAGAGAAGATCCAAAGAAGAGTGGCGCGTTTCGTCACAGGGCTATTTGGTAAGCGTGATGGCCTTACGGAGATGTTTAGCAAACTCAAGTGGCAAATTCTGCAAGACAGGCGCTCTGCAACGCGGTGTAGCTTGCTGTCCAGGTTTCGAGAGGGTGCGTTTCTGGATGACTTATCGAATATATTGCTTCCCCTTACTTATACCTCCCGAGGAGATCACGAATGAAAAATTATAGATATTCGAGCGCGCACGGAGGCTTTCCGGCAGTCGTTCTTCCCGCGAACCACACGCGACTGGAACAGAAAAGGGAGGTAATGACAGTGGCACATAAAGAGCCCTCCGCCACACATCGTTGGGAGGCTTGTGGAGTATAAATGTAAACGTAGATGTGCAAGGTGTAGTATACCTTTAGCAGAACCTGTTCTGTTGATGGGCCGGCCGGTGTAGTCGTGCGGTTCTAGGCGCTTCAGTCTGGAACCGCGTGACCGCTACGGTCGCAGGTTAGAATCCTGCCTCGGGCATGGATGTGTGCGATGTCCTTAGGTTAGTTAGGTTTAAGTAGTTCTAAGTTCTAGGGGAATGTTTAGTCCCATAGTACCGAGAGCCGTTTGAACCATTTGAATCTGTTGATGGTGCGAATGGAGCGGTCTACCGCCTGTCGAATCTCTTTGAACAGTACTGAAGCGAATGCCACGAAGCCAAAACTGAAACGCCAGTCCAACGAATGGCATCATTATGAGTCGCTGCGAAAGTGCGTCAGAGCCCCAGTATGGTGAAAGTTACGGTGATTCTCGTGTACGACTGTGATGGTGTTATCCTAACGCATTACGTTCCTCCAAGGCAGACCGTCAATGTACAGTACTAGTGTTCGTTTTTGGAACATCACCTGCGACCAGCTTTGCGAAAGAAGCGGCGACACTTTCTGCGCAACCCATCCATCATTTTGCAAGACAATGCGCGGGAGCATACAGCGGTTTTAAGTTCCAGCCCTCGTATTTACAATATTATATTCCAGGGGTTCCCAACTTGGTCTAATTACCCCCTAAGGGGTAACATTTAATTTTCTGAGGAGTAAAAACAAAACTGTGCTGTGTTTCAAATACAAAATTATTTTTAAAATACCATTGCTGTTGTCACTATTTCGTAAGACTGTAATACCGATTACATAAGTTAGCACCAACTACATTTTTCTCAAATACTAGCATTAACATGTGACATAATGTGGCGGACTTTAAACTTTGTAAAACGAAGGTATAGACAAAATATTTCTCATTAGTCCACACGTTGTACATATACTTTGTACTTGCCATCTATGACAGCAAAATAGAGACGTGTGTTCTTAACTGTCTTTTGAAAAAGACTTCTCCGAATTCTGGGTAATTTCTGGAAAAAACCAAACAATGTTTCTATATTCACATAACAATAGATGAGTCGTCTAATTGATTGCACAACACAACAGTAACTATGTATTGACTACTACTCTGCTGTGAGGTTTACATAGTATTTTATTATTACTATTATTATTGTTATTATTAGTTATTACTATTGTTAGTAGCAGCAGTAGTAGTACTAGTGGTAGTAATAGTATCATTATTAGTGACAGTGGTTAGACACAAAGAGCTGGTAGCCTGAAGTCTTCCAGTTTCCGCCAGTTCAGATGTGAGAAGGTCAGCAGTCAAGTGAATTACAGACAATAAATGTAGCACATGCATTTCGTCTTGGTTGATTTGAAATGGCAGTACAGGTGTGGGTGACGCAAGTATTGCTTGGAAGAAGTGCGGTGCAGAGTAAACATGTTTTGTAACAAGAGTTTGTCCTCATTGAAGATCGTTACCAGGACCCGTGGTCTAGGGGTAGCGTCTTTGATTCATAGTCAAAACGTCTTTGGTCCCGGGTTCGATCCCCGTCACTGCCTAAAGTTTGATAAATAATCGGCATTGGCGGCCGAAGACTTCCGGCATAAGAAGTCAGCCTCATTCTGCCAACGGTCTTGTCAAAGAGGGCGGAGGAGCGGATAGAGGTTCAGGGCACTCTCTTGTCCTAGGGGAGGGAAATTGCCCCTAAAGGCGGAAGAATCAGCAATGATCAACGACATGAGGATGCAGAAGGCAATGGAAACCACTGCATTAAAGACACGTAACGTGTATCCACAGGACATGTGGCCTGTAATTGAAGAAGCGTCATGATGATCTCTCCATTAGCAAAAGATTCCGGAATAGTCCCCCATTCGGATCTCCGGGAGGGGACTGCCAAGGGGGAGGTTACCATGAGAAAAAGATTGAATAATCAACGAAAGGATAACGTTCTGCGAGTCGGGGCGTGAAATGTCAGAAGCTTGAACGTGGTAGGGAAACTAGAAAATCTGAAAAGGGAAATGCAAAGGCTCAATCTAGATATAGTAGGGGTCAGTGAAGTGAAGTGGAACGAAGACAAGGATTTCTGGTCAGATGAGTATCGGGTAATATCAACAGCAGCAGGAAATGGTATAACAGGTGTAGGATTCTTTATGAATAGGAAGGTAGGGCAGAGGGTGTGTTACTGTGAACAGTTCAGTGACCGGGTTGTTCTAATCAGAATCGACATCAGACCAACACCGACAACGATAGTTCAGGTATACATGCCGACGTCGCAAGCTGAAGATGAACAGATAGAGAAAGTGTATGAGGATATTGAAAGGGTAATGCAGTATGTAAAGGGGGACGAAAATCTAATAGTCATGGGCGACTGGAATGCAGTTGTAGGGGAAGGAGTAGAAGAAAAAGTTACAGGAGAATATGGGCTTGGGACAAGGAATGAAAGAGGAGAAAGACTAATTGAGTTCTGTAACAAGTTTCAGCTAGTAATAGCGAATACCCTGTTCAAGAATCACAAGAGGAGGAGGTATACTTGGAAAAGGCCGGGAGATACGGGAAGATTTCAATTAGATTACATCATGCTCAGACAGAGATTCCGAAATCAGATACTGGATTGTAAGGCGTACCCAGGAGCAGATATAGACTCAGATCACAATATAGTAGTGATGAAGAGTAGGCTGAAGTTCAAGACATTAGTCAGGAAGAATCACTACGCAAAGAAGTGGGATACGGAGGTACTAAGGAATGACGAGATACGGTTGAAGTTCTCTAACGCTATAGATACAGCAATAAGGAATAGCGCAGTAGGCAGTACAGTTGAAGAGGAATGGACATCTCTAAAAAGGGCCATCACAGAAGTTGGGAAGGAAAACATAGGTACAAAGAAGGTAGCTGCGAAGAAACCAGGGGCAACAGAAGAAATACTTCAGTTGATCGATGAAAGGAGGAAGCACAAACATGTTCCTGGAAAATCAGGAATACAGAAATACAAGTCGCTGAGGAATGAAATAAATGGGAAGTGCAGGGAAGCTAAGACGAAATGGCTGCAGGAAAAATGTGAAGACATCGAAAAAGGTATGATTGTCGGAAGGACAGACTCAGCATACAGGAAAGTCAAAACAACCTTTGGTGACATTAAAAGCAACGGTGGTACCATTAAGAGTGCAACGGGAATTCCACTGTTAAATGCAGAGGAGAGAGCAGATAGGTGGAAAGAATACATTGAAAGCCTCTATGAGGGTGAAGATTTGTCTGATGTGATAAAAGAAGAAACAGGAGTCGATTTAGAAGAAATAGGGGATCTAGTATTAGAATCGGAATTTAAAAGAGCTTTGGAGGACTTACGGCCAAATAAGGCAGAAGGGATAGATAACATTCCATCAGAACTTCTAAAATCATTGGGGGAAGTGGCAACAAAACGACTATTCACGTTGGTGTGTAGAATATATGAGTCTGGCGACATACCATCAGACTTTCGGAAAAGCATCATCCACACAATTCCGAAGACGGCAAGAGCTGACAAGTGCGAGAATTATCGCACAATCAGCTTAACAGCTCATGCATCGAAGCTGCTTACAAGAATAATATACAGAAGAATGGAAAAGAAAATTGAGAATGCGCTAGGTGACGATCAGTTTGGCTTTAGGAAAAGTAAAGGGACGAGAGAGGCAATTCAGACGTTACGGCTAATAATGGAAGCAAGGCTAAAGAAAAATCAAGACACTTTCATAGGATTTGTCGACCTGGAAAAAGCGTTCGACGATATAAAATGGTGCAAGCTGTTCGAGATTCTGAAAAATGTAGGGGTAAGCTATAGGGAGAGACGGGTCATATACAATATGTACAACAACCAAGAGGGAATAATAAGAGTGGACGATCAAGAACGAAGTGCTCGTATTAAGAAGGGTGTAAGACAAGGCTGTAGCCCTTCGCCCCTACTCTTCAATCTGTACATCGAGGAAGCAATGATGGAAATAAAAGAAAGGTTCAGGAGTGGAATTAAAATACAAGGTGAAAGGATATCAATGATACGATTTGCAGATGACATCGCTATCCTGAGTGAAAGTGAAGAAGAATTAAATGATCTGCTGAACGGAATGAACAGTCTAATGAGTACACAGTATGGTTTGAGAGTAAATCGGAGAAAGACGAAGGTAATGAGAAGTAGTAGAAACGAGAACAGCGAGAAACTTAACATCAGGATTGATGGTCACGAAGTCAATGAAGTTAAGGAATTCTGCCACCTAGGCAGTAAAATAACCAATGACGGACGGAGCAAGGAGGACATCAAAAGCAGACTCGCTATGGCAAAAAAGGCATTTCTGGCCAAGAGAAGTCTACTAATATTAAATACCGGCCTTAATTTGAGGAAGAAATTTCTGAGGATGTACGTCTGGAGTACAGCATTGTATGGTAGTGAAACATGGACTGTGTGAAAACCGGAACAGAAGAGAATCGAAGCATTTGAGATGTGCTGCTATAGACGAATGTTGAAAATTAGGTGGACTGATAAGGTAAGGAATGAGGAGGTTCTACGCAGAATCGGAGAGGAAAGGAATATGTGGAAAACACTGATAAGGAGAAGGGACAGGATGATAGGACATCTGCTAAGACATGAGGGAATGACTTCCATGGTACTAGAGGGAGCTGTAGAGGGCAAAAACTGTAGAGGAAGACAGAGATTGGAATACGTCAAGCAAATAATTGAGGACGTAGGTTGCAAGTGCTACTCTGAGATGAAGAGGTTAGCACAGGAAAGGAATTCGTGACGGGCCGCATCAAACCAGTCAGTAGATTGATGACCAAAAAAAAAAAAAAAAAAAAAAAAAAACCTTTGCTTCCTGAGAATGAATTGTAGACAGCACTTGCGATGGACTGAGAATTTCTTCACCATTATATAAGAAAAAGGTTGTAAGAAATGAACAGTGCTCTGGGGTAACGGTCTTAGAAAGTTTGGGAACCAGTGCTATAGTCAGTATGCACGAAGCAGCTACATTAATTAACAATTAGCACATATGTTATACTGAAGGGCAGATTTTAAAATGACATCTACCGAAAAAAAATTGTAGAAATCTGCAAATTTCAGAAAATTTTAAATATTCATCTGTAAGTCAATGAAGTTAATGATTACGTATATTACATAATTGGTACATTACGTAAATATTGCAGATCACCCATAGTCTTGTAATCAGATACTTGCGGTTTTTTTAACTTTGTGGTTTTGTGCATTTATCCATATTTAAAAAGACCTATCATTCATTATACCATTTGTGTAAATTTTCCAAACGTTTCTGTATATACAAAGGATCGTCCAACGACATTCATGTAGGTAACAGCATCGTCAGTGAACGATCCGATAGTGCTGTTAATCTTCCCTGGTAAATCGTCCTTGTGTTCTGCGAACATGTTAAGCTCCACGTAATTATCATTTATGTTGAATATGCGCCATCCAGGCCGTTATATTTGAGCATTCTACCGCGTTTCAGGCGCGAGAAACTACGATTGACTGATTTCTTTGTGTTCTGTTTGTGTTTCCATAATGGGTGAAACACCTAGAAGGCGCCAAAGTGTTTCACAAACAAGCGAGGGAGTCTGCAGTGTTACCAAAATGCAGGAATGCACTGCAATGGCCTGTGGCGATACTGGTGCAATTTCAGTCGAGTTGACAACGCAGCATTCCTTGCGAGCTGCAGGGCCAGAGGCCATTAACTCTCTCGCCGACTATAGTCGGCAATGTCGTACACTGTCGAACGCCTTCTGGAAACATCAGAAGATGAAATCTATCTCTTCTTCTTCATCTCTTTTTTGCAGGATACTGAATATGAAGAAAGCGAGTTGCGTTTCACACGAATGTGCTGAGAAAAGCTACTTTTATTTCCAGGCACGTGATAATGTTTGAATGTAGAATATGCTCTACAATCATGTATCAGTGATAGTAGTATGTGATTCCATACGCAATATGATCTTCTTCCCTTTTGCAAAAAGGAGGCATCTACGCCATTTTCCGGTCATGGAGGACTATTCTCTGCTCAAGACATTCTCGGTAAACATAAGCTAAGGAAGGGGCTAACTCTGCAGTGTCTCAAATGTAACATCTAATTGAAAATCCTGCAGGACCTTGTGCATTAGTAGCATTTACTTGTCAGAACTGTTTTCCAGTACAGGTTGTGCTAATATCAATATCTGTTATCTGTTAGTCTGTCGGGTGATCAGATATTGGTACGGTTAGATTCTCGTGTGTACCTACATACATTTTTAAACGCAGGATTTAATATTTATGATTCAGTCTGCTGTCTTCGGCGTCAATAGCAGACTGATGTCGTTACGAGAAACTGAATGAAATATTTGGATCCGTTCATTGAATTTACGTACGATAAGAGCTATCTTTGTCTGAAAGCTCTTTAGCCATGATCTGACTGTGAAAGGTATAGCAGTCTTCATGCAAAGTCTTTCTTACGGATGCACACGTTTGTACCAGGTTTTCTCTACCGGTTTCCCTTGCACCCTGTATTATAGCGAAAGAGCAGTAGTCTGTTTTCGCTACAGTTTTCGAATAACAGCATTAACCCAAGGTCAATATTTGCCGCCTTTTAGTACGTATTTACCTTGAACAGATCTTTCCAAACTTTTCTTCGTGACACCACCCTTATAGCTCATACAGGATCACGAGACACACTTTCCCAGTATTAATGAAACAGCTCCAATTGTAAGAAATGAAATTTTAATGAAATAATTATTATTTTATATTAGTCATAATAAAGAATGTACTTTCACACGAATATGTTGTAGAAAACTGGAGCCAAACAATGAGTGCTCTTTTATTTAGGAGAGGGTAATCTTGTTGAATAGAAATCCAGAAGTTGTGTAATCTGCTTCTAGGTACTTTATGGTAGTTTTATAGTGTAGTTGTTGTTCATGTCTCCTAGTTCCTCCTCTTTCACAAGTTGAAGTTGACAAGTACCGGAAAGTGTGAAAGGATTTTTTATCCAGCCACATTTGTTTATACTGGGTGTTGTGTAATAGCCATCCGACCACTCTTTCAAATGCGCTAAATGGTCATTACTTAATGGCTGTAATTTGTTACTAATTGCCCATTTAGATGTCAATGAAAATATTTCAGAAGTGCTTCCTTTTTTTTCTCAAGCATATCTTTGCTTTGTTTCGTGAGGATGCATTTTTGTCTGTGGTGGTGGGGATATTTGCACTCATACCTTGTAACTAGTATTTGTCTTGATGAATATCCGAAACAAATCAGAAAGGCAAGCTAGTTTTGTGCTCCAGAGATCGTCTTTTAATGCATCCCTTATCAAATACAGCATACCTATCACTCCTTTAAGGCGTGGTCTTTGGTTAAACTGAACGAAAAGAAGGATATTTTGAACTATTTTGTCGCAAGGTTTTCATTTGTTTTACATTGTGGATTTACTTCTTTCTCGATACCCTTGATGCTACTGCTCGACACCACGAGGAGTTGGGACATCCAGTTTGGAAAGCAGTGCTCTAGATCTTAGTTTATAATCTCAGTTTCGCCTAAATTTTTTCTACGTTTGTCTTGTCTGGTCTAAACTACTCAGCTCTTCTTTTAAGTAGTTTGTTAGTAACTGTCTATCAGCTGGATCAAACATAAAATCTTTCCCAGTTATCGTGATAACCTTTCTGCCTTTGGTGGCATCCATCCTGTAATATCAGCATGGTCGCTATTCCCTCTCTCGCTGGATGACACTCTCGAAATGATCGTGTCTGTTTCTAGTCAGTAAATCTAAAATAATTATGTCTTTTGTGGGGAGTCGGATAGTTGTTCTAGGCAGTTGTCAAACAATGTTTTCAGTATTACTTAGCAATATTTCTTGTCCTTACCGCCGATATTCGTGCTTTCTCAGACTATACTAGGTAGGTTATAGTGACAATTATTACTACCATATGTTTCGGGTATTTTCGTACTATCGCGTTTAAGCTAGCTTTGAATGAGTCTACGACCGATGTGTCTGACATTAGTGGCCGTCAGAAACATTCTGCACACATCAAAAAAGGTTTTGCATCACTTCGGTCCCTAGAGTTTCGGAACCTGTACATAAAATTGGAAAAGAGATCAACATGAACATCATTTCCGCCCTTTTAGTACTCATGAAAACCACACATTGTATGTTGTACCACAGTACAGCGAGACCTGAGGTGGGTGTCCAGATTGCTGTACACACCGGTACCTCTAATACCCAGTAGCATGTCCTCTTGCATTGATGCATGCCTGTATACGTCGTGGCATACTATCCGCAAGTTCATCAAGGCACTGTTGGTCCAGATTGTCCTACTCCTCAACGGCGATTCGGCGTAGATCCCTCAGAGTGGTTCGTGGGTCCCGTCGTCCATAAACAACGATTTATCAATCCATCCCAGGCTTGCTCGATAGGATTCATGTCTGGAGAACATGCTAGCCACTCTAGTCGAGCGATGTCGTTGTCATGAAGGAAATCATTCAGAAGCTGTGCACGATGAGGGCGCGAACTGTCGTCCATGAAGACGAATGCCTCGTCAATATGCTGCCGATATGTTGCACTATCAACCGGCCGGAGGGTCCGTGCGGTTCTAGGCGCTACAGTCTGGAGCCGAGCGACCGCTACGGTCGCAGGTTCGAATCCTGCCTCGGGCATGGATGTGTGTGATGTCCTTAGGTTAGTTAGGTTTAATTAGTTCTAAGTTCTAGGCGACTGATGACCTCAGAAGTTAAGTCGCATAGTGCTCAGAGCCATTTGAACCATTTGTTGCACTATCGCACAACCGTTACGGCGCCTTCCATGGCCACCAGCGGCGTATGTCGGCCCCACATAATGCCACCCCAAAACAGAAGGGAACATCCACCTTACTGCACTCGCTGGACAGTGTGTCTAAGGCGCTCAGCCTGACTGGGTTGCCTCCAAACACGTCTCCAACGATTGTCTAGTTGAAGGCATATGCGACACTCATCAGTGAAGAGAACGTGATGCCACCTGAGCGGTCCATTCGGCATGTTGTTGGGCCCATCTGTAGCGCTCTGTATGGTGTCGTGTTTGAAAAGATGGACCTCGCCATGGACGTCGGGAGTGAAGTGGCGCATCATGCAGCCTGTCGCGCATAGTTTGAGTCGTAACACGACGTCCTATGGCTCCACGAAAAGCATTAGTCAATATGGTGGCTTTGCTGACAGAGTTCCTCCGAGCCATAATCCGTAGATAGCAGTCATCCACTGCAGTAGTAGTCCTTGGGCGGCCTGATCGAGGCATGTCATCGACAGTTCATATCGATCTGTATCTCTTCCATGCCCGAACAACATCGCTTTGGTTCACTCCGAGACGCCTGGACGCTTCCCTTGTTGCCGGCTGCTGTGGCCAAGCGGTTCTAAGCGCTTCAGTCCGGAACCACACGGCTGCTACGGTCTCAGGTTCGAATCCTGCCGCAGGCATGGATGTGTGTGATGTCTTTAAGTTAGTAAGGTTGACGTAGTTCTAAGTCTAGGGGACTGATGACCTCAGATGTTAAGTCCCATAGTGCTCACCATTTGAACCATTTGAACTTCCCTTGTTGAGGGCCCTTCCCGTCACAAAGTAACAATGCGGTTGCGATCGAACAGCGTTATTGACCGTCTAGGCATGGTTTAACTACAGACAACACGAGGCGTGTATATCCTTCCTGGCGGAATGACTGGAACTGATCGGCTGTCGGACCCCATCCGTCTAAAAGGCGCTGCTCATGCATGGTTCTTTACATCTTTGGGTGGGTGTAATGACATCTCTGAATAGTCAAAGGGACTGTGTTTGTGATACAATATCCACAGTCAACGTCTATCTTCGGGAGGTCTGGGAACTGGGGTGATGCAAAACTTTTTTTGTTGTGTGTAAAGTTTTGCTGTGTGTATTATAATCTGAGTTATGAACACATTATATATTAGTCCGTAGTCGGACGTTTAGCACACAGCACGTTAAAGTCATGTGTAGAAGAATCAACTCACAGAGATGCACAGGAACTCATTTGAAATGAAACCTTTCAAATTAACTGTAGTGCATCAACAGACGAGCTCAGATACCGTTGTCTGACGTCGGTATTGCAATTGGCTGTAGCGCCCTAGACACGATGGAAATATGACTCTGAAATGTTTGTTTAGAAATGGGAATTTTAAGGCCATCGTCCTATCGCTTTCTCGGACGTCCGCCACGAGTCGGTTGTACAGCAGGTTAATGGAAGTGGCAGTGAACTCTTTCAAGAAAGCTCCCAACTTCCTTCTGCACCGATCTAGGATGGCTGGATAGGATTTAAACTCCAGTCCCTTCGAATAAGTTTCTATCGTCGTGATCACTTAGTCACCTTGCTCAGTTTCTACAACAAAACTTGTCATTGGTGGTAAGATAAAGTTTCTAATTGTTAACAGATACTCAGTTCTGTCAGACATATCACACCACATGCAGTATTGTGGTACTGACCCTTCATTGCTATCGCGGATGACAGTTGTTATCCACATGATTTTTCCCGCTCCGTTTTGTCTGACTGGACTGGATTTAGTCCGTGCTCTTTTCAGTACCTTTCCGTTAACTCACCATCACTTAGCTTTAGCCATTACTGGCTTACAGTTATGCAGGTTGAACTGTTGATAAAAGAGTATTATAGCTTGGTCGACGCTGGTCATAATGCGAGCTCTACTGCTACAACCTGAAACAAAGTAAGTCTATGTTACTTTATTGCCTTCTTAGATCAATCCAACTTTCATGTATATACTTGTAGGGGTATCGAAACTAATTACAGTTATTTTGCTCTTTACCTAGAATACGTACCTAAGAAAAGTAAATATTCTCTTTATTTTTAGTTTGTGGAATAAGTGTCAAAGGTTAAAGAAAACCGGGACAGTGTTCAGCAGACTTCCTGATGTACGGCTGGAACGGTGTTATGAGCTGAGTTATGAAGATCCTGACACTGACATTGCTGACTCAGAGAACCTGGATTGTGTACATGAAATCGGTTATGCTTCAGGAACAGAACAGGAGGCGTCAGAAAATTATGAATTTGAATCACACGAACGACTAATTCTTGTATGAAAATATGGAATAAATAAATGGCAGTAAAACAAAAGTCCTAACAATGTTAGAAAAAGAGGTTGTAATTTTATTACGCTTTCACCTGGACTCAAAAATGAAACTCGTATAACAAAGACAAAAATAGATTCAGAAACATTCTTCGATGAAAATATAATACATATTATTAAAATATGTACTAATAATTACATCAATGAAGCATATCTAAACTTTTCTAGGAAAAGGGATGCTAAAGAAATGTTATAGATACCAGAGATTTCATTGGTTTATAATATAAGCCTATGTGTGGATCTCTGCAACGCTCTACAAAGAATTTATCGAAGTTGTGTGATAACTAAAAGGGCAACAGACTTAAATCATGTTACTTATGCATGAGTGAAAATTGATTGCGTTTGCTCTTGTCTGATGTTAGGTAGTATCGTTGATAGAGGGGTTCACAGAGAGATTGTCAGGTTGGTTGCTATCAGAGCGGTACTGGAGCTATTTACGAACAACTGAAAAAGATATATCTCACTTAGTGCATTAAACTTGTTATCTTATATTTAAATGAGACATCCCTAAAATCACTCATATACGCCGTTCAAAGTTTTCAAATACGCCGTTTACGTTTTGGATGACTCCTGTTATCCGCGCGAGTGACCGTGTCAGATATCATCTCGTGCCTAACGGAGGGTTAATAGACGACCATCTGTAACGCTTTCCGGGAGTTTAAAATCAAGTCTCATGTCTGTGAATGTCAAGAAATTGTGCGCTTTCGTATATGGATAGTGTGAGCTATATTATATGACCGACTTCATTTCCAATAAATACTTGTTGTGTTTCATATAGCTTCGTTCCATTTCAAAACAGAATCAAATTTAGGCTTTTGCAACAGAGCTGCCAGTGGTTTATCTTCATAACTTTTAATGCTATATCCTGCTGCCGAAGTGTTTCTGATTTCAAAAGAAGAAAAAACGTAAACACCATCAACTAAGAATAGCCTACATACCGTTCAACTAAATATTTTGAAAAACTCTTCATATCTTTATACTGTTCAATGAATCGGATACTAGCATTTTCATCAACGATGGCCGAATTTTCTCGTGCATGCTCTGAATAGCATTGTCATAACGACAGGCTCATTAACACAAATCATTACCAAACTGTGCACGTCATTAGTGTGTCGTTAGACAAATTTTACTAATTGTCCTTCAGCAGGAGATAGATAATTGCTCCAACACGCTAGCGCCACAAAAACGTGCATTTGTCACCACGGAACTAATATTTCTCTCTCTCTCTCTCTCTTTCTCTTTCTCTCTCCCTCTCTCTCAACGAAGAAAGTCAAGTGTTTTCACACCTTTTTAAACAACAAATTTGCAAAGATGAGGCCGAACGTCGCATAACAGCAGGTATTACTCTTCTAATTTCATACGTAGGCCAGTGCTTTCTAAAGAGGCCTAATGAACAATCTGCAATGCCTACTTAATCTTTCCTACTGTCATAGCCGTAACAATATTCCTGTCCGGTTTTATTTTTTCGTAGGTGGCATTTGCGCCTTGGGACGTCTCACAAATGATGTATTTGCGGCTAGATAATGTCACCATCAATCTACAGTTGCTGGACTACCATCCAACGTCATCTTACCGTCCTGTGACCAAATCATCAAACCTCCAGCCAATGCAACGTGTTTTCCTCTTCAACGCAATTCAATGCCCAGTACGTTCTGATCATGAAAGATATCTTACCAGATATGCATCAGAGCTTTCATTATCTTTTCCGTAACGCTACCAGTCATTCAGCCTCAGCTACAGTAATACACCATTGCAGATTGAAAAATGATCTAAAGACGAAACAGAAAAAAAACACTTGTGTACTGGCTACTGATAGATGGGAGCGAAGGTAGTGGTTGAAAATGAAGTGCTGTGGACGTGGTATGAACCGCGAACTGAACATGAAAATGGTGACCCAGTAAGAATTTTATTTGAATTTCTGAAAGGGTCGTCATTTGTTTCGACTATCGCACTGGGTTAGTAAGTAAAGTAAACATGTCAGGATTCCGTTGACGATCAGAATTCAAACAATTAACTGAATTTTAAGGAAGCTGTGAATAACAGGAGAGCGAGTCATCTTCTGAAAAATAGCCCAACACATTGTATGTGGTATGTCAGTTGTGTAACTACAAGGGTGCAGGTGATTCATAAAAGGAGCTATGCTAATTGGCCTGATTTTAGATGGCAATTCCTAGAACACTTTATGAGACTAGAAGCCGTAGCGGATAACGTAAAGAGGTGAGTCGTATTCTAAGGTGTAGGTATGTAAATTGGCCCTGCGATCTGAAATAAATTAACTAGATAGCCTCCAAAATAATGAACTAGTAATTCGATGGTTACGAAATGAAACAAGAATTACAATTAATTCTGTTTATTCCGTTAAACTGATTAGTAAAACGCTTAACAAACAATAATAATATCAAAGTAAAACCGTGACACATGTTATAAAAGGGATTCTGATAATCGTGCAAATGAAACAGTTTCAGTTACGAAGTGTTACTGTGACTGTCGTTATGTTAGTATAAAAGACAGATAATGCTAAAGAAGGGAATGTGTTGCATCTGTGGTCGTAGCTGAAAGCAAACTGGTCGTCTTAATCTGAATGCAAGTTTTCAAAGTATAGCTTGAAGTTACTGGAATCCTAAAAAAATAACTTTCCTATCCCTAAGCATCATCTCGCAGTCGCGGCTCCATCTCAACATAGTAAGCTGTAGGTGGACACTGAAGCGGCTGCAGAATCAATCATTGCCGGTACACCAATGACCCTCGCTAGCGGGTAAGTCAAATCATCCCGAAATCTTTGTAAGTGCCTCAGCTCATCTATTATGGCGGCGTTGCAGCCCGGCGGAGGAGAAGTCTGGCGGCGGAGTCTCCCTGCGAAGAAGTAATTTTATACCGAATGCTTTTGCGCTGTTTACTCTGTTTGGATTGGCTGGGCTATGGCGCTTCCAAGCACCGAGCTGTAAACTTATTCCTTAGAAAATGCTGGTCCCCCGAATTTCACTTCAGGCGGTTAACCAGTAACGCACGTCCTACCATTTAATGCTATAATAAATCTAGTCACTTCGAAACTTTCGTGTGTCAACTGAAATGTCTGTTTCTGTACAAATTTTGGCAGACGTGGGTCGCGGTCATCAAGATGCTCCTCTAATACTGTGATGGATAGCATTGACCGGAGGGCGGGAAAGGCACTCCATAAGCAGTGATTTGGCCATCGAATATTTGTGGGAGGTGGGCGGTGAGGGGAGCTAGTTGCTGATGAGGTCCGTATGTGGGTGGAGATGGCTCACCAGGCAGGCAAAACGGGCGCTGTCGTCGGAAATGCCATGGATGTCCAGGAAGTGGTCCACTAAGGCAAACCAAGTTTCTAGGTTGTCTTTTTGCAATGCAGGTAGCTAAATGAAACTGCCTGGCAACACATATTGAGGCAGCACCGGCAGATGAAAATCGGTGCGGGCAGAGCAGGACGCCCCCGATGCCGAAAGTGCGGTAGCGGTAAGTGGTGCGTCGCCCGAGGCCTGGGTGGGGCGGTGGCCGCAAGTAGCACACAATACCGAGTGGGCGGAGGAGGCGGCGTGCGTATAAGCCGGCGAGTTTTGTCCAATCGGCAAGCCTGATGAGGAGCGCGACACGGGTGTAACGGAGGAATCGTTAGCGCTAGGATTTCACCCGGAACAAGTCCCGCCCACTCACCCCCGGTTTTCCCAGTCTTTGTTCGGCGCCTGGGCATCGTTTGTTGACCGACGTGGTTTACCACGTTCGGCTGCACTTGGAGTGAATGTTATATTAATATCTTTCTAGGTCTTAAATTTTGCCAGGTAGTTAAAAGACACGTTACAAAAAACGTGCAAATTGGCCTCAGCTGTGCCAGGTACTTCCACAGCAAACATAAGAGAAAACAATTTAGCACTGAATTCTTTAAATACGAGAACTCAGTATTCAGATGAATAGCCTATGAAGAAACATACTTCCATGTGAGAAAAAGCACCCAAAGAGAAAACAGAAAAAATCCACCCTCAAAGAATAATTTGCTTGGAGAAGAGGAACCACAGTATACTTGCCACTTAACTTTCAGAACTCAGTATATGTGAAACAAGCACCAATATTCATTATACTTCCAGAGGGCGTCAAAATTACTTTGTTCTCGCTAGATCAATCCAAGCGTGTTATTCACTGAATAGTTTTGGTGAAAAGTTTTAGAGGTGGAAGAAGAACTAGCGCAGCATGAAGGTCGTTTTACAGCCGTGAAGCACTGCAGCATTTATTTCCTCCATAACTGCTCTGTGACAAACACACACATCATCATTATTATTTTTAAAAAATGGTTTGAATGACATTTACGAAATTAATAACTCTTGTGGTGATAAACAGACAGGACAAAGAATAACGACAGATTATTTTCCTGGGACGTTTGCAACAGCATATAGGACACTAATCACACGGAAACAGTCACAATTCTTTATAACCTCGTTTGTAATGCGCAGAAATGGGTAGGAAGATTTTACAAGTTAAAATTCACACATTACCCATGCAAATACTAACGAAATATGTCCAATACCGCTTTCATTAGGCATTTCTGCTTTATGGCATTCTTATATTCTTTAATTTTCGTGAGCTACTATGAGTGCCTACGACTTTGACTTATTTCTATATAACATTGGTTCTACTGCATCCGTGGCTTTACTACCGACATGACAGATTCAAGACCATTGTTTTCGCATTGTATGTTTGCTCTGCTGTTTCCCTCAAATAAACGTATTATAATAAGTGAATTAGCTAATGAAAATTTGTCCTTATTGCCCGTAAATAACATCACGTTATTTTTTCTTTTCTGCTGGTGGCGATGCTTGCAATTCTCTGTAAATATTTTTATTTCTTTTATAATGCACATACACATTATATTACTATGCAGAAAACTTAAATTTCTTACTAACATTACTGAATTTCATCACTGTGTAACATGTGTTGGACTGTGACGATAACAACTTTGATGTAGCTTCCAGTTTGCGGAACTGGCGGCTGTTTAGGGGGGGGAGGGGGGCCTTACACTATGGATAGGCATGGAGGGGGCTGAATGGGCGGGACTTGGTCCGGGTGAAATCCTAGCGTTAAGGACACGTGTGTAACGGCCGGAGCCGTAGCAATAGCGGGCGGGGGCAGTTGTGGCGGAGCCGCGGGGCGGCGGACCCGGTAACTGGCGCAAGTGGAACAGATGGCGCCCTTACGAAAGCGAACGGAAGGCGGTCGTGGTGCAACCACGGTGCGACGGTCGCGAAATCTGGCGCGGTTGAGGCGACCGGCGTAGCCGAAATGGCCTGCGGAGAGAGGGGTTGGGGGGGGGGGGGGGGTGCAGCGACAGTATGTAAACAATAATGTGCTACCCCGTGCATACAAGTGTTCGATTCACTGTTCTGGAAATTTGCTGACTCGTCAAGCCATCCCGGAGGTAACGACGAACATGAAGGATAAAGCACAATGTCTTTAACTGGAAGATCCTCCATGTTATGGTTAGGTAGCGTGGAATGTCCATGTTGTCAATGTTGTTGTGCTGCCACGCTAGGCGGCGGTCTTGTTGAACCGGATAAGGTTAGGTGGCCGCCGGCGTGGCCAGGCGTAAATAACTGTTCACTTTTAACCAGGTTCGAAGGAGGTGCACTTGGCCACTCATAGTAGCAAGCGGCAGAGTTGATGGGCCTGTTACACTTGCACTGAAATACACTGATAGTTCCATTGTGGCAGAAACAATACAGTCTGGCACACAATGTGGATGAATGACGAAAAGAAGCACAAAAAACGCTGGATGAGACGACGACGGTGTCGGGGTCACCACTACGGTTATCCTAGAAGATTAGTTGAGAGATAACGCACTTAATATTGAATACACATTTATTGGTCACTCGTACATATAACAAAGAATGGCAGGTACACATCTGCGTGCCGAAAGTTCACACAAGAACTATCTAAACCAAAGAATGGCACTCTGCGCCAGAGACGCCACAAACATAAGAACATTTTTTAATTTTTGTATCTATGTATTCGAATCAAAATCCTATTATTCAACTTTTTCTTCATTAGCTACGGTGACTGTTCAGATAGCTGAAATCCCTCCTTTATCCCATAATATATACCAGAATAATCTTAAAAATAATTTACCCTTTTTAATAATATTTCCCATATCATTCCCAATCCCTTTTTCCACAAATAATACCCTACAAATAGCGACCGAACAGTAACCGAGATCTCCAAAACTTTTAAGTGTAAATACAACAAAATTAGAATCCATTATTGGAGAACGACATTGTACTAATAATTATTTTTTGTTGCATATGATACAGGGGGGAGAAAAACGGAAAATACAACTGAAGACCTGCGTGGAAAAACGAGCGAACCCTGAAATGTAAAAGCTTAGAGATAAGTGTTGCCATCTGTTGCTAGGTGCAGGAACTAACCGAATTACATAGTTCCCACCCAAAATATCACATTAGGATTCTTAGCGGTGAGACCAATGTCAATTTTGATAGTTCCCGTACCCAGAAGCAGATGGCAACACTTATCTCTAAGCTTTTACATTTCAGGGTTAGCCCGTTTTCCGCGCATGACTTCAGTTAATAATTACTGAAACAAGAAACATCCATCCAAATATATTGGAAATTACAAAAATCCGTATTACGAGGAAACCTGAACAAGACAACTTTCAAGGTAGAATCAAGAGCATTATCGAATTTTATGCTTACGAAAGCAATTCCACCACGACCCTAAACTATGTGCTCAAAAGTATCCGGACACCTGGCTGAAAATGACACAAAAGTTCGTGGCGCCTTCCATCGATAATGCTGGGATTTAGTATGGTGTTGGCTCATCCTTAGCCTTGATGACAGCTTCCACTCTCGCAGGCATACATTCAATTAGGTGCTGGAAGGGTTCTTATAGGGGAATGGCAGCCCATTTTTAACGGAGTGCTGCACTGAGGAGAGGTATCGATGTCGGTCGGCGAGGCCTGGCACGAAGTCGGCGTTCCAAAACATCCCAGGTGTGTTCTATAAGATTCAGGTCAGGACTCTGTGTAGGCCAGTCCATTACATGGATGTTATAGTCGTGTAACCTTCCGCCACAGACCGTGCATTATGAGCAGGTGCTCGATAGCGTTGAAAGTGCTTAGAAGATCAATGTAGGCCTGTGCCGTGATAGTGGCACACGAAAAAACACCCACTCAACGAAAAGGAATTAGTGGAGCGCATTCAACATGACGCCAATCACATCAGGGCAATGCCAGGAATCTTTGAAAGAGTTTGGCAAAACACCCTTCGACGTTACCAAGCTTGTGTCGCGTTAGAGGGTCGCCACTTTGATCACCTGCTTTAAGTGAACTATGTCCTAGGTACAAAGAAGGGTCCTTTTCAGGGCCGACACAATTTGTAAAAGAGTTTCTGTACGCGAACTAACAGCTGTTGACGGGTTTGTTCCCGGTACATCTTATCATGAATCTACAATGGCTGTGTCGGGACCCGGCGGCTTCGCCTGCAGGCCCCCAGAGTGGAAAGCTGACGCGCTACCACCGAGCGTGCGGGCCGCCTCCGGCAGGCAAAGCATTCGCGGTCATGTTGTCCAGTGCATCCGACTACAGGGCAATTCACGGCCTATCGGAGCATGTGGCGCCAAATTTCCGTATTTTAAAAATTGTGCGTTGTCGACCCACACAACATTTGTAATTTTGGTTCCTACTGGCATCAGCTATCTGGGGTTAAAATTTCGTGACACAGTTTTTCTCCACCCTGTACAGCGGAGATGCTGAGTCGCAGATACGCACAACAAAAAGACTCTCACAATTATAACTTTTGGCCATTAAGGCCTTCGTCAACAATAGACACATACGCACAAGCACACACACTCACGCAAACGCAACTCACACACAAGACTGCAGTCTCAGGCAACTGAAACCACACCTTTTTGTTGAGGGTATCTGCGAGTCAGCATCTCCGCTATATGGTGAGTAGCAACTATCCCCATAATATTGTTACTTCCCATCCTGGATTTTCCAACTCGTTGTAGGACGGATTCAGGGTGACTCCCGTTTAGGGATAGCGGAAGAAGCTGACAGTTGTCGCGCATATGAAGAATTCGAACAAGCCTTCTTAGAGAAACTCTGGTCGCAGCGAATACAATAGAGACTTCGAATGGAGGTCTTTGACCCGCAACCTTTCAATGCAAAACACCGTGGGTTGCGAAAATATTTCGAAAAATGTTTCAGCAAGACAACATATTGGAATAACCCGATGTCACATGTTGACGTGCTAAGAATATTAAAAGGACGGTTATCCACACATATACGTGAAAAACTGGTCGCAGTTCCGACTTACAACTTCGAATTTTTTCGTCCATAGTCGATTCCATTCATCTCATATATGAAAGCAGCCATAAGACAAACCATTACAATCGTAATCAGTCAGCAGCGCCCGGAAATGGAAATCTTAACAATTACAACAATTATAGCAATAATGACAATAGGATAGCTAGCAAACCCCAGCAACCAATATGGTAACGAGAAATAAGCTATCATCCACACGCACCACCTCAGGGGTATAGTAAGAACCATAATTTCGGAAGCAACCGAAGAAGCGATAACAGAGACCATAACGGCAGGGGCTTCAAATCAACGTAATCGGGGTTCTCAACATTCTAATAACCAGAATGGATGGAATAACGCGTATGGCTCCAACGGCAACGCACAACAAAATTTTGGTAATCGTAATAATCAAGCAATGAGTAACTACAATAATATCACTGGTTACAGGAGCGGGAGAAATCCAGAACAGGGTCATGCCGGCGTAAGTATAATATTTCTGAATCCACGATATACGTAGTTGGTGTGACGGTTGGAGGGATTAGCCTCCCACATACGCCACAAGCAAACAGCGATCGGTCGGGCCAAGCCCCCGGGCGCGACAGTGAACGGAAGCGGGGGCATAAGGCTTTCGAATAGCTATTTTGTATAATATGATCAGTAAAATGAGGCACGATCTTTATACGGATGAAGACATGAGTAATATTAAAGGAATAGAGGACGAAGTACAGGCTATTATAAATGCCAAAATTGGCGACACATACGTACTGGTTGTGCAAGACACTGGCGCAGCGGCGAATTTAATTTCACAAGTCCGTTTGACAATCTGCAGAACGAACAGAATTTGCCTACTTTACCAGTACAAAATTGTCACATTATAATTGCACTGGGTGATAAATCAAAGGTTGTGAGGCTGATAACTTGTTTACCTGTTAACATAAATGAGAACATATTACAATGCACATTTTTAGTTGTCGAAAAATTAACAGTTCACTGTCTGTTAGGCATGAAATTTTTCAGGAAGTATCAGGTAAAGATTAATCTAGGTAGAGCTAAGTACCGTTTGTATGTTGATGAAAAACCTTTTTCAGTAGATTTGTTTTAAAAAAAAAAGGCAAATGTCCACAGTCATTTGACAAACAAGTTTAATATTAAGTTGACGTATCCTGACATCTTACACAGGGCGATTCACGAAGATATGTAAATATTTTAATGTGTTATTCTACAAGTAAACCTAAAGAAAAAAGTTGATATAAACGTAGGTCCGCAAATGTTTAATTACTTGGTTACGGCTAATAAATGATTTTGCCCGAAATTTAGCAACTTCGCTAATATGAAGCCATCGCAAAAGTGTATGAGGTTAAAGTAAAGCACGATTTCCATTTATTTAGTTGTTATTGGTGTGGTGAATCTAATAAAACAAGTCCCAGACGTGTATCTGCAGTAGTTTTCCAGAACATCCAGAGAAGCAAAGATTATTATACAAGTAAATTTGTTTACTTTACATTAAGAATGTAGACTGTGTTGTGAAATTCTGTGTACATTGTACAACTCAGCTTTGCTTTTCTTCCCGGTTTAACATGAACTCACGTGTGCTATGATATTAATAAAGGCAGATTATCTGACACATTCATACAATTTCAGTTAACGTTAGTACCATCATTTTAAAATTAAATTCTCTACAACTTCTCTTGAAAACTTTGTGAAATTGTCTGCAATTTAAAAAACAAATTGGGCCATGTAGTTAATAAATTAAAAAGTTTACGAAATTACTTCTTTACCACTCGTGATGTTCCGGAAAACTAGTCCAGATACAATTCTGGGACATGTTTTATTAGATTCACCAGATCAATAACAACAAAATAAATGGAAATCGTGCTTTACTTTAAACTCGTACTGTTTTGCGATGGCTTCATATTAGCGAAGTTGCTAAAGTTCAGGCAAAATCTTTTATTAGCCATAATTCCGTAACTAAACATTTGCGGACCTATGCTTATATGAACATTTTTCTTTAGTTTTACTTGTAGAATAACACATTAAAATATTTGCATACCTTCATGAATCACCCTGTATATACACGAAACATTTAACGATGTAAATTTGGAGAAGGTGACCACCCCATACGATATACACCAAAAAGCGAAAGGTTAAACCGCACTTACGAAGGAACAGAAGCATGATTTCCATGTCCTATTGCAGCAATTCTCACTCATTTTTGAATAACCCGGTGTGATAAGGAGTACATGTATCAGATGAAGGTATATCCACATGAAAGTTTCTGTCGCACGTCATATGCAATTTCATAGACGAAAAAGGAGGCTGTCAGGAAAGAGATCGAGCACATGATTAAGTGGAATATAATTGAACCATAGCAGTCAACATACTGCAATCCAATTTTAGCAATAGCCAAACCCGACAGCAATGTTTACCTCGTCCTGTCAAGTGGAGCAACAAGGACATCAGCGCAGTTCGTTAGTGCGGGTTACATATATTCAGGGGCAAACCTGTTATTCTCTTTTGATTCACAGGTCCTTAACCTATTGTTCAGCTAAGAGAATTATGATCTCCTGGGGATAATCCATCCTTCATCTATTGTTCACTTAAGTGGTTTCCCATGTCACCCCACCCCTTCCCCACCTTCTTGGAAACCCAGTAACACTTTTGATATCATATTACTTGAGCAATTAAATAAATTGATTAAAAACATTGGCAGCAGGTAGCTCAGTTGTGCCACTGTTAGTATTCATGTGGTTCTTCAGATTGTTCAAATAGCCTCCCCCCACCTACCACTGTAAGTGCAACAAAGAAAACGTGAAGGTCTGCTTTGGAGACCAGATGAGGGGATGTTCTGTCTATTTGTTTTTTGTTACAGCAGCCGTATTGCCCATAGTGTCTGTACACTAAAGCAGATCAAGTCAAACCCTCACATTGCTATCCTGTACAGCTGTTTACGAAATGAATCTGTCACACCTTAGATGCGGATACACTCCTCAATGCGTTGAAATCGCTATTCACCACGTCAAATCTATCCTCCCATTACGACTAGTAATACGTAATTTTTTATTACATGAATAGTAATCTGATTACTTCTCACAAATGTCAGGTGATATGCTGGGTCATAAGCCACAGTACCTTCATATTCCAACAGCAGCAATACATTTCTGACTACCATTTATAGCTGCATAAAAAATTAAGATACGTCCACATTTGCACCAGCTGGGTGTCGTTTTCGCAATACCCAGTGCAAAAACAGCCTCCCGCCATCGCGTATCTGTCGATGAATAAAGGATGTAATTCCAATTTAAAAATGCCCTAGTGTCTTTTATTATTTTATCGATTTCACCACATCCACGCAACCTTTTCGTATTTTCATACTTGTAAAGCCAGCAAACACAAAGTGGCGACTTTAATATAATCAGACCGCCAAGGTGGAGTTTTGTGTCAGTGCATTCCATGCACCTACCTACCGCCACCCAGATCATACAAACTTCCCCTGACCAAGAAATCACAGCGAATGCAATATATACTAAAGTACGTCCATTCAGAGGCAATTTTCAGGAACCAAGCAGATTGTTGGAGAAACCGCAAAAGTGTTCTAGTCCAAGCATATTTTTAAATTCCTATTGCTAAGCACCATACCTGTTTAACACTTTTGAGTACGAGGAGGATCAGCGCGAGACAAGTCTGCTGTTTCAGCTGGTAAAACTGAGTTTGTTACGTAAAAACGAAAGAACTTAGAACATCATACAAAGATTGTGTTTGTTGCTTGTGCGAGAACGGCGACTAAATGATACACACTTTTTTTAGATCCTATAACACGTGTGTGTGGGAGCTGAATTTTCAGAAAGAAATACCATGCTATGTATAAACCTCTTATAGACTTGAAAGCAAAGAATGTTTTATTCCCAGCGTACAATAGACTTCTGTTTGCCCCTTTCAGGGCACCAGTTGTAGGTAACAGAATAATCACTATGAATCCATCGTCATTCAGTTATTCAACTTCAAGTGTGTACAGGGTGTCTGTGTACAAGGTAATTCCGTAATTGTAATAGTGAATTTGAAAAGTGATAGCGAGTGTATTGTGCAAAGTGTGGTCATGCTTTAGTTATCGCTATTAAAGGAGGGTAGTGACTGCACAGTTCTGCTTATTCAAGAACAGAGCTGTAGCAACACATTAAATAAAAATGTTCTAGACTGTTTACAACGTGTTTGAGCGGGTGGAATCGAGAAACGTGTGTAATGTGCCCTCGGATATTTATATGAAACTGATTAAGAGTCGTCGCCACGTGAATGGTTTCGATTAGTACATGTTCCCTACGCAACTTGTACCATTACTATGTGATTGTATTTTATTTGCTACCTGACGTGTATAAAAGGGATGAACTCATTTAAGAGTATGAACCCTTCTTTAAGTAGTATGACTCGAATGCGCGAACCCACATTGATCGACTACCATCAATGTCCCTCACCTCACTTCAGTTTGAGCTTTGCAACAACGTGATTCTCTTTTTCTCAGATTCGTATCACGCTTAATTTGTTATTAAGGTGTCTGATTGTTACAAGTGAACTCAAAATGCCGAAGAGGAAGTGTTCATTCCAAGAAAAATATTCAGAGGAATGATTCTTCACAAAACGACGGAGGCGTGACTGTGAAGCAGAATGTGTAATTTGTAAGCGTTATAATATTATTGGAGATGGGGGGAGAGCAGAGATTAGGGTTTATTTAGCGAACGTAATGCGCAGATCAAACGTGGACTCTGGAAGCACTTAAAAATGGGCAATTACTTTGTTTCAAAATCATTCAAACATGATCAATTAGTAACAGCAGCGAAGTCAGCAATGTGCTGTCATGTCATTACGTCTTTCAGATCAGTTAACTATATTTTCACGCTAAGCTCCAAATTTTTTAATGTTTCCGACACAGCAAAAAATGTGACGTTGCGCATAACAAAATCAGCAATTATGAAGTAATTGCTAGCGCCCGACACTGTCAAACAAATAAACACTGATCTTTCAAAGTTCCGTTTTTTGGATATAACTACAGCTGATCGCAATTAAAAGCAGTATTTGCCCCAATCTTTCAGTTTTTTTTTTATGTTTAAGAGAAGCAGCCCACTTGGCCCCGATTTCTCCTGGTCACATTACGTTCATTTTTAGTTAATTAAGAGAAACGTTCCAGTTTGTCAGACAGAAATTGTGGAAACCCTATATATGTATAAAGCTGAACGTAGAGTTATAGCGAAATGAGGGCGAGCATTACCTACAAGTAATCTTACGTTCGGTTTTACCGAAAAGCAAAAATCTCACAGCCAGCAGGACACAAGCAGTGCTTGCAGACCATTACAGACTTGTCCATGGAGCTCAGATCGGCACCAACCTATCCAGCACGCTCAGGTCAGCACTCATCTGCGGATGGGGTAGAATACTTCATTCCTATTGGCTCCCTGGGGGAAGTAGTGGGTAGAGGGGACAGAGGGTATATAAATGCCATTCCATTACCAGTCGCCCTCATTCTGTCGTCAACCATCGTAGTGTGAAGTCGACTGTTCTGCTTTCGCTCGTGGGTGAAACTGAATATCAAAGACCGGTCAAAAATGGTGATCGGATGCTCATATAGACCACATGGGTCAGGATCTGTAGTTGTAAAGCGCTTCAAACAGAACAGGCAGAATATCGTTAGTAATTTTTCTGATCATGCTGTCGTAATAGGGCGTGACTTCAACTTGCTGGGTGCATTATGCCATCAGAACTGATGCCAGAGACAGGGATTCGTGTGGCATTGCTCTGGATGTCTTGTCCGAAAATTACCTCGAGAAGACAGAGAACCAACTCATGAGGATAACGTCTTAGACCTCCTGGCAACAAACAGACCGAACTTATCGAATCAGTTAACGTAGAGGAAGGCATCAATGATCGTAAGGCTGTGAGCGCATCTATGGATCCTACAAGGAATGTTAAGAAAGGTAGGAAGATATATTTGCTTAGCAAGGGTGACAGGATACAAATTTCAGAATACCTCAGCAGTCAGCATCAAATATACGGTGATGAGGACGAAGATGTGGAGGAAAAATGGAAAACTTTCAAAGGCATCTTTCAATATGCCTTAGAACAGAGCGTTCCCTTAAAGGGATGGAAAAGATCCACCATGGTTTACTAGCAGTGTTAGACAAGTGCTACGTAAACAAAGAGGACTTTATCTCAGATTCAAGAGAATTAAAAACCTAGCTGACAAACGAAAGCTCAACGAAGCGAAAATGAGCGCAAGGAGAGCAAAGAAACAAGCGTTCAATGATTTGGAAAGTAAGACGTTGTCAACTGACCTGAGTAAAAACCCTAATGTAAAATCATTAAGTGGATCAAAATCATCTATTCATTCTCTCAGCGACCATCGACAACGTAACGAAAGATAACAGACAGAAGTTCGAAATACTGTATTCGGTCTTCCGAAGCTGTTTCATCGCGGAAGATCGTAACACTGTCCCTCCTTTCGAACCTCGTGCGACAGTCGAAATGACAGATATTGAGATAACCGATCGCGAAAATGAAAACCAGTTAAAATCGCTTAGTAGTGGAAATGCGTCAGGACCAGATGAGATACCTATAAGATTCTGCAGAGATTATGGGAAAGAGCTTGCTCCCCTTCTAGCAGTAATTTATCGTAGACCGCTTGAGCAACGAATGATACCTAACGACTGGAAAAAGCGCAGATCATTCCCGTTTTTAAAGACGGCCGTAAGCCAGATCCACACAATTATAGACCTATACCGTTGACGTCAATCTGTTGTAGAGTTATGGAACATGTTTTATGCTCAAGAGTTATGACGTTTTTGGAAAATGAACATCTCATCTATAAAAATCAACTGGATTCCGCAAACAGAGATCCTGCGAAACTCAGCTCGCTCTGTTCCTCCGTTAGATCGACAGCGCAGTGGATAATGGCATTCGGGTTGATGCCGTGTTCCTTGATTTCAGTAAGGCATTTGACAGCGTCCCGTATCGCCGTTTAATGGAAAAAATAGTGACAGCGCCCCGTATCGCCGTTTAATGGAAAAACTAAGGGCGTACGGAGTATCAGAACAGATTTGCGATTGGATTCAAGACTTTCTTGCAGACAGAACTCAACAAGTCCCTCTTAACGGAACAAAATCGACAGATGTAAACGTAATAGCCGGAGTACCACAGGGTGGTGTAATAGGACCTTTGCTGTTTACAATGTATATAAATGAACTACTAGAAAGCGTCGGTTGCTCTTTAAGGCTATTGGCAGATGATTTGGATCGGACTTCCTTAACTCTTGTGCAGGAAGGTGTTCAGTATAATGTTGCATCCATTTTTAATAAGCTACCACTCGAATTCAAAAATCTTAGCAGTAATCCACGCGCTTTCAAATCGAAACTCAAGAGTTTCCTCATGGGTCATTCCTTTTGTTCTGTCGAGGACTTCATAGAAAAATTCAGCTGATTCTTGTTGTATTGTTGATTGCGTTTACTGAAACGTATGGATTGACTTTTTTTCGGGTTCATAAAAATTTTATTTTTATCTTTTATTACTTTTATGTTGTAATTTCAAGTACTGACACGTTCCATGTCCTTGGAGATTTGCTCCTCAATTTGGTCCTACGGAAATTGACGTGTAAATTAAAAAAAATGATGCAGTTGTCCACACCAAAGTAGCAACGCCAGAAGATAGTAAGAATTTGCAGAACGGTCTGCAGAGAACTGGTGAATGGTGCTGGCTCCGGCAGTTGACCCTGAGCGTAAATAAATGTAACATATTGCGCATACATAGGAAAAGAAATCCACTGCTGTACAGCTACACTATTGATAACAAACAGCTGGAGGCAGGGTCTGCTATAAAATATCTAGGTGTAACTATCCAGAGCGACCTTAAGTGGAACGACCACATAAAAGAGATAGTGGGAAAAGCAGACACCAGACACAGATTCATTGCAAGAATCTTAAGGAAATCTAACTCATCCACGAACGAAGAGACTTATAAGGAGCTTGTTCGCCCGATTCTTGAGTATCGTTCATCTACATGGGATCCCTATCAGGTAGGACTGATAGATTAGATAGAGAAGATCCAACGAAGAGCAATGCGTTTCGTCACGGGATCGTTTAGCTGACGAGGGAGCGTTAAGGAGATGCTAAAAAAACTCCTCTGGCAGACGTTAAAAGAGAGGCGTTGTGCATCACGGAGAGATTTACTATTGAAATTTCGGGACAGCACATTTCGGGAGGAATCAGATAACATATTACTTCCCCTCACGTACATCTCGCATATTGACCACGAGGAGAAAATTCGAGAAATTAGAGTCAATACAGAGACTTACCGACAATCATTCTTCCCACGCACTATTCGCAAGTGGAACGGGTTTGGAGGGATCAGATAGTGGTACCGAAAGTACACTCCGCCACACACCATTGGGTGGCTTGCGGAGTATAATGTAGATGCAGATGTAGATCGTCAGTTTGCTCCTTTATTGCGTGCATATCAGCAGATTAGGTGAAAAATGAAGCGTTCAGCAGCATCAAACACCGTCAGTAGGCTAGTGGCGGCAAACGGCAGAGACCGTTAGACCATGAAAGGGGAATTCCCTGATAAGTGCAGATTCAAATCGATAACTGTAACTTTTCTCTTCCATTAAGTATTTCGTTGTACTGAATACTTTTCTTCTTATTATTATTTCAGCGCATATCCACCAGCACAAACACCAAATCGTGTATGAAATGAATGCTGTGATGCAACAGCAGGGACAGTAACAGCAGCATATGCAGCATTGTAAGCATATATTCCATCTTTGTAGTACTGGTGTGACCATGGAGTCTGCAGATAGTTTCGAGGGATCAAAATCGATAACTGTGACTTTTTTCACAAAGAATTTCGTATTGAATACATGTTAATTTTCAGTATATACCCAGCGGGTAAGCTACTACAAACAGCATAGTGAACGCATTATTGTGGCCAAGATAGACACGAAGCCCACGCCTACTACAGTAGTACAAGTTTATATGCCAACTAGTTCTGCAGATGACGAAGACATTGAAGAAACGTATCATGAGATAAAAGAAATTGTTGAGATAGAGAAGGGAGAAGAAAATTTAATATTCGTGGGTGACAGGAATTCGATAGTAGGAAAGGGAAGAGAGGGAAACGTGGGTGAATATGGATTGGGGGAGAGAAATGAAAGAGGAAGCCGTCTGGTAGAATCTTGCACAGAGCATAACTTAATCATAGCTAACACTTGGTTCAAGAATCATGAAAGAAGGTTGTTTACATGGAAGAAGCCTGGATAGACTAGAAGGTATGAGATATATTATATGAGATATATTATCTAATGGTAAGACAGAGATTTAGGAACCAGGTTTTAATTTGTAAGACATTTCCATGGGCAGATGTGGACTCTGACCACAATCCATTGGTTATGAACTGTAGATTAAAACTGAAGAAACTGCAAAAAGGTGGGAATTTAAGGAATTGGGGCCTGAATAAACTGACTAAACCAGAGGTAGCACAGAGTTTCAGGGAGAGCAATCGGGGACAATTGACAGGAATGGGGGAAAGAAATACAGCAGAAGAAGATTGGGTAGCTTTGAGAGATGAAGTAGTGAAAGCAGCGGAGGATCAAGCAGGTAAAAAGACGTGGGCTAGTAGAAATCATGGGTAACAGAAGAAATATTGAATTTAATTGACGAAAGGAGAAAATATAAAAATGCAGTAAATGAAGCAGGCAAAAAGGAATACAAACGTCTCAAAAATGAGATCGACAGGAAGTGCAAAATGGCCAAGCAGGGATGGCTAGAGGACAAATGTAAGGATGTAGAGGCTTATCTCACTAGGGATAAGATAGATACTGCCTACAGGTAAATTAGAGAGACCTTTGGAAAAAAGAGAACCACTTGTATGAATATCAAGAGTTCAGATGGAAACCCAGTTCTAAGCAATGAAAGGAAAGCAGAAAGGTGGAAGGAGTATATAGAGGCTATATACAAGGGCGATGTTCTTGAGGACAATATTATGGAAATGGAAGAGAATGTAGATGAACATGCAATGGGAGATACGATACTGCGTGAAGAGTTTGACAGAGCACTGAAAGACCTGAGACGAAACAAGGCCCCGAGAGTAGACAACATTCCATTAGGACTACTGACGGCCGTGGGGGAGCCAGTCCTGACAAAACTCTACCATCTGGTGAGCAAGATGTATGAGACAGGCGAAATACCCTCAGACTTCAAGAAGAATGTAATAATTCCAATCCCAAAGATAGCAGATGTTGACAGATGTCAAAATTACCGAAATATCAGTTTAATAAGTCACGGCTGCAAAATACTAACGCGAATTCTTTACAGACGAATGCAAAAACTAGTAGAAGCCGACCTCGGGGAAGATCAGTTTGGATTCCGTAGAAATATTGCAACACGTGAGGCTATACTCACCCTACGAATTATCTTAGAAAATAGATTAAGGAAAGGCAAACCTACGTTTCTAGCATTTGTAGACAGAGAAAGCTTTTGAAAATGTTGACTGGAATTCTCTTTCAAATTCTGAAGATGGTAGGGGTAAAATACAGGAAGGGAAAGGCTATTTACAATTTGTACAGTAACCAGATGGCAGTTATAAGACTCGAGGGCCATGAAAGGGAAGCAGTGGTTGGGAAGGGAGTGAGACAGGGTTGTAGCCTCTCCCCGATGTTATTCAATCTGTATATTGAGCAAGTCGTAAAGGAAACAAAACGAAAATTCGGAGAAGGTATTAAAATCCATCGAGAAGAAATAAAAACTTTGAGGTTCATCGATGACATTGTAATTCTGTCAGAGACAGAACGGAATGGACAGTGTCATGAAAGGTGGATATAAGATGAACATTAACAAAAGCAAAACGAGGATAATGGAATGTAGTCGAATTAAATCGGGTGATGCTGAGGGTATTAGATTAGGAAATGAGACGCTTAAAGTAGTAAATGAGTTTTGCTATTTGGGGAGCAAAATAACTGATGATGGTCGAAGTAGAGAGGATATAAAATGCAGACTGGCAATGACAAGGAAAGCGTTTCTGAGGAAGAGAAATTTGTTAACATCGAGTATAGATTTAAGTGTTAGGAAGTCGTTTGTGAAAGTATTTGTATGGAGTGTAGCCATGTATGGAAGTGAAACATGGACGGTAAATAATTTGGACATGAAGAGAATAGAAGCTTTCGATATGTGTTGCTACAGAAGAACGCTGAAGATTAGATGGGTAGATCACATAACTAATGAGGAGTAATTGAATGAAATTGGGGAGGAGTTTGTAGGACAACTTGACTATAAGAAGAGATCGGTTGGGAAGACATGTTTGAGGTATCAAGGGATCACTAAAATAGTTTTGGAGCGCAGCGTGGAGGGTAAAAATCGTAGAGGGAGACCAAGACATGAATACACTAAGCAGATTCAGAAGGATGTACCTTGCAGCAGATACTGGGAGATGAAGAAGCTTGCACAGGATAGAGTAGCATGGAGAGCTGCATCATACCAGTCCCAGGACTGAGGACCACAACAACAACAACAACAACATCCAGTCGGTAACTGAAGAGGCCGAGAGGCTACAGCTACAGTAACAGCAGCAGCACTGGCAGCAACAACAGTGGCAGCAGCTGCAGCGGCAGCAACAGCAGCATTGTATATGTAATATGTTGTGATCAATGAGAATGAGGTTGTTACTGATGATTTGGAGAGACCAAAATCGATAAAAGTTACTTCTTTCCTTTTCACTAAAAATTTCATATTGTTTCACTATATATATCAGTGAGATGAATCGATGAGTCCTCCCCAATTCAGGAGAGGGTTAAATACCACAGCGGGTGGAGGAAATGGAGAGAGTACTTGGTCGTCATGAGGAGATGAGGGAGATGCCTAGAAGGTAGAGCGAAATAGGTGATAATACTCACTCTACTTACAAACAATCAGTGTCCTTCCTTTCCTTGCAGCAGCAGCAGCAGCAGCTGGCGATGTCTAGTACATCGTGCTTTTTCTTCGTTACTCTACGGCGGGCACGATTGCAGGAGAATTGATACAATACGGCTTGGCTCGTGTACCAGAGGCGGCGATTCTGTGTGGCACGCTTCGCCAGCAAGGGCGCCGCTAGTCACCGAGCGAGAAGCCGCAGCCACCGCCAACACCGCCGCTTCTATCGCAGCCACCCCTCCCCCCCCCCCCCCCCCCCTCCACCGTTGCTCCCGCAGCAGCTCCGTATTGGCGTCCATGGACCACTCTTCCTCTGGCAAGAGGGCCAGGGCTTCAGCAGTAGAACTGCTCACACTGGCCAGATTCCGCAGCATCTCCTCCTCCTCCACCATCACGTCCTCGCCGATCTCACAAGGCACAGCTCATACCCCCCAACACATCAATGCAAGCAGCTTCATCTTCTAGTTGTAGTATTAGTAATAGAGATGATCCTGTGGCTAGCGGCAGTTCCCTCTCCTACCCTTTTAGTGGAGAACATTAGGTCAGTGACACCATACTGCATTTAGAATATTCGGTGATTGCAGATGTCTTTGATGAGCGAATCTCGTTCACAAGGATCAACAATCTGGCAGGAGGGTTCAGCGAGCCTACCGGGTTTCTAAGGGTGTGCTTTCCTGTAGCGGAAACGGAGCTCATCAAAGTAGCCAATGATCTGCAGTATCTCGGCATTAAATGCAATGCAGTGCTCTGTGTCGAACTATTGCACCCCCATCCCCCTTCCAAAGTTGTCTCTGGCACCGAAGAGACAAGTCTTCATTATCTTTTGGGGAAGAATGGCAAGATGGCGCAGAGCATGTCAATTGTCAAGTGGTTTCATAAATCCACCTTGAGTGCTACGCTGGCACAGTTTTCCGAGAAAAGAAAGTTAGAGGATCAGCTAAAGTACTCAGCCAAACACTACACCTGGACATCCATACACAAGGGTTTGATCCAGTAAATAGAGGGTCTAACTATATCAAGCTCCCTAGGGATATATCCGATAAGAGGACATGTATTAATGTCGAAAATAGAAGTGATCAAGCATGTTTTGCATGGTCAGTTCTGGCTTGTGAGTGAAGTACCAAACAAATCCACAGCACACATCTCAGTGCGGTAGATACCTCGACATTCATAAGTGTTATAGCTTTGACGGCATCGAGATTCCCATCAAGGTCCAAGAAATTCCTAAATTTTAGGCGCACATTACCAGAATATCGGAATGGCCTGGTCGTCGGTCCCCTCCAGCTCTCAGAACTTGCTGGTGAGCGTGAGATCAACTTAAATACGCTGCTATTCTCCGAAGGTGATAATTATCATTACGTTTGGATCAAAGACATGTTCAAATTCTATTCTCTCAATTGAATAACGACAGGTGTAAAAAGCATGTTTGCTTAAGGTGCCTGAATTATTTTTCCTCAGACAAGTTATTAGCGCCGCATCTAGTAGATTGTGCATCCAAGAACCCGGTACATGTTATTATTTATGCCTACTGAGGAAGAAAAATTCGTAAACTTTAAAAATGCTCACCACCAGGAGCGATGCCTGTTTGTATTGTATGCCGACTTTGCATGCCTCCTCGCTCCTGTGACTCACTGTGAAGGTGAACACACGACTTCGCATACCACGTTTACAGAAAGAGATGTACCATATGCAGCAGCTTACCAAACTGTACCGACCTTTGACTCATCTCTTAACCACTTACAAATCTTATGTCGGGGGGTAATCCTGGGATTTGGCTGCTCACTGAGTTCGAAAAACTTTCATGGAAAGTTGATAAGCTTTGCAGCGACAGATTTCCCATTACCAAATCGAAGGAGAATGAAGATTTGTATAACAACGCAGTTGACTTTCATATTTGTGGGTTGCCGTAGAAAAGCGGAAATTCCCTGTAGGGACCACTGTCATCTTACAGGGAAGTTCCATGATTCAGCTCACAGTACATGCAATCTGAAGTATCAATTATCAAGGCACATATCCGTTTTCTTCCGTAATTTAAGCGGGCATGACGCTCACTTTCTAGCTGAGCACTTGGCTGATGGAAGAAAATTCAGGTCAGTGTCCTACTTGAGAGTGTCGCGAAATACATTTCATTCTACAAAAAAGTGATACCAAGAATTACACTAAGCTTCCTTGACATGCTACGCTTTATATAAGCGCCACTCCAGAAACTTGTTAAAACTCTTCCTCAGAGGGATATGCATATCACTCGAGCTGCATTTTGGGACGAGGAAATTTTTCAGTTTTTGACTAGAAAGGGGGTTTTCCTATACGAATATGTGGATAGCATGGCGAAAATCAACAAAACCAAGCTACCCGACATAACTGTATTCTCCAGCAACCTTACAGGCGATGCCATAATGAACGCAGCATGCCATGAATGTCTGATGGGAATTCAACACCTCCACTTTAGGAGAGCACACATGGCTTTACATGGACACAGAAGTGCACTTGCTTGCAGACCTTTCGACCAATTCCGGAGTCTATGCATGACCACATATACTCTGGTTCCCGCCTTTTATTACACGGCGCCTGGATTGTCTTGGGATGCAATGCGCAAGAAAACGAAGTGCAACATCGAAATATTGACCGATGCTGACATGCTTATTTTCTTTGAGCGAGGGATCTATGGAGGACTTCGCCAATGTTTCCATAGGCACACAAAGGCAAATAACCCACAGATGGGTGACAGGTTCAATGCATCCCTTGATTCAAGGTACGTAATGTACTTGGATGTAATAGCTTGAATGATATATACAAAGGGCAAATTAATTCAAGTTTTGCCAGAAAATATTATATTGAACCAGAGGTGGTCAATGTAATATTGATCATATAGCAGCGACGCTGCTCAACAGCAGTTGCCGATTCAAAGTGTTATGGGTAATGTGTTAGAGTAACTTTAGATGGAGAGATGTATGGAGGACTCTCAAGTGTAAAGACGTATTTGATGTGTGCTGGATATATAATTACTTGTAATGGGCAGTAATGATTTTTTTATTTGCAAGACACTACGATGTTCGCTAACTGTAAAAGGAATCTCAACAGAAGTTGGAAATAATTAAGGTAAAGAAAGTTTTTTTGTTACTAATGCAATTCATAAGTGATAACTGAGACAATGTACAACACTCACATCTCATGATTTTGTAAAGCTAATTATTATTGCATAATCAGTTTATCGAGTGTGTTAATTGTGAGCATTATTAATTTTCAAAGAGACAAAATAGAAGTTTTAAACTTAGTGCCATATTGTCACTTACCCCAAGTCAATACCAGTTCCCAGATCCATGTCCTTTTTCATTAACTATTTTTCTCAAGAAGTTATTGTCCATTCATATTCGATTTAATTAAAATGTTTGCTAAGTAACACCCTTGCACAATAGCTTTTTGCTGACTGTGCAGTTGAAAGTTCTAACATAGTGCAGTGTGAAGAGCGCTACCATTGTGCAGACAAAGGCAAGAAATTTTATTATTTCAGGGATAGCATTCATTAAGAACAAGGACCATTATTTTCAAATTAATCAAGTTTTATTTTATTACCAGGGCAAATTTCAAATCAATAGTGTTGCATCAGATTCCCTTTTGTGTTGCGTAAATTCATGCAGTTTTGGTTTTGATTTAAAGTTATTGTCAGTGTACACTCTCGCAGCTAAATTAAATTTTCATTCTCGCAGTCAGAAAAGTTCAGTACAGGGCAAAACGCATAAACAATGAGATAAAATACACGTTCACATGCCATTCCCATTCTAACAGTTGTGTTTCAGACTACTGTCAGTAATGTGATTTCAATCATATTTCAGACATACATGTTTCAAACTTACACAGGCACACTAAGCAGCAATCACAGCCAGTTGGTGAGTGTAGATGGGTGCCTCAAGATGAATGCAAGGGATTATGTGGAAAAATCATGGGAGGTATGGTGGCCGATTCTGATGTAGTGTATGTGGTGGATGGTTGGTTGGTTGTTTCGGTGAAGGAGACCAGACAGCGAGGTCATCGGTCTCATCGGATTAGGGAAGGACGGGGAAGGAAGTCGGCCGTGCCCTTTGAAAGGAACCATCCCGGCATTTGCCTGGAGCGATTTAGGGAAATCACGGAAAACCTAAATCAGGATGGCCGGACGCGGGATTGAACCGTCGTCCTCCCGAATGCGAGTCCAGTGTCTAACCACTGCGCCACCTCGCTCGGTGTATGTGGTGGAGGCAGAACTCACATACACTACTGCTTTGCATGATATGCACACCGATTTGCCGCTGTGTCCAGAGCAACTAGTTCCATGATGAGGCTCCATCACAAAACTGATGACAACACATGGGAATAAGTGGAGATACCTTAACCATTATCTTAATCTCCAGGAGTGTCTCAGCTTGGGAACTGAGCTGGTTAGAATCACTGGGCTATCTCCTTTAAGCAATCCCCCTGGCTGAAAGAGTATACTGATTTTAATACGAGACAGAGAACTTCTACAACTTACGACTTCGAGAAAGACTTTTATAAATTAATGAATAATTCAGTTTTCGGCAAAACAATGGAAACTTTGAGGGAAAGACGTGAAATTTTGCTTTGAACCGAATGCGATGGACATTACGGCGTAAGAAAATGCATTGCCACACCAAACTTTCTGGAGGTCACCATATTCAATAAGAACTTTGATGCTGTAGAGATGGCGAAGACTGCAGTAGCGTTTATGAAACCTATTTACGTGGGGATGTGCATACGAGACCTATCAGAACTCCACATGTACCACTTTCATTATGAGTTTGCGAAAGGCAGATCCTAAATTACTTTATATGTATACAGGTAGCTTCATCTATTAGATGAAGAAATGCAATCCATATGAAGGTCCCATGGTAATGAATTCGACATGTCCTCATACACACACAATACTCCTTATGGTATTGTTCCACAGAACAAGAAGGTTATCGGCATTATGAAAGATGAAGCAAATGGACTGTTGATTGTGGAGTTTGTAGAGCTGCGATCAAAAATGCACACATATCACACATTGGGAGATGTCACCCTGAGGCGAGCTAAGGGTGTGCGTCATATGGCATCGGAGAGCCCCCTCTGTCGATTAATATTTGCTGTGACTGTACAGCGGTGCTCACGGTGCTGCACCACAACCGCCGCATAAGGTACGGCGAGCTAGTATTCGATAGAGAAGACATGAGGTATTTACTGTGCTGCTATCTAAAATCAGCCTGTCACCTCATGACGATAAAGCGTCTTTTGTGATGATGGGATTGAAACTCTCTCATATTCACACTACTCACTTGTAGCGAGAGAAAGGGTGGGGTACTCTGATTGAATGAGAGGGAGATAATGAGTGAAAAGGAGAGAGAGTATTGGCAGAGTAGTAGTATGACTTTTTTATCGTAGTGTAAGTAACTGAGTGTGTGTGTGTGTGTGTGTGTGTGTGTGTGTGTGTGTGTGTGTATGTGTGTGTGTGTGTTTGTGTGTGTGTGTGTTTGTGTGTGTGTGTTATAAATATTTATATCTTTACTTGTACTATGTACAAGTGCATATACACATGCCATGTGTGTAAAAAAAGGTAAAAACTAGGAAAAAATGTATTCATGCATACAGTGTGCGTGAAAAAAGTTTTAAGAAACATATTTATATTTATTAAAAAAGCATAAACAGAGAAAATATTTATATATTTATTCATACACAATGTATGTACACCCTATATATATATATATATATATATATATATATATATATATATATATATATATGTGTGTGTGTGTGTGTGTGTGTGTGTGTGTGTGTGTGCACTGTGTGCATCTCGTAAATACAATAGTTTTTAACTTTTTACCGGCTGCTAGTGATTAAAGTCACATTATGTCTCCCATGTTTGAAGAAAACAAGACATAGTATCTCTACAAAACAGTATACTATCGAAGTCGGAACGGGGTGAAGAGAAATCACGCACATATTATGTAGTAAAGATTTCTTTCTTTCACAAAGTAATTTTACATTTTCATAAGAAAGTACAACAGCAACACTATATTTACACATCTTCTGTTTGAGATGATGGAGAGCAGGGTACCCGTAGAATTCCAGGTCTTGAACAGTAGCAAACTTGAAGATTCGACTCATCTATGAGATCTTCTGCTTCCCCTTCACGTAGATGATGGTATCCTTGTGGTCAAATAATTGAAGTGCCGGCCGGAGTGACCGTGCGGTTCCGGGCGCTACAGTCTGGAGCCGGGCGACCGCTACGGTCGCAGGTTCGTATCCTGCCTCGGGCATGGATGTGTGTGATGTCCTTAGGTTAGTTAGGTTTAATTAGTTCTAAGTTCTAGGCGACTGATGACCTCAGAAGTTGAGTCGCATAGTGCTCAGAGCCATTTGAAATAATTGAAGCGACGTCACCATATCTTTATAGGCTATACCACGATCATCCTAGTGAAGTCCATGGTAGAAATGTGTTAACCACTTCACACTCTTCGGTGTTTTAGCGCACTTCACATTCTTGAAAGACCTTGGTGATGCAATGATTGTTGAGAATGTCTCTATTATTCCGGCATCTTCTGTGTACGCTAAGATGCAACATCTTTTAATATGAGTTGTCTATGCTCATCATCATAGAAGCCATGAAGTAAAGAAACAGGTCATTAAAAAGTAGTAGCATCTTACGTGGACACAGAAAAGATATTATTATTATCATTATTATTGATCTTTTCAGCTATACACCCAATACAATACATCTTAACTGAAGGTGGGCCATCAATGTGGCATCGCGCATTCAAGTCATAATGCTTAAAGAAGGGCTCATATTTTGAAATTACGATATTACCTTATTCACAGACATCCTGCACACACTTGAAGTTGAAGAACTGAATGACGATGGAGTCATAGTGATTATTCCGTTGCATACAGCTGGTGCGCTGAAAGGGGTAAACAGAAGTCTATTGTAAGCTGGGAATAAAGCATTTTTTGCATTCAAGCCTGTAGGAGGTTTATATATAAGATGGTATTCCTTTCTGAAAATTCAGCTCCCGCACACACATGATAAAACATCTAAACAAGTATGTATCATTAAGTCGCTGTTCCACTTACGTGGGATGTGAGAGTGTTTTCAACGATCTCTGTCTCTAGCCATAAATGGGTCATGTTTCTCAATATAGCGCACTGGTATTTGTTGTTGTTACTACCCTACCATGCGGTAAACTCTTTCCTCCCTCCTTCTTCGTCCTAGTGTAGCTGAGAGAAGCACTCAAATTAGGAATTCTATAGTACTTTTAAAAAAGAAAATATACTCAGCAGTCCCGTAGTGGTCGGAGATTCTATGACCATGACGATATAAATTCACGTCGAAATTTGAAATTCTATCTACCAATTCGTGTAACACCGCTTCCATTTTTGAAGTCAAATAATAATAGATTTGGATCATTTACTAAAATTTCTTATTTAAAACATGGCACCTACTTATGCACGCAAAACTTCTGTGGAGTGTAGATCTTTTTTTTTAGTTCGAGTAGTTCCAAACTGTGTGAAGTAAATTCTTTAAATGCCTACATTAACGATTTAATTAATGTTTCCCAAGGCACATCTTCTGAAGTGCTTATTGTGACATCTTCAAGATATGATTTTCTGCACTATATTTAAGTACTCCTGAAACAGTTCATGAAGTGTACCACAAAAAAAGTGCACCAGGAAGACTGGGGCTGTTTAGACTCCATGGGGGAATGAAACATCCCATCCTACTTCGTATGTCATCTGCAAAGCAAACTACAGCTCTCTGTCTATCTCTTTGTATGCAACGATCTTTTTTGACAGTGTATTTCGAGTCAGCCTGGCATTAGTTAAGTGACTCGTCGATTTGTGTGTGTGAAATAGCTACCGCATCTGCCCCATATGCCATACATCTCGATCCTGTGACCGGGAATTAATTACGTATTAACTTCAGAAGTATTACTGGATCGATTCTCAGTCAGGCATTTGCATTGGAGGGAGGGTGTCTCTCACATGCGCCGTAAACCGACAGATAGATTTATGCACACAGACCGCTTGAGTTGGCTCTGGACGCTGACAGGGAGTGTGTTCTTGTTTGGGGAGGGCTTAACTTCCTGCAAGTTGTAGCGGTCGGCATGGACACTGATGGTTCCAAGGCCCAGGCGCATAAGCCCAAGCGCACCATCCCTGTGTGTTGTGTGCTGTCCTTAGGTTAGTTAGGTTTAAGTAGTTCTAAGTTCTAGGGGACTGATGACCATAGATGTTAAGTCCCATAGCGCTCAGAGCCATTTGAGCCCGAGCGCACCACTACTTCTCAGGCTCTCACTGAAGTGGCAGGGCGGCCATCGGGGTCCTTTGGGTGCACAGCCAGGACAATCCGCAAGGGTGGCGAGATGTGAAAAAGTTTTCAGATATGTTTAGGCGATCTGTGACAGCATTATTGTGTATTTCCTTACATGATCGGAATGAAAAAGGCGGCACAATTGTTTAAATATTGCACACACTGCAATCAATAACCTTACAAATTCTTTAAATAAACTGTATTCCATACACCACCTTCTATCCTGTAAATTGTTTAAGTAAACCATGTTCCACAACTGTCTAAATTGTTTAAACATTATTCCACGCAATGCAATTGAGGAATCAATATTTCCAGAAAGGGGAGGGCGGCAAGGAAATCTGAGTGATAGCGACTTAATTAATTAGTCAATCAAACTGATACAGTGTTAGGAGGGCTATTTGAATAACATGAAGCAGCTCGTGAATACCGAAAGAGGCACAATTGAGCAATTTGGCGCCAGTTTTTTTCAATCAGTTTAATTAATTAGTCAATTAATTTGGTATCAGAAGTGTTGGCAGTCTTCCGAGAGGGTGGGGAAGGGATGTGAATGACTTGGAAACCGCTTAACTGAACAATAGGTTAAGGATGGATTATCCCCAGCAGATCATAATCATCTTAGCAGAACAATAGGTTAAGGACCTGTGAATCAAAAGAGAACAATAGATTTGCCACTGAATGTATACTTTCCTCTGCATGAAGGCAACCGGCACCAACAAATTGCGCAGATGTCCTTGTTGTCCTACAAATGACCTGGATGACAGGGAAAATAAATAAAATCATCCTGCCCATAAGAACCAGGCCAGACAATATTGAAGAGCAATTGTTAAAATTTCACGGAGTTAAGGGGGTTGGAATGCCCTATCCTGACAATGTTAAATTTAGTGACTTGGCTTCCCGGTATTTCAGGAACTACTGTAGCTTTTGACATGAAACTTTTACAGGACATTAAACTGTATGTTCTGAGTCTACTGAACTACAATAATTGCATTTCAGCCCCTGCTTTCGGAAATACAATTTTTTAACTACACAGTTAAAATTTTGTGTACTTTTTGTACGTTATCCTAAATAATTTTAATTATACATAACATTATGTTCTTCTTTTAGTTCAGTACACTCAGGATACATATGTTATTACTCCCTGAAAATTTGAATACTCTACTCAAAGTGGTTTCTGAGATTTAGGGGAAAATGCAACAGAAAATTTTTAGGAACAGCTTCTAAAGTTTCAAAAAACTGTAACTCACTTAATATATGCTTCATTTTTTATTTTTAGTAACTCAGAAGCACCCTGCACCAAACTGTGTATCATCCTCTTGACCTTTTTCCAAGTTTTTTCTTCTTTTCTTCTTTCTGGACTTCCTAGTGGCCAACTGTGCTACATACTCTGCTTTATCAATGCGAACCTTATCCATGTGTTCAAGTTCTCTGATATAGTTTGCTCCAGGATTAATTCCCATATGCTGTAGCACTTTCACCCTACCAATGTTTCCATAATTAGAAGCAATAACAGCAACACTGATCCTCCACATTAGTGTCTTCATTCCAACAAAAACATTTTTTGGTAAGCGAGTCCATATAGGATTATTGAAAGACTCATTGGGATTTTGAGTCTGACAGTGCAGACACTTCTTCAGTAATTCAGGATTTGCCAGGTCTCTGTAAATAGGTTTTATGATATCCATGACTGCTGCTGGGATCGAATGTTTGTGGTTGTATGAACTGTTTGAGTACTGGGCATTGCACCATGAATCAGGGCAAAGGTGGTGTATTAGTTTTTCATCAGTTGACAGTCTGTGGAAGAAGGTAGCCCATACTGCCTGCTTCACTTTCAACAAATCCTCAGTATTATTTCTAATGGCATCCCATATTACTGCTGTAGTTCATCAATCATTTTGTCTGTCAGCCTGCGTCTTATGGTTTTACCATCAGAAAGTTTCTTGTGTCTCGAACTTTGTTTCACCTTCCTCAACCTGATGCCCATTCTCTTCTGGAAATGACCAATACATTCCAGTTTTGTGATAATCTTCTCACCACAAGGCTGAGTGGCTACTACACTGTTATATGTTTTTGAGTCACCATCACCTAAGAACTTAGTGTAACAGACTCCCTTTTCGTTCACAGATTGACTAAAGATTTCAATAGCTGCAGAGGTCTCCATACCACCACTTGTTCCTTCATAATTTCTGTCACACATATGCCCTTCTTCATTCCCTGATTTACACTTATAACGTTGTTTGGTTAAAAACTGGACGCCTATTACCTTTCCAGTATCCCCACTGGTCACCATAGCAACAGAATTCGTGGAACTTCTGCCAAGTGTCATCAAAAGAGACTGGTATGTCAGCCATACCATCATTTATTTCAGCAGTTTCGTTTGCAGCACCCTTCATTGGCTCACATGCAACAGATTCCACAGCAGCTCCAGTAAATCCTGCATAGTTGTCGATTTTACAATGTGGACATAGCATATTCATCACGGCACACATTGTTTCTGCTGCAGTGTGTCCTTTGCCAATAGCTCTCAATCCATAAAACCACTTAACATTTACTTCAAAATAATTAACTTTACACTTATCAGATTTCCAAAATGAATGACTATATTTACAACTGACACAATTAATGATAAGTTCCCTGGCTAGTCCATTTGATACCCCACTGTCTTCATGTAAACCAACTTGCCTTCCACATATTTTACAACACAGACATTCACCTAACACGCTTATTAGGATGTATAAATCTATCAGAATATAACCTAACCTACCATTTACATCACTAGGGTTTTGAGAAAACTGTGTATCACACAGTTTTATTTTAATCTTCGAAGCACTAATGGGTGTTTCTCTACATACTAACAAGTCCGCTTGTATTTCATTGTCTGTAACATCACGCGACACATGTTGAACACAATGTTTCTCTTTACTCTAAAATCTATTACCATGAAACCCACTTTTCTTAAAAACACTTCGTTTTGGCGTCATACTTCACTTTTGGAGAGATTTACCAGTCTATTCGTCACTTGTTCTCGGGAAAAAGATTAGCACTTTGACATACAACGCGTATTTATACTATGAAACTATACAATACTGTTTTTGACAGTGCTACCAATACAAACACGTAATTTAACCTTTATAACACAGCAATCCACAACCTTCTACATAAAAAATTACCGATTTTATTAGATCTTGAAGTTCAAATGGTTCAAATGCCACTGAGCACTATGGGACCTTAACATCTGAGGTCATCAGTCCCTTAGAACTTACACAACTGGCCATTAAAATTGCTACACCACGAAGGTGACGTGCTACAGACGCGAAATTCAATCGACAGGAAGAAGATGCTGTGATATGCAAATGATTAGCTTTTCAGAGCATTCACACAAGGTTGGCGCAGGTGGCGACACCTACAACGAGCTGACATGAGGAAAGTTTCCAACCGATTTCTCATACACAAACAGCAGTTGCCTGGTGAAACGTTGTTGTGATGCCTCGTGTGAGGAGGAGAAATGTGTACCATCACGTTTCCGATTTTGATAAAGGTCGGATTGTAGCCTATCGTGATTGCGGTTTATCGTATCGCGGCATTGCTGCTCGCGTTGGTCGAGATCCAATGACTGTTAGCAGAATATGGAATCGGTGGGTTCAGGAGGGTAATACGGAACGCCGTGCTGGATCCCAACGGCCTCGTATCACTAGCAGTCGAGATGACAGGCATCTTATCCGCATGGCTGCAACGGATCGTGCAGCCATGTTCCGATGCCTGAGTCAACAGATGGGGACGTTTGCAAAACAACAACCATCTGACGAACAGTTCGACGACGTTTGCAGCAGCATGGACTATCAGCTCGGAGACCATGGCTGCGGTTACCCTTGACGCTGCATCACAGACAGGAGCGCCTGCGATGGTGTACTCAACGACGAACCTGGGTGCACGAATGGCAAAACGTAATTTTTTCGGATGCATCCAGGTTCTGTTTACAGCATCAAATGGTTCAAATGGCTCTGAGCACTATGCGACTTAACTGCTGAGGTCATCAGTCGCCTAGAACTTAGAACTAATTAAACCTAACTGACCTAACGACATCACACACATCCATGCCCGAGGCAGGATTCGAACCCGCGACCGCAGCGGTCGCTCGGTTCCAGACTGTAGCGCCTAGAACCGCACGGCCACTCCGGCCGGCTTACAGCATCATGATGGTCGCATCCATGTTTGGCGACATCGCGGGAACGCACATTGGAAGCATGTATTCGTCATCGCCATACTGGCGTATCTCCCGGTGTGATGGTATGGGGTGCCATTGGTTACAGGTCTCCTCTTGTTCGCACTGATGGCACTTTGAACAGTGGACATTACATTTCAGGTGTGTTACGACCCGTGACTCTACCCTTCATTCGATATCTGCGAAACCCTCCATTTCAGCAGGATAATGCACGACCACATGTTGCAGGTCCTGTACGGGCCTTTCTGGATACAGAAAATGTTAGTCTGCTGCCCTGGCCAACACATTCTCCAGACCTCTCACCAATTGAAAACGTGTGGTCAATGGTGGCTGAGCAACTGGCTCACCACAATATGCCAGTCACTACTCTTGATGAACTGTGGTATCGTGTTGAAGCTAAATGGGCAGCTGTACCTGTACACGCCATCCAACCTTTGTTTACTCAATGCCCAGGCGCATCAAGGCTGTTATTATGGCCCGAGGTGGTTGTTCTGGGTACCGATTCCTCAGGATACATGCACCCAAACTGTGTGAAAATGTAATCACATGTCAGTTCTAGTATAATATATTTGTCTAATGAATACCCGTTTATCATCTGCATTTCTTCTTGGTTTAGCAGTTTTAATGGCCAGTAGTGCAGAACTACTTAAACCTAACTAACTTAAGGACATCACACACATCCATGCCTGAGGCAGGATTCGAACCTGCGACCATAGCAGTTGCGCGGTTCCGGACTGAAGCACGTAGAACTGCTCAGCACCATGGCCGGCTGATCTTGAAGTAATGCATGTAAAAATTTTAACATTTTCGACAGGTATAGATTATATTTAAAAAATAAAATACTTCCCATGTGAGCTTATAAGTGATACATATATCATTTTATTCAGAAACTTGCAAATTTTATAATGAGATAAAAATCCGAAAATATGAAAAAAAAATTCCCATTCTAACTCCCCTTAAGTATTTGACCTCTATTGATCTCAGGGTCTCGTACTGACAAATTTTACTCATCCTGAAAGTCTCCAATACACTGCCTACAGTTGTTGACAAAATATCGATATACCTAGATTTTTCCTAAAATACTGATATATATATAGGTATTCTAGCCCTCCAGATATCGGTATCTAAATGGGAATATCGAGTCAGATATTTTTATATTATATTTTCTCGCAATTTTCGGTAATTATTTGAAAATGTCTTTTTGAAATTACAATGGAACGTATCTTTACTTTCACTGTGTGAAGGAGTCTTTTTACTCTTTGAGCTTTCATCACACCCTTTGACTAGGTGAAGCAAGTATAGGTGGCATACCTAGACATGATGAAAGAATTCTGTCCTAGTACTGATACGACGTGTGACTTGGTGCCAGGAGATTTTAAAGATGCTTTCTAAGGGACAGTCTCAGTATGTGAACAACATCATGACCGGTGATGAGACTTGGCTGTACTACTGTAATGTGCTGACTAAGACTCGAAACACTAAGACTTGAAACAAAATTTGAGTCTTTGAAGATGACAACACACCCGTAGCTGTCAGAAAATCAGGATCAGTAAAGAAGAAAATGATAGGTTTTTTTCCAATCGATTGGAATTGTGGAGCGTGTCGTTTTGGACACACAGAAGACAGTCACACCTAAGTAGTACACTGATCAGTGCCTGCCCAGAGTCATCCAATCTTTGAAGAACCTGTGAGCGAAGTCAAAAATGGACACTTGGTTCCTCCATTACGACAACGCTCCAGCTCACTGCACCAAAGCGCGCACCGAATATTTGTGGGGTATGGGACTGAAGCTTCTTGACCACCCTCCTTACAGTCCAGGCATTGCTCCTTGTGACTTTGGACTGTTCCTGCATGTGAAAATGAAGATGGAAGGAGTGTAGTTTTCAAGTGATGGGGATCTCCTGAGGGCTTGGGACAATGAGTGTGCCTTACTCCCTACAGAAACTTGAGAGAACTGGTTTAGGGATTGGTTTCGGAGGGTGCAGAGGCATATTCAATGTAGCGGAAATTACTTCGAAAAAATTAAATAAATAAAGCTGTATTGAAAAACTTTCCCAGTACCCTTTGTACAATGTGCAGCCGATATTTTTATAGGCCAATACATCGATATTTTTTCCGTTGATATATAGGTATTTACTCTCGATATATCTAGGCCGATAATGATATTTTTTTAAATATTGATATATCGGAATCCCTATATTTAAAAAAAATATCAACAGACCTAGTACTGCCTTCTTCTGCAACAGTAGAAGTTACCAATTTTGCGTTCTGCCGTTTGGCCTTAACGTAAGTGCCGGCGTATTTATTGCAGCATTACAGAGCTTGGACGAGAACTTTTGAGTCAAGACACTGTGTATGTAGCTAACCTTCTTCTCGCCACATCCACGTGGGAAGCTCTTGAGTAAATACTTAGAAAAGTCTTGAAAACATCTGAGTTCGCGCGGGAAGAGAGAAAATTTTTAAGCCTCATCATCTCACCTACAGGTTTAATACCTGATCCCAACAAGCCTCTACGGGCATACTATGGTAAGCATCATTTTTTCAAAAATTCGTGACCCATCATTTACTAAATTGCGATTCTCTTCTGAATTTATTGAGGAAAAACCACACGTCGACGTGGATGCCCAAGTGCCAAGAGGATTTTGAGGCAATTAAAGAGGCTTTAATAAACACAGACATTTTAGCAGACTCAAACACGACAAAAGAATTCTGTCTTAATACTGATGCCTCATCACAAGGACTGGGGGCAATATTGTTTCAAATCACAACACAACAGGGACATCAAAACATGAACATCAGTTTCGCAAGTTGTACGCTTACAGAAAGTGAAGAGTTTATTCAGTCACGGAATCCAAAGCAGTGACTTTTCAAATATTTCAGTATTTTTACGGGGAAATCACACTAAGGTATTCTGCGATCATCAAGCGCTTTCATTCCTATTAACATGCAAATTACTACACAAAATTTTGTATGTCCATCCTTTTAGCAGGACGTCTCTGGGACGACGGCCGTTTACTATCGTGACAAAAAATAAAAATACCTACAGCCGTCCTTATGATTTTATTTTATTTTGTCGCTACCCGTCTGAATGGTTCTCGTGTCAGCTGACAGTTGATGGTTCGAGTGCTGACACATTATCTGTGAATCCAGTAATGCTGGCAACTGATAGGTTTTGCACGGGGATCGTATCAACCTGTACCGCATCAAAACAGCCTGAAGATCGCAATGAAGCGTCGAAACTGGTAGCGACAAAATAAATTAAAATCATAAGGACGGCTATATGTGTTTTTGTTTTTTGTCACGATACTACACAAACGGTTAGCCAGATGATACAGCGTAACATCAAGCGCCGGCACGTCGGCCTGGAACGATACAGCAGAGAGGGCTGTGAGATGACGCCAGCCAAAAGAACGCTGACTAGGACGACACCACGACAGGTGCGGCACCTGTAGGGCCTCATTACATTACGCCGCCAGGCTGCGCAGCCAGCCACGCCACCGGAGGCGCTGTTCATTACACTAGGTCGCCAGTGGCGCAGTGGCCAACTGGGCAGTCTGCTTTCAAAATGGTTCAAATGGCTCTGAGCACTATGGGACTTAACATCTGAGGTCATCAGTCCCCTAGAACGTAGAACTACTTAAACCTAACTAACCTAAGGACATCACACACAGCCATGCCCGAGGCAGGATTCGAACCTGCGACCGTAGCGGTCACGCGGTTCCAGACTGAAGCGCCTAGAACCGCTCGGCCACACCGGCCGAGTCTGCTTTCCTCGCACTCTTTTCTGTGCACTATTTCATTTGCTTCACTATGTCTAGTAAACTGCAGAAAGTCACTGTGAAGTGTAGACACGGCAAAAGGGAAAAACATGAAGCTGGAAGAAGCACTGAAAGAATGCCAGAAGATATTGGACACACAAGTAAATACCGAAGATTTCATTTGTGCACTTGAACAACATCTCGCACTTTGGGACACCAGTTCTGAAGCTTACAGCAACAACCAGTAAAAACTAAATGCTTGGAATGAAATTATTTGTTCACTCCGACCGGCTTTTGAGCAGCAGTCCGTGGTTGAGAGAAATAACCTTTGTAAGTATTTAAGTGCCCCCATGAACCATGGACCGTGCCATTGGTGGGGAGGCTTGCGTGCCTCAACGATACAGATAGCCGTACCGTAGGTGCAACAACAACGGAGGGGTATCTGTTGAGAGGCCAGACAAACGTGTGGTTCCTGAAGAGGGGCAGCAGCCTTTTCAGTAGTTGCAGGGGCAACAGTCTGGATGACTGGCTGATCTGGCCTTGCAACACTAACCAAAACGGCCTTCCTGTTGCGATACTGCAAACGGCTGAAATCAAGGGGAAACTACAACTGTCATTTTTCCTGAGGGCATGCAGCTTTACTGTATGATTAAATGATGATGGCGTCCTCTTGGGTAAAATATTCCGGAGGTAAAATAGTCCCCCATTCGGATCTCCGGGCAGGGACTACTCAAGAGGACGTTGTTATCAGGAGAAAGAAAACTGGCGTTCTACGGATCGGAGCATCGAATGTCAGATCCCTTAACAGGGCATGTAGGTTAGAAAATTTAAAAAGGGAAATGGATAGCTTAAAGTTAGATATCGTGGGAATTAGTGAAGTTCGGTGGCAGGAGGAACAAGACTTTTGGTCAGGTGAATACAGGGTTATAAATACACTCCTGGAAATTGAAATAAGAACACCGTGAATTCATTGTCCCAGGAAGGGGAAACTTTATTGACACATTCCTGGGGTCAGATACATCACATGATCACACTGACAGAACAACTGGCACATAGACACAGGCAACAGAGCATGCACAATGTCGCCACTAGTACAGTGTATATCCACCTTTCGCAGCAATGCAGGCTGCTATTCTCCCATGGAGACGATCGTAGAGATGCTGGATGTAGTCCTGTGGAACGGCTTGCCACGCCATTTCCACCTGGCGCCTCAGTTGGACCAGCGTTCGTGCTGGACGTGCAGACCGCCTGAGACGACGCTTCATCCAGTCCCAAACATGCTCAATGGGGGACAGATCCGGAGATCTTGCTGGCCAGGGTAGTTGACTTACACCTTCTAGAGCACGTTGGGTGGCACGGGATACATGCGGACGTCCATTGTCCTGTTGGAACAGCAAGTTCCCTTGCCGGTCTAGGAATGGTAGAACGATGGGTTCGATGACGGTTTGGATGTACCGTGCACTATTCAGTGTCCCCTCGACGATCACCAGTGGTGTACGGCCAGTGTAGGAGATCGCTCCCCACACCATGATGCCGGGTGTTGGCCCTGTGTGCCTCGGTCGTATGCAGTCCTGATTGTGGCGCTCACCTGCACGGCGCCAAACACGCATACGACCATCATTGGCACCAAGGCAGAAGCGACTCTCATCGCTGAAGACGACACGTCTCCATTCGTCCCTCCATTCACGCCTGTCGCGACACCACTGGAGGCGGGCTGCACGATGTTGGGGCGTGAGCGGAAGACGGCCTAACGGTGTGCGGGACCGTAGCCCAGCTTCATGGAGACGGTTGCGAATGGTCCTCGCCGATACCCCAGGAGCAACAGTGTCCCTAATTTGCTGGGAAGTGGCGGTGCGGTCCCCTACGGCACTGCGTAGGATCCTACGGTCTTGGCGTGCATCCGTGCGTCGCTGCGGTCCGGTCCCAGGTCGACGGGCACGTGCACCTTCCGCCGACCACTGGCGACAACATCGATGTACTGTGGAGACCTCACGCCCCACGTGTTGAGCAATTCGGCGGTACGTCCACCCGGCCTCCCGCATGCCCACTATACGCCCTCGCTCAAAGTCCGTCAACTGCACATACGGTTCACGTCCACACTGTCGCGGCATGCTACCAGTGTTAAAGACTGCGATGGAGCTCCGTATGCCACGGCAAACTGGCTGACACTGACGGCGGCTGTGCACAAATGCTGCGCAGCTAGCGCCATTCGACGGCCAACACCGCGGTTCCTGGTGTGTCCGCTGTGCCGTGCGTGTGATCATTGCTTGTACAGCCCTCTCGCAGTGTCCGGAGCAAGTATGGTGGGTCTGACACACCGGTGTCAATGTGTTCTTTTTTCCATTTCCAGGAGTGTACAAAATCAAATAGGGGTAATGCAGGAGTAGCTTTAATAACGAAAAGGAAAATAGGAGTGCGGATAAGCTACTACAAACAGCATAGTGACGCATTATTGTGGCCAACATAGACACGAAGCCCACGCCTACTATAGTAGTACAAGTTTATTGCCAACTAGCTCTGCAGATGATGAAGAAATTGATGGAATGTATGATGAGATAAAATAAATTATTCAGGTAGTGAAGAGACACGAAAATTTAATAGTCATGCGTGACTGGAATTCGACAGTAGGAAAAGGAAGAGAAGGAAACATAATAGGTGAATATGGATTGGGGCTAAGAAAAGAAAGAGGAAGCCGCCTGGTAGGATTTTACACAGAGCATAACTTACTCATAGCTAACACTTGGTTCAAGAATCATGAAAGTAGGTTGTATACATGGAAGAAGCCTGGATAGACTAGAAGTATCAGATATATAATGGTAAGACAGAGATTTAGGAACCAGGTTTTAAATTGTAAGACATTCCCAGGGTCAGATGTGGACTCTGACCACAATCTATTGGTTACCAACTGTAGATTAAAACTGAAGAAACTGCAAAAAGGTGGGAATTTAAGGAGATGGGATCTGGATAAACTGAAAGAACCTGAGGTTGTGCAGAGTTTCAGGAAGAGCATAAGGGAACGATTGACAGGATTAGGGGAACGAAATACAGAAGAAGAAGAATGGGTAGCTTTGAGGGATGAAATAGTGAAGGCAGCAAAAGATCAAGTAGGTAAAAAGACGAGGGCTAGTAGAAATCCATGGGTAACAGAAGAGATACTGAATTTAATTGATGAAAGAAGAAAATACAAAAATGCAGCAAGTGAAGCAGGCAAAAAAGAATACAAACGTCTCAAAAATGAGATCGACAGGAAGTGCAAAATAGCTAAGCAGGGATGGTTTGAGGATAAATGTAAGGATGTAGAGGCTTATCTCACGAGGGGTAAGATAGATACCACCTACAGGAAAATTAAAGAGACCTTTGGAGAAAAGAGAACCACTTGCATGAATATCAAGTGCTCAGATGGAAACCCAGTTCTAAGCAAAGAAGGGAAAGCAGAAAGGTGGAAGGAGTATATAGAGAGTCTATACAGGGGCGATGTTCTTGAGGGCAATATTATCGAAATGGAAGAGGATGTAGATGAAGATGAAATGGGAGATAAGATACTGCGTGAAGAGTTCGACAGAGCACTGAAAGACCTGAGTCGAAACAAGGCCATCTGGTGAGCAAGATGTATCAGACAGACGAAATTCCCTCAGACTTCAAGAAGAATATAATAATTCCAATCCCAAAGAAAGCAGGTGTTGACAGATGTGAATATTACCGCCGAACTATCAGTTTAATAAGTCACAGCTGCAAAATACTAACACGAATTCTTTACAGACGAATGGAAAAACTGGTAGAAGCCGACCTCGGAGAAGATCAGTTTGGGTTCCATAGAAATGTTGGAACACGTGAGGCAGTACTGACCCTACGACTTATCTTAGAAGAAAGATTAAGGAAAGGTAAACCTACGTTTCTAGCATTTGTAGACTTAGAGAAAGCTTTTGACAATGTTCACTGGAATACTCTCTTTCAAATTATGAAGGTGGCAGGGGTAAAATACAGGGAGAGAAAGGCAATTATAATTTGTACAGAAAGCACATGTCAGTTATAAGAGTCGAGGGGCATGAAAACGAAGCAGTGGTTGGGAAGGGAGTGAGACAGGTTTGTAGCCTCTCCCCGATGCTATTCGATCTGTATATTGAGCAAGCGGTAAAGGAAACAAAAGAAAAATTCGGAGTAGGTATTAAAATCCATGGAGAAGAAATAAAAACTTTGAGGTTCGCCGATGACATTGTAATTCTGTCAGAGACAGCAAACGACTTGGAAGAGCAGTTGAACGGAAGGACAGTGTCTTGAAAGGAGGGTATAAGATGAACATCAACAAAAGCAAAACAAGGATAATGGAATGTAGTCGAATTAAGTCGGGTGATGCTGAGCGAATTAGATTAAGAAATGAGATACTTAAAGTATGTAGACTGGCAATGGCAAGGAAAGCATTTCTGAAGAAGAGAATTTTGTTAACATCGAGTATTGCTTTAAGTGTCAGGAAGTCGTTTCTGAAAGTATTTGTATGGCGTGTAGCCATGTATGGAAGTGAAACATTGACGATAAATAGTTTGGACAAAAAGAGAATAGAAGCTTTCGAAATATGGTGCTACAGAAGAATGTTGAAGTTTAGGTGGGTAGGTCATATAACTAATGAGGAGGTATTGAATGGAATTGGGGAGAAGAGGAGTTTGTGCACGACTTGACTAGAAGAAGGGATCGGTTGGTAGGACATGTTCTGAGGCATCAAGAGCTCGCCAATTTAGTACTGGGGGGCAGCGTGGAGGGTAAAAATCGTAGAGGGAGACCAAGAGATGAATACACTAAGCAGATTCAGAAGGATGTAGGTTGCAGTAGGTACTGGGAGATGAAGAAGCTTGCACAGGATAGAGTAGCATGGAGAGCTGCATCAGACCAGTCTCAGGACTGAAGATCACAACAACAAGTATTTAAGCAAAGAAAGACGCTATACACATTCGTAGGTAATTAAAAAACTTGTTGTCGTCTGAACACAGTTCATCAAAAATAGTAGAACACAATTCTTTAGATTCTCTTAACGATAGCATAGGGTGTACACGCGTCTTCCTCTCCCTTCGCCTTCTCCTTTTCATTAAAAGTGCTAGGAGGAGCATGTGTGTATAGTTGTTGTCCGACGTGTTCCCTAGTCACTAGTGCACAGCGAACTGACGACTTGGTGGCCAAACCCAGTGGTGCTGGCAGGAGTGCCTGCGCCGCCTGCCGACCCAGTGTAACAGGCTCCACTTGACACAACGCCCCGCCAAGACTGCACCACCAGTGGCGGCCGACGTGGTGACGGGGCAGGCAGTCAATAGCACTGGCTGCACTAATCTATACTATGATGGAAACTAGTTGTCACTTGACAGGCAACGGGCTGCAGAGCTCTCGCCACCAATAACCCAATGGCAGCCGGCGCTTCCGGCTGCCACTGCTTTGCCACTTCGCTCTGCTGAGCTGACTAGGGCATTGTGCCAGCCAGTCCTCAGCGAGCCGTTGTAGACGTGCGGGTGAGAGATTTGAGCGACTTGTAGCTTCGCGTGTTTACGATGTCTGATGAAAGTAGTCGCAGTAGAGGGAGGCCGAGGCTGCACACTCCTCGGAAACCTCCAAAAAGTGGCGGACATGGCGTCGTTATACGCAGTCAGGCGCATGAATACGTGTGTTCCTTAAGGGAGTATTTTGAGAGAGAGGGGGATGCAGGGGGGCCTCTCGTTCCTTTGGATAAGGTGGTGGAGCGAACTGCAGCTGCTCTGCCAAGTTAGCGAAGAATCTGCAAGGAGAAATTCACGAAAGAAGGCTCAAGTGAATCATCTAAATGGGAGAAATCTGGGAAAAAGAGGCGACTAGAGAAGACGGTCACAAAACTTGACTCTTTTCAGGAAGATGCTATTCGTCGTCAAATATACGCATTTTATTCGAGGAAGGAGTATCCAACACTCAAAAAACTACATGCTACTGTCACAGCGGCTGACCTGTTTCAGGGTAGTAAATCATCTTTGTTACGAGTCGTGAAAATGTTAGGATTCCGCTATAAATCCATCTCTGGCAGAACGTTACTAATGGAACGCCAAGATACTGGAGCCTGGCGATGCCGCTTTCTTAGAGAATTAGTGGGGACAAATTTTGATGATATCGCTTGGCTTCATGAAACGTGGGTGAATGCAGAACACAGTTTAAAAAAAGGCTGGACCTGCGGTACCATCAGCGGTAGTATGGCAGCTCCGATCGGCAGAGGAAAGAGGATAATTGTAGCACATGCCGGAAATTCAAAAGGTTTCATTCCAAATTGTCTGCTGCAATTCAGTTCAAATAAGACCTCCGACTACCACGAAGAGATGAACCACAATACTTTTGTGAAATGGTTTGAAGACTGTGTGCTCCAGAACTTAACAAAAAACTATCATTGTTATAGATAACGCTCGTTATCACTCAGTAATACAAGATAAAGCACCCACAAAGGCAACGAGGAAAAACGACATTGTTAGCTGGTTACAGAAACATACGGTACAGTTCGACAGTAATTTGACAAGGGCAGAATTATTAGAACTTGTATTGCAACACAAGCCAAAGAACTCTATTTACATTGTGGATGAAGTAGCAAAAAAATACAGGCATAAAGTGCTCAGATTGCCTCCTTACCATTGCCATTTCAACGCAATAGAGCTGATTTGGGCTCAGGTTAAACAGCATATTGCTGCAGAAAATAATAAATTCACATTAACCAAAGTGGAACGCCTTTTGAAAGGCGCAGATGAAATTGTGACATCGGAAGACTGGCAGGAGGTAGTGTATCACGTGAAAGGAGTGATACAGGATGCATGGAACAATGAAGGTATCTTACAACTAAGTGTCGAAGACTTGATTATATCTGTCAATACGAGCAGTGACACAGATAGTTCCACTGATTCCTACTCTGAGTTAAGCGGTCTTTTCGCATTGTCTGATTAGTGTGTAGTGTACTTACTGCCATTAATTTTTTTTCTTTGTTGTTATTTAACACCTTACATAAGGTGGGCTGGCAGCAGCACACTACGCTGCTCTTCAGCCACAAGTGTTACAAAGAAAATGCAATGGAGACACAGAATATACAGAACAAAGTGGGGGGGGGAGGGGGGGTAAAAAACAGTAGACACAGAGACAAATAACACGTAGCCATTCACACGCGAAGACACCTAAAGAAACTGTTGGCACTGCACACATACACTGATGATGGAGACGACACGTGAACGATGGAGCATGGGCGGTGAAAAATACTGAGGCACAAACGCGATGGCACACACACTAAAATAATGGCGATGATCTCCGGCGCGCGAATGTCCACTTAACGTGTGGGAGTCCGGGGACCTGCCAAGAGGGGAAGAAGGTGGTGGGGGTGGGAGAGGGGAGAGCAAACATGCCAATGGCAGAGGAGATAGTGGGAGGAAGGAAGGTGTGGGGGTAGGGGGAGGAGGGGGGAGAAAGGGAGAAGGGAGGGAAGGGGGAGAGAAGGGAGAGAGGGTACCCATAGGAACAAACACAGGAAGAGGGATGGGGTACCAAAGTTGGTAGGAGGGGTAGATGGAGGGGAGGAGGGCATCATCAGGGAGAGGGAGCTGGCGGAAGCCACCTTGGGAAAGGGTATGGAGAGTGGAGAGATGGAGAGCAGGTGGGACGTGGAAATACAGGCGCGGCAGCGGACAGGGGCGGGAGAGGATGGGAGAGACAAGCGGGTGAGGAGGATCGAGTTTACGGGAGGTGTAGAGGATCCGTATCCGTTCGAGGAAAAAGAGGAGGTGGGGGAACTGAATAAGGTCGTGCAGGATCCGCGTGGGGGAGGGGAGACAGATGCGATAGGCGAGGCGAAGAGCATGGAGTTCAAATATCTGAAGGGATTTGTAAAAGGTAGGAGGAGCGGAGATCCAGGCAGCGTGGGCGTAGCAGAGGATAGTTCGGATGAGGGATTTATAGGGGTGGAGGATGGTGGAGGGGTCCAGACCCCATGTACGGCCAGAAAGGAGCTCGAGGAGACGGAGTCGGGAGCGTGCCTTGGCTTGAATTGTCCGGAGGTAGGGGTCCAGGAGAGGCGACGGTCAAGGGTGACGCCAAGGTACTTGGGGGTGGGGGTGAGGGCGATAGGACGGCCACAGACGGTGACATAAAGGTAGAGGTGGCGGAAGGAATGGGCGATTTTGCCTACAATGATTGCCTGCTGCCATTAAATGTTGTGTTTGTGAATTTATTTCGATTAATTCTTATTCTTTCTGCGAGACTAGGAAGTACTGTTTGGCCAGCTCTCGTCATCTCCTTACGGTAAGTTAGACTGAATTTTAATTTTATTTCATTTTGTATATACACCAAGATGTTATTCAATGTGTGTAATAGTTTTCGAGATATGCAATCTAAAGAAGAAAACTTTTCCGGACGCGAAAATTTCTCACACTTCAATAGTTAATGTAACAACGGCCCTAATTAAAATTAAGAAAAGATATTTGATATGCTTATATAGATACCAATGAGACCGATGCTGTACCTAAATTTCAAAATATTTACATAATATTTATAGGAGATAGAGATTTTAAACGTCATACTTGTTTCGAGTTCAGTACTGATAGGGTTGCTTTATAAACGCTGTTTTCAGAAATTTATATACAGGAAACGTAATGCACTACGAAAACCTTTAAGGATTCTTTGCCGAGTGCATTATTTTGGTAATGAATGGAAAAAAAATATTTTGCTGTGACACCAATAGCTTTTCAGTAAGGACGTTATAAGTTAGAAGCTGTTTGCGAAATCGAGAATTTAAATGGTTTCAAACAAATTAACGTAACTCTTGTTCTAATTAAAATTAAGAATAGATATTTGACAGATGGAGAGACATTGTAGAGATTCACATCATATGTAGGTTTGAAATTTTTTACTTACTTTTTGTAGAAGATACAGGCTTTAAAACGATTTTCTGTCGCCGGGGGTAGCGATGCGCTTGAGGCGGCTGCCTGCAGCCAGTGCTTGACGTGACAACGCCGCAACTTGGCAGCGCAAACGTCAAGTGACAACTACTTTAAATCATTTTGTAGTAGACTTGGTCACTGTTTCTATGTTTCGATACAGTGTCTCAACACGTGAAACTGTTTCATTGTTTCGGAACGGGTGTGGTTCACTGTTTCGAACAGTGGTGTTTCATTCCGCCCATGTCTCGGATAACCGGACCAGATTCGATCTCGAGCCAGACACAGAAACTGTATCGTTGTTTCAAAATAAGGCTGTTTCAGTCCACCTGTGCTTGGAACGGACTAATTGTATCGAAACAGTGATGTTTCATTCCGCTCTGTGTAGGACGAGATTCGGGCTCGGCACAGGTACTGAAACACGACATACCACTTCATTAAACACTTTCAAGAGTGTCGAAATCTTTCTGACAAGCAATAGCATGAAACTTAAGATATCCGAAAATAAAGCTTCGATTGTAGCTGACTGTCTTATTTCGAAATGGCTTAACATCTGCTTTATAAACACTAACCAAACAATGAAACAACGCATACTATTCACATTCAAAATAATAAATGTGTGAAAATCATTCAGTTAAATTACACTTTTTTATAACATACGCTTCTCTGTTCATGTAATCATATTAAGAAACGCAAGTAAGTCCACAACACTTTGAATAAAAAAAGGCGTAGATTGACAGTTATTAGATATATATACATAAATTTGATGTAGGTATAATTGCAAGCAATCTGTTTGACATATCAGTGATAGTGTAATGGTGAACGGGAAGGGCTGGGAAGCATGGTGAAATTATAGTAACGGTTCGAAACACCTTGAAAGACAAAATTTTTCCTGTTATGTTTTGTTATTTATTCGAATTATTTGGCGTTATTTGTGAGTCTATAGTCACTGTGCCTATTATACACAATGATTCCCTTTGTGAGCATGGAAATTAGCAGGATGGGTATATTACCCATACTAACGGAATGTGTGAATTCCAATAGCATATCCGTTGTTTCTGCGCTCCCATCTCCAGTTCCGTTCGTGGTGGTTCTTCTGTCTTCAGCTATGGCTGTCCTCGGCCAATTGAAAAGTATGAAAGTCACACGACACGAAAGCAGCGCATTTGCTGCAGGAAATACGAAACTGCCAAGACGCCTAACTGATACTTTCATACTTTTTGCGATATGATTAACGCTCTCGTACCAAATTTGTGTTTATATGGACATACTTATACAGTAGACATTCAAGATGATAAAATGTGTAGGTTTATTAGATTACAAAACACAAACTGTTTCACTGTTTCGAAACAGCGTATCGAAACATTACATTGTACTGTTTCATTTGTTTCGAAACAGTTACGTGTTTCAGTTTGCCCATCTCTATTTTGTAGTAAGCTCCACAACAATCTATTCCCAACGACGGGCAGGGCCACGGTGGCGGCCTGTTGCAATAACGGCCTTACGAAGAAAATATAAGCGCCGCTCAGGTAGCCTCGGCCGCACTGGAAGACGAGTTGTCATCCTAACTGTTTAGTCGTGACTTATGTTTTGCTTGCATGGAAATTGTGTACATCGAAGGACATTGATTATTTGCATGTCGCCAATTGCTTGCGGCACCTCTCTGCAAAAAGTCAAAGTTAAATATTGTCAATTCAATTTACTGTGATAAACTCCATTAATAATATTCGCTTGTATGTTGTCTACCTACCCCAGCTTCCTAGGCACCCTATATTAGACGAGTGGGCAGGACACCACACCGGATGCTGCCTGTTTTTACAAGAATTCCATTTTGAAGTCATTTATGTCAAGAGTGAACAGAGTATTTTGGCGGTCACCTTGTCTGGGGTTCCGCAAGGATTCAGCGAGTATGCGGACCTTACGGAGCAGACCTCAGATTACAGAGTACTCCTTCTGCATGATGGTTCTTTTAAACCTTATCACCTTAAGATGAGTAGGAACATGTCACAGATACAAGAAGAGGATGAACGGTGGCCTAAGGTAAGGCAACAGCTTGTGGGCAACAACTCTGAACTAGGGAAACGATACAAATTGCACGACGGAGTATTATTTTACCGAAGAACACCTGATTCTCTAACTGGTATGTTTGCTTGCTAGAAAAATGCTTCGACTACTTTACACAGTGCACACAATTTATGGGGTCATTATGGGGCGACAAAGTACACTAGTAACATCACGTCTTACTGTTATTTCCCAAATATTAGAAAAAGGCTATTTGCAGGTAACTAGGAAATGCATTATACCCCAAAAGGTTAAACACCCGAATAAATCACGTCTTAATGAACTGCGTCCAATTATACCAACAAATTCTAGAGCCCTCGTGTTTATTGATGGGGCTGGACTGTTTCCAACCACCAGAGGAGGTGCAAAATGGGTAATCGCCTTGTATGATGTATTTTCAAAACACATAAAAATGTATGTTACCAAATCTCCTGCAGCGGAACCTTTAGTAAAGAGAATAGTAGGAGATTATTTTGTTCAAGTATGCAAGCCAAAAGCCATAGTCACTGAGAATGCTCCCAATTTTACAGGCTCTAAATAGAAAGAATTTGTTAACTCTCATGTTATAAAATATGTTTTTGTATCTAAATTCCACCCAGAAGAAAGCCCCATCGAACGTTTCTTTTTGAGAATTCAATGAACTCATCTGAACATACATCCCCATTAAACACAGTAAAAACGGATAGAGTACGTAACACTTTTCGAACAAATAGCAAACAACTTGCCTCACTTATTTACAGGACACACACCTGCAGAATTAATGGTTGTCAAACTTGAAAGTGATGAATGAGTCTAGCCTTTACCGAAATTAGACGAAAAAACTATACCTTTGGAAGAAAAGGCACGACAAGCATTGATAGCTGTAGAACAAAACGCGCAACACAGGAAGGTGCAGTACGATAAAAAGATTGGCCGTACGACCACCTTTTATGTAAGGCAAGAAGCGTTGTCACGAACACATCCACTATCAACAAAACAGAAAACTGAACCGAAAATGGCAATTAGTGTATGTAGGATCTTATGTCATAGATAAAATACCACACCCAGGATGTAACTTACTGAGTAATCCAAAAACCGGAATAATTCGTGGATTGTACACGCATAAATATCTTAAGAAATTTATACGCTAAGACGGGGGTCCTGGACCTCAAACATTACACAGAATACAATTATGAGAGAGTAATTTTCAAATCACATATGAAGGCGAATTATGGAGGTGAACATAAAAAGCACAAATTATTGTTAGGATGACATTTATTCCACACCTTAGCAATTTGAATATAAGGAAAGAAGGTGAAGGAAACAAGTGAAACACACACACTTATATAGGTTGAGGTGTAAATATAATTAAAAGTAAGGTAAGTAAGATGACTTGACAGTAAGAGTTTGTAAGAGAATTTATACTCATAACATTATTTGAAAAGATAAGCATTCCCAGTGCGCTGTGCACTGAACGTACGGTGCGGCAGGCAAGGGGTGAGAACACAGTAATCATCTCGCATATGCGAAGGACTGCAAAATACTAGCAATATGCTGTTCAGCTTCCTACAAAGCTGCAAGCGCAACATTTTTTTTTTTTTTTTTTTTTTTTTTTTGTCATCAGTCTACTGACTGGTTTGATGCGGCCCGCCACGAATTCCTTTCCTGTGCTAACCTCTTCATCTCAGAGTAGCACTTGCAACCTACGTCCTCAATTATTTGCTTGCCGTATTCCAATCTCTGTCTTCCTCTACAGTTTTTGCCCTCCACAGCTCCCTCTAGTACCAGGGAAGTCATTCCCTCATGTCTTAGCAGATGTCCTATCATCCTGTCCCTTCTCCTTATCAGTGTTTTCCACATATCCCTTTCCTCTCCGATTCTGCATAGAACCTCCTCATCCCTTACCTTATCAGTCCACCTAATTTTCAATATTCGTCTATAGCACCACATCTCAAATGCTTCGATTCTCTTCTGTTCCGGTTTTCCCACAGTCCATGTTTCACTACCATACAATGCTGTACTCCAGACGTACATCCTCAGAAATTTCTTCCTCACACTAAGGCCGGTATTTGATATTAGTAGACTTCTCTTGGCCAGAAATGCCTTCTTTGCCATAGCGAGTCTGCTTTTGATGTCCTCCTTGCTCCGTCCGTCATTGGTTATTTTACTGCCTAGGTAGCAGAATTCCTTAACTTCATTGACTTTGTGACCATCAATCCTGATGTTAAGTTTCTCGCTGTTCTCATTTCTACTACTTCTCATTACCTTCGTCTTTCTCCGATTTACTCTCAAACCATACTGTGTACTCATTAGACTGTTCATTCCGTTCAGCAGATCATTTAATTCTTCTTCACTTTCACTCAGGATAGCAATGTCATCAGCGAATCGTATCATTGATATCCTTTCACCTTGTATTTTAATTCCACTCCTCAGCCTTTCTTTTATTTCCATCATTGCTTCCTCGATGTACAGATGGAAGAGTAGGGGCGAAAGGCTACAGCCTTGTCTTACACCCTTCTTAATACGAGCACTTCGTTCTTGATCGTCCACTCTTATTATTCCCTCTTGGTTGTTGTACATATTGTATATGACCCGTCTCTCCCTATAGCTTACCCCTACTTTTTTCAGAATCTCGAACAGCTTGCACCATTTTATATTGTCGAACGCTTTTTCCAAGTCGACAAATCCTATGAAAGTGTCTTGATTTTTCTTTAGCCTTGCTTCCATTACTAGCCGTAACGTCAGAATTGCCTCTCTCATCCCTTTACTTTTCCTAAAGCCAAACTGATCTTCACCTAGCGCATTCTCAATTTTTTTTCCATTCTTCTGTATATTATTCTTGTAAGCAGCTTCGATGCATGAGCTGTTAAGCTGATTGTGCGATAATTCTCGCACTTGTCAGCTCTTGCCATCTTCGGAATTGTGTGGATGATGCGTTTCCGAAAGTCTGATGGTATGTCGCCAGACTCATATATTCTACACACCAACGTGAATAGTCGTTTTGTTGCCACTTCCCCCAATGATTTTAGAAATTCTGATGGAATGTTATCTATCCCTTCTGCCTTATTTGACCGTAAGGCCTCCAAAGCTCTTTTAAATTCCGATTCTAATACTGGATCCCCTATCTCTTCTAATCGACTCCTGTTTCTTCTTCTATCACATCATACAAATCTTCACCCTCATAGAGGCTTTCAATGTATTCTTTCCACCTATCTGCTCTCTCCTCTGCATTTAACAGTGGAATTCCCGTTGCACTCTTAATGTTACCACCGTTGCTTTTAATGTCACCAAAGGTTGTTTTGACTTTCCTGTATGCTGAGTCTGTCCTTCCGACAATCATATCTTTTTCGATGTCTTCACATTTTTCCTGCAGCCATTTTGTCTTAGCTTCCCTGCACTTCCTATTTATTTCATTCCTCAGCGACTTGTATTTCTGTATTCCTGATTTTCCCGGAACATGCTTGTACTTCCTCCTTTCATCAATCAACTGAAGTATTTCTTCTGTTACCCATGGTTTCTTCGCAGCTACCTTCTTTGTACCTATCTTTTTCTCCCCAACTTCTGTGATGGCCCTTTTTAGAGATGTCCATTCCTCTTCAACTGCACTGCCTACTGCGCTATTCCTTGTTGCTGTATCTATAGCGTTAGAGAACTTCAAACGTATCTCGTCATTCCTTAGTACTTCTGTATCCCACTTCTTTGCGTATTCATTCTTACTGACTAATGTCTTGAACTTCAGCCTACTCTTCATCACTACTATATTGTGATCTGAGTCTATATCTGCTCCTGGGTACGCCTTACAGTCCAGTATCTGATTTCGGAATCTCTGTCTGACCATGATGTAATCTAATTGAAATCTTCCCGTATCTCCCGGCCTTTTCCAAGTATACCTCCTCCTCTTGTGACTCTTGAACAGGGTATTCGCTATTACTAGCTGAAACTTGTTACAGAACTCAATTAGTCTTTCTCCTCTTTCATTCCTTGTCCCAAGCCCATATACTCCTGTAACCTTTTCTTCTACTTTTCTTCAAGCGCTACTACACTTCACTAAAAGAGCAATTATAATCTGACCAATCGGATAAATATTTCTTAACTCAATGGAGAGCAAATGTTGTAAATAGAACTTTGTTAGCTACCGCTAACAGATTCACTTGTAGTATTAAGTAGCGATAAGTAGTCTAAATAGTAAGGCCAAATTATGTACATATTTATCGTAAGGAATATGACGCACTTGCAGCTTCAGGAACGAGCTAATGGTCTATTTGAATGAATAAACGTAACGCCAGTATTGCTACTCTAATGAACCCGTAGATGAAATAGAAAATAGCTTAGGGTAGTGGGAAACAGCATATACAAGAGGAAAGGAAATACACACACACACACACACACACACACACACACACACACACACACACACGAGTGCGCGCGCGAAGTATGTACAAACGTAGACACACAAAGAGGAAGGAAAAACTATGTACAACGAGATTATTAAGCGAACAGAAGAACGAGTTATACTAAAACCACATGTCGGGTACGCTTTATATTCTACAAACTACACAGACTTAATCTAAGAATGCCTCGTGCTAAGTTTGCTACGAACTACAACCGATTAAGCTACTCAGCTACAAACTACTCGAAACTACAGCTACCAAAAGGTGTATCTTAACTGAATTTCTACTATGCTAAAACGCCGAAAGGAATGATAACTATACAAGAGAACAGATTCGAGGCAGCACAGAGCATGATCCTTAAAACATATCACTGCAGGTGAATTCACTGTCAGATATTGAAACAAGAAGGTAATAGAGTAGTTTGTTCTTAGGAAAGCAAATAAACAGAGGTGTCTAGCAATCTGGAGAACTACACTCTGCAAATGAGTGGAAAAGTTGTCTAGCCTATGGGAGACGACATGTATATTTAAGAATTTATGTAATAATTAATACTGCATAGGGTATGTTGCAAGTGCACGACCCAACTGAAGTAAATATTAGGTTTAGGTGGTAGGTACCCAAGAAACCCCCCTATTCTGTTAATTTCTAAGTATGTACGTTTGTGACTGTGTACAAGTAGTAACGAGACGTGTCCAAGACAAATACACTTGTCCTTTTACACTGCAATGGTAAGCTTGAACTCTGTTGCAGTGTTTTCAAAAGGAAAGAGCGGATCAAAGTCACACTGATGACAGCCTGCGTGATGGAATACTGATACAAACGTTGAACACCAAACGTAATGATGATTAGGCTGCTGGGCAAATCACTTGAAAGAAAGTATCGAAAGATACTTGTTCAAGAATTAAGTTAGATTACATATAATGTATAAATGCATTAATGAATATTCTATTACTCTAAGATATGAGGTTGCAAGTTCTTAGGAGCATGATAAAATACATATGTCAACAGTAATGTTTGCTCAATGCAATACCTTTAGAAGATGAAGGTAGCTAGCAACAGTCAAAACTTAATATAAAGCTTGAGTAATAAGTCACTTAACAAAATCCTTTCTTATCCTCTCGTCGTGCGTGGTGGAAATGTTCTTGCATGTATGAAGACATCAATATTCATGATTTTCAGACTCAGCTCGCCTATGTTTTCTCTCTTGTAATGACATTTTCTTTTTGTCTGAAAGAGAAAACTATAATAAACAAAAGGAAAAAAGTGTGGCGGTTATCGACTGCAGGAGTCGACCACCTCATCTTTGAATACGAACTTCTTTGAAAACTTTTGATCTCAGTGTGTTGCGAACTCTGTATTCGAGCGAATGAGTTTGTACCGACATGATCAAAATAAAGTTAATTCATTATAAACGAGCGAATACTTAATGTTGGGTTCCATATTACCACACGTAACATCCCGATCCCCACACTGGTGACCCCGGCGCTCACGAACGCCGCTTACGACGCCAGAAATGTGTACTGGAACATCACCATGGACAAACAATGCTGCAACCCTTTGTCGGATTTCTACGTCCATCGACTTCGCATCCCGCAGCATCTGGATGCAGTGTACAGGAAGTGTAATTAGTGTGTAAATTCCCGACTCTTGTGTGAATCGTGCTTTTTGGTAACTTTCGTCACCTTCTCATACATCGACAATGCAATCAAGGCACACACGTCTTACGTCGAAACCTGCTCAATGCGTCACCAATTTCACTTCCGGACAGTGCAGTGCTCCTTCGCCGATTAATTTGGACAATTTTCAGTTGCATTTGTGTAATGAATTAACTTTGTGCTGTGCTTCGACATCGGACAATCACGCCAAACAATGGACTGCAACAAACGGGGACTATGTTGCAAATCCCAGTTCGTACGAACTCCGAACTACAGCTAAATTGCATGCCTGGTCGAATTCACAAACGCCCGTCACGACTACCGCGTCTTCCGTGCCACGTGCAAATTCGTTCGACCCGGTTTCTGCACAGCCCGTCTTCCAGAGTTCGAATGTTCGCGCCAACTTTTCCGCCGCTTCTCCGCGTTTGACCCTCATTTGCAGCATTCAACTACCAACATCACAGGAACAATTTCATCAAGGGCATCCTACCGATCAACAACAATGCACCAATTACACCGACGACAATGCCGGCTGTTTCTCAGTGCAACACTGGACGTGCCACACCTCCCTCTACGCAGCACCTGAGCCGCACCAACTCTGCTCTACCGCTACCGACAGCGTCGTCACAGCCGCCGCCTGCTGGCTAACTTCGACCCAGTCAAAACAAACAGCTGTGCGACATATGATCCCGCCATGGCTACCGCACCCGCATCTTGTCAACAACTCGCCAACATTACGCTTGCTTACCGCCTGGCCATTCACTACTCGATCACGCCCGCAACTTTTTCACCCACCCCAGAAGATGATTTCAGCCGTATCAATGCTTCATACAGCAGTGAACGTGTTCTCACTCCGCCGCCGCCGAGTACTGAGTTTCACATTCGTGATCGCACACACGATCTCTTCTACTCGACCTCTTACGTCAATACTGTGCCGCCGACCTTGTCTTGTACGTCAGGTTACCCTTTGATACAGACAGATTCTGATTTCGACCCCATCTTACTCAGTGATACACAGCAGACTGCTTCACGACATACAGGGTGATTCAAAAAGAATACCACAACTTTAAAAATGTGTATTTAATGAAAGAAACATAATATAACCTTCTGTTATACATCATTACAAAGAGTATTTAAAAAGGTTTTTTTTCACTCAAAAACAAGTTCAGAGATGTTCAATATGGCCCCCTCCAGACACTCGAGCAATATCAACCCGATACTCCAACTCGTTCCACACTCTCTGTAGCATATCAGGCGTAACAGTTTGGATAGCTGCTGTTATTTCTCGTTTCAAATCATCAATGGTGGCTGGGAGAGGTGGCCGAAACACCCTATCCTTAACATACCCCATAAGAAAAAATCGCAGGGGGTAAGATCAGGGCTTCTTGGAGGCCAGTGATGAAGTCACGGGCTGCCTTTTCCCTATGCACAAACACCCATTCTCTGTAAACTGTTTATACCAACGTTTAATACACCACCTATCAGGAAGTTTAACACCATACTTCGTTCGAAATGCACGCTGAACAACTGTCGTCGATTCACTTCTGCCGTACTCAATAACACAAAAAGGTTTCTGTTGAGCGGTCGCCATCTTAGCATCAACTGACGCTGACGCCTAGTCAACAGCGCCTCAAGCGAACGAATTTACAACTAAATGAAACTTTATAGCTCCCTTAATTCGCCGACAGATAGTGCTTAGCTCTGCCTTTTGTCGTTGCAGAGTTTTAAATTCCTAAAGTTGTGGTATTCTTTTTGCATCACCCTGTACATTTTCGCCGGAACAACTGCAACAGCTACGTCAGCAAATTGCAACATACAACTTGTTGGTACAAGATCAGTTACACATGCTGCAGCCGACACTGACCGAGCATGACATGCAGCGAGATGCTCCTGTCATTGTTCTGCCTCCGACTGCTGACGATCCTTTACCGTTACTACCAGCTACAACTAATACCCTGGCGATCACCATACATGGACCTATGTCACAGATGTCACAACTGTCATCATCACGCTGCCTCAAGTGGAAATTCTATGTTACTGATGTGATACAAGCAACTTATTTACGCCACTGCCACCTTTCCTTGGTAGTTCCAGACACGTCGTTTCTGTACCACGGCATAACCAGCCGCATTCCAGTGCCGCTTGCTTTGCCGCCCTCTCCACTACCTCCGCAATGTACGACCAACACATCTGCTGTTTCTGCTTCGACGAGTGAGTATCTTTCCGCTTCGACACACAACCGTGCAACAGTTTCACGGGAGCAGCTTGCAGCCTTACGATTCGACCGCAACGCCGACAGCACACACACAGCTCCAGTTCCATCGAACTGTGTCGCCTCTCCGCCAATTCGACTTCTTCACGTTCACATTACGTATCATTGCCTTACTGCTCCAACCATGGTTTCGCCAACCACGTCTGCCTTCCACCACCTCTCGCCATCGCCATGCCTCATGCACAGGGCTCTCGCCCCCTACCTTCAATCACGGCTGTTTCGCACATCAAAAACACCAACACTGTCAACTCCGCTTGGAACATCCTGCCATCCACTGCTGTATCACACTCACCGTCCACAGACTCTGAGGTGATGCTTCCATCTACACCAAAGTCATCTGCCGCCAAGGTCAGTCATGTGCAGCATGCTATTTTCTCCCCTGCTGCGACATCAAGCGCCTCTATAACTCCGTCATTCCCGCGAATACTGCTCATCTGGCATCTCTCACACAACATGTTAAGCCACAGCATGCTTGCTCCTTTATGTCATACGGCCAATAACAAACTGTTTCCGGACAAGTTGCACTTACCGTGACGCTCGCCAGCAAATACTTTGGCAATACATTGCATTGCATCTTCGACGCACTCTGTGCCTTTGATTGGATCAAAACCGCGCTGCGCCGCACTGCCTCGGCACGACGATGGTCTCCCCACTGACACGCTGCCGCCTTCTGCTTCCACCATGGCATCAGCAGCATGCCACGGTCAGCCTGTGGACACCTTCCGCACCTCCTTCCCTCCGCTGGTCATGCCTACCAAGACATCGAGAAACAGTCCGATCGTGCCTCGCACTAGCGCCTGCCACAACGACACGATCGGTCACGCGCACCGGCGCCATCAGCCAGCCGGGTGCACACACGCCTCTCAACATCCTTACCGTGCTCTGCACTACCAGTGGGGGCTCTGTGGCGGTTATCGACTGCAAGAGTCGACCGCCTCAGCTTTGAGAACAAACTTCTTTGAAAACTGTTGATCTCAGTGTGTTCCGAACTCTGTATTCAAGAGGATGTGTTTGTACTGACATGATCAAAATAAAGTTAGTTCATTATAAATGAGCAAATAGTTAATGTTGGGTTCGATATTACCATACGTAACATCCCGATCCCCATAAAATGAATGGTTTCTAAGAAGGAAGTTAACATCAAAATAGGCTCGCAAGACAAGGCTAGATTGGATCTCTAATTTAAATGTCAAGATTATATCAAATTTGTTGTTGTTGTTGTTGTTGTGTCTTCTGTCCATAGACTGGTTTGATGCTACTCTATCCTGTGTAAGCTTCTTCATCTCAAAGTAACAGCTGCACCCTACATCCTTCTGAATCTGCTTATTATATTCATCTCTTGGTCTCCCTCTATGATTTTTACCCTCCACGCTGCCCTCCAATACTAACTTGGTGATCCCTTGATGCCTCAGAACATGTCCTGCCAATCCATCCCTTCTTCTAGTCAAGCTGTGCCACAAATAACTCTTCTCCCCAATTCTATTCAGTACCTCCTCATTATCTATGTGATCTGTACATCTAATCTTCAGCTTTCTTCTGTAGCACCACATTTCGAAAGCTTCTGTTCTCTTCTTGTCTAAACTATTTATCAGCCATGCTTCACATCCATACATGGCTACATCCCATACAAATACTTTTGGAAAAGACTTCCAGACTCTTAAATATATACTTGATGTTAGCAAATTTCTCTTCAGAAACGCGTTTCTGACCATTGCCAGTATTCACTTTGTATCCTCTCTACTTCAAACCATCATCAGTTATTTTGCTCCCTCCTCCTTTTCAGATACTGTCCATTTCATTCAACTGCTTTTCCAGGTCCTTTGCTGTCTCTGACGGAATTACAGTGTCATCGGCAAACCTCAAAGTTTTTATTTCTTCTCCATGGATTTTAATACCTACTCCAAATTTTTCTTTTCTTTTCTTTTCTTTACTGCTTGCTCAATATACAGATTGAATAACATCGGGGATGGGCTATAACCCTGTCTTGCTCCCTTCTCAACCACTGCTTCCCTTTCATGCCCCTCAACTCGTAATTGCTATCTGAATCTGGTTTCTTTACAAATTTTACATAGCCCTTCCCTCCCTGTCTTTTACCCCTGCCACCTTCAGAATTTGAAAGAGAGTATTCCAGTGAACATTGTCAAAAGCTTTCTCTAAGTCTACAAATGCTTGAGACATAAGTTTGCCTTTCCTTAATCTATCTTATAAGGTAAGTCGTAGGGTCAGTATTGCTTCATGTGTTCCAACATTTCTGTCGGATCCAAATTGATCTTCCCAAGGCCGGCTTCTACCATTTTTTCCATTCGTCTGTAATGAACTTGTGTCAGTATTTTGCAGCCTTGACTTATTAAACTCGTAATGTCCACACCTGTCAGCACCTGCTTTCTTTGGGATTGTAATTATTATATTCTTCTTGAAGTCTCAGGGTATTTCGCCTGTCTCATACATCTTGCTCAGCAGATGGTAGACTTTTGTCAGGGCTGGATCTCCCAAGGCTATCAGTAGTTCTAATGGAAGGTTGTCTACTCCCAGGACCTTGTTTTGACTTAGATCCTTCAGTGGTCTGTCAAATTCTTCTAGCAGTATCGTATCTCCCATTTCATCTTCACCTACATCCTCTTCTATTTCCATAATATTGCCCTCAAGTACATCTCCTTGTACAGACTCTCTATATACTCATTCCACCTTTCTGCTTTCCCACCTTTGCTTAGAACTGGTTTTCCATCTGAGCTCTTGATACTCATTCAAGTGGTTCTCTTTTCTCCACAGGTCTCTTTAATTTTCCTGTAGGCAGTTTATCTTACCCCTAGTGATATATGCCTCTACATCCTTACATTTGTCCTCTAGCCACCTCTGCTTAGCCGTTTTGCACTTCCTGCCAACCTCATTTTTGAAACGTTTGTATTCCTTTTTGCCTGCTTCTTTTAATGCATTTTTATATTTTCTCCTCTCATCAATTAAATTCAATATCTGTTGTGTTACCCAAGGATTCCTACTAGCCTTTACCTTTTTACCTACTTGATCCTCTGCTGCCTCCACTATTTCATCTCTCAAAGGTACCCATTCCTCTTCTACTGTATTTCTTTCCCCAGTTCTTGTCAATTGTTCCCTAATGCTCTCTCTGAAACTCTCTACAACCTCTGGTTCATTCAGTTTATCCAGGCCCCATCTCCATAACTTCCCACCTTTTTGCAGTTTCTACAGTTCGTAACCAATAGATTGTGATTTGAGTCCACTTCTACCCCTGGAAATGTCTTACAATTTAAAACCTGGTTCCTAAATCTCTGTCTTATCATTATATAATCTATCTGAAACCTTCCAATGTCTCCTCTTCCATGTATACAAACATCTTTCATGAGTCTTAAACCAAGTGTTAGCTTTGATTAAATTATGCTCTGTGTAAAATTCTACCAGGCAGCTTCTTCTTTCATTCCTCCTTCTATTGAATTCCAGTCCCCCATGACTATTAAATTTTCATCTCCCATCTCTATCTGAAAAATTACTTTTCTCTCACCATACATTTCTTCAATCTCTTCGTCATCTGTGGAGCTAGTTGGCATATAAATTGTACTACTGTGGTAGGCGTGGGCTTTGTGTCTATCTTGGCTGCAATAATGCGTTCACTATGCTGTTCATAGTAGCTTACCTGTGCTCCTATTTTTTCTTCACTATTAAACCTACTCTTGCATTACCCGTATTTAATTTTGTATTTAAAACCCTGTATTCACCTGACCAGAACTCTTGTTCCTCCCACCACCAAAGTTCACTAATTTCCACTATGTCTAACTTTGAAGTTGTGTTTGTTCTTGTGGTCTTCAGTCCTGAGACTGGTTTGATGCAGCTCTCCATGCTACTCTATCCTGTGCAAGCTCCTTCATCTCTCAGCACCTACAGCAACCTACATCCTTTTCAATCTGTTTAGTGTATTCATATCTTGTTCTCCCTCTATGACTTTCACCCTCCACGCTGCCCTCCAATACTAAATTAGTGATCCCTTGATGCCTCAGAATGCCCTACTAACCAATCCCTTCTTCTAGTCAAGTTGTGCCACAAATTTCTCTTCTCTCCAGTTCTATTCAATACCTCCTCATTAGTTATTTGATCTACCCATCTAATCTTCAGCATTCATCTGTAGCACCATATTTCGAAAGCTTCTATTCTCTTCTTGTCTAAACTATTTATCATCCAGGTTTCACTTCCATATATGGCTACATTCCATAAAAATACATTCAGAAACGACTTCCTGTCACTTAACTCTATACTCGATGTTAACAAATTTCTCTTCTTCAGAAATGCTTTCCTTGCCATTGCCAGTCTACATTTTATATCCTTTCTACTTCGACCATCATTAGTTATTTTGCTCTCCAAATAGCAAAATTCATTTACAACTTTAGGCGTCTCATTTCCTAATCTAATTCCCACAGCATCACCTGATTTAATTCGACTACATTCCATTATTCTCATTTTGCTTCTGTTCATCTTGTATCCTCCTTTAAGACACTGTCCATTCCGTTCAGCTGCTCTTCCAGGTCCTTTGCTGTCTCTGACAGAATTACAATGTCATCGCCAAACCTCAAAGTTTTTATTTCTTCTCCATGGATTTTATTTCCTACTCCATATTTTTCTTTTGTTTCCTTTACTGCTTGCTCAAAACACAGATTGAATAACATCAAGGAGAGGCTTCAACCCTGTCTCACTCCCTTCCCAACCACTGCTTCTCTTTCATGCCCCTCGACTCTTATAACTGCCATCTGGTTTCTGTATAAATTGTAAATAGCCTTTCGCTCCCTGTATTTTACCCCTGCCACCTTCAGAATTTGAAAGAGAGTATTCCAGTGAACATTGTCAAAAGCTTTCTCTAAGTCTACATATGCTAGAAATGTATGTGTGCCTTTCCTTAATTTATTTTCTAAGATAAGTCGTAGGGTCAGTATTGCCTTGCGTGTTCCAACATTTCTACGGAATCCAAACTGATCTTCCCTGAGGTCAGCTTCTACCAGTTTTTGCATTCATATGTAAAGAATTCATGTTAGTATTTTGCAGCTGTGACTTATTAAACTGATAGTTCAGTAATTTTCACATCTGTCAACACCTGCTTTCTTTGGGATTGGAATTATTATATTCTTCATGAAGTCTGAGGGTATTTCGCCTGTATCTCTAACTTTAACCTATCTATTTCCCTTCTTGAAGTCTGAGGGTATTTCAGCTGTATGTCTAACTTTAATCTATCTATCTCCCTTTTAAAATTTTCTAACCTACCTGCCTGATTAAAGGATCTGATATTCCATGCTCTGATATGTAAAATGTCAGTTTTGTTTCTCCTGATAACAACGTACTCCTGAGTAGTCCCTGCCCAGAGTTCTGAATGGAGGCTATTTTACCTCTGGAATATTTTACCCAAGAGGATGCCATCATCATTTCACCATACAGTAAATCTGCATGCCCTCGGGATAAATTATGGCTGTAGTTTGGACCCTTGTTTTCAGCCGTTCACAGTACCACCACAGAAAGGCCGTTTTGGTTATGTTGCAAGGCCATATTAGCCAGTCATACAGACTGTTGCCCCTGCAACTACTGAAATGGCCCCTGCCTCTCTTCAGGAACAACACATTTGTCTAGCCCCTCAATCAATAGATACCCCTTTGTTGTGATTGCACCTACAGTACGGTTATCTGTATCGCTGAGGCATGCAAACCTCCCCACCAATGGCAAGGTTCATGGTTCATGGTTCATGGGGGGGGGGGGGGGGGGGGGGGGAATGTGTGTGTAAATAGTCTATGTGAAAGTGAAAACATCTCTGATCAAAATGTGTGAATTAGAAAAAATCTTTACACAGTAAAGTGAAATGGAATTAAAGTGTTACATACTTCAAATCAGTGAGGCACCCACCCAGTGCAAAACTAATGTGATGTGCATCTTTAAAAGTATACTCTTTAACTGCACAAATTGTTCTTGCAAACCAGAAGGAGGAATCCATTCAATAATGACACCAGGTTTTACGAGCAGAACAATGACACATTGTTGGATTAGGCATGCTGTACTCCTCTCAGGTACTGGGATAATTTCATTGTGTGTGGATGTTTCACTGGTTTCTTTAGGTGATGCATATCCATGCTGTTGTCAGAGTCTACATATTACACTCACAGAATAAAATTAAGAAGCACTGGTCTCACACTCTGCATGGTTACAAGAGTAGTTCATATGCGAGCTTGCACACTATCATGTATGAGTAAAGATAGTGCCATGATAGTTCACACAATGAAAAACAGCTGGCCGTGGCCAGTGGCAGTCAAATCCAGACGTGTGTCCAACCAGCGGCACCAACAGAAACAATCAGTTTTTTTCCTTTCTCCTGCAGTCAATAAAGACTTTGTGCAATCTCACAATATTAATTGGAAATTTTGCAAAACTTGATAAAGAAAGAATGAAAAACAAAACTGACATTTACTCCTTTTACTTACCCATTTCTATGTACTGTAATATTACAATTTTTTTCATATTTGTAAAAGGTAGAGTGTACAACTGTAAAGAAAAATCACACTTCCTCAAGAACTGGATAACCTATTTATGTAATTAATACTTGTTTCTATTTTGTTCATTTTTGTTATAATAGTAGAAAACAATATTTAGAGTTAAGTTATGATTAAAACGGTTCCCATCATAATTAATTTAACATTCCACCTCATGTTCCCAGAGAACAGATTGAGGTAACAAAAGGCCGAAAACTAAAGGCTCTGCCCATATGGCCTTACTAATCATGATACACTGCCTGCTTTATATTTGTATATGTAAGGTTTTGTGATAACCAAACTCTTTATGTAAGTCAATCATCAATTATCTGTAACTACAGTGTGGTGTATGTCTTTGTAAACATCACACAGTAGGGAGCAGATGTGGCAGTAATTTTTAAGTTGATTAAAAGACGCACTCTACAACCGCTAGATAGGGATACCATCTGTGACAATGATGACAGATAGTGAGGACAGAGATGATTATTAATGAGCAATCCAGTGTGCACTAATTAGTTAGTAGCTGTCTGTCTGTCTGTGTGGAGATCTAAAAGAGACTAGACACATGTGTACGCACACCAACCTGGTGAACACGATATGTAAAGGTTGTGTGTGCAAATATATTCTGGACAGTTTTAAAAGGTTGTTGAAATGTATATTTATTGCTCATTCATAGTACATTATAATGTTTGGAAGATCATCAGGACCTGCAAGGACACCAGTAATAATGGAAGAAAACACCTAACACGTCACAAGAGCATTGAAGAGGTATTAAAAAAAATCAGGAAGGGACATAACATTTTTTAATTTTTATATCAGTGTATTCTTATCGAAATCCTATTGTTCAACTTTTTCTTCATTAGCTACAGTGTCGGTTCAGGTAGACGAAACCCCTCCTTTATTCAATAATATACTCCAAAATAATCTTAAAAAGTCATTTACCCCTTTTAATACAATTTCCCTCATCATTTCCAATCCTTTTATCCACAAATAATACCGTAAAAACTTTCCTTCAAATATGACACTTATTCTTTTATAAATTATTCTATACATTGTCAAAACCAAAAAAATTAGTCTGTTACTAATGTAAATGACCATAAATAAGGGAATTGCATCATATGCTCAGGAACAAATGTGCTTTTATAAGCCATCTAAGGCCCACCCAAGGCCACACCTAATGCAAAAGAATCAACCAATTTTCTCAATTTAGCTGGGGCAGAGGAAATGTATAACGTTTAAATTTTGATCCAGTACTGTAGGATAGCTATTTTATACCTGTTCTTCTGACAGGTTTACAAATGATCACTAGGGTAATAGCTATTTAAAACACTTTATCCCCAAACATCGTCATCAATACAGATGAGCCCCCTAAAAAATCACATTTTCACGTGTGGCTTTTTGGAACATTTAGGTACTGTGCACAACAGTGAAAAGACTGATGCTCAATAAGTCATTTGAATCATTCTTTTCAAGAAATGATGTGGAATGAATAAGTTTACAAGATAAGTGTATATGATTAGTGTTAACATTAGTGAACACATTATTTTTTTAGTCCTACTCATGCAAATACACTTAAAAACAAGTTTCTTTTAGGCTACCAGTTTTTAAATAGAAATTCAACCATGAAATAGAAGAAGTTGTCCAGGAGAAACTAGATCAGATTTAAAATTTGCTTTGCTACATGTCAAGTAGCTCTTCCAGAGTTTGATGACATCCTGGATTCATGTCCCACCTATCTCATGCAGCTGACACAAATTCTCTAGATCTCTCTGGATTCATTAGTGGTTGTCTCATGATTTCCACAGAGAGCTCAGTCTCCTCCACTGTCCCCTTAGCTCCAGCACCTCCACAGACCCCTATGCCTCCACAGGCATTGGGGCCCCCACAGGTCCCTATGCCTCTACAGGCTGCCGCTTCACCTGGACCCAGCACCTCCACCAGGCTTGCCTGGTGCCTCCACTATTCCCGGCACCTTTGCTGGCCCCCGTGCCTGCACCAGCTCTGAAACCTCATCATGCCCCAGAGCCTCCACTGGACCCTGCACTTCTGCCAGCCCCTGCTCCACCACAGGCCCCAGTGCGTCCACTGCACTCAGAACCTCTGCCAGCCCCAGTGCACGCACCAGCTCCAGGATCTTCTCAAGCTCTGAGACCCCATCGGGCTCTGACAACTCTTCAGGCTGCAGGGACTCCTTCAGCTCCAGCAACTCCTCTGGCTTCAGCAATTCTTCCACGTCTGGCAACTCCTCTGGCTCTGGCACCTCCTCATTGGTCTCAAGTGCCTCCTCTTCAAACTTCAGTTCCTCCCCTTGGGGCTCCAGTGCCCCCTCTTCTGGCTCCAGCACCTCCTCTTTGGGCTCCGGCACCCATCTGGCTTCCAGTTCCTCTTCAGGTTCCAGTACCTGTTTGGCTTCCAGTGTCTCTTTGGGTTCCAGCACCTGCTCCAGTGCCAGTGCCTCTCCCAGTTCCAGTGCCTCCAGAGGCAGCAGCACTACGAGTGCCCTCACTGTCGGCCATCATGCTGCCAGCCTACTTGCTGCCCCCCCCCCCCCCCTCCATCAGATCCTCTTTTGGGATTCCTGTGCCATTAGCTCCTGTCATCTCCATGAACTCATATCTCTCCATCTGATGGTGGCATCACTCTGTCCACTGTCAACTCCGTTGACCACATCTTGTCCCTGCTGGACACAATGGCTTCAGTTCAGCTATCCTTTCTGCCTGTTTCCAATGTTCAGCACTCATCCTTGGAGCCCTGGTTCTCCTCCTGGGCTTCTTCCCTTTGGAATGTGGGTCATGCTCACCCCATGCAGTTTCTTTTGCAATAGGCACCTCCACGGCATGTGACAAACCTCCTTCTCGACCTGGCTCTGTGCCACACCACCCTGGTCAGAGACCCCAGACATCTTCAGTTGCAATTGTCTACAGCGAACTCCAGGGCCTTCTACTCTCCACAGGGTGCCTACCACTTCCCTTTCAGAGTGCCCTTCATGGGACTTCAGTTGGACTTACCAGTGCTCCTGTTCACCAGCTGTAGAAGTTTTGCCATAAGCCTGACCCCACTAGGTCTCAAAGCATTTGACAGCATGCTCATGATTTTCTTGACAAAAAACTTGCTTGGCTCTTGTTCTTCAGGTTCTCTTCTCCCTGATGTCACTACCATCTCTTGCGTATGTCACAGCCACCAATGGTAGAGCGAGATGGCTCTGCTATCTCCTCCATAGGAAAGAGGAATGTAGTATCCATGGCTGGAGCCTTTCAATCTGGCCACCAACCCCACAGCAGTGTGTCATGGTTGCCACCCTTCTAGGAGCTTGCAAACTCCACCACAGCATATCAAGCCTGCAGCAGCCGTTGTGGTATCGGCACTGTGACAGTCACTGGATGCAACACTGTTATTGCCGGCACTAGCTCATCTCAATGACCACTTAATGATGACATGATTTTCTGGTATCTCTCTGCAGGACAGCTTTATAGGATGCTTACCTGCTGCTCTCCAGTCAGTCAACACTGGGAATTAACAGCTATGGACTTTGACCTAGATCGGACAGCATACTCAGCTTTGAGATGTAGAAACTGTTATTGCATTGGTGTTACACTCTTATCCACAGATCAGAATTATCTTTAGTTGTATTAATTCAGAAGCTATTTAAGTTTTATTTGCTTAAGGTTTTATATAATGAAGTTCTATTGTTCTTTTGGCTATATGGACACTTCACGTCAATGTAGTGTGCACCACCCACAACAGGATTTAATACTATCCTGTCTGTATATTCTGTGACCTTGTCATGCCATTTGATTGTATAAATAATAAAATTCAATTACAGTTTCTAATATGTCATGGCATTAACGGCATGGAAACTTACCTTCAAATTGGAAAGAACAAAGCAATTTTAATTAACTGCATCACAAGAAAAAACTAATCTTCAGGATGGGACACATAAAATGTGAAATCACACAATGTGTGGTATTGTGTACTCTCCTGTCATTATGTAAATAAATGACCTTCAAATGACTTTAAAACATTGCTCAAAACAATCATGTTTGTTGGTGATGTATGCATACTAGCCTAGGGGCCACATTTAAAAATATGAGGCACAGCCGATATGACAGCTGGAAGGCTAAAAACTGGTTCCTAGCAGACAATTTAAGACTTAATGTCACAAGAACTCATATCAGGGACTTTCAGACAAATTAGGTTTAGTTTCTTGATTTTGATGATGGAGTGGAGTGGGTTTACACCCGTATGTACTTGGATGTATAGAAAACATTATTTTCTGACCATTTTCCTTTATTGTCTCATTAGCTAGAGTACTGGCAATGTTAATATATCAGTATTTTCCATGTTGCCATATGTGGGAATATTGATCTACTGAACTCAAATGAAGTGCCCTTTTGACACAGCTAGGTTAATTTCAAAGTAAAATGATAAATGAAACATGTATTTAAAGTTATCATTAATATTATTAACTGGATGGATAAGCTCTTTATTCACTAAACAACTTCTCAGATCTCAAAATTAAACTGGATACATCCACTTCCATTTCCCATTTCATTTTAATTTTCAAACAGTGTTTACTCTTCGTTACAGTGACTGCTGAAAAATTACCCTCAGACAAATAGAATGTTGCAAATGGAATTAATGATTATTGAGCTTTACTGCTGAGTATATTCATCTTTTACTGACATCCAAAAATCATGAAGTCTCAGTCTCCTTAATTTTGTCTTCAACATCCAGCTCCAAGACAACTTGATAATATTTCCTCCTTCTAAAAATGTAAATTCAGCTGGAGCATAGCCACTAAATGGGTGTTGTATCTATGCAAAATTTGTTGATTTTACTTGCAGGAAATTATTATTCTTTAACTATTTGATGAGCTGTGACAGCAATGAATGGGGAAAAACAGTGAGTTTTCTTTTCAATTGTCAGAATTTTTTATGACATGAGAAATATTCTCCTTAAAATTTAAACTGTCGATGTTACATTCTTGCAGGGAGAGATTCAGTGTACACAACTTTTAAAAAATATGATGTAGGTGGCCTTGTTTATCTAAAAAAAAAAACAATCCCAATTTATTCACTATTATGCTGATCATCATTGCATGACATGAATGATAAATGTATTGTGAATATAACTCAATGGGCTTTTATGGTGCATCTCTCAATTCATCACTGTTGCAGAGAGCATATAATTTTAGAATATTTTCCTGACACCCTTACATTACAGCCAAGGTACACCAAAGTGCCACAGTACACAGTTTAGCAACCACTGTGCTAAAGCATTACCTGTTTTGGAATACATAGTCCAACTGTCAAATGCATGTTTCATGTAGCCAAAAGAGAAGTTCAGTCTTTTTCATTGGTCATTGTCAGCACATCACTTTTGCATTCCTGTTGTAAGTTAACATGTACACACACCACTTAAATCTTCCAGCCTAATAGGCCGTGGTTAATGTATAAAACTTTCTGCTAACATTTCCTCTCTGAATGCGGGAGACATCTTTAGAGGGAAAAGTGGCAAACTGCAACCAGAAATTGAGGGAGCGGTGAATGTATGGGCAGTGTATTATGAGACGTCGGCTACAAGATTATCTGTGATACTACCATCAATTAAAAACTGGAATTACTCGATCACTATTATTCCATTGCAATGTTGATAACCAAATTTTATCTAATTTAACACTTTCCTCTTTCCTGCTAAAATTATTGTGGTGTTTATAAATCTCAATACCCTCTCTATAGATACAGGCTGGATAATGTGATGTTTTCAATATGACACTTGTCTCAGTGAATTTTATTTAATGATGTCAACATCGCAACCTAAGAATGATGATCAATTGCTTTCAGTACCATAGCTAACCTGGTAGCCAACGTCCCATGATAGACTGTGGTGCCCTCTGCAGTGCCCATATATTTGGCGCTCCCTTAAGTTCTGGTTGTAGTTTGCTACTTTACCTCTAGAGATGTCTCCTGCTGTCAGAGAGGAAATGTTAGGAGAAAGTTTTATACATTGATCACGGCCTATTAGTGCAGAAGGTGTAAGCAGTGTCAGTACCAGTCATGAAAGCTTAAATTGTATGATTAATGAGTACATTTTATTGGATGAACCATAAAACATTCATATGAATAATGTACAGGCTCTATAATAGATACAGGGCCAAGTATGAGATGTCACCAACAATTCCATAATATTCATTATATTAATTATGCATAGTGATGTTATTAATTTAATAATTACTAAAATCTGAGAAAAATATTGTTATACTTCTTATAAACAGAGTTTATTTCAGATATCTTCTATGTCATCAAAACTATATTTTATTTCTTCATATTTTTCTTTTCTTTGATTCTGTCTAGCGATCAATCTCACCAAACACTAAATCCAGTGTACCTGTAACCACAAGATTATTGTTTACAGTACAGGAATCTAAAGAGTGATGTAATTTTAGCAAAGAATCACTATTTTCCATAGGAAAGACACAGGAAAGAAATCATTATTAAATCAAGTTGTGATTATGAAACGCTCCAGAAAAGTGCAATGCACCTCTCAGATGATTAATACTCATTCTATTTACACTGTCACCAGAGCAGTCAGATACTGCTCATCTTCAATTCTAGAATATGGCAAAGAACTCTATGAAAAGGGAAAGTGCAAGAGCAAAACTTCAAGTAAATACAATGAAAGAGGAGAACATCAAGCAGAGAAAGGTATTGACCCAAAAATGTGACAGTAAGACAATGACAAACAGATAGATGTTAACTACATAATTCTTTTTTTCTTTTTGTCACCAAATCTTCTTAAGGTGTGTCCCATATCTTCCAAGTTATCAAGAGAGGAGAGACAATGATAAGGCAGCAGACTCATATTTAGGAGGAAGTTATGGGCATTTTTCATCCTATTCAATGATTACGCAATGACCTCCTCATAAATTTAGTATTTTGTAGGAAAGTATTGTAAAATTTACATGGTTTAAGAGAAATACAGACCTCAGCTGCAGTTGATCACTGAATTAAATTCAATGGTGATAGGTGACTTTTGTGCCACATCAGGCTGAAACTTGGATCTCCCACTGTACGCAAGCAGTCGCCTTAATCTCTTTGCCTATCCAAACACACTTCCTGTCCAAATAAACTCTCAAATTGTCACTCACTAAAGATGCAGCATCCACCATCAGTTATCGTCACTGCTTGCAGCCTTACCTGATTCCTGCAAGAGTTCAGACATTGTGCACATTCACACTGATGTTATTTGGGGCAGGACTCAAACCCAGATTTCCTGCTTTATGCAAGCAGTCATCTTAACTGCTTTGGCTATCGAGACACACTTTCCATCTAATCTAAATTCTCAGCTTGTCACACATTACACACATAGCATCCACCATCCATTATCCTCATTGCTTACAGCTCTATTGGGGACCTGCAACACTCTAGAGATACTGTGTATTTGCAATGAAGTTAATGTTACTGTCAAGGCCAATACATATTATTTTATGTGTGATATCAGTTCGGTCTGATATAATCAACAGAATGTAAATGATAATGCTGCACAAGATTGGTCAGCCCTTAGCTTGGGTTTGATCTTTACCACTACCCCATGTCCCATTTTTGTATCACTCTCTTATTTGGTTTTAAGAAACTAAACAAAGAACACACTTGGCAACAAAGCTCCTGGCAGAATGCTTGAATTTGCATGACAATGGCCTGATTGGCTAATTTCAGTGTTAATTAACTCAGAAACATCACAATGGATTGAATTTTTTGTTAACAATTATTTCTCAGTACAACCTGCATTGTAATGCCCTTACAAGTGTCTCACTGCTCCTGATCATCCTGTATTAAAATACATGATTTAAGAGAAATAAAGACCTCAGCTGCAAGTGGCCACTGAATTAAATTCAATGGCGACAAGTGAAAATTTGTACCGTACTGGAACTTGAACCCAAATTTCCCTCCTCACATGAGCCATCACCTTTACCACTTCTGTTACTGGACACATTTCCTGTCCAACCGAAATTCTCAGCTTGTCACACATTATAAATGTAGTGTCCATCATCCATTACCTTCATTGCTTGAAGCTTTACTTGCGCCCTTCAAGAGTTCAGACAGGTGTATCTGCACTGAAGTCAATAATAATGTCAAGATGCATTTGTGTTATTTGTATGTGTGATATCTGTTCTGTCAGTGTCTGATAGACATTTATGATACAGTGGCCATATATACATACATGATTTAAGACAAAATATGCAAAATTGCAGACAGCTTTCAGCCACAGCCTTCATCAGAAAAAGAGAAACACACGCCATTCATCCAATAAGCAAGCACACCGCACACACACATGACCACCAACTCCGGTAGGTTGGGCCAAAAAGCAGCTATCATGTGGCATGGTAGCAGCAGTGTGGAGGGGGTGGGGAAGCAGAAGGGATAGCAGTGTACAGGTGGGGGAAGAGATGAGCGCTGCCTGGTGGAGTGCGCAGAGACTAGAATGCCAACAACTAGAGTGCCTGTTGGCACAGCATCAGGAGGTAGGAGATGACAATGGGGAGGAGATGATAGGACAGAGGGGGTGGAAACTATTGGGTGGAAGGTCTGGGGACAGCATGTTACCATAGATTGATGCCTGGATGATTATAGAAGTGGATAATGTGTTGTAACAATAATTCCCACCAGCACAGTTCAGAAAAGCTGGTGGTGGAAGGGAGGATCCAGATGTCTCGGGTAGTGAAGCAACCACTGATATCAAGGATGTTATGTTCAGCTGCATGTTGTGTCATAGGCTGGTCTGCTTTAGTCTTGGAAACAATTTGGCAGCAGCCATTCATCCATATGGACAGCTGGTTGGCAGTCGCACTGATATAAAAAGCTATGCAGTGATTGCAACAGAGATGGTAAACGACATGGCTGCTTTCACAGATTTCCCAGCACTTGATAAAGTAGGTTAACCCTGTGACAGGACTGGAATAGGAAGAGCTGGTCTTCCACAGGGGTATGATCCTTGTAGCATGGGGTTGGGATTGGGAGAGGCATGGGGATGGACTAGGATGGTGGGGAGATTGGGTGGGCGATGGAACACGACTTGAGGAAGGGTGGAATGGATCTCGGGTAGAATATACCTTGTTTCAGGGCATGATGATAGGTAATCACAGCCCTGGGAAAGGATGCGGTTCAGGGTGGTATCAGGTGACAAAGGGAGTACTCCCTTGTTGCTGGTTCTTGGGGGTGGTGGGAGGATTGGGAGTGTGAGGAGAAATGGCATGAGAGATCTGTCTGTGGACTAGGGCTGGGGGACAGTGCCTGTCTGTGAAGGCCTTCGTGAGACGCTCAGTATACTGGGCAAGGCAGTTCTTGTAGCTGCAGATATGGCATCCCCAAGTGACCAGGCTGTATGGGAGGGATTTTTTGGTATGTTGAAATGCAGGTACAGTTGGTGGTTGGTGGGTTTAATGTGGAAAGAGGTGTGGATGGAGCCATAAGAGAGGGGGAGACCAACATCTAGGAATGTGGCACAGTGAGTTGAGGAGGACCAGGTGAAATGAATGGTAGAGATGGTGTTGAGGTTGTAGAAGAATGAAAATCATCCACCAATTATCTGACTCCCCCACCTATAAACTCTGCCATAGTGATCCCATCACAGAAGTCCAACACAGCCTCCAATTCCTGCTTGAAGCCTTTGGCCCTTCCGAGAACCTCTTCACTGGATTTGTTTCCCTCCTCACCCGTACAACAACCTGCATACTCACCTTCTACATGCTCCCCAAAAGCCACAAAGCCAACAACCCTGGATGCCACAAAGGAGTGACATCTTCATCACCCAATACTAATCCAGATTGGAACAACTGAAACAAATCCTTTACCAGGGTTCTGATTACCTGTTGATCAAGCCCTGAAATGTGGGCTATACTAACTGGGATCCACCCCACCCCACCTAAAGTGGTGTTCTGACACCTACCCACCTCCACAACATCCTAGTTCATCCCTATGCCACTCCCAATCCCAATCCTTGCCAAAAATTCATGTACCTGTGGTAGACCAGGTGCAAGACCTGTCCAGTCTACCCACCCAGTACTTTCTATTCTTGTCCTGTAACAGGCTTATCCTACACAAACAGGTGCCAGGCCACCTGTGAAAGCAGCCATGTCATTTACCATCTCTTCTGCAATCACTGCACAACTTTTTATATTGGTGGAGGATGAATAGCCAATGCCAAATTGTGGCCAAGAGCAAAGTACACCACCTTGTGACATAACATGCAGCTGAACATAATATCCTTGATTTCAATGGCTACTTCACTACCTGAGCCATCTGGATCCAACCTTCCACCAGCAGCTTTTCTGATCTGCGCAGATGGCAGTTATCACTACAAAACATACTCTGCTTCCATAATGATCCCAGCCCCAACCTACAGTAACATACCACCCCCACATCCTCCACCCAACAGTTCCCACCCCTCTGTCACATCATCTCCTCCCCATTCTCATCTCCTACTCTCTCTGTTGGTCATTCTCTGCCAATGCACCCTCCCATCTTTCACCACTCTTCTCCTTTTTCACTCTGTTTTCCCTGCCCTCTTGCCCCACAACCTCCTGATGCTGGGCCTGTTGGCATTCTAGTTCCTGCACACTCTGCCAGACAGTGCTCTTCTCCTCCCTCACTCATACACTGCTATCCCTTCCCCCTCCAGATTACTGCTTCCATCCCACACAGCAGTTGCATTCTGGCTTGAGCTGCCAGATTTGACAGTCATTTGTGCATGAGGTGTGCTTGCTTGTGTGAATGAATGGTGCGTGTTTCTCTTTTTCTGGTAAAGGCTGTGTCCAAAATCTTATGTGTAAGTGTCTTATAATTGGTCCTGTTTTAAACTTAGTGTGTTATCTTTTCTTTATGGTAAGTCGCAATCAATCTTTTCCCACATTGTTGACATTCCTAACTGGAGTTTCCATTGTTTGATTTAAGAGAGATATAGACTTTAGCTGCAACTGGTCACTAATTTAAATTCAGTGGTGACAACAGAAAGTTTGTGCCACATTTGGACTTGAAACCAGATTTTCTTCTTTACACGAGCAGTCACTTACCCACTTTGGCAAATTTTCAGTGTCACCACTGAATTTAATTAATTGTCGAATTGCAGTTGAGGCCTGCTTTCTTCTATATAAATACAGAAGGAGGGGGGGAGGGGGGTAAGGTATAGCGTGTAAAGCTTATAATAGTGTGCAGGGTAGAGGGTACTGAGACATAATTGTTAAGAAACAAATTCAATACACTGTGTTATTTATTTCCATTGAAGCTAGCCAATCAAGCTGCTGTGCATGCAGGTTCAAGCAGGCAGCCAGAGATGGTGTCACCAAACACATTCTTTACTTGGTGTCCTTCAATCAAATAAGAGTGCAATACAAAAAATGTACATGGGACGGGATCAGACCTGTAATACCCCTTTCTAAGAAATTAAATTTTGTGTAAAAATCTGTGACCAGGAAGTCGATATCTGTGTAATAAGAGTTGGTGCAACCTTCAAATTTTTCAGAGGGCACCTAGGAAAAGCCTGGCTGTTTTTTACTTTTCTTTCTGCTTTCAGCTATTGACACATAAGCACCATGGGCTGTAGTTGTAATAACTTTAGAATATACAAACTTATTCTGAGTTACTTACATGCTGTGTTATTATCAATTAACAAGTCCACATGTTTATTTCATTATTAACTATATTTTGAGATTTATTTCTCAGAACTTCTAGTAAGGAAGAGACAATACTTCAGTGTGACACCAATCTACAATTGGTGTGGTTTCACTACTAATTCGCAATGTCCATTCTAACTTATTGTTATGCAGAATCTGTAATCATTCAGAAAAGAAATCTGAGTTTTTTCAAATCAATCATACAGCAAAAAGCGACTATGAAATTGCAATATAGAAATTACATTTTGTAATATTCATTTGGTTCACATTCTCTGTTGTGCTACTCCAAACACCGATCCATGATCATAGTCTTCATTTTGGTAACAACATTTTAAAATATTTGAGTTGGTGGAGATGGAAGTCAGCTTACAGATTACAGGCAATCAGTACCACTAATAATCTTGTGACACTAGAATACACATATATCCAGTGCATGGCTAACACTCTCATGACAACAGAATACATATATATTCAGTGCCTGGACAATTATTCTTTTACACCTAAGCCACAGTTCCTCTACATGCAACTCTCTCTCTCTCTCTCTCTCTCTCTCTCTCTTCTCAGCGATCACAGGCCCTGTATACCACGCACTACATCAACAATCTGCTTCCACTGCCTTCTATCTCTCTCAGCCTCTCTCCACCCTCTGGAAATTCCTAATGGTGTGATGTCCTTCTCTATGTCATCTTTCCACCTTGTGTGGGGTCGGCCCAATGGTCTTGTTGCCTGGAGAGTTCCTTCAAATGCTTTCTTGGTGATTTTGTTGTTTTCCATTCTGGCTACATGCAACTACCCAGAGGTAAATGTTTTGATTTCTTCACAGCAATGCCTCTTTATCTAGCTTACTGAACAAGTAAATCTTTTACTTGTTTTATCTGTCTTTTGTACTTTAGTAATCATTGTTCCTAGAGCTGCCTCATGGTCATTGCAGTTTCAACACAGACATCCTCAAAGAGGTCAGGCCTGTGTGTTGTCATCAGTTCTATAGCTTTTCATCAGTAATGAGCTTCCAAATTTAATGTTTTAAGTAGTTTTCAGTTTTTCTGCTATTTACTAAGTTACACATAGCTGGTGTAGCCACTAACATTAGTAATTACTATACTGACAGTTCACTGTTAATATGGTGTAAAAATTTTCATTTTTGTTAATATGTACCTTTACTGATCCAGCAACTCTGAAGTTTCTTCTTCTTCAAGCAAACTATAGGGTGCAATGAATGATTGAATGTGAGTGACTGAAGCCCAAAATATGACTGATAACCCAAGTAAATAAAAAATGGAAAGAAGACATATCAAGTACACTGATTTTTATGCAAAGCTTTGTATGCATTTGAGGACTAAATATGTTGATGTTAAAGATTCAAAATTGTTTTTACTTACAGAAGATTTTGTGACTACGCACCTTACTTCTTGGCACTACACAATTCCTTTAGCATTATGATATTTTGTAATCTTTAAAAGATAAGAACTTAAAATCATACCAACCTAGGACAGCCACAACATCAGCTAACATAAGTCTTCTGCTAATTTTGTCAATGGCTGCAAGATGAGCAAAACCTGGTGCTTTGATTTTGCAGCGATATGGTTTGGAACTGCCATCAGAAATAATGTAAATACCAAATTCTCCTGCAAATTACAATTTGGTATACAAAAAATATTTTCTTTAGTGCACACACTCAAAAGTAAATCAGCTATGAAGAAATAATGAATACAATTATTTCAGGTTCTTGATATCATTTTAATAGATATACTTGAGTAGTTTTGTATTAACAGCTTTACGTAGTTTGCCAGAAAACACCCCAGAAAGCCACTTTTCCAATGTTATTAATACTACTAACCTTTTGGAGCTTCCACTGCTGTGTAGGTAGCACCTGGTGGCACATGACAGCCTTGTGTAAATAACTTGAAGTGATGGATTAATGCCTCCATTGATGTCTGTAACACAATTTGCAGCTTGAACCACCAGTGAATGTGCACAAGTGCTTGTACAATGTATAAAATCTTTGAGAAATAAGGGTAGTCAAAAATGAAAAAAAAGACTTACCTTCATTTCTGCCCGTGAAGGAGGAGTTATTTTCATGTCATCTGTCTTAACTTCACCAGGAGGCATTTTGTTTAGACACTGCTCAATGATTCTAACAGACTGTCTCATTTCCTCAAAACGACATAAATATCTGCAGCATTCAGAGATAAAGTACATCAGTCAAGCAGTCTGCTGCAATATTTAATGTCATATTTACTAACATACTTTCTCAGAGATAAGACAGTATCATAAACTTCTGCATAACTAACATTCACAAATAATTTTCTACTCAAAAAAGCCTGGCATACAGGCAATGTTACAAAAGATCTGGTAGACTCTTGCAGTTATTTAGTCTGTGATCTGTGATGATCTGGTATAATCATAAGACATGGGGACAGCATGGTGATTAGATTTTTATAATTTTTCATATCTATATTACATGAATTTCAGAACTGAAATATCAACATCTCATAGCAGTTCAGTACTGCTCTCAAAAATCCTGGACAAAACTGACTTTGGAATTTTCCATGTGTCTTTAATTCAGGGTTTCGCTCATAATTCCAACCCCCCCCCCCCCCCCCTCCTGCACCCTCCACCCTCCTCTTTCACATCTGATACCTACACCAATTAAATATAAAATTCATCAAATATATGCTAACTGACATACATCTAATTGTCATTTTCATGAAAAAAGCATATCTCCATATTCTTATTCACATGTCACACCCAAAATATAAATTCTTAAGTACTGATCTCTAAAACAATCCCAGAACTCTGTTGTTAACCTTTCTATTAAAATCCACAGCACTACAGAAGCTTCAGTCCTATCTAAATGTCTTAGCTTCAGCCCTACACCCAAATTTAATCATATTGGACTTGTGAAAGACCTACTCTCCTTCTCCTGATCCCTGCAGTGGAAACACTTGTTTGGTGCCAGTATCTTCAATAAAAACCAGCCTAATCCCAAAACTGAACCCTGTCTCTCCCTGCTCATACCAACATCCAATGGCCGCCCCTGTAGCTGAGTGGTCAGCATGACAGATTGTCAATCCTAAGGGCCAGGGTTCAATTCCTGGCTGGGTCAGAGATTTTCTTCATTCAGGGACTGGGTGTTGTGTTGTCCTAATCATCATCATTTCATCCCCAGTGACACGCAAGTCACTGAAGGGGCGTCAAATCAAAAGACTTGCACGTGGCGAGTGGTCTACCTGATGGGAGGCCCTAGTCACATGACGTTTATTATTATTACTAACATCCAACAATGACTCTCTGCCCCTCACACCTAACCACCACCTGGTCACCTTCCAGGAGTTCTTTACCTCCAACTTGGCTCACCATCCTTCCCCAGGTCCCATCCAAAGAACACCAACCTTCCAGTAGACTAAAGGACAGCTACGCACAGCCTCAAAACAGATCCTAACCTAATCATTTTACCAACAGAATATGATTCCACCACCTTCTGTTATAGATAGCAGTGACTACCTGGCCGAAGGCCTCAGCCAATTGTCTGACTCCTCCACCTATAAACTCAGCCAGAATGATCCCAATACAAAAGTCCAACACAACCTCCAATCCCTACTTAAAACCATAGGCTCTTCCCAGAACCTTTCCCCTGAATCTATTTCCCTCCTCACCTGTATGACACCCTGCACATCTGCCTTCTACACGCTCCCCAAATGTCAGAGACTCAACAGTCTTGGAGCCCCCATTGTAGCTGGTTATGGTGTTTCCACTGAAAAAATCTTGGCCTTCACTGACCAACACATCCAACCAATTGCCCAAAATCTAGTCTTCCACATCAAAGATACCAACCACTTCCTTCACCAACTCTCCATTGTCCTCACCTCTTATCTCCTATATCCCTACTCATCACTGTTGCTACCACTTCCCTATAGACCAACATTTCTCTCACCACTGTTGAACACCACCCTCTCACTGGCCTTCAGAATTCTGATTTGCCATATACCTTATGCACTATATCCTAACACACATTTGAAAGGGCACGGCCGATTTCCTTCCCAATCCTTCCCAAACCCGAGCTTGCGCTCCGTCTCTAATGACCTCGTTGTCGACGGGATGTTAAAATAAACACTAACCACCACCACCACCACCTAACACACAACTACTCCTCCTTTGAAGGGAAGATACGCAAACAAATCCACAGTACAATCAAGGGCACCCACATGGCATCCTCTTTCACTTTCTTGGTATGGGACATCTACAGCAAGTGTTCCTAACCTCCCAAAAGCCCAAACCTGTGGTCTAGTTTAGCTTCTCTGATGATATCTTCATAATCTGGACTCAGAGCCAAGACACCCTATCCCCATTCCTTCACAACCTCAACACTTTTTCTCCCATCCGCATCTCCTGGTCATCCTCAACCCACATACTACATTCCTAAGTTTGACCTGCTCCTCTCCGATGGCTCCATCTACATCTCTGTCCATGTTAAACCCACTAACCACCAACAGTACCTGCACTTCTACAACTGTCAATGCTTACACAACAAAAATCCTCTTCCCCCATACAGCCTGGTCACCCAGGGATGGCATATTTGCAGTGACAAGAGTGCCCTTCCCCAGTGTGCTCAAGGTATCACAAAGGCCTTCACAGACAGGCACTATACCCCAGACCTAGTCCACAAACAGATTTAGTATGCCATATCCCACACACTCCCAGTCCTCCTTCCAACCATTACCAAGAACCAGGTATAAAGGAGTGCCCTCTTTGTTACTCAATACTAACTTGGATTGGAACACCTGAAATATATCCTTCAGCAGGGCTCTGATCATCTATCATCATGCCCCAAAATGAGGGACACCCAACCCAACATCCTTTCCACTCCTCCAAAAGTGGTGTTCCATCACCCACTCAACGTCTACAACATCCTAATCCCAACCGCTAGCCAACAGGTGCAAGGCTTGCTCAGTCCATCCACCCAGAACTTCCTATTCCAATCCTGTCACAGGCTTATCCTATCCAATCAGAGTCCAGGCCACCTGTGAAAGCAACCATGACATACACCATCTCTGGTTCAATTATTGCACAGCTTTTGATATTGGTGTGACTACCTACCAGCTGACCACTAGGATGAATGGCCACTGCCAAAGGACACCCTGTGGTATAACATGCAGCTCAACATAACACACTTGAATACAGTGGCTGTTTCACAACCTGAGCCACCTGGACCTCTAGTCTACTACCAGCTTCTCTGAACTGTGAAGATGCTAGTTATCCTTACAACAATCTCTCTCCCAAAATCATCTGAGCCTATACCCACTGTCCCCACACCTTTCACTTTACAGTTTCCATCCCGATATTGGCTGTCAACCTTGCCCTGCCGCCTAGTCCCTGCCAGATACTAGTCTGCCATGCAGTGCTGACTCCTCTCTCCCTACTCATGCCCTGCTATCCTTCTCCTTTCCCTGACCCACTTCAGACTGCTGTTCCAGTCAACATGAGACAGTCACATTCTGGCCAAAGTGAGTGGCCAAGTGTGCACGAGGTGTGCTTGCTTGTGTGAATGTGTGTGTATTTTCCTTCCTGAAGAAGGCTTTGGCTGAAAGCTCAATGTGTAACAGTCTTCTCATTGTCTCTTTCTGTAACTAGAGGTCTCATCTTTAAGGAGAGTATCAATCTATCCTTTTTGTAATATTGTTGATCTTTTATGAAAGATTGCTAGTGAAGATATTACAAGTTAATTTTTGATCTTCATGTATTTTACACTTCATGCTTAATGCACAATTGTTAAAAGATTTACATTAGCCAGGAATCAAAGTCAGGCCACCCACTATGCAGACGGACATTCTAACCAAAGAGTCATGTGGCCCATTGACAAAACTGGCCCTGAATTAATGAATTAAGACCTATTGAAAATTTCAAAGTCAGTTTTCTCCAGAATTTTTGAGAGTAGCATAACAACTTTGGTATACTGACATTTGATCTCTGAACTTCATGTACCATAAATATCAAAACTTTAAAAACTTCAATTGCTGTACAGTCTCTCTATTAATTACATATTTTTACATATGTATCTATACTCTGCAAACCACTGTTCTGAATATCAAGTATTTCTTATGACAATGATCACTGTAAACAGGCCAGTCATGAGTCTTAATGTTGTCACATCTAAACCAGCTAACAAGAAGAACAGTGTTACATTAAAATCAAAGACATTGTCAAATTTCCAGAACTTATCTTCTTTTCAAAGACAAGTGAACAATTTGTTTAAGTCTCACAGAACATTTCCAAATAGGACATCTGTATGCAACTTGATGTTGGAGAATCTGTCACACTTTTGAATAGTCTTATCTATGAATGACTGAGTCAGCCGAAACTTTTTTAGTCATGTTTACCTGGTGGGACTGAACCTGTTTCTGACAAGTCAGAGCACTTGCGTTTTTATGTGGATGCCCTGGATGCAGCAACACTGTAGGATTTCCCAATCGCACATAGTAGGTTTGTTCAGGAAAGGGCAGCAGATCCTGATTTACAAGTGTTGGTCCAGCACATCTCCACCTGTCAGCCATGGACAGTCAAAGCAGTTCAGAAGTCATTAGTTAATGATGTTATGGACATGTCACGGCCTATCAGTTCAGCAGGTGTCATTCTTCTCCATACAGAATTGGGTCATTCACAGGTACTTACAACAAGGTCTTTACAACAAGAAGTGCTTCATTTGTTGCACCAAAGTCATTAGGGCATGGTCAGAACAAAAAACCTTGCCTGACACCATTGCACTTGGGTCAGGATGGACTTTCAGGTTAAAAAGTTGACTGCCAGATGGGAACACAATTGTGGGTGATGCGTTTAGGAGTTTTCCATTTGTTGTACCCATACATTCCACAACTGCTTCTCAAACCATCAAAACATTGATGTCAGGTTTTTGTATAGAGGGTCTTCCAGAGGTAATTGTTTCAGACAATTGACCACAGTTTGTGTCAAGTGAATTTCAATGCATCTGTGAAACCAACCATTCCCAGTCAATTGGAGAGTGGAATATTTTTTATGCACTTTTAAGTAGCAAACAAACAGATTTTTTATTCCCATGGATGGGAACAGGCTCTACCAACATTCTTGGCTTCCTACCATTCCCAACTGAGAGGCAGTATCATCCACAGAATTGCTTCATGGCCACTGTCACTAAATTTTACTTCATATAGCGGAGATGCTGAGCAGCAGATAGGCACAACAAAAAAACTGTCACAAATTAGCTTTCAGCCAGTATGGCCTTCATCAAAACTGAAGCCACACTGCAGTGTGGCTTCAGTTGCCAGAGTCTGCAGTCGTGGGTGTGTGAGTATTTTTGAAGGCCATACTGGCCAAAAGCTAATTTGTGACAGTCTTTTTGTTGTGCCTATCTGCAACTCAGTACCTCCACTATATGGTGAGTACCAACTTTACTTTCATTAATATTGTTACATTCCAGCCTGGATTTTCCCCAATTTGAATTTTACTTCACCTTCTGCATTCATCTCAGTGATCAGCTAAGTACCTTTTCACTACTCAGTTTAAAATTAATGATGTCTTTTTCAGATTGATCAGAGCCCACAGAAGATGGGAACGCAACATTCTCTTTTTATCATTCAGGTTCCTTCTGGTGTACACAGACAGCACTACAAACAAATTCGTGCATGTTGGCTGTGTGATCCCGCCTCACACCTCTCATTTCAGATTTGATGCAACACAGGTTCTTACTGCCAATGCCATTCACACCTCCCTTGGGTTTGGCACCACCAGTGCTGGAGGTGAATCCGATGGAGATCGATGTGGCACTCGTCAGGGTCAGGTCAGGATTGCCCAACTGCGATTCTTCACAACATCAGGGACGGACCAGAAGCCAAGATGTCATTCACTTCAATAGCACCTTAGCTGCTGGCTGCAGGTGTGCACCCTATGCCTTTTTTGAGCCAGTGTTTCCGGACACTCACAAGTTGGATGGCAGGGTGCGGGCAGGGGTGCTGCATTGGCTGTCGCTCTAGTGCCTGCCTCCTCAGTGACAGCTATGGCCAAGCTTTCCCCTCTTGTCATTCTGCCCACTACTCAATGATGCTGAGGAAGTTTGTGGAGTGGGGAGTAATGTTGGCATAGCCCATCTATCCCACACAAGAAGTAGTTATTCTGTGTGCAGAGATTGACACCAGATGTTTTTACTAGAGGTTCTGCTGTTGTCCGACAGTGGCAGAACCCCAGGAGTGTGCCAGCTGCCAGCCACATGAGTGCCACACCACTTGAGCTGAGGTGCCACTGGCACCACAGATCATGTGTTTAAGAGGCCCCCAACCACAGCTCTGCCTAGTTGAGTAGCTAAATTCTAGCAGTAGTCAAGTATCATTATAGTAGCAGTCATAACTTTCTCTAAGAGTGTAGTGCAACAGAGCTGACCTCAAAACTTAACACTGTGGATTGCAAGCCAGATGAGAATTGTGAACAGTTAAGGTTTTTATCTCCTCCTGGCATTGGCCAAGGAATTGCATAAGAAGTTCAGTGAGGATTCTTGTAGTAAGTTACGTTTTTCACAACATTTCTCACAGTGATTCTGTTCTCTCATTCTTTTGATTTCTGCCCCAGAAACCCATCCTGATAGGACACGTCATAATTCTGATGATGAGACTTTACTTGCTCACTTTATCCATGACACCAGGGCCATGCAAATATCTCATACACTATGGACTGATGAGCAGCCAACACTGGTCTGAGGGGAGTTTCCACAGCACTGGGTCATCAAAGTGTTTATTTCTGTAAGCCTGAAAGCAACATATCAGCAAAAAAAACATGACATTAATCACTATAAACATGTTTTGATTCTGGCACAGTTATGTACAGTCTAGCAGAATGCTCAATGACATTGGGACCACATAAGTCTCCCTCATGTTATGGGCTGGCGAACAGCCAATGTTGGTCTGGGCAGACATCTCCACCAGACAGCTCACAGGGTTAAGTCCCCACCTGTGGACTTGACACAGCACAATGATCAGCCAACTCTAGGCTCTATATCAGCAGTTGAACTTCTGCCTTGTGGGGCAGTGGTTTATGGCCAGGGCAGTACCACTGCCATCCACCCACATCAGGGTGAACATCTCTCCCAATAGCAGTGGACCTCTATGAGAAGTCAGGCAGATGTTCACACTGCTGGCACTTCTTGCTCACAGCTGCATGGGGCATGCAGTGCTGAATGAAGCAAACAGTGCCAGCAAAGCAGGACATGGACACCACATCTCCAGCACACCGCCACTGCCTTTTTCAGGTGATGGTGCAGCCAGCAGATCACATGCCGGGGGGGCACTTGCTGGTGGGGAGGATGGGGGGGGGGGGGGGGGGGGGGGGGAGTGATGTGGCAACACAGCACTTTGCACTTTGATCATTGTAGTGCAGGAATGAATAAAGATGTTTTACCTTGTAGCCTAGTTTTACTGGGCACCACCACCACCTCAACACCCTGCTGCTCCTACACCGTAGCACCCCCCTCACTCCAGGTCATGACTTGGGCCAGAAGTATTTGAGTATCACTGGACCTTGTCTGGTGACTGGTGTCAGAACACTCAACCTCCATTTAGTATGACTTCTCAACCACAGCCTGTAGTTCCATCATACAGTGAGGTGAATGAACGGATTATTGGTTTTTCTGATTGTTTCTCATATTTTGTGCATAGAGGATATGGAATCTAAGCAGGAGATTGACAGAAATTTGAGGGTTATGTTTATACAGCCAGTGATACCAGCTGATCAGTCTCAGTTCCATGGCAATGCAAAGGAGCGTTATTTACAACCCATGAGATCAAGTCAGGGTAATTTGCTACGCCGTTCTGCACCATGAAATTTGTGTTAACTGTCATACATACAGGCACATGGATAGTCAAGATGGTTGATGATAAGATGAAAATGTTGTATTGTGGCATACAACCTGTTGTGTGTTCTGTGTTACTCACTATGTACTGGAGCTTAAAATTTCGCAATGACAATCTCAGGCAAAGAGTGTCACTGGTTGAAAGACAGTTCAAGCATTAGTTAATGAAGTAGTGCAATTGATAACAGGTAATACTGACTTGATAAACAAGCTTTCAGCTGGGAACAAACAGTTAGAATCAGCTAAGCAACCTAGTCCTTTACTACATCCAGCCAGCACCATTTCAATCACACCTCTCTCTGGAAAGTTGACTGATGATGTAATGTCTTTTCTAGATGACTGGCAATTAACAACGAGAATTGGGGGATGGTTAAAGGATCAGTTACTGCTGGTGATGAAGTTATGACATGAGATGAATAATCATATGTTAAACACAACAGGAAACCCCAGGCCCACCCTGTGGAGATATTGGTAAATTCTAATCCAACAAGTTTTGATGTGTGAGTGGAATGTGGCATACTGGGAGTGATGAAGGGTATAAAGTGCAAGTTTTCATTGGATACAATGGTACATGTGTTGATAGCAAGTATGGACCTCAAGGGTCTGAGGCAACTGAGCCCTCCAACTATAACTTACCTGGAGTTGGAGACAGTGATGTGGAGTCTTTGGGTTCAGCAACTGCAGATTTTCAGGTTGGGCTGCAGTTTTTTAAGCAATACATAGAAGTTTGGTCCTGGGTAAATGAAGGATTAGACTTTCTGATGACATAATATGCCAAAATTGAGCTTAAATGAATGTAGTTGATCTTAGAGGGAAAATGTTCCAGCTACGGAAGGCTGTCACTAGTGAAGTACTGTCAGAAGGAGCAACAATGTTAAGGGGCAACCCACTTGAACTGCAGTCAACACCACTAAGGATCAATTAACATACTATTGCACCACAAGGTGTTGGAAAGTTGGCCTGTGTAAATGTGAAACTGGAATGACCAGTTAATGTGTTGTGTTTGGTAGAACCACTTGCATAAAATGATGTATTAGACACACCATGATGCTTAGTAAGGCAAAGCATTGCATTCATGTGGGAGAGGTTGCTTGGGAAAGTGTATACCATGCTCTTTTCTCCTCTCACTCTACTATCAAGTAGTAGATGGAGTGGTAGAGGAGAACACTAGTCCATGAGGGGCAGCTACGGTAATTGTGTCAAAATAGTCACCAGATGTTAGTAAAAGATGTAGTAGTAGCTTTATTCATCCGTAGATCTCTTTTTACAAGGATACAGGACATGTCAAAGTATTTACAAGTTTAGACCAATTTAAAATACGTCAGTTCGTACACACATGTTTACGGATTTCTAGTTAGAGACAATCATTAGATTTACTCCTTGTATAAAATACTTTTTTTACAAATAACTTATTAAATAATGTAACGCCACACTATTCACTCCACTTCACTCACTACACACACAAACATACACACATACTGGTGATATCTGAGCCATTTTCTGTACCACAACTTTCCATTTGCTATTCTGAAAAACTGAGTCAGCATCCCTCTATTACGAGTGAGATGTTGAACTCAGAAAGACGAAGAGGTGTTAGTATTGTGCACTGCATAGCTTGGGGGTAAGTTTTTCTAGAAAAGGAAAAATGAAGGAAAAAACATAGTGTGAAGGTGGTATGCGGAATGTTGGATGTTATATAATCATTATTATTATTTATTTGTAAAACTTTTTTTTATCAAACCCTTACTCTGTTTTATCTAAATAATCCTTCAATGTATAAAATGTATTGCATAGCAGGTACTTTTTAGCTGCCGTTTCAAATAAGTGTATTTCTGCATTTTCTTTTATCTGTTTTGGTAATTTATTGTACAGTTTTATTCCTTGGTAGAAAATGCTGTTTTGAGTTTTATGTTTATTTTTTCTTGGCAAATGTAAGTTGAGTCTAGCTCTTGTTCCATGGTCATGGACAGAACTGTTTGTGCAGTAATTACCAATGTTATTTTTGATGTGTACAACTGACTAGTAAATCCCAAGTGTTTTGAACAGATCTTTACAATGAGCTTGACTACCATTTTTGGTTATGATTCTTATGGCTCTTTTCTAGAGTTTGAAAATTGGATTAATATTTTGTGCATTTGTTCCCCAAAAAAGAATGCCACAGCTAAGAACAGAGTGTACATATGAATAGTATGTAACTAAAAGACACTGCATGTTACACACCGATGATAGGATTCTAAGGGCTTAACACGCTGATGACATTCTGTTTGCAAGTACCTTTGTGTGTTCACACCACTTCAACTGAGAATCAATATTCATTCCTAGAAATTTTGCATTTGTTACACAGTCTATTGAGGTGCCATCTACATTTAATTTAACATTGTCATTTTTCCTCTTCAAACTGAAATTCATGACGTTAGTTTTCTTTATGTTCAATGTCACTTTATTGCTTATTGACCAGTCATAAACTTCCTTGAGAGCTTCATTTACTTTCTCTGCAAGGAGTTCTCTTGTTTTCTCAGTGACTATAAAATTGCTGTCATCAGCGAATAGAATTTTTTCACCATGAGTAACACTTCTGGGAAAATAATTTATGTATATCAAGAATAGTATTGGTACTAATATGCTACCTTCCAGAACCCCTATATTAATGTATTTTGGTTTTGATAAGTGTTTTACTAAATGTTTAGATCTATTTGAAGACTATGTTATCTCTACTCTTCGTACCCTATCTGCTAGGTATGATCAAAACCAGTCATTAGCTACCACTCTTATTCTTAATGCTTCTAATTTATTTAATAGACTCTTGTGGTCAACTGTGTCAAAGGCCTTAGAAAGATCCAAAAATATGCCCATGACACACTCATCTTTGTCAAGAGCATCAAGTACAACCATTGTGAATTCTACTATAGCTGACTCCGAATTTTTGCCACTTTGGAAACCCAACTGTGATTCGCTTAAAATGTTGTATTTATTCAGGTAATTCATTAATCTGTTTTTCATAATTGCTTCTACTATTTTTGAGAATGGTGACAGCAGGAAAATGGGCCTGTAATATTCTACATCTTCTGCACCACCTTTCTTAAGCAAAGGTACAACTTTTGCCTGTTTTAACTGCTCTGGAAATATCCCTGATGTGACGGATTCATTTATTATATTTGTTAAGGGGCCTTGTATAATCTCTATGCATTGTTTCAGTACACACATTGATACTTCATCTAAGCCTACTGACTTTTTATTTTTTAGTTTTTGAACAGTTTGATTGACTTTATTCTCTGTGGTTGGAAGTAACATCATTGTATTTATTGCAACTTTATTTACAAGTGTTATATGAGGGGCGTTTGAAAAGCCCATGCAATAATAAAAACTACTTACATGTTTGGGGTAAACCTTTTTTATCTTTAAGCATAGTCTCCTTTTAGACTTATACACTTCGTCCAACACTGTTCTAATTTGCTGATCCCTTCCGAATAATAGGAATTGTCCAAGTCTGCAAAATAGCTATTAGTTGCTGCAATCACCTACTCATTTGAATAAAATCTTTGTCCCACCAGCCATTTCTTCACATTGGGGAACAAATAGTAGTCCAACAGAGCCAAGTCTGGAGAATACGGGGGATGTGAAATGAGTTGGAATCCTATTTTCATTAATTTTGTGACCACAACTGCTAAGGTGTGCGCTAGTGCATTGTCGTGATGGAAAAGGAATTTTTTGCTGTCTGATCGCTGGCGTTTTTCTTGCAGCTTGGTTTTCAAGCCATCCAATAACGATGAATGATATTCACCTGTAATAGTTTTACCCTTTTCCAGATAGTCGATGAGGATTATCCCTTGTGAATCCCAAAAGACAGTCGCTATAACCTTTCTGGCCAAAGGAATGGTCTTCGCCTTTTTTTGGTGCAGATTCTCCCTTAGTAACCCATTGTTTAGATTGTTATTTGGTCTCAGGAGTATAGTAATGTACCTATGTTTCATCAACAGTGACAAAATGACACTTAAAGTCCTGCAGATTCTTCCTGAACAGCTGCAAACCATCCTTGCAACACTTCACATGATTCCATTTTTGATCAAGCGTGAGCAATCGTGGAACCCATCTTGCGGATAGCTTTCTCATGTCCTAATGTTTATGCTAAATATTATGTACCCATTCATTCAAGATGCCCACAGCACTAGCAACCTCATGCACCTTAACTCTTCTGACATCCATCACCATATCATAGATTTTATCAATGATTTCTGGAGTCGTAACCTCCACAGGGTGTCCAGAACGTTCAGCTTCACTTGTGTCCATATGGCCACTCCAAAAATTTTGAAACCACTTTAAACTGTTCTTATCAAAGCTGCAGAGTTACTGCAATGTTTATCAAGCTTCTCTTTAGTCTCCTGAGGCGTTTTGCCTTTCATAAAGTAATGTTTAATTACCACACAAAATTCTTTTTCATCCATTTTTTGACAATCACTCGACTTCCTCGATTCACATGAATGCCAAACACAAAGAAATAGACCAATATGGCTGAAACTTGGTGTGCGTTCTTTCCAAAGATGCTACTAACTAAACATGACTCGATACATGCTGGTGATGCCATCTCTCAGACTTTGCACGGACTTTTCAAATGCCCGTCACATTTCTTTGGGGGAATTTTTGCTGTAACTTCTCTGTAATACTTGAAAAATGCTCATTTACATAGTTTGCTAAGTGTTTTGGATCATTTATTACCTTATCCCCCTCCCTTAGCAGTATGTTATTCTGTCTTTCTTTGCCTCTCCTTGTTTCCTTTTTTATAGCATTGCAGACTGCTTTGCTTTTATTCCCTGCATTATATATTATTTTGTCATTAAATGACTTTTTTGCAGCAATCAGCACCTTCCCATAGATCTTTTTGTATCTAAGAGAGAAATTTAAGAATTCTGGATCATTGCAACTCTTTTTCATGGAACTGAAGTATTTAAGTGTTTGGGAGGACTTCTTAATACCTGTTGTTATCCATCGTTTTTGTGAGACGTTGATACAGACATGGATATTTTTGGAAATGCCTTTTCAAAGTCCAGTTTAAATAATGTGGAGAATTTAGAGAATTTCATATTCACATTGGTTTCCTTATACACTTCATCCCAGCTTTGTTTTGCAAGTTCCTTTGAAAAATCTTTTATTTTGATTTCTGATAGATGTTGTTTATAGGCTTGTAGTTTAGGGAATGATTCGATGCCTGATTTTACTGTTGTTATTTGATAGAGACGGTCTGATAGTCTGAGATCTTTTACAGCTACATCGCATTTTTCTTTGTCCATATTTGTGACCACATGGTAAACTACTGATGCAGTCATTGTAGTAACCCTTGTTGCACTATTGGCCAATAGGGACATACCAAAACTTTGAAGGATATTTATGAAGGTGCTGCTGGATTCATTTATGATAATAGTGTTGATGTTAATGTCCCCACAAAGAACTATGTTGACCTTTGTACTTGAGACTTAATCTATAACTTCTGTTAATTTATTGAAAAAAGTATCCACTCTAACACTGGGAGATCTATCCACACATAAAATGATTAATTTCTTGGTGATATCAAGCCCTATTAAATGAATATCTGATATCTCAAAGTGTTTGCTTCACTTGCTGTACTGAGGTCATGTCTTGATTTGAACTGTGCTCCTTTTCTGATATAAATGCATGATCCTCCACTCCTTGAAGGAGTTCTGCAATAAGATCAAAGACTGAAGCTAAAATTCTAATAGTTGTATTTTATTTTTTATTGATTGAATGTTTTGGTGGAGGATTGTTAAGTCTGTGAAATGCCCCATGTTACTCTTTCCAATTGTTTGTTTTCCTTTGTGACATATGGTTTGAGTGATTTTTGGAGTGTTAAAATCTGTCTTGTGAGTGATTGTTCAGTATTTTTTGAAGTTCTGGAGATATTCTTTAGGCAGGAGAACCTGTTGTCTGGATTTGTCCTAAAAAATACTTACTTTTCCTACCCATGACAACAGGTATTTGACCATGTGTAGCCTGAGATCCACCAGCTATACTTTCATGAATCAGCTGTACCAATCTTCCCTTCTCAGTCCTGTTTAGGTGTAGGCCATGCCTAGTAAAACCCCATCTGTTGACAGTCCCAACAGGCACCATAGAAACATGAGCAAAGTTGGCTGCCCTCAGAGCCATCCCTAACCCCACATTGATTTGCCTCACAGCACCATCAAGGTGTGGCCGATCACGACGCTGGAACAACTCAACAAGGTGTACATTGGTGCCATGAGTAAGGGAAGCTATCTCATCCAAGTCACCACTATGTCATATGCCCCATCCCTGTCCAAACTGTTTCCCACCCCAACCACAATCACTACATGGTCCTCTTTTGTAAAGTCCTTACATAAAGACCCTAAGTTCTCTATCACATGACTTAACACTGCATTTGGCTTGAAGATACTGGTGGACTGGTATACTGCCCCTAAACTTTCCTGTAACTGAGAGCCTACACCTCGCCCATGGCTACTACCTAGCAGCAGCACTTTCTTCTTGCTAACACTTGTACACTCCTAGGCTTCTTGGTGTCAGTTGAAATGTGCTGCACATTTTCTGCTCCTTGTTCTACCTGAGGCTCTTCTCCACTTAACTCTGGCAGTGGTAGATACCTGTTTTTGGTGTTGATGACAAACTGTCAGATTGCATTCTCTTTCTTTCTATCCTCCTACCAGCTGCCAACCACCCTCCTCCGCCCTATCTCCCTTGATCCTTATCAGTTCCTTCCTTGCTTCCTCCAACTGTGCCAAGGGCACAGATTTTCCTTCCCTGTTTCCAAATAAAAATGTTCCTGTTGCATACTCTGCAGTGCCAGGAGAAAGCCTCTCCTGTTCTCCCAACATTCTCCCCACTGCAGCCCCCCCCCCCACCACCACCACCACCACACCCCAGTGAAAGTATTTCCTAGAAGATTGGCAACAGATGTGGTTCAAATGGCTCTGAGCACTATGGGACTTAACTTCTAAGGTCATCAGTCCCCTAGAACTTAGAACTACTTAAACTTAACTAACCTAAAGACATCACACACATCCATGGCCGAGGCAGGATTTGAACCTGTGACCGTCGCGGTTGCGCTGTGCCAGACTGTAGCACCTAGAACCGCTCGGTCACTCCGGCCAGCTGGCAACAAATCCCTCTATTCACTAACCTGTAACAGCTCCCACAGGATGTTTTAAATTTGTAAAGGATGCGAGATTGGCTGCATGTAAAAAAAAAAAAAAAGCCTTGGTGCCATGAGTCAGGTTGTTGTTGTTTTTGTACTGATTTAGAGATAGAATGACAGAAGAATGAATTAGTAATTTCTTTGCTTTTAAAGAATTTATGTATCAAATGTGTTTGGTCAGGTTTTTAAACGTTTATAACTTGGAAAATTTAAGCCTAGATCACGTTTATCTACTAGTAAACAATATGAAATGTGTTAGTTAAATACCATTTAGAAACATTTAATTACACTTTTGTTGTGACAATAGGCACTGATGAAACTAGTATAGATTCTGCTGTGAGTGCAGACATCTTAACAGTAAAATCGTAACTGATGTGCGACCAAAAACGAACACCACTGAGACTATTGACAAATTAGGGCAATGAAAGTGCTTCACTACCAAGGGTTTGAGAAGTGGGTACCATCAGATAGAGGTATTCTCCAAAGACTGTCCAAAAACTGCATTCTTGGTCCCCTGGGCCACTGTGCACAGCTATCAAAGTAACTCAAAGCCATAATCAATGAGCCCCTCACCCCAATGTTCACACTATACAGATGTTCTCCCGCATATTTTTCTGGGTTAGCACTTTAGTGGAGTTTAACAGCACTTCAGAAGCTAATTATCTTTCCACAATGGGTATTATTCTAATCTTCTATTATCAGTATTACAGTTTTTTCAGTTTTGGTAAGGCCACTGCTGTGGGTATCAGATGAGCATCAGAGTGACAATGAAATACTTCCAGATAATATGTAAACCCATTTTGTTATTGTTTAAATAGGGACACTGGATATGATAGCAATCATTTCAACTTATAAATGATGTTCTAAATTAGCAGCTTTCTGTAAATTATAGGAGAAATTCCAAATCAGTGTATGTTTGATCCACTAAATAAACAAAATATCATAATATAACCTTGGTGGTTTTAGTTATTTAGGCATTAGGCCATGGTCTAAGGTATGTTTCTGTGCTTAACATTTAGTGCAGAACATGCCTTAGAACATAGCCTAATATCCAAACAACTAAAGTCACCAGTAATGTAAATTCCAGCATGAGAGCCTGCATTGTGTCATAATATAAATTTTCTCTGGTTATTACACTTCATTAAGTCATTCATCAACAGTGTTCAGACTTGTTGTTTGCATTTTGTACAGCAACTTTAAGGTGAGATACCTGTCATAGCAGTCCCCATTTGTTCCAATAGGTACATCAAATTCAACCTCATCATAAGCATCATATGGCTGTGTCTTGCGTAGGTCCCACTTAATGCCAGATCCTCTTAGCATCACTCCACTACAACATAACATCAGGAATGTAGTAAAGTATTTAATTGTAGCTGAGAACTGCATATGATTTCAGTTTTGAAAATACATTAAAAATCCAGTCACCTGAATCCATAATTAAGAGCATCTTCAGCTGAAACTACTCCAATGTCTTTAGTTCTTTTTATCCATATGCGATTAGTTGTAATAATATCTTCAACTTCATCCAGACGCTCTGAAAATTTGCTAACAAATTCATATATATCATCCAAAAGACCAAAGGGGATGTCCTGAAACAAAGTAGCTGTTACACAGTTAACAATCATAACTATTCAAGATTTTTTTTTGTGTGAATATATTTATTTATATTTTTACTTAACTCAATGGTTGTCTGACATACTTGTACTGTATTCCTTAAATCATCCACTCATTCTCCCAGTTTGCTAAGTATTTATATAGTCTCACACAAGACATAACAGCAACTCTACACAATATGTTACTTTAATGAGAAAGCTGTAGAAACTAACCTGATGGACTCCACCAGGTCGAATGTAAGCAGCATGCAATCTTGCCCCTGATACTCTTTCGTAAAATTCCATCATCTTTTCTCTCTCTTCAAAGAGCCAGAAGAGTGGTGTCATTGCTCCAACATCAAGCATGTGGGAAGCTGTGGCTACAATATGATTCAGAAGGCGAGTTATCTCTGCAAAAAGAACTAGATGCACCAACAAATAAAATTTATCAATATGGCCCTCAAAAAAATTATCAATTTAATAAAAATATAAAGTTAACAATATTTTTTTAAAAACAAGTACACAATTTTAAGCTGCTTATCTTACTGTTTGACATTATCTGCCTGTATTAACAGTGTGTTTCCGTAATGATGATTTTTCAAGGATGACGGAGAAGGGCATGTGTATTAGTTCGTGATTTGTAATTTTGGCCTAGAAATGACTAAGTCAAAAGTTATAAGTGAAGCAGAAAATTTCAAATTTTTCTTGGTCTGCTCATAATGATAAAAATTCATGTAGAGATATTTTTTTAGTACCTTTATTTATCTATGTAACTTACACAGGGTGCTATAATCACAACAGTTGTCCCTCAACATCTATGAAGGCATAATATCACTGCACAAAGTTACATCATACATGTTAGAACAACACCAACATTGCTTAAATGATGTCACAGAGAACAAGAGTTCTTCGTAGAAGCTCACAGCATGTGTCTCATACAGAAGACTTGAAACACGACTCTACAAGAAGGGATTAAGTGGAGTCAAATTAGGTGAGTAAGTTTCCAATAAAACAGTTCCACTTGGCCAATTTCCCTTAACTATTTGGAATAATCTTGGAAATATTTTGTGTTGTATGTCTGCTATGTGGCTTGATACAATGTCAACTTCCACACAGTATCCATTTTTTGCCCATACATGAAAATCATGTAGGCCAATGCTAATTCTGTTATCATGAACATCATCATGTTTTGGGGTGGTTGACTGTACACTTCAACTTGTTAACACATCTTGCAGTCTTACATATTTTTGCACAAAGACTGACCAATTCAGAGTATATGCAATGCATTTCTGCATATGCATCTGCATCTGTACTCTACAGATCACTGTGATGTACATGGTAGAGGGTACATCCCACTATACCAGTTATTAGGATTTTTCCTTGTGCATTCATGTATGGAGTGCGGAAAGAATGATTGTTTAAATCCCTCAGTTTGTGCTGTAATTAAACTAATCTTGTTGTCACAATCCTTACTTGGATGTACATGGTAGAGGGTACATCCCACTATACCAGTTATTAGGATTTTTCCTGGTGCATTCATGTATGGAGTGCAGAAAGAATGATTGTTTAAATCCCTCAGTTTGTGCTGTAATTAAACTAATCTTGTTGTCACAATTCCTACTTGGATGATACGCAGAGTATTGTAGTTTATTCCCAGAGTTATCACTTAAAGTTGGCTCTTGAAACTTTGTGAGTAGGCTCTCTCTGAATAGTTTCTCTCTCTTTCTTCGACAGTCTGCCAAGCCAGTTCTTTCATCACCTTTGTAACACTCTGCTGCAGGTCAAACAAATCTGTGACCATTGGTGCTGCACTTCTCTGTATGTGTTCAGTATCCCCCTGTTAGTCCTATCTGGGACAGGCCCCACACACCTGAGCTATATTCTAGAATCTATTGCACAAGTGATTTATAAACAGTCTCCTTTGTAGACTGATTACATCCTCCTTGTATTCTACCAATAAACCAAAGTCTGCTATCTGCTTTACCCACAACTAAGCCTATGTGATCATTCCACCTCATGTCCCTACTAAGTGTTACACTCAGGTATTTGTGTGAGTTTACTGTTTCCAAATCCAACTATCTGATATTATATTCATAGGATACTATGTTTTTTCATATTCTGAAGTACACAGTTTTACATTTCTGAACATTTAAAGCAAGTTTCCAATCTTTGCCCCATTTTGATAACTTATCATTATAGACGAGTGCATCACATGTGAGAAGTCTGGGACGATTAATATTAATATAAAACATGAACAGCAATATCAAAACATGCTTCCATGGGGCACACCAGAAGTTACTTCTAGATAATATTTTGATGACTCTTCCCATCTAAGATAATATGCTGTGTCCTCCTTACCAAAAAATCCGCAATCCAGACACAAATTTTGCTTGATATCCCACAAGATCATACTTTTGATAATGAGATAGATGTGATACTGAGTCAAATGCTTTTTGGAAATCAAGAAATACGGTGTCTGCATGACTGCTTTTATCAAAAGTTTTCCATTATGTCATGTGAGAAAAGTGCAAGTTGGGTTCCACGTAGTCAATGTTTTTTGGAATCCATGCTGGTTGACGTGGTGGAGTTCATTCTGTTTGAAATATCTCATTGTGTTTGTAGTTGAGAATACATTCTAAGATTCTTCAACAAATTTATGTCAAGTGTACTGGACAGTAGTTTTGTGGTTCACTTCTATCTAGTTTTGTGGTTCACTTCTATCACCCTTCTTATAAGTTGTTGTAACCTGTGCTTTCACCCAATTATTGGGCATAGGCTTTTTTCCCCCTGTCCCCACCCTTCATGAAGTACATCAACATGTTGGTCAGGCTTGCCTACCCTGCAATGTTGGGTAGCTACATTAACATATAGATGTATTACACTGCACAACCAACAAGTAGTAGATTCTACTAGCACAGTTGATTTGGTATCTTTTAATTGTCATTTCCACAGCATGACCCTTTATCTCATATTGATACAGTTGTCATTCCTTGTCATTCCTGAAAGTATTTATTACAGTCACAAAACACCCTGTATAGCCCACCCACATGAACAGAAGTAGTTCTGAAATTTGCTGTAAGATGTTGGGATGGTTAATCACTGCTCAGTTGGATCAGTAGAATATATGGAAGCTGTTGTTAAATCTCTTGTCCTATAGGTGCTATCTCAGGAATTCAGAAGAAGTGTTGCAAATTGAATCACACTTTTCCTACAGAATATGATGTTATTTGAAAAATATATATTTTTATTCTGGGAAGGAGTCACAATTTAACATCTCATTAATATTACAATCATTATAGGTGGTGCGCAACTAGAACTGGGAAAGGATGGGGAAATAAACAACATGTGGTCTCCCACATGGAAAACACTGACAAGAAGGGGGGCACATGTTGACAGGATATGTTAAGACATCAAGAAGCAACTTTCATGGTACTAGAGAGATAAATACACTACTGGCCATTAAAATTGCTACACCATGAAGATGACATGCTGCAGATGCAAACTTTAACTGACAGGAAGAAGATGCTGTGATATGCAAATGATTAGCTTTTCAGAGCCATTCACACAAGGTTGGCTCCGGTGGCGACACCTACAACGTGCTGACATGAGGAAAGTTTCCAATCGATTTCTCACACACAAACAGCAGTTAGCCGGCGTTGCCTGGTGAAATGTTGCCTTGTGTAAGGAGGAGAAATGCGTACACTCATGTTTCCGACTTTGATAAAGGTCGGATTGTAGCCTATCACGATTGCGGTTTATCGTATCGCAACATTGCTGCTTGCGTTGGACGAGATCCAATGGCTGTTAGCAAAATATGGAATCGATGGTTTCAGGAGGGTAATATGGAATGCCGTGCTGGATCCCAACGGTCTCATATCACTAGCAGGTGAGATGACAGGCATCTTATCCGCATGGCTGTAATGGATCATGCAGCCACATCTCAGTCCCTGAGTCAACAGATGGGGACGTTTGCAAGACAACAACCATCTGCACAAACAGTTCGACGATGTTTGCAGCAGCATGGGCTATCAGCTCGGAGACCGTGGCTGTGGATACCCTCGATTCTGCATCATAGACAGGAGCACCTGCGATGGTGTACTCAACGACGAACCTGGGTGCACGAATGGCAAAACATCATTTTTTCAGATGAATCCAGGTTCTGTTTACAGCATCATTATGGTCACATCCATGTTTGGCGACATCGCAGTGAACGCACATTGGAAGCGTGTATTCGTCATTGCCATACTGGCATATCACCCAGCATGATGGTATGGGGTGCCATTGGTTACACGTCTCAGTCACCTCTTGTTCACATTGACGGCACTTTGAACAGTGGACATTACAATTCAGATGTTTTACAACCCATGGGTCTACCCTTCATTTGATCCCTGCAAAACCCTACATTTCAGCAGGATAATGCACGACCGCATGTTGCAGGTTCTGTACAGGCCTTTCCGGATACAGAAAATGTTCAACTGCTGCTCTGGCCAGCACATTCTCCAGATCGCTCACCAATTGAAAACATCTGGTCAATGGTGGCCGAGCAACTGGCACATCACATTATGCCAGTCACTACTCTTGATAAACTGTTGTATCATGTTGAAGCTGCATGGGCAGCTTTACCTGTACATGCCATCCCAGCTATGTTTGACTCAATGCCCAGGCATATCAAGGCCATTATTACGGCCAGAGGTGGTTGTTATGGTACTGATTTCTCAGGATATATGCACCCAAATTGCGTGAAAATGTAATCACATGTCAGTTCTAGTATAATATATTTGTCCAATGAATACCCGTTTATCATCTTCATTTCTTCTTGGTGTAGCAATTTTAATGGTCAGTAGTGTAGAACATAAAAACTGTAAGGTTTGACGTATATTTGAATGTGCCCAACAAATAGCTGAGGATGTGGGGTGCAAGTGCTACTCTGAGATGAAGGTGCTGGTGTAAGAGACTAATTTGTAGTAGGCTGCAATCAAATCAGCCACAAAGATTGATGACTCAAAGAGAAAACCGAAATAATCTTCTTTTACTTTTATATAGTCAACAATTTTATGATATGATGTTTTCTGTATCATAAATTTAGGCATAAAAGTTCATGTAACTCAGATGGTAGGTTTTAACATACATTGTGGTCAGAAACAGTCTGAAAAGCATGTTAGCGTGTTCCAGGGTAGGTTGTCCTGATTAATAACTGTTAAGAGAAAAGTAATATGTTGCACCATTTCCAAGTTAATTATCCTTGAAATTACCCAGTCAGGCCATTGTGCAAGCAAATTCAAGTGGCTCACCAGAGGTAGTGTCAATAAATGTGTTCATTTGGTTTCCTAAAACCAAACAAGAGAACAATACAAAAATTGGACATGGGATGATAGTAAGGCTCAAACCAGAGCCAACGGCTGAGCAGTCTGGTGTGCTGTCACTTACACCATGAGAAGAACTAACACTAATTGTATCTGGTGGACCACTTGAATTTGTTGCAGCAGACTGATTGGCTAACTTCAATGCTAATTAACTCAGAAACATATCTAATTTTTTTGCTTAAGAATCATTTCTCAGCACAACCTATCCTGCAACACCCTTACCAGCTTTTCAAACTGTGCACGAACACCCCATATATGACTTACCCTAATGATGTTACATCATATTTTTACATTCTGCAGTTTCATTGTGCTATGAGTCAGTGATATGTAAGCATATTGGGCAATCTGAAATATTACATTACACATTTGTTTTAATAGAAACCCAAGTTTTCTGGAAATATAGTATGGGAATTATGTGTTCGTTCCATCATTCAAGAGCCTAATTTTGTGAGTGTTTTTGTGGTGAGCACCATGTTTCCAAAGTGAGTGATGGGATTTAGATTCCTTTCCTATATCTACTCAGTTACCTCCACACTTGTTGCATTCTATCCTTTATATGATTTATGTAACAAAGAACAGAAGCTTTCCTGTATGAATTCACTACATAACAAAGTTCAGGAAAGAGAAAAAATTAAAATTCAAGAATTTGACATGAATCATATTTGGATGCAATAATTTAAAATAAAAAATTGGAAATTTAAAAATGCACTTGAAACGAGTATTTACACAACTTTGGCAATATTTCTGTTCATTTATAATGTGAATTAGTACTGACCAGTACTGTTATAAATGCTACTCTGACAGACAGGAGAAATTTAAGTTGCAACTGTGATGTGTTCCTTATTCAATAAACTGTATCTGTCACAGGAAAATGACATAATTTGGGATGTAAGAAATAACTGCAGTTGAATCACAATGTTCACTGAATGATGATCCAAAACTAGGTGTACAAAAAGATGAACTCAAAATATGCTTGTAGCACTGTTGCTGTTGTTAAAGTATTACACAAATGCAAAGTCTAAAAGACTCTTGATAATTAATGATTTTATTTAATTAAATAACAGTGATTAAAGATAGGAAGGTTACTGTGGTAAATATGTGTATCTGTGATACAACACCAAGCCACAGCAGCAACAGTGCAGTGCACTGAACACTTTCAGTAGCGTTCACTGCTACAACACAAAAAGAAAAATGTAACCCTTACAATTCATCACTGAAGTTGTCAGAGGCTCAAAGATGCATGTAACATGCAATCTCAATAACCTTTGCTCTTTGATGCATTAAAATAAAATATCTGAATGGTGGAGGAGTGATTGTCAAATTACAATTGAAATTGTTTTTTTTTTAGACTACTGCTGTAAATCCATGAATGAATTTTTCATTATAACTGCTAGAATGTGAGCTATAGAAACCAAATGCGTTTATTTTATTGTTAAAGTCAAATGTGTTTCATAAGTAATGTGAGTAATTTCTGCAGTGACACACGTGCACACTTTCAATACATTCAAAAGGCCACATCTGCAGCAGTGGGCAGTGCTGTATTATCGTGTGTGTGTGTGTGTGTGTGTGTGTGTGTGTGTGTGTGTGTGTGTGTGCGTGCATGCATGTGAAAAAGAGAGAGAGAGAGAGAGAGAGAAAATCACTGGCAGAGCCCGCCTTGGGCTCCAGTTTATTTATGGATAGCTGCGCTACATTCTGCCTCAGTTCTCTATGTATGTCGCTATAGCTCTTTGTGTACATAACTGGTTCCTGCTGAATGTTGCTTTAACACTGAGTTCAAGTTGTTAATGCTTCTGCATAGTAAAATTGTGTCCGTCTGCTGGTCATGTTGTACCTACACCAAATTGCAACATGATTGGTGTCAAGAGTGGTCCTGTTTTCTGCACAAATTTCTACTTGGGTTGGTTCTCCATTTATTCTCATGAAGGCTGAAGGTGTTACAGAGGACATTTTACATCAGTTGGTTGAACAGCAAGAATCATTTGCCTTGGCATTGCACCACCAATCACAGGCACTGGACAATCAAACTCTGGTACTTCAATCATTGGCATCTGCTTTGCCTAGTCAGCATGTTCCTCCATCTGTGTCACCTGCTGTTTTGCCCTCCATGGCCCCCATGGTCATCTGCCTCCCTTTTATACATATGATGAGTCATATGATGAGTCCATTGAGGAATGGGACGCAAAAGAGATACGTCTGTGATAAGACTTTCTAGCTCTTGGGATTACTGAGGCTATTTTATGTCTTGCCTTGCTCCTTTCATGGATATCACCAAGAATGGATCAGATCCTATATCAACTCACCCCTTTGCAGGATCCGTCTTCTTTAACGTTTGACCAAATGTGTGAGCTTATTTCACAATACTACTGTTAAGTGGTAAGTGCACCCAAGTTGTTGCAACCCCAGTTGAGTTTTACTATTGCAGGAAGCAACCACATCAATCCTATCAATCATGCGAGGCTGAACTCCATCATCATTTTGTGTCCAATGTGCATAAAGAGCTGTATGCTGATCAGATGGTGAGAGGTGTTATCATTCATTTAGCTTCAGATTGTGAGCTGTGGGAGTGTGCCCTCCAGTGTGAAAATCAATCCTTCTCCAAGGTTTTAGTTATTTCACAGTCTTTCAAGGTGTCGCATGCTGATGGTAACCAAATTCAGCAATGGTGTGAGGCATCAGCAATACAGCTCTCTCTTCCACACCAAGCTTCAGATAATTTGCAATGGGAAGACATTGTCATGGCAGTCCAAACACAATCACAGTGTCAAAGGGCAATGTAGCCAGCCTCACTCCCAGCAGCAGCCACAACAACAAAGTAAACAGGCCTGTAAACAGCAAGGTATGCATTCCACATTCCCATCTCACCCTTATTGTTTCATTAACCATGAGTGCCCAGATTGCCCAAAATGCTGGGCTACCTGTCAAAACTGCAACAGAAAAGGTCACACTGCTTCTGTTTGTAATGCAAAAATTCAGCACAATGATCCTGATATGGATATGGATGTAAACATTATATTGGCTACTTCCATTGTATCAAACAAGCTTTTCATTAATGTTGTGGTTTTTCATAAAGCTCTGCACATGCAAATGGATACAGGAGCTGCAGTAACCTTGTTAAACCAACAAGCTTATATGGATTTAGTTTCCTGCTCACCTCTCCATGTCATAAAAGTTAGTAGATTACAGTAAACAGAGTATTCTTATTCTTGGCCACTTTTCTGCCACAATCACCTATAAGTCAGTAGTCTGGTCACTTACATTTCTTGTTGTAGATAACAAACATATGGAGAATCATTTTGGATTACATACGTTTAAGTTGTTTGGTTTTACCATTTCAAATAAAGTGAATTTAGTGTCTGAACATGTGCTGTATACACAGTTAGATGCATTATATTCTGAGCTTCCCTCCTTGTTTTCTCCTGGACTGGGATGTGCCAACAATTTTCAAGTGTACATTACCGTGAAACCTGCTGCTCAGCCTCACTTTTTCTGGGCCTGTCCAGTTCCAGTGGCAGTCAGGAAACAAATCAAAGATGAATTTGATCACCTCATAGAGTCCAGCATTGTTTTCCCTATTGCATCAAGTGAATGGTCTACCCCATAGTTATAGTAAAGAGATCGTTGGGCCAATTATGCCTCTGTGGTGGTTCTAAAGTATCTGAACGCACTATCTATAGTGGACAATGTATATTGGATACATACCCAATACCACACCCAAATGAACTCCTTGCAAGGTTATGAAGTAGTCAATATTTCTCAAAAATTGACCAGTCAGATCCTAGTTACAGCTCCCTTTAGATACAGGGTCACAATGTATGTTACTTATCAATACACATTTTGGACTGTACCACTACTTCCTGTTGCCTCTTGGAATTTCCAACACTCCCACTATTTTTCAATGTTTTAGGAACAGCTTACAGCATCTGTGCCAGGTTCTGCAAATTATTTGGATGACTGTGTAATTTCCAGTGCCTCCACTGAGTACCATTTACAAAACCTCCCTACTCTCTTTTCTGTCCTTCAAGCAGCTGGGTTGAAGTGTACTTTGGGAGAATGCCAATTTTTTCAAGCTTCTACTATTTATCTTGGGTTTGAAGTTTCTCATGAGAGTCTCAAACACTTTCATCAATATGTTTCTGCTATTATGTCATGTTGCCTACTACCATAAATTTTTGACTGGGGCAGCAACAATCACGCAGCCATTACATGCATTGCTGCATGAAGGGGCTCAGTTTTGCTGGTCACTGGCTTGTGAAATGGCATTTTCCAACCTTAAGATCATATTGCAGTCTTTGTCTTGCTTTGTGACATACCAACAAGGCCTCAATTCGGTCCTTGTGATGGACACTTCACAGTATGGGTTGGGGGCAGTACTGGCTCATAGATATACTGATGGCACCAAGCGGACTGTTGATTATGCCTCAAAAATGTAGACCCATGTTTAAACTAGGTATTCTCAATTAGAAAAGGAATCTTTGGCCATAGCATATGCTGTAAAGCAATTCCATGTTTCTCACTGTGGTACCGAATTCTACCTGGTCACCAATCACAAACCATTGGTTTTCTTATTCATTCCTTCTGCATAATTTCCGGATAAAGCAGCACATCACATTCAACATTGGGCTCTTTTCCTTTCATGTTATAACTAAGAGATTGATTTCTGCCCTACGAATCAACACAAATGACAGCACTTTGTGCCACCTTCCAGCCAGTCTGGACCTGGGGTTTGATCAAGAGGAATTGTTGCTTTGTTTCCATATTGATGTCGCCACACGGCAGACAGTTGATGATTCCCCTGTAACCAGCACACAGGTCATGAAAGCTGTAGTTTCAGATTCAGTTTTGCGGAAGGCCATAACACTTGCCACTTGCACAACATGGTTGGCTGGATTCACCACCTTCTCATGCATCTTCGTAATTATTACATCTTTCAACATCAATTCTCTGTTGTGGATGGTGTTGTGCTTTTAGACAATGATCACACAGCAGCTTGGGTAGTGATTTCATCAGTGCTTCATTTGGAGGTTCTCCATTTATTACATGTAAGGTCATTGGGGTGTATCACGCACAAACATGTTGGCCCACTGACTTGGGTTGTGGCCCGGTTTGGAGGGCAACGTTACCCACCTGGCTACCTCCTTTTCACAGTGTTCAATGCAACAAGCACCTCCTTGGACACTATTGTCTTCTTGGCCAATACCGTCGCATGCATGGGATCATAGGCATGTGGATTTCACTGGCCGTTTTCTCAACACTTATTGGCTACTGTTCATTGATACACATTCTCATTTTCTGTATGTCATTTGTTGTGTTTCCAAATTCACAACTGCCATTGTCACAGCCTTGTCCAAAATTTTTTCACTTGAATGCTTGCCGACGACATTAGTGTCCAGTAATGGCCCACAATTTTGATTGCAAGAGTTCGCACGGTTTTGCGATTCCCATGGTATCTGTCACATCCTTGCCCCAACATTCCATCCACAATCTAATGATGAGGCCTAGTGTGAACATTCAAAACTCAGATGAAAAAGGATGTTTCCATCTCTTCATCCAATGTTTGCCATCCATCAGTTTCTCTCCTCATACTGTTTCAAGCTGTTAGGCAAGAAAAGGCTGGTGGAGTTACTCCGCACGTGCCAGCCAAGGACACTGCTATGCCTTCTGCATATTTCTGGACATCAATCCACGCAGCTGCCACACTTCTTCTGGCTGGGTGTGGCTGTCTGTGTGGGCAGTTTCTGACATCACCCTAAATGGATTCCAGGTGTCATCACCAGATGCAGGGGCCAGCATGTCTGCAACATCCACACAGAGGATGGCCTCTGCCCAAGGCACCATCACCTCTGAGACCATCCACATTGGGCATCACATCACCTGTTACTGCTGATTCTCCATTCCCATGTGGGTGAAGGCATCCCTCCTTGGTGGCCAAACCAGCACTTCCTCTATTGCTTCCAGCATCACTGTCAGAGATTCTGTCATCCATTCTGAGCAACTACTAATACCAGTAATGGTCAGCACAATGAGCATTGTCACCTGAGCCAATGCCCGAGGTCGACATGGAAACAGCCCCAGTGTCATCGGTGTTGCCATACTGTTTGACATGGAAAGTTGGGTGCAGAATGTGTCCATTTTAACAGACCTCTTCCTAAAATTTCCTCAGTCTAATTTATAGTCCGAGGTCGTTAACAAGTACGAACAGTCTGGTACTTAACTCATATTGGTGGCTGCGTTGTTGTCTTCGTGAAGTCTAGAGGTGATTCCACTGTGAAGTTCTCGTGATTTTCTTTGTGTTTGGATGAGACTAACCGGTTTGTAGGGCGATGCGGTATTTTGATTTTTAGAGAGCAAGCATTACATTAGTTTTGCATATCACTATTTAATTCATTTATTCACATTTAACACTTCTACGCCAATATGAAATAAGATATTGTTTTCCACCACATCTGTATCACCACCTTCTCCAACCCACACTCCAGATCAAAAGACTGCCAACCGCCTCTTCCAAAGATCCACCTCCTTACCGCATGACCAAAGATAACAGTCTCTTAGTTGTTAAACTCACAGTCAAAGGCTATATTTACATAAAACATTACACATAAATAAATTAATGACATACATGATTTTACGTTCTGTTGTAATACCCCCTCCACACACACACAAGTCCATGCATGCCATGCATGGGATTGTGTGTCACTATGGAATAAAATATATCTAATACACACATCATAATAAAATTTCCAGTTTAGAAAGTTAGTAATAAAATTGGTTTCCCAAATGATCTTAGTTATATATATATATATATATATATATATATATATATATATATATATATATATATATATATATAAGATGAGGTGACTTACCGAACAAAAGTGCTGGCAGGTCGATAGACACACAAACAAACACAAACATACACACAAAATTCAAGCTTTCGCAACAAACTGTTGCTTCATCAGGAAAGAGGGAAGGAGAGGGGAAGACGAAAGGAAGTGGGTTTTAAAGGAGAGGGTAACGAGTCATTCCAATCCCGGGAGCGGAAAGACTTACCTTAGGGGGAAAAAAGGACAGGTATACACTCGCACACACGCACATATCCATCCACACATACAGACACAAGCAGACATATTTAAAGACAAAGAGTTTGGGCAGAGATGTCAGTCGAGGCAGAAGTGTAGAGGCAAAGAAGTTGTTGAAAGACAGGTGAGGTATGAGTGGCGGCAACTTGAAATTAGCGGAGATTGAGGTCTGGCGGATGACGAGAAGAGAGGATATACTGAAGGGCAAGTTCCCATCTCCGGAGTTCGGATAGGTTGGTGTTGGTGGGAAGTATCCAGATAACCCGGACGGTGTAACACTGTGCCAAGATGTGCTGGCCGTGCACCAAGGCATGTTTAGCCACAGGGTGATCCTCATTACCAACAAACACTGTCTGCCTGTGTCCATTCATGCGAATGGACAGTTTGTTGCTGGTCATTCCCACATAGAATGCGTCACAGTGTAGGCAGGTCAGTTGGTAAATCACGTGGGTGCTTTCACACGTGGCTCTGCCTTTGATCGTGTACACCTTCCGGGTTACAGGACTGGAGTAGGTGGTGGTGGGAGGGTGCATGGGACAGGTTTTGCATCGGCAGCAGTTACAAGGATAGGAGCCAGAGGGTAGGGAAGGTGGTTTGGGGATTTCATAGGGATGAACTAACAGGTTACGAAGGTTAGGTGGACGGCGGAAAGACACTCTTGGAGGAGTGGGGAGGATTTCATGAAGGATGGATCTCATTTCAGGGCAGGATTTGAGGAAGTCGTATCCCTGCTGGAGAGCCACATTCAGAGTCTGGTCCAGTCCCGGAAAGTATCCTGTCACAAGTGGGGCACTTTTGTGGTTCTTCTGTGGGGGATTCTGGGTTTGAGGGGACGAGGAAGTGGCTCTGGTTATTTGCTTCTGTACCAGGTCGGGAGGGTAGTTGCGGGATGCGAAAGCTGTTTTCAGGTTGTTGGTGTAATGATTCAGGGATTCCGGACTGGAGCAGATTCGTTTGCCACGAAGACCTAGGCTGTAGGGAAGGGACCGTTTGATGTGGAATGGGTGGCAGCTGTCATAATGGAGGTACTGTTGCTTGTTGGTGGGTTTGATGTGGACGGACGTGTGAAGTTGGCCATTGGACAGGTGGAGGTCAACGTCAAGGAAAGTGGCATGGGATTTGGAGTAGGACCAGGTGAAACTGATGGAACCAAAGGAGTTGAGGTTGGAGAGGAAATTCTGGAGTTCTTCTTCACTGTGAGTCCAGATCATGAAGATGTCATCAATAAATCTGTACCAAACTTTGGGTTGGCAGACTTGGGTAACCAAGAAGGCTTCCTCTAAGCGACCCATGAATAGGTTGGCGTACGAGGGGGCCATCCTGGTACCCATGGCTGTTCCCTTTAGTTGTTGGTATGTCTGGCCTTCAAAAGTGAAGAAGTTGTGGGTCAGGATGAAGCCGGCTAAGGTGATGAGGAAAGAGGTCTTAGGTAGGGTGGCAGGTGATCGGCGTGAAAGGAAATGCTCCATCGCAGCGAGGCCCTGGACGTGCGGAATATTTGTGTATAAGGACGTGGCATCAATGGTTACAAGGATGGTTTCCGGGGGTAACAGATTGGGTAAGGATTCCAGGCGTTCAAGGAAGTGGTTGGTGTCCTTGATGAAGGATGGGAGACTGCATGTAATGGGTTGAAGGTGTTGATCTACGTAGGCAGAGATACGTTCTGTGGGGGCTTGGTAACCAGCTACAATGGGGCGGCCGGGATGATTGGGTTTGTGAATTTTAGGAAGTAGGTAGAAGGTAGGGGTGCGGGGTGTCGGTGGGGTCAGGAGGTTGATGGAGTCAGGTGAAAGATTTTGTAGGGGGCCTAAGGTTCTGAGGATTCCTTGAAGCTCCGCCTGGACATCGGGAATGGGGTTACCTTGGCAAACTTTGTATGTGGTGTTGTCTGAAAGCTGACGCAGTCCCTCAGCCACATACTCCCGACGATCAAGTACCACGGTCGTGGAACCCTTGTCCGCCGGAAGAATGACGATGGATCGGTCAGCCTTCAGATCACGGATAGCCTGGGCTTCAGCAGTGGTGATGTTGGGTGTAGGATTAAGGTTTTTTAAGAAGGATTGAGATGCAAGGCTGGAAGTCAGAAATTCCTGGAAGGTTTGGAGAGGGTGATTTTGAGGAAGAGGAGGTGGGTCCCGCTGTGATGGAGGACGGAACTGTTCCAGGCAGGGTTCAATTTGGATGGTGTCTTGAGGAGTCGGATCATTAGGAGTAGGATTAGGATCATTTTTCTTCATGGCAAAGTGATACTTCCAGCAGAGAGTACGAGTGTAGGACAGTAAATCTTTGACGAGGGCTGTTTGGTTGAATCTGGGAGTTGGGCTGAAGGTGAGGCCTTTGGATAGGACAGAGGTTTCGGATTGGGAGAGAGGTTTGGAGGAAAGGTTAACTACTGAATTAGGGTGTTGTGGTTCCAGATTGTGTTGATCGGAATTTTGAGGTTTTGGAGGGAGTGGAGCTGGAAGTGGGAGATTGAGTAGATGGGAGAGACTGGGTTTGTGTGCAATGAGAGGAGGTTGAGGTTTGCTGGAAAGGTTGTGAAGGGTGAGTGAGTTGCCTTTCCGGAGGTGGGAAACCAGGAGATTGGATAGTTTTTTGAGGTGGAGGGTGGCATGCTGTTCTAATTTACGGTTGGCCTGTAGGAGGATGCTCTGAACAGCCGGTGTGGATGTGGGAGAGGAAAGATTAAGGACTTTTATTAAGGATAGGAGTTGACGGGTGTGTTCATTGGCTGAGTTGATGTGTAGGTGAAGGATTAGGTGGGTGAGGGCAATGGATTGTTCAGTTTGGAACTGGTATAGGGACTGATGGAAGGAAGGGTTGCAGCCAGAGATGGGAACTTTGAGTGTGAGGCCTTTGGGGGTGATGCCAAATGTCAGACAAGCCTGAGAAAATAAAATATGCGAGCGTAATCTGGCTAGGGCGAAGGCATGTTTGCGGAGGGAATGTAAATAAAACTTAATGGGGTCATTGTGGGGGTGTTGTGAGGGTGACATGGTATTAGAAGGTGGAAAGTGTAACATGAGGTGAAATGAAAATGAAAATAAAAATATATGGGGAGAGATAAAGGTGAACCGGAAAGAAACTGGAGATCTGGAATGAAAAAAGGCGAATAGGTGTTGGTTACAGCTGGGCTATGTTGGACTTGGGTTGGTAGAAAACGATGTGCATAAAGGTTAGGTGGTTGTGTTGCCGCCAAAACACGTTAAAGGACGGAGAAATTCGGGAAAATTTCGAAAAAACTGCGTGTAGTATATTAAAAGGAGTGGTATTGTGGTGGCAGATTATGAAAATGAGGCCAACAATTGTCTGACGAAGAAATAATCGCGTTAAAACCTGTGGGAAGCGGCTAAAAATGATCAGTGGTGTGGGAAAAAACGGAAATGGAAATAAAGCGAAAGTTATTAGAACTGGCCGAAATGGTTGTTTAAAAGGTGAAAGGAGCTGTTTGTGCACTAGAAACGGTGGATATTATAGCGGCGGTAGTGCTGAAAACGGCAAAAAAATCTTTTTGGTTATGGTTTGGAAGTGGGTTACGTATTATTGAGTATATATATAGGCGGGATAAAATAGTATAGCAGATTACGGTAAAAAGGAGAAGGTGAATACAAAGTGAAACTACTGGCAAAAACAGAAAGAGGAAAATAAGACGACAGAAAAGATTTCGAAATGCAACAGTGACAATAACAAACGTAATTGTTGGACTCAAATTAATGATATCAATATAACGGAAGGAAACATTCCACGTGGGAAAAATTATATATAAAAACAAAGATGAGGTGACTTACCGAACAAAAGCGCTGGCAGGTCGATAGACACACAAACAAACACAAACATACACACAAAATTCAAGCTTTCGCAACAAACTGTTGCCTCATCAGGAAAGAGGGAAGGAGAGGGGAAGACGAAAGGAAGTGGGTTTTAAAGGAGAGGGTAAGGAGTCATTCCAATCCCGGGAGCGGAAAGACTTACCTTAGGGGGAAAAAAGGACAGGTATACACTCGCACACACGCACATATCCATCCACACATACAGACACAAGCAGACATATTTAAAGACAAAGAGTTTGGGCAGAGATGTCAGTCGAGGCAGAAGTGTAGAGGCAAAGAAGTTGTTGAAAGACAGGTGAGGTATGAGTGGCGGCAACTTGAAATTAGCGGATATACAATTTGAAGGTTACATTGGTTGTATTGACTAATAAGTGTAATGAACTTATAACTAACAACAAAATATGGCACCTTATATTTAATTGATCATGGTAGCTGCAGAGCCATGTTAAGACGGGTACATAATTATATAGTATATGTATAAACTCAAGTTTACTTCAATACTGACTTAATGCATCTTCGTTAAACTCACTCTTCTGATAGCAGGAAACATTGTCAGCAGTTTCTTTGCAATATATTAAGTAAACTGTGGAATGAAGGCATCTCTAACAATCTTTTAATATAAGTGTTTCAATAAAATACCTTATGGCATGGCTTGTGCCCAAAACAACCATTAAAGCTAAAGAAATCATTATTCCAAAATAAACAGGTTCTTTTAACCACATACATAAAATAGACATAGTTCAAAATTATGCAATACTTATACACAATGTCAAATGGTTGTCCCTTAGGAAAATTCATGTATGCGTAATGAATGTAATCACATGGTGAGTCCAGTGCAAATTCAATTATGCGTGATCAGCACTGTATTTTCAGAGTCAGATTGGTTTACATATTTATGATTTAATGTTTCCTTTATAATAAGGTAGCTGAGACATTCCTTATATGATTGTGTCTCTAGCATTGCAGTATCCTCACATTGTACATCTATGTCAGCTTTATGGGTCAAATTATGACAAATTCTACACTTACATTGTGTAAGATTGTTAGTATTTATACCTTAACTTTACATCATTATTAAACAGTGTTTCATTTTGATTTACTCTCATGTGCTCAAATAGAATACTGCCACGAATAGAAATTATTTCAAATTGTGTAACAGAGCATGGGTTAAATTTCTAACAGCTCTTCATTCACTTTAACATTAAATTATCTAAATTATTAAAAAATATTCTCCCACAATATAAACCTCAAAATTAGTATCACATAACCTTCAATCCATCACAAGAGTTTCAAATGTAACACATCAACAACTGTCTCCATAATGCTCTAAACCTCAATACATTCTTAATTCGCATAATTAAATTTCATGACTACCCACTATATTTTTAATACACTACAACATATCTGGTCTTTCAAAGCACACTCTCATAATCTGACAAGTACCTCCAGTTTGCTTTATCCATTAAATAATGTTCCATCTGACATAAATTACAAATGACAAGGTTTTGTCTTCTTACACTCAATCATTATTCGTATCTTATTACTTTAAAAGTGTGCACATCATTAACTTTAGTTTCTGTTAAGAGACATTACTATGAAACTGTAGAATGGTTCATAGTCTGACACACTGATCTCATACGAAATTTAATGAATGGGTATATTAGAGAACAAAGAGAAATTAGTACAAACATAATTCACATTAACACAAAGCTACTTCATACTTTTCGCTGACATAGTACCACACTTTGACAGGAAGTTTTCCTTGAATGATAAAACAATAAAGTGATATAGTTGGGCCAGTCAACTAGTTCTTTACGAGCAGCATTTTATTTATTAATGACTATTTTATGGGTCATGTTTGTAGATTTTTAACTCTGTAACATTGCGCAGTCCAAATAACTTCTTGGATTTTGGGTAGATTAGCCTACAGGCATTAGGGTGTGGGTTTTCCCTGATTTCAAAGGGGCCTATATAGATGTCAAAAAATTTCTTTATTTCTGAACTCATCAATTTAGATTTTTCCTGTGTTTTTACTAAAACCAGATCTCCTGTCCTGAACTGTACTCCTTTACTTCTTGCATCATGTCTCCATTTTCTTACCTCTCCTTGTCTTTTCATACGGTTCCTAACAGCTGTGTCATAGGTGGGGTGTCATAGTTTGAGAAGGTGGGATATCAACATTCTCAGAAATCAAATTTGCAGGTCGTCTATTAAGCATTACTTCATAAGGTGAAAAACCAGTGGATGAATGCTGTAGGCTGTTCATTATACCCTCGAAGTCAGTAACATTTTCAATCCAATTAACATGAATTTTACTACAATATGTTCTGCAAAGCCTTCCAATTTCCCTCATGTACCTTTCTGCTGGGTTACTTGACGGGTGACAAACCGAAATCAAAATATGTTTTATTCCTGTATCTTCAATAAAAATTTTCCATAATTTAGATGTAAACTGTGACCCATTATCAGACATGATGGCCTGGGGTATACCAACATTTGTGAAATAATGATTCATCAGCTTGATGATAATTTGTTTACTGGTTGCTCTCTTTAATGGATACAATTTTATAAATGTAGAGAAAACATCAACTATAATGAAGATGTAACTGTACCCTCCTCTTGATTTTGGTAGTGATCCATATAAATCGATAGCTGTCAATTCTTTTTTATTTGGTAAAATGTTTTGCATCAATCCTTTAGATGTTTGGTTACTCATTTTTACTCTCTGACAACGATCACAGGTTTCAAGTGTTTTCTTCACTCTCCTACTGATATTATGGAACTATACATTTTCCTGTATCTTCTGTATACATTTTGTTGCTCTGCAGTGTCTGAAGCTTTCATGTATGTAACTGATTAACGTGCCAATACATTACTCAGGCTAGCATAGTTTCCAATTGTCTAAGTCAGGTCTAGGTCTCCTAAACAAAATCCCTTTTTGTACTTTATAATACTGATCTACCTTTTCTCCTCCCTTTTTCCCTACATAACTTTTAACCAACTTCCAATTTTCATCATGATTTTGGTTTCTACGAATATCATTACCGATTTTTAGTATTTCAGCTTCATCTTTTACACTCTTTAAGAACATAAGTTTGAACTCTTTCTCTTATTTTCCATAAGTATTTTCAACATCTGCACCTACTGGTAGCCTGGAAAGGGCATCTGCAATGACATTATGTTTACCCTGAATAAATTTGATCTCATAGTCAAACTGTTGAAGGAATAAAACCCACCTTGTTATACGGTCATGATAGAGTCTGCACTCCTGAATGTAAGATAGAGCTTTATGGTAAGAGAAGACAATAACCTTGAGCCCTAACAGATAACTTTTAAACTTATTGAATGCCCAGTGGATGATAAGTAGTTCCTTCTCTGTGACTGTATATGAATTTTTCATACTTTTGTAAAACACGGCTAGCAAAAGCAATAGAATGGTGTTCTAATTTTCCTTCTACTTCTATGTTTTGAAACAAGTGTGCCCCTAAACCTGTCTCACTACTATCTGTCATTATACAAAATGGTAATGACATAACAGGTCTATACTACATCTGACTTTGGGACAGTTGTTTTATTTCCACGAATGCGTCCTGACATTCTTGTGTCCAATCCCAAACAGTATTCTTTTTTAGTAAGTTACATAAGCAGTTTGCATTTAAAGCTTGGGTACTAAGAAATTTTCTATAGAATCCAGTGAGACCAAAAAAGGACTTGAGCTGTTTTTTGTTCTTGGGGGTAGGGAAGTTTACAATGGCCTCAAGTTTATCCTTATCAGTTAAGATTCCCTTTTCTGAAATATTATGCCCCAAAAATTTCAGTTCATTAATTCCAAAACAACAATTTTCCAATTTTACAGTCATTTTCCCTTCCCTCAATTTTGAACAGCCTTGGCTCAGAAGGTTTAGATGATCTTCCCAGGTTTTTCCAGTTACAAGAATGTCATCTACATACACTATTAATTTTGAAGACAATTCATCACCTAATACAAAATCCAATGCTCTGATAAATTCAGCCACAGATACATTCAATCCAAAAGGGACAACACAATATTGGTAACTTTTGCCACCATACAAAAAGGCAGTATACTTCCTAGAATCAAGTTCAAGTGGTATTTGGTGAAAACCAGGAGTCAAGTCTAGGCTACTCATAAATTTTACAGTATCAAATTTGTGCAGAAGTTCATCCATATTGTCAGTATGGTCATTTTCTCTAATCAAAACCTTATTAAGGTGCCTAGAATCAAGTACAAGTCTAACCCCACCATTTCTCTTAGACACAACTACTAATGGGTTGTTGTATGCACTTCTACTTCTTTCTATAATCCCCCAAGTTTCCATTTTTTGGATTTCCCTTTCTACATCTTTTTTCCTGGAGAACGGAATGCCATATGGTTTTAAGAAAGGATGATGATCTCTGAGTAAAGTCTGCACTGATAGTCTTTTACCTTCCCTCGTCTCTCACTAAATGTATCCTGAAATTCACATAACACTTCTCTTAACTGATTTTTCTGACTTTCGCTTAGATTTCCAGCTTCCTTCAATTTGACTTCGACTAATTCTTCAAAATTTTGTTCATTTATAAGATCAAAGGATGTGTTACCACTTATGGCTTGATTATCTACCTCGCTTACAACAGCTTTGATATGGTTACAAGAATTACTACAGCTAAGGATGAACATTTCTGTTTTCAGAATCTATTTTTCTCAGGTTCAGTAATTATAACACTCTTATCTTCCCAAGAGAAGCTTACACCCACTTTCAAGATCCAATCCATGCCAAAAATGATATTTTCTTCTAACCTTGGGACCACAAGACAACCCTGCTCAAATTCCACATTTTCAATTTCAAATGTTAACAATACTTGACTCTTAAGTACCTTACTTTGCTTACCAGTGGCACCTCTGATTTTTACTCCTACAACTGGCATATCTACAAAGTTCTTACCATCCCCAATTTTATCTCTAAATTTTTCTGATATTGCACATATGGGGCTTCCTGTATCAATAAGACAATTTCCTTCCCACTGATTTACTCTTATTTTAATGTATGGGCAGTCTAATTCCTTTTCATCTGCCTTCCCCTCGGGAACTTCATATAATAAATCTTTTTCAATTTCTTTATAATTTCCATCTACTTCTTCCCTTTCAGTCTTCATCAAGTTTACATGAGTTTCAGATTCTAAGTTATTAGCATCAAGTTTACACTTTGGCTGCACACAAAATAACTCACTACTGTTTATGTACCTTTCACTCAGACTCTTTCTTTTACTCTCCCACCAACTTGGGCATAAAATTCTACTAATTATACCTAGATGATACCAAAATACTTTGCTACTACAACTCTCATTATACTGGTTCCACAGAATTTCTAAAAATTGGCTTCCTTTACTTTCAATAATATCACGCAAACCTAATTCTTTCACAATATTTTCACTGTTGGTATCACCACTTTCATTAACCATGAACTGATCAGGACAGACATGTAACAATTGATTTTCGGCTGTCACTTCACTATTCTTACCATATTCCTTTGCTTCGTCACCACAACTATCATCAAGTTTCAACACTTCATTATTTATTTCAATAAAAACATTGTACTCACCTTCTGGTTTGCTTACCACACTTTTCACATCAATAATACTAACATCATCACTACTAGGGTATACTTTACTGCCAGTTTCATCTACTTCTCTCCGTTTCTCACTTTCTATGGTTGATTCTTTTTCCTGTCGCTTAGGTTTATCATCAGCTGACTCACTATTACCTTCTTGTGTGAACAACCCCCCCCCCCCCCCCCAAATTCTGAACTAAAATATTTATTACTCTCTTCATTATTAGCTTGCTCTCCCCTTTTTGCTCAGCTGTAAAAATCACTTAACATCTCCTCATCCAAAATTGAATCAGAACTTTGGTCTCTCCTATGTTTATTTTGTGGTGGTCTACTGTGCCACATAGCATCCCAAAATTTTTTTATCAAAACTTATATAATTCACTTGATATTCCTGGTTTTTAACCAGTTTGTTAATGGTACAGTTATTTACACTATTTGGTTTTGTGTGAAAGTTAGTGGTCCTATTATGTTTAAATTTGTTCACCCCAAAGCTGTGGACCCTCATTGAGGCAGTCCGGAGTTTTCCGGATGGCTACCTCTATTGTCACTCCTCTAATTTGTACTCATTATGTTCTTACCTTCCCATCTGTTGTTCCTAGTTACACCATTGTTTTCCCAGTTTCTCCCTCTCCCTCTCCCTTGTTCTATCACATTGGTGTTCATTCCGAAAAAATCTATCGTCCCTTCTAGGGTTCTCCCCACGGTAATCAGAATTCCACCTCCCACTGTAATGGTTTCCATTACTAAACTGTTGCACATTTCTTTCCGTTGCCCTGTCTAATTTGTCTATATATTTTAGAAACTGGTCTAAACAGTCATCAGGTCCATGCACTAATTCCCACTGTATTCTTTCAGGTAACCTTCTTTTAAGGGCATCAGTTTGCGTCATTTCATCGAAGGGCTTATCTAGATGCACCAATTTCCTAAGTTGATCCCTGCAAAAGTCTTTCATTGAGTGGTTTCTGCCCCTGAAACTAGGCCCATTTAAAAATTAACTTTTTATCCAGCCTGTTCAGTCTCAAACCACTCATTGAAATGTTGGTTTGCCCAAGACAAAGCTTCTCCCTCAAGAAATTTTTTGACAAATTTAATCTTTAGATTATCAGACATGCCAGGAACAAGATTGTCAGAGCAGTGTTATAAAAAGTCTACAGGGTGTAAATTATCACAAGGAAAACTTTTTACAGTTGAATTACTCCACACACTTCCACCATTCATATATAAATTTCTAGACACAAAATTATCTTGCATTTTAGTGAATCTCTTGTCTATTACACTTAAATTACATGTTACAGACTCTTGTATCTTATTTAATTCAGCATCTAAGGAATTAACTTTTGATTCTGTATCTAGACTTAATTTATCTACCCTCTCCTCCACAGTTCTTTGAGCTGAGGTTAACCTTTCAATCTCTTTCCCTTGACTTGAGCTAACTGTGGCCAATTTATTTTCTAAGATCACAAACTTATTTTCTATAGCCTTAATTTTGGAGTTCACGCCCTTCAAACCTTCTCCTAATTGAAGTTTTAAATTTGAGATCTCTTCTTTCAGTACATCACCGTTGCTTTTCATTTTTGTGCTTCCAGCGATTCACTAGTTAAGTTCAATTTCGCTTCTAGCGATTCACTGGATGCATTTATTTTCGATTCTAGGAATTCACTATTTGAATTCATTGCCACTGTTAATTTGGACTGCATTTGTCCCATTCTGGCAAAGAGTAACCTTACCCAGTCCTGTTGATCCGGTTATCTTTCGGTTTGTGAGTCATCTGGATCGTCACTTACGCCACACACGTTCGAGTCCAACATTTCTCCCATTTCCTTTTTAATTTCTTCTGATAGCGTTAGTATGACACCACATGTTTGGACACAGTCTTGATGAAAAGTTTAAAACAAAGAAGAATCGTACTTATCTTTTCACACCACGACGTTGATCACAGGTCCACCTCTCCGCTTTATTGGTTCTCACACTACTTTTTCTGGTCCAGGAAACATGTACAATGTTATTCATGTTTTATGAATTATAATGTTTATACTGTTCTGCAAACAAAGCACAATTAGTCTCATCACACTTAACTGTAATATCCCGGACGAGCCCCCAAGTTTAACGAAGCTCTTCCTAAAATTTCCACAGAGTATAAGTTGTCCTACTCCTTTGTCCACATGGTCACTTCAGGAACTACAAGAGATTCAAATTTATAGTCCGAGGTTGTTAACAAGTATGAACAGTCTGGTACTTAACTCATATTGATGGCTGCGTTGTTGTCTTTGTGAAGTCTAGAGATGATTCCACTGTGAAGTTCCCACGGTTTTCTTTGTGTTTGGATGAGACCAACTGGTTTTTAGGGCGATGTGGTAATTTGATTTTTAGAGAGCAAGCGTTACATTAGTTTTGCACATCACTATTTAATTCATTTATTCACATTTAACACTTCTACACTAATATGAAATAAGACATTGTTTTCCACCACATCTGTATCACCACCTCCTCCAACCCACACTCCAGATCAAAAGACCGCCAACCACCTTTTCCAAAGATCCACCTCCTTCCCGCATGACCAAAGATAACAGTCTCTTAGTTGTTAAACTCACAGTCAAAGGCTATATTTACATAAAACATTGCACGTAAAGAAATTACTGGCATACATGATTTTACATTCTGTTATACCATGCTCGAAACATCTCAGACCGTTTGCTCCCATTGCAGCACACCAACTCAGCCAGAGCCCAGCAGATGAGGACAGCATGGGTGTCTCAAGAATCCATGATCTACTTAAGAGAGGAGGAATGCAGTGATGCATTTGCATACTTTCAAAAGGCCATGTATGCAGCAGTGCTATGTTGTCTGCAGAAGGTGGTCATAGGTTTTCAGTCTCTATTAAGTGTGAGATTCATAGTGTTTGTTGTTGTTGTTGTTGTTGTTGTTGTTGATGTTGTTGTTGTAATGGTCTTCAGACCAAAGAATGGTTTGATACAGATCTCCACGCTAGTCTAGGCTCTTCATCTCTGCATAGCTGCTGCTACTTAAATCCATTGCACAAGTTTACTGTAGACAAACCTCAGTATCCCTCTACAATTTTTAATCCCCTTCCCTCCCCACTTCCTTCCACTACCAAATTCGCAATTCCTCTATGCCTCAGGATGTATCCTATCAATGAACACTTTAGTCAAATTGATCCATAGATGTTCTTTTCTCTCAAATTTGTTTCAGTGCCTCTCCATTAATTACCTGATCTACCCATTTCACTGTATTTCTGTAGCACCACATTTCATGTTTCACTTCCATATAAACGTACACTTCAGACAGATCTTCATTACTAACTGGCCATCTCAGAACCTGGAAACTGGTACCATTTGCAAGTTGCCTATCCAATGGTACCCATGGGCTACAAAAATTTGATTTTCAATATTTCACGTAATTACTGACGAAATTTAACCCTTTTAGTGCCAAATACGATCTGATCGTGATCCAGATTTTCGGCGAAAAATGCCAGTAACGATCTGATCGTGATGCCTTTCTCATTCGCTAGGAAATACTAACAACTTTGCCTTCAAGCGCAGAAAAAATGAATGAGAAAGGCATCACGATCAGATCGTTACTGGCATTTTTCGCCGAAAATCTGGATCACGATCAGATCGTATTTGGCACTAAAAGGGTTAAAATGCTGTCATATGCTGCTCATTAACAGTATACTAACGTATAATTCAATAAGACACGTACTCCAGTTAGAAACTAGGTGATTGTTTTGAGACAGCATAACTGACCATGCACAATTATCTGCTTGACTATTTGGCCTAATAGGGCAGAAAGTCAGCCCAGATATGCCAGAGTTCTATAAATTCACTTCTCCGACCACAACCATACTATTCAAAACACCCTTTTTTATACCAAAACCCAATTTTATTAACATTTTTCTGACTTTAAATATATAATATGTGCTAGTTATGCCTGTTTGTTATGTAAATACTGTGCCCTTCAAAAATTATTAACAAGAAACATAAAACAATCTGCACTGTAATGTACAAATGTATAATTACACATGTGGAAAGCCAGACCTAACAAAAAAGATGAGATTTACAGGTCTGAGGTTTTAAAGAGGTCTTTGACAGATGATTGATTCCCTCCTTCAGCCCTGTGGAATGAGATTCTCCAGTCATCTAAGGTTGCCTCATCCTCTCGTGTTACCTCATCCTGCATCACCATGTCCATAATATCAGTGAGTTCATCAACTTCATCATTAGCAATCTCATCAACTTCATCATTTGCAACCTATTCTGTGATGTCCTCTGCATCAACATCCTCACATCCCAGTACAACAGCAACAAAACAACATCATTGGTTCCTTCTTTGACTCCAGTTTCTCATATGAATTCAAAGCTAAAATAGCTAATTTCAAGGTCTAAAAGAGTTTTCCAAGGCCTTACAAATGATATATTCAGAATCTTCTCCTACACTTCAGCTAAATACCTTATGACATCTACCAATTATTACACAGTCTTCAAAATTATCAGTCACTGCTCTCAATGAACTGAGAAGATGATGACGATATTTTTATAGGATTTCAAGTATTCCCTGGTCTGATAACTGATGAAGAGCAGTCACATTTGGTACAAAAATAATGCTTTGATATCTCTATCTGTAAGTTTATCACTGGCAGGACATGAAGGCATATTATCAGGAAACAGCAGAGCTTTCCTCGGTAAATTGTTGTCTTTGAAATATTTCAGATTGAAAAATCAGCACACTTAAAAAGAAACCATTTGATGAGTTAACACAGATTGGTGTTTTGAAAAGGATGTTGTCGGTTGACTTTCAATAGATTTAGTGTATGGGCCAGATGTTACTGCAGATCAGTTTTTGAAATGTATGGGCCAGATGATATTACAGACCAGTTTTTGAAATATGTGGACAAATGAGGTTTCAGAGAAAATGGGAAAACAACACCACTATAAAAGGTGATTTTGAGGACATTATGAACAGCTTACAACACAGTTCTATTGGATTTTCACATTTTTGGATACTGCTTCATAATAAACCTGGACACACTCCTTCTGTATTAGTTGAGTTTCCACCGTGAACAATTATGTCTGCAGAAGCACATGAGAAAATTTTCAAAAAAAACACGAGAAAACAGAGAGAAACATGAAAGAGAAGGCATGTTAGCAAAGTAATAACAACAAATTTAGGACTGGAGAATATATACTACTTAAATGAAACGAAAAGTTCAAAATGTTAACTGCTATAATCCTGTACATAATATATTAATATGTGCTGTAGCACCAGATCGCCAGTGCACTACACTTCGAATATTTTGTCAATGGCACCTGTGGGGGCCAGCCACCAGAGACCACCTGCAGTGTGCCACATGACTTTTGCATACACCATACCATCCACTGCGCTGTCTACTGTACCCAGATTATTTCTATATTTGTGTGTATGTTCTCAGTTGTTGTTCCTTGGTATGTGAAATAAGAATAAATTTTGGTTCACTGGGGCTGTGCTGATTATTGAGTCTTACAGTACACAAATGACAATGAGTGGGGCATTTGCTTCTGCATTCTCAGTCTATTTGGTTGTTCCTTTTATTCTTCTGTCCCTGGGAGCAATGCTCCAATCTCTCCTCAAGCAGCAGCAGGTTCTGACTGTTGCTATGATGAACTTGTCAGTCATACTGATTACTCTGGCTTTCACACCATCAGTGTATTGGTTGTCCTTCTTCCTTACAAGAATGTGGTCAAAGCCTAAGGGGCCTATGAGAAGTAGCTACGGCAACACTTCTTTGCTTTTGGTGTCACTGGTGCAAACATTGTAAGGCTTTGTTCCTTTCTTGGAATTCTCCTCTGATCTACCAGCTGTTGTGCCAGTTAGTCCTATTCCAGGAATCTACCTCACTTTCCTTCAATGAAATGTGTAAGTTCTTGTCAAATTATCACTGTAAATGCATGCACATCACTGCAGCACATGTAGAATTCTACTGTTGTCATAAACAACCCCAGTAGTCCTTCCAGGCTTGGATGACCAAACTCCACAGCCTCAGCTGCAAATGTCACTTTGTTACTGATGTTCATCATGATTCTTATTCCTATTCTGATTCTATGGTCCATGATGCCATCATTCAGTTGGCTCCTGATAAGGAGGTGCACAAATGCACATTACAGTGTGAGAATCCATCTTTGGCTGAAGTGTTAGATACTGGTTAATCTTTCGAGGCATGTCATGCTGCTGGTGATAAGATTGAAGCTTAGTGTGACATCACCATGGTGCCTTGGTGCCTCCTGTTCCTAGTCATTGGTTAGTTGTTGGTCAGTTCTTTGGGGGGGGGATGACAAAACATGGCAGCCGTACAAACACAGCCATGCCACACTGGACAGTGACATGCCAAACATACTGCTTCATGCAACATAACAGATGCACTTGCCCTAAATGTTGTGCAACCTGCAATAACTGCAGGAAAAAAGAGCATGTAGTGACTGTGTGTTGTTCCCAGCCACCTCCAGTGACACAATCACGAATGTTAATTGTGTGTCCGATGCTTATGAACCATAACAAACTGTTTATCAAAGAGTTTGTGATGGTGAAGTGCTCAGACTATGAGTGGAGATGGGTGCAGCTGTGATTTTAGTGAATTCACTAACTTATGTGACTTTATTGTTCCCAGGTACTTGACATTTGGTGAGTTCCAGCAAGTAGCATGTTTCAATTTTTGTGGCAATTTAAGGCTTCCACTATGTATAAATCTGTGGTTTGTTCCTTGACCTTTTTTTTTTTTTTTTTTTTTTTTTTTTTTTTTTTTTTTTTTTTTTAGTGGATGATATTGTTACTGCAAATCTGCTTGGTCCGAATGCTTTCCATTACAGATATGGTGCACCTCATTTCCAACCAGGTGCCCTACCCACAGTTGGTCTCTGTGTTCTGGGTTCTTGTTTCTTTTCTTGGATGGGTTTGGTTGTGCCATTTATTTTGTAGCCCGCATTATCCTGCAACCTATGATGTGGCCACACTTTTTCTGTGCACACTCTATTCCAGTAGCTTTTTGTGATCAAATAAGATCAGAATTGGACATGCTGATGTCTATGGGAGTCATACAGCTGGTCTATTACGTCAAGTGAATGGTCTACCCCACATTTGACTGTTAAAAAACTGACTGGTCAGCTTTGTCTCTGCGATGACTTTAAAGTTTCAGTTAATGCTCAGTCAATTAGAGACAGCTACTCTTTGCCCTGACCAGGTGAGTGATGGTTAAATTTGCTAGGGGCCAGTTGTTCCCCAAACCTGACTTTTCTGAAGCCTCTTTACAGGTTCCATCTGATAAGGATTTGTTATTGTGACTAACAAGCCCTTCAGGTTGTACCAATACAAGCACATTCTATTCAGTGTGGTTAGCAACCCTATGATTTTTCAGCATTTTTTTCAAACTGAAAATGTCCATTCCCATGTGCATCAACTATCTTGATGATATCATCGTGACAGGTGCATCCATGGAAGAGCATTAAGTAACTTATGCATCTTGTTCACAGTCTTACACACATTAGCTCTTCCTTTTTATGCATAGCCTAAGAGCATAGTAGCATGTCTGATCGCTTCCACAATTAACTTGGTTCTCTTGTTTATCTACTCCTTTCTTATTCTTTTTCTTAGAAATTACTGCAGACAATGGAGGAAGTTCCTCAAAATTCCCCTTGAAGGGCCTAATTCGGCTCACATGCACAATAGTAGGGCAAGTTGGAAGCTGTAATTTTACATTCACCGGTGATGTCATCTCGATCACCTGGAAAGGACCTTGATAACGGGATACAATTTTTTTGTTTTGCCATTGGGCACATACGGATTAGTCATTATCACCCATTGTCCTACATGATATTTGGGTAACCTTTCTATTGTGAACTTTGTCCTGTCTCTCTAACACTTTAGTGTTCATTTTTTTTCACCTGTGGCCAGATTGTTTTCAACTTTGTGGATACATCCTTAACAGCCGAAATATCGGTTCCTGGTGGGGTCTTGAGCAATTCAAATGGAGATGGCATCTTCTGGCCCAACAGTACTTCATACGGAGACAATCCTGTACTTTCATGCACTTTTGAGTTATACGCCGCAGTTACAAATGCCAGTGGGGTATCCCAATTGTTGTGTTGCGAATTTACACAATAACTTAACATCTTAGCTATTGTACGATGAACTCTCTCGGTCCAACCATTAGCCTGCGGGAGTAACGCGCTCATTCTCAATTTCTTTACATGCAACAACTTGCATAACTGTTTCATCAAATCAGACATAAAGTTTGTCCCTTGATCTGTAATTATAGTTTCAGGTGTTCCAAAATTCAATATCCATTGATGTACCATGGCATGAGCCACTGTTTCGGCTCGCTGGTCCGGAATAGCTGTCATAGACACATAGCGTGAAAAATGATCTATTAGTGTTAAAACATAGCGATTACCCACTGGTGTTTGCACAAACAATCCCAAGACGTCTACGCCAAGTAATTGGAGAGGTCTATCCGCTTCTGGTAGTCATTGCAACACAATTTTCTGATGACTCAATTTCGCTCATTGAGCACACGGAATGCAATTCTTAATGTACTGATCGACATCTTGCCTACATGTTGGCCACCAATAACTCTGTGCTACCCTCCTTTCTGTTGCTCTTCGACCCGAATGACCAGAAAACATTGAATCATGTGCTTGCCTTAAAATTTCGCTTCACAATTTTTCTGGTACGACTATGCGTGGACCGTTCCTAGTTTTACGGTACAATATCCCATCTTCCACGACGAACTGTCGCTGTGAGGTAAATCATTGACAATCTGCGTTGGCATTTTGTGCCTCTACCCATTCATTCTCATTTATTCCTTTACATTCCATGGTGCATACTTTATGACTCAGACCATCTGCATTTCCGTCCGATTTACCCGGTCGATGAACCACTTTAAAATTGTACTCACTAAGACGCATAGCCCACTTAGTTAATCTACTCGTTTGGTCTTTATAAGCCCTAACAACCCCTTAAGTGCTACATGGTCAGTAATCACCTTGAAATGTCGTCCATACAAATAACACTGGAAATAGCTTATTCCAAAATTAATGCCAATAACTCCTTCTGAGTTGTTGAGTAATATTTTTCTGCATTGTTTAGCTGTCTGGAAGCATATGCTATTGGGTGTTCCTGCCCATCTATTTCCTGAGATAATACAATACCCAAAGCAAAATTGCTAGAGTCACAAGATAATATAAACTGTTTGCTAAAATTTGGAAAAGCCAAAACCAGACTAGATGTTAACAAATTTATTTTAACTTTTGAAAAGCCTCTTCACATTCTGCTGACCAGTGAAATTTTGCTCCCTTCTTCAACAACTGTGTGAAGGGCCTTGCAAATTTCTGCAAATTTTGTAATATACCTCCTGTAAAAATTGGTGGGACCTAAATAAGACTGCAACCCTTTTACTTTTGTAGGTGTCGGAAAAACAATTATATACCATACACCGATTAGGTTTCAGCCCTCATAACACTATCTAGTAACCGCTGAAAGGTTGCCGGAGCATTTTTGAGCCCGAAAGGCATTCACCGATACTGAAAATGACCTATAGGTGTTGAAAAAGCTATTGTCGGTCTTCCGGGGTGACCTCCAACTGGTGGTACCTGTTTCGAAGATCCAAGGTCGTGAAGTACCGACACTGACCCAAATTATCCAGAGTTTCGGTGGGCATGGGTTCGAATCCCAATTCTGACACCACTTGTAATAGGATGACCGGAGCGGGTGACATGGTTGGGCTTGTAGGGCGTGGCTGGGTAGAATAAGGTGGCTGTTTTTAGCAATCTTCCTCTTTATTGTTAGTTCTTCCAATACATTTACCGGTAGCTCAGCCCCACCGCTCGTGTCGTGGTGGAGATGTGCTGATGCGCGCAGTCCGGGGAACACGACACCGCGCTCAGTCAGCGGCTCCGCAGGCGGTAGGAGGTTAGCAGAACGAGGCCCAGCCTAGCGCGCCTCCTGCAGATGCGGCAGCTCGTGACGGTGCCAGGAGTCGCTGGTGCAGCAGAGGGCAGTGCTCTCCACTGGCCAGTCCTCGGAGACAGCGTCACTGATGACGATGACGTAGCAGCAACCACCCAATCGGTCGAACCGAATGCCGACGTCCACCTCTGATGCCCTTAAAAAGTGCAGGCTGCTGCTGAATCCGCCAGTTATGCGGTGTCGTGTTTATTAGAAGGTTCTTGAGGAGTTGGCTAATGTAACTGCGGCTCGCACCTGCGTAGTTCTGCTAATGCTGCGTTCTGGCTGTTGATGGCTGCCACGCAACTACACACATACCGACGCTCGTTGCAAAACTGTGTCACCTGCATAATGTGCTGGCCAGCCTTCGTTCGCTGTCTGCTGTGAGGCTGGCGCATCGTGCACTGAAACACACTAAATCACAATTTCGCACCATATTTCCTAAAAATAACCCCTTGTCCTCTACAACAGCTATGAGAACAACACCATCAAATACTGAAAAGCAGTGATGGAGTTTAAAATAGTTATGCAAAGGGTGAGAAGTCCTCCCCACAGTCCTGTCTGGCTATTCATGCTGGACGAGGTGAAGAACTTGATGAAAAACCAGATCAGCAGTGACAGCAGCAGTGATCTGGGAGCCCTTAAGAGGAAATCCTCCCATTGTACATTGCACATTGACGTCTAAGTGAAACCAAAGAAGTTCATTCCAATCAAAAGTAGAATTCAGCCCAAACAGAAGCAGGGACAGTGCATCAGCATTGGCATGTTGTACTGTAGGCTGAAAATGTATTTAATAGTTGTAGCAAGACAAAGAAAGCCCAACAGTAGAGCAATGTGCTACTTTGTTGGACAGTGAAGCAGAAGGATTAAACGACAAAACCAAGAGCTTGTGGTCAGTAATAAGGTGGAATCTATACCCATACAAGAACACATGAAACTTTTTGACAACAAAGACGATAGCAAATGCTTCCTTTTCAATTTTGGAGTAGCCCCGCTCAGTGAAGTTGAGCGTTTTTAATGCATAAGCTATCAGACATTTGGAACCATCCTTAATCAATGTGTAAGAATGGCCTCAAGTCAATACTGAGAGGCATCCATAGCCAAAACCAGGTGTTGGCCAGCATGGAAAGCAGCCAAACAAGGAGCAGAGTGTAATTTAGATTTCAAAAGCATGAATGCACACTCGCAGGCCAGCGTCCGCTGGAAAGGAAAGTTCTTGTGGAGCAACTCGCGGAGGAGATGAGCCAACATTGCTGCATCCAGAATAAATTTGGGATAATAATCAATTTTACCTAACAATGCCTGGACTTCTTCAAGATTTGTAGGGTGAGGCAGAGACTTAACCATGGTGACATTATGACAAAGAGCCTTAACACCATCCCAGGAACCTCAAACCCCAAATACACAGTAGATGGCTGGAAAAAAGTGTGACTTGGCTGTTTCATTTCCATCATGCAGTGTGTAAGACTGTGAACAAGATGCATAAGTTACTTAATGTTCATCCATGGATGCACCTGTCACGATGATATCATCAAGATAGTTGATGCACATGGGAATGGACATTTTCAGTTTGAAAAAAATGCTGAAAAATCATAGGGTTGCTAACCACACTGAATAGAATGTGCTTGTATTGGTACAACCTGAAGGGCTTGTTAGTCACAATAACAAATCCTTATCAGATGGAACCTGTAAAGAGGCTTCAGAAAAGTCAGGTTTGGGGAACAACTGGCCCCTAGCAAATTTAACCATCACTCACCTGGTCAGGGCAAAGAGTAGCTGTCTCTAATAGACTGAGCATTAACTGAAACTTTAAAGTCATCGCAGAGACAAAGCTGACCAGTCAGTTTTTTAACAGTCAAATGTGGGGTAGACCATTCACTTGACATAATAGACCAGCTGTATGACTCCCATAGACATCAGCATGTCCAATTCTGTTCTTATTTGATCACAAAAAGCTACTGGAATAGAGTGTGCACAGAAAAAGTGTGGCCACATCATAGGTTGCAGGATAATGCGAGCTACAAAATAAATGGCACAACCAAACCCATCCAAGAAAAGAAACAAGAACCCAGAACACAGAGACCAACTGTGGGTAGGGCACCTGGTTGGAAATGAGGTGCACCATATCTGTAATGGAAAGCATTCGGACCAAGCAGATTTGCAGTAACAATATCATCCACTACCAAAAAAAAAAAAAAAAAAAAAAAAAAAAAAAAAAAAAAAAAAAAAAAAAAAAAAAAAAAAATCAAGGAACAAACGACAGATTTATACATAGTGGAAGCCTTAAATTGCCACAAAAATTGAAACATGCTACTTGCTGCAACTCACCAAATGTCAAGTACCTGGGAACAATAAAGTCACATAAGTTAGTGAATTCACTAAAATCACAGCTGCACCCATCTCCACTCATAGTCTGAGCACTTCACCATCACATTGTTTTTCTTTTGTTTCCCAGAAGGTGTAACGTTCTGGTAAAACCAGCAGTTCCAGCATCATGGGTTGCGCTGAAGAGGGAATGTGTGCACTATCTCTCAGCATAGTTATTCTGTTTTGCTGTTGCAACTTAGCTGAAGCCTTGAAGGTACATCCTATATCAAGTGGTGTTTTGTTCTAGCGACAAGCGGATGTAATTATGTCCGGACATCAATGGACCTTAAGGGTGGACTGTAATATTTGGGTGGTTGAAGACGAAATCTGTAAATTAGAGGATACATTTAATGAACTTCATTCCATAGTGGCTAATCAGTCAAGGTTTGATGACACACAGGGGGAATATCAGCTACTATGATCAGCTTTTGCACACTTACAAGCTCAGTTACAGCAAACTGCAGGGTTAATCCCGCACATCTGTAGGAAAAGAGGATGGTTAGACGCAGATGGCCATATCCTAAAAACTGTTCTTGGGACCAAAGATGCAGAAGATATTAAAAGTATTAATGAAACACTACAGCAGGTACAGGATAATGTGAATAGCAACCAGGGAATAGATCTTCACACAACCCAATTAGAGAGTTTGGAGAAAGATGTAGTTACGCGCAAATTGCGAGCTTTGGCCTCGACCTTGATGTCCCACATTAAGGCCACATCTGACACAACCAATCAGGACTTGGGTATAATCAAGTACCGGTTGGATAACATCGGTTCACAGCTGATAATCGCTAAGCTGCTCTGTTTTCTTGCTGATAGTATTACGGAAGCATGCATAGAAGCCACGGAACTACAGGAGGCTTTGTTGCACGCAATGCGCAGGCACCTAACCCCAGTACTGTTTCCTTCAGAACAACTTCGGGAAGGATTACAGAAAGTTGAGTCAGAATTGCCCGCATCCCTGGAGCTACTGATGACATTAACAGATGTACACTTATCTCTGTACTATAAAATGGCCACTGTTACTAGTATGCGGACAGGTACCCTGCTGAGAATTCATATCATATTACCATTAACATGTAAGGATTGTAAATTTGAATGTTACACCTTGCATACGTATCCAGTGAAGTGGGAAATTTTGCAGAAATTCGTACAATTAAGCATACGGGAAATACTGTTAGTGGCACATAACAGACAAGCTCATGTGTTCCTCACTGCACAAGCCTTGCTGCGTTGTCGAACAGGTGAAGTTACCATCTGCCCCGCGAAATTGTTACACACTGTTTCCATAATCTTGTGAGTATTCTCTATTCTACTCTCAAGAACCAGTTGTGGAGTGCCCTAAGGAAATTATAGCAGGCTTGGTGCAGTTCTTTCAGCAAGTGGGTCCACATTGGGTATTTTCAGTAATAGAAAACACAGTTGTTATTTGCATTTGTTACGAGCAGGGTAAGCAAGGGAGTATGCAAAGAATAGAATTGCAGGGGCAGGGACTGATAATTAACGGCACACAGTGTGACATGTCAGGGCCAACTTTCCATTTACCAGCCGTGATTACTGGAGCTACAATCATGAACATAACACGCACATTGATCTATGTACCCAACCAACCGGTGCAATTTGTCACGAAAAACAATCTCACTCTTTTGAATAGCACATTAGACCCAACTTTGCTTGCCTCTCTGGACCGGATACTAGCAGCTTAGGATGGACATATAACTATGGAACATCTTTTTCAACGAATGCATGAGTACCGTAATGAGCATAAGCAGCGCTTACTAGTTATTGGATCACCAACCACCGTAGGATTAGTGTACTATCAGCTCAAGAGGAAGGTAGCCCAAATCCCGCCCCTTCCAACCTTTAACCTAAGGGACCAGACAAAATCACTGAACAGTTGTGAGGCACTGCAGCAGGACACTGAGTGATGTTTATAAACAAATATTAGACTGAGGATAGAAGTGAATGAACACAGTGTAAATAGTGAATCAATCACATTTTGTGGTGTTTGTGAAGTGAACTGTAGTTGTTTTGACTTTTTGGTTAAATTTGGGGACGAATTCTTTTTGTACAAGGGAGGAATTGTAGAGGGGTTATTTTTAGGAAATATGGTGCGAAATTGTGATTTAGTGTGTTTCAGTGCACGAGGCGCCAGCCTCACGGCAGACGGCGGACGGAGGCTGGCCAGCGCATTATGCACGTGACACAGTTTTGCAATGAGCGTCGGTATGTGTGTATGTGTGCAGCACCCATCAACAGCCAGAATGCAGCATTAGCAGAAGTAAGCAGGTGCGGGCCGTGTGTGAAGCGTTTGCGTTAGCCAACTCCTCGAGAACCATCTAGTAAACACGGTGCCGCATAACTGGCGGATTCAGCAACAGTCTGCACTATTTAAGGGCATCAGAGGTGGGCGTCAGCATTCAGTTCGAATGATTGGGCATTCGTTCGCTGCTACGTCAGCGTCATCAGTGACACTGTCTCTGAGGGCCGACCGGTGGAGGGCAACGCCCGCTGCTGCACCGGCGACTCCCGGCGTCGTCATGAGCCACCGCTTCTGCAGGAGGCATGCTAGGCCAGGCCTCATGCTGCTAACATCTTACTACCTGCGCAGCTGCTGACCAAGCGTGGCGTCGCGTTCCCCAGACTGCATGCATTGGCGCGTCTCCACCACGACACGAGTGGTGGGGCTGAGCTACCGCAAAATGTATTGGAAGAACCAACAATAAAGAGGAAGATTACTAAAAACAGCCACCTTCTTCTACCCAGCCATGCCCTACAACCCCCACCATGTCATCCGCTACGGTCATCCTATTACACTATGGATGGACTGTCACCTAGGGCTGTGATTCCAGTGGGATGGGCTTCAGCTCATACATCAGAGACATTAAGTTGTGGGGGAGGGTGACGGGGTGGGGGGGAGGCCTCACATACCTAGTTATTGGCCTATCAGTGTGTATTTCAGACTGGCACTGATGGTGAATTGTAAATCTTGTCACAGCCTGCTGTCAGTGAACTACACACGGGAGGTGCCATGGGCAACAGTCTCTCTGTGACCTGCATCGTAGTATCCAAGGGAATGTGTCCATGTTGATTTCGTGGGACCCTTCTTACATTCTTCATGGTTCATGGTTGTTGATGCTTTCTCTCTCCTTCAATGTCAGCTGCGGCTAGATTCAGGCTCTCTTGAAGATTTTTTTCTCCGGAAGGACTGCCTTAAATGCCTGTGATGCATAACAGCCCACAGTTTGTGTCTGAGGCCTTCCATGATATTTGTGCTCCTCAAGGCATTTGCTACATGAGTGATCCTCCTTTTCACTGGCAATCTACCAGTGAATCAGAAGGTCTCTTCTGCATGTTCAAGGTTCGAATGAAGAAGTACATCACAAACTCCTCCATGGACAATGCCCTGACATGCTTTTGAATTTCTACAGGTTTACATTAGTGGGTGATCAGCATTTGGCCAAGATGCTCCATGTTCACCAGCCATACTCCCTCCTACATACCACCAATGCCCATCACTGTGGCCCTCATCACAGTTTGCTCTTGGCTACACAGTCTGGGCTCTGGAGTTTGGTGGCCAACCAAAGTGGGTTCTGGCCATCATCCACAGCTGCTGAGGCTGCTGCTTCTGTATAGTACACACCTGTGATGGGCTGCAGGTGCCCCATCATGACCAGCTGCATCCTCAAGCCATGACGAGGGCTGTGGATTCACTACTGCCGCCGCCACCTCCTTTCTCAGCACCTGTCCTGGCATTGTGGGGTGTCCCTGCCGTGAGGGTAGACCCCATCCTGCTTGTGGATGTTGTTGTCTGCTGCCTCTCCTCTGGGGCCTTGCCCACCAGTGCCTGCTGCTGGGCCTTCCTGTGATGCTTCGCTGCTACCACCTTCTGGAACTTCATAACTAGCATCCAGGGCACTTTCAGACCTTCAGCTCAAGCATGCCTGATGCCCCAATTGGGGAGGGGTTCTACAACCCTGTACGTAATTCTTGGCTATGCACACAGCACCAGGCTGCCAGCACACTATACTTTGAATATCATGCCTACAGCATCTGCATGGGCTGGCCACCAGAGGCTACCTGCAGTGGGCTGCATGAATTGTGCACATGGAACAGCATCCACTGCACCATTCACCAGAGCCCTCATCTTTATAAGCACAGTGCAACAGGTACTCACCCTTACATTGACTTCACACTTATTGTCAGCAATGGCTTGTACCAGTACATGGATTGATTCTTTGTTTGTGTCTATGTGCTCAACTGTTATTTACTTATATGTGGAATAAGAAAACTTTGGTTCATTGTCACCGTACTGTTGTTTGTGTCTTACAATAAAATACATTAACTGTTGAACTACAGATTTATTTTGACACATACATTGACCCATTCAAAATTTTGGAAAATCTGCAACCTAGTGCATATCACTTGATTTATCCATTAGTTACAAAATGTTTTGGGTTTATGAACATTACTTCCTTGAAACCATATAAAGAGAATGGTAGAAGTAATTCATAAAGAATTTTCGTAAAAAAAGAGAAGAAGAAGATGAAAAAGAAGAAAGTTTTTCTCAGGGAAAAGAATTGAATACTTTCTTGTACTCACTAAATACTGAAAGATGCATTTATTTATATGTCTGTTTGTGTCTGTATGTGTGGATGGATATGTGCGTGCGTGCTAGTGTATACCTGTCCTTTTTTCCCCCTAAGGTAAGTCTTTCCGCTCCCGGGATTGGAATGACTCCTTACCCTCTCCTTTAAAACCCACTTCCTTTCGTCTTCCCCTCTCCTTCCCTCTTTCCTGATGAGGCAACAGTTTGTTGCGAAAGCTTGAATTTTGTGTGTATGTTTGTGTTTGTTTGTGTATCTATCGACCTGCCAGCGCTTTTGTTCGGTAAGTCACCTCATCTTTGTTTTTATATATGTAATTACTATTATTTTCATTATTCTGTTGGCAATGTCAGATTTGTTGAACTAAAAATTATTCCGCCTAAGAAATTTACACCCATTTTATATTATGTGTTTAGCGATCACAGGGTCTCAAGTTGTAGCATTTATTTCCTCCTCATTTTCTGCACTTTCTATCTTTAAAACTATAAATGCTATCTCTTTATGTTCATTCTATCTCACTTTCACTTGAATCAATAATGATTTTGACGTACACATTATTGTCTTTTAAATTATTTTATTATCTTATGGTCTTTGTCAATAAGTCAAGTATGTCTACAACATGTTGCTTAGTGAATCAGTTTCCATAACAATCCCAGAATCAGTTGTTGATCATTTATCTCTAGTACATTTATGTCAAGTTTATATTGATATTTTTTCTGTGTATGAAATTCTCTGGCATAAAAAGTTAAGTTTTGGAGAAATTTTTTCAATGATAAGGTTTCTTATGCTGCTGTTACAGGCATGGCCACAACCATGCCTTCAGCCAATCTGCTTTGAGGTTTTGTATTGTTGGGGGGTTGGTGTTGGATGACATTCAGCTTAATTTTTGAGCCCTCTCCTTTCATATTCTTACCCTATTGCCTTGTCACTTTTGTTATGCATTCTGTCTTCTTTTGTTGATGAGCAGTAGTTTCAGCTAAACTTCTCCAACAGTACCAGTTTTCCATGTTTCTTTCGATCCACCAGATGTGAAAAGGATTGATACTTTACAAGTAATAATATGATGTAATACCAAGGACACAGAGAGACCATAACATACATGTTCTTACCTGCTGTTATACAAACTACTAAATGACATAAATATGCAGTGGGGTATTAAACAATGGAAAATTCAGGATGGAACGCAACAGTATAATGAAAAGGATAGTTGCTACTCACAGTATAGTGGAGATGGTGAATTGGAGCGCACACACACACACACACACACACACAATTGTGCAAATACAGCTCACACACACACATGATCACAGCCTCTGACAGATGTAGCCTCTGGGTACTCATGGCATTTTACTAATTCCCAGAAGAGTTCAACTCTGGGCAATGAACACTACATTATTAGTATGTGGATAAGATAAGAACTTGGATCTCAGGCGATGCGTGCTAGGATAGTCCATGCAGTTGCAATGACCACCGTGTACAGGCAACTCAGTGATCAGAGCATCTGCCTAGTAGGTAGAAGACATGGGTTTGAATCCCAGTCTGGCACAAATTTTCAACTTTCCTCATTGATATCAATCAATGCCTGTCCACAACCAATGTCTGTAATAATTCATAAGGGTTACAAGATCAAAATGGTGCCTGTTTCATTTGGACATGTCTGAAAGAACAGGCACCATATATACATAATACTTAATCACCAAAAAGTCAATACTTGTCAGATACATTTCTGTTTTAGAAAGACAGTTGTCTTTTTTCCACTTCTTAAAAAACAACCTTGAACAATTCCATTATTTTGGTGGCATAATTTTGTTCAGCCTTGAACAATTCTATCATTTTGGTGTCAGAATTTTATTCACATGTTCATGTATACTAAATTCTTGGTGGGCTGTTGTAATGAAACTGCTCAATACAATCCTTTTACATGAAGTATTGAAGACCCTGATACACTATAATTTAAAGTTAAGAACATTCAGATTCATTATAATAATCATGTCCTATAATCATTCTAAAAAATAAAATTGATAGACAAATGCTTTTCTTTATCAAACATTAACTGACTGTATTTCTTCATTTAAGAAAGATAATTTGCACTGACTGTACAAGTACATCTCTGTATAAAAACTTCGCATATCTTCGTGATAAAACTTTACGTAGTTTTCGTGTTAGATTTCTTAGTGTTTTCTTGATCGTTTAGAACAGAAAGCGCCCTAAAACCGTCTTTTGTTTGTTTCGCGGCCGTTAGCCACTAGTCACTTGAATCAGCAGTTGTCTTGTGACAGCCAGAGCGAGAGCACCAGCAGCAGCGAGTACTGTTTGTATAAAGCGTTTTTGTACTTATTTGCTGCGCTTAGCTTTTAAATAGTTTTTCTGGGAAAACCTAGCGTAGTTTTCACGTCTCGTATTTCAGTGAGTGTTTCTTGATTATCAGAGTAGCTCATCAGAAGATTATCTTGGGAATTTGTCACCGTATAGAGTAGGGTAAACATAGTCATGTGTAGGGACTGTGGTTGTTGTGAGCGGACGCAAGGAGAATTGGCCACTCTTCGGGGGCAGGTGGAGGCTTTGTCTGTTAGGCTCATCGAGCTCGAGGCGCAGGCATCGGCTCGTAGTGGCTTTGGGGCAACTGTGGTGAGACCTATGCCTACTTTGGTGGCCTTGGAATCACATGGAACCCCTGATGTCGCTGCGTCTTCCGGCAGTGAGCATCTTACCGGTCAGCCATCACTCCAGGGTGAATGGCGGACAGTGGTGGGCTCGCGCGTGCCTGGCCGAAAGGCGAAGGTGGGATCTGGCCGTGTGTCAGCTGCCTTACCCCTTTCCAACAGGTACGGGGTGCTTCCTAGTGGTGATGACATCGTTTCCGAGCCACCACAGGATGCCTCGCCTGTTGGGCCAGTGACCGATTCTCCGGCAAGGTCCCGACAGTCACAGAGGGCGGGCCTATTAGTTATAGGGAGCTCCAACATTAGGCGGGTTATGGAGCCCCTTAGGAAAATAGCGGGTAGGTCGGGGAAGAATGCCAGTGTGCACTCGGTGTGCTTGCCGGGGGGTCTCATCCGTAATGTGGAGGAGGCCCTTCCGGCAGCTATTGAACGCACTGGGTGTGACCGGCTGCAGATAGTAGCACATGTCGGAACGAATGACGCCTGCCGCTTGGGTTCTGAGGCCATCCTTGGTTCCTTCCGGCGGCTGGCTGATTTGGTGAAGACAACCAGCATCGCACGCGGAGTGCAAGCTGAGCTTAATATCTGCAGCATAGTGCCCAGAGTCGATCGCGGTCCTCTGGTTTGGAGCCGTGTGGAGGGTCTAAACCAGAGGCTCAGACGACTCTGCGACTATAATGGTTGCAAATTCATCGACCTCCGTTATTGGGTGGAGAACTGTAGGGCCCCCCTAGACAGGTCAGGCGTGCACTACACACCGGAAGCAGCTACTAGGGTAGCAGAGTACGTGTGGCGTGCACACGGGGGTTTTTTAGGTTAGAGGGACCCCCCCTTGGGCGAAACGATAAAATACCTGACGGCTTACCAGAGAGGACATTATCATCGTTGATAAAGAACGTCCGTCCTCAGAGACCAAAAACAGGAAAAGTTAACGTAATATTGGTAAACTGCAGGAGTATCCAGGGCAAGGTTCCTGAATTAGTATCTCTTATTGAAGGAAATAGTGCGCATATAGTATTAGGAACGGAAAGTTCGTTAAAACCGGAAGAGAACAGTAACAAAATCCTAGACACAGAATGGAATATATACCGCAAGGATAGGATAAACTCCAATGGTGGAGGAGTATTTATAGCAGTAAAGAATTCAATAATATCCAGTGAAGTTATTAGCGAATGCGAATGTGAAATAATCTGGGTTAAGTTAAGTATCAAAGGTGGGTCAGATATGATAGTCGGATGCTTCTATAGACCACCTGCATCAGCAACCGTAGTAGTTGAGCGCCTCAGAGAGAACCTGCAGAACGTCATGAAGAAGTTTCGTGATCATACTATTGTAATAGGGGGAGACTTCAATCTACCAGGTATAGAATGGGATAGTCACACAATCAGAACTGGAGCCAGGGACAGAGACTCTTGTGACATTATCCTGACTGCCTTGTCCGAGAATTACTTCGAGCAGATAGTTAGAGAACCAACTCGTGAAGCTAACGTTTTAGACCTCATAGCAACAAATAGACCGGAACTTTTCGACTCCGTGAATGTAGAAGAGGGTATCAGTGATCATAAGTCAGTGGTTGCATCAATGACTACAAGTGTAATAAGAAATGCCAAGAAAGGAAGGAAAATATATTTGCTTAACAAGAGTGATAGGGCACAAATCGCAGAATATCTGAGTGACCACCATCAAACGTTCATTTCTGAGGAAGAGGATGTGGAACAAAAATGGAAAAAATTCAGAAACATCATCCAGTACGCCTTAGATAAGTTCGTACCGACTAAGGTCCAAAGCGAGGGGAAAGATCCACTGTGGTATAACAATCATGTACGAAAGGTACTACGGAAACAAAGAAAGCTTCATCATAGGTTTAAGAGTAGTCGAATCATAGCTGATAAGGAAAAGCTGAACGAAGCGAAAAAGAGCGTAAAGAGAGCAATGAGAGAAGCATTCAACGAATTCGAACATAAAACATTGGCAAACAATCTAAACAAGAACCCTAAAAAGTTTTGGTCATATGTAAAATCGGTAAGCGGATCTAAATCCCCTATTCAGTCACTCGTTGACCACGATGGCACCGAAACAGAGGACGACCGAAGAAAGGCAGAAATACTGAATTCAGTGTTCCGAAACTGTTTCACTGCGGAAAATCGTAACACGGTCCCTGACTTCAGCCGTCGCACGGACGCCAAAATGGAAAATATTGAAATAAACGATATCGGAATTGAAAAACAACTGCTATCACTTAGTAGCGGAAAAGCATCTGGACCAGACGAGATACCCTTAAGATTCTACAGTGATTATGCTAAAGAACTTGCCCCCTTTCTATCAGCAATTTATCGTGGATCGCTGGAAGAACGTAAAGTACCTAGCGACTGGAAGAAAGCGCAGGTCGTTCCCATTTTCAAGAAGGGTCATAAATCAGATGCGAATAATTATAGGCCTATTTCTCTTACGTCAATCTGTTGTAGAATAATGGAACATGTTTTGTGTTCTCGTATTATGACGTTCTTAGATAATACAAATCTCCTTCATCATAACCAACATGGATTCCGCAAACAGAGATCATGTGAAACTCAGCTCGCCCTATTTGCCCAAGAAATTCACAGTGCCGTAGACACTGGTGAGCAGATTGATGCCGTATTCCTGGACTTCAGGAAGGCATTTGATACGGTTCCGCACTTACGTTTAGTGAAAAAAATATGAGCTTACGGAATATCGGACCAGGTTTGTGATTGGATTCAGGATTTCCTAGAAGAAAGAACACAACATGTCATTCTTAACGGTTCAAAATCTGCAGATGTAGAGGTAATTTCGGGAGTACCGCAGGGAAGCGTGATAGGACCTTTATTGTTTACAATATACATAAATGACTTAGTTGACAACATCGGTAGCTCCGTGAGGCTATTTGCAGATGACACGGTTGTCTACATGAAAGTAGCAACATCAGAAGACTCGTACGTACTCCAGGAGGACCTGCAGAGGATTAATGCATGGTGCGACAGCTGGCAGCTTTCCCTAAACGTAGATAAATGTAATATAATGCGCATACATAGGGGCAGAAATCCATTCCAGTACGATTATGCCATAGGTGGTAAATCATTGGAAGCGGTAACGACCGTAAAATACTTAGGAGTTACTATCCGGAGCGATCTGAAGTGGAATGATCACATAAAACAAATAGTGGGAAAAGCAGGCGCCAGGTTGAGATTCATAGGAAGAATTCTAAGAAAATGTGACTCATCGACGAAAGAAGTAGCTTACAAAATGCTTGTTCGTCCGATTCTTGAGTATTGCTCATCAGTATGGGACCCTTACCAGGTTGGATTAATAGAAGAGATAGACATGATCCAGCGAAAAGCAGCGCGATTCGTCATGGGGACATTTAGTCAACGCGAGAGCGTTACGGAGATGCTGAACAAGCTCCAGTGGCGGACACTACAAGAAAGGCGTTACGCAATACGGAGAGATTTATTATCGAAATTACGAGAGAGCACATTCCAGGAAGAGATGGGCGACATATTACTACCGCCCACATATATCTCGCGTAATGATCACAACGAAAAGATCCGAGAAATTAGAGCAAATACGGAGACTTACAAGCAGTCGTTCTTCCCACGCACAATTCGTGAATGGAACAGGGAAGGGGGGATCAGATAGTGGTACAATATGTACCCTCCGCCACACACCGTAAGGTGGCTCGCGGAGTATAGATGTAGATGTAGATGTAGATGACTGTCATCAAGTAGCCAGTCTGAGTGTCTGTAAGTTATGGTGTTGTGAGTTAGAAGTTAGAATGAGCTGTTGGACTGTCAATTCATTTGGTAAATGATTTTATTACAATGGAAGTCTCATATATGGTAACATATGTAATATGAAGAAAATAAAACAACTGATGAAGAAACAGATGGAAGCAATGTTTGAATCATATTACTGAACCTTATAATACCCATGAGACATCAGTATTTTTACTTACAGTGAGCCAGAATAATTTATAAGCAATAAATTTTTCACAAAGCAGCAGAGAAATATATTGGGCACTTATCCCACTTGCCTAACAGTTGAATATACTTAGTGACATAAGCTATGAAAAGTGCATTTGCTATGAACTTTATTTTTGTTGATAGTTTATTTGAAGTTAGAGAGGATTGTATCTCAGACTGTTCACCAGAAATTCCTTCCTCATCAACTAAATTCAAAAATTAGTCTTTAAACAATAGCACAGCATCTTTATCAGCAGATTAAGCTTTTCCACTAATGGTAATCTGGCAAATACAAAATTGTTTTTTGTGTCTCTCCAGCTGTCCACTACTGGCAGTAAATTTTGAATCTTCTATTTGCCACTGCAATGCTTTTTTCTAAAATATCAGTCTAATAATGGACAAACATTTTTGATGTTCATGACACAAAAATAAACCTTCCTCAACTTCTTTATGCTTATCTTTTGACATTGTCTTCCTTACTTTTATTCCATTTTCACTAGCTTGGGAAGCACACCACTTTTCAATTTCTGCTTGGTTTTTCTACCAGTCTCCAACAGTACTTTTCCTCACCCTTAACTCCATAACAACCATTTCTGCTGCCCAGAATCCAATCGCATTGTAGCACATAGTTTCTGATTCCTGGTCACTACAAGTTTTTTTTCTCTTTCTGTCCCTAGTTGGACTCTTTATTTACAACACAAAGGACTGCACGAAACAACAATTTCACAACACAGCACATACAACAGACGAAACAAAGAATACAGGCTGGCATCAAAGCTGTTCTCTTTGTATGTTCATTGTTGTTTATTAGAACTAAAAGTGGGCTTCTAAGTATTGTTTGTTGAGGAGTGGCTCCAGTAATTTGTTCAGTATTAACTATATAGTGCGTACCTTACAATTGTGACTCCAGATGTGCTAGAAGCACAAAAGATGCTTAAAACATTTTGAAAAGCCACACAGCATTGTACCTGGCAACCAATTGCTAAAATTTTAGAAAAGTACAGTACACACAACAAATTAATCCTTGTGTTATCATGGAGATGTATTGTTATGATACTAATTAAGTAGAACAGATAGTATAGAGGCCAGAAGTCACAATCCAGATATTCGAGAGTCTGCTGTATTTGAGAATGAGAGCACTTCGCAACTTCTAATACACTTTACACATAATTTCAAACCTTTACAAAAAAGTTTCCCATTAGCACTGCCCACAAAATGATGAAAGGTAAAAAGTTTATCACTTACTACATTTTTGCTGTTCATGAAGTATAACTGCAGCATCAGAAATTATGTTATATATTAGATTAGATTTATTACTTCTTTACAACCAACTCTACTCACAGCACACAGTTTGCAGACAGTGTCATATTTACCACTGAATGTACCTGCAAAATTATATCCTAAAACATTAAACTGTTAACTCAGTTGTAAAGTAATTAAACATTTAAAGCTGTTTTACACTTAGGGAGTTCAATTCTTTAAAGAATTGGGGATTTACTGCTATTTTTTCTAAAAGACATTGTCACACTTAAATTGAAATTAGATGTTAAAATAGCTCTGTTTCTTTTAGAAAAACTCTTCTTGCTGTTGCAACTCTGTATTTTATATTCTCTCTCTTTGACCATCATCAGTTATTTTTCTGCTGAAATAGCAAAACTCATCTACTACTTTTGTTAATACTCATCCTATAAAACCTTTTCAAGACAGTATCCATCCCACTGAATTGATCTTCTAGGTCCTTTGCCATCTTTTACAGAATTACAATGTCATCAAAAAACTTATCAGTTTTTATTTCTTCAAGCTTAATCAATTCTGTTTCATAATTTCTCTTTAGCTACTTCACTGCTTGCAAAGTGTACAAAGTAAATAATATAGGGGATATGCTGCATCCAAAATCAACCCTTCTGAATTATTATTCCCATTTTATGTATTTTATTTTTATTTATTAGTTTATCCACCCATAGACAATATGAATAGTTTGGATGTCAACAACACATAAATCTATACAATAGAGACACAAAAATACATAAATGTTACATTAATTGCTTTACTGTTGTTATGTGTTTGTACATCATACTTCACTGTTTTACAGAGTGTATTGTAAAATGCCTCTTAATCATAGCAGTTAATCATTAGCATAATTGTCAACATAATTTACATAACGTTTCAGGTAATTCTTGACGGTATAAAAACAATTTTCTAATGTAATTTTGGGGTATTTCTGAAGTTATGTATTTCACTTTTCCCTTCTGTCACTTGTGGAAGTTTGTTGTGCATTTAATTCCATACTATAGCACACTATTTAGGTTTTTTTTTGTTTGTTTTGTTTTTCCTTCTGAGATGTAAGTCATATCTGGATCTGAATCTGTGTTCATGTAGAGGCTTGTTTGTAGCGTCAGGTCGACATCTTTCTTTATGTGGACTATTGTTTGCAAAATGTGTTCACTTGGAAAAATTCAGTGTAGTGAGTTCTCTTCCTACTTTTTGTTGCGATACATGCAGTCCTTTTTTGTAGCTTAGACTGTTTGTATATTCTGCTCATTTGTTCCCCAGAGGATTATGCTGTAACTAATTATAGAATAAACATAGGCAAAATATTTTGTTCTAGCAGATGAGTTACTATACACTGAATTTATTATTCTAAGTGCATAGTACACTGAAGCTAAGCAATCTGCTTCTCGAAGAGAGTCATACATTCAGTCCATTTTATTTTTGAGTTGACATGCATCACTGGGAATTTTGTCATCGATATACATTCTGTCAGTTCATCTATCGCATTTAGGAATTTATTGTTGGGTTTGTCGCTAATGTGCAAACTTATACTGTTAGGTTATATTTTATATTGAAGTTAAATTTTTGTTTTCTATCTACCTGCATATGTGCATAAACATGTCTTCAGCTTACCTATTTTGTACATTTGGTGACTCAGCAATGATTATGATGTTATTGTCATGATCAAACAGTAATTTTCACCCTGTTTGACACTGGGAAAAACAGTTGATATATGTACATCAAGAAGAGAATTGGAGGCAATACATTTCCTTGAAATGCTCCAATATGAATATACTCTGGGTGACAAACTGTGTATTTTCCATCAAAATATAAGGGGCTAAGAAGTAAACTAGAACTGTTGACAGTGAATATTAGTGACAGTAATACTATTGATAATGCCGATATCCTATGTTTTACCAAATACCATGTAAAGGAGGGTATCAATACGCTGAATCTAGATGGCTATCATATTGCCTCTCACTTTTGTAGAAACAGTGTGCAGAAGGGTGGTGTAATTATATATGTAAAAAAGAATATAATGTATAGATCTCTAGAGCTCACAAAATACTGTTTTGATCAGCATTTTGAATGTGGTATAGAAATTAGCACCAAGATCCTGTCACTCATTGTAATAACAGTGTATAGGGCCCCATCAGGGAAGCAATGTATGTTCTTTAAGCAACTCGAATCTCTTCTATCCCATATATATTCAAAAAATAAAAATACTGTAGTCTTAGGAGACTTTAACATTAACTTTCTAGATTGTGATAGTAGTAGAGCTGACCTGCTACATATAATGAACACATACAACCTCACACCCATGGTAGACTTTCCCACAAGGGTTACAAACTACTGTTCAAGTCTTATAGATAATATTTTCATTGATGAGAATAGAAACACCAATGCAACAGTGAAACAAGTCCTAAATGGTCTTTCAGACCATGATGGCCAATTGCAAACTATCAATGATATATGCCCACACAAGAAGAACAAAGTCTGTAAAAGGTCATTTAGGGTAATTAATAATGAAAACCTCATGATCAACATTTATCTTCAACTCACTGACTGGAGTCCAATTTATAGAGCACTGAAAGTCAATGACAAATTTAACCTATTTATAAATGAATTTATTTGCCACTTTGAAACTGTCTTCCCTCTAAGAACTGCAAAGAACAAGTACCAGAGCCATACCAGTGAGGGAATAGGATATAGTTGTAGGTAAACAATTAGAATTCTGTCAGATACATATTTATTAGCACTTCGCTTCTACACAGATACAAGTCCGGAGGACCAACATCCTCCCAAAGCCCTCTCCTCAAAGATAGCACACTTATACACTGAACAAAGATCGATATTTACGGTGCTCTACGCCATATAACCCCCCCCCCCTCCCCCCTCCGCGCAGTATGGAGTACGTCCCTGTGAATGGGGGGGGGGGGGGGGTGAGAAGTTAGGAAGGTAACGTACAGTTCTTCTGCATCAGGCGGAAGTGGTCGACTGGTAGGAGACCAGGGGGTGAAACCTGGTACTTTGACAGCGAAGTCAGCAAGCGACGCCGGCGGCTGAAGATGACGTCCCGTCCTGGAGTGGAGGTGTAGCACTTCGTCAGCAGGCAGGCGGAGAATCACCTTGCCAGAAGGCCTAACAAAGGCACATATATTGCCACACGCAGCACTTGTGCTCAATTTAAAGCGGCGCACCACACGAGTTTCTGCACTCAACATTGTCACACGTGAGTATCACACACAGTGTATCGCCATCTACGACAGCAGATAATTTATGTATGTCGTCAGGGTGTACATGTGTTGTGGATTCTTGGGTGGCACCTGTACGAGCAATGGCAGGGAGGCAGGGAGGTGTGGGAAAGCCATGGCAGGGGGAAGCATCTGCGAAGAGGGGGGTGGCAGGCGCACTGGACTGCGCAGGTGACAACCTCGGGCGATCAGCTGACGGACGAGGGAGCGTGACCAAAGGCAACGAGGAGCCAGCGTGGATTGAACAGTGTGACAAAGAGTTGTCACATGAAGATGGTAACACAATGGTAGAATCTGAGTGTTTGGCAGTTCGACTGCGAGGGCTGTAAGGAGTGAAACCTCGAAAAGATTGGCCACTCGAATTAGATGAACGCGGAGAAGAAGCAGTGCTTGCCAGAGAAGCACGCTTTGGAGAATCAATACCTGAATATATGGTATGAGAAGATGGATGGCCGCTCGAAGCAGGAGTGGGAGAAATAGGGGCAGAATCAGGGAGGTTCACCTGAGGCTCAATGAAAGCTGGTTTCACTCAGTTGAGTGAGACTGTGGTTACCGAGTCTTTTATGAGGAGATCCATGTTATTCTTGGAGCGTTTGACAAGCTTGTAAGGACCTGTGTAGGGTGACTGAAGTGGGGCTTTGATTGAGTCGTCTCTGAGAAACATGTACTCACGAGAGTCTAGTGTGCGCGGTACGTACACGCGCGGAGGTGTATGAGTAGCCGGAGGTGGTGGCTGAATTTTGCTGCAGTGCAAATTCACTCACTCAAGAAGTGAAGGGAGTTCAGAGGACTGTGGAAGTGGGGTAGGAGTGACTAATTCTCCAGGAAAAACCAGATGTTGGGCATACCCAAACCCGGCTACGGAACCCTTGAGGTCTTCCTTGAAAGTCGCATGATGGCCAAGAAGCACGGAGGGCAGTGCTTCTGTCCATAGTGAGTCATGGCAATGCAAGGCAGAATTTAAGGTGTGATGCCATCGCTCGACAAGCCCATTGCTTTGGGGGTGGTATGCAGAAGTATGAATTTTGACAATACCACACATTTTACGTAAGTCGGAGAAAACTGAAGACTTGAATTGTCATCCCTGGTCAGTGGTGAGATAAACAGGTGAGCCAAATCTAGAGATCCACGAATCTAAGAATGCTCAACTTACTGTCTCAGAGGTAATGTTCGGAATAGGCACAGCCTCAGCCCACCGAGTCATCCTGTCAATAGCCGTAAACAAGTAACGGAAACCCTCGGAGGGGGGCAAAGGGCCTACGAGGTCAACATGAACATGGTGAAACCAGCCTGGCGGTTGGGCAAAACAGCCAATGGGTGGGGAAATGTGCCTGGAGACTTTTTTCTGGCGACACAACACGCATGCCCTGGCTCAAGACTGACAGTCACGGCGCATGTCTCTCCAGACAAATTGTTCAGATACCAGACGGGTGGAAGCTTTGACACCAGGGTGTGCGAATGTGTGTAATTTGTCAAAGACCTGGCATTGAAGGGGCTTACGAATGAATGGCCACAACGTACCAGTCGATTCATCACACCACACTAAGTCAGATATGCCAGGGAAAGTAGAGCGTACCGTTTGGAGAGAGGAACTATGGTCTGAAATTAACTGCATGGTATTGGGGCCTGCCGACTGCAACCGAGGTAGGTCCGTTAAGTCAATTAAGGTTGTGACAGCACCAACGCGCGAGTGAAAATCAGCAACCACATTGTCCACTCCTCAGATGTAGCAAATGTCATTTGTAAATTTCAAGATGTAATCGATGTGAAGAAAGCATCATGGGGGCAGATCAGCTGCAGGATTTTTTATGGTAGGAATCAACGGCTTGTGATCAGTGAGCACATAGAAATCTCGTCCCTCAACATCAGTTCTGAAGTGTCTTATGGCCTTGTAAACTGCAAGTAATTCTTTGTCGAATGCTGAGTATTTCTTTTGCGCGTTGTTTAGCTTTTTTGAGGAAAACTGCAGGGGGTCATAACATCATTGTATGTCTGACTCAGTACTGTACCGAAAGCACTGTCACTAGCATCAGTAGTGATAAACATTGTGCCATTGTGGCATTCACACATGGGTGAGCAATAGTGGCAGCAGAGGCCAACTGCTGTTTGAGTTAGTTAAATGCCCTGTCCATGTCTGGTGTCCATGGGACCTGGCGGGTGCCAGAAGTTTGTGGGACAGCGAGAGTATCTGTGAGAGGAGCCTGCACTACAGAAGCGGCTGGCAAATGTTTACGGTAATAATTAACTGTTCCGATGAACCTGCGTAATTACCCTATAGGTCTGGGGGCATGGCATCTCGAGAATAGGCTTGATCTTGTCCTGCGGTGGTGTCAGACCATCCGATGACACAACATAACTTAGGAATGTGACAGATGACTGGTGCAATTGAGTCTTTTTATTGTTCAGATCAATACCAGTGGCTCCTAAAGTATCTGTCACGAGTTGAACACACTCCTCACTCTGTTCCAAAGTAGAAGCAAAAACCAATATGTCGTCCATGTATACGAAACAAAAGTCTAGATGGGATAAAGTTTGATTGATGAAACGTTGCCATGTTTGGGGGGCGTTTTTCAACCCAAACGGCATAAATTTGTATTGAAACAGCCTGAAGGGAGCGGTTATGGCAGTCTTTTCAATATCCTCTGGAGCCATAGGAATCTGATGAAATGCGTGCTTACAGTCCAAAACAGAGAAGTACTTTGCACCTGCGAGCGCATGATTGAAGTCCACAATGTGTGAGACCGGGTATTTATCAATGATGGTGCAGGCATTTAAACGCATATAGTCTCTGACCATATGCCAAGTACCGTCTTTCTTTTGGTCAAACAGGATAGGACTAGCCCAGCAACCAGAAGAAGGTTCAATTATTCCCTTTTGTAATAGATCATCTAATTGTTCTTTTGCAATTTTCATAAATCCCGGCTTCAGGCAGCGTGGGCATTGCGATATGGGCGGCCCATCAGTTAGACGTAACCGATGAACTGTGTCATTAGTGACTACTGCAATACGTGGCGTGGCACGACAGTCAGATGTCCGTGAAGCGGAGCAGGCGGTGGCAGACGGGCAAAGCTGTGGCGCTGAGGGCACGGAAGTACAGATGTGCCAACCGCTCATAGGCTGCGTAAAGGCCGCACGTGTGGGCGAGGTTGGTACATTGATTCTTGGTAGGGGGGCGTGCCGCTATCAGTGCTGTAGGCACGAGTGGGCATGGTCGAACAGCAGATTGCCATAGTTCATTGCCACAAGCTTAGGAGGTTAATTGTCCATTAAGAATGCAAGGAACATGAGCACTCGGACATACAATGTCATTACAAGAGGGGGTGCTGACACAGTTTACAGAGTTCAAAACATTGTCTTAATGTGCGCGGGCACAAGAACACCAGATTGGCACGGACTGACCTTGTCTGTAGCCGACGAGTCATCTGCTTGTAGTGTCGCGAGGCGTTGTTGTGTGGAGGCCAACTTGTGGTGTATGTTGCGGAGATGCAGCAGCATTTCCATATGTTCCATCCGCAACTTCAAAGACTTGGTGCACTCCACAAGCCACTTGTTTGTCCAAGATTGCAGTTCCAAGGATAGGTTTAAACACTTCTTAGCACAGCACACATGTTTGGTGTTAGCCAAACTGTCACTCGGCTGAGCGAAAGGAATATGTTTGTTTATTGGGGGGTAAAACACAGTATTTTGCACAAAATCTAGTGAAAACTGATAGTGCTTGAGGAAATCAATTCCGAGAATAGGTTCTTCAATTGTTGACACTAAAAACGTCCACTCCAGCTTGCACTCGCGTGAAAGTTTCACTGTATACAGAGTAGAACCCGAACACTGTAGAGTAGACAAGTTCACTGCACGAAGTACTGTTTTGTGTGGTTGCACTTTATTGGTTGCTAGGCGAACCAGCAGCAAAGAGACATCTGCGCCAGTGTCTACCAGAAAATGTACACCTAATTGTAAATCGCGAACAAAGACTCGACCACACTTACTGTTGTTGTCCGAAACGGAATGCAACGTTGGATGGTGCCCGTTGTTTACATCGCAGGAGGTGGCACTGCAACCTACCTGCGGTTGGAGTTTGGGTAAGAACACAGTGACTGGCATTTGCGAGCTTGCTCCCCAAATTTTGCGTGGAAGAAACAGTAAGGTTGGGCAGGCCTGTGCTCCTGTGGGTAGTTGCTAGGTGACGGAGTATGTGACCCAGAGTCTTCCACAGAGGCCGATGCACTGTCATTGCGGGGAGCTGAAGGTGCAGGCAGGGTGGCTAGTTTAACAAACTTGTTATTAGCAGCACCAGACATGGGCGTGGTGTCAGAAAGCTTCTTAGTGCGGTCATGTTCAGAATGCAGTGCACAGAGCTCACATTGCCTGGCGGAGTAAGCTCTGTCAGCGGTGCATAACCGTTCATTTACTGGCCTATCTTCATACGCAGAGATTGCAGTCTGGGCAGGCAAAGGCAGCTTTTCTGTCCAGATTTCTGTAAGCGTGTCATCAGGCATAACTTGCTCATCGACAAGAAGATGGATGCACTGCCACAGCTGGGACGGAGACGTGTCGCCGAGACGTTCTTCGTACATGAGCTGTCGCAGATTTTCTCTCCTGGTTTTCGAGGCGCATTCCAGTATCGTCTGTTTTGCCACAGCATACTTCCCTGCTAGGGGGGGGGGGGGGTGCTTTGACCAGATCGTAAATTAAATCGACGTAGTCGTGAAGATGGTTCATGAGGCAGGCGAAGCGTGTGTCATCGTCCAAAGCACAAACATTGAATGTTTGCTCAACCAGGTTAAACCAGCACTCTGGATGAGCGGGTTTGAAGTCTGGTAGTTTCAGCAGATTTGGCACTGCAGTCACTGCGGAGGTGCGCCTATTTCTTTGGACGGAAGTAGAGCATGCAGAAGACAGCAAGTCCGAATTATTGGTGTCCCGTAATGCGGGTATCGCGAAATTCACTTGACGCCGGGGGGGCGGCAAAGAAGCAACGGACGCTCGAATAGTGTGAGGATCGTAGTCAAAATGTGCATTCTCATTGACATGGTAGCTCAGAGAGAAGCCACAAGTACTTAAGCACGCTGGTGAATGTCCGTTATGCACACTGTATTCACTCGACCGTGAGTGGTGAGGCTGGTTGATGTCTGGGTAATTACTGTCCAGCACAGAATTATTGACATGATTAGAAGTAACACAAGGATCCCACACATGTCCACTAGGATGCACACTCGGTGTGATATTTGCTGTTTGGCAAGCATTAAGCACCTGTTGACTAGGCGGCGCGGAAGGATACACATGTGGTGGGAACTGATTTGAGTTTGAATTTACTACTGGATTTTCCAAAGTAGCAAAACTTCGCTTGATGCCATGAACTGTATTGAATTGTGCATTCGACACAGGAGTAGGGATGTTCCAAACAACATGTGGAAAGGTCTAGGCTAACAAAGGCAGAGTCCGCGACCGTTGGCAGTTGGAAGAAACTGGCGGCACTCGATGAATTCCACTGCATGTTCGGGCTGAAGGCAGGAATGCTGGAGAGATGTTGCTGAAATTGGGGCGGCGGTGAGTGCTGAAAGGCCATTGTCTGAAGCTGAACAACGGCCCTCGTGATCGCAAAGAAACCCGACGCGGTAGGCGAGTAAATAACCTTCGGGCGGTAACTCGGACGCGTATTACACAAAAAGTGGGGTCACCAGTGAGGGAATACGATATAGTTGTAGGTAAACAACTAGAATTCTCTCAGATACAGATTTATTAGCACTTCGCTTCTACACAGATACAAGTCTGGATGCTAACTGCCGTTAGCGGCCAACATCCTCCCAAAGCTCTCTCCTCAAAGATAGCACACTTATACACTGAACAAATATTGATATTTATGGCGCTCTACGCCACACCAGCAAACAGTGGCTCACAAAAGGTATAAAAACATCATGTGGGACTAAAAGAGTGCTTTATGTTTCTCTCAGAAATACTAATGATCCTGAAATAAGAGCTCATTATAAAAGGTACTGCAAGATCTTAAATGAAGTTCTGATAAAGGCAAAAAGTATGTTAATCAAACCAGAAATAGATAATTCTGGCAACAAAATAAAAACCATCTGGGGTATTATTAAAAGAGAAACTGGTAGTTACTCAAACGATGCAGAAAATATTGAAGTTAGACATAATGGGAATATCATTGATAAAGGTGAAAATGTTGCAAAAATTTTCAACAAGCATTTTTTGACTGCAGCAGATAAAATAGGGTGTAATGGTTCTATAAATGAGGCTCTGAATCTTTTACAAAGAAGTGGACTTAGTGCAACACCCCAGATTAGCATGTCTCCTGTCACTGTTGAGGAAATTAATAAGATAATAAGGACCATGAAAAACAAAAATTCAACTGGTATTGATGGTATTTCCATCATAGTGTTGAAACACACACACATTTTCATTTGTCAGGTCCTGTGCCATATCTTTAATGAATCACTGAGACTAGGAATTGTCCCTCATAGACTTAAATATGCAGTGGTGAAACCATTGTACAAGAAGGGTGACAGAAACGAAGTAACCAATTATCGTCCTATTTCACTCTTAACTTGTTTCTCCAAGATTCTCAAGAAACTTGTACACAAAAGGATTCTTGAACATTTTAGTAAATACAATATTCTCAATAAAAGTCAATTCGGTTTCCAGAAAAACATCTCAACAGAAGATGCAATATATTCTTTCACCAATGCAATTCTTGAATCAATCAATAATAAAATGTCTCGAACTGGAATTTTTTGTGACCTTTCTAAGGTGTTCGATTGCGTGAACCATGAGATTTTTCAAAGAAAGGCAGAATTTTATGGGTTAACTGGAGAAGCAGGGATGTGGCTTGTCTCCTATTTAAAGGACCAGAAACAGAAAGTCATGGTAAATGACACTAATGGGGAACCAGTGTCCTCTTCTTGGGGCACAATAAACTGTGGAGTTGCACAAGGCTCTATTCTGGGTCCTCTACTTTTCCTTATTTTCATAAATGACCTTCCAATGTGTACAACGGCTAAGATAAAATTTACTTTGTTTGCCGATGACACGACGATTCTGGTAGACAATTCAACAAATCTTGAAATCACTGTAAATGAAATTTTTCAGGAGACCTTTAACTGGTTTACTTCTAATGGATTATCACTAAATTTTGAAAAAACTCAATTGATTCAATTCCATACAAGCCAAAATATCGAAGGGGAGATTAAAGTTAAATATAATGATGGGAATTTAGCAAGAGTGGAGTCAACAAAGTTCCTGAGTCTACTTGTTAATAGCAATCTAAACTGGTCCTTACAAATTCCTTACCTATATAAAAAACTAAGCTCAGCAATTTACGCTATTCGTGCCATTGCTTCCTTCAGTGACTTAAATAATTTGAAAGCTACCTATTTTGGTTATTTTCATGCCCTGATGGCCTATGGAATTATATTCTGGGGAAACCAGCCAAAGGCAAACAAAATCCTCATAGCCCAGAAAAGGGTCAGTAGGATTCTGTGTGGTGTCAATTACAGACATTCCTGCAGAAAACTCTTTCAAGAACTGAGAATATTCACAACAGTATCTCAGTACATTTTCTCTCTCATGTGTTTCTTGTGTAAAAACCACTCCCTTTTTGAAATGAACAGCATGTATCATAACTATGACACTAGGGTAAAAAATGATCTACATCTTGAGCAAAAGAATCTAAGTATGGTGCAAAAAGGAGTACACTACTCTTGCATAAAAATATTTAATGCTCTCCCTCAGGCAATAAAAATGTCAGATACTGATCTACCTATTTTTAAAGATCAACTTAAACAGTATCTTCTAAGTAAAACAATTTACTCACTGGATGAATTTATGTATGAGAATATGTGGATTGATTTTGATCTATTGTAAGTCTGTTCAATGTAATTTGTAACTTTTACAAAAAAACAATTCTTATAAACATTTTTTCTATGTAATATATTATTCATTGTACAACCTACTATTATAAACAAATGTCTCAAATCTATGTAAATGACACGTTCTACACCCAAGCAATTTATCGCTAATGGGTCTACAGAACACGAATGAAATAAATAAATAAATAAGAAGGGTGTTTTATGGTATGATTGGAGTGTGTTTAAGAGACCTCACCCACTGCACTCTTGTTTTTCAGGCAAGAATGAAACCATTCATTTGCTAACCCCCTTATTCCAATGGCATCCAGTTTATTCAGCAGAACTGTGTGGTCGACTGTACCAAATGTTTTGGTAAATTCAAGGTAAAAGTGTGTTTTATGATCTTTGTCTAGTGGTTCTACAATATTTGTAAATAGAGCTATTGCTGATCCTGTTCTTTTACAAGACCTGAAACTAAACTGTTCTTTACACAGAAGACTGTGCTTTGTTAAGTAATCCTTGACTGTATTTTCCATTATGTTTCTATTACTTTCAAAAACAATGAGTGTAAAGAGATGGACACCAAATTTTGCAAATTTTCTTGGTCGCCTTTCTTATACATGGTGAACATTAATAAAACTGACAAACTGCAGGGATAGACTCCTGACGTGAACTGGAAGAAAAAAGGTCCTATGAACATGTGTCCAGAAATGCATTGTTGCCACAATAGATGGCACTGACAAATGACAATTCTTCAGACCATGTGCCAGGTGTTCCTTGTGTGTTGCAGGCTGTGTGATTGGTGCAGCATAGTGTAAGCAGCAGAATGGTCTGATATTCATGTCAGGAACAAACTGAAATGGTATTTGAATATAGCAACGCAGATGGAAACGGTCAAAAGGCAGTGCAGCTATACCAAAACAAGTATCTTCAAAGACACAAACCACATCACACAAAATTTCAAGCCCGTTTTGTGTGTTTGTGTGCTCATGGGCTCTTTCAGAGAGACAAACATGCAGCGAGGCAGTGGGCTGTGCATACATCAGATTTGGAGGACCAGGTTCTACAGGATATAGAGACGAACCCTGGTATAAACTCCTGGCAAGTGGCCTGCTGACATGGTGTAAGCACAGTACAATTAGGTGTATCCCGCATGACAGCTGCTACTAACCCAATCACCTGCAATCCAGTGGAGGCTACTTTGAACACATGTTGTGATGTGGATGTGATGCAGCTGTGTACTGTGTTCTGGGACAGTTTGTTGTCATTGCACACACACCGTCCATTTCTCGACACATGTTCACAGGATCTTTTTTCCTCCATTCCCAGTCAGGAATCCATCTCTGCAGTTCGTTGATTTTACTAATGTTCACCCTGTATAGAGGCAGGACTTTTGCAGTATTTAGTGCCTTTGGGAAGCAACCTGCATTGAAAGATTCATTTATGATGTTCATTGAAGGACCTATGATACCAACTATGTAGTCCTTCAACAAGCACACATGCACTTCATCTATATCTGCTGAGATATTATTTTTTAGGTTGACACAACACAGCTTAGTTCTTTCCCAGTGGAGGGTTGCAGCATCACTGTGTTTGGTATATAGTTAAGTGTTTCCACAGGCTGTTTTTTGACAAACTTCTGTTGTAGCATGGTAGCTATATTCAGAATTTCAAAGAATGTAATCCAGTCAGTATTGTCAAAGGATTCAACTAATACTGTAAATGTGATCTGAGCTTCCCAGTTGTTCAGCTAGTTTTACAGTGCCATTTAAATTTAACAGTTGTTGTTTCCATTCAAGTTCCCAGCATGAATGAAGACAACGTTAAGATTAAACAGCTCTATAGTACCAGTCAAGTCAACATCAATAAATACTGCAGACTGTTAACCACAATAATAAAAAAAAGGCTCCAACAATTTATTTTCAAAAATTTTATTCTTCAAGAAGTACGTAATTTCATACAGTTGTAACTACTGTTTAGTTTGAGTTTTGTGTTAAGATCATGTGAGATATCAATTTGAAATCAAGTCCTAAGTGACAGCTCAAAATGTATATTAAAATATCAAAATCCCTGGAAATGTATTCAATAAATTTTGCTTTTGACCATCAATCACCATTGTCCATGGAATATTAAAAACAAAAGTTCAAGGGAGGGAGGGGGGGGGGGGGGGCAGCGGCCTTGTGTGTCATATGTTGTACTGTGGCTGGTTATATAGTGTTGATGTGTATACCATACAGAGTTGTATTTGTTGTTGTTGTTGTTGTTGTTGTTGTTGCTGATGATGATGATAAACAACAGTTGATACAGAAAGGCTCACAGTTAGGAATAGCTTGTGAACAATGTTGAGCTTTATATTTATTTATTTTTAAAAATTAACTGAAAATGTGTCATGGTATATGTTGAACTCCTGCCAGCACTACTTCAAGTATCTCTGTACGGTTTTTGTGTTTCACTATTAAGTAGTCTCACTATTTATTATGGTGGTTTCTGAATTATACATGCACATGCTGATGCTGCTATTGATCTACCCATCTAATCTTCAGTATTCTCTGCCACACCACATTTCAAAAGCTTCTATTCTCTTTTTGTTTGAACTGTTATCATCCACATTTCATTATTGCACAAGGCACACTCCAAATGATTATCCTTAAGAAAAGACTTTGTAACATTTAAATTTATATTTATTGTCAACTAATTACTCTTTTCAGAAGTGATTTCCTAGTTATAGGCAATCTGTGTTTTATGTCCTCTCTACTGTAGCCACCATCAATATTCTGCTGCCCAAATAGTTAAACTCATCTACTACTTTTAGTGTTCCATTTTCTAATCTAATTTCCTCATCAACACCTGATTAATTCAACTACTTTGCTTCTGTTGGCTCCAGCAAAAACAATCAGCTTAAAAATCATAAATACAAATTCAGAGGAACACCAGTGTCAGGAAGTATATTTTTGATTACAAAGCTCAGTGAACGGGTGTCTAGTTTACAATGTATTGTTAGTTCCTTGAAGATGGATATCAAGAAACTTAAAGAAGAAAAAAGTGAACGGAACATGAAAAACTCGCGCCATGAAAGTATGAATACGTCGGAGAATTGGACGGAAGTGAAGTACAAAAGACGCAAACAGATAATACAAGATACAGAAAACGGCGAAAGAAACATAAATATAGTGAACGAAAATTACTTTCAAGCTCTTTCGACTACGGATTGTGAAAGTGAAGTTAACAGTGCGAGTGTCCCATGTGGAAAACCAAACGACTTTGTGAATAAGGTAAAACATGGAATATTTCAGCAGCAGTTAAGTAAAAGATCATATGCGAAAGTGCTCACGAAAAATCTTCCGCCGCTAAGCTGCTCTACTGAGACAATATCGACATGTGTTAGCAAAAAAGACACAATAAATAGTGCCAAACAAGACTTTGCTTACTGCAAAGATAGGCAGGAAACAGGCAATCTCGGAACAGCAAGTACCGGTAAAATTGAACTGTATGCGGACAGCCAAGGACGAAATACAGCCGCTGAATTTCGGCATACAAGTAGTCAGAATTTTAGTTTTAACTGTACAATAAAACCAGGAGCAAAATTCAGTGCTGCTACGTCAATGAGTCAAGAAAAAATTTCCTCATTGAGCAAAAAGGACTTTTCCATCTTCCTGGTGGGATCAAATGATATAGCTAGGAACGAAAAAAACGATCTCTTAATCTCGCTAAAAAGAAAACTGTATGAGCTGAGAGGAACAAATGTTATTGTTTTTTCAGTGCCACACCGTTACGATTTGATAGAATGGTCCTGTGTAAATAAAGAAATTGAAACAGCAAATAAAGAGATGGAAAATATTTGCAAGCGGTTTGAAAATGTAACATTTGTGAACATCAGCAATTTAGGGAAAAGATTTCACACAACACATGGTTCCCATCTAAATGTACTTGGAAAAAACGTAATAGTAACCAAAATTTTAGAACTTGTAAATAAAATCTCAAATGTGCAGTGTGATGATAGAAAAGTCATACCTCTCATGGACAGGAAGTGTGTGTATCCTGTAGAATCCAATGTGAAATCTGCTATCAGTGAAGCTACACCTCCCCAAGACAAATGTGAAATTTTATTAATGCAAGTGAACACTCCAAATGTTAATAATTCACAGAAAGGCACAGCAGTTATGGAACAACAAACACCAGAAATAAGTGAAACAGCAGCAGCACCATCATTATCAGCAGAAGCAGCAGCAGTAACAGAACCAACAACGACTGGGGCAGAAACACAGCAATGCTTAAGGAGGAGCCAAAGGAAAAATACATCTGTGTCATTCAGTGACAATTTTTTATGGTTTCAAGCCAAGAAGAAAATCAAAATGTGAAAAACCAGCCTGCTAACTCACAGATAAGTCGCAACAACATCCTATTTTTAAACATTCAGGGTCTTGAAAATAAAGTTGAAATTCTGGATGAGTCATTGCCCCAGAATAAGTATTCTTTCTTATGTCTATCAGAACATTGGCTTAAACCAGAACAAATACAATACTATGTACCAGAAGGTTATAAATATGGAAACAGATTTTGCAGATCTCAGTACCGTAATGGTGGTACTGTTATCTATGTTTCAAATGAAATAGAGTGTAGAGAATTAGATCTTAGTTGGGCATGTGTAGAGAAACACTTTGAAATTACCGGGATCATATGTGATATAATGAAACTTATCATAGTATGTATCTACCATTCCCCTGACTCAGATGATAAAACTTTTTTAGATAATTTAGACAGTGTACTCTGCTACATAACGAAATGGAAACAGTATGTAACTGTAATTGGGGGAGACTTTAATTCAAGCTTTGATGTAACATGTAACAAACCCAGTGTAAATAAGTTACTGAATATGCTAAGGCAGCACAACTTCCATCATGTAAATTCAGAACCAACAAGACTACAAGCGTGCTTGGATAATGCTTTTGTCAACTGTGCTCGTGATATGTACTCCACCAAGGTAAAGGAGTTTGTTTTCTCAGACCACTCCATGTTAACAGTAAAGTTAAGACATTTTATAAAAGGGGATGAGAGCAAGGCTGGACAAAAGTTAACAAAATCTAATACCTTAATATTAACAAAACACAATCTCATAAAACTAACACACCAGTTGAGCATAACAAACTGGGACAAATTATTTCAAAACTGTGATTCCAGTGCCCAAACAGTTTATGAAACATTCCACAATTACTTAACAGGTATTTTAAAAGCCCATCTTGTTCAAAAGATATCCCATAAAACAAGAAAAGGTAAATTTTGGTACACCAAAGAACTGGAGAATCTAAAAAATAAGCTACTGCTGTTGAAGCGCCTTGCCAAAGTAAACAATTCTAATGAAATTAAGGATCTCGAAAAAATCATTAAGAAACTGTATAAGAAAGAGTTGCAATTAGCAAAACTAAGATACAACACAAATTTCATAAAAAATAGTAAAAACCAATGCAAAACAGCCTGGTCAGTAATTAATACTGTTAAAGGTGAAGTCAGAAACTTCGACAAGACAGTCCCAATACCAGCAGATACATTCAATAAATATTTTGTAAGCTGTGCTGATGATATCAAAAAGCTGATCAGTAAACCCAATGTAACATGTATAGATTATCTGAAGAGAGCAAACCTAAATCATAATAGGGCCGGATCATCGTTGAAACACTTCAAAGAGGTATGCCAACATAAAGTTCTTAAAATAGTCAAAGAAATGAAAAATTCATACAGTACAGATATTTTTAATATGTCAAACAATCTATTGAAAGAAATCATACATTACATTGCAGCACCATTAACATATTCTATAAACCTGTGTCTCATAGAAGGGTTTTTTACTGATCCTCTCAAACTATCCAAGGTAGCTCCAGTCTTTAAGAAGGGTGTCAAATCAGATCCTGCAAACTACAGACCAATTTCACTAATTCCAGTACTAGGAAAAGTCTTTGAAGGCATAATATATAAGCAGATGTATGCGTACCTAGAACTAAATGGTATGTTAAGTGCATCACAGTTTGGTTACAGAAAAGGAAGGTCAGCTATACATCCCATAGAGCTCTTAGTCAGAGACATTCTAGCAGCATTTGAGGACCATGCGCACGCACAGGTAACCTTAGGTGGTGAGTTCAGGAAGTCATCTGTCAAACATACTCGAGGTTCAACATGGAGTGCCACAGGGATCTAAATTGGGGCCACTTCTTTTCCTTGTACACATAAATGACTTACCAGGAAATATAGATGTAAAGACATATATGTATGCAGATGACACAACTTTTCTATCTGTAAACCATGTACCTGATAACCTTGTAAGTGATATGAAATTGGCAAAAGAAAATGCAACATCATGGTTTAATGCCAATGGTCTGCTATTAAATGAGGTAAAGACCCAGAATATGTGGTTCACTCTATCAAAGACTACAAAAATAGAAAAACAAAAGGCAAAGTTTTTAGGTATTGTACTTGACAACAGTCTAACATGGAACTCTCATGATGATCACATAGTGGTTAGGTTGTCAAGAGTTATATATTTGTTGAAGAGACTGATGTGTTGTGTGACATTTGAGTACGTAAGGACAGTGTACTTTGCCTTTTTTCAATCTGTTTTAAGGTATGGGTTAATACTCTGGGGAAACAGCAGAAAAATAAATGAAATTATGGTGATCCAGAAGAAAGCAATCAGAGTAATGGCTAAGGTAGATAATAGAACACATTGTAAACCATTGTTCACTAAATATAGAATTTTAACAGTAATTAATTTATATATTCTTGACAGTGTTAACTACATACTTGCTGAACTACCTAATTTAAGTGTAACAAATGAAAGACATGGCTACTATACAAGACCATGTACTTCTCTGCTGTTGCCACAAAATAGATTAGCTAAAACTAACAATAGTCATAAGTATATGGCAATTAAAATATATAACAAATTGTCTAAAAATGGGTCAATCAAGCCTGACAAATTATTTAAAGACAATGTTCATAACTTCTTGTTAACTAATCCATTCTATTCATTAGAAGAATTTTTAGAAATGCCCAATATCAACTTAAATATGTAATCTTTTTCTTTTTTTTTTAAATTAATAGGTTAAGTGAACTGACGAAGTCTATTGCATGTAACAATGCTGAATGACTAATAAAGAATCTGAATCTGAAGAATAAATAATTAAAATAGTGAGTAGCTTAAAGAATTCTCATGCAGCAGGATATGATGGTCTTAGTCCGGACACTCTTAAGAAATGTATACATTTAATTGCATCACCTTTATCAGCAATTACCAACTTTCATATGGAATATGGTCTATTTCCAGATGAGTTGAAAATTGCTTGAGTTGTGCCTATTTTAAAAAAAGGAAACAGAAATCTAGTAGTAAACTTTTGACCCATATCTGTTCTTCCAATAACATTCAAAATTTTTGAGAAAGTAAGTGATTTCTAAGGGGCAGTATGGGTTTGTCAATGGGTCATCCACCATTGCAACAGCATCCAACTTAATCGAAGGTGGCACTCAAGCAATAGATATTAAAGAACATGTATGAGGGATCTTTCTAGACTTACCAAAAGCATTTGACTGTGTTGATATGACCATATTGCTGGACAAACTGTGGAACAATGGCTGTCAACGCACAGCCCATAATTTGATTAGATCCTACTTGACAAATAGGAAGCAGTTTGTGTCTAATAGCACTACAGAGGGAGCACACAAATCAAACACCACTGAGATAAATTTTGGTATTCCAGAGGGGTCAATATTAGGACCACTTCTTTTTATTATTTATGACAACAATATTCAGTCTATAACAAACCCCACTACAGCTATCTTATATGCAGATGATACCATGTTAACATGCCGAAATCCAAGCTATTCACAGCTTGAAGTGGAATCCACTACTGCAGCAGGCATAATGCTGCAGTATTTTCATAAAAACAAACTACATTTAAACACAAATAAATCTATCTATATTGAATTTGATCTTGGGAGGCAAAAAACTCATGAAAACCAAATTTTAATGGGTGAATAATACATTAAGAAAGAATACTTGAACAAATTTCTTGGCCTTACACTTGATGCAGAGTTAAACTGGTCTGATCATGTAAATGATATTTTCAAAAAGCTATCTACTACCATATATGCCCTAAGGAAACTGACACCTTTCTGTAATACTACCACTCTGAGGGAAATATATTTTGCACTATTTGAATCCCATTTAAGCTATGGGATAGAGTTTTGGGGATCCAGCAGTAAAGGTAATATGAAAAGTGTACTTATCCTACAAAAGAAGGCACTTAGAATTATGGGAAAGAAATGTGCCTGGGAGTCCTACAGAAATTTGTTAAATGAATTTAAAATACTAACTGTTCATAATTTGTATGTAATAATCATTATGGCAGTAAACAGTAACAAAACACTTAATAAAGAAGTACATGATCACAACACTAGAGGTAGAGAGTGACCCCACAACATCTCTCATAGAACAAAACTTAAGAGAAAAGCCCTCACTATGCAGGCGTAAAACTACTGAATTTCTTCCATCCTAATATCTCCAAATTGCCCATTACAGAACTAAAAAAGAAATTAAAATTATGGTTCCTAAAAATTCTGTATATTCAATAGATGAGCTTCTAGATCTAGTATACTCTTAGGATGGGAGAGTATCCATCTAAAAGTATATGAATCTCAGATCTTAGACTGTGTCACAAACTGCAAATATTTGAATCTCAGATCTGAATAATGTGTCACAAGCTGTAAATTCCTTGATCTATGTACTGCAATTGCAAATTGTTTTATGTATAGTCCACATATATATAACATTGTTCTCTCAACTAAATTTAGAAAAAGTTGTGTAGATAACAATGCCAGGCAATAGTATGTAACTCTATTAAGTAAGGCTCTGATTTATCCAGAAGACTGGAACAATAAATACTTTTTTTGTAATCAGCTGATGCTGGATCAAAATAAATTAATAAAAACAACTAGATTCCATTACCCTAGTTGTACTTTTGGTGATGTTCATAATATAATCTCATTTCAATATGCTAACCACTCTGTTCAATCCCCCTTCCAAGTCTATTCTCCCAGGTAAACTTTTTTTTTCTTTCTTTTTATGGTACTGAAATCAATGGACAAAGTCATACCTAACTAAAACAATGCAGAAAGTTAAACTTTATAATTCAACCAATGTAACTAAGGTAGAGTCTTCTGATGGGACAAATCACTTGTGGGGTTCTCTAAGGGTCAACATTAAGTCCACTGTTGTTTCTCACGTGTATAAAGAAGCTTCTGTCTAACATACAACAAGCGGAGTTAGTTCTTTTTGCAGGTGATGCAAGTATTGTAATCAGTCCAAACATACATACAGCATAAATAGTATAGAAGAAACAGTAAATAATCTTCTCAAAAATATTATTAAGGGGAGCCGGAGGTGGTCAAATCCAAATAATTACGATTTTTTTTTTTTTTTTTTTTTTTTTTTTTTTTTTTTTTTTTGCTACCAAAAATTAATTGGAACATTCCTCTTTAATGTAAACTTTGAATTATTGTTCTACTTTCCCTAGAAGTGGAGTTATTAACATTTTCCCCCTTGCCTGCAGAGGAAATTGGTGGCCGCTGAATGCATCTAACACCCTCTCGTGACTTCCTGGCGAAATGCTTGGGATTTTCTCGGCCTGTTACGCATACAGCGCCTTATGTTACACATACAGCGAGTGTTTAAGGGTTGGCTACATTGTTTTCTGTGACAAATGAAACGCTAAGAGCGCGGAACATCGTCTCTTTGCTGTTTACCGTTTCGAATTAGTTCAGTGTTGCGCCTGTTGTAGGTAGTATTATACTTCTTGTGTAAAGCGTTGTTCTGGTTACGTTGCCACGTTTTAGTAACCGTGTATATAAGAAGAGGAAGAATGTAGGGAAAAGAAAATTAACACTAATACCAAGTTGCGATACTACAATTACTGAAACAGTGCGTTCTTCTGCTAAGCAACACATGGCCGGCCATAGCCCTGTGACATCTTCTAGCAAGAAGCTGACTGGTGGAAGTGACAGATTTCGTGAATATGTTAGTGACAGTGATGATATTAACGAAGTACTGAATATTGGATTATTATATTCTGTGCTGAAAGAAAGTGTTCTGTGCAAAATGTGTTCAAGTGTAGGAGTGGGACTAGAGATAACAAAGTACTTTGGTTTAGCTTGTGAGATGAAGATAATCTGTGCATGTTGCAAGTATCAAGTGACTTTCTACAATTCCCATGCCAGTCTCTTTGGTGAAAATGGACGATCTAGAGTGTTTGATGTGAATGTTCGACTTGTGTATGGTCTTCGATCCATTGGGATAGGGTCTGCTGCTGGTAAACTGTTTTGTGGTATTATGAACTTGCCATTGCCTCCAAGCAAATTTGGGTACTACTGTGAACTGGTAGGATCCTCTGTTGAAGATGTGGCTTTGAAAACCATGAAGGAAGCAGTGGAGGAATCTGTAGAAATGAACGGTGGTTCTAGGGATTTGGTAGTGGCATTAGATGGTTCCTGGCAAAAGAGGGGTCATAAATCCCTGAATGGGGTTGTAACTGCTACTTGTGGTGATAGTGCAAAAGTGATAGATGTTGCAATATTATCAAAACATTGTAGGTGCAAAAATAAAATCAAAGGAGAGCACAGTGGAACCTGTGAGGCAAATTTTAGTGGGTCAAGTGGAGCAATGGAAGTGGATGGAGTGAAACAAATTTTTGAACGTTCAGTTCCCAGATACAACATTAGGTACAAATACTACCTTGGGGATGGTGACTCCAAAGGTTTCAAGACTATAGAGGAACTGAAACCATATGGAAATGAATTTGTAGTTGAAAAGTTGGAATGCATTGGGCATGTGCAACAGCGTATGGGTGCACGGCTTCGAAGGCTCAAACAAACTTTGGGTTCAAGTAAGCTCAGTGATGGAAAGAGAATAGGAGGGAGAGGCAGGCTTACTGATGAGGTGATTGAACATCTACAGAGATACTATGGGTATGCTATAAGGCAAAATACTAGTAATGTTAGTGACATGCGAAAAGCAGTGTGGGAATTGTTCCGTCATACTGCCTCTTCCAATGAATACCCTCAACACAGCCTGTGCCCAAAAGATTCCTGGTGCAAATATAATGCAAAAAAGGACTATGATCACAAACATGGTTTGCCAGCAGCTGTGATAAATGCAATAAAACCAATTTTTCATGACTTAGCACAGCCAGAATTGTTACACAAATGTCTACACAGAAAGATGCAGAATCCTAATGAGAGCGTAAACAATTTGATTTGGAAAGTAATTCCTAAAAGGGTGTTTGTAAGCATAAAAACACTGCACTTTGGCATTTATGATGCAATAGCAACCTACAACCAAAGGAACAGTGTGAAGTGTGAAGTTCTGAAGGCATTAGGATTTACAGCTGGGGTGAACACTGTACGAGCACTAAGAAATATTGACAGAGAAAGGATAAGAGGAGCAGAAAGAAGAGAAAGGCATATGAAGTATGATGGAACAACAGGCCAGAAAAGAAGACAGAAGAGGAAGCTTTTGGAGGATGAAGAAGAAGACCCTGATAATCCATCCTATAGTGCAGGAATGTATTGAGAAACTTTGATAGCCATTTCCTGTAAATTAGAATTTTTCGAATATAAGGAACATTTTCTCAAAATCCACTCAAGCTAGAGAGATGAAATTTTTATACAGCACTCCTAGTGGTCAAACTTACATTGTACCACAGCCATTTGGCAATATGTTCAGTAGTTTCATTTCAGTTTAATTATAAAGCAATTATTTGTAAAAAAATTTGGGTCATTAATAAAAAAAATAACTGGAAGGAAACTAGAAAAGATACTCCAAAATCCCTCTGTCATGACTGCAATACTAAACCACTCTATATGTAAAAAAAAGTCAATTTTTTCTATTTGGTAGTTTATTCATAAATGTTCCTCAAACTTAGTGATTTTAACATGGGCAGCATAGGCACCTCCGGCTCCCCTTAAGTGGTTTTCTGCAAATGATCTCACTCTCAATTTTAAAAACACACAACATATTCTGTTCTACTCATCTAGAGGTTCTTTGCCATTGATAAGTATAACACATGGTGAGGAAATAATAACTAGGGCAGAATATTCAAAATTTTTAGGCTTCTATGTTGATGAGACTCTAATAGGAAAAAACTCATTCAGTTATGTCATATGGAATTTGTCATATGGAATAATGTTCTGAGGTAAGTCAACTTTAAGAATGAAAATGTTCATTGCTCAAAAATGTGCTGTGAGAATAATATGTTGAGGTTTCCGACAGTCATTTTTTAGATGCACATTTAACGAGTTAGACATTTTAAATACTGCTTTGCAGTATATTTATTCCCTCATGAAGTTTGTTGTAAATAATCCACTGCTGTTCAAAAGGAGCAATGACGTACATATTTTCATTACTCCTCATTAAGGTTGTCTTTAGCACAGAAAAGGGAGCACAATGCTGCCACCAAATTTTTTGATTACTTATTCAATAGATAGCAAAGTAGAATTTGAAAAGAAACTGAAAATGTTTCTCCTTCAAAAATCCTTCTCTTCTGTAGAATAATTTCTAATTTTGTAGTGTATAAAAGATGATGACAGAAATTATTAACTTACAACAGTAATAAAACAAAACAAAAAGATGATCAGCACGTAGTCATATTTACCGATGAATGTGTAATATGAATGTGAAATGACTCATTCCACACCATTACGATTAATCATACAAAAGATCCATGGAACATGAAACTAATTAGCTAAATTTTGTCACTTCTGACTGAATTTAATGTCACATGGAAACCTCAGTTTTTATTCCTTCCAACTGAAATTTAATTCTTTCCCAAATTTCTCCTTTGTTTCCTCTAGTGCTTGCTTAATTTATAGATTGAATAACATCAACGACAGACTGTAACCCTGTCTCACTCCCTTCTCAATTATTGCTTCCCTCACATGTCCTCCTACCCTTATAACTGCAGACTGGTTTGGTTTCCTATTTTTCCATAAATGATTCATGTTATAATTTTGCATCCATGATTTATTAAACTGATGGTTTGTCAGCATTAACTCCTGTCAGTACCAGCCTTCTTTGATAGTGAAAGTATTACATTCTTCTTCAAGTCTGAGAGTATCACCAGTCTCATATATCTTACACACCAGGAGCAAAGGTTCTGTCACAGCTGGTGCTCTCAACAATCTCAATAATTCTAAGGGAATTGTGGCTACTCCAGACAATGTTTCAACTCGAGGTCTTTCAGTGCTGTGTCAAAATCTTCTTGCAACATCATATATTCCATCTCATCTTCACCAACATCTTCTTTATGATCCTGTTTTGAAGTTCATATCTTGTATCCATCACTTCTACATATTCCCTCTGCATTTCAGCTTTCCCTTCTTTGTTTAATTCTGGGTTGCAGACTGAGATTTTGATATTCATCTGGCAGCTACTCCTTTCTCTGAATGTGTCTTTAATTTTTCTGTAGGCAGCATCTATCTTTCACCTCATTAAGCCTGCTTCTGCAGCCTTGTATTTGTCCTTTACCCACACCTGCTTTCCCATTTTTAATTTACAGCAAATTCATGTCTATTGTCACAGTTTTTTCCAAAATATTTGAAGCAATTTCTCACAGACAGCTTAGTAACTACTTTGAAAAATATAACCTTCTTTGCAGTAGACAGCTTGATTTTTGACAAGGAAAAAATACCGCTTCTGCAGCCAAGCTACAGTATTATGAGATAAATAATACAACATTAAAAATAATTAATTCTTATCTAGATAACAAGAGGCAATTTGTATCAGTTCAAAATAGGTATTCTTCCTTGAAGAAAGTCAAATGTGGTGTACCTCAGGGCTCTGTATTTCTTCTTCATTTTTTGCAATTAACAATTTGTCATATTATGTTGGGCTTTTTAAATCAAACACTGGACATTTTTATATTAATTTTGAGTATAAGATGCACCTGAATTTTGGAGGAAATTTTTCAAAGAAAAAAGTGCGTCTTGTAGTGTGTAAAATATCGTAGTAGTGTAGAAATTGAGTTTTCAGATTATGACTACATTTCTGTAAACTGGTTAATATAGAATACATTATTTGTACATATAATGTGAACAGTAATAAATATAGTGACTACTATTAAATATCAACATAAATCCCATTCTGCCACATGTAGTTAATGGCTAATAAAGAATCTGAATAGATAATCTGAATTATTTTTTAGACATCTCCATTCCCTTTTGCCTGCTTCATTTTCTTACTTTCTCCTTCTCTCAGTTAATTTCAATATCTTGTTTGTTATTCAAGGATTTCTAGTGGATCTTGTCTTTTTGCATACTTGATCCTCTCCTGCCTTCACTACTTCATCTCACAAAGAGACACATTCACTTTCTATTCTATTCCTTTCTCCTGCTTCAGTCAGTTGTTCCCTATTGCTCCTTTTGAAATTGTCAACTATCTCTGATTCTTTCAATTTATTCAGGTTCCATCTTCTTAATTTCCTACCTTTCTGCAATTTCTTCATTTTAAACTGCGGTTAATAACCAATGCATTATGCAATTTGAATGAAACTGCAGTGAGACAAAGTGGCCATTTGGATGCACTTTAGTAACTTTTCTTACATTTTGAGCACACTTTTTTATTTCCAAAAACACCTTCCACATTTCAATTTTCTGTCATTATTAAAGGTAGTGTTATGTCAATTATTTAAAATTGCTCATTAGATACATTGTGTGACATCAACATTCTCAATCACAAGTTCATACTTGTCTCATGATTGAGAATTTTGATGTGATACAATTGCCTCTAGAAACATTATGCAGTTTAAACCACTTTGCAAAATCTTTGCCCCACTGTTATATAATTTATCTGATGCTTTCCATTGTCTCCAGGCTTCTTCTGATTATACAACCCTCTTTCCCTTATTCTTAAACCAAGTATCCTCGGCTGTTTGCCAGACTGGAACTTGAAACTGGGACCTATGCCTGTCCAGGTTCGAGTCCCAGTCTGGCACAAAGTTTTAATATGCCACGAAGTTTCAAATCAGTGCGCACTTCACTGCAGTGCGAAAATACAATCTTAGGCCAAGTGTTTGCAATTAAAGTATGTTGTGTACAAAATTCTACCAAATGGCTTCCCCCTCCCATTCCTTTCCCCCAGTCCCCATTCTCCCTACCATTTTTCCTTCCGTTCTTTTTCCCACTGTCAAATGGCAGTATCCCATCATAACTAAATTTTCATCTGCTTTAACTATCTGAATAATTTTTTTTTAATCCCTCGCACATTTTTTCCACCTCAACATCTGTAGAACTAGTAGGAACATAAATTTGTACTAGTGTCATGGGTGTCACATCTATCTTGGCTACTACAATTCATTTACCATACTGTTCATAGTAGTTTACCTACATTCCTATTTCCTTACTCATTATTAGACCTACTCCTGCATTGCCCCTATTTGATTTTATATTTATAACCCTGCACTCACTTGCCCAGAAGTTCTGTTCTTCCTATCACCACTCTTCACTAATTTCCACTATATCCAACAAGAACCTATCCATTTCCTTTTTTAAAAAATTCTCTAACTTACTTACCCAATGATGGGAGCTAACATTCCACATTCTGACCTCTAGAAAACCAGTTTTTTTCTGCTAGTGATGAAATCTTCCTGAGTGTCCTCACCCAGAGATCTGAATGGCAGACTGTTTATCACTGAAGTATTTTAAATGAGAGAATGCCATCATCATCAATCCATACAGTAGAGCTGCATGGCCTCAGGAAAAATAACAGCTGTATTTTCACCATCCTTTCAACTATTCACCATACCAACATAACAAACCCATGTTGGCTAGTGATACAAGGCCAGATCAGTCAATCATCAAGGCTGTTACCCCTTCAGCTACTCAAAGGCTGTTGACCATCTTCAGCAATCACAAATCTGACAGCTCTCTCCACAAATCGCCTCTATTATGGTTGCATCTATGGTACACTATCTGTATCACTTGCACATGGAAGCCATCATACTCTGGCAAAGGCCAAGATTCATGGAAGGTATACATCACACACACACACACACACACACACACACACACACACACACACACAGCAAGTGTAAAATAACTAACAAATTCATTTGTGTATATGTATAATTTGTGTGTATTAGCATCTTGAGGTATTTGTGTAGAAAAACTTAGGACTGTTTTTAAGTTTTTAGCAGTTAGTAGTATACGCAGACCCTATAAAGAAAACCTACATGGAAATCACCACAAAGTAAATGGTTTTTTAATTACCGAGAGAGTGCTCTGAAATGAAGAAAATTTCAGAATACAGAACAGCATCATACCACCCATAAGACTGGTGAGTAAAACAACAACCAACAATCAGTGATCCACCAAAGCTTATCTAAACATTTATTTAAACATACACAAGCAGTTGCCATTTACTTGGAATTAATGCAAGATAGGATGTGAAGCAGCGGTTATTGGGTAGCAGATCTCCAGTATCAGACAAATGCTTGTGCCAACATTGCAAGTATCAATTTTAATGTGTTGATTGCAAGTATTTGTATGCAGAGTTGTGTATTGCAGTAAATACTGAAGTATGAGCTCAAACAGTGAAATTACTGAACCCACCACGGGAAGGAGTTTTGCTGCTACACAAATACATGTAAATCACCAAGCAGTGTGGTCCATTCTTTCCACCAAGTTCAGACTGGTTTAGTATACATAACTGTAACAACTGTCCACACCAAGATACAATCAAAGTGTTTTGCCAGAAATTGAGCCACTTAGATGATGTTTATCAACATCTTAGTCATTCAAATCATCTCCAGGCATTCATACTAGAGCTTCTGCATAAATCCCTGTACATGTAAGTTCTCAGAAGGAGACATCTGTATTTTCCAGATTTAGCTACTTATTATGAGCTATCTCAATCATGATCTAGATCTCTATCTTGAATGCTCTATTTGTGAAAACAAGGTGTGTTTTTTTAAGTAAGTGCCATTTTGAAACACAAATAAAACCAGAATATTTTTCTTAGCAATTTTATTTTTATGTGAAAGTCTGTACTTAATCTACTTTTAACATAATTCCCACCAATATTAAGGCAGTTATCATATCACACAACCAGCTTTTGCATACCATCCTTATAGAAATCTTCTGTGTGTTTGGGCTTGGCTTTTTGGGGGAGGAGACCAGACAGTGAGGTCATCGGTCCCATCGGATTAGGGAAGGAAGAGGAAGGAAGTCGGCCGTGCCCTTTCAAAGGAACCATCCCGGCATTTGCCTGGAGCGATTTAGGGAAATCACGGAAAACCTAAATCAGCGTGGCCAGATGCGGGATTGAACCATTGTCTGTGATTAGGCAACAACTGCCTAAAGCACACTTGCTGACACTTGACAAAACTCATCACGTAATGTCAAAATCATGAATTGTCTGTTCTCTCTCATGTTTTCAACAACTTTCTGCACCAAATTGTCGGAAATGACTGAAGGTCATATTCTTCATTCCTCATCATGCACATTCATACAGCCATTTTTAAAAGCTCTCATCTGTTTCCATGCCGTCCCATTACTCATAATGTTTTCTCCATACACTTCACTGATCTGATGGTAATTTCAGCCACTTTCACACCTTTAGCACTAGGAAAATGAATCATAGGGCATATTTCACAGTCAACAGGATTTTCAATTGGAGGAAGCATATAAAATACTCACAAACAAATGTAAACATACCAAATATTGCTGGGAATTATGTAGAAAAGTAGATCAAAGTACACGTTTTCATATAAAAATAAAAGTACTAAGAAAAGACTACTTGTTTTACTTTGGTTTCAAAATGGTACTTACATAAAAAACACATCTTATATCTTTAAGATCAGTGGTGAGCTGCTTCTCTACAGTGTTAAAATACAATTCACTCTTCACATAGCCTATGTTCTCACTTTCATACATTTGTTCCACAGCTTGTGTGGATAGTATCTTTTTGAATGCACACAAATAACAAGTTAAGCTGAAGGTATTGCCAGTTACAAACCTCTTATGTATTTAGCTCTCCTTGGTACTTCAATATTCAACAGCTTCTCCACAGCTAAAGCGTAACATTGCTCATTGCACATTGTTGAAACATAGTCTAGTCGATCAAAGTATGGTAAAGCCTGCATGTATGTCTTGTATTCAATTAATTTCTCAGTTCCACGGTGTAATAAACCAATATGAGGATCTGCTCGCATCACAGTCTGTAAGAGGAAAGCATTGCTTTTAAAAATGATTTCTTATATAATTAATTCCATAAATATTAAGATCTTGGAAGCAGTTGACTTAGCATTGAACTATTCAGCAGGTGAGATGGAAGATTCTATGGAACAATACCCCTTTTGCAATTTAAAAAATTGTTGTTGTTAAAATAGACAAGTTTGTGGAATTACATTTACAACTCTCTGAAACACTTTGCAGTAGAAGGAGTAGTAGAGAGCAAAAATTGTAAAAGGAGACTGATAGGAATTTGTGGCATAGATTACTAACAGAGACATAAAATGTAGCATTTTTTGGCAAAATTAGCAGCTATTTTTGGTGGAACTATCATCTATTTTTGACCAAATTAACATAAAATTTTAAACACTTAGATAAAGAAATTTAAAACAGCCTACTGGTGTATGTACATGTTGTAGCTAGCAATTGCTTCATTAACTACTACTGTTTCAATAACCACTTTTAGAAAAGAAATGAACCTGTCACAGTATAACTTTTTAATATGTATTTTTACTGTTCAAATTTCAAATGCCTCTCAGCAATGCATTCTATGGAAACTCCAGGTTGGAATATCAACAATATTAGGAAAACGATGGACTGCTACTCAAGTTCCAAGCAGGGACAACAAAAAGATTGTTACATATTTAGCTTTTGGCCAAAGCCTTCTGCAGAAAAGAAAACACACACATTCACAGAAGCAAGCACACACGAGTGCCATTTCCAACAGCTTAGATCAGAATGCCTTGCTTGCATGCTTGCTTGTGTGAATGTGTGTTTGTGTTTCCTTATCTAATCTGGCTTTTGCAGAAAGCTAAATGTGCCTGCCTGCAATTCAGTGGGTCATTTTATGATGAGTAGCAATCTATCCCTTTCTTCCTATTGTCGTCAGCATTACATTCTCTTAGGTTACAGCTCCCATCTGTAACAACAGTACTGTAATGAGATAAAATATGCTCACTGTCAACATTGCACATTGTTCTCAATAATAAATGCAAACAATATCTGGTATACACTTCATGCTCATAGGCAGATAAGGCATTTTGGCTGAATTACTAAATACAACATTCTGCATTCATTTGGTTGGATATGACATTATCCACAGGTTGGCTGTACCATAAATCCCTTAAAACTTCAATTTATCTAGGAGAATACTGTGATTCACACGGTCAAATGCCTTACATAGGTTGCAGAAAATATCAAACTGGCAATGTTTATTACTTAATGTTTGTTTGTAAAATTTGGTGAGTAAACATGTAAATGGTGTTCTCAGAAGAGCAACTATTCTGAAAACCAAATTGTGATTTATTGCAGATAATATTGTTGTTAAGGTGAGATACTATTTTAAAATACATCACCTTCTTGAAAACTTTGGAAAATGATGCCAGCAGTGAAAGAGGTTGGTAGTTGTTGACATTTCTCTATCACCTTTCTTCAAGAGGGGTTTAACAATGACATTTTTCAGTCTCTCTTTAAAACTGCCTTGAATTAGAGATGCATTATATATTTCAGATAAGGCTAGGCTTATTATGTGAGAACAAATCTTTAGTACTTACTGGAAACACCATGAAAACCAGATGACCTTTTGTTTCTGAGAGAATGTATAATTTTCTTAATTTCAGAAGAAGAAGTTGATGATACATCCATATGGCTGAATTTTATGAGATTACTTTTTCAACATACTGCAATGATTTTTCTCTTGAACTGGTTGTCCCTAAGCTTTCTACTATATTTAAGAAATGATTATTAAATTATTTGCTACCTGTGATACATGATTTATAGCCCTTCCATCCAGTTCAATAGTGGTGTTATCCTGTTCTGTGGCTGCTTGTCCTGTCTCTTGTTTCACTACATTCCTCATAGCCTTAAGTCGGTTGTCAGAATTATTGATTTTTGACATTATGTGCATTTCCTTGATATTTTACTAACCTTTCTTGGTAATTTTGAGTTGTTTTTGTAATGTGCAACTACCACAGGTTCTTTACTTGTTCTGGCCAACAGATAATTTGCCTTTTCCTTTCACAAGATACTTTAATCCCTCTAGTGATCTATGGTTCTTTTTATATACCTGTTTAATGCCCTTTTGATTAGCATATGTGGAAAGCTATTTTCAAATAAGGATATGAAATTATCATGGAATAGATTACATTTTATGTTAACATTTGATTCATTACAAATTTCATCCAAAGTCATCTCTTGTCTAATACTGCACTATCGGAAACAAACAGTGTGAGGTTCTTTATGGAAAAACTTAATGGACTATCACAGAAGCACAGCAAATCAATGAAGTCCTCCTTCTCTGTCAGAATTAGGAAACTGAACTCACAAACATTTGAACTAACACCAAATGCGGAGGCCAATAGAGTAATACTGCATGAAGTGGAGAATAGGGCTCTGGATGTGTTTCTAAGAGGTATTTCCACTGATACATCAAGGAGGTCAGAATGGAGAATCCAAGTGACGTACGAGCTGCCATTAGAATTGCAAAGCAATTGGAGGAGATCAATATGGTTACATGGTGATCGTGGTGTTTCTTCTTCTGAAGTGAAATGTTTTAGATGTGGCCACACAGGCCACATCAGCCTGAATGTTATGAATGAGAGGAAGTGGCCATATAGTGTGTGATTGTCAGAAGAAAGCACAGAATGAGCAACGTCCTAATACTTGGCCATTAAATGGGAATGGAATGCCTCATCCATCAGACAGCATTCCTGGTAGAACACAAGACTACAGAAGCATATGCAGAGCTGCAGTGTTGCTTCCTAGGCAAAGTAAATGGTGGGCAACATAAACTAGGGGCAACAACTACAAGTGTTACACTGTCACAAAGCTCACCAATCATGAAGGTGGTACCCAATAAACCAAACCATGGACACAGACACTAAAGATCAGTTCATGTGATACAATACAGCGATTTACAGGGTAGTGGGTCTGGGTGAGCATAGATATGGACCTACATGAGGATTTATTATATGTTGTGGAGCCATTGGAAACTAATGAAAAATGGGAGAAGTCACACTGTTTTGTACACAGGACTACAGTATATGTCAGTGACATGGATGGAGATTTTATGGTTCCGGTCAGTCTTGATAATTTTGGCAGGGTCAAAGAAAGTCTGCCAAAGAGTTAACTAATTGTTAATTAGGATGTTTCAGAGGAAGATGACATGGACAGATCAAGTGAGGATCTCTGCTGCAAGCAAACCATCAGTGCATCTGCATTACGTGAGAAAGTGAGACATATACAGGGAAATGGTAGAGAAGCAATGGTAGCTCTGTTACTGCAGTTCATGGATTTGTTTAATCTGAGTTGTCTGTTACCAGCAATGCCACATACACAACACAGAATACCAATAGGGAATAACGCTCCACTATACGAGAACCCATATCAGGTTCCAAAGTGTATGCAACTGATAATGGAAGAATTTATTGACCAGCATATAGTTGACAGTATTATTGAGTATAGTGATAGTCCCTGGGGGGGCATTCATAATTTGGATCCCATAAAGTCACCAGATAACACTAAAAAATACAGGTTTTGCTGTGACTACCAATACCTCAATGCACGAATGATCACCAATGCACATCTGATACCAAACATAACAGAGACTATCGACAACTTGGGTCAGTGTAACTATTTCTCCACATTGGATTTGCAGAGTGGATATCATCACATAAAAGCAGGCCCCAAAAGAAAAAATCGCATGGCATTAGGTTGGGTGAACATGCAAAGCAAGCACTGTCATTGGGCCCCGTGCGGACTATCCAGCGCTTGAGTACGGTTAAGTTCAACCAAGTCTAGTGGATTGCAGTGGAAACACTGCATGCTGTCCATGTGCACAGGTGCCAAACACAACTATTTGACTTGCTCTTTCATTTGTCATATCATTTATAACTGTAAGTTTAATGTTATAAATATTATAAAGCATTAAAACCCCAATATTCATTTATAAACACCCTGCATAATGACATCATGGAAGTCAAGAGATATTGTCATACTAGTAACAAAGCAGAGTGTCATAAGGAAGGCTAGGTACAATGCAACAATAAATATTCAGGCGCCGAACCAGCAGAAAAGAGCCTCTGAAAGGTGAAGTTGTGAAAGTCTGAAGTCATTAGGAGAGCTGACAGCAGCAGAAAACCAGGACAGGTGATGTCATAGCCATCGTCGCCACCACAGAGTGCACAGGAAGTGCCATGATAAGTACCCCACTCTTCTTAACAAACGCCTGACTGTGGAGCACTGATTGCCAACTGCCCAGTGTGTAGTTTCAGTCCTTGTATCAGTTGCAGCTATCCAGTGTGCCGGGAGGCTATGGATGTAGACCCTCAACAGCACATAGCTGTCTTCAATCACCTGTTGAATCACAAGTCCAGCTGGAAGGATGCTGCTGCTGCCAGCTTCACTGCCAACTTCCAAGGCAATGCTGATGGGGTGCAGGGGCTGCCATCACCCTGCATCATGTCTACTGGAGGCTTGACCTGCATGACCTGGTCACTGTGTGTCATCTGCCTTCAAGAGGGGCGGGGGGGGGGGGGGGGGGGGTGAAGGACACTGTTGCATGTAATTCGGAACCTGTGGAAGACACAAATGCTGTCAACTCCTGTCTCCTAAATGAGGGCTGAGAGATAACCCCTGTAAGCCATCAAGTACTTCAGGTGGATCTATGGCCTGACACCTGAGTGCAATCTTTGACATCAACAAGTGCACTTTGGAGATTGATAAAAAGAGCTGGAGGCTTCCGTAGTTCACTGGTCAATGGCCACTTTGTGATGTATCAGCTGCTATCCAACACTTCACTGCTCTGGCAGTATATGCAAGTGGAGTACATGCTGGCTTCCTGCTGCTGACAATGGGCTGCATGGCCGGCCTAGCTGTGAGGTGACATTTTGGAAAACAGTCTTGTATTACTGACAAATAAATGTATTATTGTCAAGGATGCTTCCTTGGCACTCTCGAGTGTAGCTAGGTCCTCACCATCACATCCCACTTGACTCTCTCCTGACAACTGCAGGAGTCTAGGACCAGACTCCTATACTTCTGTAGACTTAGAGAAACCTTTTGACAATTTTGACTGGAATATATTCTTTGTTATTCTGAAGGTAGCAGATGAAAAATACAGGGAGTGCAAGGTTATACAGGATGAAGAAAAAGTGCCACACTTGGCAGTCGGCATAAGATTCCTCATCCCCTTGTCCTGTCAATAGGTTTAATAGAAATTTGATTAAAAGAATGAAGCTCTACGAATGCTATAACTGCATGCAGTGTGGCCAAGAACAGGTAGCATGAACTATCTGCCTTTCAGGAGCTGGCCCATTAACTCAGTGAGACAAGATAATGCCATCAAGAATGATACACAGTCTTGCCGATGTTCATGTTGGGTTTATGCCACACTTTTTTTTTCTGGGTAAAACATCAAATTGTATCTAATTTGTACCTCCACATTGGGGAGTATCTTCGGTATTTCCTTCTGTTTCTGTTACTTTATTTACACATTAAGACATAGCATGAACTTCTTGCAGACATAAACAACCACTTTGTTTTGTCCATGACACAAATGAAGCCAATAGAAAATAATAGTGGATACAATAACATCATCTGTATCCAATGAGGTACAAAAAACACAATAGGTAGGATACACTACAGTGCACTTTATGCAACTAACAATAATTCCATTCTGTATTTTTGACATCCAGGCTTATCTTTGCAGACCCAGGGCATACATGTACAAGCAAAGTTCACTTTAGAGAAGTTGTTCAAATTGAGCACCTTGCATTTGCAAAAACTTCGCCACTCATTGGATCATGATTTTCTGGACCCTATACAACACACCTGCTCCCACCATTGCCAAAGTAGCATACAGATGAGCTTTTAGATCATGTACATCTGTAGGTGAACTGCTATAAACTTTCTCCTTTAAGTGTCCCCAAAATAAAAATCCAGTGCATTAACATCCAAGGAATAAGGGGGCCAGAACATTGGACATCCACGACCCCATAGCCCTGGAAATGCTTCATTTAAATAGTTATGCACATTTATTCCGAAGTGTGGTGGTGCACCATCATGATGAAACCATAGCTGTCACCGAGCACCAAGTGGAATGTTTTCTAATGCATCAAGCAAAGTATTGCAAAGAAACTTACGATACAGGGGTGCATGCAACTTGTCCAGCAATAAGGTAAGGGCCCAGAAGCAATTCTCCCATGATTCCAGCCCATACATTTATGCAAAACATGCTGAAAGGCCACATTTACAGGTGACATGTGGATAGTGTTCTGACCAATAATGGCTGTTGTGGAAGTTGAAAATACCTCCACAGGTGAAGCTAGATTTGTTGGTCCATATATCACATTATTTATAAAATGTTCATTATCTTCCACCTGGTGCAAAAGCCATTCCCAAAACTGTGCTTGTTAAATGCGGTCTTCTGGCTGATGGTGTTGAGTTAATGTGTAATGATATGGATGCAGTTCTTCATTGTACAACACTTCAACAACCAGTCTATGAGATATCTGTAACTGCTTTGCAATGTCATGGGTACTTCACTGAGATGACTGGAGAATTGTTTCATGAATCATGACCTCTGTTTGTGAAGTACGTCTACTCCTTGGACTACCTCTGTCCGTTACTTGTGGACAAAGGTGTTGCTGCAGGTGATGAAAAACATTCTTATTGGGATGGCGGCTGTGAGGGAACTGTGCAGCATACGCACAAGCAGCAGCAGCTTGTTATTGGATGCACCCAGCACCGAAAGCACACTGACGTATTCATCATTTGTACTTCATCAGAAAGCCACCCTACAAGAATTTGACACGTCCTGTTGCAGTTGTGCCACACAACTTGTTCAATAACTAGGTGGCAGTTACAAGAGCTGAAGAGATGAAGGGGAAGCAGTGATTGAGAATGCAGTGAGAAGGAATTGTAGCCTATTTCTGATGTTTTTTAGTTTGTACATTGAGCAAGCACCAAATGAAGCCAAAGAAAAGTTTGTAAATGAAATTAGAGATCAGAGAGAAGAAAGAAAAACTTTTAGACTTACCAATGACATTGTAATTCTGCCAGAAGTAGCAAAGGAAATGGCAATGCAGTTGAATGCAATGGACAGTGTCTTGAAACAGTGCATAAGATGAACTTTAACAAAAGCAAAACAGAGGTAATGGAATGCACTCTAATTAAATCAGGCAATGCTGAAGGTATTACATGAAGAAATGAGACACTAAAAATAGCAGACGAGTTTTGCAATTTGGACAGTAAATTACGTGATGATGGCTGAAGTAGAGAGGATGTAAGATGTAGACTGGCAATGGCACAAAAAGTGTTTCTCAGGAAGAAAAGTTTGTTAACACCGAATATAAATTTAAGTATTAGGAAATCTTTTCTGGGGGCATTTCTCTGGAGCTTAGCCTTGCACGGAAGTGAAATATATATGATAAGCAGTTCAGATAAGAAGAGACCAGAAGCTTTTCAAATGTGCTACTAGAGATGATGCTAAAGATTGGAAGGGTAGATTTTATAACTGACAAGCAGGTACTGAATATAATTGGAGAGAAATGAAATTTGTGGTGTAACTTGACTAAAGGAAGGAATAAGTTAATAGGACACATTCCGAGAGATAAATGAGTATTATTTTTGATAATGGTTTCCTTTATGGTTTATAATTATGTCATCTCTTGAATTATCACTTTTAGTATTTATCTTGCATTGCTCAATTATGATCCACTTGCTGTAATGCATAATGCAGTACCCATAATTGCAGGTAGATTACTACTGAAATTATTACTTTAATCACCATTTAAATAAATTTGGAACCTCTTTCTAGCTAGTCATTTCATGTTATACATTAGTAATAGAAACAACCAACAATCAGCTCTAATGACAATGTTGAGCTCCATACTGGCAGCTAAATTCAACCACAATATTTTAATGCATGAATAGATTCATCATTTCACACAGAATAATAGTTTTATCAATTTAATTTATAGCAATATTAGGGAAGGAAAGTTGCTACTCACCATATAGCAGAGATGCTGAGTCGCGATAGGTACAACAAAAAGATTCACACAATTAAAGCTTTCAGCCATTAAGGCCTTTGTCAACAATAGACACACATACACTCTCTCTCACACACACACACATACACACACACAAATGCAACTCACACACATATCTGCAGTCTCAGGCAACTGAACCACACCTGGTTTCAGTTGCCTGTGACTGCAGACTTGTGTGCAAGTTACATTTGTGTGAGTGTGTGTGTGTGCATGTGTGTCTATTGTTGACAAAGGCCTTAATGGCCAAAAGCTATAATTGTGTGAATCTTTTTGTTGTGCCTATTGTGATTCAGCATCTCCATTATATGGTGAGTAGCAACTTTCCTTCTCTAATATTGTTACATTCCATCCTGAATTTTCCATTGTTTAATTTATAGCAACAAAGTTTGATAAATTATATGCACACATGCACTTTCTGCACTACCACCACCAGATGGCTGGCTCTGCTGTAGGTTTTCAGCTGTGTTCAGCCATTGATGTAACATGTAAAGGATGTAAACCAAGATCCACAGAAAAAGTAAGATTGGGCCATGGAAGCCCTATAACATGTGGATCATGTATTTGTGGAATGCTTTAATTTCTACTGAATTATTGAAATATGAATTGCTATTGTACTACTGCTAGAACATCACTGCTACATTCTTTAACTTGCCCAGCTTTTAAACAGACACTGGTGATTTAAAAAATTCAAACAATTATCACATAGAAACAATAACAAAGCTTTGTGAGTGCAGAATACAGTTGTTTTTGCAGTTTTCTCTCAAAGTGAATGTTGTAAACGACCATACAAATATCTAAGTTGGCTCTGAGGAACATTTTAATGAGAAAAAAGATATATTTATAATTTTCACTCAGTATGTGTCAGGTGATTAAAAAAAGTCATGATATAGATGGACACTGTTGATCTAGAAATCATTTGACTTGCTGTTAGCTAATCTAACAGCAACACACACTTTTATACCTTTTGACACATCACCATGATTAATTTTTTTATCAAAATAGGTGAAGAATGTTGATCAAAGTTGTTTAAATACACTCATATCACAAGGGATTTGCTCTAGAGCTTAACAGTACTGTGAAATATGATTTATAGGAAACATTAGTGAGTTCACTTACTGTGCCTTATGTTCAGCAAAGCTGGAATGATGTGTGAGAAATAAGCCAAATCTTGTCATCATAAGGCTTAGAATCTCGACAGGTGGTTGAAGTCCTAAATTTGTCAGACACTGTCATAGGAGCTTCATTTCTGTTGCCAACAAGTTCTTACACAACTTACTTTACATTCATAGTGATAAGTTCCACCCTAGGGGGATAACAAATGCTACTTTCCCTGCTTTGGAATGATGATTTGTGCATTATTTGACTTATGTTTCGATGACACCATTGCGGACGGGTAAATGTTTGCCTTCTGGCGTAAATTTTAATTATTTTTAGGTGAATAATTCTGCTGAGACTACTGTTAACCAATTTTTACCTGAAATACAACAAACAACTTCATTCATAAATGTACACTGATCAGCATGCTTCCTCCGCAATGAAAGTCTTTCTAAAATTTCTCATTTACTTCTATTGAGCTCACATTTGTTAAAGTGTTCTCTACTTGCTTCTGTTGCACATAGTGCGTTATCACTCATGCTACTACAAGACAACTTGCATGGTGGAAATTCATCAGTCTTCTTTCTGTGGTAGATTTAGCAAATTTAGCAAGTTTCTTCAAAATGGCAACAACATTTTCAGGGGCTTGTAATATTCACAGCATCTCTTCCACGGCATTTTTACAGTTAAATCTTTTGCAGACTTGCATCATTGGGGAAAACATGTGGGACTGTATTAGTACCTTCTGTGTTATAATTGTTAACGTTATGAGGGACTACATTAGTACCTGTGTGTTATAATTGTTAGCATTATGGGCAACTGAGATTACAACTTGGCATTGCTTGCACATACTAAAAACATATCTGCTTAAAAATCACTTAATACATAACAGTTGTAAGTGAAAATAATAACACACACAAAATCCCAGAGCCTTCAATGTACTAGTATGGACACCAAGAGTTCTGCAGAGAACAAAATTTTAAGTGTTTTGTTCATGGCACCACTGTACAAAAACATGCAACTACACAAATTACTTCCCGTATTCAACCGTTTTTTTATCTTCATTGACTGGACTATCAGCCACCAAATTTTTAATATCAAGTTCCTCTACATGACTGTGGTACATTGTAAACCATTATAAGTCACACCTATGTGTTTGGCAGAAGGTTCATAGTATCATTTTCAGACTATCTCTTGACTGTTCCACTCTCAAATAATGCTTGGAAAAAATAACACCCAGATCTTTTCATTAGAATTCTGATTTATCTTATTCTATCCTTTCTCCCTATGAAAGTGTGGTCAACAAAATATTTTGGCATTCCAATGAGAATGATGGTGACTGATATTTTGTGAAAAGATTATGCGGTAACAAAAAACACTTCTGTTTTAGTCATTGCCGCCCTATCTCACTTATCAAGTGCATAATACTTTCTCTCCTTTTTCATGATAATACAAAATGAGCTGCCCTTCTTTGAACTTTTTTGATATCTTTCATCAGCCTTATCTGGTATGGATCCCATTCTGCACAGGAACAGTCCAAAAGAGGATGGCTGAACAGGGTATATGAAGTCTCTTTATTAGATTTGTTGCATTTTCAAAGTGTTCTGCTGATGAAATGGAGTATTTGGTTCACATTTTCTGTGTGGTGGCTGCGGTTTGTTTGTAATTGTAACCCCTAAGTTTTTCTTTTTTTTCTTACAACCTCCAAATCTGTGTGATTTTTCATGTAACCAAAATTTAACAGAATTTTTTTAGCACACCTGTGGAGGACCTCACATTTTTAATGTTTAGGACCAGTTCTCAGTACAGATATCTTGTGTAACTCATTCTGAGGTTTGTTTAGATCTTCTAATGATTTTACTAGATAGTAAACAGCTTTTCCCAATGAAACCTGACCTCACCATCTCCATTGAACAGCTGACCGCCCAGTCAACCCCAATAACTCCCTTGGCCTCACCTCATACAGATGAAGATATTGTCCAGAATCAAACAATGGAAAACCCAGGATGGAATGTAACAGTATAGTGAAAAAATCAAACAATGGAAAAGCCAGGGTGGAATGAACACAATATAATGAAAAGAAAAAAGAATAGCTACCATACCCTCTCTCCACCTCCTCCCTGTGCACTCCCCAGCAGCACTTCACTGTCTGCCACTCCTATCCTACTATCCCTCCTCTGCCCCAGCCTCCTCCTTACCCCCTCCCAGTCACCACTCCCATTATGCACTGGTGCTTCTGCTTGCAGTGTGCACTCAGTTGCCTGAGACTACAGTCATGTGTGGGTGAGTTGTGTTTGCATGTTTGTGTGTGTGTGTGTGTGTGTGTGTGTGTGTGTGTGTGTGTGTGTGTGCGTGTGTCTGCAGTATATCTTTGACAAAGGCCTTACAGGCCAAAAGCGTCATTTGTGACAGTCTTTTTGCTGTGCCTTTCTGCTACTCAGCATCTCCGCTTTATGCTGAGTAGCAACTAACCTTTTCATCACATTGTTGAAGATATTGTCCACTTCGTCACAATAGTCCTGCATGACAACTATCCTTTCTAACATTCTCACATACTCCACTCTCATTCTCTCTTCAATCCAATGCAACAACCATCTATTTTCACAAACAAAAACCATGTACCTTCATCTTCAACCTTCTATCCACCCTAGTCTAATCTACCAACTCACATGTCCTTCCTTCCCAGGTCTGGTGACAACAACAGGGAACATCCTCCCCTTCCCCAATTAAATCATAAGTACTGACTATCTTTAAACAACCCACACCCTTCCCTCACCTGCCCCATTCAAATAAAGGTGTCAACCATTCACACATCTGACACCCTGTCTGAGACCAACACCCCATCCATTCGTGCTGAACCTCATACACATCCTCCTACACCAATCTTTCCCTCAATAATATCTCCATCAAAATTCCCGTCCCACAATTACCAGGAGTCTCACAATATCATCCCCATCTTTATCTTATTATGTTTTTCAAACAATGGAAACTCCAGTTAGGAATATCAGCAACGTAGGAAAAGACAGATAGCTACTTACCATAAAGAAGACATGTCAAGTTGCCGACAGGAACAATTGAAAGACATTTACATATAGCTTCCAGCCAGTCTTCATCAGAAAAAAGAGACACACAGCATTCACACACACAAGCAAGCACAGCTTACGCACACACAACCACTAACTCCAGCATCTCAGGACGGAATGCTGGCATTCCAGCCCAAGATGCTGGAGTTGGTGGTCACGTGTGCATGAGGTGTGCTTGCTTATGTGTGTGTGTGTGTGTGTGTGTGTTGTTGTGTGTGCATCTCCCTTTTACTCATAAAGGCTGTGGCCAAAAGCTTCTTTTAATTGTGCCTGTTTGCAACTTGATATGTCTTCTTTATAGTAAGTAGCAATCTGTCTTTTCCTATATTAATAGGTTCAAAAAATGGCTCTGAGCACTATGGGACTTAACATCTTAGGTCATCAGTCCCCTAGAACTTAGAACTACTTAAATCTAACTAACCTAAGGACATCACACACATCCATGCCCGAGGCAGGATTCGAACCTGCGACCGTAGCAGTCCCGCGGTTCCGGACTGAAGCGCCTAGAACCGCACGGCCACCGCGGCCGGCTGTTAATAGGTATTTCATTATTGTTGGTTATTGTGCTTTAAAAATAATTATATACCTTGCCAATTTGTGTGTTATCTGCTAGTTATGGCAGCCAGCCAGCCCTTGTCTTGAGGTTGAGGGTACCAAATGATAATGCAAAAAAAAAAAGAAAGAAAGAAAGAAAGAAAGGAAAAACAGTATTTTGTAACCTTCTTGTGTGCATTACTGTAAAAGTTTTTGATCCAATTGGAAGTGACTACCAACCTGTTTACTCACTATTCCCAACAAACACACGCACCCCAAACCAAACAACCAACTAAAATTAATCCAAGATTACTCCCACATAAGCTTAAATGCCTACTGCGAATTCATTTACAGCCTTGTGCTGTATCCTTTCTACAGAAGACGTTACATAAAACTCTATCCACCCATGGTGCTACTAAAGTCATCCATCATTGTAGCCCCACACTCCTTCTACGGACTCTACTCTTCTTAGTTCCAATGTCTGGACCGTTTTCTACTGCCCTCAACTGACATTCAATAACATGCTGCCAGCAAATGCTGCAATGCACCAGAAAGATATTAAATACAATGAAATGCTGGTATTGGTGCCAAACAAGAACTAAGTACTGAAAAATGTTTCATCTTCTGATTTAAAACGAGAGAGAGAAACCTGCTCCCCCCACTAACTGATAATGTAAGTGAAGCTAATTGCATTGCATTCTACCTCGCCTACAACTGTAGAACTCCTAATGACCCACATTTTGAATTCTCTCCATGCTCTCCACTACCCTTAGACCTTGAATGCACCGCCACCTCTGTCCCAGCTCTTGCTACCAACATCCCGTAGATATCAGAGAACAAACTCGACACATCTTTGCAGCAAGAGATATTAAACAGATTCTTTATAAAAAAAATCACCATTTCTCACAGTCATGACAGGATTACTAATGTCAACTTCCTTTCTGGAAGTAATTGGCAACATCTATAACATCATTCTTCACACAAGCTATTATCGTAACTCCCAGCTGATATGTTCGACCTGCTCATCGGCAACAGTTCAGTTCTGAGCAATGTCTTTAGGTTCGCCCTGTCTCCACACAACTATAAATAGTTCAACCAAGTATTAAGAAGTCCGGCTTACTCCAGACATTCCCTCTAATAACCAACTCCTGCACCTCACCTATCACCTGTGCAATCAACATAAAAAAATTCCATCGCTTTTACACTTCTTGGCCTCAAAAAGGCTTATGCCTATCTACAGCATTTTGGTCTTTGCTTTGAACTTCATACCTACATATTTTCAGTTAACTATGTTCACCTTATTACATCTTTCCTACCTAACTGCTCCTTCTGTCTCATTTGATGCTGCCAGCTATGAATTCCTCTCAACACTAACCTCTTTATCTCAGAACAGCACTAGCACCTATTGTCCTCAATCATTTGTTGGGCATTTTTCCAGTCTCAGTCTTCCCCCTGTAATGGGACACCCTTTTCTAACATAACTTTTTCTTTAATACAGAAGTAGCCAATACCAGGATTAATCCCTGATCTGGTATAGGTGAACATTCTCGCCTGTTTCACGGGAAGAATTTCATTTGCTTTTGTATACAATTTATTATATTTCAGGCTAAAACATATAAAAAGTAATTAAGTTGTTACAATTGCTACACCTAAAATTATTCTTCTTGTAGAAATATTTGAAATTATGAATTATCTGGCATACTTCAAAGTCTGATTATTAATTGCACAATTTAATGCTACTGTAATTATTAAATTTATTTCTGGATTCATTTATAAAATAATGTTATAACTTGGTGATGATTCTTCTTTTGTCAGGAAAGTATGTAAACTCGTTCGTTTTGTAAACTCTTTGGAATATTGTGAGTACCACAGAATGTGAGTAGTAGTGGGCATGTCTCTGATGGAATCAGAGGTGTTCTTGATTGTGTCACTAATAATGTAATTTGTGGTGTGATAGTAGTGGAAACTTTAAGGACAGTGTGATATTGAAAAATGTGATTAAGAATAAAATTCAAGAATAATACAGGCAAATCTTCATAAGTTATTTAGTCATCAGGTACCCAAACATTAAATCAAAATTTCAGCCACAAGAATGTATCCCTAGATGTAAGAACTGGAGCCAATGATAACGGAAAATGAAGGTAAGTAAAAAGTTTTTCTTCTGTATATCTTATGCCTCAAAAAGCTTTCAAAACTTGTACAGAGACAGAGAATTTTAATGGTGATGTTTGGGAGGGTAAGATTACAAGTGTGGGCATAAGCTAGGATCAATTGACTGACAATGAAGTTTTGTCTGTTGCAAAAGAAGAATGGATTTTGGATTATCGCGGCAGAGGTTTGAGTCCTCCCTTGGGCATGGGTGTGTGTGTTTGTCCTTAGCCTAATTTAGGTTAAGTAATGTGCAAGCTTAGGGACTAATGACCTTAGCAGTTAAGTCCCATAAGATTTCACAAACATTTGAACATTTTGACTTTTGATTTGTGTCATTTACAGTTTGTATATAAATGAAAGAAGACCCGAGAGCTGCCCAACAAAGTCAAACCAACAGTGATGAGATAACATCAACAATGACAGGTCGTATGAACTGAAAGAGGACTTTACAACTACAATGAAGGCCATCAGAAAAGATAATTACAAACCACTTGTGAAATTAAATTTTCTTGGTAGATTCATGTGGTTGCCAGGAAAATGAATAGAAATCAGAGTAGTGGTGATGAAGTGAAAGCTATGGAACATAGCCTAGACATGTTTGAACCAAGTGAACATGTAGTCAGCAAAGAGACAGTGAAAACCACTACTTTGCAGTTGATTTTAGTAAAGTTAGAGGAAATGAAGATGGACAATAATAGCAAATTTAGTGTGGTCAGTCATCAGTTAACAGAAATACTAACTGAAAACAATGATAAAATGGACAGTGTACAATACCAAATAGACCAACTTAGAGACTGGCTCTAAGCACTATGGGAAAAAAGGAGATTACCAGAGAGATTGCAGTGGGATTTAGTACACGGACCTGACGATTGCCTTGAACAATTTTTACAAATGTCGACCGGCTGGATAGGGCAGTAGAAAGAAGCATTTACCATAACAATCAAAATGATAAACATCACAATGGTAATAATCACAGAAACAGAGATAATGGTAATTTCTGTCAGGGTCAAATTGATAATAGAGACAAAAATTTTGAACATTGGCAGAATAGCAAAATAGGAATAATGGGGATAACCATTTCAAGTTTTCCAACACATTCTTTGTGTACCGGTAACGCTAACCATAATGCAATCATTTCGGCATCTTTAGTAATAAATTCTCCTGCCGTGCTCCAAAAAACGGTCGTCCTACCTACAAAAGATCAAATCGTGCACCATCTGAAAAAAAAGCCTGTTATTAAGCAAAATGTGGAACCTCGCCAGCCAAAACCGTCACTCGTAAACAGAAGCAAGGTAAATTCAACATTCGAGATGACAGTTAATTTAACTAACACCACAAATGCAGCAAGAAGAATAAACGTATGTTTAATGGGTGATAGTCATCTTATAGAGGCCTTGCAAACGAAATAAAAAGCGTAAACAGTGAAGTGAATGCTTCAGGTTTTATTAAAACTGGCGCTAGTCTTGACCAAGTGCTTTCAAGTGTAAACAATATCTCTCAAAAGACAATGAAGGAAGACTTCATTGTAATATGTGGTGGTGCAAATGATGTCGCACACAACGATGGTTTGCATGCTGTTAATGCCCTAAAATCTGCTCTAAACCATCTAAATGACTCAAACGTCATTGTTCTCAATATTCCACACAGGTATGACTTGCCTCAATTCTTGTGTGTAAACAGGGCAGTAGCATACACAAACAGTCAATATGCAGAAATTTGCAACCATTACACAAATATACAAATGGTTAACGTGCAACATTTTAGTAGAGATCTTTACACCATTCACGGCCTTCACCTCAATCGGCGTGGAAAAAGTCACGTAGCGTCCATTATTTGTGAAATCGTCGTAAATGCTAGGAACAACGTATACTCAAAACACACACATTCAAAGAATGAGTGCTCCACAACACAAGAAGACTGCAGCAATGGGTATAGACAGATGACATTGGACAAATGGCTGCTGAAAACACCAGGTAAAGCTGATTCTTCCCAGGCTCCCAGTACATGGAAACAGACCAACTTGAATCAATGGATAGTGAAAAATGCCAAACCCACTCTGTCAACTGATATTTCTTTTTTAGGGATAAATGTATAAGTGGTTCTGGTAGGGTGACACGTCCATCAAGCGTTCAACAATCCAAGCTCACTTTCAAATTAATTCAGCAGAACTTTCAAAGTCTTGGCAATAAGCACAAGTTGGATACCATTGAAGCAATTGATAACCCTGATGTTTTAGTTATAAGTGAACACTGGTACACAGATGAGCTAATTAGTGTATGTAAGCCACTTTCCATGATATTTTGCTCTGCCTTCAGTAGAAAAGAGAAACGTGGTGGTGGGGTAGCTATCTTTGCAGCCAGTGGTAGTAATTATAGTGTAATAGATGTAAGTGCTTTCAGCATTGAGGGTGTAATAGAACTAGCAGCAATTAATTATAAGTGGGGGAAAGAGAACTTAATCATTATAGGCCTATACAGACCTCCATCTGGTAGCCTAGATAGTTTCTTTGATGTTCTTAATGACCTGCTTGTTGACATTGACAGTAAACACTGCAATAAAAATGGCTGGGTTAATATAATACTAACTGGAGATATAAACATTGACTTGATGTCCAATGACTCTGTATCTAAAAAACTAATGCTAATACTAGCTCAATTTAACTTAGCATTTCTGATAAATGAGCCCACTAGAGAGGTCAATAGTGTAAAATCATGCATTGACAATATTATAACTAACATGTTCCACTTTACATGCAGTGCATCAGTTCTGAAGCTTGCCATTTCTGACCACCACGCAATACAGGTATTGATAAAAGCTGAAAATCTTCATGTCAATAGAAAAGAGAAACAATATGTGACAAAAAGAATGACCTATAATGACAATGTTAAAGATTTCAACAGTTTGCTAAAAAGCCTACAATGGGGTGAAAAAAACAGCATTACTTTCAGTGAGTTTTCATCAGATTTTTATTATTGCTTCAATGTCTCATGTCCAGAAATGACCTTTACAGTAAATGACTGCAAAAAAATACAAAAAAATAACTGGATAAATCATGAAGTAAAAACAGCAAGAGAGAAACTTAGACTTTTCCAATATGCAATGATAAATAATAACAATAATAATAGACTAAAGGTAGAATTTAAGAACTATCAGGATTACTATAAAGATCTTCTGCTAGAAACTAAAAGTAAATATGTAGCCACAATGTTAAGAAACTATACTAACACAGGTTTAGCTGTTTGGAAAGTAATAAATAGCTTTAGGGATTGTAAGGACAGATCAACAAGTGATTTTACTACAAACTATAAAGGGCATATCATGAAATGTCAATGTCAGATTGCAAAGTTTTTAATGAGTACTTTTCTTCTGTTGGAAAATCTGTCAATGACCATTTTAAGAATCTTCAGCATAGATATAGGGGCATTCCAATCAAACAAACCATATACTTGGCCCCAACCAATAACAAGGAAGTCAAAAACATAGTAATGTCATTAAAAATACAAAATCAGCAGGCTATGATGGATTGTCTATCAGTACACTGAAAAGATGCATAGACAACATATCTGATGCCATGACCGCAGCAGTAAATGATGTAATTGCATCAGGTTGTTTCCCAGCTAGTCTAAAGACAGCACAAGTAACCCCGATTCACAAGAAAGGTGATAAATCTAAAATTGAAAACTACTGCCCTATCTCAATCTGACCTGTATTTTCTAAGGTAGTTGAGAAAGTTATTTATACTAGACTAATGACATTCCTGAGTCAACACAATTTAATATTTGAAAATCAGAATGGCTTTATGAAAAACAAGTCAACATCAGAAGCAGCAGCACATTTAATAGACAAAATAATAACGGCCATAGAGAACAAGGAGTATGCAACTGGAGTGTTCCTTGATCTAGAAAAAGCTTTTGACTGTGTCAACATCATCATATTACTTGACAAGCTGTGGAACCTGGGTATCAGAGGAACTGGCTATGAGCTAATAACATCGTATATGAGCAATAGAAAACAATTTGTCTTGCTTAAAACAAACAGTGGGTCTTACAAATCTAAAATTACTAATATCAAATATGGAGTGCCTCAAGGTTCTGTCTTGGGACCCCTTCTTTTCTTGATTTATGTTAATGATATACAGTATTATTCTCCTAACTGTACAAAAATATTGTAGGCAGATGACACATCAATAGTGTGTAAACACAAAGACTATGAGAGTCTGGAGGTACAGTGCAACAGTGTAACTAATGAAATAGTCAAGTATTTTAATGAAAGCCATCTAAATGTAAGTGCTTCAAAGACTGCAATGATGGAATTTAACACAAGGAAACAAATAGAATTTGACATGAAATTATCCATAGGAAATGACATTGTGAAAAAGGAAAAATTGACAAAGTTCTTCGGAATTACAATCCAGGACAGCCTCAAATGGGACATGCATATTGATTCCTTAGCATGTAAGCTGTCGAAGAATGTGTTTGCTATAAATATGATTAGCAAATATTGTAATGACATGTGTTTACTAAAAACTGCTTACCATGCCCTATTCTCATCAAACTTAAACTATGCTGTAGAAATATGGGGTGCAACAACTCAAGCCAACCTAAGTACATTATTAATACTACAGAAAAAAGTTATCAGATTATTTGTGGTGCCAAACCTTGAGAATCATGTCGGAATCTGTTCCCAAAATTAGGTGTGCTTACCATTATAGGTGTATACATATTGAAAGTTATATTGCTTGTGAAAACAATAAATCCAGATTTCAACTGTGACCTGCACCAGTATGATACAAGGCAAACGTTCAGATACCATGTAAATAGCCACAGAACAGCTTTATATGAAAAAAATGCACTTCATGCTGGGCTGAAACTAGCCAATGCCCTACCAAAAAGTCTCACAGCCCTTCCTACTAATAAATTAAAAGATCAGCTAAAAAGAATTCTAATTGAAAACCCTTTTTAATCCCTAGACGAGTATTATGTCCGTATGAAAAGTGCTTCATAAGTATGTCAAGCTTATAGTTTTAAGTAACCTACAACTAAAATAATGTTGATAAAAACAATATTTGTAATATCATGATTGTATACTACCAAATGTAAAATCCATCAAAATGTAAAATTTATTAATACAAACAAATCTTTAGTTTGTAATTTATAAACTGACGTATTATTTCTAGGGATTGTATTTGATTATTCAATGTTGAATAAATATTATTATTATTATTATTATTATTATTTAACCACGGGCAATTTAATAGAAGAAACAATCTATAGGTGGCCATTTGGGAAAGGGCAGTCCGCCTCAATGAAGATCTACAGTTTTGGGGCGATGACATACAACAAATACAGGACCCCCAATTTACGCTTACAATTAGACAAGAGTAACAGTATTAATAATGTGCCACATATATCTGAAGTTGAACAGAAGGAATATGGGATTTCTCATTTGTGTTTTGATCAAAAGTTTTGGAATACTATGTTTAATTATAGTGACATAGATACTAATCACAAACCAGAATGTGAGAGTAATGAGAATTTTTATGTATTGTGTACTAATGATTTTTTCTCTTAGTCAGGAAACAGTGTTACTGATGTACATAAAACAGGTGATGACTGTATTGAATCTAAATTAGGTGGTATTTTTTATATAGATGTGAATGAGAGCTGTGAAATGACTGAGGTTGGTAAGTCTGAGACTGGTAGCTTGTTGCAAATGAATGTAGGTGAGGTGTGTGACTTTGATGGAATTGAGACTTGCGTTGTTAATGATGATACTAATGAAGTAATTTTAGAAGAATATGATGATCATAATGTTGATGATGATGAGTATCAGATATTTGTGGAGTTTAAGAATAATGAAGTTTCAGAGTTATTTGTAAATACAGATAAGGTAAGTGATGTTTGTGATTATATAAGCGAGAGTGATGGGATACCAGTCCAGTCAAAGCAGTTTTTCATTAATGTCATGCAGAGTAATGATCCAAACAGTAAAGGTGAGTTATCTGTAAGCCTAGAGAATGAAGGTGAAAACTTTTTGAAATTTGTTTGGGACCAGATTGATGATAAAATAGATAAATGTGCATTCTGGAATAAGTTAGCTCTGGTTAGTCAAAATTTGTATCCAAATTGGTGGAATGAAGTGAAAGAAGATCTAAGTAGGAAATGTAGATTTTGTGTTCCTTCTGTAATAAGTGATGTTGGTTGTGCTATGGAATCCATTCTGTGTGTTTAATCTTTACCTGACAAGATGAGTAACCAAAGGAATGCTGTAATACCAGTAAAGTTGATAAAACCCTGTAAGAACAGTGTGAATGTAGCATTTGATGAAATTGGAAGTGATCTCTTACATGAAGTGTATAATAACAGAGATGATGATTCAGATTTTGGATATCCTTACATCAAGATTAAGCTTGATCAGTGAGAAGGCAACAGTTTGATTGATACAAGAACCCTGATTTGTGGTATATCTGGACAATTTAGAGACAAGATTAAATAGAGTAAGAATTTTGTGGAAATGTCCATTGCACTTGTAATGATAAGAGGAGCTCCTGGTAAGCAAAGCAAGTCCGTAAAATGTCAAATACTGTCAATGTTTAGTATAGAGGACAAGACCTATGAATATGAATACGTAATGATCCTCAGGTTAGAAGAAAATATTCACTATGTTTGTAGGTTTATAAGACTATGTAATTGTGTTTTGTTTGCCATGAATGTAGTATGCAAGATGATGTAGTTTCTATAGTTCTATCTTATCCACTGACTGAGTTTGAATCTATTTGTAGATTCATAAAACTATATAATTGTTTTGACTGTCTGGAATTTAGTATGTAAGATTATGTTAGTTTTGTAGTTCTGTCTTATCTATTGACTGAATTAAAAATCTATGATACACTATATACTTGTCTTCTATATAGATTTGTCTTTAGAATTTGATACACATATGCCATGAGACTAAATGAGTAGATCTATTTTGGAATTTTGAAATGGGACAATAGTCATAATTTGTACTGTAAAAATTAGGAATAATATCCAAGAATATCTGTGTGTAATGCCTTATTAGTCCATTCTTTTCATTGCACTTAACTCTGTTTATTAATGTTTCGTATGTGAACACTTTTTAATCACACCTGACATAAATCCCATGTAACTGACTTTGTAAAATGACTAAGGAGAGCACATCTTGTGTGATGTGAAGGAGCTATTGAACAGCATATTTAGTACACAAAACAATATTTCAGGATTTGATGTGACTGCTACACAGGAAGTTACTATCTGTTGGAGTTTGTGATGAGAACTCTAGGGAGGAAGCTGAAAGATGTGGGCAGATCCACTCCCCACACTGCTGTATGGTTGTACCATGCTGGACCAGTCAACTTGCAAGAGATCGTCGATGCAGGGTAACGTACTCAAGCATCTGTCGACTGGATCTGCGTTGTGACTGATATTTGTGAATTGATAGCCAAGACTGCTAAAGACAGTGTTATTCAGCATAAATGTGTGTTTTTTCAAGTAAAGGGATTGACTTTGCAATACATTATGTAACTTTAAATCAATATGTATTTTTTTATCAGTTGTAAATGAATCTTCTAGGTATTTGTGTACATAGGTTAATTTGTATGGATAATTGGCAAATAGTGTGGAAGATATTTACTAGTATAGACAATATAACAAGATGTATACATGTCCACTCTCATACTCTGATTTTGGTCCTCAAGCTACGGGATTGTGTCACCATTCAAAGCTAATTTATGACTCTGTTTACTTGTAATTACGCTGAGTATTGCAATAGTGTATCTGACTGGAACTTGAGTTGTGGGCAGACTTATGCTTAACTCTGTTTTGGGTAACCCTGTTCATCGTGACTCTGTGTGTGGTGTGTGTGTGTGTGTGTGTGTGTGTGTACTCAAGGAGTGTGTACAACCATTGACTGAGGCTAGAAGTTTCTTACAATACTCTTTGCATATAATTGAACATTTGATATGATTATGAGCTTTATTCATTTTGTGGTGTTGAAACTTTTTGCTGGTTTGTACCCAGTGTGGTCTGGATTCATGGGTTGATCCTCACATCGTAAACTTACACCCTAATGTTTTTCTGTTATTTTGTTCTTTCATGAGTCAACATATCCTTAAATACTACAGTTTATGTGGCTGATTGATTTCTACTCATGACTGAGTATATTCTTCCTTTGTGTACCTGCTGTTTAGTGGAGTAATGTTCTAATTTTGACCTTGTATTACTTGTCTTGTGAGAGTATGTTCCACTGATCTGAACATCTGAGTGCCATAGTCTGATATATGTATAGATTACGAGTTGCATAGTAGATATTTTTCTTATGTTTTTTGTAGTATGTTATGTATCAGATACTTCTGTACACTTGTATTCTATTTTTTGGCATCTGTTTGTAAACTGTTTGGAAAACCTTGAAGTCTGTCACAAAATATTGTAAACACCCTGTTTCCAAATTTTGTGAGGGGGATATCGTAATGGGACACCCTTTTCTAACATAACTTTTTTTTAAATATAGAAGTAGCCAATACCAGGATTAATCCCGGATCTGGTATAGTTGAACATTCTCGCCTGTTTCACTGAAAGAATTTCATTTGCTTCTGTATACAATTTATTATATTTCAGGCTAAAACATATAAAAAGCAATTAAGTTGTTACAATTGCTACACCTAAAATTATTCTTCTTGTAGAAATATTTGAAATTGTGAATTATCTGGCATACTTCAAAGTCTGATTATTAATTGCACAATTTAATGCTACTGTAATTATTAAATTTATTTCTGGATTCATTTATAAAATAATGTTGTAACTTGGTGATGATTCTTCTTTTGTCAGGAAAGTATGTAAATTCTTTTGTTTTGTAAACTCTTTGGAATATTGTGAGTACCACAGAATGTGAGTAGTAGTGGGCATGTCTCTGATGGAATCAGAGCTGTTCTTGATTGTGTCACTAATAATGTAATTTGTGGTGTGATAGTAGTGGAAACTTTAAGGACAGTGTGATTTTGAAAAATGTGATTAAGAATAAAATTCAAGCATAATACAGGCAAATCTTCATAAGTTATTTAGTCATCAGGTACCCAAACATTAAATCAAAATTTCAGCCACAAGAATGTATCCCTAGCTGCAAGAACTGGAGCCAACAATAAGAGAAAATGAAGATAAGTAAAAAGTTTTTATTTCGTAAATCTTACGCCTCATGCAGCCTTCAAAACTTGTACAGAGACAGAGAATTTTAATGGTGATATGCAGGATGGTAAGATTACACCCCTAAAGCCCTCAAGGCCCCATTACATGACGTGGCTAAACCGTAAACCTGTGCACCAGGGCCTCAGGCGTGTATATCTGTAACTACAGGCTGGTTGACGTAGACCTATTACACCATCCATGTGGGGTATACCTGGCGCATATGTGCAGAAGATCGTAATAACATGTGAAACACACATAGAACTGTCTGATCTCTTGTAAAGTTATTCATTCTACCATGACATATTGGAATGTCATTCGTTCAAATTATTTATGTGAGCTCAAGGTTCCTATTTAATAAGAAATTGTTATTCTCATATGTAGGTTACAACTGTTCTGAATTCAGAGCCAACAATTAGTTTTATATAATGAAACTTGTTTACAAAGGTATATATGTTTATACAGCATTTTTTGCATAGAGGACCCACTTGTTTTTTGGAGGTATTACCCTGGCAGTGACAGTAACTTTTCAGATTAGGGCAGAATGGCCATGAAAACAAAAAGCCTGAATTTGTTGAGTTCGACGCTGGCTGAAAAGAAGCAGCGATGGAGGGGATTATATTCACTGCTTATGAAAGAACTGAGGCTTAAAGATCCGCAAGAATTTCAAAATTTCGTGGGGATGAACATGGCCTGTTTTGAGAAGCTGCTGTCTATGATAGAAGATGGAAGTAACAAGTGTGACACAGTCATGAGGCAGCTTGTCTCACATTCTCGAAAGTAATTTTCAACATCCTCCTACAGCACGACATTTCACACGTTTTGATTCTTTGTCACCATTAGCTACACTAATTCCTCCATCTTTCATTCCATTTCTGTCCTCTCTTCTCACCTCCTCCTGTATTACACTGGCACTATTTTCTTGCCCTCTACCTTATACTCCAGAAATGCAGAGGATCCCTCCAGCTCCAAATTAACCAATGTAACTGTTGGTGCAAAGGAAAACTATTTCAAAACACAGACAATAACTATAGGATGAATAATTCCACACCTTGAAATCCAAACACTTCATGAGAACCCAATACAATTAGCTAAGACATGCAAGATCTTTGGAATAATCATTGTTCATGTGAAACCCAACTTGCACTTTTCTCGCATGACATACTGAAAGCTTTGGATCAAAGCAATCAGGTAGATGCAGTATTTCTTGATTTTCAAAATACCTTTGACTTAGTACCACAATTATGCTTATTGTCAAGAGTTTAATCCACAGGATATCAAGTGAAAATTGTAACTGGACTGCGAACTTTTTGGTATGGAGGACAGAGCATGTTATAGTGGATAGAGCATCATCATCAGATGTAGAAGTAACTTTGGGTGCACACCAGGGAAGTGTACCCTTGCGGTTCAATTGTGTATTAATGACCTTGCAGACAACATAAGAGTAACATCAGGCTTCTTGCAAATGATACATTTATTTATAGTGAAGTACTATCTGAAAGAAGCTGTATAAATATTCCGTCAGATCTTGATAAGTAGTGCAAAGATTGGCAACTTACTTTAAATGTTCATAAATGTAAAATGTGCACTTCATTAAATGAAAAAAATGTAGTACACTATGACTATAATAGCAATGAGTCACAGCTGGCTTTGGCCAACTGATACAAATACCTGGGTGTAGCAATTTGTAAGGATATGAAATTGAATGATCACATAGGCTCAGTTGTAGTTAAAGCAGGTATCAGACTTCAGTTTACTGGCAGAATACTAGGGATGTGCAATCAGTCTACTAAGGAGATTGCTGGCAAATAACTCATGCGACCCATTCTAGAATGTTGCTCAAGTGTGTGTGTGTAACACATATCAAATAGGACTAACAGGGGATATTGAATGTATACAGAGAAAGGCAGCACAAATGGTCACAGGCATGTCTGAACCACAGGATAATGTCACACAGATACTGAAGAAATTGAACTGACACAGTTTCGAAGATAGATGTAAAAAATGGTTCAAATACCTCTAAGCACTATGGGACTTAACATCCGAAGTCATCAGTCCCCTAGACTTAGAACTACTTGTTGTTGTTGTTGTTGTGGTCTTCAGTCCTGAGACTGGTTTGATGCAACTCTCCATGCTACCCTATCCTGTGCAAGCTTCTTCATCTCCCAGTACTTACTGCAACCCACATCCTTCTGAATCTGCTTAGTGTATTCATCTCTTGGTCTCCCTCTATGATTTTTACCCTCCATGCTGCCCTCCAATGCTAAATTTGTGATCCCTTGATGCCTCAGAACATGACCTACTAACCAGTCATTTCTTTTTGTCAAGTTGTGCCACATACTCCTCTTCTCCCCAATTCTATTCAATACTTCATCATTAGTTATGTGATCTGCCCATCTAATCTTCAGCATTCGTCTGTAGCACCACATTTCAAAAGCTTCTATTCTCTTCTTGTCCAAACTATTTATCGTCCATGTTTCACTTCCATACATGGCTACACTCCATACAAATACTTTCAGAAACGACTTCCTGACACTTAAATCTATACTCGATGTTAACAAATTTCTCTTCTTCAGAAACGCTTTCCTTGCCACTGCCAGTATACATTTTATATCTACTCTACTTCGACCATCATAAGTTACTTTGCTCCCCAAATAGCAAAACTCCTTTACTAATTTAAGTGCCTCATTTCCTAATCTAATTCCCTCAGCATCACCCGACTTAATTCGACTACATTCCATTATCCTCATTTTGCTTTTGTTGATGTTCATCTTATATCCTCCTTTCAAGACACTATCCATTCCATTCAACTGCTCTTCCAAGTCCTTTGCTGTCTCTGATAGAATTACAATGTCATCGGCGAACCTCAACATTTTTATTTCTTCTCCATGGATTTTAATACCTACTCCGAATTTTTCTTTTGTTTCCTTTACTGCTTGATCAATATACAGATTGAATAGCATCGGGGAGAGGCTAAAACCCTGTCTCACTCCCTTCCCAACCACTGCTTCCCTTTCATGCCCCTCGACTCTTATAACTGCCATCTGGTTTCTGTACAAATTGTAAATAGCCTTTCGCTCCCTGTATTTTACCCCTGCCACCTTCAGAATTTGAAAGAGAGTGTTCCAGTCAACATTGTCAAAAGCTTTCTCTAAGTCTACAAATGCTAGAAATGTAGGTTTGCCTTTCCTTAATCTTTCTTCTAAGATAAGTCATAAGGTCAGTATTGCCTCACGTGTTCCAATATTTCTACGGAATCCAAACTGATCTTCCTCGAGGTCGGCTTCTACTAGTTTTTCCATTCGTCTGTAAAGAATTCGCATTAGTATTTTGCAGCTGTGACTTATTAAACTGATAGTTCGGTAATTTTCACATCTGTCAACACCTGCATTCTTTGGGATTGGAATTATTATATTCTTCTAGAAGTCTGAGGGTATTTCGCCTGTCTCATACATCTTGCTCACCAGATGGTAGAGTTTTGTCAGGACTGGCTCTCCCAAGGCCATCAGTAGTTCTAATGGAGTGTTGTCTACTCCCGGGGCCTTGTTTTGACTCGGGTCTTTCACTGCCCTGTCAAACTCTTCACGCAGTATCGTATCTCCCATTTCATCTTCATCTACATCCTCTTCCATTTCCATAATACTGTCCTCAAGTACATCACCCTTGTATAGACCCTCTAGATACTCCTTCCACCTTTCTGCTTTCCCTTCATTGCTTAGAACTGGGTTTCCATCTGAGCTCTTGATATTCATACAAGTGGTTCTCTTTTCTCCAAAGGTCTCTTTAATTTTCCTGTAGGCAATATCTATCTTACCCCTAGTGAGATAAGCCTCTACATCCTTACATTTGTCCTCTAGCCATCCCTGCTTAGCCATTTTGCACTTCCTGTTGATCTCATTTTTGAGACGTCTGTATTCCTTTTTGCCTGCTTCATTTACTGCATTTTTATATTTTCTCCTTTCGTCAGTTAAGTTCAATATTTCTTCTGTTACCCAAGGAGTTCTACTAGCCCTCATCTTTTTACCTACTTGATCCTCTGCTGCCTTCACTACTTCATCCCTCAGAGCTACCCATTCTTCTTCTACTGTACTTCTTTCCCCCATTCCTGTCAATTGTTCCCTTATGCTCTCCCTGAAACTCTGTACAACCTCTGGTTCTTTCAGTTTATCCATGTCCCATTTTCTTAAATTCCCACCTTTTTGCAGTTTCTTCAGTTTTAATCTACAGTTCATAACCAACAGATTGTGGTCAGAGTCCACATCTGCCCCTGGAAATGTCTTACAATTTAAAACCTGGTTCCTAAATCTCTGTCTTACCATTATATAATCTATCTGATACCTTCTAGTATCTCCAGGATTCTTCCATGTATACAACCTTCTTTCATGATTCTTAAACCAAGTGTTAGCTATTATTAAGTTATGCTCTGTGCAAAACTCTACCAGGCGGCTTCCTCTTTCATTTCTTAGCCCCAATCCATATTCACCTACTATGTTTCCTTCTCTCCCCTTTCTTACTCTTGAATTCCAGTCACCCATGACTATTAAATTTTCGTCTCCCTTTACTACCTGAATAATTTCTTTTATCTCATCATACATTTCTTCAATTTCTTCATCATCTGCAGAGCTAGTTGGCATATAAACTTGTACTACTGTAGTAGGTGTGGGCTTTGTGTCTATCTTGGCCACAATAATGCGTTCACTATGCTGTTTGTAGTAGCTTACCCGCACTCCTATTTTTTTATTCATTATTAAACCTACTCCTGCATTACCCCTATTTGATTTTGTGTTTATAACCCTGTATTCACCTGACCAAAAGTCTTGTTCTTCCTGCCACCGAACTTCACTAATTCCCACTATATCTAATTTTAACCATCCATTTCCCTTTTAAAATTTTCTAATCTACCTGCCCGGTTAAGGGATCTGACATTCCACTCTCCGATCCGTAGAATGCCAGTTTTCTTTTTCCTGATAACGACGTCCTCTTGAGTAGTCCCCGCCCGGAGAACCGAATGGGGGACTATTTTACCTCCGGAATATTTTACCTAAGAGGATGCTATCATCATTTATCCATACAGTAAAACTGCATGCCCTCAGGAAAAATTACGGCCGTAGTTTCCCCTTGCTTTCAGCCGTTCGCAGTACCAGCACAGCAAGGCCGTTTTGGTTAATGTTGCAAGGCCAGGTCAGTCAATCATCCAGACTGTTGCCCCTGCAACCACTGAAAAGGCTGCTGCTCCTCTTCAGGAACCACACGTTTGTCTGGCCTCTCAACAGATACCCCTCCGTTGTGGTTGCACCTACGGTACGGCCATCTGTATCGCTGAGGCACGCAAGCCTCCCCACCAACGGCAAGGTCCATGGTTCATGGACTTACTTAAACCTAAGTAACCTAAGGACATCACACACATCCATGCCTGAGGCAGGATTCGAACCTGTGACCATATCAGCAGCGTGGTTCCGGACTGAAGTGCCTAGAACTGCACGGCCACAGCAACCGGCCTAGATGTAAACTATCTCGAGAAAGTCTACTAACAAAATTTCAAGAAGTGGCTTTTAAAGGTGACTCTAGGAATATACTACAACCCCTATGTATTGCTGCAATAGGGATCAAGAGGATAAGATTAGAATCATTACTGCCGCAGAGGCATTGAAACAATCATTCTTCCTTCACTCCATATGTGAATGGAATTGGAAGAAACTCTAATAACTGGTACAATGGGGCATACCCTCTGCCATTCACCTCACAATGGTTTGCAGAGTATAGATGTAGAGGTTGATGTAGACCATAAATTGAGATGCCCTATCTACTAACCCACCGACAGTAAGCCCGAAATAACTTAAAGTACTCAAACAGTGTGAATGTGGGTCTGCACACCTTTACAACTCTCCACACCTATTAAACTTTAATCCAAGCCATCCTCCACTAACCATCATAGTAGTAGAGCTGGCCTCATTTATTACATTGTTAACAACATCAAGAGTAGGTCATATTTGATGAAAGATTTTCCTCTTCTCATATGAACCTGCGTTCAGCTTGTATTTTCATATTCATCTGGAAGAAAACTAAAACCAGTAACATGATTGGAATATCATACAAAAAACCCATTAGGGGTGGGATTGAGTACGGTGGTGCAGTGATTAAGGCAATGGACCACTTTCGGGACAAGCTAGGATTAGATCTCCATCTGCGAATCCATATTTCTGTTTTCTGTGGTTTCCCTAACTTGTTTAAGGAGAATGCAGGCGACTCCTTTCAAATGACACAGCTGATTTGCCTCCTCATCCTACTGGAGCTTGTACTCCATCCTTATTTACCTCATTCCAAGGGATATTGAGCCCTGTTCATCCTTCCTTCTCATTGTAAGGAGTATGTTACCTGTTGATGGCCTGCAAACTTCCACGTTTTTGTAAATGAGCAGAATAATATTGTTCACATCCAAAGACATGTAGATGAATTGCAACATTTCATAGCAGCATTTGCATCAGATGTCCCTACCATGGACGATACAGCCTGACTGCATTGATCAACTCTAGTGGATGAATTTCCCTCATGTGAAGATATCTGTTAACTGGAAGACTCCATCTTTGTATCCAATGGGTATGCCTGTGACATGCCAGATTCATTATCTGAAACCTTTCTGTTGAAAGCAAAGACGCTACCAGATCCCCACACACCTCCTTCTCAGTCACTGAGTATTGTGAATATGGCTCATGAATTATTTCACAGAAAGAATGTGATGTTGCTACCAAGTACGTGTGGTAACTCAGGTAATATGATTTCACATTGTCTCCTTGCTTATTATCCACAACATCTATTCTGAAGGCAATACTATGCTTTAATTTTATATGATTAACATTGAGTCTGTTATCCACAACAGACAAGACAGTATTAGAATTGGAAGCTCTTTAAACTTGTTCTCTGCTTATCTGAAGAAAACAACATAGCTGGTTGAAGACGGTTGACATTAGCTTTGGATAGAAATACAAGATTCTCAATCGGAACTCTCCCAAGAGCTAGGATCTTAGGGTTCAATGGACATAACGTGATATTTTTTTATATCTTAAAAGTAGAAACTGAAAAAAAAGAAAATAAAAATACAGTTTGAGCCAGTGTAACATAGGTATCAGCACATTTCTGTTCCCATGATTTGGTCATGTTCCAAACATAAGCCGACCTTACCACATCCCATTCAGGAAATAAGTTCTTATTTCTTCATGAACTTTCAAACATTAATGACTTATGAGCCTTTCCTTGACAAAATAAAAAGTGATACTCTTCATTGTGGTGCACATTTTCAAGTCCTTTCAAAGTAGATGAAGTTCGAGTTGAACTTTCGCACAGTTTTTGTTTGATGTTCCCCCTGCCCAAGCTTGGCATGCTTTGTGAAGAAATAAAGAACAATCAAAATATGAAAAAGAGGATCTTACAGAAATATTCTGACTATTTTAGAGAAATATGGTCAAATATGATATACTATAGTGTCATCTGTAGTTCAAAGCTGACTTCAGCCAGTAAAAATTGTGTAAATTCAGTTTTGCACTACATCAATGTTTCTTGAGTAGGATATGTATGTGAAGAATTTAGCATAAAATAGATATTTCCCCATGTATTCACAATATCAAATATGTGTTCACTGAATCTTTTTGGGCAACCCAAGGGGAAAAATAGCACACCTTTTCTTTTAGCGGAAATACTGCTGGCTTTACTAATAAATTGGCAGCATAAAGATGCTCCAAATACCTGAATTAAAGTTTAGAACCATGATCCTACAAAGTAACAATGTTCATAAACAAAATGTAATTTTCTAATAAAATTGTCTTCCAAATCTTAAAAACTAATTTACATTTAAAATTACACCAGTGGTAAAATCCTGGATAGAATTTTCAATTCATGTTAAGAGAAAATCATTACCTTACTGACACAACTCACAATTTATTCATCTGTTTAGAAACTACAGCACAGTTTTTGTGGATCTACATTCAGTAGCTCACACAATTGAACTACATATCCCTTCCTATTGACTGGCTGAGTAAATTTTAGCAGGAGAAAAAGGTGCACCCTCTTTTTTTCATCAGTATAAGTATTTATATCCGCTCTTTTGTCTTAATCCTGTGGTGAAACAATGAAAAAACATCACTTTTTTCCCTTTAGTGCTTGCAGATTTGGTGTTGAAGTAAGCTCCTTCCTGCCTTACAACTCTACATCTTTAGGTCACTTGGAACAGGAAGAACTTGGAGAAAGCTCTTGAACAATTGTCTCTTCAATCTCTGTGGATGAGTTGTTGTTGTCAGGGGTTCCAGAAGTTTCAAGTATTGATAGGTATATTGGTCTATTATGGGACATAGTTGACCCGTTACTCAGCTGGGCACATATGTATAAATGCTCTTATAGTGTCACCTGAAACACTTTATATGTCAGACATTGAAAGTGATCAATGTTAACCTTTCTGATGACAGCATCAGAACATTTCATGTCACTTTCATTCCAATCTGTTTGGAGTCCTTATGTATTTATTCACTTTTGCTCCAAAACATATTTTAAAAAAGACATAGAATAGTTTATGTAGTTGTTAGTTACAGCTTTAATTTGTTAGAGTTTTTATATGCAGAAATTTTGCACTTGGACAATCAATAAGGCATGTGATGCAACAGGGCATTTCATTTTCTGCAACACAATCATAATCATATGTGAACTGAAAGTAGAGGGAGGAGAATCGAAATGAAAGGGAAGGGGCTATTGATGTCAGCTGAAATGGGATTTAATGTGGAATCAGCCACAATGAGTGAAAATGCGTATCAGACCAGGATTTGAATCCACAGTCTCCTGCTTACTAGGCGGTTGCATTAACCACTGTGCCAACCTGGCACAGTGTTATCACAATTGCGCGAACTATCTAGGAACACCTCTCAGCCAACCTACATTCCCATCTAGCACTACCTATCCACAGGCCCCATCCATGTCCTCCATGCTCGCTACTTCGAGATTCCAACAGGATGTTGGACATAATTGTGCATCCACACTGAAGGGGTGGATTCATTTCCCATTGAGGTGAACCAATTATATGAATGCATGATGTCTGTTCTTTCAGACATGTCTGAAAGAACATACACCTTGCACACTCCACAGCTGTGACACGTATTATGTAAATTGAAGATGGAAGGGACAGAGAGGAAAAAAGAGGGAAGGGACTATGTGGAATCATCAGTGATGAGACCAGAATTCAAACCCAGGATCTCTTGCTTACTAGGCAGTTACGTTAACAACTGCACAATCTGGACACAGTGTTTACCGCAATTGTGTTTATCTCAGCATGCCTCTCAGTTGACACATATTCTCACCTAGCACCACCTATCCACAGTCCCCGTCCATGTCCCCCATGCAAGTATGTGGAGCTACCATGTACAAAGAAAAATATAAAGTGTGTGTGTGTGCAAGGAAAAATGAAAAACAGCCTTTCGAAACCAAGCTAAACTACTACTGAAAATGTTCTATAACTGGTATGTAGTGATGTAGGTTATATTAGCAGACCTTCTTGAGTGAAGCATATTATTTTGCTATTTATATGGATGATCACTCAAGATATTCAGTAGTGAAAGTGCTAAAGCATAAAAGTGACACGTTTGAGCCTACTGTGCAGTTTACGGGATGTACAGAGTGTGAAACAGGGAGGAAACTGCAGAGTTTCCAATCTGACGAAGGGATTGTGATTGTCAATAGCGGATTTGAAGAGTTGTTCAAGGAAGAAGGCATATTACATTGGAAAAGCACAGTCATCCAGCAAAAAAGCCAAGGACCTGAATTAGACACTTATATCCCTCATGATGTGTCTACTATTCAAAGGTGCTTTGCACAGCACCTTTCAGCAGGCGGAGGGTGGGGATTGAAGTTCTGATGTCAGCCTGATTTATTCAAAATAGATGTCCAACAAGATCCCAATAATCCTATATGAAGCCTGGAAGCAGAAATACACTCCTGGAAATTGAAATAAGAACACCGTGAATTCATTGTCCCAGAAAGGGGAAACTTTATTGACACATTCCTGGGGCAGATACATCACATGATCACACTGACAGAACCACAGGCACATAGACACAGGCAACAGAGCATGCACAATGTCGGCACTAGTACAGTGTATATCCACCTTTCGCAGCAATGCAGACTGCTATTCTCCCATGGAGACGATCGTGGAGATGCTGGATGTAGTCCTGTGGAACGGCTTGCCATGCCATTTCCACCTGGCGCCTCAGTTGGACCAGCGTTCGTGTTGGACGTGCAGACCGCGTGAGACGCCGCTTCATCCAGTCCCAAACATGCTCAATGGGGGACAGATCCGGAGATCTTGCTGGCCAGGGTAGTTGACTTACACCTTCTACAGCACGTTGGGTGGCACGGGATACATGCGGACGTGCATTGTCCTGTTGGAACAGCAAGTTCCCTTGCCGGTCTAGGAATGGTAGAACGATGGGTTCGATGACGGTTTGGATGTACCGTGCACTATTCAGTGTCCCCTCGACGATCACCAGTGGTGTACGGCCAGTGTAGGAGATCGCTCCCCACACCATGATGCCGGGTGTTGGCCCTGTGTGCCTCGGTCGTATGCAGTCCTGATTGTGGCGCTCACCTGCACGGCGCCAAACACGCATACGACCATCATTGGCACCAAGGCAGAAGCGACTCTCATCGCTGAAGACGACACGTCTCCATTCGTCCCTCCATTCACGCCTGTCGCGACACCACTGGAGGTGGGCTGCACGATGTTGGGGCGTGAGCGGAAGACGGCCTAACGGTGCGCGGGACCGTAGCCCAGCTTCATGGAGACGGTTGCGAATGGTCCTCGCCGATACCCCAGGAGCAACAGTGTCCCTAATTTGCTGGGAAGTGGCGGTGCGGTCCCCTACGGCACTGCGTAGGATCCTACGATCTTGGCGTGCATCCGTGCATCGCTGCGGTCCGGTCCCAGGTCGACGGGCACGTGCACCTTCCGCCGACCACTGGCGACAACATCGATGTACTGTGGAGACCTCACGCCCCACGTGTTGATCAATTCGGCGGTACGTCCACCCGGCCTCCCGCATGCCCACTATACGCCCTCGCTCAAAGTCTGTCAACTGCACATACGGTTCACGTCCACGCTGTCGCGGCATGCTACCAGTGTTAAAGACTGCGATGGAGCTCCGTATGCCACGGCAAACTGGCTGACACTGACGGCGGCGGTGCACAAATGCTGCGCAGCTAGCGCCATTCGACGGCCAACACCGCGGTTCCTGGTGTGTCCGCTGTGCCGTGCGTGTGATCATTGCTTGTACAGCCCTCTCGCAGTGTCCGGAGCAAGTATGGTGGGTCTGACACACCGGTGTCAATGTGTTCTTTTTTCCATTTCCAGGAGTGTAACTTATTAAAGAATTTTTGAAAATGCCCACAGTGTTTGACTACACAGCCTGGACAAGCATGTTTACATCTGACAAACTCGGGGGAGTGAGCGGAAGAATGTGTTAATCTTGGAGTGGAAGCAGGCTCAAAAGTATATCATCTGTGGAGCCTTCCACAGTAAAAATCCTTTCGAGAAGAAGATGTCACCTTGATGAGAGAGTATTCTCTCTGAAGGCTGTGGTAAACAAAGAACTGTGTCTTCCAGGGGAACTAAACACAATGCAGATGACAACAGCTGATCCACACAGCAATGAGGTGACAACAGACAATGCCCATATGGTGTGGTTGTGATTCCCAGATCTAACAACAGATGGCGATAAATCATCACCGAGGAATGCAGAACCAGCAGCAGTTGATGCAGTCGAGTCAACAGCTGGTTGAGGAGTTGTGGCTCAATCTGGGGTCAGAGAAAATGATAGATATGATACAGAAGATCATGCAGTTACCAGCAATGAAGGTATTGATGTGTGTGAGGAAAGCATCATGGTGTTAGATAGTGAAATTTCCACTGCAAATAGTGAAGTGGGTTTACGACAGTCTTCATGTCTGGTGAAACCCCTAGAAGTGTGGTTTGTGTCTCTTTGCATGCTTTTTAATTTCTACATATCACATGAATCCATCTTATCCAACATCAGAAGAAGAGGTTTAAGCCTAATTTCACAGAGGTGAATGGTGTGCAGCCATAGGGTCAGAGATGAGTAGCCTATAACGCTGCAATATATGGCAACTTGTCGACAGATTGAAAGCTGACCATGTTATAGGAAGTAAATGGATATATATACAACAAAGCAAAACAGATAAGATAATACTACTAAATTTAAAGCAAAGTCAGTAGCTCTGGGCTATAGCGAGATATTTGGACTAGATTACTGGGGAAGCTATCGTGCAGTGATGAGACAAAGCAACAGCAGTACTAAAGAGATGTAAAATGAAACACATTATTGTAGAAATTGCTTATCTGAATAGTAACATAAGTGGCACCATTTTCATCCAGCAACCAAAATTGTTTGTTGAGAGGAAGGAAGGATTTATTTATTTATTTATTTATTTATTTACCAGTCCAGTAAATCTCATATATATAAAGAGTATTACAGAACAACAGTATTAGGCAACTATTCTACTTTGTTACTCATATAATCTGACAAACTTTTCTTTTCATAATATTGTTACATTCCAGCCTGGATTTTCCATTTTTTTGATTTTTGCACTTAAAACGTGGTTGACAAGATGAAAGGTAGCAGTCTCAGTGGGATGTCGTGCGCTGAAACCATGACGACATACTGATAGTACATTATTCTGATTGAAATATTTTGCCAGCCAAGCTAGAAAGAGTTGTTCTATAATCTCTGAAAAATCAGATAGCAGTGCTACAGCTCTATAATTTGATATTTTCTGGAAGTCACCTTTCTTATAAAGAGGTATGACTTTAGCAATTCTCAGCAGATCTGGGAAAGTGCCCTTTGACAGTGAAGAATTGCAAATGCCCAATCATTCAACAATAGAAAATCCAGGATGAGAGTGGCTCAGCAGCCAGAAACTGTGGTAATGTGTGTGTGTGAGTTCTATTGTGCCTGTCTCTGACTCAGCAGCTCTGCTGTGTGGTGAGTTACAAATGTCTAATCATGGTATTTGTAAGGGCTTCACCAGGCAGGTAAGGACTGAAATGATTTTTTCTGCTCTTTCATTATAAAGCTAGGTCTGAAACAATGTGAAAAGTATTGTTGTGTATTGTTCTCCAACAATTTGATCAGTGGCATTCATGTTGACAAGCTGTTTTAATAGGTGAGGAAGACAGGATTATAACATTCAATAATGTCTTAAAATCCAACATTAACACTAAAGAAATGGATGATATGTTGCTTATTCTAGTACCTGAGATGGAACAGTCTCAAGCACAGGTGAAATTAAACCAAACTAGCTACATTTAGCAGATGCTAAGAGAATTAAAAATGCATAACTGCGAGGGTATAGTTACACAATGTAATAACAACTATTTAGGTGAAGACAAGAATGGTAAGCCAACTGAACAAAAATTGTACCATAAAGCCGGGGGCTGTCTGCTGTATACCTCCACATGTACTCGATTTTATACTGCCTTTATTGCAGGAAGGTTAGGTCATTTCAGTTTTGAAACATGTGCTTCTCATTTGGCTAGAGTAAAAAGGGTGTTTTGTTACATGCAGCAAACAAAAGATTTGACTTTATGTTTCAAAGTTGATTGTTTTGACATTAGCGTATTCAGTGATGCTGACTGGGCAAATGACCTAGTTGATAGTAAACCTGGAATTTAATAGTGTGAGACTTTTAAGTTATTCTCTTATGATGTCTGTTTAGTTAATGCGGTAACCATCATCAAAATTCAGCGCAGTTTCTGAAGCACTCAGAAACCAAGGGATTCCCAGCTTATATTTCTCTTTTCTGTATAAGCTCTTTGGTGCACCTTGGCAATATGCATAGAAACATCTCTGTGTAAAGACAATACTACAATGGTAGTGCCATTCTATACGTTGTAAGTGTTTGTTTATTTGCAACACATTTATTAACAGTGATGATGTGTGTGTTATTATTCAATCACCTATCTTCATCCAGATCTCAATGTGCATCGTGCACTTTAAATTACAACAGTTATGTTGTTATCAAAAATTGCAAAAAGATCTTGACCAACTTACTTCAAAATTTTGTGCAATGCTCTAATAAGCATTCAACTTGACATAGACTGTGTATTTTTTTAAACAACAATGTATAGGTTTTCTTTTAAAACTGACTGCAAGAAAGAAAATTCTATGCTGCACTGTACTGTGAAAAAGATAGAGTCAGATAGGGAAAAGTCTAAAAGTGTAAAATGAAAGTGTAATATATTCATCAAAAACAGCAAACTCTTAGACATGCTACATAAAACTAAATATGGAATTTGATTTGTGACAGTGAGACTAGCTTACTGAAATGATTACCATGTATACAAAATTATTATTAACAAAGTTATTAACATTTGAGACTAAAACTGTTTATGTAATCTACATTTACGCCTATACTCTCCAAATCTCCATGAAGTGCATGGCAGAGGGTATATCCCAGCATAGCAGTTACTAGGTTTTTTTTTCCATTCCATACACATATGGAGTGCAGAAAGAATGGATGTCTGAATGCCTCTGTACTTTTTGTAATTATAATAAGCTTGTCCTCATGATCCCAATTGCAGCAATACATAGGGGGTTGTAGTACATTCCTAGAGTCACCTTTAAAAGACAGTTCTTGAAATTTTGTTAGTAAACTTTTTCGGGGTAGTTTACATCTATCTACAAGAGTGTGTCAGTTCAGTTTCTTCAGTAACTGTGCGACATTCTCCCATGGGTCAAACAAGCTTGTGACAATTTGTGCTGCCCTTCTCTGTATACATTCAATATCCCCTGTTAGTCCCATTTGATATGTGTCACACACACTTAAGCAACATTCCAGAATGGGTTGCATGAGTGATTTGTAAGCAATCTCCTTTGTAGATTGATTGCACATCCCCAGTATTCTGCCAATAACCTTACCTATGACTGAGCCTATGTGATCATTCAATTTCATATTTCAATTTCATATCCTTACAAAATGCTACACCCACGTATCTGTATCAGCTGGGCAATACCAACTGTGACTCATTGCTGTTATAGTCATAGGAGTCTAAATTTTTTTCATTTTTCATTTAATGAAGTGCACATTTTACATTTCTGAACATTTAAAGCAAGTTGCCAATCTTTGCGCCACTTTGAAATCTTATCGAGATCTGACAGAACATTTATGCAACTTCTTTCAGCTAGTACTTCTTTATAAATAATGGCATCACCTGCAAAAAGCCTGATATTCCTATTAATATTGTCTGCAAGGTCATTAATGCACAACATGAACAGCAAGGGTTCAAACACACTTCTCTGGTGTGCACCCAAAGCTACTTCTACATCTGATGATGATGCTCTATCCATAACATGCTCTGTCCCCCCTACCAAAATGTCTTCGATCCAGTCACAAATTTTGCTTGATACCCCATATGACCAAACTTTTGACAATAAGCATAGACATGATACTGAGTCAAATGCTTTTCGGAACTCAATAAATACTGCATCTACCTGACTGCCCTGAACCAAAGCTTTCAGGATGTCATGTGAGAAAAGTGTGAGTTGCGTTTCACATAATCAACATTTTTGGAATACGTGCTGTTTGCCTTGGAGGGTATCATTCTGTCCAAGATACCTCATCCATAACTAATTATGCAAACACACAGTGTATGCAGATGATATGCCAACCTGAAATACTTGACAGCAGCTGTAGGAAGAAGAAGTCTCTATTACTGTCAAACAGATAAGCATATAGTTATAAATTATTTAGTGAACAACCTGAAAAGGGGTGCCTTAATCAATATTTCTCCACATCTACACGATTTAATATTGCCAATATGATAATCACATCTCATTATCCTATTAATCCACAAATTTATTTCATGATATTTTGATAACTTCATACATGTAATATTGTCATCTGGCTAACATGAGACTGGAGTGTCAATGTGATTAAAAATGTTTCAACTAGTTTTAGCTGCAGCTCTGGCTACAGCAAAGAAAATAAACAAAGCAGATTGTTAATGCTAAATGTAGAGAGGACATTGTTGTAAAATGAAATAATAATAAATTTAATCAAGAGTGTGTAAAGTGTATACTCAAAGTTGTATAGATATTATAATATGTTTAATTTCATGAATGGTGGTGAGTTTGGCAGACGTTAGGCTGACTAATGTAGTGGTCATGTGACCAAGGTTTTAAATGAAAAAGAAAGCCAGAGCTAAAGGTCTTTTGTGACTTGGACTGGTAACGTGTTTTGAAAATATTGTGCAGTCACAAACCCACTTGATTATAACTATGTTATTATAGATTTAGAAATATTTCATGTCCACCAGTTCAAGACTTGGAAAATTTCGAAAGTCTGAATGCTGCTGAACTTAGAGTCACAGCCTGGTTATAAGTGACTGAAAAATTTCTGATCACAGTAGGTTTGTTACTGTATGTAGCTGCTGAACTTTGAGATCTCCACTGCAAGTCTTATACTGGAGAATGCTCTACTTTTACTATGAATTAATCATGCTGTGCTCTCTTGAATCAGTATTGTGTTGAGTTAATAGTCAGCATTTAAATACACAAGCATTTAAAAACAAATCTGTAAGCAATTCTCTGAATAAACATACAATCAAGATTAACCCATCTGTTGTGGCCCACATTATCACCTACAAGATTATTTGTTAATATTTTCCCTTTAATGATCATTATCAATTTATTATTTATTTAATTATTTTGCTAATTTCTATGCTCATCAATGTGCTTCATAATAGACCTATGCTAAGTAACAGTGCGTGACCAAACCGCTTTTGACTAAGTGAGCCACACTAAAAATCAAAGATCGTGTACTTGCCCTCTGTTAGTTACATAGTAACTAACTGATATTACTAGGGATTAATTTCATTTTATTGCCACCAAAATTGCAGTGGAGCTGCAGCCCTTTTAAGTCAAAAATAGTTGATACTCCAGGTTGGAATGTCAACAATGTAGGAAAAGATAGACTGCTCCTTAACACTCTAAGTTTCAGACAGGCAAAACTAAAGGCACTGACAAATAAGCTTTCAGCCACAGCCAGCAACGGAAACTGAAAAACATCATTCACTCACACAATCAAGCACACTTCACACATATAAGACCGCCATCTCCAGTAGCTTGGGCCACAATGCAACTATCGTGTGATGATAGCAGCAATCTGGAGAGGGCAGGGAATGAGAATGAACAGCATAGTACGGGTGGGGCAAGAGAGCAGTGCTGTCTGGCTGAGTGTCCAGGGACTACAATGCCAACAGGTGCAGCATCAGAAGGTTGTGGGCGGGGAGATGGGGAAAATGGAGAGAAAAATGAGTGGGGTAGAGAAAGATGGGCATGTGCACTGGCACAGTGTAGCAAACAAAGAGTGCAGGAGATGGGAATGGGGAGAAGGTGATAAGACAGAGGTTGTGTAAACTGTTGGGTGGAGGGTATGGGGTCAGAATGTTACAATAGGTTGAGGCCAAGTTTATTACAGGAGTGGAGAATGTTTTGTAAGGATAACTCCCATATGCACAATTCAGAAAACCTAGTGGTGGAGGGGAGGATCCACATGGCTCTTGTGAAGCAGCCATTGGAATCAAGAACATTATGATCAGTTGCATGTTGTGCCACAGGATGGTCTACTTTTCTCTTGGCCACACGTTGGCAGTGGCCGTTCATTCCTGGTGGGCAGCTGGTTGGTACTCACACTAAAAAAAAGGCTGTGCAATGATTGCTGCAGAGCTGGTAAATGACATGGCTGTTTTCACAGGTGGCCCAGCCCCTGATGGGGTAAGATAAACCTGTGAGAGAATTGTAAGTGGTGGGTGGATGGTTTGGCAAGGTCTTACTACTGAGTCTTCTACAGGGATATAATCCTTGCGGCAAGGGGCTGGCATTGGGAGTGGCGCAGACGTGGACTACGATGTTGTGCAGGTTGGGTGGGGGACCATTTTAGGTGGGGTGGGAAGGATCTCAAGTAAGATGTCTCTCATTTCAAGACATAATAATAAGTAATCAGACTCCTGATGAAGAATGTAGTTCAGTTGTTCCAGTCCGGGTGATGACGGGGGCACCACTTTGTGGCTGGTTCTTGTGGATGGTGGGACAACTGGGGGGTGTGAGGTGAAATGGCATGGGAGATCTGTTTGCAAACTAGGTCTGGTGGATAGTGCCTGTCTATGAAGGCCTTGGTAACACCCTCTGCATACTGGGGAAGGGAATTCTTGTCACTGTAGAAATGCTATCACCAGGTAGCCAGCTTGTATGGGAGGGATTTTTTGGAGTAAAATGACTGACAGCTGTCAAAATGCAGGTACTGTTGGTGGTTGGTGTGTTTAAGGAGGAAAGAGGTGTTCATGGAGCCATCAGAAAGGAGGAGGTCATTGTCTAGGAAGATGGCATGCTGGTTTGAGGAGGACCAGGTGAAGTGGATGTGAGAGAAGGTGTTGAGGTTGTGAAGGAATGAGGATAGGGTGCCTTGGCCCTGAGTCCAGATTGTGAAGATCTAATCAATGAACGTGAGCCAGGCTAAGTATTAGGCATTTTTGGAGGCTAGGAAGGTCTCACAGCCTCAAAACTAATCCTGACCTAATCATCCTACCCACAGACAAAGGTTTCAGTACTCTTGCTATGAATCACAGTGACTACCTGGCAAAAGGCCTCCGCTAAATATCTGATTCCTCACCTATAAACTCTGTTAGTTTGATCCCTTCCCAGAAGTCCAACATAACCTCCAATCCTTACTTAAAGCCTTAGGCCCTTCCCAGAACCTCTCCCCTGAATCCATTTCCCTCCTCACCCCTATAACACCCATCACACTCAACTTCTACATGCTCCCCATAATCCACAAACCCATCAATCCTGAGTGCTCCATTGTGTCCGGTTATTGTGCCCCCACCGTAAGAATTTCAGCCCTCATTGACCAACAGCTCCAACCAATTGCCTGAAATCTGTACTCCCACATCAAAGATATCAACCACTGCATTCACTGACTCTCCACCATCCCCATAACTTTACCTCCTGGATCCCTACTTGTCATTGTTGACACTGCTTCCCTATATCCCAACATGGTCTTTCTTCTACTGAACATTACCTCTCCCAACGTCCTTCAAACTCAAGATGTTCCTAGCCTCCCACAATGCCAAACCCCTAGCTCTATTCAGGTTCAGTTATGATATCTTCGTGATCTAGATCAGGGGTCTCCAAACTACGGCCCGCGGGCCGAAACTGGCCCGCGAGGGCCGGCAAACCGGCTCGCGCTAGCTGGCCGGATATCCCCGGTATCCGGCCAGCCAAATATTTGAAGTGGTACCTATACTGCCAACAACTGAGTTTCGAGGCCTATCGCGACCAATACACTGTGACATTGTCGGAGCCCTATCTTTACAAAGCGGAAGGTCATATTTATAATTGTGGCTATCCACAATAAACAGACAGACCATTCTCCGTGCGATGGTGAAAAAAAAAAAGAACGGTTAACAGACTAGTTTGACGAAAACATTTTAAGTAAAAAAAATTCTTTGCATTTTATTCTACTCACGAGTCTGGTGCAAGTCTTTCAAATGGACGCCACTTTGGCAACTAGCATTAGTAATCAATCATTATGGAAGATGCTTCTTAAGCGAGGTTTCACTTTCTTTTTATTACGTTGTAAAATACACATAGCAAGTAAATCGTAAAAATATTTTTATTTAAAGGCAATTCAAAGAAAATACAATACCTGGTGTACATAATGATATTGGATATTTTACTTGTAACTGATGTATAAAAATAACTGTAATTTATTTATATCTTGAAAACTCACAGTGTTAGAGTATTCATGTAAAGAAATTAACATCTTAGTGATAATTAGTGACTTTTATGTAGCTGTAACCTTCCTTTCATAATTACCTCCAGTTGTGGATCAAGTTTACTGGTAGAGATAATCATCAGTGACTTCAAATGCTCATCACTTAATTTTGATCTGTAAATACATTTTGCATGTTTCATTTTGGAGAAAGTTTTTTCACGCAAATAAGTAGTGCCAAAATCATAAAAAAAGCCACGGGCAAATTTATGTAAATTTGGAAACTGTGCGGATGGAAGACACTTATAAAATTCCAGTAATATTGACTTTGAATGTTTTTCTTTAAAAAAATCGCTACATTGCAAATCAATAATTTCAAACTGAAGTACTGCGGGTAACGCTTCTATATTGACGTCAAAGGGATTTTGAAATATCTTGATGTTTGAATTTGCATCGATATCTGAAAAACGTGATTCAAAATTAATTTTTAAAGTGCCCAAAGCTTCAATTGCGAAAGTTACAGGAAACGGAATCTCAGTTTGCTGACTGAATGTTTGGCATGTATTAAAATGTGTGAAGCATACTTTGTTCAACTGAGACTGAAACATAGCAATCTTTTGTTGAAAGGACTTAACAAGCATGCATAAAGCTGGCAGAAGCTGGTTTTCACCTTGCAATTTTAAATTAAGGTCATTCATATGTTTAGTTAAGTCTGTATAAAATGCTAGCTTCCATAACCACTCACCGTGAGTGGCCCTTATGACTTCGTGGAGGAGTCAATGTGGACCGCAGACTAAAAAGTTTGAAGACCCCTGATCTAGATTCAAGGCCAAGACACCCAACCTTCATTCCTTCACAACCTCAACACCTCTCCAATCCACCTCACCTGGTCCTCATCAAACCAGCATTCCACATTCAAAGACATTGACCTCCTCCTCTCTGATGACTCAATCCAATCCTCGGTCCACACTAACTCCACCAGTCACCAATAGTACGTGCATTTTGACAGCCGGTATCCCTTTCACACCACACAATCCCTCCCATACAGGCTGGCTACCCAGAGACAGCATATCTGCATTTTCAAGAACTTTTTTGCCCAGTATGCTGAGGGTCTCACCAAGACCTTCACAGACATGCACTATCCTCAGATCCAGTCTGAAAACAGGTCTTCTGTGTCATTTCCCTCACATACCCAATGCTCCTACTGCCCCCCAAGAACCAGCCACAAAGGAGTCACCCCTTCATCTCCCAATACCCCACAGACTGTAACAACTGAGCCATATCCCTCACCAGGGCTTTGATTACTTATCATCATGCCCTAAAATGAAGGACTTCTTTCCCGATATCCTTCGCACTCCTCCTAAAGTGGTCCCCACTCAACCTCCACAACATCATAGTCCATTCCTACGCTACCTCCAATCCCAACTCCTTGCCACAAGGATCATATCCCTGTGGAAGACCCAGGTGCAAGACCTGCTCAAACCACCCACCCAGCACTTCTTATTCCAGTCCTGTCACAGGTTTACCCCACACAATCAGGGGCCAGACCATCTGTGAAAATAGCCATGTCATCTACCAGCTCTGCAGCAATCATTGCACAGTTTTTTTTATGTTGGTATGACTAGCAGTCAGTTGTCCACCAGGATGAACAACCACCACCAAACTATGGCCAAGAGCAAAGCAGACCATCCTGTGGCACAACATGCAACTGAACATAACATCCTTGATTTCAATGGTTGTTTCATTACCCAAGCTTTCTGGATCCTCCCCTCCACCACTAGCTTTTCTGAACTGTGCTGGTGGGAGTTATCCTTACAGCACATTCTCTGCTCCTGTAATTAACCTGGCCTCAACCTACAACAACATACTGTGCCCACACCCTCCACCCAATAGTTTCTGACTCCTCTGTCTTATCACCTCCTTCCCATTCCCATCTCCTACGCACTTCATTTGCCATCTTCTGCCAATGCACAAACCCCTCTTTCCCTGCTCTTCTCCTTTCTCATTCCATTTTCCCCACCTCCCTGTTCCACGACCTCCCGACACTGCACCTATTGCCATTGTAGTCCCTGGACACATAGCCAGACAGTGCTCCTCTCTTCCCCCACTTGTACACTACTATTCCTTCCCCTTTTCTGCCTCCTCCAGATTGCTGCTACCATACCATGTGATAGTTGCACTGTGGCTCCAGCTGCCGGAATTGGCAGTCATGTATCTGTGACGTGTGCTTGAGTGTTGTGTGTTTCTCTTTTTCCAATGAAGGCTGTGGCTGAAAGTTTATTTGTAAGTGTCTTTTAATTGTGCCTGTGTGTTATGTTTACAGTAAGCAGCAATGTATATTTTCCTACACTATTGTAAACAGTTGATACTGTTGATGTTGCCGGCACTGGTGATGATTAGTCATTCTTAGTCCTCCCCATTACCTTCTCCTACATTCTTTGTTTGCCATTTCCTGCCAATGCACCCACCCCTCTTTTCCTGTTCCTCTCCTTTTTCACTCCATTTTCCAGCCCTCCCTGCCCCACAATCTCCTGATGTTGTGCCTACTGGCATTGTAGTCTCTGGACACTCAGCCATACAACACTCCTCTCTTTCCCCAACCGTACAATGCTGTCTTTTCCCCTTCCTTGCCTCTTCCTGATTGCTCTTGACATCCCATGTGATAGTTGCATTGTGGCTCAAACTGCCAGAATTCGTGGTCAAGTATGTGTGAGTTGTGCTTGCTTGTGTGAATGAATTATGTGTGTTTCTCTTTTTCCAATGAAGGCTGTGGCTGAAAGCTTGTTTGTAAGCGTCCTTCAATTATGCCTGTCTGCAAGTGAGTGTGCTATCTTTACAGTGAGCAGCAATGTATCTTTTCCTACTTTATTGTAAATAGTTGATACTGTTAATGCTGCTGGCACTGCTAATGATTACAGTCATTCTTGGCAAAACTGTGGTTTATGGGTAGTATTGATTACTTCAGAATCTCAACTGAAGCTATGATACATGTAAACAATAGTTTGTATGTCACAAAGTGAGTAAAGTATTGTTTATTTTAATCAAGAATTTACTGACCTCTCCATCCAACTCGAGCACTAGTCGAAGTACGCCATGTGCTGCAGGATGCTGAGGACCAAAATTGAGAGTCATATTCTGCACTGTCTTCTCCACTGGAGCTATTTTACTATTGTAAGGTGGCATTTTCCATTTAGCTGTGTCTTCATTTGGATACATAACAGGATTTTCAAACTGTTTCATGTAGTCTGGATCTGGGAACCATTTCTTCACATTCCTGTTCTGCCTAAGAAAAATTCACGTCTAAATGTTATTGGACAATAATGAAAGCAGGTGACAATGGGGAGTTTTATACATTTTTAAATGCTTGCTAATAAAGAGTGCCAAATAAGGAATAAAACCATCTCCCTATACTTTGCAAAATTTTCAGGCACATCAATAACACACAAATCAATTTCTTTCCCAAAATCAAAAGTATATTCTGCTGTTGGTATGGAAAAGTTTCCCTCTAGCCTGGATGAGTACTATACCACACAAATGTCCATGACAGGATTTGAAAGTAAAGAACATTTTGCCTGCTCTAGGGTCACTGGCCCCAAAACACCTAATGTGCAACTTACTGCCCAAAAAGCTTCATTTATGTATTAACTACATGACAATATAAGGAAAAGATAAATTGCTACTCATTGTAAAGATGATATATTGAGCTGCAGACAGGCACAATGAATAGACACATACACATTAAACTTCCTGGCAGATTAAAACTGTGTGCCAGACCGAGACTCGAACTCGGGACCTTTGCCTTTCGCGGGCAAGTGCTCTACCAACTGAGCTACCCAAGCATGACTCATTCCCCGTCCTCACAGCTTTACTTCTGCCAGTACCTCGTCTCCTACCTTCCAAACTTTACAGAAGCTCTCCTCCGAACCTTGCAGAACTAGCGCTCCTGAAAGAAAGGATATTGCAGAGACATGGCTTAGCCACAGCCTAGGGGGTGTTTCCAAAATGAGATTTTCACTGCGGTGGAGTGTGCGCTGATATGAAACTTCCTGGCAGATTAAAACTGTGTGCCGGACTGAGACTCAAAGGAAGGTAGGAGACGAGGTACTGGCAGAAGTAAAGCTGTGAGGACGGGGTGTGAGTCATGCTTGGGTAGCTCAGTTGGTAGAGCACTTGCCCGCGAAAGGCAAAGGTCCCGAGTTCGAGTCTCGGTCCGGCACACAGTTTTAATCTGTCAGGAAGTTTCACATCAGCGCACACTCTGCTACAGAGTGAAAATCTCATTCTGGATGTACACATTAGTTTTCAGCCAAACCCTTTGTCAGAAAAGGAAATACACACACACACACACACACACACACACACACACACACACACACACATTCATTCACACAAGCAAGCACACCTTGTACACACATGGACAGTTCACAGCAATACTATCATGAGTAGCATTTTTGAAACTTTTCAGTATGAAAACTGAAAGTTACAGTATTTCCCATAAATCATCCTGGAAATGTACGCTTGCTTATGCTGCTTAGAATGTCCTGTTGTTCCATTGCTATTATGCTGTTTATAGCAAAAAATGTTCCAGAAGTTGTTCTAGAGATGGAATTATTAATACAGGCACTGATGTCTGACATTAATGGCACTTATGACCATATTTCACTGAAACTGTGATACATCAGTATGTGGCTACAAATGTGAATATCATTATTACATAAATACTGTTGGCAGTAACAATGCCTCTATAACCGAGCGAGGTGGAGCAGTGGTTAGACACTGGACTCGCATTCGGGAGGACGATGGTTCAATCCCGCGTCCGGCCATCCTGATTTAGATTTTCCGTGATTTCCCTAAATCGCTCCAGGCAAATGCCGGGATGGTTCCTTTCAAAGGGCACGGCCGACTTCCTTCCCCGTCCTTCCCTAATCCGATGAGACCGATGATCTCGCTGTCTGGTCTCCTTCCCCGAAACAACCAACCAACCAACAATGCCTCTATGACATTTCTCATTTACAGAACTTCCTAGCACAAGACTATAATATGTAAGCATAACACAACAACATAAAAAAAGCTCCCAGAAAAATAAATAAATACTGTACATTAAAATTAATACTGATATTAGTTTTAATACTTTATTCATCTTTCTCTTCAATATCATGAACTTCCCCATACCACAGATTGTGATAGAATTCATGTTAAACTACTGGAACAATGTTGTTCTGGCAGAGCAGCATCAGATCAGAAAATTTTTTCTCTGAAATTGGCAATGAGGACGAATATGCACATGGCATGTCTCCTACTGCATGTTCTACATTTGGCCTGCAACCTCAAAACTTGTGCGTTAAATCAATGGTATTGTCTGAGTTTTATTCATATTTAAATGACATTTTCCTTGGTTCTTCCTTCATCACAATTATTATTCTGATATCAGACCACCTTACCCTTTCTCCATTTCCAGCTGTAGTTCAGTTTTGGACCTTTGATAAAGCCTCCTTGAATCAAAGAAATCCTTCTGTGACATCTCATGTATATCATACCTTTTTCGGTTTTGCTTGATTGTGACTGCTAGAATGCACCACTGCTGTGGCATAAAAATGTTCATGCCCTTTATTGTCCTCTAGATAACACTGTGCATGCATCTCCTTCATTCTGGGTGTGCCTTTCTCCAGAAATGTATAGGTAATTGAATCAATTTGTAGAGTACTCACACCATATAGGTACATGAAAAAAATTAATCTGTTTCAGTTCTGACCAATGCAATTGTCAGAAAAGAAAGAAACATTTTGTCAGCCATCTTAATTTGCTGCTTTACAAATTTGTAGACACAGCTCACTAGGTCTATGATACCTCTACATCCATTTCCCTTGTGCCACGTAAAGCATATTCTCTTTCATATTCCAATCTTATAGATAATCAAATTGTAGGTGCTCAGCTTTCTTTTGTAATAGAGCAATGATACTTCACATTGTGGAGTAATGAGTAGCTGCTATAAATCAAAACATGCACACAGAAATATACTGTCAGTCTGCACCTTCAGCTTGTCAGTATCTCTTTCTACTTGAGTGTCTCTTTCTACTAGAGCCACGTCTTTGTTTTTCAGATGTCTCTGTACTTTGTCCACTAAAGCAGTCTTTTTTCTGATTAAGCATTTTTGTAGACACCACACTCATCACATGCACCCTTTTTAGGCTTGAAAAGCTTTAGACTGCATTCTGAATTGGAAACCTATACATCCAAGCTGATTCATGTTCCTTCCTTTTCTCTTGGCACTTCTGAATGTACATTCTGTACATATTTCAAATGTAGAGGGTGCTATCTAGATATCATCATAGAGTATCCTTTCTAATGTAGTGTAATACTACTTTAACAAATGAATCTATAAGTTTTCTTATCCCTTCCATAATACCACATAATGTTTGTTGATGACTGCTCTCACTTACTACACCTTCTGGACTAGTTTTCCCAAAAATTGCTTTTACCTACTGATCAGTAAAGCAAATGTATGCAAAAACATAATTTCGCATACCTTTACTACTTGATATTCAAGAATAAATGTATACTGAAATTTGCAAGTATGCAGTTCCGATCTGTTACAAATTTTTTTCTCAGAGTTTCCATGATCAGCTTGCTCTCAAACAATTTCTGTCTTTGACCTAATGATACTTTATCTTTACACTTGCACAAAAGCTGGTGGTGGAAGGGAGGATTCAGATGGCCTGGGTTGTGAAGGAGCTATTAAAATCAAGCATGTTATGTTCAGCTGAAAGTTGTGGCACAGGGTGGGCTACTTTGCTCTTGGCCACAGTTTTGTTGTGGCCATTCATCCTGGTGGATAGTTTGTTGGTAGTCAAACCAGTATAACAAGCTGTGCTATGACTGTAGCAGAGCTGGTATATGATGTGAATGCTTTCACAGGTGGCATGGCATCTGATGGTATAGGCTCACCTACGACAGGACTGGAAAGTGCTAGGTAGGGGGACTGGTCAGGTCTTGCACCTGTGTCTTCCACAGAGGCATGATCCCTGTGACAAGGTTTGGGACTGGAAGTAGCATGGGGATAGACTAGGGTGTTGTGGAGGTTGACTGGGAGGGGTGGGAAGGATTTTGAGTAGGATTTCCCTCATTTCAGGGCATTAGCTAATCAAAGCTCTGATGAAGGATGTGGATCAGTTGTTCCAGTTCAGAGTGGTATTGGGTGACAAAGGGGGCACTCCTTTGTAACAGGTTCTTGGGGGTGGTGCAAGGATTGGGGGTATGCTACAGGCGATTTCTTTGCAGACTAGGTCTGGCAGATAGTGCCTGTCTGTGAAGGCCTTGCTGAGATGCTCAGCATATTGGGCAAGGTAGTTCTTGTCACTGCAGATACCCTGTCCCAAGCAGGACAGGCTGTATGAAAGGGATTTTTTGTGTGGAAGAAATGAAAGCTGTCGAAATGCAGGTGGTTGGTGGGTTTAACATGGAGAGAGGTGTGGATGGAGCCATCAGAGAGGAGGAGGCCAGTATATGGAAGGTGGCGTTTTGGACTGAGGAGGACCAGGTGAAGGGGATGGTGGAGGAGAGAGAATGTGTTGAGATTGTTACTGGATGAAGATAGGGTGTCTTGGCCCTGATACAGTTAATGAAAATATCATCAGTGAGGGTTTTGCATTCTGGGAGGCTTGGAAGGTCTCCCCTAGATGGCCCATAAACATATTGGCATAAGAGGGTGCCACATGGGAGCCAAATGCTGTGCAGCGGAGTTCTTTATATACCTTCCCTTCAAAGGGAAAGTAGTTGTGAGTCAGAATAAAGTTAGTATGATGTATGTCGAATGACAGAGTGGGTTTGTAACCTCAACGACGTAGGGAAAGGTTGTGTTCAATAGCAGTAAGACCAAGGACATGAAGGATGTTAATGTGTATGGAAGTGGTGTCTGATGCAAAAGAAGTAGCATACTCTGGAGGGAGCATAGCTTTGAAAACTTTTTTAGCTTTACCATGTGGTATGCGCCTTGCAACTTTCAACTCCTAAACTTTCCTTTCCTCATTATAAAGCCAAACTTCCTGCACCATACAGGGTGATCCCAAAGCAGTTTATACATTTAGGAAGAAGTGTACAAGAGTCACTTGATTAGTGAGATGAGCTGCCACAATTTCCTCATGTTGCCCTCCCATTTCATACTACAGTAGAACCCCTCTAATCCATCACCTTCGGGACCGGGACCATGGTTGGAACGAAAAATAGGACAGATTATCCGAAAAATCTAATATTTATTGCAAAAAATGTAAAAAGACATTTAGTACAAAAAATTAAACCATTGAAGAGCTAAAAGACGTCTACAGCAATAAGAAAAGAAGTTTTTTACACAGTGTTAAACAATATATTAACTAAAAAACGTCTGCGCAACCATAATATGTATTGGTTTAAAAAGGAAAAACGACAAACGAATTACAGTACTGTACTGTATTTAATAACATATGAATGATATATACTGTAATGTTTATAGCACTGTATATAAAAAAGACATTTTTTACAGAGAAATAAACTACTGTATGTAATAACTAAGAAATGATTATACTGTATGCAATGTTTCTACAGTAAAAATGAAAACAAATTACTTGGAAAAAAAGTCAGTGATACATTTTTGTTTAGCAGATGTTATTCTAGTTTTAGCTGCAGTGTCCCTCCATTTTTTTATCCACAAAACGTCCATTGGAGTTGAAGTTGGATTCTGCTTGGTGTATTGAAGGGCGATGTCAAAAGCATTTTTTGCATCTTTGTGTGAAATCCAGGTGAGGGGTTCATCTTTGCCATCCGAGTCTTCATTCACAGTTTCCTGGCTAACAGTGGCAACAATCTGGTCGTCGCTGAGCTCTTCAAAAGTGTCACAGTCTTTGTCACATTCGTTGATCCACTCTTCAACTTCACTGGCAGGGACGTTCGGCTCCAGAGTTTGTAGATGTTTAACAATTTCCAGTGCGTCGTTGTTTTGCTCATCTTCGGTATGCTCATTTTCAGTCATAACTTTTGGCCAAAGCATAAGCCACGATTTCTGCAGTGAGTCAGGTTTCAGTTCATCCCATGCTGCAGCGATTATGTAGCTAGCATCTTTGATATTCAGGGATTTCATTGCCTGAAATAAGTTATGACCTCATTCAGATTTTTCGAAGATTGAGCTGATATACTTTCTGCGTTACCACCTTTTTAACCATTTGATACCGCCCTGATCCACTGGTTGGATGAGTTAGGTCACATTAGGAGGCAGAAAGAGAGCTTTTATGTCCCCTTTCACCAAATCTTCCTCAGATGGATCTGATGGTGCGTTATCCAACAGCAGTAGAGCATGAACAGGCAGATTTTTTTTGCTTCAAGTCTTTTTCGACCACTGGCACAAACTCGTCAAACCCCAGGATTTAAAAAGGTTGCAGTCCATCGAAGCAGATTTTTGATTGCGGTAATAAACACGCAAGGAAGATAAGTTTATATTTTTGAATGCCCTTGGCTTCTTAGATTTGCCAATGACAAACAAGGGGAGCTTGTGGGTACCATCTGCATTGCTACAAGGAATGACTGTTATTCTATCTTTTATAGGTTTTGTTCCTCCCACGGCTTCATTTGAAGCGGCAAGCGTTTTTGTTGGCAACATTTTAAATTTCAGCCCTGTCTCGTCAATGTTATACACTTGGCAGGGTAACAGTTCATTTTCTTCTACAATTTCTTGAAACTTAACAGAAAACTCCTTGGCAGCTGCGGTATCAGCAGATAGTTTTTCAGTGGAAATAGAAACAAATTGGCCACCATGACGAGTTTTCCAACGATCAATCCAGCCTTCACTGGCAGCAAATTTACTTTCGGCTTCCAGTTTTCACCATCAATCGTAACTGTATAGGATTTAATGTCTTACCGATGCTTCCTCCAATCTTTAATTGTCGTAACACCTACATTCAGTTCCTTTGCAATTTTTTGGACCGATTATCCTTTGTAGCACTTCTAATTTTTCATTCAGAGAAAGAGTTACGTGTTTACGTTGGAATCCAGACATGTTGTAAAACAGAAAACTGTACATACAATGAATCTACAGTAATAAGTACAGCAGAGTACACAGAATAAAGCAAACAATGACGTGTTTTAATCCCAACAAAGGATAAAACTGCACAATAACGTACAGTATAACAACATGCACAGCGGTAGACACTGCAACAATGGCCTGACAGGCGTCCAGACAGTGACAAGTTGGCACAGGCTCGCGAGCCTGAGCATGGTTGGACTAACCAGAGTGACGGACCATCCAAGGTCAGATTAGAAGGGTTCTACTGTACATTGGTATGACCAAATCTTTGACATATGAAGCATATTACTGAGTTGAGAGCAAACAGTTGAACATTAAAATGGATACAGCCTGCAAGAATATGTTCAAATAATTCTGAAGTGTTGAAAGTTAGAACAAATGCCGCATACTTTCCAATGTGCCATTCAGTCTTGTCCTATAGTACTACACTTCCATGATATCTATATTTATCCATCCTCAAAGTAGCTCCTCAGGGCCAACCTCCATTATACCATAGCAGGTAGCCACATCCTTACAGTAGTTAAGGGTGTGATCTAGGGGTAGCATCTTTAATTAGTAATCAAATGTCTTCAGTCCCAGGTTTGAACCCATCCACTGCTTAAATTTTGAATAAAAATCGTTGGTAATGGTGGATGAAAATTTCTGGCATAAGAAGTTACCCATATTCAGCCAAAGGCCTTGTCAAAGATGCTGGAGGAGCAGACAGAGATTCAGGGAACTCTCTTGTACCTGGGGTGGGATACTGCCCCTAAAGGAGAAGAACCAGCAATGGTCAATGGCATAAGGATACAGAAGGCAACGGAAACCACTGCATTAAGGACCACATGTAGCCTGTAATTCGAAAGTGTCATGATGATCTCTCCACTGGTAAAAGATTCTGGAATAGTCCCCCATTTGGGTCTCAGGGAGGAGACTGTGAAGGAGAAGGAGACTATGAGAAAAAGATTGAATAACCACAGAAAGGATAACATTCTATGAGTTGGAGTGTGGAACGTTAGAAGTTTGAACATGACAAGGAAGCTAAAACATTTGAAGAGGGAAATGCCAAGGCTCAATCTAGATTCTGTTGGATTCAGTCAAGTGAAATGGAAAGAAGACAAGGATTTCTGGTCAGACGAGTATAGGGTAACAGTGGCAGAAAATAGGTATAATCAGAGTAGGAGTTATTATGATTAGAAAGGTAGGACAGAGAGTGAGTTGGTGTGAATAGTTCAGTGATAGCGTTGTTCCCATCAGATCAAGGGGAAACCAACACCTACAATGACAGGTCAGGTATATACAACGATGTTGCAAGCCAAAGATGAAGAGATGAAAATATTGTAGTCATGGGGAATTGGAAAATGATTGTAGAAGGAGAAGTACAAGAAAGGGTTACTGGACATTATGGGCTTGTTATCAGGAATGAGAGAGGAGAAAGATTAATTGAGTTCAGCAATAAATTTCAGCAAGTAATAGTGAACACCCTGTTCAAGAATCACACAAGATGTACACTTGGAAAAGGCTGGGAGATACGGCAAGATTTCAGTTAGGTTACATCATGGTCAGGCAGAGATTCTAAAATGAGATATTGGATTGTAATATGTACGCAGGAGCAGAAATAACCTTATATTACAATGTAGTAGTGATGGAGAGTAGCCTGAAAAAATGTTCAGTGCAATTCAAGAAAACAGAGATACAGATTACTTAGGAATGAGATAAATAGGAAGTACAGGGAAGCTAGGGCAAAATGGCTGGATGAAAGATGTAAAAAAAATGGGAAAGAAATGATTGCTGAAAGAAGTGACTCACCATATTAGAAAGTCAACACAACCTTCAGTGAAATTATGAGCAAGGAGGTAATATTAAGAGTACAATTGGAATTCCACTGTTAAATGCAAAGGAGAGAGCTGATGGGTGGAAAGAGTACACTGAAGGCCTCTATGAGGTGTACGACTCATCTGAGAATGTGACAGAAGAAGAGACATGACTCAGTATAGAAGAGATAGGGGATCCAGTATTAGAATCAGAATTTAAAACAGCTTTAAAGATTTAAGATCAAATAAAGCAAAAGGGATAGATAACATTCCATCAGAATTTCTAAAATCATTGAGGGAAGTAGCAACAATACGACTACTCACGTTAGTGTGTAGAACATATGAATCTTCTGATATTGTGACAAAGCAAGCTGGGATAATTTTAATTCCCCTTTTGCTTTGCCATCTGCCTCCTTAAATTTGTTTTGTTACTTTTAACTAATTATCATTAACATAAGTGAATATAATCTGCAATTTCATAAAAGAGAAAGATTGGCCCTCAGTTACAGATAATATAACACCAGATCTAATTTTGTGCTTAGTTTTATGTATGTAATTGATTTTCTAATTTATTTTGACTATTCCTAGTTAGTATCGTTTGTTATGGGGTAAAATCAGTTATTGTTTTGCAACTTAAATTCTATTGTTGATGTATAAACAAATATAAATTCTGTAATAATTGTGAACATTTGAAAGACGAAATACTAGTAATCTTAAAGTATCCATTTACTGTATTCGAAAACATGTTAGCAAAACCAGCCCTGAATTAATTCTAAAGTAATTAACAGTGTTGTTTTCTTAACTATATTTGTTAATTACATGATTTAAACAAATAATTCAGCAAAAGTCTTATAGTACAAGAAACTGTTAAAAAGAACCAATTTTTTGATGTATTCAGTTAATTTAATGAGTTAAGTTTTAATTGTAATTTCTGTAATTTTAACTTCAAACAATGTGTAGTTTCAGTACTTATTATTGTGATAATATACAAGGGCCTGATTTTTGGTCACGAGACAGTCAGCCCATGGCCGAGTTTCAGATGAGTAACCTGTGCTGGTTAGAACAACAACAATGCTTCAATTTAACTGAGAAATAATTGTTAAACAATGAGGCTTTGTGTGAAAACCAATGACAGTGACTGCTCCATATGTACCTGATTATTCTTCAAGAACTGTGGACTCTGTGGTTAGGTTTTACTGCTTGTAGATGTTCAACAGTAAACTATTGTAGTAGTATGTGGGGTTTCGCCTGCAAACTACTAATGAGGCTTATAGAAGGTTAAATAATAGTGCACTGGCCATATAACTGTGTATTATAGGGGGGGTTGTGAACAGTGAAATTAAAGTACTGTGAAACACAACTATGTACCTGTCAGCTACATAATTTGCAGTAGTCAGTGTCAGAGTCCACAACCCATTTTTTCAGCCAGTGTAGCAACGCAGTACATCAACACTGAGGACAACAAATGAAGAAATAAAAGTAGGTAGAACTGCCACAATATATCACCTGAATTTTGGAAAAAAACATCATCCACACAGTTCCAAAGATCGCAAGAGCTGACAAGTGTGAGAATTATCATGCAATCAGGTTAACAGCTCATGCATACAAGTTGCTGACATTAATATACAGAAGAATGGAAAAGAAAATTAGAGGATGCATTGGATGATGATCAGTTTGGCTTTAGGAAAGGTAAGAGCACCAGATAGTTCTGATATTGCACTTGATAATGGGAGCAAGACTACAAAAAAATCAAGAGACATTCACAAGATTATTTGACCTGGAAAACGCGTTGAAGAATGTCAAATGAAACAAGATGTTTGAAACTTTGAGAAAAACAGAGGTAAGCTCTAGGGAGAGAGTGATTATATACAATATGTACAAGAGCCTTAAGGGAACAATAAGAGTGGAAGATCAAGAACTAAGTGCTCACATTAAAAAGGGTGTAAGGTAGGAATGTAGTCTTTCACCACTTCTGTTTAATCTATACATTGAAGAAGGAATGATGGAAATAAACGAAAGGTTCAAGAGTGGAACTGAAATTCAAGGCAAAAGATTACCAATGATAAGATTCACTGATGACATTGCTATCCTCAGTGAAAGTGAAGAAGAATTACAGGATCTGCTGAATGGAATGAACAGTCTAATGAGTACAGAATATGGATTGAGAGTAAATCAAAGAAAGTAATGAGAAGCAGCAACATTACAATTGAAGATCACGAAGTCAAAATAGTTAAGGAATTTCTTAACTAGGCAACAAAATAACCTATGACAGATGGAGCAAGGAGTACATAAAAAATGTACCAGCACTGGCAAAATGGGTATTCCTGGCCAAGAGAAGCCTACTAGCATCAGGCATAGACCTAATTTGAGGAAGAAATTTATGAGAAAATGTGTTTGGAACACAAAATGGTACGTTGGTGAAACATGCACTGTGAGAAAACTGGAACAGAACAAGATCAAAGCATTTGAGACGTGGTGCTACAGAAGAATGTTGAAAATTAGGTGGACTGATAAGGTAAGAAACGAGGAGGTTCTCCGCAGAGTCAGTGAGGAAAGGAATATGTGCAAAACATTGACCAGAAGAAGGACAGGATGGTAGGACATCTGTTAAGACATCAGTGAATAACTTCCATGGTACTAGAAAGAGCTGTGGAGAGCAAAAACTGTAGAGGGGGACAGAAATTGAATACACCCAGTAAATAACTGAGAATGCAGGTTGCAAGTGCTACTCTGAGACAAAGATGTTGGCACAGGAAATGAATTTGTAGTGGGCCGCATCAGACCAGTCAGAAGACTGATGACACAAAAGAAAGAGAGAGAGAAGGAAAAATTAAGCTGTTATGCAACACAGTCACAACAGGTGGTTTGGTATGGCAGTTTCAACTCGATGTTTTCCATTATGAACTTGTTTAACACTTTTCAAGGACCCATCAATACCCTCCAATGCCTTGTGAATCTTTAAATTGCAGACCTCCTCAAAGGTTCCCTCTTCACCCTTGATTACAATGAAAGTGTTACAGCAGACTAGTGCCCTGTTACGATATATCCAAGACTCCTTCTCAAATTGACTGACCAATCAAGCACTCTTTGTAGGGTAGGTGTAGGTACTACCTGATGGTTCCTTCCAGTCAGGAGCAGATGTAAACTGAGGTGACTCTAAAGGCATTCCACAAGCTGCTAAGAAAACAAATTTTGGCCCAAATTTGAGTCCCGTATGCCTGAACAAGCCTTATTCAACTGGAGGGGGGGGGGGGGGTGGCAGGGGATGGGGGGGAGGGGATGGGAGGGATGGGGGGGGGGGAGGAATGAGGGGCAGCTGCCCCAAAGGTTGCCCACTAGAAACTGTTTTACCTCAACAGCTATTCACTTCATCAGCATGTAGCACATCTTTATAGAAGTGTGCACCTTTCTTAAGGCCCAGGTGGTGAAGCCAATGCTTTCTTAAAGTTGAGTGGTGAAATCAACACCCTCATTATCTGAAATACATGACATTTCACTGCTGTGCCTAGAGATGGTCCCTGAAGTATGCCCACAGTTTACGATAGAAGAGATCTGGTGGCAATTGCCAGTTCCCAGTTCAGAAAACCTGGGATTACCTCACCCATACCCAACTACTTTGGTGGAGCTCACTGGGAAGAACATAGCCCTCCCTTCCCTAAGTTGTGCGACACTCTATTAGGCAGAAGCATGCAGTGCAGGTGTGTACATAGAGAACCGTGTTCCTCATAGAGCACTTAATGGTAAGACTCAGTTCACAAAGGCGGCTGGCGGAGGTGGTGAAGACTGCTGGCCTCACATGTAGGTTGCAAGCAGAGCTCACAATTTGTAGCACTGTTCCCAGAGTTGATCAGGGCCCTTTGCTTTGGAGCTGAGTGGAGAGTCTCAACCAAAGGCTTTCATTTACTCTGTGACGGTCATGACGCAGATTTCCAGACCTGCATTATCATGTGGGGATTTGTAGAACTCCTCTTCATAGATCAAGGGTGCACTGCACAAGGGAAGCAGCTACATGGGTAGCAGAGTACCTGTGGAGTGCACATAAGGCTTTTTAAGGCTAGACGGTAGTTTGAGGTGATGTGAGCAACACTCGTTACTCAGTAAGCAGCACGGGTAGTCAGATGGGGTTCAGAATAAAGACACTTCGACTGTCAAAATTTTATCAGTAAACTGATGAAGTATTCATAATAAAGTTCCTGAATTTATTGCTCTCCAGGGAAGTTCTCGTGTTCAAATTATTCTTGGAACCGAGAGCTGGTTGAAACCCCGGTGTGGACAGCTCTAAGATATTTAGTGAGTCAGGGAACATATATAGGAAAGACTGATTAGAGGCCACAGGAGGGGGACTGTTCATTGCAGTTGACACAAATATTGTCTCTACTGAGGTTGAAGTTGAGTGTGACAATGAAGTTACCTGGTCATGTATAACCAGTATAGGTGAAACCAAGTTAATTTTTGGATCCCCTAGGCTGTGGCTAAGCCATGTCTCCGCAATATCCTTTCTTTCAGGAGTGCTAGTCCTGCATGGTTCGCAGGAGTTCTGTAAAGTTTGGAAGGTAGGAGACGAGGTACTGGTGGAAGTAAAGCTGTGAGGATGGGACGTGAGTCGTGCTTGGGTAGCTCAGTTGGTAGAGCACTTGCCCGCGAAAGGCAAAGGTCCCGAGTTCGAGTCTCGGTCCGGCACACAGTTTTAATCTGCCTGGAAGTTTCATATCAGCGCACACTCCACTGCAGAGTGAAAATCTCATTCTGGAAACATCCCCTAGGCTGTGGCTAAGCCATGTCTCCGCAATATCCTTTCTTTCAGGAGTGCTAGTCCTGCACGGTTCACAGGAGAGCTTCTGTAAAGTTTGGAGGGTAAGAGACGAGGTACTGGCGGAAGTAAAGCTGTGAGGATGGGGCGTGAGTCGTGCTTGGGTAGCTCAGTTGGTAGAGCACTTGCCCGGGAAAGGCAAAGGTCCTGAGTTCGAGTCTCGGTCCGGCACACAGTTTTAATCTGCCAGGAAGTTTTAATTGTTGGATGTTTTTACCAGCCACCCAATTCTGCTGTGACAGTTCTAGAGTCATTCAAAGAAAGTTTACAGTCAGTAGTGTGTAAATATCATGATAATGCAGTATTAGTTGGAGGCAACTTTAACCTACCAAGTATAGACTGGGATGTCTATGGATTCATTGTGGGGAGTAAAAACAGACAGTAATGCAAAATACTTTTGAAAATTGTCTTGAGCAGCTAGCTCAGCAGCCAACACACAATGGAAATATCTTAGACCTTGTAGTTACAAATAGGCTGGACCTTATTGACAATATCAGCATAGAACCGGGTATTAGCAATCATGATGTCATTATAGCAAATATGATTATGAAAGTTAATAAATCTGCTAAAAAGATCAGATAAGCAATTATTAGTATCTCACTTAGGCAGTGAATTGACATTACTTAGTTCTAATAAGATGGATGCAGAGGAATTATGGGCAAATTTTAAGCACATTGTAAATCATGGTCCAGAGAGTTATGTGGATAGTAAGCGGATAAAGGATGGAAAAGATCCATCATGGTTTACTAACAAAATTCAGAAGATCCTGAGGAAGGAGACACTGTTGCACTCTTGGTTCAAAAGAGATCACACAAATGATGACAAGTGAAAGTCGGTAGAGACTTGTGCATCCATGAAAAGATCTATGCATGAAGTGTACAACAACTACCACCATCACACCTGAGCAAAGGATCTGGCAGAGAACCCGAGAAAATTTTGGTCATATGTAAAATTGTTATGTGGGTCTAAGGCTTCCATTCAGTCCCTTGTTGACTAGTCTGGTATAGCAATTAAAGATGGCAAAACAAAAGCTGAAGTCTTAAATTTCATGTTCAAGAAATCATTCACACAGGAGAAACATGCAAAAAAACACCATCATTTGACCATCGGGCAGATCCTCATATGGATGACATAGTAATAAGCACCCATGGCATAAAAAAAGCAATTTAAAGATTTGATAGCAAATAATTCACCACGTCTGAAAGGAATCCAAATTGGGTTTTACACAGAGTATTTTATGGCATTGGCCCCTTACCAAGCCTGCATTTATCATGAATCTCTCACCCAGCACAAAGTCCCAAGTGACTGGAAAAAAATGCAAGCGACTCCAGTATATAAGAAGGGTGAAAGAACAGACCCGCAAACTTGCAGACCAATATCCCAACTTTGGTTTGCTGCAGAATCCTTGAACATATTCTCAGTTTGAATATATTAAACTTTGTTGAGACTGAGAAGCTTATGTCCATGAATTAGCATGATTTTAGAAAGCATCACTCATGCAAAACTCAGTTAGCCCTTTTCTCACACAATATATTTCAAACTATGGATGAAGGGCTACAACCAGATTCCATATTTCTAGATTTCTGGAAAGCCTTTGACACAGTGCCCCATTGCATGCTTCTTAAGTAATAGAAACCAGTAAGTTGTCCTCGATGGTGAGTTTTCATCAGAGACAAGGGTGGCGCCCTCATAGCAGACACCCCCTTGTCATGGGCACCTTCAGTGCCAGGCGGGAGGGTTTGCATGCTTTGATGAAGTCAAGAGATGGGCTGGCGGTAATGTAGCTACTGGCAGGGTCACCGAAGCTGGAGTGATCTCGACTGAGGAGCCAGACGAAGTGTGTCCCACACCATAGGGTAGGGGGACTCTATAGGCTAGGTCTTCAACCCCTCTATGGAAGCTAACCCTGAAATGAAAGCCCAGTCCTTCACGTTCAGTGTTGAGTGCAAGGTTGAAACCCCTGCCTTGTAAAAAAGCTAATATTGTAAATAATTCAACAAGGGATGCCGGGCCACCCCTACAAAGAAAACTGTGCTAGGAGACAGGAATATGTTTTTATTGGTGCTTAAATTTGGAACATGGAACGTGCATATGGTGTTGCAAACAGGAGCGATGAATAGTGCTGCAGAAGAGGTGCTAAGGTATGGAATGGGAGTCATTACACTGAAGGAAATCAGATGGAAGGGAAGAGGAGAGATTTATAAGCAGAAATTCTCTCTGTACTACTCAGGAAAAGATGAAAGATGAGGGGAGTAAGGAGTTGGGTTTATAGTCTATGAGGATATGCGTAGATCTATTATTACTTTCAGCCCACATAACGAAGAGTATTTACTCTCCATATGAAATACGAATTCCACAATGTGACCTTTGTGACTGTATATGCACCAACAGAAGATTCAGATGAAGATACCATGGACATCTTCTATGACCAATTATAGGAGGTTAGTGACAGAATACCCAGATATGATTCCAAAATAGTTCTTGGCGATTATAATACAAAACTGGGAAAAGAAGAGGCGTTCAGAAGTGTGTTTGGTAAGTAAAGTCTGCATGATGAAACTAATAACAATGGTATGAGCATTGCCCAGTTTGCTTCTGCAAACAACTTGAAGGCAGTAACTACCTGTTTCCCAAGGAAAAATATGTACATAGGGACATGGAAAATATCAGGAACAAAGAAGCAAACCAAATAGTCCACATATTAACATCAAAGAGGTGGGCATCCAATATGGAAAATGTGTTCACTTTCCAAGGAGCTAATTCTGATTGCAACCATTACCTACTAGGAACCAAAATGAGACAGAACTGCCAAAGGAAGTAGTACCATAGTAAAGAAATGGAATATAGAATAACCGAAAGATAGGTGTACTGTTCAAGGAGTGCCAAAAGATATTCAGACAGAAGATACAAACAAAAGATGGTGGAGATGATATAGACAAAAAATGGAACTCTATTAAAGATGCCATTAGGAAATTAGGACAACATCACATGAAATACTGGGGGAAACAAGGAGGCTTAGGAATGAAGACTAATATGATGATGATTGCAGACAGGCAGTGGAACAGAAAAAGGAAGCAAGGCTGGAATGCTTGAAGCGAAATACTAGATCAAATCAGGCATTATATACGAAAAGAGAGTAGAGGCAGTAACAGTATGTAGGAGGAAAAAAAGGGAAGCCGTGAAGAGAAAGATACAGGAGATGGAAGAGCACTACCAAAGGAATGAAAGCAAAAAAATTCTACAAGAAAATTAAAGAACATAAAAATATTAGAGAAGGAAAGTTGGTACTCACCATATAGTGGAGATGCTGAGTCACGATAGGCACAACAAAAAGATTCACACAATTATAGCTTTCAGCCATTAAGGCCTTAGTCAACGATAGACACACATACACACATGCACACACACACTCACTGCAATACATCCTTTGTTCTCGTAACCCTCCTGGCCTCAACCTTCGTTAGTCACTGTCCTCACCAACCCAGCCTCCTTCCTGTTCCCATTCTCACACTACACAGCCATCATTTCACCACCACACCCAATCTTTTAATTTCTTTTTATTTCTGTCCTTTCCGCTACTCCACCCCGACCCCCCCTCCCCCCACTTTCTCTCCTGCCCTCTGTCTAAACTGCAGCACTTCACTGTCTGCCACCCCCACCATACTATCCCTCCCCCTCCCCACCCCAGCCTCCTCCTTACCCCCACCCATTTGCCACTCCCATCATGCACTGGTGCTGCTGCTTACAGTGTGGTTTCAGTTGCCTGAGACTGCACACATGTGTGCAATTTGCATTTGCGTGAGTGTGTGTGTGCATGTGTGTATGTATCTATTGCTGACAAAGGTCTTAATGGCCGAAAGCTATAACTGTGTGAATCTTTTTGTTGTGCCTATGGTGACTCAGCATCTCCACTATATGGTGAGTAGCAAATTCGCTTATCTAATATTGTTACATTCCATCCTGGAGTTACCATAGTTAGAAAATTTAAAAAGGAACTCAAGAATATAGACCAAGAAGAACAGTTTGTAAGGACAAAGAGGGAAAGTTGCTGACAGATAAACAAGATGTTCTGGATATATGGAAAGAATACTTCAAGGGAATTTTGGAGGGCAATCCTATCAGGAATGAGCAGCCACTCTATTATACTGCAGATCCAGAAATAGAGGAAGCAACATTAGAGGAAGTACAAAAGGCAGTGTTTTGTCTAAAAATTACACAGCACCAGGAACTGATGAAGTAACTGCAGAACTGCCAAAAATAGGGGAACTGATCTTCATAAGCAGATCCACAAACTTATTAAGTTGATATGGAATCAGAAAAGAATCCCAGGAGAACGCACCTTAGGTGCAATTCAACCAATACACAAGAAAGGAGACAAGACCTTTTGTTCAAATTACCAAGGCATTACCCTGCTGAATGTAACCTATAAGATCTTCTCTCGTATTGCTTACAACAGGTTAGCACCATATGCAGAAGACATTCTGGGGGAGTATCAGTGTAAATTTCAGCCTAATAGGTCAACAACAGACCAGATATTTGTGTTGAGGCAAATACATGAAAAGGCATATGAATATAACATTGAGCTTCATAACCTCTCCATCGACTTCAAGCAGGCCTTTGATAGTCTCTTTAAAGCACAGATGCTACATTATTTGCTGCTGCTTGGTGTACCATTGAAGTATGTCTCACTTAAGCAAGCATTATTGGCTGGTTCCACGGCTGCAGTGCAAGTGGATGCAGAACTGAACAACTGGTTTAGCATTAGTAGGAGTCAGATAATGGGATGCACTCTCTACAATGCTTTTCAATCAGACTCTTGAAGCGGCCATGTGGAAGCTTCAGATATCTGGTTAAATAGGCACAAAGTTGACTCAGATATGCGCTGTACAGGGTGGCAGCCAGTCGAGGAATATTTTAGGGAATTGGTTTAAAAAATTTATTTCAAAGGCCCAGTGAACTCTTTACAAGTTTTCTCTCAGAGTAACTTACATTGTATCTACGTGACACAAGTTGCCTGTCTTTAAAAACTGAGGCAGTTCTGTCCAGTTAAAGCTGCTGACAAGAGACGCCCTGAGACCTCTGCTGAAATTGCTAGCGAATTCACACCATTGGTTTTAGCCAATAGCATGCATGGGATACGGTCACATGTGTGGATGCTGGAGTGTTCTGCGGAGCGGAACAAAGTTGCCTCACTCTCTTGTAATCCAGACCTTGAGCAGAACAGACGTCTTTTTGGAAGACAGAGCCTCTGGCTCTGCTTTTCATACCTGACCACCAACGTAAGTTAATATGAACCACTTCCCCTTCCTTTGCCCATTTCAATTAATCATTCGACCTCCTAGACTGGCCTAAACTTGGTAGCTTCTGACCCATAGGCACATCCCATGTACACCATACTTTGAAATATATCCTCTTTATTGTGCCTAATTTCCTGTTTTGTCATTTAATGGTAGCCCTGGATTCCCACTCTCAAATCCCAACCGCTCGACCTCCTGCACACTGTCATCACGAGGCATATGTAACAACCTTCTCCCCTCTTCCCTGCCTATATACATTAACAGCGCATGTGCTGATGATGTACCAATTATTAGTAGAAGAAGGGTATCACTAGAGAGGACAATACGCAAACTGAAAGAAGCCTCAGAACCTAGAGGCCTTTCCATAAATGAAACAAAGACTAAGTACATGAATTTCACCAGGAAAGAAAATAATAACTTGGATAGACTATCAGCAAATGGTTACAATTTTGAACATGTGCAGAATTTTGTCTATTTGGGCTCTAATATAATAATATTAACAGCACAAATTCCATGTCAACTGAAATAAAACTGTGTAGCCTAAGTGGTAATAGATGCTTCCACACGTTTAAGAAATTGCTGGCTTCTAACGTTTAAGAAATTGCTGGCTTCTAGATTATTACACAGACAGCTGAAGCTGCAACTACGTAAAGTCATGATCAGGCCAGTTGTAACCTATGGGTATGAAACATGGATGCTAATGAGTGCTGATGAGCAGCAGCCTACAATATTTGAATGTGCAGTGCTGCACAAGATCCATAGGGAAGTTCAAGATAATAATGGTTTCTAGAGATCTAGGATGTATACTGAGCTGGATCACTGCATACAAGGAGCTGACATCATAAGAATTATAAAATTTAGAAGAATAGCCAGATTTTGGACTTTTCCTCAGGATGGATACTGGAAGAACAACTAAAAAGATTTTTGAATGGAGGCCATCCAGAAGAAGACAGAGGAAGGCCATGAAAACAGTGGATAGATGACGTGGAAGAAGATATAAAATTTCTCAGAGTACGAGGGTGGGGGAGAATGATGCTGGAGAGGGCAGAAAGGAGGATACTTATTGATGAGACTAAAAGCCACATGGGGTTGTAATGCCATGAGAAGAAGAAGAAGAAGTGATGAATTGCAGCTAGCTCTAAACGTGGAAAAATGTAAGGTAATGCTAATGAGTAGAAAAAACTAACTTATAATGTTTAGATACAGCATTACTGGTGTCCTGCTGGAAACAGTCAAGTTGTTTAAATATCTGGGTGTGTGTTACAAAGTGTTATGAAATGGAACGAGCATTTGTGAGAATTATGTTAGGGAAGATGAATGGTTGGCTTTGGTTTATTTGGAGGATATTAGGAAAGAGTGGTTCACTTTTAAAGGAGACCGCATATAGGACACCGGTGCGACCTATTCTTGAGTGTTGCTCAAGTGTTTGGAATCCATACCAGGTCAGATTTAAGGAAGGCATCAAAGCAATTCAGAGGTGGGCTCCTAGATTTGTTACTGCTAGGTTCGAACAACACATTAGCATTATGGAGATACTTTGGGAACTCAGATGGAAATCTCTGGAGGGAAGGCAATGTTCTTTTCGAGGAACACTGTTGAGACAATTTAGAGAACTGGCATTTGAAGATGAATGCTAAATAATTCTACTGCTACCAACATACATTGTGCATAAGGACCACAAAGATAAGATACGAGAAATTAGGGCTCATACAGAGGCATATAGATGGCCATTTTTCTCACACTATTTTCAAGTGGAACAAAAAAGGAAATGATTAGTAGTGGTATAGGGTACCCTCTGCAGAATATCTATGTAAATGTAGATGTAGACTCCTCAGAAGCCATGGAAGGGTGTAGTATCTTCTTTGAACCACTTGTCCACATACCTGATGAAAATAGAGAATGGATTAATGAAAGATAGATTGTACCAGGGCACCAGCTGTAAATAGAGATTAATGTGTGCTCTGCCTAAGTGACCAGTGTACTGAATGATGTGAGACAGATAAACTAATGAGTCAGTAGTACTTGGAGTGACAGTGTAGACACTACATACCAGATGCTCAGTCAGTTATAGACATAGAGCAGACTGAGATACTGCTGACGGACCTTGATGCTCCAGAAGATGACCAGTCAGTCAAGTCACCTCATTTACCCAAAGCTAAGGAGTATCTAAATTATGTCATGTATTTATTTGGCAAGTGATTTTTCCAGTTTAGGAGAAGATCCTGTGCATCTGGAGAATGCTCTGTCAAGAAGTGACAGAGCAGACTGGATAAAAGCCATGAAAGAGGAAATAAATCATTTCCAGAGCAATGGTTTTGGGAACTTATGGATCTACCGAGGAATGAAAGTATCTGTGGAAACAAATGGATATTTAAATTGAAAGGGAAAGCAGAAAACTACTGTGATAGATTTGTTGCTAAAGGATTTACCCAAAAATTTGGTATACAGTTGTAAGACGTAATACTCTTTGATCTCTCATTACTTTAGCTGAAATTCTTGATCTTAAGTTAATAATTGTATTAGTAAAGTGTTTTTCTAAGAATAGTTAAACAATGAACATCGAATTCCTTTAACCATTTTTATGACATCGAGGGTTCTGTTGGACTATCACAAAATCCAGCGCTGCATTCTAGATTGAAACAATGTTCATTCCAAAGTACATATTATTAGACAATGTGTGAAAATAAGGAAGACTTGCAGTCAATGGAAATGCCTGCTGGTGTGTTAACTAAAGCGCTTGCTATGGAGCATCATATGTATTTTATTCATAAGTAAAATTGTCCCCACATTAAGTGGTAGTGTTGTATGTTGGTAGTCTGACTCCTTCTTTCATCTTTGCTGTAACTGTCTATGAGACACTGGACTATCTTTGTGTTAGTTGCTTCTTCGTCACACTGCATATATGATGTAACGCTGATGTGTGAATACAACTATTATGAATGATATAATTATTATTTATCCATCTCATCAAAAACAGCTGTATGTTCTAACAACTTGCTACAAGCTATCTGTAGACACTTGAGGAATAAAGGAGAACCCTCATCTGGGAGCAGAAGCATTGATTCGTCGGCCAGCGCTTTCTAGCTTCGCACATGCACTACTATCTCTTCCATCTGCCAAATGCAGCACTGGCATTGTGCATCCATCCAGTGCCATGAAAGGTCATAGATGTGTATTTGCATACATGTGTATGTGTGTGTGTGTGTGTGATGTGTGTATTTGTACTCTAGCTCAAGAAAGGATATACTCAGAAAGTTAGCAAGTTTTCTTTCTTTTTTTCCTGTACTATCAACAGCTCAATGCTTCTGCTTTTTGATGAGTGGTCTCCTTTACTCTTAAGAATTTACATTCTATCAGAACTTTCCTAGTATAATTATAAGCTATTTGTGTTTACTGAAGCTCCTAATATGAAAAATGCTGCTGCTTCCTCAGCTGTATTAAACAGATGGTGTTCAGCAACAATTTCTACCTTAATTTCTACATGACCACACTGATATTCATCATACAGCAAATTATATGTAATTTTTTTTGGGATGGGGAGGTATGTGGGCGGGGGGGATGGAGACTCACCATACAGACACAATTTTTAATTTTTCTGTGAACTTCATCACAAACCACTTTCACAAACATATTTTCATTACCAACACTGTATTATGTGCGTGTTTGGGGGCAAGGGGAGGGGCCGGTTGGCAGAGGGGGTCAGGGGTGAAGCTCAATGCCATGGTCTGTGCTAGATCACAATGACACCGTAATGCAGAATATCATAAACACAAAATTTCAATTATTCTCGACATACAAATAAAGGATTTGTTTTGGACAGGCAACCGATATTTTATACTTCCAGTCGTAATGTCATGGGAACAATTACAAATAATAAGACAACACTATTCATCTTGATTACTGGTGCTTACAAATAGTATTGGTACAAATGAAAGTGTTGTATTCCTTTGTAAGGAATTCCTTCATACTATAAAAAAAGGAATTTTTAATGTTCATCATCATTGAGTTGTCTGCCTTGCACCAGGTTTTGACTGCATAGCCCTCCATGCTTCTCTCTCTTCTGTGGTCCTCTTCATTCTTTGGTGCCCTCCTTGTGGCCTGCTGACATCATCCACTATCTGGAACCTTCTTCTGCCCTTCACTCTCTTTCCCAGAATGAAACCTTCAATTGCCTCTATTAGAAGGCAATCTCTTCTTAGATTGTGGCCTATCCAGTTTAGTTTCCTATTCTTCACCATCAGCAGGATCCTTCATTCTTCTCCAACTCTCCTCAGTACTTCTTCATTCCTGACTTTATTATTCCAGCTGATCTTCTCCATTCTATGCCATATCCATATTTCACAAGCTTCAATTCTCTTATCATCCTGCTTTCTCAAAGTCCACATTTCTGCTCCATACAAGTCCACACTCCATATTGAGCACTTAACCAGTTGATTCCTTAATTCATTGTTTAAATAATTAGTTAGGAGTCTTTCCTACTTCTGAAATGCCTCTTTCGCCAGATCCATTCTCACTTTGATATCTTGTTGACAATCCATGTCTTCTTTAATCCAGCTTCCCAATGATGTCTGACCCCAACTTAATTTTCACTTTTCTTTTCTTTAGCCCTATGACCATGCTTTTGATTTTCTTTTTATTAATTTTCATACCATGTGATGCACAGGCTTCATTCAGGTCATTTAGCATTTGAGTCAGTGTCTCTTGATTATCTACAAGGATCGCCATGTCATCTGCAAATCTTATACATTCAATTTTCCAACCACCTATCATGATGCCTCTTGTGCCATCCAAACAGCTTTCCAGTACTTCCTCCAGATATATGTTAGGTAGGATCAGCGAGAGACAACAGCCTTGTCTAACACATCCCCCAAGCTTACTGTCTTCTGAATCCTATTACCTATTCATACCTGAGCTTTCTGATTAATGTACAGATTTGTGATCAATCTTCTCTCCTTCCACTTTACTCGCTTGTCTTTCAAGGTAACTAACAGCTTATCCCACTGCACTGTATCAAAGGCCTTTTCAAGGTCTATGAAGACAGCATACACTTCTCTGTCCTTCTCTATGTATCTTTCGCTGATGATTCTTAAAAGTCCAATGGCATCTCGTGTTCCCTTTCTCCTTATGAAACCATATTGTTCTTCACCAAGTGCTTCTTCCAGCATACCATATAGCCTCCTATTCAGAATTCTAAGAATTACTTTAGCTGCCTGCAATATTAGGATGATTGTCCTGTGGTCTTCACACTTTTTAGGATTATTAGTCTTTGGGATTGGGACTATTATACTTATGTGAAAGTTTTCTAGCCATTCCCCTTTGTCATAGATGTAGTTGCAAAGGGAGGTCAACTCATATTCGCCTGTTTCTTTTAAACTCTTTAAGATTTCTGCTGGAATGTCATCTACACCACACACTTTGTTGTTTTTAAGTTCTCCCAATGCCTTATTTACCTCTGAAGCTAGGATAAAATCTCCTTTTTCATCTTCATTTACTGATTCTTCTTCCCAATCTGCAGTTTGGAAGGTCTTTGATCTGCTTCATAGAGAGTTTCAACATATTCTTTCCATCTATTCTGAACAGCATGTGGATCACTTAAAAGAGTTCCATCTTTCCCTTCTATCTCCATATTTGTTTTGTTCTTCCTTCCCTGAAATACCATTTCCTTGGCTACTCGATACATCTTTTCATAATTTCCCTCTTTTCTCTAGTGTCTCAATTTCTGAGCAGATTTCTCTCATCCATTTTTCCCTGGACTGGTCAGTTACTCTTCTCAGCTCATTGTTCAGTCTTCTGTATTGCCTTTTTCCTCCATCAGTTTGTGCGCTTTTCCATTTTCTATTCTGCCATCTTCAAGATTGTGTCATTGGTAACCCACGGTTTCCTTCTCCACCTGCACTTCGCCAGACCAGTAACATCTTTACTGGTTGCTTTCAGGGTGTCTCTGAACTGGTTCCACTGTTCATTTATGCCCTCTGTCTTTTCTCTTATTTTCCACTTGTCTTGGAACTCTTCTTATTAATGTTATAAAACATTTATTGGTGGTATAAGTAACTCCTTCAAGGTCATTTCATAGCAGTTTCCACTGAGTTATAAGGCTGAGGATCCAATTCAAATGTCCTCCACATAGAAATGCATTGAGATACAGCTATATATTTTAAGAACAGAAACCAGCTAATAGGAATTTATGAGGCATGTTTTGAAAGTAAGTGTATTAGATTTTCAGATTTAAAAAAAAATGGTATTTTAAAAAAATTACAGACTATTATTGATACACTTGTTGACTATTTTTCCACGCAACTGCAGTCCTGTTCAGTGCATGTGGTGAGCCACGGCACTAGCTTCCTTATGTCCTCCTCGAGGAACTGCCCTGCCAGCCCCTTTCCCCAAACATTCCTCTCATCAGTATTCTCCTCCTTTTGTTCTGAACTCTCCTTTTGTGTCTCACAGTATTGTTGTGCATTGATGCTCTTCCCCTGAGGCAGAAAATTGACCAAAATCATGCCTTTTCAGCATTTTACTTTAAGTTTCATGTTCAGCATGCGTTTCCTCTGTGAGATATAAGAATCTGACACTAACATTTTTTTTTTATTTATTTATTTTCTTTTTTTTTTTTTTTGCTTCAATTTTTTGAGTTCAACTTTGATTCAGATTATTTAGCATTGCTATTCCATGTTGGATAATCAAATATTCTTCTTTTGGTGATTAAAACTATGGTCTTTCTAATGAGCCCAGTTTGTAAAGATTTTTAGAGCTCAGTTTTTTGCAAAATCAGGTCAAAAATACTGGATTTTTTATATTTTTACAAAATCTTCAAGTTTGCACTTCATTTATTCAGTACTGGAAAGTGTTACATAAATGAAACTTTATATTTGAGAACCTTGTGTTGTCATGTTATTACATGCCAAAATTCACGTTTGTCATATCTTTAGGCCCTGAGAGCCAAACTTCAAAATTTTTTTAGGCACCGATTTTTTTGGGCGATTTTGTCTAAACTTTTCTAGCTGAATATGGCTTGTAAAATTCGTTTCGTTACTATTCTTAAGAGAACGCATAAAGTTGCACAAGATACCCAAATTTCATTTGTTTCAACAAAAAATTGTCCAAAATATAAGAGCCCAAATTTGCCAGGAGGATTAAATGTTCTGGGAAGTGAGTGTAATAAGGCACAGATCTTTGAAAAGCATCTCCAAGATGCACCATTATCTAGTTTATTCAGTTCACAGCTGCTGAAAGAATAGGCCTATAGTCGCAGAGAATACTGGTAGAAGTAAAGCTGCGAAGGTGTGTTGTGAGACATACTTGAATAGCATTTGCTCATGGAAGGCAAAAGTACCAGTTTCGAGTCCTGGTGCAGCACACAGTTTTAACCTGCCAGGAAGTTTCAGAATAGCTATTGTTATTTAGCTCTGTCTCTTTCCATCTAGGTTAGAAAGGGGACCACAAACAATAACAAATGTTGTTGGACACCACATTTTGTGTTCCACATTCTGAGTTTTGTTTTGTTCCTCTGATGAACTTAGTTAATGTGAGTCTCTGGTTTCTGTTATGAAGTTAAAGACCCAGTCATGCAGGTAGAAAACACATAATGTCATAATATTGGGAGATCCCAAGTAGAATATAAAGTTGAAGGTACTGGAGAAGTGAGAAAACACCAACAGGATATGCAAGGAGAACTTCAGCAAAGTTCTGAAGGTGGGAGACGACGCACTGTTGTAAATAAAGCTCTGGAAGGAAGGCTTTGCTTGGATAGCTCACCTGCTACACCACTTTCCCACAAAAGGCAAACGTCCCAGGTTCAAGTTTTGGTCTGGCACATAGTTTTAATCTGGTAGAAAGTTTCAAATAAGTACACACTCCATGCAGAGTGAGAATTCATTTTGGAAACAATCCCCTAGACTGTAGGTAAGCCATGTCTCCTCATTAGCCTTTCTTCCAAGAGTGCTAGTTCATAAGATATGTAAGAGAACTTGTGTGAAGTTTGGAAGATAGGAGATGAGGTATTCGCAGAAGCAAAGCTGTGAGGGTGGGTTATTAATCATGTTTGAATAGTTCAGTCAGTGAGCACTTGACCATGAAAGGCAGAGGTATGAGGTTCGAGTTCTGGTGTGGCTCGCAGTTTTAACCTGCCATTAAGTTTCAGGACAGCTTTTGTTGTTTAGCTCTGTCTCTTCCTCTACTGAGGATCCTTTGTGAAAGCCAAACTGAGGTGCAGTTAGCCAGTTATGCTTAAAAAAGTGCCAGTATTCTTCTATAGACCACATTCTCAGAAACTATTGTAGTCTGAAGTAGTGAAATTGGTTTGTAATTATTGTTAATTTTTCTAACTCCAAGGGAAATTTGTAACTGAATTGAGGATTTTTTGGTAAGGCAGATGCAGCACGTAATCTTGTATGAGGAGTCACTGAGAGATGTAGAAATAACTCCATCTGTGCCACAGGGAAGTGGCTTGGGTTTCTGGCTGTTAATTTTAGATATTAATGACATCAATAATAATAATAATAATGATAATGATAATAATAATAATAATAATTCATGACTTTTCACCAATTATGCACTTATCTATGATGAACACCTGTCTGAAATTAGCTACAAAAACATTCATTCAGATGTTGGTAAGATTCCAGGGTGCTGCAAAGACTGTCAACTTCCTTCAAATGTTCAAAACCGTAAAATGGTTCATTTCATAAAACAAAAAATTAATAATTTAGGACTAACTTTAAACGGGGAAGTTAGGATTACACTATAACTCACTACATATCACTTCCGTAGAGATCACGAAGTCTAGACTAGGCTAATTGCAGCACACATGGAGGCATTCTAAGCAATCATTCTTTTATCCCTCCACACGCGAATGAAACAGGAAGAAGCAGTAACAACTGGTGCAATGGAAAGCACTGTCCCATATACTTCATAGTGGTACACAGACTATAAATGTAGAATTTTAAAGGTTTCTGTCACAACTGTATATTTACAACTGTCAGAAAACAATGAACTTCTATGGGATAAGAGTTTCCTTGACTAGTTCTGAAATCAGTTGTATGAGTTGGTTGCCTATCCATTTATAATTCTTTATTTCTATTTATGAGTAGCTTGTTTTCTCCAACACGTTTAATTACTTCCTCCACTTCATACACGTTTTCGTTTTTAAGATTCTAAACAGTTCAACATTTAGACTGTCTGCACAAAGAGTGACTGGAAAAAAATGCAACTCCAACTGGCTGATAAAGTAACTCTGGAATGAGAAACTGTAGCTGGTGTGTGCGAGTTTGAAGGAGAGTAAGTACAGTATTATTTGTTGCACCCAGCATCTTCTGGTTTGTGTGAATGAATACAAAACAAATTCTACTTCTAATATGTTGTCGATTATTTTTGTTTTGAAAATCAAGATGTCATTAGATTTTGGTATACGTACTGATACGGAAATGTGATTCTGGCATTTTGTACTCCTTAAATCATTTGTATTTGTGGACTTCTCTGTTTAAACAAATAGATTTATGGCATTTCTGTAGTTTTCTTGTCATTTTCACTGTTTGTTTGCACACGACAACGTAATTTTATTGAACGGCACAAGCACTGATAGTCACACAAAAGAATACGGTAGGCCTTGCTTTCATTATGATTTATGTTTTTTGTGCATTTGGTCCCATTGGTGTACCACCAATTTTATTGTAAACAGCAGATGCACAGTACACTTGATACCTGTCGTACTAAACTGCTTTCACACCACACTTTCTATCAAATCCACCAGCAAAAGCTTGGGAACTTGTAGCTCTAGAAAATGAGATAATTTCCTTGCTTCCCACCGTACAAAACCAACATTCACAACATGCTCATATTTTTTCAGATGAAAGCAATCCAGAGCTGTATTCAAGAACACAAGGAAACTCAGACCACTCGACAATGCAGATGCCAAGTTGTTGCTCCTGCTTGTCCAAATGAGCCTGCCCTCGCTCGTGTTGGTGCAGTATAAGCGGTGCACGTTATTCCTGCAGTACCTGGGGTTTAGGAATGGGGGTGGTGGCCTCTCATTGTGGATTGTCCTAAGGGACGTCCTGACTCTGTTACAGGGTGTTACTCCCACAAAGGTCAGGTCAATAAGTGGTCAGCCTGTGATGGATTTGGTGGACCAGGTCCCTGATGAGCCAGTTTTTGGACCATTCAACCTGTCCATAGAAGACATGCACTGACTGTTGAAATCGGTCGCGGAGCAGCAGGATGCCAGTCTGCTTATGCAGTCGAGCTGTGGAGTAGAGCCATGGCAGGTGCATAGCAAGCCTGAGTGCCCAGTTCTGCACCCTCTGCAGTGCGTTCATGTGTGTGAGATGCCTTGTCCCAGACCACAGCTGCGTATTCCAGCATGGGACATACCAGTGCCAGATACAGGGTAAGGCCACGGTGGGGAGGCAGAGCTGATGATGGGTTGGGCAGGGGATACAGGATGTGTAGGTGCCCTATTGCTCTGCTCCTGATGTCCTGAATGTGAGGCTTCCAAGTGAGTTTCTGGTTGAGGGTGACACCAAGAAAATGGCCAGTCTTGCTTCAGGGAACAGGGTTTCCCATGATGGTGACTGGCGGGAGACCAGTAGGGAGTAATCTTTGTGTAAAGACCACTGCCTGACTCTTCGCGGCGTTTTGATTAAGGTGCCATTTGGTTGACTACGCACTGAGGGCCTCACAGTTGTGCTGGAGAAGATGTCTCATCCCCACCGTCATCATGCTCCGCACGAATAGTGCAGTGTTGTCAGTGTATAGGGCCAACTTCACTGGCGCCATGTGCGGCGCATCAGTGGTGAAGAGGGAGTATAGCAGAGGCACTCCAGCATGTAATGGACGGTGGGCCAAAGTGCCATCACCCAGCCAGATGTGGAACATCCTGTCAGCCAGGTAGGAGCAGAGAAGGACTCCATGCGATGTCAGACCCCATGCACAAAGAATTTGTACACGAGGCCGTTGTGCCACATGAAGTCTAAGACCCTGGAGACATCCAGTAATACTGCCCTGAGGAATTCCCAAGTCTCCAGAATGCACATGGCCTCTTCCACCAGCTGCATCAGTTTGTGTACGGTGGAACAGCCACTCCTAAATCCGACTTGTTCATCTGGGATGGAGTAGACGCCTGGTGTATAGGCTCTTGAACAACTTGAAGAGCAAAGGCAGCGGGTTGATGGTCAGTAGTTCGCAGGATGGCATCCTTGTTCGCCTTGGGGATGGTCACCAACTCTGTGTGTTTCCACTCAGTGGGGTAGACCCCGGAATGAAGGACGTGATTGAAGATACCAGCGAGGATGTGATTTGTGATGCCATCAGCGCCTCCAGCCTTCTTGGTATTGAGCACCCTCAAATGTGCGGACACCTCCTCTTTGGAGATGGGGTTCATCTCATCCCCCTCGTCCCTGGCTTCCAGGAACACAGGGAGTTGCTTCTCTACTCAGCAGAGGTGGTATTCTTCTATGCCATCTTTCACCAGGATGAATGACAATTCAAAGTGGTCCGGTAATGCCCCTGCTTTGCCATCAGGGCTGCAGACCACTTCCTGGCCGGCATGGAGTGCTGGAATACGCTGTTGTCTGCGCAGACAGTATTTGACTATGCCCCAGGTGCTGTCATCCTTGGAACTGAGGGATGCAACCAGGTCAGCCCAGACACTGCTTCTGTTGGCCTCAACTGCAGCCTTGATTCATCTCTGCAAATGGCTGAGACGTTGCTTCATTGCTGGTTGGCGGATGAGCTGCTACTCCCAGAAGACTCTGTTTTTCTCCTGGATTGGATCTCGGATGAGAGGTGGGAGACTTCTGGAGAAGTCCCTGGGCTCCTATGGAGGGAGAGGGGAGACTGCATCAGCTGGTAGGGGAAAAACAGCAACACAGCATCTGCACCTATGTCAGTGGGGTCCAGGGAGTCTGAAAGTAATTGCAGGACATTATCGTGGAACCGCTCAGTGATGTTTTTTGGCCACAGTGGGGTAAGAGCTGCTCCGGCAACATCAATACTGAAGACCACCGGCAGGTGGTCCAATGATGGAGCACACTGGGCGGCAGCAGTCGTGTGGTGCTTGATGTCCTTGATAAGGGCAATGTCAAGCATGTCCAACTGCCCTCGGGTGGGGTAAATGGTGTGGTTGTGTGGACCCATGACCAGGGCGCTGTTCCTCTGGGCAGCACGATGAAGTTGACAGCCACTGATGTTCAAGAGGCAGGAGTTACATTCTGGGTGCTTCGCACTGAAGTCACCCGCAATGAAGACCCAGCCCCCTGAAGGCCAGCAGCACATCAATGCCCACCTCCTGAAGATGCCCGCGAGGTGGCCTGTAGGCAGCCACGAATGTGAACTGCCCAGCAGCAGTGGAGACATTCACTCCTGTAGCTTCCAGGGTGGCAAGGTCCAGAAGTGGCACCTTTGGGGCCGCCGCTAGCAGGGTGGTGTCAGCTTGTACCAACACGCCTGGCAGGGCTCCTGACGGTACTCTGTCCTCTTGAGCGGCCGCGCCACCAATAGTCATCAAGTAATCAAGTACTGCTGGAAAATGTGGAATGCGCACTCATCAGCATCGCATCCCGAGTAGTTGGCGCCGGACAAGCATTGCGTAATAGCATACACTTGCAGCGCATTTAGCGGGCAGGTGTCCATGAAGAAATCTGAAGCATCATCCTTTGTCTGCTGGGTCATCATAAATAGGGGGCTGGATGGGGCCTCCGATGGGGCTGATTCAGTCGCCTGAGCCCATCCCACTGAAAGGTGATTCGCCACACCCTTCGTCTGAGTAGCGTGCTCCTCTACATACAGCACACTAACTCAAGATTGCCCCGCCAACTCGCTGGCAGCTGGTTGGTAGCGCGTTGCAAGCTATTTGCTGGTGAGTCACTCTGCAGTCGCGCCGTCTCCAAAAGGCCCATTCAACTTAACAGTAAAGGCCATCCGCACATGGACGGACCGAAAACGAACGCAAAGGGCAGGCCTACATCGACAACTGTTTGCTGTCTAGTCGGCAATGCAGTTCTGTACACGGAACAGCTCAGAACTTTTTTTTGGTTGGTTTGTGGGGGTTAAAGGGACCAGACTGCTATGGTCATCGGTCCCTAGCTCAGAACTGAGAAACTACAGTGCGAGATAGGTGGAGAGGTAGTACTGTTTGTCGCAGCCAAGCATCTTTGGTTTCTCTCGACATGTGGTTCTCTGTTATTATAATAGATTAATTAGAATACGAAGAAAACTCTGGATTAATCCGCACATCCAGTGAAATATAAACGGCAGGCTAAATACAGCAAACAAGGAGCTGTAACAGACATATATGAAATTCATACTTTTTGTAGGACAACTGAACAGTGCTACAGCGATATGGCCTATTTGATTTCTTCAGCTATAAAACATCGTTACTTTTGTTTTAAAATCCAAATATCTTTAGTTTTATGTACACGGAAATGTGGTGATGGTGGTCTGTGCTGGTTAAATCATTTCTATGTGAACACCATTATATTTACACGTATCGAAGATTTGTGGCTTTTCACTGTTCGTTCCCACGCGACAGTGTAATTTTACATAACGACAAAGCCTGCTAGTTACATCACAGTTATTTACATTTGCTTCCATTGACGTCTCGGTAATTTTATTTTAAACAACAGATGAACAGTACATTACACGTCATATAAAATTCCTTTCCCTTTTAATAGAAACAGCGCGGTGTGAAATGCCTCCCGCAGTAGCCTGGGAACTAGTACTTCCCGTGCAAAGCCAAAATTCACAACTTGCTAGTTTATCTTCAGGTTAAACCAATACAGAGCTGCGATCGAGGAAACGAAGGAACTCTGAGCGCTTGGTGACGTAGGCATCGAGTCGCTGGCAACTGGATGGCAAACGCGTTGCAAGGTGACTGGTGTGTCATTCAGCAGTCGCACACCGTCTGCAGAGCCCTGTTTAACCATACACGATTACAGGAAGTGATTAGCTGCTGACCTATTATCAACTGACGTCGGTAACGAGTTGTATTTGTGTTGCTCCGTGTGCAGTGGACGTAAGTGATTCGTAAGCGGCCAGTTACCAACTCGTTCTCGTCAGAGGGTTTCATTTTCGAGTCGCATCGTGTGTGGAGAGTGTCACAGTAATCCAGGGGCGCCGACTTTCCAAAATTTCTGTGGGTGCATATCGATGACGGAATGTAATATATGTTTTCTGGAGGGTTCTGGTATTTTTGAAAATTATTACCTTTCATTTATATCTTTTATGAACACTGCCTGTGTCATAAAGATCTGTGCTGTGATAAAGTAAAATATACCGGTACTATAAGCACGCTTTCAGACTGCCATAGCTTCGAAGGCACATTCTCGGATTCGAAAAGGTTTAAAAAGTCAGCCAACCAGTAGAAAACCAAAGGTTTATTTAGCCCTCGACCTAGATTTCGATATTTATAAAAATATCTTCATCAAAAGGATTGGGCCTTGGAGGTAAACTACATTAGCTGAAGCCGAGTGGCTCTTCTCATATATAAAACAGACATAAAAACCAGAACCATCACATGCCATGGCTTAAGACAGCAGCCAGATTGCACTCAGCGTACATCAGAATGAATGCACAACTGAATTCGCCCACTGATAAATGCTTTTGTCTACATAAAATTAAAACAGACGCCCAAAGAATGAAATATTCACGTAACGTAAGTATTCACCATGCCAGTGACTACGGCCTTTAACACGGTGAAGAGCTAAATAAACCTTTGGTCTACTACAACTGGTTGGCTGAGTTTGTTCAGCCTCTTCAAATTTCTACAATTGCTGAATCGCAGCCATGTTAAAGATTTTATTCTTGGATTCCTTATTTTTTTGGCTGAACATGCTTTCCACTGTTGCCGGTGTCAGTAATATCCATCTGTGATGACGACGGCAAAATATATGACAAATTAATCCGCGTTCCACAAGAGTCTAATAGTCGCGCAACGTTTGAAAGCTCCGAAATTTTTTGCCTGACGAAGACCTTTTGCTCCATGCAACGCGTCAATAGAGCCTTCTTCAGTCTACAATATAAGCTCCCTCGTTCTTCGAAGCCAATGCCGCAACAAACAATCCGGATTATGTGAAAACAATTTCTGTTACATCTAAACCACATCACCTGTTATGTTTTAGAAAAAAGAAATGACTACTAACTTAGTTTGTAACAGTCGACTTCCTTGTACCTCCGATTATTCTTTATTATTGCATAACATTGGCCAGTAGACATTTTAAAACAGTTGTTGACAATGGAGTGGGCGTACAGTACGGTAGCGAGTCACTTGTAAGGAAACATAAAAGCAAGCTGAAAAGACGGGATTTCATTCTCAGTATAGTGCAACTATCATTCTAGGAAGTGCCTTTTACTTGTCCAGGGAAAGGCAAGGAACGTTCGGGGAGTGTGATCCTTGGTTGCCTTTGCTCAAAGACATCTGAAACGAACAAATAGGTTTTAGAGGTCAGAATTTTAACATCCATCCCAGTGTTTTAATAGTTCATTACTTTTTGATAAAGGAAAGTGAGAAATATTTACTTCATTTTTATCAAACTAAAAATTTTGTGCGCGCACCCACAAGATTATGTAAGTTTGTACGAGACCCGGGGCACCCACGTAGTCGGGGCGTATGCAATTATCTTCTCGTTAATGTGATCCGACATGCCTTCCACAGTCACGACACCTTAACTTCATTTTTTTGTAAAACAGAGCGCACCTGTATATATTTTTTGACTTCTCATTTTTTATCACTACAGCAGAAATTACCCATTTTAATACTTTCACAATACACGCAATTTCCTCTGTCCAGTAACAAGTACTAGGGCAGGCAAATTTTCAATGGCCTTAATATTTACAAACAATTGTGTGCTTCTTACCTGGTATATGCCACGGCCACCGTGTATAATGCTTAGCATACTATTCGCGTTCTCGTGTAATTCGATATCCGTCTAAATCTACTTTTTAATTACGGTGGTGGTTGTTTTGTACATAAATGTATTCTTCTACATCAAATTCGAATACAATAAGACAAATGATGAATCTGTTACTGCATCATTACGGGATTTTTGTGTTCACCTTGATGCCAGACACCTTTAATCTCCAAACTAGCCGTAGCAATAATTCGCCCTCATCGGTTTGTTTTTTTAATTCTGAAGCACATGAAATGTTGATTTTCACACAAAATTTCGTTATCGGTAATTGTAAAATGTTATGATTAGTTTTGTGCCTCTGTATCGACATTTTTTTTCTTTTTCTTACTTGACAACATTAAGAACACTTTTTTCCTTATAAGCATGACACTGCAGTTATCATTTTGGTTTGTGAAGTTACGTTGCCCTGCAACATTATCTATACACATCTGTAGCAAGTTAATATTTGTAGCTAATATGCCGGGCCGAGACATGAACACAGTCATGGTGATGAAACCGCCACGCTGGTGAATCGATTCATAGCTTCCAACTTCTTTGTAGTTCTTACAGTCCTATGGAAACTAACTTTGCGAACTTACCGACAACGAGTAATCATTTTATCGTTTGCATGTATTTATTTTATCATTTTGTGACTTTCCTTACGTACTTCTTCAGATATATCTCACAGTTTGAAAAGCAAAATAAAAATCAACTACAACTTCCTTGCGAAAGTAATTTCAAGTCCCGGTTCAGCATAACCTCCTTAGTATTTGTAATCATATGATAATCTAACACAGCGAGTGCTTTGTCAGATTCCAGACGATAGACCATCATGTTTTTCTTTACTTACCGGTATCATGTTATTTGGGTTACTGAAACTGTAGCGTGTACAGAAAATGCCGGGCTGTATTCGAATAATAAAGGTATTGATCATGCTGTTCACTTTGTTTCGTTGTTTATACATACCTGTATAAATAGTTCGTTGCTGGAACGCGTAAGAGCATTTTCACCGGTCCGTTTACTGGCAAGCCACTTTTCCGTAACATCATTTGTACGATTCCAACCATTGCAAATCGGTCTGTGGCCGATGGTAACAACTGACTGATAAGAAATTCTGATTCTACCGTGTCAAACAGTTCTAATGTTTATACAGACATCGGATTGAGTCACGCCCTGTCAACAAACAGCAGAGAATCACGTTTACAACTACGAATCCGGTATCTAAAAGGAACCTTACTTCTTCCCTGAGACGCGCGGTTCATTTAATAATGGAATGATACGGTATCAGGTATTATTCGGACGATACCTGTGGAATGCACAGCGTCAACAGTGACTCGGCAGACTTATTTTGCCTCTAACTGATAGCTATATATGACGCAAGGTACGTCTTACTGTGCTCATAAAGATGGATCTGTGCGAAATCGTGTATCCATACGAATTACCGTTCATTGGACAAAATTATCGAAAACCACGAAAACTTCAGCGTAAAGCGTATGTCGCCATCGCCGAGGGAGCACACACGGCCGGCAGCTGTCACAGGCTGCTTCCGTTGACACACTGTGTGTGTCTGTGTGTGTGTGTGTGTGTGTGTGTGTGTGTGTTTTTCAGCCCTTGACGTGTATCTACGACTTCGCGGCGAGCCGTGCTTCGGCGGGACAAATATCAGTGGTGTTCAAACGGCGCGCAACACGAAGGCAACTTTATCTTTACAGCCAACCACTACACTATAATATCATTGGAATAATGATGTATTAACACAATGAAATTAAAAGCGACTCCAAAAAGGAGAGATTAACCACAGTACTTAATTTTCTTCGATGGTTTTTGCCTCTAATAACCATTCACATTCTAGCAGTACATACCTTCATCATGATACAGTGTCTAAAAATGATTTACATTGCATCCATAACACCTTAGTTCTTATACGAGGTTTGCATCTTTCAGTCACAAAAGTTTTCAACTCTCCCTTATCAGATATCACAATCCACAGCAACGTGTTGCCTACATTTAAATATGGATTAAGAAAATACTTTATAAGGAGGTTCTTCTTCTCTCTTGAGTACCTGCAGTTAAATCATTTGCTGTTACGTAAATTCATACTGATATTTCTATTATATGTTTTAAGGCTGTGTGTGTTTAATGTGTCAGCCAAAATTCATCATACTTGTTTAAAATGAACAATGTATGAATATTCTTTTGTGTACTTAAGTTTATTTTTAGTAATTATGTCATGTTTCTTGAACTACATATTGTTAATTTTATTTCAACCTTTCAGCTTATTAACCAATGTGTGTACATTTTTGTATTGTATTTGTACTAAGTATATCTCTATGCTGGTAAACCTGACTCATTCTACATCTTGATTTGTCATAAGGTATTACTCGACCACAATATTAGTGCACCTGCATGTTAAGGACTCGTCGGCTGGCATATTGCGAGTCAGCTCGTAATCTGGGTTGACGGTAACATCTTCAACTTTTTTAATCCTGTTATCCTCAGTTGCACATAATATTGTAGTATGTTAATAATTTTTACATTGGGCCGCCTGATTACAACTGAATGAAAACAATTTTCATGCCATACGCGTTTCACCTTTTATTCTTTGGAAGGTGTCTTCAGTGTCCTGGAATATGTACATATTTTTATTATTTAGTTTACATTTTTGGACTCTGTATATATAGGTTACACACAGTTCTGGTGGTTGGCTTTTTTATGGCACAGTAATATTTACAATGTGGAAAAGGCAGAGTGCTACTTACTGTAAATCAGAGCAATTCAGTCTCTTCTTATGTGATTAGCACATCATGCTTCATTGAAAAATGATCGCATAAGAGCATTTATTCAAAGGACTGAAATATCATAAAATGAACATTTCATTTTCATACAACTATTTTCCGATGCATGTATGTTTCTTTCATAGCCCCCTTAAACTGTGCTCCTGGTTTACCACACAAACTACACTATTTTTAAAAAAGCTTAGTACCTTTAGCTGTGGAGCAATATCAGCTTCCCTGAATGTGCCTGTGGGAGGGTCAGGGATGATAGTGGAGGGATACTCCTCTTATCAGGACGAAGAGAGCAGTAGTCAAAACCCTGGCAGAGATTGTGATTCAGTTTCTCTGTTCCTACTTGGTAAAGTCATGAGAAGGCCCTTTGTGGCTGGACAGTGGGTGTGTGGTAGTTGGTAGGTAGCGAGAGAGGCAAGGCAGCAGAGATCTGCTTCTCAACAATATTAGGAGTATATTTTCGGTCTTTGAAGACCTCAGTGAGAGCTTTGGCACATTTGGAGGGAGTCTGCTCGTCACTGCTGATGTAATAACCTTGGGTGGCTAGTCCGCATGGAAGGACTTTCTTGGTAAGGAATGCATGACATTTCCAACATTCATGGACTTGCCACTATTGAACAATATCTTTCCAAATGCCCGGCTGACTCCCGACCTATGACCACCTTCCTGGTCAGCGTTACCTCCTGAAGACCATTATAATAAGTTGTGGTAAATTACATCTCTATGACAACTTAAAATTGTATTAAAATGTCATACAGCACAATACAGTAAATAAGAAGAGTATTAAGAGCACATATAAATCATTAAGTTTTGAAGATAAAATGAGAGTGCTTCATAAAATCCAAGCCAATGCTTCTGTCCAGGGTGTAATGGCAGAGTTTGACATTTTAAGTCGAATTTTGTGATATATATAGAAATGTAACTAAACTTCAGACTTTGTGCTAAAACAAGACAAACTAGCCAGAAAAAGAAAACGCATGAATGAACCAGAACTGACCACTATTGACAATGCTGTGTGCATCTGGTACAAACAACAGCACTTTCTCGGGTTCCCTGTAAGAGGAGTTGAGCTGCAGTGGAAAGATTTGCAGATAAATTAGGCCAAACAATTTTCAAGTCTAGTTCTGGATGGTTGTTCAGTTTCCATGATCAACACAGTATCTCTAACAGAGAAGAGTGCGGTGAATGTTTCAAGTGCAGATGTTGCAAGTGTTAAAATCATTTTGTAAAAAAATTAAAAGACTTTTTTAGAAGAGGGAAATTAAGGAACATTTTTTAAAACTTAATAATACAAAGAAGTAAATTCTTGAGGAAATGCATTTTTTAAATATCACACTGAAATACTGTATCAATGAAAATAACAATTTTTGAAAATACAATGTAATTGGATATAAAAAAATCAACTCACCAAGCAGTGGCAGGCGAATACATACGAGGGTCGGTCAAAAAGTAATGCCTCCCATTTTTTTCTACTTAAAGAAATTAAGTTAAGTGAAAAATTTGAATTTGGCGCCATTCCTCAAACCTTCTTCTGCAATCCACTGCAGTAGTAACTTTCTGTGTCAACAGGTGGCAGCACAGCAGAAGTTTGTAAGATGGCCGACATCGATGTTCGTTTGAGACAGCGTTGTGTGATTGAATTCTTGAATGCAGAAGGTGAAACGCCCATACGCATTCATGAAAGACTGAAGAAGGTGTATGGTGTTGTGACAGTGGATGTCAGCACTGTTAGACGATGGGTTCGTCGTTGTAAGGAAGCTGAAGGGCAAACACCGTTGACTGACGAAAAGCGGAGCGGCAGGCCGGTGAGTGCAGTGACTCCACACAACATTCAGCAAGTTGATGACATCATTCGTGGTGACCGTCGGGTGACTGCAGATGAAGTGTGTCGCATTATTTCTCTTAGTAAAGTCAGTGTGATCACGATTATTAAACAATTGGGGTACTCAAAAGTTTGTGCACGGTGGGTTCCAAGAATGTTAACCGATCAGAATAAAGAGGCAAGGAAAACAATAGCCTCCCAACACTTGCAGCGCTTCCGTTTGGAGGGAGATGAGTTTCTGAAAAAAATTGTGACCGGGGACGAAACATGGGTGCATTTTTTTGAACCCGAATCAAAGAGGCAGTCAATGGAGTGGCGTCACACAAGCTCGCCGAGGAAGAAAAAATTCAAAACTGTGCGATCGGCAGGGAAAGTTATGGCAACAGTTTTCTGGGATACAGAGGGTGTGATTCTGGTTGATTTTTTGGAGCAGGGATGCACAATAAATTCTGTTCAATACGTCACAACCCTCAACAAACTTAAAGCACGTCTTCAGCGAGTTCGCCCAACAAAATCAATGGCAGATGTTGTTCTTTTGCATGACAATGCAAGACCACACACCAGTCGTCACACCTCTGACGAGATTGTCAAAATTGGATGGGAAGTTTTGCCTCATCCCCCATACAGCCCTGACCTGGCACCATCAGACTTCCATCTGTTCGGGCCACTAAAAGAAGCTCATCGTGGGATTCATTTTGAAGATGAGGAGGCCGATAAAACATCCGTGCGTCAATGGCTTAGGAAGCAGAGCTGTGATTTTTACCGTGCTGGGATACATGCCCTTGTTCAAAGATGGACCAAAACTGTAGAGATGGGCGGAGATTACATTGAAAAATGACAAAATGATCCTCAATGTTGTGGTTTTCAACCTATGTAATTGCATTTAAATTTCCTGACAATTAAACGTAGAAAAAAAAATAGGAGGCATTACTTTTTGACTGACCCTCGTATAAAAGATATTATATAAGCAAGCTTTCGGAGCCACTGGCTCCTACTCCTGGCAGAAGGGTTGAAGGGGAAGAAAGAAGGGTGAAAGATCACCCAGAACCTAGTGTCAGGGGATACTTACCAGAAGAGATGAGAAGGACCAATGAATCCAAAAGGTTGCACACATAATACCTTTTATATGTATGTTTCCCACCACCGTTTGGTGAGTAGATTTTTTATCTATCCAGTTACATTATACTGAAATACTAATTATATAAATGATACAGCCTAATTTAATATTTATACAGCTCCTGTGGCTACAATTCCAACTGTGTGTTTGACTTTTCTAAAATTTTCATTGTTATTTCAGGATAGAAGGACAAAGTTCCCAGTTTTTTAAGAAGTTGATAAATGCAAGGATGGAAGTTAAAACTTTTGTTAATATACAAATTCAAATTGATTATTTTCCATTCATTACAAAGAAAGCTACATTATTGTTCATTTTGCATAGAAATACATTAATGTACTACAGTGTAGTACTTCATGATGCTGTTTGATAAGCAGAAGTGCAAACCAGCAAACACTACTGAAATACAACACGAAATACTGACTACAACAATACTAAACTGGAAATTTATTGATTACTTTCAACAATGTACTCCATAAAACTCTTCTGCTCCTTCTGGTATGTTAAAATGCCTCATACTTTTTCTTGCTGACCATTTGTTCTTTTCCAAGGTGGCTGCTTTCTTCACTCCTTTGCCAAAGTTTCTGAATTTCTGTACCTCAACCTCAATAGGACTTCCATTTTAAGTCACACAGAACTTTGTGATGCATGCAACCAGAGCCTTTAAACTTCATAATGAATGGAAGTAAAATGAACTGTAAGACAGCTGCAATTGGTGAGTCCTTTATTGTCACAACCTGTTTCGGTGCATTAAAAAAGCATCAAGTTATTCTAAAAGGCATCTTATTTGTGTAGCATTTTAGAGCAATGGAGTTGAGATCCTGTTTCCCAATTTTTATTTGTTATCTTAACAACGCCACTTTGTTCCAGTACTTTACAGTATTCAGTCCATGAAAGACTATGTTCCTTTTCCTGGTAATCTTTTACACTACATCAAAACACACTGTCAAATCAAATCCAATCCTTTTGTGTCTCAAAACAACATTGCTGTTGCACGATATGTTGTCTGGATTTGCAGTTGTGACCATGAATAGGAAAACAATGTAGCAGCTTGTTACATTTTCTGCTTTCTGGCATCAAGGCCATTAGTATGCACATCATTATTGTTTGACTGTTACAGTAATCACAAAAGAATGACTTTCATTTGGGCCAATTTCTGGCTGGGACGCCTCAAGGTTTCTGAGAAAAACCAACAGAGCAAGGCTACTTGGTTGAATCCTTTAGGGCCTTTTGTTTCAAGCCAAGTATAAACAGTAATCCTTTCCTTTATCTGTACTCAGGAATCAGTCATAATGCATAAACTGTACGGCCTAACCTGTCTTGAATGTCACCTGCGGAGAGCTCTGATATTAGTTTATTCTGCACCACACCGTTACTGTTTGGTCAGTTTTTCCTGATGCTGAACTCCATTGAAACAGTGTTCTTTCTTTTTTTAACTGGCTCAAACTTCACAATAATCAGGAATTAATGTCATTGTGTAAACCACTAATTTATTTTTATTGTAGGTTCTGGCAGCAAGTGCTTGCCTTCAGAAGGAAACACTCTCACATCACTGACAATGACATCTACATTGTTGTTCTCCCTTCACAGTTTGGATTTATCGACTTCTTGTTTAATGGGCTGTGGGCAAATATAGAGTTTTGCAGAAACTCATGGTTTTCAACACACTACAGCAGCAAATATCAGCTTTTGACCTAACCGTTTCAACAGGTCATGTACGACAACAAGCTTGATTTGTAAATACAAACATCTAAATTATGAACAACTAACTATTTATCGACTTGAAAAAATACTCCTCAATTTGTCTTGGGCACAAGTGACAAAACAATGAAACTGGTTTGTCCTGAAAGTCCATCCTCAACAATACAGAGGCCAACAGAAAAAGCAATTCACATAACATTTAAGTAATCACCTATATTTTGTGCCGCAATGCTGATGATTTACACTGTTTAAAATCAGTCATAACTGGGACAACTTTAAAGCATTGGGCAGTCAAAAATATTACACAGCATATTGCATTCTGGTATAAAGCCAACAAATGGCTTGGGTTACCAAACTATTATTCTCTGACTGATTCAAGAACAGCTGTATCCAAAAGTTCAAAAATTGCAAACTGAAAACTAAAGATGTGAAAGCGATGTTGACTTTATAGAAAATGTTCCTGCTCACCACTCAGATCTGTCTACTGTTCATTGACTGATTAAGTGAATGTTTCTCCCTCCAATCACTACTTCACTAATTGAACCAATGGATTAAGGAGTGACCCACAATGGAAGTATGCAATTACCCACCAGGGTAGCCGAGAGTGCTCACGTGCTGCTTCCTGTACTCAGGTTGGTGCGCCGGCCCTGGATCGAATACAACCGCTGGATTAACGATGAGGGCCGGTGTGCTGGCCAGCCTGGATGTGGTTTTTAGGCAGTTTTCCACATCCCGGGCTGGTCCCCACATTCCGCCTCAGTTACACAACTCGCAGACATCTGCACATGCTCGCACTATTCCATTAATTACACTCGACGGACAGTAGGGGTACACTAATTCCGTCCCGGGGGGTACGGGGTGGCGGCAGGAAGGGCATCCGACCAACCCTTTCCACTAACCTTGCCAAATTCGTTCCTAACAATGCCGACCCTGCATCAGCGCGGGACATGGCACCAGTGAAAGAAAGGAAGAATAGGAGTATGCAATTCAGGAACTGTATGGTGCTCTTCAATACTCAAGACGTTGGTGAAAACAATATAGACAAACAGACTAATCAAAGTGAGAGCTTAGTATATGAAGTGTTGGACCAGTCATGTACAGTGAAGTACACATAGATTTTCCTATATGATCATTAAACATGTCCATGAAACTCATCACTGTTAAGTCTAAATATATTCAAGTATACTGGATCATTCTAATTGAACTGGTGGTGTTCTAGTGCTACAGTGGGCTGCACAAATTGCATGACGCTGAAACATTGTAGGTATGTTCAGTAATTGACGTGTAGTGACAGACCAGGTGGCCCGTAAACAGTGAGAATGTGAAATGCTTCCTGTTTTGACATCAATATGCTTTTTGTCACCCGGCAATGCATGTTTATTTTCTTTTGTGAAGTGACTGCTACTGTAAAGGGTTAAGAAGGTCGAAGTACAACAGTTCAGCTTATCTTTGTTTTATTGATTTACAGAAGAGGTGATAAAAGAAGGCATTGGCAAGGTATTGGTTATAGAATAGGAGATGAAGAAATAAAAATAATTTGTTATGCTGATGGTGCAATTCTGCAAGCAAACAGTGATATATCCTGTAGAAACATTGAAATACATTTAACATGGCAGTCAAAAAACTAAATATGGTGATATTCACTCAAAAACCCAAATGTTTGACAATATCTGTGAAACATATTACATGCAAACTGGAGGTGGATAGAAAAAGTATTCAGCAGGTAATGACAATTAAATATCTTGGTACTGAACTTTCCCACACTGGAAATGACTGGAAATGTCAGAAAAGGGGGGGGGGGGGGGGGAGTGGGAAATGAGAGCATTAGAAAAGGTCATAAAGTGGAAGCCATTAATGAGTGGGTGCATAAGAGAAAGCAGCAATGGAACGAACGTAAACAGGATGGACAAACCAAAGGCCGTGAAAGTTGTAAGAAATAAATTACCAGTTGGAAAAAGAAATATTAGGCAACCAAGGAAAAGATGGTGTGACAAGCTCAGGGTGGACTGAGGGGTACTGAAGGGAACATGCTTTAGACTAAGAAGAAAGGGAGGAGGAGGAGAAGAAGAGGTGAGAGGGATTCAGTGGTATATGTGAATACTGTTTACAAAATGAATTGTGAATACAATTAGTAGTAAAGAAGTAATGTACTAAAATGTCATGCCTGATGGATTTACTGCATAACAGTGAAAAAGTAATACTTCCTGGCAGATTAAAACTGTGTGCCCGACCGAGACTCGAACTCGGGACCTTTGCCTTTCACGGGCAAGTGCTCCACCAACTGAGCTACCGAAGCACGACTCACGCCCGGTACTCACAGCTTTACTTCTGCCAGTACCTCGTCTCCTACCTTCCGGGCGTGAGTCGTGCTTCGGTAGCTCAGTTGGTGGAGCACTTGCCCGCGAAAGGCAAAGGTCCCGAGTTCGAGTCTCGGTCGGGCACACAGTTTTAATCTGCCAGGAAGTTTCATATCAGCGCACACTCCGCTGCAGAGTGAAAATCTCATTCAGTGAAAATGTAGTAAGCACACCCACATCCAAAATTGTCTCTTACGTCAGTATTTGCCTAGATTTTTCAGTTTTATAAGAAAAGATGTTGTATATCAATCTCATACTCTACCTGTGCAACAAATGTGTCAAGCAAGCTATGTTATTACCAATGATTTAATAGGATTTAGCTTCTGGCACTAATATCAACTGGTAATCCCCACAAAGCATAAAAACATGGAATTATTTAATAATGTTCTCTTAGAGGTCATGATAAATAAATTTTATTTTTACTCCTAAGAACTATTTACACAATGCATTGTCGAGTCAAGAAAGTAATCTTTATTTAATTTAGTGTATATCTTCTTACGTGAAAGGCAAGTGAAAGATCACAAACCACTAACGTGGCAAAATTATACTGAGCTTACAGAAGAGTTAACACCAGATCTATGACAAACTTATCCAACAGTATGTACAGGTCCTTGTCAGTCACTTGCAGTTCACATGATGTTTTCTAATTTGTTCATTCAATCAGATTTTGTTTACCGGTCAATTTCACCAAATACTACATCAAGGGTACCTGCAAATGACCAAGACAAAAATTACTTACAAAAGACTAAAAATTATGAAAAAAGTGTGTATATGTTTCAATTTTCATCTCAAAGGAACTACATCATGGCTCAAATTTGGTCTTTGTTTCTGAAACACATTACAAAGGGGACCACCATTATAGGTCTGTATTGCAGATATGAATAGAAATCAAACCATTGCTAACAAACAGTATATTTGTTTTACCATAAAATGTCATAAGAATTAAAACGACAACAACAACTAACAGAATTGTTGAGGCTTTTGTGGCCATTTGTCAACATTGGCTGTTGGCTCCTGTACTGGGTTCTGCAGCCAACATTTGTCTGATGATTTTTCTGACATTTTGGAAGCACAAGAGAAAAGCATTTTTGAAGCTTTACCCTCCATTGCTGGTGGAGGACTCAATTTGAGCCCACAACCAGAAATTTTATGTACTGGTCATATCAAAATCTGAGAACTTTACCCTGGTGATTAATGCTGTGGTTCTCTCCTTGCTACCTCCAACAGTTGTTTGCTGCACCATGAGAATCCATTAATACTCTTGATTGGTTTGTAAATAGTCTTCACAGCATGTTTGTGCAATATATGGCCAATTCTGTCTGTCACCCTATATGGGAATGGCTGGACAACCCAACACCAACATCATAAACAGCACTGCTACCTGGGACAGGTGGCAAGATCTACCATGGCATTTCAGGGTAAGACTGGTCACATAATAAAATTCGCCAACATGGAAGTTATTGCTAGGGAGAAGAGCTACCACACCTGATTGTTCGGGGAAGCCATAGAAATCTACAAACATGGCAACACCTTCAACAAGAATAAGGTACAAATAGTCTGTGGCTGCAGGTTCAACTCCTGTCTGCCAGTCTGCTCGATTCCAGTGCAGTCAAAAATGTTTGGTAAATCTTTGACAATGCCAGCCACCTATGCTGGCAAAACATCAGAAAAATCATCTCAAACAAAGTTGGCTGAAGAAGGTGAGACAGAAGCCAATAGGCAATATGTCAACAACCAGGAAATCATTCCTACCTTCAGGAAAGTGATGTATGTATTATTGCATCATTAAAATGATGTTGTTGAACTGTGGTAAGTTACAAAACTGATAAATATCATATCCTTTAAAAAACACAAAAATGGACAGTTTACTCACCTATAATGGCTACGATGTCAGCTAACATATGTCTCTTCCCAATTTTATCAATAGCTGCAAGATGGGCAAATCCTGGGGCTTTAATCTTGCAACGATATGGCTTAGAACTGCCATCAGAAACAAGGTAGATACCAAACTCACCTGAAAATTACAATATGTATAATGAGACTATGTTATGGAACTATTAATGGGTACAAAAAGGTGTCAGCTTCATTCCTGAGAATATGAGAAGTTGTGTGTTGATCAAGTGAGGTAGCACAGTAGTCCAAATTTCAGAATGGCAAGCGAGAAGAGGTGGGATACAAATTCTCAAGCAGCCATTATGATTTGGGTTTTCCTTGTTTTCATTAAATCACTTGGGCAAATGAATGGTTGGTTCCTCATGAAAGGAAATGCCCGATTTCTTACCCAATCTCAAGATATGCTCCATTGCTAATGGTCTCACATGGACGGGATGTTAAATCCTAATCTTCATTTCTTTTTTGCACATGCTGTTTCCTGTCAAAAACACTCATTACCTTCAAATCAGGTAACCAAGAAATACAGCTTATTTATTTTGAAGTAATGCAGAGAAACTTTCAATACACAATTAAACTTTTAATACACTAACACAACCAGACTATACTTTTGAGCAGAATCAAATAATCTGGGAGGGTAAACCATTCAAGGTAACTAACAAAAATGTAATTATGTATGCTGTCTCCTTCTCTCATATTAGATAAAAAGTATACGAAAATGTTGGGAAAAATGTAATAAGTATAATAAATATTTGTTTTACAATCTACTATAGTTTCTCATTAAGATACGTATAGTGAGTTTTTTGAAATGGCTGGAGCCCTCTCACTGGCCTCATGTCTCCACTACTACTAACAGTATCGTCTTTTACTTGATTAGTGGGCTACCAACATACTTGGAAAGAAAGTTCAAATTTTTATGCATTCAATGTGAGCACCATGTGTTACATGATAGATATCAAAATGGTGGCTCATTTCCTGCCACACATGAAGCAGCTGATCTCTCGTTGTCACACTCTCAGCTTCAAGAATGCCATATTGCAGTCTTTCAAGTGTGTCACGCATAGGAGGGATTTTTTAAAAAAAATCAGTCTTTTACATAATCCCACAGATAAGTCACAAGGTGTGAGGTCTGGAGACCCGGGAAGTCACTGGCAATGAAGTTCATCTTCTGCTCCTCCACTTCTAATCCAGTGTCCCGGAATGGTGTCTTTCAGGTAATGGCAGACATGCTTGGAGAAATTCTCTAAGCACATCCGATGTTACCTGAATGATACCATCCACAGACATTGGATTGGAAGAGGAACAGAAGATGAACTTCATTGTCTGTGGTCTCCCAGTCTCCAGATCTCACACTTTGTGAATTATCTGTGGGGTTACGTGAAAGACCGTGTTCTTATCCCCCCTATGCCAGACATTCTTGAAAGTCTGCAACATCGCAGTGTTGAAGCTGTGTGGCAGGAAATGAGCCACCATTTTGATACCTGTTGCGAAACACATGGTGCTCACATCGAATGGTTTAAAATTTAAACTTTTCTCTTTCCAGAAACGTTGGAATTGTGTTTCTATCTTTTGTAGTTTGGTGCAATAAATGTTGGAAATCTGTTCCTTCTCTTTGAATAGCCCTGTATTTGACAAACGCTCGATGATTTAAGGCAAGCAGAAACAAACTGGTAAAGTTCTCTTAACTAGAAATATTGTAGCCAGGGCTATGTGAAGCATTTTAAACCATTCACACTGTTATTGACATTGGTTAAGTTTTATCAGATTATAATTTCTGAATTAAAGGTACTAATAAATTAAAGATTGCTATAAATGAATGTCACCTGGTATGTTTTTATTTAGTTTTCGCAGAAAAGTGTATTATCTTGAGTATGCAAAAATACGCTGCTGTTATTTAACCAATTTTCTGCAGCTGTGAATGACTGACTTGAGGCAAAATGCACATTTCCAAGCTGTGGGTACAATTTCCATCAGAAATTGCGCCATAGGGTGGTGGGGTTTCGGGTTCCGCTGGATAGGTCAGGAGTCCACTACACGCAACAAGCGGCTACACGGGTAGCAGGAGTTGTGTGGCGTGGGCTGGGCGGTTTTTTAGGTTAGATGGCCTTGGGCAAGTACAGAAAGGGCAACAGCCTCAACGGGTGCGGGGCAAAGTCAGGACATGCGGGGACCAAGCAGCAATCGGTATTGTAATTGTCAACTGTCGAAGCTGCGTTGGTAAAGTACAGGAACTTCAAGCGCTGATAGAAAGCACCGAAGCTGAAATCGTTATAGGTACAGAAAGCTGGCTTAAGCCAGAGATAAATTCTGCCGAAATTTTTACAAAGGTACAGACGGTGTTTAGGATGGATAGATTGCATGCAACCGGTGGTGGAGTGTTCATCGCTGTTAGTAGTAGTTTATCCTGTAGTGAAGTAGAAGTGGATAGTTCCTGTGAATTATTATGGGTGGAGGTTACACTAAACAACCGAACTAGGTTAATGATTGGCTCCTTTTACCGACCTCCCGACTCAGCAGCATTAGTGGCAGAACAACTGAGGGAAAATTTGGAATACATTTCACATAAATTTTCTCAGCATGTTATAGTTAGGTCGAGATTTCAATTTACCAGATATAGACTGGGACACTCAGATGTTTAGGACGGGTGGTAGGGACAGAGCATCGAGTGACATTATACTGAGTGCACTATCCGAAAATTACCTCGAGCAATTAAACAGAGAACCGACTCGCGGAGATAACATCTTGGACCTACTGATAACAAACAGACCCGAACTTTTCGACTCTGTAAGTGCAGAACAGGGAATCAGTGATCCTAAGGCCGTTGCAGCATCCCTGAATATGGAAGTTAATAGGAATATAAAAAAAGGGAGGAAGGTTTACCTGTTTAGCAAGAGTAATAGAAGGCAGATTTCAGACTACCTAACAGATCAAAACGAAAATTTCTGTTCCGACACTGACAATGTTGAGTGTTTATGGAAAAAGTTCAAGGCAATCGTAAAATGCGTGTTAGACAGGTACGTGCCGAGTAAAACTGTGAGGGACGGGAGAAACCCACCGTGGTACAACAACAAAGTTAGGAAACTACTGCGAAAGCAAAGAGAGCTCCACTCCAAGTTTAAACACAGCCAAAACCTCTCAGACAAACAGAAGCTAAACGATGTCAAAGTTAGCGTAAGGAGGGCTATGCGTGAAGCGTTCATTGAATTCGAAAGTAAAATTCTATGTACCGACTTGACAGAAAATCCTAGGAAGTTCTGGTCTTACGTTAAATCAGTAAGTGGCTCGAAACAGCATATCCAGACACTACGGGATGATGATGGCATTGAAACAGAGGATGACACGCGTAAAGCTGAAATACTAAACACCTTTTTCCAAAGCTGTTTCACAGAGGAAGACCGCACTGCAGTTCCTTCTCTAAATCCTCGCACAAACGAAAAAATGGCTGACATCGAAATAAGTGTCCAAGGAATAGAAAAGCAACTGGAATCACTCAATAGAGGAAAGTCCACTGGACCTGACGGGATACCAATTCGATTCTACACAGAGTATGCGAAAGAACTTGCCCCCCTTCTAACAGCCGCGTACCGCAAGTCTCTAGAGGAACGGAGGGTTCCAAATGATTGGAAAAGAGCACAGATAGTCCCAGTCTTCAAGAAGGGTCGTCGAGCAGATGCGCAAAACTATAGACCTATATCTATGACGTCGATCTCTTGTAGAATTTTAGAACATGTTTTTTGCTCGCGTATCATGTCATTTCTGGAAACCCAGAATCTACTATGTAGGAATCAACATGGATTCCGGAAACAGCGATCGTGTGAGACCCAACTCGCTTTATTTGTTCATGAGACCCAGAAAATATTAAATACAGGCTCCCAGGTAGATGCTATTTTTCTTGACTTCCGGAAGGCGTTCGATACAGTTCCGCACTGTCGCCTGATAAACAAAGTAAGAGCCTACGGAATATCAAACCAGCTGTGTGGCTGGATTGAAGAGTTTTTAGCAAACAGAACACAGCATGTTGTTATCAATGGAGAGACGTCTACAGACATTAAAGTAACCTCTGGCGTGCCACAGGAAAGTGTTATGGGACCATTGCTTTTCACAATATATATAAATGACCTAGCAGATAGTGTCGGAAGTTCCATGCGGCTTTTCGCGGATGATGCTGTAGTATACAGAGAAGTTGCAGCATTAGAAAATTGTAGCCAAATGCAGGAAGATCTGCAGCGGATAGGCACTTGGTGTAGGGAGTGGCAACTGACCCTTAAGATAGACAAATGTAATGTATTGCGAATACATAGAAAGAAGGATCCTTTATTGTATGATTATATGATAGCGGAACAAACACTGGTAGCAGTTACTTCTGTAAAATATCTGGGAGTATGCGTGCGGAACGATTTGAAGTGGAATGATCATATAAAATTAATTGTTGGCAAGGCGAGTACCAGGTTGAGATTCATTGGGAGAGTGCTTAGAAAATGTAGTCCATCAACAAAGGAGGTGGCTTACAAAACACTCGTTCGACCTATACTTGAGTATTGCTCATCAGTGTGGGATCCGTACCAGATCAGTCTGACAGAGGAGATAGAGAAGATCCAAAGAAGAGCGGCGCGTTTCGTCACAGGGTTATTTGGTAACCGTGATAGCGTTACGGAGATGTTTAATAAACTCAAGTGGCAGACTCTGCAAGAGAGGCGCTCTGCATCGCGGTGTAGCTTGCTCGCCAGGTTTCGAGAGGTTGCGTTTCTGGATGAGGTATCGAATATATTGCTTCCCCCTACTTATACCTCCCGAGGAGATCACGAATGTAAAATTAGAGAGATTAGAGCGCGCACGGAGGCTTTCAGACAGTCGTTCTTCCCGCGAACCATACGCGACTGGAACAGGAAAGGGGGGTAATGACAGTGGCACGTAAAGTGCCCTCCGCCACACACCGTTGGGTGGCTTGCGGAGTATAAATGTAGATGTAGATGTAGATGTAGAAAAGTATTATCTGTTAAATAAAACAAACACACGTAACCATGCTACAGAGAGAGCATTTTAACTTTTTTGCCAAAAATCGCATTTCCTCAAGTTGCAATCTCTGGCAGCCCGTATTTTGGACCAGGAATTTTTTATAACTTTGAATTTTATCCTGCATTTTAATATATGACGCATTCCATAACATCTGAGACTATGGAGGTAATCCCCCACCCAAGTTGAGGTCAACTATACTAACTCTATTAATTTTAACATCACACAAAGATGATCATAGCACTTTGGTCCTTTTAAGAAGAAAGTAGGATGAATTTATATGAAATGTAGCAGAAAGGGAAAACAGTGAAAGTGGTTACAATGTTATTGATCCAAAAAGCAACATATGCATGCAAATGGTATAATGTGGCAGCACGCACTACCACTTGCCCCAAAATGCTGCACATAAAAACAGGATTTTTCTGGGACTCAAACCTGAAATCCTATTGGCGGCAGAAAGGTAGGGTCAAGTGTTCTGCATAGCTCTTGAGCTACAGACCATTCATATACCCAGGAGGAGGACTGTCTTACTGTAACTATCCTACAGCATAGGGTCAACTGTTGAATATAACACACTTCCCCCAGCTTATGCAAACGGAACAAATTGTGACATTATTAGAAGAGGAACAAATTGTGTCTTTCAACAACATCTTTGCCTCTGTACTTCCGCCTCGACTGACATCTCTGCCCAAACTCTTTGCCTTTACAAATGTCTGCTTGGGTCCGTGTATGTGCGGATGGATATGGGTGTGTGTGCGAGTGTATACCTGTCCTTTTTTCCCCCTAAGGTAAGTCTTTCCGCTCCCAGGATTGGAATGACTCCTTACCCTCTCCCTTAAAACCCACATCCTTTCGTCTTTCCCTCTCCTTCCCTTTTTCCTGATGAAGCAACCGTTGGTTGCGAAAGCTTGAATTTTGTGTGTATCTTTGTGTGTCTATCGACCTGCCAGAAGTGTAAAATAAATATACACTTTATGAATGCATTTACCATTGCATCAACAGCATGCTATTTGGAAGCAACACAGAAATCTCTTAACATCAGAAGTGCATCCAACAACCAAAGCCTTAGCAGAAAGTCAAGGCTTATATACTGATCTGACAAAAGTCATGTGATACCTCCTAATATCGTGTTGGTCATCCTTTTGCCCGGCATACCACAGCAACTCGATGTGGCATGGACTCAACAAGTTGTTGGAAGTCCCCTGCAGAAATACGAGCAATGCTGCTTCTATAGCTGTCCATAAGTGTGAAAGTGTTACTGGCAGAGGATTTTGTGCACAAACTGACTTCTCGATTGTGTCCGATAAATGTTCGATGGGATTTATGTAGGGCAATGCGGCTGGCCAAATCATTTGCTTGATCTGTCCAGAATGTTCTTCAAACCAATCACGAGCAATTGTGGATCGGTGGCATCTAACACAGAGTCATCCATAAAAATTCCATCACTGTTTGGGAAAATGGAATCCACAAATGGCTGCAAATGGTCTCCATGTAGCCGAACATTACCATTTCCAGTCAATGATCAGTTCAGCTGAACCAGAGAACCCAGTCCACACCATTATGGAGTGCCTTACTGACAACTTGGGTCCATGGCTTCGTGGGGGCTGCACGCTACCATCAGCTCTTATCAACTGAAAGGACCCATCTGACCAGGCCAAGGTTTTCCAGTTGTCTAGGGTCCAACCAATGTGGTCACGAGCCCAGGAGATGCGCGGCAGGCATTGTCATGCTGTTAGCTAAGCCATAAGTTGGCCGTCTGCTGCTCTAGCCCATTGACACCAATTTCACCACATGTCCAAACAAATACATTTGTCTTACATCCCACAGTGATTTCTGTGGTTATTTCATGCAGTGTTGCTTGTCTGATAGCACTGACAACTCTACACAAACACCGCTGTTCTCAGTAAAAAAAAAAAAAAAAAAAAAAAAAAAAAAAAAAAAAAAAAAAAAAAATATTATATATATATATATATATATATAAATAAAACGCAGGCCACTGCGTTGTCCATGGTGAGAGATAATGCATGAAATCCGGTGTTCTTGGCACACTCTTGACACTGTCGATCTCTGCGTACTGAATTCCTTAATTTCTAAAATGGAATGTCCCCTGTGTCTAGCTACAACTACCATTCCTGTTGGGCAGCCATAATCACATTGGAAACATGAATCACCTGAGTATGAACGACAGCTATGCCAATGCATTATCCTCCTATACTCGTGTATGCGATAGTACCAGCACTTTTACGTGTGCATATCATTATCCCAAGACTGTCACCTCAGTGTATCACAGACAGCACTGTGTTTGAAACTGAATGAAAGTATATGAACAATATTTTGTTCACTAAATTTTTGCAACAAAATCACTGTTAGTTTTTCAGAGCTAAAAGGCAAATCTTAAAGTCACACGAAAACAACAGTACCAGTAACAAAGATAAACGAGTGTGCACTATTATTCACAGTTTCAATTATAGTCGTGGCTGTAGCAAAAATATTGCTACTACAGCAGCAGCCACGGAATTCTCATGGCTGACACCAATATGACAAGTGTACTGGGTATGAAAATTTAGGCAGATATTTTTACTTAACTGCCATGGTGACATCTAATGATGTTTTGACAGCTGTAACGAAGATATACATTGCTCTGGAGGGACTCAATGAGTCAGCTTTTTTCCTGACAGCGATTGTTACATTAATGACAGCAATTTGTTAGTAGCTGATGCAGCAGAATGCAAAGCCATATGTTGCTTTGAACAATGTTGCTGTGATTAAGGTAGTGAGTCACCTTGGTTACTTAATCTCATAAATATTTGGATGAAACATAATAAAATTAATGTGGATTACATTTAAAAGCATTTATTATTCATTAGCAAATGAAGTGCAAGTGAAGTATAAGTTTATAAAGATTTAAAATAACTTAGGAACTTTGAACGTGAAAAAAATATTACAAAAAAACAGAGAAAAGATGGTCAGGGAACGATCTAAACTCAATTTGTCTATTTAATAAAATATCTGAATTTATATTTGTGTTGTCTGTTCTTTCCGACATGACCAAAATAACAGACACCATTCATGATCTGCAGCCATGTATACACAACACAAGACATTCTGATATCGGCTGCAATAAGGCACTGAAGTAAATCCATGCAGTTAAGTGAAAATTTGTGCCGGACTAGGATTAGGACCTAGATTTGCTGCTTATCGCCAGCAGTTGCTTTAACCGCTTCAGCTATCCAAGCACACTTCCATCGAACTCAAATTCTCATATAATTATTATAGGAAAGTTCTTCATGATTATAGGAGATCACACACACACACACACACACACACACACACACACACACACACACACACAATTAAGTCCCTATATGGTGCCAACTAGACTGACAGTGCACTGCCAATTTGGTGTCAAGAACAAATTAGACCACCAAGTCTGCTTCACAACCCAAGTCATCTGTATCCTTCCTTCCTAGCCAGTAAACCAACCACCTCTCACTGAGCCACTAGCCACCCACCCCCAGTCCCTCTCCATGCCTTCCATAGCCCACTCCATCAATAACCCACCAAACACTAGCACCACAATGGGTAATTACGCACAAACAACAAATTTCAATAGTTAACACTCAGTATTAGTTGTTTGTTGTACTAACACAGTTAACATTGAAATACTTCTAATTCACCACCTAAGGGAGTTAAACATATGTGTTTATTCAGAACGATGGGAAAAGAAAGACCTGTAGCTAGCACACATCCATAACAATTTGTTCAAAGCAAAATGTGTAAGTTGTAACTTTGACTAAACCAAAAGAAATAAGTAAATAGATTTTTATCACAGATTACCATCACAGTAACTTTATATTCAAGGTTAAAGATTTTGTATGTTTTTATAAGGGTTTAAACAAGCTCTGTTGTTTAGAATCAATTTTTCACTCTGCAGCAGAGTGCGCACTGATCTGAAACTACCTGCCAGATTAAAACTGTGTGCCAGACCGAGACTCAAAATCAGGGCATTTGCCTGCGACTGTGGCTAAGCCATGTTTCGGCAATATTCTTTCTTCCGAGAATGTTAGCCCTGCAAGTTTTGTGGGAGTATTTCTGTGAAGCCTGGAAGGTAGGTCATGATTTACTTGTGGAAATAAAATTGTAAGGGTGGGTCGGTCAGTCAGAGCACTTGCCCTTGAAAGCAAATGTCCCCAGTTCAAGTCTTGGTCCGGCACCAAGTTATAATCTGCCAGGGAGTTTCAACCTCAGTAGGATTTACATTTCAAGTTTATTAATACAGTATTTTACATTAAACCGATCAACGTTAAGTTCTTGGTAATGTGCGTGATCTTCCCTTAATAAAATAACAGCTGTTTAGGTTAAAAATTAAATTTGAAGTAGTTACTGATATCCCATATTGGGACGTATAACTTACACCTCTCAATATGATTTGTGGAGAGAAATATCATTCCATTTAATATTTGTATACCACAACCTGTCTTCTTCACATTTCATAATTTCTGAAAATTCCCTAACTTTTACATCCAAGTTTTTAAATTGGTGCAAGTTTCAGTCCTGTTGAATCTGGTTTATTATTATTATTATTGTTGTTATTATTATTTTACGGATCAGTGTGTGTCAAGAGTACAAATGAAAATGGTTTCTTCAATTTACAGTAGATGCTTGTATTTTTACTTCATGTTACTTTCATTCATGTTACTTTCACATTTTGGCAATGCTTTGTTCAGCACACAAAAGTCTAGTTATACTCACAAACTGAGGAAGGAGAACCAAACCTTGTAAAGCACTGGTGTTCATCACTTGGGTTCCAGATAACTTTACTTACTGCTTCACACAGTACTGCTAAATATGTGCCTCACGTTTTTTAACTGAAGCTTCTCTGTGCTACACCCTCACTATGAAGCAAAATTAGTTTTTTTCTTTTTGTTTAATTTACCTTTAGGAGCTTCAATTGCTGTGTAAGTGGTGCCTGGAGGCACCTGATATCCCTGTGTGAATAATTTAAAGTGATGAATCAAAGCTTCCATTGACGTCTGCAACATAGGATGACAGAGTACGTTATTAGACTTTATCCCACATGCCTCCTACAATTGTCTCCTAAAAAGGAGGACAAAAGTATCTTAAAATTACCCACCTTCATTTCTGCTCTTGAAGGTGGTGTTACCTTCATGTCATCAGTTTTAATTTCTCCTGGTGGCATCCTATTAAGACACTGGTCGATAATCCTGAGAGACTGCCTCATTTCCTCCACTCGGCACAAGTATCTGTGACAGACAATCACACTATATGAAGAGGAATAAATAATGTATCTTGAAAAACTAATAAAGTAAGTATGGCACAAATTGCTCTTGTGACTGCAACAGCAGTAACAGTATCTCCATTAGCATACGTGAAAGAAATATACGAGTACATTACATCAACTGAAACAATTTCTCAATACACAAGATTAAGAAATTTGTCAAGTTACAAGAGAATAACACACTAAAATATTATTCCTCAGTACTTTTAAAAAAAATATTATTCTATTTATTGGTTTATGTCCACAAAACCAATACATGTGATTATTAGGAGTCAATCTGACATGTTGGAACCACATTTGTAAAACATAATATTAACTGCATTTCTAGACAAATTCTTTGACGTGCAATTATTTATTTTTCTGATTGTGTGGCCCACTACAACACTGAACATTAATGCACACACTAGTTTAGTACGTCTTTTTCCCTAGCACTCAAATGTTCATCATCACAACGCTCAGCTTAAAAATTAAGCACTGCAATGATTGCTCTATTTCGAGTATCTCAAGAAGTCCTTGGTGATTCTGGTCCTGAATGGAGACAAATGAGTGATCTCAGTGAGACTTGTAAGCCTCTCAATGTAGAGATCAATGCAGTATAAAACTTTTGTTGTTTGACAACATTACAATGTACTGAGGACAGATGGACATGCATGAAAACAAGATATTAAATACTGTATTAGGGTAGTTTTGAATACACAGCTGAAGAAATGATTTCAGCAGAGGCTTTTACTGTACACATTAATTACTATTTGTGTCCTGTATGAAAATCAACATCTGATTTTCCACAATGTACAGGTGTCAAGTTGAATATATATGAACTTCATCCATCTGTCATCCATATGGCTTTATTAAAGCTACCATTGTGTTTCCTACTACAGTCTTTTCCCTGATCCATTTGTTTGTTTTCTGCCTGTCTCAGTAATTCCAAATATGCACCTGTCTCTTATACAAGACTAAACCTGATTTTCACATCAGAAGTCTGTACTTCACTGCCAGAAAGTAAAATTGGTAAATAGACCGATTGTAAACTTTCTCTTTCAGACAAACCAAACAACTGAATGCCCTATTTAGTTTACCAAAAATACTCCTGGCCACTTTTACTCATCTCTTCATTTCTTATCCTGTCAATTCAGTCAGCTACTGAACAGCCCTACAGACAAAAACTCCTCTGCCTTATTATTTTCATGTAATCACTGCACATTATTTTAGCCTTATTAAACTGATTTTCAGGTCTACTTCCAATTTTCTCTATCAAATACCTCTGTTCATTGTTGTGCTTTGTTTGCACTAGAGATAAACAGTGCAATCTCATCCACAAAATGAAGCTGGTTTCCCCCCCCCCCTCCCCCCCCCCCCCTCCCAAGTGTGTGGTGGCTATCCTTGGAATGCAACGGTCAGTATCTTTTGTTTCTGCTGTTCATTAACAACACGCTTTCAAACACGCGGTTACTTTTGTTCAAGTGTGATTGCGAGTAGTTGTTATGGAAAACTTGCAGGTATACTATGGACAGGCAATTAGGAGAAATAACGAAAATCTGGAGGCAATGAAGAGAGATGTTTGGGCTATTCTTCCACAAGTCCTCTACTGATTACAAGGCACGTCGTGGAGTGTGTCCATCAGGAGAAAATTCGTGGTGCAAATACAATAGGGCTCGGCAACTGAAGAATCTTATTCTCACCAGCATTCTCTTCCTGTTGCTGTTACTACAGCAATTAAACATATTTTCAGAGACTTGGCTCATCCTGACCTTCTAAGGAAGTGTCTGCATGGGCAGACAGAGAACCCAAATGAATGTTTCAACAGCATAATTTGTAACCGCCTTCCTAAAACTGTATTTGTAGACATGCATACATTGAAACTAGGGGTATCAATGAAAAGTGTTGGGTACTGAAAAAGCTGGGAATTAATCCTGGCGAAAATATGATAACTGGGCTACAACACTGCGATAAAATTAGGATAGCCAATGCAGACCGGTCTGCATCTAATATGGCCAAGAAAGCAAGAGAAACACCCAGGAAGGTTACTACGGCATTTTGTTGAAATTGAGTCAAAGTTCTCAAAAGTATGAATCTTAGACAAACTAACTGGTCAGTCATACTCTTTACTCTATTCTATAATTTCATTCAAGATTTGCAAATGGTCCATTGTGCGACATCCACATCTAAAGCCAGCTTGTTCCTTTATCTGACTAAAACTTCATGTTTTTTCCATGTGTTTGGTAATGATTTTAGAGGATGGATTGCACATTACACTTAGTGAAAGTAATTATAAACCTATTACTAATAACTTGGTTGTCAGGGTGTATACGGCCCGGGACAACCGGGAGATCCGGGAAAAACCCGGGAATTTTTTCATCTGGGAGAAAACCGGGAAAAACCAGGAAATTTTTTAGAATTCCAGGAATTTTTCATTGTTTTAGTTTTCAGTTAAATTTTTGTAATTTTGACTGGTATGAATCGATACTCGAAGGAGATTACTGTGTGCCACTACTGCAGAATAGTACTTCAACAATAAAACATAAACGAGAGGAAAAAATATGAAAATAACTTAAATTGCAAAGAAAATGGGCTGTATACAACAACAACAAACAGTGCTCATGCAAGCATCTGCCAACAGCAAAATGTGTCTGAGGTTTTAGGAAGACAATGCAATGCCTCATAACAACAAATTGCCTCCGACGAGCGTGAAGTCACAACTGTTTACATCAGATTCGTTTTAGCAGTTGCAAGTGGGCTCATGCACATGCACAGTTTAGTAGTAGATTCTCCCGCTTCTGGCTACAGGAATGTGGCTGTTGGCTGTACAAGCAGTCGCTGCAAGCATCTAGATGCTACCGGGAAAAGGGGGCGCCAAATTCATATTCTTGAGAAAAAAAAGACTTGTTTCACAAAGCTCCTAGCATCCAGCGCACGTTGGTCTGTCGATTATTCATGTGATTTTGAAACACATCCCTGTCAGTTTTTGAACACATTTTAATTGATTTCTGAATGAATCATAAGCTGATGTTTGAATGCATGGATAGTGTACGTGATGTTTCTGTCAGGAGAATCCTCGTCGCAACTAGAAATAAACTTTCCGCAGACAAAAGGGGATGGGGCTATACGAGCTGAGCAGAGTAAAGCTGAATGGATGAATGCCAATCGCTGTCTGATTATGTGGTTGATTGGGTTTGCGAATGATCGGCTTTGTTATAATTACTAGTGAAATCCATAAATTCAGACTACCAGAATGGAAATAAACAACTAACAGGAATAACAGGCGAGAAAGATTACATATTATCCTTCTCAGTGTACCCAAGAAAATGAAATTTTGACAGAAAATTTTAGGCTAGATCGCTACACTAGTAAGGACCAGTTGTACAGTACCTGGCTAGCAGCCGCGTAAGTTCTATTCTGGAGGTAATGCGGAAAACATGTTGTAAGAACATGTAACACCACCTAACTGGAGAATAATCGTGGGATAACTAAACTGGTGATTCTGGTAGGGTTAGTGAAGTTAATCGGCGAACAAGTTTTGACAATGGCAGAAATAGCTACAGAATTGGTGATGACAAGATTGTTTGTTAGAATGAGGAAGGAGAAGAAACGGGGACATCACACACATTATAGAAGAATAAGATGATTCCAAATTTATATAAAAAATTCATAATACTATTATTCAATCTCATGCTTGAGAAACAGGTGCGTGTGAATGAAATATGAAACTATTTCCTAACATAGAGCTTTTTGCTTGTAGTAGGTCTTATAGGCATTTGATATTGCTACTTCATGAATTATATTCTGTCGTGTTATAAAAATGATCATTTATGCCAAAACAGTCTTGTTTATTTGGTGTGCAAAATTGCTGCAGTATTAGAAAGGCCTATTTTGTCTTTTGTTTTAACTAGCAGAAAGTGATAAAATAGACGTAATCAGATCGAGAAACCACACCAGTCTTGGGTATTATTTGTATTAACAGCATTTTCAGTATTAGGTAACGAATTTTGATTTTTCATGTAGAAAAACGTTTGATGAACTTTGATGAGGTAATAGATTCTTTCGCAGAAAGGAAAGCACGCCATGTAAAGCTGTAGCAAGATTAGAGAGAAAAAAATGCTAGGAGTTAAGGACTGAAGAAATCTATACTTTCTTGCTTGTCCCTTGTCCTCATTGGTTTTATGTATCCTATATTTAATTTTATGTCACACAAAACAGCAAGTTATTAGCTAACAGGCAGTAAAGAGTGCAAATTTTCTGAAGAGTTCTTGTTCTCCCGATTACAAACAATCCTATCCGCTATTAATTGCAAGTTTTTCAGACATTTCAATTTCCACTGTCCTGAATATAGTTTGATGGCATCTATTACAAAACATACACGTTTCAATTCCACAGAGCGAAATACAGTGATGTGTGATAGAAGAACCCTGTATGAAGAGGCATGGCACTGCACTTTGGCACACTTAAGACCAAATAACATGTCTTACATTTCCTCTAACACATATGTTTTATGTTTCAGACTTTTCAGAAAGATGTGCGTGCTTCAAGATGAACATATTTTTGAAAATTCGATTTTTTTTTTAGTACTGACCCGGTTCGCAAATATCGTGGATCCGGGGCTGATGTGCAGAGCAGTCTGAGTTATAGTGGGTGGTCTCCACGTGATCCATGTTTACATTTAGTGATTTTGATGTTTCCCTTTCATTTACTCTGACATCAAATGAAAACAAAACATATATCTGTGGCCAGGAGCTATCAAGTGAATTAAAATACATTCACATAATTACGGAGGGCTAAAATATGTTATTAGTTTCAGATTTTATTTTATTTCCACGTTTCTGACAGTCAAGCATTAATCACCTCGCAGAACAATGAAGTTATTTTTGTCTGTTTGCTAAAGAAATTTTATTAACCTTTTCCACAGAGGCAGTCAATGTTATTTCAAACCAAATGGTTAATTCCACAGTACTGGCTAGTTTCAACTGTCTACCGCATTTCATTTCAGGTGCATGTTTTCATCTTCTAGCACGTATGGCATTATGCCATAATAAAGAACCAAACATGGCGATAATACAGTACTGACACTCCAGGAAAACTTACATCCCGAAAACCACACTGAAAAGCTTAATATCAGGTCAAGGTCTACTTCATTGGGAATCTGGGCATACGAATGCGCACTTTAAGTATGCACTTTAAATGTGCACATTTTAGTATGGTTCACGAAATTCCGGTGCTCTTGGAGTATCCTCTGATGTCTTGTTTCTTTTATGACATAATGTATGATGTTTCAATGTTTTATACGTACGTACATATGGGCTTCCTACGTCATGGTAGATGCGCAAGCACGGCGTCGCTGTTGCCTGTTATCTGCGCTCTCTGGCAACTGCTGAAATGAGCCTGTTTCTAACAAGACGTGGGAAAATGGTAGTTTGAAAAGCGTTACTTTCAAAGTAAATATCCTTTTACGTAAGTTGAACTACTTGCGAGACTGTACCATGAATTTCTTAAATCACAGAGCATTTTACTCTCATTTAAAAATCAACTCTATGATCACGAGCCATTTAGAAGAATTTCGAATCCTGAAGATCAGACAGTTATGTCATTATTAAAAATTTTACTGGCACATTTGTGTGATATATCTTAAAGTGTAACACGCGCAGAAAAAAATCAACATTGTAAGCGAAAGCTTAGCTTCTCTTGCAGCTTATTAACCTTAGAGACCAAAATTATATGTGGAAGCTTTTCTTTTCTTTTAGCAACACTATGTATATTAATTTAAACTATTAACTTTCCCTGTTTGTGTAACAGTGATGTTGCTGTTGGCTGACCATCACATGTCCTATGCTCTGCATATCCACTGTCATCGGCTGGAGAGATCACGTGACATGAGCTTACAAAAGCGCATCGCAATCTCGATTTCAATGATTCGGAAAGTAACATGCGGTGTTTGGTGGAATTCCAATGTATACTTTAGTAATACGAAGATACGCAGCGTACATGTTGCTGCACATCAAAGATATTTCCAAAATGTGTTTTTCCCTGAGTTTCGTTTTCTAAAGTTCCAGAAAATTCTATGCCCGCGTATAAAACCATAACCATTCAAATGATTGATAAGTTTTGAGGGAAAATACACTGTCACTTAACATGGACATAGTGTGTTTTCACCCGGGAGAAAGCGCATTTTTAACCGGGAAACTCGGGAAAAATCCAGGAATTTTTTTCTCTTGTCTGTGTACACACCCTGTTTGTCTTCTTGCTTATGAAATATAACAATTATAGCACCATTCTAGCTTTACTACTTCTCCAGATGTAATCATTTGCACTGAAACACAGAAACACCTAGGCACACTTTCGTTTTTTAACCCCATAATACAAAATCCCGAGTTAGCCTTTTTCTTATTATTTTGACAAACTTAAATCCTCAATTACATTCAGGCAACTTAAGAACAGACCTATGAAAAAATAAAATCTTTTTTACTTCTGTTTCAGCAATGATAGTTAAAGATTTCAGCTGCTAGAGAGCATCCCTCCTATGTTTGTTACCTTGCTATTGTCATTCGGTTGAGGTGGCTGCCACTAGATACTGTACTTACTGCGTGGAGCTTCGGATACTCCACAACAAAATGTGCACATTCAGCCTTTGACCTGTATTCTTTAGACAATGCTTTTGAAAGAGGGTACCTATATATAGTGATCCTGAGTTTGATACTGAATTTAGCAGCTCAGAAAGGGAAGGAGAATGTGATGTTACTTTATTAGAGGCTGAAAGTGACAACAGTTCGCAGCTGAGTGACAAATGCTCTCTAGCGCTAAAGATAAATATATCCACTGTGTTCCAGCCACTTCCTCCAAGATCTATGTTCACAGGAAACCATTGTGAAATACATGGTTAGACTTCATAGCTACACAGAAATGAGAAAATAATTTCAAGTTTCAGAATATTCAGTCTAAGTCCAGTGCACAAGTACACTCAGAATTTTATTGATGGTAATCTTTGAAGATTTGGAACTCATCACTTTGGGCTTTAAAAGCTAGCTTTGTGTGTGTATATGTAATGTCATTCATTATATGACCTTTTTCATCAATAAAAAATTATTTTTTGGAAGAAAAACTCTGTATGTTAAGCAATTAATACTTCAAAACTAATTTGTTCGCCCATCTGCCATTACTTCTGGTATGTCATTAACTTTTTTTTCTTTTTTTTTGAGTTAATTTCTTTGCCTATGCATATATTTTTATTGTTTACTAGTTGGTGTCAGTATTGATGCATAGAAGTGTAAACGGACAAGGGTGGAATTCTCTTTATATCTGAGTAATCAAGTTGGATTTATGCACTTTCTAGCACTTCCAAAGTTTTGTATGTCACATTTTCCCTTATATTCCAGTGCAAGATTTGCACCAAAGTATATCTCTAGACTTACGTACTGAGTCATTTCTGATTCCATTTCTACCATTGTAAGTGACTCCATTATAATCATCATGCTTTTAAAATTGTGATGTTCTTATGTTCTAATAGAAAATATTTTTCAGTTTTGTATAAGAGACTGCTAATAATGAGAAATTCTGAAATATGTCTAGTATATGAAATAGGAGCATAATTTGGAGTGAACACATTGGTCATATTAAATAAGTGATTTATGATCACTGGACATACATATTACCTTCTGTGAACTACGCAGGTGGAAACCATAAGTCTTTTGGTTCCAAAACACACTGCCTGAACCTTGACTATTCTTTGTTCATTATTTCCACACTGTCCTAGTATTCCCTTTCTATCTTCTTGATGGCTCCAAAAGAATTCCTGTTTCTCCCTAAACTATATTTAGTTTTCATTTTTGTGCATTTTTTAAATTATTTACAACCCTGAACACAAGATGACCACACCCTATTTTGAAGAACTTCTTGGCACGCTAAAATTTAACAAAGTTGCAATTTACAATGGCAAAAGGAAAACGAATGACAAGGGATGCTGTAAGGTGAACTTCACCCCACTAGAGTAGCATGTCATTTTCAGTGTACAAGAAGAAATTAAGTAAATGATTATTTTATTCAACGCTAATGGCTGCTTAAGAGAGCATTCAAATAGCAGTAAAAGTGATTCATTATTAGGGAAAAATTCAGTAACGAAGGCCTCACTGACCAAAAGCTTTATTTGTGACATTCTTTTTGTTGTGCCTATCTGTGACTCAGCATCTCCACTATATGGGTGAGTGGCAACTCAGTTACTTTGTGACATCCACCATGTGAAAGTGAAAACTGGTGTTTCGTGAGATGTGAGTTATACACCTTTAAATGTGTAATTACAATAACAATGCACTCAGTACAATGGAAAAAAAGCTGCTCCCACTGCCATCACCACTAATCTCCGCCCCCCCCCCCCTCCCCTCCCCCCACAAATGACGACGGCAAAGGCAACTGTCTGCTAGTACATGTCATTTCACTCTGCAGTGCATACACAATTACTGTTCACATAAGCACATGGAATTCTGTGTACTAGTTGGCAATCCTGACCCCCCCCCCCCCTTTCCCTTACTTCAGTTTGTAAATAACAAACTTATTTTATTCTAGATATAATGACCACTAACCTTAAGTTGGCTGTATGAACTGAAAAAAAAAAAAAAAACTTACTTCCATCTACTTTAAAGCCACATGCATGATTTAACTCATTATCAATTGCTACAATTTACCATATGGTATGTGAATGTAGGAAAACTCTAATTTAAATGACTAACATGGAAGAAGAGGGCTCTTAATTTTTGTCAGATAAGCATGGTATACCTTTTATTTTACTGCACTACTTATCCTATATTATTTTTCTTCTTTTCTGCATTCATTTCTATCACTTACTTACAGCCCTTTCTTTTCTTATCTCTCAATGTGTTTATCACCTCCCCTATTCATGTATGTTGGAGTTAGCATTCTCCAATCCTAACTAGTAAACAGAGAGAGAGAGAGAGAGAGAGAGAGAGAGAGAGAGAGAGAGAGAGAGAGGGGTGGGACTTTTAGTAATGAAAGACTTCCCTTCCCTTCCCTTCCCTTCTCTCTCTCTCTCTCTCTCTCTCTCTCTCTCTCTCTCTCTCTCTCTCTCTCTCTCTGTGTGTGTGTGTTGTTAAAACAAAAGACTCAACAGTTTTGAAGGTTCAGCAGGCTGATATCACCACTGTACATTTAGTCCTTTCACCACTTGTCCTTATATCAGTATTTCCCACCAGGGACTTCCCATATTCCTGCCTATCCAGACAACAGCCACACACATGTTCTGGAAACATCAGCTGTTTAATTCTTAAAGGGACAGCATAAACTCACTTTTATGTTTCCAGAATTAATGTTTTTCCACTGTTTATGACATTTTCTTCATTTCTCCTGTCAAGTTTCCTATATTAATTCACACCTGATTTCATGTTAACATATTTATAATTTTCCCGCAATTTACGCATTATGCAACCGTGTTTGTGGAAAAAACTGATACAACTGAGATAAAATTATGATAGCACAGTACTGGCCTTCAAGTACTGTTTACAAACATCATGCGGTTATGTTTCTTGATGACAGGGTGCTCTTCTCAACACAGGGTGCTCTACTCAACAAACCTTAATCAGTAAAAGTTGAAACAATTTGTGCTTTATATCCTACCGCTGTCTACTCAGTGCAGTGGCTGATGGAAGTAACTAGGTTTGTTCAAATTAAGGTATAATGACCAATCACAACCATTTTACAACTGCATTTGCAGAGACATTTGATTGTTAGGACAGCTCAATGCATATTTTGAATGTTTCACTGTTTGGCCACTTGTAGCGCTAGTTGGCATCACTGCACTCTCTTTGCGTTGCTCAAATGCTTCTTGTTTAAATAACAAAACAATGCATCAGTCACTTTTTTGTGCTTAGCAAGACATGTTTCGAGAATTTATTGCCGTTGTAAAGTGCAAATATTATGTAAGAATTTTTTTAATATATTCCACAAATAAACACTTTGAGCGATGTTCCGCATGTGTGTGGTTTTCTGCATAATACAGGAGGCACAGTACCTCATAACCTTAAAAAAGAGGACTACGGTGGAAGAGATGCAGAACATCATATACGCAAATGTCGCAGAACATCATATACGCAAATGTCGCACAAAATACTTTTACACTTGACAATGAGAATAAATTCTCGAAATACGTCATGCTAAGCTTGAAAAAAATTTGGGGATAACTGATGCAGTGTTTCATTATTTAAATAATGAATGACATATCTGCAGGCTTTCCGAAAACATCGATTATGCTGAATGAAATCAAGTCAAATGTTTCTACTTCCCAGTCAGTTGCTAGTTCCAGTTATGTCAAGAGTTAAATGTACTACATAATTCAGATAACCTTACTGTTAATAAATGAGTCCCTGATGACTATTTTTATGCCTATTACGTACACATATCATACATAAACTATGAAAATCCAAGGGGAAATCCCATACGTAACTTTTACCATTTAAGAAGTTATTTCTCACATTTTACATTCTGCCAGATTTTACAACTTTTTAAAAATTCTCTTGAAAGTGTAAAATCAGGATTTCACTGTATTTCAGTTCCCCTGTCACAAACATGTTTAACAATATCACAACACGAAATACAGCACAAATTATGCCAAACAAGCAATCAAATTACATGTCCATAGAATATCTAGGGGGGGGGGGGGGGGGGGAGATTATTATTCAGATATTGTACTGTGTGTTTAAGTTTTACTAAACATAATCAGTACAATAAATTGAGTTACTTTACTTAAGAGATTAAAAATTAATAATAAGTTCCAATGACACTCGAAATATGTGGAACAGACTATAAGATACTACTCAAAATTAGTTAAAATATGCCAATATAAATAAATATTAACTACATTACCTGTCATAACAATCGCCCTTAGTTCCTATGGGAATATCAAATTCGAATTCTTCGTAACCATCATACGGTTGTGCTTTGCGCAAGTCCCACTTGATGCCAGAACCACGCAGCATGACTCCACTGAAAAATTACATAAATAAATATATATTTTTGTTAAATTTTCACTAATAAGTTCAAAGTATTATTGAAAAGTATTGAAATATGTTACACATCAGAAAATACCTGAATCCATAGTTAAGAGCATCTTCAGCTGATACTATTCCAATGTCTTTTGTCCTCTGAACCCATATTCTATTAGTTGTAAGGACATCTTCAACTTCATCCAGACGTTCTGAAAACTTGCTTGCAAATTCGTATATGTCATCTAGGAGACCTAGTGGCAGATCCTAGAATATTATGAATCAAACTGTGTCAATGTAACCAGTTCATTATGCAACACAATGAAATTTTTTATATCTAGAGATCAATCAAGTAAGCTACCTTGTGAAGAGAGCACAAAGTGAATCCTGTATTACAACACAGTTCAAATTATACATTTTTCTGCTACTAAGCTGTCTCACAATGTATCAATCCTGTAGCAGACGTAGAAATTTAAAGATGAAAAGAGGAAAGTTACTCTATTTCCACCGTACATTAAAATTGTAACTCACCTGACTGACACCACCAGGTCGAACATATGCAGCATGCATTCGTGCTCCTGATACTCTTTCATAGAATTCCATCATCTTTTCTCTCTCCTCAAACAGCCAGAAGAAAGGTGTGAGGGCACCAACATCCAATGCATGTGTACCAACAGCCATAATATGGTTCAACAAACGAGTTATTTCAGCAAAAAGAACTAAAAAAAAACAGCAGAACAACAACAAATTCAAGCTTATTACAGTATTAATGTTTTATTAGTATATTTGCTTGCTGGAAAGTCTTAAGATTTTGTTATCACAAAATGTTCCTTTTGGAAACATATGACTCTTAAGGAATGTGGGAGAAGCAACTGGGATAGAATGAGGGATTAAACAACAAAGTCTGAGAGCCAGAACTAAGTATTCCACAGGAAATTATCTACCATTACATTAATTTAAAAACACAAATGGACACTTCTCTTAGTATAATGTCAGGAATTAGCAAAAGAAAGGTAAACTACTTGGAAATCTACATAAATATTTTAATTCACACTGCTATTATACAAAACAAATTCATACAATTGTTAAATTAATTTGTAAATATGAATTGTAATTTTATTTAAAATTTTACCAGCATGAGTTAACAGGCATAGGCATTTCTGGTTATGAGTGAGTGAGATCATTCTGCATGGAAACACTTGATGTGTAAGTTAAAGTAGAGGATGAATCTGTGGTGCCTACATAATGTTATGGAAGAGGATGAATGTGAACACTGGTACAGCCTGTCATGACTAAACTGTAACAGCTCTCAGTTACTGAACCCACTGATCTGCAAGAAGTCGTTGCCAGTCCAGTATGCGACTAATCTGAGTATGATATCATCAGGTACACTAACAGGACACATTTGTTTACCAGAAAACAAATAAAGTGATGGTGCTGCACTGCACTGTAGTTCTTACAAGCATCAGAGCTTGTGAACTGTGCAATTCCACTCAATTAAGGGTTAATATATCAATGAAAATAATTTTTGAAAATATAATTGGATAGGTAAAATATCTACTCAGCATGTGGTGGTAGGGAAAACAAACAAAAATTTTAGCATATGAGCAAACTTTCGGAGCCAGTGGCTCCTTTTACTGGCTGAAGGATTCAAGAGGAATGAAGGGAAATGATTGGTCAGGTTTAACATATGCGGAGAGTTACAGAAAAGACAACCAGAACACTGGTTCAGGAGCAACTTGCTGCAATGGGATTAAAAAGGAAAGACTCATCGTTGTGCACAGCACCAGATGAGATTTGACAACCTAAGAGCTTAAAGGTGGAAGATTGGGTAATAACCAAGACAAAATATTGTGCAAGAGTTAATAACAGTGGCAAGTTAAGCACATTGCATGTGGTAGAGGTGGGGGTGGGGAAAAACAGGCAGGTCAGAAAGTGAAAGATGTAGAAAACTAAAACCAAGTGAAGAAAAGAAGTTACTGAAAAGTATGATCAGACCAAATAAATTATGTAAATTAAGGCCAAATGGGTGGCGAAAACCAAGGACATGCTGTAACGCCAGTTCCCACCATCAGAGTTCTGAGAAACTGGTGTCAGGGTGAAGAATCCAAATGGCATGTGTGGTGAAATAAGCACTACGGTCATGACTGTCATGTTACAGAGTATGCTTTGCAACGGGATATTGTGTGTAGCCATTGCACATCCTCTGCCTATGCCCATTCATCCTACCAGATAATTTGATGGTATTGATACCAATGTAGAAGGCTGATCAGTGTTTACCAACAGCTGGAACACTATGTCTGACATTTCATTTAACATGTTACCCTACCTTGATGGTACACGTTTTGCCAATTACAGAGCTGGTATAAGTAGTGGTGGGAGGGTGCACAGGCCAAGCCTTACAACAGAGATAGTCACAAGCATAGTAGACAAAGGGTAGGGAAATGGGTGCAGAAGGAGCACAGGGTCTGACCAGGATAATGTGGAGACCAGGGGGTTCAGAATGGATGTCATTTCAGGGTATGATTTTAGAAAGTAATAGCCTTGTCGAATCAGTGGAACCATACATTCAAGACCAGGATAGCAATGAGTAACAAGAGGTTGAAATGTTTCCTGGATATTTCTGTCACAGTTTTCAATGAGTAGTGCAATACATTAGTTGGAAGGTAGGCTGCTGATGTCAAAATGCCTTTTTCTCATTACCTGTGCCTTGATTTGAAAAAATTCTCTCTTCCTCTCCTCCCCCAAATTGACATCCAGCTATACTGTGTATGTCCCGTATCACTGACTTCTTTCCCTTTTTGACACACTGCTGAGCACTGAGAATTAAACAACAGACTACTACTAAATTAGAGAATTTTCTTCTATTGTAAAACACATATATTATGATAGCTTTTTACATGCGGGAAACACTTCAAACTATTCTCTGTCTGCTTGACAAATATATTTCAACAACATTTGCAATGAATCAAGTTAACAGTTCACAGCAGCCATACTCTCAGACCTCTTTTGTTCCATGACTTTCTTCTGTACTGTAATGGTGTCTTCTCCCGCGAAGAGCACCAAGTATGGCCAAATACGAGTGCCGTCCCGTTCGGTAGCAAAGCCATCACCCAGATCATTCAGTCAACATGCACATACAGAAAAACCCCAAGCTCAACACTCGGGTCTCACTTTCCAAACTGCATTAAATAAACATAGTCACTGATCAGCATTTGTCAGTCCTATGGCGTCAGTCCTATGGTCGCAGATTAGCCATGTAATTACAAGGGATTTCTGTATTTGAAAATGTACAACAGATTGTTGTAGAGTAGGACTACATGTAAAAACAGGAACTTTCAACATTAAGCCTCTGAGAGTAAATCTCGGCAGGGAGAAGCAGGTTTAAAGAAACACCCCTTCCAAGAATTCCTAACATCCAGCACTGCTTCAAAACTCTTTCTTAGGTCCCTACAACACGACCCTAATCCGTCCTTTGCAAGAATCCAGGCTCTTTGTTCCTCGAAGCAGATGACCATCATCATCTTCCCAGTGGACAAGAGATCTACTACTGTGATACTTGATTGAGAGGTATATGTAAACCAGAGTCTACACCAGCTTTCCAAGAGATATATGTACAGCACCTGCCATCAAGATTCCATCCCTGTGATACAAACAGGCCTACAGTCCCTTTTTAAAACCACAGGCCCCTCCCAATGACTAACTCCTCAATCTATACAACTTCTAATCCCACCCACACCACGTACTTTATCCTAAGATCCACAAACCCAATCAACTTGGCCATCCCATACTTGCTGGCTTCAATGCACCCACTGAAGGTGTATCTGCCTTGGTTGATCAACACCTGCATCCTAGACTCCCCTCCTATATTAAAGACACCAACCATATCCTAGATCATCTTAAATCTGTGTCTGTTCCACTCCCACCACACACCTTGCTTGTTACCACTGACACCCCTTTCCCACCTGATGCCAAACCAACAATGTCCTTCCTGCACACCTTAATCAACTTTACACTTATCAACAACTACTTTATCTTTGTGGGGCAGACATACAAACAGATCAGGGACATGACAATGGGAACCAAGATGGCTCCTTCCTACGTTAATGTTTTCATGGGTCACTTGGGGGGGCTCTCCTGGGATCCTCAAGTCTTCAGCCCCTTGTATGCTTTCAATACATTAGTGACATCTTTGCCATATGGACTCATGGTGGAGCTCACTTGTTAAAATTTCTAGAACGTCTAAATACATTCTCCAAAATTTCGGATGGTCCTATTCCGAATCCCATGCTACTCTCCTTGAGGCTGACCTCTTCCCCGACTGAGTGTCAGCTACACACTTTTGTTCACAAGAAACTTATTAACAAACAACAGTACTTGCATATTGACAGTTGCCATCCCTTTCATGTCAAACCTTTCCTCCCTCCAACTTTGGCATTTGCAGCAAAAAATTTGTTCAGCTGCAAGCTCTTTACAGCCCCATTATCTCCTCAGCCTTGATTGGATGTAATTACCCCACCAGCCTAGTTCAAAAGCAGATTTCCTGAGCCATCACATCCAGACCTGGTGCTGCAGATCCCTCCTATAAACAACTTAGGAGTACACCTCTTGTCACTCACTACTATCCTAGTCTTAACTATATTAATCAGCTGCTTTGAGAAGGGTGAAATGAGGTCCACTCTGCCTGACAGTTTGCCCACAACTGGAGTACCATTTTGTTGCGTACCCCCACCCCCCCCCCTCCACCACCACCTATACCAGATCTGTAACTGGCAACACATACACTACCAAAGCAAGAGCCACCTATGAAACAACACGTTACATACCAGCTGTCATGTAAACACTGTTCGATCTTTTACTTTGGTATGACGATCACCTAGTTATCAGTTAGGATGAATGAATGTAGGCACAAGGTGTACACTTTAACCTCCACATTTAAGCTTGCAGGTTTTCAAATCTCATCTGGTACCATCCCCAACAGTCAATCTTTCCTTCTTATCCCATCTGGCGAGTCTCCACCAACCCAGTGTTCTGGACAATTGTTCAGTAACTCTCCCCATTTTCTAAATTTCACCTATTCTTTTCCTTCGTACCTCTCTCTTCCTCTCCCTGAACCTTTCCGCTAGGAAGAGGAGCCACTGGCCCCACAAGCTTGCACATTTCCCTAATTTTTTTGTGTTTTCTCCTGCTGCCATTTGGTATGTAGAATGGTAGGCACAGAGGGGTGGGGAAAATGCCAGTGTGAAAGCCGCCCAGCTGGAGGTCTACGAAACTCCACTACTGGGTGGTTTATTTGCTGGTGGCCATTCATTTGAATTGGTAGTTTATCCATTGTAATGTCAAAATAGAACACTGAAGAGGTTGCAGGGACAATTTTATTGATTAACATCTTCATGACTACCCTGCAATTCAAACTTTAGTACTTTGCAGACTTCATCGACCCCAGTGATGTGAATCTCACCGGTGGCTCTGCCTTCTGTAGGGTAGGAAGAGCTAGTGGATCCAGACTAGAAGTTGGTAGTGAGTGGCTGGATGGATGGATGGGAGAGGTATTGCACATCAGTCTTTCATAGAGATATCTCACATGAGTCTGGGTACTGGGTGCAGGAGGAGGACAGAAAAAGTCATATGTATCATCCTATAGCTTCTTACTCCCACTACCTATGTCAACCAAGATCACTAATCGCCCCAGTCATGTTGCAGCATCGGGAGACAGCAGCAAATGAGTGTGAATGCATGCATTGGTGTCACAGTCACACTGTGTCCACATTAACACAAACTGATATGTTAAACCAATACATCAACAACACCATAAAATTTGTATGATATTGTGTAACTCATAATATCCATCATTTTTAATTTGGTGTAATTTTTGGATGCCGCAATAATCTCTACACTGAACTGTCATTCAATACATCCAAATAAAATTTGATGCCTCACTTACAAACCTCTTATGTACTTTGCCCTCTTTGGTACATCAATGTTCAACAACTTCTCTACTGCCAGAGAATAACACTGTTCATTGCACATCATTGAAACATAATCCAAACGGTCGAAGTATGGTAAAGCCTGGGTGTAAGTCTTGTATTCAATCAACTTCTCTGTACCACGATGCAGCAAGCCAATGTGAGGATCTGCTCTAACCACAGTCTGAAACAAAAATAATTAAGTACTATTACCACTCTGTTGTTCTAACACACCTGGGCACTAAGGCATATCTCCATTATACAGCATGAAACTACCACCTCATTGCAGCATCTCTCAGTAGATACAATGATTTTTTAATTAAATGAAATATGCCCCATATTCCTACAGTATATGAATTCCAGAGTAGTTTTGAAATATAACTGGATCCCACATATGAATCAAAAGGACGTCAGGTATCTGAACTCTCTTCAGAGGCCAGGCTTGGGTTCAGTCCATCACAAGCCAGGAAAAGTGGGGGTAACTGAAAGACACCCAAAAAACTACTTTGTCCAGCTGCTGATAGTTTCATTGTGGGTGAAGTAGCCCCCCCCCCCCCTCCCAATTCAAATTTAAAATCAGTGACTACTTGAGAGGCGCTGTCGAGGAACTGTCAGACAAATGTGAATGCTAATTAGGGTGGGACACCTGGAATGTTTGCTGCTAAAACTGAATAGAGAGAAACTAGAACATACAAAGGAAAAGTGAAAAGATGCAGAGCGATATTTTAGGAATCAATGAGAGACAATGGCCAGATGAGAGAACGTTTTGGATTGGGTATTATACATGTAAGAAAAGAAGATGTAAGAAAAGACATCATGACTCTTCAATGAATTGCATGGCCTTTATAGAGGGGTAGTAAAAACTGCAGAAAAATTACCAATATTTGAAAAAATGTACAAGGTAAGTGACAAAAATATTGAAAGTTAACAGAATAATACACATCAAACAGAAAAATTGTTTAGAAATGTAAAAAGCTCAACAAAAATGTACACAAAAAAATTACATGTGGGCAACACAAAATTGGAAACTAAATGTTGGACACAGGAGAAACTTCGTTGATGCTTGAGTACAAGGGGCATTAACTTCGGAAAATACTGAAACAAATAAAACTTTAACACTTCAACTACAGTTCGCTGCAAATGACATCACTTAGGGCCTGGAAAAAGGAACAATCTCTGAAAGGGTCATATTTACCTCTATGAAAAAATGAATGATGTAGCACTAGTTGTCTGCAAGTTATTGGTGATTCCAACAATAAGGAACGCCACATCACATCATCAATGAAACTTCGTATGAGACTTATCTTGTGTAAATTGTTATTGTGTGTCGTGTTTAATAAATGCTACGTTTACCATGATCCTATAGTGGTGATGAAACTATACAAACCCACAGTGCTAAAAAAATGGATGCAACAACTCAAATTTCTGAAGTTTCAGGAGTAGTGAGACCATCAAGAGATGGTCTACCAATAACAACAAATACCTTGCTGCAACAACAGTTCGCATCTCACGAGGAGTGACACTACCAATAAAATCTCGTGCAACATCAACAGTTATTAGTATTGTCAGCTATATCCTCAGCAACACCTGTGGTTACACCATATGTGCCATTTCAAGACAGCATTAATGACTGGAAAATGTACCTTTGTCAACTACAGCATAATTTTGCCACTTTCAAGTTACATGATCATGATCTTCAGAAATCTATTCTTTCTTCCTTTGTTGTCTTGGAAGCAGTCTCTTCTTAGGAAACTAAGCATTTTGATGATCTCGATAGCCTGTCATTCTCCAGGATTGGTTAAGTTGTTTTTGAAAATCAATCAGAAAATGGTTACCATGTTTTCAGATCAGAATGCTACTATCACCAGAAAATGCAATCTAAGTCGTACCCTCACTGTGCATCATATCTTGAAGGACTGAACTGCTTTTACAGTTTGTCTCAATGAACACTTCACAAGTATTCACTTGCTGATTCCCTAATCAGGGACTTTGTTATCCACCACACACCTGGCAAAGAAGGGAGCACTCAGAAATTAAGGTTTTTGGATCCGTCTATAGATAAAATTCTCATAATTGTGACAACTTTTGAATTTGTACGAGACACTGAAAGGCACTGGCAAACACGTTCCACAGTTTCCACATAGTGCACAGCTACAAAGGACAAACAACTGGTCCAGCCAGTAAGAAAGAGGGTTATAATTAGGAACAGAATACTTAAATAACCAGTCTCATGCAAGGGCTCCCCTGTGGAGCAAAATAAACTAACAACTTCTCAACAGTGTTCTTGAGATTCCAAATCTTCCCCAGGCTTTATTTTGGATTCTCGTTATCATTTAATGTTACGTACTAAATGTTTCACTATCTCCTTGTGCCAAATATTTTGTTCAGCACCCATGCTTTCGGTGTCCTAAGCAATAACAAAATTTGTTTCTACTTGGTCACATAAGCAGTGTTCAGAATTCTTATTCTTCTCACAAGGCCCACAAAACATAAAATAGTGATTCGGTGCATAAAATTTGAACTTTAGTAAACCTGGCAATGGAAAATTCGCAATTTTAAGTACTAAAGGAGCAATATCGATCTCTGGAATGAAACCAGGCGAACTCTTACATTACAGACAATTGTGGACTTACCTCCACTTCCTCCAGCCACAGTATCATGAATGAAGATTATCAAGCTATCATTTCCCCATGGGCACCACAGTTTGTGTGTGAACACTCAGCCAGTATACAAAGTGGGTGAGCACAATGATCACAAAAGCTCAGAAATGCTACCTCTACCACGCAGAAGTTGAACCAGGTGAGCCACTACCTGGCACTTTTAAGAAGGGCAGGGTTGGATATCACACCTACCAGTTACTCCGACAGCAATTCCAAAAATATTTTACATATCACACCACTGGCAGTGTTCTATTCTCCATGCAGCAGACACATCCCCCAATGCCCCATAAGGTCACATGATCTCTAGAGCCACATAAGAGGGCCAGCACGGCAAGCTCTAGCAGATCTGTGCATTTGCGTTTGTTTGTTCATCTGCTACAATCCGGCCCTTCACCAACGACCATTCCTGGAACTGGTACTGCTCCCTGATCTTTTACTTAACTGTTCTTGTGGATTGTGATGAACAAATGAGATGTTTACCACATTTACATAGTTATACTATGTACAGGGGGACAACTATTTAACTATATGATACAAAATCATAATTTCTGAATGGTAGGCCACGGGTCATGATGGGAATTAGTATGGTTTGGTTTAGTGACGACACCAATTTTCATTTGGATGGGTCCGTCAATAAGCAAAACTAATGCAATTGGGGGACTTGAGATCCCACATTTCGCAATCAAGTCTCTTCACCCTAAACGGGTGACTGAGGTGTGCAATGTCCAGTCACAGAATAGTCGGTGCAATACTCCTTGATGGCACGGTAAGGTTCTGGAAGATGATTTCGTCCCCGTTACCCAATGTGTCCCTGATTTAGACAAGATGTGGTTCATGAAGACAGAGCTCGACCCCACTGAAGCAGGAGTGTCTGATGCCCTGAAGGAGCACTTTGGGGACCGCGGGTACCCAGAGGCCCCTGGCATGGGCCTCGATTGGCTGCCATATTCTCTGGATCTGGACACATGCGACTCCATTTTGTGGGGGCAATAATAAAGACAAGGTGTACAGCAACAAGCCCAAAACCATTGCTGAACTGGAAACAGCCATTCAGGAGGTCATCAACAGCATCAATGTTCCAATACTTCAGCAGGTCATGCAGAATTTGACTATTCATCTGCGCCACATCATATCCAATAATGGGCGGCATATCCAACATGTCATAACCAAAATCTGAGTAACTGTAGTGATGTTTACATGTTGAATAAAGCATGTGCACACCATATTTTGTAACTACTTTATGTATTTTTTCATATAATTCTATAATTATAAACCTGTACTAGCTATTGGTCGGAAACAAACATATTTCCAGAATGAGATTTTCACTCTGTAATGGAGCATGCATTGATATAAAACTTCCTGGCATATTAAAACTGTGTACCGGGCCAAGACGAACTCGTGACCCTTGCCTTTTACAGGCAAGTGCTCTACCAACTGACCTATCCAAGCAGACTCACGCCCTGTCCTCACAGCTTTAATTTTGCACTTCCTGTCGATCTCATTTTTGAGACGTTTGTATTCCTTTTTGCCGGCTTCATTTACTGCATTTTTATATTTTCTCCTTGCGTCAATTAAATTCAATATTTCTTCTGTCACCCAAGGATTTCTATTAGCCCTCGTCTTTTTACCTACTTGATCCTCTGCTGCTTTCACTACTTCATCCCTCAAAGCTACCCAATCTTCTTCTACTGTATTTCTTTCCCCCATTCTTATCAATTGTTCCCTTATGTTCTCCCTGAAACTCTGTACAACCTCTGGTTTAGTCAGTTTATCCAGGTCCCATCTCCTTAAATTCCCACATTTTTGCAGTTTCTTCAGTTTTAATCTACAGTTCATAACCAATAGATTGTGGTCAGAGTCCACATCTGCCCCTGGAAATGTCTTACAATTTAAAACCTGGTTCCTAAATCTCTGTCTTACCATTATATAATCTATCTGATTCCTTTTAGTATCTCCAGGGCTCTTCCATGTATACAACCTTCTTTGATGATTCTTGAACCAAGTGTTAGCTATGATTAAGTTATGCTCTGCGCAAAATTCTACCAGGCGGCTTCCTCTTTCATTTCTTACCCCCAATCCATATTCACCTACTATGTTTCCTTCTCTCCCTTTTCCTACTACCGAATTCCAGTCACCCATGACTATTAAATTTTCGTCTCCCTTCACTATCTGAATAATTTCTTTTATTTCATCATACATTTCTTCAATTTCTTCGTCATCTGCAGAGCTAGTTGGCATATAGACTTGTATTACTGTCGTAGGCGTAGGCTTCGTGTCTATCTTGGCCACAACAATGCGTTCGCTGTGCTGTTTGTAGTAGCTTATCCGCATTCCTATCTGTTTATTCATTATGAAACCTACTCCTGCATTACCCCTATTTGATTTTGTATTTATAACCCTGTATTCACCTGACCAGAAGTCTTGTTCCTCCTGCCACCGAACTTCACTAATTCCCACTGTATCTAACTTTAACCTATCCATTTCCCTTTTTAAATTTTCTAACCTACCTGCCTGATTAAGGGATCTGACATTCCACGCTCCGATCCGTAGAACGCCAGTTTTCTTTCTCCTGATAACGACGTCCTCCTGAGTAGTCCCCGCCCGGAGATTCCAATGGGGGACTATTTTACCCTCGGAATATTTTACCGAAGAGGACGACATCATCATTTATTCATACAGTAAAGCTGCATGCCCTCGGGAAAAATTACGGCCATAGTTTCCCCTTGCTTTCAGCCGTTCGCAGTACCAGCACAGCAAAGCCGTTTGGTTAGTGTTACAAGGCCAGATCAGTCAATCATCCAGACTGTTGCCCCTGCAACTACTGAAAAGGCTGCTGTTCCTCTTCAGGAACCACAGAATAACAGATGAGAGGTCATTAATGTACATAAGAGAAAGCAATGGACTCAAGATGGAACCTTGAGCAACACCACACGTAATTCCCAATCAGATGAAGACTGATTGCTTACTCCACAGGTATTTCACAATGATACCCTTTGTTTCCTGTTAGGTAAGACTCAAACCACTTCACAGCACTGCCAGTGACACCACAGTAATCTAATTCACTTAAGACAATGCTGTGATTCACTAAGTCACAGGCTTTTAACAGATCACACAAAATGCCAGCAGCCTCTAATTTGTTATCTATTGAATTAAGTACATTCTCACTGACTTTGTACATAACCTTCTGTATATCAAATCCCTAAATGAACCCTAACTCTGACTTGGACAATATATTATTTGCATTAACAACTTAAGATGATTGAATGCAACATTTTTAAATATTCTTGAAAAATCTGGCAAAAATGGAATTGGTCAATAGTTTAACACCATCTCTTTATCCCCCTTTTGTAAAGAGGCTTAACTTCAACATATTTTAGCCAGTCTGGAAATGTTCTGCTGTATAACTTATGACAGAACTCAACTCATATGAACACTCTTTGATTAACTTTGTTTATATGATACAACAGCCACTACAATACTTTTATTATGGTTGTAACTTCTTAGGGACAAGTGAACGTCATTTACATTTTACTAAAGTTATTTGTAGAGACTGGTCTCAGATATTCCATTGTACTGTTAACTGAACCTGGTAGCCCCAAGCTGTCTACCAATGTCTCATTTATTTTTAGAGTTGTCTGTTCCTCTTCCTTTCTGGCCCCACCTGTCTGTCTTCACTATATCTAATCGTTTTTATTTTGTTGCTGATGTAATTATCTTTTTCTCATAATACAGCTGTTTATATTTCTGGATTACTTGCTTCAATATTTTGCAGTATTCTTTGTAAAGCATTACAATGCTAACATCAGAGCTGTTCCTAGATAGTAGACACAGTTACCTTTTTGTCCCACATATCTTTATCCCTTTTGAAATCCACGATTTACTTTTAGACTTCTGTTTGATTTGAGTTACCTTTAAGGGAAAATGAGGAAGTAACTTTATTAATTAATGTTTCGTGTTTTTCATTTGAGTCAGAAAAATCGTAAATATCTAACCAGTTCATGTCTTTGAGCAATCTCCTAATATTCTCAATTTTTGACTGATTTATTACCCTCCTGTACTCATTTTGCATAGATTTTATGTCCTGGCAAGTTTCAACATAAAATGTTGCATGTCTCCATCACATAGCCCAATTACCACTGGTTTTGTGATATGACTTTTTAGCCAATGGCCTTGCCATAGTGGTAGCACTGGTTCCCATCAGATCACCGAAGTTGAGCACTGTCGGGCTTGGCTAGCACTTGGATGGGTCACTGTCTGGGTCTGTCAAGTGCTGTTGGCAAGCGGGGTGCACTTTGCCCTTTCAGACCCTTTGAGGCCAATTGAGGAGCCACTTGACTGAGAAACAGTAGCAGCACTGGTCACGAAAACTGACAATGGCCAGGAAAGCAGTGTACTGATCACATGCCCCTCCGTATCTGCAGCCAGTGACACCTAAGGGCTGAAATGACATGGCAACCAGTCGGTACTGTTGGGCCTTCAAGGACGGCGTTGTTTTTTGTTTGATATGCCTTTTCCTTTCTCTCTCTTGTGATAGTGAAGTGCAAATGTGAAGGGACACGTACAGCACAAAAGGATACAGGCCGATCTAGTCTGTTTGCCGACAGAGACAGCTGAAAAAATGCCGTAATGTGTAATAGGCAGACGCCTATCCAGACCATCACACAGGAATTCCCAGCTGCATCAGGCTCCACTGCAAGTAATATGACAGTTACGGGGGAAGTGAGAAAACTTTGATTTCATGGTCGAGCGGCTGCTCATAAGCCGCACATCATGCTGGTAAATGCCAAACGACACCTCGCTTGGTGTAAGGAGCGTACACATTGGACAATTTAACAGGTTTTGTGGAGTGACGAGTCACGGTACACAATTTGGCGATCCGATGGCAGAATGTGGGTATGGCGAATGCCCAGTGAACGTTATCTGCCAGCGTGCATAGTGCCAACAGTAAATTTCAGAGGCGGTGGTGTTATGGTGTGGTGTTTTTCATGGAGGAGGACTGCACCCTTTGTTGTTTTGCAAGGCTCTATCACAGCACAAGCCTACATTGATGTTTTGGAATGCCAACTTCATGCCAGTCCTTACTGACCGACATCAATACCTCTCCTCAGTGCAGCACTTCATGAAGAATGGGCTGCCATTCCCCCAGAAACCTTCCAGCACTTGATTGACCATATGAGCACTGAACATATGCGAGAGTGGAAGCTGTCATCAAGGCTAAGTGTGGGCCAACACCATATTGAATTCCAGCATTACTGAGCGAGGGTGCCACAAACTTTTAAGTCATTTTCAGCCAGGTGTCCGGATACTCTTGATCATATACCGGTAGTGTATATAGCTCAACCGCAGCTATCAATAAAAAAGAAATACCAACACCTACAGCTCCAAAAAGTGGAAGCACAACCCCAACAACTCAAAAACCCAAATTCTCCATATTCAATACATGAATTAAAACACAACCGACCAACCATAAATATGTAACAGACAAAACATCACAATTACTATAAAATAAACCCAAAACAATAATTACTTACCAACAAAAACCTAAGGCAATACCATCTAGGTTGGCCACCACAGGCACACACGCCCTCCCCACCCCCTACACACGTTCACACATTTATATAAGCGCCATCAAACAATCAAATATAACAAACTCACAACACATCACATCATAGTGATACCACAAACCATACCATCATTAGGTCACGGGTCAAAGCAGACGAGCAGAATCTGTTGCTTCCCTTGACCCAAAACCTCTGTACAAGTTCTGATTATACAGCCATTTATATATCAACAATCGAACTATTGGGATTCCTGGGGGAATATGGGCAGAGATATTCTTAACACTGCATTCAAACGTATAAATAACTTAAATGTATCAGACCACTGTGTGATAATAGGGGGTTTCCACTGGGGATATACCATAACTATAACTGAGAAACATAATATGTGTGTGTGTGTGTGTGTGTGTGTGTGTCATGAAAATTTATTTAGTTTACCAACTCACAACCGTACTGTCACCTTGTGATCTGGCCTACAACAATGGTTTCACTACATATCAGTCTGCCACTATACATCAAGCAGACTGTATCACTATCTTCTGCATCTGCTTTTCATTGAAACTCTTGACACTAAAGTATTAACTTGGGAACAGTTGAGAACTATTACATTGAATTTTGAAAAACTGAAATGTAATGCTGTAACAGCATAACTTTTCTTTCTTAGTGAGAGGGGTGCTGTAACAATGAAAATCAAACATATTGGGAAAAATTAAAACTTGAAAAAATATTTGAGTATCCTTTCATTATTTCATGTATTCATTAATTAAATCCATTTCTATCAATAGTATGAATACTATGCTGAAACCAGCAAGCAAGCATTTAAAATATACAATCAAGGGAAAAAGCTTGCTTTACCTCTCCATCCAACTCAAGTACAAGTCGTAGTACACCGTGTGCTGCTGGATGCTGTGGTCCAAAGTTGAGGGTCATATTTTGCACAGTCTTCTCGACTGGAGCAAGTTTGTTGTTGTATGGAGGCATTTTCCATTTTGCAGTGATTTCATTTGGGTACATTACTGGTCCTTCAAACTGCTTCATGTATTCTGGATCAGGAAACCATTTCTTTGCACCCCTATTTTGGCTGTTTAAAATCGATGCACATTAATTAATTTTTCCGTCTGTTACTGTACTTCATAAACACTACTGTATCAAACACATAATCTACACAACCCCTTCGGCTGTTGCAAGGGCATCTTTCTGCTGCCAACAGATGTAAAACGGACAAGACCGACTGAAAAACTTAACGCTGATTTGTAATATTATCGGAAAGGTTAAGATGGTCGTCGTAAAACTTGACGAACAGATGCTGCAATTAATAACGTACCAAGAGCATGAAAACAATATAAGCATGCACAAACTATATAGAGAAATCCCTGTTTGTTGACAGAAACGGCCGTTTTTGCAGAATTCGCAGCAGACAGAGTGCGCGCAGAAACATTTTTGAATAACACATGTATCATACTGAACAACAGTGTCAGTAAGTTCTCATTGACAAATCATACCCAGCAAAATAAATAGGTGCCCCATTTTGAAATAACACTTTTCCACTGCCATTAAAATGTAAAACCCCCTTCCGCAACACAGTGCCCACAACACCAGCCATGACTATTCAAAGCCTAGCACTGAAAAGAAACTTCTTCCACGACTATTAAAAACCAACCGTAGACACCACTCGCTGCGCAGATACCTGCGCAAGTATGTGTGCTGCAAATATGGCACGCACACACGACACATATTTTCTACGTTTCAGACGTGTCTGAGACTCAGTACATTCTTAGGAATTATATACACAGTCAATGAGCTGTAGTTCAGTTTGTTTCTAAGTCAATATTTTCAATTCTCTGTCTGATCTTTTGCAACTGAATAAAAATTTTTGTTTTGAACTCTAGACAGGGACTCATAATATGGGTGGGAAGTTTTAATTCGAGTATAGGGTAGTGCATTCTACAGTTACCTCTAAACCAAAAGTATCCATGCCTAAGAGCAAGGGAGATCGCTCCCTCTCTCCTACCTCTCAGGGAAAGAGAAAAATATAGCATAATAAGGTATATTTCTTTCCAGAAAATGATTTCGAAGACTGTATGGCGCAGGTTTTTAACAGACTTGGAACTGGAACGCTTTTATGGTTACCAGTACTTACAAGTCGCCACTCATCTTCCAAAATATTAAAAATACTTGTCGCCCCTCCCCCAGTTTGGTCCCCCTTCCCTTCAGCAAACCATTGTACAGAAGCTCTTGCTCTAAATCATTCTTGTCACGAACTACTTACGATATTAGGAAGTAAAAGAAGTGCAAAAATAACTACATCCATTACACACTCTTCCAAGATCTTCCACTATCAGCTTAACACAGTATTCCACCTGCACTCTTCCTTAGAACAAATAGGGCCTACATTTTTGTTTTTATTTTATTTATTTATTTTTTTCTTGCTACGCTGTCACATCTCTCATTAGGTTATGGTATAGGACAGTACTGAGTGAAAATATGCTAAAAATACCACGGCGCCAGACCGAATAACTTTCGTTACTTTCCCTAGCTTTTAGCTGTAAACATCCTGCAGAGATTTCTTTTTTCTTGTGTACCGTTTCTCTATCTGCCGTGATTTCTCTGTTAAAGAAATCCATCTCTGTATCTGTGCTTTTAATTTTCCACAGACTTCTGTGACTCCTATACATTTAGATTGTTCTGCAATAAACTTTCCAGAACACTGACATGCATCTGCCATTTTTACATTCACTGTGCACACCACTGATCTGGTGCACATGCAGACGAGAAACACCTGACGGAACAAACAGGCGATTGAAACATGTTCTTGTCCCAGATTTGCAGCGACCTCCTATCCACGCGCTCCAACATATTTGCGCAGATGTAATTAGGACCCACAGATTTGAGAAATTTCGCTCAAACCTCCAACTCCCAGATTTGCACACATCATATATCTGCACATATCTCACATGCACAGGCAACGATCTGCCTGCGCAGATGTGATGCGCGAAAACATATTTTCAGACAGATCGTTACGCATCGACAGGGCTCATGGCAGTTTCAGTTCGGTAGTTAAATGTTTGTTGTTCCAGCTGCAACTTGAAACGTAAGCACCCGCACACACACAGACCTGTCTGCTCAAATGTTTGTGTACATACCATACCGTTGCGTGTGAATGGTACATTTGTGCAAACATAAGCTGTGAGCAAACCTAGAAATTGGACTTTCAGGTTTGAGCAAAACTGCTCAAATCTGTGTTTTCACAACACATCTTTGCAGAGAAGTTGGAGCGGGTGGATAGGAGATCACTTCAAATCTTGGATACAAAACGTATTTGAGTTAGCTGTTTGTCCAGTCATCTGTGTCTGTATAATGAATTTTAATAAGGCAGATACATATCGGTGTTCTAGAGAGTTCTTCTACTAATGAATCAAAATGTATATGAGTCATGCATGTTAGTGTTAAATGAAAAGCAGGAAACACAGCGATAAGCATAAGAAGACAGCTGCTTCTCAGTCTTTGACAGAAAAGTTGCAAGTGGTGCACCATACAGCCAACAGATAAACGATACAACACTTTTTAAGAAATCGTTGCAGGCTTCACTGCAAAGCAGGAAAATCTATTGGATGTTGTGCTGGATATTGCTGGCATACAGTTACTTAGTACTGACCTACGTAATAATTTCATGTGACAAAATATAAAAAAAGTAGGTCCTCTTTGTTCTACAGAAGAGTGCAATCAGACTGCTGTTTTGAACTGATAATGAAAGATCTTGGAACAGTGGCTTCTGGAATATGGTTATTATTACATGTGTTTTACTTCCAACCGTAATGCATCATCCATAACAAGAGATTTAAAGGTGAACTGTAGAATTCACCACCGCAATACTAGAAGTAAAACTTTCCAATTGCTGCTATAATATGAATCCCTGTATAGAGTTCTGAATGTTGCTTTATATTCTGATGCGAAAGTTAGTGAACTGCAGGCACGGAATTGAATATATTGTCTCAGAAGTTCATTGGCCACATATATAAGTTCTAAGAATATACTGTCTAAAACTGTAAAAATATTCTCTATAACTTTACTGATCTTCATGAACTCATCCTTCTGGACAGCATAAATAGCATCGCATGTGTTATATATGATTTCACTCAATGTTTGTTTCGAAACTGCAGTAGTAAATTCTAGATCCTTGTAGTTCCTAGTGCCAAGAATCTTGACATCACTGTCAGCCGTTGATGTGGAGAAAATATTCTCCTCATGCAAGTATTTTTCCGGTATTACTGGTTTTTCCATCTTAAGCTTACAGATAATTTTACACCAGACATTTTTCACTTTTATTCTGAAAATTGGATCCATAAGTTTTTGCATTTTTTCTTGTTTAAGATTAAAAACAGTGTTTCCTTTATAAAGCTGACGTGCAAACTGCTGACAGCGCTTTTTCCTCTTCTTTACATGTTCTCCAAACAACTGCTTCTTGCCTTCTTGTTAGCAGCGGTTGACGCCAAAGACTTTGTTTCATATATACACACGACACTTTTTACCTTTCTGTGGTATTTCTCGTGCTGCATCTATGGTTTTTTTTTTTCAAAAAAAAGTACTGTCAAGTGTATATGCGAAACGAAGTCTTTCGACATTAGCTGTTGCCAACAAGGAGCGAAGAAGCAGTGGTTTGGAGAATATGTAAGTAACAGGCTGAAACAATGTGAGTAATCTGCAGTCGAATTTTATAAACAAACAGCCGTTTTTAATGTGAAACAACAAAAAATGCACAAACATATGTTCCCAATATGCGGAATGAGCATGGAAGATGCTTTATAAATAAAAGTGAAACGTGTCTGATGTAAAATTATCTTTAATTAAATTGCAGTAAGCTTAAGATGGAAAAACCAATAATAACTGATTTAACAGCTACTACGGAAGATGGCCTTACAGACAAACATATTAAATATATTTCCATATTATATGAGGAGTTATGAGCGTCGAAAGATTTTTGTACCCTTCAAAATTATGACGATTGACATCATCCATCCCGTGTTGATCACATGACCCACAAGCTCATTTCCTCCCAATACATGGCCAGGTGCAGATCTCCATATTTCGTTTTGTCGTGGTTTTCCTGGTCGTGGTTTCCTGGTCCATGAACCATGGACCTTGCCGTTGGTGGGGAGGCTTGCGTGCCTCAGCGATACAGATAGCCGTACCGTAGGTACAACCACAACGGAGGGGTATCTGTTGAGAGGCCAGACAAACGTGTGGTTCCTGAAGAGGGGCAGCAGCCTTTTCAGTAGTTGCAAGGGCAACAGTCTGGATGATTGACTGATCTGGCCTTGTAACAATAACCAAAACGGCCTTGCTGTGCTGGTACTGCGAACGGCTGAAAGCAAGGGGAAACTACGGCCGTAATTTTTCCCGAGGGCATGCAGCTTTACTGTATGATTAAATGATGATGGCGTCCTCTTGGGTAAAATATTCCGGAGGTAAAATAGTCCCCCATTCGGATCTCCGGGCGGGGACTACTCAAGAGGATGTCGTTATCAGGAGAAAGAAAACTGGCGTTCTACGGATCGGAGCGTGGAATGTCAGATCCCTTAATCGGGTAGGTAGGTTAGAAAATTTAAAAAGGGAAATGGATAGGTTAAAGTTAGATATTGTGGGAATTAGTGAAGTTCGGTGGCAGGAGGAACAAGACTTTTGGTCAGGTGACTACAGGGTTATAAACACAAAATCAAATAGGGGTAATGCAGGAGTAGGTTTAATAATGAATAGGAAAATAGGAATTCGGGTAAGCTACTACAAACAGCATAGTGAACGCATAATTGTGGCCAAGATAGATACGAAGCCCACACCTACTACAGTAGTACAAGTTTACATGCCAACTAGCTCTGCAGATGACGAAGAAATTGAAGAAATGTATGATGAAATAAAAGAAATTATTCAGATAGTGAAGGGAGACGAAAATTTAATAGTCATGGGTGACTGGAATTCGAGTGTAGGAAAAGGGAGAGAAGGAAACGTAGTAGGTGAATATGGATTGGGGCTAAGAAATGAAAGAGGAAGCCGCCTGATAGAATTTTGCACAGAGCACAACTTAATCATAGCCAACACTTGGTTTAAGAATCATGATAGAAGGTTGTATACATGGAAGAACCCTGGAGATACTAAAAGGTATCAGATAGATTATATAATGGTAAGACAGAGATTTAGGAACCAGGTTTTAAATTGTAAGACATTTCCAGGGGCAGATGTGGACTCTGACCACAATCTATTGGTTATGACCTGTAGATTAAAACTGAAGAAACTGCAAAAAGGTGGGAATTTAAGGAGATGGGACCTGGATAAACTGAAAGAACCAGAGGTTGTACAGAGTTTCAGGGAGAGCATAAGGGAACAATTGAAAGGAATGGGGGAAAGAAATACAGTAGAAGAAGAATGGGTAGCTCTGAGGGATGAAGTAGTGAAGGCAGCAGACGATCAAGTAGGTAAAAAGAAGAGGGTTAGTAGAAATCCTTGGGTAACAGAAGAAATATTGAATTTAATTGATGAAAGGAGAAAATATAAAAATGCAGTAAATGAAGCAGGCAAAAAGGAATACAAACGTCTCAAAAATGAGATCGACAGGAAGTGCAAAATGGCTAAGCAGGGATGGCTAGAGGACAAATGTAAGGATGTAGAGGCCTATCTCACTAGGGGTAAGATAGATACCGCCTATAGGAAAATTAAAGAGACCTTTGGAGATAAGAGAACGACTTGTATGAATATCAAGAGCTCAGATGGAAACCCAGTTCTAAGCAAAGAAGGGAAAGCAGAAAGGTGGAAGGAGTATATAGAGGGTCTATACAAGGGCGATGTACTTGAGGACAATATTATGGAAATGGAAGAGGATGTAGATGAAGATGAAATGGGAGATACGATACTGCGTGAAGAGTTTGACAGAGCACTGAAGGACCTGAGTCGAAACAAGGCCCCCGGAGTAGACAACATTCCATTGGAACTACTGACGGCCTTGGGAGAGCCAGTCCTGACAAAACTCTACCATCTGGTGAGCAAGATGTATGAAACAGGCGAAATACCCTCAGACTTCAAGAAGAATATAATAATTCCAATCCCAAAGAAAGCAGGTGTTGACAGATGTGAAAATTACCGAACAATCAGTTTAATAAGCCACAGCTGCAAAGTACTAACACGAATTCTTTACAGACGAATAGAAAAACTAGTAGAAGCTGACCTCGGGGAAGATCAGTTTGGATTCCGTAGAAATACTGGAACACGTGAGGCAATACTGACCTTACGACTTATCTTAGAAGAAAGATTAAGGAAAGGCAAACCTACGTTTCTAGCATTTGTAGACTTAGAGAAAGCTTTTGACAATGTTGACTGGAATACTCTCTTTCAAATTCTAAAGGTGGCAGGGGTAAAATACAGGGAGCGAAAGGCTATTTACAACTTGTACAAAAACCAGATGGCAGTTATAAGAGTTGAGGGACATGAAAGGGAAGCTGTGGTTGGGAAGGGAGTAAGACAGGGTTGTAGCCTCTCCCCGATGTTATTCAATCTCTATATTGAGCAAGCAGTAAAGGAAACAAAAGAAAAATTTGGAGTAGGTATTAAAATCCATGGAGAAGAAATAAAAACTTTGAGGTTCGCCGATGACATTGTAATTCTGTCAGAGACAGCAAAGGACTTGGAAGAGCAGTTGAACGGAATGGATGGTGTCTTGAAGGGAGGATATAAAATGAACATCAACAAAAGCAAAACGAGGATAATGGAATGTAGTCGAGTTAAGTCGGGTGATGCTGAGGGTATTAGATTAGGAAATGAGACACTTAAAGTAGTAAAGGAGTTTTGCTATTTGGGGAGCAAAATAACTGATGATGGACGAAGTAGAGAGGATATAAAATGTAGACTGGCAATGGCAAGGAAAGCGTTTCTGAAGAAGAGAAATTTGTTAACATCGAGTATAGATTTAAGTGTCAGGAAGTCATTTCTGAAAGTATTTGTATGGAGTGTAGCCATGTATGGAAGTGAAACATGGACGGTAAATAGTTTGGACAAGAAGAGAATAGAAGCTTTTGAAATGTGGTGCTACAGAAGAATGCTGAAGATTAGATGGGTAGATCACATAACTAATGAGGAAGTATTGAATAGGATTGGGGAGAAGAGAAGTTTGTGGCACAACTTGACCAGAAGAAGGGATCGGTTGGTAGGACATGTTCTGAGGCATCAAGGGATCACCAATTTAGTATTTGAGGGCAGCGTGGAGGGTAAAAATCATAGGGGGAGACCAAGAGATGAATACACTAAGCAGATTCAGAAGGATGTAGGTTGCAGTAGGTACTGGGAGATGAAGAAGCTTGCACAGGATAGAGTAGCATGGAGAGCTGCATCAAACCAGTCTCAGGACTGAAGACCACAACAACAACATTAGTTGTTTGTTGTTCGTTATTTATTATAAATTGTTTCGTTTCGTTATTTCTTTTATGAAAGTATATAATAAATGATGATAGATCAATTGAATCAGTAAGCCAGGTGTCCGAATTGTATGAAATGAGTGTACAAAATCACTTGCCCTCTACTGCATTTATAAAGTTGATTTTTATGCATAGTGGTACCATGTTTACTATTAATATTAAATATGGTATATACTGCGATAGGGCTGCAACTTGAAGTGAACAAGTACTGTAGGCAGAATCAGATTGATTAGTAAGTGGAATTTATTTGTATGTTGTCAGGCATTAGTAATGTTTCATAAAGAAATGGACCGAAAACCTTCCGATTCTGTAACAGGATCAAAATGCTTCTTTTTCTGAAATGTTCATCAAGTAGTGTATTACAGCTGTTCGTTTAGATATGGGTTGTGGTATTCTTATTTATTTTTAAATAGCTCTCTGGATTGTGCGAGCAACAGTTTTGCGAGCATTGTTCATATATATTTATATGGTTTCACTAGCTAACCACAGTGCAAATATGGCACTTGTACAATTGAATGCCAAATACACACTGTAAAGAAAATCCACAAATCTTGAAGCGAAAGGTATTTAGGGACACACAACAGTTACACAAAAATTTGCACTGCAATGGCAAGTAAATTTAACATGAACTAAACCAATTTTTCGTGGGCCATGATGGCAACTAGTAAAATGTGTTCCTTTTAGTAATTCTGTGTGAAATTTTACATAAAAAAATTAAGAAATTGGTGCTTTGACTTGGTAAAATATGAAATGTAGATTTATCTTCCTTGTGCTCCTTATGTAGTGTGTGAAATTTCACTTCTGAGCCGCTTAATGACATTTTTCTGTTCCACACACTTTTTTTGCGTTGTTTTTCTCTTTTGTGTACCTTCTCTAATATACAAGCTATCCCTGCAAGGTAGAGACCTTTTGAGTCCAACTAATGTCATTTTTGCGCAAATGTGGACTCCAGCATCCATGTATATTGCATTATGTACATGCACTTTGCATGTAAAAAAAGATAAAAATCATCTTGTGAAGATCGTAATTCCCACGAGAAAACAGTTGAGATCAGCCATGCGAATTGAGATTATGTGACTGGAACTGGCTTGAAGTCCCATGACGTGACAGATAGTGTCAATATACCTTCATGTTATGGTGATGTGATTTGACAGTGCTGTGATGTCCAGTGTGAACTGGTTGTAACTGAATTGCCAACAAATACTAAGATATTTGTCTGTACCCTAAATATAATTAAATCCTTTCTGCGAAGTTCACTTAAAATATGAAGAGTAGCAGATTTAACTTAGACTGCCTTATGAAGGCCAGTTCATACTGACTGTCACATCACATCAAAACATTCCACAATGCATTTCAAGTGGCAGCATTCACACTGACCATCGAAGCACCATCACGCCATGTTCTCAGAAAGAAAGTTTTGATGGTGTCATCGTCTGCTAACATCTGAAGATACTGGTAATCTATTTTCTGTATATGAACTCACGCTAGAGGCTCATTTCATGCTTTTTTTCTTCTTAATTTTTATTTTTTTTATCCTTCTTTGTTTTTGTGGCAAATTACTAATATTCAGTGATGACTTACTTATTTTTTCCAATGAATGTTCTCTTCCACACGCGAGATCAGATTTCTGCAAGCAAAAAATTATTTACTTTTTATAGCAGAACATTGCCAACGTTCACAATGTATATAAATCGTCAATGAAACATGTTCTAAATATTCCCTTTTAAGTATTATTTGATGTGTTTTGTGTGTATTTATTTTTGCTAGCAAATAAATGTCGATGTTCTGAAAAGTTTTTGCACTTCTCAGCACTTTACCACACAAAACTGATCAAGAACATTTGTTATAAAATTTGTTTAATTAATAAACTTTAGTAGATAACTAATAAGTTTTATCGTTGTTCCCAGTAGAACAGCCATGCTTACTATTAAAATCACGATCATATGGGATATCAGATGAAACTTGTGACTGAATTAACGATTTCTTCATAGTGAGAACACAGCATGTTATCTTGGATGGAGAGTCATAGACAGACATAGAAGTAACTGCAGGTATACCTCAGGGAAGTATGTAGTGTCTTTGCTGTTCGTGTTGCATATTAATGATGCTGTGGTCAATATTAATAGTAACCTGAGACATTTCGCAGCTGATACAGTTATCTACAACAAAGTACATTCTGTATGAAGCTGTACAAATACTGAATCAGACACTGATCAGATTTCGAAGTGCTGCAAAGACTACCAACTTGTTTTAAATGTTTAGAAACGTAAAACTGTGCACTTCACAAAACGAAAAAAACATAATATCGCACAAAGATATAATATTCAGTGAGCTCATTTGGAACTGGTGCACTCATACAAATACCTGGGTGTCACACGTAGTAAGGACCCGAAGTGGAACGATCCCATAGGCTCAGGCATCGTTAAAGCAGGTAGCAGACTTTGATTTATTGGTAAAATACACACATAAAAAGAAGTTTTGCATCACCTCGCTTCCGAGAGTTCCCAAACCTGTACAGAAAATTCAAAAAGAGATCAACATAAACATTATTTCCGCCCTTTTTATTGCTCATGAAAACCACACATTGCATGTTGAACCACCATACAGCGAGACCTTCAGAGATGGTGGTCCATACTGCTGTAGACACCAGTACCTCTAATACCCAGTAGCATGTCCTCTTGCATTGATGCATGCCTGTCTTCGTCTTGGCACACTATCCACAAGCTCATCAACGTACTGGTGGTCCAGATGTCGCACTAATCAACAGCGATTCGGCGCAGATCCCTCAGAGTGGTTGGTGGGTCACGTCGTCCATAAACAGCCCTTTACAATCTATCCCAGGCTTGTACGACAGGATTCATGTCTGGAGAACATGCTGCTCACTCTAGTCGAGCGACATCGCTATCCTGAAGGAAGTCATTCACAAGATGGGCATGATGGGGGCGCGAATTGTCGTCCATGAAGACGAATGCCTCGGCAATATGCTGCCAATATGGTTTCACTATTGGTCGGCGGATGGCATGCCCGGATCATACAGTTGTTATGGCGCCTTCCATGACCACCAGCGGGGTCGAGCGACATCGCTATCCTGAAGGAAGTCATTCACAAGATGGGCATGATGGGGGCGCGAATTGTCGTCCATGAAGACGAATGCCTCGGCAATATGCTGCCAATATGGTTTCACTATTGGTCGGCGGATGGCATGCCCGGATCATACAGTTGTTATGGCGCCTTCCATGACCACCAGCGGGGTACGTCGGTCCCACATAATGCCACCCCAAAAGAGCAGGGAACCTCCACCTTGCTGCACTCGCTGGGCAGTGTGTCTAAGGCGTTCAGCCTGAATGGGTTGCCTCCAAACATGCCTCCGACGATTGTCTGGTTGAAGGCATATGCGACACTCATTGGTGAAGAGAGCATGATGCCAATCCTAAGCGGTCTATTCAGCATGTTGTTGGGCCCATCTGTACTGCGCTGCATGGTGTCATGGTTGCAAGGATGGACCTTGCCATGGATGTCAGGAGTGAAGTTGTGCATCGTGCAGTCAGTTTGAGTCATAACACGATGTAATGTGGCTGCACAAAAAGCGTTATTCAACATGGTGGCATTGCTGTCAGGGTTCCTCCGAGCCATAATCCATAGGTAGCAGTCATCCACTGTAGTAGCAGCCTTTGGGCGGCCTGAGCGAGGCATGTCATCGGCAGTTCCTGTCTCTCCATATCTCCTCTATGTCAGAACAACATCACTTTGGTTCACTCCGAGATGCCTGGACACTTCCATTGTTGAGAGCCCTTCCTGGTACAAAGTAACAATGCGGACGCGATTGAACAGCGGTATTGATGTTGTAGGCATGCTTGAACTACAGACAACATGAGCTGTGTACCTCCTTCTTTGTGTAATGATTGTAACTGATCGGCTGTCGGACCCCTCTGTCTAATAGGCACTGCTCATGCATGGTTGTTTAAACCTTTGTGCAGGTTTAGTGACATCTCTGAGCAGCCATAGGGACTGTGTCTGTGATACAACATCCACAGTCAATATCTGTCTTCAGGTGTTCTGGGAACTGGGGTGGTGCAAAACTTTTTTTTATGTGTGTAGTAGGGAAACCCAATCAGTCTACAAAGGAGATTGCATACAAATCACTTGTGCAATCCATTCTAGAATACTGCTCAAGTCTGTAGAGGCCACTGATAACCCCGACGTTGAGCATCCCTACACCACAACTACACAAGTGTTTGGGACCTGTAGCAAATAGGATTAGCAGAGGATATTGAATGTATACATAGAAGGACAGAGTAAATGGTCTCAGGTTTGTTTTTCCTGCAGGAGAGCATCACAGAGATGATAAAAGAATTGAACTGGTAGACCCTTGAAGACAGACAGAAACTTCCCAAGGATGTCTGTTAAAAAAGTTTCAAGAAATGGCTTTAAATGATAACTCTAGGAATATACTACAGCTGCATAGTTATCTCTCCCATGGGGTTGTGAGGAGAAAATCAGATTATTTACAGCTTGCAGAGAAACATTTAAACAGTCATTGTTACCACACTTCATAAGTGAATAGAACAGGAAAGTGCTCTAATAACTGGTGCACTGGGACATATCTTCTGCCATGCACTTACAATGGTTCGCAAGTATAGCTGTAGATGTCGATGTAGATGTAGTTCCTCAAGTCTGATACTGACTTTTTTACGGATGGTAACTCATAACCCCCCCCCCCCCCTCCCATGAACCATGGACCTTGCCGTTGGTGGGGAGGCTTGGGTGCCTCAGCTATACAGATAGCCGTACCGTAGGTACAACCACAACGGAGGGGTATCTGTTGAGAGGCCAGACAAACGTGTGGTTCCTGAAGAGGGACAGCAGCCTTTTCAATAGTTGCAAGGGCAACAGTCTGGATGATTGACTGATCTGGCCTTCTAACAATAACCAAAACGGCCTTGATGTGCTGGTACTGTGAACGGCTGAAAGCAAGGGGAAACTACGGCCGTAATTTTTCCCGAGGGCATGCAGCTTTACTGTATGATTGAATGATGATGGCTTCCTCTTGGGTAAAATATTCCGGAGGTAAAATAGTCCCCCATTTGGATCTCCAGGCGGGGACTACTCAAGAGGATGTCGTTATCAAGAGAAAGAAAACTGACGTTCTACGGATCGGAGCGTGGAATGTCAGATCCCTTAATCAGGCAGGTAGGTTAGAAAATTTAAAAAGGGAAATGGAAAGGTTAAAGTTAGATATAGTGGGGATTAATGAAGTTCGGTGGCAGGAGGAACAAGACTTCTGGTCAGGTGACTACAGGGTTATAAACACAAAATCAAATAGGGGTAATGCAGGAGTAGGTTTAATACTGAATAGGAAAATAGGAATGCGGGTAAGTTACCACAAATTTATAGCATAGTGAACGCATTATTGTGGCCAAGATAGATACGAAGCTCACACCTACTACAGTAGTACAAGTTTATATGCCAACTAGCTCTGCAGATGACGAAGAAATTGAAGAAATGTATGATGAAATAAAAGAAATTATTCAGATAGTGAAGGGAGACGAAAATTTAATAGTCATGGGTGACTGTAATTCGAGTGTAGGAAAAGGGAGAGAAGGATACGTAGTAGGTGAATATGGATTCAGGCTAAGAAATGAAAGAGGAAGCCACCTCATAGAATTTTGCACAGAGCACAACTTAATCATAGCTAACACTTGGTTTAAGAATCATGAAAGAAGGTTGTATACATGGAAGAACCCTGGAGATACTAAAAGGTATCAGATAGATTATATAATGGTAAGACAGAGATTTAGGAACCAGGTTTTAAATTATAAGACATTTCCAGGGGCAGATGTGGACTCTGACCACAATCTATTGGTTATGAACTGTAGATTAAAACTGAAGAAACTGCAAAAAGGTGGGAATTTAAGAAAATGGGACATGGATAAACTGAAAGAACCAGAGGTTGTACAGAGTTTCAGGGAGAGCATAAGGGAACAATTGACAGGAATGGGGGAAAGAAGTACAGTAGAAGAAAAATGGGTAGCTCTGAGGGATGAAGTAGTGAAGGCAGCAGAGGATCAAGTAGGTAAAAAGATTAGGGCTAGTAGAACTCCTTGGGTAACAGAAGAAATATTGAACTTAACTGACGAAAGGAGAAAATATAAAAATACAGTAAATGAAGCAGGCAAAAAGGAATACAAACGTCTCAAAAATGAGATCGACAGGAAGTGCAAAATGGCTAAGCAGGGATGGCTAGAGTACAAATGTAAGGATGTAGAGGCTTATCTCACTAGGGGTAAGATAGATACTGCCTACAGGAAAATTAAAGAGGCCTTAGGTGATAAGAGAACCACTTGTATGAACATCAAGAGCTCAGATGGAAACCCAGTTCTAAGCAAAGAAGGGAAAGCAGAAAGGTGGAAGGAGTATATAGAGGGTCCATACAAGGGCGATGTACTTGAGGACAATATTATGGAAATGGAAGAGGATGTAGATGAAGATGAAATGGGAGATACGATACTGCGTGAAGAGTTTGACAGAGCACTGAAAGACCTGAGTTGAAACAAGGCCCCCGGAATAGACAACATTCCATTAGAACCACTGACGGCCTTGGGAGAGCCAGTCCTGACAAAACTGTACCATCTGCTGAGCAAGATGTATGAAACTGGCGAAATACCCTCAGACTTCAAGAAGAATATAATAAATTCAATCCCAAAGAAAGCAGGTGTTGACAGATGTGAAAATTACCGAACAATCAGTTTAATAAGCCACAGCTGCAAAATACTAACACGAATTTCTTACAGATGAATGGAAAAACTAGTAGAAGCCGACCTCGGGGAAGATCAGTTTTGATTCCGTAGAAATACTGGAACACGTGAGGCAATACTGACCTTACGACTTACCTTAGAAGAAAGATTAAGGAAAGGCAAATGTTCGTTTCTAGCATTTATAGACTTAGAGAAAACTTTTGATAATGTTGACTGGAATACTCTCTTTCAAATTCTGAAGGTGGCAGGGGTAAAATACAGGGAGCGAAAGGCTATTTACAATTTGTACAGAAACCAGACGGCAGTTATAAGAGTGGGGGGACATGAAAGGGAAGCAGTGGTTGGGAAGGGAGTGACACAGGGTTGTAGCCTCTCCCCAATGTTGTTCAATCTGTATATTGAGCAAGCAGTAAAGGAAACAAAAGAAAAATTCGGAGTAGGTGTTACAATCCATGGAGAAGAAATAAAAACTTTGAGGTTCGCCGATGACATTGTAATTCTGTCAGAGACAGCAAAGGACTTGGAAGAGCAGTTGAATGGAATGGATAGTGTCTTGAAAGGATGATATAAGATGAACATCAACAAAAGCAAAACGAGGATAATGGAATGTAGTCGAATTACGTCGGGTGATGCTGAGGGAATTAGATTAGGAAATGAGACACTTAAAGTAGTAAAGGAGTTTTGCTATTTGTGGAGCAAAATAACTGATGATGGTCGAAGTAGAGAGGATATAAAATGTAGACTGGCAATGGCAAGGAAAGCGTTTCTGAAGAAGAGAAATTTGTTAACATCGAGTATAGATTTAAGTGTCAGCAAGTCGTTTCTGAAAGTATTTGTATGGAGTGTAGCCATGTATGGGAGTGAAACATGGACGATAAATAGTTTGGACAAGAAGAGAATAGAAGCTTTCGAAATGTGGTGCTATAGAAGAATGCTGAAGATTAGATGGGTATATCACATAACTAATGAGGAAGTATTGAATAGGATTGGGGAGGAGAGAAGTTTGTGGCACAACTTGACCAGAAGAAGGGATCGGTTTGTAGGACATGTTCTGAGGCATCAAGGGATCACCAATTTAGTATTGGCGGGCAGCATGGAGAGTAAAAATCGTAGAGGGAGACCAAGAGATGAATACATTAAACAGATTCAGAAGGATGTAGGTTGCACTAGGTACTGGGAGATGAAGAAGCTTGCACAGGATAGAGTAGCATGGAGAGCTGCATCAAACCAGTCTCAGGACTGAAGACCACAACAACAACAACAACTCATAACCTCACTTTCAACTCTCAGCACTGAGCTAAAGCAGTTGTCACACAAGACAAGGTAGTTAACATTGATCTGCAAATGTATGGGTAAGCCCATGCTATGAGATATATGAGACACAGCACTGTTGGCACATGGGATGAACTGGTAGATGTGATTTTGCACTCTCAGAGTTCTTCAGTGGTAGTTGTTAGCTTTATTTGGCACATGAAGTGAAAAGTACCTTGTGCAAATGAATAAAACTGAGTTAGCTGTGTTGATGTTATTAGCTATTCTCGAAGATGAACAGAGAAAACCCCGCAGAAGATTATGGACATGTCAGTGGATTCAGCAGCACAATAATGGGAGAGGAGCAATTCATACACTGCACAATGAACTGAGGTATGTCGCAGTATTAGTTGCTCAACAACACAAATAAATCTGCCACACATTCTAGATTATGTATTGAACATACTTAAAAAACAGTGTCTGCCTTCAGTTTATGCTCAAATACTTACTCCTTCTGAAAGATGTATAGACTTACTGTCCTAATGTAACTTACTTTCTCACACAGGTTTCAAGACCTAGAGTCTTTTCGGAATTTCCCTAGAATCGAGGAGGACTTGTTTTCAAAGTTACTGAGTATAACTGCTAATGACATTTTCCGCCAAGACGCGAACATGGGAGGATCAATAAAACGAAGAGATAGGCGAGTATCCTCTACACAAATGTTCGTTTGTAGCAAAAAAAATTGTAATGTTGTTACACTTACATTTATTTTCAGAATAAAATTTTCACTCTGTAGCGGAGTGAGCGCTGATATGAAACTTCCTGGCAGGTTGAAACTGTATGGCGGACCAATACTCAAAGCAGGTGAGGTACTGGTGGATTTAAAGCCATGAGGAAAGGTCACAAGCTGTGCTTGGGCAGCTCAGTCAGTGGAAAACTTGCCTGTGAAAGGCAACGATCCTGAGATCGAGTATTGGTCCATCTCACAGTTTTAACCTGCCAGGAAGTTTCATTTTATACTTATTTGGCTGTAGATTGGCAGTCATTTTAAGATTTTTGGCAGTGCAGAAACTTTTCGGTCTCTGGATTACGTGACACAAATACATTATAAATAAATATCCCAGAAACACTGCAAGCAGTTCTTAATAATTTGGAAAATAAGTGCATATTGGTAATGTGTACCTCACCTATTTACTCATTAATTTAGCTTCAGTAGTTATATTATCCAGTTTTGGGCACCAAAGGAAGAGTAACCTCTCATTATGTAGTGCTGTTTGATTTTGAAGGTAGTTATACCTATGTATTTATTTATTTATTTATTCATCAAGGGATCATCTCTCAATAAAATCGTATTTGTCACCATAAAACAGTGAAAATAGATAGCTGAAATGTAAGTACACATAGAATATTTATAGTTTGTTTTTATGATGATAGGGCAGCAGGTAATCTGTGGTCTTGTTGAAGGTATCAGCACAGTATTTGCATGAAATGATTTAAGAAAACCTACATTAAGATGGCTGGACAGAGCAAACTTCATTCTCCTAAATATGGTGTCTTAACAACCTCACTGCATTATTTGGTGGTCCCTATTGTAATGCATTGTTTTGATAATACGCAGTTTGCACTAGATAACTAATATTATGAAGTGTAGTTTATAACCCAATACACTATGGACACCAGCTAGGGACTCATGAGCCACAAACATGTAGCTGTGCCCCTAGACTCCCTCTAGTTTGTTCCAGAAAGTGACTCCAGATCTGTTAACATGCAACTATGCACAATGTATCTCTTCATCTCCACTCTTCAGTTCACCTAAAAAACGGAGTTAGCGTCCCAGTATGGTGAACAACATGGTAAACTCAGCAGAAAGACATTACTATCATACGCTTTATGTCCAGAATGAGAACAGAACAGAAGTTATTTACTGCAGACTACAGGCTAAGTAGAACTTGAAGAGTTGCGGAGATTAATTTTTGCATAATGTCAAACAAATTTGGAGTTCCCCTGAATACCATTCATTTAGCTCCAAATAAGAGTGACACTGTTATAAGAACTTGCTGTGTTCTGCACAGTTTCATCTCAGAGCAGAAGCTGTGATGATGTATTCCAAGAGACATACAAAACACATCTGTAAATTCTGTAACTGAAGGGATTCCAATGCGACATGAAAGGCATAAAGCTGCAGATTCCTTGAAAACAAGAGATGACTTCAAAATATATTTCAACTCAATAAGTGCCGTACAATGACAACAAGTGTCCATTGATGCTGGGACGTTTTTAAAGTATTTTATACCTATTATACAAGAAGTAATTATTTTGTGACTTATCCATATTTGTAATCTGCGTTTTGTACTGAACACCTGTTAGGTACATTATCTATAAACCAAAACTTTGCATACTTTCCCATGCACAACACACACATCACAAAAACAGTTTTTGGGAACACTGAAAAAAATTAAATTTTGTAGTTACCCATAACAATAAAGATTCAGAGCAATGACTATTTGGAAGGAGAAGTGACTGACCTTAAGCAGTCTGGCAGTTGTGGTTAATACTCATGATTATAGAGAAGGGTAAAAATAGATAACTGTGACATCATAGTAGGTGGTAGTTTCAACATTATTCCATCTCTAATAGTACTGATTGGAGGCATGTAGAGGTACTGATGCCCAGCCTGGGTTTGTTCCCTACAGTAACATTCTTGACAAGAGTATGAAATAGCGCAATAGTGATTGGTAATGTATTTCATGAAATAGATTTGAACGATCTATAATCTTATGAATTCCAATCTGCTACAACCAATAGGATAACATTTCTGTTCCTATTTCTTGGTAGTCTCCAAGACTTGGTAGTACTCGTCCCAGTCTTGTTCTTGACCTACATAAATACAGGGTGGCTATAACTGAACTGACAGTGTTTCAAGTGCTGTGGTGCCAGCTGTATGCACCACATGATGCTGAAACATTGTAGGTATGTTTATCAGTCGATGGGCTCATGGAGAATGCTGAAAAAATAATAGTTCCACTTTCTCCCCCCCTCCCCTCCCAGGTGAAAATATTGCTCTGTAAGGAGTCAGAATGTGGTGTAGGTGCAGGAAAAGGGAAGGAACAATGAAACACATGAAAACGGTGGTTCTGGCATGTTTATTAGAATATGGTCACAAGTTTCAACATGTCTTCAATTTGGTCTCGCAACTCAGCAACATGCTTCATCCATAACACTTCATAGTCAAAGTTGCTCAAAGCATATCCAGTATAATGAGAGCAATGTGTCTTTATATGCTGTCCTTCAGATCAGAAAGAGTTTGGATACATTCCTGAGAGACTTGAACTTTCATATATCCCCACAACCAGAAGTCAATGGATTTAGGTAAGGGGGCCTGGAAGGCCACACATTTTGAAATTGCCTAGAGGTGATGCAGTTGTTACCAAAGAATTCGTGAAGCAAGCCTTTCACATGGCTATCACATGTGGTGTTGCCCAATCTTGCATGAAAATATTGGTGTGGGCACAGTTTCATTTGTGCAAAGCTGGATTCATGTGTTGCACGAGGAAGTAATTATAACACACAGATGTCAATGTACCTCTAACAGGCCCATGAGGTGTTGTATTCTCAAAGAAAAACGGACAGAGAATGTAGGAGCTTGTGAAACTGCACCACACAGCCACATAAGCTGAGAGCTGTGGATGTTCCTTGCATTCACTGCACCGTGCAGAGTAAAAAGTGCCTCAAAATGATATTTTCACTTTGTAGCAGAGTCTGCACTAATATGAACTTCCTGACATTAAAACTGTGGGCCGGACCAAGACTCAAATTCGGGACCATGCCCTTCGTGGGCAGGTACTCTACCAATGGAGCACAAATCAGGACCTGTACTCACAGCTTTACTTCCACCAGTGCCTCATTTTCTACCTTCCAAACGTAACAGAAGTTCTTCTGTGAAGCTTGCAGTTCTAGTCTCGGTCCAGACCACACTTTTAATCTGCCAGGAAGTTTCAAAATGTGCCTCGTTTGTCCAAAGAATATTCCCCAGCCAGATGTCATCCATTTCCAAGCATGAAAAAATATGAAGGGCAAAATCGCGGCGTTCTAGCCGACCTTGGGCTTCGATGGGTTCACATTCTGAATCTTGCACAGATTGCAGCGTAAAATGGGCTGCAAAATATTTTGAACTTTTGACCATGCAAGAGACAAGCCCTGTGACACAACTCATGCACTGGCTGGAGAAAATGAGCCAAGTGCTGGAGGATCGGCTAAAGCAAAAGTAACTTCATCAACAGCTGCCATGGGAATGGGCTATCTTCTCCTCTCTGATGCACCATCTAATTCATGTGTTTCTTCAAATTTCTTGGTCATATTCTTTAGTCCATTTTGACATGGGTCCTCATTGTACCGGGGATATTCCTTCAGTGCAGCACTGCTATTGCTCCCATTCTGACATAACAACTTCACCAGCAGTATTTTTTATCAATAGCGTCTGCATTTCGTATGGAAAACTTAACCTTCTAACCCTTTACATGAACAGTCACTTCACAAAAGAAATCAACACACACTGGCAAGTGACAAACGCCATACTAACATCAGAAGGGGAGACATTCCAAATTCTGACTGCTTATAACGCCATACTTTCACCTGGTAGCAGAAAGTGGAACTATTATTGTTTTCAACACACTCCATGCGTGCAACAGTTAATGAACATACCTATGGTGTTTCAGCATCCTACGATGTATACACTTCACATGTCAGAACTCAGAACAACCTCAGTTTAATTACAACCGCCCAGTAATCTGTTAGGAACACTGAATTACTCTTCCAAAATAATTGAAATGTGGTGTGTAAGTACTGGTTAATATTGATGAGACTTAATTTTACCTGTGTGTAGACAGGCAATAGTGTTTTGGTTTAACGTTACACGTACACTTAGTTCAAACTATAAGACAAATAGATCAATTCAGTAGTGTTGAGAGTTAAAGCGACTTTTTCAAAACAGCTTTTTTCTACTAAATAGAAGTGCCATCTAACATTTTCTGTGACAAAATTTTGCGTTGGTGGGGAGCCTTGCGGGCCTCAACGATACAGATTGCCGTACTGTAACTGCAACCACAACGGAGGGGTATCTGTTGAGAGGCCAGACAAACGTGTGGTTCCTGAAGAGGGGCAGCAGCCTTTTCAGTAGTTGCAGGGGCAACAGTCAGGATGATTGACTGATCTGGCCCTGTAACACTAACCTAAACGGCCTTGCTGTGCTGGTACTGCGAATGGCTGAAAGCAAGGGGAAAGTACAGCCATAATTTTTTTCCAAGGGCATGCAGCTTCACCGTATGATTAAATAATGATGGTGTCCTCTTGGGTAAAATATTCTGGAGGTAAAATAGTCCCCCATTCGGATCTCTGGGCGGGGGCTACTCAAGAGGACGTCGTTATCAAGAGAAAGAAACCTGGCGTTCTACGGATCGGAGCGTGGAATGTCAGATCCCCTAATCGGGCAGGTAGGTTAGAAAATTTAAAGAGGAAAATGTATAGGTTAAATTTAGATATAGTGGGTATTAGTGAAGTTCGGTGGCGGGAGGAACAAGACTTTTGGTCAGATGAATACAGGGTTATAAATACAAAATCAAATAGGGGTAATGCAGGAGTAGGTTTAATAATGAATAAAAAACAGGAGTGCGGCTAAACTACTACAAACAGCATAGTGAACGCATTATTGTGGCCAAGATAGACACGAAGCCCACGCCTACTACAGTAGTACAAGTTTATATGCCAACTAGCTCTGCAGATGATGAAGAAATTGATGAAATGTATGATGAGATAAAAGAAATTATTCAGGTAGTGAAGGGAGACGAAAATTTAATAGTCATGGGTGACTGTAATTCTGTAGTAGGAAAAGGAAGAGAAGGAAACATAGTAGGTGAATATGTATTGGGGGTAAGAAATGAAAGAGGAAGCCGTCTGGTAGAATTTTGCACAGAGCATAACTTAATCATAGCTAACACTTGGTTCAAGAATCATGAAAGAAGGTTGTATACATGGAAGAACCCTGGAGATACTAAAAGGTATCAGATAGACTATATAATGGTAAGACAGAGATTTAGGAGCCAGGTTTTAAATTGTAAGACATTTCCAGGGGCAGATGTGGACTCTGGCCACAATCTATTGGTTATGAACTGTAGATTAAAACTGAAGAAACTGCAAAAATGTGGGAATTTAAGGAGATGGGACCTGGATAAACTGAAAGAACCAGAGGTTGTACAGAGTTTCAGGGAGAGCATAAGGGAACAATTGACAAGAATGGGGGAAAGAAATACAGTAGAAGAAGATTGGGTAGCTTTGAGGAATGAAATAGGGAAGGCAGCAGAGGATCAAGTAGGTAAAAAGATGAGGGCTAGTAGAAATCCTTGGGTAACGGAAGAAATATCGAATTTAATTGATGAAAGGAGAAAATACAAAAATGCAGTAAGTGAAGCAGACAAAAACGAATACAAACGTCTCAAAAATGAGATCGACAGGAAGTGCAAAATGGCTAAGCAGGGATGGCTGAGGACAAATGTAAGAATGTAGAGGCTTATCTCACTAGAGGTAAGATAGATACTGCCTACAGGAAAATTAGAGAGACCTTTGGAGAAGAGAGAACCACTTGCATGAATATCAGGAGCTCAGATGGAAACCCAGTTCTAAGCAAAGAAGGGAAAGCAGAAAGGTGGAAGGAGTACATAAAGGGTCTATACAGGGGCGATGTTCTTGAGGACAATATTACGGAAATGGAAGAGGATGTAGATGAAGGTGAAATGGGAGATATGATACTGCGTGAAGAGTTTGACAGAGCACTGAAAGACCTAAGTCGAAACAAGGTCCCGGGAGTAGACAACATTCCATTAGAACTACTGACAGCCTCGGGAGAGCCAGGCCTAACAAAACTCTACCATCTGGTGAGCAAGATGTATGAGACAGGCGAAATTCCCTCAGACTTCAAGAAGAATATAGTAATTCCAATACCATTGAAAACAGGTGTTGACAGATTTGAAAATTACCAAACTATCAGTTTAATAAGTCACAGCTACAAAATACTTATTCGAATTCTTTACAGACGAATGGAAAAGCTGGTAGCAGCCGAGCTCGGGGAAGATCAGTTTGGATTCCGTAGAAATGTTGGAACACGTGAGGCAATACTGGCCCTACGACTTATCTTAGAAGAAAGATTAAGGAAAGGCAAATGTACGTTTCTAGCATTTGTAGACTTAGAGAAAGCTTTTGTTAATGTTGACTGGAATACTCTCAAATTCTGAAGGTGGCAGGGGTAAAATACAGGGAGCGAAAGGCTATTTACAATTTGTACAGAAACCAGACGGCAGTTATAAGAGTGGAGGGACATGAAAGGGAAGCAGTGGTTGGGAAGGGAGTGACACAGGGTTGTAGCCTCTCCCCAATGTTATTCAATTTGTAGATTGAGGAAGCAGTAAAAAAAACAAAAGAAAAGTTCGGAGTAGGTATTAAAATCCATGGAGAAGAAATAAAAACTTTGAGGTTCGCCGATGACATTGCAATTCTGTCAGAGACAGCAAAGGACTTGGAAGAGCAGTTGAACGGAATGGACAGTGTCTTGAAAGGAGGGTATAAGATGAACATCAACAAAAGCAAAATGAGGATTATGGAATGTAGTCGAATTAAATCGGGTGATGCTGAGGGATTAGATTAGGAAATGAGACACTTAAAGTAGCAAGAGAGGATATAAAATGTAGGCTGGCAATGACAAAGAAAGCGTTTCTGAAGAAGAGAAATTTGGTAACATCGAGTATTGATTTAAGTGTCAGGAAGTCGTTTATGAAAGTATTTGTATGGAGCGTAGCCATGTATGGAAGTGAAACATGGACGATAAATAGTTTGGATAAGAAGAGAATAGAAGCTTTCGAAATGTGGTGCTACAGAAGAATGCTGAAGATTAGATGGGTAGATCACATAGCTAATGAGGAGGTATTGAAAGGAATTGGGGAGAAGAGTAGTTTGTGGCACAACTTGACTAGAAGAGGGGATCGGTTGGTAGGACATGTTCTGAGGCATCAAGGGATCACCAATTTGATACTGGAGGGCAGCGTGGAGGGTAAAAATCGTAGAGGGAGACCAAGAGATGAATACACTCAGCAGATTCAGAAGGATGTAGGCTGCAGTAGGTACTGGGAGATGAAGAAGCTCGCACAGGATGGTAGTAGCATGGAGAGCTGCATCAAACCAGTCTCAGGACTGAAGACCACAACAACAACAACATGTGTCTGGTGCAGCTGTCTTATTTTAAAACTATAGTCCCATATAGTTATGGTGCACAAATCATACAAGATTTCTGAATAATAGTTTAGCATGTGTCACTTTGAGTTTTAAAATGCATCTCACACCAATGATAGGCACATACAGGAAAGTATGATTGACACAGCTGTGCCCAGGAGTGATAGTCAAAATATGATAACGGTATCCACACCTTATCACACAGTTCCTCAGAATGACGAGAGTTAAAGTGATTTGCTAACACATAGGCACACAATTATTGCTGCTGACAGTCAGTTAAATAAGCCAGGCATAGACCACACTCACTTCTCTCAGGAGGTAATAGGGTTTAGGTATTTCCATGGTGGAATTAAAAAGTCACACATGAAATTTGCACAATATTTATTGATTACTACTGAATCATACACGAGTTTAGCAGCTGGTGAGCTACAGCGATGCAACGAAGACCATGGCAAGATACTGATATCTGAACCAGTGTCTACAAGAACTTTCAGGCCAGAACCTCTGTCACTGATGAACACGACGTTCGATGGTGACAGGCGGTCAGTTGCTACTGTGATCGACCGTCGCCAGCATTTGAGTGGAAGCACAGTGACGTACATTTTCGCCAAGCATACGGTGGTATCAACACACAGTCTGCTGACTTTGGGAAGACACAGTGTTGCTCGAAGATCCTTTCCTTGGGCACCTGTGGTAAAGTCCTTTGTTGTTTCCGGCACCGCCTTGAGACAACAATGCAATGACCTGCACACATAAGATGTCTACCTGCTGCGAGCGAGTCGTAATCGGCGTCCACGACTGTAGCTGAGGTTGTTGTTCTGCTGATTCGTGCAGTAACCACGCTAATTTTGGCAGATGGTGATGGCTTCCTGTATGCAGTTTGCCAACTCTGCCACGGCGTCCAATGGCGTGTTATTTTGTAGTGTCGCTATTGCCTTAATTTCCGAAGGCAATCTACCGCTCCGCAGTGTATGCAATAAGTTATGTGGCAAGGTGACGGTGTACACTTTACTGCGCAGACGCCTGAGATATTGTGACAGCTACGATCACCGATGTCCTCTTGTGCAAGAACCTGACGAAATCGATCTTCCACCAAAGCAGCGACTCTCTGTATTAGTTCCACCTCGAATTTCTGGTAGGAATCAGCCGTCATAGGTGCAGTGATAATGTCTTGCACCTCGGCTCCACAACAGAGGTTCAACTGGCGCACAACGAGCATCGGCTTTAATTCCAGCACAACAAAAACTTGCTTCAACCTGGATGAATCATAAGACGGGATATCACTTACCAGGTAAAAGCGGGACCTACGCAAATTTGCAAAATCGTCAGTGAGTTATAGAGTTGAGTCAGTGGAAGAGACAAATGTTTCATTTTGACACAAGTGCAGATTCGCATTGAAAGGTGAAATTTGTCCCTCACTATTGTATTCTCAACCTGTTTTAAAACTACAAAAGTTTCAATGAGATACTATTACATATGATGCAACTGTGTAAATATATGCGCTATTGAGTCATCATGGTACTGACAGACTGCACAGAGAAGTACTCTATATGCGAGACAGTTATTTCCAAAAGCTACAAATAGTCAGAAATTTATATATAACGACAAAATAACCGGAAAATACTCCCATGAAATTAAAAGTGGTTTTCAGAATATCAAACATTGGGACAAATCGGTTTTAAGTAAATGTACAAACCTGAAAACTGTAACTGTGTTCAATTTCTGGTGAGGATGATGACAATAATGGAGTAATTCTTCAATTTCTCCAGGCGTATTTCATGACGAAATAAATCTCGGGTGAACAGCCTGGTGTGAGTGTACAAAGGACACAATATTTCGGCAATCGACCTTGTTGCCATCATCAGGTGAGCTGATGTACTGCCAAAGGACGGCAGGCGTGAGGTATATATCAGATTACCCCTCACCCTCTCTTGGGCGCTCCCTCTGCCGTCCGCACTGCGGGAGCGCTCTCGGCCATCCACGCCAGGGTTCGACGCCCAGCTTGTGGCCCAGCGTCTGGGTGTTCCCTCGTAGGTCCACGCCCAGGGAGGCTTGCCAGCGGCGTTCGGAGGTACCTCCCCCTGTCCTCGAAGTCATTACATTCTGGGATATTTCTATCTTCTCCTTAATCCGGGTAATGGCTGGTTCCCATTAGGCTGTTGCAATCTCATGTGCCGTTGGTGTTCGTGATATATTCTTTACCGCATTGGCACGGTATTTTGTAAACCCCTGGTTTACGTAAACCAAGATGACGGCAGGTTGGGGCTCAGCGTGTATAGAAAGAAAACTCACACCGACTTGTACCTACACGCGGATAACTGCCGCCACGCTGCTCAGAAGAATGGCGAGCTAAAATCTCTTGTACACAGAGCTCGCGCCCTCACTGACGAGGACAGTCTCCAACAAGAACTGGCGCATCTGAAGTCCGTGTTTATGAGAAACGGTTATAAGAAAGGCAAATCCAGGATGCTCTACGTCCGACGCTCCCAACACAATCGGCGGAAACTAATGAAGAACCTGAGGAAAACACGGCCATGGCATTCATTCCGTTTTGTGGGGCCTTATCGGAAAAAGTTGGACGCATTTTACGCGAATATCAAGTAAAAACCGTCTTCTACCCTCCAACTAAAACCAGAGCACTTCTTGGCACTGTTAAGGACGACCTTGGTTTACGTAAATCAGGGGTTTACAAAATACCGTGCCAATGAGGTAAGGAATACATCCGTCAGGCAATTCGCACCATTGAAGACCAATGCTGTGAACACCAACGGCACGCGAGATTACAACAGCCTAATAAGTCTGGAATCGCTGAGCATTGCCTGTCAGAACTTCTCAGCATGGATTATGACAAGACCAAGGTCCTAACACAGACTTCGAAATATTAGGACTCTAAAGAAGCTATAGAGATCAGAGTAAGGAAACCTGAACGGAATCGTGACAGCGGCTATTCCCTTAACCAAGCTTGAGAACCAGGCATTACCCGGATTAAGGAGAAGACAGAAATATCCCAGAATGTACTGACTTCGAAGACAGGGGGAGGTACCTCCAAAACGCCGCTGGCAAACCTCCATGGTCGTGGACCTACGAGGGAACACTCAGACGCTGGGCCAGGTGTCGAACCCCAGCGCGGACGGCCGAAAGAGCACCCGAGGCGCGGGCGGCGGATGGAGCGCCCGAGGGAGGGGGAGGGGTAATCTGATACATACCTCACGCCTGCCGTCCCTTGGCAGTACATCAGCACACATGATGATGGCAACAAGGTCGATTGCCGAAATATTGTGACTTTTGTACATTCACACCAGGCTACTCACCAAAGATTTATTTCGTCAATAATGGAGTAGCCAAGCTATTATGAGGTATGTAGTGTTCCTTTAGAAACACTGGTTTCTTAAAGTGCCACAAAGCCGGTGCATATATCTGATAAATTATTAACAATGGATTATAAAACGTGCTGCTATTTATTTTTGGGTTACATTGTACTGTCAAGTACTGGTGCTGAAGTTATTAATAATAGAATGGATGAATGATGAATACTTACATCATCTGTTCGTACTCCACGTCTCATACCACCTTTTCTCTTTCTATTTTCAACATTATACATGTTACTCATGTTACAGAACTTCCTTTGGCATTCTATGGCTGTGTTTGAACACAACTCATACTGTTCGAACACCTCGGGTTCAATTCGATCTTTTGATCGGCCAGCAATCTATCAACTTTTGTTGGTAGTATCACAATGATCTGTCTTAGCGTTTTTAATGCACTATGGATTTTAATAATAAGTATAGCTGTGAAAGATAGACTGATATATCTTCTAGGGTGCCGGTCGTGTGTAACTGTGGCAACTGATAAATAAATAAATTAGTGTAATCATGATTCTGTCCAATTCTCGAACTTTAGCTCGTCCCACGATCTAGTGACAGCTGATGGTACTATATGCAAGACAGTTTTTTCCACTGTATTTCATTCTCGTAATAAAAATTACTTACATTATTAAGATATATTTCGTATGTTCGGCGTTATTTCTTGTCCTGATACTTTCATCTGAATGTTAGCATATTTTTTTCAAACTGATTAACATCTGGTAACGTTTTTATCTGTTATTCTAATACGTGAACATGGAATGAATTTCTCATTCACTGCCTATCTAGTAAATTATTACTGCATTTCACAAACAAATAAAATATTATACTTGGTTCAGTCAAACAGTATTTTTTTGGAGGACAACATTTTCGTATTTGTTACCTTTAGTGAAAATCAGCATAAATATTTGCATATCGATATGTGCCAGTACTGTATGAGGACTCGTACTGTAAAGTTGTTCAAACACAATACTGGTTTGTGCAGGCATAGGATCTAATGTTAATCCCTCCTGTGTTTTACGAAAGTATCAAATTTTAAGCAGAGCCATAGATTATTGTTGTAGTAGTTCTTACTTCTTGCATGTTCCTTGCACTCATGTTGCGCGAGTCAAATGTCATGTGATTGTTCAAACAAGCTTGACACTGTATTAAAAGCTGCAGCGTATCAGGAAATCTCGAACCTGTTCAAACTTGAGTATCGTTTGCTCAGCGTTATACCAATCCTTCAGGTTCCTCAACTGAGGCATAACATGCTTCTGTGTGACAGCTTTTGTTATAATAATTTTTCCTTTTTACTATGGTCATTCAATAGTTAAAGAGACAATTGGGCTGCAGAAAAAAGCGTTTATTTTTACAAAACAATACTTATTTTACTTTTCAACATAATCCCCTTGAATATTTATGCACCTGTTCCAAAGGGATACTAGCTTTTTTATTCCGCCTGCAAAGAACTCTTTTTCATGATGTTTGAACCAATTTCCCACAAACTTTTTCACGCCCTTGCTGTCCTGGAATTTTTTCCCATGTAATGCATCCTTCAGTGCACCAAATAAATGGAAATCACAAGGTTCTAAATCAGGACTGTAAGGGGAATGAGGCAGTACTTTCCAGCCCATTTTGTCGATGGTCTCACGGGTTAGTTGAGCGATATGAGGACGTGCATTGACTTGCTGGAGAATCACACCTCTCCTCTGAGATCTATGACGTCTCTCTTTTATGGCTGGTTTCACCTTATTTAAAAGCAAATCCGAGTAGTATTGCCTGTTCATTGTCGCTGCTCTTCGAGATAATCACAGAAAACTGGATCTTCAGCATCTCAAAACATCGTGAAACGATTTTTCCTGATACTTCAATTCTGAATGTTTTCTTGACAGTTGGGTTGGTGTGCTTCCACTCCATGCTTTGTCTTTTTGATACTGGTTCACAGTGCTTTTTTTTCTAAAAAATGTTTGAGGTTTCTCCGACATTGGATATAATTAAGCGAAAATTACTTATAACTGAAGCATGGGATACCACCCATCTTTTTTCGCCATGATGTCATCAACTTCTCGAACTACATAGAGAAATGGAGAAATGGTATCGGACTCTTTAGTTGACTTTACGCAAAGAAACCATGTCTTCTTATGTGGAACCGCCTGAAGATGACACAGATACTGTAGCCCAAGGCTGTGCAATGTTTATGCCTTGTTTATTTCTTTCTACACCTAAACTTCCTACTTCTTTGCAAATTCTGCAGCCAAGTTTTTTGTTCGAAACGATCAACCAGTCGTTTTTCTCACAAAATGCGATTTCTTGTTCCAAAGTCCAACGTTCTGGACGATCATTTAATTTTCAATCATGCACACGTTCGTTCACTACATTTTCACATGTACAGGTTTACAGTTTCACTTTCTTCATCCACTGGTGTTGAACTTCCTGGCTTTTCACTCGCACGCAAATTATTTACAGTTTTTGGTTTTTTAGATGCGGGAGAACAAATAAAATAGTTTGTTAGTTTTCTGCTCATCTTTCACCTCAAACTTAAGTTACAAGTTGCAACGAAAGACAGGACACACTACTGTAAAGCTTCGCACAACCGAAAAGAACGGAACAGGAAACGCAAACGGATAAAGAACAAAACAAAGATGACAATGAATCGCGAAGGATCATGGTAGCGGGACCGTAGAGACATCTATCGGTAGCTCCGCGTTTGAGCGTATGCATATTCGCTTAGCACTACCATCGCCCACTATTAGCGGATGAGGGCACTACATGCTTGTCGGAGTGGCTGCTAGTGATTCATTGTCGAGGACGGTTGCTAAAGCTTCGAAATCCTCGAAACAGTCAATGACATCGTTTTTCCCATCAAAACAGCACTGATATATCTTTGGCACTCTTCCAAGTTCTCAAATTCGTAAAAAAATTACTTTGACGACGAAAAAGTTTGGTGGTACGCATCCCCCGGCGTTCCCCCAGAAAAACAGCACTGCTGGTTCATAATAGTGAACCCAAGTTTCATCACAAGTTAAAATTTTGTTGAGGAAGAGCTCACCTTCTCTTTCATAACGCTCCTTTAGCTCTGTGCACACCCTCAACCTTGTTTCCTCGTGTAGCCACGTCAACTCCTTTGGGACCCAACTTGCACATGTTTTGCAGTAATTTAGCTTGTAGCGGATAGTGTTATGAATTGTACCAGCATTAACTTCAGCTTTATCAACTATCATTTCCACAGTCACACGGCGGTCGGCACGAATAATGTCATCAATTCGAGTTTCAAGTAAGGGAGTTGAAACTGCAACTGGTCGGCCAGAACAGTGTTCGTCAGTCACTGAATCACGATCGTTTTTAACTGCTCTACCCACTTATAAAAATTGGGACGAATCATACAACCTTCACCACAAACTTTAGACATTATACAGCATAAATTCACTGGTTTCTCGCCTTCAGCAAGTAAAAATAACAGATCGTTGCTCAACTAATGTGGACGTTACAAGCGGATTCACCATCTTGAAATGTATTGTTGAATCTATAAACAAAACAATGTATCAGGGCTCATCCCAGTGATACCAACTTAAAGCCATAAAAGTAACAAACTTGCCCTATTAAGAGTTTCTTCCCCAGACCAGTCTGTCTCTTCAGTTATTGAATGACCCTAGTACATTATACAGATACTGTTCCACGTTCATTGCTTTGATCACAACACACATATATTCTTTCATCCCATAGATTTCGGAATAGTCCCCCATTCGGATCTCCAGGAGGGGACAGCGAAGGGGTAGGTTACCATGAGAAAAAGGTTGAATAATCAACGAAATAATAACATTCTATGAGTCGGGACATGGAATGTCAGAAGCTTGAAAATCGTCTGGAAACTAAAAAATCTGAAAAGGGAAATGCAAAGGTTCAGTGTAGATATAGTAGGGGTCAGTGAAGTGAAGTGGAAGGAAGACAAGGATTTCTGGTAAGATGAGTATATGGTAATATCAACAGCAGCAGAAAATGGTATAATGGGAGTAGGATTCGTTATGAATATTAAGGTAGGGCAGAGAGCATGTTACTGGGAACAATTTAGTGATAGGGTTATTCTTATCATAATTGACAGCAAACCAACACCAACAATTATAGTTCAAGTATACATACCGACGTCGCAAGCTGAAAATGAAGAGACAGAGGAAGTATACGAGGATATTGAAAGGGCAATACAATACACAAAGGGAGATGAAAATCTAATAATCATGGGGGACTGGAATGTAGTGTTAGGGAAGGAGTAGAAGGAAAGGTTACAGGAGAACATGGGCTTGTGACAAGGAATGAGAGAGGAGAAAGATTAATTGAGTTCTGTAATAAACTTCAGCTAGTAATAGCGAATACTCTGTTCAGGAATCACAAGAGGAGGAGGTATATTTGGAAAAGCCCGGGTGATACAGGAAGATTTCAGTTAGATTACATCATGGTCAGACAGAGATTGCGAAATCAGATACGGGATTGTAATGCATACCCAGGAGCAGATAGAGACTAAGATCACAACATACTAGTGTTGAAGAGTAGGCTGAAGTTTAAGACATTAATCAGGAAGAATCAATACGCAAAGAAGTGGGATGCAGAAGTACTAAGGAATGACGAGATACGCTTGAAGTTCTCGAAAGGCTATAGATACAGCAATAGGGAATAGGTCAGTAGACAGTACAGTTGAAGAGGACTGGACATCCCTAAAAAGGGCGATAACAGAAGTGGGGAACGAAAACATAGGTATAATGAAGGTTACTGTGAAGAAACAATGGGTAACAGAAGAAATAGTTCAATTGATGTATAAATAAAATGTCGTGTGACTACAGCCTCCCAACAGGTAGACCGTTCGCCATGTGTAAGTCTTTCGATTTGACGCCACTTGTGCGACTTGCACGTCGATGGTAATGAAATGATGATGCGTAGGACAACACAACACCCAGTCCCTGAGTGGAGAAAATCTCCGACCTAGCCGGGAATCAAACCAGGGCTCTTACGATTGACAGTCTGTCTCGCTGACCACTCAACTACTGGTGGCAGACAATTGAAGGATGAAAGGAGGAAGCACGATACTGTTCTGGAGGACTCAGGAATACAGAAATACAAGTCGCTGAGGAAGTGCAAGGAAGCTAAGACGAAATGGTTTCATGAAAAATGTGAAGAAATCGAAAAAGAAGTGATTCTTGGTAGGACTGACTCAGCATACAGGAAAGGCAAAACAACATTCGGTGACATTAAAAGCAAGTGTAATAACATTAAGAGTGCAACAGGAATTCCACTGCTAAATGCAGACGGAAGAGGGTATAGGTGGAAGGAATACATTGAAAGCCTCTACGAGGGGGGAAAATTTGTCTGATATGATAGAAGAAGAAACAGGAGTCGATTTAGAAGAGATAGGGAACCCGGTATTAGAATCATAATTTAAAAGAGCTATGGAGGACTTCAGATCAGATAAGGCAAAAGGGATTGATAACATTCCATCAGAATATCTAAAATCATTGGGGGAAGTGGCAACAAAACGACTATTCACGTTGGTGTGTAGAATGTACGAGTCTGGTGACATACCATCTGACATTCAGAAAAAAAAAACATTATCCACACAATTCCGAAGATGGCAAGAGCTGAAAAGTGGGAAAATTATCGCACAAACAGCTCATGCATCCAAATTGCTGACAGGAATAATGTACAGAAAAATGGAAAAGAAAATTGTGGATGCACTAGATGATGATTAGTTTGGCTTTAGGAAAGGAAAGGCACCAGAGGGGCAATTCTGAAGTTGCGGTTAATAATGGAAGCAAGACCAAAGAAAAATCAAGACACCTTTATAGGATTTGTCGACATGGAAAAAGCAAACGACAGTGTAAAATGGTGTAAAATGTTCGAAATTCTGAGAAAAATAGGGGTAAGCTATAGGGAGAGATGGATCATATACAATATGCACAACAGCCAAGAGGGAATAATAAGAGTGAACCGCCAAGAAAGAAGTGCTCATATTAAAAAGAGTGTAAAACAAGGATGTAGTCTTTTGCAACTACTGTTCAATCTGCACATCGAGGACACAATGATGGAAATAAAAGATAGATTCAGGAGTGGAATTAAAATTCAAGGTGAAAGGATATTAGTGATACAATCCGCTGAAGACATTGCTGTCCTGAGTGAAATTTAAGAAGAAGTACATGATTTGCTGAATGGAATGAACAGTCTAATGACTACAGACTATAGATTGAGAGTAAATCGAAGAAAGACGAAGGTAATGTGCAGTAGTAAAAATGAGAACAGCGAAAAACTTAATATCAGAATTGATGATCACGAAGTAGATGAAGTTAAGAAATTCTGCTATCTAGGCAGTAAAATAACGACTGACAGACGGAGCAAGGAGGACATCAAAAGCAAACTAGCAATGGAAAAAAGGGCATTCCTGGCCAAGAGAAGCTTACTAATATCAAATATCTGCCTTAATTTCAGGAAGAAATTTATGAGAATGTACTTCTGGAGTACAGCACTGTATGGTAGTGAAACACGGACTGTGGTAAAATCGGTACAGAAGAGAATCGAAGCATTTGGGGTGAGGTGCTACAGACGAATGTTGAAAGCTAGGTGGACGGATTAAGTTAAGGAATGAGGAGGTTCTGTGCAGAATCGGAGAGGAAAGGAATATGTGGAAAAAACTGATAAGGAGAAGGGACAGGATGATAGGACATCTATTAAGACATGAAGGAATGACTTCCATGGTACTAGAGGGAGCTGTAGAAGGAAAAAAAACTGTAGAGGAAGACAGAGATTGGAATACATCCAGCAAATAATAGGGACATAGGTTGCAAGTGCTACTCTGAGATGAAGAGGTTAGCACAGGAGAGGAATTCGTGGCAGGCTGCATCATACCAGTCAGAAGAGTGATGACCCAAAAAAAGTAGCCATATTGCTATGAAATGAAATCTGAACTAAAGTGGGAAGAGAAATGTGTGTGATATAAAGAACATTATTGTTTCTTATTGGTCCTACTTTACAAGGCATTTTGCTGAAATATCACAGAACTGATTTCGTATTTCATGTGATGAAATGGCTCCTAATAATGAAACAGCAGGAAGTGACACCAGAAAATACTTGAGAGGGTCATGTCAACATTAGGTAACTCGTTCTATATGATAGACGTTAGGTTAAGTGTACTGACATGACAACATGACAGACAATATGAATACATAATGACTTGACAGTGACATTACGTGACAGCCAGTGTGATTTGGCCTTGGCATGAAAATAAAATACTCCTGCAGAAAAAATAATTGAAATTATTTTCAGAGTGTTTATATGAATATTTAAGTTTAAATAATAAGAATTAACGAGCAGTAATATATATAAATGAGTTTTAAGGCCAACTATTTGACAGAAAGTCATGTCATGTCAAATCAATCCACATTGCATTCAAATGGCAGCATTCGGATGTGCCATAAGTTGCATGGAATGTTGCATCAGGTCACCATCAAAGATTCTCAGTATTTGGGAAGAATGTTTTGACGATGACATTGTTGGAGGTGGGGTGACGGGGGGGGGGGGGGGGGGAACTGTGTCGTCACCACACTCAGTCATGTTTTAATAGTGGATTACATACTTTCCTGTCTTCGTAATCTTCTTTTATTATTATTCTTTGTTTTTGTGACAAATTGCAAATGTTCCATGATGACTTTGATATTATTTCCCATTCAGTGTTCTTCTGTGGAGACAAACTCACACTAGCCATCAGGTCACGTCAAAACATTTCACAATGCATTACAAATCGTGGCATTCACTCAAGCCATCAACAGAGCATCACATCACCATTAAGGTTTGATGGGAAAATTGTTTTGATGGTGTCATCACCTGCTAAAGGCCAGTTCATACTGCTGTCATGTGGTGAACTGTCAAAACATTCCACAGTGCTTTTAAACGGTGGCATTCACACTGGCCAAAACGATTTATTGAGACTAAAGTTGTGATGGCTGACATCAGTCATCCATTATCGATCATTTCACTACAGGGTCATTTTCTCCCAATATGCAGATGGGCACTCATCCTTCATGCTTTTTTGTCATGCTTGTGTTAGATCATGATTTTTGTAACTGATATCACTTGATATTTTATGTCTTTGCTATTCACCCTTTTTTATTGTTTTGTTATTTATTATAGATTGTTTCATTTTTGTTATTCATGGTTTCTTCTTTTATTAAATTTAATAAAGAATGGCGAAATTGTAATTGAAGCAGTGAGGCAGCAGCATCGATTGTGCAACATGAATGATGGCAACATCTCTGTACAAAATTTAAAATCTCCTTGTGCCTCAGTCAGAAAATGGAAGAGAGATGTATCATCCTCAAGCTGTTTTGAATTGATTAAACAATTACTGCATCAGAAAACACAGTGCCCTACTGCATAGTTTTTCATGAGCATGGCAGATGCTGTGTGAACCCTGTTACCTTTGAGACAGAGAACTGCTGGGGATAAAGTTCCAAAACTGTAAGTAAACTAGGGAGAGAAGATGTCACATTTCAGATTTCAACCATGACAAATACTCACATTGTAATTGTTTTTCAATAAATGACTTCAAATAATTTGTAAGTTCTTATTCATAAATGTCTTAAACTTTTTCAAATTTCTGCATTAATTATACGCTTGCTACGAATTTGTAATGGTACTTGTCCTCTGCTATATTCATAAATCATATTTTTTACATACTTAACATTTCAGCTTGAAGTGAAAAAATACTGTGGGTAGAAGGAGATTGATTAGTATGTGGAATTTACATGTGTTGAAAAGCATTTGTAATGTTTGATAAAGAATGGGAACGAAGCCTTCAGACACTACAACGGTGACAAAACCCTTTTTTTGTGATGTACATATCAAGTAATGTATTACAGTTATTTTATTAAATGTGGTTCATGATGTTGGACTTCCAGACAGTCACATTAAACAGTATCACATACACTCCACTATTCTGGAAAGTATTGCAATACATAAAAATTTCTTATTGCTTGCAGCTCTTAGATCGGTGATAATCAGAACTTTAATCTGTGAACTGAAGACAGCGTAAGACATACCTTTGTTATTCTATATGCTCTCAGAGCCACATACTGCTTTTTCAGTTTGTTGTGAAAACAGAATTGGAGAAAAAATAACTCAGAGTTCCCATTTTTCATTTTTTGAATCAAGTCACCATTGTCGTTCTATGTGTATAATATAACAACCATATTTAATTTTAGAAAGTAATAACAAGCATTTGTTGCAAGCAACTGGTCAATATTTATTTGAGTTTACTAGTTATTCCCAGTGCAAGCAAGGCACTTCAACATTTAGCAGACAAACACAAAGCTTGAAGAGAAGTGAATATGCCCATTAGACAGTAACAGGTTTATTATTGTTACATAATTCTATGCAATGTGCATGAAAGAGTTTTGCAAGAACAGTGGTCAATATTTGGTTTCACTGGCTAACCCCAGTACAAATAAGGCTGTTGAACAATATCAAGGGAGACATGAGTATTGCACTGAACTGGCAACTAGACTTATCTACTTATCTTAAACAAACCATCAATGTTTCAAGGAGGTGGGGGGGGGGTGGGAGAGTTACAGCTCAGAACACTGTGCTCCTTTTGGTAATTATGGATTCAATATGATGTAGAAAAATGATCAAAATGGGTGCATTGACATTATGAAATATTTATGAAATGTAGAGTGTGTGGCCTCCACTTCTGTATGACATACTGATATTTTTCAAACCTACACTCTAGGTTCCCATTGTTTCGCATTTCTTTCTTCCTCCTCTAATACACAAGCCATTTTTGGACAAATGTGGGTCTTAGCCTTTCTCTATGTGGTCTTTGCATATAAAAACAGTTGAGAGTCATCTTGTGAAATCTGTTGTTTCCACCAAAGAGCATTTAAGTATAGGCATGGTAGTTGAGATCATGTGACTTCAATTGACTTGACCTGATGTGATCGCCAATGTGAATTGGCCTTAACATCAGAAGTTAGCCTATTTAAAAAAAAAGAATTTGTGTTATTTAAGAAGTCTTTTATTAAAATGACATGTTTCACATCCTTATGAAATGCCATATTCATGATCTATGTATAAGTATTAATCTGATCTAATCATGTTATAGTAGTGGTTTTTGTACTCTTTGTTTTCTTAGTCTTGATTGATTTATTTTTTTGCTTTCTTTTTCGTTTGAAATTGCAGATGTTTCCTGACAACTTGGATGTTTTTCCATTGATTGTTTTTGCATAAGCGAGGTAACATATCTGAAACCGAAAAATTATTGAGTATTTACAGTAACAGAACAGAGCTGACACCTGCACTGTGTATTAATAAAAACATAAGTTCATGAAACAATTTTCGTTAAATAATATTTTAAGTGAAAAACTCAGCTCCAATGAAGCAGAAAAATACAGTTGTTCATGAGTTTGTTAATTATATATTGGAAGGTTTGGGATGTATTGCTCCTGGTCAGATATAGGAGCGGTCATTAAGGCCCAAATCTCATCAGTCACAATAAGAAACAAATAAATTAACAATGAATAAACTAAACATTCTCTATTTATTGCTTATAAATCTTGTTTGATTTGTTTCTATGTATATATTTTCGCTAGCAAATAAATGACAATGTTTTGAAATGCTGTTTCTTTCTCAGCACTCTGCCACACAAAAACGATCTAGAACACACCTTATGAAATTTGCCTTGCCGACTAATAAATTTTGTTTTTGTTACTTCTGTTGATACTGAAATGTTATTTCTGATTTCGAAACCTCCATGCAAATTCGGGCTTTGTCCTATACTTATACCATTCGATACCTAGTGGTTGGCCAGAGACCGAAATCCGAGGATTTAACGACGTCTGCTGGAAAAATGTGAGTAAAAGACGGTTCTCGAGCTATGTGTTGTATTTCGACCATGATTTTTTGACAACGTGCGCAAATGCTCGTGAAATTTCAAAGAAATTGTGCATGATTCATGAACTAATATCTGAAGTGAACAAATTCTCTTTCTTGAAAAACTTCCACGAGTACCGAATGAACGCAAGTATCGCTAGGTGTCACGGAAATCGTGGATATTACGAGTCAATTCAAGAACATGGATGAAACCGTGTCGGACGTAGCGATCATTTCCAAGATCCTCGGAAGCCTGCCGACGACGTCCCACGCCCTAATCACGGCCTGGCAAAGTGTCTCCAGCGATTAGCAAACGATTCTGAAACTCCAAGAGCGCCTCATTTCCGAAGAAAAAAACTGAACGGCATGGAGGAGGCGTCCAACGTCCTGGCACAAAGAAAGAGCACACGAGGGCGAAGAAGAAGAATCCTAATCAGGCGAATTCATGAGGAAAATCTGCTTGGTGGACCTGCAGGAAGGAAGGTCATCTGTTGAGAAGCTGTCGTTCTAAGAAGAAGAAAAACAGCGAACAAAAGTAAGGTAATTTAGTGAATGCATTTACTATTACCAATATAGAGTCGCCTGAAGGAGTTAATTACGAGAGTATGTTGATTGCTGATATACGCGATGTCTGGACTACTGACAGCGGGGCGTCACGGCACATTACTTTACGGCGAGAATGGTTCAGCGAAATTCACGAATGTCAGAACGTTGAAATTTCACTTGGAGATACGCTAAATGCGAAACGAAGGGCGTCAGATCACTTAAAAGAAATATCTAAAGGGGTTTGGGAAGACGAACGTATTGCTGACATGCACTATGGCCTGAAAATAAGGAAAAATTTGTTTTCTGTCGGTGTTTTTATGACAAAAGGTTTTGATATAAGCTCCATATATACGTTTTTAAACACTTTTCATTATGGGTGTATCGTTGCTGAAGCAATAAAGCAAGAAGTCGAGATTCGCCGTTTATCGTATCAGATTCCTGATGTGACGTGAATGTTTTGACCATGAATTACCTCAAAATCTGTCACGAAAAATGTGTTCATGTAATTGTCAAATTGATAGCCAATTTGATCAAAACAGATCTTGTCAGGGAAATATGTATGTTCGATGCGATGTTATTCTTCTGTAAAGCAAGTCTATATGGGAAGTCTCATTGTTTACCATTCAACAAGAAAAACGTTGTGACAAATTCGAAAATCAGCGACTTACAGTGACTTATGCTGAGCAATGCAGGTCGTATCACTCGGTGGTACGAAGTATTTTGTAATATTCATGGACGACGCATCTGGTTTTCGTCATGTTTATTCCTCGTTTCAAGGAATTCGAGAAGATGATGTCGAACAGGTTGTGTAAAACTATGGAGACCCTGTGGATTGATTGAAGGGCGGAATGTTTGGACAAGAACGTAAAGTGCTATCTCTGGGATAGCACTCGAGGCAACGGCACCGTATAGGCCTACACCTCAACAAAACGGGAATGCAGAACGCGACAACAGGTCCACTGCTGAGTCTGCTAAGTCCATGCTTACTGTGGCGCATGTTCCGAAAATTCTATAAGTGGAGGCAGTTAACGTCGCTGTTTACATACTGAATCGGACTACAATCAAAAAGAGAAGAAACAGGACAACCATGCGAATTAAGAACAGGCAGAAAACCCGAAACCTCACACATGACGACTTTCGGAGCAGAAGTGTTTGTCCACGTTCTTAAATTTTTCCGGAAAATATTGGATCTGAAGGCCAAGAAAATGATTATGGTCGGATATCAGAGAGAATCTTGCAGTTACAGTCTTTTTGGTACAGAAAACAAGAAAATCTTCGAATATCACGACATGAATTTCAATGAGACAAGCCAGACCATCCGACAATTTGCGCCATTTTTTCCTCTTTTTGAAGGCGAAGATGGAGGACATGATGTCGAGCCACCAACTGAAGATGAAAGAAAAGTACAATTAGAGGTGGATCGAAATTACACAGCCACATGAAGATCGGCAGCAGTCTTACAGATTATGTGGCAAGAACTAGATTCAACCCCCAACCAGATATGATGAGAATTATGTAGACTGTCTTGAACCAAACACTTTTGAAGAGGCCATCTTGGGTCCAGGTAGAGAAAAATGGAAATGAGTAATTGATGAAGAACTCTAACGGCATCAAGCGAATGAAACTTAGGTCATAGTGCCGAAAAAGGCCCAGCTAACAACAGATTGAAAGCGGGTTTTCAAAATCAAAACATCGTAAACAAAAAATTGCCCCCTGTACAAAGCTCGACTTTTCGCTCGAGGCTTTACTCAATGCTTTAGACTGGACTACAACGAAACTTTCTCGTCAGTAGTGAGACACGATTACCTGCGCACTTAATTTGCCTTTTCGGCCGAAGAAGATCTTGAAACGTTGCAGTGCGATGTAAAAATAGCGTTTTATATGGAAAACTAAATGATGAAATTCACATACCGGTGTTGCAACGTGTGATGCTGGATGAGAATAAACAGGCAGAATACGGCGCTGCGGTCGGCGAAGCCTACATAAGCCCACAAGTGTATGGCACAGTTGTTAGATCAGTCACTGCTGCTACAATGGCAGGTTATCAAGATTTAAGATGTTATAGACGGTGCACGGGCGATGGGACACAGCATCTCCGAAGTAGCGATGAAGTGGGATTTTCCCGTACGACCATTCCACGAGCGTACTGTGACTATCAGGAACCCGGTAAAACATCGATTTTCCGACATCGTTGTGGCCGGAAAAGGATCCTGCAAGAATAGGACAAATGACGACTGAAGAGAATTGTTCAACGTGACCGAAGTGCAGCCCTTCCGCAGATTTAATTTCAAAGCTGGGCCATCAACAAGTGTCAGCCTGCGAATCATTCAACGAAACGTCATCGATATGGGCTTTCAGATCTGAAGGCCCGTTCGTGTACCCTTTATGACTGCACAACACAAAGCTTTACGCCTCACCTGGGCCTGTCAACACCGGCAATGGACTGTTGATGACTGGAAACATGTTGCCTGGTCGGACAAGTCTCGTTTAAAATTGTATCTAGTGGATGGACCTGCACGGGTATGGAGACAAACTCATGAATCCATGGACCCTGCATGTCAGCAAGCTGGTGGAGGCTCTGTAATGGTGTTGGGCGTGTGCAGCTGGAGCGATATGGGACCCCGGATATGTCTACATACGACTCTGACAGCTAACACAAACAAAACCAACCTGTCTGATCGTCTGGATCCATTCATGTTCATTGCGCACTCCGACATACTTGGGCAATTTTAGCAGGACAGGCGACACTTCACACGCCAGAATTGCCACGGAGTGGCTCCAGGAACACTCTTCAGAGTTTCAACACTTTCACTGCTACCAAACTCCCAAGAACAAACATTATTGACCATATCTGAGATGCTGTGCTACACGCTGTTCAGAAGAGATCTGAACCACCTCCTACTCTTACGGATTTATGGACAGCCCTGCAAGATTAATGGTGTCAATTCCCTCCAGTACTGCTTCCGACATCAGTGGAGTCCATGCCACGTCGTGTCGCGGCAGTCCTGCGTGCTCGCGGGGGACCTACACGATATTACGCAGGTGTGCCAGTTTCTTTGGCTCTTCAGTGTATTTTACCTGGGGAAGTTGGAAATACGATTTAGTCTTCTTTGCTTCGTCTCTAAACGGTGGGCTGTTGACTGGAAAAAACAAAGAATACCACAATGTCAGTGTAGAAGAAATGGTTAAAACGTTTATAATAACAGCTTCTGAATTTAAAGTATTTTGCGCAATGGAAATTGAGAGAAATAGAGATGAAAAAACGTTGTTTGTGCACCAAACAATGTATGCAGAGTGAATCCTGAAACTTTTTGACTTGGAAAATTCGAATCCTGTACCTGTCCGAGCGGATCCAAATATGAAATTGAACTCAGCAGATGAAATTGCGTCAGTTGTAGCGAAATTTGCATTCGGAGAAGCAGTTGGTTCATTTTTATTTCTCGCGACTGTTAATCGACCATATCTGGCTTTCCCAGTAAATGCAGTCAACACATACACCGTCAAAAAAAAGTTTGTACATCCTATTAGGTTTTTCGAGTTCATTCAAGATTTCTCGTTGCAACAGTGCATGTGGAATGCATCAAACAATTACGTTTACAGATCAGCAGCACAATTGGCTCTAAAGTATCAGGTATCGACCTGTGCTGCAACACCCATATAAGTATATGGCATAGCCTCCCCAGGCAGCAATGCAGGTGCTGACTCTGGCATCCAATCGATCATACAGGTGGCGAATATCGTCCTGGAATACGTTATGCCACACCTGCTCTACCTGTCCATGTAGTTTTTTAAGGGTTGTTGTTTTACGAGTTGAATGAGTCACTTCTCGTCCCATCATACCCCATATGTGCTTGATTCAAGACAGGTCTGGAGATTGTGCTGGCCAGGGAAGTTGCTGCACGTCTTGCAGAACACTTTGGGTTTCACATGTCGTGTGTGAGCGAGCGTTATCCTGTTGGAACAACATATCACCTTCCTGTTGCAAGAATGGCAAAAGAATTGGTCTTACAACATTCTGCACATACTGACCACTGCTTACCGTCCCCTCCAGAAATACCGCAGGCTACAAGAGTCCTAGATTATTGCACCCCGGACAACAAGGTCTGTGATGGGGTTAGTGTGTCTTGGACGAATCCACTCTACAAGACAGTGATCACCAGGTCTATGTCATATATGCAAACGATCATGACTTGCATGCAAGCGATCGTCTGACGGCACCAGTCGAAATATGCAGGTCGATGCTTTGGCGTGAGTGGAAGAGGGGCTAGAAGTGTGTGTGCCCGTAGTCCCATTGCTAATAACCGGCTTTGCAGCAGTTGGTTTTGACATGTCTGGGCTTATTAGCATTCTTACCTGTGCTGTGGTAGCTTACGATCCGCCACTGCTGCCCATACAATACGACGACCCTGTCGGGTGCCTGTGCTGCGTGGACGTCCAGAACCTTGTCTGTGGGTCTGAGAATGTCCATGGGACCGCTGATACCAGCATCCTTGCACAACTGACGCAATTCTTCCAAAGAACCATTCTGCAAGTCGGAACGTCACAATTTGACCTCTTTCAAACTCGCTCAGTTGACTGAAGGAAGCCACAAGTGCATCTCTGTGACATGCTTTCCTGGCTCCTTCACACGTTTGCACCTCACTGAGTCTTCTGCCTGTGAGCATTCCCTATCAAGGTGCACGCAAAGATGGCGCTCTGGTAGCTATAACACTACACTATCTGAGTGCAGATAATGTTGAAACCATTATCAGTACATCTACTATCCCCAAGGTGCCATGAGTAATAGGGCAAGTGGGAAGGGGGGGGGGGCATCAATCCACACCGCAGGTTGCTTACATCTTGGGACAGCATACATTCAGGGGTAAACCTATTGCCCTCATTTGATTGACAGGTGATTAACCTATTCCAGAATGAGATTTTCACTCTGCAGTGGAATCTGCGCTGATATGAAGCTTCCTAGCAATTAAAACTGTGTGCTGGACTGAGACTCGAACTCAGGGCCTTTGCCTTTCGTGGGCAAGTGCTCTATCAACTGAGCTACCCAAGCATGACTTGCGACCTGTCCTCGAAGTTTCATTCCCGCCAGTACCTTGTCTCCTACCTTCCAAACTTCACAGAAGCTCTTCTGCGAACATCTCATTCTGGAAACATCCCCCAGGCTGTGAATAAGCCATGTCTCTGCAATATCCTTCCTTCCAGGAGTGCTAGTTATGCAAGGTCCGCAAAAGAGATTCTATGAAGTTTGGAAGGTAGGAAACTAGGTACTGGCAGAACTGAAGCTGTGAGGATGAGTCTCGAGTAATGCTTGGATAGCTCAGTCGGTAGAGCAATTGCCTGCAAAAGGCAAGATCCTGAGTTCGAGTCTCTGTCCGGTCCACAGTTTTAATTGTTTTGCCAAGACGATTAAGCCCCCCGGGATAACCCGTCCTTTTAATTGACAAGTCCTTAACCTATTGTTCCCTCACCCCTCCCCTTCCTCCTTCTCCACCATCCCTCAGGGAGCTCCAATCACCAATATGAGCACACTTCCAATATCAATCTCATTGACTAATTAATTAAATCGATCAATTAATTAAATCCTTCCTCTGAGAAACCCCACAGCTCTCCTCTCCCCTCCCCTCCCCTCGCAGAAATTGGTAGGAAAAAGACTCAGTTGATTAGTCATTTGGGGGTGGAACCGATTGCAGTGTTTGTTTAAACAATTTAGACAGTGTGCAGAGTATTGTTTATTTAAACAATTATACAATTCGAGGCAGCTTATGGAATATAGTTTATTTATTTAGTTAAAGAATTTGTCAGGAAATCGACTGCAATGTATGGAATATTGTTTAAGGAATTTAGAAAATTCAGAAAATGTGTGGAATATTGTTTATGTAAACAATTTACGCGAAACAATTACGTATCTAAAAGTTCGTGACATGCTTCGAAACCCACCGTCACTTTCTGCAGACTCACCAATTCCTAGAATCTCAGTGGCAAACTATTTTGTACGGGTCGAGAAACATACAGCAGTTAAACCCTGCAAAAGTGGTCTACAGATCATGAACGGAATGAAGCGCCGTATAGTAGCCGCCGTTTGGGGTCTCTCAGGTGTGTCTCTATCGGTAGAGCACTGCAACGAAGGACAAAACCGACCAATCTCCTAATTACAGATCATGTTACAAAATACCATGGACCACATACAGGCCTCCTTTGATCTCGCGGCCCCCAAACAAAGCATCAATTGGCGGCACTCTGTTGAATTCAAGACTCTCTTCTTATCTCTGTCGTTCTCAAGAGGCAACTCCCTGATTGTCTGTGTGAATCAGCACCCCTAAACATGCAGACAGAGGTTTACGTCTATTCTGAGAATATAGTGTTCCTATTGGCTAATGTTGGCGACAAAAGGAGAGCTGATACGATTCCGATATCAACAATAGAGTGAAATAAGGCATTCAGTACCCTTTCAAATTAATTGTTTAATAATATACAGCAGCTAAATAGATCGCTTAAAACACTCACCACCACCTAACGATAATCCTTCTTCATAATAAACGTTTGAGTATCACAAAAAATCATCGCGCTAATCAAGAAATGAAATTTACGTCACAAATCGATCGTAGTGCCAAATATATCTGAGACCACAAACGACCTCCTCCACCACAACATTCGACGAAACATATGTGATGAAAGAAAAAGCCTATTGACCACACAAACTACTGTCTACAGCATAGCCCATGACTGGGAGAGAGATCCACACCTGAACGACTGCATGCACACAATACAACTATCGGAAATTGATCAATCGGGAATTTGATGTCGGTAGTAGGTTTTTAAAAGTACTTTAGGATTCCTAAATTGTTGCTCTGCACTACATTGGGAAGGAGGGAAGAAGGTGAGTGATACAATATCGCTGCAAGACAGAGCCCAGTGCGATGTATTGAGAAGTACTATACACGACCCACTTAAACCACGATCCAGTCCAGGGCAGTAAGCTATCATGGCAAGCGTCAGATATCTTCATCACTCGGAAATCTGATGTCGCGACTGGGTTTTTTCAAGCACAATAGAATTCCTAAACTGGTTCTCTCTGCTGCATTTGGAAGGAGGGAGGAATGTTTTATTGCATGATACGAGGCGTGTTTTTTAAGGAAGTACCGTTTTGCCACACTACGGCCACAGCGCTGTGGTCGGCGTTCTGCACATGCGCACTGGGTACCTACATCTGTTGTCTATGCACTGACGCCATTACAGTCTGATTCTTCTTCGTTTACGCTCTGTACTGAGTGTTTAAGATGCCTCCGATAATCGTGAGTCCCGCCGACTGTGAAGTACGGGTTGTCATATGATTTCTTAGCGCTAAAGGCCTAAAAGCCATCGATATTCATCGTGAGATCTGTGCAGTTTACGGAGAAAACATTATGAGTGATGGAATGCTAAGAAAGTGGGTGGTCGCACAAATGTGCATGATTAACAATTGTGTGGGCGTCCTTTGGTTGTTAATGAAAGTTTGGTGCAGGAAGTCGACAATAAGGTGAGAGAAAACTGACGCTTTACGATTTCCTCCTTGCGGGATGACTTTCCTAACGTTTCCCGTAGAGTTTTGTATAGCATTGTGACCGAGCACTTGAATTATCGAAAATTGTGGGCACATTGTGTACCGGAAATGTTGAGGGATGTGCACAAAACCAAATGTTTAGACAGTGCATTGACTTTCCTTGAGTGGTACCACAATGACTGTGATGATTTCTTAAGCCAAATTGTTACGGGCGATGAAACATAGGTGGCCTACGTCACACCAGAGTCAAAGCAACAGTCCATGGAATGGCGGCATTCAGATTCACCCAGAACAGTTGTAAGAGGTCCGAGCAGATGTAATTTCGATGTATTGCTCATGCGCTGCCTGCTATATGCAAGGTCTCTGACCAGAGAGCAGTGTTGACTGCAGTAGGAACTGTGTAGCTGTAGCAGTAAGTTGTTGCTAGTCTGGAGTCTGCTCTGATCTGGTATGGTGTATCGTGTTGGCTGGCCCGGTGGCGGTGCAGCGATGCCGGAGCCTGAGTATTATTGTATAAGGTAAAAAGCAGCCTCGAGCATATGTAGTAATGTTATCTCAAGTCGCATGTAAATGTTTTAAAACTCTCGTAATAATAATCTTCCTCATAAAAAGTAACTTTTAACAACCATTCATTTCAATTTAAAGAATTTACTAATTTCTCCCATCCATTATCATCCCGATTATTGCAATAGAAAAATCAGTTGCTCCCTTTCATAAATGACAGATCGGTCAGCCAGCACTGCACAGAGCTGTGCCGGAAAAATTTATTGTAAGAGCAGATATATCCGGCGACGTCATTGAGGTAAGAATTTTTCCTTTTTTTTATTCAGAATGATCTTTCAGGGCCATGATGCAGCGCTGCTGTCGTCCAAAATTTACCATGTTAAATTCACAGTGAATTATTGAAAAGTCGTAAGTGAGCGACAATTTAATTGAGAGATCAGTTACATAGTTTTATTACCAGGTTACTGAATTTATTTTTTTATTGGGCTGTTCCACTGAATGTGAACGACATAATTATAATTTTTTACTGTTGAGAGATTTAGGAATTTTTCTGTTTTGAGGTTACGCTAAATGTGAATGAATTTTGAGCTTAGATTAAATCAGAAAGAATTTTGTGGGTATATTAAATGTAAACGAATTTTGTGTGGAGGTTAATGTGAAAAGAATTTTGTAGGGAGGTTATAAAGGTAAATGAATTTTGTGGGGAGGTTACACTGTGAAAGAATTTTGTTTTGAGGTTACACTAAACCAGAATCATTATCCATAATATTTATTTTATTTTGTGAGGAGGTTACACTTGGCGGCAACCGGCCAGGATCGTATTTCTTTGTGAATCTCTGAGAAGTAGTCATATATCTGCTCTTATTTACTTAAATGTAGTTTGCATCTGGCACAACGCATTTACTAATTTGTCACTTTTTCTTTCACAGATCATCGGCAATTTATCTTTGTTGTAATTGTGTTTGTTCCATTTCGCTTTGTCTTTGTTTGATTTTGTGCTTAATTTTGATTTGTGAAAAATGCCGTGAAAAACTGTTAACAGTACATCGCAATGTGCAATGAGTGAAATAGCCGACTCAAATAATTTGACCGATAATAATTGCGACACACAATGTAATAGTGATAATCGTCTAATTACAGATAATCAGTGCCTACCGATCACTAGTAATGATTTTGATCCTAATGATGAACAAACAAATTCAATTATCTCCATAGTAAATGTAACAATTGATGACGTGGCACATTTCCGATACAATGAACGCAGCCCAAATTGACACACCCGGTTAGCAAAATTTGAATTGTGCACAGATAAATTTTTCTCACGAAGATGAACAATGCATTCAAAATACGTTAGATTTATTTGATTCCGAGGTAGTTACTAATAGTGCACATCCGATTGGTAAACCTTTTCAAGAATCACAGAATGGCCAAATGGTTATACAAAACGTGACACATACAGACACACCACCACACAGCTCAGAGAAAAGAGTCGCTAATTTTGGCTTGGATCAAGTTATGGCATTATTGCTACAAATTAATGAAAATAACGAAAATCTCAAACAACAGCTTAATGAAAAACTAGACAGCAATCCCAAACAACAGAATGAAAGACAAGACAACAACTTCAAACAACTTAATGAAAATCTTAAACAATTGAATGAAAAATACGACAACCTTAATGAATCGAACAAACAACTTAGTGAATGGATTACAGCCGTTGCCGTGAAATATCATGATACTAAAGAACAATTACATGAGGAAATTAAGGCTTGTGCTAGGAGCAGTAGTGAAGAAATTAGATCTGTGGCTCAAGAATTAAGTAATACACATGCAGCCTCAGCTAAATTACTTAGAGATGAAATTAGTGCAGTCGCTAAACAATGCTCTGAAAACGCAACACAGTTAGGCGACGAGTTTAAATTAATGTCAGCAGAACATTCACGCACGCTGGATGCAAAAGTAGACGCAAAATTTGACCAACAGAACAGCCAAATTGACGAACGTTTTAATCACCACCTACACAACAGTGAAACGCGTTACAGTAAATTTATACAGGAACAGAATAAAGTAAAGTAACAAGTCATGGAAACAATTACTGCACAGAGACAGGAAGATAAGCGTAAATTATTTACGAAAGCAAAAACATACATAGACAACAATATTGCTACAGTATCGGACGAAATCAAACAGTTGAACACCGAATTGCATGATGAAATCTCCGATCTTAAAACAAAAACACACACACACACACACATTAGAGTTTCAGACAATGACCAACAGACTTGAAAAGTTGGAACTAATACGGGATCCGGATGCCATCAAAGCAGACGTTAAAAAATTGAACAAAAACACACGTAAATTACAAAAACAAATTAATGCCTGTGATACTAAAAACGATGATCAGGTAAAAGTACTGACTGAAAAATATGATGAATTGGCCAGTCGTATTGACGTTGTCGAAAGTAATAATGACACCAAATCAGTCGATACTTCACCAGTTTCGTTTAATTAAACACCCGAATTTAAAAATTTACAGCAGACAGTCAGTGAGATAGGTTCGTCCAATAATACATTACGTAGAAAATTGTCATCTTTACAGCACGAAGTGACGGAGATGAAAAATATTTCAGCCTTTAACACATCACAGCATACGCCACTCTCCGAACATTTCTCAGACTCACACAGCCAGTATAATTTAGGTAATTTACAGAGAGTACGTGACTTAGATTCCGAACAGTCACAGACAAACAGACTAGGATACAATCATGAACCTGTTCAGACATTGAGAGACGAAAATTTTGATTACAAGCACTTTCTATCCGTGAGAAAATTTAAGATATTTAAAAATGACAGAACACAGATTCACCCTTTGGATTGGATACCACAATTTAGCTTTGCTTTTCCACCAACTTGGCCCGTAACACACAAACTTGAATTTATTTGCAGTTTTTTGGAAGGCGAACCGGCAACTCGTATGAGACCGATCGCGAGACAATGCTATTCGGTAGAAGAATTTCAGAATGCTTTTCTGTCAGCGTATTGGTCGAAGACGTCACAGCATGGAATCAGGGATCAATTAATTAGTTTACCGAATTATGAGAACTCAAATTTTTCCACTGTCACGCAATTTTTTGAACACATGGTCCAACAAAACCAGTACTTAACTGAGCCATACAGTGAATCTGCACTTATCCAATTATGTATTTCTAAATTACCAGGCCGGCCGCGGTGGTCTCGCGGTTCTGGCGCTGCAGTCCGGAACCGCGGGGCTGCTACGGTCGCAGGTTCCAATCCTGCCTCGGGCATGGGTGTGTGTGATGTCCTTAGTTTAGTTAGGTTTAAGTAGTTCTAAGTTCTAGGGGACTTATGACCTAAGATGTTGGGTCCCATAGTGCTCAGAGCCATTTGAACCATTTTTTAAATTACCACGATCGTTAAGAGTATCACTTTTAACAGGTCAGCAGAAAGAAAATATTTCGGAATTTAGAGATCTGTTACAGCTTTTGGAAGTTCAGCAATCAGACTATTCTTTCATAAACAAAAATTTTTCACATCATAACCAAGGCCAACAAACATATAGTAATTACGACCAGCCACGCTATTTCAATAGCAAAGGTAATAGACGCTCCAGGAATGACGACCACCAGAACTTCAACAACAGACAAAATTTTAATTATCAGTATCGTCAAAATTACCAGCAACAGGAACCACATTTTGGTAACAATAGAGGTTTTTCCCAACAACAGCAACAAAACCAATTGGTTAGCATACCTAACCAACAATGTGATGTGCAAGGTCAACCACGCTTTAATTTTTCGCCGCCGACACGGATAGCGTCGGCTCCGCTAAATAGTAACGCACAGCAACAAGGAAATCAGTACGTACAGAAAACACACCATTTTAACTCATATCGCAATGCACCGTATAGAAATGACTATCATGACAGATGTAAATGTAATGAGCACAATTTTCAGCGTACGTTTAATAACAGTCGGTCTTACCAGCAGCAAAATCATCCGCAACAACAGATTATCATGAATGAATCAGACAGTCGGTATCATCCCGAACCTAATGCGTCAGGACGAAATAACAGAACAGTACAAATAGTCGAAATGCCACAGCATCCTCCGGCAAATGATAGTACGTCAGATAGAATTTGACTAGATACAGTACAGGTTGCATCTTGTTCACGAAAATGTTATTACTTTTGACGACATTCGAACACTCTTTTGCAGGAAAAACCAGTTATTCAAAAAACCATTTCACACCCTGTCATTGAAGTAAAGATTGGATCATCCAAATTTTCAGCAGTAATCGATTCTGGATCACCTATGTCAGTTATAAATGAGGAAACTTTCAACGAATGTAACAAGGAGAATACCTATCCTACGTTACCATTAGGCAAAACTAAAGTAAAAGGAGCAGTATCTGGTAAAGGAGTAGATGTAAAGTTACAGACACATTTATCGTTTTGTATTGCAGGTCATACGTTTCACTCAAATCTTTGGATTGTTCCCTTATTGACAACAGACGTTATTTTAGGTACGAATATTTTGGTACAATACGACGCAGTTATTGACTTTCAAAATTCCTATTTAATGTTAAAGGATGAAAATGTACAACTGGCATTAGAATTTCAGCACTCTTTATCTGCAGAAGAACAAACAATTAATCGGACAGAGGTCATTTCTGCATCACATAACATAGAGTGTCATTCCACATTGTTCACAGATACGTATGTACACAACTATAATACTCCAGACGAAGCCGACTATGACGTTATACAGATGATTTCTGATAAAGTTAAACAGAGCAATGCAAATACAGACGACGAGCGTACTCAACTACACAAAATTCTTTCACAGCAAGCTCCAGTTTTTGACAACGTCCCTGGTACTATGTGCAATTTTATGTATGAATTTCAAGTTAAACAGCACGATACATTCAAAGCCAAACATTATCCCATTCCGTATATTCACAGAGAACAAGTTAAGAATGAATTGCAAGCTATGCTTGACCAAGGAATTATTGAACCGGCAGTTAGTCCGTACATAAGCCCGCTCCATATTGTTAAGAAAAAGGATGGTTCACTTCACCTCGTACTTGATTCGCGTCACATCAATGACATTATTATTAATGAAACAGATCGGCCACAGACACCAGAAGAACTTCTACAGAAATTTCATGGTACTGCTATTTATTCCACATTAGATTTGAAATCGGGATTTTGGCAAATTCAGCTCCATCCGAACTGCAGAAAGTACACGGCTTTTCTCTGTTTTGGTGACTGTTATCAATTTTGTAAATTACCATTCGGTTTAACTATTTCTTCAGCAGCATTTATTCGCGGTTTGAATACTATACTTCCGACAGAATTAAAAGACAGAATCACAACGTATGTAGACGACACTCTTATTGCAGAAGCTAACTGGTCTGAACACAATTTGATTCTTGAACAACTGTTACGAACTTTTCGTGCACAAGGACTCACAGTTAATCTCAGTAAATCGCACTTTGGCAAAACTTCTATAAAATTTCTTGGTTCAAAATGGCTCTGAGCACTATGGGACTCAACTGCTGAGGTCATTAGTCCCCTAGAACTTAGAACTAGTTAAACCTAACTAACCTAAGGACATCACAAACATCTATGCCCGAGGCAGGATTCGAACCTGCGACCGTAGCGGTCTTGCGGTTCCAGACTGCAGCGCCTTTAACCGCACGGCCACTTCGGCCGGCTAAAATTTCTTGGACATGTAATTTCAGCAGAAGGCGGAAAAACTTCAAGCTTTACGTGACATTACTGTTCCTACGACGAAGAAACAACTACGCAGCTTTTTGGGTTTAATTAACTTTTTTCGTAAATTTATTCATTACTCTGCTTTAGACACCCCTAGATTATGTCAATTGACGGGTAAAAACACCATTTGGTCCTGGGATAGCCAAGCGCAGTCTGAATTTGTCAATCTGAAACAAGCTTTGTTGAATGCACCACTTTTATCACATCCAGATCTTACTAGAAATTTTTCCATTGCCACCGACAGTTTTAACACCGCTTTAGGCGTACACATTTTTCAGGAAATTGAAGAAGACGGTATTACAGTAATTAAAAACATCGCCTTTGCGAGTCGCATTCTGTCACCTGCTGAACGCAATTATTCTGTTACAGAACTTGAAACACTATGTGTTGTATGGGCCTTTACGAGATTTAGGCATTTTCTTAAAGGAAGACACACTACCGTTTACACAGATCATAGAGCTATACAGTTTTTACTTTCCGTAAAATTTACACATGACAGGTTAAGCAGATGGAAACTTTATTTACAGGAATTTAATTTTACAATTGTTCACATTCCCGGTACACAAAATATTGTAGCAGACGCACTATCCCGTTCTCTCAGCAACAATCAGCAAGACATCGCAACCAACTTCCGCAAAGCAAATTTCAGCGTCATGTATATTCAACAAGTTGCATTTGAAAATTTCATTTCGTCGTCATTACGAGACACACAGCACAATAGCAGAGTAAAGACACGTATGGAAAGAAATTAAACACCTTTGGCAAGATAGGAATAATGTTACCATTAGAAACCATTACACTGTATGCAATAATATTCTGTTTCGCCGCTCTCACCCTGCCAGCAACAATTGGTTACTATGTATTCCTGACGAGCTTGTTAACAAATTAATTTGGTATACTCATATAAGTTACGCACATTATGGAGCCAGAAAATGTTTTCTTGTACTGAGACAGAACTGTTATTTTGCCAACGTGGAGAAACGTATTCGACGAGTTTTAGCGTCATGTAAAATCTGCCAGAAAGCTAAGTCAGACACGACTTCACATATTCCTCCGTTACATCCCATTGTACCTGTTAAATTGAGACACATGGCCGCTGTAGACATTTTTGGTCCGATTCCCAGATCTAATAGAGGTTTTTGCTACATCTTTGTCGCTGTGGAACTCACTTCAAAATTTGTTACCTTCACTCCGTTACGCAAAGCTACTGCTAAATCTGTTTCGAAAGCATTTGTAAAACATTTTCTATTTCATGTAGGGCATGTATTGAAAGTAATTTCCGACAATGGACCACAGTTTCGATCTGCTATATGGACACATATGTTACGAGCAAGAAACATTTCTCCGATCTATGTATCCAAGTATCACGCTTCTTCGAACCCTTGTGAACGACTAATGAAAGAAATTGGTAAACTGTGTAGAATATACTGCTATAAAAAACATATTGGTTGGGATACACACATACTGTCATTCCAGAATGTAATTAACTCCATATCAAATGAATCTACTAAGTTATCTCCGACTGTTATACTGAAAAATGTTGAACCACCTAACAAAATTAAAGAATTAGTATCCTTTCCTGCATCTCGTCGACTACGACACCATGAAATAATTGACATTGCGCTGAACAACGTTAAACGTGCCGCAGAGCGCCGGAGAAGACAGCAAAAACAGGTTTGTACACGCCGTGACTTTCACATTGGACAGAAGATATTAGTACGCACACATTATTTATCCAACAGAGGAAAGAGTTGATGCAGTAAATTTGAGCTTCTATATGCAGGTCCATACAGAATTCGCAACATTCCTCAACCCAATGTAGTACATGTCGAAACTTTGAGAACCAGAAAAAGCAAGGGCAATCACCATGTCTCCAATATTAAACCCTTTATTGAATGAACATGCTTTATGATTTGTCACATTGTAATGCCATTTACAGATATTTATATGAACACTTACTTATGATTATCATATTTTTTCTTGGCAAGTGCCCGGCAAGGTAAGGTTAGCAGGTAGCTTTTCTTGTCGTTATATCTCAGACCGTGCACATTTCCCATTTTTCGTGTATGTATGATTGTTTTCCTGTTTTGTTTGTATGCGCTACGAAATCTTTAAGATATAACAAAGACCAGTTGATTTTAACATTTTTCCTTATGATATCTCAATATCTTGACTATTCTACACTCTTGGCTACTGCATTATGAGACTGTGTGTACATTTTTGCACCTGAACACTCTCTATGTTTTTGACATAATACGTTTTCTGTCAAGCTATGCTGTATGCTTAATTATATCACTAGAAACAAGTTTTTATTTAATGGGTATATGATTTAAATGCAAGATATTAATCCTTATTCATCATTTTCAGAAAGCAATAATGTGTAAAAGAAATAAATTAAACAAACCACAGTGGATTACTATGAAATGGGAATTTCACCTTCGGAATGAACGAAAGAAAATGGAATACCTTGTGATGAAGAGTAAATGGATCAGAATTAACAAGCATTAACAAGAATATACTATACACATCGTATGATAGCAGTCTTAACTAATTATTTTTCTTTCAGAATACGAGGCAATTGATGCAGGCTGTCAGACAGAACTACACATCTTAGTTTTAGTGATGAAATATGCTAGAAATAAGAAACTCTATACTATGAATAGTTGTATGAAGTAAATGATAATATGAATAATGAATAATGAAGTGTCTTTTTGCAGATGATAATGAATGATGATGAACAGTTATATGAAGAATATGCTAATATGAATAATGAGGTTTTTCTGTGCAGCTGATGATAATGATAAAGTTATGGTAATATGAATAATGAAGTTTTTCTTTGAAGATGAGGATAATGATGAAATTTTTATATTTACTGTTAGTAGTTATTTAAGTATTTGTTGCAGTTCGTTTTGACAGTATGTCTTATATCGCATGGTATAATGACTGAATGTTTTGGAAAGGACAGCTAGAGTACATACATTATGAGTACACGATTCATTACCTGTTAATTCGAAGTTCACTACTTTTCAGCATAATATGCATTTCTTCTTTCAGCTTAATAATCCATTTTGTATTTTTTCCAGGCGAAGCTATTCATGAAATTAATGTGCTATAAGCAGTTAGTTATTAAACCTGTTCTAGTACTTGCATTTTTATTACCCATTTGTGTGTGTCATTCATGAATGTGATCACATATACTCTACTTGTTTCATAACCTTGCTACATACTGTCAAAACGAACTGCAACAAATACTTAAATAACTACTAATGACGTTACTAATCCTTATTTGCAGCAATAAGTCAAAAACAAATATTTTCATGCTCCAGCAATTATTTATCGATCCCAATGCAATGCATTACTGGCACAAAAAAATGTATCACCAGTCCCAAATAATGCTACTAGTTTAAGAGATATTTATAGTACTAAATATAATGCAGATTTGTCAGATGTATTGAATCCATTATATCTATGCATTATTGGAACACAGATCTTGAGTAATAGTTATAGTGTGTTACATTTTAAATACGTCCTATGTCACTTGAATGATGAGTTCCGAGTGATACTGAATGATGTTTTGTAATAATGCATAAATGCTATGCCAATAATTTCTGTAAATAATATTTTTGTTATACTTTATAAATGCTATGCCAATAATTAACTCTCATTTTGAAAGATGACTTCTGAATAATACTGAATAATGTTTTATAAAACTATATGAATACTTTGTAACTGGCCAATGAATGCCACTGTTTCTTATATTTTAAATTTGTCTTATGTCACTTACATGCTATTATATATGAATAACAGTAGCTTGATGCTACACTCATTAACTCTTGTCTTCAATGAAGACTTCTGAACAATGCATAAAAATGGTTTGTAACTGGCCAATGAGTGCCAATGATTACTATAACTAGATGAATTATGTTAATGCTATGCCATTAATTAACTCCTGTTTTGAATGATGACTTCTGAACAATGCATAAAAATGGTTTGTAACTGGCCAATGAGTGCCAATGATTACTATAATTACACTCCTGGAAATGGAAAAAATAACACATTGACACCGGTGTCTCAGACCCACCATACTTGCTCCGGACACTGCGAGAGGGCTGTACAAGCAATGATCACACGCACGGCACAGCGGACACACCAGGAACCGCGGTGTTGGCCGTCGAATGGCGCTAGCTGCGCAGCATTTGTGCACCGCCGCCGTCAGTGTCAGCCAGTTTGCCGTGGCATACGGAGCTCCATCGCAGTCTTTAACACTGGTAGCATGCCGCGACAGCGTCGACGTGAACCGTATGTGCAGTTGACGGACTTTGAGCGAGGGCGTATAGTGGGCATGCGGGAGGCCGGGTGGACGTACCGCCGAATTGCTCAACACGTGGGGCGTGAGGTCTCCACAGTACATCGATGTTGTCGCCAGTGGTCGGCGGAAGGTGCACGTGCCCGTCGACCTGGGACCGGACCGCAGCGACGCATGGATGCACGCCAAGACCGTAGGATCCTACGCAGTGCCGTAGGGGACCGCACCGCCACTTCCCAGCAAATTAGGGACACTGTTGCTCCTGGGGTATCGGCGAGGACCATTCGCAACCGTCTCCATGAAGCTGGGCTACGGTCCCGCACACCGTTAGGCCGTCTTCCGCTCACGCCCCAACATCGTGCAGCCCGCCTCCAGTGGTGTCGCGACAGGCGTGAATGGAGGGACGAATGGAGACGTGTCGTCTTCAGCGATGAGAGTCGCTTCTGCCTTGGTGCCAATGATGGTCGTATGCGTGTTTGGCGCCGTGCAGGTGAGCGCCACAATCACGACTGCATACGACCGAGGCACACAGGGCCAACACCCGGCATCATGATGTGGGGAGCGATCTCCTACACTGGCCGTACACCACTGGTGATCGTCGAGGGGACACTGAATAGTGCACGGTACATCCAAACCGTCATCGAACCCATCGTTCTACCATTCCTAGACCGGCAAGGGAACTTGCTGTTCCAACAGGACAATGCACGTCCGCATGTATCCCGTGCCACCCAACGTGCTCTAGAAGGTGTAAGTCAACTACCCTGGCCAGCAAGATCTCCGGATCTGTCCCCCATTGAGCATGTTTGGGACTGGATGAAGCGTCGTCTCACGCGGTCTGCACGTCCAGCACGAACGCTGGTCCAACTGAGGCGCCAGGTGGAAATGGCATGGCAAGCCGTTCCACAGGACTACATCCAGCATCTCTACGATCGTCTCCATGGGAGAATAGCAGCCTGCATTGCTGTGAAAGGTGGATATACACTGTACTAGTGCCGACATTGTGCATGCTCTGTTGCCTGTGTCTATGTGCCTGTGGTTCTGTCAGTGTGATCATGTGATGTATCTGACCCCAGGAATGTGTCAATAAAGTTTCCCCTTCCTGGGACAATGAATTCACGGTGTTCTTATTTCAATTTCCAGGAGTGTAGATGAATTATGTAAATGGTATGCCATTAATTAATTCTTGCTTTGAATGATCACTTCTGAATAATGCATAAAAATGGTTTGTAACTGGCCAGTGAGTGCCAATATTTAGTGTAATCAGATGACTTATGAATAATATTCTATAATACTCAATACATAGTACAGAAATGTTTAGTAACTAGGCAATGTGTGCCAACAATTACTCAAATCGGTTGATAGACTAGTGTAATTCTCAATGATGATTAGCATAAGACTTAATGTCCTTCGCCTTCTGCCCTAATTACCAGAAATTACTGCAATATCCGTTTGTCCTGTCTATCCTCATGATCATTGAGCATTATATTTGGTTTTTGCACTAATTCTACGTTGGTGTACCTTAAAAGAGTGTGGTGTTGACACATCATGCTGTCCACCACATTGAACGATGGAGATGTTATTATGGTCCCAATGTTTGGTGTACCTATTGTACTACCAAAATGATAACATTGAATATTAATACGACATTTCAGTGTCTTGGCTACACTGATTCGTACTTCAGGGAAGAAAACTTCAGATTGTCTCACTTGCTGTTGTGCTTCTGTAGAAACATATGGACTTTCAGTGCAGCTACATGCAATCTACTGTTCTACAACCATGATGCAATCCTTCCCTTTCCTTTCCTAGTTCTTGTAAAATGGTAGAGACATACAGTGCGTGTGCACTTTATGTCATTTATTAATATGTTTTGTACTCATTGCGTATCCTAGTTCTTGTAAAATGGTAGACATATACAGTGCGTGCGCACTTTATGTCATTTGTTAATATGTTTTGTACTCATTGCGTATCCTAGTTCCTGTAAAATGGTAAAAAATATATACAGTGCGTGTGCACTTTATGTCATTTGTTACTATGTTTTGTACTCATTGCGTATACATTTTGTCGTTTCTTGATATGTTCTGTACTCAGTGCATGTGCACTCTATTTCATTTCATGTTCTGCACTTATATATATGTATATACTCTGCGTCTGTAAACGTAGTTAATTAAGTAGATTTTAGAAAAATTTGTTGCTCATGGCAAGTCCAATTGACTCACCATTGTTGCCAAATTTTTGCCCCTCCAGTGGAGGTTCGAGCAGATGTAATTTCGATGTATTGCTCATGCACTGCCTGCTATATGCAAGGTCTCTGACCAGAGAGCAGTGTTGACTGCAGTAGGAACTGTGTAGTTGCTAGTCTGGAGTCTGCTCTGATCTGGTATGGTGTATCGTGCTGGCTGGCCCGGTCGCGGTGCAGCGATGCTGGAGCCTGAGTATTATTGTATAAGGTAAAAAGCAGCCTCGCGCATATGTAGTAATGTTATCTCAAGTCGCATGTAAATGTTTTAAAACTCTCGTAATAATAATCTTCCTCATAAAAAGTAACTTTTAACAACCATTCATTTCAGTTTAAAGAATGTGCTAATTTCTCCCATCCATGATCATCCCGATTATTGCAATAGAAAAATCAGTTGCTCCCTTTCATAAATGACAGATAGGTCGGCCAGCACTGCACAGAGCTGTGCCGGAAAAATTTATTGTAAGAGCAGATATATCCGGCGACTTCATTGAGGTAAGAATTTTTCCTTTTTTTTATTCAGAATGATCTTTCAGGGCCATGATGCAGCACTGCTGTCGTCCAAAATTTACCAGGTTAAATTCACAGTGAATTATTGAAAAGTCGTAAGTGAGCGACAATTTAATTGAGAGGTTAGTTACATAGTTTTATTACCAGGTTACTGAATTTATTTTTTTATTGGGCTGTTACACTGGATGTGAACGACATAATTATAATTTTTTACTGTTGAGAGATTTAGGAATTTTTCTGTTTGGGGTTACGCTAAATGTGAATGAATTTTGAGCTTGGATTAAATCGGAAAGAATTTTGTGGGTATATTAAATGTAAACGAATTTTGTGTGGAGGTTAATGTGAAAAGAATTTTGTAGGGAGGTTATAAAGGTAAATGAATTTTGTGGGGAGGTTACACTGTGAAATAATTTTGTTTTGAGGTTACACTAAACCAGAATCATTATCCACAATATTTATTTTATTTTGTGGGGAGGTTACACAGTGAAGTTTAAGCAAACAATTTCAGCCTGGAAAATCATGTGCACAGTGTTTTGGGACAGAAAATGAATATTACTTGTGGAGTTTTTATCTCGTAATGAGACAATCAATACAGCAGCTTACTGTAAGACATCGCACAATCTGCGCTGTTCACTTTAGAACAAAAGATATGTCAAGTTGAGCAAGGTCATCGTTTTGCTGCAAGACAATACCAATCCGCATGTGGCGAATCAGACCAAAGATCTCATCACATCTTTTCGATGGGAAACTCTAGATCATCCTCTGTACAGCCCCGATCATGCTTCCAGTGGCTACCATCTGTTCCTGCAATTGAAGAAACACCTGGGCGGTCATCGTCTTCAAGACGATTGCGAAGTGAAGACAGTGGTGGTCAGACGGCAGACTTCTATGAGGAGGGTATTCAAAAACTTGTACAACGTTATGACAAGTGCCTCAATATTGACGGAAATTATGTAGAAAAGTAGATTAAGGTACAGGGTTTCATGTAAAAATAAAATTATTGAGATATCTTAGCATGTCTTTTTTTAATTTCAAAACGACACTTACTTAAAAAAACACGCCTCATAGAATAGAGACAACTGCAAATACCACTGCAATACAGAGTCCACTGCAGTGTATTGAGAAGCATTATACATACCATAACACACTTAAACCACGATCCACTCCATAGTAATAATATGTCTTGGCTAGATGTCGGAGACAGGTGAAAACACTCGTACATCTCGCACACTCACTTCCCAGAAGGCCACGTGCAATGCGCCCTTCCCTGTAGTACACCACAAGCACCGACGTAAAGAAGTCAACGAAAATTTCCGCCACAGCCGCAGCTGCAGTTCTGGACGCGCGTGCAGAGAGCGCCACTCCCGGCCATGGAGGGCAACAGGGGACGATTGGAGTGGTAGGGGATTCCGATGTTATCAATACATCCAGCGCAAACTTCCATCGTTTTGAATCTTCTCTCACGCGTGACACATACACATCTGTTTCTGTCCCATTCTCATTAGTCACTTCGCGAGCCCTGGCTTCTGCGGGCCAGATCAGACAGGCAGGCGCATTCTTTGTACACGTAAAAGGCAGAGATAATCCGTTACTTCCTGTTGCCGACTTCCAGTAACGGCCCTTGCAGGCAGCCGTGGTGCAAAATAAAACAAGCAGCTGCTTCGACGCATACAGTAGCTCTAAACAATTCCGCCCCGTCATAGACCCACCACTTTAAAAAAATCTTCTTTGCTCAATACTAGGCAACGATGCTGTTGGACCATACACCTCGAATTACTCATGCGAAATGTAGATTCCTCCCGTTTAAACGAGTTATTTTCGAAGACAGAAGAAATCGGACAATACACGCGTCTTTACGTCGCTAAGTATCGTTACTCGTTGTGAAAATCCTGTACAGAACTATGGCATAGGGCGTATTTCCTCTAAGTATTCCTTCATCAAGTAGAGAAATATCTTTCCTTAGCTATCACATCCTGCAACACAGGACTAGAATATGAAACACATTTTTGGCTCTTGATGGAGTGCTAAGATCTACCACTGTCACAAGACGCCTCCTCACTTCCGACCTCTCTCTTAAATGGTTCAAAAGGCTCTGAGCACTATGGGACTTAACTGCTGTGCCCATCAGTCCCCTAGAACTTAGAACTACTTAAGCCTAACTAACCTAAGGACATCACACACATCCATGCGCGGGACTGGATTCGAACCTGCGACCGTAGCGGTCGCGTGGTTCCAGACTATAGCGCCTAGAGCCGCTCGGCCACTCTGGCCAGCTCTCTCTTAAGGTAACAAAATGTCTCACCACATACGAGATCTCTTAAGGCAGCAGCACAGAGAAGCCGTAAATGTAAGTTTACTACGAATCACTCTATAGGTGGTAGATTGAAATATCGCTAAAAGATATCGCTGCGACGAAAAAAACACCAGTGAAGAATCATATCCATGGTGCCTTAGCCATCGCCTACACCCGCCAAGCGGCATGTCACTGATATCAAATTGATCATAAGAGTCAATTTGCCTGACGAGTAAGCTTGCTTTTTCAGTAGTTAAAGTACACTCACCAGGTAGTTCAAATTTGAATCCCAGGAGAGAAGACGCTGTTCTTTCTGAGGCAGACCATGGTGAACTGACATTTGAAGCTGACCACAGAAGGATTCTACTGCCGGCAATATACACTCCTGGAAATTGAAATAAGAACGCAGTGAATTCATTGTCCCAGGAAGGGGAAACTTTATTGACACATTCCTGGGGTCAGATACATCACATGATCACACTGACAGAACCACAGGCACATAGACACAGGCAACAGAGCATGCACAATGTCGGCACTAGTACAGTGTATATCCACCTTTCACAGCAATGCAGGCTGCTGTTCTCCCATGGAGACGATCGTAGAGATGCTGGATGTAGTCCTGTGGAACGGCTTGCCATGCCATTTCCACCTGGCGCCTCAGTTGGACCAGCGTTCGTGCTGGACGTGCAGACCGCGTGAGACGACGCTTCATCCAGTCCCAAACATGCTCAATGGGGGACAGATCCGGAGATCTTGCTGGCCAGGGTAGTTGACTTACACCTTCTAGAGCACGTTGGGTGGCACGGGATACATGCGGACGTGCATTGTCCTGTTGGAACAGCAAGTTCCCTTGCCGGTCTAGGAATGGTAGAACGATGGGTTCGATGACGGTTTGGATGTACCGTGCACTATTCAGTGTCCCCTCGACGATCACCAGTGGTGTACGGCCAGTGTAGGAGATCGCTCCCCACATCATGATGCCAGGTGTTGGCCCTGTGTGCCTCGGTCGTATGCAGTCCTGATTGTGGCGCTCACCTGCACGGCGCCAAACACGCATACGACCATCATTGGCACCAAGGCAGAAGCGACTCTCACCGCTGAAGACGACACGTCTCCATTCGTCCCTCCATTCACGCCTGTCGCGACACCACTGGAGGCGGGCTGCACGATGTTGGGGCGTGAGCGTAAGACGGCCTAACGGTGTGCGGGACCGTAGCCCAGCTTCATGGAGACGGTTGCGAATGGTCCTCGCCGATACCCCAGGAGCAACAGTGTCCCTAATTTGCTGGGAAGTGGCGGTGCGGTCCCCTACGGCACTGCATAGGATCCTACGGTCTTGGCGTGCATCCGTGCGTCGCTGCGGTTCGGTCCCAGGTAGACGGGCACGTGCACCTTCCGCCGACCACTGGCGACAACATCGATGTACTGTGGAGACCTCACGCCCCACGTGTTGAGCAATTCGGCGGTACGTCCACCCGGCCTCCCGCATGCCCACTATACGCCCTCGCTCAAAGTCTGTCAACTGCACATACGGTTCATGTCGACGCTGTCGCGGCATGCTACCAGTGTTAAAGACTGGGATGGAGCTCCATATGCCACGGCAAACTGGCTGACACTGATGGCGGCGGTGCACAAATGTTGCGCAGCTAGCGCCATTCGACGGCCAACACCGCGGTTCCTGGTGTGTCCGCTGTGCCGTGCGTGTGATCATTGCTTGTACAGCCCTCTCGCAGTGTCCGGAGCAAGTATGGTGGGTCTGACACACCGGTGTCAATGTGTTCTTTTTTCCATTTCCAGGAGTGTATATTATGCGTAAGGACCACACTGTTTAAAATAGGATCACAACAACTATGTAACGGTCACCCACTTCAAAACCAGGCTTGGTTCCACAGGCACACACAAGAGTCGCTGACAGTGTAACGCTTGCTGGTAGAAATGTTGTCACCTATTTGAAATAAAGTCTCTCCATTGACACCTTAATGTAAAGCTCCTGTCTCTATAGCATTCGAAAAAAAATTCTGGATGAAATAGTTCATGTTGACAAAGTTATTTCTAATAATGGCCCAAAATTTCATTTTAATATGTGGCTAAAACCTTTGAGATGTAGAAGCCTTAGACCAATATTTACATCACGTTTTATGACGGTCTTGTAACCCACAGAACGCATTATGAAAGAATTAGGTAAATTTTGCAGATTGTATTGCTATCGTCAACACAGAAACTGAGATTCACACCTTTCTGATATTCAAAATATCAAACGATTCTACAACTTTACCTCCACTCCTCATATTAAAGAATAAACCATCGCCAGATTGTATAAGTTAACAGTGTTAAATGAAAGGAGAAATACCATCGGTGCTCACTCCCCTGTTCTAAAGATTATGACTCTAAATGTGCAGTGCCTCAAGAACAAGTATTGTGAACTTGAAATAGGAATAAATAACACCCAACCTGATGTCTTGTGTATTACTGAACATTGGTGCAAGGACCATGAAATTAGTAGTATTCATATTAATCCATTTAAACTGGCAAATCACTATAGTAGGAAAATTGCAAAAGGTGGTGGAGTCGGTATTTACCTTAGACAAGAGTTAGAATTTAAAAAGAGATATGAAGCAGAGAACTTAAGTATTGAAAAGTTTTTTGAAGCAGGTGCTGTCCAGCTATATGGCCTAATGAAAAAAGTCATAGTCATAACAGTGTATAGGTCACCATGTGGAAACATAGAAGTCTTTTTTGATAAATTAGAATTGTTGCTAAATACTTTTCACAAAAAAGAAACTGTGATTATTCTTTGCGGTGATTTCAATATTAATCTTCTAGTTGAAAGTCAACAAAAAGGCAATTTTTGGACATATGAAAAAGTTTCAACATGTCACCACACATAAACAATTCAACTAGAATAACAAACACCTCCAATAGCCTCATAGATAACATTTCCTCAAATATGTCAGCAACTGACATAGAGGTACCAAACATAGATTTAGGATTGTCTGAGCACAATGCTCTCACCACTGAAATTCCTTAAAGGTGCAAATAATATTTTACAAAAGAAACTTCTTTGTGGACAGCTGTCATCAATTCATAAGTATCTTAGAAAATGAAAATTGGTTAGATGTTATGAAACAAACAAGTACAGATGAGGCATATAGTGTATTTGCATCGATTTATATGATGAACTTTGAGATGTGTTTTCCAAAGAAACTGACCAGAATCAAGTCTACTATACACATAAAGTCAAGTTCTTGGATGACTCTTGGCATTGGTTGGTTGTTTCGAGGAAGGAGACCAGACAGCGAGGTCATCGATCTCATCGGATTAGGGAAGGACGGGGATGGAAGTCGGCCGTGCCCTTTGTAAGGAACCATCCCGGCATTTGCCTGGAGCGATTTAGGGAAATCACGGAAAACCTAAATCAGGATGGCCGGACGCGGGATTGAACCGTCGTCCTCCCGAATGCGAGTCCAGTGTCTAACCACTGCGCCACCTCGCTCGGTGCCTCTTGGCATTAAGAAATTATGTGAAAACATGAAAAAAAAACTGAATTCAGAGTTGAGGGAGTGTACAGATACTTATTTTATAGAATATGTAAAGAGGTACAGGAAAATATACTGCAGAGTAATTGCAAATGCAAAGTTACTAAGGAACGGTATGGAAATAAAACAGTCCAGAAATAAAACTAAAATATCATGGAAAATTGTGAGGAAAGAAACTGGGGTACCTATCAAAGACAAGGAAATTAGTCTAAAAGATGAGGAGAATAAAATTATAGATAAATACGCCATACTAATTATATAAATAATTACTTTTTAAATGTACCCAAAGCATTAAGCAGGAATTTTGAGGAGCAGATTAAGATGGAAGCACCCAAGGCAGCCAGCAGTATGATGGCAGTTCCAACAAACGAAAAGGAAGTTTTAAAAGTGATTAAAAGTCTCAAGTCCAAGATGTCAGCTGGAGTAGATGAGGTGCCAATAATACTAGTAAAGAAAACAGCTAATCAAATAGCGAAACCATTGTTGCACTTAGCAAACTTGTCAATGGCTGAGGGCATGTTTCCACAGAAACTGAAAATTTCTTAAGTCTTTCCCCTGTTGAAAAAGGATGATAACTTAAAATAGAAAACTACAGACCTGTCTCACTTCTCCTAACTTTCTCTAAGGTTTTAGAGAAACTAATGAAATATAGAGTCACACATTATCTTAATATCCACAATCTGATAAACAGTAATCACCATGGATTTCAAGCTGGGAGAAGTACCAAAACAGCTGTACTGGAATACACAAAAGAAATAATCACTAAATTGGAAGAGGGAAAGAGTGTAGTTGGGATAAATCTAGATTTATCAAAAGCCTTTGACACTGTTGACCACAGCATACTTCTGGAAAAGCTTGAAGCTATAGGTATCAGAGGACCGGTAAAAAAAGTGGTTTGAGTCTTATCTGGAAAAGAGGATGCAGGTGGCTGAAATTACAGCACCAAATATTAATCAAAAAATTAAACTAAGATCAGATCCAAGGGACATCACAAGAGGAGTACCCCAAGGAAGTGTATTAGGCCCCTTGCTGTTCCTCCTTTACGTTAATGATATTCAGGTGTCAGAGAGAAAAGCTAGACTCATGTTATTTGCTGATGATACTAGTTTCATAGTTAGTGATATGAAGCAGTCATTGCACAGTACTGTGGACCATGTCCTACAAGATATACAAAAATGGTTTAGTGCTAACAAGCTAGGACTGAATGCAAAATAAATAATTATGTGCAATATGGAAAAATAAGTGAACATGACGACCTAAATCCCACCATGGAGGGCAAACAACTTGAAAGAGTACAGTGTGCAAAATTGCTGGGTATGCACATTGATGAGGAGATTAACTGGAAGGACCATGTGGCGAGCTTAGTGCTAAAACTAAATTCAGCATATTTTGTACTTAGAATAATTTCAAGAGTTTGTAGTAATGACTGCACCAGATTAGTATATTTTGGCTGTTTTCAGTCCACTGCATCCTATGGGATAATATTCTGAGGAAAAACAAATTGTCATCTAAAGGAGATTTTCAAATTACAAAAAAACGTACTATTCAGATAATGACCCAGAGTTCACCTCAGACACATTGTAGGCCCCTTTTTAACGCAGTGAAAATTTTTACAATTCCATCATTATAGATTCTGAAATGTCTGTTGGTTATCAAAAGAAATCAGGACAAAATGAAAACCAATACAGACCACCATAATTATGATACATGGCAATGTAAAAATCTCCACATACAAGCTGTAACAAGGACCTGAAGTCAGAAACATGTATGTAATCAAGGCATCAAACTTTTTAATGCATTACCAAAACATATCAAAGAGCTGGAAAATGAGGATAAATTTAAAACTGTTATAAAGAATCACATGCTTGACAAATGTTATTACAGTGTCCGTGAATTTCTATGCTCAGCTGTTTTAGAATATAAAGAACCAGATGCTTGACAAATGTTATTACAGCACAAGTGAATATCTCTGCACAACTGTGTAAGGATATATGTTTAAGTTAATGTGACAAATGAAATTACATTAGTGACTATGTCTGTCAAGCACATAAGAAATTATGTTATAAAAACACTTATTGTATTAAACGTAAGACAGATTCATATGAATTCAGCACAGATACAAATTTTGTAAAGATATTATATAGTTGTTAAAATGTAACCTGACAAATCCTATATGACAAATGTGATCATTGGGATGATAATAAATAAATAAATAAATAACGCAGTTAGTAGCCTTCCTAACACAACGGGGTTTAAGACACTGTGAAATAATTAATTTAGCATTGGAAAACATCAAGAAAGCCGCAGAGAAAAGGAAGAAGCAACAGAATCCACGAACGAACATCAAGGGTTTACAGGTAAGTCAGAAACTGTTACTTAAATCACATCGCTTATCTCATAAAAGAAAGTCTTTAAGGGCGAGTTTTCCTTGGTGTAAGAAGGGCCTTTTCACATACGGCGATTCACACATGTAAGTTCTGTGGAACTTGAAACTATACGAACACATAAATCACAAGGTCTTCATCAATGTATCAGACATCAAAGTGTTCAAAGAATAGTACCCTAGGGGGTTTACTGTACTTTTGTAAACATTTGCAGTGGCGAGCATAGGTGCTCCAGCTGTTTCAGTGCATTTTCTACTTTAGCTTTCAGCACTGTTTCATACTTGTGGCGTCTCTAATGCGAAGAAATACTTCTTTGACTATGCTCTTTGGTTTTCCCTTCTTGTCTTTGTGTTCTAGCGCTATGTTCGACAGCCATCTTTCTGTATTCGCTCTATTGATGAAATAAATGTCGTTTTGATACTAGAAGTGTGTTATCACGGATCAACGCCACATAAAACACACATTGGCGATCTCGACTTCAACGATGTGCGTTCGGGAATTATTTTGTGATTATTTTCATCAGTAACGGACTCCATGTGCCGGCCCACATTGTCGTGAGAACAATGGATCTACCAGTGTCCTTTTACTGCAAGAGCATCACACCCTAGCAATTGTGCTTGCGTTTTTAATAGTGTTCCTAATGTACAGTTGGTTAAAAGTGAATAATTTACTGGCCCCTTTGCCGGCCCAAAATAGCCACTGTCAAATGCTACTAGCCAGCAAGGCCTGCTCCCCAGACCGTGCACGTTGCTCACCGACATTGTGGTTGATAATCGTGTCAAGGATGTTGTGTTTCACCTTCCAATTAAACAGTTGCCTTCTGGTGGGTTTGATCTGCAGACGCAGTTCGAGAACTGTACTCCGAATGCTCATATGCGTGGGATCGCACATTCTTAGTAGCCTGATGTTGTGGCATCCCCCCCCTCCCCCCCCTCTGCAGGCCGCCTCGGCGACACGGTTTGCATGGGTTGTATCAGCTGCACCAGTTGCTGTGACCATTGCTCTGTCGTCGCATCAAAATCGCTTTCCGCCCGCTCTCATAACGGCATTGGCCGTTTCTTCTGGGCTGGTCCACTCCTCTTCATGTTTTGCTTGCAGCCACCCCTACACAGACCTCAGACGACACATCGCCCATCGCTACTGCACTCCTGGAGTTGGGGGCTCCCTCAACCACCAACACGGATCTTCGCCTGCCTGTGCTATATCAACATGACTTACCTGGCAGATTTCTTCAGCTGCCTGCATTGGTTCGCCCTGGTGGACCATCTACTGCATATCCATGGGATCTCAGACAACAACGCACATTTCATCTGCTTGGTGAGCCACCTTCACGACCATCCTGACCTTATCAGTGATCTACTGTTCTCGCTGCCCACTTCAACCAACTATGTTGTGGCAAAAAATTTGCTTATCGAACACCTTTCTCGCCCGCCACCACCCCCCACATCGCTTGTGATGAGCACCTCGATGACAGCACACCTTCGTAGATCTGGCGGCGCCTTTGTACTTTGATTGATGACCAAGCACTACCCGATGCTATGCTGTTGACTTTGTGGATGGTCAAACTACCGACAGACCTACAGCTTCACCTGCTATCGCACATCGTCAACCCTCTCGAGGTCCGCCTACACATAGCCTACACACCGCTTGTCACGGACAACATCGCCTTCACCTTCAGTTGGCACCTCTGTTTCGCTGGTTCCACGCACTGTCGGTAGAGGCCAACATGTGCTCCTCAGCAGCTCAGTAACCTGCCAGGAGTTGCCTCCTGGTGGTCTACAGGAAGTACTACGTGCACCCTCCTGACAGCAGCTGACCTCGCAGTAGCAGCAGCCTGAGCGTTATCGAACTACGAAGCTGCCAGCTGCACCCCCTGAATGCCCCGCAACACCTCATCTCCAAACTTACCCACTTTGCTGGTACCATCTAACCTATGGTTTTACCGTTCTGTGCTCGAATGAGTGCAGCACGTCTCCACTCCCCGCGTCCTTGGCCATGCTTTCCACATCTTCTCTGCTCGAAGGTAGTACGGCTCACCTCTCTGATTTATCGAACGTCCACAAGCAGATCAATGGACCATGCACTCATAACACAGACTTATGCTTCCGCATTGCTACCGCCTCTGCTGAATTGGCTCATGCATGGATTACCTCATGCTGCCTCTCTGCAGAGCCGCTCCTGTCAACGCAGTCTCCCTCTCCTACTGTGTCTTCGCTCTGCGTCGCTCCTGCTGCCAGTTCCATGTGGATGCAGTTGGACCTGCAGGACACTCCCACCCCTTCGCATTGTGTGGCTGTTACACCACGCCCACCGTCGCCATCTCCCGCTGAGGCTGGATGCTCATGTTCCCACATCGTGGTATTGCTCACTTTCTGTGGCTAATGTGCTGCATGTACAGCCATCACCTACTGCCGACACTTCATACACACCATCCTGGCACATCAAGGTCAGTCGACTGCCACCACTCATAGCCACCCCTTCGCCCCACCATGCATGCTCCCTTCGTGGGTCTCGGCAATCAGCAATGGCACCTGCCACTGAATCCACGCCATGGACGGCCTGTCCATACATCACAAAGCTCGACATCTTAATGCTTTGAAATTTTTACGAGCGATATAATTCAGGATTTACTGGCTTTGAATATCGGACAGCAACTGGTCCTCTCCCATCCATGTGGTGCCCAAGAAAGATGTGCAGTGACTAAAGGTCCCTTAATGCTAGGACTATTATAGACAACTATCTGATTCCTCATATCCAGAGTTTCATGCAGTTACTGCATGGCTCGAAGTTCTTTTCTGTCTTGGACTGTTCGAAAGCATATCACCAAATTACAATGAACCCACTGGCCATTCCGAAAACGGCTTGCTGCACGATTGCCAATCGTGGTCGCTCACATGCGTTCCTTGTCAATGGAGCAAGGTGAGCAGACATGGGCTACTGCCTTTAGGACAGTTCGCCATCCCCAGAGGACACCTGTGCCACATGAACATCGACGTGGTCAGTCCTCTTCCCCCATCCGAGGGATACAAATACATCCTTTCCATGATCAATCACGTCACCTGCTGGGTTGAGGTGGTACCCCTGGTGAACATTACGCTGAGACAATCGCTCACGCGTTCATTTCGGCTTGGGTGGCTAGCTTTGGTTGCCTCTGTCATTCACCATGGACCAGGGCCAACAATTCGAGTAGTCGCTTTTCACTCGCCTGTGTGAATTGTGCAGCGTGGCGAAATTTCGCACGACTACATCCACAGGCCAATGGACCAGTGGAACAATGGCACAGAACGCTAAAAGCTGCACTCATTATGCCACTGTAGGCTTTGGTCTGAGGCTCTGCCATGGGTATTGCTGGGAATCTGTTCCGTGCACTAGGAGGATCTCAATGCTCCATTGGTGGAGGTCCTGTGTGATGAACTGCTCGTCCTGACTGCTGAATTCGTCGAGGACACTTCTCCGATGGATGCTACCGACCTGCCGGCCCTCGTCAAACGAGTGCGTGCTCACGTGGCCCACCTTCGCCCACCTCTACCTCGCGCTCACACCACGCTACAGGTGTTTGTTCATAAGGAATTGAACTCATGCGATTTTGTCATGTTAAGAGATGACTCTGTTCACACGCCTCTGCAACCTCTGTACTCCAGCCAGCACCTCGTGTTACCCCGTGGGGTCAATACATTCTGTGCAACGGCCGCCTGAGTACAGTTTCGGTACAACATTTAAAGCCTGTGTGCTCCCTCCCGGAGCCACTTCTCGCCACTCCCTGCCGACCTGCCTCCGACAACTCCTCCCCACGCGCCGCCGCGGCTCCCTTCCACTCGCCACTGCATGCGCAGCTGTCTTACGTGTTGGACCCTCACGACGGCGCGCCCAAGCCACACACTTTACGTGCCAGACTCAGCCTCCGACTGCCATCCTGGCACGAAGAATTTTTTGTGGACGTCTTCTAGCTCCGCCCCACCGTGATCCGCACTGCCTGCCGAGGGGGAGGGGTTCTGTGGCGTCTCTGACGTGAAGCGACAATTCTTTGACTATGCTCTTTGGTCTTGTCTTCTTGACTTTGTGTTCTAGCACTATGTTCGACAGCCGTCTTTCTGCATTCGCTCTGTTGACGAGATAAATGTCGTTTCGATCCTAAAAGTGTGTTATTACGGTTCAACGCCACGTAAAACCCACATGCTCTTCAACTAAATTGTGTATCTGTTAATGTATCTCTTACTGTCAATCTTCTTAATACGGAATTTTAAAGAATATGATGATCTATGGTTTGTGTTGTGTGATTAAAAAGTGTAGCATGACAAGCTGATAAGGCAGTGGAAACAGACAATTGTTTTTTACACCTATATTTGCCCTATGACAGTATGGAGTGATAAGCCATCTGTGAACAGTTTGTATTCACCTGGTATTATTCATAATTTACTGCTGACGTATCTGATTAAAATGAAATACTCTTATCTTGTTTCATGAGTTTTGAATTTTTCTTTTGAGATTTTGGTATAGCAGAGTAGACTTGGTTTTGAGGTTCTAAGATACTCATTTTTTTCTTCAGGAAGATAGTTTGGACATGTAATGAAGTTTCTTGTGTCTTATGATAACTTGCGATGTACATTTTGCTTTATCTTTACCAAACAGAAACTGTGCAATTTTTGAGGAAAGTGCATAAGATGACTGTGTAGGTACATATTTTGTGAAGTAGGACATGAATTGCAGAGGTATAACTGCTGAAATTATTTTGTGTAAGGGACTATGTATAAGTGGTTCTGAATCGAGAAAGGTATTTCTGACAGGCAGTAGTTTAACTAGGGACATTTCTGAGTGATGCTTGTTCTGGTATATATGAAGGATTTTTTTAAGAGGCTAATTTCAGAGCTGTATGCATACACATAATGAATCTAACATGAGGGTTATGATGTTATTATGGAGCAACTGTTGTATATCATTCTGCCATTATGGTATATTATATGAAATGGATTATGATTTGTAGAATATTTTGCTGAAAGTTAATGAAATATGTTATTCTCAGGAAGACAGTTATGCATTTTGACAACCTTTTCTTTTCAGTGTGTAGCATTTTTATGCCTTGATACAAGTTGATCTTCTACGTTTTGATGTATGTTGTAAATAATTGTGTAAAATAAATTCCTTCAGTATTTCAGCGTCTTTCTATTTAAACAATTTTGTTTCAGACTTTCTCTTATGGTTCTGCAACAGCAGTGAGGCTGTGCTATTCAATTGCATTAAGTTAACGATAGTAAGATGAAGATTTTTTCTTGTCATTAAGCAATACTAAAGCTCAAGAGAAGCTATTTACTTCATTTTCGGTTAATAAACCGTTTCTTTCAGCTACTACTGACAGTTTGATGATAAATCTTTTTCGTGTTGCGTCTTAGAGTAAGCTATGTAATTATTAGTTGCTTATATTACTTTTTAATATCATATTTATTTTGCTGTTGTGACTAACTACATATGGCCATACAATTCCGACTCCACACACAGACAAGTTGACATTTGATATCTGACAGTACTGACCTTGTGTTGCTACCTGCTATTTTCTATTCAGTGATCATCATATAAAGCTTTGTACGATTTTTTAAGAAAGAAAATAACTTGTTGTAATAAAAAGGAAGTACTTGTAATAGTCCAGACCCATTAAATGATTGAATGTGTAATAAATTATAAGAACTAAACTGAATATGCAGCTACAAGAAATGAAATTCTTTACTAACTTACATTGACTAGAGCTCAAGTGTATATGCTGTTTAAGAAGAAATTGTACGTATACTCACATATACAGGGTGATTCAAAAAGAATACCACAACTTAAAAAATGTGTATTTAATGAAAGAAACGTAATATAACCTTCTGTTATACATCATTACAAAGAGTATTCAAAAAGGTTTTTTTTCACTCAAAAACAAGTTCAGAGATGTTCAATATGGCCCCCTCCAGACACACGAGCAATATGAACCCGATACTCCAACTCGTTCCACACTCTCTGTAGCATATCAGGCATAACAGTTTGGATAGCTGCTGTTATTTCTCGTTTCAAATGATCAATGGTGGCTGGGAGAGGTGGCTGAAACACCATATCCTTAACATACCCCCATAAGAAAAAATCGCAGGGGGTAAGATCAGGGCTTCTTGGAGGTCAGTGATGAAGTGCTCTGTCACGGGCTGCCTGGCGGCCGATCCATCGCCTCGGGTAGTTGACGTTCAGGTAGTTACGGACAGATAAGTGCCAATGTGGTGGCGCTCCATCCTGCTTTAATATGAATTGTTGTGCTTCTTGTTCGAGCTGAGGGAACAGCCAATTCTCTAACATCTCCAGATACTGTAGTCCAGTTACAGTAGCACCTTCGAAGAAAAAGGGACCAAAAACTTTATTGGCTGAAATGGCGAACAAATGTACAACTAAATGAAACTTTATAGCTCCCTTAATTCGCCGACAGATAGTGCTTAGCTCTGCCTTTTGTCGTTGCAGAGTTTTAAATTCCTAAAGTTGTGGTATTCTTTTTGAATCACCCTGCATTTTTTTTCTTAAATACCTTCCACAGAAATTGGATTCTATGAACTTCATATTTTGATTGTGTACCTGTAATTTTACTGTGTATGTAAATGAATCTCCGAGCAATGCTAATTTTCTATTGTATGATAATTAAATGACTTGTAACTACTATGTACGTATGAACTCTGGGATCTACAATTAACTGTAACCTTTTTTAGAAATGTCAAAATTAATGTCTTTGGACAAATCTGTAAGTCATTCAGTAATGTTACATATCACATATTTTGTATGTTCTGTATCAAGACATGTACTTTGTTGTATGCTCTGTACTGTGTCGTCATAGAACAAGTTTGTCACTATGTGATTGGCCTAAACTTCATATTTACAACTGTACTTCAACGAACTTGCCACAGTTACATCTACATCTACATACATACTCCGCAATCCGCCATATGGTGCGTGGCGGAGGGTACCTTGTACCACAACTAGCATCTTCTCTCCCTGTTCCACCCCCAAATAGAACGAGGGAAAAATGACTGCCTATATGCCTCTGTACGAGCCCTAATCTCTCTTATCTTATCTTTGTGGTCTTTCCGTGAAAGACAGTTTTCGGATAATGTGTTCAAAAATAATTCACATGATGGCTAGTCTGTACCACCTGTAATGAATCCATAGACATCCCAGTCTATACTAGGAAGGTTGAAGTCGTCTCCAACTAATATAGCATGATATAGGTACTTCTGTGATACGGAATGCAGACTCCCTTTGAATGATTCTAGAACTGTCATGGTGGAACCTGGTGGCCGGTTATAACACCCCACAGTTAACTTTATTTCCCCTAGCCCTGTTAAACGTGTCCAGATAACTTCACAATCACACTCTACTTCGACCTCAGTAGACACAATATTTTTGTCCACTGCAATGAAAACACCACCTCCTACGGTGTCTAATCTGTCTTTCCGATACACGTTCCAACCTTCACTAAATATTTGAGAACTTCCTGTCTCAGGGTTCAGCCAGGTCTCAGTCCCGAGAATAATTTGCGCGCCACACGCTTCCTGGAGGGCAGTAAATTCAGGAACTTTATTCCGAACACTCTGAAAATTTACTGCTAATATCATGATGGCTGCAGTGTCTTTACACTGAGCGCGTCATGATTTCCCTGTCTGCACGTCGACTGATAAGTGTTCATCAGGACACCTCGCACTACTGTCTAGCCTAAAAAAACCCCATGTGCACGCCACAAGTACTCTGCTACCCGAGTAGCCACTTAGTTTATGTAGTGCACCCCTGACCTATCTAGGAGCGTCCTACAATTCCCCACCCAATAGTGCAAGACTAGAAATCTGCAGCCAAGACCATCACAGAGTCGACAAAGCATCTGGTTGAGACCCTCCACTTGTCTTCAAACCGAAGGACCCTGATCGACTCTGGGAACGATGCTGCAAATAAGAGATCTCGGCTTGCACCCTGTGTGCGAGACCAGCGGTCTTCACCAAATCCGCCAGCTGCCTGTATGAACTGAGGATTGCCTCAGAACCCAAGCGACAGGCATCATTGGTGCCAACATGAGCAACTACTTGCAGACCATTGCACCCCGTACGCTCGATAGCCACATGCAAAGCCTCCTCCACATCTTGGATGAGGCCCCCCCCCCCCCCCCCGGCAGACAAACCGAGTGCACGTTGGAATTTTTGCCAGCCCTGTACGCTATTTCCCTAAGGGGCTCCATCACCTGCCTGACGTTGGAGCTCCCAGTAACCAGCAAGCCTTTGCCCCCGTCTGCCTGCTCGGGCCTTGCTGAAGGAGTGGCCACCTGCCCACTGACAAGACGAGCGGGCAAGGCCAGCCGTCCAGCCTCCACATTGACCCTCCGCCTCAAGCGACGCGAACGAGTTGCAGTCCGCCACTCACCCTGAGGTGAGGGCAGCCCCAACGTGCCGGGCTCACTAGAAGGTGCCTCGGCAGCTGAGTCAGCAGATGCATCAAGCAACACCTAGGATGTCTCAGCGACGCGCCAGATCCTCCGCTGTCGCTGCACCCCGAGGCAGCAGCCTGAAGGCGGCTGATCGTGGCCAACAGCATGCTCAGCTGCTCACGAACTGCGGCTAGTTCCTCCTGCCCGTGCACACAGCATGCACACACCCTATCCATCCTACTGCTAATATCTGGATGTATAGAGTTGCGACAAATAAAACAGCAATATGTGACTGCACAGTTGCGTCACCAGCGCCAGATTGAGCTGCGGTATATGAACAATTACTTAGGAACCAAGCAATCAAATGAGCATGATTACGCCACTATATAGATATTACAATGCGATTCTACCCCTGTCTTAGTACAAATGACAACCGCCTACGGGATGTTACATTCTACCATTATTAAAATTTGATACTACCCCTTTCTAATTCGAAAATACGCAAAGATCCGAAAAATTTCACCACGCAAGCACACAAACACACAAAGTAATTTGAATTAAACCTGCGGAACTAATACGAAAAACTGAATATACGACTAGATTCTGCTACTGCTGCTTGCACATGTGTCTCTGCAAGTACAGATGAAACTGCATTGGCCTCTGTCTGCTGCTAACTGAATCTACGAAATAAACAGAAAGCACTGGGTGTCCAAAACAAACAACTGATAACGACTCCGCGAATTTATACTTTACAGCTATCAATAAGCAATATTACACCTCTCAAATACGAGAATAAGCAAGGATTTTATGTAATTAAATATGCAAGCGCACAAACACTCGAAAAGAAATTAAGAATCAAACTACATAACAAATATGAAAGCTAAATATGCGACTCACTACTGCACTGCTGCTGCACCAAAGCTGCACTGATACTTCACCAGAGGCTGTTCAAGACTCACGGGTAATTATCTGTGGCCTTACACATTTGAGTCATTTACTGAGCACTGAACTCATGTGCCTATTCACATAACGTTGCCTTTTACATTCAAGTGCATATAACTTGCTATTATTCATTTAATCACTTTTATTTGTTTCTCTTACTGTGTCATATATGAGACTTTTGATCTACTAGCGCAATTATGAGAACCTGTTTTCTGAAATGGATAAAACATGAATGCTTTTCTGATCATTATGAATTCTTTGGCACTCAGCAAGGTATACTTGTGCCTTTACTATTACTACTGATTCTGTGCTGTGTCTTTATCTGGATGCGAAAAGGAGTAACACACTCAAACATTTTTAGTTTGGTTGTCAGGGGACATATGGTATTTAGTAAGTCCCTGAGTATGCTTACACCTCAAACTTGTGTGTTGTCAAAAGAAAATATTACCATTTTTGTCATGGTTGTCTGAGTACATAATGGAGGTAATGAGTCTCTGAGTCTGCTTGCACTTCAAACTTGTGTGTTGACACATTAATATATTTATATTTGGTGTGATTCTTGGTGGACATAGTGTGAGTTGTCCCTGAGTCAACTGCGCCTAAAACATTTGTTCCTTTACATCGTTTTCGGCTTCCAGATGATTTTTACTCCGTTAAAGAACTGTAAATAACATTTTGTTATCTTGTCAAATGGACTACCGCCAATGTCAGGCAGATTTGAGTGCTCACCAGCACAATGATATTTGTATATATATTTTCTCTCTTTTTTTCACTATTAGACATTTTTTACAGACATGGTGATCTATAAATAACATTTTCCAGAATGAGATTTTCACTCTGCAGCGGAGTGTGCGCTGATATGAGACTTCCTGGCAGATTAAAACTGTGTGCCCGACCGAGACTCGAACTCGGGACCTTTGCCTTAATAAATAACATTTTGTTTTCTTGTCAAACCAATACTATCAGTGTCAGCTAGAGGTGAGTGCTTACATAAACAAGATGATACATGCACATTAGTTTTTCTTGATTTCATTGTACAGCTTATCAGTTTCCTATTACGTATGTAACTTACATTATTTTATACTTATGTGTATGATTTCTACCACTTTTGTGAAACATCTGATGCTTTTTTCTCAATTTTGTTACGTAAGAATTTTGCACTTGCTCCTTGCCAACACATTAGGGAGGAATCACCCCACAAAATTCTCTGAATCTGAGATATTATTATTGTGAGTAAAATGAGTGAGCAGTTGTCAAATGGAGTTGCAAGTGGTCTGACACAGCGTGTGGGAGAGGGAAGCATCGCAACATGATAGGTCACAGCCTGCCGTGATCATGCTAGTAGCGCCTGAGGAGACTTCGGTATTAATTGAGGATTTTCGGTGATTTGCCTTTTCACTGCATATGCTTGTTGGTTGCTTGCACACTTGAGGAATTTTATCAGATTTGTGTATGCAAGCATTGAGAGTAATATTCGTATCTTTCTTGTGGTCAGCAATGTGTTTATCAAGTATAGACACTTTGGAATAATTAAAAGTCTATGTAAAGTTTGTCAGTGCTTAAATCATCAATTTCCTGAATATAGTAAATTAAAGGTTTTTATTGGTTTCTCCTGTTGCATACAGGAGCACTGCAGAATACTTGTTAGGAGACATTAGGGAATATTTTAAAACTCACAGGAAAATAGTTGAGAACTGATTTCTTTGTAATTCAGAGGATTTACAAAATCGTTTCCTCTTTCTAAAATGTTTTAAAAGTGTAGATAATCCTAACTAACTATTTTTGTATTATTCAATGTATCTGAGTTAAATAAAAACGGTCTATTCCTTTATGTCTACTTCTTTAACTACATCCTGTTTGCCAACAATGAAATTGTCAAATATAACTTCAGAATTATCTTCACTTTCATCCAGTGGTATAATTTCATCCTTATTTTCAGTAAAAGTTGATATTTTTATTATTTTTATTTTCAGTTATTTGCATTTTTTTTATAAATGCTGGGTATTTCGGTAGCTCTAAGATTTTTGAACAACATAGATGTGACTGATTTTATTCCAGTTCAATTACCCTGGAGCTAGAAAATCAATGTCAATCATTAATGCAGTTTTTTAACAACCACTTGGTACTACGATTGCACATTGAATAGAATTCTATTCTCTGGAGATCATATTTTTTGTTCCCTGTCAGTTTACTATTAATTAAATAAATTTTTGTTAATATTAAATGAGTCCCTACTTCAGTTGAGTGGTAATTCATGTGATCTCAAAAAAAACTAGCTATACCTGTAAAAGAAAGTTATAACAGTGTTGCAGTAGTTGGTTTTCATATTTTTTTTTAACTCCAAATGTTAGAACAAAAAATAATAAATTATATTGTGGTGGAGAAAAGATAGTAATTCTTGTTGGACAATACAGTTTGAAAAGCTTGGAAAATTTTATTCATTCAGAAAGCCAATTATTCACATTAAAGCAGATGGAATTTTAAATAGAATTATTATTGATAGTTATATTGAATTATATGTGAATATGAAAGATAGCATTGGAAGTGTCTTTAGGTTTAGTAAGCAAATTATTGAAACTGATAAAAAAACAGTTGCTAACAATTTTACAAAAATTATTCTATAAAAATTAATTAGTATAAATTTTAATCGAACTGATGGAATGTTTATGAAACATAAAGATCATTTTCACAGAGAAACTAATATCATTGCTTCATTCAAGCCTAATGATGAATTTATTGGACCACTAATTTATGAATCATATTATTCCATGTATATTCCAATCTTCGATACCGTACAGGAATTAGAAATAACTGTAACTGATGACAATGATAATTTGATTGACTTCAATGGGACTACTGCAACTGTTATTTTAGAAATGGCTAAATAAATTTTTATCTTTAATAAATAATGAACCAAATAGACAATTATCAGTTTCACTCTTTCCATGTGAATGAGAAGACTAAAAAGGAAACTTCCTGGCAGATTAAAACTGTGTGCCCGACCGAGACTCAAACTCGGGACCTTTGCCTTTCGCGGGCAAGTGCTCTACCATCTGAGCTACCGAAGCACGACTCACGCCCGGTCCTCACAGCTTTACTTGTGCCAGCATCTCATCTCCTACCTTCCAAACTTTACAGAAGCTCTCCTGCCAACCTTGCAGAATGGAAGTTTCATATCAGCTCACACTCCGCTGCAGTGTGAAAATCTCATTCTGGAGACTAAAAATTATCAAAATCTTCCCAACAAGACCACAGAGATTAATGTATGGACTGGAGATGGTTGGGGTCATCCTAATCATGCTCAACTGTACATGAGCTTTAGTATTATTGGAGCCAATAGTACTGATTACCCAACATACGATGGAAAAATACAATAAAAAATTAATTGAAATCTATATGGCAAAACTGTTTGAGGCTATCACCATAAAGAAAGGATACAATATTTTGTCTAGAATGGGACATCCTTTTATTTCTTCATCTATTCTTATGTGATTCACTTCATCACTAGGCAATGAATTAACCATGGGTGGTTGTATCCTCAGTAATGGGAAAATAAAAAGTAAGACAGATGAACTTTATCCTTCAGAAATATTTGGTGCAGTTTCCAAAGATTAAAAATAAATAATATGAACAATGTGAATATTTGGCTTTTCTGAATGGATAAAATTTTTCAAGCTTACCAAGCTATATTGTCCAAAAGGAATTTGTATCATTTCTCCATCACAAGATAATTTATCATGTTTTGTTGTAACAATTGGAGTCAATTTTTTTCATTAAAACCAACGTGTGCAACACTGCTGTAACTTACTCATATAGGAATAGCCAATATTTTTTTTAGATCACACGAATTACCACTCAGCTAAAGTAGGCTACTCACTTCTACATGGTCTTAGAGTTCTGAAGATGCGATTTTTCGATGGGGTGACCATAATCATGCATGTGTTGAAGATGTGACCACGCTTCCTAAGGAAGGCAAAATTGTTGTAGAATCGATATAAATTCGAGTTCCTGTGGCTAGGTGTGAACCACAATACTCACCCAAGCTAGAGCAAGACATACTAAAAAATTCAGACTCCCATATATGTCTTCAAGTCACAAACTATAGAGATAGCTGGATTGAATGGAAAGAGAAATTTTGAACTAGATATCACCAATTGTTATAATTCTGCAGAATTTTATATGTCTTACTTCTTTTTTGTTGTTTTCCAGACAAAAAGGAAGAATAATCAGATGAATGAATCTTTCTTATTCGATCACATAAAATTACAGAATATCTGTTTAAAGAATGGGAGAAGCGAATTGTTTTCCTCAAGAAATGTGGAATCTAGATCCACAAAATAATTATCTGGAAGTATATGATACTTTTCTAAATTTTAAGAGAGTCAAACAATTTAATTTTAATGTCAATGTAAGTCCCTTCAATTTTATTGAAAATTATCCTATCTTTCTCATTAATATGTCTAGGAGAATGAATTTGTTAACTACTCAGAAAACACCAGAGAAACTGTGTGCCACATTCTATGACGAAATTGAGAGTGGTGCTCTTAGCTATACACTCATGAATGGCAAGAAACATTTAACATAAGATACTCAGTATAGAATTACAAGTGAGCATTTTAAACTTAATAAGATTTTACTCCATAAAAATGGAGGTTCTACTGAAAGAGTACAATAGCGTAAGCAATTCTAATTTTTTTGAAAAGATTAGTGAGTTAGAAGTGAATAATTTATATTACTTTACAAGATTAGATAATTAAATATGGTGAAAAGATATGTATGGGTCTTGATAATAAATTTAAATTTATTTTGTCAAACAGATGTAATAAATTAATTAGTAGTTGGGATTATCAATTTTTTGAAGATGGAAATATTAAAAAATGAGATATGAGGGAATGAAGAAACTTAAAAGAAATAATAATGACTTTTATGATCTATGATTTTTTGTTTAATTAAACTCGGCGACAAGCACCACCTGGTCCCTTATTAGATATTTAAGCTATCCATTTTTAATATTTTTGTTCAATAATTAATCTTTGTTATACCAACACATGTAATAAGTAGACAAATTTATCCTAGTGCATTGACCAGGCCCACTTACTACTCCACCACCCTTTCTCTCTGGACCAATCAAAAACATACTCCCCCTACTTCCCTCTCCCCCCCCCCCCCCAACTGTTATGCCTTTAAAACTAGCGTCAGCGACTCCTTTAGCAGCCAGGTAGCTCACCCAGGTGGAATGAAGACACTGGAAAAAATAAAGCCTGCATGTATAAGCAACATTTCTATACATCTCATACACTAACCATGGCAAATTCCAGGCATGGTATGTAATTTCTAAAGGTCTATTACGAAGATACACGCTCGACAACTAGCACACTGTAGTATTTGCTATGAAAACTTATCTGTGCATTAACAATGAGTATCCGTAAATCATGATCAGGACTAGGGCAACAGACTTATCCTCCAAATACATGTGAACCATGCCTGGTACATTTGGGAATAAAATTAATGACAAAATACAATCCTTAGGACCCTGTCGGCGGTGGACTAGATATGCCAGACATGTAACTATCGCAATATTACAGCGTGATGTCACTCTACGACTCATAAATAGTTGCGAAAATAATCAGAAGTATATAGGACATCGCCACATGCAAATAAGACTGAGCAATGGCCACAATGCAGCAAACAATAAACTCTTCCTACATACAAAGTGTATACTTACAGAGATCACAACAGTATAAAAGAGACTTTAGGGACTGAGTGCAGTATACTAGCAAACCAAATCTCCAAAACATCTAATATATTAACACCTTGTGGAATCAAAAAATGAGAACTATGTACACATAATGATAGCTGCATGTACCTGATAACACTGCAATAAACGTCATATTTGTGATGAGACTAGTCTGTGAATGTTTCACATACAACGTGAAATGCTATATCTACGTGTAGTAATCGCTCCTGGACATCTGATGATGGATAAATTCCGATATGCATCATGTGAGACATAGTCATTCCTTGGCTGATGTTTGACTTTAACATTGTGACCTGGTCAGCCTGAATGCAGAACTACAGATTATTATAAAAAATGTTAACCTGCTTCCTGCATGACTTTGCATCACATTTATGTTATTGAAATTAAAACATTCTCAAAAATCGTGGAATTCGTGGGACTGATATTTTTCCAGTATTAATAACAAGCAAAAAGGGTCGAGATTCTGGATTCCCAGAATAGATAAACTGTCTATGCACAACACTAAAATTGTACAAAGCCCTCAGAGCGCTAGTCCTACACACACCTGGCAAATTTTTTACAATTTACAACATTCAGAATAAATAACACTACTCACACATGCAGAACTAATGGGAGTATGAAAAATTTGTCTTATCTCTCTAGAATGCACCATCATTCCATTAGTAAGGGAAATGTGTTGTCACTAGTTCTCTTATACTGCTAATTACATCTCCTACCGACCTATTATCCCCATCTGTGTAATGATTTGACTTTTTTTGCTGATGCCATGTCTCTCCCTCCCTTTGTGTAAATAACAAAATCCATACAATTACTCCCAAAGAGTCTGCAATGATCTCTCTCTCTCTCTCTCCCTCTCTCTCTCTTTCTCAACCTTTAGCACATATCTCATTTAGTTTGGAGACATGATGTAGTGATTCTAATCGATCATTCACCCCCATATTTTTCTAGGAAAGCACCCAAGACATTTCTCCAGAAACTCTGATGTAATGATTAAGTCACATTCGGACTACACTCTAAGAATAAAAGCATGTATCTTGGGTGACCATATTTTATCCAGACATTTTACCGAATTTTTGACATTTACCAAATTTTTCGATTTTTTTCATTTTTTCCATATGTAAGTGATAAGCATAAATATGCTCCTATTGCTTACATGACCGGATGGGTTGCTATTTTTTTCATCCCATTCAACTTTGTATACAGAGTCCTAACCCAGTCACAGTATATGCTTATGCCTCCAAATGGCAACACCAAGTGTCAAAACCAAAGCTAAAATACACACACACACAGGGATTGCTGTTGAAGTTAGTGTGTTGACATAGTTGTGCTGTAAACAAACATAGTTCAGTTACACTATTTCACAGATTGGCTTCTAGTGGGGACCCCCAACTCCCTCCATCTTCTGATGTCACATGTGTGGTTGGAGGTGGAAAGCTGGATCTAGCCCAGACAATATTCCCTGCTATACCACATGCTGGAGCCAGTTTTAGCAGTATCCAACACCTAACGCAGCTCCACCACTGATGGTGCCTCCAAATATGCCTCTGGCGTCACTGGAGGGAGGGCCCAGGGGCCCTTGCTGGAAGCCAATCCGAGAAACAATGTAACTGTGCTATTCACGTTTACAGCAGAATAATTTACAGCAGAATAACATTCCGCCTCCACCAGCAATCCAGGAAAATGTGTGTGTGTGTTTTTAGCGTTGGTTTTGGCACGTAGTGTTTGCAACCAGCTACCCTGGCTGGTTGTGACTCTGCATCAGAACTGTATTATATCAAAAAATAGCAAGCCACATCTGGTTATACAATCAATAAGAGCATGTTTATACTTGTACATTTACTTATGGAATATGGAAAAACGGATAAACATCGAGAAAAGTTGAAAATGTCAAAAATTCCGTAAAAAATACAATATGGTCACACAGGATATCTGCATTTATCTTAGAGTGTGGTCAGAATGTGACATATACACTAGATCAAAGTGTCTGGGGAGATGTCTTAGATGCTTTCCTAGGAAGGTATGAGGTTAAGTGATCAATTAGAATCACTCCGCAATCTGCCTCTATCGCATAACTTTTTGAAAAGTGAATGAAATAAATTATTATCTTAAGGCCCGTCCACACGCAACGATCTGTCTGTGCAAATGTCTGCGCACATCACATCTGCACAGACAGATCGTTGCGTGTGGACAGAAGATTTGCACGAACCTGACGTGTGTGCAAACCTGGAAGTTGGAGTTGGAGCTTTGAGCGAAACCTCTCAAATCTGTGGGTTCAAACCACATCTGCGCAGACAAGTTGGAGCGTGTGGACAGGAGATCGCCGCAAATCTGGCGCGAAACAGCTGTTTGCTCAGTCTTGTGTTTGTATTTGTGCGCACAGGGCATTAAAATGGCTGATACTCGTCAGTGTTCTCGAGAGTTTGTCAGTGAATTCATTGAAATATATAGAAACCACCCATGTTTGTGGAAGATTAAAAGTAAAGAATATAGTGACCGAGACAAAAAGACAGCAGCATACAATGCTCTAATTGAAAAATTGCGGGCAGTTGATGCCTCGACAAACAGAGAAACGGTAATTTAAAAAAAAATTCGTCTCGAATTGGCGAAATTATTTGCGGATGGCTGTCGAAACTTATAATTATCTCTTAAAGCTTGTAACCCCTCATATTATGAGAAAAAATACTTGTATGAGAAGGGCAATTTCTCCTTCCACTGTCTACACCATTTTGACCACTTTCTCTGTTTCCTGTGGTTGGTCTGAATATTTTTTGCAACACAAGTTGCGAACACAGACCACAACAGAACTTCCTCCATTTCTATATTTCAAAATAACTGAATTAAATTTTTGACGTTTACAGGGAGCGTAGTTGCTTGCCACTGATATTTCTTTTCTACACTGACAGATGGCAGGCGAGTAGTAGATTGGGGTTTGTGTCGTGTGAACACACCACATTTGCAGCGATCTTTTGCATGTACAGACATCTGCGCCAATGTCTGCGCAGACAGATCGTTGCATGTGGACCGGGCTTTAAATTTGGAATGAAACATGACATTAAAAATTTTCCTTCATGTTTGTTAAAAGCTACAACTAATTTTTCTCAGGGCACTATCGCCAGAAATATCATATGTATTTCAAGGTGAAGTCATCTGTCTTACTCATGATGGGCTAAAAAATCTTTCTTTAATGTTACGCGATAAGCGAATTAAACACAGTGCTAATTAATTCCATTTTTGTGAGGCTTGATGCTCCAGTATAGATGCCTGTATGCAATGCCAATGTATACATTTATAGAAAATATTTTTTAATAAAACTATACCTCTGGCCTAAAAACTGAATTGGAAAATATTACAAGACGCCATTTTGTATTTATTGAGATTAATCACTTCAATAATTTCAGAATTAAATGACTATTAAAGATGTTTTTATGATTTTATCATTAATGGTGTCGCACTTACACAAAATTGCCAGGGCAACATGTAATTATTACTTAACTAAATCATGCATAGGGAAGGTACTTTCTTGCTAATAAAAAAACACACTTTGCAGTAATTATTTGGATGTATATTTAACAGAAATTATAATAACACTACAGATTATTGTCTTAATTACAGACTGTGATTTACGTGCATTCATCCGCTAGGACATCAGAACCAAGAAGACACAGAAGACAATGAAACAAAAAATGCGCTTTCCTTTTATACCACGAGACAAAGATTACAATTGATACGGTTCTAAGAGCACATATAGCGCTTCTTTATTGTTGAATATCAATAAGTTAATTTTGTGTTCCTTCTTTTTATGGAGGCTATGCTATACCTCCTAATTGATTTAGATCTGGGCTAAAAGTTGAAAGAGAGCGCTCATCATAGACCCCTTGGAAAAATATATGTATTTTGTTGTTATTTATACAGAGGAAGTGATAAGCAAGGCATCAAAGATATACTCAGAAAAAACTAAGTAATTGTACAGATCGAGTAATCAGTTGAGAGATACAGGATGAATAGTGATGCCACATATACCAATTACATAAAATAAAATGACTTCTGCATGGTAGGAGACTGCCAGGGAAACAGCAGTGTAATTGTATACAACTATAAAATAGTTGGAATAAACTGTTTAACGTGGATGACCTTTTGTAGAGTAATGGTATATTTATACAATAAATGTAAAAGTCAAATTAAAAGCACAGGCATGAACAAAGTTATTATTAATCATCATAAAGATTTTAGAAAGTGTCCAGACACGTGACTGTGAGGACCTTTTATGTCCTCCTTGGCTACAGAACGTGGTATTACCAGTCTGGAAGTTACAATATACAACTACAGAATGGGTCGTGCATTTGACCCAGAGCAATTCTGTGTTAAGTGTTTTTGAACTTTAGTTCCCTTGTTCAAACTCAGTGCCAAACGAGTTAACCTCAATATTATTCAAGTATATGCACCAGCTGCAGATGCAGATGAACAAGAAGTGAACTCTTTCTATCGCCAAGTCAAAGAAGTGTTTGCCCTTACAAAACATCATAAAATTAATATAATAATGGGAGATTTTAACGCCAAGCTGGGAAATGGCCGATATGAGGACCTCATAGGTCCTTTTGATTTAGGAAAACGAAACGAGAGCGGTGACTGTCTGCTACAATTGTGCCAAGAAGAAAATATGAAAGTCACTAATACATGGTTCAAATTACGACCATGACACCTTTATACATGGAAATCTCCAACTGACAACAAATACAACGTAGTCCATAACCAGATGGACTATATTTTAATTAATAAGCGTTTTGGAACTTCAGTTACAAGAGAATCCACTTCTCCTGAAGCAGATGTTCCAGCTTCTCTAAAAACAAAACTTGTAAAACACAAAAAAACCAACTCAACAAAGAAATTAGCTTATGAAAAACTCAAACACCTTGAATTAAGCAGTGAAGTTGCAAGGACATCAACAATAAAATAGTGACAATGGAACCTCTGTTTGACCAAGAAAATAGTTGCAGAGTATGGGAAGAGATGAAAAAATTATACTAGCCACTGCTCGAGAAAAAATACGATATAAAACAAGAGATCGAAAACAAAATGGATGAATGCTGAAATTCTTTCATTGATGGGTGAATGGCGAAGGTATAAAGCCCAGTTAGATCAGCCTAAGTACAATAATAACCAGAAACTCATCAGATCAAAGATCAGAGCAGCAAAAAATGAATGGCTACAACATTAAAGTGAAGAAATTGAAAGCTTGCAAGCTTCACATGACGATTTTAACTTATACAAAATGTTAAAAGAAACTGCTGGGAAATATATAAGAAAAAACATCTCCTTATTAACCAACAAAAAAAAAAATAGTTCTAGATACCATTGAGAGGAACGAGATATGGGAAGACTACATAAAGAACCTCTTTTCAGATGATAGACCAAATGTTGAGATTTCTACAAACAACCATTTAACAGGACCTCCAATCATGAAATAAGAAATCGAGAAAGCCATCAAAAACTCAAAAACCAATAAAGCCACACAGCCTGATGAAATTCCATTCGAACTTGTTAAACTCCTTAATGAAGAAGGTATCAAAGTCTTACACAAACTATTTAACAAAATTTACGACACTGGTCATTACCCAGCCAAATGGCTATTATCATCTTTCATTCCTTTACCAAAAAAAGTGAAATGCGAGAAGATGTGAAGATCACAGACTCATTAGTCTTATGAGCCATTCTCTGAAAATATTTCTGAGAACCATCCATCAAAGGCTATACGAAAAATGTGAGAATTTCATTAGTGAGACACAGTTTGGATTCAGGAAAAGTTTAGGTACAAGAGGAGCAATAGTTGCACTACAAGGTATAGTACAAAACTGCTATGATCGGGGTAAAAATGTAGGACTCTGTTTTATTGACTACAAAAAGGGATTCGATAGTGTACAACGTCATAAACTCATGGAAATTCTCAAAAGAATTGATATAGATGAGAAAGATATCCGCTGTATAGAGAATTTATATTGGAATCAGACACCACAAGATAAATTTGAAAACGAGGTCACAGATTTGGTCAATATATGCAGAGGAGTCCGACCAGGATGCATACTGTCACCCCTGTTATTTAACTTATACTCTGAGAATATTTTTCAGGAGGCACTTGATGATGTAGAAAAACGCATTAACGTTAACAGAGTGTATATCAACAATGTTTGTTATGCTGATGACATGATATTGATAGCTGATAAGTTAGATGACCTTCAACAACTCGTCAACATAGTAGGAGATTACAGCAGTACTCTGATTATTAACATCAAAAAGACTAATTTTATGATTCTCACATGAGAGTGTGACTCATTTAAAGATGCAAATCTATGATTTCAAGGGTCTGTAATACAAAAAGTCAACAAGTTTAAATACCTCAGAACCTCACTTTGTGAAGACTGGCGAAGAGACTTGGAAATAAAATATCACATAGAGAACACCCGAAACACCTTCATAAAATTTAAGAATATTCTTACAAGGATGGACCTAGACCTAGACCTTAGAGTCCGATTTGTAAAATGCTACATCTGGTCCGTGCTTCTATATGATTCTGAAGGATGGACACTAAATATGACAACAATGAAGTTAGAGGCCGTTGAAATGTGGATTTACCGCAGAATGCTTAAATTACTGTGGACTGCAAGAGTAACCAACGCCAAAGTACTGGAACGAATGAACAAGCAGCCAGAAACGTTGACAGCGTTTAAAAGAAGAAAAACAGCATATCTAGGAATATAGTATGGAACACCAAATATATGCTTCTGCAGTTAATTTTAGAAGGGAGGATTGAAGGAGAAAGAAGATAAGGGCAAAGAGGAACATCCTGGTTGGACAATAGAAAGCAGTGGACAGGACTGCAAAGTGTAGACCAGCTATTACGTACTGTGGTTCACAGAAGAAAGATGCAACATGTGCTCGCCAACATCCATTAATGGAGAAGAACAGGAGAAGAAGAAGAAATCTAACAAACAGTATCTACAATGGGTTCCACAATACTCTGTGCCAATCACATCCATGTGGTGTCAGCTAATGGATAACTTGCCAAACAGCAGCTGTGTGATGTTTAAGAATGTTCTGTAGTTTATCTACTGCAAGTAATAAGAATACTCGAAAATTGACTGGTGTTCATATAAACTGGCCTGAGATTCAGGACCCAGAAAAGCTTATTAATTACATTCAGTTTGCACACAGTTTTACTTATCTATTTGTATACTAAGTGGCGATTCTTAACACTGACTCCAAGAATGAACAACGTTAGTATTACACAGAAGTGTTGTATCAGAGCAGGAGAAACATATTTCTCTCAGTCCAGGACATTGTTTGCTACAGTACCATCAAATAAGAATTATCACCGAATTAGGACTGGTACCCACAAACAGTGTTATCCCACAAGTCCTAAGCAAAAGAGTAAACTATCATACAGATTTATGCCATTCCCCATTACAGAAATTATGCCTATTAGTGCAGTATTTTGCAGGAAGGACATTAGGCATCTACTAGAATTCGAGAGCGCTGGTGGTTTCATCACACTGACCTTAACTGCAGATCTTTGTGATAGGTCACAGCTGCTGTCACAGCTGACTCACCAGGGTACTAGCAATCCAGTGCCACCCACTGAGTGTGGTAGGCCATGTACATTACTGCTGAATCGCCTGGGGATGACAGCTCTATCTGCCATCCTGTGAGCTCCTCCTCCCATAGACCACATATTGAAAAAATATTTGTAAAAATGGTTGCTTATAAACCAGACATCTTTTTTCCAAGCACGAGGGATGACTGATTGTCAGACACGTTACAGTTGGGGGATCTGGTACACACTGTAGAGTCAAGACACATTGTTATTTATGGTTACTTAACCCATCAATAGGGTCTCCTTTCCCAGAGGTTTATTGATAGTGTGTAAAGAATATGAAAAAAAATCTAGTGAGAGTAATTGTGATAATGCAAAAGAGTGGCCTGAGTGCCTTGCTGGTGGTGATATAAATGTCTAAAGGAGTCAATGTGTCGAGCAGGCGTGTACCAGATGGTTGAAAGTGTAGCAGACTCCTTTTCCAGCCTATATGACCGAAAGTGCATTGATCTTTACTAAGATGTTTTTTCTGCTACCGGTACGAATATCGTCATCCTGTGTTTATTACACACATACAAAGAAGATAGACTAGAGAGAGAAGTTACAGATATTGAGACGGGCTGATGTGAGATCTGAAACACTACATTCCAGGAAATTAAAGTAGATATGAACGGCGCGTGAAGCGTCACACATGTCCTGGCAATCAAGCCCAATAATCGGTTTTAAAATTTCTATATAAGGGCGATGTTCTTGAGGACAATATCATGGAAATGGAAGAGGATGTAGATGAAGATGAAATAGGAGATATGATACTGCGTGAAGAGTTTGACAGAGCACTGAGAGACCTAAGTCGAAACAAGGCCCCGGGAGTAGACAACATTCCATTAGAACTATTGACATCCTTGGGAGAGCCAGGCCTAACAAAACTATCTAGTGAGCAGGATGTATGAGACAGGAGAAATACCCTCAGACTTCAAGAAGAATATAATAATTCCAATCCCAAAGAAAGCAGGTGTTGACAGATGTGAAAATTACCGAACTATCAGTTTAATAAGTCACAGCCGCAAAATACTAACACGAATTCCTTACAGATGAATGGAAAAACTGGTAGAAGCCGACCTCGGCGAAGATCAGTTTGGATTCCATAGAAATGTTGGAACACGTGAGGCAATACTGACCCTACGACTTATCTTAGAAAATAGATTAAGGAAAGTCAAATCTACGTTTCTAGCATTTGTAGACTTAGAGAAAGCTTTTGACAATGTTGACTGGAATACTCTCTTTTAATTTCTGAAGGTGGTAGGGGTAAAATACAAGGAGCAAAATGCTATTTACAATTTTTACAGAAACCAGATGGCAGTTATAAGAGTCGAGGGACATGAAAGGGAAACAGTGGTTGGGAAGGGAGTGAGACAGGGTTGTACCTATCCCCAATGTTATTCAATCTGTATATCGAGCAAGCAGTAAAGGAAACAAAAGAAAAATTCGGAGTAGGAATTAAAATCCATGGAGAAGAAATAAAAACTTTGAAGTTCGCCGATGACATTGTAATTCTGTCAGAGACAGCAAAGGACTTGGAAGAGCAGTTGAACGGAATGGACAGTGTCTTGAAAGGAGGATATAAGATGAACATCGACAGAAGCAAAACAGGGATAATGGAATGTAGTCGAATTAAATCGGGCGATGCTGAGGGAATTATATTAGGAAATGAGACGCCTAAAGTAGTAATTGAGTTTTGCTATTTGGGGAGCAAATTAAATGATGATTGTCAAAGTAGAGAGGATATAATATGTAGACTCTCAATCGCAAGGAAAGCGTTCTGAAGAAGAGAAATTTGTTAACATCTGGTATAGATTTAAGTGTCATGAAGTCGTTTCTGAAAGTATTTGTATGGAGTGTAGCCATGTATGGAAGTGAAACGTGGGTGATAAATAGTGTAGACAAGAAGAGAATAGAAGCTTTCGAAATGTGGTGCTACAGAAGAATGCTGAAGATTAGATGGGTAGATCACATAATTAATGAGAAGGTACTGAATAGAATTGGAGAGAACAGAAATTTGTGGTACAATTTGAGTAGATGAAGGGTTGGTAGGGCATATTCTGAGGCATCAAGGGATCACCAATTTAGTATTTGAGGGCAGCGTGGAGGGTAAAAATCGTAGAGGGAGACCAAGAGATCAATACACTAAGCAGATTCAGAAGGATGTAGGTTGCAGTAGGTACTGGGAGATGAAGAAGCTTGCACAGGATAGAGTAGCATGGAGAGCTGCATCAAACCAGTCTCTGGACTGAGGACCACAACATCAACATGGCACTATTAACAGGAGCATGCAATCATGATGTATCCTCCTAACATTTTTTAGAACTCACACACAGGCATACACAAACAACCACACATATTCCTTATGGTACCATGTGTCGCTCACAAAACCTGAGCTAGAAAGAGAAATGCACATATCTGTACAAGTTGTAATTTCTCATATGTTATGTGAAATGTATGCTGGCTCCAAGTATCACTCCTAAGTAGTGCTTTTGCGAAAAGGTAGTAGTGAGATTCGAGTTCACGTAATATAAGTATGTTGATTGAAGCTGTTGGTGCCATGTCCACAAATTCATCATTGGTCTTTTTGGAGGAAAAAGGTCTTCTAGTAAGTTGTGTGTGACAGCGATAACTAAGGGTGGCTGGCATGAAATGATCATAGCTCGTTTTCCCTTCTTTGTAGAAAACAGAGTGTGTGTCTGTCTTGCGATACATTAATCGTAATTTAACACTATGTATGTTATCATTTTTCTTGGTGAGCCCCATCATGACGGCGAACATGACTCAAGTTACTGCATATTTGTCTCAGAACATTTTTTCCCACTACAACCGATTTAATAAAATCTCGCTGTGCAGGTAGACTCTGCTTTCTTTTCTCTCTAATTTATGCTTCGTGTCATCAACGACACTATCGTAGATGGGGTGTTGTCGGAGCTCTGACGATACGTGAGAGATGGATTTGTGGTAGGACCTTAATGTCCAACACCTGGTGGTATTATTGCAACCTGTACAAGTATGGATTTTTTTTTGCAAGGAAATATTTTCTTAAATAACATTATATGGCTAAATCCTTATTACAGAAGTGTAATAAAAACGTTATCAGAATGATTTTACTGCGACAGTCTCCGCTGCCTGCTTCGAATTCGACAGGTGACTTGCTGGTAGCTTTATCAAGCCGGCCTTTGGATATAATCGGCGCCATCTCTAGTCTGTGAGCGATTCTCGACTACTGCTTCTTTTCAATGGTCGCTGGAGCATCTGTCTTACGAGGCTGCACGAGTTATCTGACGTAAGCTGTTGGAAACAAATTCTGGACCATAACTGCTAGCCACACACCCTCAGAGATCCCTTCCATTTATAAAATTTGTGTAGACCATAACATGTGGCTAGTTGGAGCCAAGGAGATGGCTCTTTCCTGTGACTGGTCAGTATTACACGTCTGACTTTTACAGGAGTCGTGGTCCTGTGGGAGTAGCGACACATATCGTCTCACCACAAATATGATAATGACTATATTGTTATAAGATATGTGAAACTCGCTTTTACATCTGTCAATATGTGTGTGTTGTTCACATTTTTGAATCCACAGGATCTTAGGACTGTGACATTGTAAGTAGGAAGAGTTTATTTTTTCTGCACTGTAGCCATTGCTTAATCTCGTTTTTGTGTGGTGAGGTCGTGTGTACTTCAGATTATTTCTGCATCTATTTATGTGTCTTATAGTGAAGTCGTATAGTAATATTGTGGGAGTTACATGTGTGGCTGAGCTATCCCATCGCCGGCGTGGTCTTAGGATTGTATTTGATCGTTAATTTTTTCTAGATATTCCTGGTGTGGTTCATTTGTAGGGTATACGTCTGATCCAACAGTCCTGCTCACATTTGAAAGATACTCATTACTAATACACAGACTAGTTTTCATGGCAATTACAGCAGTGTGCTAGCTGTTCAGAGTGTGTCTTTGGAGTACTATGGGTCAGTTGAAATTACGTACCACACTCCCATTTTCATGTAATTAATATATGAGACTTACAGCAATGTCGCTTACTCTTGCAGGGTTTATTTTGTTACGAGTCTTCAATCTATTTGGGTATGCTAACTGGCTGAAGAAGGAGCCACCCAAACTAGTTTTAAAAGCATAACGTTTTGGGGGGGGGGGGGAGGAGGGGTGTATGTTCATGATTGGTCCAGAAAGAAGAGGTGTGAGGACAGATGCACTTGGCACTTAAACTAGCAGCAGTTATCTGCAAAGGCCTCATTGAGCTACGAAATGTTTTGCTGTGGTGGATTGTTCTCTTCCTGAATGATTAAGCCTCATTTTCGGCAGCTACTAGGTCGGAAGTGATTACACAAACATTGTGAAAATGACTCTACCACTCCAGTGGAGGTGGTCTGGCGTATTTCTAGGGAGACATGTGAATCTTTTCCCTTGGCAACCGGGTGCCTGCGATCACATGAGAAGTTCCGTACTTTACTAGCACAATCCACTGAATAAAGGGGGGGGGGGGGGGAGAGAGCGGTGTTTTTTTGTACCAGTCTTTGATACTTCCATCTACGTATTGAGATCTGTTTGGCGTTATTAATGAGAGTTGGAGATCCCTCAGTCAGAACAGATATAACAGCAATGTCACCCAACATGCCGGAGAGCATGATACCACTATTTGATCGAACTTTACTGGGTAGTGTGTTTGCAAGCATTGTCGTTCTCAGCTACACTCCATCACATAAGAGTCTGAGGGTGGGGCTGACTGCAGGTAACTTGATTTGCGCCAGTGTTGTTTCAGATATTGTACGTGTCTCTAGAGGTGTATTTTTCAGTGCTGTGCGACACACACAGTATCTTGAGTTGGAGACACTAGAATTTTACAACAATGTCACACAATCTAGTAAGGCTGTATGATGTTTCTCACATAACATCTTTGGTTGGAAATCGGTAGTGCTTATAGAATTTTCTATTGCATCACTATTTCTACCAATGTGTTCGTTTCCGACACAAACTGTGATGTCACGCACTAGTAATGGAGTGGTGGCTTAGCAATGATACATAAATTGGGACAATGCTGAGAGCATTGTGATGCGACGTTCTGATAAGACGTGTAAATACATATCTGCCTGTGTGTCATATCTGCTAGTTCCTGGAAACATCAATATAACAAACAGACCTCATGTGACATAATTTGTTAGTGACAAACAGTTTCAGCCTATCCCTAAAGCACTCAGCTCTAGAGTGTCACAATTACAATATATGAAGTTGAGGATGTGTGCCTCAGTATCAGTACTACCTAATCCGGGCACATACTGCATTGTGACTGCCTGAAAGCATCAATAAGTCATGTGAAATCGGGAACAGCCTTACATTATTGGACAAAATACGTAAAATTGTGTAAAATCGAGAAAATATGTAAAACTGGAGGAAATAAGGAATAATAAGAGTAATTACTTAGGTGCAGTCTCTGCTGATGCCACATAACACTAAAGTCATCAACAACTTCATGGGACTTAACGTAATTTGTTGTAAACAAATAGCTTACAACCTCTCTCTATGCTCTAGAATGCCATCAGTAATAAAAATACGTAAAACTGAGAATATTTACATATCTGCTTGGGTGTGGTCTCTGCTCATGTTACATAATATTGATATTAACAAATAGATCTAGAGTGATGTGACTTCACGTAATTTGTTATTAACATGTAGACACAACCTCTCCATATGCTACACAGCTTCAGAGTAACCTCAGTTATAAAATAGGAAAAAAGGCGAAAATGTGTGAAAAGTACATTAAATTTGGAATAATGAGTGTACTTACATATCTCCCTGCTTATGGTCAGATCTTAAGATGTGTAGGCACAGCCTCTCCGCATGCTGCCCACCTCCATAATAACCCCTCAAACTCATGTGTCCCAGTTATAACAGTGGTTTCCTGGGGCAGAGGGAGTGGGGCACCAAGGTCCCCAAGTGGGTGATCGGACACTGGATACCCTTCTTATCTTATAAGAGATCTCCTCAGGAATGTTCCCAAACTCTCTTTACTATCCTACTGTCATGTGGTTAGCGTTCAACCTTCGTAATCGATAGATCGCTGAAACGAATCCCATTCATTTTTTCTTTAATTTATATTTTTTTCAACACTAGTCATTATTTCGTACATATTGCATTTAAAAAGTAATGTGAGGTGAAGACACTTGTATGTGTATGAACTTTTACTGAATTTTCAGTGTTATTTGGTTGTTTGAAATTTTTATTATCACAACAAATATTAAATATATGACTATCGACAAGTAACCACCAAGCACATACAGTTTTCCAGAAAATGTATGCCTGTCATGATTTCCAAAATCCCTTGTACTTGCAGTTAGGTAGGTACCAAGAACAACTTTTCACCTGGATGATTCGATCTGCAGACACAGCTTTCAAGTATGAGGGCAGGCTTGGAAAGCCTAAGTCAAACATTGATCACTAAAGGTATAAATAACTTTATTCATTAATACTATGAGCTACAATATGCCAGCTTATGTTGGTAATGTACGTTTAATCGTTGGATGTGTTTTCTACATTAAAAATTGCAGAATGATATTTTCATACACACATGGGAAACGTAAATTAAAGTGGCATCTACTACACTGAATAACTGCAATTTTCCTGCATGCACAAGGAATCTTCAGATTCTCTAAGGAAAAACAAAGCTTGTTGACATTTTGAAAAATTTCTCTTTCTTCTGACAATTTATATGCAAACTATGCATAATGCAACATTTTCGAGAATATCAGTAACGAAAATTGGCGATGTAGAACTGAATGAATATTTGTAGCATCTTCAGAGTACCAACTTTTTGTTCGTTATCAATCAAATATGAACAAGTTTGGAGGTGCTTGATAAAGGCTTTTATTTGCCTATAGAAACAAAAGTCCTGTAATATGTGTTGTAATAATAAAAATTAGTAAAAAGCTAAATGACATTGGAAATTCAATAGAAGTTGATGCAAATACACGTGTCTTTTCATGACATTACCTTTCAAATGTAAAACATATAAAACAATATGGCTAGTGTTGAAAAAACATATATTAAGAAAAAGATGAATGGCACTCAATTCAACAGTTGCACAGCTTGAACACTAACCATATGACTGCCACCAGCTTGTGCCAAGGGTCACAATGCACCATTACATTATTCACATGTAAAACTTCTTTTAAGTTTTTCTTGAAATCACCTAAGTACCACGCCTAACTACTTGCACACTATGTCGCCCTAATGGACTATTGAAAGTGTACCATATTTGAAGTAAATCTGTGATCCTAACATCACAGCTCCCCATTGTAAGATTTATTCAGTCTTAAGGAGAAATCTAGGTTACTATCACATGTAGAGTCATCTCTGTGTACATCACATATTTGTGACAATGACTCAGCAGCTTTGGTTTGTTTTTGGAATAAGGCATTCTCTTAGCATGCAGTGGCAATACAATTGATGTTGTAAATCACTCAAAAATTTGGCCTATATGATCCATTCTCATATTCAATATTCCTTTGATAATTCTGGTTGCATTCTTTTGCAACAGGGATACTGTTTGTGTGCATTATAGTTTACACAGAGATTAATACAAAGAAGAATATGTTAACAAAAGAAAGTACGACATGTAAGCCACTGCTTTTCCCTTACAGTGATTCCTAATTCATGACGGATGAAACAACTTTTGATAGCTTCTTATATGCTTGTTGAGTGTGTGCCTACCATATCAATTTGAGATGTAGGTGTATGACTAGCCATCTGACTGAGCATACTCATTAAATCTTTTCTATGTTTGTGAGGAAAATTTAAAAAGCATCAGCTTCAATGTTACTTAAAATATGTATGTCATGTGAAAAAAACAATTGAGAATACTTATTATGCTTACTTTCTTTTCCACCTTAAATATAGGGTCATATTTTAGGGTAATTTGGCAGTAGCAAAGCGAATTTTCGGAGTACATAAAAAGGCCATTAGACTCATAAAGGATGTAAACCTACAAACTCCTGTAACACCTGTTTAAGGGTAATTCACACAGTCCATCACGTCATATCACGTCACGTCCTCTCAAAACATTCTACAGTGGATTTGAAATAGCATACACACTGGCCATCCCGCACAGTCACGTCATGTCATGGCACTGTCAAGGTTTTTCAAGAAGAAAATGTTATCGGTTGACATCATCCATCCATTGTTAATCGCGTGACCCCCAAGCACATTTCCACTAAACACATGGCTATGTACGAATCTCCATATTCGTTTTGTCGTGGTGTTTGTGACTGATATCACTTTGTTGTTTGTTATTTTTGTTATTTGTCACACAGTTTTTCGTTTCATTTTATTTCGTTATTTATTTTGTTAAAATTTAAAATTTTTAATAAATGACGAAAGATTAGTTGTAGCTGTGAGGCAGTAGCTTGAATTGTGTGACATGAGTGTACAAAATCACTTGCCATCTACTATATTCATAAATTGGATTTTTATACATAGTTTTTAATATTTTACAATTAAATGGAGTGCAATACAGCTGCAGCTTGAAGTGAAAAAAGTGCTGTGGGTAGAATCAGATTGATTTTTAAGTGGAATTTATTTGTATGTTGTCAGTTTTACAAGGATATTGAATGAAACCTTCAGACACCGCAAAATGCTTTTTTGTGGCTTATGCAATCAAGTAATGTATTAGAGTTGTTTGTTTAAATATGCATTTGTGACAGTCTTATTTATTGTTAAGTAGCTCTGGTTTGTGTGTGAAACAGTTTTGTAAGCATCAGTCAACAATATTTATGTGGTTTCACTAGGTAACCCCAGCACAAAAAAACACTTGAACTAGAGTCAAAGATAAGATGTAAAGAAAACCTATAAATATTGAAGGGAAAGGTATTGAGGGCGATTTGACTACTGCACGTAAATTTTCAGTGGACTGGCAACTAAAACAAACCAGTTTTGCACAGGCTGCTCATAACACTGCGTTCCTTTTAGTAATTCCTGCTGCAATTTGATGTAACATATCAAAATTTCCTTTCTGTACCACGTAATGACATTTTTGAGACCCACAATCTTTTTTATGTTGTTTTGTACTTCTGTCTTCCATCTCTAATATGCAAGGTATCCCCACAAGCTGCAAACCATTTGAGTCCAATAAAGGTCATTTTCGTACAAATGTGGACTCCAGCATCCACGTATATAATCTACTGCGTTATATATGTGCACCTCACACATTAAAACAGTTGAAAATCATCTTGCAAAGATCACAATTCCTATGCGAGTTACGATCATGTGACTTGAATCGACTTGACGTTCCATGACGCAACGGACAGTGTGAATACACCTTGAGGTGACGGTGCCATCACGTGACGATGCCGTGAGGGCAAGTGTGAATTTTTGCAAATTTAGGTAGTCTACCTTTACTGCGTATTAACATTATGGAGGCTGTCATATTTTAAAACTAATGTAATGGGCAAGGAGCAGCAGACTATTTAAACAGTGTCAATCATCGGCATAACAATGATGTTGTTGTTGTTGTTATCTTCAACACTACTCTATCCTGTGCAAGTCTCTTCATCTCCGAATAACTACTGAAAACTACATCATCTTGAACCTGCTTACTGTATTCATCTCTTTAAAAAGCTTAAACTACATAAAAAAGAAGAAAATTCCAACACCAAATATAAAATAACAGAAACAAAAGGGAAAAAAATAACAAAGAAAGCAAGTGCAATGAGAATAAGCAAGTGATATGGGAGTAGCCAAGCATAGCACACATCTTAACATCTACTTTCAGAATGGTAGAATCATGGAGATAAAAAAAGAAGGGAGTTGTCTTTATGTCACAAACTTGGAGTCAATTCCGCCATCCTGACTAACTCAAAACATAAGGTCCATCACATTCATACCTTCATAGTTCACTGTGGCGACACTTCTCTGTGACGTCACTCTGTGGCCATGCCTAGTTTCGACCATGTTGGGTGCATTGATTGTGTGGAGAGGTAGTTGTTTCATCAAATATGCCAGCTTACGTTGTTTACATGTGTGTTAATCTATCTGACAATAATCTAAAGTTTAAAGGAATCACATTTCATCCATAAGTGGAGAATTTCAAACAATATTTACTTTTGTATACATGAATTATTGTTTCGCTGTTTACTTTTATTGTAGTGGTTTTATTTCTGTCATTTTACTTAACATTTGCCTTACTTTGCTCAGTGTTCATACTTTCTCTTCTTTCCTGTGGTTTTCATTGCCAAATTGCAAAAGCTCCAATATCAGAGCCACACTGTATCAATGGTTTCAATACATGGCTATGTAACCACGCTGATTGTTTGGGCAGCTTCTCAACCCCTAAATTCCGTTCGTCAATAATTATTATTCATTGTTCACCTTTCATCCTCCTTTAAAAAAGACTCTGGCTAGAACAGCGGGAGACAAAGATCATGTGTGCATGAGTTTTGTGAGTATGGTTCAAATGGCTCTGAGCACTATGGGACTTAAAATCTGTGGTCATCAGTCCCCTAGAACTTAGAACTACTTAAAACTAACTAACCTAAGGACATCACACACATCCATAGCCGAGGCAGGATTCGAACCTGCGACCGTAGCGGCCGCGCGGTTCCAGTCTGAAGCGCCTAGAACTGCTCGGCCACACTGGCTGGCTTTTGTGAGTATGATTGTATAAATATGTTTGTGTGCTGTGCTTCCTCTCTCAAGAAGGCTTCGGCTGAAAATTTATGTGAACCTCTTTTCGTTGTGCCTATCTTGTGCTCAGTGTGTGAGAGCAATCGAGCCATTTCACAGTACAGTTATTACCTCATGAAGTTTGTTGTAAATAGTCCACTGCACTTTGTAATGGATGCCCTTTTCTAACATTGTCATTTTTTATAGAAATAACTCATACCATTTACACCATCGATTCTTTTATAGGTGAACATTATCTCAGCTGTTTAACTAAAAGAATTACATATGATTTTGTATACATTGTATTTTATTTCAGGCTAAAATATATAAAAAGAAATTAATTTGGTAGTACTACTATGTACTCTAATTTTAAAAATATTTGAAATAACAAAAATATATGGAATACTTAAAATTCCTATTATTAATTGCACAAGAATAGTTAAAAAATTTGTTTCTAGACTCATTTACAAAATAATGATATATTTTAGCGAAGATTCTTCTTTTGTCAAGAAAATGTGAAAACTCCTTTGCTTTGTAAACTCTTTGGAATATTGTGAGCTCCGCAGACTGTAGGGAATAGTGGGCATGCCTCTGCTGGAGACAGACATAATTATATGATCGTCAATAATAATGTAATTTGGAATATTAAGTGGAAAATGTAAAAACAGTTTGATATTTAATAATGCAACAAAGAATAAAATTCAAAAAATACACAGGCAAATCTTCATCAGTTATTTAGTCATCAGGAACCCACAACGGTAAATCAAAAATTCAATCGCAAGAATGTACACCTTGCAAGACTTTGAGACAACAAAAAGAGAAAATGAAGATAAGTAAAAAGTTTTCCTTTTATGTATCTTACACCTCTCGAACCTTTCGAAAATAATGAAGAGATTTAATGGTTATGTGTGGGAGGGTAAGATTACAACTTCTCAACTGGAAAAATGATGTATATAATTACAATACCAGAAGAAAAAAAATGATAATCATTATGTCACATTAAAGTTGTCTGTAGCACAAACAAGGGTTCACAAAGCTACAGCCAGAGGATTCGATCAGTTTTTCTTTTATATGAAATGCCTGACACACTGCAAAGTAAAATTTGAACCTACCTGAAAACGTTTCTGTTTGATAACTATCTATTAGTATTATATATTACTGTTATGTGCAAGTAGTGATGGGCAGGAATTACTGACGAACATCTGTCTGTTTTTAATTAAAAAACATAAAAACAATAAGTGATCGGCAAGGAGGCATATTTACAAAAAAATTGATGCCAATATATAATGACTTGTTTCATATCATATCATTATGATTTACATGCAAAGGATACATGCAATATGACACTAAATAACTAACTATTCGTATATCTCAAAGCATAATGCAGACTTACATACTTTGGAAACCTCAAACTTAAATTCAAAAGTAAAATGAAGCAGATGATAAAAGTAGATGTACATTCCAATTGTGCTATATTTGGTTATTCCTGAAAAATTGGCAGAGTTACTGGCGAGAAATATTCTGAGAAAAGAAGGAAATAAACTATTCTTGGAAAGGTAGGACTACATCTTACTGAAACGTTGCTCACATTTTAAGGAGTCTTAAGAGTTTGCGACCATTCGTTTAATCACATATATAACATTCCACACTGCTGGAGGATAAAAAGTTATATCTTTCTTCACCTAGTAAGTTGCTATTGTTGGCCACACACTGAATGACGCCTCATAGGAAAGATTTCAATGTGAGAAATTGGTAAAAACAGTGAGATGAATACACTGACAGTCTAATAAAACAAGAACTCTATTCTGGAAGAAGGTATACCGCTGTGCAGTTCTGTTTCTTTGACATTTCAATAACCACTTTGTTGACATGCGCAAGATACAATAGCAAACCTTGCTTCTTTCCCCAGTGCACACGTTTATGGGCTAGCAAAGAACACGAAGTTAAGTTTTTTTTTTGCAAATGTGAACACTAAAAATGTTGTGTATACGAGCTAAAAACTGAAAATGTACGAAGAAGAACCAGGATTGATACCAGTAAGAAAACAAGCATTGGTTTTGGAGTTCCACTTTCATTTGCTATCGATACAAATACAGTAAAGGTGGAATTAAATGGATTATGAAAGAATGCCTTTCACACTTCCTTCCGTTTCTGGTTATTCGAAATATAGAAGCAAAAATCAAGTTACGGTAATGAGGCCAAATGTGTCGTATTACTAGAGCAAAGACGCAATCGAGGACAGAAAAACTTTCGAAATTGCCTTCCTTGCACTATGTTGTTTATGTAAGCATTGTAATGTTAGTATGTAAAACAGCTGTTGCGACCACATGATAGAAATAATGAACAAGGAGCAATGGTAAATAGTAGTCTGCTAATGTTGTGGGCTATTTAATATGGCGGCAGGCCCCGTCCACTCTGACTTCAAAACAACTTACAGCGTAAGTCTCTAGTGCCACCTCCCTTCTTTTTTTATCTCCATAAGTAGAACACGGGCAATAAGGTGTCTTTGACGATGGGTGGATCTGATCACTTCACGTCAATTTCTGGTCCGAAACGTCAGCTCAGCCAGGGGCTTTACTGGCGCCGCGAGACTATCTTGCGCCGTCTCCTCTTACTTTTATCGCCATGCTCTACAGTCGGAGATCACTGTCTACAGTTGATTGTAAGACATCGCCGACTCGACCTAATTACAGAAATGAACGCTGTTCAGGAATCAGTTATATGTAGTGCACAACTGATCGAGGTTCAATATTGATGTAAATTAGCACTAAACACGCTTGGCGGCACTGCCAAAATCAGCAGGCAACACAATCATTGCCCTTCGACCCCAGATATGAACTATACATATACGGATACACAAATATTTATAAGAACTATCCAGGGTGCAGGTTGCGGAGATGGAGGAAAATAACCATACGAGAGCGTGCTCTTCAAACTTCTCCGCAGCTGAAAAAGATTTATTGCTGGAAATTGTTTCGGGTCAGTATCAGAATACAACAGAGAGCAAGAAACTTGATAGGGTTACTACAATCAATAAAGTAAAGGCGCGGAATGACGTTGCTGTTGACTTTAATGCGCGGAGCATAGGACCAAATCGGAACTGGAAAAGCTTGAAAATGTGTTACGAGAATATAAAGAAAAGGACCAAGAAAACGTTCGCACTTTACAATGTAGAGTATTTTACGGTAACTACACCTAGTCTTTACTTAATTAAGTGCGCTATGTAAATGTCAAAACTTTTCAAGGCTTCTGAACACTATGGGACTTAATTACCGAGGTCATCAGTCCCCTAGAACTTAGAACTACTTAAACCTAACAAACCTAAGGACAGCACACACATCCATGCCCGAGGGAGAATTCGAACCTGCAACCGTAGCGGTCGCGCGGTTCCAGACTGTAGCGCCTAGAACCGCCCGGTCACTTCGGCCGGCCAAAACTTTCCAAGGTCGAAATGCCTTAAACTGGAAGCGAACGGAAACTGGTTGCATTCCTGAAGCCACAATTTATTTCAACCACACTGACGATGCGGATATTAATTCCGAAGTTACATGCGGTGGTACGTATGTATGTATGTAAGTACATGCTCTGCTTAATTTTTTCAGACGAATTTTCTTTGTTAAATGTCATTTATAATCGATGAGTGCTTGTTCATTTCTTGTTCTGATACAGATTTAAATAACAGTGCAGATTGCAGTGCATTTGCATCGTCAGCAAATGTCAAGACGGCTGTAACTTCAGATGAAAATGTTGTTCACCTCGTTGATGACAGTGAGAATGAAGATGGAGAGAATGTTTACGTGGATGCGGTAAGAACAATAGTGAAAGTTGAATGTGTTAGTAGTACATATCCTGATCTGAACTAAAATTACTTTATAATTACAGACAGGGGGACAACACTCCGTCCAGGATTCTAGTGTGAAACATGCAGTGTCAGATTCGTTTTACAAAGTTAAAACAACAGAAAATGTGTTCGACAAAAAAGACCAGTTTTACAAAAGAAGATTGGAGTGCCTTGAGAAAGAACATAAAATAAAAGTACACTGTATTCTCGCGGAACATGAAATAAAAATGGTAACACTGAAATTGGATAGAGAAATTAGAGAACTAGAACTAAAAGAAATGAAAAGAAAAGTCAACCTTTGAGACTGACACTTTGTAATTTTATTGAGACTTTTTAATCTGTTTTTGTATAAATACATTTTAGATAAATGCTGCCCTTATTATAATAATAATACTTGTCAAACAATGCTGTACAATCGCAATAAAGTCATGAGATGTTCAATTGACTCTTTTATTAGAACATGTTAAGCGTTTCAGGATTACACTCATCTTCAGACATCCGTTACAAAAAAGTACAAAACATAAGTGAACAGCACACTCAACACGTCTCAGGGTTACAGAAAATGAGATCTGGTCATATGAGTTACATACAACAAACTTCAACTCCTTCCTAACCAACCAGGCATACAGCCTTGCCAATTCAAAGAAAGTGTAGAATAACATATGACTGCGGCACAAGCAGTCTTGAAGCAGAGCATATACTGATGCTAAACAAGTCAACTAGCAGCGAAGCGCCCTTGGTATGGGGCGCTGCATGGTCATGTTACAGCCAAGTGATACTCATGGGCCATGATTGCCCAAATAGAAGCCTTCAAACAACAACTTACACCCCTCTACCACATGGAAAAAGTTTAAAGGTGAGAGGAAAAGCATTTCCTGTATATCTGCCCTCTTTATATTGTGATTCGTGTTATCTTCATTTTTTGTAGATGCTTGAATTCCTTCATAGATTTTCCCCTAACAAACAAGGTGTAATATGTTTTGGACTACTTTTCTTCGATGCACTGACGGAATAACCGAAGCGTCCAATACCGTCTGTCAGCTTTGACCTATGACGGCATCAGCATGGCGGACACTGCTATTTCGGCCATAAGCAGAATGGCAACCACAACATCACCAGTATGGTTGCCATAAAATCACACACTTAAGACGCAAGGAGACGAAAAAAAATTCATCATACGAAATATAACACAACTAATTCAATGGAGCACATAGAATTAACTGGACAACAGCTTGCTTTAGGGTATTTTGGTTTGGGATGAACTAAATAAACGACATCTGTGATGGATGATATATGAAGAATAAGTGACAGTCGTAATAGGAAATTGGCATCCAAACAAACATTACTCAAGAATGCTGTAAGTTGCAAAATTACATGTAATCCATAAAATTGGTATCGTAAATTTAATGTGATCAATATACCTAAAAGAACCCCCCCACGAACTAAGGACCTTGCCGTTGGTGGGGAGGCTTGGGGGCCTCAGCGATACAGATGGCCGTACCGTAGGTGCAACCACAACGGAGGGGTATCTGTTGAGAGGCCAGACAAACGTGTGGTTCCTGAAGAGGGGCAGCAGCCTTTTCAGTAGTTGCAGGGGCAACAGTCTGGATGATTGGGGGGAAGAAATGAAAGAGGAAGGTGTCTGGTATAATTTTGCACAGAGCATAACTTAATCATAGTGGACACTTGGTTCAAGAATCATAAAAGAAGGTTATACACATGGAAGAATCAGGGAAATACTAGAAGGTATCAGATAGATTATATAATGGTAAGACAGAGATTTAGGAACCAGGTATTAAATTGTAAGACATTTCCAGGGGCAGATGTGGACTCTGACCACAATCTATTGGTTATGAGCTGTAGATTAAAACTGAAGAAACTGCAAAAAGGTGGGAATTTAGGGAGATGAGACCTGGACAAACTGAATAAACCAGAGGTTGTACAGAGTTTCAGGGAGGGCATAAGGGAACAATTGACAGAAATGGGGGGAAAAATACAGTAGAAGAAGAATGGGTAGCTCTGAGGGATGAAGTAGTGAAGGCAGCAGAGGATCAAGTAGGTAAAAAGATGAGGGCTAGTAGAAATCCTTGGGTAGCAGAAGAAATATCGAATTTAATTGATGAAAGGAGAAAATATAAAAATGCAGTAAATGAAGCAGGCAAAAAGGAATACAAATGTCTCAAAAATGAGATCAGCAGGAAGTGCAAAATGGCTAAGCAGGGATGGCTAGAGGACAAACGTAAGGATGTTGAGGCTTATCTCACTAGGGGTAAGATAGATACTGCCTACAGGAAAATTAAAGAGACCTTTGAAAAAAAGAGAACCACTTGTGTGAATATCAAGAGCTCAGATGGAAACCCAGTTCTAAGCAAAGAAGGGAAAGCAGAAAGGTGGAAGGAGTATATAGAGGGTCTATACGAGAGCGATGTACTTGAGGATAATATTCTGGAAATGGAAGAGAATGTAGATGAAGATGAAATAGGAGATACAATACTGTGTGAAGAGTTTGACAGAGCACTGAAAGACCTGAGTCGAAACAAGGCCCCGGGAGTAGACAACATTTCATTAGAACTACTGACGGCCTTGGGAGAACCAGTCATGACAAAACTCTACCATCTGAGGAGCAAGATGTATGAGACAGGTGAAATACCCTCAGACTTCAAGATGAATATAATAATTCCAATCCCAAAGAAAGCAGGTGTTGACAGATGTAAAAATTACCGAACAATCAGTTTAAACAAGCCACAGCTGCAAAATACTAACGCGAATTCTTTACAGACAAATGGAAAAACTAGTAGAAGCCAACCTTGGGGAAGATCAGTTTGGATTCCGTAGAAATATTGGAACACGTGAGGCAATACTGACCCTACGACTTATCTTAGAAGAAAGATTAAGGAAAGGCAAACCTACGTTCCTAGCATTTGTAGACTTAGAGAAAGCTTTTGACAATGTTGACTGGAATACTCTCTTTCAAATTCTAAAGGTGGCAGGAGTAAAATACAGGGAGCGAAAGGCTATTTACAATTTGTACAGAAACCAGATGGGAGTTATAAGAGACGAAGGACATGAAAAGGAAGCAGTGGCTGGGAAGGTAGTGAGACAGGGTTGTAGCTTCTCCCCGATGTTATTCAATCTGTATATTGAGCAAGCAGTAAAGGAAACAAAAGAAAAATTTGGAGTAGGTATTAAAATCCATGGAGAAGAAATAAAAACCTTGAGGTTTGCCGATGACATTGTAATTCTGTCAGAGACAGCAAAGGACTTGGAAGAGCAGTTGAACGGAATGGACAGTGTCTTGAAAGGTGGATATAAGATTAACATCAACCTAAGCAAAATGAGGATAATGGAATGTAGTCGAATTAAGTTGGGTGATGATGAGGGAATTAGATTAGGAAATGAGACACTTAAAGTAATAAAGGAGTTTTGCTATTTGGGGAGCAAAATAACTGATGATGGTCGAAGTAGAGAGGATATAAAATGTACACTGGCAATGGCAAGGAAAGCGTTTCTGAAGAAGAGAAATTTGTTAACATCGAGTATAGATTTAAGTGTCATGAAGTCGTTTCTGAAAGTATTTGTATGGAGTGTAGCCATGTATGGAAGTGGATAAGAAGAGAATAGAAGCTTTCGAAATGTGCTGCTACAGAAGAATGCTTAAGATTAGGTGGGTAGATCACATAACTAATGAGGAGGTGTTGAATAGGATTGGGGAGAAGAGAAGTTTGTGGCACAACTTGACTAGAAGAAGGTATCGGTTGATAGGACGTGTTCTGAGGCATAAAGAGATCACCAAATTAGTATTGGAGGGCAGCGTGGAGGGTAAAAATTGTAGAGGGAGACCAAGAGATGAATACACTAAGCAGATTCAGAAGGATGTAGGTTGCAGTAAGTACTGGGAGATGAAAGAAGCTTGCACAGGATAGAGTAGCATGGAGAGCTGCATCAAACCAGTCTCAGGACTGAAGACCACAACAACAACAACAAGCTAAAAGAAATGCTACAAAATCACAACTTGGTATCGAAAATGTCACTTGATCTCAGTGGCTAGAATGAAATGCACAACACAAAAAACCCTTAGTGCACTACTATCAAAAACCCTTACTTTACCAAAACAGCCAGAACAAAATCCATAATACCCATAAAGCAAACCTCACTGATCCAACAATTATTAAAATTTAACTTGACTGATGTAGTTAGAACACTCTTCAGCAAGCTTAATTATTATTAACAGCAACTAACAACAACATAAATACTCACAAAAAACCATTATCAATTTGCATATGCAAATAAAACCGTCAAAGCTTACTGCAACCAAAATCAGCTGACACAGAAACCGACATGCACACACACACCCACAAAACATCATAAGTAAATAAAACATAATCACTGAATGGCTGGTCCTAGACGTGTTAAACCATAAATCCAGGTGAATAGCTTACCCAACATTTTCATGGAGGCAACACACACAAACCTCGTAAGTGAATAAAACAGTATTACAAATGGCCTGTCTAGACTTCTGAAACCAGGAATTCAGGCAAACCATTTACCCAACATTGTTGAGGGGGCAACAACTCCCCTTCCCCCCTCCCCCCTCCCCCCCCCCCCCACACACACACAAACATCATATGTGAATAAAACTGTATCACAAATCCCTTGTCTAGACATCTCAAACCAAGAATCCAAGTGAATGGATTATCAAATATTAGCGAGGAGTCAACAACACATATATTCATCCACGAATCTTCACGTCTTTAGCCAACAACTAGTGTCACAACAATAACTCACAAACAATGTTCTAAATGCACAATCCCAACATGAAGAATACAAATATCCTGATATACAATGCCTAGCCCCAATTGTGCACTAACAACACTTGAAAGGTAATCTGAAAAATCAACATTTAGCACTAGTGTGTGCCACAATATGCTACAAAATGTACACTTCAAACATGATCCATTTCAAATACGCCAACAACTGTGACATAAAATGCAACAAAGTTATGTCATGGGTCAAAGCTGGTGACTGGTACAGCATGTTTCAGTTGACCTGCACTTACAATTCTGTTGCTGTACAGTATTTTTGTCCTAGTGAAACCTCATATTAAATAGTTTATTATTAAATTCAAAGAAGTACCTGCCCTTTTGCATAACATCCAAGGAAATAATTTGAACTTATTGTCATCCTCAGTAGACACATCGAAATAATCAAGTATCAATGAGGTCAATAGTATACATCGCAGCACGTAAGGCTCTTGCACACACAATACTGTCCACCATAGTGGCTCAGTCACTAGGAAAACAAGTGGCATATTCAGGCTTTATGATGTAAAGATGCAGTATTGTCTTGGCAAGTAATGTAGAGAATACATTGTTCTGCGGCTGATAATTAATAGCTGTCCAGCATCACCCATCAAATGATGTGACCGACATGACTAACCATTACTCACTCTGATGTCACATCTGGCTTTCAGCTAGTTGCCGAGCACAGTGCAGACATATATATTATAGAACGTTGAGTCTGGATTGAAGCTCCTTTGGTGTGGATGAAAGTTTCAGTAGTTCACATATTTTCAAGGTATTTTTATTCAACACCAAAGAAACTATCAGTGCAGAGACCAGCAGAAGTATACATTTGAGCTCGATCAACACAGTTGGTTTGAACATCACAGTTATTTGTCTTATGGTCTTATTGGAAGTGGTGCACCCTTGCTGTCATCTGAACTTTGACTTGACTTAAACTCGGGTGGTAAAGGATAGCAGCTCACTGATAGATAACTTCTTTATAGACCAAGATAAGTTTAACCAGATAAATGCCCAGCCTGTTGAGAATGGTCTTTCCGATCATGGTGCACAGCTAGTTACAATATATGACATAGCTCCATTCAGCAATACTAAACAGTCCTCCAAAGTAGTACGTTCACTCAACAATTTAACAATTGCAAATTTCAGTTAAAGCCTACAGCAGTTAGACTGGGATGAGGTGTACCGTGAACCTGATGCCAATTTAAAATATACTCGTAAGAAACCTTGTAACAAACCATGGCTTACTAAGGGTATAAAAATATCTTGTAACCGGAAAAGGGAAATGTATCTGACAGCAAGAAAGAGTAGTGACCCAGAAACTATCAAAAATTATAAAAACTACTGTGTTATATTAAGAAAAGTTATTAAAAAATCCAGGAGTATGTGTATCATGTCTGAAATCAGCAACTCTGATAATAAAATTAAAACAATTTGGAATATTATTAAAAGAGAAACAGGTCAACCAAGAGCAGAGGAAGACAGTATTACCATCAAATTGAATGAAAACTTTACGAACAAAAAGTCAGAAGTTGAAAATATTTTTAGTAATCATTTTCTAAATGTTGTGGATATAGTAGGATCCAGGTGTTCATTAGAAGATGCTAGGCTGTTAATGGAAGAGGCCACACCTATGCAATTTGATACAATTGAAATCTCACCCACTTCTCCCTCTGAAATTAGGAAAAATAATAAACTTGCTTAAATACAAAAACTCACATGGAATTAATGGCATTTCCAGCAAAATACTAAAAGCTTGTTCTCAACAGATAAGTAAGATTCTCAGCCACCTGTGTAATAGCTCTCTGGAACAGGGCATTTTCCCTGATAGACTGAAATATGCTATTGTTATACCTTTGCATAAAAAGGGGGATAGATCTGATGTCAACAATTACCGTCCAATCTCCCTTCTAACAGCTTTATCCAAAATTTTTGAGAAAGTAATGTATTCAAGAGTAGCTTCACATATCTGTAAAAATGAAGTACTAACAAAATGTCAGTTTGGTTTCCAGAAAGGTTTTTCAACAGAAAATGCCATATATGCTTTCACCAGTCAGATTTTGAATGATCTGAATAACCGAACACCACCCATTGGGATTTTTTGTGATCTCTCAAAGGCTTTTGATTGTGTAAATCATGAAATTCTGCTAGAAAAGCTCAAGTATTGTGGCATGAGTGGGACAGTGCACAAATGGTTTAATTCGTACCTAACTGGAAGAGTGCAGAAAGTTGAAATAAGTAGTTCTCGTAACATGCAAAGATCAGCACATTCCTCAAACTGGGGGACTATCAAGAATGGGGTTCCACAAGGGTCAGTCTTGGGTCCTTTGTTGTTCTTATTATATATTAATGACTTGCCATTCTATATTCATGAAGAGGCAAAGTTAGTTCTCTTCGCCGATGATACAAGTATAGTAATCACACCTGAGAAACAAGAATTAACTGATGAAATTGTCAATACTGTCTTTCAGAAAATTACTAAGTGGTTCCTTGTAAACGGACTCTCTCTGAATTTTGATAAGACACAGTACATACAGTTCCATACAGTGAATGGTATGACGCCATTAATAAATATAGACCTTAATCAGAAGCATATAGCTAAGGTAGAATATTCCAAATTTTTAGGTATGTCCATTGATGAGAGATTAAATTGGAAGAAACACATTGATGATCTGCTGAAACGTTTGAGTTCAGCTACTTATGCAATAAGGGTCATTGCAAATTTTGGTGATAAACATCTTAGTAAATTAGCTTACTACGCCTATTTTCACTCATTGCTTTCATATGGCATAATATTTTGGGGTAATTCATCACTGAGGAATAACGTATTTATTGCACAAAAGCGTGTAATCAGAATAATAGCTGGAGTCCACCCAAGATCTTCCTGCAGACATTTATTTAAGGATCTAGGGATATTCACAGTAGCTTCTCAGTATATATACTCTCTTATGAAATTTGTTATTAACAACCAAACCCAATTCAAAAGTAATAGCAGTGTGCATAACTACAATACTAGGAGAAAGGACGATCTTCACTATTCAAGATTAAATCTAACTTTGGCACAGAAAGGGGTGAATTATACTGGCACTAAAGTTTTTGGTCACTTACCAAATAGTATCAAAAGTCTGACAGATAACCAACAAGTATTTAAGAAGAAATTAAAAGAATTTCTGAATGACAACTCCTTCTACTCCATAGAGGAATTTTTAGATATAAACTAAGAAAAAAAAAGAAAAAAAAACAAAAATATTAAAAAAATAAAAAAAATAAAAATAAAATAAAAAAATAAAAATAAAAAATAAAGAAAAACAAAAAACACAAAAAAATAAAGTTGTTATATTAACTTAAGTATGTTGTTAAATTAACCTAATTATGTCATGCATTGGAAAATTCGACTCGTTCCACATCATTACGAAATATCGTATTCATGATCCATGGAACTAGTATTAATCTAATCTAATCTAATCTAATCTAATCAGCCAGTTTTAGGAGGATATACATTTTATCATGATCTCCAAATTATGGTGCAACTGGTGTTTATCAGATTAACAATCATTGTCAGAGGTGAAAAGTGTGCCAAAATAAAATCCTTTGGATGCTCTGGATTCTTTCTGTGGCAGCCCAGTAACCAGATGCAATGTGAGTTACTTTTGTAGAGTTTGGAAATATATGAAGGATGAGTGGACAGGAGGTCACCACCTGAGGAGGAGATGGGTTTGAGAGAGATGTTTTGGGGTGGGGCTAGTGATTTTAGTATATGTTGGAAGTTATGCTGGACATCTTTGGTGGGATTATTATGAAAGAGCTTATGGGCAGAAAAGTCAGACAGCTGATGGAGACATTTTCAGTTAAACACAGAGTGGTCATTCCATTACCAAATGGCTCACACTCCCAGCAGTTTTGCACAAGAGAATGGTGTCCCATACAGTAGCATTTCAGATGCCATTATCTTTGCCGTTGCTGTAAACAGCATTACTAACATAGTGAAGAATCCAGTGAGGAATAAGTTTGTTAATGAGTATATTATTTACTGATCCTCCTCCTGTCTTGTGTCTACAACTCATCAATTACAGTTGACTTTTAGAGCTGAAGAAACTGACACAATAGATAGTTTTCATTTTTCAACTAATAGAACAGTACATATTCATTTGCTGAAACTTTTTATGAATCAGAATTACATTTTAATAACATGATTACCCACTTTCATCAGTCAGTCAGGTTCATCTTTTGCTCAAATGCCCACATGGCTACCACACTTGTGAAACTTTAGAGTAAGAGCATCTAAAGCTTCAGACATTTTAAGTGTTTCAGTGGAAAGGTATGGAGTGCACACAGATCCTGTCCATAAATAATTTTATTAAGCATTTGTCGCATCCCATCTAGACTCTGGATGTACTTCTACTATTTATGGTTCAGCCCAACCTACATAATTAAAGATATTGGATGCATTACACTTTGCAGGCATACAGATGGCAACTGGGTCTACAGAATAACCTATAACCTACATCTATACCACCTTCCACACCCCCCCCCCCCCCCCCAAAAAAAAAAAAAAATAATAATTGACATTAGTTGCAAACAGCAACTTGACTATGACAAAAGTTATGTGAGAGCACTGTAATCACACAGTGGTTTATACAGACAGCCCAAAGTAAGGGAATTTAGTTGGCTGTTGCAACATTTTCCCAGATAATGTCTTAAGGATGCTCCTACCAAGGGAATTCAGTGTCTTCATCACAGAGCTAGACTTCTCTCATCTGCTCCAGATCCCAGAGCAAGAGCATCCAGGATACCACCTTTTTTTCCCCACCTCCAGAATCAGGGTAAAGAGGTGTCATTCCATTGTGTACTGGGCATGTAAGAATTCATGGCAATGAATGCCGCACAGGCTGTGATGCAAATTAATCCCCAAGTTGTTATGAAAGAGACTAGCGTTAATTCTGTTTAACTAAGAGGACATGTGCTTGGTCATATGTGATGACACGCACAAATCATATTTTCTTTCTTTTGCTTTACATTAGTCATATTCCATGGATCCAATGGCGAGTGGTCCCTCGAGTGTGGTAAGATGTCAGCGATGTAAATTTTATTTTATTTAAGAGCATGACTAGTGTATTACAATGCTAATGTTAACTATAAAATGATGAAAAGTGTCAAATTTTAGAGTTTCTCTGAATGTTGCCTTAAATGGAATAGAAAAGTTGTTCAACAGGATGTTCTGTAATTCAGTTTCAAACTCCAGCACATTATCTACATGATGTTACTTGAGCTCTGGCAGGCTGTTGAATACATATGCACCCATGTATCTGACTCCCTTGTGTGTATTGCCAAGTCCTTCAAGTCAAGTTTTAGTTCTAGTGTTATATTCAGGCCTTTTATTTTCTTTTTCTCAAGAAAAGAGAAATATAAGTAATGACAAAGGACACACTATCTGTAACGCTAAGGGCTGATTGTATAAATCAGTCAATCTTAGATTAGCACAAAAAATGATCAAGCTGAACTTGGAAATCTGTTTTGTATAAACATTAATCTTGGATCATTTCACCATAAACAAGGATCAGCTTTGAGTGGCAAAATTTTGTAGATCAAGTCAAGTTCAACTGCAGTCATCAGTTCACACCCTAATTATACTACAAAACAGCAATTTTGTTTTGTGGAGATAGCATATACAAGATGGAACTAATTTAATAATTAAGAAGAGCATGACACTAAAAATGGTAAGTACATATGTGAGTACACACCACTCCCACCCTGCTGAAGTTTGAAATAAGCTTTTAGTTTATAAGGTTAGATTAAGGAAATTATTGTCTAAGTAAGTAGTGAGTTTAGATAATAATTGCCCTCATAAGAACTCTTGGAAGAGATCCTTAATTAATATGAAAAATGTTTAAAAACTTTCATAATTACTGTGTAGTACAGTACGAAAGGGAAATCTGGACTATTTGCAGTGAACAGTTAAATACATGGAACTCCACAGAAGTCAGTAATGACTGTATATCTCTTATAAATATGCTCCTTAGGCTTGAATACTAGAAACTGCACAATTTATATTAAATTCTGTGTAAGTCACTGTTTACAGGAGGGTGATAATATTACCAAACACCTATAGTGAGAGTAAACTGCTATGACAACTGTAGTGTGTTGATGAACCAATACAGCTTGCAAATACAAAATCAGTTGGCCAAGTAACATTTAAAAGTATTTGACTGTGAAGCCAAGGATCTGAGTTTCCGTTCACAGAGCATCCAAAGGATTTTATTTTGGCACACTTTTCACCTCTGACAATGATCTCCAACTCATAGCCCATAATCTAACATATCATGTAATGAATTTAAAATATGTCTTTTATTGCCTTTACACCATCTCTACTCCGAATCCTTGACTGTCACTGTTGATTGTCACCTTCCCATACTTCAATATCCCTCATGGCCACAGCCTTGTTGCTGTCCTAACATCCTGCCAGTTCCATGCTTATCACCTGTCTCCTGACACTCATGAATGACCGTACCTTTACCCATAACTGCTTCTCCTTCAACAAGAAGACATACAAATAAATTTTTAGTATGGCCATGGACCCATGCTTGGCTCCTTCACATGCCTAGCTGCTTATGGGCCATTTAGAGGAAACCTGCTACCACTTACCAAAAACCTTTTTTTGTTCAGGTTCATTGATGATAACTTCATGATTTGAATCCTTCTCCCCTGTTGTTTTCACTTGAGCCTCTTCAGCTCAACATGCATTTTTTTTTTTCATTTCTATTTTATTGTTTTGGTTGATCTCCACCTTTTGTGGCTGAGTAAACACATCTTTAATGTAAACTCCACCAACTTGTAACCGAAACCCCAGCCCTTTCATCTTAAAAATTTTCTTCCATACAGTCTGGCCAACCATGAATTTCACTTCTGCAGTTATGAGCAGTTGCTTGTTCCACATGCTGATGATCTTGATCTTACTGAGACCTTTTCAGTCAGTCACTATGCTCCAAAACCAGTCCCCAAAACAGATTTTCTATACTACATCCACACATACCTCTAATTCTTCAACCATCCCCCATCTTCCACAAATCAGCTACAAAGGTGTATCCAGCTTGTTACCCTATGTTATGCCAGATTAATACAGTTTATCCACGTCATCTGTCAGAATATTGGTTTCATTTCATAAAGGTCTGATACAATGAACATTCTTCACACCTCTCCCAAAGTGATATTCCACTATCTACACATTCCAAGAAATATCCTGGTGCATTTTTATGTCATACTTACCCCAGCTTCTTGCCTAAGTGTCAGATCTTTGTGAAAGGCCTGGATGCAGGACCTATCATATGCACCCATCCATTCCCATCACAGGCATGCTTTATGCTATCAGAGGCAGTCTTCTAAGCAGCCGTGCCTTATGTCAACTCTGCCATAACTTTTGAATAGCCTTTTACTTAATAACAAAACAACCATTACATATTAAAAAATAGCTTGAGACAATCATGTAACTGGTCAGCCTTATTTTTTTAATGAGGAAGTGTATTGTAATTGTAAAACTGACTCATCCAATACCATAGCAAGAGGTCACAATTTTGAATCATGGAACAACCAAATTACTAAACTAAACCAGAAGGCTCAAAAATGTATACAAGATGGTATATTAGTGCATAACATAGACAATTTTATTTCTAGCTCTCCCTGTAGAGGCACATTTGATGAAACAGTAAAGCTGTCATTAAACAGGAGGTTCATTTCAATGCCACAGTGCTGGCCTGGTCATATTGGAGGAGGCAAGCTCTTGTCTTCCTCTAAACTTTGAATTGACTTAGTCAGCCAGTTACAGAACAGTTTAATGTCGACTCTGCATTACAGTCCAGCTTGACATTTTTCACATTGACAAACTGTGGTATCATCCAAAGATCACTAAACCACACCAAGTTAATAATGCATGTTGGTACCACAGACATTAGATAGGGCTTGCTGCAATTTGCAACAACGAATGGGAGAGGCTAAAGAAGACACACACTCTCTGTTAGACAGCAGTGCCCTGTCAGTATGGAAGTGCTCCATCTCAGTTTGTAACCTCTGCTGAAACAGTTGATATCCTCGAGTAGGACTAAAGAGATATTCAAGTCTCAGGGGGAAATGTATTTTTTGTAAATGTTGAACATTATACTGCAAGAAAAAAGTTTGTTAATTAATGCATCAAGTGATGCTTCAATAGTAAAAGACAATTGTAAATTATCAAGCAATCCTGTGGCAAAGGATTGTATCAAGTTAAGCAAACATTTTACTCATTTGTGTAATAAAGTGAACTAGTATTTCATATGTTGTAATTCCAATAAGCCATCTTCCCGAGCAATCAAAGACCCCACAATTATGGGCATATGATTGTAGTTTTGTCTGAACATAACACAAACATTTCAAGAAGTGAAAGGAATGATAAATGACAGAAAAGAAATCCTATGACTGACCAGGACTGAACTGAAGACCTTTGCATCTGCTTCCTGGCATTTAACCACAGCCACAAATTATTAAGGAAGGTTGGAGATGAAAAATGGAGACTAAGAATATGAAAAACTAACAGATAACTGCCAGCCAAGTCATGACAGATTACGAGATATGATTTGGACATTTTGTGACATTTCCTGTTAAATTGTGATATACTAATTTACTGAAAAGGATATTGTGATTTATATGGTCAAATACCTTCGATAGATCATAGTATATGCCAATAGCCTTTTATATGTTGTTTAATGAATTAAGTACATTTTCACAGTACATGTAAATCAACATCAGAACACTTGAGAAATCCAAATTGTGAATTTGACAATATACTCTTTGAGGTCAGAAAGTTAAGAACTTGCTTTTATATTACCTTTTCTAAAATTTTCAAGATTGGTGGCGAAAGTGAAATTAGTTTGATGGTATTTTATTGTAACCTTTATTTTAAAGGCATCATACGTTCATAGAAGGAGTCATACCTTAGAAACAGAAAACACCAAGTCTCATTAAAAAGTGATACCAATGGAACAAAACTAATTTTGGAATGGGGGAAATAATAAGTACCTTGTCCAGCAGCCTCTATACTGGTCAGTTACTGTTCTTGACCTACATAAATGACTTATCAAGGACACTGTAAGACTCTTCAAAAACTGTGATGTTTGCTAATAACACAAATATACTGCTGAAGGGGCCAAACATGTCCATACTAAACATGGCCAGGAGGATAATGGAACAGATTTTCAACTGGTTCACAACAAAAAGCTTGCCTTACAAAAATTCATATCATGCAATTCCAGATAAATAAAAATGACCTAAAGGTCCAGAAATATAGATAAATGGGTACACATTAAATGAAACTTGATGTGTGAAATTCTACATGTATATACATAGCTTCCCAACTGCTGTACAGTGCATGGTGGGTGGGTGCTTTGTACAAGTGGTGGTCATTCCAATTCTTGTATTACTCACAAGAAGAGCAAGGGAAATATGATTGCCTGTCTGTATGAGTCCTAATCTCCCTTATTTTGTCATTATGTTCATTACACAAAATGTGGGCTGGATGCAGTATAATCATTTTGCAGTATGTCACAATTGATGGTCTTCTAAACTTTTCCAATAGCATTTCCCAAAGAGCTCATCTTTGGCCCTCCAAAAATTCTGACCTAAGCTCTCACAGCATTTCTCTAATACTTCCACACTGATCAAAGAAACTGGTAATGAAGATAGCGAAACTGAGTCAGTGTCTTCCTTTAATCTGAATTAGGGGAGGGGGGGATTCCATACATTTAGACAGTACTCAAGAATGAACATACAAGTGATTTTCATACACATTGCTTGATAGAGAGCACTATATTTTCCAAAACTCTCAGTAGGGCACTATTGGGCATTCGCCTTCAGAATAGCTGACCTTATGTGCTCATTCTGTTTCATGTCATTATTCGTAGCTATTTAATCAATACAACTAAGTCAAGAAGGAGACTATTAATACTCTATTTGAACATTAATGTTTTTTCCTAACAATCCACATTACCTCACATTTACTCAATTTAAAGCAAGCTGCTATTTACTGCACCAAATAGAAATCTTATCCAAGTTATCCTGAATCACCCTACATACACTCAATAATGTTACTTTCACATACACAACATCATTACCAGCAAACAGTCTCACACTGCTGGCCACTCTATCCAACAGATCATTGATATACATGGAGAATAGTAGTGCCTGTGACCTTCCTCAAGTTAGCTCTGTTTCCAATGAACACACGCCATCCAATACAGTGTGACATAACAAGGTGGGATAGCTCTGCTTGTTACAATTCTACTTCTTAAATAAATACTTTCTTTTTTGCATTATACACATAATACATACACCTATTTTTAAAGAATAAAGAGACGACTTACTGAAAGGCAGAAGTGCTGCATTGTTGACAGATACACAAACAAAAGCTACAGAGCTTTGCTTTGCTAGTGTTTGGAATGAAATTCCTTTCTCAAGCTGTAGGACAAACACATACACATACACATACACGTACACTCACTCACATGCACACGCCTGGCTCGCTACATTGAGCTCATTCGACTGCCAGCTCTTTCCTGGCCCACAGTGAGTGTACTGGGATGAGGTGGGGATGCATTGTGGGGTTGGGTGAGGGATGGAGAGAGGTGAGAGTCAGGGAGGGGGTTGGGGGGAAGCAGCTTGTGGGAGAGTGGATGGGGAGCTGTCCGTGAGCTAGCTAGGGATGCAAGTAGAAAGGGCAAAGGGCAGGTGGCAGATGGCTGAACATGCAATTTCACAGGTTAGGGCATGAGATGGCAACACACAACTAGCTAACACTTGTTAGGTGGGAGTTATGGGAAAGAGATAGTGTATACATCCACACACACACACACACACACACACACACACACACACACACACACACACACACACACACACACACTAATGGGTGAGTCATGGGTGGACAATGAGTTATCTTAGGTTTAAGTTTAGGCCAGGGAAGTTATGGGAGCAAAGGATGTGCTGTAAGGATAGTTTCCATCTATGCATCTCAGAAAAGCTGGTGATGCTAGGGGGAGGGAATCCAGATGACATGGGTTGTGAAGCAGTCATTGAAATCTTACAAGTTGTGCTATGCTGCATATTGTTCCACTGGGAGGTCCACCTTGTTTTCGCCAACAGTTTGACGGTGGCCATTGGTGGTTGCAGCAGAGCTGGTATATTACAGGACTGCTTTCACAAGTGGCCTGGCCTCTAATTGGGTAGGAAAAGCCTGTGATGAGACTGGAGTAGGTGGTTCTGAGTGAGTGGATTGCTCAGGTCCTGCATCTGGGTCTTCCACAGGGGTATGATCCTTGTGGCAGGAGATTGGGGGTAGGAGTGGCACAGAGATGGACTAGGATGTCATGGAGGTTGGGTGGGCAGCAGAACACCAATTTGGAAGGGGATGGAAGTATCTTGGGTAGGATGTCCCTCATTTCAGAGCATGATGATAGACAATCAAAGCCATGACAAAGGACATGATTCAGTTGTTCCAGTCCCAGGCGGTATTGGGTGACAAGGGGGGTGCTTCTTTGTGGTTGGTTCTTGGGATGGATGTGAGGGTCAGATGTGTGTTTGAATATGGCACGGGAGATCTGTTAGTGTATTAGGTCTGGGGGCTATTGCCTCAGTACAGTGGAAACTCTTCTTTGCCACCAACTCCTCCAATCAAGGCCAGTCCAATCCTAACATTGAAACCTGCCTACCCCAATTAATACCACCATCCAACTGTGACCCACCCACACTTCCACCTAGTCATCCCCTGGTGACCTTCCAGGTATTCCTATTTTTCAACCTGGCCGCACTATCCTTCTCCAGGTCCTCCCTAAGAACAACAAACTTTCAGCAGAAGAAAGGACTGCCCTGCACAACCTAAAAAAGGATCCCGACTTGATCATCCTCCTAGCAGACAAAAGTTGCACCACTGTCATGAACTGTAGTGACAACCTGGCAGAGAGCCTCTGCCAGCTGGCCGACACCTCAACCTACAAGCTCTGCCAAAGTGATCCCATCCCAGGTGTCCAACATAACCTCCAATCCCTGCTAAAATCCTTAGGCCCTTCCCAGAACCTCTCCCCTGAGTTTATCTCCCTGCTCACCCCTCCAACAGCCCGCACACCCACCTTCTACAAGCTCCCCAAAATCCACAAACTTAACACTCCTGGGCACCCCATTGTGGATGGTTACAGTGCCCCCACTGAAAGAATCTTAGCTCTGGTTGACCAACATCTGCAACCAATTGTCCAAGACCTAGCCTCCCCCATTAAAGATACCAACCACTTCCTGCACTGACTCTCCACCATCCAAACACCCTTACCTCCTGTGTCCATACTCATCACTGTAGATGCAAATGCCTTATACACCAATGTACTTCATGTCCATGGCCTTGCTGTGATTGAACACTACTGCTCCCAATGCCCTACAGATTCCAAAATGACCACTTCATTCCTTCTACACCTAGCCAATTACATCCTAACCCATAACGACTTCATCTTTGAAGGGAAGGTATACAAATTCATGGCACAGGACTCTCCTATGCAAACCTCTTTATGGGCCAACTAGAGGAAACATTCTTAGCTTCCCAAAACCCCAATCCGCTGGTCTGATTTAGGTTCATTGATGACATCTTTGTAATCTGGATCCAAGGCCAGGACACCTTATCATCATTCCTTCACAATCAACACCCTCTCTCCCATCCACTTCACCTAGTCCACCTCCACCCATTGTGCTACCTCCCTAGATGTCAATCTCCTCCTCTCAGATGGCTCCATGCACACCTCCGTCTACATGAAACCCACCAATCACCAACATTACATGCATTTTGACAGCTGCCACCCCTTCCACACCAAAAAGTCTCTCCCACACAGCCTGGCCACAATGGCAGATGAATCTACACTGATGAGAACTCCCTCAACCAGTATACTGAAGACCTCACACAGGCCTTTGCAGACAGGCAATACCCCTCAGACCTAATACACAGACAGATCTCCAATGCCATATCCCCCCCCCCCCCCCCCCCACACACACACTCACTTGATCCTCACATCCATCCCAAGAACCAGCAACAAAGTAGCGCCCCCCCCCCCCCCCCCCCCTTGTCACCCAATACCAACCAGGACTGGAATGACTAAACCATGTTCTTCGTCAGGGCTTTGATTATCTATTATCATGTTCTGAAATGAGGGACATCCTACCCAAGATACTTCCATCCCCTCCCAAAGTGAAGTTCTGCCACCCAACCAATCACAGCAACTTCGTAGTCCATCCCTATGTCATTCCCACCCCCAACCCCCGTTCCCTGCCACACGAGAAGACCCAGGTGCAAGACCTGCCCTATTCACCCACCCATCACCTCCTACTCCATATTCCAGTACCGTCACAGGCTTATCCTAACCCCCTCCCCTCCCCACCTCCCCCCCCCAAAAATCAGAATCTGGGCCACCTGTGAAAGCAGCCACATTATATACCAGCTCTGCTGCAATCACTGCACAGCATTTTACATTGGTATGATGACTGACCAGTTTCAACTAGATTGAATAGCCACTGTCAAACTGTTGCCAAAAACAAGGTGGACCACTCAGTGGCACAACATGCAAAATTTCAGTGGTATAACCCTGGCCTAAACCTAAGATAACTTACTGTCCCTCAAGCCCCCAGCCAATAATGTGTTGATGTGTGTATGTGTACACCATCCTTTTCCCATTTCCCCCACCCCCAGCCCTAATCCGAGAAACTGTGTGCTCAGCTGTCTGCCACCTGCCCCCTCTATGTGCATCCCTAGCTAGCCCACAGATGGATCCCCACTCTCCCATGAGCTGCTAGATCCATCCCCCACCCTGCGCTCCCAACTCATTCCAATACACTCATTGTGGGCAAGGAAAGAGCTGGCAGTTGAATGTAGGGAGACAGGAGAGGGTGTGTGTTTGTTTGTGTGTGTGTGTGTGTGTGTGTGTGTGTGTGTGTGTGTGCGTGTGTGTGTGCTTGTGTGTTTGTGTGCATGTTTCTCCTACAGCTTGGGAAAGGTATTTCATTCCAAAAGCTAGCAAAGCAAAGCTCTGTACCTTTTGTTCGTGTATCTGTCAACGATGCAGTGTTTCTACCGTTCAGTGAATCATCTCTTTACTCCTAAATAATTTATTATGCTCAACCAGAACTTTCTGTGTATTGTAATACATGTACCACATTTACATAAAATGACTAGATTCTTATCCATGCAATATTTCATCAAAATTTGTTATTCACAGTGTAATTTACTATGGGCTGATGACAATAGTGTATTTAATTCACACAGAAATATTATATTTAAAGAAATGTTCATAATTTGTGTCACAATTCAGTTATGCTAAAAATGGATTCTGTCAGATTAAAACTATATGCTGGAGCAGGATTTGAACCTGGGACCTTTGCCTTTCCTCTACCACTGAGCACCTGAAATGACTCGAGACTCATCTCCCCAGCTTTACTTCCACCAATACCTTATCTCCTGGAAGGTACAAGATAGGGTACTGGTGGAAGTAAAACTCTGAGTACAGATCGTGAGTCTGTGTTCATCTCCTGGAAAGTAGGTGGAATTAAGCTGAAAGAATGGGTCATGAGTTGTGCTCATGTGTCCGAGTCTGGAACACAGTTTTAATTTGCCATTAGTTTTGCATCAGCGAACAGTCCACTGCAGAGTGAAAATTCATTCTGGAAACAATCTCACAGGCTGTGGCTAAGCTATGTCTCCACACTATCCTTTCTTCTAGAAGTGCTAGCCCTGGAAATACCATAGTACAACTTCTGAAGCATATGAGATGAGGTACTGGTGGAAGTAAATTTGTGAGGACAGGTTATGAGTTCTACTCAGGTAGCTCAGTTGGTACAGCACTTGCCCATGAAAGGTGAAGGTCCCAGATTTGAGTGACAGACTGGCACACGGTTTTAATTTGCCAGTAAGTATCAGGCTACACCCTGCTGCAGAGAGACTATTAATTGTGGATGCTAAAAACTGTTTGTTTGACATTTGACCTAGATTATTTTAAAGCCTTCATTCTCCACTTTTCAACAAATGTTTTACTTTTTCCAAAAACTTTATAAAAAAAGTTATTTGTATTTAAAGATTTCATGTTGTAGAATGTTCCAATTTCAAAATGTAATTCTTTCTAAAATCCAGTGTTACAGTTCAGTAGACCTGATTTTTCTGTTTATGAAAATGTATACTTTCAACAAAATAACATGTTAATTTGTTTGTTATTCAAATTAGAAAATTTCACTATCTGGAAAAGTCTTTGAAAATTTTGGAATCCCCACCCTCATTAAAACTTCTATCTCCTCAAGTACTGACTATTATTTTATTATTTTTTAGTTATGGAGCCTTTATAAAAAAAAATCAAGATAACTCCACTGCTCAATTTGTTTCTGTGTATTTTTTACTTTTGCTGTCTTTTTATGTTAGTAACCAAAATGTATTTACCTTAATATTTTATTATTTCATATTTTATGTAATACCTTCTGTCAGTGAGAGCTCAGTTTGTATACAATCAGTAAGTACTAAGTCAGTTAGTTGGAGTTGTGTAAAGTAATAAGTTAGTCTGCCACAAGTGGACTTCGTGAAATTTAGTTAATTGGTGTAGCTTACTGATCTATGTCAAATATTAAGGCTCCTGTATGACAAAAGCTGATCACGAATATTGAACTTTCTGTCAGTAAATATGAAGAGGTCAAAAATCAATTTCTACAGTATCTACATCTACATCTACACTCTACAAACCACTGTGAGGTGCATGGCAGAGGCTATGTCCCATTGAACCAGTTATTAGGGTTTCTTCTTGTTCCATTCACATATGAAGCATGGGAAGAATGTTAGTCTGAATGCCTCTGTGCATGCAGCAATTATTCTAATCTTATCTTCAAGAAATATGTTGTACTGTGTACATTATCAACAAATGCGCACTCAGTTCAGTTATCACAAGAGGACAATTCAAGAAGGAATTCTCATGTTAATAACACTTCAAATGTACTGGATTCTATTACTCAAAATTTCTTTAGCTCATTCACATCTTTGGGAACACATTTCATATGCTGGACCTTCATTAACAATGTACAAAGTCAAGTGCTTTCTGGAAATCTAGTAATATAAAATCTATCTGTTGGCCTTCAACCATGCTGATTTATAGAAAGACAAGCTTGTCTCTCTGTAAGAAACTCATTACATTCATATTTATAGTACACTCAAGGATCCTGCAGCAGACTGATATGAAGGACACCCTTTTATAATTTTGTTTTTGTTATAGATGGGAGTAACCTGAACTTTTTTCCAGTCAGTTTTGACAGTTCACTGTGTGAGAGGTTCATAAGAGCTTTGAGCTAAGAAAAGGGACAGTGTAACAGAGTCCTCTCAGTAAAACCAGATTGGAATTCCATCAGGACCTGATGGATTATTTGCTTTCAACTGGTCCAGTTGTTTTTCAACAGGGATGCTTATTTCTCTGTCATTCATTTGAGAGTTTGTGCAGCAGTCAAACAATGACACCTTTGTATGATCTTCTTATGTGAATCTAACCATATTATGAAAAAGATAGTTGTTACTCACCATATAGTGGAAATGCTGAGTCGCAGATAGGCACAATAAGAAGACTGTCAGAAAGTGAGCTTTTGGCCAACAAGGCCTTTGTCAAAAATAGACAACATACACATACACACTCATGTAAACACAACTCACACACACACACACACACACACACACACACACACACACACATCTGACCACAGATGGAGGGGGGACAGTAAAATGCTACTAATGGGAGCTTGCAGGGATGAGGTGTGGAGACGGTAGGGCAGCTATGTATAGTCAGGAGATTAGATGGAGGTCTGGTAAGAGGGGGGGGGGGGGGGGGGGTAGTGGAGAAAGACTGGGTGTGTGCATTGGTGGAATAGAGGGCTGAGTAGTACTGGAATGGGAACAGGGAAGGGACTAGATGGGGAAGGACAATGAGCAACAAAGGTTGAGGCCAGGAGGGTTGCAAGAACATAAGATATATTGCAGGGAGAGTTCCCACCTGTGCAGTTCAGAAAAGCTGACATTGGTGGGAAGGATCCAGACACACAGGCTGTGAAGCAGTCATTGAAATGAAGAATATCATGTTTGTCAGTGTGCTCAGCAACAGGATAGTCCAGTCATTTCTTGGCCACAGTTTGTCGATGGCCATTAATGAAGATAGACAGCTTGTTACTTGTCATGCCTATGTAGAATGCAGCACAGTAGTTGCAGCTTAGCTTGTAGATCACATGATTGGTTTCACAGGTAACCCTGGCTGTTGGAATACCATAGAGGGAGGAGTGGGAAGGATAGTGGGGTAGGACATTTCTCACTTCAAGGCACAGTAAGAGGTAGTTGAAACCCTGGTGGAGACAGTAATTCAGTTGTTCCAGACCTGGGCTGTACTGAGTCACAAGGGAAATGCTCCTCTGTGGCCAGTCAGTAGGACTTTGGGAGGTGGTGGTTGACTGGAAAGGAAAGGCACAGGAGAACTGTTTTGTACAGGATTGGGAGGGTAATTACAGTCTGTAAGGCCTCAATGAGACCCTCAGTATATTTTGAGAGGTACCTCTTGTCACAACAGATGTGACAGCCATGGGTGACTAGGCTGTATGGAAGGGACTTCTTGGTATGGGATAGGTGGCAGCTGTCGAAGTGGAGGTATTGCTGATAGTTGGTAAGTCTGATATGGACACAGATACTGATGAAGCCATCTTTTATGTAGAGGTCAACATCAAGGATGGTGGCTCATTGAGTTGAGCAGAACCAGATGAAGTGAATGGGGGAGAAGGTATTGAGGTTCTGGAGGAAAGTGGATAGGATGTCCTCACCCTCATTCCAGATAACAAAGATGTCATCAGTGAATCTTAACCATGTGAGGGGTATGAGATTCTGGATTTTAGGAAGGATTCCTCTACATGGCACTGGATGGTGCCATGTGGGTGCCCATAACCCACATTTGTTTGTAGGTAATCCGTTCAAAAGATAAGTAATTGTGGGTGAGGATATAGTTGGTCATGGCGACTAGGAAGGTGGCTGTTGGTTTGGAATCCATCTGGTGTTGGGAAAGGTGGTTTTCAATAGAAGTAAGGCCATGGGCATTAGGGATGTTAGTGTCAATAGTGACAAGCAGGGCACCAAAGGAACAGGAACTGTGGACAGTCGGTGGAGGAAAGTGTTGGTATCTTTTATAAAGGAAGGTAGGTTGAGCCTAATAGGCTGAAGAGCTGGCCTATGACACCAGAGATTCTATCTGTCGGGGCACAGTAACTGACCACAATAGGATGTCTGGGTGGTTGGGTTTATGGACTTCAGGAAGCATGTAGAAGGTAGGAGTGTGGGGAGTGGTAGGGGTGAGGAGAGAAATGGGCTCTGGGGAGAGGTTCTGAGATGGGCCTAATGGTTTAAGGAGAGACTGGAGGTCCTGCTGGATTTATGTAATGGGGTCACTGTAGTAGGGTTTGTAGATGGAAGAATCTGAGAGCTAGCAGAGTCCCTTCTTCCAGGTAATCCTTGTGGTTCAAAACAACAGTGGTGGAGCCTTTGCCAGAAGGTAAGATTATAAGGTGAGAATCAGGTTTTAGGTGGTGGGCTACAGTTATTTCTGTGGATGTAAGGTTAGTTTACACAATGAGGTTTTTGGGGAGTGATGGTTACACAAGGTTCAAGGTTAAGAAATTATGGAAAGTTAACAGGGGGTGATTTGAGGGCAGCAAGGGTGGATTACGGTTGGATGAAGGAGTGAACTGAGTCAGGCAGGATTCGACATTGGTCTTTGGTTGAGTGTGATTGGTACGATTGGTGGTGAAAAAGTGTTTCCACTGTACCGACTGGGAGAAGCAGAGAAAATTTTTAATAAGTCCTGCATGATTGAGATTCAATCATGTAAGACTTTTTAAAAGACCACCTCTCCTTCTCCCAGTTCCTAAATCTAAGAATTTAAAATAATCTTTGTCATTTAATGATTTATCATCAATCATTGTTTCTTATTTTGTGGTTGGCTGGCTAGTGACACCATGGCAGTAAACAGTAATGTTGCGTCACTACTCATTTTCCATAGTGACACCAAGTGGCACCGCTACATAACATCCTACCCCCCCCCCCCCCCCCCCCCCCCACCACCCCAGCTGCAATCTACGGGAGCAGGGGGGGGGGGGGGGGGTGGATGAAGGTTGTTCTTTGTGCAGTGGAGCTGCCACTAGGAAGGGTGGTGGATCGATGCCCTTGAACACTGCTGCCAAAGGCCAGGTCACGCTAAGGCTTGATGGCAGTTACATGAGCCGCCACTGGACAAGAAGGTCTATTGGGAGTGTAAAAGGAAGTGCCTGCTAACCAAGTTGGTGGAGACAAAGTTGACTTTGATATCACTGTAGGAGGACATGGTTGGCACAGCTTGTCCAAGACTGTAGTGAGTGCGGCCTTGCAATCGCGCCACCAGCCAAGTGGCCCTGTAAGTTGCCAGGAAACTACAGAATGCCAGGTACAGCATACCAGGTTCAGGTTTGGACATTATTTCCTTGTGGAGCTGTGTCTTGAAAGTGCAGGCATTGTGTCAACTTCACTGTTGGAGGCCAAGTGAAAGGCCACAGTGCGAAGCTGTTGATCCCAATGTATGGGCACAAAACTGCTCAGACCTGGGACATGTGGAAAATACAAGGGAAGTGAGGAAAGGATTCAGTCACACAGGGTCATAAACAGGCCAGTGAAGTCTAGGTGGAAATTCCCCCACAGCTTTGCAGTGGTGATTCAGGAAGAGAAACCCCTGGGGAGTTGCAACTTGGTGGACAGAACAGGCAGAATATAAGAGGAAAAGGTTTGCAGTATTGGGCTAGAATAGGTTTTTCTCACCAAATGTTTCACCTGGGACATGCACCAATAGGTGGTGTGCAGGAGAGACAGTATTCATGACTGAAGAGAGGGAGGAATCAGGCTGCAGCAATGGTCTTCATCCGAGTCCCACAATAGAACCCTTTGGTTTAGGTTCTAAAGTTCCTGCTTTTCTTAACATTTAAAATTTAGTGAAAAATTCTAATTATATGATGCATTTTTCTCAACAAGTAAAGGAGAAGTTTTGCTAATCAGAGAAGTTTTAGTGCAGGAAACATTACTTTTATAATTGATGCATATCTTGAAGAAGTCAAGGGTGATGTTCATTGTTTTTCATGTTTGTTCACTGGAGATTTCCTGGTTTCATTGCTTTTTTGATAACACTAAATTATTAAGCAAGTCTTGTATGATAACTTTTTAAAATAAACAATAGAGATATATTGATAATGTTGTTCATTTATTCATTCCAACTAAAACTACTTCACACTTGAACTCGCATTAACAACTAACTGTGTTAGCCTAATACTAGCCCTTACATAAAAATGTAACAGTTTGTGCAATTTATAGTGTTTTTATAATTTATATTTTGTGTAGTTTACAATGCAAAATTTATATTTGTGGGTGACTGGATCAGCACAAGCTGACAAACATCACCAATAAAATTTTATTATCTTTGGGTGTTGAATTAATGTTGTGACAAACTTCTGGGGGAGGTGGTGCACATCATAAGGACTGAGAATTGCATAGCAAACCATGGCAAGAAACAACATGAGTAATAGTAGCAGAGGTCAAAGACTGGAAAGGAAACAACAGAGTGATTCATTTGAAACATTTATTGGATATAAAGAGTACACATGGTGAATGATATGAATACAGCTCTAATTTTACAAAATATGCTCAAAGCTTGCACCTTCAGATACCTTGCATGCCTGACACCAACAGCAACACATGCTTAACACACTGGGCATTTCTTTGATTGTAGCACTGTGCAGGTGATTCTTTCCATGAGGTCCGTTCCAGACACCTCAATGTTATGATAGACGAGGGATTTCATGGCACCCCACAGAAATATAAGGGAGAACAGGGGTCAGAGAATTGCTCCATTACACCAAATCCCTTGATGCAGGAATGACCTGTTCACATGCCAACTAACAGACAGTCCAAAATGAGCAGGCACCCATCACGTTGGAACCACAAGCTGCACCTCACATTTGCTGGAACATCTTCAAGTAAGCTGGGAACAACCTTTTCCAGAAAGCTCTGATAAGTGTACGGCACCACTTAGTGGCATATGACAAGTTTTGTGGCCATGGAAAGCTTGCTATAGCATAATATGTTATAAAAAGAAAGAAAGCTTTTGATAGAATTACAATGTTGGTTAGGTAAACCAAAGTCTGCTAACTGCTTTACCCATGACAGAAACTATGAGGTCATTCCATTTCATGCCATATCACATCATAATCCCTAATAAGAATCATTATACAACATAGTCTGCAAATCATCCTGTGTTTCAGCTCATACTTTCAGTGTAAAACATAGGTTAAGCAACGAATTAGCCAGTAAATTATAGAATATTTACGTTCATAGTTTTTGGCTGATGAAGAATGGATAGAATGAGAGAAAGAGATAATTTTAACAGGTTGGCAGAAGAGAAGGAGATGCATCATTTGAAAAATGAAAGTAGCGAAGAATGATACATAGCAATAGATCCTTAACCTCTAATCACTAAAAGTATACTCTCTGTACAGTGTAGTTATGAAATAGTTAAATTCATTTACCAGCACAGTTATTAGATCATAGAATTGTCATCTACAATGACACTAACACAGTCCATTTGAAACTAGCATTGCCAGGAGATGGATAAAGTCTTAGAAGTAACTGCAATGGTGCACTCTGGCCCACTGGGGTATTTATGAGAGAAAACACACCAATACTATGGGGGATGCATTGGTCGCTACTACCAGTGGTAGACTAGTGATGTATTTCATCAAGCATGGTGCCTGCTGAACTTGTTGACAGCAGGTAACCATTTGAAACATATTCTGTGATTATATGGTTCAGTGGATAAGAGAGTTCAGCTAGGTTTGCCATGAAGCAGCTGCAGTTGTTGACGTTACACAGAAACAACTGCAGGTCTTTTACATTTGTGGGTAGTTGGATAGTATCATTTACTACAATATTATCTTCAGTTAGTTCAAGTCCATGGGTTAAGAGTTTGAACCCATATTGTGAAGGATGTTTGCATGAAAGAACAATTGCACAGGTTGCATCTGAGTCTTTTTGCTGTTGAGTCTCTGGAACAAGAATTCTATGTTGTGGAAGTGGTCCTGTGGGTCAAAAGTGTAACCAAAGTATGATCATGGTATGCAGCGCAGTTTGGGAGTACCACATAGTAATTGATGCACAAAATCCTGGAATGTGGCAGTGGCTGATGAGATTCCACAATATAACAGATTATAATTCTAAAAGCCATATGGTATATTGGGCACCAAGTAAGCTGATGATGCTGTGTTCAAGAGAATTCGCCTTGTGTATTTCTCGTATTTTAAAATCACCACAAAGTCTCTAAATGTTGTTGGACTTGAGTACTGTTACCAGTGGAGTGGCCAGTTGACTTTGGAGAATAGGAATTAACACATCTTCATGAGTAAGACTGTCCAGTTCTGTGCTGAAGGTGTCCGTTAAAGCCTGGAACACTGGACAAGCTTTGAAGAAGCATGGGGTAGCCGTCACCCTAAGAGCAACATTAGCTTTAAAACCAGTTGCCTTCTGTAACCCAGGTAGAAAATACGAGGGCGGTTCAGAAAGTAACCTCCGATTGGTCACAGTGTGGGTTGTGGGGGGAGTAGCGACGCCATCTGTGCGTTCACGCACTCAACAGGTCAGTCGGCATCAAGCCGTGGTCGAGTGAACGTTGTACCTGCGCTAGTTTAGTTTTTGTGGCAGTTTGAAATGTGTGCTGCAATAGAAAACCCCGCCAAATGTGAAGTGCGTGCTGTCATAAGGTTTTTTACAGCCAAAGGATATTCTGCAGCAGCTATTCATCATGAGCTTTGTGCCGTGTACAGACCAAGAGTTATGAGTGAAGGAGTTGTCCATGAATGGGTACGTTTATTTAAAAGTGGACGAGAAAACGTTCATTGGTGACTGACGAACTCGTTCAGACAGTTGATGCAAAAGTTCATGAAAATCGACGTTTCTCAATGTCGGAGTTGTCTACTGGTTTTCCACAGATTTCTAAGACTCTCTTGTACGAGATAGTGACAGCAAGATTGGGTTACCATAAGTTCTGTGCACGATGGGTGCCCAAAATTCTTACCGACCACCACAAAACTCAAAGAATGGCCTCTGCATTAGACTTTCTGTCACGTTATGAGGACGAAGGAGAACCATTGTTAAACAGAATCGTGACCGGTGACGAAACCTGGATTAAGTACGTGAACCCTGAGACAAAAGAACAATCAAAGATGTGGGCACATTCAAATTCGTCTACCAAACCAAGAAAAGCCTTGCAAGATTTTTCTGCCAGAAAACTGATGGCAACGGTGTTTTGGGATGCCAAAGGGGTGTTGTTGGTTGAATTCATGGAACATGGTACGACCATTAATCAAGACGTGTACTGTGAAACAATAAAAAAGTTACGACGGGCTATACAGAACAAACGCCGTGGTATGCTGACTTCCGGTATCGTTTTTTTTGCACGATAACGCCCGTCCTCACTCTGCTCGCAGAACAACGGCCCTTCTTGAGTCCTTCAAGTGGGACGTTATCAACCATCCACCTTACAGCCCAGACCTGGCGCCTAGTGATTATCACCTCTTCATGCATTTGAAGAAATGGCTCGGGTCACAGCGGTTTGATGACGACGAAGAGCTCAAAGATGCGGTCACAGGCTGGCTCCAGGCACAAGCGGGTGATTTTTATGCAGAAGAAATTTCAAAGCTTGTGAAGAGATATGATAAGTGCCTCAAACGCTATGGAGACTATGTAGAAAATTAGTGCAAAGATGTAGTTGTAAGATGTATATATTAAAATATTTTTATTTAACTTGGTGTATTTTTTTAAATCAACCGGAGGTTACTTTCTGAACGGCCCTCGTATATCTATCACAAAGAGGCTTTATGATGGTACAAGGTTCTTCAGATTGCGTGGTGTGTACTGTTTCTTGAACCATAAGCCCAAAACCATGGAAAGAGCCTACCCCAAACACTTTGTCCGCCTTGATGTGAGATAACATAACAAAATGCATTGGATGAAAGACTTCATTTTGAGTGAGTAAAATGAAGATTTTTTTGTTGCAGGGAATCATGATGGCATCCATAGGCTCAAAGGTGGCAACCCATAACCTAAGTAAATGGTTTTGTTTATAAAAGACACAGTGTCATTGAGTAGCTTCACTGTATGTTTACCAATTAATGTATCTTAGTACATTTTCTGGGGTGCAGTCTGAGAAGTCTGCACTTTTGTACATTTATTACTGACTTGGTTCACTTCTACAGATTGGGGCATGTTTGCGAAACATGCGTCTTGTAAATGTACATTTTTGCACACCTGTGGCATGTTGCTTGCTGATGGAGGCAGACACTACATGCTTAGTGGAGGAAGCAGCCTCTACAGCTGGGCAATGGTGCTGCCACTGACATGGCCCATCGCCACCTATGTGGTTGTTTATGGACTCATTTGGGCTGTGGAGAATGTTGGTGCACCACCAGAGGTGGTTGAAATTCCACATGAGCACGTGTCAATACATTTACTTCCTAATGATATTTGTGACAAATATCAGAATATTTGGACTACAGAATGTAAATTCTGATTTTTAACTTTTCAGGTATATAAACAGCTGATATATTTCTCTGAAATCACAATTTCTTAGCCTGGTAATCTGGCTTCAGCTGCCAGAGACTATGGTCATGTGTGTGAGCTGCATTTGTGTGTGTGTGTGTTTAATGCCCACAGTCATTAATGTGATTAGATTGGTAGAAGTCATAATTTTATGTTATTATGCTTTACCGTAGTAGTCAGCAGTGGTTGCTTGTGCAGTTAACATATAATTTGACTTATTCCATATTCCTGAAGGCTCTCTTTCATTTTGTGATTTATGGAACAATGTGATAATGCATGAATGAGTTTGGAATTCAGAATGTGATTTTGCATTGTGATGTGAATAATTTTAAGAAACTGCTAGAAGACATGAAGCAAGAAATGGGGAAATTCTGCAAATTCTGATGAAAATTTAAAACATTTTTTTATTAGCTGCTAACTCCAAAGGTTATATGACAATCTGAATCCTGGACATGAATATTCTAGCTAATAGCATAAAAAAAGGCATTGTTAGCAGGTCTGCGTTCTTACAGCATTCTGACAAATGCTATTCTTTACTCATTAACGGTCAGAGCAGTTTGTTGGTGTATCACATATGCTGACTAGGGATGGTGTACATTTGCTCTGTTAGTATTCTTTTGTTTTCTGCATGACAGCAGTAAGCATTGTCATTGTCTTTTACAGAATGACTCTGTAAGTTTTGGTAGCTAAATACACAGTTGCATTGAAAGAGTCAGTCAGTGATCAATTTCATAGTGTACAGTCAGAGAACTTGGGACATCTACTTAATGAGAGCAGTGACAGTTTTGTAGTAGTTTGAATTTAATCAAGATTTACTGGTTCAATGGTGTGAATGGTATTGAGGAGCACAAAGAACTGTGATTTATCATGCAGAGACACAGTTACTGAGATGACTTGAGATTTCATTGAGGCATTTGTATGTAACAGAAATAGACTTTTTACATTTTTTAGTAATTTTTATATTTCTAGTAATTTAACATGGTATTTTCCTCTGAATTTAAGGAAGATGAGGCATTATTAAGTACAAAATAATAAGCAAGCAACTGTAGATAAAAAGCAGCAGTAACAAATAAATGAGAGCTATTTAGTGTAACTGAGAACAGTGCAGATCTTCCCAAAGTATCAGTTTTCCTACTATTTTGCTATTTTAATTTTAAATATAACATAATTATTGGTTTATGAATATTTCTTCCATTCAGTAGTGAAATTCATGAGTAGCTGTATACAGCAACTAAATACTTGTGTTCTTCACATATAAGTATTTTTCTTCTTCTGACTATCTTCGTTTGCTTCAGTTATTGTATTAGATTCATTAAATAGCATGTTTTGTATGACTTACTTATAATTATGACCACATAGTGAAGTTATTGTACAGGAATTCATAATTCCTTATTTGACATACCTAATACATATTGTAAGGTCAGTACTCGCTGTTAACAACACATCTGATTTTTACTTTATACTTTAAAACTGAATGTATGTAATTTGAATTTTCCTGTGAAATACCAATATCTATGTTAAAGCCCCTCTGCATAATTGCTAATAACAATAAAAATTATATCAGATCAAACAAAGTATACATAACCACAAATATTACTCATCAATTTTGTGATAGTTGACTATGATAGGGTCTATGACACATAAAGGATATATGGATACTTAAATGACAAATAATGAAGTTTGATAAAAAATGTTTTACAACCAAATGGCCAATACTTGTGATAGATAATATTAAATACTTTCACTGTCTGTGCTAAAAACTTCATTCATTATGGATAGCAGGGTCGCTTCAGTGAAATGGAAGTTAAATAGGGTATGAATGACAATGCTCAAGTCTCCATTATCATAGCATTAAATATAATTTCCAAAATTCAGGTACATACAAGTGCTGTAAGAATGTAAATCAGGCATTTTCTCATAAATACTAAAAAGAACTAACTACTTTCGATAATATTTTTTTTATCCTAATATCTGTACTATGTGTTGACAGACTTGTTAGGTAGATATTATGTACTTGTTTAAATACTATCTTGCATGTATATTGTAAATACTTCAAACTACTGAATTATATAGGTTTTTCATTTAAAGCAACACTTATTCATATCTGTATTACAAGTTAATTGATGTAGTACAATGTACTGTAGGAAAAATGTACTACAATAGGGAAAGCATTTTATTGTAAATAGAAAATATATGTCATCTAATGTCTCTAGCATTACTTGGTTAATTCATATTGTGTACAATATGAAAGAAATACTTTATTCCAAATACTTAACTCTCTCATAAAAGTGTACTTCTGTATGTGTTTTCCATCTTTTCTACTTTCTTTCTACAAAGCATGATACATGTTGACATTTTTATATCTTGCTAATACTCAGTTTCAGGCGAACACACCCATATTTGTTAACCTAAGTGTATCTCACAGCTTATCACTCTGCTGATATGATTTACTTTGACAAGCAACTTACCAGGAATTACAAAAAACCAAGATTACAGCATTCCTGTGTATGCCTGTGGTCACTAGTTTTCTGTGTGTACTTGCATGGGCAGCTGTTGTGAACACGTGTTTTTTGTTATTTTGAGTAACATTGACTTGTGCTGTAATATTGGATATCACTTATAGAAGGTGAGTTTCATTATTGTCTGGAACATTATAGGAGAAGAGGTTATTTTGCTTATAGTAATTTAAATTTTATAAAGCAATTATTAATCATTTGGGAACATACCACAATCTGTATCTATCTACAATGAGGTAGGCCTGTATCTGCATACAGAAAGTCATTTATTTTAAGAGATTATTTGAACTGACTATATCATATGCCTGTAAAAATGTTTATAAATTGTATAGATGCATCCATAAATTGGAATAAGAAACATTTCATAAAATTGTGCGTGTTTACTATTACAGATACCACCAATATACAAATTCGCTTCCACAAATGAGAATTATATGGTAATTGATTAACTTATTTTTATTTGGCACCATCTGATTGTGTTATGTAGGCTACAGACTGTCTACATAGGACAAGCTAATTCAGTCAAGTGTCTTTAAATATTTAGCTTACATATTACACAATATAAAACTGGGAAATATGACAGGAGTATTGCACAAATTCTTCTCTTGATTTATATTTATGTCTAAACATGCATACATTACATATGGTTCATTATAAAATTCTTTTTCCTTTAAATAATCCTTAAGAAGTTTCTGGAATTTGTTTTCATTCATACTGTCCTGTACACTTTTAAGAAGATGCTTCACCAGTCGTATACCTACTATCATGGGTGTTTTTGAAATCCCTGTCTGCGTGGTTCACTTCTCAGCTGACCTGTTTTTCTTCTACCATATGTATGAGCATCTTCATTTTTTATAGTTATCTATTGTCTTTGAATATTGAAATTATTGTTCTGTATGTATACATGGATGGCAATGCCAGTATTTTTATATTATGGAAGGCACTTCAGCATGATACTTTTTTTTATCCAGGGTGGTCCTGATGGCCTTTTTTAAAGTGTAAAAGTAATTTTTGTATAATTGCTTTTGGAGTTTCCCAAAACTGTAATTCTGTACTATGGTTTACAAAGGGCTCAGTACACTGCACATAAAAGTTGTTTGTTGGCATCATAAAAACCATGGTTTCCTTTATGAAATGTTTATTTTATAATAACAAATGGTGGTGCTAGCACTGGCACTATTTGGAAAAGATTATCAACTCATAAAGCTCTATTCATTTTAAATAACATGCTAATCAATGCATCTCACATGTAAACTGGTTTTTACGTAACTGTGTGCACTTGCTGACATAACTTAATAAATTGGTTTGGTCTGCATTTTATAAATCATGTTAAAATACATATTATGAAGTGGAACGCTTCATTTGAAGAACAAGTATGACATGTTTACAATGTGTATCTGATTATTTGCTGACCATATACAGGTATGTAACTGATTAGATATTGAATTCTGTTCTGCTTAATAGCCTATCAGTGGCCTGTAAGAAATTATGCTTCAAAATATGACTGCTGTTGTCATACACTTTTTTCCCTAATGAAGCTGTATCGTTGAGCACTTCCTGACTTCACAGCAAATGTTAAGTATAACAGATGACACTGAAGACATTTTTACTTGTAGTTCAGTATAGCTGAATATTAGTGTTAGGTAAAAACTATCATGTATCACAGATAACAATTTCATCATAGTACAAATGTATTGTTGTTAATGTTCCTAACTATATTTGCCTACCTTGTGTTCATTTGTTCATTCTTTCATGCATTAATTATGTCCCTCACATCACATCATGAAAATGAATATTCAGGGATGTGGCAAAAGTCAGAGTATACAGGGTGTCCATAAAATACCTTTACAACTTCAAAATTTTATTACAATGGCACTTGTTGAAATATTTTAACAACATTTCTTTTATTGTAATCAGTGGTTATATAAGTTTTTTGACAGTGTTTAATAGACCTCTATATGGGCACCTTTAGTTCCACGAAGCACATCAAGACGGCACTCTATTTCTTGCCATGTTCGCTGTAGCACAGCATCATCAATGGTAGCAATGGCATGACAAACCCTTTGCTTCAAGTCAACAATGTCCCATATCTGCATTTGATACATGATATCTTTTACATACCCCCATAAAAAATGTCAAAGGGAGTGATATCTGGTGAACATGATGGCCAAGAAATTGGCCCATCCCTCTCAATCCATCCGCCTGAAAATGTTTCATTGAGGAACTGATGAACATGCAGTCCCCAATGTGATGGTGCACCATCTTGCTGGAAAATGACATTTGGTTGTAAGTCAATCAATTGTGGTGTTACATTTTCTGTCAGAAGGTCAAGGTAAACATCTGCAGTAATAATTAACTCGTTGAAGAAATATGGTCCAATTATTTGGTTGTACATCATTCCACACCACACATTCACTTTTGGACTATCCTGGTGAAGCTCCTTAGTTACATGGAGGTGTTATGATCCACAGATTCTCACATTGTGTCTGTTTAATGTCCCAGAAACATGAAAAGTTGCCTCATCACTGAAACAAACTCACCTGAGGAATGCTTCATTCCCCGAAAGGCATACCAGCATGCTGAGTGCAAACTCTGTTCATTTTGGCTTGTCATTTGGCTCAAGTGTCTGTAACAGTTGCACTTTGTAAGTTTCCAACCATAAGTTCTTGTGGAGGACCTTATGCACAGTTGAACGTGGTAGTTGCAACTGTCTGGCAGCAGTGCAGATGGACTTCATAGGTGAACAAGTGAAGATGTTTAAAACACAATCGATGTTTTCCTTAAATGGTCTTGGTCACCTGCTCCTCCCTTTATCCAAAACTGTCCCTGTTTCCACAATTTTTTTATGTCATGCATAGATTGAAGGGTGTGATGGTGGATCTCTTCCATACTTCGTTCTGGAGGTTGAGTCTGAACATCCGATTTTGTCTCAGTAAATCAGGACACACATTGTGCCTTCTCTTGAGGAGTTTCCATTTTATACATATTCAGCTCATTCCATCTACAGATATTTGAAACACAAAATTTTAGTATATATACAAACTTTAATAAACAGTGATTACAATTAAAGAAATTTTGTTAAAATATTTCAACAAATACTGTTGTAATAAAATTTTGAAGTTGTAAAGGGACTTTATGGACACCCTGTATATTAACAAAGAAATGTAAGAATACCACTATCCCATTAAGGTAGCAGAATATTATAGTTACAGATAGCAGAAAATTGATAGACATATACAAATCTGCCTAGAAAACCCACAACTTCTATACCCTTTTTGGGCAATGAGTTCCTTCATATAATGAAAAGCTCCTCCAAAATACGTCACTAAAGAAGTAAACAAAAAATAAATGAAAGTGAGGAAAAGCAACCACTTCCCTGTAACTGATTATTTGTAGAACATTTAACACCCCAGTGATGTTACTAGCTTTTGAGCTACTACACTTCTTCTACTTTAACTATACACTCCCTTGCACACAATCACACAAACATACAAAACTGCCAACCCGTGGCAACATTTTTGGGTGTTGTACTGTATATCACTGACTGCAAGCAATTACTCTGCATGCTGTGCAACCCAATATGTTCATTCCTCTTGCAGCAAACATAATACATGGTTCAACAGCTGTGTCAGGCCCACAATGAACTGTGGCAAAACACATGTTCAAATGATTGGCCACCAGATGTAATGAGTATTCCTTAAAAAGACAGCAAGCATTGTCATGCCAGTCAGGAGCTGCAACAGAAATAATGATGCAATGTAATTGATTATTAAATTGACACAGTGGCTGCAAATGCTGTACCAACTAATACAACATCTGAATAAAAATGCAGCAGAATTACTTTGGAAAACACTAAATGCACCATCAACAGACATTAATTTCCAACATGCATCCCCCAAGAAGATTACAAAATTCATTAGGCCACTAAAAAGTGGATACCATGGTGTTTCTAGCAGAGTAACTGTTCTAACCTGAAAGCAGCTGCTGCCACCTCAGTTCTATGAGGGCTAGTCATAATTTTAATTATCATCTCTGAAAAATAAAGCTGTAATCAAGGAATCTGGTGATGACATTAGTCCTTCTCTCCTTATTCAGCCTTTGGTGTGACGCACTTTCCCAATAATGGATAACTTGGCAGATCACTTGGTTGCAGAAGTCTGCATTTTGATTGTTCAGAAAATGTTCCATCTTGAAAATCGTCTAACTTTATCCCGAAAGTGTCACCCATGCAATGGTTTCTTTGTCCAAGTAATGATAAAGAAGTCATTTGGTGGCATACCAGAGAATACAGGTTGTGAGCCAAAATTTGATAGCTGAAAGAAGCAGCATGTGTGATTGTTCTGTGAAGATTGAGGTGGGTCAATGTCTGAAGGAAGAATATCACCTTGGACGGCTTTCTGTAATGCTGTGTCTTGACAACCTTCAGCAACCTCTTCAGAACATTTTGCTAGTAAGCATTTATTACTGTTTGCCCCTTATAAGCATAAACTGTTTGCAGCACACCATGAGAGTCCCAAAAAACACTCAGCATCACATTATCTGATGATCATTGGTTCTTCGCCTTTCCTCATAGAACATTATCCTTTCGTTGATTATTCAATCTTTTTCTCATGGTCACCTCCCCTTAGGCAGTCCCCTCCCAGAGATCCGAGTTGGAGACTATTCTGGAATCTTTTGCCAATGGAGACATCATCATGCCACTTTCTCATTTACAGGCCACATGTCCTGTGGATACACATTATGTGTCTTTAATGCTGTGGTTTCCATTGCCTTCTGCATCGTTATGCTGTTGATCATTGACCATTCTTCCACTTTTTGGGACAATTTCCCACCCCAAGGGCAAGAGATTGCCCTGAGCCTATGCCTGCTACTCCGCCCTCTTTGACAAGGCCACTGACAGACTGAGAATGACTTATTATGCTGGAAGTCTTCGGCCACCAAATGCTGATTATTAATCAAAATTTAAGTAGTGGCAGGCTTCAAACCTGGGACTGCCTACATTTTGATTATGGATCAAAGATGCTACCCCTAGACTATGGGCGCTTAAGTTTGAAAACTTATCCATGACCAATTTTCACTTTTTGTTGTTGTTGCTTGGCTTGTGATACTCTGGTCCTTGAGTGTCATCTAGCCACTGCGTCATAGAAAGTTGTATAGAAAATGAGTTACAACATGATACGGTACTTCATCAATGGGCTGCACCACTTTGTTTTGGATCCTCTAACAGCATTCTATGATAGTTTGTGGATTTCAGTGTGTACCAGGACTGCAGACATGTATCTACAAATAAACAAAAAACATAATTATTTAATTGTATTTTTCTGAGTTGATAATTAAAACAACATAACAACTCCTTGTACTAGATAGTTGCTGTTTATCTGCTATTGGTAGCTCAATATTTATTTACTTATAATTATACAGGGTGATTCAAAAAGAATACCACAACTTTAAAAATGTGTATTTAATGAAAGAAACATAATATAACCTTCTGTTTTACAACATTACAAAGAGTATTTAAAAAGGTTTTTTTTCACTCAAAAACAAGTTCAGAGATGTTCAATATGGCCCCCTCCAGACACTCGAGCAATATCAACCCGATACTCCAACTCGTTCTACACTCTCTGTAGCATATCAGGCATAACAGTTTGGATAGCTGCTGTTATTTCTCGTTTCAAATCATCAATGGTGGCTGGGAGAGGTGGCCGAAACACCATATCCTTAACATACCCCATAAGAAAAAATTGCAGGGGGTAAGATCAGGGCTTCTTGGAGGCCAGTGATGAAGTGCTCTGTCACGGGCTGCCTGGTGGCTGATCCATCGCCTCGTGTAGTTGACGTTCAGGTTTCATAACTAACCTTCTTCGTAGGACTCTCCATACAGTTGATTGTGGAATTTGCAGCTCTCTGCTAGCTCTGCGAGTCGATTTTCCTGGGCTGCGAACAAATGCTTGCTGGATGCGTGCTACATTTTCATCACTCATTCTCGGCCATCCAGAACTTTTCCCTTTGCACAAACACCCATTCTCTGTAAACTGTTTATACCAACGTTTAATACACCACCTATCAGGAGGTTTAACACCATACTTCGTTCGAAATGCACGCTGAACAACTGTCGTCGATACACTTCTGCCGTACTCAATAACACAAAAAGCTTTCTGTTGAGCGGTCGCCATCTTAGCATCAACTGACGCTGACGCCTAGTCAACAGCGCTTCAAGCGAACAAATGTACAACTAAATGAAACTTTATAGTTCCTTTAATTCGACGACAGATAGTGCTTAGCTCTGCCTTTTGTCGTTGCAGAGTTTTAAATTCCAAAAGTTACGGTATTCTTTTTGAATCACCCTGTATATTTTAAATAAAATATTTATATCTAAAAACAAAGATGATGTGACTTACCAAACGAAAGCACTGGCAGGTCGATAGACACACAAACAAACACAAACATACACACAAAATTCAAGCTTTCGCAACAAACTGTTGCCTCATCAGGAAAGAGGGAAGGGGAGGGAAAGACGAAAGGATGTGGGTTTTAAGGGAGAGCGTAAGGAGTCATTCCAATCCCTGGAGCGGAAAGACTTACCTTAGGGGGAAAAAAGGACGGGTATACACTCGCACACACACACATATCCATCCACACATATACAGACACAAGCAGACATATTTAAAGACAAAGAGTTTGGGCAGAGATGTCAGTCGAGGTGGAAGTGCAGAGGCAAAGATGTTGTTGAAAGACAGGTGAGGTATGAGTGGCGGCAATTTGAAATTAGCGGAGATTGAGGCCTGGTGGGTAACGGGAAGAGAGTATATATTGAAGAGCAAGTTCCCATCTCCAGAGTTTGGATAGGTTGGTGTTGGTGGGAAGTATCCAGATAACCCAGACGGTGTAACACTGTGCCAAGACGTGCTGGCCGTGCATCAAGGCATGTTTAGCCACAGGGTGATCCTCATTACCAACAAACACTGTCTGCCTGTGTCCATACATGCGAATGGACAGTTTGTTGCTGGTCATTCCCACATAGAATGTGTCACAGTGTAGGCAGGTCAGTTGGTAAATCACGTGGGTGCTTTCACACGTGGCTCTGCCTTTGATCGTGTACACCTTCCGGCTTACAGGTCTGGAGTAGGTGGTGGTGGGAGGGTGCATGGGACAGGTTTTACACCGGGGGCAGTTACAAGGATAGGAGCCAGAGGGTAGGGAAGGTGGTTTGGGGATTTCATAGGGATGAACTAACAGGTTATGAAGGTTAGGTGGATGGCGGAAAGACACTCTTGGTGGAGTGGGGAGGATTTCATGAAGGATGGATCTCATTTCAGGGCAGGATTTGAGGAAGTCATATCTCTGCTGGAGAGCCACATTCAGAGTCTGGTCCAGTCCCGGAAAGTATCCTGTCACAAGTGGGGCACTTTTGTGGTTCTTCTGTGGGAGGTTCTGGGTTTGAGGGGATGAGGAAGTGGCTCTGGTTATTTGCTTCTGTACCAGGTCGGGAGGGTAGTTATGGGATGCGAAAGCTGTTGTCAGGTTGTTGGTGTAATGGTTCAGGGATTCCAGACTGTAGCAGATTCATTTGCCACGAAGACCTAGGCTGCAGGGAAGGGACCGTTTGATGTGGAATGGGTGGCAGCTGTCATAATGGAGGTACTGTTGCTTGTTGGTGGGTTTGATGTGGACGGACGTGTGAAGCTGGCCATTGGACAGATGGAGGTCAACGTCAAGGAAAGTGGCGTGGGATCTGGAGTAGGACCAGGTGAATCTGATGGAACCAAAGGAGTTGAGGTTGGAGAGGAAATTCTGGAGTTCTTCTTCACTGTGAGTCCAGATCATGAAGATGGCATCAATAAATCTGTACCAAACTTTGGGTTGGCAGGCCTGGGTAACTAAGAAGGCTTCCTCTAGGCGACCCATGAATAGGTTGGCGTACAAGGGGGCCATCCTGGTACCCATGGTTGTTCCCTTTAATTGTTGGTATGCCTGGCCTTCAAAAGTAAAGAAGTTGTGGGTCCGGATGAAGCTGGCTAAGGTAACGAGGAAAGAGGTTTTAGGTAGGGTGGCAGGTGATCGGCGTGAAAGGAAATGCTCCATCGCAGTGAGGCCCTGGACGTGCGGAATATTTGTGGTATAAGGAAGTGGCATTAATGGTTACAAGAATGGTTTCCAGGGGTAACAGATTGGGTAAGGATTCCAGGCGTTCGAGAAAGTGGTTGGTGTCTTTGATGAAGGATGGGAGACTGCATGTAATGGGTTGAAGGTGTTGATCTATCTCAACCCATTACATGCAGTCTCCCATGCCTCATCAAAGACACCAACCACTTTCTCGAATGCCTGGAATCCTTACCCAATCTGTTACCCCCAGAAACCATTCTTGTAACCATTAATGCCACTTCCTTATACACAAATATTCTGCACGTCCAGGGCCTCGCTGCGATGGAGCATTTCCTTTCACGCCAATCACCTGCCACCCTACCTAAAACATCTTTCCTCATTACCTTAGCCAGCTTCATCCGGACCCACAACTTCTTCACTTTTGAAGGCCAGGCATACCAACAATTAAAGGGAACAGCCATGGGTACCAGGATGGCCCCCTTGTACGCCAACCTATTCATGGGTCGCCTAGAGGAAGCCTTCTTAGTTACCCAGGCCTGCCAACCCAAAGTTTGGTACAGATTTATTGATGCCATCTTCATGATCTGGACTCACAGTGAAGAAGAACTCCAGAATTTCCTCTCCAACCTCAACTCCTTTGGTTCCATCAGATTCACCTGGTCCTACTCCAAATCCCACGCCACTTTCCTTGACGTTGACCTCCATCTGTCCAATGGCCAGCTTCACACGTCCGTCCACATCAAACCCACCAACAAGCAACAGTACCTCCATTATGACAGCTGCCACCCATTCCACATCAAACGGTCCCTTTCCTACAGCCTAGGTCTTCGTGGCAAACGAATCTGCTACAGTCTGGAATCCCTGAACCATTACACCAACAACCTGACAACAGCTTTCGCATCCCGTAACTACCCTCCCGACCTGGTACAGAAGCAAATAACCAGAGCCACTTCCTCATCCCCTCAAACCCAGAACCTCCCACAGAAGAACCACAAAAGTGCCCCACTTGTGACAGGATACTTTCCAGGACTGGACCAGACTCTGAATGTTACTCTCCAGCAGGGATATGACTTCCTCAAATCCTGCCCTGAAATGAGATCCATCCTTCATGAAATCCTCCCCACTCCACCAAGAGTGTCTTTCCGCCATCCACCTAACCTTCGTAACCTGTTAGTTCATCCCTATGAAATCCCCAAACCACCTTCCCTACCCTCTGGCTCCTATCCTTGTAACCGCCCCCGGTGTAAAACCTGTCCCATGCACCCTCCCACCACCACCTACTCCAGTCCTGTAAGCCGGAAGGTGTACACGATCAAAGGCAGAGCCACGTGTGAAAGCACCCACGTGATTTACCAACTGACCTGCCTACACTGTGATGCATTCTATGTGGGAATGACTAGCAACAAACTGTCCATTAGCATGAATGGACACAGGCAGACAGTGTTTGTTGGTAATGAGGATCACCCTGTGGCTAAACATGCCTTGATGCACGGCCAGCACGTCTTGGCACAGTGTTACACCGTCTGGGTTATCTGGATACTTCCCACCAACACCAACCTATCCGAACTCTGGAGATGGGAACTTGCTCTTCAATATATACTCTCTTCCCGTTACCCACCAGGCCTCAATCTCCGCTAATTTCAAATTGCCGCCACTCATACCTCACCTGTCTTTCAACAACGTCTTTGCCTCTGCACTTCCGCCTCGACTGACATCTCTGCCCAAACTCTTTGTCTTTAAATATGTCTGCTTGTGTCTGTATATGTGTGGATGGATATGTGTGTGTGTGCGAGTGTATACCCGTCCTTTTTTCCCCCTAAGGTAAGTCTTTCCGCTCCCGGGATTGGAATGACTCCTTACCCTCTCCCTTAAAACCCACATCCTTTCGTCTTTCCCTCTCCTTCCCTTTTTCCTGATGAGGCAACAGTTTGTTGCGAAAGCTTGAATTTTGTGTGTATGTTTGTGTTTGTTTGTGTGTCTATCGACCTGCCAGCGCTTTTGTTTGGTAAGTCACATCATCTTTGTTTTTAGATATATTTTTCCCACGTGGAATGTTTCCCTCTATTATATTAATATCATTAAATAAAATATTTATCTACATATGTAAATACTAAGTCCTATTTACAGTACATAACTACTTGTCGTGCAGCTGTACAATGAACTACATTCCATGTACCTAATAGAGCATTTCAGTTCTTGGATACAGATGTACAGACAATTTGTAGAAAATGTGAATCATCAGATCATCATCATCATCACATCATCATCGTCATCATCATCATCGTCATCTGGTACAGCCACAGGCAGGGTCTGCTTGGAACACAAGCCTCTCCTTACACCACCTCTCTGTTGATACTGCAGCCAAGTCCTCTCCCTCACCTTTTAGCCACCTGCCCCTTGGCTTTCCTCTTGGTCTTTTGCCCTCTGTCCTCACCACAGGTGTCTTACTATGCATCTGCTTATCATCCATTCTTTTCATACATCTATGCCATTGTTATCTTTTATCACCCATCTTCCTTTGTAGGGGTTCTTCATGTAATATCTCCCTAACCATTTTATTTCTCTTCTTTTCCAGTTTTGTTACACCTATCCAAAGTTTTCAGGGACTTCATTTCATTTGCTCCCATTTTCCTTTTTCTGTGAAATGAAGCTGTTTTGGCCCCTGTGAAGAGACTGGTGACCTTTGTATGGGACTATATTATAGAAGTCTGTGTCTTGGTCACATGTTAATTTGTTAAAATTGATAACTGGTTTTGGCTTTGCAACCATTGTTAAATTTAAAAATGAGTAAATATAAACGAAAAAGGTGATCAATAGATTTAAGAAACAAGAAAATGGGCATTAAATGTGAAAATAAAGAAAAAAACAAGTTACATGAAAATTACAGGACCAATATACAGAAGTGTAGTCAGTATGTAAAGGAACAAGAGCAGGGATCACATATTTATAGATTAAATCAGTTTTGCAATAATCGCCTCCCACTCCACCAAACTGCAGCCCCAGCATAGCATGAACTGTGGTCACTTGCCAGTCATACAGCTGTAGAGCAATACAGCACACTCCCTCTGGCTGTTAAGTGTTCAGCACAAGCTATAGCTGCTTACCAGCTGTCCAACTCCAGCACCATTCTGGCATGAGCTACATTGTCTGTATGACCTGTTTTACATTTTGCAATGTAAGAACACTAAAAAAAAACCCTCTCCCACACAACATTCGTGCAAAGCACCCTCTGCAACGTAATATTGCTATGAAGCACACACTGTTGCACAACACTGGTACAAAGCACCATCTGCCACACAACACTGGAGGATGTACACTCTGCCACACAACTCCAATATGAAGAAGCCTCAACCACACAACCCTCTGCCATGCGACATCAATACAAAACAACTTCTGGCATGTAACATTCATACAAAACACCCTTTGCCATTCACTCTCTGATGCCAACAGCATATGTTTCACAGTGGCAGGGGACTTCCTTTTTTCTTGCTGTGAAAACCAGCTCACACTTCTTTGCATTAAATTTTAGGCCATACACTTTCACAACTTCTTCTCAAACATTTAATTGTTTCTGTATTTCCTCCTGGCATTCCCCGCACGATCAGATCATCAGCAGACAACATTGCTGTCATCCTGTCTCTCTTGACACCTGTGTCATAGTATAAGCCGTCGCAACTGCAAAAGTAACAGAGCTACTGCACTTCCTCATTTCAAACTGTTTCTCTAGATACAGTGTCATAAGCTTTCTTTAAATCCAAAGACCATCACAGATTTCTGCCACACTATAATGGTGTTCCTGCAGCTATATCACTGGTATGCCTAGTGATGTACATTTTTAATTTTCTTTTAAACTGGCAGGATTTCCCAATTTCTTGCTTTATGTTAGATGTAAGCTGTTGAGTAGCTTCCCATCAAAGTACAAAACTGTATCCTGCATCTCAAACTTTGCCTCCTTATCTGGCATTCAGAATGAAGTTATATACTCTGGTATGAAGATATTCAACAAGTTACTGCCTAACTTAAAGCAAGAAATTGGGAATGGAAATTCCTATCAGTTTGCAAGAAAATTAAAAACATCCTTATTAGCTATTTTTCCTACAAATCATCTGAACATATAAATTCAAGGATTTAAAAGTTATGTTAATTACATGGAAAGTGGCAATGTTCATTGCAAAGGTGCACATAAATATTAAATGTAAATATAACTCAGTATTTACTGATGTAAGCAAATATTTTCTTTGAAAAATAGCATTGTAATCAATGAGTATTAAGCTACTAATAGCAGATAAACTATATAGCATAACTGAGGAAGCAGCAGGTGTGTGTTTTTTTTCTTTTTTCTTTTTTCCCCGTTCAAAGAAGCAACTTATTTCTAAATTACATGATTAAATTTAACTGGAATAGGCATGAATAGCATTAAGTAGTGTGGTGATAGTTCATTAGTAATACTAATAACATAGTCTACTCATTAAGTATCCATGATATCCTTGTCTTCTATTAACATATACCTTTAATTATTGTGCATCCTTGAAGATTCTTCTTTTTGATGGGATCTATGGAATATGGTGAATGAAAGAATATAAAACTATTGTACTGACTTGACAGGACTATCCTTAAGCTATCTTTACAATTGATCAATGACTTGGGACATAACTCATGACAGACTTAAATGTGCTCTTGTAGCATCCATCTACAAACTGGAGGTAGACAAACCACCTCTAATTACAGGCTCAATTCATTCCTCCTAATTATGACAAATGAAACTGGTCACCACCTATAGAAATAAAAGAAACTGTGATTTAAATTGCTACTTATTGTGTAAATTGAAGGTGGATGGGGAGAAAGGGAAGGAAAGGGAAGGAACTAATGGTACCACCTGCGTTGGGACTCTATGCAGAATCAACAGCAATGACTGCAAATATGTGCCAGACTAGGACTTGAATCTAGGATCTTCTGCTCGCTAGACAGTTGCATTAACCACTGCACCAGCCACACACAGTATTTATCGCAAATGAGTGGACTCTCTCGGCATGCTACCTGAACGACTCACATTTCCATCTAGTGCCACCTATCTGCAGTCGCGATCCATGTTCTTTTTGCTCACTAATTTTAGATTCCCACTGGAGGTCTAACATAAATGTGGATCGTACTGAAGGTTTTGGATTCATTGCCTATTAAGGTGAATCAATTACGTGAATGAGTGGTGTCTATTCTTTCAAAAGAACGGACACCATGCATTCATATAACTGATTCATCTTGATGAAAAATATCTGAAACAACAGACACCACACATTCATATAATTGATTCTTTTCTATGTGACATGACTTAAAGAATGATACCATGCATTCATATCTGATTCACCTTAATGGCCAACGAATCCACAACCTTCAGTGCTGTTGCACATTTATAACCGACCTCCAACGAGAATCTAAAACTAGCAAGCATGGATGACATGGACAGGGACTGTGGATATGGGCTCTAGAATGGAATGTGCATGCCTGAAAGAACATGCACCATGCATTTGTATGAACTGTTACTGTTTATTCTCGCAATACAAAGTAATTTTCATATAAACTTTGCCTCCTAGTCTAAGGTATGGTGTAATTTTATGTGCACTGGTGAAAAGGCATTCAGCAAGATTCCATAAAGCAAGGACTTGAAAATCCCCATCAATTCAAAAGAAAAATAAAAAATTCTGTATAGTAAATAAATAAGGAAGATTAGGATTTAACAACTCATTAATGTCATTAGGATGGATGAGGGTGGGAGGAGAGGGTCATGTTGTTTTCAAAGGAATCATTGCAGCATTTGCCATAAGTAAATTAAATAAAGCAAAGAAAACATGATACCTGGATGGCCAAAAGGGGATTTGAACTGCCATGCTTCTGAATGCCAGTCCAGTGTTATATTTGTGCATCACTTCAGTCCATAACTCATTAACCAATCCTATAAAATATCTGGTTATCTAGATTCAAGCACTCAAGTAGCTGTTAGCTACATGGGGAGTAGCAGTCTTAATTGTAAACCTGTTGTACAAGTACTAATATAAACAAGCCTATTTTGTCACCTAATGTAGGTAATTGTCTTCTCTGAAAGGTGCCAATATAATCAAATAAATACCAACAAAAATAGTCAATTTCTGAAAACCTAATGTAATTGGATAGACAAAAAAATCTACTCACTAAGCAGCAGCTGGAAAACATACATATACTAGGTATTATGTATGCAAGCTTTCAGAGCCAGTGGCTCCTTCTTCTGGCTGAAGGGTTGAAGAGGAAGGAGGAGTGGTGAAGAAAAAGGACTGGTGAGGTTTAAGAAAATGGGCAGAGTTTGGAAAAGTCACCCAGAACCCCGGGTCAGGGGAGACTTACCAGACAGCATGAGAAGGAAAGACTGGTTTTTCCTTCTCACCCCATCTGTTAAGTCTCTTCTGACCTGAAGTTCTGAGTGAATTTTCTGAACTCTACCCCCTTTTCCTAAAACTCACCAGTCCATTTCCTTCACCCCTTTTTCTTTCTCTTCAACCCTCTTGCCAGAAGAAGGAGCCATGGGCTCCGAAAGCTTGCATGTGTAATACCTTTTATATGTCTGTTTTCCTGCTGGTGCTTGGTGAGTATATTTTTTTATATACCCATTACGTTACATTTGCAAATAAATACTAGGCTGCCAATAGGTGACGAACAGGAACTATTGATATAACTACAGAAGTAGCAGCTTCTTTTCAAGCAGTGGCTTTCATTAGAATACATCTGGTTAAATGTAGATGGTACAAACAGTATTAAGCAGTACAGTGATAGTTCATTGTTAATATAGTGTACATATTACATTTCCAAGAGTTACTTATCTTTTGTTAATTTATATTTTGACATGTTCCTTAAAGGTTCTTATTCTTGATGAGATCTACAGAAAATGATGAACAAATGGTTGAATATCTTTTTGGTATTTTTGAGATTTCCATAATTCATGCAAACCATTACATAATATTAAATTTCAGAACCCCATATACTCACACAAATATTTTGTATGAAATAGCTGTGATACTAATTTTTTCTAACATCCTATCACTTATGCTGTCCTTCATTCATAACAACAAGCAGATGTATTAAGTTTAGAGAAGAGCTTGTGGCTATGTTAATGAGGAAAACCATAATTGTCTGCTTAAATCTTTCATACTTTAGTAGTTGTTTTCAAATACATTACAGTAGTCATGCACTAAATGTTTCTTTGCAGAGATTTGACATGGAATCATATCAAAGGAAAACTGCATGACACAGGAAGTCAAACTGCTTTATGTTTATATGTTTAAGCTTCCAAAATTTTAAATATAAAATTTAGAGCAGAAGCAAAAAAAGAATGTCAGAATCTGTTCAGTACTCTGCAGTAGGAAGTGGAGAGGGAAGAATACGAATTTACAGACAACAATCTTCAGTTGATGTGGTATGTAAACTTTCAAATAAAGTAACACTGTATAATGCTTGTTCGCAAATTTTTCTCTAGCTTTCTTCCACGCTGCCATAAAAATCATGTAAAGCCAAAGAGGCCCATTTTTCCTCTTTTTCTGTTACCATTACCTATTTTTCTCCCATTTATGTCCTTTTCATTACATATCCTTGTCCTGTTCTTGATTTAGAAATTAGCATATATCTTTCTTTATACATAAGTGTTATGTATCTTGTTTTATGATGTGTTCTACATCCATGAGAATCTCCTCAGTACAAATCTATGGAGCAAAAAATAAATCTAATCTAACCTAATGAGAAAATAGTGAAGCTTAAATATTTAAATATGATAAATGTTAAAACTGTTGCCAAAAAAAAAAAAAAAAAAAAAAAAAAAAAAAAAAAAAAAAAAAAAAAAAAAAAACTACGCACTCATATTAATGACAGTTTAATTCAAATGTTTACATATAGCAAGCTTGTAAGTAAAAAGCTTACAGGTTTAATGTTACCATGTTCTCTCTGTATTTTTAATCACATGGAGTTCTTGAATTCTCATTCTAGAATTTTCATAAATGTGTGCTTGGAACTGAAATAATGATGTTTGGGAACCTTATAAACAGCAATGGAGTTTTAAAATTAAATAAATCATGGGATCTGGCACTCAGTTTACTAACATCTCACCAACACAATAACAACCCAGGTGCAGAAGAATTAATGCATATCAAAGGGCATAATGGGCATTAGGAGCCAGATTGAGTTAAAATTGTGGCTCTCATACCACTAATACTTCATGGTGGCTGAATTCCAGGCAGTGAGCACATACATATGACCATCAATTACACCAGCTGAAGAATATGACTATGCCATTCACCAAGACAGAAAATTGGAATCTCTGCAAAAACTATGTGACATTCTATAGCTCCAAACACTCTGGAATACTGCCTGCAATAGCAGTGTGAAGCAAATATTACAGGAATGTCTGTTGCTTAAAGCCAACTCCTTATGGTGATATGTCAGACTGTTAGATCTTCTGCTACAACAAGTAATAGGGAAAATGGAGGAGCAATATTTCTTGGTAATTTTAATACAGCTTAACTCCTCTTATTGTGATGCTGATATTGGATACCTCACATGCATTTTAATGTAATTCTTGTTGTGAACTTTCCTGTCAAAGCCAATGCCAGTTTCAGAGCATTAATTGACAATATTTTTATAGGTAGTTTTAAAATGAACAACATTACTGTTGTTAATAAGCACAGAATCATATTTGTTTGCAAAGAACTTAAATTCATCAGTAATGTCATAGTGTTTGAGAGCAGTAAAATTATGGGCATTTTCGTCGTATTTCTCAGTGGCTCCCATTTTTCCGTATTCAAAACGAACACCATCTGATTGTGTATATTCTGTACGCCACTTGCACATTCGTCCAAAATACGGCCTAGTCAGAATGTTCCGACGGCGTATCCAACGCCTCGGTCGTGATCATTACACATTATATTTTTACTGTTATTACTCACAGCGTATTTCAGGTCACAATAGAATCCCTGGCAAACTAAGTTTTATGAAACTATTCTAAAGTTTTGGCAAAAGCAAAAAACCAAATTTTGTAGGCAATGTAGATGCAGATAATTTGGATATCAGAATCAAAATTATAATAATTTATTGTATTGGACTTTATGGTCCTCTTTCATGATCTTTTGCACAAAACACAATGAGATAAGAACTAGTAAGTTGAGAAATGATATTTTGTATACATATTTAAATATGTGAAATTACTGGCAAAAGCAAAAAACCAAATTTTGTAGGCAATGTAGATGCAGATAATTTGGATATCAGAATCAAAATTATAACAATTTATTGTATTGAACTTTATGGTCCTCTTTCATGATCTTTTGCACAAAACACAATGAGATAAGAATTAGTAAGTTGAGAAATGATATTTTGTATTCATATTTAAATATGTGAAATTACTTACAGGTATATAACTTTATATTATGTAAACCTATTTTCTCAATGTTCATTACACACACACAAATACTGTAAAGATTTGTAATTTCTTCTTCAATGAAAAGTAAATTTCACTTAGTGAGTCTCTGAATTCCACAGCAATTATGCAGTTTATGCTAGGAAAATCCTGTAAATCACTGTCAATATAATGTAAGTGGATAGATAAAAAAGCTACTCACCAAGTGGTGGCAGAACACAGAAGGTTATAATTAGGTAAGCTTTTGAAGTTAGTGGCTCCTTCCTCAGGCAGAAGGGTTGAAGGGAAAGGAAGAGGGGTGAAGGAAAAGGACTGGAGATGTCTAGGAAAAGGGACAGAGTTTGGAAAAGTCACCCAGAACTATGTGTCAGGGGAGACTTACCAGACAGGATGAGAAGGAAAGACTGAATGTTGAGGACTGAAATGGATGAGATTTGAAAACCTGAGAGCTTAAAGGTGGAAGATAAGGTAATATGCAAGACAGAGATTACTGCTAAAACATCATGTACAAGTTAATAAGAGTGAAAAGCTAAGTGCATTGTACATAACAGAGGTGGGAGAGTGACAGTGAAAATTAGACAGGGAAGAAAATTGAAAGATGTAAAATGGAGTGAAGAGAGGAATAGTTATGTGAAGAAATGTTGAGACAGAAGAAATTAATGTAAATTAAGGTCAGGTGAGAGGCGAAACCAAGGACATGTTTTAGTGTTAGTTCTCACCTGTGGAGTTGAGAGAAACTGCTGTTTGAGGGAAGAATCCAGATAGCGTGTGTGGTGAAACAGACACCAAGGTCATGGCTGTCATGTTGTAGAGCATGCTCTGCAGCAGGATATTGTGTGTTGACAGTATACACCCTCTGCCTGTGCCCAGTCATCGTAACTGATAATTTGGTGGTAGTCATGCCAATGTAAAAAACTGAACAATGTTTACATAACATCTGGTATATGACACGTTGTTTCACCGGACTGAATTACATTCTCCGCCAGGGTTTTGACTGCGTCTTTCATGCCATGAAATGAGAAATGTCCTACCCACTATCCTTCTCACCCCTCCCACAGTGGTATTCCGCCATCCACCAAACCTACTCATCCATCCCTACACAACCCCTGCTCCCAACCCATTACTTCATGGCTCATACCCCTGTAATAAACCTAGATGCAAGACCCATACATCCTCCCACCACCACCTACTCCAGTCCAGTCACAAACATCACCTATCCCATCAAAGGCAGGACTACCTGTGAAACCAGTCATGTGATCTACAAGCTAAGCTCCAACCACTGTGCTGCATTTTATGTGAGCATGACAACCAATAAGCTGTCTGTCTGTGTGAATGGCCATCGACAAACTGTGCTCAAGAAACAAGTGGACCACCCTGTTGCTGAGCATGCAGTCAAACATGACATCCTTCATTTCAATGATTGCTTCACAGCCTGTGTCATATGGATTCTTCCCACCAACACCAGCTTTTCTGAATTGTGCAGGTGGGAACTTTCCCTATAATACATCCTACATTCCTGTAACCCTCCTGGCCTCAACCTTCATTAGTCATTGTTCTCACCCATCCAGCCCCTTCCCTGTTCCCATTATAGCACTACACAGCCATCATATCACTATCGCACCCAATCTTCTTACTTCTCTCCTTTTCCCCTACCCCCCCCCCCCCCCTTTCCACCTCTAGCTTGCTGTCCGTTTAACCTGCAGTGCTTCACTGTTTGCCACCCCTACCTTACTGTCCCTTCGCCCTCCCCACCCCAGCCTCTTCCTTAATCCCACTCCCATCATGCACTGGTGCTGCTGCTCACAGTGTGGCCTCAGTTGCCTGAGACTTCAGTCATGTGTGTGTGTGTGTGTGTGTGTGTGTGTGTGTGTGTGTGTGTGTGTGTGCTGAAGGCCTTACTGGCCAAAAGCTTTATTTGTGACAGTTTTTTGTTGTGCCTATCTGCAACTCAGCATCTCCGCTATATGATGATTAGCAACTTTCCTTTTCATAATGTTGCAACTATTAATACATTTATGCCACTGTCAGCCAAGATGGTCAATAGCTTCATGGAAGCATGTTTGCAATTGGATATGGAATTGTGATTGTATACGGGCATGCACATCTTTGTCTGAAGCAAATCTATGGCCATTAATGTCTTTCTTCATGGCTCCAAAAATATGGAAATTGCATGGGAAGAGATCAGGACTGTATGGAACACATATAAGGGCTCCCCAGTGAAATTTCTGCAGCATCCTTGAAACAACCTTGCCAAATGTGCACCCCTGACCCTCCCCTCCCTCATGCCTTATGGAGCCTCTTAGGGATATGGTGTTCAGGGTCAGAAAGAAAGGCAGCTATTGAGCATGCAGGGTGCAGTTGACTCTCAAGTTTTGGCTAACATCAGCACCAGTGATGCATGTTGTTTGGGTTCTGAGGCCATCCTCAATTCATATGGGCAGGTGGCAGAAGTGGGGAAGACTGCTGGCCTCACAGATGAGTTGCAAGCAGAGCTCACAATTTGTAGCATTGTCCCCAGAGTTGATCAGGAACCTTTGATTTGGAGCCAAGTGGAGGGTTTCAACCAAAGGGTTTTTCCACTCAGTGATGGTCTTGGCTGCAGATTCTGCACCTGCATTGTCATGTGGAGGGTTGTAGAGCTCCCCTTGATAGGTCAGGGGTGCACTACACAAAGGAAGCAGCTACTTGGGTAGCAAAGTATTTGTGGAGTGCACATGGAGATTTTTAAGGCTAGGCTGTAGTTTGAGTTACTCAGAGGATCACTTGTCAGTCAAGACACAGATAGTGAAATCAGACCATGTTCCTAGTAAAAAACACTTAAAATGTCAAAATTTTATCAGTAAACTGTCAAAGTAATCATACAAGGTTCTCAAATTTAGACCCCTCCAGAAAATTTCTAATGCTTGAATTATTAGCCCAAAAGCTGGATGCAACCCAAAGTAGAAAGGTCTGAAGTATTTAGTAAGACTTGGAACATATATCAGAATGACAGATTACAAGCCGTAAAAGGGGGGTCTGTTCATTGCAGTTGACAAAAATATTGTCTCTAATGATGTTGATTTGGAGTGTGTCTTTGAAATTATCTGGACTTATATAACAGGTTTGAGTGAAACCAAGATAATGGCAGCATGTTTTAACCAGCCACTCAATTCTGCTGTGATAGTTTTAGAGTCATTCAAAGAAAGTCTACACACAGTAGTGCAGAAATATCCAGATCATGTAATATTTGCTGGAGTCAACTTTAACCTACTGTGTCCATGGATTCATTGCAGGGGCAGAAACAAGAAGTCTTACAAAGTATTTTTGAACATGTTTTCCGAAATATGTTTGAGCAGCGAGTTCAAGAGCCCACACACTATAGAAATATTTTAGATCTTGTGCTACAAACAAGCCTGACCGCATGAGTGGTGTCAGCATAAAGACAGAGGTTAGTGATCATGATGTCATCACAGTGATTGTGGTAACCAAAATTAACAAAGTAATCAAGAAGGCTAAGCAAGTATTTTCTGCAAGAAAGAACAGATAAGCAGTTGCTCACCCCCCCCCCCCCCTCCTCCCCCCTTAGACAATGAATGAATGGGCAACATTTAGTTCTAGTATGATAAAAGTAGAAGAATTATGGGCAATCATCAAATGGATTATAAATCACACTCTGGAGAAGCACATGCCAAGTAAATGGATTAAGGGCAGAAGAGATCCATTGCAGTTTAATAACAAAATTTGTAAAATCCTGAAGATGCAAAAACTGTTGCCCTCTCAGTTCAAAAGAGAATGAGAAAATACTGACAGGCAAAAGTTAATAGAGATTTGTGCATTTGTAAAAAGATTAATGTGTGAGGCATACAACAACTACCACTGTCATACCATAGCAAATGATCTAGTTGAGAACCCAAGAAAATTCTGGCCCTACATAGAAACTCCAAATGGATTGAAGACTTCTGTTCAGTCACTTGTTGACCAATCTTATGTGGCTGTAGAAGACAGCAAAAGGAAAGCTGAAGTTTTAAATTTTGTATTTAAGAAATCATTCACACAGGTGGATTGTACAAACATACTGCTGCCTTAGCATCATGCAGAATCTCATACTGAGGACATAGCAATAGACATCCCTAATGTAGGGAAGCAACTGAAAGAGTTGAAAACAATGAGTCATCAGATCTGGATGGAATCCCAATTCAGTTTTGCAAAGAGTACTCCACAGATTGGCCTCTTACTTAGCTTGCATTTATTGCAAATATTTCACCTATTGAAAATTCTCATGTTACCTACTTGAAAAAGTGCAGGTGACTCATGTATATAATAGGGGTAAAAGAACTGATCTGCAGAATTACAGACCAATATCTTTAACATCAGTTTGCTGCAGAATTCTTGGACATATGATGATTTCAAAGATAATAAAGTTCCTTGAGACAGAGAAGCTTCTGTCCACAAATCAGCACAGTTTTAGAAAACATCACTCTTGCAAAACTCAGCTTGCCCTTCTCTCACATGATATCCTGAGAATGATGGGTGAAAGGCAGAGACCATATCCCAAAGATATGCGAAAAATGTTTGAAATGGTGCCACACTGTAGACAGTTAAAAAACGTATGGGCATATGTAATAGGTTCCCAGATATGTGAAAGGCTTGAAAACTTCGTAAGTAATAGGATCCAGTACATTCTTCTCGAAGGTGATTGTTCATCAGAGACAAGGTTATCATCAGCAGTGTCCAAGGGATGTGTAAGAGAGCTACTATTATTCTCTATATCTGTTGGATAGGATGAGCAACAATGTGCAGCTGTTAGTAGATGATGTTGTGGTGTACTGGAATCCGTCTTCATTGAGTGACTGTAGGAGGATACAAGATGACATAGACAAAATTTCTATTTGGTGTGATGAATGGTAGCTAGCTCTAAATGTTGAAAATGTAAGTTAATCCAGATGAGTAGGAAAAACAATCCCATGAAGTTCAGTAGCATTAGTAATGCACTAATTGACACAATCAGGTCAATTAAGTATCTAAGCCTAATGTTGCAAAGTGATACTAAATGGAATGAGCAAGTAAGGATTATAGTGGGGAAGGCAAATTGTCAGCTTTGGTTTAGTGGGGCATTTTAGGAAAGTATGATCCATTTATAAAGGAAACAACATATAGAACACTTGTCTGACCCATTATTGTGTATTGCTTGAACAATTGAGATCCCCACCAGGTCAGATTAAAGGAAGACATCAAAGCAATTCAAAGGTGGCCTGTTAGATTTGTTACTGGAATGGTCAATCAACAAACAAGTATTATGGAGATGCTCTGGGAACTCAAATGGAAATCCAGGGAGGGAAGGGGACATACTTTTGATGAATGCTATTGAGAAAATTTAGAGACTCAGCATTTGAAGCCAACTGCAGAGTGTTCCTACTACAATTGATGTACATTTTGTGTAAGGACAACAAACATAAGATAAGAGAAATTACGGCTCGTACGGAGGCATATAGACAATCATTTTTCCCTTGCTCTATGTGTGAGTGGGACAGGAAGGGAAATGACTAGTAGTGGTCCAGAATACCCTCGGCCACACATTGTACTGTGGAATGTGGAGTATATATGTAGAGGTAGATGTAGATGCAATTTCCATATTTTTGGAGGCCAGAAGAAAGGTTTTTGTGGCCATTGATTTGCTTCAGACGAAGAGGTGCACACATAGGTACAGTCATGGTTCCACAGGTAACCACAGGGCATTGACCATTCTGCCTCTAATGGTATAAATGTATTAACAGTTATGCTGATTACTTTTGAAATAATAAACAGTTTTAATTGAATCAACTATGGGTTCTTAATGAAACATTGTAAATTAACTAAAAAAACACTGTTTTTTGCCTTGTTTCACAAATTTTATTATTGTTACTGCACAGCCTAGGTTTCAGGTTATAAGCCCATTTTCAAGTATGTACTTAAAATGGGCCTATAACCCTAAACCTAGGTTGTGCAGTAACAATAATAAAATTTGTGAAACAAAGCATAGAACAGTGTTTGTTTAGTTAATAATCAGCTTACTTACTTTTTTCCATCTGTTTCATTTTCATTTGACTGACCCTTATATATTCAATCTGAAACCTTCCTGTGTCCCCACATCTCTTCCAAATATACAAACTTCTTACATTATTCTTAAACCAAGTGCTTAATGATGTTAAAATTACGCTCTGTGCAAAATTCTACCAGATACCTATCTCTTTCATTCCTCTTCCCCTGTCCATGTTCTTCTAATGTTTTTCTTCCCCACTTTTTCATACTGTCAAACTCCAGTCACCTGTCTCAATCAAGTTTTCATATCCTTTAATTATCTGAATAATTTCATTTATATCATCATATTTTCTTTTAATCTCTTCTTCATCTTCTGAGCTAGTTTGCATATAAACATGTACCATTGTGGTAGCTGTTGGCCTAGCATCTTCTCAGCAAAAATAATGCATTAATTATGTTTTTCATAGTAGCTTACCGACATTACTATTTGCTTATTCATTATTAGGCCCTCTCTTGTATTACCTGTGTGGTGTCAATAGGTCACATCGGCCACACAAATTACAATCTTTGGAACTTTAACTGCTTTGACGAGCCACCATGTTTAATTCAGTCTGCCTTTGTACTTCATGCAGAGTTCATGTCTATCAGTCTTTATGGTAAAATATATGTGTATATAGGAAACTTGGGAACTGTTTATTACATATATTACGATACATATCCAGAATCCCATATTGGTGACCCTGGACAAAAAGTTCTACGTCTTCTGCACCGGTCATACAGAATCAACAGGTTTCACGTACGATGCCATGGCTACATCACTGAACATTCTTTACAAAGATTTGGAGGCCCAGTTCTTACAATCAGGCCAACACAACCCTCCGCCGTCGGTTATTTCGCAGCTAATGGCCAATGATCTACGATCTTCAATGGGAATAACCCCTACTTTAGCAACTCCACAATGACCGAGTGCTATGCAGTTACCTCAAACAATGGACTCAGGTTTTGTTTAGCTGGGTTACACACAACAACAAGTGGAAAGTGAAGTGGATGATCTACTGAACAGTGTAACGATCGATAGCTCATACGAAGTTCAAAGGGACCAAAGTTTACACACGTGGTTTGATCCTCTACACACCATGACATTGGTTACAGTAGTGCCATGTGCAATGCCACCATTTGTGCAAAACACACACGCAGTAAACTATTACCAAGATACGCCAGCCTTGCCTTCCTCACAAATCAGTAACAGACATTTTTGTGCATCCAGTTCGCCAGAACAAACCACTGTATCGGCAACCCAGTTTCATGACCTTGTGGGAATGAGTGCACTCAGCATAGCCTCTTCACCCATAATGTTGTACTATGACAGTGCGACCACCAACAGGTTTCACCATTGTTTTATGGTCCTATCATGAAGGGTGCATGGCCAGTGTGCATTGAAAACTCTTGTTGTTGCCACTTTAAGCTCCAGGCAATCCCCCCCCCCCCCTTCTACCGACCCCCCTGACCCACAGGGGGCATCAATTTACCGTCTGCATCTGCTGCGCTGGCCTTCCACGTCATTTCTGAGCTGGACAATGTCAGTGCTATTTCTGCAGCTTCTGGTCCAGTTTACGGGCCCTCATTAAGCACCGCTCACCTGTTCACTTCCATGGTACTGACTGTGCCTGCTGTGTTGTGTTTTTGGGCACCTTCAGAGACATTACAATCAGTGTTGTTCTGAACGTATGTGCTAGTAACATTTCTGCTCCGGTGATGCTGGATCCCAGCATGAACAATTGTGCAGCGGGATCACAGGCCTTCCAAGACACGCTGAAGACACCATTGTCTCCACCTCCAGGCTGCCTACCCAAGCTACCTCCCCTACATGAGGACACTCCAGTTTCATGGATCACACTGGTGGAGCACCTCTTCGAGCTGCATCAAGTAACTGATGACAACTCCAAGTTCCTATGTTTGGTTACTCACCTTTATGACTACTCGGATTTAATTTCTGATCTCCTACTTTCGCCTACACTGCCACTAAAGTATGAGTTCGCCAAGAAAATGACATTGGACTGACTCACCTGCTCACCACAGGAATTGATAATCAAGATTCTGGATGAGGAGCACTTGGGGGACCGCACTCTGTCGCAACTTTGGTGCCGCCTCAGGTTACTTGTGAGTAAACACACAATGCCAGACATCACCCTGTGGGCGGTATGGTCTACCAAGTTACCTACCGACCTACAGATACACCTACTCCTGCACTCTTTCAAGTCTATCGGTCCTCACCTACACATCGCAGACCAGCTGTATGTGCTCCTACGCCAGAAACACCCAGCTCATCCACCATCACTGTGTGACACTACACCTCCTGTTTACCAGCTGTCTGAAGGCAGGGGCAGGGCCCATTCCTCTTCCATGCCTTCGATGCCACCAGGCAGTACTCATTCACTCTCTCCTCTTTCCAAACACTCAAGAATTGCCCATGCTCCATATGTCCCGGTTTGTCTCAGAACAGATCAACGAGGAAAAGCCCCTCCCGCTATCACAGTCACCACCACCACCACATCCGGCTCATCCATACTGTTGGTACCACAAGATATATTTGGAGCTGAGGGCAATAAGTGCAGGCTACCTTGCCAACACCAAAACACTGACCACAGGAACTAAGTGACACTGAGTCCTGCGGGGAACTTCATAGGCATCCCCTAACATTGCACTCTGTCCACTGGTCCCCTCGGCCGAGCGGTCATTTATACATGACAGACATTTCATCACAGTTTGTCTACCTAATTGATACTGGCACTGAGGTGTCTATCATACCTCGACCATTGGCTCCTACTGACTTTTCACTGATGAAGTCTCTCCTACGAGCTGTCAACTCATCAATGTTACAAACTGTCGGTTCTGTGAAAGTGATGGTGCACCTGTCCCCTTCTCTGCATTTCCCGTGGACCTTCTACATCGCCAACATTGACGAACCAATTCTTAGTATGGATTTTTTGTCCCATTACAAGCTCTCCCCAAACATAGTCCAGTGTTCAGTGTGACACCACCCATCTAGTGCTCAGATACCGTGCTCCGACACCCATTCTCCTCATTCTGTTTCTGCCGCAACATGGGATTTAGTTCACGAGTGTTCCACCCTTGCGGGCAAGATTGTGACCTGCGTCACTGACATACTTTCAGAATACGACTCAGCAGTGCACCTCCACCAGGAGAACAATGAGCTGAAACAATGCATTGCTCACACTTATGACAAGCTCACTGCGGCCTGCACCTCGCTGTTGAAACTGCAATCTGCAGTTCCTTCACTCGATCGAACTTCATTGCCAAGCACCAGTTCAAACACTTATCAGGTTAGTTCAAAAACATTCACTGCATGTGATGATTCACGTTCAGTGACCTCCGCACCACCCAAGCACAGTGCCTCATGTTTCAAACAGTGTCTCTAATAACAGTCGCTCATGCAGCATGACCACACCCACTATGCAGGCTGCCGCCTCACTTGTTGATAAACATTCCCCCTCTCCCGTGCACCAGCCAAGTAACTCGGCGGCCATCGCTGTCCCTCTCACGATGCCAGTGCCTTTCTCACCCGTGCTGGTTGCCCAAGGCAAAGTTAACAACAGGCAGTCACTGCGCGCCCCACTCCGCTCTGTGCTGTGTGTGCAGCCAACCTCTACAAACAAGCACACACTCTGCTCGCGTAATAGGCATGTGACTTTCGTGCTACCTTTTCCCACTCGCGCCAACAGCTACACCTCATCGCACCTCACTCATCCCAAAACTCCATGCCAGAACGTTACTCAGCCCCTTGTGCAGTTCTCAGTCTCTTCCGTCACTGACAGAATGACACACAAGATAATTATCATTGCCGGCCCTCCTATTAGACACAAGGTGAGGCGCCTCAACCCCATTAAGTTTCACATGACCCGGCAGCAAGGTAATGAACTTCTGGAGGCAGGCATCCTACAGCCATCAGATAGCAATTGGTCTTCACCAATTCACCTCATCGCCAAACACAACAGTTCTTTTCAAACGTGTGGTGATTATATAGACATTTAAATGCTTGCACTGTCATGGACAATTACCCCACGCCAAACACTAATGATTTCACTCATATGTTATCAGGTGCCACAATCTTCAGTGTGATTGACTGCAAACGTACTTATCACCAGATTCCTGTAGTGCCAGAAGACATTCCAAAGACTGCAATCACCACGCCACTTGGTTTGTTCCAGTACAACTTCATGCCATTTGGCACAAACATGGCAACATTTCATTGACTCAATCTTACAACAATTTGAGTTCTGCTTTACATACCTGGATGACATACTCATTTTTCAGCAAATCGGCTGAAGACCATGAAGATCATTTATCTCAGGTCCTCTAGACTTTGGCATGCAATGGTGTCAGGGCCAACAAAGAAAAATACCAGTTGTGTCAGACTTCTGTGACATTTCTGGGATACACTATCTCCGCAGATGGAATACAACCTCCTAAATCCCGCGTGCAGGTTGTTACGTCATTGCCACCCCCAGCTATGTACAAAGAACTCAGACATTTCCTAGGTACTGTAAATACTACCACCATCATCTACCTTCTGCTGCTGCTGTGAAGGCCCCGCTGACAGACTCACTCTCCAGCAAACAAGCTTTGGGTGTTAAACCAGTCCAGGGCTCTTAAAACAGCTTCAGCTTATGCAGTCGTACCCACCCACCCTGATATGTCTGCCAATTTATTCATCATTATGGACGCCAGTGACACCGCAGTTGGGGCAGTACTACAACAGAGCAAAGGCGACACAGTTTCACCACTTCATTTCTTATCCAGGAAACTGTCTACAGCATGGAAGAAATATTCCGCTTTTGATAGAGAGCTTCTGGCAGTGTACAAGGCCGTCAAACATTTCTGCACTGACATCAAGAGCTTTCTTCATTCTTAGGAAGCTTCTGTCTCTTCGACCTGGTCTCTCAATTTACTACAGATGTACGCTACATCAAAGGCACACAGAACAACCCCACTGATTTCCTCTTGCAAATCAATGCTGTTTCAAGTATCATTGATTTATTCAACCTCGTCACTCTACAGGCTTCAGACAAGGACACTCAGGGTCTGCTCAAGGACCCGCAGTCTTTGCTCATGTTTACCAAGGCTAAGTTCCCTGGCATTTCGAACTAAATGTGGTGTGGCTCTTCTGCGGACATTCTGCAGCCTTTGCTCCCGTCCACATTACGCCAACAGGTTTTTGACACCTTGCATAATCTCACCCACCCCAGCATTCGAGCCACCACCCACCTCATCACCTAGTGTTTTGTGTGAAAAGATGTGAAATGGGACTGTCAAACATGGGCACGCAGTTGCATTTCCTGTGAACGAAACAAAATAGGACATCACACCTCTCCACCACTCGGCAAGTTTGACATCCCTAAGGGAAGTTTCTGTCATTTACGTATTGACCTTATCAATCCCCTGCCTCCCTTGGAGGGCCACAGGTATATATTGTCCACAATAGACTGAATGTCTCATTGGGTGGAAGCCGTCCCCTTACCCAACATCACAGCAGAAACTGTGGCCAAAGGATTCATTTCTTCTTGGATCACTAGGTTCGGTTGCCTGACCACCATCACAACCGACCAGGGTTGACAGTTTGAATCTACACTTTTTACGGTTCTCTGTAATCTTTGCGGTATTAAAAAGATCAATACGACAGCCTACCACCTGCAAAGCAACAGGTTGGTGGAACGATGGCACCACACCCTTAAAACAGCACTCAGGTGCCACAACTGTCTCTGGTCCAAGGCATTCCCTTAGGTGTTGCTGGGCCTACATTCTACATTTAAACCAGATTTACACAGGACAATTTCTGAATTTGTTTTCAGTGAAAACCCAGTTTTTCCAGGGGAACTAATTGTCCTCCAAGATCCTGGGGATTCCCGCTCCTTCCCAGACTTTATCAGAAGGGCACGTGCACACTTTAGAAACACCCGGCTACACCCACCTGTCAGCCATTCCCCATCTGACACATGCTGACTGCACTCAGCACTTGCTCACACATCCTGCTGAGGGATGGCTCTGTCAGACAACCCTTACAACCCCCTTATCTTGGCCCCTGTTAAATACTCCAGAGGGACGAGACGATGTTCAACATTATGATAAAAGATTGCCGCAAACCGTTTCTCTACACGGGCTCAAGCCTGCCTTTGTTGACTCTGACATCCCTCTGCCATCCCAGTCAGACTGCCCAAGCACATGTACTTTTGACAAACCCGCTAACGAGTCCATTCAACCTATGGTTGGGTTTTCTCCATCCAACGAGTCACCACCGCAGTTTCCATGTTCCTCACACAAGTCATCATCATCCCCTTTCACAGGTTTTGAAGACATTTCAGATACTAGAGACGCAGACACCCCGTCCTTCATTTTGTGCTGCAACGTACCACCAGACCGTGTTGATGATGTGTCGATTATTGTGTTAGATAATCATGTGCTTGTACTGCTCAGCGACAGCACAGACCCTACTCTACCACAAGAGTGTGATCCGTCATGTGTTCAAGCTTTCATTTCTTCGGACAGCTCAGTATGCATTTGGGGAAGGCACGTTCACATGCCGCCTCCTCTCCCATACTGCTACTCCCGAGTTGGCTGACACATCATTCCCACCCGCTGGTTTTCAGATTACGAGTGGGACCAGCAGCTGGCCACCGCACCTTCACATGCCGACTCAATGGAGATAGAGCTTCTGGTTGTGCGCCTGCCGCCGCGCACTACTCACATCAATGCTGACACACACATGACCCCCACTCAGGGCTCATAGGCCACACTCCGTACTGCGAGGCGGAGGGGGTTGGGGGGGGGGGGGGGACTGTGTGGTGTCGATAGATCACATCGACCACACAAATTACAATCTTTGGAACTTTAATTGCTCTGATGAGCCGCCATGTTTAATCCAGTCTGCCTTTGTACTTCATGCAGTGTTCATATGTATCAGTCTTTATGGTAAAATATATGTGTATATAGGAAACTTGGGAACTGTTTATTACATATAGTGTGATCTGTATCCAGAGTCCCGTACCTGTTTAATTTTTGTTGACAACCCTGCTTTCACCTGACCATCAGACCTGATCTTCTGGCCACCATACATACTAATTCTGATTACATCTAGATTCAGCTTAGCCAATTCCTTTGTTAAATTCTCTAACCTACCTACCTGATTTAGTGACCTAACATTCCATGCTCCAACTTGCAGACTGCCAGTTTTGTTTTTTCTGGTGATGACATGCTCTTGAGTAGTCCCCACCTGGAGAACCAAACTGGGAATTATTTTATTTTACCTTGGGAATATTTCACCCAAGAGGATGCCATCATCATTAAGCCACATGGTAGAGCTGCTTAGACTTGTAATGTGTAGTAATGGCTGTAGTTTCCCTTGCTTTCAGCTGTTCACACTACCAACATAGCGAGGTCGTTATGGCTAATGTTACAAGGCCAAATCAGTCAGTCATCCATACTGTTGCTGCTGCAACTACACTCCTGGAAATTGAAATAAGAACACCGTGAATTCATTGTCCCAGGAAGGGGAAACTTTATTGACACATTCCTGGGGTCAGATACATCACATGATCACACTGACAGAACCACAGGCACATAGACACAGGCAACAGAGCATGCACAATGTCGGCACTAGTACAGTGTATATCCACCTTTCGCAGCAATGCAGGCTGCTATTCTCCCATGGAGACGATCGTAGAGATGCTGGATGTAGTCCTGTGGAACGGCTTGCCATGCCATTTCCACCTGGCGCCTCAGTTGGACCAGCGTTCGTGCTGGACGTGCAGACCGCGTGAGACGACGCTTCATCCAGTCCCAAACATGCTCAATGGGGGACAGATCCGGAGATCTTGCTGGCCAGGGTAGTTGACTTACACCTTCTAGAGCACGTTGGGTGGCACGGGATACATGCGGACGTGCATTGTCCTGTTGGAACAGTAAGTTCCCTTGCCGGTCTAGGAATGGTAGAACGATGGGTTCGATGACGGTTTGGATGTACCGTGCACTATTCAGTGTCCCCTCGACGATCACCAGTGGTGTACGGCCAGTGTAGGAGATCGCTCCCCACACCATGATGCCGGGTGTTGGCCCTGTGTGCCTCGGTCGTATGCAGTCCTGATTGTGGCGCTCACCTGCACGGCGCCAATCACGCATACGACCATCATTGGCACCAAGGCAGAAGCAACTCTCATCGCTGAAGACGACACGTCTCCATTCGTCCCTCCATTCACGCCTGTCGTGACACCACTGGAGGCGGGCTGCACGATGTTGGGGCGTGAGCGGAAGACGGCCTAACGGTGTGCGGGACCGTAGCCCAGCTTCATGGAGACGGTTGCGAATGGTCCTCGCCGATACCCCAGGAGCAACAGTGTCCCTAATTTGCTGGGAAGTGGCGGTGTGGTCCCCTACGGCACTGCGTAGGATCCTACGGTCTTGGCGTGCATCCGTGCGTCGCTGCGGTCCGGTCCCAGGTCGACGGGCACGTGCACCTTCCGCCGACCACTGGCGACAACATCGATGTACTGTGGAGACGTCACGCCCCACGTGTTGAGCAATTCGGCGGTACGTCCACCCGGCCTCCCGCATGCCCACTATACGCCCTCGCTCAAAGTCCGTCAACTGCACATACGGTTCACGTCCACGCTGTCGCGGCATGCTACCAGTGTTAAAGACTGCGATGGAGCTCCGTATGCCACGGCAAACTGGCTGACACTGACGGCGGCGGTGCACAAATGCTGCGCAGCTAGCGCCATTCGACGGCCAACACCGCGGTTCCTGGTGTGTCTGCTGTGCCGTGCGTGTGATCATTGCTTGTACAGCCCTCTCGCAGTGTCCGGAGCAAGTATGGTGGGTCTGACACACCGGTGTCAATGTGTTCTTTTTTCCATTTCCAGGAGTGTATTTAAAAGGTTACTGCCCCTCTTCATAAATCAAGGGTTAGTTTGGCCTCTCCACAGACATCCATCCATTGTGCATGCAGCTACAGTATGGCAATGTATATCATGGAGGCACACAAGCAAGGTTCATAGTCACTGGGAGGTGGCATACAATATTTCTCTTAATTATATTGACTTTATTGATAAGTATATGATTGCTAAGTTTCTTAACAAACACCCCAAAAGTGTCACAGAGCAGATAGGCTGTAGGTGAGCTTTATGTGAGGCAACAGATATCCTCAAGCAACACATTCCAGTTATGCATGACGAAACAAATGAATCTTACTTAATCAGTAAAGAGCTAAAGAGCGTCAGTGTCTATTGAAAAATAATAATAAATAGTTTTTAATGTCTATTTTAAACCTACACTGATGGGGTAAGTAGAATTTGTATCATATCTTTAATGCAGCTATTAACGAGAATGCATTTCCTGAAAGAATAAAATATGTTAGGTGAAAGACACAAATGTGAACAATTATAAACTGATTTTACACCTGACTGTATTTTTCAAAAGTATCTGAAAACTACTACTTACCACAGCCATCAAATGTTTTTATCATTCAGTATTAATAATAAAATGCAGTATGATTTTCTAAACAATATATTGAGCTAACATGTAAATTTCACACTTAAGGATTATATCTAACTATTTCCTTAACACATATAGAGTACAATATTACGTATCTTCCATGATCCAAGTGATGCCTGTGATTGTGTTGATTGCAAACTTTCAACAGAGAAAGCTCAGTACTATGCCATTAAGATTGCATTACACTGCTGAAATCCTATTTCACCAACAACAAACAAAAAATAATTTTGGAATCTATGGGCTTCAAAACTGGAGTGACAGTCCAACAGATTCCAGAGACAATCATCATAGATTCACTTAGGTTTCTACCCCAAGCTGCATATTATTACTGATTTGCTCTAATAATCTGCCACCTACCAGGGTCCATGAGGACAGCTTTATTACAAAACCATGAGACCAACTTGCGCTCTGATGGTTCTGCACAAACTTTTTTTTTTTTTACTTGATTGGCCACATTGGACCAATTGAGTCATTCCATGTTCACTTTCTCTTTGAAGATTGGAACAAACTTAATTGTGTGTATGGATAATAATAATAATAATAATAATAATAATAATAATAATAATAATAATAATTTCATGTGGCTCAGTGCCCTGGTTCAAGTCTTTCCATTGGATGCCACTTTATCAATTTGCACATCCATAACCAACGTCATTTGTCCAATTGGAGAAAGAGGACCTATAACTTAATGTGAAGTCTGAACCATGTGTTGTTTCTGGTGACTCCTCACATCATTGAGAGGTGAAGGCTAGGTTAAAAAAAAAGACAGAAAAATTTATGGTCTGACCTTGATTCAACCCCATGACCTCTTGGTTTCTCAGCATGCACTTTACTGCTGGGCCACCAGATCCAGCATGCATATAGATAGTTCATCTATTGGTTTGAATTTGTAGCACATCCAGAGCAGGGATGGGTGGCAAGGGGGGAGACTAGGAGGCTGCAGAGAAAGGCAGCTGCAGAGGTAACAAGTTCTTTATTGAAGCATCTGCACTATGTAATACACCATGTCAGTGGCTGGCTGCTGAATTCTGCTGGGTCAGCTGCTCACTTACCTCACAATGCAATGTGGCTGTGGTATGCCAGTGGCCTTGTTACATAAGCCAGCCATGTGGCTTGAGTACCAGCAGCATGTACTTGACAATGCTGTATTTACTACAGCCACAGGGAGTGCCCCAGCTGCATCATGGCAGAGAATGTCCACCTCATTGAGATGCCTGTCCTGTGATGGTGATAATTTGCTGGTGTGCACAGGGAGCAATCTGCTCCCATCTGGGCAGGAGTCAGCTGTGCTGCTGAAGTAGACCTAGGGTGGCCAGCTGTGCCACTGCACTACATCTCGGAGAGACTTAGCATATAGAACTGTTGCCCTGCCATTATCTTGAACCAGTGACTTCAGATGGCAAGTCTATGTGGCTACCTTATTTTATGCAGCCCCAGTGTCCTGGTAGAACTGCGAGGCTGAGAGTAATTTCATTACAAAATGTCAAGTACTTATTGCTGGAAGTGGCATTCTTGTTGTATATTTGTGCCACTGCAAGTCACATATCTTAAAACAGCACTGCCACTGCCAATGTGATAAACCGCCTTGGCCCTTGGTGCAATGAGTCCATGTGGTATCACTTAGCCTACTGTGTCAGCAAGCTAAGCTGCCTCACAATATTGTGTTGGCCTTACTGAATAATTGCAGTTATAACATCCTATGCTTGCCTGCTGTCAGCAGTGCTACAATACAGCCCTGAGGTTCACACTATTATTCCCATATATGGTTGGTGCACTACAGATGAGTGAGTTCGTATCAAAACATGTGACATATATGACTACATCTTTTGATTGCATTGACTCATAAGCTTAAATTACTCACATTTTTTGGATTTTTTTCTTTTATTTGTACTGTGAAACCTTGCTTCTTGTCAAATTTCATGATTCAAGATCAATGGGAAGTATCCTGTAGATTTTGATGAGAGAGTTTTTGAATATTGAAATATGTGACATAAATGGCTGTACCTTTTGATTGCACTGACTTAGAAGCTCACATTTATCCATTGGTGAGGGACCATAGATCTTAGGATGTGACATAAACTTCAAGTTGATACCTGTACTGCTTATGACAAAAAGAGGTTTTAACAATTGGACAGACAGACAGATGGAAACAAAGTGATACCGTAAGGGTTCCATTTTTACCAACTGAGGTACAGAACCCTGAGAGTGCAAAAGCAGTTCACATTTCTTAAACTTTTAAGCTTTGTACAAAGCAAGTTGAACAAATGTGAACAACACATCATTGATGCAGGGGGAAACATCACAGAACAAAATAAAATTTAATGAAAATTTTGCTAATAGAAGTCACTGTAAGTGTCTTACATAAAACAGGTCGGTACATTTGTCAGATGAATCACAATATGATGGCTGTGGTTTGTGTTGCACCTTACACCATTTGTACTGTTCAGTGTGCATGACTGTACAATTTCAGCAGTCAACAACTGTGACACTGCTAGTTAGGTAAGCCCATCTACCATGGCAATGTTGTACCACATCAGATAGGAAATAAGTCCCGAGGTAAAAAACTGGATGAAAAGCAAAATGACATTGGTTTTTAATTGTCCTGGTGCCAAAAACCACATAAAAAGCAAAATTACATTGAGTTTTAATTGTCCTGGAGCCAAAACTGCATAAAGAGCAAAATGACATTGCTTTCTAATTATCGTGAAACTGGCGCAAGACATGTTCAATACACCACTTACCATTTTCTGCCACAAATTGAAATTGAGAAACAGCACATTTCATAACAGATTGGATTGTCTTGAGAATGACATTCAGAGAGAGTTGCGCAATACATGCCTGCAATTCAGCTACATTTGTAATTGGAGCACTGAACACAACATCTTTCAGATAACCTCAAAGCCAGAAGTCACATGGACTAAGATCATGTAATACTGACAAGCAGGCTGTAAGAAAATGATGACTGATAATTCTAGCATTTCCAAAATGCCTCTGCAGCAGCTGCTTCACAGGCTGTACAATGTGCAGAATAGCGCCTCTTGCCTAAAAATGATCCTACCCTGCATCCACACTGTTGAAGGGTTGGAACAACATTGGTGTGTAAAAGAACCTCATAGCATTTATCAGTAATGTTACAGGCATGACCCGCAGGACTCATATCCTCAAAAAAATATGGCCCTACAATAAATGATGCTATCAACCTGCACCACACAGTCACCTCTGAAGAATGAAGTGGTGCCTATTTTGTGCATGCAGATTTTCTGTTGCTCACATTCTGCATTTCTTTGTATTGACATGTCCATGGAGAAGAAAATGGGCCTTGTCTCTTACAGCACAATCTGTTGGTCAAATTTTTGTTAATTTCTTTTTACTCATTACATTTCCCACTGCATCAATAATAGCCCATTCAAAATTGACATCGTTCTGAGCAGCGATTATCTTTCTACAGTATTTTGAAATAGCAATTTAAATTATGGACACCCTGTACATGTGTGTGTGTGTGTGTGTGTGTGTGTGTGTGTGTGTGTGTGAAATCAACAGAATAATCATAATTAACTTAAAAACAGCCTATTATAAACATGATTATTCATAGAATTAATTTGAAGGAAATTGTTTTTGCATGTTGTTGTTACTGATGGTGTTTGTGACAAATAGCTAAAGATTAATTTACCTACCCATATCCCTCACTGATGAAGCAAAAGGCACTTTTTAAAAAATACCTCATCAAATGGAGTAATATTTATGTGAATATATAATACTTTCATTTTACAGAATTAAAATATCTCAGTGGATGCAGTTGATTTGAGTTAAATTTTGTATTTTACTTTATTAATTAATTAATTCTCTTATTTATTTTTACAGCAATGGCGAGATGTTTTCTTTAGATATGATGAAAACAGTGATGGTAGAATATCTCTAAGTGAACTTCGAGAGCTATTGAATGATGAGTTATTTATTACGGGCATTCCAGACCATGCTGTTCGGAGGCTGATGAAATCTGCTGATCATGATGAAAGTGGTTACATTGAATACAAGGAATTTATGAAAATGGTATGGGAAGGTAGAATACATTTATATTTACCAACTGTATCAGACAAATTTCTCAAGTTTTTGTGGTAAGTTTTATGGGACCAAACTGCTGAAGTCATCAGTCCCTAGGGTTACACACTGCTTAATCTAACTTAAACTAACTTACACTAAGGACAATACACACACCCATGCCCAAGGGAGGACTCGAACCTCTGACGAGGGCAGCCGCGCAAACTGTGGCAAGATCGTACGGCTAATCCGCACGGCTGTATCAAGCAAAAATTGATGTTATTAATGTTTATGAATTGTGTTAGACAACAACTGGCATGCTAAAATTACTTTCTTTTCTACATTTTTTTGAAATCTCTCTTTTCTGTTGCCTGATATTTTTAAATGTTAACAAGTTACTTCACTCTCTACATTACCGTACCATATAATTGAATATTTATAGTCAGCATAAAGTATGAAATAGCAATGATATCTGATTCTTTTGATCATACATCTAGATTTTACACTGTACCAAATATTACTTTCTGTCCTTCCCTACGCTGCCTTTAAGTCTCTCTCTCTCTCTCTCTCTCTCTCTCTCTCTCTCTCTCTCTCTGTACAAAATATGTACAGCAAATTTTGATGAATTTGAGTTTCCTGGCACTGTTTCATATCAATGTTCCAGGTGAAATCTTCTCAGTTCCAAAGCCTGTTGAAATTTTATGTGGCCCGCTATGTTGATACCGTTGTTCCTAAGGGAGCAATGGCGGGTGCTTATGAAGAGGAATATACCTGTAAAACTTTCATAAATAGTATAGCAATCATAAGTGTAATTGAGGTAAAAAGAAGTTTTATTTGTATTTAGTATATATGTGTAGCTTATTGGGAAGATGTAGCACTTATTTAAATGAAACATATTATTGGTGAAGTAATGGAAGTAAATCAGACTTTCTAGCCTTAAACTGAAAGGTGGTCAATTTCACACCAACACAACATTAATAATTCCAGTCTCTGATTCCTTCTGTGACGACCTCAGTGTAGACAACTGAATTATGTCTTGCCAAGAGTTATTACTCTAGATTGATTTATTTATTTTTATTTGGATCCATTTGACTACATTATGTACAGAGTGTGTACTTAGAACCCAGGACAAGTCATCCTAATCTAATACCTTAAAATATTTAACCTACATGCTACACTTTAAAATATGACTTGGTAAATACAATATTAATTTGGTACATACAATAACTTCTGTGTTTACATTTAGGTCTTCAAGTTTTTTAAATAATCTGCAATCAGAAAACTACAGCACAGACACACAAAACATGATGCTTCCTATAATATACCTCTAGCTGTAGTTTTATATTCAGGTATGTTTGTTTGATGCAGATCTACATGATAGTGTATCTTGCACAAACCTCTGCATAACTATTGCAACCTACATTCATTATTGAGCCTGCTTATTGCATTTAATCCTTGGTGTCTGCCTAGAATTTTTATCTCCTACCACTCTTCCCCCCCCCCCCTCCCCCCTTCCCCCATTGCAAATGGAGAAGCCCTTGATGCCTCAGGATATGTCCTATCAACTGATTCCATATTTTAGTGAAGTTGTACATAACTTTCTTGTATACGAAATTTGATTTAGTAACTCATTATTAGTTATGTGTTTTAACCATTTAATCTTCAGCATTCTTCTGCAGCACCACATTCCAAAAGTTTGTATTCTCTTCTTGCGTGAACTGCCTATCATCAACGTTGTAACTCAAAAATGTGAGTACATGTAATCAAACTTCATGCATTACTAGTGCCTCCACAGCCGGCCTAGAGAGGTCACCTCACATCCTGCACAGATGGCACAGCAAGTGCCTAATAGAAGCCCAGCGGACTGGGTCCTTGGTTTCACTTACGTTTACTTGTTTATTGTACACTCGCCTACAAGACTGTATATTGATGTGTTCTATAGTTATGAGACTCTGTATTGCTCTGTACTTAATTCATTGATATTGTGGGTCTCCTCATGTGGAAGCAGAATAAAACTTGGTTGGTGCTACTTCTGATATTGTGCTGTACAATGTTACAACATAATTGGCAACACGTACTGTATTGTACTCCCCACGTTTCCTTTCTTTGGTTTGATATACATCCAACATATCAGTGGAAGAAGTACTTCAAGTTTTTGTTGAACAACAGCAAATTCTCACCAACCAACAGCAGGCTCTCACAGTCATGCTAAACAATTTGGCAGCCTTGTTGATGCTACCAGTTCCACCGCCATTGATGCAACCCCCACCCTTTTCCTCCGTATTGTAACGATCTATAAAACGTTACTTCTTAACTTGCATTAGACTGTGGTTCATCAGTGTTGAGGATGCTGCAAATAATGAGAACATCATGAAAATTTCAAGCTTGACAAACTATTTATTGAGATCAGCTGATCGACAGAACTGATGTAAGTGCAGAAAAACTGAAGAAACTGACTTCCCCTGACGCAGCCTCACTGCATCACTTTAAATACAATTTTAACAATCCCTACCATTGTTAATTTATTACAAAATGTAACTTACAATTAAAACCAATTTTATCTAAACTAACTGCTGTTACATTTGTACAGGTTATAAAATATAATGTCAAATAACATAATGTTTTTACCATCATCTCGGTTTTATGTGAGAACATTAATTCACAATCTGATTCCAACTATTATTTTGATTTTACTTTAATTTCATAATTAGTGACTGTATGGATTTTATTGCTAACATTTGTTCGAAGTATACACATCGTGCTTTGCCAGACTGCATAAATTAAATATGCACATTTTCTCAAATACCAGAATTTCGTAAATTTGGGTGGTGTAACTAACAGGAGGTAAATATCTGCTTAATTTACAGGAATCATTCATTACAATGAATCACATAAAAATGAATAGTGAATGAAATTACATCACTGGATAATGATTGTTATTTTCATTTGAATTGTAATGAGGTTTTTGTGTTAGCAAATTTACAAATTGCAATTATGGTAATTAGAAGCGTTAGTTATTTATGCTAATGTTTCCACAGCCTCTTAATATTTGTTGCTAAACAGTTATTACTTCAATTTCACAATCTGACATTTAATTTGGCATATGCACATATTTTTGTTAATGACAACAATCTATTAACAATCATGAAAATGTACATCATTCCAGAATATTCTATATGTATTTACAAAGAAGAATGGGTTTTTTGGCAAACTGAATTGAATGATACCTATAAAAATACACATAAAAGGCCCTAGGAAGCACTGAATTGTACAATAAATACACTGATGCATATAAAAAAATTGGTACAGGACAGTTCATAATGATTTTGGCTGTTGCATTATAGTATGATGATTCTGCAGAAGATTGGGATGCACATGAAAAGCTTCTTTGGCAACATTTTCAGGCTTTTGAAATTGCCAACCCCAACTTGTGTAAGGCTTTATTTTTGTCATGGATTTCTCCTGATGTTTAACATCTTTTGTGTCAGCTAGCTCCTCTTCAGGAACTGTCCAGTTTCTCTTTTGATGAAATTTGACATTTGCTCTCTAGATTAGATTAGATTAGATTAGATTAATACTAGTTCCATGGATCATGAATACGATATTTCGTAATGATGTGGAACGAGTCGAATGTTCCAATACATGACATAATTAGGTTAATTTAACAACATACTTAAGTTAATATAACAACTTTATTTTTTGTGTTTTTTGTTTTTCTTTATTTTTTATTTTTATTTTTAAAATTTTTTTTTTCCTTAATTTATATCTAAAAATTCCTCTATGGAGTAGAAGGAGTTGTCATTCAGAAATTCTTTTAATTTCTTCTTAAATACTTGTTGGTTATCTGTCAGACTTTTGATACTATTTGGTAAGTGACCAAAGACTTTAGTGCCAGTATAATTCACCCCTTTCTGTGCTAAAGTTAGATTTAATCTTGAATAGTGAAGATCATCCTTTCTCCTAGTATTGTAGTTATGCACACTGCTATTACTTTTGAATTGGGTTTGGTTGTTAATAACAAATTTCATAAGAGAGTATGTATACTGAGAAGCTACTGTGAATATCCCTAGATCCTTAAATAAATGTCTGCAGGATGATCTTGGGTGGACTCCAGCTATTATTCTGATTGCACGCTTTTGTGCAATAAATACTTTATTCCTCAGTGATGAATTCCCCCAAAATATGATGCCATATGAAAGCAATGAGTGAAAATAGGCGTAGTAAGCTAATTTACTAAGATGTTTATCACCAAAATTTGCAATGAGCCTTATTGCATAAGTAGCTGAACTCAAACGTTTCAGCAGATCATCAATGTGTTTCTTTCAATTTAATCTCTCATCAATGGACACACCTAAAAATTTGGAATATTCTACCTTAGCTATATGATTCTGACTAAGGTCTATATTTATTAATGGCGTCATACCATTCACTGTACGGAACTGTATGTACTGTGTCTTATCAAAATTCAGTGAGAGTCTGTTTACAAGGAACCACTTAGTAATTTTCTGAAAGACAGTATTGACAATTTCATCAATTAATTCTTGTTTGTCAGGTGTGATTACTATACTTGTATCATCAGCAAAGAGAACTAACTTTGCCTCTTCATGAATATAGAATGGCAAGTCATTAATATATAATAAGAACAACAAAGGATCCAAGACTGACCCTTGTGGAACCCCATTCTTGATAGTTCCCCAGTTTGAGGAATGTGCTGATCTTTGCATGTTACAAGAACTACTTATTTCAACTTTCTGCACTCTTCCAGTTAGGTACGAATTAAACCATTTGTGCACTGTCCCACTCATGCCACAATACTTGAGCTTGTCTAGCAGAATTTCATGATTTACACAATCAAAAGCCTTTGAGAGATCACAAAAAATCCCAATGGGTGGTGTTCGGTTATTCAGATCATTCAAAATTTGACTGGCGAAAGCATATATGGCATTTTCTGTTGAAAAACCTTTCTGGAAACCAAACTGACATTTTGTTAGTACTTCATTTTTACAGATATGTGAAGCTACTCTTGAATACATTACTTTCTCAAAAATTTTGGATAAAGCTGTTAGAAGGGAGATTGGACGGTAATTGTTGACATCAGATCTATCCCCCTTTTTATGCAAAGGTATAACAATAGCATGTTTCAGTCTATCAGGGAAAATGCCCTGTTCCAGAGAGCTATTACACAGGTGACTGAGAATCTTACTTATCTGTTGAGAACAAGCTTTTAGTATTTTGATGGAAATGCCATCAATTCCATGTGAGTTTTTGCTTTTAAGCAAGTTTATTATTTTCCTAATTTCAGAGGGAGAAGTGGGTGAGATTTCAATTGTATCAAATTGCATAGGTATGGCCTCTTCCATTAACACCCCAGCATCTTCTAATGAACACCTGGATCCTACTATATCCACAACATTTAGAAAATGATTATTAAAAATATTTTCAACTTCTGACTTTTTGTTCATAAAGTTTTCATTCAATTTGATGGTAATACTGTCTTCCTCTGCTCTTGGTTGACCTGTTTCTCTTTTAATAATATTCCAAATTGTTTTAATTTTATTATCAGAGTTGCTGATTTCAGACATGATACACATACTCCTGGATTTTTTAATAACTTTTCTTAAGTTATTGCAAATGTACTAATGTTATTGCTGCTTGTAATGAGTTCTGCCATTGTCAGAAATGGTCATAACAGTCATACAGAGCTGCAAAATACTAACGCGAATTCTTTACAGACAAATGGAAAAACTGGTAGAAGCCGACCTCGGGGAAGATCAGTTTGGATTCTGTAGAAATGTTGGAACACGTGAGGCAATACTGACCCTATGACTTATCTTAGAAGAAAGATTAAGGAAAGGCAAACCTACATTGCTAGCATTTCTAGACTTAGAGAAAGCTTTTGACAATGTTGATTGAAATGCCCTCTTTCAAATTCTGAAGGTGGCAGGAGTAAAATACAGGGAGTGAAAGGCTATTTACAATTTGTACAGAAACCAGATGGCAGTTATAAGAGTCGAGGGGTACGAAAGGGAAGCAGTGGTTGGGTAGGGAGTGAGACAGGGTTGTAGCCTATCCCCAATGTTATTCAATCTGTATATTGAGCAAGCAGTAAAGGAAACAAAAGAAAAGTTCGGAGTAGGTATTAAAATCCATGGAGAAGAAATAAAAATTTGAGGTTCACCAATGACATTGTAATTCTGTCAGAGATGGCAAAGGACTTGGAAGAGCATTTGAACGGAATGGACAGTGTCTTGAAACAAGGGTTTAAGATGAACATCAACAAAAGCAAAACGAGGAAATGGAATGTAGTCAAATTAAGTCAGGTGATGCTGAGGGAATTAGATTAGGAAATTAGATACTTAAAGTAGAAAAGGAGTTTTGCTATTTGGGGAGCAAAACAACTGATGATGGTTGAAGAAGAGAGGATATAAAATGTAGACTGGCAATGGCAAGGAAAGCGTTTCTGAAGAAGAAAAATTTGTTAATATCGAGTATTGATTTAAGTGTCAGGAAGTCGTTTATGAAAGTATTTGTATGGAGTGTAGCCATGTATGGAAGTGAAACGTGGACAATAAATAGTTTAGACAAGAAGAGAATAGAAGCTTTCGAAATGTGGTGCTACAGAAGAATGCTGAAGATTAGATGGGTAGATCACATAACTAATGAGGAGGTATTGAATGGAATTGGGGAGAAGAGGAGCTAGTGGCACAACTTGACTAGAAGAAGGGATCGGTTGGTAGGACATGTTCTGAGACATCGAGGGATCACCAATTTAGTTCTGCATCTCAACAGTCAGTTTTCTAAAGTTGCCTTCTGTCAACTAGGAGAAAGGTGAAAATGCCACAGAAAGTCTGCTCCAAGCAATGTTTCATTGACCTTGACAATGGTGAAAGTCCAAGTGAAATTTACAATGACATCCAAATCCACTGTACAATCAGTTATGCTGTACAGTGGGATGGGTGTGTCATTTGCAGCTCATAGCTGTACTGGAGATTCGAAAATTTGAGACAGAGTACCTGTCTGTGGAATGGTGCTCCCCTACAAGCCTGGATCTGTGAGGAAATATTGATTTACATTTTTGGCAAGAACATATAATCTGCAACTGTTCTGGGAGATACAAGCAAAACTAGTTTGGCTCAGTTATCTTGGATGTAGATACTCTTGAACTTTGTCACATATGGAGTTTTGGTGGGAACAAGGTACAAAGCATTTGCGAGTATGACTTCTGAAACATGTGTGAAACCAGCGGCAATGTGCTCTCACTCAGCTGTAGTTAGAACTCTGATCATTTTAGGCTGTGAGCTACCCTGCTACAATCAGCTGATGACTGGAATTCCTGTGAGGAGCATGTCGTTGACCTGCAGTGAAGCTGTGGCAAATGGAATGAGGAGCAGAACAAATATGTGGTACAAAGGGAAGTAGGTTCTGCTGTAGAGCATGAATGCAGCTGTAGAATGGAATGGATAATGTCTTGCAAAGATGTTTTAAGGTGATCAAGGCTAACGGAGTATAGTCAAAGTGAGTCAAATGATGATGAGGAACTTTTATTAGAAACAGGAATGCTGAAAAAAATAGACAAATTTTGCTATTTCATCAGCAAAATAATATACAATTGTCAAAGCAAAGCAGATATAAAATGCAGACTGGCAAGAAAAAAATTCAACAATGGAAAATCCAGGATGGAATGTAATACTATTATGGAAAGAATAGTTGCTATTCACCATGTAACAGAGATGCTGAATTGCAGATAGGCATTAAAAAAAAGGCTGTCAGAAAATGAATTTTCAGCCAACAAGGCCTTTGTCGGAGATAGAAAACACACACACACACACACACACACACACACACACACACACACACACACACACACACACACTACCATAATCTCTGGCTACTGAGGCCACACTGCAAACAGCAGCACGTGATGGGAGAGGCAACCAGGTGGGACGGTAAGGAGAAGGCTGTGGCGGGGAGGGGGAGGGATAGCAGGATAGGAGTGGATGACAGTAAAGTGCTGCTTGTGGGAGCAAACAGGGATGAGGTGGAGATACAGTAGGGCAGATAGGTGCAGTCAGGAAGTTAGACAGGGGGCAGGGGAGGGTTAGTGGAAAAGGAGAACGGTAAAAAGAACGTGGGTTTGTTGGTGAAACAGAGGGCTGTGTATTGATCAGTTGGGAACAGGGAAGCAGCTAGAGGGTAAGTACAAAGACTAACAAAGGTTGAGAACAGGTGGGTTACAGGAACATAGCATATATTGCAGGGAGAGTTCCCACCTGTGCAATTCAGAAAAGTTGGTGTTTGTGCGAAGGATCCAGATGGCATAGGCTATGAAGCAGTCATTGAAATGCAGCCTAGCCACCATTGGGCATTGTATATGTGGTGATGAGTGGCCCCTCTCTAAATACAGCAAGGGTCTCTCTGAGGCCTTCACAGGCCATAATTACCCTCCCAATCTTGTACAAAAACAGATCTCCCAAGCCTTGTCTCTCCAGTCACCCACCAACTCCCAAAGTCCTACCATCTGGCCACAGAGGAGCATTCCCCTCATGACTCAGTACCAGCCAGGATTGGAGCAACTGAATCACATTCACCACCAAGGTTTCAACTACCTCTTGTCATGCCTTGAAATGAATAACGTCCTACCCACTATCCTTCCCACTCCTGCCACAGTGGTATTCCACCGTCCATTGAAATCAAAGGCAGGGCTACCTGTGAAACCAGTTATGTGATCTACAAGGTAAGCTGCAACCACTGTGCTGTATTCTACGTTGGTACAGCAACTAACAAGCTGTCTGTCTGCATGAAAGGCCAATGAAAAACTGTGGCCAAGAAACAGTTGGATCACCCCATTTATGGGCTCACTACCCAACACAATGTTCTAACCTTTGTTAGTCTTTGTCCTTACCCATTTAGCCCATTTCCTGTTTCTATTCTAGCACTACACAGTCCTCTATTTCATCAATGCACCCACTGTCTTTCTACTTTTCTCCTTTTCCACTAACCCTACTTCACCCTCCGTCTTAACCTCCTGACTGCACCCAGCTGCCCTACCCTCTCTCCACCTCGTCCCTGTACGCTCCCACAAGCAGCACTTTACTGTCCCCCACTGCTATCCTGATATCCCTCCCCCTCCCCACCCGAGTCTCCTCCCTGCCCCCGCCACCGGGTTGTGTCTCCCATCATGCATTGCTGCTTGCATTGTGGCCTCAGCAGCCAGAGACTGCAGTCATGAATGTGTGTGTGTGTGTGTGTGTGTGTGTGTGTGTGTGGTGTGTGTGTGTGTGTGTGTGTGTTCTATCTCTGATGAAAGTCTTGTTGGCCGAAAGTTCATTTTCTGACAGTCTTTTTGTTATACCTATCTGCAACTCAGCATCTCCACTATGTGGTGAGTAACAGCTGTCATTTCCACAATACTGTTACATTCCAGACTGGCAAGAAAGGAATACGTTAAAACCAAATATAAATTGTAAGATTAAGGAAGTCTCTTCTGAAAGTATTAGCTGCAGTGTAGTCTTAGACTGAAGTGAATCATGGATGATACAGAGTACAGAAAAGAAGGGCGTAGAAAGTTTTGAAATATGGTGTTACGAAAATCCTGATCAGATAGAGATTAGATGAATTATATTAGATTGAATAACTAATGATGCAGAGGAACTGCATCAAACCAGAGAGAAAAGAGGTTTATGTCACAACTTAAACAAAATAGAGACCAACTAGGTTTGGGACAGTGATAATACACTGGACTTGTGTTCAGGAGGATGGCAGTTTAAATCCTGATCCAGCCATCCACTATTAGGCTTTCTGTGGTTCCCTTATATCAGTTCAGTTAAAATTAATGCTCGGTGGGTTCCTTTGAATAGCACATTGGCAGTTTCCCTGTGCATCATTTCTCTGTCTCAGCTTATGCCCCATCTCTAATCACCTCATCAATGATGACACATTGCAACCATGTATTCCTTCTTTCTCTGAGTAAAAGAAGGCATGAAGGAATAGTTAGTTTGGTAATGGAGAAAAATGTGGCATGTAAAAATTATAGGACACAAAGGTGTGAATACAGAAAGCAGGTTCAAATGGATGGAAGTTGCAGTAGTTATGGAGAGATGAAGAGACTTGCACAGAATATACCAGCACGGAGAGCTGCATCAAATCAATGTACAGACAGAAGACAATAACAACAACAACAACACAGGTTACACACAGGAGTATACCCAGTACCAGACCATTTGTGATTCCTATTTTCTGTTTTCTTAATTTAAGTTTACTTTTATTTCTATCATTTAGTCTGTTATTGTCACCCTTTGCTTCCTGTTATAAAGAGAAGACTCCAACCAAACAAGAATAATGTCTTTATTGCCATAAAAATTTAGTTTCCTAAGTAGAATTCTATAGTATACAGAATCAAAACCCTTGACAAGGTCATAGAATACATAAACATTATAGTTTTTATAGTTTAGCTCCACCACAATATCATTTGTGTGATCATATTTGTCTTTTCTCTCAAGAATCATTGACATAAAGATCTCATTATCTCTCACATGTGATGAAATTATATCTAGCTCTGTTGTGGACTTTTGACCTCTGTTGTCCAATTAAAAATAATAAATAATGATTCTCAGTTCCAAATCAGTAGGAAAGTATGTCAGATATAAGCTACCAGTCAACATAGTCAAGCTCAGAGCAAAAATATAAGATTTCTACAAACTGTGAAATCTTACCTGCTGCAGATCTTCCAAAAACAAGTTAATAAGTTGTAATGACAAGTAATATTTTGAAACAGAACTTCTTTATCTTTTCAGAAACAAGACTACAGTGATTTAATACAAAAGTTAGCAAATAGAAGCCACACTTCCTCAAAACTCATTAAGAAATAGCATAAAGCATCCACAGGAATAAAATTGGAAACAATGAAAATGAGGCTTAAAAGTCAGTTAACACAAGTGCCAAAATATTTTCCAGTGCTTGCTATAAACATGTCACCTTTCCAGCTGACACCATAGTTTCAGACAGAGATCAGCATAATAAGACAGCACACTCATATAGGACAGATATATGGATTTTGAATTTACAGAAGCATTAGCACAAGATATTTGTAAAGATAATCAAATAGCTGGAAAGAAACATGTCAAGTGTGAGGATGGTCTGTCAAGCACAGTAATTAAAAATTCTCAAAAATTCAATTGTGAAGAGAGTCTTCAGAGATGTGGAATCACTCATGTTATACATTAACAGGCAGAAGCCTAGCTACTTCTGTAAAGTATACTGCTAACAAATTATGACTAGTTCTAATCTGCTAAAACTGATAATTACATTATACATTATGTATATATGTTAGAAGAAAATCACCCACTATGAAAAAAGGCACTTCTCTTCACATACATCTGTCCTAAAATTTCCATGACTGATTTTATTTTTGGTGTACAAGCAACATCAGTGCAACTTGAACTGCAAATAACAAATGTGCATTGGACCAGTCAGTGTGAGCAGACAGTTAAGATATGGATGTGCGGAAGCAGAATGTCAGTGTTGTTGTGTCACAAATCACAATGGAAAACATCTGTAAATCAGTTCAACACATTCTCTGGAATCTTTTGAAGGAAAGAAAAGTGTGTGTCAAGCTTGTTGCGCACAACTCGACTCAAAAATGACCATTTTTTTCCCACAAAAATCATCTTGGATGACAAGACTTTGTGCTATAAATATGAACCTACGACAAAACAATAAAATGCAAATTTCCATGAAGGGCCAATACTTTGATGATAGAACAGACATTCCAAGACAATGTGACATCCAAGTTGAACAATGTCAACAGTTTCACACTGTTGAATGAACATTCTATGTGTTGTACTCAAGTGGGGGGAGACTGTGTGGAATATATGAAGCATTAAAACCACCATCTTAACTTTTCTCTGGTTTTTATTAATCCAGTCTTGAAACATCTTGGGTGTGGGATACTACTTGGCTGCTGTTTTAATCTAACACTTGAAACAAAGCATTTATGTAATTTTACACAGACCACAATAAGCTGTCTGTATACTGCAAAAGTAAGTATCTATCTACACAAGTACTGGGGTAATGTGGAATATGCATCCTTGATTCCCAATATTTTTACACTTTCTGTTTTAAAGTATATGGACACTCCATTTTAACATGGAATTGACCACTACATGTTATGAGGGGTAGACATAACAGTATAAAACGAGGTCTGGAGTATTTTTCTGTCAATAGAAAAGCAATAACAACAGAATGGATTGGTTGGGAAAGCTCATAACTCACAATGTAGACCAGTCATTGGATGTCATCTGAATAACAAATCCACCAGGGACATTTCAACCCTTCTAAAGCTGGCCAAGTTGGCAGTTGGTGATGTGACCATGAAGCAGAAACATGAACAATCACATCTAAACCAAGACCAGGGAGACCTCATGTATGAAAGGACAGGGCCATTGAACTTGTAGAGAGTGGATGTGAAAAATCACATTAAATCAAGTGGAAATAATCACTTGTGATTCTAAAGTGCTAGAAAATGTCCAGCTAGCACAAGGACTGTGCATCAGGAGTTTAAAAATGAGATAAAATGGTCAAGCAGATCCTTATAAGCTACATATTTCTGTAGACAATGCTAAGCGACACTTGAGGTGGTACAAAGAGTGATACCACTGGATGGTAGATGACTGGCAAAGAGTGATCTGGAGTGATAAATCAGGCTATACCCTGCAGAAATCTGATGGAAGAATTTGCTTTTGGCAAATGCTTGGAGAATGTTATCTCTCATCATATGTACTGCCAACAGTGAAGCGTAGAGGAGGTGGTGTTATGGTATGGGGTTCTTTTCATGATTAGGGTGTGGTACTTTTACTGTGTGTGGGAAAACACCAAATGAGGAAGGATATTCTAACACTTTCCTGATGACCAGAGACTGTGTGGTACTGGATGCAAGACTCACATGTCTCTTGCAGGTAATTTACATATTGTGTGCAGCCAATCTTCTTCTCAGGACAGACGACTGTGTCGATCTTCACAATGCTTCTTCTCTGAAGATTTCATACTGGTTAGAGAAATGATACTGAACTACTTCTCTACTTTTGAAATGATTTCTTACTCTCAGAATACTTTCATATCAACTTCATTATATTTTCTTCTTCACAATAAAACAACTACACAAGTTTCATATGTGCTTTCAAGTCTTGCAAATCAACCCTGTCTGGAAAACTTTTGTACTTATCATATATTACTACAGTCTCTTTTGGTTTTAATAACCCTTGTCAAAACAGTTATTGCTCCTAGCAAGTCAAACAACAGAGCATATAATCTCTAGATAAAACATGTTTCATCCATCTCTGTAACAATCCTCATGACACCATACACCATGGAACATTATCCAGATACACTTTGACTTTTTGATATAACTTCTAGGACGCTGCTTGTAACCAGTTGTCGGGGCCGCTCATCTGACACAGCTCCTGGCTCCTCGTGACAGCTGTCCTTCCTGCACACACAGATATGTGTGGCACAGTAAAACGGGTCTCTCACCCTAGTCATTAAAATATCAGGTGCTCGAGATAATGGAGAGACAAGTGTTTCTAGAATTTACCCCAAAATTCTCAAAGTGCTGCAATATGAACACATTTTGTGGTGTTGTGTACTGTGCACAATAAAGAAACAGTTCAGAGATGATGACTATATGAGTATGACAATGCACACTGTTATAAATCAGCATCTGTGAGGCAATGCTTTGTGGACAATATCATTCCTGAAATGGACTAGCCTGATCAGAGTCCTGACCCAAACCCCATAATACACCTTATGGATAAGTTAGAACACTGACTTCATGCCAGGCCCCAGCGTCCAACATCACTACCTTCAAAACTTTCTGGCAGATTAAAACTGTATGCTGGACAGGAATTTGAACCTGGGACCTCTGCCCTTTTTGGGCAAGTGTTGTGTCAGTCTTTCTTCCAGGAGTGCTAGTCCCACAAGGTATTCAGAAATGGTGGAAGTGGAGCTGTGATGATGGATCATGTAATCATGCATGGATAGCTCATTCAGTAGAACACCTGTTCACAAAAGGCAAAGGTCCCAGGTTTGAGTCCTGGTCCAGCACGCAGCTTTAATTTGTCAGGAAGTTTCAAATCTGTGCACACTCTGCTGCTGAGTGAAAATTCTTTCTGGATTATTACCTCCTCTGCTTGTGCCTCTTGAGGAAGAATGGCTTGCCATTCCACCATTAACATTGAAACACCTCATTGAAAGTGTCCCCAGCAGATTTCAAGCTCTTGTAAAGGTGAAGGGTGGACATACCCCTTGCTAATGTCAACTAATACATTTGCAGACATGTTTCATCAGATAATCCATAAATTGTAGAAGGAATGACTAACAATGTATGCTTTTACGTTCATTTTAAAGATTTGGGAATTTTCCGTTTCATGCCTTATGTCCACTGGCAACCTGTTACAGATTTTTGCACCAAAATATAAAACACTGTTTTGAACAGTAGAGAAGGATGTGTAATATGTATGGAAATTATTTCTACTTCTAATATTGTACCTGTGAACTGCTGAGTTCATCCTAAATTCACCCTTGAATTTAACTGCAAATACAGTTAGGGGGTATATCTATTGTAAAGTGAGTATAAGTATTCCAACACCCTGAAGCAGCCTCTGTAAGATGTTTGGTTACCAAATTTAAACAACATCTTTATTGCACACTTATGTAAAATGAATATGTGTTCCACCTTACCTGCAATTTCCCGGAAGAGAAGAGAAAGATGGAGATTAGTTTATAATTAGAGGTCAGTTGCTTATCTCCACTTCTGTATATTAGTATTACTATTGCATACTTCAGTTTTTCAGGAAATACACCTTCATTCATTGACTGGTTACATTGTAACTCAGTGGTGGTACAACTGACTCATCAAAAGAGTTTAGTATTTGAGTTGAGATAGCATCATAGAAGAGTTACTACTTTTTAGTGATGCAGTGATTTTTGTGTTCTCTCTAACAGATGACTGTGTAAGCTAACATCCCAAAGATGTTTGGGGTTCACATGTGGTTTGACTTCATTGAAATGTCTTGGCTCAAACTCATCTAGGGGTTGAATCACATGTGTCGCATTACACGCCCTAATTAGACACTTGTGACCCTTTGGTTAAATTGTCTGGCTGATGGCAAGTTTATGAAATTGTATGAAACACAGATAATGCAACATTTAATAACAGTAATAATAATATCAGGAACTAAATTAATGACCCATAAATGATGTATGCCACACTGTTGCAATTTGTTTAGAATAATGTTTATTCAGAAAGAAACCTAATAGCAACAGTGGATGTATTTAGAATTACTATTACATTCAAGCACATATCCATTTGACACAGCTTGATCATTCACAATCTCATCGCGAAACACGTGTCCAATACTCCACCTTGATACTGACACGAAAAGTAAGAGTTCACACAAGGTGTGCGGCTGCTCACCACTGAGAGACTAAGTGCCGCGATATCACACGACACGAAATTTTGTAAGTTGTTTCACTTCCTAGCTTTGTAAATACCAACTGTCCACTTTCAAATCTCAATCCAAACAGTACCCTTTGGTGTCTCCAGCCAAACTGTCCCTTTGTCCTTCCCTGGCTGCGTTTCCTGCACACTGAATATCCTCGCCCAACTAACTAGGGCATTTGCCTTTCCTGAAGACATCCATCTGATTGGCTACAGCTTATTCTAAATTATTTTACATTTTAACATATTTAAAAAATCGAAGCTTCATCACTTTCACTTTCTAAATAACGTAACAATAATATCCATTACATAACACAAGTTAAATTCTTTTGCATGAAACCAGTATGATTTCCTTCTTAACTTTGAATGTCATGACCAGTAGCCTTGCACCAATATTCTTTCTGATAAATAAATAAAGAACAAAAGCAAGAATGACGCACTAAAATTTACAACTAATATTCTATTACCTAATGATTCAATAAGGTGTCATGCTGTCATTGTTCAAACTGTTCTGTGTGGAGGAAATGATGATCTGATGGTTAACTGAAAATACTGATAATTTAAATTTACTATATCTGTTAAACAAATAAAGTTACAGAGTTATGTTGACAATGTCTGTAATTTTAATGATGCGCTTCTATATGAAATGTCAGTCGTTAAGATCGACTAAAGTGTTCAGATTTTAGCATTTAGGTCTTTGTTACAAAACTTGCGAATTTCACTTTAACAGTAAATCCTAAACTATTATATACATGATCAATATTCAAGTTTTATTGGGATCACCATGAAAATTTATAGTGTAATTAATTTTTGTGGTGTTGATGCAGCATGCTTTAAATTTAAAGAAACTTATATCTAACATAAATTATGAATTGTGGCACGTTAATTAAATGCCACATAAAACTATACATTTATCAAAATTGACTGTCTATTGAAATGTCGCAGAAATATCAGTGCCACTGCACTCACTTTCACAGAATCTTTTTGTCACTACGAAGTCTCCAGTGGAACTACACAGATTCGGAGCCAAGTACCCCACCAAAAATCTGTATGGCTCTGCATTCCATTGCCAACGTTTTTTGGGAACAAATCTGTTGAAATTCTAATTGGGTGTAGATACCAGAAAATAAACACTTTCAGAAACCACCCAAGATCTGCACTGAATGCTTCTCCCAGTGGAATTGATACTAACAGATCTAAACTACACAGTAAACAATTGATTTACAGCATTTTCAAGGTGCTCATAAATTCTTCAATGATTCTGACACATTATTCCATTCCCACTAGAGACATACATCTCATGACAGATTCCCAGTCAACTTCATTGGCAAATAAATGTTTTCTTTTAATTTAAATAACTCCCTTACACTCAAAACTAACAACAAATGTGAACAAATCTTACCCCTAGTTTATTTCCATGCACTGAAGCTGCGTACACAAAATGATACTCCATACAACAATAAATTATTCCCCCAAAATATTCTCAGACAAGCAGATAAACATGCTTCTGTCTTCCTAGGTATGCATTATTAATTTTCATTTTCCAAATTTCTCTGATCTCCATGTAGCCAAATTGGCATGACCACAACTTATAATTTGGATTTGACAACAAACATAAAACCATCCAAAAATGTAAGCCTAATATGTACATACACATAAATAAATCCCTTATATAACCCCAAAAACCTAATTTATACGCATACCGTGCACCGATTTTTGGCATGATACCGTTCACCAAATAATTGAGTTCTCCAACCTCCTCGCACCAAAATGTGTGTCTAAACTATCTCTTTATTAATTGCACAGACCATAACTTCAGCACATAAAACATCATTACTACCTTCCTTCAAAAATAATTCACCAGTATCCACTAGACAAATTCATTAACAGCTGATGAGACTATTGCTACACCACCCTTATTACCTTCCTTAACAACCTTCACCATCACAATATAACCTGAAACATTATCTCCTTCATCACTATAATCATTACCGCTGGTTAGTACCTATTTAGAATTTTCTATACCATATAACCCCCCAAATTCAGCTCTATCTCGGCCAAAAAAAAGTCCTTATGCAAAGGACAACAAACAAGTTACAATAAATCCTGAAATAAAATATTGCAAATTACCCCTCCAAACTTGCACATATTGTTCTCTTCATACCATCCATGTGAAATTATGGTGTGCCCAATGTGGTTGTCCCCCATCAAAAGATTCTTAAATTTTACTTTCCTTTTTTCACCCTCAGTTTCAAGATCCAAGCACCTTCACATGCAGTGAAGTGAAGTTTTATATTTACATGAGAAATCTGTTCCCAGGACCACACCATTTACAAGTCCATTCACTATAAAGCATCCTATACTAAAATGATTCTCCACGTACTTGAATTCCAAGAGCACTTCTTGCCTTATCGGCTTACTTAAGCCACCTACTGCCATTTTAATTTTTCAACTATGTACAGGTAGTAATACTGATTTCTTATTCTCTACCCTATGTACAAAACCTTCCGACACTGCTGACACACTACTTCCAGAATCGAGTGCTGCTTGTACTTTCTCGTCGTTTACTTTAATTTCAATGACTGGCTATACATTTATCATTTATTGTCTTTCTAAACAATATTCCCTCAATAAATGTTTCTCTATGCCTCGTCCCTTCTTTTCCATCTCTAGAGTACACATATCCAGTCCCATCCACCCCTCAGTTTCATATTCGTACCAAAATAATTCATTAAATGCTTCTTTCACCCCAATTTCATTTTTTCTCCTTTCTAGATCTCTCGCTAACTTAAACTTTTCTTGAGTCCACAAATGAGGAAATAACAATCCTAATGTTCTACCATAACATCACCAATCAGTTACAGTAAAATCACATTCCTCCTTAAGATAGCATTCTGTCCAAATATCACTTTCTATATTAGAACCAAACTCACTTTATTCTCCCTTTTTTATCTATATTAGTAGCTACATTATTATCATGAAATAAAGCATTGCTTTTTACTTCCACATCATTACAAACACCTTCACAAAAAGCACTTTCAACTGCCGCAGATACATCATACAACTCGCTACATAAAACTTCATTTTACCTCCTTTGACAAATCACCAATATAAGAACCATTCATAGTTTCACCATCCACTGCCATTAAATTACATAAATTATAGTGACAGCGTCATGCAATTTCAAAATCAATAGTACCATTAAATTCCACTGCGTTTTGATTCAAACCTGAGCATAATACCTTTTCCTCACCTATCGCTCCTGTGCCACATTAATTTCAGATCGCACGTCAAATTCAGATCCATATTCATTCTCAAACATCATTCAAGATCTACACATCCATCCAGACTTTCAGGTTCACCTCCATTAGCAGAAAGATATGTACAGATTTCTTCCTCTGAAGTATCAATATGAGCTGCTTCAACTTTCATAACTTCAGCACATAAAACATCATTACTACCTTTCTTCAAAAATAATTCACCAATATCCACTAGACAAATTCATTAACAGCTGATGAGACTATTGCTACACCACCCTTATTACCTTCCTTAACAACCTTCACCATCACAATATAACCTGAAACATTATCTCCTTCATCACTACAATCATTACCGCTGGTTGGTACCTATTTAGAATTTTCTATACCATATAACCCCACCAAATTCAGCTCTATCTCGGCCTCCTTTTGGCACATAGAATCTTTCATTGTATTAACATTCACACACTCTTTTGTCTCACATTCATAAAACAAACCATTTAACCTAAATCGTCATCATCACCTTTATCATTATCTTTCATTATCTTAGAATTACATCTTTTACGTATGATCTAATTTGAAAATTTACCAATTAGATTCTCATCTATTACTAATTTCATTTCAGTACTCTGATACTTTTCTGCCAATTTATTAACACCTATCACATTTCCATTTTTCTCGTGTCCTATTGATCACCTGTTTATTTTGTCATCTCCAGACCTGAGATGCTGCGCAACTTAGTTTCCCCATCTCCCATTATGCTGGTTCATTTCGCCAGGTGCTGGTCCCTCAAATCTACGTTCTTAGTGTCAGTCCCTGTCATGAAAGTCTCCGTTCCCATTACCCCTTTGAAATTTATCATTGGATGTGTTCCTGTTACCGTTTCCCTCATCAGAACTGCTGTTTGTGTTCCGTTGATAAATTCCCGGATGTCTTTCATAGTATTCACTCAGACTGTGGTTATGATTTACACTCTGGAAACTATTTAGTGCTTACTTGGCAGTTTAAATTTCAATACCAGTTCTGATTTTGGGACAAAGTCCAAAAATTCGTCCGTTGAGTTGCTAGGACTGTGCACTAACTCCCACTGCAAATTTTCTGGTAACCACCTTTTCAACATTGTAATTTCAGTAATCACTCCCAATGGATGTTTCAAATGCATTAATCACACAAGTCCATGTTTACAAAATTTTCTATTCGACCCATTCCCGTATTTAAATTTTGGCCCATTCAGAAACTCATTTTGGAGTCAAGTTTGCTTTGCTTCACTCCAGAACTTGTTCAGTCCTAAAACTCGGTGCACACAACTTTTGCAAAATTCATAGTTCAGAGCCCCCAAGCAAATTGCCAAAACTGCAACAGACTTGGGACCTAGGTCACAGAATGTCATTAACTGTGAGAATTGCAATTGTAATTTCACAACTATTAAAGAAACCTAATATTCAGTCCTGAAACAATCTCACATTTAACTTTTGTGAGAGGTCCTGCCTATCAAATTTCAGATAATACTTTTGGAAATACTTTGCAGAATTCAAGTCCAATTATAAATTTTCCAGAGTTCATATTTCACAACTAACACTTTCCATAATCCAATCCTGTTCCAACACTTTGCAGGATTCTTATCCCTCAACTAACACTTTCCAATATTCTATCCTGGATGAACCCACAATTGTAAACTAACATCCCAAAGATGTTGGGGCTCACATGCAATTCCTCTTCATCGAAATTGTCTGCCTGGTGGCAAGTGAGCAAAATTGTATGAAACAAGGTTAATGTAATATATAATAACAGTAATAATAATATCAGGAACTAAATTAATGACCCATAAATGATGTAGGCCGCACAGTTGTTATTTGGTTAGAATAACGTTTATTCAGAGAAGGAAATTTGCTACTCACCATATAGCAGAGATGCTGAGTCACGATAGGCACAACAAAAAGATTCACACACTTATAGCTTTTGGTCATTAAGTCTTTTGTCAGCAGTAGACACACATACACACACTCACACACATACTCACGCAAAGGCAACTTGCACACATGTCTGCTGTCTCAGAGAACTGAAACCACACTGCGGGCAGCAGCATCAGTGCGTGATGGGAATGGCAACTGGGTGGGGGTAAAGAGGAGGCTGGGGTGTGGATGGATAGTATGTTGGGAGTGGCGGACAGTAAAGTGTTGCAGTTTAGACAGACAGAGGGCAGGAGAGCAGCTTGGAGGGGGGGGGGGGGGGGGGGGGGTAAGTAGCGGAAAGGAGAGAAATGAAAATAAATTATAAGACTGGGTGTGGCAGTGAAATGACGGCTGTGTAGTGCTGTAATGGGAACAGGGATGGGGCTGGATGGGTGAAGACAGTGACTAACGAAGGTTGAGGCCAGGACGGTTACGGGAATGTAGGATGTATTGCAGGGAAAGTTCCCACCTGCACAATTCAGAAAAGCTGGTGTTGGTGGGAAGGTTCCATACGGCACAGGCTGTGAAGCAGTTACTGAGATGAGGAATACCATGTTTGGCAGCGTGTTCAGCAACAGGGTGGTCCACTTGTATTTTGGCCACAGTTTGCTGGTGGCCATTCATGCAGACAGACAGCTTGTTGGTTGTCATGCCTACATAGAATGCAGCACAGTGGTTGCAGCTTAGCTTGTAAATCACATGACTGATTTCACAGGTATCCCTGCCTTTGATGGGATAGGTGATGTTAGTGACTGGACTGGAGTAGATGGTGGTAGGAGGATGTATGGAACAGGTCTTGCATCTAGGTCTATTACAGGGGTATGAGCCATGAGGTAAGGGATTGGGAGCAGGGGTTTTGTAAGGATGGACGAGTATATTGTGTAGGTTCGATGGATGGCAGAATACCATGGTAGGAGGGGTGGAAAGGTTAGTGGGCAGGACATTTCTCATTTCAGGGCAAGACAAGAGGTAATCGAAACCCTGGCAGAAAATGTAATTCAGTTGCTCCACTCCTGGACAGTACTGAGTTGTGAGGGGAATGCTCCCTTGTGGTCGGACTGTGGGACTTCAGGAGGTGATCGGAGACTGGAAAGATAAGGCATGGGAGATCTGTTTTTGTATAAGGATGAGAGGATAATTACGGTCAGTGAAGGCTTCAGTGAGACCATTGGTATATTTTGAGAGGGACTGCTCATCACTGCACATGTGATGACCACAGGTGGTTAGGCTGTATGGAAGGGACTTCTTGGTACAGAATTGGTGGCAGTTGTCGAAGTGGAGGTATTGCTGGTGGTTAGTAGGTTTGATATGGACAGAGGTACTGATGTAGCCATCTATGAGTTGGAGGTCAACATCTAGGGAGGTGGCTTGTTGGGTTGAGTAGGACCAGGTGAAGCAAATGGGGGAGAAGTTGTTGAGGTTCTGGGGGAAAGTGAATCAGGTGTCCTCACCTTCAATCCAGATAGCAAAGATGTCATCAACGAATCTGAACCAGGTGAGGGGTTTAGGATTCTGTGTTTTTAGGAAGGATCCCACTAGATGGCCCATGAATAGATTAGCATAGGATGGTGCCATGTGGGTGCCCATAGCCATACTGTGGATTTGTTTGTAGGTAATGCCTTCAAAGGAGAGGTAATTGTGGATGAGGATATAGTTGGTCATGGAGACTAGGAAGGAGGTTGTTGGTTTGGAATCCCTAGAACACCTGGAAAGGTAGTGCTTGATAGCAGTAAGGCCAGGGGCATTAGGAATGTTAGTGTATAGGGGGTGGCATCAGTAGTGATGAGCAGGACACCGTGTGGTAAAGGGACAGGAACTGTGGAGAGTTGGTCGAGGAAATGGTTGGTACCTTTTATATGGGAAGATAAGTTCCGGGTAATAGGTTGAAGGTGTCAGTCTATGAGATCAGAGATTCTCTCAGTGAGGGCACAGTAACCAGCCACAATGGGATGTCCTGGGGGGTTGGGTTTATGGGCTTTATGAAGCACGTAAAAGGTGGGAGTGTGGGGATTGGTAGTGGTAAGTAGAGAGATGGACTCTGGGGAGAGGTTCTGGGATGGGCCTAAGGATTTGAGTAGGGATTGGAGATCCTGCTGGATTACTGGAATGGGATCACTGTGGCATGGTTTGTAGGTGGAAGTATCTGACAGCTGACGGAGTCCTTGAGGTTCAAAACAACGGTGGTGGAGCCTTTGTCTGCAGGTAGGATTATAAGGTTGGGAGCAGTTTTTAGATGGTAGACTGCGGTTCTTTCTGTGGATGTAAGGTTAGTTTGCATGTTGAGGGATTTGGGGAATGATGGTGGGGCAAGGTTCGAGGTTAAGAAATTCTGGGAAGTTAACAGAGGGTGGTTTGGAGGCAGTGGGGGTGGATCACGGTTGGATGGAGGAGTGAACTGAGTTAGGCAAGGTTCAATATTGATCTTTGGTTAAGTCTGATTGGTTGGGTTGGTGGCGAAAAAGTGATTCCACTGGAGGGACCAGGAGAAAGAGAGATGGTCTTTAACGAGTCCTGCATGTTTGAATTTGGGAGTGGGGCAAAAGGTGAAGCCTTTGGAAAGGACTGATATTTCTGTGGGACTAAGGCTTCTGGAGAAAAGGTTCATAACTGTGTTGTGGGTCTGTTTAGGTTCTGGGTTGCCACCCCTCCTTCCACAGCTTCCACATCATCGGCTGTGAAAGATGCTATGCCAAAGTGTGTCGGTTTTACAGAGTGGAAAGAAACAGCGAGCAGTGAACCTTTAACCCAGATGTCCATGTTCTTAACGGTGCAGTTTATGACCTCATATGGGCCTGAATACGGTGGCAAAGTGGGCAAGTGGGGCCCGGATGGTGTCATCACGGAGAAAAATGGACTTGCATGAAAGGAGATCAGAGGGCATATAGGAGTGGGGGTAGTATGGCTAGAGGGGGCGGGGGTCAGGGAAACATTTGCAAAATGCATTCGGATCTGGCTTATGGCTTAAGAAGTCAGGAAGGAGGGTGGGATTGTTGGGGGCGGCAAGTTGTAACAGCTCCCCAGGGAGGACAGCGTTTTCACCATAGATGAATTCACTCATGATGCCCTCGATATCTGGTTTGTACAATGACCATAGGCTGAGGAGTACCCGTTGGAGGGTCTTGGTCCAAAGATTGTCGTGACACCTTAGTGCTCTCTTAAAAGTGCGATGCCACTGTTCTACCAGTCCGTTTGCTTGGAGGTGGTAGGCAGTCGTGCGACATTTGTTGATACCACACAGCTGGCAGAGTTGAGCAAAGAATGCAGATTCAAACAGCTGGCCCTGGTCAGTGCTGATGGTAGCAGGGCATCCAAAGTGGAAAATCCAGGACAACACGAAAGCCTTAGCTATGGTTTCAGCAGTTATGTTGATGAGAGGTATGGCTTCTACCCACCAAGATAAATGATGAATGGAAGAAAGAACATAATAGAAGCCCTCTGAGGGGGGAAAGGGGCTGATGAGGTCTAGGTGTATGTGGCAAAAGTGTCCAGAAGGAATGTCTAATTTGCGAAGAGGTGGAACAGTGTGCCTGGTGACTTTGTTCCACTGGCAGGTGATGCAATTCTGGGCCCAGGTATGACCATCGTGCTTCATGTTTCGCCACATGAATCATTTGGACACGAGGCATGTCGATGAATTAATTCAGGGTGTGCTAGAGAATTCAGTGGGTCAAACATTGAATGGCGGAGGGGGGTGGGGATGAAGGGTGAGAGGGTGCTGCTGGAGAAGTCACACCAGACTTCCTCTTGGACACTGGCGAATTTTTCTTTGGTGAGAGACAACGAAGTGGAGGTGATGTTGAGAAGTTGCTGTGTATCCTTGTCCTGGTTCTGTAGGGACGTGAGGTCAGAAAGGTCAACAAACATTGAGATGGTGCTAATGTGGAAAAGGAAATCTGCAACAATGTTGTCAGCGCCTTTGATATGGTGGACATCAGTAGAGAACTGAGAGATGAAATGACTCGGGGGGGGGGGGGGGGGGGGGGCTCAAGAGGAGGGCTGCATATGACATCTGCTACTGGTTTATGGTTGGTCAGGATGTGGAAAGGTTGGCCCTTGACTTAGGGGCGGAGGTGTTTTACTGCCTCATAAACTGCAAGAAGTTTTAGGTCTGAGTATTTTTGTTGGATGCATGAAGTTTTCTTCAAAAATAACTGAAGTGGCATGACCACATCAGTGTGGCATTGTTGTAGGACCATGCCTACCATGGAGTCACTGGAACCCATGGTGATGAAGAGTTCAGCATCTGAGATTGGATGATCAAAGGTGACGGCTTGTACGAGAGAGTCTTTCAGGGCCTGGAAGGCTGCAAGCATTGGTTCTGTCCATGGAACGGGGCGCGTCCCTGAAGTTTATTCGCCGGTGAGGGCGTTAGTGAGGGCAGCTTGGGTGTCCACTGCTGCAGGCAAATGATGATGGTAGTAGTTTATCATTCCCAGGAACCAACGGAACTCTTCGTATGTTGTAGGGAGTGGTTAAGATTGATTGCACCTTCAATTCAGGGGGGTGTATACCAGTGGCCGAAACTGTGTACCCCAAGAATTGGACAGATTGTTGGCACAGTTGCAGTTTGTCGGTGTTGATTTTGACTCTGATGAGAGTGTGTCCTTTACTATGGTGCTGTGGCATTCATGATCTTGCACAAAATTGCTGAAGATCAGGATATCATCGAGATATACGAAACAGAAGTTGAACTGGAGCAAGTGAGAGTCAATAAAGCATTGCCATCTCTGGGCAGCGTTTTTTAACCCGAGTGGCATGAAATGATAATCATACAACCAAACAGGGGTTATAATCACCATTTTTGGAATGTCTTCAGGTGTGTCTGGGATTTGGTGGTAAGCATGTTTGCAATCTAGTACACTGAAAATTGCAGCACCCGCGAGAAGGTGAGTGAAGTCAGAAATGTTTGGTATAGGATAAATGCCCATCACAGTCTCAGCATTCAAGGATCTGTAATCACTACACATACTAGAGGAGCCATGCTGTTTAGAGGTGAAGTGTATGGGTGACAACCAGTTACTATATGAGGGCTGTAAATTCCTGCCTCAAGAAGTTCCTGTATTTGCTGGTGAGCCGAGGGTAGCTAGTGTGGTTTAAGGCAGTGAGCCTTGTGACAAATAGGTGGGCCCTCAGACATGACGATGCGGTCAACAATTCTGTTCATGATGGTGGAAACTGAATGTTTGATGGCTGCGCATGAACGGAGCATGGTGTCAGTTGATTTATTAGGGGTGCATGGCTTGGAAGCAGCATAGTTGTCGCATGCATGGTGACTGGTGGATGATAGGAGCCTGGCTGGCTGGATTGTCAGGAGGTGTGCCAGTGACAGTTTGCGAAACAGGTGAGAGAAACATTGAGTGGAACACACTTGATGAGGGTGGGGGTAACACTGTGTGGTTGAGACTGGAGTCACACGAGATAGGTGTGGTGTTGCTAAACTGTGTGCCGGTGTTGGCAGAGCTGTCAGGTGCACCAGATGAAGGCTCAGGTGTGACATGTGCTGCCGAGCATTGTGAACTGATGTGGGCAGTGATCACAGCAAGCTCATCCTCAGTGCATGCAATGCGATCTTTCAAAATGACGTTCTCGCAGCGAAGGCTGCATGTCTTGGCACTTTCCGCCAGGATGCAATTCACAGCTGCACAAGTCCTGCTTGTGAGAGCTACCCACTGATGCACTAAAAAGCTAATGGCGTTTGCACTCACAGCAGGTGGCGGAGCATGGCCACATGGGATGTGAGAATTAGAGGTGTGGTGAAACAGAGAATCTCGAAAATGTTTGGAGACAGGTGGTGTTGTGATAAGAAGTCGACTCCCAGGATCGGTTCTGTGATGTTCACCATGTGGCAGATCTAGGGAAGGGAGAGGCCATTAGAGAGGCGGATCTGAAGCTCAATGGAGCCACAGGTCTGGAGCGTAGAAGAGTTTATGCCTCACAGGAGAGAGCATGTATGTGTGAGGGTGTGTGTGACCACCAATTTAGGTATGATTGAGATGTCAGTGCCGGTGTCCACAAGGAAGTTGTGACTCAAAGAATAGTCTTTGATGTAAAGGCAGCCATTTGATGGGATGGAGGCATGGATGGAATGTAGTGTGGGTTGCCATTTATCGGATGATTGGCTTTTCAGATGCTTGCATGGGGGGCGGCACTTCTTTGCATTGTCACTGAATGTGGTGTGGTACCAACAGTGAGGGTATGTTGGGAGAGGAGGTGGCTGATCGTCCTCTATGTGTTCAGGTTTGTATACCAGAGTGGTCGGTGCAGGCACGATATGCAGCAGCTTGGTGGGCAGAGAGTGCATGTGCTCGGTGCCAGGTGGCTCAGCAGTCTGGGGGCTGGAGCATGGCCTGCACCTGCCCATGGCGGGGCAAGCTACCGGAGCAGAAGTGCCAACCTGTTGTGTGAGCTCCTGCTGGTGATGCTGATGTGTGAGTGAATAGACCTGGTCAGCCATCCGCACATGTGAACCAATGGATTCCAGGGCATGGGGGAGGAGATGGACATGGAGATCTGTAGGCAGTTTTGATAACCACACTGACCACAGGGTTTCATCCAGTATCATCTGTCCTCTGACCAGGATGCATAGCTGGCACCAAAGCTGGGACAGGGTGCAGTCGCTGAGATGTTCCTTGTACAGTATTCGCAGAATAACCTCTTGTGGGGAATGCAGGAGGCACTTGACGATAGTCTGTTTTGCAAAATTGTATTTTGGAATTAGTGGCGGCATCAGGAGTAGGTTGCAGATTAAGTTGAGTCATGAGGCACAGGAATTTTGAATTGTCATCAGTGATGCAGTACAGTTCGAACAAGTTCCCCACCAGTGCAAAGTGCATTGATGTGTTTTCCACGGATAGCAAATGCAGGTTGATAGGTGGTCTGGTGATGGTTATGAAGGCACAGCTAGTTCTGTATCTGAGTCCCTCTCATCACTCGTATGATGTGGTGGCTAGACCGGCATGGTCGATGCAGACAGCACTGCGTAGGGTGTGAGCGAGCAGTCTGTTGCAGCGAATGAGAGTGGCACCAAAGCACTTGGAAATGAAACTGTAGAACTGTCCGATTGCAAGATTTGCGGCATGGAAGTCTGACACGGAAGGCATGGCCAGAGCCATGTGAAAAGCAAGCCTGTGAATGGCTGAAGCTGAAACCCCCTGCAAATTTACTTGCAGTGGCAGGGGGGGCCTTGGAAGAGCGGACATGTGCTGAGCAGCACAGTAAAATGTTCCCACTGGGCTGTTGACATGATGAGCTGGGGCATTTTTGGGGGGGGGGGGGGGGGGAACCACCACTAGTATCACTACACAGCACATTGTTCACATCGTTCACATCATGTGGAAGCCCATAAAGTGCACTGAGGGGCTGAACGTTCACTGGGAGCAAAAACTGGCCTGGAAATGTTCATGATATACACTGGGTGTTGTCCACTTTGTAAACCAGTGAAGCGGTAAAGCATTCAGGTATTGCAGGAGCTACAGAGTAACTTGTCCGTACAGATCACTCAAAAAAATAAATAAATAAATAAAATAAAATATGGCGTTTCATTCTTCGATCGCTATTCTTTATTTTCAGTTCCCGGTTTCGGGCTAGCTGCCCATCTTCAGATGATATATTGTAGTTACAGAGTAACTTGTCTGTACAGAACACTCGTATATTTTCTTACAGATATCAACATTACAACATGTCACACAGCCAACTGCACAAGCAAGATGGTGAGGACCACTAGGTTAACAGAGTCTAAGAACTTGCAATGGTAGACATATGTCATTTGTACTTGTCAAGGCCACAGTGTTAACTGAATCAGTTTCTTTCCCTTTTTCATTATACCTGATTGGTGTGGAGGATTTATTGCTGCTATTTGACTGTCATAGTCAGATAAACCATCAATTATGGGACTCACATCTATTTCATTAAAGATATTGGATTTGGAAATAAATTATGAATTACTTTTGTAGTATATCTTTCTGTTCTTGTTGGAAATTTACTCTGGTGTCAAATGACATCTGGACATCTGAGCTTTGGGTGCCACTGATCAGCACTATCAAAGGAGAAAGTTTTGCTTTACCAAAATATAGTAACTGACTCCTACATTTAGTAATACCTTGTAGTCATAGTCAGAGATGCTGGTTTCTTCACAACAAACATTCTGCTAGACTTGTTGCAGATTAGATAACAGCAGCACTATGGCTGTTATGGAATGTTTGGGTAAAATGTATGGTACCTTGACCACAAAAATTCATTGAGAACATTTTTAGATGTCACAAAACTATCTGACCATGTACTGACTGCTCTTGACAAAACTAAGGGTATGCAATACCAGTCATGCATCACCTAATCACCTAGCTACATATCTAAATAATAATTATTTGAATGAATATAAATTCTCAACTCAATTAAATGAAAACAAGAATTCAATGTGCTATTGAACCAACACCACAGATTGTACTATAGGGCTCAATGTTTGGATCGTTTCTGTTTCTTGTGTATGTAAACCTGATATAATTAGTTATGCAGATGACATTTCTGTGATGATTTACAGTGATGATTAAAAAGAAGTGAAAATCAAACAATGGGATCCAGGATGGAATGTAACAGTACGAGAGAAGGAGAGTTGCTACTCACCATATAGCGGAGATACTGAGCTGCGATAGGCACAATAAAAAGATTCACACAATCATGCATGCATGCATGCACGTGTGTATGTGTGTCTACTGCTGACAAAGGCCTTAATGGTCGAAAGCTATGATTATGTGAATCTTTTTATTGTGCCTGTCACAGCTCAGCATCTCCACTATATGGCGAGTAGTAACTTTTCTTCTCTCGTATTGTTAAGAAGAAGTGATATATCCTTTGACTCTTGGCTTGTCAGCACTAACTAAGTATTTTTAAATCTGTATCATACAAGTTAAGATTAGAAAACTGCAGTTACTGGGTTTCTGAGCAAGCACCACGCATAGCAGATACTCATATAATATGTGTGGTTTTTTTTCTACAGACAGTAAAATGCTGCGAATTCTTTGGGTAATATTCAGATGTTAATCTTATGATGAAAACCAACACAAATTTTTTGTATGTAAAACTAGTAATTTGCTCAGTAAGTGTCTTAAAGTTGTCTTCATTGAAAAACTAAAAGTCGTGTCAATTCCTCAGTTACAAACTATGAAAAGGTGTTATTCAGTTTTGGTACTGTTTTATATCTGATACAAAAGACAGCTGTTACAGTAATAGTGTTTCCTTGCATGTATGACACATAGCAACCACACCATGAATAAGCACAACCATTTCAGGTAAAGAACAAAATTTAAAGTAAGTGGCTCCATTTGGTACAATAAATAGTCAAACTCGATGGGAGAACATAATGGGCATTTCTACAAACCTAAATTAAAATAATTTCTCCGAAGTAAATGCCTGTGTATCCTGAAAGAATTCCTGACTCCCAACAGTTCCAGCAACAGACAATGAACAAGATATTGGTGAGGTTTTAAGTTATTAGCAGTATAGATCTTTGTATTTATGACTTAAAATAATTACTGCTTCTAAAAGTAGAATACATTAATATAAATGTTATTATGTAGAACTCTACCACTATGTAATTTTAACAGCATTACCATAGGTGTCAGTATTTTGAAAAGGAAAGGTCGCTACTCACCATACAACAGAGATGTTGAGTTGCAGACAGGCACAACAAAAAGACTGCTAAACACAAGCTTTTGTCCAGAAGGCCTTCTTCCACAGTAGACAACATACATACCACACTCATGCACTCGCACCTCACAGACATGTGACCACAGTCTCTGGTACCAGCAGCTTATGTGTTTAGTAGTCTTTTTGTTGTGCTTGTCTGCAACTCAACATCTTCACTATATTGTGAGCAACAATCTTTCCTTTTCATAATATTGTTACTATCCCATCCTGGACGTTCCATTTTTTAACATAAGTGTCATTACATACGAAACTTCTGGTTCTTAAAAATGACTCCCATGGCCAACAAGATCCTCAGATATGTCCCCAATAGAATATGTAAGGGACTAGCTTGGACGTCAACTGCATTTGTGTGAGTATCCAAGATACCAAGAACCGGTTACATGACTTGGGTGTCAGCTTGCCTCAGGAGGTAATACAGTAGTTTCATGACATCCTTTCAATCTGAATCACTGTATGCATCCAGGCGAGAGAGGCTGCAACATTATACTGATAAATTGTCTCTTACTGCTAAATTATTTGTAAATGTGGCTTGATATTGCAATCACTGAAATGATATCACATATTTTTGAAATCCATGAAGTTTCACTTTGCTTTTTTCTCACTTTCTGGGTTCATCACTTTTTCTGTCAGGCATTGTTTACTAATATGTGTTTAATCTAAAATTTAACTGTGTTAAGTTGCAGTTTTGTGTCATGTATCACTACATAACATGTATATTTCTACGTACAAGCATGTTAATATGACCTTAGCTACAAAAGAAGTAAAATTATTTTTTTTAACTATGAATTTGATAACAGCAGCATTTAGACAGATTACTTGAATGATGAAAATCCTTGCACCATCACAATCAGTGACCATACCATTCATGCAACTTCAATGTTTCAGGAATATCAGCAGTTACCAGAAAATTTTGTGGGAGTCAGTTACTTCAGGCAGTCAAGATTGATGTTTTATGAGTTTTGCCTATGTAAATAATATTTTATCTAAAAATAAAGATGCTGTTACGTACCAAACGAAAGCGTTGGTATGTTGATAGGAGACAATAAAAAAACACACAAACACACACACAAATTTCAAGCTTTCGCAACCCAAGGTTGCTTCATCGGATGTGCGGATGGATGTGCGTGTGTGTGTGTGTGTGTGTGTGTGTGTTTGTGTGTGTGTGTGTGTGTGTGTGTGTGTGTGTGTATACCTGTCCCTTTTTCCCCCTAAGGTAAGTCTTTCTGCTCCTGGGATTGGAATGACTCCTTACCCTCTCCCTTAAAACCCACATCCTTTCATCTTTCCCTCTCCTTCCCTCTTTCCTGACGAAGCAACGTTGGGTTGCGAAAGCTTGAAATTTGTGTGTGTGTTTGTGTATTTTTTATTGTCTCCTATCAACATACCAACGCTTTCGTTTGGTAAGTAACAGCATCTTTATTTTTAGATATATTTTTCCCACATGGAATGTTTCCCTCTATTATATTCATATCATTAAATAATATGGTTATAATAGAGGGAAACATTCCACGTAGGACATATATCATTAAATAATATTTTAGATACAAATATAAAAAATTTTTGGGTAGTTATTTATTACATCTCTAATTATTTCAAGTGCTAAAAGCTGTTATCTTTTCTGTCAGATTTTCTTCTTCATCATTGATGGGTCTTTGAGTGAAAATTATGTATTTGGGCCAGTTGCTAGACTTTTCATCTACAATCCTTATCGTCGATCAGAAATTTGGAGGTGGCTGACGTACATGTTTGTGCATGTAGGGTAAGTTCGTTACTTCCATTGTTTTCCTTCTATAGAACATGTTTTAAAACACTAAGAGAGTTTTAGTTCATGTCAGAAACATTTGATAAAGCTCCATAATTCTTGCCAAATTAAAACTTCAAAACTTGACCTTTCTGTCCCTACAAACTTGTGTATTAATTCATTCGAATCACCCACGATTGAAGGTAATGGTAATTACTTGAAAGAGGGTAAATGAGCTTAAAGTGGTCTTTCTTAGCCATCAACAAACTTATATATAAGGCTCAGGGAATCTTATATACCCTGTGAGAAAATACTCCCATGCAAGCACATAACCATCAACATCTGTACAGAACCTTGTGCATAACCAAGATGTGTGTCCTTGTGTTGTCTGACTAAACCTGACCATCAACTGAAATCCATAAGTATTACTTTAACTAAATGGATGAGTTAATGAAAAAAATGAGGCTCTCCAAACCAAGCTATATTTTCCAATCTGATCATACTCTTAGAACATGAGAAGTTTCTGCATCCTGTGGTGTAACCACCTTGCTGGAGATAAATGCTATCAACAGCAAATAATTCAAAGTAAATGTTGTTATGACTTATTAATTTTGTCACTGACAGCTGAAATAAATCTTCTTAAAATTTGGTGGGTGTAATGAATTACTATTATCAAAAAAGAAAGTTTTCTATTTTTTGTGTGGCACTCTTTAGTAGTAATTGAAAAATAAATTTTGATAAGAAGAAATTTACTTGAGTGCAGTTAATTAAAAGAAGCAGCCAAATAAAAAAATGATAAGATTAAAGTATTGCACAGCACAAATTTACCACTAAGAAAGAGAAAATTAATAATTCAGGACTTTGTCTAACTTGCTTTGATACCGAGGAGTGGATTGACTGTGCACATCATTTGTTGACTATATGCCGATCGTTAATATGATGCATTATGCACATAAGTGCTGCCCAGAAACTATGTTTTCAGATTGGCTTAACAGTTACCAGGAATGCACGAGTGGCTGCTACAAATTCAAAAATCAATTATGTTTGGCAGCGGCCAGCAAACGATATGTCAGCAGTCTTGCAGTTCTCCCAGCTGAAACACAGAAAAGTTGGCATGCAAGGTTAATGTTGCTGAAGTGAAACAATAACAATTATTCATATATTGTTGAAACTTTTACATAGATAAATACTTTACACACCTTGAAAATATCTTTCAAGTAAAAAATCATTCAAGAGGGAGATATCAAGAGAGTGTGAGCCAGATGCTGCTTATGTTTATATACATGTGGACAACTGAAGGGAACTTTACTGTCATTTTTCCCCAGTCTCCTCCTGTTTTGGAGGCATCTTGCATGGAAAAATGTTCGAGAGACTACGCTGCACTCCTTTACGGTGCGACTGATTGCATAAAATTTGATTGCTGACAACGCTTGTGCTGCATTTGATGCAGTATTTGCCAATTAAAAAATACAATTACTCTCTCACATTTAAGAATTAATTACAATTTCATATTGTAAGACAATTTAAAGACAGTACATGGAATTAATACAAAAATATAGCATTTCTTACATAGGTTTATATAAATTATTTTAGTTTTGGAGCTTAAATTTATTTACACATAAAAAGAAATGTGTCATTGTTCCCTTGAATGATGTTTTAGTTTTATAACATTGTTAGAAAATAAAAAGTAAAATTCAATTGAATGTAGAAGTCAGGTAGCAGGTAAAATTTTACATAGAAACTTCACTTTTTAATTACAGTTTAGTTATAAAAATTTCAATCATCTCATTAAAAGTCTCACAAATTATCGTACAAGTCATAAAAGTTCGCCGACTGGAGTGGCCAAGCGGTTCTAGGCGGTTCAATCTGGAACCGCGTGACCGCTACGGTCGCAGGTTCGAATCCTGCCTCAGGCTTGGATGTGTGTGATATTGTTTGGGAGGAGGAGACCAGACTGCGAGGTCATTGGTCACATCGGATTAGGGAAGGACGGGGAAGGAATTCGGCTGTGCCCTTTCAAAGGAACCATCCCGGCATCTGCCTGGAGCAATTTAGGGAAATCACGGAAAACCTAAATCAGGATGGCCGGACATGGGATTGAACCGTCGTCCTCCCGAATGCGAGTCCAGTGTGCTAGCCACTACACCACCTCGCTCAGTTTATGTGTGTAATGTCCTTAGGTTAGTTAGGTTCTAAGTTCTGGGGGACTGATGACCTCAGAAGTTAAGTCCCACAGTGCTCAGAGCCATTTGAACCAACCATAAAAGTTCCATGAATGTCATTTCATCTGTAAACATCTTTTACAAATGAGAAAACATACAAATTGTATTCTTTAATGTGCTCTTGGCACATATTTGTCCACATTTCATCAAACAATCCAGTATGCTTTGCACATTTAATTAGTTAAAAATCAGCCGATCAAACGTAATGCTCAGCACACAGTGGTGGCGCGGTGAGGAAGGCCGTTGTTCCCAGCACTCAGTCAACTGTGCAGACAAGCGGAGAGCATTGATCATCAGTGGTGGCACCAGGTCACCACTAATGCCATCTCATAAGAATGACATCACTCAATAACATGCCACATGTTGCGTGCCCTGCTGCCAGCCAGTGGGATGATGAAGGCAGGCAGGCTCCATGCACCCAGTTTGAGCTGGGCTGCTGCACAGACACATGTTGTGCCAATCCACACGATGTTTCTTGCGTACATGAAATACATAAAATATGGCAGAATCAGTCCTTTGTATATCATTATGCACTGTAGTGTCCTAGGAAAAAGGTTCTGGTTAGCACGTGTTGTGTTGTGTGATAAGTGTCCCTCTAGCATGAATGTAAATTGTCATTGTCTGTTCACTAGAGTGTTAACAATTCACACACAACTAAGTTTGTCACACTGTTTTAAAATGGTTCCTGGTTTGAATAACCACAACAAATGTGTCTCAGCACTGTCTGTTAGAATTATTTAGTGCAGTTACAGGCATGTTTTTAAGCAAGCATTAATTAAATGTATCTGCTAACACAATTTATTTGTCACATTGTAGCGTCACATCATGTGTAATTGCAATGTTTGGATGTTGTCGATAATACTTCGTCCCAACACTGTCTTTAGCTAAATTAGTCACAGTTTGTGCCTTCATGCCACTATGCTGCACTTCACTCTATTGCTTTGTGTGTGTGTAAAACTGTATCACTCAATGAATTAGGCTGCAAGAAGAGGCTGAAGAGATAGGTTCACCTCTCGTCGCCTGCTACACACAGTCAACAGACGATAAGTTTGAACCTAGCCATTGTTCATCACCTCTTTCACGTGAATATGAGTTTTATAAACGCTTCAAACTCTACATTTGAACTCACTTGAGTGTCCCATGTTCCCTTAATAGTGCAATTTATTGCCACCTGTCCTTGTGGCACTATTTGCGTCATATGTAGTCACTTCTGCAAGTTCACATCTTATTTACAAGTGAGTCCCTGCTACTGGAATACCAGAAATCAATATAAACATACCTAACTATTTACAAAATATATGCATATTAAACTTATTTACATTGAAACCACGCTTGCATAGAAATATTGTGCTGCTATACAATTTACTCCAGCAGTCTGGTTTAACATTCATACTGAGTGGCTCATATGCACAAGATCATTGTCAACATATGTATATGGCCACAATTGTTCCATGTTGCCCAGTACAGGTGAAATTCCTATTCACAACAAACAAAAAATGACCACAGAGAACAAAGCATGAGAGATTCCCAAACAAAGGGAAGCTAAACCCAACACTTGCATTTGCGAAATTAAACATGCCTTAAAAACCGCATGTGTAAAGCCTGCGTCTCTCCTAGCACAATTGGTTCATCTCAAGGTATTACAAAATTATGCTTACAGCAAGGTGCATAAATGGCTCTTAATGCCACTTTACTGCAGTGTTACCTGTATCATGAATTACGTTCACAGAAAAAACGTATAGATATATACGATAAACAAAAATCAGTAAAAATGAAAATGCATAGAAGTTAACTAAATGCTTACTAACTATTAGTTAAAAACTTAAAGCTATTATTTACAAAGATCTCTGCATGTTATTATTTCTGTAGCACATCCCTGGTGCCTAATATGAGAATACGCTTTTCATGGAGCAACTATGTCATCTCCCAATAAAATGTTCTTTAAATGGCTCAATCAAAGGTTCTTTAAATCCTAGCAAAATGAAACATTAATAGGAGTCATAACATGACTGCATAGTCATAGAGCTGTTTGCATAAAAGATAGAAATAGCAATACATCTTACAGTAACTATTTACAGATTTATGTACACTATTTATGCCAGATACTGACAGTTTACTTTACTGGCAACATTTCTAAGTTCATTTCAGTTCACATTTATTTTCTGTAAGTGCTGAAGGTGCTGTCTTTGTTCAGTTCGTTAGTGACAGTGTCTGAATGACACTTATTAATCTTGGAATAAACATAAAATATAAAAAAAGAAAACATAAGAAATTCTTTACAGCTAAACACAGGAAATGAATATCAAAATAATAATCTCTGCATTAGACTAGTATGTACATTGTATGCACTACTATGCTTTCTCATTAGTCAAATCTGGTTCATTTGTTTATGTACAACTTTACAGTCTTGTTTGTTCCTTTTATAGTCCATATTCTGTCTATCTTAACAAATACATGAATACAAAATCCATAAGATAACACAGATAATAATAATAAGGAAAATAATACAAAATGCTGCTTGCCCTTGTTTACATAGATCAATATGAATTCTGTTCATCATTGTACATCTTCCTTGAGATCATTTTGATGGTATAAGCCTTTGATCTACCACGAATCTGGGTAGGCAAGCAAACAACTGCCTTCATAAGGAATGTGTAGTAACACGATTCACGTTTCCGTCGCACTTCACCTAGTGTAGACCGGGAACTGTCTGCTAGACCTGCCCGATGTAAACTGACTCGGCCTGGCCCGTGCTGCCGGAGTTGTCATTGTTGTTGTTGCTGTTGTTGTTGTTGTTATGCCGGCAGAGGTCACGTCCGAATTCTCGTGTGCCCTCTGGTGGACGGGACTCTACTTGCAGCAACTACCGTCCGTGATGCGCCGTGCCAATGTGCGCCTCCCGCGATCTTTCTGGTGGCTACAGCAGAATGCATACAATGTTGTATGCACTAGTGTACAACGTTTGCAACTTCTTGTCCTGCCTTAGAAGAAAGAAGATTTTAGAAGTGATATCAGGAGGCTATGACCTCCAACTTTATACTCTTGCACTTTGCCAAGCTTCTTATCACAAGCAAGCTTCCTAGTCTGTGCAGCAGCATTAATGGCAATAAGTGCTCATCTGATTCGTTCCTCTCTGGGTAATTCATCATCAGAAAATTTTGTCAGAGGATTGACCTGTTCATTCCTCTCTTTAGTATCAGACATAATAGATGCTGGAATAAGTTACATTGTTGTGTGGGGAAGACTGTTTACCATCTACTTGAATGGTGAAACAAATTCCACTCATTTGGTTTGTTTATTCAGTATATATGTTTGAATGAACCTATTGAATTCCCAGAAAATCCTTACCATGGGATTTTATTCTGGTTGGAAACTGCTTATTAATATCTCACAGATAGCATTTTCCTTTAAGAAGTTTTTCCATCTCTTGAAGGTAAAATCTGCTGTGTTATCAGATAGAATAGTATCCGGCTTCCTGATCCTGGGAAGAAAACTTCATGGATTCGTTTAATGATGGGCAGCTGCTGTAGCTGACTTAGTGACATACAAATGTACAAATTTTGAAATGAGGTTGTACAAGGTGACAATGTATTTGATGCCTCCCCTCACCTGGGGAAGGGGGGGGGGGGAGGCTGGAGACATCAATGGTCACCACCTCTCCTGGTTTATTACTGATAATCACATGCAGTGCTATTTTATTGGAAAGATTAGAAGGATTACTTCACTGACAAACTTTACAGGTGCAAAGTAATTTATGCACATACCAGTGCAGGTTCGGTATGTAACAGTACTGCTTAATTTTTCTCTTACACTTCTCGACCCCAAAGTGCCCCCATGCAATGTGGGTGTACCATACCACATGTTCCTTATACCTGCCCAGTACACAGACACACCATGACTCTGGTTGACTGCATTGGTGGTGGAAAAGCACATCATTATGTACCATAAAGTATTGTGACAGTTTGTGGTGGGGCCAATCAGCAAGCGTATGTGCTTGACTTGGGCCCACCTGTCATCTGCATCCTGTAAATTAGCCATATTCCTACACATTTCTAAATAGTATTGGTGGTGTAAAGGGTCTTTCAATAACACAATTTTTAAGTTGGACATTTGTTCCACTAAGTTTAATACGCAGGTAAACCTTGTGATAAATGACAGAGTGCATCTGTTACAACATTCTCCCTACCACTTATATGCACACTCTCATAATCATATTCCTGGAGTAGCAGCATCCACTGCACTAGGTGCTGATGCAACAATTTGCATGTTCAGAGTAAACTAAGTGCCTGGTGGTCACACTAAACTTTGATATGTTTACCACAGATGTAATAAATAAATTTCTTAAAAGACCACACAACGGCTAATGCCTCTATAATTCTGTAATGGTGTAGTGGAGTCAGGACTTGACTTGCAAAACTGATGACTTTGTACACTATCTTACTTTCTGTGTAGTCTTCCTGAAAGAGGCATGCACCTAAACTGGAGCAGGAAGCATCAGCTATCATGCAGAAATCTTTGGTCATGTTAGGGTGATGCACGATGTTCACTGATATTAGACTTGTTTGATATTATCAAATGCCTGCTGGACTTTGCTTGACAAGTGCCAAACCACATTCCTTTTCAGTAAATTTAAGAGATCAGGATCGTTCATTGACTGATCAGCTATAAAAAGGCGAAAAAATGGTGCAAGCCCAAGGAAAGATTTAAGTTGCTTTTTAGTGGCAGGTGCTGGGAATTTGCAAATTGCATTGATCTTTTCTGTATCAGGTAATATACATGTGGGAGAAATGATATGTCGAAGAAATTTTAATTCATGTCTAGGAAACTTCGATTTCTCTAAGTTGGCTGTTACACTGAACTTATTACTCAGAGAACTTCTTGAACACCCTATCTAGCACATCCAGTTGCTCATCCCACATGGGAATTGTGACTAGCAAATAATCCACATACAATGTTACTTGATCCAGCAATTCTGGTCCCAGGACCATGTCCAGGGTGGAGATAAACACTCCAGCACTTACGTTGAGGCCAAAGGGCAAAACCCTAAATTGGTAGGACCTGCCAGCAAAGATGAAAGCAGTATACTTTCTAGATTCTTCTCCTAACTGCACTTGCCAGTACGAGCAGCACATGTTGAGTGATGACAAGTACTATACCCCAAGAAATTTCTGTGATTGTTCCTCTAAACTCACTGGGACTTGTTGATTGGCCTCACATCTAGGACGAGGCGCACCCGTCCACCTACTTTGCCCACTGCTAAGAGATGGCTGCTATAGGGGAAGAAAGATGATTTGGTGATGCGCCACTAAATCATGTTATTAAGCTCCTGTCTGACTGCCTCACACTTAGATCACAGGACAGAGTAGGCTGCATGTGTAAAGGTCTTATGGGGGTATACGTCCATCCAATATTCGTAATCTTTTAAGACACCAGGCCTTTTGGAAAAGACCTGAATGTATGTCTTCAGAAGTAAACATAAATCTTGTCTTTGTTCATCTGACAAAGACATTGATTTCTCAGACTTACTCCAAATGGCGATAGAGTTTACATCATACAACTGGCTATCCTGTTCATCTGGTGAAAGGCTATGGTACCTATGATGGTCTTGCACCCATAGCATCCTTCTGTTTATGATTTTCACTTGAATACCATCCCAAAGCCTGGTATACCAACCTTTTGTTTTAATCAAGTTCAGAATTTTTAGTTCTCCTCCAATCCTCAAATGACATTGACCATGGGGAAGGTCGATAGCTACGTCCCTATCCTGCATACACTCAGTGCCTACAAGACAGGATACCATGAGACCTCTCACATGAGGAATGTGCATCTATCATCTCTGCTCTCATATTTAATATCTGTGCATGTCTGTATCATAACTTGGCCTCCAGAGCCAATTGTAGTGGGTACCACACAATTCTGACCCAGTAACATTGGTACTTTTCAATGCTGATTTATCATGTGGAAAAAATTTCCTTCAATAACATTCGCACTTGCACCAGCATCAAAAATGAGCATTGTAGGAATACCTCCTACTATGGCTTGCAGAGCAGCCTGTAAAAATTCACGATTCTGTTCAGAAATTGTTCCATTATCTGTAAACAATTCATGCCTCATGTCCTGGTTGTCATTGTACTGGAGCACGTGCACATGCTCTAGCACAGTTCTGCCCCTGTTCTGTCGCGTGGCTGCCATCAGAGAGCGTGACTCAGCTGCACTTAGTTTGTTGATGGCATCATAGTTGAGGTTGGCACCTCAACTATGTGCACTTCTTGCCTGTCAGCTCAGTCATTATTTCGATTCTGGGCATGCACATTAGAAGCAGTTAACACAGAACAGGGAATCAGTGATCATAAAGCGGTTACTGCATTGATGATTTCAGCCATAAATAGAAATATTAAAAAATGTAGGAAGATTTTTATGTTTAGCAAAAGTGACAAAAAGCAGATTACAGAGTACCTGATGGCTCAACACAAAAGTTTTGTCTCAAGTACGGATAGTGTTGAGGATCAGTGGACAAAGTTCAAAACCATCGTACAATATGCGTTAGATGAGTATGTGCCAAGCAAGATCTTAAGAGATGGAAAGGAGCCACCGTGATACAACAACCAAGCTAGAAAACTGCTGCAGAAGCAAAGGGAACTTCACAGCAAACATAAACATAGCCAAAGCCTTGCAGACAAACAAAAATTACGCGAAGCGAAATGTAGTGTGAGGAGGGCTATGCAAGAGGCGTTCAATGAATTCGAAGGTAAAGTTCTATGTACTGACTTGGCAGAAAATCCTAAGAAATTTTGGTCTTATGTCAAAGCGGTAAGTGGATCAAAACAAAATGTCCAGACACTCTGTGACCAAAATGGTACTGAAACAGAGGATGACAGACTAAAGGCCGAAATACTAAATGTCTTTTTCCAAAGCTGTTTCACAAAGGAAGACTGCACTGTAGTTCCTTCTCTAGATTGTTGCACAGATGACAAAATGGTAGATATCAAAATAGATGACAGAGGGATAGAGAAACAATTAAAATCGCTCAAAAGAGGAAAGGCTGCTGGACCTGATGGGATACCAATTCGATTTTACACAGAGTACGCGAAGGAACTTGCCCCCCCTTCTTGCAGCAGTGTACCGTAGGTCTCTAGAAGAGCATATTGTTCCAAAGGATTGGAAAAGGGCACAGGTCATCCCCGTTTTCAAGAAGGGACGTCGAACAGATGTGCAGAACTATAGACCTATATCTCTAACGTCGATCAGTTGTAGAATTTTGGAACACGTATTATGTTCGAGTATAATGACTTTTCTGGAGACTAGAAATCTACTCTGTAGGAATCAGCATGGGTTTCAAAAAAGGCAGTCATGTGAAACCCAGTTCACGCTATTTGTCCACGAGACTCAGAGGGCCAAAGACACGGGTTCACAGGTAGATGCCGTGTTTCTTGACTTCCGCAAGGCGTTCGATACAGTTCCCCACAGTCGTTTAATCAACAAAGTAAGAGCATATGGACTATCAGACCAATTGTGTGATTGGATTGAAGAGTTCCTAGATAACAGAACGCAGCATGTCATTCTCAATGGAGAGAAGTCTTCCAAAGTAAGAGTGATTTCAGGTGTGCCGCAGGGGAGTGTTGTAGGACCGTTGCTATTCACAATATACATATATGTCCTTATGGATGACATTGGAAGTTCACTGAGGCTTTTTGCGGATGATGCTGTGGTATATCGAGAGGTTGTAACAATGGAAAATTGTACTGAAATGCAGGAGGATCTGCAGCGAATTGACGCATGGTGCAGGGAATGGCAATTGAATCTCAATGTAGACAAGTGTAATGTGCTGCAAATACATAGAAAGATAGATCCCTTATCTGGGAGTACGCATTAGGAGTGATTTAAAATGGAATGATCATATAAAGTTGATTGTTGGTAAAGCAGATGCCAGACTGAGATTCACTGGAAGAATCCTAAGGAAATGCAATCCGAAAACAAAGGAAGTAGGTTACAGTACGTTTGTTCGCCCACTGCTTGAATACTGCTCAGCAGTGTGAGATCCGTACCAGATAGGGTTGATAGAAGAGATAGAGAAGGTCCAACAGAGAGCAGCGTGTTTCGTTACAGGATCATTTAGTAATCACGAAATCGTTACAGAGATGATAGATAAACTCCAGTGGATGACTCTGCAGGAGAGACACTGAGTAGCTTGGTATGGGCTTTTGTTACAGTTCCGAGAACATACCTTCACCGAAGAGTCAAGCAGTATATTGCTCCCTCCTATGTATATCTCGCGAAGAGACCATGAGAATAAAATCAGAGAGATTAGAGCCCACACAGAAGCATACCAACAATCCTTCTTTCCATGAGCAATATGAGACTGGAATAGAAGGGAGAACTGATAGAGGTACTCAAGGTACCCTCCACCACACACCGTCAGGTGGCTTGCGGGGTATGAATGTAGATGTAGATGTAGATGTAGATGTATTACCTTGCCCCTGGTAATTATGGTTCTGGTTGTTGTTATTGTTTATATAGCCACTGCAGTCATTCGTTATCATACCTAGGGTGGTATCTGTTGTCATTCTTGTGCAGTCTTTGTGCATATGATTGTTTTTGTTGAACATGTCCATTACTGTCACCACCTGTTGATGTGCCAGCATGTGATGCACTGCCATCATGGTGTGAGCCAGCATTGTTACGGTGATAGCTGCCATGTCCGTTATGCCTATCATTCTGAGTTTCTTGGTACTGGCTGCTATTTATTACACCCTCTTGTATCAAATCAATACTGTATAGCACCAAAAGAAAATTTTCTATGTCCTTGTCTGGATAAATAATTAATTTTTCTCAGATGTTGGGTGGTAATTTTGCCTTTAACAGCCAGAGCACATCTTTCTGTGCCACCGGCTTGCCCCAATACCAAAATACCAGTGTAACCCTCCTAGTTTTGGATTATACTGTTCCAGCAAAAAGACCTCTTTTCCTAATCTCTCTTGTACTCCTGACAACCAATATTTTGACAGGAATGCCTTTTCAAATTGGCTATATGTATCATAATTCTTGATAGCTTCTGCTGCCCATAAGGCTCCATTGCCTTAGGCCCTCATCCATTAAAATACCCTTGAAAGCATTATCTGCCCCATCACTCTCGGTGATTGTTGTATCTGGGGGTCCTCTCTCTGATACTGTTCGTAAATTGATCCTGCAACTCCCGGATCAGATTCATACCCATCACGCATGTGTATGTCAAGCTGCGGTGCGCTATGTCATTGTAGTGGTAATGTTTCCATAACGCAATGAATGTTCTGGATTTGTGTTGTGATTTCTTTGTGCCACTTTGGTATTTCGTCTGTGACAACTGCTTAAGCTGCTCTATCTTCGTGGCTATTATTTTCTTAGTTTTATTTAATTCTGTGGCTTCTTTTCTGTTAGCTCTGGCTGCCACGCTCTTTATTTCAGATTTAATACGGTCACCTGTCATTTTGTCCTTTTCTCTCAACCAGTGATGGAATTATTTATTTATAGTCTCACTTTATTCAGCTATTTTAGCCGCAGCAGGTGGATCTGGTTCTAAAGATAAATTATTTACTACCTGTGCTAATTGCGCAATGGACTCTTCCATTTTCTTTTGTGCCCTTTGCACTGATTCTATCGCCTCTTCAATGGTTTTCTGTGCAGTTTGCACAGCACTGACATCACCCATTAATTTAGTTACTGTTTTGGCCAGGTCTTTAGAGACCTTTTGCATTGCTGAGACTTCTTTTGTAATAGTTTTGAAGCCAGCAATCAATTTCGCTGCTAGTGCTTCATCGCGATCTCTTTTTTTTCCACTTGCAATTCATCACATTACCTGTTTTGTTCCATGATTTGCTTTATGAGCGCTTTATCACATTCTCTTTCCCTAGCAGCTTGTGCTTTTTCATTTTCTCTTTCTTTTGCAGCTTGCACTTCATCGCGTTTGTTCATCATGTGCGCCATTCTATCTAATAAAGCTGCTAAAGTGTCCGCAGTGAGTGCGGAGCATTGTTGGGCACCCCCTGCAGATGAGGCTGCTCAGTTATACCAACTACTGTATTATCTGGCTCAGTTTCAATTGCTATTGAGCCAGTGACAACATTGGTAATATCTTCACCGGTAGTTTCTTGTACAGGGTCCATGTTTGTGAATTTACCAATTTTGCTCATTTTACAAACAATTATGCCTAGAGAGGGTACCCTCCTTCCATCTAACCTGAATAACTATACAAAACTTTATAGACACAACAATGAAATTACCTAACTGGCAGAATAACAAGATAACTTTAAAATAACACATGAAAATTTACTAATAGCTGGTGTGCAGCTTAGCGATAGCTCAAATTCTACACTGCAGTGCAGCAATAGCTATACTATTCTACACTGAGAGTGCAATAAGATGATTCTACTGACGATGAAATGATGTGACTATGCATGGCAAAAGTATTGCAATATACTGCAACAGCAACATGCAAGCGACTGTACCTTTTATGCAGAACTGCACACGGATTGGAGGTGAAGCTCATCATCTACGACAGGAATCTATTTTACACTTCAACATCTATTTCCTCAGTACTCCACCAGTGCAGTTGGTTCGCGAAAAATAAAACAAACAAAAGATTAGTACATTCATGAATTTTAGTTCTGGCCCCACAGTGGGTGCTAGTTGAATTATTATTTACAAAAAAGAAAGTTTTCTCTATTTGTGTGGCAGTCTTTAGTGGTAACTGAAATATAAATTTTGATAAGAGGAAATTAACTGCAGTGCTGTTAATTAAAAGAAGAAGCCAACTAAAAAAATGATAAGATAAAATTATCACAAGGCACAGATAAATTTACCACTATGAGAGAAAAAAATAATAATTCAAGATTTTGTCTAACTTGCTTTGATACCGAGTAGTGGACTGACTATGCACATCATTTGTTGGACATACGCTGACCATTAATATTACGTGTTATGCACATAAGTGTTGCCTGGAAACTGCATTTACAGATCGACTTAACAGATTTCAGGGACGCACAAGTGGCTACTAAAAATTCAAACATCAATGTTGTTCGGCAGCGGCCAGCAAATGATATGTCGGCAGTCTTGCAGTTCTCCTAGCTGAAACATAGATAAGTTGGCATGCAAGGTTAATGTTGTTGAAGTGAAAAATTGGTAAATCACAACAATTACTGATATATTGATGATACTTTTACATAGATAAATACCTTATACACCTTGAAAATATTTTTCAAGTACAAAATTATTTGAGAGAGCAATCATTAAGAGAGAGAGAGAGATATCAAGAGAGAGTGAGCCAGATGCTGCTTATGTTAATAAACAAATAGACAACTGAAGGCAACTTTACTGTCATTTTTCCTCAGTCTCTTCCTGTTCTGGAAGCTTCTTGCATGGAAAAATGTTTGAGAGACTTTGCTGTGCTCCTTTGCAGTGCAGCTTATTGCATAAAATTTGATTGTCGATGCCTGTTGCGCTGCATCTGATGCATCATTTGCCAACTGAAAAATAAAATTGCTCTTTCATGTTTAACAATTAATTACAATTTTACAGTATAAGGCAATTTAAAGACAATACATGGAATTACTACAAAAATACAGTGTTTCTTACGTAGGTCTACATAAATTAGTTTAGTTTTGGGGCTTAAATTTATTTACACATTAAAAGAAATGTTTCAGTAACTTAGTTTGTCAAGAATAATAAATGTTGACCAGAACTTATCTTCATTTTGTTGCTTTGCTGCAGTTGATGTTTCCTGTAAGTTTCTTAAGTGACAATGGCCAGAAGACACCATGGTTCTCAAATGATATCAAAAGTCAGTTATTGTCAACAGGTGTACAATTTATTAAGTCATGGAATGCTGCTCAAGGTGTTACATTGTACTGGGCCTCCCAAATGATTTCTTCTGGTCTTATATACTCTTGCTAACAATTGATGTAATATTGCGTATAGTAAATTCTGTAATTAAAATCACAGAAGTTGTTGATAGTCACAAGAAATGTCATCATCCAGTGGGTAAAACTGAAATTCATGAAATGTGATACAAAGACAAAGACATCTTTTGTTTTCATGGAAAAAATAAGTGAAATGATATGAATAAACAATGCTGATTGCATTTTTTTAAATTACACTGAAACAAAATTATCCCAAGCATTCCTAATATGTTTTCTGTTTCAAATATGAGTACATTATTTTTTTATTGTTAACGTAATTCAATATATAATAAAGCAGCCCAAATGAACACTTTGTTTACATTGTTAATCTGGTTTCATTTTGTGAATTACATTAATTACAAGTTAGTTAGCTGTTGTTACCTTATCCAGTAGCATAGCAAGCTGACAGTATGATACACAGAGTTGTTACAGGTTTCAAACATTATAATTACAGTATATTTGGTATCTCTTTTGTTACTCAATTTTTTGTAAATGAAAACTCCTAATTGCAATTAAATGATCTAACAATACATGTTACTGCCATTGGATGAAAGTAATATTAATGAGTACATTAGTATGAAGTTGTTGAAAATTATGTTACAAAGCTCAAAAGGCAAAATCACTTAAATGAGACCTACTTAGTGGTATAATAGTTAATCATTCAATCCAAGTTAGCTTAGAAATTTTATGAAAAATGAGCTGTTACATTTCAGTCCTCTACTGTGACTTCAACAGAGGCACACTGCTGTCACATATAGGTCTTATAACTTGCACATTAATATTTTATGTGGCTCTGGGAAGTGTGCCTTGTTCTGAACTTTGGACATTTTTTCCTTTTTTATCACTGACCATAAATACATAGTGGCAGTGATAGGCATTGCAGTGTCTACAGAGGATGAAAATACCTGGAATGCAGTCGTGTATAAAACATGTGACACTGTAATTTATGCAGTGCTGTAAACCCACATGGATTCAGAAATGAATTAGGAAATCTAACCGGCTATAATAATTTTTCATTCAAGTTACAAATTCTATTACATCTTTCAGAATGGATCTTTCACTGTGTAGTGGAGTGTGCACTGTTTTAAAATTAATTCACAGATTAAAAATGCGTGTCAGACTGGGGTTTGAACTCAGAACATTACCTTGCAATGTTCCATCGAGACATAACTTGGAACATCCCCTAATAACTTCCCTTTCTCTTTTCAAATTTCACAGAAGCTCTCCTGTATAACTTGCTAAACCAGCATTCCTGGGAAAAAAAGAAGAGTGCAGAACCCCAGCCTAGAGTTTGTGTGTAGAATGAATCTGTCATTCTCCAGTGGAGTGTGTATTGTTTTGAACCTTTCTAACAGAGTAAAACTGCATGCCAAATTGGGATAAAAACCTGGAACCTCACCTTTCTCAGGCAATGTTCATAACAACTGAGATATCCAGACAAGACACAACCTGCCCTCAACTTTTTTTAAGTTATCAATCTATTGACAGGTTTGGTGATGTCCTTGACATCTCTCTGTATTGTGCTAGGCCTTTCAAATTCTATACATCTATTACACCTTCATCTATGCTACACTGTTCTGCATATTCCCATAATTGTCTGATCATACAATTTTACATGTCTGATCTCCATCCAGCATGAAATTAACTGTTCCTGGATTGTGTTTTTTGAATAGCATGATATAGCACCACATCTTGCATACTTCCAGTTTCTCTTTCTCTGTTTTTTCTTCCATATGGTGCTATCTTCTAGACACAGAGTTTCATGTATTTCTTCTTTAATATTTCTTGAGTTTCTTCTTTAATGCTCTGAAATAGTTTTTCAGAAATCATCTACATCTACATGTAAATTTACATCCGTACTCTGAAAAACATTTTGAACCTCCTGTTGTATCAGATATTAGGGCTTCTTCCTGTTCCATTCATATATGGAGCACAGAAAGATTGTTTAAATGCATCTGTGCATACTGTACTTAGTCTAATTGTCTAATATTTTTACCATGATCCAGTTAGTCTAATCTATTTAATACTGTTCTTGCAGTCCATATGAGAGTGTTATGTAGGGGTCTATAATATATTCCTTGATGCATCACTTAACCTTGGTTCTATAAACTTTCTAAGTAGGTTTTCATGGGATAGTTTGCATCTGTCTTCAACAGCCTGCAAATTCAGGTATTTCAGCATCTTCATGACACTCTCCGATGAATCGAAGAAACCTTAAGCCATTTGTGCTGCCCTTCTTTATATCCATTCAGTATACCCTGTTACGCCTATTTGGTATGGGTCCCACACACTTCAGCAATATTCTAGGGCAAGTCACACAAATGTCTTGTAAGTAATCTCTTTTGTAACTGACTGCATCCCTAGTATTCTAGCTATAAATGAGCTTATGTGATTATTTCATTTCATATCCTTCCAAATTGTTGCACATAGGTATTTCTCTGTGTTGACTGATACCATTTGTGACCCACTGATATTATAATGATGGGATACTATGAGTGCATAATTGTATGTTTCACAACATTTAAAGTGAGTTACCAATCTTTGCACTTCTTTGAAATCTTATCAAGGTCTGAATATTTTTGTAGCTTTTCTCAGGTAATATGTCATCATATGTAACCACATCATTTGCAAAAGGAAATTATAATGAAATCCAGACCTTTAGCTGCTACAGGCATTGATAAAGATCAATGGGGACAGCTGAAAAATGTGTGCCCCCATTGATATTTATCAACACCTGTAAGCAGCTAAAGGTGTGGATTTCATTATAATTTTATTCTTTGAGAGCTCCAAAATCACCGATGGTATCTGTACGGATACCAGCTTCATATTCATTTGCAAAAGTCTGAGGTTGCAATTAATTACATTATACTGGATAGTAAAATATTATTCAGTGTAGAGAGAAACTTTTGACACTGTAATTACAACATAAACCAAAGAAAAGGGCTACAATTTAAAGTAGGTAAAAATGAAAAAATATAATTAAAAACGTATGTTTTCATGCACACAGAAATTGCACAATTTACTTAGTGGCCATCTTTCTCAAATATGTGATTACTTAACAGTAGTTATACTAATAGCTGCACTATAGAGTCTTGAAAATGCCACCCACAAAACATGTGGGATGATACTTACATATTTGTACATACCACAACAGAACCTTTGGTATATTCAAATAGGAACTGTGTGTCAATGCACATGCAGCATCCACTGTCAACTTGTGTGTAGACGAGGAACTTTTCAGCATGGAAGGGATGATAGCTGTTAAAATTGATGGGTTTGGTGGAGAAATCTTTAATATACCATAAAACTGCAATTATTCCACAAATGATATTAATCACAGAAAACCCTTATATTCTACAGTAGAATACTATTCAAATGTGTGGGGTCCACATCAGGTATGGCTAAAAGGAGACATCAACTCTACAGAAGTCTGCCTTGGTAGCTGCCCAGTCAGCATGGCAGATTGCTAACCACAGGGACCCAGGTTTGATTCCAGCTGGATCGGAGATCTTCTCTGCTCAGAAATTGGTTGTTGTGTTGTCCTTACGTTTGTATCATCATAACTGACATTCAACTATTGATGTGGCTGTATAGGCATATCCCAGAAGCCAACGAAAAAAAAAAAAAAAAAAAAAAAAAAAAAAAAACATGAATTTGCCTTGATAGAGAATGTAGTGAAATTGCTGAGAAATCTCATTCATTGGACACTTGAATAAAGACATGTTATGTCTCTAAAAATATTATATACATATTACCAACAACATATTTTCAGTATCCTATGTATTGCTCTGTAAATGCTATTACACTTCCTTCAACAAGCGTTCAACAAGCAGTTCTTATTACTGCATTACAGTTTCTTATAATTTTAATTTGTATTTCATGATACATTAAGCTATATGTTTCCCCTTTGTCTCAGATGAGTTTTTGTTTTCCACAGGACAACACACCTAATTGTTAATGTTGTAGTGCAGCTTCTGCTGGGTGTGCCCCTTGAAATGGTCCACGGAAGGCGGCGGATGCTGGCAGTATACTCATCTGGAATCATATTTGGTGCCCTCCTCACATCTGTTTTTGATCCAGTAGTCTTCCTTGCAGGTGCATCTGGAGGTGTCTATGCTCTTCTGTTTGCTCATATAGCTGCTATTTTCTTGGTAAGCAGCTCTTTAAGGATTTTAGCAGATTATTGTATATGTGAGTCTTTTTCTTGAAATGGTGAGAATGTGATAAAGTGCATATAGTTTTCTCTGTGACATATAATGAATTATTCTGTTTGTGAGAATTATGTGATATGTTTGTGCAGTGACTCATATTTATTGTGCCACACTGATTTTTCAGAAGTACTTAAATTGATCTACATGTTTAGATTATTTGCCTCTTACTGCTACACAGAGGATCCAGAGTTTTTTTCTGGATTCCGTTCCTTTGTGGAAGAACTGGAACAGCATATACTCAGACTTCTGTTGACAACTGAGGACCTACTCACAGGAGAAGTAGTGGCTCCACTTGGACAACTGATTTTGACAGCCATGAGAGTGATGTATGGATCACATGACCCTTGAATACCATCACTTAATGGTGGCCTAAGCAAAAGATAAGCCAGTTTCCTAAAATTTCATGATTAAAGAGTTCAGTTTAATGTGTTTCACAATTCCAAATTGTTAATTTGTCAGGGACAGATAATAAATTTAAAATTGCCCATGGCTGAAAAATGAGGAATTTTTACAAGGGATTGCTGGATACTTGTCCTGACATGACTTAATGGATTTTGTCAGGGTGACCATAGCAATAACCAAACTAACAATTATCAAGCGAAAGGCGTTATATCAAGCTATGTTAGTGTGCAGAAGTACGTATTCATCAATAGTGCGGCTTCCATTAAACTTTTCCGTGAGAAAAATGAAATAGATGTCAGAAAAAGGAAATATCATATTGTTAAAACATTTATCAGTAGTCCTATAGAATCGTAACGGATATTAAACTGGGAAAAGGAAGAAAGAATTTGTGTTATTGGAGCATATACCAAGCATCTTAATTTTGATTATTACATTGTACCAATTGCATCTAGTGCAGATAAATACATAAGCAACGAATGGGACAGCTCAATAGAGTAAGTCTAAAAGTAGGACTGAAAATCATTTATAATAATCATCACATCAAAAAATATTACAATTTTAACAAAATCTTTTTTAGGAATGGGGCTGCATCAGTTTGAAACGAAAACAACTATTAAAAGCAATATTTCAGCTGTCTTTGTAGCTGTCCTCCTCAATTTACTCACCCTGAAGAGGTCTGCTGCTAAGATAGCTGAACAGTTGGTGTTAATAGTGGAACTTTCTGGCTGATTAGATTGTGATCCAGATCAGAAATCGAACCTGGAACCTTTGTCTTGTCTCAACTATGTGAGTACCATACTTCACTAACACATACTGAATAACATACAAGACAGCAGTTCTAATAATTCATAAGACCACAAAGGAAATGTTTTAAATTTCATTGCACAGCTGGGGGTGGAGAGTACTAAAAAGTTAGTAGAAATAACTCGTGAATGATGGTGTGTTGAAATTTCAGTGCAGATTTGTCCATGGCTTGGAGGTAGAGGTTAGTGTTGCTGTCTCTTGATCTTGGAGCTCCAGGTTTGCTTCTCAGCCAAGTTGCAGATTTTATTCACTTGGGGATGGGGTGGTTGTATTGTAAAATGTAAACTTTCATGGCCCAAAATGTCACAATTAATAACATATTCTGGGCTACTGTGCCGTGGTTGAATGGATTTCACTTTGAAGCCTGACGTTTTGTCACCATTTGTAGAGGACATTTTTCAAGGGGGAATGTGGCTTTGTGGAATGTCTGATTCACACCCTGGCTCACTACTGACTACAGCAAAATTCCTCTTTTGCGAGCTCCCGTGCAGTGGAATGACGTCACATGTTTTGAATAAATGAGCACAATTGGCCATTGTCGCTGTTGCTATCATCACATGGTGGAAGACTGGTACAGCTGAATTGGATTTTTCCTCCTAGTGTTGCAGAACTGTTAAATATTGTCTCACACTATGTATTTCAAAAGGAATGAAGAGTTCTATGAACAGCCAGATGGTGTCGCTATGAGGTGCCCCTTAAGCCTGGTTACAGTGAACTTCTTTATGGAAAAATTTGAGGAGCAGGCACTGGAAACTGTGAACAATAAACCAAATACCTGGTTCCATTACATGGACTATATGTTTGTTCTGTGGCAGTATGGTGAGGAGGAACTGGATTGTTTTCACAAACATCTGAGCAGGATCAATCCAAAGATTCAGTTTACCAAGGAGGAGAAGGAGGCAGATGGAAGAGTAAATTTTCTTGATGTACTAGTTTTCAAGAAAGAAGATGGTAGCTTGGGCCACATGGTTTACCAGAAACCCATGCTCACAGACCATTACCTACACCACCCACAACAAAAGTGAGGCATCATGGAAATGTTGGCAGATAGAGCAAGGGAAATCTGCAAACCAGAGCTGCTAGATGTAGAATTAAAACATCTCACCAATGCATTGCTCAAGAATGGTTATTCGTTCACTGAGGTGAAAAGAGCATTGAGGGGTCACGTCCCTGAATGGACTGCATTTTTAGCATTATCTTCACCCTCATAGTGCACCTGATCTATAAATGAGAGATAGTTCAAAATTCTTATACACAGTTAGGGTCATTAGTCAAAGCATTTCCCAAAAAAATCATTGAGATATTTATTATATTTTGGTACTGACAACAATATTTATAATAGTATAAAAAATAGAACACTATTTCATTGCAGTACCGTTTCCTTTGGAACCACTGACTGCGCAGATTGGAAAAAGAATGTGTTTTATGTCTCCAATTTCCTTCCTTGATGCTGATCTCTGAAAAAGTCAAGTGATTTATTTTATTACAATGAAAGTATTTAAAAATGTAGCTCAAATATCACCAACATCATCATCACGTTATAGATTTTTCAGGAAATATTAGGCAAGGGAGGTAGAGGAGGTCATTCTAAATATCTGTACCAATTTTTGTGAGTTAAGCTTCAGCCATTTAGGAGAAAAATGTACCTGAATGATGAAAAGACAAGTTTTTGGTAAATCACAAAAGGAGATTTACAGATTTATTAACTTACCGCTATACTCATCTAGAACATTCCAGCTGCATACTCCAGTTGTCCTCCTGTTTCCTTATCCTCCATACTCCTTCTCTTCATTCTTTTCTTTATCCTTGACTCCTTGGTAGCAGCTTCTGCAGCTGTCTCTGCTTTGGTTTCTGCTGGTTTATCAATAGCAGTTATACCTGAAGTCATATTCCATCCCATCCAGATGTTCAATTTCTTCATAATATTGATCCTTGAAATTCTACCATTGAATGTTATTATTGCATCCATTACACCAATCTTGAGCACTGTCAGCTCAACAACTACAGTTTTGGGTATTGTCTCCCACATACAGCTGTTGAAGCTTTCATTTGCATTCTGAGAGAGACTATGCATACATTTCCTAAGTAGATTTTTATTGGTTAGATGTAAGAGAGGGCCTGATAAATCAATAAATATATATAGGCCTAATTTCCTCCATTACAGCAAGTGGTAAGGAATGCTTGTTGGTATATTGTATACCTGTAGCATTGTTCAACCAGTAGTTGCACCACGAATCTTTCCCTTTTGAACACAAACCATACTGTGGGTTTCATCTGTAGACACTGTGTGAAACCATGTTGCCCAAACAGCTCATCTTGTGTTCTCCAAATCTCCCACATTTCTCCTTATTGCTAATCCATAATATTGAGTCAAAGAATCAATTTCACTTTTCGTAAGACAACCTGGACCACCTACGCATTTTCCATCTGACAGTTTTTTTCCTCTGAAGTCTTTACATAATTTTCTGTCAAACTCTCATTCTTTTTTGTACATGCCCAACACGTTCAAGCTTTTCTATCAGTGTGTCCCCATATGGTCTGTCATTAACAACAGCAGTGTGTCCTTTACAGTCTCCATACCCAAGGTAGCCTACATACCTCACACCATGACTGACCTCTGATCTTCTAAAAATGTTTAGAACTTCTTTTGTTTCCATGTTTCCACTTGAGCCATCAAAGTTCTTACACAAACATGGGTGCCAATAAATTTACTTGAACAACCCTGGCAGTGCTTTGTTAGACATTCATGTCCAGTATCTTACCAGTTTCAATAAATGTGGCAGTTACAGCCCCATTCCGAGAAGTATGACCTCTCTTATCCCAAAATCCATCAAATACTGCTACAATGTCTGTATTCTCAGACAAGGCTACTGCTTCTTCCACTGCTCTTTTCATTGAATGTTCACTTACACAACATAAAGCATTATGTAGTAATTTATTGTATCTGTCAAACATCAGTGGAGGTGGGGGCAAATCCATCTCTGCACAAAAAGTCTGGTCACCTGTCCTTCCCCTTCCAATACATCACATTGCATAAGCAAGCTGAATATTTACACTGTAATGTCAACTCTCAGTTACTGGTGATGTCATAGTATCACTGTACATCCTACATGAGTTACAGGCAATCACTAACTGACTTGAAAGACCCTTCCTTGCTGAAATGTCCTCAGAAACATCAATACTATCTTCACAATCGCAGTACTTACATTTCACAGCACTCTTCAAAAGTCTTGATTGCATATTTAGATTCACAATAACATTTCTGTCATTGCTGCTCATGATAATATTAAACTTGTTCTTATTACATTCAGAAAGTGAAAGTTTATGTCTAGAAGCACTGGCTGTAGACACAATTACTGCAGGTGACTTTTGAAGCAACTGATGTGTATTATTCAGTTGTGTTTGGAACTGGTTGTGTGCAACTTTTGTTTGGGGCTAAAAACATATGAAATTCCGAAATAAGATCTTTGTTTACATTCGAACCATAGCCTTCTAGACATTCTTGTACTTTGGTTCCAGGTGTCAGTGCCTTCTAGAATACACCCATGTTAATGATCTGCAACTAATGATGGAAAAAACAGAAGAACAAAATAATGCATCATGTATTCTGATGCACTTCAGACTGACAGATGGGTGTGGCCCCTGCGCAACATTATGTTCAACCACAATTTTAGAATGAACAGAAAATGCTAATGCCCATAAATTATACATTTTTGAAATCAGCATGAAATGCTCTTTGCTATGGACCAAGAAATTTTTTTTCAGATTTTTGGTCATTTTTACAACCATGTCCCCTGACCACTATGTAGAAATTATAGCAATGGACAGTGCTGGTGAAATCAAAAGTTTTCCTGTCATTCATCAAAGATGTGACTGACCACATAGAAAAAATTCTAAGAAAGTGGAACATCACAGTAACCTGCACACCTACATGGAAGATCACCTAAAGATCACCTAAAATCAGTCAAGGTGGCTCACCATCTGCTGGAAAAAGCTAGAATTTATAGGATTCCATGTATTTGTGGGGAGGTGTACATGGGTACTACAAAAAGAATGGTCAAAAAACAACTTGAAGAGCACAAGGGCAATTTGCAGAAGAGGGGAGACTGACAAATGAGCTGTTGTGGAAAATGCCTTACAGCTAGGAGACCACCACAGTCCATTTGATAAGACTCAAGTATTGGCAGCTGCACGCGGATACCATGAAAGGCTATACAGAGAGGCTATAGAGATTGCAAAACACCCCAGGAATTTCGATAGGTATGAGGATGGCATGAAATTGAATGAAATTTGGATTCTGGTGCTGAAGAAGATGTGTACCAGTCTTCCACCATGGGATGATGGCAACAGCGAAAGAATACAGTCGCTAATGGCCAATAGCGCTCACATATTCAAAACGTGATGTTAAGCCATTGCGCAGATCACGGAAGCATAATTTTGCTGTAGTCAATAGTGAGCAAGGGTGTGAATCAAACATTCAACAAAGCTACAATCTCCCTTGATAATGTCCTCTGCAGATGGAGACGAAGCATTGGGTTTTAAAGTGAAATCCGTTTGACCACAGCATAATAGCATGGAACATTTTATTAATTGTGAGGGTGGTTGCACTGACCTCCTCATTTCATCTTACCTTCTTGCACATGCAAGATGCCAAAGTGGCATCAAATAGAAAGAAATGCAGCAGGCAGTCGAACAACTGCAGAGGGCTGTTCCTGTCCAGATGTATCATGTGATGATTTAATTTTAATTTAGATACAAAATCAAATTGGAGCAATGCAGGAGTAGGTTTAGTAATGAATTAAAAAATAGGAGTGCAGGTAAGCTACTACCAACAGCATAGTTAACACATTATTGTCGAGGATCAGTTTGGATTCCGTTGAAATGTTGGAACATGTGAGGTAATACTGACCCTACGACTTACCTTAGAAGATAGATTAAGGAAAGGCAAACCTATGTTTCTAGCATTTGTAGACTTAGAGAATGCTTTTGACAATGTTGAGTGGAATACTCTCTTTCAAATTCTGAAGGTGGCAGGGTTCAAATACAGGGAGTGAAATGCTATTTACAATTTGCACTGAAACCAGATGGGAGTTATAAGAGTCAATGGGCATGAAAGGGAAGCAGTGGTTGGTGAGGGAGTGAGACAGGGCTTTAGCCTAGCCCCAATGTTATTCAATTTGTATAGTGAGTAAGCAGTAAAGGAAACAAAAGAAAAATTTGGTGTAGGAATTAAAATCCGTGGAGAAGTAATAAGAACTTTGATGCTGATGACACTGTAATTCTGTCATAGACAGCAAAGGAGCTGGAAGAGCAGTTGAGTGGGATGGACAGTGTCTTGAAAGAAAGATATAAGATGACAATCAACAAAAGCCAAACGAGAATAATGGAATGTAGTCAAATTATATCTGGCGATTCTGAGGGAATTAGATTAGGAAATGAGACACTTAAAGTAGTAAAGGAGATTTGCTATTTGGGGAGCAAAATAACTGATAATGGTTGAAGTAGAGAGGATATAAAATGGATACTGGCAATGGCAAGGAAAGCGTTTATGAAGAAGAGAAATTTGTTAACATCAAGTATAGATTTAAGTGTCAGGAAGTCATTTCTGAAAGTATTTGTATGGAGTATAGCCATGTATGGAAGTGAAACATGGACGATAAATGGTTTAGACAAGAAGAGAATAGGAGCTTTCGAAATGTGGTGCTACAGATGAATGCTGAAGATTAGATGGGTAGATCACATAACTAATTAGGAGGAATTGAACAGAATTGTGGAGGAAAGGAGTTTGTGGCACAACTTGACTAGAAGAAGGGATTGGTTGGTAGGACATGTTCTGAGGCATTGAGGGATCACCAATTGAGTACTGGAGGGCAGCGTGGAGGGTAAAAATCATAGAGGGAGACCAAGAGATGAATACACTAAGCAGATTCAGAAGGATGTACATTGCAGTAGTTACCTGGAGATAAAGAAGCTTGCACAGGATAGATTACTGTGGAGGGCTACACCAAACCAGCCTCTGGACTGAAGACCACAACAACAATTTAGATTTCATCTTTGGTTGGTCTGATTGAGGGCACCCAGAGTTATTGATTTACAGTTCTGTTTTATCCACAAATTAACCTTACCAGCAGGAGTATACAGACTTAGTGTAGCAGCAATTGATAATTTGTCAAAAAACTCAACTGATTTTCAGGAAATACATTTTGGACCCCATAATATATAGTTTATCTGACCATTATGGTCAAACAGCAGCAATAAAGCATCCCTATCACTCAGGTTTAATAAAGAAAGGAAAAGGTCAAATTTCACAGAATTGTAAAAGCTGACACACTTACACAATTCAGAAAGAATTTACAGGATGAAAAAAAGGGAAGCAGTTTACCAAGAACATGGAGATGATTCATTCTTTCCTAAAATATTCTTATAGCATTTTCCTTTACAACAGGTGAGGGACATTTAAAGTGGAGGCTGAAAAAAGGGCGGTTAACTTTTGGCATAACAATATCTTGAACTGAAACTTCCTGGCAGATTAAAACTGTGTGCCGGACCGAGACTCGAACTCGGGACCTTTGCCTTTCGCGGGCAAGTGCTCTACCAACTGAGCTACCCAAGCACGACTCATGACCCACCCTCACAGCTTTACTTCTGCCAGTACCTCGTCTCCTACCTTCCAAACTTTACAGAAGCTTTCCTGCGAACCTTGCAGAACTAGCACTTCTGAAAGAGAGGATATTGCAGAGACATGGCTTAGCCACAGCCTGGGGGATGTTTCCAGAATGAGATTTTCACTCTGCAGCGGAGTGTGCACTGATACGAAACTTCCTGGCAGATTAAAACTGTGTGCCAGACCGAGACTCGAACTCGGGACCTTTGCCTTTCGCGGACAAGTGCTCTATTAACTGAGCTACCCAAGCGTGACTCATGACCCACCCTCACAGCTTTACTTCTGCCAGTACCTCGTCTCCTACCTTCCAAACTTTACAGAAGCTCTCCTGTGAACCTTGCAGAACTAGCACTTCTGAAAGAGAGGATATTGTGGAGACATGGCTTAGCCACAGCCTGGGGGATGTTTCCAGAATGAGATTTTCACTCTGCAGCGGAGTGTGCACTGATATGAAACTTCCTGGCAGATTAAAACTGTGTGCCAGACCGAGACTCGAACTCGGGACCTTTGCCTTTCGCGGGCAAGTGCTCTACCAACTGAGCTACCCAAGCACGACTCATGATTTTCACTCTGCAGCGGAATGTGCACTGATATGAAACTTCCTGGCACATTAAAACTGTGTGCCGGACTGAGACTCAAACTTGGGACCTTTGCCTTTCGCGGGCAAGTGCACTGGAAAAACAGAAACTGAATTGCAGTTGGTGAGACATGCATTGTTAAAGAGACAAATGGTTAAACATATATAAAAGAAGCATTCAAGATAAAATTTTCTGACAATGCCCTCTTTCCTCAATAGAAATGGTGGTTTGAAACTAAGAACAGCTTGGGACCCTTTCATCAGAAAGCTGAAGCAGACATGGTGGGCATGCAACAAACCCATTGCCTTGTATTACGCTGGACTGGGTACTAATGACATCACAGGTAGTTGCTTGGCTATGTAAGGACAGCAGTGGCAATCATAGAACAGTCACTACTTGACAGTGGCTGGGGAGCGCTTGACTGTTGTGAGTAGGAGCTTAAGGAAAAATTATTAGAATGTATTGCCATGAAACCATGCAATCTTACACTCCATAATGGTATCTATGGTTAAGAAGAGCGTTTTAGGGATGAACTCCTTATTTCACAACCACAATACTAGAAGTAGAAATAATGTTCATATAGACTATGCGCACCTCTCATGGTTCTGAATGGAATTTTATATTCTGATGTAAAAGTTTGTAAAAGGTTGCCAGTGGATTCAGGAAGCAAATTCTTTCTATAATGTTTCAGAACATTTGAACTTCAGAATGTAAATTATGCATAATGCTAATATTTCAGTTAGCTAGATCCTTACTTTGCCAATATATGACAGCTGATAGTTGTCTGTGAAAAGTTAAATAAATACTTTGTTAAAAGAATTAGATAAAAACAGGAGATGAGTAGTGGAAATGGAGGAGCAGTGGCTCTTTCAAAGTAACTGTTTTCCTCCTAACATACGTGCATGAAGTAATCTAGAAGTAATTAGCTTAACTATCAGTTTGAGTAGAATTACACTAGTCATAATTGTTGTTGGTGTACTTTGCCAAAGTATATAGCAGTGGTTGATTCTACCTGGTAATGTATAACTTGGCTTGTTACACATTGCTGAAGACTTTTTCATGAGACTTACAGAACATGACGTGTGAATGACTGAATGAATAGTACTAACTAAAAATGTTGTTGTACTTGATTAATTAGGTCATCTATAACAAGTTTTTTTGGAAAGTTAGGTGCAAGATTCTGAGTACTTTTAATGGGGTGCATCTGGCCCAAAAAGTTCTAGCAAACTGCACATTATATGATACACATTTGGCAATATTACCATACTCACCTCTTGTGAGGTCGGTTCTGCCAACAATGTATCTATAAACAGCCTAGGCGAGATGGAAGTGTTTGACAAACAAGTTAACCAGACCCATGCTCAGAAGACTTGTAGAGATGTTAAATATGCCATGGGACAGCCTGGCAAAATTAGAAGTTAAACTGAAGAAATTTAGAAGTCGCAACTGCAAGGAATTGGGGGTTTACAATGTTGTAAAAAAATACTGAGGGACTAGTGCTTTGCTTAGCCCAACAGCAGCTGGGCACTGAGCATAAAACTGCTGAGATGGATTCAGGATAGCAACTTGCATTCGTCCTTGCAGATTGTTTTCTGCAACCAATGATATATTACATTTCTAGAATATGACTAATTCTTTTTCCAAGCTAGGACCTGGTAATATTAGGTCTGCTAAGTGAATTTCACTGTCAGAGGCAAGATAATCATAAAACCATGGATTAAGGTATCTTGTCACTAAGGACTTAAGCACTCAAATTGGTTGTGGTGGCTCGGCATTTTTAAATCTGCTAACCAAGCTTAACAGACCTCGAATGAAGTTTGTGAGCCATATAAATTCCAACTCCAAGATTATAATATTTAGCTGAAGAATACAGATTGCAGAAAATGATAAACCACTAACAGGTGACAAAAGTTTTAGCTTACAGTGAGGTTTTCTTAAATTCTGATAAATGATGCTGATGTCTTTCTAAGTTTATCTTGCCCATCTCTCACTTTTCTGTGTTCTCATCAAATGCAGGAACACCATTTGGAACTGCTTTTGTTGCTAAACCAGGTGCTGTTGCTATGCTTGCAAATGCTTCTGAAGAAGTTTTAGTAGCTCAGCATCTGTAGGCTCTCCATTGTCTAAACTCCTCACAATTACTGCTGTAAGTTGGAACTTACACTGTATTGGTGTTGCACAAAAATAATCACATATAATGTTAAAGAACAAATATTGTAACACTGTATGGTGGACAACTTAAAAGCCTGAGGAGGGCTGTCAATAGTAAATGATAAGATGGCCCAATAGAGAATTCTGTGAGTTGTCAGGCATTGTTAGTTGCAATGTGTAACTGATAGTATGACATGTAGGGCTACTTGCTCCATACTTCAGATCTCATATGTAATATCTACTCTGAACTTTTTGAGCTCCGATACATCACAGTGAGTTCTTTATCAACTAAGTCATGTTATTCAAAACTTAATAGAATTAGTTTTTCCTGCTTTCATCTTTGTATATTGTAACATCACTGCTGTGAATGTGAGTAAATGTGATTATTTAAAACTACTAAACAGTAATGTTCACTTTGAAATCTCATTGATTAGTCGCACCAAACATGAATAATAAAAAAATTTCCTCCACTGTTTGTACTAAAAATTTAAGCTGAAATTAATAACAATGAAAATGTCAGTTAAGTTCTTGGGTGATGTAAACTTGGTAGTAGAATTTGATACTCAACTTTTAGATCTTCCTATCTGCTTTGCTGTTGATTTCCTGTGGTCCATAAAATGTTTCTGTAAGGAACTGCAGTAATCTTGCCACATCATGAAAATCATCAATGAAAGTTCAGGAGTTGCAATGAATTCTTTTATTACTCTGTTGGTGGTGTCCGGTAATGAACAATTGGCATTACAAACTGGCTACATTTTGACTCTCTGAAAACTGACAACAATCTGCATAATGACAGTGCTGTTGCACATCTATTTATACTTTCAGTAACAATCAGTAGTATTGTTTAAGATGCAAATTTACAAAATTACAATATAAAATTAATACACAGACATAAACTGTGGACAGAGTAATTTAGGTAAATTATTTCCTGATGAGTATGTATAGGTAGTTTGTGAAATAAACAATTTAAAAATGTGAAACAAGATAATATACAGAAATTAACAATGCAAATTACATTTGATTAATTTATTAACAAAATATTTGTGTGTCATTTTCCTAACATACATTGGAGTTACAAATTTAATTTGTTTTCATTTAATGGTAGCCATATAGTTCAAAATGATTGCTAGGGCTGAAAATCAGTATGTTTACATTTATAACAAAGGATGGCATAATGTCTCTTTAATTACAAACAATGTTGCAAGTATTTTACATTGCTGGCCTAATGTACTGCAAACTTTCATCAAATAATGTGTACAATGCAAACAGAATGTGAGGAAAACACAAGTACTAGTGGTAGTCATTAAAGAATTCAGCTAATTAGTGGCTTCAATGTTAACAAAAATATTCCTACTAATTACAGAGTGTGGATATTAAGAATACTTTAATTTTATGTGGTCATGAGCTTTCTATTTGATTTCTAGCCAGAACATCCTTGTTAATCCACATAGTAATTATAACAACATAATTTGTATCAAACTGCAATATTTGACAATATTTTATACTCATATCTGAGGCTTAAATGGCTCTTCAGAGGATGTTCTGGAACAGTATTTTAATATATTAATTCTCATACTTACATCCTTGAAAAAATATTATTTTATTTTGTTTCAATTTCAGTTTTATTTATTCTTCTGTTTAAATTTTTTATGGTTTAACAGACATTTCTTCTGCTTAAGTTTCCATACATTGTTTCTTAGTTTTAAGTTTCATTTTGACTAATAAATCATTTTTTATTTTTTTCTTCCAGAACTGGAGTGAGATGAAGTACAATACTTACCAAGTAATGATACTAACAATAATAATTTTATATGATTTCACTGTGGCAGTGTACTATAGGTATTACAATGCTGGAGATGACAAGGTATGTACACTGAATGAACCTGCTTCTTTCCACATTACCCAATATTAGTTTTTGCTAATTTTCTGTATTACAAATTTATTACCCTGGAACAAAAAAGCCTGTCAATGTAAAGGAATTTTGCATGTGTATCACTGCATGAACAGTGGAAAGCAGCAATTTCACACAGCACAGATGCAGTGCATATTGTGTTTGCATATCAACATTTCACAAATTTCTAAATGACAGAAGAATGGAAAAGAAAATTGAGGATGTGTTAGAAGACAATCAGTTGGCTTTAGAAAAGGTAAAGGTACCAGAGAGGCAATTCTAACATTGCCTTTTATAATGGAGGCACAAGTAAAGAAAAATCAATACACATTCGTAGGATTTGTTGACCTGGACAAAGTGTTCAACAATGTAAAATGGTGCAAGATGGTCGACATTCTGAGAAAAATAGGGTCAAGTTATAGGGAGAGATGGATAATATATGATATGTACAAGAACCTAGAGGGAATAATAAGAGTGGATGACAAAGAATGAAGTGCTCATATTAAAAAGGGTGTAAGACAGGTATGTAGGTTTTTGCTCTTACTGTTCAATCTGTATATCAAAGAAGCAATGATGAAAATAATAGAAAGGTTCAGGAGTTGAATTAAAATTCAAGGTGAAAGGGTATCAGTGATACGATTCACTGATGACATCGCTATCCTGTATGAAAGTGAAGAAGAATTGCATGATCTGCTAAATGGAATGAACAATCTAATGAGTACAGAATATGGACTGCGAGTAAATCAATGAAAGATGAAAGTAATGAGAAGTAGCAAAAATGAGAACAGTGAGAAACTTAACATCAGGACTGATTGTCACAAAGCAGACAAAGCAGATGACACTAAGGAATTCTACTACCTAGGCAGCAAAATAACCAATGACAGATGGAGGAAGGAGGACATAAAAAGAAGACTAGTACTGGCAAAAGGGGCATTCCTGTCCAAGAGAAGTCTACTAGTATTGAACATAGGCCTTAATTTGAGGAAGAAATTTCTGAGAATGTATATTTGGGCACAGCATTGTATGTAGTGAAACGTGGATTGTGAGAAAACTGAAACAGAAGATAACTGAAGCATTTGAGATGTGGTGCTACAGACAAATATTGAGAATTAGGTGGAATGATAAAGTAAGGAATTAGGAGGTTCTGCACAGAATCAGAGAGGAAAGGAATATATGGAAAACACCGATGAGGAGAAGGGACAGGATGTTAGGATATCTGTTAAGACTTCCATGGTACTAGAGGTAGCTGTAGAGGGCAAAAACAATAAATGAAGACAGAGATTGGATTACATCCAACAAATAATTGGGAATCAAACAATGAAAAAGCCAGGATCTAATGTAACAATATTATGAGAAGGAAAGTTGCTGCCCACCATATAGAGGAGATGCTCAGTTGCAGGTAGGCACAACAAAAAGACTTTCACAATTAAAGCTTAGGGCCATTGGCCTTCGAAAAAAAAAAAGAGAGAGAGAGAGAGAGAGAGAGAGAGAGAGAGAGAGAGAGAGAGAGATATACACATACGCGAATGCACACACACACACACACACACACACACACACACACACACACACACACACACATGACCGCACTCTCAGGCAACTTCCTAAGGCCCATAAACATAACCACCCAGGTTGCCCATTGTGGCTGGGTACTGTGCCCCCACTGAAAGCATCTCTGATCTTGTAGACCAACACCTTCAACCTATTACCCGGAACCTATCCTCCTACACCAACCATATCCTCCACCGACTCTCCACCGTTCCTGACCCTTTACCACATGGTGCCTTTGTCATCACTACTCATGCCACCTCTCTGTACACTAACATTCCTAATGCCCATGGCCTTACTGCTATTGAACACTACCTTTCCCAAAGCCCGACGGATTTCTAACCAACAACCTCCTTCCTAGTCACCATGATCAACTATAGCCTCATCCACAATTACTTCTCCTTTGAAGGCATTACCTACAAACAAATCTGGGGTATGGCTATGGGCATCCACATGGCACCATCCTATGCCAACCTATTCATGTGCCATCGAGAGGAATCCTTCCTAAAAACCCAGAACCCTAAACCTCTCACCTGGTTCAGATTCCTTGATGACATCTTTGCTGTCTGGATCACAGGTGAGGACACCCTATCCAAATTCCTCCAGAAGCTTCTCCTCCCCATTTGCTTCACTTGGTCCTACTCAACCCAACAAGCCACCTTCCTAGATGTTGACCTCCACCTTGAAGATGGCTACATCAGTACCTCCGTCCACATCAAACCTACTAACCACCAACAATACCTCCACTTTGACAGCTGCCACCCATTCCATACCAAGAAGTCCCTTCCAAACAGCCCAGCCCCCCATGATCATCACATCTGCAGTGATGAGCAGTCCCCTCTCAAAATATACTGAGGGTCTCACTGAAGCCTTCACTTACTGTAATTATCCTCCCATCCTTGTACAAAAATGAATCTCCTGTGCCTTATCTTTCCTGTCTCACACCACCTCCCAATGTCCCACCGTCCGACGACAAGACGAGCATTCCCCTCATAGCTCAGTACCACCAAGGACTGGAGCGACTGAATTCCATTCTCCACAAGGGTTTCGATTACCTCTCATTCTGCCCTAAAATGAGAAATGTCCTGCCCCTATACTTCCCACCCCTCCCACAGTGGTATTCTGCCATCCACCAAACCTATACAATATGCTCGTCCCCCCATCGTTACACAACGCCTGCTCCCAATCCCTTACCTCATGGCTCATACCCCTGTAATAGACCAAGATGCAACACCTGCCCCATACATCCTCCCACCACCACCTACTACAGTCCAGCCACTAACATCAACTATCCCATCAAAGGCAGGACTACCTGTGAAACTGGTCATGTGGTCTACAAGCAAAGCTGCAACCACTGTGCTGCATTCTACGTAGGCATGACAACCAACAAGCTGTCTGTCCACATGAATCGCCACCAACAAACTGTGGCCAAGAAATAAGTTGACCACCCTGTTACTGAACAAGCTGCCAAACATGATATCCTTCATTTTAATAACTGCTTCACAGCCTGTGCCATGTGGATCCTTCCCACTAACAGAGCTTTTCTGAACTGCGCAGGTGGGAACTTTCCCTGGAATACGTCCTATGTTCCCATAACCCTCCTGGGCTCAACCTTCATTAGTCACTGTATTCATCCATCCAGCCCCTTCCCTGTTCCCATTCCAGCACTACAAAGCCATAATTCCACCACCACACCCAGTCTTTTTTCCACCACCACACCCAGTTTTTTTATTTCTCTCGTTTTCCGCTACTCCCCCCCCCCCCCCCCCCTCTCCCCATCTCTCCCATAACCTCTGTCTAACCTGCAGCACTTCACTGTCCACCACCCCACCATACATCCCTCCTCCTCCTCCCCAGCCCAGCCTCCTCCTTACCCCTACCCAGTCACCACTCCCAACATGCACTGGTGTTGCTCGCAGTGTGGTTTCAGTTGCCTGAGGCTGCAATCATGTGTGTGAGTTGCATTTACGTGAGTGTGTGTGCGTGTGCATGTGTGTGTCTATTGTTGATGAAGGCAAATGGCCAAAAGCTTTAATTATGTAAGTCTTTTTGTTGTGCCTATCTGTAACGCAGCAGCTCTGATATATGGTGAGCAGAAACTTTCCTTCTCATAAAATAACTGAGGATGTAAGTTGCAAGTGCTACTCTGAGAGGAAGAATTTGGCACAGGAGAGGAATTTGTAGCAGGCCACATCAAACCAGTCAGAAGAATATTGGAAAAAACAACACTATCTGGTTTTGGTTTTGGATATATGATGCAAAAAAGTCACAAGAATCAGGTAACATGTTTAAAAAAAAAAAAAAAAAAAAAAAAAAAAAAAAGAGCAATAATGCAAACATCTTCCTATAAACATCTGGTGACAGTGATGTTTACATTGCACTTTTTTTCATAATGGTGAAAATCCAAATGCTGTATATCTTTGTTGGAGACATTAAACAAATTAGATGTTTAGCAGCTAACACATTGATACTAGGCATGTTAGGAGAATGTGGACTGGGGCATAGGAATGAAAGGGGATGTTATCTCATAGAATTTTACACATAGCACAATATAACCTTTTGCAAAGACACTGTTTATGGTTGTATATAAGGAAGAAACCTGAAGATGACAGAAAGCTTAACATAGATTGTAGTGTGGTAAGACAGAGATCCACGAATCAGGTTTTAAAATGTAAGAGATATCCAGAAGCTGATGTCAACTTTGATAATAATTTATTTGTTATGAAATACAGACTGAAGTTGAAGAAACTGCAAAAAGATCAGAAATTAAGGAGACAGAACCTGGATAAGCTGAAACAAGCAGAGATTGTTCAGAGCTTCAAAGAAACAATTAGAGATTGTTCAGAGCTTCAAATATAGAGTGAGTAAGTGACTAATTGAAATATGGGAAATAATGCAGTAGAAGAGGAATGAGTTGCTTTGAGAGATAAAGTGGTGAAGAAACAGAGGAATAATTAGACAGAAAGGCAAAGCCCAGCAGAAACTGTTGGATGAGATAATAGAAATCTAGGTTTTATGGTTTTATGAGATAGAATTGGTAACCAGTATTCAGCTTCAAAAGGCTTCCTCATGGAACAGAGAGGGATAGGTTGGGAAAGGTTAAGAATGAAGGCCAGGCCACTCAGACCAGGATGAGAAGGAATCCACTAGCAGGCCAAATACCCTCATACTTCATGAATAATATCTCAGTCCCACTACCGAAGAAGGCAGATTCTACCAGATTTATTACCAAATAGTTAGATTAATAAAACATGATTGTGAAGTACTTTTCTGAGAGGATATGTAGCCTTATAAGGAAGAGAAACATGGATAATAAATAGTACAGAAGCTTTTGAAACAAACAGCTACAGAAGAATGCTGATGATTGGAGTGGTAGATGAAGTAACTAATCAAGAGGTACTGAATGCAATTGGAGAGAAAACAACTTTATGGCACCACTTGACTAAAAGAAGGGAAAGGTTAGCATGGCACACATCATGGGGATTCAAGGAATTTTTAATTTTGTAATGGAGGGAACTGAGGAAGATAAAAATTGTCAAGGGATACCAAGGACTGAATATAGTAAGCAGACTGTAATAGACATGGGATGCAGTAGTTAAGCAAACATGAAAAGACTTGCTTAAGTCAGACTGCTGTGGAGAGTTGTATCAAAGCACTCATTACACTGATGACAAGAATGTAGATCTCCTTTCTGATTCCTACACAAGGAAGCGAAGTGTACATAAAATTTATGTTTATTTCTCATATTTTGGTCATGTAAATCACAAAATGTGATTCAAAGCGGTCTCTGCATGCTGTGTAATTATATACTTTATGTTTCCCCGTTTCCTGAATGGATATATTATTTCCTTTAGCTTCACTGTCCCAGAAGGATATTTTCATATGAAATTTGAGTTGTAAAGCCCATAAAATAAGTTGACTCATATTAAACTTGACTTCACAATTGATTTGCCTGTGTGTCAACTCAAATTTAATTTGTTATCCTTCTAAACATTAAGTAGTTTTACCCATAGTCTCATTTAGTGTATGACTATTAACATGATTTCTGGTACCAGCTGGTCATTATCCGTGTTACTAAAACGCTAACATAGTCCATAGTGCAAGCTATCAGTTGCAGGTGCTTGTCTAATGGCTCCCAGGGACAACAAAATTTTGATTTTCAATATTTCATATAGTTACTGAGCAAACTTAAAAATTTAAGATTCTGTCATAACCTACTCATTAAGAGGTATGATCTCATGTTAAAAGTTTAACACAGTAGGACATTTATTAAAATTATGTATATATCTTGACACACTCACACACACACAACCACATAAAAACCAAATGTATGTGCTCAAGTACCAGTAGACTGCTACTGGTAGCATGTATGTTTGAATATTTGTGAGTGAATGTATGCACTTTTACTAGAAATAGAGCAAGAGCTCGAAAGCTAGTGGTGACTGTTTTTTATAAAATGAAATTTTGTGAGTTGAGAGGGTATACGATTTTATTTCAGTGATCACTAAGTAAAGCCATATTTGTAAATAACTTGACAGTATGTGCCCACTTATTGGTATGATGTTGAACTCCCCTCTGACTGGGACAAAAGCTCTGACTCAGTTGGAAATGGTGACAGAAAGCCACTGTATCATCTCCTGAGGCAATCTGGCCCACAACTGTTGTTACTGGTCCTTAATATCCTGGATACTGACACTGGTATGAAGTTGATGTTTGAACTGGTCCCACACATGTTCTATCAGAGACAGATATGAGGATCAAGTTGACCATGAGAGTGCCTCAACATCTCATATACAACTCATAGAGACACATGCCATATATGGACAAGCACTTTCCATTGAAACATGGCACCACGATACTGTCACATGGGAGGTAACACATGAGGACATCGAATGTCTATGACATACAATCGTACTACAGAGTTCCCTTGATCACTGCCAACTGTGATCTGAAATCTGATGGCTCACCACACCATGACATCATGAGTAACACTGCTGTGTCCCTCCAAAACAATAGAAGAATGGGGCCTCTCTCCAGGTCACCACCATATTCATTGATGATCATCCAGGGTTGCACACAATTGCAGTTAATTGCTGAAAACAATGTGACATAATCCATCAGCAGTCCCTGCTTCCCAGTCACAGCATCACTTTGAATGCAATCATTTTTGTTGTTATGTTAATGGCAGCTTACACATGAGACAGTAATTCCCTAATCTACCTGCTGCTAGTCTCCAACCAATAGAGCAGGATGACACAGAATGTTGCATGGAGTCCATTACTTGTTCTCAGAAGGCAGGCATAACTGTGAAGAGGCTACAATGTGTTTCATGCACAATACAGTGATCTTCCCTTGTGGCGGTCAAATGTGGTTGACCATAATCTTGGTGATGAGTACCTACTCTCATGTTTCCACACAGTCCAACATCAGGCCGCTGTTACATCCAAATGCCCGACAAATCTGAATATTGCACAGTTCAACCATTCATCCAAACAGAGACCTACAGTGAGGCTCCTTTCAGACTGTCAGGTTCTGACAGTGCTGGTATTTCCATGTCCTTTGCAGCGATTACTTGACATCTGACACTGTTCATGCCCAATATATACCAAACAACACTAATCCTCTGTGGTGGCTGTTCTACCTGTCCCAGAGAATTGCAACTCTAACTCATTTACATACTCACTCACGGTTTGTACATGTGTGAAGTTACATTGACATCTGACCATATCTTCTGCATACTTCATGTTCTTTGTTAGGCAGTATGTATCTTCTAAGGGCTTCTATGATGAATACTGCAGAGTAATCCAAGTTGTCATTAAAGTAACAGGTGACATTTTGTTTTCATGCTGTTACCTGAATGAACAAATGAAGTTACATTGACATCTGACCATGTCTCCTGGATGCTTCACATTCTTTGTCAGGCAGTATGTATATCCTGAGGACTTCTATGATGAATATTGCAGAGTAATCCAAGTCGTCAGTAAAGTAACAGGTAATTTACTGTTTTAATTCTCTCAGCTGAATGAACAAGAATACCTATGAACATTTGATTATATATCCAGTCATCATTACTGGAAAGGTCAAACAAAGGTACAACAGGCCACATTTGCAACCAAGATGCCAGTAAAGAAAGGTCTTTTTTGCTAAACATGGTGGAGTAGTATGAAGATAAATGAGAGAGTGAATAATTTCACCTGTAACTTGGCATCGTAAAACCTCACAAGGTAAACATTGGGAATATAGAGGGACTTTTCTCTTTTTTCTCTACAGTTCACCTGCCTCTTCAAACAAACTTCTCCTGGAAACTAGTCTTGCATTTGCTCATCAGCATACATTTATTCCTCAACAGCATACATTCATTCATTCACACATTGTTGTCCCTAAATACCATCATGAAGAACAGGTTCAAGGATATGGAATGAATCAAGTTAAACATTAACATACAGAAACAACCATTGCTGCCTACTTCTGTAAAGTATACAACAACAAAGTATGACTAGTGCTAATCTACTCACACTGATCACTATGATAATTACTCATAGATTACTTTGTATATGTACCACATATTAAGAAAAAGAAACTGTATCTTAAGAAAAACCATTGCTTCTTCTGCAGTACTACTAAGCTGGTGTAAAAACATCAGCTGAGTAGTACAGTAGAAAAAGCAATGGTTTTTCTTAATATATAGTTTCTTTTAATACTTCATATTATAATTATACAGAATTTACATGTAAGACTCCAAATATTGTGATAAATTGTAGGAGTTGCTATTCTTTTAGTTTGTTTTTCAATATATGGGGATTTTCAATTTCCTTCCTGATGTCTACATGCAACTTGTTGCAAATTTTTGCACCAGAATGTAAAAATCCATTATGAGCTCTAGAGAGTGATGCATCTTGCATTGTCTATATGAAAATATGCCTACTTTTAATACAGACAGTGTGCTCATGGATTGCTGACTTCACCCTACATTCATTCTAGTTATCAACCACCACAACATGTTAGGAAGTATATGTATTAATACATAAGTATAAGCATCACTAGATCCCTGAGAAGGCTTTTGCAATATGTTCAGTTACCAATTTTACATAATATTCTTACTGCCTGCTATTGTAGAATAATTACTTTTTTGACATTAGCTGCAGAGCTCTGAATATTATGTCATAGGAAAATACAGAGTGAAAATATGGTAGAAGTCCTATTTGTAAGAAATAAGAGCTTTTTGGTACCCTAACCTCATGTTGGTGCCACCTCCATTTCTTATTCATCTGGATGCCAAGTTGCTTCAGCATGGAGAGTCATCCAGTGCACACCCACTGATCTCTGCTGTCACCTCTCAGTCACTTTTATTTATTTGGAACTGCATAACATGAGTCTTTGGAAAATTAAGGGTTAAACTGTTCACTGAAAGACAGACTCAAGTGTCTTCCATTATTCTCCTAGCTGTATCTGATAGGTATGTGGGGAAAGGAGGAGGCTAGGGCAGGGAGGGGGACTGATAGTATGGAGGGGATGGCGGACAGTAAAATGCTACAGGTTGGGTGGCGGGCAGGGGAGAGATGGTGGCGGGGGGTTTAGATTCCATCCTGGATTTTCCATTGTTTGATTTGCTTTACTCCATTTTTTGTTTCATACCTAATAATGTTTCAAATTGCCCTTGGCTTGTCGTTGAAATTTGGAACTTTTTGCAACAGTCCATAGTTTTTCACCTTTTTTGTGATACACTGAAGAACCGGCAATACTGTATGTAGTGTTTTCTTTTTTTTTAAGTCTTGATTTTTTTATTGTTGACACCACCCTTAATGAGACAGGCCACATTATAACTGGTTGCCTATGACCAACTCCACTTGACAAAATCTACCATCATATAGGCATAGCACTCCAGGATATTAGGCGAAGAACAGTGCAGAGATGGGGAGGGGGATAGGAAAATCATCCAGTCACCCCATGATTGGAAGTGAAGCATCATGTCCTAGGCTGAAGTCAAGAAAAACCTTTCTTTGAACAGATGAAGCAAAATAATCACTTTCTGGTTGCCAAATACAACTGTGGTGGAACAAGGTAACTAAATGCAGTAACCAAAATCTAAAGGAAGATCCCATAGCTGTTTTACAACTACCCTACCAGATACAGAAGACTTTGAACAGACCACAAACTGGTGTGAGGTTGCATTATTAGAGATGGACCTTGCGAATGTACAGAAATTCAAGATGCTGAACTCATCTTGGTCTGCCTAAACTGGCTTGAAGCCTGAATTCTGGAGGACCTGGTTTCAGCAAATGATCCAGCAATCAAGACTGCCAAATTCTGGGCCTCAAAGTCAATTTCTACATCTACATCTACATCAACATGGATACTCTGCAAATTACATTTAAGTGCCTGGCAGAGGGTTCATTGAACCACCTTCACAATTCTCTTTTATTCCAACCTCGTACGGCACGCGAAAAGAATGAACACCTATATCTTTCCATACGAGCTCTACTTTCCCTTATTTTGTTGTGGTGATCATTCCACCCTATGTAGGTCAGTGTCAACAAAATATTTTTGCATTTGGAGGAGAAAGTTGGTGATTGGAACTTCATGAGAAGATTCCGTCACAATGAAAAATGTCTTTCTTTTAATGATTTCTAGCCCATATCCTGTATCATTCCTGTGACACTCTCTCCCATCTTTTGTGATAATATGAAATGTGCTGCCTTTCTTTGAACTTTTTCGATGTACTCAGTCAGTCCTACCTGGTAAGGATCCCACACTGTGCAGCAGTATTCTAAAAGAAGATGGACAAGCGTAGTGTAGGCAGTCTCCTTAGTAGGTCTGTTACATTTTTTATGTGTCCTGTCAATAAAACACAGCCTTTGGTTACCCCTCCCACAACATTTCCTGTGTTCTTTCCAACTTAAGTTGTTTGTAGTTGTAACACCTAGGTATTTAGTTGAATTTACGGCTTTTAGATTAGACTGATTTATTGTGTAACTGAAGTTTAACGAGTTCCTTTTAGAACTCATGTGGATGACTTCACACTTTTCATTATTTAGGGTCAACTGCCACTTTTTCCACCATTCAGATATTTTTTCTAAATTGTTTTGAAGTTTGTTTTGATCTTCTGATGACTTTCCAGCAATTACTACAAACTGTGACCTCTCTGACAGGAAATCACAAATCCAGTCACATAACTGAGACAATATTCCATAAGCACACAATATTACTACAAGCTGCTTGTTTGTTACAGTGTCAAAAGCCTTCCGGAAATCCAGGAATATGGAATTGATCTGAAATCCTTTGTCGATAGCACTCAGCACTTCATGTGAATAAAGAGCTAGTTGTGTTTCACAGGAACGATGTTTTCTAAACCCATGTTGACTGTGCGTCAATAGATCATTTCCTTTGAGGTAATTCATAATGTTCGAACACAATATGTGTTCTAAAATCCTGCTGCATATTGACATTAATGATATGGGCCTGTAATTTAGTGGATTAATCCTACTACCTTTCTTGAATATTGATGTGACCTGTGCAACTTTCCAGTCTTTGGGTACAGATATTTTGTCGAGTGAATGGTTGTATATGATTGTTAAGTATGGAGCTAATGCATCAGCATACTCCGGAAGGAACCTAATTGGTATACAGTCTGGCCCAGAAGACTTGCTTTTATTAAGTGATTTGAGTTGCTTCACTATTCCGAGGATATTTACTTCTATGTTACTCATGTTGGTTGTTGTTCTCAACTTGAATTCTGGAATATTTACTTCATCTTCTTTTGTGAAGGCATTTTGGAAGGCTGTGTTTAGTAAATCTGCTTTGGCAGCACTGTCTTCGATAGTATTTCCATTGTTATTGCGCAGAGAAAGTATTGATTGTTTCTTGCCACTAACATATTTCACATACAACCAGAATCTCTTTGGATTTTCTGCCAGGTTTAGGGACAAAGTTTCTTTGTGGAAACTGTTATAGGCATCTCGCATTGAGCTCCGTGCTTAGTTTTGAGCTTCTGTAAAGGATCGCCAATCTTGGGGATTTTGCGTCTGTTTCAATTTGGTATGTTTGTTTTGTTGATTCTGCAACAGTATTCTAACCCATTTTGTGTATCAAGGAGGATGAACTCCATTGTTTGTTAGTTTATTTGGTATAAACTTCTCAATTGCTGCCGATACTATTTCTTTGAATTTAAGCCATATCTGATCTACACTTATATTATTAATTTGGAATGAGTGGAGATTGTCTCTCAGGAAGGCGTCCAGTGAATTTTTATCTGCTTATTTGAATAGGTATATCTTTCTCTTAGTTTTCAAGGATTTGGGGATTACAATATTCAATCTCGCTATGACAACCCTGTGTTCACTAATCCCTATATCAGTTTTGATGCTGGTTATTAACTCAGGATTATTTGCTGCTAAGAGGTCAAGTGTGTTTTCACAACCATTTACTATTCGCTTGGGCTCATGAACTAACTGCTCAAAATAATTTTCAGAAAATGCATTTAGCACAGTTTCAGATGATATTTTATGTGTACCACCGAAATTAAACATGTATTTTCACCAACATATCAAGGGTAAATTAAAGTCACCACTAACTATTATCGTATGAGTTGGGTACATGTTTGAAATCAAACTCAAGTTTTCTTCGAACCTTTCAGCAACTGTATCATCTGAACTGGGAGGTCAGTAAAAGGATCCAATTATTATTTTATTCCAGTTGCCAACAATGACTTCTGCCCATACAAGCTCACAGGAAGTATCTACTTCAATTTCGTGACAAGTTAAACTACTTCTGACAGCAACAAACACGCCACCGCCAATTGTGTTTAGCCTATCTATTCAGAACACCTTTAGGTTCTTCACAAAAATTTTGGCTAAGCTTATATCTGGCTTTAGCAGCTTTCAGTGCCTATAACGATTTCAGCATCAGTGCTTTCTATTAGCGCTTGGAGCTCTGGTACTTTCCCAACACAGCTGCGACAATTTACAACTTTTATACCAATGGTTCCTGTATCTATGTTCTTCCCGTGTTCAGCCTGCACCCTTTGTGACTGAAGCCCATCTTGTGTTTTCCTGAGACCCTATAACCTAAAACACTGTGCAGTCCACACCACACAGCCCCTGCTACCCATGTAGCTGCCTCCTGCATATAGTGGACACCTGACCTATTCATTGGAATCCGAAAACCAGCCGCCCTTTGGTGCAAGTCGAGGAATCTGCAGCCTACATGGTCGCAGAACTGTCTGAGCCTCTGATTCAGACCCACCACTCGGCTCTGTACCAGAGTTCCACAATCAGTCCTGTCGACTATGCTGCAAATGGTCTGCTCTGCTGTCATCTTGCAAGCAAGACTGGCAGCCTTTACTACTTCTGTTAGCTGATCGAAACCAGAGAGAATCTCTTCTGATCCAAAGCAACACACATCATTGGTACCGATGTGAGCAACCACCTGCAGTGGCTGCACCTTGTGCTCTTCATGGCTTCTGGGAGGACCCTTTCCACATCTGGAATGACTCCACCCGGTATGCACACAGAGTACACATTGGTTTTCTTACCCTCCTTGTCAGCAAAGTCCCTAAAGGCCCCCATAACGTGCCTAATGTTGGAGCTCCCAACAATCAATAGCCCCACCCTCTGCGATTGCCCGGATCTTGCAGGCTGAGTGGTTTCCTTTGAAACAGGACAGGTGACAGCATCTGGCTCAGCGACAGTGTCAGCCACAGACAGCACCTGGAACCTGTTTGTCAGTCAAACCAGAGAGGCCTTACGTGCGGCTGCCTGGGAAGTCTTTCTCCGCCCGCTTCACCTCAGGGTGACCTCCCACTCAACCACAGGTGAGGGGTCAGCCTCAGTGCGAGCAGTAACTGGGTTGGCCACCGGTGAGGTCCGATTGGAGGACTCTGACATGCTGGACGTCCATTGGATCCCCACGGCCGTCCCACAACAGTGGTGCCCGTCCGCTGCAGCCTCAAGCCATGTAACTGAACCCATCACAGCCTGAAGCTGAGAACAAAGTCTCACCAACTTGGCTCACATCCGCACACAACAATCACAGTTCCTGTCCATACGAAAGGCCGTGGAAAACTAAACTATGCAGATAAACGGACTATCGGCATATGCTGCACAACTCTAATGTAGACCCTGACAAAAATGCACAAACTGTGTCTAGTAATACACAGATATTCAAGAACCTAACTACCGAAGCATTCAGGTGAAACTAAATAATTTGCTCCTGTTAAGGAACTTGTAATATATAACAAAATCAGTTTACTTTCTGATGCAAATGAAAACACTAGAACTGTGACTGTTAGATTTTAAATTGACATGCAGAAACTCAAGAAACTAAGCTATTAAAGCACACAGATGATATAATAAAATTCACTCGTGGTTAGGAACTCATAAATGTCACAAAAGCGGTTTACTTATGTTACTGCATCTGTCGCAGTCAGTTACTACTGCCTGACTGATATATAAAAAGATTTATGTACATGTTGTATATATGTTTTGAATTTGTAAATAACTGTACTGTACAGTCCTGGATACAAAAATAATAAGTCTTTATTTGAAAAACCAGAATGAAATAATGACAATATGAGAAGTATAAATTGCTTCTAACCAAATATAGGGGATGTTGAATCACAAACAGGCACAACAAAAAGACTGATAAACATGTCAGCTTTCAACAAATAGCCTCTCTTCTAAAGTGGACAAAACACACACACACATACACACAAATGCACACACACACACACAAACATGACCACAATCTCTGGTCACTGAGGCTATACTGTGAGCAACTGCGCACGAAAGGAGAAGCAATCTGGGTGGTGATGGTAAGGATGATGCTAGGGTGGGGAGAGGAGGGATAGCAAGGATAGAGGTGCCTTATCTCTCCACCACGTTCCAGAGTCGCATCTGGCCACAAAGGAGTATTCTTCTCATGATTAAGCACCATCCAGGACTGAGGTAACTGCATCACAGTCTCAGTCAGGGTTTCGACTACCTCTTGTTGTGATCTGAAGTGGGGAATATCCTATTCATTATCCATCCCACCTCTCCCACAGTGGTGTTCTGCCACCCACCAAACCTACACAATATCCTTGTCCACCCTACTCCTGCCCTGATCCCAATCCCTTGCCTCATGGCTCATATCCCTGTAATACACCTAGAAGCAAGGTATGTCCCATACATCCTCCCACCATAACCTACTCCAGTCTGGCCACAAGCATCACCTATCTATCAAAGGCAGAGCTACCAGCAGAAGCAGTCATATGATCTACAGGCTAAGTGGTAACCACTGTGTGGCTTTCTACATGGGCAAGACAACCAATAAGCTGTCTGTCCGCATGAATGGCCACCAACAAACTGGGCCAAGACACAGCTGGACTACCCAGTTGCTGAGCATGCTGCCCACTGCTTCACAGCCTGCACCTTCTGAATCCTTCCTGCAAATAACAGCTTTTCTGCAATGTACATGTAGTGATTCTCCCTGCAATATGTTCTACATTCCCATAACACCATGGTCTTCATTAGTCCCTGTCCTTCATCCACCCACCCCTTCCCTGCTCCCATTTCAGCACTACATAGCCTTCTACCATCCCTCACCGCTACCCTGCTATCCTCCACTTCCCCACCCTAGCCTCCTCCTCACCCCCACCACACAGCGTGCTTCTCCTGTCATGTGCTTTTGCTTGCAATAAACCCTTAATGGCCAGAGATAGTGGTCATGAGTAGGTGAGTTGTGCCTGTGTGTGTGTGTGTGTGTGTGTGTGTGTGTGTGTGTGTGTGTGTGTGTTTGTGTGTGTGTGGGCTACCTTTGAAGAAGGCCAATTGGCTGAAAGCTCACATGTTTTGTAGTATTTTTGTTGTGCCTGTCTGCAACTCAATATCATCTCTTTATGGTGAGTAGCAATCTATCCTTTTCAAAATATTGCCTCAAGTCTTGATTTGAGAAAGTCCTTTGCATTAAATAAAGCTGCTTCTGTCAAGCATAAGACACACTGATCTCAGACATCAGCCACACTTTTCTTTGGCTCCCTCTGTAAATGTCCCAGACTCGTCACAAAAAGAATACTAGACTAATAATGAAGTAATACCTCTTTTATGAAAGAATTAAATTTCTCACCTATTATGTGTTCTTAGGACACTTCTTCCCATTTCTCCCATAAATTCTGTCACGATTGCTGATAGCCTTGTGTGCAAGATGTATGAGACAGGCAAAATACCTTCAGACTTCAAGAAGAATATAGCAGTTCCAATTCCAAAGAAAGGTATGAAAGTTATTAAACTATCAGCTTAATAAGTCATTGTTGCAATGAATTATTTACAGAAGAATGGAAAAACTGATGGAAGATAACTAGAAGAAGATAAGTTTGTATTCTGGGAAAATGTAGGAACATACAAGGCAATACTGACACTATGACTTATCTTAGAAGTTGGGTTAAGGAAAGACAAATCTACGTTTATAGCATTTGTAAACTTAGAGAAAGATTTTGACAATGTTGACTAGAATACTGTCTTTGAAATTCTGAAGGTGTCATGGGTAAAATACAGGGAATGAAAGATTATTTACAACTTGTACAGAAACAAGCCTCCCCCCATGAACCATGGACCTTGCCGTTAGTGGGGAGGCTTGCGTGCCTCAATGATACAGATAGCCGTACCGTAGGTGCAACCACAATGTAGGGGTATCTGTTGAGAGTCCAGACAAATGTGTGGTTCCTCAAGAGGGCCAGCAGCCTTTTCAGTAGTTACAGGGGCAACAGTCTGGATGATCGACCAATCTGGCCTTGTAACGCTAACCGAAATGGCCTTGCTGTTGTGGTATTCCGAAGGCTGAAAGCAAGGGGAAACTACAGCCGTAATTTTTCCCGAGGGCATGTAGCTTTACTGTATGATTAAATGATGATGGCATCCTCTTAGGTAAAATATTCCGGAGGTAAAATAGTCCCCCATTCAGATCTCCAGGCGGGGACTACTCAAGAGGACGTCATTATCAGGAGAGAGAAAACTGGCGTTCTATAGATCGGAGCGTGGAATGTAAGATCCCTTAATCGGGCAGGTAGGTTAGAAAATTTAAAAAGGGAAATGGATAGGTTAAAGTTAGATATAGTGGGAATTGGTGAAGTTCGGTGGCAGAAGGAACAAGACTTTTGGTCAGGTGAATATAGGGTTAAAAATAGAAAATCAAATAGGAGTAACGCACGAGCAGATTTAATAATGAATAAAAAAATAGGAGTGTGGATAAGCTACTACAAACAGCATAGAGAATGCATTATTGTGGCCAAGATAGACATGAAGCCCATGCCTACTACAGTAGTACAAGTTTATATGCCAACTAGCTCTGCAGGTGACGAAGAAATTGATGAAATGTGTGATGAGATAAAAGAAATTATTCAGGTAGTGAAGGGAGACAAAAATTTAATAGTCATGGGGGACTGGAATTCGACAGTAGGAAAAGGAAGAGAAGGAAACGTAGTAGGCGAATATGGATTAGGGCTAAGAAATGAAAGAGGAAGCTGCCTGGTAGAATTTTGCACAGAACATAACTTAATCATGGCTAACACTTAGTTCAAGAATCATGAAAGAAGATTGTATACATGGAAGAGGAATGAGTTGCTTTGAGAGATAAAGTGGTGAAGATACAGAGGAATAATTAGACAAAAAGGCAAAGCCCAGCAGAAACTGTTGGATGAGATAATAGAAATCTAGGTTTTATGGTTTTATGAGATAGAATTGGTAACCAGTATTTAGCTTCAAAAGGCTTCCTCATGGAACAGAGAGGGATAGGTTGGGAAAGGTTAAGAATGAAGGCCAGGCCACTCAGACCAGGATGAGAAGGAATCCACTAGCAGGCCAAATACCCTCATACTTCATGAATAATATCTCAGTCCCACTACCGAAGAAGGCAGATTCTACCAGATTTATTACCAAATAGTTAGATTAATAAAGCATGATTGTGAAGTACTTTTCTGAGAGTATATGTAGCCTTATAAGGAAGAGAAACATGGATAATAAATAGTACAGAAGCTTTTGAAACAAACAGCTACAGAAGAATGCTGATGATTGGAGTGGTAAATGAAGTAACTAATCAAGAGGTACCGAATGCAATTGGAGAGAAAACAACTTTATGGCACCACTTGACTAAAAGAAGGGAAAGGTTGGCATGGCACACATCATGGGGATTCAAGGAATTTTTAATTTTGTAATGGAGGGAACTGAGGAAGATAAAAATTGTCAAGGGATACCAAGGACTGAATATAGTAAGCAGACTGTAATAGACATGGGATGCAGTAGTTAAGCAAACATGAAAAGACTTGCATAAGTCAGACTGCTGTGGAGAGCTGTATCAAAGCACTCATTAGACTGATGACAAGAATGTAGATCTCCTTTCTGATTCCTACACAAGAAAGCGAAGTGTACATAAAATTTATGTTTATTTCTCATATTTTGGTCATGTAAATCACACAACGTGATTCAAAGCGGTCTCTGCATGCTGTGTAATTATATACTTTATGTTTCCCCGTTTCCTGAATGGATATATTATTTCCTTTAGCTTCACTGTCCCAGAAGGATATTTTCATGCGGAATTTGAGTTGTAAAGCCCATAAAATAGGTTGACTCATATTAAACTTGGCTTCACAATTGATTTGCCTGTGTGTCAACTCAAATTTAATTTTTCCCGAGGGCATGGAGCTTTACTGTATGATTAAATGATGATGGCATCCTCTTGGGTAAAATATTCTGGAGGTAAAATAGTCCCCCATTTGGATCTCCAGGCGGGGACTACTCAAGAGGACGTCGTTTTCAGGAGAAAGAAAACTGGTGTTCTATGGATCGTAGCGTGGAATGTCAGATCCCTTAATCGGGCAGGTAGGTTAGAAAATTTAAAAAGGGAAATGGATAGGTTAAAGTTAGATATAGTGGGAATTGGTGAAGTTCGGTGGCAGGAGGAAAAAGACTTTTGGTCAGGTGGATATAGGGTTAAAAATAGAAAATCAAATAGGAGTAACGCACGAGTAGGTTTAATAATGAATAAAAAAATAGGAGTGTGGGTAAGCTACTACAAACAGCATAGTGAATGCATTATTGTGGCCAAGATAGACATGAAGCCCATGCCTACTGCAGTAGTACAAGTTTATATGCCAACTGGCTCTGCAGATGGTGAAGAAATTGATGAAATGTATGATGAGATAAAATAAATTATTCAGGTAGTGAAGGGAGACAAAAATTTAATAGTCATGGGTGACTGGAATTCAACAGTAGGAAAAGGAAGAGAAGGAAACGTAGTAGGTGAATACGGATTAGGGCTAAGAAATGAAAGAGGAAGCTGCCTGGTAGAATTTTGCACAGAACATAACTTAATCATAGCTAACACTTAGTTCAAGAATCATGAAAGAAGGTTGTATACATGGAAGAACCCTGGAGATACTAGAAGGTTTCAGATAGATTATGTAATGGTAAGACAGAGATTTAGGAACCAGGTTTTAAATTGTAAGACATTTCCAGGGGCAGATGTGTCCTCTGACCACAATCTATTGGTTATGAACTGTAGATTAAAACTGAAGAAACTGAGAAAAAGTGGGAATTTAAGGAGATGGGACCTGGATAAACTGAAAGAACCAGAGGTTGTACAGAGTTTCAGGGAGAGCATAAGGGAACAATTGACAGGAATGGGGAAAAGAAATACAGTAGAAGAAGAATGGGTAGCTTTGAGGGATGAAGTAGTGAAGGCAGCAGAGGATCAAGTAGGTAAAAAGATGAGAGCTAGTAGAAATCCTTGGGTAACAGAAGAGATACTGAATATAATTGATGAAAGCAGAACATACAAAAATGCAGTAAATGAAGCAGGCAAAAAGGAATTCAAATGTCTCAAAAATGAGATCGACATGAAGTGCAAAATGGCTAAGCAGGGATGGCTAGAGGACAAATGTAAGGATGTAGAGGTTTATCTCACGAGGGGTAAGATAGATACTGCCAACAGGAAAATTAAAGAGACCTTTGGAGAAAAGAGAACCACTTGCATGAATATCAAGAGCTCAGATGGAAACCCAGTTCTAAGCAAAGAAGGGAAAGCAGAAGGTTGGAAGGTGTATATAGAGGGTCTATATAGGGGCAATGTTCTTGAGGACAATATTATGGAAGTGGAAGAGGATGTAGATGAAGATGAAATGGGAGATATGATACTGTGTGAAGAGTCTGACAGAGCACTGAAAGACCTAAGTTGAAACAAGGGCTCGGGAGTAGACAAAATTCCATTAGAACTACTGACAGCCTTGGAAGAACCAGTCCTGGCCAAACTCTGCAATCTGGTGAGCAAGATGAATGAGACAGGCAAAATTCTCTCAGACTTCAAGAAGAATATAATAATTCCAATACCAAAGAAAGCAGATGTTGACAGACGTGAAAATTACCGAACAATCAGTTTAATAAGTCACAGCTGCAAAATACTAACATGAATTCTTTACAGACGAATGGAAAAACTGGTAGAAGCCGACCTCGGGGAAGATCAGTTTGGATTCCGTAGAAATGTTGGAACAAATGAGGCAATACTGACCCTATGACTTATCTTAGAAGAAAGATTAAGGAAAGGCAAACCTACGTATCTAGCATTTGTATACTTAGAGAAAGCTTTTGACAATGTTGACTGGAATACTCTCTTTCAAATTCTGAAGGTGGCAGGGGTAAAACATAGGGAGCGAAAGGCTATTTACAATTTGTACAGATACTAGTTGGCAGTTATAAGAGTCGAGGGACATGAAAGGGAAGCAGTGGTTGGGAAGGGAGTGAGACAGGGTTGTAGCCTTTCCCCAATGCTATTAAATCTGTGTATTGAGCAAACAGTAAAGGTAACAAAAGAAAAGTTTGGAGTAGGCATTAAAATCCATGGAGAAGAAATAAAAACTTTGAGGTTCACCGGTGACATTGTAATTCTGTCAGAGACAGCAAAAGACTTGGAAAAGCAGTTGAATTTAATGGACAGTGTCTTGAAAGGAGGGTATAACATGAACATCAACAAAAGCAAAACGAGGATAATGGAATGTAGTGAAATTAAACCGGGTGATGCTGAGGGAATTAGATTAGGAAATGAGACACTTAAAGTAGTAAAGGAGATTTGCTATTTGGGGAGCAAAATAACTGATAATGGTTGAAGTAGAGAGGATATAAAATGGATACTGGCAATGGCAAGGAAAGCGTTTATGAAGAAGAGAAATTTGTTAACATCAAGTATAGATTTAAGTGTCAGGAAGTCATTTCTGAAAGTATTTGTATGGAGTATAGCCATGTATGGAAGTGAAACATGGACGATAAATGGTTTAGACAAGAAGAGAATAGGAGCTTTCGAAATGTGGTGCTACAGATGAATGCTGAAGATTAGATGGGTAGATCACATAACTAATTAGGAGGAATTGAACAGAATTGTGGAGGAAAGGAGTTTGTGGCACAACTTGACTAGAAGAAGGGATTGGTTGGTAGGACATGTTCTGAGGCATTGAGGGATCACCAATTGAGTACTGGAGGGCAGCGTGGAGGGTAAAAATCATAGAGGGAGACCAAGAGATGAATACACTAAGCAGATTCAGAAGAATGTAGGCTGCAGTAGGTACTGGGAGATGAAGAAGCTTGCACAGGATAGAGTAGCATGGAGAGCTGCATCAAACCAGTCTCAGGACTGAAGACCAGAACAACAACAACAACAACAACAACAACAGAAACAAGATGGCAGTTGTGATAGTCAGGAGGTATGAAAGGGAAGCAGTGGTCGAGAAGGGAGTGAGACAGGGTTGTAGCTTAGTGCCAATGTTATTCAATCTGTACACTGAACAAGTGGTAAAAGAAACCAAAGAAAAATTTGGATTTGCAATTAAAGTTCAGGGACAAGAAATAAAAACTTTGAGGTTCATGGATGACATTGTAATTCTGTCAGAGACAGAAAAGGACTTGGAAGAGCAGTTGAATGGAATGGACAGTGTCTTAAACAAAAATATAAGGTGAACATCAAGCAAAGCTAAACAAGAATAATGGAATGTAGTCAAATTAATTCAATGGATGCTAAGGAAGTTATATTAGGAAACAAGACACTTAAAGGACTAGGTGAGTTTTGCTATTTTGGCAGCAAAATAACTGATGATGGCCAAAGTAGAGAGGATATAAAATGTAGATTGGCAATGGCAAGAAAAGCATTTCTGAAGAGGAGAAACTTGTTAACACTGAATATATATTTGAGTGTCAGGAAATCTTTTCTGAAGGTTTTTGTATGGAGTGTTGCCATGTAAGGAAGTGAAACATGGATGATAAACAGTTTAGGCAAAAATAGAATAGAAGCTTTTGAAATGTGGTGCTACAGAATGATTAGATGGACTGATCATGTAACTAATGATGAGGTACTGAAGATAATTAAGGAGACAAGAAATTTGTGGTAAACTTCACCAAAAGAAAGGATCAGTTGATAGGACACATTTTGAGACATGAAGGAATCACTAATATAGTATTGGAGGGAAGTATGCAGGGTAAAAATCATAAAGGGAGACCAAGAGATGAATACAGCAAGCAGATTCAGAAAGATGTGGGTTACAGAAGTTTACTCAGAGATGAACAGGCTCACACAGGATAGAATTGCATGGAAAGCTGCATCAAACCAGTCTCCAAACTGAAAACCACAACAACAACAAATTCCTTCTGAACAGTGTAACTGAGTCAGTGTTTTACTAAACTGTAAAATTTAACATTTCCTTTCTTTTTTAAACCTGGTTTATTGAAATGCTTCATTGCTGCCATTTGATCATTATGGCCAGATAAACTAATTAATAAGGGAGTCTCACATCTGTTTCATGAAAGACAGTTGGGGATATAGTAGTAAGTTTTCAATCACTGTTGCCCTCTGTACTTTAGTTCTTGTTGGGAATGTTATTATGAGGGTCACACTGAAGTTGGATATCAATAACTCTAAGAGCGATTGATCAGAACTACCGAAGATGCAATCTGTATTGAAACGGTCACTTACAATCACTTTCCAGTTATTTCTACAATGTGTTGTTACTACACCTTCTAATCGTTTAATGAAATAAAAACATTTCCTGATGAGATATATAGAATGTCAAAACCGCTGTCTCATATGTTACTCAGTGTATTACTGAAGTACAACACCTGTTCAGTGCAATATTCACTTATTTGTAAGGCTTGAGACTTTTTCCCACTTTTTGTTTTCTCATATTACATCAATGTGATATTAATTTGTGTCCATCTATGTGCATCTGTTCAATTTCTGTGACTTCCAGACAATATTCTGTTATTTTTCTTTTTGAAAAAGTCTTTTATGGAAAAGTACAAATGTATCAAGATTGTTGCCATACCTCCCCTTTTGTTGTGTAAGATGATTTTTTTGTTTCTTCTCTGATGGTTGCAAGTGGTCTATAGCTATTCAACAGCTCTGTTTTTTGGGAATATTTATCGTAAGACAAGCTTAGTGAAAATATTGGAAGTCACCTGGGATTGGACTGAAAGTGTTTTAATTAAACAGAATGCTTTGGGAAAAAATATGTTTGCCCATAACTTCTTAGCAGAAACAGTCTGATGAAGACCATAACATAAGTGTTGCAGTCATGTAAGAGCAATACATCTGTCACACCCACATGCTATTGATCACCTTACTATGTTGTGTGTCTCATGCAGCTCCACATTTACGCTTTCAATGGAATGCATCATTTAGGTTTCCTTGTATCACTTAAATTGTGAAACAGTCTTCACATTTGTATGAACATCATTCTCAGTGGTGTGTCCACTGATGTCCTCAATTGAATGATTAAGGTTACAGTCCAAAATTTTCCCAGCACCCCCAAGATCTTTCCCTAGATGGTATAAGTCACAGGTGACATTTCTGAGCCCAACAGTTGTTATAAAAATATTTATTACCTGATATTCACAACCCAGGGAGTTCTGTACTAGTTCAGACATTCCCCTTCCCAGATTACCCCCTAGCAGAAAGATCTTCTGAGTCCATTTTACCATCTGACCACTACTAACTATCGCTTGCACAGTTTTCCCTATCTTGTCAGTGTGTTCCTGAACCCTGACAGATAGCCTGCAGATTTTTGACCACCGTCTCCAGAGCAGTGTAGCTGTTGGAGAAGCCTAAAGTTTTGCAGATTTGCAGCATATCTCAAATCTCTTGCCTGAAGTGGCAGTTTTGATCACAGTCCTGTCATCTATGCTAGCCCCAATTTGACTGCAGCCAATTGCATCTCTCAACTATTCTAATTCTGCTGTTGTTGCTGCCAGGTCAGCATGGGTTTTAAGGTAAGCTGCTCTTTCTCCATAATTCTGGGGTGGTAGGCATAAAAAATTCTCATATGTCATTAGTAACAGTATGCAAAGAACCTTCAGGGAACTTTAGTCTCTTTTTGAAACACTTAGATGCTCTCCTATATACATATTCAGACACAGAAGAGATATGATAGTGCTTGGGGGCTTCAATGTAAGCTTTCTAACAAATTCCAGAGATGGATCTGACCTCGGAAATTAGATGTCCACATATAATCTTGCTCCTGTAGTTATTTTCCATACAACTACAAGGCAAGTCCTGAATGGTCTCTCTGGCCATGATGGACAAAGATTCACTACTAACAGTGCAAGTATTTATGAGAATGAAAGTGCCCCACTGAAAAATAGCTAGGGTAATTAATGAAGAAACTATCCAGACTTTTAAATTACATCTCCAAGACATAGATTGGAGATCTGTGTGTAATGTAGATATTGCCAATTCCAACTACAATCTTTTCAGTAATGAAATGGTGCTAATATTCAAAAGCATCTTCCCAAAAAGAATATACAAGGCCCACACCAAGAAACTCACCAAGAGACCTGGATAGCCACTGATATTAAGATTCCATGCAAAAGGAAACAAATTTAGAGAACTCTACCCAGTTAAATCACTACAAAAATATTGTAAAACACTAAGTAAAGTCACCCAGAAGTCAGGGAGTTTGTGTATACGGTTCAAAATTAATGAACCTAGTAACAAAATCAAAACTGTATGGGAAGTGATAAGGAGTGAGACTGGAGCAAATTGCCCCAGTACAATCCAAAACACTGTTCACAGCAATGAAGATAGGTACAAAAGCAAGAGAATGTGACAAAAATTTTCAATAAGCTTTTGTTAAGTGTTGCTGAGAAAACAGGACACAATGGCTCCTTAGAAAAGGCCAAAAACACTGAAAGATCATTTTCCAAATTCTTTAGAGCAGATATGTATACCCCCTATAACAGTACAGGAGGTAAGAAAACCCACAATTTCTTTAAGAAGTAAAAAATCCAACTGGCTTCAACAATATTTTCTGAAAACTGCTAAAAGCCTGCTGCAATCAGTTCAGTAAAGTCCTAGCTCATATGTTTGGTACCCCTCTCAAACAAGGTATCTTCTCTGACAAAATAAAGTATGCTATTGTAAAGTCCCTCAACAAAAAAGACAATGCTTCAGATGTTACAAACTATCATCATATCTCTTTTTAGACTGTATTTTTTACTAAAGTCCTCAAAAAACTAATACATGATAGGACAGTCAATCATCTAAGAACTTTGCAGTAATTAGTAAAAACCCATTTGGATTCAGAGGAAAGGTCTCTCCACAACCAAAGCTATATTTTCATTTACCATTAATGTTTTCAGATGCCTTAACAGGAAGACATTGCCTGTTAACATATTTTGCAGCCTATCTGAGGCCTCTTTGACTGTGTTGATCACAGAATACTTATTGAGAAAACATGGAACTATGGGATCCAAGGACAAATGGGCAACTGTCTAAAATCCTATATACAGGACAGACAATAGAAAATAGTGTTTGATGGTAACAACATGCGGCTAGAAGGCGTAGAGTCCGAATGGGGTTCAGTACTTTATGGAGATCCACAAGGTTTTGTCATTGGTCCCCTGCCACTTCTCATATGTATTAATGACATACCTCTATCTTCAAACAAAGTGAGAAACTTTACAATGTTTGCAGATGACACAAGTATTTTGATAGACAGTAAAACATCCACTGACCTAGGGTTGAATGCCAACCAATTACTTGCAGATGTTCTGAATTGGTTCACAGCAAATTCTCTATTGATGAACCTTGGCAAAAACAATTACATTCATTTCCATTCTGGGCACAAAAGCCCACAGGAGATAAATATTGCACATGAGAGCCAGCAATTACATAAGGTACATTTTTCAAAATTCTTAGGCATCCATATAGACAGCAGTCTTAACTGGGAACAACATATCCACCAAACCCTGTAAAGGCTCAGCAACATTTGCCATGTAGATAATCACCAAAATTGAAGACATCAGTATCCCAAAATCTGCCTACTTCCATTGCTTAAGTGTTATGGAATAATCCTTTCAGGTAATTCACTGTTATCAGAAAAGTCTTTGCAACTAAGAAAAAGAATTTTGTGTGGAATGCCTCCAAGAACCTTATGTCATAATCTTTTTAAGCTAGTAGGGACACTAACCACTACCCTACAATATCTCTTTTCAGTTATGACAGTCATGCTTTACAATCCTTCTCAATGTGAAATGAATGAGTCATACCATCATAATAACACAAGAAGGAAATGTGACATACACTGTGACCAGAAAAATTGGTCTCTGGTGCAAAAAGGTGTAAAATAATCAAGCACAAAAGTCTTCAACACACCTCCAAGTAATAATAAGAATCCACAAGGTAAAAAAATACCATTTAAAAGTGAGCTAAAGGAGCTTGTATTTGAAAAAAGTTTCTATTCTCTAGATGAATTCTTTAGCAGAGACAGCTAAGATTATGTCCCATGTAATTCTGTGTATTCCTGCTTCAATGCCTCATGCTGCTTTCATTATATTAATTAGTGTTCCATAAGTCAAGATGATGGTATTTTTACTTTATAAATAACTATATAGATAATATCTGATTATTGTCCTTAACCTATGTTTGCCGGCCGGAGTGGCCGTGCGGTCCTAGGCGCTACAGTCTGGAGCCGAGCGACCGCTCCGGTCGCAGGTTCGAATCCTGCCACGGGCATGGATGTGTGTGATGTCCTTAGGTTAGTTAGGTTTAATTAGTTCTAAGTTCTAGGCGACTGATGACCTCAGAAGTTAAGTCGTATAGTGCTCAGAGCCATTTGAACCATTTTTAACCTATGTTTGTAAGTGTAATTAAACCTTACTTATTTTGTTTTTATAATTATTTTCTATTGTATTCCTAACATTTGTTTGTGGTCTTTAATGATATTAACATAACAATGAATTAAATGTTTTGACTTGTTTCACTTCCATGCGTTATCACACAAAAATGGATCTATGGAATAAGTATTATAATAAATAAAAGGAATAAACAACTACTGCAGTGCCAGCGACCAGACATGTATCTATCCAATCTGGTTGCTTCAGAGCACCCAACATGAAAATGGTGTAGGCAGTCCTCGCACTGTTGACCATTTCTCACTGTTCTATGGCAATATCTTCACTTTTCCTCTGTAATGGTATTTTTCTAGTCTACACAGATTATTTAGCGATAGCTGCTCAGCATAAAACTGCAATTTCATGATTTTTTGCAATTTCATTTAATAAGAAGCTTGTCATTTCATGTAATTTACAATAGAAACACATATATGTGATATATATTAAATATTACTGAATTAGCTAAACGTTTAGTACTGTTTATTTTTCCACAAAAGATGACATTGTCTGTAAATAATTTAACTGCCACTATAGCAGTTACTATGACCAGGATCCAGACACAAATATAAAATGTACAGACTTTTTGGCAGCCTCAAATACAGTCACAAAATTTAGCAATGGAAAGTAAATAATTTGAGTAAAGGTAACATCTCGTCAAAGAGCAAAGGCAATGACTCATTGAACACTCTACTGTTGTAGAAACTTTTGCCCACAGCACTGTCATTAAAAATCAACTGATCTCTAATTTCATTATATATTTATGTGGAAAAAAGGTGTATTTTTGAGAATTTTTGGACACTTGTAAATGTACAGTTTCAAGAATTTTGATAAGTTGTGAGTGTTGTGCACAACCTATTTTGTAATAAATTGGCTTTTGGGATTTACAATTACTGTAAATAACTACCATGTCATGTCACATTAGTTTTCTTTTTCAACAGGATTGTATATTGTCTGCAACTTTCATAAATTAATGATACTCTCAAATTTGTTGATGACCATAACCTGAAAAAAACATTTCAGAGGAACAGTATATTTTGTACCAAGTTTTTCTGTTGTTGTAATAGATACATCATTGTGGTTGTTCTTCACTTCGGTTCTAAAACAGTGTATATGCTGGGGCTGCATTATGCCTGGTGCAGTATTTTATAGAACAGTAAGCAAATAACTTTAAATTAAGCTTGCTAATTATCTTTTAATTTCTGGGTGTGCTATGGTACAATTATTCAGATTGTGAAGGGAAACAAAAATTTAATAGTCATGGGGTCTGGAATTCGATAGTAGGAAAAGAAAGAGAAGGAAAAGTAAAAGGAGAATGTGGAATGGGGATAAGAAATGAAAGAGGAAGCTGCTTGGTAGTATTTTGTGCAGAGCATAACTTAATCATAGCCAACCCTTGGTTTAAGAATCATGAAAGAAGGTGGAATACATGGAAGAGGCCTGAAGACACTGGAAGGTTTCAAATAGATTGTATAATGGTAAGACAGAGATTTAGGAACCAGGTTTTCAATTTACGGCATTTCCAGGGGCAGATGTACACTCTGACCACAATTTATTGGTTATGAACTGTAGGTTAAAACTAAAGAAACTGCAAAAAGGTGGGAATTTAAGGAGATGGGACCTGGATAAACTGAAAGAATCAAAGGTTGTAGAGAGCAACAGAGAGAGCATTAGGGAATGATTGACAAGAATGGGGGAAAGAAATATAGTAGAAGGAGAATGGGTAGCTTTGAGAGATGAAATAGTGAAGGCAGCAAAGGATCAAGTTAGTAAAAAGATGAGGGATGGTAGAAATCCTTGGGTAACAGAAGAGTTACTGAATTTAATTGGTGACAGGAGAAAATATAAAAATGCTGTAAATGAAGTAGGCGAAAGGAATACAAGCGTCTCAAACATGAGATAAACAGGAAGTGTAAAATGGCTAAGCAGGGATGGCTAGAGGAGAAATGTAAGAATGTAGAGGCATATATCACTAGGGGTAAGATAGATTCTGCCTACAGGAAAGTTAAAAAGACTTTTGGAGACAAGAGAGCTACCTGTATGAATATCAAGAGCCCATTAGAACTACTGATAGCCTTGGGAAAGCCAGCCATGACAAAACTCTTCCGTCTGGTGAGCAAGATGTATGAGCCAGGTGAAATACCCTCAGACTTAAAGGAAAAGATAACAATTCCAATCCCAAAGAAAGGAGGCATTGACAGGTGTGAAAATCACCAAACTATAAGTTTAATAAGTCATGACTGCAAAATATTAACATGAATTCTTTACATATTAATGGAAAACCTGGTGGTAGAAGCCAACCTTGGAGTAGATCAGTTTGGATTCTGTAGAAATGTTGGAACGCGTGTGGCGATGATGAACCTGAGACTGCGGTAGATTAAGGAAAGGCAAACCTACATTTCTAACATTTGTAGACTTAAAGAAAACTTTTGACATTGTTGACTGAAATACTCTCTTTCAAATTCTGAAGGTGGCAGGAGTAAAATGCAGGGAGCGAAAGGCTATTTACAATTTGTACAGAAACCAGACAGCAGTGATAAGAGTCTATGGGCATGCAAAGGAAGTAGTGGTTGGGAAGGGAGTGAGACAGTGTTGTAGCCTATCCCCAAAGTTATTCAATCTGTATATTGAGCAAGCAGTGAAGGAAACAAAAATTTGGAGTAGGAATTAAAATCCGTAGAGGTGGATTAAAAAGTCTGAGATTTGCCAATATATTGTAATTCTGTCAGAGACACCAAAGGACCTGGAAAGGCAGTTGAATGGAATGGATGGTGTCCTGAAAGGAGGATATAAGATGAACATCAGCAAAAGCAAAACGAGGATAATGGCATGTAGTCAAATTAAATCAGGTGATCCTGAGTGAATTAGATTAGGAAATGACACACATATAGTAGTAGATGGGGTTTGCTATTTGGGGAGCAAAATAACTGATGATGGTTGAAGGACAGGATATAAAATGTAGACTGGTAATGGCAAGGACAGTATTTCCGAAGAAGAGAAATCTGTTAACATCGAGTATAGATTTAAGTGACAGGAAGTCTTCTCTGAAAGTATTTGTATGGCATGTAGCCATGTATGGAAGTGAAACACAGACAATAAATAGTTTAGACAAGAAGAGAATAGAAACTTTCAAAATGTGGTGCTACAGAAGAATGTTGAAGATTAGATGGGTAGATCACGTAGCTAATAAGGAAGTACTGAATAGAACTGAGGAGAAAAGGAATTTGTGGCACAACTTGACTAGAAGAAGGGATCAATTGGTAGAACATGTTCTGAGGCATCAAGGGATCACCAATTTAATATTGGAGTGAAGCGTGGTGGGTAAAAATCATAGAGGGAGACCACAGGATGAATATACTAAGCAGATTCAGAAGGATTTATGTTGCAATAGTTACTGAGAGAAAAAGGAGCTTGCACAGGATATAGTAGCATGGAGAGCTGTATCAAACCAGTCTCTGGACTGAAGACTACAATAATGAGAATTTCATATTTTTATTATTATTTTTAGTTATTTTAGTTTTTATTTGTTCCCTACACCATGGATCCAACTGTAACAGTCTCACATGGATGTAAAGAGTGTCAAATTTTTACATTGTTGATAACAATTACTTATACACTATTTTTACAAGTAAATATTAGAATAAAATATGTATAACATATAAAATTATATGAGAAATGGTCATATAGCCCAGAGAATCAAATACAAACAGAACAACACTGAGAAAGTTACATAACTACTAAACTGTTCCATAATACACGATCATGAAAGTGAGAACTTGACAGATCACAATGCATAGAAAGTAGAAAATTAAATATAAAAAGACATATACCTGAGAAAATCAAATCTAACAATATTATGAAAAGGACAGCTGCTACTACAGAGACTGTGGTCATGTGTGTGTGAGTTGTAGGTGTGTGTGTGATTTGTCTATTTATGACAAAGAAAGCTCACTTTCCGACAGTCTTTTTGTTGTGCCTATCTACCACTCAGTCTCCACTACACGATGAGTAGCAACTATACTTTTCATAACATCGTTATATTCTATCCTGGATTTTCCATTGTTTAAAATCAGATATAAATTGCATATGTGACATGAATGTACAACTTAACGCTTAATTTAATGATATGGTTATAATAGAGGGAAACATTCCACGTAGGAAAAATATATCCAAAAACAAAGATGTAGTGACTTAACAAATGAAAGTGCTGGCAGGTCAACAGACACACAAACAAACACAAACATACACACAAAATTCAAGCTTTCGCAACAAACTGTTGCCTCATCAGGAAAGAGGGAAGGAGAGGGAAAGACGAAAGGATTGTGTGTGTGTGCAAGTGTATACCCGTCCTTTTTTCCACCTAAGGTAAGTCTTTCCGCTCCCGGGATTGGAATGACTCCTTTCCCTCTCCCTTAAAACCCACATCCTTTCGTCTTTCCCTCTCCTTCCCTCTTTCCTGATGAGGCAACAGTTTGTTGCGAAAGCTTGAATTTTGTGTGTATGTTTATGTTTGTTTGTGTGTCTGTCGACCTGCCAGCACTTTCATTTGGTAAGTCACTACATCTTTGTTTTTAGATATATTAACGCTTAATTTATATGATAACACATCTTACATGTTCTTTCAGATTTTAAGGTGATTTTTTACTGTGTTTCATAAATCCTTCCAAACGTAATTGTGAATTGTGAATGACATAGTTAAAAGAAATTGCCTCAGAAGCCCTTTACATGTAAATTTGTTGCCTATTTCACACTTAATTCCTGAAGGGAGAGCATTAAATAGCTTTATAGCCAAGTATTGTACACCCTTTGGCACTACTTTCAAATTTTTACATTCAAGGTGGAAATCATGCTTCCTCCTTGTGTTGTACTGGTGGTATTCACAGTTACATTTGTATAAATAAATGTTTTTATTAATGAAACATATAAGTGAATGTATGTATTGAGAAGTAGTTGTAAGAACTTCCAGTCTTTGAAATAGGCTTCTGCAACTGCATCTAGGGTATACACCATATATCACTTGAACAACATGCTTCTGAGCAGTGAATATTTTCTTTTCTCGAGGTTGATATCCCCTGAAAATGATTCCATATGACATCAAAGAATGGAAGTTACCACAGCATGCTGCTTTTTTAGTGCTTAAGTTTTCACTGTCAGAGATAATTCGCAGTGCAAAAACTGATGAGCTGAGCCTCTTGTAAGGATCTAAAATATGATGGGATCAATTTACTTTACAGTCAATCTTAACACCCAGACACGTTGTTACTTCAACTCATTCTACTACCTGTGTTGCGTATTTAACAGTTATTTCTTCTTCAGTTTTGGTAGTTGGGGTGAAATGAATGCAATTAGTTTTACTAAAGTTTAGTGAAAGGCCATTGGCAGTAAACAATTTAATTAAATCTATAAGAATATTATTAATAGACTCTTGAGAATTTTTGCATTTGCAACCATTAATCATTATGCTAATCTCATCTGCAAAGATGGTAAAAGTACACCGTATCATTGTAGAATGAGGTAAACCATTTATAAATCTTAGTAACAGTAGAGGACCAAGAATAGATCCCTGTGGCACTCCACAATTACTGGCTCTCCATTCTTATGAAGCCATGCCACCACATGATCTATAGAAGACTACTTTGTTTCCTATCTTTCAGCTATGACTGTAACCAGTTATTTGCTACACCACTTATTCCTAAATGGTCTGCCTTCAGTAATAGTATTTGATGGTTCACAGTGTCTATAAAAGCATTAATTGCTTTTTCAGTTGACAGACCTTTTTGTAAACCAAACTTATTTTTACTAAGAATATTAAATTTATGTAGGTGTTCTAAAACTCTAGAATACATAAGCTTTTTAAGAATCTTTGAAGAAAAAAAAAAAAGAAAGAAACAGTCAATAGAGATACTGGCCTGAAATTTGTAACATCAGTTTTCTCTCCTTTCTTGAAGAGAGGCTTCACCAAAGCGTATTTAAGTCTTTTAGGAATGGTTCCTTGTTGTAAAGAGGCACTGAGGATGTGACACAGTATATCACTTACAGAAGCATAACACTGTTTTTACAATTTTCTAGAATTATTGTCTACTCCACAGGAGCTTTTATTTTCCATAAAAGCACTTGTTCCTTCCATTTCAGATACTGTAACAGGTCTAACATGCATTTGACTAATTCTACTGGGTACAGAACCCGTGCAGGCCATTTGTTCAGGCACTGACAGAAAGTGTTTATTGAAGGTACCAGCAATGATTTCATGATTTTGTACAATATTCACTTCTTGTTTGATTTTGAACATTTCTGCAAGTCTTTTTTATTCCTCCCTGTCTCCCTGCTAACAATATGCCAAATAGTCTTATTTTACGTGGTTGGTTTGAAAAGTTATTGGAACGGAAGACAAAAAAAGTACTTACATCATTTAAACTTTTTTTATTTTTCAATGTAGCCCCCTTGTAGATTAATGCACTTTGTCCATCGATTTTCCAGTGCCTTGATCCTATCTCAAAAATGAGTTTCCTCCAGGTATGCAAAATAGTTGCCAACTCTGGCTATCAATTTTTCATTTGAAGCCTTCGTCTACAAAGAAAAATTTTCAGTTTTGAGAAGAGATGGAAGTCTGGCAGAACCATATCAGGTGAATAAGGTTGATGTGGCAACAATGCATACCTTAGTTCGTGTAATTTTGCCATGGCAACAGCACATGTGTGCAGGCGTGCATCAAGAGTCGCAGGACCCATCTTGCAGATATTTTTTTCACTTCTAATTCTTCAGATAAAATGTGATATACCCTTTCAGATGACATCTGACAAGCGTGAGCAATTTCATGCACTTTCAATCAGCAATCCTCCACGACCATTTTGTGCACTTAGGCAACGATCTCTGGAGTAGTGACACATCTTGGCCGACCACTGCATGGATCATCATCTAAGCTCTCCCGACCAAATTTAAATTCATTTGTCCACTTGGCAACAGTTGAATATGAAGGAGCAGAGTCCCCCAGTGTATTCTGGAAATTGTCATGGATGTCCTTTGTTTCTATCTTCGCAAATCACTTTGTGGGAATAACAGAGCTGCATCATCAAATGGTTCAAATGGCTCTGAGCACTATGGGACTTAACATCTGAGTCATCAGTCCCCTAGAAGTTAAAACTAATTAAACCTAACTAACCTAAGGACATCACATACATCCATGCCCGAGGCAGGATTCGAACCTGCGGCCGTACCAGTCGCGTGGTCCCGAACTGAAGTGCCTAGAACTGTGGCCGGCGCCACATCATCACCACAGCTCTTTTCCAATAGCACTGACATGACATATTTTGACAGACATCAATCAAATGAATATCTCATGAACAGCTTGTTGTGCTAGCACTGACCTCTCATGGTGATTCTGAGAACTTTTCAAACCACCCTCATATTATTAGAATTATTAATTTCTTTTTCATAATACAGTGCTTTTGATGTTCAAATCCCTTTCTTAGGATCATAGAATAAATTTTATAGTGGCTAATTAATTCAGTGCCCTTGGACACTCCAGCTGTGATATAAAGTTCCCTCTTTATTTAATTGGATAGATAAAAAATCTGCTCACCAAGTGGCAGCAGAATGTACACATAAAAGACTGTTGTTATTGGCAAGCTTTCGGAGCCAGTGGCTTCTTCTTCAGGCAGAAAGGTTGAAGGGGAAGGAAGAAGAGTAAAGGAAAAGGACTGGAGAGGTCTAGGAAAAGGGGTATATTTTGGGAAAGACACCCAGAACTGTGGGTCAGGAGAGACTTACCGTACAGGGTGACCTGCTGTTCTGGGTGACTTTCCCGAAATCTACCCCTTTTCCTAGACCTTTCCAGTTCTTTTCCTTCACCCTTCTTCCTTCCCATTTAATCCTTCTGCCTGAAGAAGGAGCCACTGCCTCTGAAAGCTTGCCAATTACAGCAGTCTTTTATATGTATGTTCTGCCACTACTTGTTGGGTAGATTTTTTATCTATCCAATTAAATAATTTTGTCAATTATTGATATTCCCTCTTTGATCCCCATGACTCTCTAATCCCCTTTGTGATCCGTGGCTGCTTTAAGGATGAGGAAATATTGTTCCCAACAAATGTTTAGGAAAAATTTCTTCAAAGACTGATACAAATTCATTTATGAATATGTTAAACTGGGTATCAACATTATCTATTCTGTGTACTAAATGTCAATCTTCATGCTGCAGCTTATAGTTAAAAATTTCCAAGGACTCTTCATTCATAAGTCTGATTGTTTTCCAGGAGGAGATTGTTTTCTTGAGAGTTCTATTGTCATGCTGAGTGAGGAGGTGTCCATGACAATCTGACAGACCATTAAAGACTGGAGTGACAGTGAAATTCGGGTACAAATTGAAATCTATGAATATATTGTCTATCAGTGTTAGACAGTCAGATGTGATCCTAGTAGGAAAGTCAACCACTGGTGTACGATTGTGGGAACTCTTCAAATTCTGAAATTCTACTTTGTTGTTGCATTTGATTGAGAAGATGACATTAAAGTACCAAAATAAGATAATTTCATTATTTTTTTGAAAATAAGGCTGATAATAACAATTCTAAATTAACCACAAACGCTGTAAAGTAGTCCCTGGTATAAAAACAGAGCTTTGAAAATATCAGTTACTGTTTACAACAATACTGCAGTGCTCAGCTTGGATGTCCTGCAATCATTATTTGACACTTAATTACTATCAGATTTAGAAGTACTTACAAGTTGTAGCCATGTTTACCGTGTTAGTGTACCCTACTAGCATTTTGAGTGTTTTATTTCACTACAGGCAAATCCTTGATTCTTAAAAGAATTGAACTTATATGTATAAAACAATTTAAAACTTCTGATTACTTTACAAATGAGTTAATGCATTGATTATTTGATGTTAAGCATGTTTAGAAAGGTTTGAAATTATGTTTAAAGTTTGTTGGAAGATGCTAAGTGCTCTCTTTCTCAAATACTGGATAAATATAGTCTTGCTAATTTGTGCATCATGAGCTATGCTACCTCAATGCTTATACATATTTTCCAGCTGTAATAGTTGTCTCACTGTGTTAAACCTTCGACATAACATGATATCCTTTAATGGATAGATTAAGACAGCAACTGAAATTTTTAAATTCGGTCAATAATTACACAAAATACTGAAAATAAAATTTTTGTTGGTCCTGGAACATGTTAGATAGGCAACCTGCAACTGGGAGCAGGTAATCATTGCCCAGAATAGCAATTTAGTAATGTAGATTAGCCTTGTCAAGTTTCTGTTATTAGTATGTGCATGGTTCATATGTAAATGAGAAAGCGTGTGGTTTTCTAGTTTTTATGTTTAACTCTTGCACTCACTTTTTACACTTTATGTTACATATTTTCAGACTGGGTATTTCGCTCATATTGGTGGTGGTATAGCTGGTCTGCTGGTGGGATTCTGTGTGCTCCGCAATCTCAATGTCCTACGATGGGAGAAAACTGTTCAACGCGCATGCCTGACAATCTTCATTGCTTCAGTTATTATTGCAGTAATCATAAATTTCACATGTAAGAGTTGTTTTCTGGAATGAATCTAGATAATCACGAAATGTGAATCAGGAAAACAATTCTCAGCCATGGCCATTGATGATATGAGAAGAAGAACATCAACTCTTCATATGAGACTCATCACAGCATAGCGTATCTGCAACAGACTGCAGTGTCTTTTCATGATGCAGTATTCTGCAACTGATATTCCACAGACTGTGTGAGGGGAACATAACTAAATTATACATTATTTTGTAGTAATTGAAAGTGTAAATTTCTGTACCCTGAATGAGAGATATGTAGGAGATAGAAGAACAGCCTTTGTAATAATTTTTCTTGTATATTCTTGTATTCCTCTGTCTTCTCAGTGATCGTCCATTACCATTAGTTTATAATGATTCTTGTGTGGGTCACTGGTTATCTAGACCATTTTACATCTTTAAAACCTCTGTAGCACTATACCTAATCACAGAAGAATAATGTTTATGCATAATATGTAATGACAAGTAGATGGAAGATCTGAAATAAAAGATAAATGAATGTAGCTCACAGTTCTTTTTTTTTCTTTTCTTTTCCAACCAAAAACTTGATACATTGTGTGTAAAGGTGTGCATTAATCATTTGTTATAGTAAGCATGTGACCACAGAAACAGAAATACTTAAAACATCCTCATTCTCCAGGATTTCAGTACTTTTCCTGTGAAAAAAGTGTTAATCTGCAAGACAGAAATGCATAACTTTTTTTGGGTATACTGTTAATCTATTTACATCACTATCACAACTCTGTGAGCCTTCATATTTACTGTGGTGGACGGTTCATAGTATAAGAGTATCATTTTCTACTGCACAGAGGGTGCATGGGAACAATTGCTGGTACACTTAATTTCAGCACCATTATAATCATGCAAGATGTACATTGGTGGAAATAATATCTCTTTGAACTCATCTTGTAATATATAACACCCCTGCTTCTTCCTCCTTCCAGATGACAAATACAATCTTTGCAAACGAAATTTGCATACTGTTGTGCTACAAAGACAGACGCTGCAATTCAGTGCCAGTTTGAAGAAAGCCAGAACATAATATAATGGATACTGATAAGTAGAAACTGTAGCCATTTGATAAAAATCCTCATAACTATTTCTCCTTTGGTTATTACTCCCCTCCCAACTAAAAATTTGAAATAGTTATGGACTCTGAAAGCTTCCAGTAGTATTGTAACTTCAATTACTGGTATTTTTCTTTCTCATTTTACCAACCAATGACAAACTGTATTAAAAATGGAGTATAGAAAGTACTTACATGTAACTGAGTGTTACTTGCCTGACCACAAAATAAGATTTACAAACCACCAAACTACTCTGTTTCAGTTACATACATGCACGCAGTAGGTACCTATTATAAAGTAGTGTATTAAATGTTTGGTGGTTAATTATTAGTTTCACAATATATTTGAGTTTCATTATGTAAGGAACTATATTTTGTTTGCTCCACCCCTCCCACTTACATGAAACTAATATGAGTAATAATCTCTGTTCTCCTTCCCCAGCTCAGATCGCGAATACACTCTTGCTCTCATATCTTAACAGAAACCATTGTGGGGAATCTGAACAATAATATCACTGACAGACAACATATATGTTCTCTTCGGGAGCATCATGCTTTCGTATAAAATGGTCACTATGTATTATACTAACTGAAAAAAAAAATGGTTTATATGAACCATGATAAAATGTTACAGTTGGTTCTCTGCATTTCCTCCTTGTCAGTAGCGTGTTCTTTTTGACATTCCTGCTTCACACTCTGCTGTTTTACTTACCCTAGCCAGAGGGCACTGTGGTGTTGCTGCGGCCATCTCCCTGCTGTATTTGGGGGAGAGCGTCAGTCGGAAGGAGGACCTCTGATTGTGGATTTCTGGGAACGTACAGGAGGCCACCCCGTTTGTTGATGGTTTGGCGTGACTTGTGTCAGGTGTGATGCATCGTTAAAGCCATGATGGCAACCAATGTTACTGTCTAGGTTGCAGGTGGATCCAAGGGGATGAGGCCTGGTTAGCCATTGAAACTCCTATCCTACGGATGTTATCGGACTTAAAGTAAGACGTTTTGACCATTATTTGCATCATTTGCAAGCAACTGGGGATTCCAGCACCTGCAGTAATTCGGCGAAGATTATTTGTTTCGTCGGTGTGTAAATGATTGAACAAGAAGCAGTTTATTTAATGTTCACCTTATGCTCATGTTCTGTGTGTACTGCTTGCGAGTGTAAACTTGACTCTCACCTTTGTCTGTTGATTTTGAGCACATCGTCAAATACTGAATCCAAGTAGTGACCTGCAATTAATTAGCTGGATTCTTTCTATCCTCGTCACGATGGGTATTAAATGGCAACATACAATTGTAGACCTTAACTTGCTACCTTATTTGAGTGGCATCAATAACAGAGCCTCACCTGTTAAGTAATTAAGGCTCATGGTAAACAAAGGTATTTAAGTATGTTGTTTTAAAATATTATCTGAAATGTGTCAATGATTATGCTGCGTTAGTTGACTCTGGGGTGTGGACGGAAGTGTTAGCACATCTGCCATGTAAAGGAATGCTGCTAGTTTTGATTGGTTTGGAAACTTAAGTTGAGAGAGAAAATAGTGTGCTTTAGTCCTGCGTTGGGTTAAGACTATATGAGGGGGGACCCAAAAGAAACTGGATTGTTGTCATAAAAAATTTATTGATGAACCTTTTTACAAAATTACTTCAGTCACCTTCAAAATACTGTCCATTACATGCGATGCAATTATCAAGTCTCTTTTCCCACTGTTGGAAGCATGTTTGGAACTCTTAAAGTTTGATATTGTCCAGTGCCCTTTGTGAAGCTGTTTTTACCGCCTCCACTTCATCATAACACTCTCCTTTTAGCGTTTGTTTCATTTGTGGAAATAGGAAAAAGTTGCACGGGGCTAGGTCCGTCGAATACGGAGCGTGGGGAACGACAGACCGCTTCTGAGATGCCAAATAGTGGGTCACTTGTAAGGCCATGTGTGCTGGAGCATTGTCGTGATGCAGAAACCAGTCACCTGATCACCAAAGTTCTGGGTGTTTCCTCCTCACATCCTCTCACAGACGCCTTAAAACATCTAAGTAAAAGTGCTGGTTAACAGTCTGGCCAGGGGGTACAAATTCCTGATGCACAATTCCACGAACATAAAAAAAGACAATGATCATCGTCTTCACATTTGACCTCACTTGCCTTGCTGTTTTTGGTCTGGGAGAGTTGGGAGTCTTGACACTTGCTTGGTTTCTGGGTCATACCCATAACATCAACTCTTATCCCCTGTAATGACTTTGTTCAAGAAGTTTGGATCACATGCAATCTCTGTTTTCAAGTCCTGACACACATTCATGTGGATGGTTTTTTGCTCCTGTGTGAGAAGGCGCGGAACAAATTTAGCAGCAACATGTCTCATGTGCAAATCCTCACTCAAAATCCGCTGGCACAAGCTCCAACTGATTCCTGTCTCTGCTGAAATTTGGTAGATCATTTGGCGATGATCCTCGTTGATCTTTTGGCCCCTGAGCAGCTGATGGAAGACAGACTTACATTGGTTGACAGAATATATGCCCTAGCATGTAGAGATAACTGCCACCCAGATGGACCACCCCACAACAACACACCACAGTACACTATTGGTTCACCACAATCCACCACAGCATGACGTCTGACCCACACAAGCACTACTGACCAGCCACCATGATGAACTACCATGGCCGAATTGGATAACACCGAAACTGCATGCTGGTACCATCGAACATTCAGTGATATGGCACAAAAATGCTGATCTCTGTGCTGGCAGCCAAATGCCACTGACAGGCAGGAATAGATGCACTCAGCTGCCACACCACAAAAGTTGCCTTTCATCCAGGATCAGCCTGAAAGTGGGTGTACGCATTTTTGTCACAGCTGTCATGGACAACACCCACTTCCTGATTGACACAGAGTCTGACATCAGTATACTATCGCAGCAACTTGCCTTGGTGTGATCTACCTCGGAACTCTGCATCACCTGGCTGCTAGTGAGATGTCCATACTGGTATGCAGCAGCATGACCAGAACATGATGGAATACAATGCATGTGGACCTTCTATGTAGCTGTTGTCATGCAACCAGATCTGGGGTGGACTTCTTGCAACATTTCAAACTTTCTCATGACTTGCAATGGTCTGAACTGTACCACCAAAAAATGCACACCATCATCAGGATCACACCTATTGATATTACAACATCGGGATGTGCCGCCAATGGTCCACCAGTCCATCCCCCACATCAATGCCAGCTAATGTAGCAAACCTTTGCTGCATTTGACAAGCTGAATACAACCCACTTACAGCTCCTGGATGCAAATGAAGAAAACCAGTGCTGTACTATGACTTCAGACACTCATACAGGAGCTCACCATGGCCTGCACTAAAACTGATGCAGTGCACCTGCCAATCTATGAGACCCACAGCCTCCTCATCGGCCATGTTAGAACCATGCCCACAGCCAAATTGGGCGGACAAGTCGACATGGATATGAATTTGCTCTGCCTCACCTACCTCCTTGGCTGATGCCAGTGTACCATGAACGGTGTATTCGTGTGCCATATGGAACGGAACAGTCCGTGGGATTATCACTACCCTGGGATCAGTGGTGTGACACAAGGTGTGTAGACTAGATCCTCAGAAACTCAATGCTGCAAAAGAAGCAGTCAATCTTATGATGTCATGTGGTGTAATTCAAAATCTGACAGCCTGTGGGCCTCACAAATAAAAGTGGTTCTGAAGAAAGACGGATCAGTCCACGTACATTGAATGCTCAAACTGTGTGTGATTCCTACCCAGTACCAAACATCCAAGACTAGACCCACAAACTAGCAGGGGCTACTGTGTTTTCCATCACTGATTGTAATAATCCATACTACCAGATTCCCATGCACCCATACGATATTTGAAAAACTCCCATCATCAAGCCTTTCAGTTTGTTCAAGTTCTTGGTAATGCCATATTGACACAAAAATACCATCCAGACATGGCAGCATTTCATCGACAGTATGCTTTTTAATGTCCCCAATAGCTATGGCTACACACATGATATATTAGTGTTCTTCAAAGACAATGAAGCACTTAACAGACTCCCTAAGACAAGTTTTGATGCTGTAGACAGAGTTGGGGTTGAAATCAACAAGGACAAACTACAGCTTCACCAGAAACAGGTCACATTTCTAGGAGACACTGTTGTTGCTTCAGGAATACTTCTGACAGACAACCAGTTGGCACTCGTACAAAATCTTCCATGACCACAAATGTTCCACAAATTCCGGCAGTATCTCGGCATCTTAAATTTTTGCTGAAGAAGCATCTCACATGTAGCAAAACATCAAGGCTCCCCTCACTGACACAGTAAAGGACAAGACACCCACAGACATTGCCAGCTTGCACAGACTGAAGACACACAATTAGCTTTCACACATTCAGTCAACAGTTTGGTTTCAGCAGTTGCTTTAGCCCACCTGGTGATAGGTGTGCCTCTTACAATCATGACCAAAGCCAGTGAGACAGCGATAGGGGAAGTACTCCAACAAATAGTCAAAGAGCAAGTGCAACTGCTCTTGTTTTTCTCAAAAAAAACTCTTGAAAGCCCAAACGCAGTATTCTGCATTTGACCAAGAACTTTTAGCAATCTACGAAGCAGTCCACTATTTCAATGATGATATTGATGGGCAAGTGGTTGTGATTTATGTAGACCATAAACCAGTCACAGATGTGATTTGACATCTGCCAACACAAATTACTCTAAGACAATTTAGATACTTGGACTATATTCCTCAATTTACTATGGATGTCTGCTACTTGTGGGGACTGGATAACATTGTGGTAGACTACCTTTCATGGGTCAGTACTATATCACTTAAAGTGGACTATCTCAAAATGGCACGGGAACAGACATTGGATCCATCGATTATGGCACTCACTTCTGACCTAGTCACCAGTTAAAATACTGAACAATGTCAGCTACCAGAGACAGACGCAGTTCTCCTCTGTGATGCTTTGCTTGGAAAATGACAGCCATTGGTTCCAGCACCCTTTCGCAAAACCTTTTTTTGGTCATTACACAATCTCTCCCATCCAGGAATACAGCCCACAACAAAGCTTGTCACTGACCACTTTGTGCAGCCAAATGTTAAAAGAGACTGCAAAGTATGGACATGTGCATGCACTGCCTGTCAACAAAGCAGAGCCAGCCATCACTAAGCTACTGCACAGTTCTGCGGGGATGCTTTTGTGACATTCACTTGGACCTCACTGGCCCTTTACTGGAATTTTCAGGACAAAAATATGTCCTCTCCATGGTTGACCATGTGACACAATGGGTTGAGGTGACAACAATGACCAAAATGATGATGGAAGCCACAGCTACAGCGTTTGTGCACAAATGGACCACCTCATCATGATAACGATGGACCAAAGATAACAGTTTGAGGCCTCGCTGTTTGAAGCATTACGCAGTATGAGCGACATCAACCACTGGCATATGACAGCATACCACCCACAGAGTAATGGTCTTGTCGAGAGGTGGCACAGAACAATGAAAGCAGCACTCATGTATCATGGTGGTGAATGAGCAGATGCATACCCTTATGTCTTGAGTGGATCTACAGGAATGCTTGCCAAATTGCTATACAGAGAGATACTGCATATACCGGCAGACCTTTTCACGCCACCCATGGATAGCCAAAGGTCCTGAGTTTAAACCTCAGTTCGGCACACAGTTTTAATCTGCCAGGAAGTTTCATATCAGCACACACTCTGCTGCAGAGTGAAAATTTCATTCTACCCACAACCATTACCGGAACTACTACAAGTGGTACAGAATTAATTCAGTGCATTGCCATCCAATTGCCACAGCCCCACACAGTACCATCTACTTTCATACACAAGGCACTCACCATAAAACAATTTGTCATGCTGCATGAGGACACAGCCTGACTTGCACTCACAAGCCCCCCTTACACGGACCCATACCAAATCATCGCTCCATAATGACAACACCTTCTGAATTGTGGTCAATGGCAAACTGACAACAGCGGCTGTCAACTATTTGAAGACAGCTTAGATCCCGCAAGATCTCTCCACCAGCTCCACATCACTTTGTTGTTGGCACCCAAACTGATGAAATGTGAATGACTGGTGTCACCCATGCAACAGCTGACAACAGTGGATGACAAAATGCCACTTCCCAGCTTGGTGTTCTGCCAATCATGATGCCTCCTGTGACACCTCAGGGATTACGAACTCACAAAAGTGGTGGCACTCATTCATCACAGTGATAGCACCTCCACTGGTGCTCTGCACTCCACATGGGGTGCCCTATGGGGACTCTGAACAATAATATCATTGATGGACAATGTATATGCTCTTTTGTGGAACCATAGTTAGTACACTTTGTGCTTTCATATCAAATGGGCACTATGTATTGTACTAAGTGGAAATAAAATTGTGTACAGAATGCAGTATGGTTGGTAATAGTTTGCTACCATATGGCCTAGACTGTGAAAACTCACTACACTCTCATATGATGTACATTGTCTTTGCTGTAGAGCATCCAGCAGAAGATTGTTGATCATTATTGTCACTCTTACACTCATTCACAAAACACTGCACAGCTTTTCTATTTATTCTGGTAATGTAACTGAGTAATAGTTCTCAGTGATGGACTACACTCAGGAACCAATTTTAAAGTGACCTGTTTAGTGAGTGAATTTCAACTGCTTCATATTCTTCCAATGAATCTCAGTCTGACACCTCCTTTCCTCACATTTAGACTCCTCGATATTTGACATCTATGGCTAATTAAAGATATTGTTCAGTGTTGATATAGTCAATGGTTAGCCTTCCAGTGAGCCAGGTTGGACTTTTGTGGACCATATGCCTCCATCTGGCCTTATCATTACAAACTTCTCTTTTTACCTCTTGTAATGTTACTCCTTTCAAAGATCTTCATTTATTTGGTTTAGACATCTTCTTCTAGGATGTTTAACAGATATCATTCCATGTACTGTTATTTCCAAATAATGTCTAGGAGTTCTAGTCTCTACATCCATTGCACATACCAAAACCATTTCAACTGTGCAGTGCATAATCTTTCCTCTATTGTGCAGGTGACTTGCATGACATCTATAATGCACTCATTTCTAACTTGATCACATCTTTTCTTTTGCATAGCTATCCATAAAAATTTTGTTTTGCGTGCTTGTAGTTTCTTTCTGTCTCTTTTCAATAATGTCCAAGTCTTGAAGCCATATATCATAATTGATACAAGGTATGTTTTGAACATTGTCTGTCCAGATTTTACAGGAACTGCTTGATCCCACACTAGGTTGCACACTTGGTAGTAGAATATGGGATCTTTCAACACGGTTTTGACTCCTAAATTAGCAATCCTCTTGTTTGATACACTACTTTCAAGATAACTGAAGCTTTATGCATATTCAATTCTTTCTCTATAAAGTCTGAGGTTACATTGGTTAGATGTTCTACTCAATTTCATTGTTTCTGTTTCCTTCTTACTCACAGTTAACTTGTACTCATTAAAGTTGTTTAGCCAGCAATCTAATTGGTTCTGAATCTCATTCTCTGTCTCGGCCAGGTGGCAACATTGCCTGCAAAAACTAATAGGTTCAAATCACAAAATTCTACAAGCTATAATTTTGTTAATAATTACATCCATGAGCACAATGAAAAGTAGAGGGGAAGTGCAGTACCTTCTTGTATGCCTCTCTTTGTTCAGAACCATTCTGATATATCATATTCTACTTGTACACTTTTTCACCGTTTTTGTACAGCAACTGGATCTTTCAAATCAGAGAACTTGGAATTCCCATTTTTGCTTCTTGGGACTTTGTCAAAGGCTTTTTCTGTATTTAAAAATACTGTCATCACATCTTCCCCTTTTCGCAGTACTTTTCCACTATCTGTCTAATGGAAAAACCTTGGTCAGTTGTTCCTCTGTTGCCTCTAAAAAACCATGTTGTTCATCTTCAAACTGATGTTTTATCATTATGCTTAGTCTTTTCATTATGATCTTTCCTAATATCTTGAGGCAGTGATAGCAGAGTAATCTCTCTATAGTTTGTACACTCTCCCCTGCTCCATTTTTTGAACACTGGCATGATCAATTCTTTCTTCCTGATCAATTATTTCTTCCTGTCATTTCATACTTATTTTCTTTCCTCATTACTCCTAGTGTGTGGTGTAGCCACTGAAGACACTGTATGCCTCTTCCTTTGATCATATCTTCATAAAAATCCATCTATTTATGGTGACTCTCTCCCCTTCATAGCTTTCAAAGCATTTTCTGTTTCTGACTGTGAAACTGGTCTTCCCCCTTCTCTTGGTTTGTTCGGTTAATTGATTTCATTTAGCAATATGACAAAATAGTTTCTCATTTTCTCTGTTTTTGCACAATCTCCCACTCTTCCTTATTCCATAAATCATTTTTTTTAATTTCTTTAAAGCCATCTTCTAGTTGTTGTGTGAATGTTTCCCAACTATTATCTTTCTCACCCTTTATAATTCTCTTTACAAATTATTTGTTATCTCTATATTTTTGTTCACATTGGTTAGTTTTTAGGCATCTCATGGTGTAATCCCTTTGATTGGTTTTTCTTTCTCAACATTCTTATCTTTCTTTACTATATTCCAGTCTTTAACAGCTGCTTTTACTTTTTCATTCCATCAGCTGGTTTCTTTCTTGTTTAGTGTTCCTCTCATTTTGCCACACACTCCCACTTCACTTTCCATTAATGTTGTTTCAAACAAAAGTTGCATTCCTCTTCTGCACTTTTTGTTTTATTCCTTGGTAACTTTTGCATTACCAGATCTTCAAAATCTTTCCTATTTGAATCATCTTTTAGTTTCAGCTCTTTTATTCTCAGCACTTGGTATGTGCTTGGTGCTCAGGCAAGCTTATAGTTCAAGTCAGCTACTAGTAGCCTGTGGTCACTATGTAAACATTCTCTCTCACACTTTCTCTATTTATTATCACATAGTCAATAATTGTTCTGATCTTCCATTTATGGCTGTCTTGTTTCTTGAAGAAGATCTTGTTCACTATCAAGTTATTTCTGGCACAGAAATCTGGGATATCCTCACCTTCAGTATTCTTTTCCCTGTATCCAAAAGGTACTATCACCTCTTCATAGCCAGATCTATCAGCTCCAGCCTGGGTCCTTAGATCCCGTATTATCATAATACTTGCTTATGTACTTGGTCTTCCAAATTTCCTAGGAAATCTTATTTTTCACTGTCACTGTACATTCTCTTTGTGGAGCATACACTTGAATTGGTCAGTTGGTTGATTTAGGGGAGGGTACCAAACAACAAGGTCATCAGTCCCATTGGATCAGGAAAGGATGGGGAAGGAAGTCAGCCATCCCTTTCAAAGGAAACATCCTGGCATTTGCCTGAAGCATTTTAGGGAAATCATGGAAAACCTAAGGATGCGGGCTTCAACCATCTTTTATTGAGACTGTTATTGCCTAATTTCACTCTGGCTCTGATGATTCATTTACCTGCACAATATCTGTTATGACCTCAATACATACAGACTATGTGGTTACTTGCTCCATGCCAGACAGTTATCCAGTTTCAAATATTCAGAGCTCCTATCAGGAGTATCTGTGTTCAGTGTGCTAGACTGTAAAAGGAGTTATTTGCAGATTCTTCTAAAAAAAGAGGGCATACAAAAGATGGCTACTGTCACCACCTTTTTGACTTTATGGATTCCTTTAATGATACATGTGCTCAAAATGCAGTAAAGAGTTGGCAAAGCTTCATAGACAACACTATTTTCAAATTCTCCTTTTCTTATGCCTACTTATATAATATTCTAGTCTTCTATACTTCTCAACACAAACACAAAGAGCATCTCAAAATAGTTTTTGATGCCTTAAACAAGCTCAGCATCATAGTAATGATGAATGTCAACTGTGACAGTCAAAGGTTACCTTCCTTAGTCATTCAATTGGCAGCGAAGGCATCCTGCCTCCTACATAAGGGACTGAGTTCATTAATCTACCACTGCAGGCATGGAACTTCCAACAACTATCCCAATTTTTTGGCAAGGTAAATTTTAATTGCAAACACCTACCTCTTGCAGCTGCCATCCAGGCACAACTGATGAATGTAATAGGAGGCAAACACACAACAGATAATTCACTGCACATCCCACATCTTCATGGTGCAGTCAATGCCATCACAGATTATCTCTCTAGGATTAATGCACTCTTAATGGATCCAAACTATGACAAAGTAGCAGAAGCACAACTAAAGAATACACAATTATGCCAACTCCCACCTGACACCACAAGTGGTTTGCACATAGAACACTGCATTGTTCCAGCCTCTTCAAACCAAGTACTGTGTGATGTTTCACTGAATTGTCTTCAACCAATAGTAGCTTTCAGCATGTGTCAATAATTGTTCTGGTCTTCCATTTATGGCTGTCTTGTTTCTTGAAGAAGATCTTGTTCACTATCAAGTTATTTCTGGCACAGAAATCTGGGATATCCTCACCTTCAGTATTCTTTTCCCTGTATCCAAAAGGTACTATCACCTCTTCATAGCCAGATCTATCAGCTCCAGCCTGGGTCCTTAGATCCCGTATTATCATAATACTTGCTTATGTACTTGGTCTTCCAAATTTCCTAGGAAATCTTATTTTTCACTGTCACTGTACATTCTCTTTGTGGAGCATACACTTGAATTGGTCAGTTGGTTGATTTAGGGGAGGGTACCAAACAACAAGGTCATCAGTCCCATTGGATCAGGAAAGGATGGGGAAGGAAGTCAGCCATCCCTTTCAAAGGAAACATCCTGGCATTTGCCTGAAGCATTTTATGGAAATCATGGAAAACCTAAGGATGCGGGCTTCAACCATCTTTTATTGAGACTGTTATTGCCTAATTTCACTCTGGCTCTGATGATTCATTTACCTGCACAATATCTGTTATGACCTCAATACATTCATGCAGGACAAACACAAGTCCACTCTTTGCTTCCTTCTTGTTACCATTGCAAATACAGCTTGCAACCATTCCTCAATTTGATTTCATCCATTTCCATTTTGTCTCACTTGCTCCTAATACATGCCTTTTCCTTCTTTCTGTCAGGTTGACTATCTCACATGTGCCCATCAAAGTAATTCTGTTCAGTGTTCTTACTCTCAGTTCACTTTCATGCTAAGGTCCAGTCTTCTTGTTGGGTCTTCAGTTGGTATATCTTCCTACATTCTCAGGATGAGCATTAGGCTCTTAGGGTCATCATTAATTCCTTAGGTGCTGGAAGTGAAATCTTAAGTTGGTGTGTTTGATCTGAGGCTTATGCTTGTAGTGAAGCAGCATAACAGCTTTTTCTCTACTGGCTTGCTAGGTTTACTCCATCAGCCTTTTAGGGTCAGTCCTCATTGCACAAGGCAGTGGGTTCCATCTGCACTACCACCAGAGCAATAGATCATCTCCTCTGCCAGTTCCATCATACCAAATCATTTTCTCTGCCTTTGCTGCCATTATGGTCTGCACCCATAAACCTGGGCAGGGATTTTGTGATATACTACACCCTGTCCTCCAGCGTACTGGAATGTAGGATGCCCATCCCCACAGTGTGGCTGCACCAAATGGAAATTACACAAGTAGAGGAACAGGGAAGGTGGCCTTGACCACCTCTAGCTGTGGTAATGGTATGATGACACAACCAATGGTCAGTCAAATAGTAATGAATCTTTGTTCTTTCTCGTGTGCTTAACTTTACTCTTGTTAATCTTCAGGAGTATCTACCACTCTTTACAATAAATGTTGATCATCTTGCAGGTCTTTTCATATTTTCTATTCTCTAATGATGGAGTCTTGTTACATACAATCATCGCAGGCCAGTGATGAAATGCTCACTGTTAGAATAGAATCAAACAATGGAAACTCCAGGGTGGAATATCAACAGTGTTACAAAAATGATAGATTGCCACTCACCATAAAGGTGACATAAGAAGGAATGACCACTGCCAAGCTGTTGCAAAGAGCAAAGTGGACCAACCTGTGGCACAACATCCAGGTGAACATTACATGCTTGACTTTAATGGCTGTTCACAAACAACGCCATCTGGATCCTCCCCTCCACCATTAGCTTTTCTCAAATGTGCAGATGGGAAGTATCCTAACAACATATTCTCTGCTCCCAAAATTATCTGGGCTCACCCTATGGTAATATACTGTCCCCACACCCTCCACCCAACTGCTTCCACCATTGCTGTTCTATCACCTCTTCCCAATTCACGCCGCCTCACCCTCATTGTGTGCTGCTCTCTGCCAACATACTCAATGATCTTTTCCCCTTCTCTGCTTCTTTTCTCTCCTGCTCTTCATCCTCTCCTCCTCCTGCCTCCACAGAGTGGCTCCAGGAACTCTCTCCTGATGCTGAGCCTGGCAGACTTATCCTTATGCCATCTAGTCCTTCCACTTTTCTCTTCTCCCATTAATAGCCTGCTATTTCTCCGCCTTCCCCACCCCAATCCGTATTGCTGGTTTTGTTCAATGTGACAGTTGCACTTTGGCTGGAGATACCAGTGTGCTTACATGTGTGAATGTGTGTGTTTTCTTTTCTGAAGGTGGCTATGGCCAAATGCTCAATGCATAACAGCCTTTTTGTGGTGTGTCTATGCAATTCAACATTGTTAGAACAATAATATAAATATACAAGTATTTACTTAACTTTGATGCAGGACAAACCGGTCCAAGGTTGTTATCACATGTTAGTAACCAGACGTACTTTTCTGACTACACTTCTTATACTTTATTCAGGCACAAGACTTACTTACAAATATTTTCATAGACACATATCATAGTTTATTTCATAGTCACATATCACATATATCTTGCCAATCAAATACTGCACAACAAAAATGTTGATGACTGAAAACATGTTGACTGGTCAGACGAGTCTCATTTCAAATGGTATCGAGTGGGTGGATGTGTGTGGATAGGAAATAACCTCATGAATCCCTGGACCCTGCATGTCAGTAGGGGACTCTTAAAGCTGGTGGACGCTCTATAATGGTGTGGGGCATGTGCAGTTGGAGTGATATGGAACCCCTGATGCACATAGATACAACTCTGACAGGTGACACTTATGTAAGCATCCTCTCTGATCACTTGCATCCATTCATGTCCATTGTGCATTCTGATGGACTTGGGCAATTCCAGCATGACAAAGTGACACCACACACATCCAGAATTCCTACAGAATGGCTCTAGGAACAATTTTCTGAGTTTAAACACTTTCACTGGCCACCAAACTCTCCAAACATGAACATTATTGAGCACATCTGGGATGCCTTGCAACGTGCTGTTCAGAAGAGATCTCCATCCCCTCATACTATTACAGATTTATGGACAGCCCTGCAGGTTTCATGGTGTTTGTTCCCTCCAGCACTACTTCAGACATTAGTCAAGTCCACGCCACATTGTGTTGTGGCACTTCTGCATGCTCGCAGAGGCCCTAAACGATATTACGTGGGTGTAACAGTTTCCTTGACTCTTCAGTGTAGAAAACTCTCTGGGTCAGCATCTTACTCTGTGGCAGGACAGTCTTTAGAGTAAGTTCTTTTTGAGCTCTTGTAGGATGTGTACATGTTTTGATGTATTGTTGCCAAGGGATAATGCATATTTATTGTACACTAGTGGCTTCAACCATTTTACCTCGTGCATCATCAACTGCGTCCTCCACAATTAGTGACCTTGCAATGAATGGAAGCACGTCTACTATCCTGCATACTTTGTATCATCTTCTATGTGACAACAATGGAACTATCTCGAAACTCAAATGCCGGAGAAGTACGATTATGAGGCAATGACTTATATAGTGTTTGTTCAAATGTATGTGAAATCTTATGGGACTTAACTGCTAAGGTCATCAGTCCCTAAGCTTACACACTACTTAACCTAAATTATCCTAAAGACAATCACACAGGACTCGAACCTCCACCGGGACCAGCCGCACAGCGCCTTAGACCGCTCGGCTAATCCCGCGTGGCCATATAGTGTTTATTTTAGTGCTTCACGTCAACAGGAACAACCTTTACCTTCTGTGAAACGTGAAACTGATACTTTATTGTGCAGTGCCAGTGGTATCAACATTGGCCCTCATGTATACAGACAATGTGCACTGACCACCGGCTTTTTGTTGGCTTTGGTATTGAATACAACTCATTTATATATCAACAAGATGTTGTTCAACAAACTGTCCCAGACAGACACAGTAGAATTTTGCTTGATTCTGTCACACCTTCTGTGCTGTGTACAATTATGCTGAACCCATTTGCACTGCCATTTGCATGCTTTCCGGTTGGGCCATGCATGAACACTTTCATGGATTTCCTTCCACATTGCAGACTTCTCATGAGAGCTCATCCATCATTGATATGTGACCAGCTACGATACCACATGCATACTGATTTCAACAACTCGTAACCTCCCCCCCTTACTAATCGGCCTATCCTGTTTGCAATATAAAATATGACCGGGGATCGCGTGTATGCCTAACGGATTTTTTCTAATTGTATAAGGCTATCTTTCCTGAAGAAGTGATACTGATAAGTAGGAGGAAAGTGTACAACCAACCCTTCTGATGGAAAGTCTACTAAAAATAAAAGTAATTAAACCGAACAGGGCTATAATTTGGAAAATGAAAGTTTTTTTGTGCAGTCGCTGACAAACAACACTGGACAGAAAGGCGTACCACTGATCATGAATCCAAATGTTACACTAATGAATGAAAAGGAAGTAATTAATGGTCGCCAGCCCACTAGGGCAATTTACATCCAAAATCCTGTACAAGATGATGGGAAAGGAAAACATGTATTATTAAACACTGATGTGGCAACTAAAGGTTGCCATGTTTTTCTTTTTGTTTCTTTTTTTAATTTTTTTTATTTTTACACTAATTTTAAGTGAGTGTGTAATGATAAAGAAAACTGAGAAGTCCCTCTTACATTATGTTTGGTATTAAATTTTGAAAAAAGGCAATTGAGTAATGATTTGAAAATATGCAATTAAACTGTATGTTAGTACTGAACTTCGTTACGTGAAAATGACTTTCAGTGACCTCAGCATTACGTCACCAAAGAAATTTAGAAAAAAAAATAAACAAGCACTTTTTACTTTGCCGTTACTTATTTTGCAAATTGGATTTCATGTTATTGTCTGAACAACTGAGCCTTTTTTACTGACTTGAACAGAATTAAATACTAGAATACATACCAAACCAAACAGCCATGTGCTCCAAGCTATATGTAAAATAAATAAAACTTCTGCATTCTTAATTTGTGCATTTCTTTAGATTTTAATTTTTTCCAGTGATTGATTCTCAAACTTGAAAATTGAAATTGCTTTACTTTAGTCATATACTGAAGCCTCTGTTGTAAAACAGTTAATTGACAGTAGACTGAGGCTAACATTCTTAAAAGAGAAATTATTCATTAACATACTGGTTGTAACTATTCAATTTGTTTCTTATGACACTCAGTTAGCATATAAGGAAAAAAAGGAACAAGAATCCTGCTTGGTAACAATGTCTGGGGGCAATGAGGACACAATCACCCTGAGTTTAACTTATTATTATTTAAATAAATCTTATCAATCAAATCACATTCAGTTGTGCTGCTGGGTTAGCCGTTAATACTTTCTACCAATGAACAGTCTTACTACAGTGCTGTGCATATGACAAACTCGGAGCCGAAGACGAAACTGTGTTGTGGAACTGCTGCTGTTGTTGAAGACAGTAGCATATTGTGGAGCCATGGCTAATTATAGGAATGGGCGATCGTAATTAATACAGCCTCTTCTGCCTGTCCACTGCCCATACTCCTGCTGTAGCCATCTGGCCAGGGCATGTACTTGATGCTGCCGAACATGGTACTCTCTACTGTGAGAACACTACGAGTGCTGGAACCCACCTCTCCTCTCTCCACGTGCTCTGCACAACAACTCCCTACCCAAAGATTTTACAACCCACAAGCACTATTATCATTGCTCGTCGATTCAAATAACAATTCCTTTGGCTTTTTCCCAGAGCTTATAAGTTTCACATTAAAACACAGATAAATACAATGAAACGTCAAGAGACTTATACCTAAATGTACACATACAGTGAAGCAATGTCCGTACTTATTAAAAGAAAGCATTTAAATTACAAATTTTACATACAATTCAGAAAAAAAATGTTATATATCGGTAGCAGGTGTGATGCATCCTGCATTTTCAGTGTTACAAACTACATAAAAAATTAGTAGTGTCATACCTCAATGAGAAACTTGGAACTTTCAGTACAGGTCAGGAGCATGTAGAGGAGCTCTTGCTCAAGTTTAAAAGAATAGTTGACCATGCACTGGATAGATACGTACCCAGTAGAACTGTTGATAATGGGAGGGAACATCTATGGTATACAGTCATTGTAAAGAAACTTCTAAATAAACAGAGATTCATGCATAATAGGTATAAAGCAAAGCATGGGGCTATAGATAAAGAGACGCTGAATGAAATGCATTTAGTTGTCACGAGAGCAATGCATGATGCCTTCAATGGCTACCGTAGCAGAATATTGTCAAATGATATTTCACAAATCCAAAGAAATTTTGGTTGTATGTAAAGGCTATCAGTGGCACCAAAGTTAGTGTACAGTCCTTGGCAAATGAGACAAGAATTGAAATGGAGGGTAGCAAAGCGAAAGCTGAAATGCTTCACTCCAATTTCAAGTGTTCATTTAAGAAGGAAAACCCAGGAGAATTGCCCCAATTTAATCCTCGTACCACAGAAAAGGTATTAGTGTCAGTGGTGTTGGGAAACAGCTGAAATCCTTAAAATTAAACAGAGATCCAGTCCCTGATTGAATCCCTGTTAGATTCTATACTGAATTTGCAGTTGAGTTAGCCTCTTTTCCAACAATAATCTATTGTAGATCCCTCAAACCAAAAACTGTACACAGTTCTTTGAAAAAGACACAGGTCACACATGTCTACAAGAAGGGTAGTAGAAGTGATCCATAAAACTACTGTCCAATATTGTCGACATTGAATTGTTGTAGAATCTTAGAACATATTCTGTGCTCAAACGTAATGAAGTATTTTGAAGAGCATGACCTCCTCAATGCCAACCAGGTGGTTTTCAAGAACATCAATCATGTGAAATCCAACTCACACATTTGTTACGTGACATACTGAAAGCTTTGAATCAAGGCAACCAGATAGATGCCCGAGTGTTTCTTGATTGCCGAAAAGCATTTGACTCAGTACTGCACCTATGCTTATTGTCAACAGTACAATCATATGGTGTATCAAGTGATATTTGTGACTGGATTGAAGAATTTTTGACGGGGAGGACACAGTATGTTATCTTGGATGGAGAGTCAGCATCAGTTGTGGAAGTAACTTCGGGTGTGCCCCAAGGGAGTGTTCAGGACCCTTGTTGTTCATGTTGTATGTTAATGATCTCGCAGACAATACTGATAGTAAAATCAGACTTTTTTCAGATGATGCAGTTATCTATAATGAAGTACTATCTGAAACAAGCTGCATAAGTATTCAGTCAGATCTTGATAACATTTCAATGTGGTGCAGAGATTGTTCAGAAATGTAAAATTTTGCACTTCACAAAACTAAAAAATGTAATATCCTATGACTATAATTCAGTGAGTCACTGTTGGAATGCCAACTTATACAAATATCTGGGTGAAACACTTTGTAGGGATATGAAAAGGAATGATCACATAGGTTCAGTTGTGAATAAAGCAGGTGGTAGACTTCGGTTCATTGGTAGAATAGTGGGGAAGTGCAATCAGTCTACAAAAGAGATTGGTTACAAATCACTTGTGTAACCCATCCTACAATATTGCTCAAGTACCAGATAGGACTAGATTGGCATATTGATCAGGTACAAGGAACAGCAGCACGAATGGTCACAGGTTTGTTTAATCCATGGGAGAGTGTCACAGAGATACTGAAGGAACTGAACTAGCAGACAAAAACCATACAGAGAAAGTCTAAATTTCAGAACTGGCTGTAAATGATTGCTCTAGAGATATACTACAACCCCCTAGTGCAGTTCATACAGAGATTGTGAGGATAAGACAGGCATTTAAACAATCATTCTTTTCGCACTCCATACTTGAATGGAACAAGAAGAAATACTAATAACTGGTACAATGAGACGTACCCTCTGCCATGCACCTGGCAGTGGTTTGTAGATTTAGATCAGTATTGTTAGTCTCATTCCACAATCCAAGCTGCCACCCTTCTGCCCTGGGCAACCGGCCGAGTGCACTGTATTGGATAATAAAAAAAAATGGGAGAAGAGAGACCATGAAAAAGGGAAAGAATGAAAGAAATGCAGATCGGACTTTGTATTACGGAAAAGCTATCGGACTTCGTTATTCGGAAAAGCTATTGTTGGGGTGGTCCTTGTGGCGTTTTTGAGCAAAAGTTAAACCAATTTTCACTACAAAAGTTATTGAAAAGAAACAGAGAATAACAGAATGTAACTGACAGGGGGAAATGGCGTAGCTTAGAGTTCATTCTTTACCAGGTTAACATGTCTTCTTTCGGGCGGCGTCCACGTCTTCAAAAATCTCCTTCATTTCAGCGTGAAAAAATCTGCTCCGAAATCTTGTAATAGTCCAGGGATCACTAATTTATACCAATTAAAATCATCTTGATACAGTATGCAATTTAATTCACTTTGCTACTTCCATCCACCGAATTTCTTAATAACTTCCACAATGTCTACACATTACAATCAGATCAAGATTAGCCATTAAGTTTTTACGTCAGCATCCGATCACGCCTGCCTTAAGCTACAGCTATCAAGAGACGAACAAAAAACGGATAGAAAACAAAAAAAGTGTTACCATTTTAGTATTTTCTCTGCCGTCGAGCGCTCATACCGCTGCGACGGGATATTTTTTATCTGAGGGAACGAGTGTAGCGCGGCGAAATTCAAAGTCCCGCTACAGCACTCTCAACAACCATGGTATTTCTGATGACAGCTCGAAGTTTGATGCATTACTAAACCAATGAGGTGAGCATGTCAACATTATTAGTGACATTATTTTGAATCCCCAGCTACCAGCAAATACAACAGGGGAAAGACAACGCACCTCTAGTGCCTCCGCAGAATTTTGAAACAGCAGTTACACTCACTTATTTATGATGAATGTTTATGCACCAAAATGCCCTTCCAACTCTGGAGACACCTTCAAACATAAATTAACATCACACTCATGCCACATCACACCCTGTGGACTGAAATTACCTCCTCAGTGACAACTAGCAATGATCTGATGTGAGCATAAGTCATTAGAAAGGAAACCAATTTTGGGTGGGGGGGAGGAGGGAGGGAGGGAGGGAGGGAGGGAGGAGGGGGGGGGGCAGACTTCTAATTGTGTTACAATTTGACAGTGCATTAATTCAGCAGACAACAATGACCAGCTCTGCCTCAGTCAGGCACCGCTCCTTAACAGGTGATAGCACACATCCAAGGGGAACTGAGAGAACATGGGCACCACCGAGAATGATGGCACTCACATCTGCCCACTCAGCAATCTCCAGCCAGTAAAAACAGACAGGCAGCCAGATGACAGCAACACCTTGCATACTGACAAGAAGATGCAACCACACCTTTGTTGGTTTCAAGCACTTTTCTGCAATAAAGTATGCGACTGCATGACACCTTGTGTTCACCCAAATGAAAGAATGATCTGCAATAGGTGTTCCATATCTTTGCATTGCTACAAGACACCTGCTTCTCAACATGTGAGCCAGTCTAGTAGTACACAGTCTCCCTGTGAGGGCAGTAGACTCTACATCCTAGATTATATTCACAACCAATATTTTCTTGTCTATACTACATCTGAAGTGAGTGCCATGCCATGAGAGCTGCCGCTGCAGAAAAACCTTTATCTGTCTTCCAACATCATGCAGTGCATTATTCACATTTTGCAATGTACAAAATCACATCTTGAACCTTGGACTTAGGTTTAAAAAGACATGTTTTCCTGGCAGTTTTCCGTCCCCAACATCACAGAACCCATTCTGGGCAATGACATTTTAAGACATGAAGAGAACCACTCCATATGTGATAAAAGTTGCATGTCTATGGATGAGCTCACAGCTGTGCATGCATACTTGGAGCAGCTGATAGAGAATGACCTCATTTTCCGACATTATCACAATAAGTGAGTCAACGACCATGGGGCAGCTGGTAACATTCACACATACACATACACACACACACACACACACACACACACACACACACACACACACACACCATCGGAATAGCCTGCACCGTCTTCACCAGCACTAATACAGATCAGACCAGAATATCTTTCATCAGATGCCCGTGCAACTAATGTTTGGGTCCCCTCAGCCCCAATAGATTCATATTTGCAGTTTAAACAAAGTGCTATCTGCGACAGAACAGTTCATAAAATCAACACCACACTGGGCCCTCCAGTCAGACATGTTGCACAGAGATTAACTCCCGATAAATTTCGCATGGCCAAGTTGGCTATAGAGGAGTTATTACAAGCCAAATCATGAGGCAGTCCAATAGACCTTGGTCATTCATCTTGTACCTAAGAAGCATGGCACATACAGACTATGTGGTTACTTGCTCCATGCCAGACAGTTATCCAGTTTCAAATATTCAGAGCTTCTATCAGGAGTCTCTGTGTTCAGTGTGCTGGACTGTAAAAGGGGTTATTTGCAGATTCCTCTAAACAAAGAGGGCGTACAAAAGATGGCTACTGTCACCACCTTTTTGACTTTATGGATTCCTTTAATGATACATGTGCTCAAAATGCAATAAAGAGTTGGCAAAGCTTCATAGACAACACTATTTTCAAATTCTCCTTTTCTTACGCCTACTTATATAATAATCTAGTCTTCTATACTTCTCAACACAAACACAAAGAGCATCTCAAAATAGTTTTTGATGCCTTAAACAAGCTCAGCATCATAGTAATGATGAATGTCAACTGCGACAGTCAAAGGTTACCTTCCTTGGTCATTCAATTGGCAGTGAAGGCATCCTGCCTCCTACATAAGGGACTGAGTTCATTAATCTACTACTGCAGGCATGGAACTTCCAACAACTATCCCAATTTTTTGGCAAGGCAAATTTTAATTGCAAACACCTACCTCTTACAGCTGCCATCCAGGCACAACTGATGAATGTGTTAGGAGGCAAACACGCAACAGATAATTCACTGCACATCCCACATCTCCATGGTGCAGACAATGCCATCACAGATTATCTCTCTAGGATCAATGCACTCTAAATGGATCCAAACTATGATAAACTAGCAGAAGCACAACTAAAGAATACACAATTATGCCAACTCCTATCTGACACCACAACTGGTTTGCACATAGAACACTGCATTGTTCCAGTCTCTTCAAACCAAGTACTGTGTGATGTTTCACTGAATTGTCTTCAACCAATAGTAGCTTTCAGCATGTGAATAATCATATTTAATAAACTATGTGGGCTGTCCTATACGGATATCCATCCAACAGCGAAAATTGTCACTGATCACTTCACGTGGTCAATGTAAAAAAAGAGAGAGAGAGATTGTCAAACTAGGACACAGTCATGTGCTGCCTGCCAATGAACTCAAATAGAATGGCATGTGCAACTACAACATGACTGTTATTTCGTCTCTAAGGACCAATTTCAGCATATCCATCCAGACCTCATCAGGGCACTCCCTTACTCAAATGGTTTTTATTATACCCTCTCAGTAAACGACACTGTAACTCACTGGATTTATACTATATCAATATATGACATTACTGCAGAAGCCAAGGCGAAAGCATTTGGGTGGTACATGGAAAGAAAGGGCCCATTAACATTTTCCCTGAACTGCTGATCTGAATACTTCACATTCCTGTCAATGTGTCTCTCAATAGGGACTATTCTTATTGTGTTTTAGTTCCGTGTTGCCAGTAAACAGATCTTCATAAGAAGTAGTTCCTAAACTTTTGGTGCATCTTATTTGTACAAAGTTCTTGGGCCAGCTGAAAATGAAGATGGGATCGAATCTGTAAAATAATTTTAGGTATGTCACAAAGCTTTTATGGCTTTTCATGAATTAAAAAAGAAGAAAATTGAATATTCATGAACAGCCTACAAAGAACCAATGGACATGCATGGAAAACATGGCAACCACCACCACAAACTTAATGTTAAGGCTGTAAGTAATATACAGCAGCATATACATTTCTTTAAAAGGAATCAAAGCCACTCCAGCTTACATGATTCTTCAAACTGTATCTCTCATAACGACTGAATATTACAAAATTATTTTGGATGTTCTAAGCAAAATATCCTCATATAAAAGTGAGTTATGAGGCCTATAGGGGCACATTTTATCATTTTATGGAAGCCAACATCACATTCAGGCACCAAAGAATGGATGCATGCTGTGCATGTGATGAGAGAATTGCTAAAATGAAAAGTTTAGAGGCAGAGAAGAAACTAAAGTGTACCTATGATTAAATGAAACAACTGGATTATGAAATAAATAAATGGAAATTTCTCAACACCTGGCACAAAAAAAGCCAATGTATTTTACTCTTGGAAACAGCCTGATAAGAAGAAATCAGAGAAACTGAGAGAATTTGAAGCAATTTGATTGAATTATGGTAAAAATTTAATGGTGCCTAATATCTCTACTAATGACATTTACTATAAAAGGCAGCTATCTATAGGTACATTCAGTGTCCACGTACAGTGCAGTTTCCAGATTATATTTTATGTATATCCAGAGCATCAAGGAAAATCAGGAAGTGATGATGTTTGTTTCCTGTTGTATCACTTCATCTACAACCTTCTCAGTTCTGATGTAACACATATGAGTATTTTCTGTGGCTCATGTAATGGGCAACAGAAGAACTTAACTTTCTTCCAGTTCATTTATATCTGGTGAATGTTGAGAAAAAACTGGAGTCAGTCAAGATAATCTTCCCTATACTAGGACATTCATATCCTGCACAGCATGATGGAATGTCTTACCTAACGGTCCAGGTTCGTTTCCCGGCTGGGTCAGAGATTTTCTACGCTCAGGGACTGGGTGTTGTGTTGTCCTTATCATCATCATTTCATCCCCATCGATACACAAGTCACCAAAGTGGCATCAACTCGAAAGACTTGCATCAGGTGAATGGTTTGCCCGACAGGAGGCCCTAGCCACATGGCACAGCATATCCTGCGGATGACAAAAAATGGATAGTTCCTCAAGACTGGATCTCTGTTATCAAACTTTCAAACTTTGATGTACTGTTAGTTGACCACAGCATGTTTGAAGGCCGTACAACATTCCTGGCTAAGAACATTATTAGGAAAACAGTTAATTGACAATCACCGTAAAGTTGACATGTCGAGCTGCAGACAGGCACAATGAAAAGACTGTTCCACATTTAGCTTTAGGTTGAAGTCTTCTTCAGAAAATAAAACACACACACATTCACACCAGCAAGCACACCTCACACACACACACACACACACACACACACACACACACACACACACACACACACACACACATACACGACTACCACGGGCAGCTCAGACTGGAATGCAATGTCACGGTGAGCAGCAATGTGGAGTGGGGTAGAGGTAGCAGGGTACAGGTTGGGAGAGAGAAGAGAGTTGTCCATCTGAGCATGCAGGGATTAGATGGAGGCATGACAAAACTGCCAGGCACAGCATCAGAAGGCTGTAGGGCATGGAGGTGGGGAGCAGTGGAACAAGGGAGCACAAAAGGTGAGGAGCAGGGAAAGGTAAAAATGGGCAGTTACAGTGGCAGATAGTATCACACGATGAGTGTGAGGGGATGTGAATAGGGAGGAGGAGATAGGACAGAGGGGGTGGACGCTGTTGGGTGGTGTGTGTGGGGACAGTAGATTATCATGGGACGAGAGTGGGAAAATTTTGGGAGCAGGGAATGTGCAGCTCAGAAAATCTGGTGTCAAAAAGTAGAATCCAGATGGTATGGGTTGTGCAGCAGCCACTGAAATCAAGCATGTTATGTTCAGCTGCATGTTGTGCCACAGGGTGGTCAACAATGCTCTTGGCCACAGTTTGGCAGTGACCGTTCATCCTGGTGGACAGATAGTTGGTAATTATAATGGTATAAAAAGATGTGTAGTGATTGCAGCAGAACTGGTGGGTAAAGGGGTTGGATGAACCTGTGACATTACTAGAATAGGAAGTGCTGGGTGTGTGGACTAGCCATGTCTTGCAGCTGGGCTTCCGTAGGGGTATGATCCCTGTGCAAGGGATTGGGATTGAGAGTGGCGTGGGCATGGACTAGAATGTTGTGGAGGATGGGTGGGAAGGACCTTGGGTATGACGTCCTTCCTTTCAGGGCATGATGATAAGTATCCAATGCACTGGCAAAGGTTGTGATTCAGTTGTTCCAGTCCGGATGATGAAGGGGACACTCCTTTGTGGCTCATTCTTGGAGATGGTGGAAGGATTGGAGATGTGTGGGAAAATTACATGGGAGATCTATCTGCAGAATAGGTCTGGGGAAAAGTGCCTGTCTTTGAAAGCCTTGGTGAGACCTTCAGATTACGGGCAAGGGAGCTCTTGTCACTACAGATGTGCCGTACCCAGATGGATGGGCTGTATGGGAAGGATTTTTTGGATGTAGAAGTGATGGCTGATGTTGAAATGCAGGTACTGTTGGTGGTTGGTGTGTTTAATGTGGACAGAGGTGCAGATAGAGCCATCTACATCTACATCTACATTTATACTCCGCAAGCCACCCAACGGTGTGTGGCAGAGGGCACTTTACGTGCCACTGTCATTACCTCCCTTTCCTGTACCAGTCGCGTATGGTTCGCGGGAAGAACGACTGTCTGAAAGCCTCCGTGCGCGCTCTAATCTCTCTAATTTTACATTCGTGATCTCCTCGGGAGGTATAAGTAGGGGGAAGCAATATATTCGATACCTCATCCAGAAACGCACCCTCTCGAAACCTGGCGAGCAAGCTACACCGCGATGCAGTGCGCCTCTCTTGCAGAGTCTGCCACTTGAGTTTATTAAACATCTCCGTAACGCTATCACGGTTACCAAATAACCCTGTGACGAAACGCGCCGCTCTTCTTTGGATCTTCTCTATCTCCTCCGTCAAACCGATCTGGTATGGATCCCACACTGATGAGCAATACTCAAGTATAGGTCGAACGAGTGTTTTGTAAGCCACCTCCTTTGTTGATGGACTACATTTTCTAAGCACTCTCCCAATGAATCTCAACCTGGTACCCGACTTACCAACAATTAATTTTATATGATCATTCCACTTCAAATCATTCCGCACACATACTCCCAGATATTTTACAGAAGTAACTGCTACCAGTGTTTGTTCCGCTATCATATAATCATACAATAAAAGATCCTTCTTTCAATGTATTCGCAATACATTACATTTGTCTATGTTAAGGGTCAGTTGCCACTCCCTGCACCAAGTGCCTATCCGCTGCAGATCTTCCTGCATTTCGCTACAATTTTCTAACGCTGCAACTTCTCTGTATACTACAGCATCATCCGCGAAAAGCCGCATGGAACTTCCGACACTATCTACTAGGTCATTTATATATATTGTGAAAAGCAATGGTCCCATAACACTCCCCTGTGGCACGCCAGAGGTTACTTTAACGTCTGTAGACATCTCTCCATTGATAACAACATGCTGTGTTCTGTTTGCTAAAAACTCTTCAATCCAGCCACACAGCTGGTCTGATATTCCGTAGGCTCTTACTTTGTTTATCAGGCGACAGTGCGGAACTGTATCGAATGCCTTCCGTAAGTCAAGAAAAATAGCATCTACCTGGGAGCCTGTATTTAATATTTTCTGGGTCTCATGAACAAATAAAGCGAGTTGGGTCTCACACGATCACTGTTTCCGGAATCCATGTTGATTCCTACATAGTAGATTCTGGGTTTCCAAAAACGACATGATACTCGAGCAAAAAACATGTTCTAAAATTCTACAACAGATCGACGTCAGAGATATAGGTCTATAGTTTTGCGCATCTGCTCGATGACCCTTCTTGAAGACTGGGACTATCTGTGCTCTTTTCCAAACATTTGGAACCCTCCGTTCCTCTAGAGACTTGCGGTACATGGCTGTTAGAAGGGGGGCAAGTTCTTTCGCGTACTCTGTGTAGAATCGAATTGGTATCCCGTCAGGTCCAGTGGACTTTCCTCTATTGAGTGATTCCAGTTGCTTTTCTATTCCTTGGATACTTATTTCGATGTCAGCCATTTTTTCGTTTGTGCAAGGATTTAGAGAAGGAACTGCAGTGCGGTCTTCCTCTGTGAAACAGCTTTGGAAAAAGGTGTTTAGTATTTCAGCTTTACGCGTGTCATCCTCTGTTTCAATGCCATCATCATCCCGTAGTGTCTGGATATTCTGTTTTGAGCCACTTACTGATTTAACGTAAGACCAGAACTTCCTAGGATTTTCTGACAAGTCGGTACATAGAATTTTACTTTCGAATTCACTGAACGCTTCACGCATAGCCCTCCTTACGCTAACTTTGACATCGTTTAGCTTCTGTTTGTCTGAGAGGTTTTGGCTGCGTTTAAACTTGGAGTGAAGCTCTCTTTGCTTTCGCAGTAGTTTCCTAACTTTGTTGTTGTACCACAAGGGGTTTTTCCCGTCCCTCACAGTTTTACTCGGCACGTACCTGTCTAAAACGCATTTTACGATTGCCTTCAACTTTTTCCATAAAAACTCAACATTGTCAGTGTCGGAACAGAAATTTTCGCTTTGATCTGTTAGGTAGTCTGAAATCTGCCTCCTATTACTCTTGCTAAACAGATAAACCTTCCTCCCCTTTTTTATATTCCTATTAACTTCCATATTCAGGGACGCTGCAACGGCCTTATGATCACTGATTCCCTGTTCTGTACATACAGAGTCGAAAAGTTCGGGTCTGTTTGTTATCAGTAGGTCCAAGATGTTATCTCCACGAGTCGGTTCTCTGTTTAATTGCTCGAGGTAATTTTCGGATAGTGCACTCAGTATAATGTCACTCGATGCTCTCTCCCTACCACCCGTCCTAAACATCTGAGTGTCCCAGTCTATATCTGGTAAATTGAAATCTCCACCTAAGACTATAACATGCTGAGAAAATTTATGTGAAATGTATTCCAAATTTTCTCTCAGTTGTTCTGCCACTAATGCTGCTGAGTCGAGAGGTTGGTAAAAGGAGCCAATTATTAACCTAGTTCGGTTGTTGAGTGTAACCTCCACCCATAATAATTCACAGGAACTATCCACTTCTACTTCACTGCAGGATAAACTACTACTAACAGCGATGAACACTCCACCACCGGTTGCATGCAATCTATCCTTTCTAAACACCGTCTGTACCTTTGTAAAAATTTCGGCAGAATTTATCTCTAGCTTAAGCCAGCTTTCTGTACCTATAACGATTTCAGCTTCGGTGCTTTCTATCAGCGCTTGAAGTTCTGGCACTTTACCAATGCAGCTTCGACAGTTGACAATTACAATACCGATTGCTGCTTGGTCCCCGCATGTCCTGACTTTGCCCCGCACCCGTTGAGGCTCTTGCCCTTTCTGTACTTGCCCAAGGCCATCTAACCTAAAAAACCGCCCAGCCCACGCCACACAACCCCTGCTACCCGTGTAGCCGCTTGTTGCATGTAGTGGACTCCTGACCTATCCAGCGGAACCCGAAACCCCACCACCCTATGGCGCAAGTCAAGGAATCTGCAGCCCACACTGTCGCAGAACCGTCTCAGCCTCTGATTCAGACCCTCCACTCGGCTCTGTACCAAAGGTCCGCAGTCAGTCCTGTCGACGACGCTGCAGATGGTGAGCTCTGCTTTCATCCCGCTAGCGAGACTGGCAGTCTTCACCAAATCAGATAGCCGCCGGAAGCCAGAGAGGATTTCCTCCAATCCATAGTGACACACATCATTGGTGCCGACATGAGCGACCACCTGCAGATGGGTGCACCCTGTACCCTTCATGGCATCCGGAAGGACCCTTTCCACATCTGGAATGACTCCCCCCAGTATGTACACGGAGTGCACATTGGTTTTCTTCCCCTCTCTTGCTGCCATTTCCCTAAGGGGCCCCATTACGCGCCTGTAACAGTCTTCCTGTTGTGAGAGAGGAAGAAGTCAACGCCCAAGATGGTATCATGCTGGGTTAAGGAAGACCTGGTGAAGTTGGTGGGAGAGAAGGCGTTGAGGCTGTGAAGGAATGAGGATAGAGAATTTTGGCCCAGAGTCCAGACCATGAAGGTATCATCACTGAACCTGAACCAGACCAGTGGTTTGGTGTTTTTGGAGGCTAGGAAAGTTTCCTTTAGATGGCCTGTAAACAGTTTCGCACAGAAGGGTACCATGCGGGTGCCCATCAGATCTGTTTGTATACCTTTTCATCAACTCAGAAGAAGTTGTGTTCCCTGCAATCACTTTATGTCTTTGCATATTGGAATGATTACCAACAAACTGTCCACCCAAGTGAACAGCCAGTGCCAAACTGTGGTCAAGAGCATGGTTGATAACCCTGTAGCACAACATACAGCTGAACATAACATACTTGATTTCAATGGCTGCTTCATATCCCAGGCCATCTGCATCCTCCCCCCTAACACCAGCTTTCCTGAACTGCGGAGAGAGGAATTACCCTCACAACATATTCTCCGCCTCCAAAATTATCCCACCCTAAACCTATGGTAACCTATTGTCCCCACACCCTCCACCTAACATTTTGTGCTCTCTCTGTCCTATCACCTCCACCCCATTCACATCCCCTCACCCTCATTGTATGCTGCCCTCAGCCAACATACCTGCCCATCTTTTGTTATCCCTGCTTGTCTCCTTTTCCTCTCCCTGTTCTCTCCTCTCCCCTTCCTGCCACACTTCCTCCTGATGCTGTGGCTGGTGGCCTTGTCATGCCTCCTTCTAGTCCATGCATGCTCTATCAGAAAGTGGTCTTGTCTCCCTCTACTTGTACCCTGCTATCCCTCCCCCTTCCCTGCCCCACTCCAGATTGCCACTCAACATGACAGCTGCATTCTGGACCAAACTTCTGGTGACAGTGGTCATGTGTGCATGAGGGGTGCTTGCCTGTGGGAATTTCTATTCATTTCCTTGTCTGAAGAAGACTTTGGTCAAAAACAAAATATGGAACAGTCTTCCTGTTGTGCCTGTCTGCAACTCAGTGTGTCATCTTTGTGCTGAGTAGCAATCTACCCTTTTACTAATACTGTTGATATTCCAACCTGGAGTTTCCATAATTGGATTCTTGGATTAGAGGTATCCAAAGAAGTCATTTCCATCCTGGCCAGTATGAGAGATTAAAATTCAGAGAGAATCACTGTTGTGCTTCCAGTCCACTTACAATGGAACTTTGGAGTCTGTATCTACAGCAGCAACAGGAAACAGAGGAGGCAATCCACTCTTCCTGATGGCCAGTTTGATCTCGCACAATCTGCATATGAAGGTAATAATTTTTTCTAATTTACCGTCATCACAAATTCTTTCACATTAACACAGAACCAACTGTGAAGAGGAAACCTTTTACTCAAATAAAAAGAACTGGATGTTCTCCATGCCAAGCTTATGCACATATCTAGATTGTAGTTAAGATGAAAGAATTATGAGAAATGACATTGTGCAATAAGCCATTTTTTAAAATATAAAATTGCACAGTTATCAATACAAAGGTGATTATTATCTGTACTATCAGTGTTATGCTAAATTTAGAAGAATCTTCATGTTCATAATTAAATTGCTAAAACACGTGACATAAAGGAACATGAATATTTTGTAAAACACAGGCTCTACCAAAAATTAAATGTTTAAAATGTGTCTCCCGAAAAATCTGTAAAATGTTGATGAGCCCTGATTTCCATTTATCATTCATTTATGAATAAATGGATTTTCCATTTCAGTTGTCTCACCTCAATAACAACTGGTCAAGGCAGACAATTTGAATCAGCACTTTTTACCAAACTCTGTCATTTGTGTAGTGTTCAGCACTTCCAAACCACACTTACCACCCTCAATGCAATGGACTAGTGGAGAGCTGGAACCACACATCAACAGCTCTGATGTCTTATGAAAGAGAGTGGATGGAAGCCCTCCCATGGGTGTTTTTATAAGTGTTCAGCATATTAGGGAGTCATCTGTATGTCCCTAGTGGAAACCTACTATGGTGAACCACTAACTTCATTGGCAGACTTCACAGAGCCATCTAAACCACCAACTAAGAAAGAACTTCTTCTGTTGATGTCCAAAGTGAAGCAGTAACACATCACTTATCTAAAGATACAGCCCTCCAACCATATGGTGCACAAAAAATCTTCACCAAGCCAGCTCTCAAGGATTGCAACTATGTAATCCTTAGAGAGGACACTGTTCACTTGGCACTGTAACCGCCGTACTTGGGCCCAAATAGTGTGATTAGATGGGAGAATAATATTTTGATGTCTCACTGATGGTGAAACCAATGACTGTTACCATCAATAGACTCAAGCTTATGTGGATCCTACAGGAAACCTCTGACATGACTGTAAACGGCACTGACAACATGGATAAGAATGCTCAGATTGATACAGATGATGATGTAGTTGTACTGCGAGTAGGCATGCAACAATTTCAACCTGAAGTGAACTTGGTTAAACTCATAGCTGACATTCTGGTAGTGGAAGGACAGCATGGTGAAAGGTAGAGCAACAATGGCCACCACTGGTTGTATTTCCTCACCATTACAGACTTTCGCAGGATATCGACCCAGTCACCATCTCTTCTCGGTTGTTGGTTGCAGAACCCTCATGGTCATGGCCACGATGAAACAATCACAGCCTCAGCATTTGCAAATTAAACAGCACACACTGGTACCCACGATTTTGCTGCCTCCACCAGTTAAGGCTCCATCTCCTTCCAATGCTGATCAGGAATCCAGTTATGGACAAACACACTGAATTCCCCCTCCCCAGGCACAGTCTCATCTCTGCTGATCAGCAACAGTCATGCCTCACTCCATCCAGTCAATGTTCTGATGAATAGTCCAGCCTTGGCCTGCTTAGCCATCCTCTCGGTCAGCAGTTCAGTTCTACAGCAGGACAATATTAGGAGTCAGTTTGTTCTGAACTTTTGTAGTATGCGCACACATTTTGATATACAGCTGCCAAGGAATGAAGTGTAATTATTCTACATTTGTGGCCTCAATCATTTTTCATGGAGCATCCTCAGCTGGATCTTTTCCACAAATACAAAAGCATATTCCATCATCAATTACTTCAAATTCAACTAAACCTGTTAATTCACAAATGACTATTATCTCCTTGTAAGGTTTTTGTGTGATTAATACAGGGTGTTTATAAATGAATATCAGGATTTCAACGCTTTATAATATTTATTACACGAAACTTACAGTTATAAATGACATGTCAAATGAAAGAGCAACTCAAACACTTGTGTTTGGCACCAGTGCACATGCACAGCATGGAATGTTTCCGCCACAATCCACTAGACATTGGCTGAACTTCACTGTACCCAAGTGCTGGATAGGCCACAAGGGGCCTAATGTCAGGACTTGCTTTGCATGGCCTCCACGTTCACCCGACCTAACACCATGCGATTTTTTCCTTTGGGGCTTCATCAAGGACCGTGTGTACATGCCTCCACTACCAGCAGACCTCCCTGAATTAAGAAACTGGATTGAAGCAGCTGTTGTTACAATCACTGAAGACACAATTATCAACCTTTGGGAAGAACTTGGCTATAGACTTGATGTGTGACATGTGACAAATGGTGCTCACATTGAACATTTATAAGGTTCTTGGTAAAACTGAGTTGCTCTTTCATTTGGCATATCATTTATAACTGTAAGTTTAATATAATAAATATTATAAAGTGTTAAAACTCTGATATTCATTTGTAAACACTCTGTATTTAAAAGTACAACTATTTGTAAATATCAAAAAATTACTAATGACAATAAGGAAACAACACATTGCTACTCACCACAGGGAGGAGATGCCAACTCACAGACAGGCACTATGAAAAAGGCTGGAAAAATATTGAAAGCTTTTTGATAAAGTTTTCTTCTGCAGTAGAAAACATACACACATTCACAGAAGCACTACTCACACATACATGGTCACTGCTCCAGGCTGCCAGAGCCCAACTGCCCACCAGTCAGGCTCTAGTGCCCTTAGCCAATGGCCATGCATGTCAGATGTGGTGGTGTGTGGGTTTTCTGCTGCAGAAGAAGGGCTTTGTCTGAAAGTTTTTTGCAAACTTTTTCATAGTATCTGTCTGTGACTCAGTGTCTCCTGCCTGTGGTGAGTAGCAATGTGAATTTTTTTTTGCCACTTGGCCTGTCTGCAATTCAATGCCTCCATTATATGGCGAGTAGCAATCTATCTTTTCCATATTATTATTATTCCAGGGAGAACTTTCTGTTGTTTGAAAAATAACTAATGAAATATATAAATGTTTGTCAACTACAAAATCATTTTTTGTATTCATAATTTTTCATGTAAATTCATTTAAGACCTAGAATTGACTTTTTCACAAGAATTTTATATCTTTCTTTACAGTTCTGTATAAACAATTCCTTTAATAACTTGTGACAATATTTTGAAAAGGATAGATTGCTACTCACCATATAGAGGAGATGTTAGGGCACAGACAGAGCAGCAAAAAACTGCTAAACATGTGAGCTTTCCACCAAAGATCTTTTTCTAAAACACACACACATTCACACAAGTACAATTCATATAAACATATAACCACAAATACTGTCTCTGCCCACTGAGGCCAGACTTTACAATACATAACATTTTTACTATCCCCCCCATGAATCATGGACCTTGCCTTTGGTGGGGAGGCTTGCATGCCTCAGCGATACAGATAGCCGTACCGTAGGTGCAACCACAATGGAGGAGTATCTGTTGAGTGGCCAGGCAAACGTGTGGTTCCTGAAGAGGGGCAACAGCCTTTTCAGTAGTTGCAGGGGCAACAGTCTGGAAGATTGACTGATCTGGCCCTGTAACACTAACCAAAATGGCCTTGCTGTGCTGGTACTGCGAATGGCTGAAAGCAAGGGGAAACCACAGTCGTAATTTTTCCTAAGGGCATGCAGCTTTACTGTATGGTGAAATGGTGATGGCGTCCTCTTGGGTAAAATATTCCAGAAGTAAAATAGTCCCACATTCAGATCTCCGGGTGGGGAATACTCAAGAGGACGTCATTATCAGGAGAAAGAAAACTGGCATTCTACGGATCGGAGTGTCCAATGTCAGATCCCTTAATCAGGTTAGAAAATTTAAAAAGGGAAATGGGCAGGAGAAACAAGACTTTTGGTCAGGTGAATACAGGGTTATAAATACAAAATCAAATAGGGGTAATGCAGGAGTAGGTTTAATAATGAATAAAAAATAGGAGTGCGGATAAGCTACTACAAACAGCATAGTGAATGCATCATTGTGGCTAAGATAGACATGAAGCCCACGCCTACTACAGTAATACAAGTTTATATGCCAACTGGCTCTCCAGATGATGAAGAAATTGATGAAATGTATGATGAGATAAAAGAAATTATTCAGATAGTGAAGGGAGACAAAAATTTAATACTCATGGGTGACTGGAATTCGACAGTAGGAAAAGGAAGAGAAGGAAACGTAGTAGGTGAATATGGATTGGGGCTAAGAAATGAAAGTGGAAGCCGCCTGGTAGAATTTTGCACAGAGCATAACTTAATCATAGCTAACACTTGGTTCAAGAATCTTGAGAGAAGGTTGTATACATGGAAGAAGCCTGGAGATACTAGAAGGTATCAGATAGATTATATAAAGGTAAGACAGAGATTTAGGAACCAGGTTTTAAATTGTAAGACATTTCCAGGGGCAGATGTGGACTCTGACCACAATCTATTGGTTATGAACTGTAGATTAAAACTGAAGAAACTGCAAAAAGGTGGGAATTTAAGGAGATAGGACCTGGATAAACTGACTAAACCAGAGGTTATACAGAGTTTCAGGGAGAGCATAATGGAACAATTGACAGGAATGGGGGAAAGAAATACAGTAGAAGAAGAATGGGTAGCTTTGAGGGATGAAATAGTGAAGGCAGCAGAGGATCAAGTACGTAAAAAGACGTGGGCCAGTAGAAATCCTTGGGTAACAGAAGAAATAATCATTTACATTATTACATTAATACATATAAAATTGGTTTTGTATTTAGAGAGACTAAATCACTGCACCTTTCTGGCTCTGTTGCCAATTGTAACCTAAATTAGTAAACTCTTCATAAAAATTAAGAGACACTGCGTAGCATTATTGATGACCGCGTCCTTAATTCAACAGTCACTTATATGCTGGGGAAACAACAAGAGTGTAAGAAGTGGAAGGAAATAAATATAATTTCCAAAATGCCTACAGTAACACAAAATAAAATATTATAGAACAGAAGAGTAAGCATTTCATTTATTTGTAAATTTGTTCAACCAAGTAGCCTACCATGAAACAATTTCAGTAGTTTCACCCAAAATGTGTTTCAGGAACCACAAAAAAGAAAAAAACTTTCTGGGGCTCAGTTTCATAACCAGGAGTGAGAGAAGGAAAGGCAAAAAGAAAATCTGGTAGGTTATGTTATAAAATTTTTGACCAAATCTGTAAATGATGGCCATGAAACTCTTGCCTCTGCCATCCAGACCACAGAAACTATGGAAGCAAGTGAAGACAAGACATGTTATGCTATTACTGCCTCTGCTGGTCTCAACGAAAGCGTTGACACGTATGATGTTGCTCCTGAAGAATCTTCAAGCAGTACAGTGGCAGTTTGTGAGAGGTTGATAATTAGCGAAGACCCAGGGCTGTGACCTCTTAATATTAATGGTGATTTTGTTAATGTTTTAGCTAAATGTGGTCCTGTTCAAGTATATAATCATACTTTTACCATTAACAATGAGGGAAGAAAATCTGCTGACACAGCTTGCACTGTACATGCTTCAGCACTGTTCTGCAAAATGATGGTCAAGTCCTGCAGAAAGTGTCATCACTTCTGTTTCTATGCTGTTCATTTTTGGAACACAACCTACAACCAGCTTAGAGGCAGAACTGATGACACTCTCTGCAGGACCTGACCATCATTTTGCAGGACAATGATCAAGCATGTACAGTGCAAGCTGTTACTTATTTGTTTGACTGATGGGACTGGTAAGTGCTATACCACCCACTACACTCCCCTGACTTAAGCCCTTGTAAGTTCAACTCAGTTTCTAAACTGAAGGAAACACTTCGGAGCATTCGCTTCAGTACTGTTACAAATTCATCGTGCAATATACTGCGCAGCTCGAACTGTCCATGCAAGTAGCACTGCTAAGAGTATCCTACGTCTTCCACATCACTGGCAATGTGTTATACACAATGCTGGTGACTACTTTGAAGGTCAGTAAAACTTTGAAACATGTATCTGTTTTGTATGGGCTGTAAATAAATAGTTGCCACTATTAAAGTTTCAACCCTCGTAGTGTAGGCTCAGTTCTTTGTTTACTTTTTGTTTCATCATGTAAACAATCAGGTTATATAGTTTTTGTTTCTCCAGAAGTTTTAAATTAGTATCCAAACTTTAGGCCACAACTTTCTAAGAAATTTAATATATTAATTGAGTAGTTGGTAAAACTATTCTTGTTTTACCTTAGACTAAAGCTAAAATTTGTTTGCCATGAGAGAGAAGTGCATGACTTGCTGTAGGATTGTTAGTTCCAGGGTGTGATGTGAGGGTTGTAGCAGTTTCTTTTATGTGGGTGACTACAGTGCTGTGCGAACTGGAGAAATAAACAAGGCTCATTGGTTGAGTGGGATTTTCTGTAGAGATAGGAAGATAGTGGAACAGGAGGAGAAGATTGCTGCCATTCAGGTGGAACTAGATAAAGTGAAACAAGGGGGGAGAAGGGAAAAGAGAGGTGGGAAGCCACGACAGGTTATAGAAGAAATAGGAATATGGCGTTCCCAGACAGTGTGGTTGTGAATGTGGGAAACAGGTTTGATCTGTTGTCACAGTTGGAAACTGATGAGGCACAAATAGATGTAGGAGTAGGCAGGACACAACAAACTTTCTAAAAGTCTTTGAAAATTAAGAAGTCAGAAAAAGCTGTGAAGAAGAAGAAAGTTTGTTAGGTAATTCACATGGTACAGGTGTTGGCCAGCTGCTGCAGGATGAACCAGGGTCAGGTCACCAGGTCACAAGTTTTTTTTAACCTAGTGCAAGTCTGGGGCAGGCAACAGAGGATGTAGGTTCACTTTGCAAAGACTTCACAAAGGAAGGCACCATGGTAATAATGGGTGGGGTGGGCAACAGGTTAGATAGGAACCCTAATTATTCAATTGACAGTGACCTGGTAGCTTCTGCAATGAGATGCCATGACTGGCCTCATTTAAATTCTTCTGTTAGGAGAGTTAATTTAGAGGTGGAATGGCTCTTGGATCAGATATCGTGTCTGATATCAGTGTGGTTCCTGTTGACTCTATCAGCAGGTGGGACTATACTATGCAAGGCCTTCACCTCAACTGGAAAGGGAAGGGAAAACTGTCTGGGATAATAGCAGATAACTTAAGGGGGGGGGGGGGGGGGGGGGCACTATCACAAGTGATAAAGTACCAACGGTTACAAGTGACAGATCAGCAGTTTTCTTACAGCAGGGAGGGCAGAAACAAAAGACGTTCAGAGACAGGCTGAAAATGACATTCACATTGATAAAACAGACAGCCAGAAAGAAATTTTAATGTGCACAATTCATGCAGACAGCCTCTGATTGAAATGAGAGATACTTAAAAATTGGCAGGAAAATGATGTTCATGCTGCTGTAATTCAGCCAGTGCACAAAATCAGTTATCATTACTGCATCAGAATATCTGAGGTTATTGCATCAGAATATCCAAGGAATAAGGGGTAAGTTTAATGAATTGCTTATTTGTGTTGAAGAATTAAGAGTTGAGCAAACCAGTTGATATAATCTGCCTCTCTGAACATCATGTGACCACTGGTATAGATATGTTAAATGTTACATGATTCAAGTTAGCTTCTTACTTCTGGAGAGAAAATATGGAGAAAGGAGGAGTTGCCACATTTGTCAGAAACAGTTTTGATTTCAAGAATATTGATATCAATAAATTTTGCTCAGAGCAGCACTTAGAAGCTTGACCAACAGAAGTAGTATTTCATAATAAGTCCTTTATATAGTAGGTATATACAGATCACCTTCAGGAAATTTTCACTTCTTCAAAAAAAAATCTGGAAGCTCTGCTGGCCCATTCATGGTAAAAAAAAAAAAACAAGGAAATAGTGGCTGCTGGTAATTTTAATGTGGGTTTACTGAAAAGCTCTGTCAGTGAACAATTATTGCAGTCAGTAACACTATCATTCAATTTAGTTCCTATGTGAACTTTGCTACTAGGATATGTAAATATTCTGAGACTGCTACTGGTAATACCTTTGTAGACAAATCTAGGGAAAAAATTCATATCACAAAATCAATAGTAAATGGGCTATATGTTCATGACATGAAGCATCTTATGTTAAATGTTGAAACTTGTTAAAATAAAAAATCTATTGAATCTGAGTACAGGAGAGTAATAAATAAGTCAAAAATCGAGAAATTCAGGAAATTGCTCAAAGACATGAACTGGACAGATGTTTACAATACTTCTGACTCAAATGGAAAATACAACGCATTCATTAATAAAGTTACCTCCACTTTTGAAAATAGTTTTCCCATAAAGGTAACTCAAATCACACAGAAGTCAAAAAAATAAACCACGGATTACATAAGGAATAAAGATACCATGTAGGACAAAAAGGAGACTGTATCTACTATCTAGGAACAGCTCTGATGTTAGAATTGTAACGCATTGCAAAGAATACTGCAAAATATTGAAGCAAGTAATCCAGAAATCAAAGTAGCTTTATTATGAGAAAAACATAATTATATCAGGCAACAAAATAAAAACTGTATGGGATGTAATGAAGACAGAGAAAGGTGGGGCCACGAAGGAAGAGGAACAGATAGCTCTAAAAATAAATGAGACTTTGGTAACAAGTGCTTGTAGTGCTGCAAACTTCTTAAATAAGTACTTCATTTTTGTTACTGACAGCTTGGGGTTATCAAGTTCGGTGAACAGTGCGGTGGAGTATCTGAGACCAGTCTTTAAAAATAACTTCAGTAAAATGGAAATGACACATCTCCCAAAGAAGTAACATCCATCATAAAATACTTAAAATCTAAGTATTCAAGTGAGTATGATAACTTTTCAATGAAGTTAATCAAAGCGTGCTCATGCGAATTGAGTTCTGTCTTAAGTTATTTGTGTAATCAATCTCTTATCAGCAGAACATTTCCAGACTGGCTAAAATATGCTGAAATTAAGCCTCTTTACAAGAAAAGGGATAAAGATATACCATCAAACTGTCAATTAATTTCACTTTTGCTGCCTTTCTCAAAAATATTTGAAAAAGTTGTGTTCAAGGGCCTCCTTAAGCATCTGAGTGCAAATAATATATTGTCCAAGTCACAGTTTGGATTTCTTAAGGGTTTTGATATAGAGAAAGTTATTTATGCTTACAGTGAGAATGTACATAATTCGTTAGATAATAAATTAGAGGCTACTGGCATTTTCTGTGAGCTGTCAAAAGCTTTTGACTGTGTAAACCACAGCATTCTCTTAAGTAAATTAGAGTATTGTGGTGTCCCCAGCAATGCTGCAAAATGGTTTGGTTTGAGTCTTATATACGTAACAGGAAACAAAGGATGTCATTACGAAATACCTGTGCAGTAAGCAGTCAGTCTTCGTCTGACTGGGAATTAATGACAGGTGGTGTTCCTCAAGGTTCCATCTTGGATCCATTGCTTTTTCTTGTGTACATTAATGACTTCTCATCTGTTACATTGCCAGATGCTAAGTTTGTTTTGTTTGCAAACGATACAAACATTGCAGTAAGTAACAAGTCAAGTACAGATTTAGAAATAGCTGCTAATAAAATTTTCACTGACATTAATAAGTGGTTTAAAGCTAATTCACTGTCATTAAACGTTCAGAAGACCCACTATATGCAGTTCAGAACCTATAAGAGATTTCCTTCCAGCATGTGTATAACATATGAAGACATGCAGATGGAAGAGGTCAACAGTGTTAATTTTCTGGGATTACAACTTGATAATAAATTCAGTTGGGAAAGGTATACTACAGAATTGCTTAAGCACCTAAATAAGTCTGTATTTGCAGTGAGAATGATGTCAGATGTAGGTGATATAAAAAAAAACTTGAATACTTTGCTTACTTTCATTCTATTATGTCATATGGGATCATATTCTGGGGCAACTCATCAAACCCATCAAAAGTTTTTAGGGTGCAAAAGCGTGTGATAAGAATCATTTATGGTGTAAATTCACGAAAATCTTGTAGAAACCTGTTCAAGGAACTTTGTATTCTAACCACTGCTTCTCTGTATATTTATTCCTTGATGAAATTTGTTGCAAGTAATATACAGGGCTATTACAAATGATTGAAGCGATTTCATAAATTCACTGTAGCTCCATTCATTGACATATGGTCACGACACACTACAGATACGTAGAAAAACTCATAAAGTTTTTGTTTGGCTGAAGCAGCACTTATGGTTTCTGCCGCCAGAGCGCTCGAGAGTGCAGTGAGACAAAATGGCGACAGGAGCCGAGAAAGCGTATGTTGTGCTTGAAATGCACTCACATCAGTCAGTCATAACAGTGCAACGACACTTCAGGACGAAGTTCAACAAAGATCCACCAACTGCTAACTCCATTCGGTGATGGTATGCGCAGTTTAAAGCTTCTGGATGCCTCTGTAAGGGGAAATCAACGGGTCGGCCTGCAGTGAGCGAAGAAACGGTTGAACGCGTGTGGGCAAGTTTCACACGTAGCCCGCGGAAGTCGACGAATAAAGCAAGCAGGGAGCTAAACGTACCACAGCCAACGGTTTGGAAAATCTTACGAAAAAGGCTAAAGCAGAAGCCTTACCGTTTACAATTGCTACAAGCCCTGACACCCAATGACAAAGTCAAACGCGTTGAATTTTCGGCGCGGTTGCAACAGCTCATGGAAGAGGATGCGTTCAGTGCAAAACTTGTTTTCAGTGATGAAGCAACATTTTTTCTTAATGGTGAAGTGAACAGACACAATGTGCGAATCTGGGCGGTAGAGAATCCTCACGCATTCCTGCAGCAAATTCGCAATTCACCAAAAGTTAACGTGTTTTGTGCAATCTCAAGGTTTAAAGTTTACGGCCCCTTTTTCTTCTGCGAAGAAAACGTTACAGGACACGTGTATCTGGACATGCTGGAAAATTGGCTCATGCCACAACTGGAGACCGACAGCGCCGACTTCATCTTTCAACAGGATGGTGCTCCACCGCACTTCCATCATGATGTTCGGCATTTCTTAAACAGGAGATTGGAAAACCGATGGATCGGTCGTGGTGGAGATCATGATCAGCAATTCATGTCATGCCCTCCACGCTCTCCCGACTTAACCCCATGCGATTTCTTTCTGTGGGGTTACGTGAAAGATTCAGTGTTTAAACCTCCTCTACCAAGAAATGTGCCAGAACTGCGAGCTCGCATCAACAATGCTTTCGAACTCGTTGATGGGGACATGCTGCGCCGAGTGTGGGAGGAACTTGATTATCGGCTTGATGTCTGCTGAATCACTAAAGGGGCATATATCGAACATTTGTGAATGCCTAAAAAAACTTTTTGAGTTTTTGTATGTGTGTGCAAAGCATTGTGAAAATATCTCAAAGAATAAAGTTATTGTAGAGCTGTGAAATCGCTTCAATCATTTGTAATAGCCCTGTATCTCTATTTCCAATCAGTAGCTCAATACATAATATCAATACTAAGAATAAGAACAATCTACATAAAGACCTAAAATCACTTACCTTGGTCCAAAAAAGGGTCCAATATTCAGGAACACACATTTTAAATAAATTACCAGCAACCATCAAAAACTTGGTTTCAGATAAAGCACAGTCTAAACAGAGTTTGAAAGACTTTCTGATATTGGCAACTCCTTCTACTCTATAGATGAATATCTTAACAGAAACTGTTAAGCCAGCAACCACTCAGTCAACCCACCATCAGTCTCACCAGCAGCGATAAACAAGATGACGCCTACAGCAGAGAAAACGGTGGTCAACAGAAGAACTGTTGTTCTTCCTCCGAGATTCAACGATTTTTAATGGACAGGACTGAAGAGGAAAAAGCCACCACCCAGTCAGATGCAGCAAGTAAGGTAGAACCAAAAATTTCTCAACAATGTTCAATATTTCCTGACTCTTACAATCAGCAAATTTACTTCCACAATGTACAAGGACTCAGAAACAAAGTGAGTGAAACAGAAATTTTAATAAATAGTAACACTGAATTATGAAATATGCAAATACTATGTATTACTGAACACTTTATGAGCTGTTCTGAAATTGAATGTGTTATGATACCACAACCTCCCCATGAACCATGGACCTTGCCGTTGGTGGGGAGGCTTGCGTGCCTCAGCGATACAGATAGCCGTACCGTAGGTGCAACCACAACGGAGGGGTATCTGTTGAGAGGCCAGACAAACGTGTGGTTCCTGAAGAGGGGCAGCAGCCTTTTCAGTAGTTGCAAGGGCAACAGTCTGGATGATTGACTGATCTGGCCTTGTAACAATAACCAAAACGGCCTCGCTGTGCTGGTACTGCGAACGGCTGAAAGCAAGGGGAAACTACAGCCGTAATTTTTCCCGAGGGCATGCAGCTTTACTGTATGATTACATGATGATGGCGTCCTCTTGGGTAAAATATTCCGGAGGTAAAATAGTCCCCCATTCGGATCTCCGGGCGGGGACTACTCAAGAGGATGTCGTTATCAGGAGAAAGAAAACTGGTGTTCTACGGATCGGAGCGTGGAATGTCAGATCCCTTAATCGGGCAGGTAGGTTAGAAAATTTAAAAAGGGAAATGGATAGGTTGAAGTTAGATATAGTGGGAATTAGTGAAGTTCGGTGGCAGGAGGAACAAGACTTCTGGTCAGGTGACTACAGGGTTATAAACACAAAATCAAATAGGGGGAATGCAGGAGTAGGTTTAATAATGAATAGGAAAATAGGAATGCGGGTAAGCTACTACAAACAGCATAGTGAACGCATTATTGTGGCCAAGATAGATACGAAGCCCACACCTACTACAGTAGTACAAGTTTATATGCCAACTAGCTCTGCAGATGACGAAGAAATTGAAGAAATGTATGATGAAATAAAAGAAATTATTCAGATTGTGAAGGGAGACGAAAATTTAATAGTCATGGGTGACTGGAATTCGAGTGTAGGAAAAGGGAGAGAAGGAAACATAGTAGGTGAATATGGATTGGGGGACAGAAATGAAAGAGGAAGCCGCCTGGTAGAATTTTGCACAGAGCACAACATAATCATAACTAACACTTGGTTTAAGAATCATGAAAGAAGGTTGTATACATGGAAGAACCCTGGAGATACTAAAAGGTATCAGATAGATTATATAATGGTAAGACAGAGATTTAGGAACCAGGTTTTAAATTGTAAGACATTTCCAGGAGCAGATGTGGACTCTGACCACAATCTATTGGTTATGACCTGTAGATTAAAACTGAAGAAACTGCAAAAAGGTGGGATTTTAAGGAGATGGGACCTGGATAAACTAAAAGAACCAGAGGTTGTACAGAGATTCAGGGAGAGCATAAGGGAGCAATTGACAGGAATGGGGGAAATAAATACAGTAGAAGAAGAATGGGTAGCTTTGAGGGATGAAGTAGTGAAGGCAGCAGAGGATCAAGTAGGTAAAAAGACGAGGGCTAGTAGAAATCCTTGGGTAACAGAAGAAATATTGAATTTAATTGATGAAAGGAGAAAATATAAAAATGCAGTAAGTGAAACAGGCAAAAAGGAATACAAACGTCTCAAAAATGAGATCGACAGGAAGTGCAAAATGGCTAAGCAGGGATGGCTAGAGGACAAATGTAAGGATGTAGAGGCCTATCTCACTAGGGGTAAGATAGATACCGCCTACAGGAAAATTAAAGAGACCTTTGGAGATAAGAGAACGACTTGTATGAATATCAAGAGCTCAGATGGAAACCCAGTGCTAAGCAAAGAAGGGAAAGCAGAAAGGTGGAAGGAGTATATAGAGAGTCTATACAAGGGCGATGTACTTGAGGACAATATTATGGAAATGGAAGAGGATATAGATGAAGATGAAATGGGAGATACGATACTGCGTGAAGAGTTTGACAGAGCACTGAAAGACCTGAGTCGAAACAAGGGCCCCGGAGTAGACAATATTCCATTGGAACTACTGACGGCCGTGGGAGAGCCAGTCCTGACAAAACTCTACCATCTGGTGAGCAAGATGTATGAAACAGGCGAAATACCCTCAGACTTCAAGAAGAATGTAATAATTCCAATCCCAAAGAAAGCAGGTGTTGACAGATGTGAAAATTACCGAACTATCAGCTTAATAAGTCACAGCTGCAAAATACTAACACGAATTCTTTACAGACAAATGGAAAAACTAGTAGAAGCCAACCTCGGGGAAGATCAGTTTGGATTCCGTAGAAACACTGGAACACGTGAGGCAATACTGACCTTACGACTTATCTTAGAAGAAAGATTAAGGAAAGGCAAACCTACGTTTCTAGCATTTGTAGACTTAGAGAAAGCTTTTGACAATGTTGACTGGAATACTCTCTTTCAAATTCTAAAGGTGGCAGGGGTAAAATACAGGGAGCGAAAGGCTATTTACAATTTGTACAGAAACCAGATGGCAGTTATAAGAGTCGAGGGACATGAAAGGGAAGCAGTGGTTGGGAAGGGAGTAAGACAGGGTTGTAGCCTCTCCCCGATGTTGTTCAATCTGTATATTGAGCAAGCAGTAAAGGAAACAAAAGAAAAATTCGGAGTAGGTATTAAAATTCATGGAGAAGAAATAAAAACTTTGAGGTTCGCCGATGACATTGTAATTCTGTCAGAGACAGCAAAGGACTTGGAAGAGCAGTTGAATGGAATGGACAGTGTCGTGAAAGGAGGATATAAGATGAACATCAACAAAAGCAAAACAAGGATAATGGAATGTAGCCTAATTAAGTCGGGTGATGCTGAGGGAATTAGATTAGGAAATGAGGCACTTAAAGTAGTAAAGGAGTTTTGCTATTTGGGGAGCAAAATAACTGATGATGGTCGAAGTAGAGAGGATATAAAATGTAGACTGGCAATGGCAAGGAAAGCGTTTCTGAAGAAGAGAAATTTGTTAACATCCAGTATTGATTTAAGTGTCAGGAAGTCATTTCTGAAAGTATTCGTATGGAGTGTAGCCATGTATGGAAGTGAAACATGGACGATTAATAGTTTAGACAAGAAGAGAATAGAAGCTTTCGAAATGTGGTGCTACAGAAGAATGCTGAAGATTAGATGGGTAGATCATGTAACTAATGAGGAAGTATTGAATAGGATTGGGGAGAAGAGAAGTTTGTGGCACAATTTGACCAGAAGAAGGGATCGGTTGGTAGGGCATGTTCTGAGGCATCAAGGGATCACCAATTTAGTATTGGAGGGCAGCATGGAGGGTAAAAATCGTAGAGGGAGACCACGAGATGAATACACTAAGCAGATTCAGAAGGATGTAGGTTGCAGTAGGTACTGGGAGATGAAAAAGCTTGCACAGGATAGAGTAGCATGGAGAGCTGCATCAAACCAGTCTCAGGACTGAAGACCACAACAACAACAACATGATACCACAGTTCAAACTGATAAATCGTTTCTCAAGGGAAAAATTCAGTAGTGGAGGGAGCTGCATATTTGTAAAAATCAATAGTATTGCTCTACCACTGGACATATGCAACTCCCGCAGCAGTGAAAAAGACATAGAATTATCGGGTATAGAACTCACTGAACATTGTATTTACTTTATATCAGTATATAGATCACCCTCAGGCAACCTAAGCTGTTTCTATAAGAACTTGGCCTTAGTACTAGAAAAACTAACAAAACAGAAATCCTACAGAATTGTAATCTGTGGCAATTTTAACATAGATTTCCTAGTAGAAGATAGCAACCATGTAAACTTCTAAAACTTTATGAATCTCTACAATCTGGAACTAAAGGTTAAATCCTCAACCAGAATAAGCAACCATAGTGAATCTTGTCTTGATCAAGTAGCTATTGACACAGAATGCACAGCATGCTCTGTAAAGCTAGGATTCTCTGACCACAATGCCCTAATAATACAGATACCACTAAGTAAGCCCCCTCAAAAAACGTTTACAACACAAACTACAAATTTCTGTCAAAGCAATATCCACACCTTTCCGCCCCACATACAAACAGAAAACTGGCAGGATATATATCAGTCTCAAAATGTAGATAACAATTTTGAGACTTTTCTAAATACTTTTAGATATTATTTCAACTACCACTTCCCCCCTTTTTTAATAAAAAAAAAAAAAAAAAAAAGTTCCAATAACAGTAAATCCCCCAAGTGGATAACCTCAGGTATTATCACTTAGCAAAAAGAGAAAGAGAACTCTTCAACCTCATCAGTTATGTGGAAACATATTTGCAGAACTGAATCAAAATCTGACTCAAGTCGGATGGGTATGGCCCACTATTTGGGAGATCACATTCAAAATGATATTATTGATTTACTAGATACAATGATAAAATATGCCATCATATTAGACTGCATACCAGATGCAAGCCATACAGAACAAATAACAGTCATATTTAGGCATGTTTATCTAAATCAACAAGTGGAGGAATATTAACTTTTCATTGTTTTCTGCCAAATTATCATTCAACTGCTAAGGGTTTGTTAAATTTAGTTTTGAATTTATTTTCTGAATTTAAACTGGACATTCAAAATTTTCACAGACAAGTTTATGATAATGGCTCTGACAAGTGTGGAAAACATAACGGACTGCGGAGAAGAATTTTGGATATTAATAATGGATTTTACGTCCCATATTCATCTCATAGCTTAAACTTAGTGGTAAATGATGCTGCAAATATTTCTCACGAGACCATCAGTTTCATCGATGTAATTCCAGAAATTTACATCTTCTTTTCATCATCAACAATTAGGTGGTCAGTCATTTGCAGACATATAACAGAACTAAAGCTAAAAGCTTTTAAGTGCTATGAGATGGTCTAGCAGAATTGAAGCAGTCCTACACAGAAGACATATTTGATGCTCTGTGGGAAATATCAGAAGCTTCTTCTACTTTGGATTGCACCACCACTCTCAAAGCAAAGTCACTTGCTTTAAAATTTCTAACTGTCATAATCTGGTGCAATGTTTTGAGCGAAATTACTTTTTTAAGTACAATGACACAAAACCCGACAATTAATACTCAGATATGCATCAATTTGTTAATGAGCTTGATACACAAATTCACACGATATCGCACAGATGGCAACTTTGAAATAGTTTTAAAAGAAGCTACCAATGTGGCAAACAAACTACATGCTGAAACAGGTTTCCCTCCAGTAAATATATGTCCCCCAAGAAGAAAAACGATGCAGTTTCAGTATGAACATTGTGATGAATTTTGGTTGGACCCCAAAATTAATTTCAAAGTAGAAATTTTTTCTGAATTCTAGATGAGATGTTAATTTCCTTAATATACAGAATGAAGAGTTAAAAAATTTAGACGACATTTTTGGTTTTTTTCAGTAGTACATTATTTAGTTACCCTAATGACGAATTGATGAAACGTTGTAAAGATTTTCATTTTACAACAAAACTAATGCATTAAGGTTGCATTTCCGGGAAAATCTGTCTTGTGGTCCATACACGATTCGTCAATATCTTTTCAAAAGTGACTTAATATCAACTTTCACCAACAAAGCAATATCGCTAAGAATATTTCTTACTCTACCAGTCACAGTTGCATCCAGTGAAAGTTTATTTTCAAAAATAAAAATCATACAATTATCTAAGGCCAACAATGCATCAACAGAGACTTACAAGTTTTGCTATTATTTCAATAGAACACAAGATCATAGGCAGTTAAGATACTTGCACGATAACAGAAGATTTCGCAATTATGAAAGTGAGAAAGGTTCAATTTGTGTGAGTATATGAAAGTGTCAAAGAAAACTTTCACTCAAGTCAGAAAACAAGCTGGAATTAAAGTATTCTTGGAGTTGCCAACAGTGATTCTCATTTATATGTAATAGCTAGAGATTTAGTATGTAAATGGAATCTTTTTTGTAAAAATTAGTATTAAAAATATTTTATATTACAAAAATACCGATGGCGAGTCTTTAATACGAGTGTGAAAAAAAAAAAAAAAGTTTTATAGGGGGGCGGCAAAATCAGGTTTGCACGCGGACGCCATGGGGCAAGCAGCGGGCCTGCTAACAGATGTGAATGAATGTCTCTGTGTGTGGTGGGTGTTGCTCATAGTATATTTATTTTAAGAAAGGAGATAATAGGAATGCTTAAATAAGTTGATTATGGGTAAACAGTATCATTATTCTTACGGAATGCTGACCTTTATGGATAGGAATATATAAAGGTGATTAGTAAAGAGGGATAATGAAGAGGGTACATAGGAATGAATACTCAAAGGTGTGGTCATGTGGGAATTATTATAAGTCCTTAAGTGTGTGATATGAAGGTGATGCGCGAGGAAGTAAGATTAGCATTTAATGGTTTGTTGACATTGAGCCTGTTAGACATGGAGCACAAACTCACATTGTTTTAAGGAACCATACTGGCATTTGCCTGAAGTGATTTAAGGGAATCATGAAAAACTTACATCAGGATGGCCAGATGCTGTCATCCTCCCTAATGCTAGTCCAATGTGCCAACTACTCTGGAGCCTCACATGGTGAAGGACATGTGTCACTGTTGTGTATAATATCAGGCAGCTTTTCCTTGATACTTAAACTGCCAGCATGAAGATAGTATGTAATATTATGTATGGTTATTAACCCATTAACGCCTCATGTTGCTATATGGCAACAGTGCGCAGGGCTCAACTAAATATTTTACTGTATATTCAAATTTCAAGCTACAATGTTGGGGAGCATTTCGTTCAATTCAGAGAGGAATGCTGCACTCAACAATACAGTCATTATTGGTTTCCGTCTATATGTTGCTGTGCTGTTATCAAAGTAACAAGATTGTTGACAGATGCTGTAATAAAACATGAGTGTGGGCTTGGAGTAAGTTTATTACTGAGCACATAAAATTAATTTTTTGGAAACGTATTACGTAGTAGTGTTACAGATGCACTGCTGAACCCTGATCTTATAATATTTAGTATTTTGGGTAAATAATGACCGGCATATCTAAGTTTGAATGTTGCTGTTGCCATATGGCAATGCTAGGCGTTCGCACTACTGGTATTATTTTTTGTGTCCTTCTTATACTTTAGGCCAGGATTTTCACTTGCTGAAGCCTTAGATGTATTACTAGTTGAGGATATGACTGGATGTACTTTCATGGAATCTCCAGATATCATTGTAGAAACAGATGAGGATTCAGGAGATGAAATAGAGGGTTGGTAAATATGTTATTTCCCATATAATTCACAATTTTGCAATTAACATTTTACATATAGCTTACCACAACATATGTCATTACAGGCCTCCTGATAATTTATCATCTTAGGAGTTCAGGGCTAATGCAGAAGTTGGACTTCCCAATAATGAAAGAATGGTCATCGATTATGACACAGCTACTTAATTGGCAGGACCTTCAGCTTTGCCTGATCCAGCTTCACACTCTATTCTACTTTCAACCAATGATTGTGCTATACCAACCCCTTCATACTCGAAGCAGGTCCATCACAGTGGATAAACTAAGCAGTTTTTCACACTGAATCCTATACTTAATTTCCTGAAGCTGATTACTCTACACAGGGTATTTCTGTAAGAGTGTGCAAAAATTTAACAGGGTGTAGAGGAGGCTCCACTGAACAATTTGAGGTAGGGAACCTGGGGTCGGAGAACCAGCTTAAGGAGATAATAGGAATAAAAACACATTACTGTGTACTTTTTTATTTACATTAGTTACAGTTAACTGCAAATATCATCATTGACATTATGAACATATCATCTGTACTGTATCTTACAAAATGTGCCGAAACTGATGGTCATCAACCTCAATACAAGCATGACATCGGCGAACAAGATTCTGACATACCCTGACAAATATTCCTGGTTTGTTACGGTATAGTGATAGTTTTCCTGGTTTGTTTTGAACCACATCACAGGCAGCTACAATTCTGGAAACCAATTCCATCTCTCTATCCACTGGGTTCTCATACACAAGTAACTTTACGTATCCCCACAGGAAATAATCAAGGTGATCCATGTCAGATGACCTTGAAGGCCATGGTGTAGGGTCTCCCCTTCCAATCAAGTGACAAGGAAATACAGCATTGAGGTGGTTGTGGACATCCACGCTGAAGTGAGGTGGTGCACCATCATGTTGTATCCACATCCTCTCACGAACAGCAAAGGGAACGTTCTCCAAAAACTCAGGCAGAACTCTTTGCACGAACCTCAAGTACTCGTGGCCATTCAGATGACCAGGTAGAAGCTATGGCCCAATGAGATTGTCACCTACAATGCCAGCCCACATGTTCACAGCAAAACTTACTTGACGGTGTAACTCTACCACACATGGCTATTCCTGCTGTCTGCAATTCCATCACGATCAAATGAGGCCTCGTCACTAAACAGCATGACTTGGAGGAAATCTGGTTGATCAATCCATTGTTGGAGCAACCACTGACACAAAGTGACCATTGGTGCAAAGTCAGTCACAAACATTCAATGGACTTGCTGTGGGTGTAATTGTTGTTTGTGGAGTACTCACCACACACTAGTATGCCCAGTGCCCTTTTCACGTGCAATATGATGAGTACTTGTTGTAGGGTCTGTTGTAACACATTCCAGAATCTCCTCTTCAAAATCAGTCCTCAAGTTTCTTCTTTCCAACGAACCAGTCTTGCATTCGTCCATCGAGAGAAATGAACACTCATCATGACAGGTGATGCATGTTAGGTAATCGTACCCTGTACAGCCTTGTCCCCCATGTTTCCTTGCAGGAAATGAAGAATCTACACATAAATTAACAGTGCAGTATGTATAAACTTGTATGCATGTTAGTTGTAAATAAACAGGAAAACAGTAATGCTAGACAAGTTTACTTCCATACCTCCTTTAGCTGGCTTCTCTGCCCGTACGTTCCCTACCTCAAATTGTTCAGTGGGCCATTCTCTATGTCCTGTTACTTTCTGCTTGCTCTTACAGAAACACCCTGTATAAACATCTGTCTCCTTTTGAGATTTTTTAAAGGTTTATAGAGAAGGAGATAATTGAGCATTTAGTTTATGAAACAAGATGTTATGCAATGTTTATTAACTGTCCAGATCCAAATGCGACAGCTGATGAGATTGAATGTTTTATTGGGATTTTGTCTGTTGGTGGGTACAATATTTTGGCATCTGAAAGAAATTACTGGGGTAATAATGACGACATGAAGAATCAAGCTATGTATAACTACAAGTGGTGGGATAGATTTCTACAAATCTGTCAATTTATGCACTGTGGTGATAACACCAAAATTAATCCTAATGATAAAGCTTGGAAAATCTGTCCAGTTACGGAAATGCTAAAGAAGTGTGATGTAGATAATTTTGTACCTGAAGAGCATCTGTCAGATGACGAATGCATCGCTAAATATTGTGGCTGCCATGGTTGCAAGCAATTCATAAGAGGTAAAATAATACGATTTGGGTACAAAATATGAAGTCTCACCACTAGGAATGGTTAATTAGTTAAATTTTAGCTTTAGCAGGAAAAATGGCCAAATGCAAACGCAGAGTATGGGAAAGTATTTGACAAGGCAGTGAGACCCTTACTAGCATTACTTGATGAAAGATGGAGTAATATTACATTTTTCATAAATAAATTCTTTTCTGGTTCTGTCCCTTTCATTTTTCAAATTATCTGGGTATTCAGCCATTAGAACTATAAGAGAAAATAAAATTCCAAAAAACTGTCCACTTCAAAGTAAAGACTATTTCGAAGAAAGGTTATGGGTACTGTGAAACAGTAATTGAGAGAAATGATGGATTGCTGTATGTCTGTTGGATGGACAATGTGGTAGTCACAATGATCTCCTTCTCATATGGCAGCCAACCTGTTGGTATGATTAAAAGGTTTTTTCAGAAAACAAAGAGGAATGTTACAATCCTGAGGCCCCAAGTAATTGCAAAGTATAACATGTACCAAAATCTGGGAGGCTACCAAATAGCAATTCACAGTAAGAAATGGTATTGACCCCTGTGCTCATGGATGCTTGATGTAGCTTTGCAGAACAGTTAATTTTCTGTATAAGAAATTAGGTACATCAAAAATTACTCAACCACAATTCAGGGGGGAAACAGTAAAACTGCTGTTATGTAAGTCCCAGGTTCTTCCCAAAGGGCTGGAAGACCATCTGCATTAAACGCTTCTACAGGTAATCATATATCTGATTCCATAAGGCTTGACCTGACTGATCGTTTTGTTCAACACACAGAAGAGAAGAAACAGAAAAGGTGTTCTGGAAATAAACGTAAGTGTAAGAACAATGTGTTCAAAATGCAAAGCAGGATTATGCACTGAGTGTTTCAATCTGTTTCATTCCTGGTAGACGTATGGCATACTGTTCATCTAATAATTCATTTACTGTACACTTATAGTATGTTTGTGAATGCTGAACTATAAGGGTTAATTATATAGCTGAATATGGCCAACCATACCTATACTGAGTGCTTACATACAGGCGGAATATTAGATCCTGTAAGCGCCTAGCATTGCCATATGGCAAAAGCATTTATTTTGATAATTATTCTTACCCAGCATTTCATTTATTTAAGTAGCCTTGAGACATAGTAAATCAAACATCATAAAAAAAATCCAGCATTAATGGGTTAATTAGTTGTTCTAAGTTGTGACTTGCCAAAGTTGGGTGGTTGGAGTCACGGCATATTTTATCATCCAAACTTAGCTATGAACCAACTTTATGTTAAGTTTAAGTTAGAACAGCACTGTTGTTATGTACATTTAATTTCCTTTGTTGTAATTGCTGTTTGTAATATTTTGTAGAGATGAGTGCACTGAGACTGGTGCAAGTGAATTTGGTGACAAGTAGACATGCTCACAGAAGCTCCATGCCTCCCAAGGAATAAATGAACTGGCGGGTTCAGGATTACTTTTTGGGGCCTGATACTGTGAAGCTGGGGATTAATGTTCTGTAGGGTCAGCAGTCACGTTTATCCTCTGTCCCCTGCGAAGAATGGTCCAGGAAGGAAATCCTGTGGTGGGGGAAGGGATGGGAATCTTCTTTGGGCAACTATAATCTTTGCTTCGGCTCAGATCTCCTCTTTTCTTATACTTCATTTCTTTCTTTCTTCCTCTATTTTGAGAGGGACAAGATACAATTACCAACTTTCCATTTTGTGAAGTGTCACGGAGACATTCTTCTTACTCTCACCTATTAAGAAATTTCATAGTGAAGCTAATTAAAGAAGGCCCAGCAAATATTTCTTCTGAAAGGATGAAATATCATTGGGAGATGTTAGTACAAATTTTGCATTGTGCAATGACTGAATTCATCACACACTTATGACCATTAATAGGGAAGACTGCAGTGAGGAACATTACAGTGAAGTAGTTCAATGTTACTAACTATTATTAACATTCAGGCTTATTTACCATATGTGAATCACCAGTCAAGACTATTTTGTTGCTCTCAAGAACATTACTCTAATTGTAAATAATTCAGCATCACAGAAGAACCTGCAGCATTCAAAGTTATGTACAGTACAATCATTGTGTGTGCATAGTGTAAATAAACTTATTAATGTGTTACCTTTATGTAGGTGTCTACTTGTATTTACTGGCCACCTCACTACCGATACAACAGGCATCACGATATATTTTATTGCCCAAAACTAGTTACGAATCACGTTAAAACAGAGTTGGTGCTATGCAAATTTATTTTCCTACGTTGTAATTGCTGTGTGTAATATGAGCTGTGTGAGAAAAGTAATGAGACTATTTTTTTACCTACCAAAGTTTTTACTTTTTTCAAACAACAATATCGTCCACCTCAAATCAGTTCCCTTTGACAGATATACACTGATAAGAGTCATTGTTCCCAGTCTGGAATGCTCTTAGGGTCTTTAACATGTTGGTCACATTCTTTTGAATGTTCTCTAGACTTCCAAAATGATGTCCTTTTGAGACATTTTTCAATTCTGGGAAAAGAACAAGAATGCCTTTTGGGGTCAACAATTCCATGATGGAAGTGGCTGTGTGACATGGGGCACTGTCATGATGCAGCATCCACTTATCTGGAATGTCTGGTCTCACTAAATTCACCCTTTTACTGAGTCTTCCAAGGAATCTGTGTAAAACACGTGTCATCCTTATAGTTAAATGTCAATCTGATCTCACAAGAGCATGCACACATTCAGTATTTTCATCAGTTTTTTAAGTTGAAAGTCTCCGAGAACTATGGTCATCTTCAAGATGTTCTCAGCCTTCTAAAAATGCTTTATGCCAGTGGAAAACTTGAATGGTTCCCACAGGCCTGTTTCGAGTTTTCACAGGTCACACTTGCAAATTCTCCAAGTTCAATATAAAACTTGATGGCATAACATTGCTCTAAATTCCGTTGTTCCATATTTGTAACACATTATAAAAACATAACTTCACTGATGGCACTCTCAAAAATCATGTGATGTATGCATGGAGCTGAAACTCAGACTGAGCATCTGGAAAGAATGAACACCCCAGTCTAGAAAAGTAGAACACAGCATTGTCAGATCACTTGCAGTGTTGTCAGTCTCATTACTTTTGTCAACCACCTCATATGTTGTAGAGAAAGGAGAGCTGAGAACGGTGCGAGTGAACACTGCAGCAAGAAGGACAATCCACAGGAGCTCCATGTCGCCCACGGAGTAAAGGAACTGAAGCTAGCAATGGAGAAAAACACAGAAGACCAATTTTTACAATTTGAATATTGTTAAAGTACTAACAGCAGTCCGTTTGTCAAAGTTTAACAGTTATCTTTCAGGTTTCAACATGGAAGAAGAGGAGGAGATTAGTGTTTAACGTCCCATCTACAAAGAGGTCATTAGAGATGGAGCAAAAGCTCATATTAGGGAACGATGGGGAAGGAAATCACCATGCCCTTTCAAAGGAACTGTCCCAGCATTTGCCTGAAGCGATGTAGGAAAATCATGGAAAACCTAAATCAGGATGGCTGATCCGTTGTCCTCCCGAATGTGAGTCCAGTGTACTAACAACTGTGCTACCTAGTGTACTAACAACTGTGCTACCTTGCTCAGTGTTTCAACATGGATCAAATGTGCATTGTGTATCTGAGGCCCAAAAGGGACTTATCACAGCAGCAGTGTAAGGGACGATGACCAAGTTTCCGTTTGAATGCCGTACAGTACAGAATAAGTATTCCAATTAGGCAAAATAACCGTAAGCATTGAGGCACTCTTCCCACTGATGCATCAGGTTGAAGAAACCCATTTGATAAAACACTGTGTCCCGCTATGTGAAGAAATCCAAACTGCCTGCTGCTCATTATCTTCAACAGGAATTGTTGATCCTTCAAGGCCTTTTTGAAGGGGCTGAAGGTATAATAATCACATGGCAAGAGATCAGGGCTATACGGTGGGTGCTGGAGTGTCTTCAACTTGAGTTGGCATTATGTATGCGGTACATCCCACAACTGTCCGGGGCGTCTCCAGATACATCTTTGCTGGTCACTGGAGCTCAGTTTGAAGAAGGACTCATCACTAAAGATGGTTCATTCTACTTCAGTCAAAGGAATTCCAGGCCAAATGTCCCAACACCACTGCAAACAGGCTTGTTGGTGCACAGAGGTCGATGGTAGCCAGCACAAGGGGTGCCATGAGCTTAGCCTTCTTTCTGTGAGGTACCTATTAATGGTCCTTGGGGTCACTGAAGCACTAGTTTAATGTTGGATCAGTGATGATAAATCTAGGGCTCTGAGTGCCTCTCTGATGATTACTCAGCCTTCACATTCTGTTGTCTCTAGGTTGATTGCTTCCTTCTTAATGCTGTGTTCAGCCATGCTTCACCCATTCCTGCCAACATCGTTGAATAGAGGCATCACTATTAAAATGCAAGCAATTACTCCAACTAGCTTCTTTGACCCCAATTACACATCCTCTCTCAATTGCTGACAATTGTTATTATTGTTCACATGCCTGTCTGTGAGTCATAGTTACTGTCCAACTGAGTACACAGAATGGAATTCACAGAGGCTAGTATCAAAATGTCCCCTGTTGACTATCGTTTGTCAGCTGTGTGGTGCAAATGAGCTGCAGTGTCACACATTCGGCCATCAGTTGCCAAAGTTTACAATTGTGCATTTTCTGTCAATAAACGTATTAGTATCAATTTGTGACCAATTTGCATAACTACTCTGATGCATCGTCTTTTTTGTCTTAGAGTGTATATCAATAGAACTAAGTTCCAATTCACACTGAGATGATACGATATGTGATATGACTGCTGAAATAAAGGGCAAGTGATGTGGCACTCCTCGGTGCGACGCTCTCATTCCCTCTGGAATGATATTACATACATTATGACATTCAATGTGACTTGCTGTACTTTTGTTTGTGGTTGATTACTGCTTATTATTTTGAAGCAGTTTCAAATAAATTTATCAGAACACACTGACACATTAGAAAGTAAGCTGCCAGTGAAAATCAAGAGAGATATTTTTTATTAATCAGATCATTATTCTTAAATGCCAAACCTTTGGTCCTCAGTACATAAATTCATTCTAGCTAGTTTTGATAAGTGTTTAATAATCTTACAACCTTGTAAAAATGCAGAAGGTAAACACATACTACAGACTACAGTAAGCAATTTTCGAGTAAGCAATAAATACCAGCAGTGATTTCGTATCAGAAACTAGTTAAGCATGAGGACAGGATACAGTAGGGATTTCACTCCATGTATCTTGAAGTTTTAATATGATATGCAAAAGATAAAAGGTTACATGACTGACAAAACATTAAATTAGTATAACTTTTAGAAAATTTATCATTGAAGGAAGAAACTACCCACACATAAAATGTAATTAGCCATGGCGAAAATAGCTACAAAAGAAGACAGAACGTGATTAAAAATATTGGAATTTGAATACATCATGAGGTTGGTATGATATCGAGCAAATAAAAGGGCATATGACAAAAAAACACTTTCCCACACTTTTACCAGTTACTATTCATCACAGTGATGCCAATAATCATTCTCACCAATCAGTGGTTATGGAAATGACATTCAACACCTTCCATCTCAGTGGAAAACCGCATTCTTCAAACTGAATGGTAAGCCTTAATTTGTGCTTCAGTTGTTTCTTATCATTGTTATTATATGTAGTAATAGTTATTTAGTAATGGTTGAAATGGCTTTAGCACTATGGGACTTAACATCTGAGGTCATCAGTCCCCTAGACTTAAACCTAACTAACGTAAGGACAGCACACACATGCATGCCCGAGGCAGGATTCGAACCTGCGACCTTAGCAGAAGTGCAGTTCCGAACTGAAGCGCCTAGAACCACTTGGCCACAGCAGCTGGAATTTAGTAATGTGTAACCTATTTTAAGCCCATGTTCTTCAGAAACTGATTTTTTTCCTTCCTTGATAACAAATGCATGAAATCCACACAATTTGGGAAATTAAAGATTTTTTCGGTGGAAGTGATCACAATCACCATGTGTTATTTTGTATCAAAAAGTATTGCATATAATGAAACTAACTATAACTCTACATTTTATTCTGCCTTATATATGTCTCTCCTGTTCACATGATCTGTCACTCTCCTATTATTTCTGAATTCAAGAAAATTTCCATTTTCTTTGGTCTTTTTTTGAAAGAATCCTGAATTTCACATGTAATAGACATCATCATATTTCACCAATGATTCGAACAGCCATTCAGGTTTTCCATTTAATGTCATAATGAATATATAACATGTATAACTTTAAATACCAAGAGCGTTATACCTATGATCATCACTGTGGAACATTTCACTGCATTGTTTTTATCTATGCCTGTGGGGCTTCAGTACACAAACTTCTTTGTTGTTCCTCTGCAACACGTAATGGCTCTCATAATAGTTTTTCTTTTCATTCTAAAAATGGCCTGCATGGTGTTTTAATTTACATCACTTTTTTCAGGGATAAAATAATCTGAACAAAAGTGATTGTGAAGAACTTTTATCTTACATACAATGCTAGAATGTAATTCAATTATTTGAGTATATACAAGACAAGGAACAAAAATTCTCGGATTTTTCCTGGTCAAAAATACACTTGCTCCTGGGTGAAAATACACTTTTTCCTTATTAAGTGACCGTATACTATTCCTCGGAACAGTAAAACTTATCAATCTTCTGAATGGTTATGGTTTTATATACTAGCGTTGAATTTCCTGCCACTTTAGAAAACAAAGCTCAGGGGGAAAAAAAAACACTTTTAGAAAGATCTTTGATGTGCAACAACAAGTACGCTGCATATTTTCGTACTATGTAAGTGTAAATTCAAATTCCACCAAACACCATGTTACGTTCCGAAGCATTGCAATAGAGACTGCAATGTGCTTTTGTGAGCCAGTCATAGCTCATGTCACGTGATCTCACCAGCCGATGACAGCGGGACACATGATGTAGTCAGCCAATAGCAACTTCACTGTTAAGTAGTCCGAACACACAAATAGGAAAAGTAATCGTTTAAATTAATATACGTAGTGTTGCTACAAGAAAGGAAAAGCTTTCACGTACAATGCTGAACTTTTTTGCACATGTTGTACTTTAAGATACCTCACACAAATGTGCCAGTAAAATTTTTAATAACGACATAAATGTCTGATCTTCTGCGCCCGAAATTCTTCTAAATGGTCGACCTCAAAGAGTTGGTTTTTAAATGAGAGTTAAAAACTCAGTAATTTAAGAAATACATCGTGCATTCTCCCACATAGTCCATCTTGCCTAAAAGGAAATTAATTTGAAAGTAACGCTCTTCAAACAACCCTTCGCAATTTTTTTCCTGCTGTTGTTGTTGTTGTGGTCTTCAGCCCTGAGACTCGTTTGATGCAGCTCTCCATGCTACCCTATCCTGTGCAAGTTTCTTCATCTCCCAGTACCTACTGCAACCTACATCCTTCTGAATCTGCTTAGTGTATTCATCTCTGGGTCTCCCTCTACAATTTTTACCATCCAATGCTAAATTTGTGATCCTTTGATGCCTCAGAACATGTCCTACCAACCGATCCCTTCTTCTAGTCAAATTGTGCCACAAACTTCTCTTCTCCCCAATCCTATTCAATACCTCCTCATTAGTTATGTGATCTACCCATCTAATCTTCAGCATTCTTCTGTAGCACCACATTTCGAAAGCTTCTATCCTCTTCCTGTCCAAACTATTTATCGTCCATGTTTCACTTCCATACATGGCTACACTCCATACAAATACTTTCAGAAACGACTTCCTGACACTTAAATCTATACTCGATGTTAACAAATTTCTCTTCTTCAGAAACGCTTTCCTTGCCATTGCCAGTCTACATTTTTTATCTTCTCTACTTCGACCATCATCAGTTATTTTGCTCCCCAAATAGCAAAACTCCTTTACTACTTTAAGTGCCTCATTTCCTAATCAAATTCCCTCAGCATCACCAGACTTAATTCGACCACATTCCATTATCCTCGTCTTGCTTTTGTTGATGTTCATCTTATATCCTCCTTTCAAGACACTGTCCATTCTGTTCAACTGCTCTTCCAAGTCCTTTGCTGTCTCTGACAGAATGACAACGTCATCGGCGAACCTCAAAATTTTTATTTCTTCTCCATAGATTTTAATACCTACTCCGTGTTGTGGGTTGGCAGGAGAGCCAACACCGTGATTATTAGAGGAAGCCGAAAGGCACGCGTTTTAGCTCACGCAGGCTGGCGTGAGGTCTGGAACAGGACAAGGAAATTAGAATTTAGAAAAACGAACGTAGCTGGTGGAATACTTAACTTTAATCCATTAATGATGAGCGTCACTCTTGACTGTACATTATTCACAATATCAATAGTAACTGAACATGGCGCCTTGCTGAAGGCTATGCTAACTATCGTCTCGGCAAATGAGAGCGTATTTTGTCAGTGAACCATCACTAGCAAAGTCGGTTGTACAACTGGGGCGAGTGCTAGGAAGTGTCTCTAGACCTGCCATGTGGCGGCGCTTGGTCTGCAATCACTGATAGTGGCGACACGCGGGTCCGACGTATACTAACGGACCGCGGCCGATTTAAAGGCTACTACCTAGCAAGTGTGGTGTCTGGTGGTGACACCACACTCCGAATTTTTCTTTTGTTTCCTTTACTGCTTGCTCAATATACAGATTGAATAACATTGGGGAGAGGCTACAACCCTGTCTCATTCCCTTCCCAACCACTGCTTCCCTATCATGCGCCTCGACTCTTATAACTGCCATCTGGTTTCTGTACAAATTGTAAATAGCCTTTCGCTCCCTGCATTTTACCCCTGCCACCTTTAGAATTTGAAAGAGAGTATTCCAGTCAACATTGTCAAAAGCTTTCTCTAAGTCTACAAATGCTAGAAACGTGGGTTTGCCTTTCCTTAATCTTTCTTCTAAGATAAGTCGTAAGGTCAGTATTGCCTCACGTGTTCCAATATTTCTACGGAATCCAAACTGATCTTCCCCGAGGTCGGCTTCTACCAGCTTTTCCATTCGTCTGTAAAGAATTTGCGTTAGTATTTTGCAGCTGTGACTTATTAAACTGATAGTTCAGTAATTTTCACATCTGTCAACACCTGCTTTCTTTGGGATTGGAATTATTATATTCTTCTTGAAGTCTGAGGGTACGTCGCCTGTCTCATACATCTTGCTCACCAGATGGTAGAGTTTTGTCAGGACTGGCTCTCCCAAGGCTGTCAGTAGTTCTAATGGAATGTTGTCTACTCCCGGGGCCTTGTTTCGGCTCAGGTCTTTCAGTGTTCTGTCAAACTCTTCACACAGTATCGTATCTCCCATTTCATCTTCATCTACAAACAAGACATCAGAGGATACTTCACAAGCACTGGAATTTCGTGAACCACACTAAAATGCATAATTCAGCTTAATGTGCACATTCATATGTCCAGATTCGGATGTAAACTTTCTAGGAGTATAAGTACTGTATTATCTCATGTTTCGTTCTTTATTATGGCATAATCTCATACGTGCTAGAAGATGAAAACATGCACTTCAAATGCAGTGAACATTTGAAACTAGCCAATAATGTGGAATTAAACACTTAGTTTCAAATAAATTAACTGCCTCAGCGGAAAATATTAATAAAAGCCAAATTTCTTTAGCAAACTGACAAAACTAAATTCATTGTTCATGAAGGCGATTAATGTTTTTGAGTGCCAGAAACTTGGAAATAAAGTAAAATCTGAAACTAATAATATATTTTAGCCTGCTGTAATTATGTGACTGTGTTTAATTCACTTGATAGCTCCCGGCCACAGATATCCATTTTGTTTTCATTTGACGTGGGAGCAATCAACGAAGGGGAAAAATTTTAAAAATTGACCTTTCAAAAATACATTCATTTTGTAGCGCACATCTTTCTGAAGAGTCTGATACATAAGCCACATGTGTTCGAGGATTGAGTTTTACGGTGCCGAGGAAGAGTATACTGTCACTTAGCACGGAAAAAGTGTATTTTCATCCGGGAGAAAGAGTATTTTTAACGGGGAAAAATCATGATTTTTTTTTTTCCTTGTCCACGTATACACCCTATAATTGGAAAATTCATATTTGGACCTTCTAAAGCTATTTGGTACTAGGTATGCTAAAGCATAGTGCCACCCCCTCTTCATACAGCATCCTTCTATCGCATGTCACTGTATTTCGCTCTGTAGAATTCAAACATGTATATTTTGTAATGGGTGCCATCAAACTATATTGAGGACAGTGGAAATTAAAATGTCCTGTGGTGCCCCTCCTGCTCCCAGGTGGCCGGTTTGACACCCTACACATCTTTTTCTTAAAAAAAAAAAACCTTGTTGTTTTGTGCGACATAAAATTAAATATAGGAAACATAAAAGCAGTAAAGACAAGAGAGAAGCAAGACAGTACACATTTCTTCAATCCTTAAGTCCTAGCATTTTTTTTCTCTCTAACCTTGCTACAGCTTTACATGGTGTGCTTTCCTTCTGTGAAAGAATCTATTACCTCACCAAAGTTTGTCAAACGTTTTGCTATTGAAAAGGCAAAATGTCACCATCTAATAGTGAAAAATCCTGTTAGTACAAATAGTACCCAAGACTGGAGTGGTTTCTCGATCTGATTGCATGTATTTTGTCACTGTCAGCTAGATAAAACGAAATAGGCCTGTCTAATATCCGAGTAATTGTAACACACACCAAATAAAAGAGACTGTTTTGGCGCAAATGGTAATTTTTATAACATGACAGAATATAATTCTTGAAGTACCAATACCAAATGCCTGTTAGGTCTACTACAAGCAAAAAGCTTTATCTTAGAAAATAGTTTCACATTTCATTAATACGCTCCAGCTTCTCAAGAAAGAGATCGAAAAGTAGTAGTACGAAATTTTTATATAAATTTGGAATTGTCTTATTCTTCCATAATTTGTGTGATGTCACCATTTCTTCTCCTTCCTTGTTCTAACAAACAATCTAGTCATCACTAATTCTGTAACTACTCCAGCCAGTGTCAAAACATATTCTCTGGTTAACTTCACTAACCCTGCCACAATCACCAGTTTAGTTATCCCGTGTTTATTCTCCAGTTAGGCATCATTATACGTTCTTACAACGTGTTTTCTGTGCTGCTCCCAGAATAGAACTTAAGTGGCTGCTAGCCGGTAAATGTACAATTGGCCATTAGTAGTGTAGCGCACTTGCCACAAATTTTCTGTCAAGATTTCATTTTCTTGGATACACGGAGAAGATAAGTCATAATCTTTCTTACCTCTTAGTTATTTATTTCCATTCTGGTAGTCTGAATCTATGGATTTCACTAGTAATTATAGCAACACTGATCATTCGCAAACCCAGTCAACCACATAAACAAACAGCGATTGGCAATCACCCGTGTGGCTTTTCTGCTCGTACAGCCCCATCCCCTTTTGTCTGTAGGGAGTTTATTTCTAGATGCTAAGGGGATTCCTCTGGCAGAGAGATCACGTACACTATGCACATATTGAAACATCAATTTATGATTCATTTGGAAATCAACTTAGAATGTGTTCGAAAATGTTCAAACACCAACAGGAATGCGTTTCGAAATCATATGAATAATCGATAGACCAATGTGTGTTGCATGCTGAGCGCTTTGTGAAACAAGGTTTTTCCCTCAAGAAAATGAATTTGGCGCTCCCCGCCTCCTAGATCCGGGCCTGTTATGCATGCATAAATCTGGCAGCTTAGGTGTGCCAGCAAAATTTTTCCGGGTAGCATCTGGCTGCTTCCTGCTACTGCTTATATAGCTAACAGCCACACTTCTGTAGCCAGAAGCAGAAGATGGTACTACTCATACGCAACTCAAGCGCATGTGCATGAGCCTACTTGCAACTGCTTAAATGAATTAATGTAAACAACTGTGACATCACGCACTTCTGAGGCAATTTGTTGTTACAAAGCATTGCATAGTCTTCCCAAACCCTTTGACACATTTTGCTGTTGGCAGATGCTTGTATGAGCACTGCGTTATGTTGTTATATATGGCACATTTCCTTTGCAACTTAAGTTTTATTTTCAAGCTTTCCTCTCATTCATGTTTTATTGCAGCAGTACTATTCTGCAGTAGCGGCATACAGTAATATCCTTTGTTAGAATATTGGTTCTTACCAGTCAAAATTACAAAAATTTAACTGAAAACTAAAACAATGAAATATTCTTGGAATTCTAAAACATTCCCCGGTTTTCTCCTGGACAAAAAAATTCCCAGATCTCCCGGTTGTATACATCCTGATTATTTTAATTTCAAAGCCTCAAACGCTATAAAAAATACCTTAGCAGTTTTTCCCTGTTAGTTCTCCAACACCACACAGCAAAAAGTATTTATAATGTAGAATAAATAATAAAGTAATATTAAAACAGAAATTAGAATTTATAACATTTTGTCTTAATCGTGTCTATGTAAATTTGCTCAAGAGCTACTGAAGCTCAGTTTTGTTTCAATTGCTTAACATCTTGATTAATTATAGATGATTTTTTTGTGGTGTTTCATATGACATCTGAGTTTTGCAGTGTGATTCATAGCAGCTTATGTCTTGTGTACAGATACTGTGTAGTGGAAAAATATTCACTGCAAGCACTAACCAAACATTTGAAATAAATCTTATGAACAGTACAAAAATATTTAACTGATGAGCTGCCAGTGGGTTTTTTTTTTTTAAAACACATTCTGACGACAGAAAGTTCAGAAAAGTTAAGGTGGCTTTGTGTTATTTACATCTCACCAACTCTTATTTATTTGCTTCTTTGGTTCTAATATTAAAAAAAAGACACATTAGAAAAAAAGTAGCTTTAATGCCCCATAACATAAATCACAATGTTACTTTACAATAATACAATGTTGTATGCAGCAACAAAAATACTGTGTTTTCTGTTTAAAGCTTTGATTACATTTGTACAAAGAATTGTTTTTAATTCTCTTTTAAAGAAAAATATTCTACATTTAAGAACTTTCAATCACAGTATTCACATTAGTATTATAAGATTTAAAATCCACAAAAAATAAGGCACTGGTGAGTATGAATACATGTCTATGTTTTCAGACTCTCTCTGACACTGTTGGAGTAAAAAGCAAAATAATCTTACATTTATGAAAGCTGTTGAAAGACAACCTCTTTTCAAAGAGAAAATTGCAACATATAATGTCTGTATTTAAAGAGAAAATTTTGTTGCTAAGTATTTCTACAATATTATTTACAACAAATATCTGTTCTGGAAAAGGTAGTAAAAAAAACTTAAAATTAAATGATGAGAGGACAATGTCTACTTACTGGTACAGAAGGTGACAGCAGACCTACACTTACTGTAGCTCATCATATACAAAAGGACTGAAATAACGAATCTGTATTAAATTCCACTCCACTTTATGCGAAGATGCCTCTCTTGCTTCACGGACCTATGAGACCTTCCCATCTGGTCTCTCATAACACATTAGTTTTATAGTTATTTTTCCTCTCTATGCTACAGGAACTTTGTTTCAAAAGCTCTAGATTCTTTGTCTCTGCACACCTGCTATCACCTTGCACGCCAATAAGTGAGCACTGTATTTATTCCCATTTGGTATGAAACCAATGTAATTAATTAAGATGACAAACGTGTTAAATAAACACGTAAATATTCCAGGAAACAATCACAGTGGTGTATCAATAAAAGAAATACAATAGGTCACATTATCATACTGACAATATAATGGAAATTACAACAGTACACCAAACTGAATGCATGAAAATTATTATGTAAGCTGAAAGAATATATATATTTTGCTCTGTTACAATCACTACTTCAAATGAATCATGCATATTTGAAAAATACAGTCCTGAGCTTTTACAGTGATAACTTCAAACATCAGAGAATGTAGCTCATAGTACTATAATGTATTTTCAGTGCACGTGTGTGTGTGTGTGTGTGTGTGTGTGTGTGTGTGTGTGTGTGCGCGCACGCGCACGCATAAAGTGAGGGAGCACAACGAAAATTTTGTCAACGGCATGCTGCTTGGCTCTTACTAGCCTGATGTTATATTCTTTGGAAGTGAGGGGAAAAATTGCTGCTTGTACATAGTTGGCATTTAATTTTTCCCTATAATGCAACTGAACATTTTTCTGTGGTTTCACATTTGATGTGTTACTGTTGATGAGAGAGAGAGAAAGAGAGAGAGAGAGAGAGAGAGAGAGAGAGAGAGAGAGAGAGAGACATAGTGTTACAATGCAATGCTAAAGGCAACAGCTACAAAATTTTGATGAAACAGAGATGCCTGGGATGATGATTATTTTACCTCCAGTCATTTATGCACTATAATTTGTAACCCAATTATGAAACCCTTATGGTGGTGTATCTAATTCACCAATATATTGCAGTTGATGGGATGTTCTTAAATTTTGCTTGATTTTATTTGTAGGTTAGCCGTGAATAAAATTTTCGAAGTGCCACTCACATTTGGAAGTAAGATTACTAAATGAAAATAACTTAAATAAAATCTACAATATGATAAGCAAAATTGGAGATATGCATTGGACTACCATTAATAAAAAGGGTTCATGAAAAAAGGGGGGGGGGGGGGAGATAGGAAGATCAAGAACCAAGAACAAAGGTAGACAGACAATTCCACAGCTCACTACAGTACACATGCAAACTTTGTTTGTTTACTCACACATATTTTTTGCTTAATTTAAATTCTGTACATCATTTTATAAAACTACCATAATTGGGTGTACAATACTCTTATAAAATATAAACTTTTTCTGACATTGTGCATGTTATACGAGCATTAATGAATAATTTACTAAAATCAAAACTAAATTTAACAAATTAGTTGAATTTTAATCTGCATAATACACTATCGTATCAGAAACCATAGTCTTTAGGGAAGACTGAACAGTACACAAAAAATAGACAATCTTCCACAACTGTGTTTAAACACAAGGGAAAAATTAGTAATCATATAAAAACGAGGACCTCCAATCTCAATTACAATACAGAAAAACCACTGACAGATGTATGCATAGGAGTTGTCTCAGGCACTTAAAAATTAAAATATTCTATTTCTTTAGTACTTCTGCAGCATTGAAATATGTAATATTCAATATACTTTTTAAATATTGGATATTCATGTAATATTATGAAAAACATAGACTGCTACTCACCATGTAGACAAGACAGGGAGTCACAGACTGGCACAACAAAAGGACTGCTATACATTTAAACTTTCGGAGAAAAAAGTCCTCCTCCTTTTTGTTGTGCCTGTTTGTGACTCAACATCTTCTCTATATGATGCATAGAATCTATCCTTTCGTAACACTGTCGTTATTCCATCCTTAGTTTTCCACAGTTTGATATTCATTTCAGTGATAACCTTCACACATAAAAAAGGCATAAATTCTAGTCCATGTATGCCTTCCTCAGTTTAAGAATATATGCTGTAAAAATATGCTGAGCATTTTAATACAGTTGGAAATAAGAGAGTTATGCTAGGGAACTTTACTTATGGTTTCTGTATGTGCAATAGGTAGAGTACATGAATAAAAATATTTTAACAGTAATGGACATTACTGGATGGACCAATACATAAAATAATGGCCTGGAAACCACCTTCCTATAATAGATTGATGTATGGAATACAGTAACACACAACAGAAAACAGTATCCTCTATAGCTTTCAAGCACTAGCTCTTTTTCCAGTAATAGTACACACATTCTCACACACAACCATGAAGGCTCCCAAATGCACACTCCTGTGGCCATGAAAAGATTTGCCATGGTCACAGTAATGTGCATTTGGATGTCTGTGTGAGTGTGTGTACTACTGCTGGAAAAAGGACTAGTGCTCAAAAGCTGGTGTGAACGCTGTTTTCTGTTACGTATTACCGTGGTCCACGCACCAATCTGCAATAGGTGAGTGGTTGCCTTTTCCTTATTTTATGTATGAACATAAAAATTGTTGAGTATTTCTAGCACTCTATATTACTTTATGTGGGAGTAAATTACTTTCAAGTAGCAGACATGAGCAAATGTCTCGCCTATTCGATAAGGCAAAACGACCACCACATCTTTCTCTCTTGGAGATGCAAGATAATTCCTTGTCTCTTCTCCTTGATTTTTAACCATGTATGAGCAGTCTTTAAGAGGAGCTAAGTCTAACAGACTATCCCCTGATGGCAGATCTGACTGACTGCTGTAGTGTATTTTATAAGCTACATGAAGAAATGAAGTGGCTAACAAGTAAAGCAGGTGCACAAAAAATTATGTACTTTGACAGGAACCGCAACTTAAGGGAAAAGAGTAATGTAGAATGAATGGATTCCCTTGTAAAAGGAGCTATGATGGACCACTAAGAGAAATGTAGTTTATAAAAAGTGATCAGCCCTCATGGTGGTGAAAATAAATAAAATTCAGGAGCTAAGATTTTCAATCATGCAGCAAGCCAGATTTTTTTTCTTTTTTTTAATGCTGCACAGAAATTCAGTAAAGCTCATCTATGACTTTTTGTTGCTATTGAGAGAAAGTTGGTGGTTCAAAAGTGTTCCTAACTTCCACCCACTTTTTCTTCGACATTGTCTCCCACTTTTTCAATTTTCTTGCCCTGCGAAGAGTCATGTGCTGTTCTTTCGTGAGGTTTGATTTTTCCATGGCATGCACAATGTCTACAACTGCAGAAATATAAAAAGAAAAAAACAATAAAAATCAGAACACAAAAAGGAAACACACTAGGAAGAAACATGATAAAAAGTTGGCTTAAAGAAATTACTGCTTGAACTGCGTACAGTTCATCTGTTCAAGAAAAAATACATTTTAAAGAGATTACTAATGATGAACCAAAATTTTAATCACTAGTTTATGCCTGGTAACAGAAAGGTATTTAGTAAATGGAGTTATCAGTGACTGACAGCAAAGTTATTACATCCTCTGGTAATTCAATAGTGAGCAATTTTCAGGTCATGTGGGGGCACAATGTTCTTGAATTGATTAGTTGAGGCAATTTAATTTATCTGAGTAATTCTTTCACGCTATTTATGACTGTTAAAATTCTGCACATTTTACAGTTTGGTTGGTAACAAATTCAAAGCATGGACATACCAATCTATAGGGCATTGTGCAAGTCTTCTCAATAGCTTGCTTAATAGACATCTCAGAGAAATCCCATCAAAGATATTAAATGTAATGAAGAAAATAAATGTATATTAGACTGAAACATTAAGTGGGGGGAATTAATTGCCACTATGGTAAATGTACTTGTCCTATACATTTTTAGATAATAAGAGTTAGTATGTTAATCAACTATTTGAGGAAACTGCACTTGTGACAATGATATATATGCATGACATTTTTCTTTTGGACCATTTGTGGATATCTGTAAGTTAAGGATATTGAAATTAAATAATTATTAAATTACAATTACATTCAAACGGTCCAAAATGACTGGGATTCTGGAATGGGTACCTGTAATAGAAATTCTATAATAACTACATTTTTTTGCACTTAAAGGAGTGTGTCTCCTTCCTTCTTTCACTATATAAAATGTGTAAACACATAACTTACATTTGAAATGAAGCAAGATACGAACAAGAATGTATATTACAATTGATACTAGTAAAAAGTATAAATGTTTGACATACTGTGAATATTGTCATTTAAGTACTACACGAACCCACCAGAGCACCAAACAAAGACCTTTTAGCCCGACAATAAGCACAACAGCATATTTTACAGTAAACATAATAAAGATAATAAGTCAATCTCCACTATATTACACAAGTAACATATACATAAAATTATAACTAGATACAACAATACTTTTACTATATAAATAAACTTCCTTTATGCAGATGACCTAATATCAGTACAAATTCATTAATAACTGTAACATGAATACTATAACAATGATGGATATGTATAACGTGACGCCTTAAAAAGGAGTCTTCAGATCTATATGGAATAACATTTGCTACCTATGTACATAACAGTTGGAAGATCTCTTCCAAATGTCAAAGTATGGCTACTATGACTAGTAAACTGGTTTATAATGACAGCAGTCTCCTCTGATACTACCTCTGCCTGCAGAGAAATATGTAAGCTGCACACTACATTTGTAAAAAGGTTGTCCACTCTGTATGTAAAAAGGCTGCCTGCTCCATATGCAAGTAAGTTGTCCATTCATAAATAAGAAATCTGTCCACTATTTTCATATGAGTGAGCTGCTCACTACATGTATAAGTAAGTTGCCTCTCACATAAAATCCCCCTCCGTTACCCTCCACACCAACCATTTATAATCCAATTGTCATTGTGCAAGTACACATTACACTTGCTGTGCAGTACCAACCTTTGTTATGATGTAATTTCATAATTACTACTGCAAGATTTCAGTTTGCCAAGAGTTCTTCAAACACATGCATTTTTGTGAAAATCTTTACCCGAGACCATAACCCTAACCAGTATATGAAAGAATAATGTTTGATTTAAAGCTTTTCTGAGTCTTTATATGTATAGTAATAGCTACTAAAGTACGACACTTAGGCTTTCTCAAAAACACATATCAAATGACAGAACACAACAGTTTAATATAAGGCTGTAGTAATGTTAAATGGATTTTTACAGAAAAGAAGTGAAAATTTCATAATAATTTATTAGTTCAACTTAGCTCTATACTGTCAAATATTCTTTATTCACTGGAGTAATACTGTTTCCTGCTGCAGCTAACTAAAGTACACTTTAGGATTTTGGCATTGCATTGACTTACGTTTATTGCTCAAGTCACTCTGTAAGCACTTATTTTATTAATCTAAAGGTTATAAAGTTCTATGTCTCCCTTTACATTTTAATAGCAAATAAATTTTTGAGAGCATACAGCATTTATATAACAGGAACTTCACTAATGAAGCACATGTAATCAACAAAACACTATTTACCAGAGAGAGCCAAAGTAAACAATTACGTGGTGTACACCACACTACACATCACACATTATCAGAAAAAAAGATCCCAAAATAGTGCAGATACTGGGGTTAGCTATTAACATGGAAAGTGTTTCCAAATTTTGCAACAAATGTAAAACATACACCCAAATTCTCTTGAGAAAATTATAAAATTACAAGGAGACAGAATGGCCTGCCACTATTTAGCATTATGAGGTGAAATTATTATTACTATTATTGCCAATAGATAGGTGGGCCACTTTTATCCTGGGACTTGAGGGGTCTGCCCCTCCTTTCTAACTTTCACCATCCTATCCCTCTTCCCCCCTCTTCCTCCCCCCATTCCCCAGAGACAAGCAATAATTGGTTCAAAAGCTAAGTCTTTTTTTCTATCAGGAGTATTCTGAATTTCATCACCGGTGAAAGTTCAATGCTGGACTGCCCTTCGGTCTTCTCTTAATTTTATAAACACTCAAATCAATCAGTAAAACATATTAAATCAGCACCAGACAGGAACATATACTACTGATCTAACAAACAGGTACCTTTAATAACTTGGATTCTAAGCAGTGCACTCTTTTGAGACATGATTTCAAAATAAATTAAATATAAGAAAGGCCTCTGACATGTGACAGTTTAAATTAACACTCAACATTATGCACTAAGTTGCACAACAACTTTTTACGTGAAACTGTGAGATTTTCATAATAGAATCAAATAGAACTGAAACACTATAAAATATTGAAAAATTAACCATTTACAGTATTCCAACAAATACTAAAATACACACAAGTTTACAACTAATGCCATTTATCCACATTATATTTGAGTCAATGACAACGCCAACAACAACACACTAACCAGACAGATCTCCACATAAATAAACTTCATGGCATACATCTGCTACATCATATATCCCTATCAACGCAAATAAGATAAAAACATTTTGCTGATAAATGTAACATGCCAAAAAGAAAAAAAACATAGTAATATTATAGATTACATGTAAAATGAGACAGAGCACATAAAGCTACATGATGGGTAAGCGGGGGTGGTGGCAGATGGCACTAATGTTTTGGTATAACCAAAACTACATTTTGTACTGCACTTTAGAGGAAAAATAAAACTCAAACAATTTATGAGATTCAGTCAGTTTTCTTGCAGAATAGAATGCCACATGGCACTTTTCTTCAATCAGCCAAACACTCAGGCACAGCTTCTAAAATCTTTGGTCTGTTTATGAGAAGGGCGTCCAGTCTTTGAGGCGATCTCCTGAAAAATAGAACATTTTCTTCCCCATATTATATACCCTTTTGCTTTCCTGCATGAGAGGTATTTAATGTAAACCAACAGGTCTGTTAGTTCTTTTTAACTAAACACCAATAATGCAAATTATACTAACACTATGCAAACTTGTGAAGATGATTAAATAACTATATCAGTGCAATATGTTAACATGCAGTGGAGAGCACAAAATGATGTTGGACAGCAAAAGTTTCAGTGAAAAAAAAGGGGGAAAAAAAGTCCATCAATACAACAGCAAGAGATTCCCTTTTACTGCATTTTATATTAGCAAAACGGTGCCAACATGGTGACAACTGTAAATAAAGGGCAGAGGAAAAGATGAAGCAGCAGGGAGGGGGGAAGATGGATTGGGGAAAGAGGAGTATACATTATTTAGCCACTGGGAAAGAAAAAAACTGAAGACTTGCAGTGGCAGAATGTGGATAAAATTAACACAGCTATAATATGGGGATAAGGGGAAGTTGGTGAATGATGGAAGGCGGGAATGAGAGAGGACACAAGCATTTGTGTATGTGTCAAGGCTTATGTCAACAAACACAGTAGGTAAGTACTGGTTTTGTATGCTGGGGTTAGGCTAAGGCCTAGTGACAGTCTGTCCATTCACATTGTCTAACAATGGAAAATCCAGTATGGGATAGTGATAATACATTTTAAATGGATAGACTGTTACTCACCATATAACAGAGATGGCGAGTCGCAGATATGCCCAACAAAAAGACTGTCATATATGTAAGTTTTTGGCCAAAAGGCCTTCATTGGAGTCAAACAACACACACACACACACACACACACACGACCACAATCTCTGGCTGCCGAGGCCACATTTTCTGTTTGACTCTGTTCAAAGATATCAAGTGTCTTTGACATGTTCTACTCAGTGATGAAGAAAGTAAGGCATAAGAGAAACCTGTAGACAGAGATCTGAAAGAGTGTATGATGTACATATATTCTCAAATAATGAAGCTAATATAAACTGGCAAACTAGTGTGATAAAGAGTCCAATTGTATGTTGCAGACCCCACGAGTGTATCCACAAGAAACTTAAAACTCACTGTGATTTACTGTTTTAGGGTTGACAAGAAAGGTTGATCTGATAATTCTGATAAATGTAGCAAACAAGATAGAATAAATGAATTCTTTAAGACAAATGATGAATGCCTCATGGTGAGAACAATGCTCCCCATTTTAAAAGTGAAGCTACACTTTTCCATCATCTCTAGACATTCTACAAAGTTTAAGGAGTTAGATAGACAACAAAAGCAAATTACCGTAAATCATTAACAGAAAAAGAGGAAATTGGTAAAATAATAGTAGTTACAACTGGCATTTTCGAAACAGTGGATTGCCTATTTTATACGTGGACAGTGTGTAAAATAAGGAAAAGGAAACCACTCACCTCAGATGGATCAATGTGTGAGGCACAGTAGTACATAACAGAAAATACCATCCACACTAGTTTTTGAGCACTAATTCTTTCTTGAGCAATAGTAGACCTACACACACACACACACACACACACACACACACACACACACACAAAGAAACAAACAAACAAACACTCTGTGTGATACTCAATTATTGAAGGCAGTTGCCTGAGCTGTTGGAGGGAGTGTTGGTGAGAGGATGCAAGGAGAGAGTAGGATGCAAGGAGAAAGTATCGGGAAAGAGACAGGTCTTTGCACACATGACTTTGCGGTCGCACAACAAGAAAGGTAAAGGTAAACATTAGAGAGAGAGAGAGAGAGAGAGAGAGAGAGAGAGAGAGAGAGAGAGAGAGAGAGAGGTTGGTATGGGATGGGGGGAGGGGGTTGAAGAGGGCAGTGCATGATCTGGACAGATAAGTAGTAGAATGGACAGAAGAAAGAAGGGAACAGGTATTGTGAGGCTTTGGGAACAGGTCAGCTGAGGTTTAAGCTAGGGGGATATCGAAAGTGCAGGATGTGTTGGAGAGACTCCCATCTGCATGGTACAGAGAAACTTATGCTGGAAGCAAGTATGCAATCTCTGTTCTCTCTCCCCTCACTCTCTCCCTCTTCATCTTCAACTTTCTAACCCCCCCCCCCACCATATCTCCCACCCTCTTTCTACAACTCTTTTTGTTGTTGCTGTTGTCGTTGTGGCTGCACCCACCCGTAATGTTTTGTGGTTTGGAGTCGAGTGGAGAATCTAAACCAGAGCCTACGTCAACTCTGTGACGAAAATGGTTGTAGATTCCTTGACCTACGCTATGGGGTGGAAGGTTGTAGGACGCCCCTCGATAGATCAGGAGTGCACTACACACAGGAAGCAGCTACATGGGTAGCACAGTACTTGTGGCGTGCATGTGGTTTTTTTTAGATTAGGTTCCTCCCCACGGGAAACAAACTGTTGGCCTGAACAATTACCAGTTTATGTCACAGATGTGGGTGTGCCAACAGTAAAAATTGTTAATTCACCTAAACAGGTCATTCCAAAGGATTTAAATATGCTTAATCTCATGTTAGTAAATTGTCGAAGTGTCTACAGCAAGATCCCCGAGTTACTCTCCAAAATAATCAGTAGCACTACCAACATTGTATTAGGTACCGAAAGCTGGTTGAAACCAGACATAAAAAGCAGTGAAATTCTGAACTTGGATTGGACAATGTTTAGGAAGGATACGACTGATGCTATGGGAGGTGGTGTGTTCATTGCAGTTAAATGCTGTTTAAACACAGGTGAGATCGATACCGGGTCAGACTGTGGAATAGTCTGGATAAAGCTGCCAATCAGACAAGGACTGACCATTGTATTAGGATGTTTTTATAGACCACCAGCATCCGCAACAAACATCACAGGATGTTTCAGGGAAAGTCTTGAGTACATTGGAAGTTAATATCCAAATTATCCATTAGTTGTAGGTGGAGACTTTAATCTGGCATCCAATGATTGGGAAAATTACACGTTTATCACAGGGGGCAGAAGCAAAGATTTGTGTGAAGTTATTCTAGGAGCGCTCTCAATATACAACCTTGAGCAATTCGTTAGAAAAACAACTTGAGATGGGAACATATTAGATATCCTGGCGACAAACAGACCTGGTCTTCTTGAGGAAGTTACTCTAGAAGAAGATATTAGCGACTATAATGTTGTTGTGGTTTCTATGTCTGTAGAAGTTGCAAAACAACCAAAGAAACAGCGAAGAGTTTTCTTGTTTGGGAAAGCAAATAAAAGTGTCATTAATGAATATCTTCATAGTCAGCTCCAAACATTCACCGCAGGACACAAAGATATTGAGCATCTTTGGTCAGAATTTAAAGGTATTGTCCACCATGTGCTAGAGAAGTATGTTCCTAGCAAAAATATATGGGAGGGAAAGGATACACCTCGGTACAACAAACATATTAGGAAGTTACTGAGAAAGCAGAGAATTTTGCACAGTTATTTTAAATGTAGTCACTGCCCCACTGACAAACAGAAATTATGCGAAATGAAAGCAGCTGTCAGAAGGACAATGAGAGATTCTTTTAACAAATTTGAAAGCAATATTTTATTTGCAGATTCTAAAAATAGCCCCAAAAAATTTTGGTCCTACGTAAAATCTATGAACTCTACAAATAATTCAATACCTTCTCTTGCTGACAGTATGGGTAATGTAACATGATGATAGACAGAAGGCCGAAATTCTAAACCTAGCTTTCAAAAACTCGTTTACAGTAGAGGACTGCAGCACCATTCCCCCTTTCAATTATCGAACAAACGCAAGGATGGCTGACATAGTGTTTCGTGTATCCGAGATTGTAAAACAGTTAAGATCCTTAAGACGTCAGGAAGGCATCTGGCCCAGATGGTATCCCCGTAAGATTGTATGTTGGCTATGTTATAAATATAGCACCATTCTTATCCATCATCTATCAGAGACCATTGGAAAAGTGGAAAGTTCCATGGGACTGGAAGAAGGCCCAGGTCATAGCTACCTATATAAAGGGTAGAAAATCGGATGCACATAAATACCGGACAATTTCAGTGACATCGATTTGTTGTAGAATCATGGAACATATTTTGTGTTCAGACATAATGACCTTTCAAGATGCTGAGAAGCTTATCTGCAGAAACCAGCACTGTTTTAGGAAATAGCGGTCATGCGAGTCACAGGTGGCCCTCTTTGTGCATGATATACAACAGGCTCTAGATACCAGCTCCCAGGTTGATGCCATATTTCTCGACTTTTGAAAGGTGTTCGACTCAGTTCCACACTGTCGCTTGCTCCAAAAAGTGCACGCTTACGGTCTATACAATGACATATGCGGTTGGATAGAAAGTGTTGTAACAGACATGGAGCATGTCCTCCTGAACAGGGTGACTTCAACAGGAACAAGCGTAACTTCAGGTGTGCCCCAGGGCAGCGTAATAGGTCTGCTGCTTTTTACAATTTACATAAATGATCTGGTTGATGGTACTGACAGCGGCATTAGACTGTTTGCCGATGATGCTGAAGTCTACAGGAAAGTAGTATCACACGAAAGTTGTGAACAAATCAATGAGGATTTGCAGAAAATAAATGCGTGGTTTAATGACTGGCAGTTATCTCTCAATATTAGTAAGTGTAACCTACTGCATATAACAAGGTGAAAATCCCCATTAATGTACAAGTACAAAATAAATGCTAAGACTTGAGAAGAGGTAAAATCTATCAAGTATCTGGGTGTGACTATTAGAAATGATCTCAAATGGAGTGATAAGATTACATAAGTAACGGGTAAGGCGAACTCTAGATTGCGGTTTATTGGTAGAATCGTGAAGCGATGCAGGCCTTCAACAAAGGAAATAGCTTACTATATGTTAGTTCGTCCAGTCTTAGAGTATTGTTTGTCTGTATGGGATCCTTACCAGTTGGGTCTGATTCAAGAGACTGAGAAGGTCCCAAGAAGAGCGGCAAGATTTGTGACTGGTACATTTAGCCATCGCGAGAGCATTACAACTCTCATAGAAAGTTTGAAGCAAGACACGTTTGCAGACAGAGGGCGCACTAAACGGAAGGGGCTGCTCGTTAAATTCCGAAATCCGATCTTTACTGAGGATGTAGAGCAAGTATTATTACCACCAACTTTCAAATCGCACAATCATCACCATTCAAAGATAAGGGAAATTAGAGCTTGTATTGAGGTGTTCAGACAGTCATTTTTCCCTTGCCCAATCCGTGAGTGGAACAGAGAGGGGGAAATATGACTTCGGCGCGAATTTGTGCCCTCCACCACACACTGCTTGGTGGCTGGCAGAGTATATACGTAGATGTAGATGTGGTTCCTGGATGGATGAGGAGAGGGTGATATGATAGGTGGGTGGCCGGTTTCCTCTCACTACAACACAAAATGCACACATGGTTAAAATATGCTTTATTACAGGAACCAATTGAGTACTTAACTTCAAGGACAATCCTGTTCGTGTCCGTATCATAACTATATAAAACAACAAACATTCCCTTACAGCCAGCTAAGGTGGGAGGCAACAACTATCACTGTGGGAAGATTAGAGCACAATGGGAAGATTAGAGCACAGTGCAATGTATTGAGGTGCAATGCAAACTGAGTCCCGAAGCAACGTACTGAGGTACAGAGAAATTGAGACAGCTCAGTCAGCAGTGATAGCTTATATGCACGCTGCCCACCGGGGTATTATCAGCGCTAGCCTGGAGGGCATGTCTTCGTCTTTTCTTGTCATAGGTGCACCTTGTTCAGCGCATGCTGGACAGTTTCATAGTGCCGAATGGTGTGCTGGCGGAGGCATACGCCAGCACATTTGTAGCCTCTGCGCTTTTCTTTGTCTTGCTGTGTGGCTGCAAAGCCATCTGTTCAAAGACCTGCCTCTTTCCCTTCATCCCCTCCTTGGTCCTTCCCTTCCCCCTCCCTCCTCCACCATCTCAGGCAACTGCTATCATCATCATCATCAATAATTAGTGTTGCAATGGCCACAGGAGTGTGCAATTTTGTGTGTGTGTGTGTGTGTGTGTGTGTGTGTGTGTGTGCGCACGCGCGAATGTATGTGTTATTGCTAGAAATGGAGCTTGTGCTCGAAAGCTCGGATAAATGCTGTTTCGTGTTATGTAAGGGTGTACTTAAAGTCCAGGAACACTTTCAATTATTTATTGCACAACAACTAAACACAGCACAGATGTCATACATGTTGCATTTTGAAGAGAAACTCTGAAAGTTTTTTTTAACAACATTCGATATGAGAACCATGAGTGACCAGGTAGCCGTCAGTACGGTATATCGAATTCTTGCCATACCAGTCACAGCATGGCATCGTTGACTGTTGCAGTCGCTTCCTGTATTCTCTCCTGGAGCTCTGCTACATCTCGTAGTAGAGGCAGTACATACACCATATCTTTAATGTGTCCCCACAGAAAAAAGTCACACAGAGTGAGATCTGGTTATCAGGGAGGCCGTTTCACGTAACACCTGTCCCATTCTGTAGCATGGCTGATCCATCGATGCGGCAGCTCCGTGTTCAGGTACCCACTAAATTCTTGCTGAAAAAGGGGTGGAGCCCCATCCTGCTGAAAGATGAACGGAGAGTCTGACTGCACTTGAGGTATCAGCAATTGCTGCAACATGTCCAAGTAGGAATATCCACTGACAGTGCTCTCGGTGAAGAAGAATGGCCCGTACAGTTTTAGACGTGACAATGCACAAAAAACATTTTTCTTTGAGGAATCGCCTTCAAATTTAATGCATTCTTGTGGATGCTTTGTACCCCAGATTCGACAATTATGCCTGTTCACTTCCCCATTACTGTGAAAAATAATTGAAAGTGTCCCCAGACTTTATGTACGCCCTGTATTACTGTGCTTCACACATCAATCTGCTACAGGTGGTTAGTTGCCTTTGCTTACTTTACATATTGCATTTTCCATTACTGTTAAACATTGTTGATTCAGGTCCTTCCCATACCCTTTTACTTTTGTTACTGTCTCTCTTTGCTTATCTACCACTCAATGTCCATTCTTTATTCCTTAACAATTCCATGCTTCTTCGTCCTCTACAGCACCTGCCTTCAATACACAACCCGGCCACACTCTGCTGTGCAATTTGAGTGCCCACTGTTGTCGCTGCTCACCACACTAAATAATGTTGCTCTTGCCGTGACACCCCTTGTTCAAACATTTAATTCTAGTTTGATGTTTAACATCTTCTCCTCTATTGACTTGTGCTGCCCAACTTAAATGTTAACAGATCGTGTGAGTTTGTTTATGATGTCATGAGTATTTTATTGTCACCTGTATCAATTTGCAATTGTACTTATTTATTTATGAGCACCCCCCTATTTCCTACTTCTTTAAAGCATTTTATGAACTTCCTACATAGCTCTCTACGTAGCACCTATCATTTATTTCCCTCACAACACTTTGACCATGAATTTTCACATTACTATTTTCCATCTTTTTTAACAAATTTCCATTTACCCCTTTAGCCCCCTGACCATCCAATCATATCCCTGCTCATTCTACCGTCACTAATTCCGAAAACTCACCTTTTCCCTTGCAAACCTTCAATCACACATCCTCTTTCTAAAATCCTGTCTGGCACACAGTATCCCACCTTATGGGCTTGACCATTAAAATTGGCATCTCAGGCTGTCATCAATCCTACTGCAAGAAACTTCCCCTTTTGCCAATCAATCAGTCCCTTATCCTCACCATTCTGATCCTTCAAAATCATACAATCCAAGTTCAAACCATACTTGACAACCTGTACCCTTTCGAAAAATCCTTTAACCCTGAAATTAGAGAGATTAGAGCGCGCACGGAGGCTTTCAGACAGTCGTTCTTCCCGCGAACCATACGCGACTGGAACAGGAAAGGGAGGTAATGACAGTGGCACGTAAAGTGCCCTCCGCCACACACCGTTGGGTGGCTTGCGGAGTATCAATGTAGATGTAGATGTAGATGTAGACCCCAAATTTCTGAATATCATCATTGCAATTGAAGCTCTTGCCCCCCCCCCCCCCCCCCCCCCCCCGGCCAACCCCTCACAGCTCCCTGACTATGCCTTGTTGGCTTACTCTGTATTCCACACCCAAAAACCTCTCCTCTGTTCTCAATGAAACATTCTGCTCCTGAACACCCATCCTGTTACACTGTTGTCAATAAACTCTGACCACTGTAGAAGTCTCAGTACTTTCTACAGGCCTCACCTTTAGCCCCAAACCTAATTCCAACTAGGTTGCCCTCCATGGGGTGGGTGCACGCAACGACTGTGGTTATATTGGGTTAGATAGAGCAGCAATCAGTCATAGAATTAAGTTGCTTTAATATGACATTTATAGTCACAACACAGATCAGATTTCGACCTGTGTCAGGTCATTATCAATGCTAAAACAAATACAAGAGTATATATTACAATGTGATTTACAAAAGTCATAAGTCCATCACATCATTGTTTTTTAATGTTAACATTACATACCAGTGTAGAATTGTAGCAGTTGTTCGTGCTCAAGTGAATGCTTACACAGTTCAACCATTACTGTCGTAATATTATATGTTGGTTACACAGTACACATCGGTTTTGCGTATGATGCCCTCTATGAGCTGTGCCTGAAGTTTACAGTTTCGACGACATTTTTTGTAATATTTATGTTGTATAGTAACTAAGTAGCGACATTAAATTATTACGAGTAAAACTATGTAAAATTACAATTCTTACTTTTTCTCATGTCTCTAATGTGCAAACAAGGTTGCACATTACAGACATGACAAAAAGTAAGAGGTTGCACATTTCATCATCTGCAGAGCTAGTTGGCATACAAACTTGTACTACTGTAGCAGGCATGGACTTCGTGTCTATCTTGGCCACAATAATGCGTTCACTATGCTGTTTGTAGTAGCTTACCCTCACTCCTATTTTTTTTATTCATGATTAAACCTAATCCTGTATTACCCCTATTTGATTTTGTATTTATAACCCTGTATTCACCTGACCAAAAGTCTTGTTCCTCCTGCCACCGAACTTCACTAATTCTCACTATATCTAACTTTAACCTATCCATTTCCCTTTTTAAATTTTCTAACCTACCTGCCCAATTAAGGGATCTGACATTCCACGCTCTGATCTGTAGAACACCAGTTTTCTTTCTCCTGATAACGACGTCCTCCTGAGTAGTCCCCGCCCGGAGATCCGAATGGGGGACTATTTTACCTCCGGAATATTTTACCCAAGAGGATGCCATCATCATTTAACCATACAGTAAAGCTGCATGCCCTCGGGAAAAATTACGGCTGTAGTTTCCCCTTGCTTTCAGCCGTTATGTAATATATAAATGGAATATAGATGATGTGACTTACCAAATGAAAGTGCTGGCAGGTCGACAGACACACAAACAAACACAAACAAACACAAAATATTCAAGCTTTCGCAACAAACTGTTGCCTCATCAGGAAAGAGGGAAGGAGAGGGGAAGACGAAAGGAGGTGGGTTTTAAGGGAGAGGGTAAGGAGTCATTCCAATCCCGGGAGCGGAAAGACTTACCTTAGGGGGAAAAAAGGACAGGTATACACTCGCACTCACGCACATATCAATCCACACATACAGACACAAGCAGACGTATTTAAAAGACAAAGAGTTTGGGCAGAGATGTCAGTCGAGGCAGAAGTGTAGAGGCAAAGAAGTTGTTGAAAGACAGGTGAGGTATGAGTGGCGGCAACTTGAAATTAGCGGAGATTGAGGCCTGGCGGATGACAAGAAGAGAGGATATACTGAAGGGCAAGTTCCCATCTCCGGAGTTCGGATAGGTTGGTGTTGGTGGGAAGTATCCAGATAACCCAGACGGTGTAACACTGTGCCAAGATGTGCTGGCTGTGCACCAAGGCATGTTTAGCCACAGGGTGATCCTCATTACCAACAAACACTGTCTGCCTGTGTCCATTCATGCGAATGGACAGTTTGTTGCTGGTCATTCCCACATAGAATGAATCACAGTGTAGGCAGGTCAGTTGGTAAATCACGTGGGTGCTTTCACACGTGGCTCTGCCTTTGATCGTGTACACCTTCCGGGTTACAGGACTGGAGTAGGTGGTGGTGGGAGGGTGCATGGGACAGGTTTTGCATCGGGGGCGGTTACAAGGATAGGAGCCAGAGGGTAGGGAAGGTGGTTTGGGGATTTCATAGGGATGAACTAACAGGTTACGGAGGTTAGGTGGGCGGCGGAAAGACACTCTTGGCGGAGTGGGGAGGATTTCATGAAGGATGGATCTCATTTCAGGGCAGGATTTGAGGAAGTCGTATCCCTGCTGGAGAGCCACATTCAGAGTCCTGGTCCAGTCCGGGAAAGTATCCTGTCACAAGTGGGGCACTTTTGTGGTTCTTCTGTGGGGGATTCTGGGTTTGAGGGGATGAGGAAATGGCTCTGGTTATTTGCTTCTGTACCAGGTCGGGAGGGTAGTTGCGGGATGCGAAAGCTGTTGTTAGGTTGTTGGTGTAATGATTCAGGGATTCCGGACTGGAGCAGATTCGTTTGCCACGAAGACCTAGGCTGTAGGGAAGGGACCGTTTGATGTGGAATGGGTGGCAGCTGTCATAATGGAGGTACTGTTGCTTGTTGGTGGGTTTGATGTGGACGGACGTGTGAAGTTGGCCATTGGACATGTGGAGGTCAACGTCAAGGAAAGTGGCATGGGATTTGGAGTAGGACCAGGTGAATCTGATGGAACCAAAGGAGTTGAGGTTGGAGAGGAAATTCTGGAGTTCTTCTTCACTGTGAGTCCAGATCATAAAGATGTCATCAATAAATCTGTACCAAACTTTGGGTTGGCAGACTTGGGTAACCAAGAAGGCTTCCTCTAAGCGACCCATGAATAGGTTGGCGTACGAGGGGGCCATCCTGGTACCCATGGCTGTTCCCTTTAATTGTTGGTATGTCTGGCCTTCAAAAGTGAAGAAGTTGTGGGTCAGGATGAAGCTGGCTAAGGTAATGAGGAAAGAGGTTTTAGGTAGGGTGGCAGGTGATCGGCGTGAAAGGAAATGCTCCATCGCAGCGAGGCCCTGGACGTGCGGAATATTTGTGTATAAGGACGTGGCATCAATGGTTAAATGGTAAAATATTCCGCACGTCCAGGGCCTCACTACAATGGAGCATTTCCTTTCACGCCGATCACCTGCCACCCTACCTAAAACCTCTTTCCTCATTACCTTAGCCAGCTTCATCCTGACCCACAACTTCTTCACTTTTGAGGGCCAGACATACCAACAATTAAAGGGAACAGCCATGGGTACCAGGATGGCCCCCTCGTACGCCAACCTATTCATGGGTCGCTTAGAGGGAGCCTTCTTGGTTACCCAAGTCTGCCAACCCAAAGTTTGATACAGATTTATTGATGACATCTTCATGATCTGGACTCACAGTGAAGAAGAACTCCAGAATTTCCTCTCCAACCTCAACTCCTTTGGTTCCATCAGATTCACCTGGTCCTACTCCAAATCCCATGCCACTTTCCTTGACGTTGACCTCCACCCGTCCAATGGCCAACTTCACACGTCCGTCCACATCAAACCCACCAACAAGCAACAGTACCTCCATTATGACAGCTGCCACCCATTCCACATCAAACGGTCCCTTCCCTACAGCCTAGGTCTTCGTGGCAAACGAATCTGCTCCAGTCCGGAATCCCTGAATCATTACACCAACAACCTAACAACAGCTTTCGCATCCCGCAACTACCCTCCCGACCTGGTACAGAAGCAAATAACCAGAGCCATTTCCTCATCCCCTCAAACCCAGAATCCCCCACAGAAGAACCACAAAAGTGCCCCACTTGTGACAGGATACTTTCCCGGACTGGACCAGACTCTGAATGTGGCTCTCCAGCAGGGATACGACTTCCTCAAATCCTGCCCTGAAATGAGATCCATCCTTCATGAAATCCTCCCCACTCCTCCAAGAGTGTCTTTCCGCCGCCCACCTAACCTCCGTAACCTGTTAGTTCATCCCTATGAAATCCCCAAACCACCTTCCCTACCCTCTGGCTCCTATCCTTGTAACCGCCCCCGATGCAAAACCTGTCCCATGCACCCTCCCACCACCACCTACTCCAGTCCTGTAACCCGGAAGGTGTACACGATCAAAGGCAGAGCCACGTGTGAAAGCACCCACGTGATTTACCAACTGACCTGCCTACACTGTGATGCATTCTATGTGGGAATGACCAGCAACAAACTGTCCATTCGCATGAATGGACACAGGCAGACAGTGTTTGTTGGTAATGAGGATCACCCTGTGGCTAAACATGCCTTGGTGCACAGCCAGCACATCTTGGCACAGTGTTACACCGTCCGGATTATCTGGATACTTCCCACCAACACCAACCTATCCGAACTCCGGAGATGGGAACTTGCCCTTCAGTATATCCTCTCTTCTTGTCATCCGCCAGGCCTCAATCTCCGCTAATTTCAAGTTGCCGCCACTCATACCTCACCTGTCTTTCAACAACTTCTTTGCCTCTACACTTCTGCCTCGACTGACATCTCTGCCCAAACTCTTTGTCTTTTAAATATGTCTGCTTGTGTCTGTATGTGTGGATTGATATGTGCGTGAGTGCGAGTGTATACCTGTCCTTTTTTCCCCCTAAGGTAAGTCTTTCCGCTCCCGGGATTGGAATGACTCCTTACCCTCTCCCTTAAAACCCACTTCCTTTCGTCTTCCCCTCTCCTTCCCTCTTTCCTGATGAGGCAACAGTTTGTTGCGAAAGCTTGAATTTTGTGTGTATGTTTGTGTTTGTTTGTGTGTCTATCGACCTGCCAGCGCTTTCGTTCGGTAAGTCACCTCATCTTTGTTTTTATATATAATTTTTCCCACGTGGAATGTTTCCCTCTGTTTTATATATATATCGAAAAAATCTTTAAAAGTTCTTCACCGATTTACTTCAAATTTCTACATGATCCCCAAATGAACATTTGGACGGACACAGGCCATATATTTTTTAATGTACACAATATATACAGGAGAAACTTTGTTATCAAATATCTCAAGAAGTACTTGATTGATTTATTTCAAAGTTCTATGTCAAGTTACTTCAAATTTCTAAATTCAGATGAAACAATGAAGAAAATTAAATGCCTAACAAACTAAATATATCATGATAAACTGAATGTAATTCCTACTGTGAGAATAAATTAAAGTGGCAATACCCATCTTAGAGACAGTATCATTAGATGTCCTAGATTGCAAGCCGAGCAATAGCTCGAGAATTTACAGAAACATGATTACAAACTTATTTATTATTTGCTGTTGTTGCATATGACAAATACCCTAGAAGATATTTTAGTCTGTGTTTCACGTTTAATTTTGTTTTAAAAATTTACAGTGCCATGTAGGGCCAATCACTTTGTGTAACAGATATGAAACATCCTGGGCAATACTGGCCACTGCAACTAGATCAGACATTGATGACTGATAGGATACAAAGTATGCTATCAGAGTGAGTGGATTAGGAAATCTTAACCAGCACAAACACAAACACAGTTGCACAAATCATGCACAGGATAGTGGAGCTCTGTCTGGATGGTCACTTTATTTTCATATCTAATTGTAAGTTGTCCATGAAACCTGCACCCAATTCAAACACTTCCAGTGGTTTGTGGAGGATGGCAGTCGTAACACCCAAAATCCAAAGAGACCTCACATGACTGGTCTTATCTGAGAAAGCACTGATAGTAACAGAACACAACCTCCACTAAATAATGTTTTTATTATCATTAAATGTGGGAGCGTTCATTTGAGAAATTGTTATCTTACTGGATACATATAGGTTTAGGTGGACTTGAAGGGTAACTTAACTCTATCAAAAGGCTATGTAGCAGCACACTCCTGTCGAAGCAATGAAATATACCAAGTAAAGAAGTTGTTAAATGCCAAATCAGTTGGAGAGCATGCCATGAATAGGGAGTTCCTCATGGTGTTAAACTACTGTATGTAAGTTGTAACCTTCTGGGGAATCATGGACACTGACACCAAAGAACTGCAACAGGAACAAATCTTACCGAATACAACAGTGGGAAACATTGTCTTGACAGTTTTACAGATAACCAATCTGGAAGCACTACTTTCACGTAGTCCTCATCTTGGATACTCCTTCCATTGGTCTCCTCCATATTAAGATCGAGATATACCCCTTTTATGAACTCTTGAAATAGGCGAGTAGATATTTTCTTCAGTATGGGCAGTGCAAAGTGTTACTTCCTACAGTTTCATATTTTTTCCCTCTCTGTCTCATTTTCACATACTGATGGAAGGGGAGAACACCGGTTTGCCTAGATGCAAACACTTCCTTTCATGTCCCCAAATAGGTTTGTTTAGTTATGTTCAAGTCATGGGGTTGAACTTGTTTATGGTGAATGTTTTGTATCCATTCTCAGTTGGAACTGAGATACAAAAAAGATACCATCAACAAACACAACCACGAAACACAAATGAAAGGAAACCTAAGAGGTCACATACATAATCACCCACATATAGAACTTAACAGTGCAGAGGAGGGCTACACAAACAGAACACAAAGCAAAACACAGCATGAAACACATAACAACAAAATAGTATAATGAAAAAAGGCAAAACACCATGTGTTTAATCGGAATACCAGTTATGACAACTGTTACAGATAATCTTTAGATCCTTACCAGCCAAATTGTGATTCACAGTAATCAGATATGGACCTCAAGAAAACGTACAGTAGAAACCAATAGTCAAATGACTCAACAGTGTCTTTCTTCCTTTATTATGTTAAAACCGATCAGTGGCTATGGATATCTTGTCTTTGATTATGTAACAATGCTGTACATGGAACTAGCAACACAATAACCTTCACCACACAGGTTACAGTTCAACGACGAGAATCCACCACAATCAAGCACCAGTATTCGAGTTCTGCCCTTTAAGTATCAAACAGGATGGAGTCATAATGGTGTAACAGTTGAATTATTACAAGTAATTTATTTATCATGAAATAAAGTAACATTGCAATTATAAGTAAATTAATTTTATACAATCCTTTCGTAGTTGTTAAATCCTCATAATAATACAAACATAACAAATTCTTTCCACATTGAACAATGGAAAATTGAGAATGGAATGTAACAATATTATGAAAAGGGAAGTTGCCACTCACCATGTATCAGAGATGATGAGTCACAGATAGGCACAACAAAAAGATTGTCACAAATACACTCCTGGAAAATGAAAAAAGAACATTGACACAAGTGAATAAGACCTGTTATACTTGCACGGGACATTATGAGAGAGCAGCGCATGCAATGATCAAATGCGTCAAATTGCAGACACACCAGGAACTGCGTTATCAGCTGTGGAATGTTGCAAGCTGCTCAGTGGTTGTTCACCACCAGAGCACGTGGTAGCCAGTTTGCCGTGGTATATGGAGCTCCTTGTGTGTATTCAACATTGTCAGCATAACTGTTTGTGCAACTGACGGAGTTTGAGTAAGGGCGTATAGTGGGCCTGCGGAAGGCCGGATGGACGTACCACAAAATTGCGCAACACGTGGGGTGAGATCTCTCCACAGTGCATTGATGTTGTTGCCAGTGGTCAGCAGAAAGTGCACATGCCCGTCGACCTGGGTCTGGACAGCGGCGACGCACAGATGCACGCCAAGACCGTAACATCTTACGAAGTGCCGTACAGGACCGCACCGTCACTTCACAACAAATTAGGGCCACTGTTGCTCTGGGGGTATCATTGAGGACCATTCGCAACCCTCTCCGTGAAGCAGGGCTATGATCCTGCGTGCCATTAGGGCGTCTTCCTCACACCCCTATATCGCTCAGCCTGCCGCCAGTGGTGTCACGATAGGCGTTTATGGAAGGACGAATGAGACGTGTCATCTTCAGCGATGACTGTCACTTCTGCCTTGGTGCCAATGGCGGTCGAACGCATGTGTGGCGTCGTGCAGGGGAGTGCCAAAATCTAGAGTATGTACGACAGAGGCATACAGGACCAACACCCGGAATCATGGTGTGGGCGCCATATCCTACAATCGGCATTTTCCACTGGTGATAGTAGAGGGAACATTGAACAGTGAACGGTACACTGAAACCATTATTCAACCGGTCTTGCTACCGTTCATGCACCAACAAGAGGACATGCATGCTTTTCCAACAGGACAATGCACATCCACATGTCTCCCATGCCACCCAATGTGCTCTTGAAGGTGTACGCCAAGTATCCTGGCCAGCATGATCCCAAGATCTGTCCCCCATTGAACATGTTGGGGATCGGATGAAACGTCATCTTGCGCAGTCTGCACAATCAGCACGGAATCTGGCCCAGCTGAGGCACCTCTACGATCGTCTTCATGGGAGAATTGCAGCCTGCATTGCTGCAAAAGGAGGGTATACACAGTACATGAGCTGACACTGCGCACACTCTGTTGACTTTACTCATGTGGGTATGGCTCTGTTTTGTGATCGTATGTTCCATTCATCCCCAAGAGTGTGTCAATAAAATTACTCTCCGTCGGGTCGATGAATTCATGGTGCTCTTTTTTCATTTTCCTGGAGAGTGATTATGGAACGCTATTTGTGACTGTCTTTTTGTTGTGCCTATCTGTGACTCAGTATCTCTGCTATATGGTGAGTGCCAACTTCCCTTTTCATAATATTGTTTCTTTCCACATTGGTATTATGATCATGACAAATGTGTGTGAAATCTTATGGGACTTATCTGCTAAGGTCATCAGTCCCTAAGCTTACACACTACTTAACCTAAATTATTCTAAGGACAAACACACACACACACCCATGCCCGAGGGATGACTCGAACCTCCGCCGGGACCATCCACACAGTCCACGACTCCAGCGCCTTAGACCGCTCGGCTAATACCGCGCAGCTCATGACAAATGAAATGAAGACTAATTACTAAGCTCTGGAGGTGGTAATAAAAAGCGTAACTTTAAAAAGGCTCCACCTAATATAGGACTGCAGACTTAACTGGCAATGAAACTGATAGAATATGCAATAATGCACACGCCGCGACATATTAAACCCAAAAATACATGCTAGCATAATAGCTTTCTGGGATATGGCAATGGATGCATACACTTTCATGCCATTACTGAACTGTAAGAGAAAGTGACTGCATTGGCAATCATTCACGACAAGCCTCTATTTACCACGTTAATTCAGAACATAAATCATGGCATCACACCATCTGCTGGTTTCACTGCAAATGATTGATCTACTAATCAAATTAGATTGACAATACACAACACACACTTCATTACACCACTGACATATGAATAAGTTAACCACCAAAATCATTTCCAATGATATGATCTCACTGTCTTTCCCGCCAAGTCAATTAATATAAATTTCTTGGGTTCCCAGTAGGGTGATTCCTGTCTTCCCCAGGAAATGATGGCAGTAGTGACACTCATCAAAATGTCAAATCATTTCGTGAACTTAGCCTAGTTTGTAATCTGAGAGCTTTATATTTTGTTTTTAATAGATCAATGAATAGATTTATAGTTATGACAAGAAAGAAGTTACAACTAAAATCAACCAATGAAATAGAACTTTTTTATGTAAAGCAAAGGAGCCCCCCCCCCTGCCCGCCCCCTACAGTCCCAATGTGACCCCCACCAGACTTTTTTTTGTTCCCCAAACTAAAAACTTCCCTGAAAGGACACCATCATGGGACCCTGGAGGAGGTCCAAGCTGCCATGACAAGGGCTTTGAAGGTCATTCCAGACTCAGCGTTCGGGGCAGCGTTTGAAGTGTGGAAATCTCACATGCAGCGGGTTGCTGCCTCTCAAGTGTCATACGCTGAAGATTACTAAGTGGTTGTAGCGATATCTACAATAAATTTTGATTCAAAACCTCAGTCTCCTTACTTTTTACAAAAACCCTGTATTGTAAACAGACCTATGTTGGCTCTTTGAAAACTACCAGTGTAGAACTGTATATATTAAGCTAGCCATCAGAAATACACAGCAGCTATATAAAATGAAAAAAGCAGTAAATGATTTCAATGTGGCGGATTTTCTGCTAATTTATAACGCTACAAAAATGAAGATATTAATAAGCAGTGCACTGAGAGTTTCATGTTTCTCTTTTTGAAATGTCTATCTTGACTCAATGCACATCGCTGCAAGTTTCCTTCTTGATAAGATGTAGAGAAGAATGAACAAGTAAATGGAAGAATTGTTGCAGGTTTGCAATGTGTACAAATAGTTTGTGGGATATCTTTACACACTATGTGTACTGTCTAGCGTATGAGAACCACTACTAGCTCAATATAAGTGACTATCATGATCTTTTAATATGTGGAAAGTTCTGGTTGACAATTACAAATTATTTAGGAATAAAGGAGACGACTCACCAAAAGGCAGAAGTGCTGCATCATCAATAGGTACATAAATAAAAAGTACAGAGCTTTGCTAGCTTTTGGAGTAAACTTCCTTTTTCACGCACGCACGCACGCACCCTCTCTCGCTCTCTCTCTCACACACACACACACACACACACACACACACACAAGGTTAAGTCAAGGGGGGACAGCAATTTTCCTCAGGTTTAGTTTTAGGCCAGGTAGGTTACGGGAGTGAAGGATGAGCTGTAAGGATAGCAGCTACTGAAATCTCAAATGTTGTGCCTCGCTGCATATTGTGCCACTGGGTGGTCCACCTTGTTTTCAGCAACAGTTTGACAGTGGCCACTGGTGTTTGCAGCTGAGCTAGTATATAACAGGGTCGCTCGCACAGGTGGCCTGGCCTCTGATCTAGTAGGATAAACCTGTGATTGGACTGGAGTATGTGATGCTGGGTGGGTGGATGGGGCAGGTCTTGCATCTGGGTCTTCTATTCAGGTATGATCCCTGCGACAGGAAATTGGGGGTAGGAGTGGCACAGGGATGGTCTAGGATGTTGTGGAGGTTGGGCGTTGGGCAGACAGCAGAACACCAATTTGGGAGGGGATGGAAGTACCTGGGGCAGGATGTCCCTCATTTCAGTGCATGATGACACGACATGGTCCAGTCGTTCTGGTCCCAGGTGGTATTGGGGGACAAGAGGGGCTCTTTTTTTGTGGTTGGTTGGTTGGGAGAGGTAGTGTGCAATTGTGGCAAGGCCATGGGGATGAAAGATGTTGGTGTATATGGATGTTGCATCAACAGTGATGAGTGGAGACCAGGGAAGTAAGGGTGTGGGGATAATGGAGAGCCGGTGCTGGAAGTGGTTGGTGTCTTTAATGTGGGAGGCTAGGTCTTGGACTATTGGTTGCAGATGTTAGTTAACAAGAGCCACAGATTCTATTGATAGGGCCACTGTAACTAGCCACAACAGGGCACTTCGGATTGTTGCTGTGCAGGTTCCAAATCCACCACTTCATTTCTCATACACCTAACCAACTACATACTACATCATAACTACTTCACCTTTGAAGGGAAGGTATACAAACAAATACGTGGCACAGCCATGAGCACCTGCATGGCATTCTCTTATGCCAAACTCTTCATGGGCCACCTACAGGAAACATTCCTAGCTTCTCAAAACCCTAAACCTTTGGTCTGGTGCAGGTTTATTGATGAAATCTTTATTATCTGGAGGCAGAATGGCTGGCCAGTGCTTATCTTCTCTTTGAAGGGAAGGTATACAAACAAATTTGTGGCACCCCTGGTCTGGTTCATGTTTATTGATGACATCTTTATAATCTGGACCCATGACCAGGACATCTTATCCTCATTCCTCCATAACCGGAACACCTTCTCTCCCACCCACTTCACCTGGTCCTCCTCCACCCACCATGCCTAGACATCAATCTCCTTCACTCTATCCACACCTCAGTCCACATCAAACCCACCAATCAGCAACAATACCTGCACTTTGACAGCTGCCACCTCTTCCACACCAAAACATCCCTCCCATAGAGCCTGGCTACCCATAGCAGATACATCTGCAGTGATGAGAACTCCTTTGTTCAGTATACTGAAGGCCTCACAAAGGCCTTCACAGACAGGTAATACCCCCACTCCCCAAGAGATAATTCACAAACAGATCTCCAACTACTTCCTTCTCCAGGGCTTTGATTATCTATCATCATGCCCTGAAATGAGGGACATCCTACCCAGATACTTCCATCCCCTCCTAAAGAGGTGTTCAGTCACCCACCCAATCTCTGCAACATCCTAGTTCATTCCTACATCACTCGCACCCCAATCCCTTGCCACAGGAAGCACCCCGATCCCTTGCCACAAGGATCATACCCTTGTAGAAGACCCAGATGCAAGACTTGCCCAATCCACCCACCCAACACCACCTACTTCAGTCTTGTCACAGGCTTATCCTACTCCATCAGAGGCCAGGCCACTTGTGAAAGCAGCCATGCCATGTACCAGCTCTGCTGCAACCACCAATGGCCACTGTCAAACTGTTGCCAAAAACAAGGTGGACCACCCAGTGGCACAATATGCAGCAGAGCGCAACACGTGAGATTTCAATGTCTGCTTCACAACCCTTGCTGTCTGGATCCTCCCCACCACCATCACTTCTGTAACCCCCGGCCTAAACATAAGGCAACTCGCTGTTCTCCACTTCTTACCTTGTAGTGTATTTATCTGTGTCTCTCTCTCTCTCTCTCTCTCTCTCTCTCTCTCTCTCTCTCTCTGTGTGTGTGTGTGTGTGTGTGTGTGTGTGTGTGTTCGTGTTTTTCCTACAAGCTTGAAAAAGGAAGCTCATTCCAAAAGCCAGCGAAGACCTGTACCTTTTATCTGTGTACCTATTGACAACAGAGGGCTTATGCCTTTTGGTTAGTCATCTCCTTTGTTCACAAATATCACAGTCTTTTGTGTTACTTTACCTGAAATGTCTATATGACGTCCATCAGGTATAATACTTCTAGTTTTGTACATAACTGTCACAGCACAATGCATTGCATTTGAGTGAAATGTTCACATTGGCTGCTCTAAATCGGTGTTTTTACATTGTTTGGTTCAGTTGTATATGCTTGCAAACAATGTTCTTAACATTATTCCCCTCCCCAACAAAAAGAAGCTACTGGTATCAGCACGAGTCCTCTTTTGTTCTCTGCTTCATAACCAAACTTTTTCACAGGAGATAAACGTTTTTGGTCTGCTATAACCTTCATATTTAAGATATTTCTCAAAAATCTTTAAATAAATTGGCTGTGCCTTCCTTAAGGGAACCATCCCAGCACTTGCCATAGTCAGTTTTGGAAAATCATAGAAAACCTACTCCTGGATGGTTGAAAAGGTATTTGAGTTCTTTTGTCTTAAATAAAAATACAGTGCCTTACCCACTGTGTGTCTTTAGGTGGTGTTATTCTACTATTAATTATCACTAAAATCATAGGAATACAAAATGGAGAGTGAAATAACTGCAGTCAACTGAAACTCAATAGGAGAAAAAACTACTCACCAAATGTTTTTACTTTCTTGTTGATTCCTTTGTAATTTCGAAGGAACAGTACAGTGTTTTTTTCCATTTCCTCAATGTGTTCGGCAACTCGCTGTTCAAACATACCTGCAGCATTGAAAGTTTTCCTTCATTAAAACGGAGCAATCTGGCAAAAATTCGTTCAGTCTTTACGAAATACGTAAATATGGAATTGAACTATGAAATCAAAGCAGGTCAAGAGGAGGCACCACAAATAAGAGAACAGCACACTCAGTCCAGCATGAGGATTTTTTGTGGGTCCTGACAACATGTGAGTCATTAAGAATTCTCTTAAAAATAAGCATTTTACAGGCAACATGCACAGAGTAGTTCTTAAAATAATAATAATAATAATAATAATAAAGGCCATTCATAGACATTTTAAACCATATGGATGTTAGTTTGTGTACATCCACATATTCATACAGTTTTTTGTTACATGTAGTTAAACATTGTGAGACATAAGTTATTTACAATCATTTTTACAACGGAATTCACTTATAGTGTAAAAACACTGTTCCTGCAAATACAATTTAAGATTTTTCCTAAAGCAGTACATGTTATCTGTTGCTTTTATTTTCTGCAGTGGTTTATAATACTATTTTACACCTTCATACAAGGAACTATTTTGAGTCTTATGTTTATTTTTCCTGACTAGGTGAAGACAGTGACTTGTTCTTGTACTATAGTTATGAAAACTGCTATCTGTACTATAATTTTCTGTATTTTTCTTGATATACACTATGATTTGGAAAAGAAATTCACAAGGAACAATTAGAATTTCTAACATTTTGAAAAGTTCTTTGCAGTGGTCCCACTTACTGCTTTTCATTATAGCTCTTACTGCTCTCTTTTGCATTTTAAATATTGTTTGTAAATTCTGAGCACTGTTTCCCCAGAAAATTATACCATAACTGATTACTGAATGAATAACTTAAGTATACAGTTCTCAAACATCCATCACTGCATGCAGATACAAGAACTCTATAAGTGCATAACATGTTGTGGTTATTTTATTTATTTACTTATTGTTCCGTGGGACCAAATTAAGGAGAAGTCTCCTCATGGAACGAGTCAATACATGAAATTATAACACGATATTAGGAACAGATAAAATGAAATATAAAAAAACATATTCAGGTGACAAGTCGTAAGTTTAAATGAAGAAAATCAACACTGTAACACTGGAATTTGCTTAATTTTTTAGCTCTTCCAGGAGCTCCTCGACAGAATAGAAGGAGTGAGCCATGAGGAAACTCTTCAGTTTAGACTTAAAAGAGTTTGGGCTACTGCTAAGATTTTTGAGTTCTTGTGGTAGCTTATTGAAAATGGATGCAGCAGAATACTGCACTCCTTTCTGCACAAGAGTCAAGGAAGTGCATTCTACATGCAGATTTGATTTCTGCCTAGTATTAACTGAGTGAAAGCTGCTAACTCTTGGGAATAGGCTAATATTGCTAACAACAAATGACATTAAAGAAAATATATACTGCGAGGGCAATGTCAGAATTCCCAGATTTTTGAATAGGGGTCGACAAGAGGTTCTCGAACTTACACCACATATAGCTCGAACAGCCCGTTTTTGAGCCAAAAATACCCTTTTTGAATCAGAAGAATTACCCCAAAAAATAATACCATACGACATAAGCGTATGAAAATATGCGAAGTAGACTACTTTTCGTGTTGAAGTGTCACTTATTTCAGATACTGTTCTAATGGTAAATAAAGCAGCATTTAGCTTCTGAACAAGATCCTGGACATGGGCTTTCCACAACAGCTTACTATCTACCCGAACGCCTAGGAACTTGAATTGTTCCGTCTCGCTTATAATATGCCTATTCTGTCTGATCAAAATATTGGTTCTTGTTGAATTGTGAGTTAGAAACTGTAAAAACTGAGTCTTACTGTGATTTAGCATCAAATTGTTTTCCACAAGCCACGAACTTATTTCATGAACTACATTATTTGTTACTGTTTCAATATTACACACAAGATCCTTCACTATCAAGCTGGTGTCATCAGCAAACAGAAATATTTTTGAATCACCTGTAATACTAGAAGGCATATCATTTATATAAATAAGAAACAGCAGTGGCCCCAGCCCCGACCCTTGGGGAACGCCCCACTTACCAGTGTCCCATTGGGACTGAACATCACTACCACTCTCAATATTGCGGAGAATTATCCTCTGCTTTCTGTTCTTAAAGTAAGAGGCGAACCAATTGTAAGCTACTCCCCTTACTCCATAATGGTCCAACTTCTGCAGTAATATTTTGTGGTCAACACAGTCAAAAGCCTTCGTTAAATCAAAGAAAACACCTAGCGTTCGCAACCTTTTATTTAATCCATCCAAAACCTCACAGAGAAAAGAGAATATAGCATTTTCAGTTGTTAAGCCATTTCTAAAACCAAACTGAACATTTGACAGCAAATTATGTGAATTTAAATGCTCCAGTAACCTTGTATAAACAACCTTCTCGATAACTTTAGCAAACACCGATGGCATAGAAATAGGTATAAAATTGTCAACATTATCAATGTCTCCCTTTTTATAAAGTGGCTTCACTACCGAGTACTTTAATCGGTCAGGAAACCGACCACTCCTGAAGGAAAAGTTACAGATATGGCTGAGAACTGGGCTAAAATACATAGAACAATACTTCAGTATTCTGCTAGATACCCCGTCATATCCATGAGAGTTCTTGGTCTTTAGTGATTTAATTATTAACTCAATCTCCCTCTTGTCAGTATCATGGAGGAGCATTTCACGTACCAGTCTCGGAACACTTTTTTCTAAGAGCGCTATATGATTCCCTGTTGGGACTAGGTATCTATTTAGTTCACCTGCTATATTCAGAAAGTGATTATTAAATACTGTACATATATGCGACTTATCAGTAACACGGACATTCCCACTACGCACTGACTCTATATCCTCGATCTGTCTCTGCAGACCAGCAACTTCGTATATGACTGACCATATGGTTTTAATTTTATCCTGAGACTTAGCTATTCTATCTGCATACCACATACTTTTTGGCTTCCGAATAACATTTTTAAGCACCTTACAATACTGTTTGTAATGGGCTGCTGCATTTAGATTTTGACTGCCTTCTCAGTAGTAGGAAGCAATACCATTGAGTTGGCTAAATGCATCTCTGTGGGTTGATTAACACTTTTCAGATATTTTTTTATTTATTTATTTATTTATTTTTTTTTTTTTTGCACCCTTGTTGCAATGCTGCTAAAGTAGGTATTTACATAATTTGCTAATTCTTTTGGGTTACTTGATAAGTTTTCCTTGTTCTTGAGTTGTGTGTTTGTACACCTCTGCTTCACAGTTTCTTGTTTCACTGCAGCCCATGTAACTTTACTTTTATTACTGACTAAATTTATCAACCTATCACGGGATCACTATTGTGCTTTTTAATGGAGTTCAGGTATTTCCAAGTTTGAGCAGATTTTCTAATTTCTTTAGTAGTCCATTTATTTTTGGCGTTGTGTTCCAATAGAAATTAATGTTTTGGAGAATGTTTCTTCAAATTCTTCTTCTGTATAAACTACTTCCCAACTTTTGTGTGTTAACTGTAAGGAAAATTCTTGCAAAGTTAATGGAGAGTAGACTCTTTTATATACATGCAGTTTGGATTCTTTTAGTTAGTTAGTTGTTTGCGTGTTCCACTGATCAATCGCATCGTATGGTAGCCGTTATGATGTGGAACGTGTCAAGTGCACAAGAAATGCACATATGTAACAAGATTTTTTAATTTTTTCAATTTATTTTTGAAGCTATTACTGCTGTCTGTCAGACATTTTATTTCATATGGTAATTTGTCAAATATTTTTATAGCAGCACATTTTACCCATTTCTGTGCCAAAGATAGGTTGAGTAAAGGATAGTGTAAGTCTTTCTTTTTCTGGTATTATAATCATGAATGTCACTCTTGTTTATAAACGGGGTCATGTTGTTGAGAACAAATTTCATTAGTGAGTAAATGTACTGTGAGGCTGTTGTAAGAATTCCTAATCTTTTAAAAAGATGCCTACAAGATGTGCGACTATGAAACCCACACATTATTCTAACCACTTTCTTTTGAGCAGTGAATACCTTTTGTCTGAGTGTTGAGTTACCCCAAAATATTATTCCATATGACATTATAGAATGAAAATATGCAAAGTACGTTAGCTTACTAATTTCTATATCCTTAAAATTGGCAATTTTTCTGATTGCAAAAGTTGCTGAACCTAGTTGCTTTAGAAGATCCAAATATGAATTTTCCAATTATAGGGTGTATACGTGGACAAGGAAAAAAAAAATCCATGATTTTTCCCCGTTAAAAATACTCTTTCTCCCGGGTGAAAATACACTTTTTCCGTGCTAAGCGACAGTATACTCTTCCTCGGCACCGTAAAACTCAATTCTTTGAATGTTTATGGATTTATATACGGATGCAGAATTTCCCAGCACTTTAGAAAATGAAACTCAGGGGGCAAAAACATGTTTTGAAAGACCTTTGATGTGCAGCAACATGTACGCTGCATATTTCCACATTACAAAGATATAAATTTGAATTCCACCACACACCGCATGTCACTTTCCGAAAACATTAAAATCAAGATTGCGATGCGCTTTTGTAAACCAGTCATAGCTCATGTCACGTGATCTCGCCAGCTGATGACAGCATAGGACACGTGATGTAGCCTGCCAATAGCAGCAAGATCACTCTTAAGTACCGTGAACACACAAACAAGAAAAATTAATGGTTTAAATTAATATACATAGCGTTCACGTATAATATTGGTCTCGAAGATCAATAAGCTGGAAGAGAAGCTAAGCTTCCACATATAATGTTGATCTTCTTTGCACGTGTACACTTCTTTAAGATACATCACACAAACGTGCCAGTAAAATTTTTAATAATGACGTAAATGTCTGATCTTCTGGGTTCAAAATTCTTCTAAATGGTCGTCCTCAAAGAGTTGATTTTTAAATGAGAGTCAAACACTCATTGTGATTTAAGAAATTCATCGTACTTTCTCGCACACAGTTCATCTTGTGTAAAAGGAAATTTGGTTTGAATGTAACGCTTTTCAAACTACCATTCGCAATATTTTCCTGCAACCTGTTAGAAATAGGTTCGCTTCAGCAGTTGAAAGATAGCATCAGATAACAGGCGTCACTGCGCTTACGCAGCTATGACGACATAGGATGCCCGTATGTTTGTACGTGTAAAACATTAAAAGATCTTACATCATGTCACAACACAAACAAGACATCAGAGGATACTTCAAGAGCATCAGAATTTCGTGAACCATACTAAAATGCATAACTCGGCTTAAAATGCACATTTTTATGTCCAGATTCGTATGTAAATTTTCTTGGAGTACCAGTATTGTATTATCTCATGTTTGGTTCTTTATTATAGTATAATGCCGTACGTGCACTTGAAATGCAGCGAACAGCTGAATCTAGCCAATAGTGTGAAATTAAACACTTTGTTTCAATTAAATTGACTGCATCAGCAGAAAAGATTAATGAAAGCCAAATCTCTTTAGAAAACCAACAAAAATGACTTCATTGTTCTGCACGGTGATTAATGCTTGACTGTCAGGAAGGTGGAAATAAAATCTAAAACTAATAACATATTTTAGCCTTCCGTAATTCATCTGATAACTCCCGGATGCAAAAATCTGTTGTTATCATTTAACGTGAGAGCAATAAACGAAGAGGAAGCAACAAAATCACTGAACGTAAACACAGGTCATGTGGTGATGACCCATCTTCCCACCACAACTCAGACTGCTCTGGACATCAGCCCCAGATTTACTATATTTCCGAACCGGGGCAGTATTAAGTAGTGGCGCACAGCCACACTTCCTGTAACCAGAAGCAAAAGAAGGTACTACTCATACTCGATTCAACTACGCATGCGCAAGAGCCCGACCGCAACTGCTCAAACGAATCTAATTTAAACAGCCGTCACGTCACGCTCATTGGAGGCAATTTGTTGTTATGAAGCATTGCATAGTCTTCCTAAAGCCTTTGACACACTTTGCTGTTGGCAGAAGCTTGTATGAGCACTGTGTTATGTTGTTGTACACGGCGCATTTCCTTTGCAACTTAAGTTTTATTTTCGCCCGCCCGCCCGCCCCCCCCCCCCCCCCCCCCTCCCGTTCATATTTTATTGCTGCAGTATTATTCTGCAATAGTGGGATACAGTAATATCCTTTATTAGAGTATTGGTTCTTACCAGTCAAAATCACAAAAATTTAACTGAAAACTTAAACAATGAAAAATTCCCGGAATTCTAAATATGAAAAAATTCCCGGGTTTTTCCCAGTTGTCCCGGGTCGTATACACCCTGAATTAAGATTCTCATCTATATGTACACCCAAAAACTTAGTATGCTATACCCTGTCTACTGACTTTCTTTCACGTGTTATATTTATTGAAGCAACTGTACTTTTTGCAGCAGAAAATTGGATGTACTGTGTTTTTTCAAAGTTTAAAGCAAGCCCATTTGCACAAAACCAATCTGTATCAACTATCTCTATTGCTGACACTTCAATGTCCTTGTCTACACCAAACAGGGTAATATCATTTCTGACTTTAAATTCAATACTGGTCTTAATATAAATACATGATCCTCCACCTTTCATTGTGTTCCTGCAGTAAGAACATGCTTGGATATGTGAGGGTAAATTAATATATACGATTTCATTCTCTTTGCACCAGTGCTCTGTGATGCAGATAACCGAGTTGTCTAAGAATTGTAACTCGACTTCCAGCTCTTGTACTTTGTTTTTTACACACTGAATATTTTGGTGGAGTACTGTCAGAGATTTACTCCCTTGAAAAAGCACATAGCTCTGTTCTGTATCATTTTCAATTGGAGTTTCTTTTTCTGGATTAATAATGATGTTTGTATCATCAGCAGTGTCAGTTCAGCTTCTTGTTTCAGATAAGAAGGGAGGTCGTTCACATATATGAGGAACAGAAGGGGACCCATGACTGAATCCTGTGGAACACCTAATGTAATTTCACCCCAGTTAGATGAAGTGGCAAACTTATTTAAATCACTTGATCCATATAAAGAAACTTTTTGTTTCCTGTTCTGTAGGTATGACTCAAACCACTCACATGCTATTCCATTTATACCATAGAATTGTAATTTCTGTAACATGTCATGGTTCACACAATCAAATGCTTTGGACAAGTCACAGAAAATTCCTATTGGTGACATTTTACTATTTAAAGAATCTATTATGTGGACAGTAAAATTGTACATTGCTGTCTCAGTGGAACAGCATTTTTGAAATCCGAATTGTGATCTGCTAAGTATCCCATTACTGTTGAGATGGCTAACCACGCTTCAGTACATTAATTTCTCGAAGATTTTTGAAAATGCTGTACACAAGCTTTTACTTTTGTAATCTGACATAGATGGTCTGCCAGTCCCAGATTTTTGAGAAGTAGGTCACAATTTTCTCTGCCTGCATCTGAAGCTACATGGACAATGGTAGAAGATGAAGGAATGGTTATTCTTGTTGCACAGCTGACTAGTGATGATATGGCAAAACAACGTAGGGTATTCGTAAATGTGTTACTGGCGTCATCTATTTTTGCTGTATTTATGTTAAGTCCCCACACAAAAGGATATTATGTTTCAGAGTCAATGCCAGTTCTAGGCTTTGTATAAGTTTTGAAAAGAATATCTCCAAATTACCACTGGAAAAATAATGCCCACATAATATATTTAGTTTCTTGGACATATCTGTAGCAATTATCTCTATTGCTGACACTTCAAAGTCCTTGTCTACACTAAACAAGGTAATATCATTTCTGACCTTAAATTCAATACTGTTATTAATATAAATACATGATCCTCCACCTTCCATTGTGTTTCTGCAATAAGAACATGCTTGGACATATGAGGGTAAATTAATATACACTCCTGGAAATGGAAAAAAGAACACATTGACACCGGTGTGTCAGACCCACCATACTTGCTCCGGACACTGCGAGAGGGCTGTACAAGCAATGATCACACGCACGGCACAGCGGACCCACCAGGAACCGCGGTGTTGGCCGTCGAATGGCGCTAGCTGCGCAGCATTTGTGCACCGCCACCGTCAGTGTCAGCCAGTTTGCCGTGGCATACGGAGCTCCATCGCAGTCTTTAACACTGGTAGCATGCCGCGCCAGCGTGGACGTGAACCGTATGTGCAGTTGATGGACTTTGAGCGAGGGCGTATAGTGGGCATGCGGGAGGCCGGGTGGACGTACCGCCGAATTGCTCAACACGTGGGGTGTGAGGTCTCCACAGTACATCGATGTTGTCGCCAGTGGTCGGCGGAAGGTGCACGTGCCCGTCGACCTGGGACCGGACCGCAGCGACGCACGGATGCACGCCAAGACCGTAGGATCCTACGCAGTGCCGTAGGGGACCGCACCGCCACTTCCCAGCAAATTAGGGACACTGTTGCTCCTGGGGTATCGGCGAGGACCATTCGCAACCGTCTCCATGAAGCTGGGCTACAGTCCCGCACACCGTTAGGCCGTCTTCCGCTCACGCCCCAACATCGTGCAGCCCGCCTCCAGTGGTGTCGCGACAGGCGTGAATGGAGGGACGAATGGAGACGTGTCGTCTTCAGCGATGAGAGTCGCTTCTGCCTTGGTGCCAATGATGGTCGTATGCGTGTTTGGTGCCGTGCAGGTGAGCGCCACAATCAGGACTGCATACGACCGAGGCACACAGGGCCAACACCCAGCATCATGGTGTGGGGAGCGATCTCCTACACTGGCCGTACACCACTGGTGATCGTCGAGGGGACACTGAATAGTGCACGGTACATCCAAACCGTCATCGAACCCATCGTTCTACCATTCCTAGACCGGCAAGGGAACTTGCTGTTCCAACAGGACAATGCACGTCCGCATGTATCCCGTGCCACCCAACGTGCTCTAGAAGGTGTAAGTCAACTACCCTGGCCAGCAAGATCTCCGGATCTGTCCCCCATTGAGCATGTTTGGGACTGGATGAAGCGTCGTCTCACGCGGTCTGCACGTCCAGCACGAACGCTGGTCCAACTGAGGCGCCAGGTGGAAATGGCATGGCAAGCCGTTCCACAGGACTACATCCAGCATCTCTACGATCGTCTCCATGGGAGAATAGCAGCCTGCATTGCTGCGAAAGGTGGATATACACTGTACTAGTGCCGACATTGTGCATGCTCTGTTGCCTGTGTCTATGTGCCTGTGGTTCTGTCAGTGTGATCATGTGATGTATCTGACCCCAGGAATGTGTCAATAAAGTTTCCCCTTCCTGGGACAATGAATTCACGGTGTTCTTATTTCAATTTCCAGGAGTGTATAAGATATCATTTTCTGTGCACCAGTGCTCTGTGATGCAGATAACCGAGTTGTCTAAGAATGGTAACTCAACTTCAAGTTGTTGCACTTTGTTTTTTACACACTGAATATTTTGGTGGAGTACTGTCAGAGATTTACTTCCTTAAAGGAAGCACATAGTTCTGTTTTTGTAAGTTTCAAGACTACCCTGCACTAATAGAATAGTGCTGAGCCACAGTGGTGCTGTATTTTTTGAAAGAATAAATTGCCATTTGACTGTATATTACTGTACTTGGCTTTTGTACTATCTCAATTTTGGATTTTACGCGATACTGAGTACAATGCTAAAAGTTCTTAGACCATTAACATGTCACATCTGGTAAAGTCAGTCCAAAGTAGGTAAACAAGAGTCTTGTTTGCACATTATTGTTCAGTCTCTTAATCATAAGAGAACGAACTTCAATATTGACTGGGAAGCTTAAGAAATGCAGTGTTCCATCCAGGAAAATGGCTTGGAATTTGAAGAAAAGGCAGGTGAATTTTAGTTGAAATTATATAGACATCAGCAATGAATTTGCACCAATCTGGGGCTGCTCCTGGGATTTCAAGAATGTCTCATCAATGCAGCTTAGAAAAGGTCGGCATAGGACAGCATCTTACTTGTTTCACAGATTCCTCCTGATTAACATGAAGGTCTAATGCTTAAACATGAAATCTAAGTAATTCTATTTTAGTGCACTTAAATAAAATGTGCATCTGTGACTAACTCATCTGTGGCTGACACATGACAACCAAACACATGCCCATGAGTCAACTTTGAAAACAATCTTGACATCAACAGAAGTACTAGTAAAGGAATCTTTGATTTATTTGTGTGAAAGTTTGCAGGAATGAATAAAGATGACATCTCCATTACAGTGCAGAGTCGTTGATCATTGACAACTTCACACCAGCAATCGACCACTGCAAGATGCTGCATGTCACTGTAGTGTCCCTGGTGGTACCAATCTGAACATGGCTTCAGCCAAGCCTCCTGGAGTCATGAGGTGCCACCGCCACACAGCAGTTATGAAAGGCGACTGCATGAGACAAGCAGGGGAGGGCTACTTATACTTCTGGTGGATGGAGTCGTCACTCTGCCAAGCTTACATCAGACTAGAGTATAACAAGTATTGGGATGTCCTGCAGACAAGAGTTACAAGTAGCTCCACTCAGAGAATTCAGAAGCTGAGAACTACAGATTTGTTATCTCTCAGAGCCCAGTGTTTTTGGTGCTTCTTTGTGTTCTAGTGACAAACAGGAGTTATATATATATATATACAGGGTTATTACAAATGATTGAAGCGATTTCACAGCTCTACAATAACTTTATTATTTGAGATATTTTCACAATGCTTTGCACACACATACAAAAACTCAAAAAGTTTTTTTAGGCATTCACAAATGTTCGATATGTGCCCCTTTAGTGGTTCGGCAGGCATCAAGCCGATAATCAAGTTCCTCCCACACTCGGCGCAGCATGTCCCCATCAATGAGTTCGAAAGCATCATTGATGCAAGCTCGCAGTTCTGGCTCATTTCTTGGTAGAGGAGGTTTAAACACTGAATCTTTCACGTAACCCCACAGAAAGAAATCGCATGGGGTTAAGTCGGGAGAGCGTGGAGGGCATGACATGAATTGCTGATCATGATCTCCACCACGACCGATCCATCGGTTTTCCAATCTCCTGTTTAAGAAATGCCGAACATCATGATGGAAGTGCAATGGAGCACCATCCTGCTGAAAGATGAAGTCGGCGCTGTCGGTCTCCAGTTGTGGCATGAGCCAATTTTCCAGCATGTCCAGATACACGTGTCCTGTAACGTTTTTTTTCGCAGAAGAAAAAGGGGCCGTAAACTTTAAACTGTGAGATTGCACAAAACACGTTAACTTTTGGTGAATTGCGAATTTGCTGCACGAATGCGTGATGATTCTCTACCGGCCAGATTCGCACATTGTGTCTGTTCACTTCATCATTAAGAAAAAATGTTGCTTCATCACTGAAAACAAGTTTTGCACTGAACGCATCCTCTTCCATGAGCTGTTGCAACCGCGCCGAAAATTCAAAGCGTTTGACTTTGTCATTGGGTGTCAGGGCTTGTAGCAATTGTAAACGGTAAGACTTCTGCTTTAGCCTTTTCCGTAAGATTTTCCAAACCGTCGGCTGTGGTACGTTTAGCTCCCTGCTTGCTTTATTCGTCGACTTCTGCGGGCTACGCGTGAAACTTGCCCACACGCGTTCAACCGTTTCTTCGCTCACTGCAGGCCGACCCGTTGATTTCCCCTTACAGAGGCATCCAGAAGCTTTAAACTGCGCATACCATCGCCGAATGGAGTTAGCAGTTGGTGGATCTTTGTTGAACTTCGTCCTGAAGTGTCGTTGCACTGTTATGACTGACTGATGTGAGTGCATTTTAAGCACGACATACGCTTTCTCGGCTCCTGTCGCCATTTTGTCTCACTGCGCTCTCGAGCGCTCTGGTGGCAGAAACCTGAAGTGCGGCTTCAGCCGAACAAAACTTTGAGTTTTTCTACGTATCTGTAGTGTGTCGTGACCATATGTCAATGAATGGAGCTACAGTGAATATATGAAATCGCTTCAATCATTTGTAATAGCCCTGTATTAAAAACCCATGCTTGTTAACTTCAGTGACAGCAGATAAGAGAGCTACAAAAGATAAGTGTTCTACCATTACTAAATAAAGAGTTGTGGTTATTGTGTGTGTGTGTGTGTGTGTGTGTGTGTGTGTGTGTGTGTGTTAATCAACTGATGGCTCTCTGTGTCCAAAAGGGTGTTCAAAAGGAGAATACAACAACAGGAGATATGGAGACCACAAAAAAGCACAATGAAATTGAGGTTGACTCCACAGACATACCAAAAGAACAGAAGAAAGAAAAACAGAAAGACAATACAATGAACAATTCAGATACATAAAATATTGGATTCAAGAAAAGTGTTATGAAGACTGTTATGACAGAGACAAAATATTTGTTAGAAAATGCTGTTGGTCTACTGTTAAGAGTAACATAGATACTGAAAGAAAATACTCAGTTTTACAGGCAAACAAAGAACATCTCGACCTGAAATATGTATTTTTCAACATCTTACCTTTTGCCTCAGACTGTTGTTCAACACGTGTAGTAATGAACTCTGAGAACATCGCTGTCTCTGTGAACCATTCTAAAAACATCTGTACACTTCGTGACTGGACAGCTTTTATGAAAGACTCTCGCTGGAAAGTGCAAAACAAAATTATGAGATGGCAAGAGACTATGTGTTGCCATGAAACAGTTCACCTAAATAACTATGAATTAAAGCACTCAAAGGAAAATATTTTTACATGGCATAAATGATCGATGACTAATGTTGGTCACATACAATGATGATCTTCAGAGCTAAAAGAAAAATAAAATAAAAATACCTTTTTAAATAGATAAACAAACAGAGCAAATTCTCATAAAACTTTGAAATTTTAATGTCACCTAATCATTCACCATTTGTAATTGATCAAAAATTTTTAGGTAAAAGCATACAGCATCAAATCCTTCACAAAAAATTATATTGGTATGTAATGTATTACTGAAGACAATTTGTAATGGACAAGACAGGCAGAAAAGTTTGAATTATGCAATGGGAGGAAGGGGGTGAAAGATAGTGTCCGGAGAATGTTGTATGATATGGCATAAAGTAGATCTTTTTCAAAAGGAGATAATTAAAATTAACTTTAAAAGTAAGGATCTAGCTTTGATCAGTAAACAATGACACTGATGAATAACATATGTATCTTGAAAATACATTAATAGGTGCAGTGTGTTAAGTGTTAAATTAGCAGATTTCAGAAGGAAGGGGGTTGGGGGGGGGGGGGGCAGATGAGGGAGGAAGCCTGGTCCTCACATAGACCATCATGGGGAATGAGGAGCCGTGTGTGGGTGTGGGTGTGTGTGGGAGGGGGGGGGGGGGCGAGGGGGGAAAGGGGGGGGGTGGAACATGCTAGGCCAGGCCCTTGCAGTGCTGGCACCATAAACTGCACTTCATGCTTCTGTGAAAGCAGAAGTCACGTATAGAAGTAAAAAATAGCTTAAATGATGTTCGTAAATGAAATTGAAATTGTGAAATGTACTAACATGTTTAATAAAGATCCTAACTGCAACAATGATGTACACTTATCACAAGGAAAGGAAAAAGTGCTAAATACAGTGAAGTGCAGCAAAGTAACACAGCCAACAACAATAGTTACCTAAAAAGTACTGTCAGCTAACTGGTGCTGGTTGCAGTAAAAAATGAATGACTATCAGCCGAAGCCATCTGACTTTTACCGATTCAAGACCAGGGAGTGGTCTGTCGACTTAAAATTAATACACATTAGTTCTTGAACTGTTACGTACACATTCCTTCACAATTATCCATTTCACAACTATTGGCCCCTTACTTTGAGCTTCTATCCTGGCTACATTGCATGGAGAACATCAGTGTGTTGTACCTTGCTGGAGCAGTGGTGATGTTCACTACATTATATTTTTGTTGTAAATGGGACAACATACGGGGTAATATTTAAGAGAAAGGGTCATATCACAGTGATAATTTAAAGATACAACCATTCATTATCTACAAGCAGTTTCCATTGTTTTCTCATTACTTGTTTACTACCAATATTGTCAAATCCAAAAGGCTGTGGTTGAGTTTGCGGTCATAGCTATTGCAGCAGAGAAAACACGGGTGTGGAACATGAACTTTTGTTGGTCTCATCATGAATCATTACCTAACGAAGAGCCTCATTTTGTCAGCAAACAGTGTGTAAAGCAGTTGTGTTAGTAGGGCTGCAACCCTTGTGAGGCTGTGGTAGAGCACATTACATGCCAATGTGCTACCACTGTTGTAATGCTATACCATCAGTGATGAGGGACAACTTTGTTTTCGTGTTCTAATACATTATTACCACTTGCAGTGGCAATTACATGTGGAAAGCAAGAATCTGGCTTTTCAGAAGCAGTAAAATTGAACACTGCTTACAAATACTTGATACACAAGCAGTTTTCAATAAATAAATGATGAAATGAGCGGTACATTTGTAACAGTAAATGAAAATGCAATCTATGATTGACAGCAATAAGCTGGAATAAATTTTCCAGGACAGAGAGAGCAAATTTGGGTCAGAAACCTATTTTAATTACTCTCAATGAGCAATGGTTCTGTTACCATGTCAATGTCTTTTTTGTGCATATCTGCGTACACGAATAACTCAATGAAGTCCTCCAGACAATTTAAGAAATTCTTTGTAGAGTGAATTGGCACAGCTGTAGAGCATCTTTAATCTTAATAGTCTTGTCATATCTTATCTTTGACGAAGGCCCGTAAAAGTTAAATGCAGTTGAATTTGCAGTGCGCAGTAGGTGACCACAGAAGTTTAATTTCTTAGCCCATTGAGAGACATGCACTTCCCAAAAGGAATTCTTGTAATTTTAAGTGCATTTGAATGTGTTCTTGTAGGACTCTAAATTCTTTTAAGATGTGTCATGAGCTGAAAGGTTCACATTATTGTATTACAGTAAGGCTACAATAAAATTCTTTTCCCATTTCACAGGTGGATTTCATTATACTGGATTTATTGTGACATGGAGCCTGATTGATAAACTTCAAGAATACTCCTGAACTGGAAAGTCACTCTCTACCCACTTTTTTGAAACTGTTTAACTACTACATCAGTCATTTGTGCTTAATGTTCCACAGGCACATAAATGAATTTTTGCACCTGATGTCTGCCATTTAATATAACAGTGTGTGTTCATGCTGCCTGCTGTGATTTAACTTCCTGACAGAATTTTGTGACTACATCTGCATGCTAACCATTATTTATGGCAACCTGTTTGGAGAATGACAAGTTCTTTGTCTCCCAACTTAAGTCTTGACGTTGAATTCAGGAATTCCTTATGTTTTACGAATTTTGATGATGTGCTTGGATGCACCACCCAGTAGCAACTCTCCAAGTTAGTAGTAGCCCCACTCAGTGCAAGATGACACTAGCAATGTGCACTGGTTTCAAACATGTCAGACATCCTCTAGTGAAGGAGCACATAAAAAATAAATTCAAGAGCTACCTAGTAATTTATTCAAAAGGTATTTTATGCATCAGTGTCATTATTTAATTACCAAAACTAGGCTATACTTCACAGTTAATTTTAATTATCTCCTCTGAACCAAAAATCACTTTGTGCCATTCACTACCACATACTCCTGTTCTCAGCTTCCATGCCCTTCCTCATATTATACATTCCTCCCCCACCCTTCAACTAATCATCCCTGAATCATATGTCTCTCCAGTTTGAATTGACTTTAGTTGTATGTTGTGTAAGCAAAAAGTAACACACACACACACACACACACACACACGCACACGCACGCACACACACACACACACACACACACACACACACACACACACACACACACACACACACACAACTTTATTTTTATTTTAGATAAGAAGAAAGTCACATTATACATTCAAAAACTAATCATCATTCATTAATCTAAAGCAACTGATGATGTAAACATAAGCTTCCCTTAAAATAAAAAGTTGCAGCATCTCTCACGACTGACTGATGACCACAGCTGTTGAGTCCCATAGTGCTCAGAGCCATCTCTCACGACTAAATGTCATCCATTATACAAGGTGTATCAAAAAGAATATCTGATTTTAAAAAATCATAACTAGTATGTTATTTGAGATATGTGTGTGAACAATGTACTGTTGGAAAGAGGAAACCCTCGAGTTTTACATGGTTCCTGCTACGTAGCAACAGTGTGCCCCCACATCAGTTCTAGTAAAAATGGTGTTGGGACAACAGAAAGTGTTTTGTGTTCTACGTTTTGTGCAGTGCGGGTCAGTAATAACTGTTCAGTGTGACTTAGAACACTGTTACAGGAAGCACATGTGTCGATACGCTTCAGAACTTTCGTTTCCCACAGTTGGAGGCTGATTCGAACAACTTCATTTACCAACAGGATGGGGCACTGCCATAATGGCATCTGTAGGTGCGGGAATTTTTAAATCAAAGGATTACTGAATGGTGGATGGTCACACAGGACCAAATGATTCAGCCTTACATTACTGGCCTCCAAAGTCACCGGACCTGACATTATGTGATTATTTCTTGTTGGGGTTTATAAAATACTCTGTTTATATGCCTCCGTTACCAACAACGATGAATGAACTGAGACATCGCATAACGACAGTGGTGGAAGCTGTAACTCAAGACATGCTCGCTGCAGTGTGGGGAGAATTTGAATACTGCATTGACACATGCCGTGGACCTCAAGGGGAGCATATTGAACACCTATTTTTGGGGGGGGGGATGGCTTTTTGAGTTTCCCATTCATCAAAAAACAAAGTTCATTGTATCAGATGATTCTTTTTGATACAACCTGTATAAAGCAATCCAGTTCATTTAAATTTGAAGGTTCAGAAGACATCCATCAAAATATGAAATGCAAACCTCAAACATTCGTCGGCCGTCCTGTTGTGTAACAATATATGTTTGATAGTGTCCACAGACTTCAACAAACATGCGAAGAAATGCTTCAGAGATAAGTACATTGCGTGAAGCATCACTTTCTTGTGCTGTTACAAGCTGAAGTGCCACTTTTAAGCAGCGGCGCAGTCGGGTTGGTAGAATAGTGCTTTCATCTCCAACACTGCAGCACAATCGCCCTTCATCCAGATCCACAATGACACCCTTCACAAGGGGGAGAAAAAATATAACAGTCTATGGTGATACATGTCATGTCAGAACATATAATATTAGTACCACATGGTAGAAAAAGCACATCTGTTTTCTAATTAATTCATAAAATATTTTAAAATAAAATATACCTCATCCATTTTTATATCTGGTTTAGACCCTTCTTTTCCTTTCAAAACACCTATTATATAAGGTGTTGGAGCTTCACAGACTTCCAGTTTTGAGGATGGCAGTATTGTTATGAAAGTGTACTGCCATGAGAAGGGATACAACATTGCTTCCAGTGCTTCAATGCACGCTGATAATTTACTACAAAAGATATTTATTTGTCAGGCTTAACACTAATTAAGCGAATACAATGAAATAATACTCACAAACAAGCAATCACTTTTCATTACTATGTCGTAGTATTACGTTCTAGAAAAACAGCAATAAAGAAAATAAACGTCCCTTCAACTTACAAAAAATTGTGCTGCTATTTTCCTATGAGCACATCTTCCCCTGAATAGCTATGACTTACTTACAGCTGATTATTGACCTTAAGAAAAATAGTGTTTGAAGCAGTATCAATCAAGAAGCATGTCAAAGCCAACCTGAGTGAGCTGCTGAGAAAAATGATCTTCCTCTCCAGCAATGCAGTTCCAAACACTTGTAGTACAATATGAATGGGCAGGGCTGAGAAAAGATGACAAAGATCATGATCTTCCATGCGAGTATCTGCCGGCCGACGAAGATTTGCTGCTACAGTGCTGACCAATCCAGTATCTACAGAAAGATTGAAACATTACTTATAGATATGTAGACCAGAATTAATAACATTTTTAATTATCTTTCTCGTCACTTAAAGAGTATACACATAGGTAGTTTTAAAGTTTAAATTGATTTTACATATGTAGAGTTTAAGGTGTAATACAGTTTAATGTGTAATAGCTGTTTTTAGGAGGTAAAGAAAATGTGCACAGGAGCAGGTGAAGACCGAATGCAGGATCTGGAAGTTGGAAGGGGGAAAGGGGGGCTGGCTGGCTGGCTCTGAACTGATGAAATGGCTTCATCAGTTGAAACCTATCAACAGATGAAATGAAACCTATCAACAGATAATAGATTTGTTTTAGAGGAAAGGCATGTGTTAGATTAATTTAATATTACTTTTATTGTTTCAAACATTTATCTTTATTTACAAATGGAAAAGTTTCACCACTGAAAAATTTATGTGTATTCCAAATCACACAAAAACAGTGCAAAAAGCGCCACTGACACATCGAAAAAGTTTGTATGATTCACACTGTACCATGACTGGCTTCACTAGCCATGCCATGCATGACAGCTAGGCATTATTTAGATCTGAGCTGATTAGTGGTTTAATGAGTCATATAAGATAGTCAGCCACTGCCTTGGCCACATGTGAGAACACATTCACTATGTATTCTTGAAAATAAGGGTAGGTAGAGTGTTCGTGCAAGATGTATTAATTTTTGTGAGCTTCATTATTATTACATCACTGAGAGATAAGGTGCTGTTACTTGATATGTCCTGAATGTTTTCATATTTATATTTATGTAATTCAGGTAATACACTTGTGTAGCAGTGCATTTATGACCATTATTGGCATCTTAATGCAACTATGCTTCGAGCAGGTAGACAGTCTATGAGAAACTCTCCAAATGAGTGATGACACATCACCATGAATCTAAATGTGTTACTGCTCAACTCTAGAAGCTGCGATATAAGAGGATGATGAAGAGAAACTGCTTTAGTAATGTGTTATGTGCAGTGTGTTGCAATTTTAATAGTAACGAATTTGAACATTTAAAGATGCTTGTAAAGATGTGTCACGTGGCATATATTAACCACGATCTTTGTGAATATTTTTACTCAGTGAGATAAAGAATTGAGTGATCAGCAATAAACTTTTGTGCTTCTTGGATGCAATAAAAGAATGTGACATTCCATGTACTACGTTATTTCATGAACCTGGCACTCACTGTAATAACTTGCTTTAAATGCACTCCATTAACTTACGATCACTGGAATGCAGAAATAGGGATGGCATCTTTAGAAGACAACAGGTGAGTTTATGCTTTTGGTTCTGCTAGTTTACTGACTCAGAAAGATGGGAGGGTACACATTTTGTAAGCCAAATAATGCAAGCAGAATTACATCAATCAAGAACTGATTCAACCATGGACAAATGAGTGTGGAACAAGTTAGGAACAAGCATACACTTTAGCAAGACACTTCAAGATATATTCAACTCAAAACTAGACTTTAACTTACAAAAGCCATAACTGTATGATAATACAGAGTATCAGTGGAAGACAGAAAGTTGTCTAATCAGCAACCGCAATGAAACATTAGTCCTCATTACATACATCCATGAAAAGGGCATGAGATATATTGATGTGGACACACACGGCAGCAAGCAGCAGTTTCTCATCTCAGCTTACATATGGGTATCTTGTGTGGCAATATGATAAATTGGCTAAATCTGTTAGACAGGATGAGTAGAAGAAAGTCCTCAAATTATGCCTGAAATGGAAGGGTGATCAACTCCGTATGGTGCACTCCAAGTAGTATAACTAAGTAGGAAAGCTTTTTTCGTAATTTTGTTCTAGGATTCCTTAAATCAAAGGCTATTTGGTTGCGAATTTTAATTTATTTATGAAAAACTAGCTATCGCATACAGCTCGCATAGCCTGTATGGTCTGCACAGATTATTTTTTGTTTCTCTTAAACTGAATTGTTTACAAATTGCAACATTATCCAAACTTTTCATGCTAATTAAGTGCATAAAAGCACGATTTTTTTCCAAATGTACTTCTGAATAAAAAGTGATACTGATAGTTGGTGCCTGAGATCTCTGTTCAACCCATCTTTTGAGTTCTTGTGGTGGTACTTCCATAGAAATTTTCTTCCATGAACACATATTTCTTTAGAAGACACATACCAATTTTCATAGATTTGGATTTAAAAATGTTTTAAAATAACAAAATTTTTCATCCCCTATCTCGCTCCCTTAGGGGATGGAAAAAAAAAATTCTAACCGAGAAACAAAATACAAATTATCTTAGAATCAGCTTAAAAATACTTTCATAATGAAATATATTTATCCCACATTTCATCCCCTTAGAGGTTGAATTTCCAAAAACACTGAAAAAGAAAACCTTTCCTCCACTTCTTCACCCTCATAGGGGTTAAACATCCAAAATACCGTATCAGTAACATAATTTCAAAAAAACCTTTCATACCCTATTTCATCACCTTAGGGCTGAAATTTAAAAAAAAATCCCTCCTTCAGTGATGCCTACGGGATAAGATCAACACCCTATCCAAATTTCATGTTTCTATCCTTCGCAGTTCCGGCTGGGTGCTGATGAGTCAGTCAGTCACGGCATTTCCTTTCAAATATAGAGATTCCAAATGGTTCTCCACTGTTCGACTTCTGGTAAATGATTAATTTGTTGAGTACAGTGTTCCATTAAACTGATGTTCTTATTGTAATTAGTAGCCTGGTAAATCAATGTTTTGTGGGCTAGAAACTGCTCTGTTGGCTCAGTTTCAGCTTCACTTCAATGAATTTTTAAGAACCAAGATTAGCAAAAGTTTGTTAAGAATTGATTCAACTTGTTTTGTTTACATCTCATAAATTATTAAAATTGATCAAAACTGAAAGTTACTGATATCTGTTCTTACAATAAAATAAGAACATTACTGAAATGTTTTCTGAATAGTCAAGGTACAAATAAAGCTCAGACTACAACAAAAAATACAAGCAGTTTTGGTTAACTGCAAGTTACGTGATTTTAAAAGTTTGAAAGGATGGGCAGTCTCTCATCCTGGTAGACCACAGGATTTGAGACCCCTCTCAACCTGAGGTCTGAGTGATCTGTCAATCTTCTAGAGAAAACTTTATTCAGATATTGATAGGGAATAAGATGCCACTTAACCAGAATAAATCTAAAACACAAGGCCAGTCGAGGTGTGATAGGATGTCTGGTGCTTATCATACCAGGAACTCATGTGTGCAGCCCTGTGAACACAGCTGCTGTCTTCTTGGAAGATGAGAGTGCCCACAGCATACTCATCGAGAAGATGTACAAGGAAGAGCAACACTTGGACACCAAGGATGTGGAAATAATTGTCCTGGTTTACATTCAAGGTAACTTGAATGAGTGGGCCCAAGTTACGGGCAACATTGCAGACTCACTTTTGGACTGAACTAGACCCTCGTACCTCCAAGTCATTTCCTGCATTGTTTGGCCTGCTGAAGAAAGACAAGACACAATGTCCATTGTATGCAGCTCCTTCCCATCACAATGTTTATTGAAAAACTGGTCAGGATAGACCTGAAGACACTGATGACAGCAATTATTATCAGGTTTGAAAGAGACTGTCATCGACATGGCACAACATTCATCTCTGTTTCCTGTGAGTTAGGGCCTTTTAACAAACACCGTTCTTACGTCATGTTACAAGGCAGTGAGTGGTTTACCACTACTTGTAGACAAATTGGACAGTCTGCTCTGATGCACTAACAAATCAGCAACTTCATTAATGATGTGGTCATGGGCAGGTCCAAAAACAATAGCTCCTGAATGAATTTTTCACTTTGCAGTGGTGTGTGCCCTGTTGTGGAAAATCAGAGCTTGGCAACAGTTTAAAGTTAAGTGCCAACTCGTGAACTGGCTGATGGCTATCAAAACAACCAGGTTGGCGTCCCACTATTAAAACTTGATAACATTGGTAATACAACTAATCCTGACATCTCTTTTATGACAATCGATGACACAATATCTCAGTTCTCACCAGGAAACATTTTTTCAAATAGTGAAACTGAAGCGTGTGACAGCGAATATTCCTTTGATTATTTGCTCATGACATAGCAAACGCAAGAACGGGAAACAGTCCATAAAAGCAATGCAAATACTAGTGACACACACCATTTGATACAACTCATGCAACTAATAACACAACAGTTTACACAGCAAAACCAGGCATTTAATGATTTCAAGAATAGTATTAGTCAACAGTTCAGTGATGTCAGCTAAACTATACATACTGAATTATCTGACGAATTATCCGAGAAGTTCACAGAGCTTGGTAAACAACTAAAACAAACAACTTGCAGGTGAGTTACAAAACCTAAGTGAAGCACATTCTCAAATTCAGGAGATGCAATCCCAAGTGGATGCATCGGTAAAAAATGTGATAAACGCAGTCAGCAAGCTGCAAAACATATGCAAACACCTACCTACAGAAATACACACAAGTTGTGTCTAAAAATGTATCAGTTAAGTTAAAAAAATAAAAATGAAATAAAATAAAAAAATTAAAAAAACCACCAGAGAGGTAAGTTATGTGCAGATGTAAAAGATATGCAAAATTTATGTAGATACTGTAGAAGAAGCTCTAAAAGAGAAAGAAAGTGAACTTTTAGCTAAAATAGATTCAGGTTTGAAGGAAGCAGAGGAAAGGTTACAAGGCAGACTTGCTAAAACTACTGACATTCCAAAACAACATATGACAGAAAACAAACCCATGCTTTAAGGAAGTTAGATGCTTTCACTGGTTACCCACAATATGGGGCTAGCCCATCGAAGGAAAATAGCGAAGGTTGCACAATGCAACAACACCTGCTGGCAGTTGCATCTGTCGAGCAAGCGCAGTTGCCATGCGCTACACCACAAGCGAACATAAACACACCTGTTACTGACAGCACAGCGTGTTTGTCAACATTACTTGCAGATGAGGGATTACTTAGGCATCGGCAATTTCCGATATCTATCTATGAAGGGAAAAGAACCCTGTGGTCTTCATTAGAGCATTTCGAAATGTTTTACTTTATACCTGGACTGAAGCCCAGAAAATTACATTTGTTGTTGGATATACACACAGGGTGACGTTCTGCTATGGGCTAAGGACATGGCGGAACGTTGCCACTATTACGAACAGTTTGAGAGAGCATTTCTGGATAAGTATTGGTCTGAGGCTGTCCAAGAGAGGCTCAGACATGAAGTATTCAACCCAGAACCATTCAATAGCAGGTATGGAAGCTTAATTTGAATAAAAGCGGACACTGGACGAACCCGATATTGCAAGTGGACGTGCTGAAAATTTTTAAAGAGCTGTCTTCCTGCCCACATTAAGGAAAAAGTCATTACCATTCCGGAACACAACAGTGAATACTTTTTATCTGTACTGGACACAATAGATTTGATATGCGAAGATAGACCAGTAAAACCCAGGCCTGTTAATTTAATACACCATAAGCGCCACAGAGTTTTATGGACCAACAAGTAAGCAATGGATTCATAGTACAACACGGATGGAAACCTTACCGCACACAGACCTATGGTAATGGTAACGGTTATCATAACAACAATAGAGAAAGCCATAAATTCAAAGGTGAATATAAAAGGAATGGGCAAAAATTTAGGAAAAACAACTACAACAGGCGAGTAGCGTATGGCCAGCCTGTACAATATGTATAGACACAAGTTACTGGCAATAACCAGCTGATGGCTTGGCAAATGCAAAACGACAACAGACAACCAAATAACCCACAGACAGCGGAATTCGCCCAGCAAAGGAACACACATACGCCAAATAATGAGCAGAGGCAAAGAGAATTTCAGTCATGAGCCTCACAGGATACTAACTGCCGTAAGTCATGGTATCCCACCATTCTGTGACCTTGGAGGAGAGTGGGGACACGAGCTTGATCGAGACTTGCTTTATCAGATACAATCATGGTAATGATGTGAGAGATGATCTGCATCAAGGTAATGAGGGTACACAGAAAAACCTGAAAGAGAGCAAGGTACAAACTACTATTAAAGCCGAAATATTTGACCTTGATGTACCCATTGTGCTTGACACAGGTGCTATGACTAATTTGATGTCTCGGGGATTCTTTCAAGACTCGAAGAAATGTGGGCGCATACCCACATTGCCAGTGCAAAATTGCAAGGTACAAAATGCCTCTGGTCAGAAATCAAAATGAGTCAAGATACAAGCCTTAATTCCTGTACAAGTAGGACAATTTTCTGTACCATGCGATTTTTTGATAATAGAGAAATGAATAGTTGATTGTCATTTCACTGTAAATAACCAATTATCTGTAATAGACCTAATCAGAGAAGTACTACTAGATGTAAAACTGAAGTTACTCATGACTGTGAAGTTGAGTTGGTAAATCCCATAGTTATGTTTGTCAACACATACAATAACGAACAGTCGGCAGCAGAAGAAGTAAACGTTGACACAATAAGCACAAAGGTAGGTGAATCAAAGAGCTTGTCTCAAGAACAGCAAGCGGAACTTAGGGAACTGATACTTGCTTTTATACATATATTTGAAAAAATACCAGGTATTATTAAGGTTTTTGCGTACAAAATAGAAGTGCATCCTCATGAAACTTTTTGTTCTACCTCATACCCTATACCAAGGACAAAGAGGGTAGCAGTATGAAAAGAGATTAACAGGATGCTTGAATAGGGCATAACACAACCATTATTTTCACCTTATTGTAGTCCTATTTTGGTCGTGAGTAAGCCACTTGGCAAGGTGGGCTTGGTCCTCAACACACGTAACATTAATAAGATTAATGTACCGGTTCGAACAGGTCCAGACAATTTAGAGGAACAGCTTATGAAATTCCATGATGCTAAATTTCTTACTATAATCGACTTCCAGTCTTCGGATTGGCAAATAAAACTACATGAAGAAATTCGGAATTATACCGCCTTCATAAGTGGGGGTAGGAGCTTTGAATTTCAAGTATTACCGTTTGGATTGAATGTAAGTGCTGGTGTATTTATCTCTGCACTTGACAGAGTGCTAGGGCCTGAACTTTTGAGTAAGGTAACAGTATACACGGGCGACCTTTTAGTCGCTACGCCCTCTTGGGTAGAACATTTAAGATTAATTAAACAAATATGGACCCACTTTTCCAAATATGGAGTAACACCAAAACTCAAGAAATCTAATTTCGGACAAGAAAAGGTAAAATTCTTAGGACACATAATTTCTTCGGAAGGCATATTGCCAGATCCTAAAAAACTTGATGCCATTAGGAACTGCCCTGTTCTTCAAAACATGAGACAATTAAAGGCATACTCAACACTAGTGTCATTTTTCAGGAAATTCATCCCTAAATAGCTTACGAACAGTGATGCTTTACTTAATCTTCTTGGAAAAAACAGACTTCGGTTATGCGACAAGCAATGTCAAACCGATTTCGAGAACATCAAGCAAGCCTTATTAAATGCTAATATTTTATTTGAATCTGACATGAAGAAAGATTTTTGTTTATGCACCGATGCGTCTTCTCACGGTTTGGTTGTGTGCCTTTTTCAAATGGTAGATGAAGAGGGAAATCTCATGCCTAAAGTAATTAGCTTCACCAGTCGCTCCTTATCTGAAACTGAATGTTCATATTCAGTTAGGGAGTTGGAGGGTTTGGCTGTAATTTGGCCCTTTAAAAAGTTTGAATATTTCACTTGGGGTAAACACACAAAAGTATACTGCGATCAACACTCCCTATTGTTTCTGTTAACTTGTAAATTGCTACACTGATGGATAGCCAGGTGGTGTATGTATCTTCAAGAATTCAATTTTGAAATAGTGTATATAAAAGGAAACCAAACTTAATAGCTGATGCTCTTTTTCAACTACCACAAGACTCAGAGGAATTCAACAATCTTTTAGAGCAGGAAGGTGAAATAAGAGCCTTGTTGATGGCAGACAAAACACTCCGACCACACTATGTCCACATGTGCGAACACATGGAGCAATTACATCAGGAAGACACACGCTGGAGCAAGGTAAGATCAAAACTTACACATAACAGTGATGAAAAGTTAAAAAGATATTTCACTATTCACAAAGATGTTCTGTTCCATAGGAACCCTCCTGAACTAGAAGAATGGCACATGTGTTTGCCAGAGCATTATGTGGATGATTTTATCTTTACACACAAAATACTTGGGGCCAGTATGGCACTGCAAAATGCACTGACAAAATAGGTAAATATTGTTATTTCCCCAACCTTAGATGAGGAGTGCTACAGCTGGTAAGAAAGTGTGTGGACCTATATACCTCGCAAACATATCAAGTGGATTGAATATGTCACTCCTTTCTTACAAGTTGTTAACAACCTTCCCCATACATCACCAGGATTTGCACCAAATGAGCTGATGTTCGATGCAAAAAGGTAGATGAATGGGAGAAACCTTTGCCCAAGATACCGATACCAGAATTATCGTTGGACGATAAAATACGACAAGCAGTGATCAACCTTGAAACCTGGACTAAATACAGGAAAGGAATTTACGACAGAAAGTTGAAACATACAACACAGTTTTATATAGGACAAAAGATGTTACTTAGAACACACCCCAAATCCACAAAAATGGGAAAACTGAACTGTAAGTGGTTATTACTATAGACTGGACATAATTGCTAAAAATCCCCTACCCAGGAGCATACTGACTGGACTCACGAAGACAAGGGCCTTTATCCACACAAAGACTTGTGAATGTTTATATGCTGAAGAAGGGCTGTACACCCTGTAAGTTGTATATATGTATAATAATATTAGATTTAGGAGGCTGGAAAAATCACTTTCCAGAATTTATGTTGTTAGTTGATAAGGAAAATTTCTGTTTGTGTTTTTTTCTTATATGTCAGATGTGTAAATGATAAGGTAACTGGGTGTAACAATGAAGAATTTTACTTTTATGTGTCTAGAGATGACGATACTTTAAATACAATGCTTCGCCTTGTGGGTAGCCCACTCGTAAATGAATAAACAAACTTGTGAAATGCACGGTAGCGCGCAATACAATACACAACTAGCAGCGACATTAGTGGTATCAGAGCGACACAACACATGTGCATTGGGGGGAAAGCTAGTCAGCAAACCGGAGCGCGTGTGCACCAGACAGACACAGCTGAAAGTGTTGGAGCACCCAAAACAAACAAATCCTATGAGCTACAGACTGTACTAACATTAGTAAAGCATATTGCATAAACAGGGACACAGAAAATTAAGGGGGAGTCTATACTACAACTACGACTATCTACACAATACACACAAACAAAGATAAGCTAAGGAAAGGGATCCTAAACTACGAAATATTTACTGAAGTTAGCCCACTATATATATCATATCTATATATTTACAAATTTAAGTACTGAAAGTAGACACACTAATTATATTGAGAGACCAGGAAACTCTTGCTGCAGGTAAATAAGTGAGTACAATATAAGCGGCAAACTGAATAAGAGGTTGCAGCACGCCTATAATACACTTTATCTTTCAGATTTATAAGGTAAGTAGAGAGGCACACATGCGTTAAATGAGTTGGTGATAGCACGACTGCACATTGAAGTAAATGAATACAGGGTTGAATATATGGAAGAGGTATTACTAGCCATCAAGCCACTGTACAGTTATTTATGATGATTTAGTTTAAGTTAGTATTAAGATTCTCTTCCAGGGAAAGATGTAGTGACATGTCCTAAAGTGAAGAAAGATAAATTCTTGTACACTGTTAGGTACAATATAAAAATAAGAAGGACTGCACAGCAGGACAAATATAGTTATAAGTTTATGATACGTATGAATATGATAGTGTGAAAGTATGTGTAGAAGAAAACAGTTGCAGTACATCACATATCACGATGCTGAACGAAGGTTGAGCTCTACCAAATAATCAAGGGATCAAAACCAAACTACTGTGAGTGTTGACTACCCTTGAACGTGTCAAACACCTGATTTATATTGATTTTTTTTTTTTTTTTTTGCATTTTTGTTACTTATGTAAACACTGTTTTATGCTCATTGCACATGACATACAGTATTGATGATACAAATCTTATACCTCAGCATATGAAAAGGTTATCCTTTATACAATGAACATACCAAGTAAATACTGAGTTGCACTTTAAACACTGAATAAGTATTCAATACAACTGGTATCGTCAGATTTAAGTTGTGTTTATAAACAGCAAACTATTTTGTTCTTGGGATCACAGTTAAGACCAGTAACGAGATGTAACTGAGAACATAAATGCCTTTCCGTGAAATTTCCTCAACCATGTAGTGTGTATATCCTTCCTGGAGAATGCTAGAGAGGTGAGGCCACACACAATTATTTGAGCAGCACATAGACTCTGTTGTAGCAACTATTGTTTATTTTCTTAATTCTTTGAAACTGATAAATATGCTCCAACAAGAAGTCACTGTCATTTGAAATGAAATGTATGTCAATTTATGCCATAAAGGAAAACAGAATCTATTATTATATGAATGTTATGTAAAGAATGTAAAACCAAATGAGAGCAAAAAATGTACTCATATAATTGTAATTGAACAATGTAATGAAATTATAATTTAACAAAATGTATTAAAACAAAATGACAATCAGACTATAAGGTATACGTTGTTGTGGTCTTCAGTCCAGAGACTGGTTTAATGCAGCTCTCCATGCTACACTATTCTGTGCAAGCTGCTTCATCTCCAAGTACCTACTGCAACCTACATCCTTCTGAATCTGCTTAGTGTATTCATCTCTTGGTCTCCCTTTATGATTTTTGCCCTCCACACTGCCCTCCAATACTAAATTGGTGATCTCTTGATGCCTCAGAACATGTCCTATCAACTGTTCCCTTTTTCTAATCAAGTTGTGCCAAAAATTCCTCTTCTCCCCAATTCTATTAGTGCCTCCTCATTAGTTACGTGATCTATCCACCTAATCTTCAGCATTCTTCTGTAGCACGACATTTTAAAAGCATCTATTCTCTTCTCGTCTAAACTGTTTATTGAAAATGTTTCACTGCCATACATGGCTACACTCCATACAAATACTTTGAGAAAAGACTACCTGACACTTAAATCTATACTTGATGTTTACAAATTTCTCTTCTTCAGAAACAGTTTCCCTGCATTACCAGTCTACATTTTATATCCTCTCTACTTTGACAACCATCAATTATTTTGCTTCCCAAACAGCAAAACTAATCTATTACTTTAAGAATCTCATTTCCTAATCTAATTCCCTCAGCATCACCTGATTTAATTAGACTGCATTCCATTATACTTGTTTTGTTTTTGTTGATGTTAATCTTATATCCTCCTTTCAAGACACTGTCCATTCCATTCAACTGCTCTTCCAGGTCCTTTGCTGTCTCCGACAGAATTACAATGCCATTAGTAAACCTCAAATTTTTTATTTCTTCTCCATGGATTTTAATTCCTACTCCAAATTTTTCTTTTGTTTCCTTTACTGGTTGCTCAATATACAGATTGAATAACATCAGGGACAGCCTACAACCCTGTCTCACTCCCTTCCCAACCACTACTTCCCTTTCACGCCCCTTGACTCTTATAACTGCCCTCTGGTTTCTGTACAAATTGTGAATAGCCTTTCGTTCCCTGTATTTAACCCCTACCACCTCCAGAATTTGAAATAGAATACTCCAGTCAGTAACTTATATAAGCAACGATAATGGCATGTCAACAAATGAATAGGATAAGTTTATTTTTGTAGTTGTAATTTTTTTTTTTTTTTTTTTTTTTTTTTTTTTTTTTTTTTTTTTATGTGTATAGTATGTGGAAAGGGTACTTGAGAAACTTTGTGTAATGCACGGTATGAAAGACGCTTAAAAACAGAGCAAAAAAACATACAAAACTTGCCTGCAACATGTTAAGTGTGTGTAGGAGATACACGGGTGTGCACGTGATAAACTGAAGATGACAATATTTCATGCTACTTGAATTTTCTGTGCTCGACAATGTCGTAAAAGCAGCAAGAAACATACCTTCTTGATAGAGCAAAGGATCACGCCGCTGAACACGAGCTTCATGTTTTTGTGCAGTGAAGGCTACTTTGAACGCACGACACGGACACTCTGACTTTGTATTAAACATGTGAGTGTGAGCTAGGACGGTAACGGGCATCGAGCTGTGAGCGCATGCTTTGCAAGCTGAACACTGGGCAGATACTGACAGTAATGAGATTAAGTGTTCACAGCACGCACTTTGTCGTGAAATAAAACTTATGTATGTATGTGTTAAGGGAAGCTGACATGCCCATATGAATTGATAACTATATAGGATAACTGAAATGGCCGAAAATTAAAGGCTATGCCCGTACCAGCCAGGGTTTGGGGCGGGGGATTGTAATGAATCATATTATCATTATTTTTTCACTTGTTCTTATATATATATATATATATATATATATATATATATATATATATATATATATATATTGTACAAGCAATAATCTTGTGATACAAATAAAACAAGTAGAGATACGCTCTTCAATTGATTAATTTCTCTATCATCACCTGTTTGTCTTTATAAGTGGTAGCGGGCAGACATTAATATTGTTCAAAAATGTGTATTCTAACTGCACATTAAAGAAGCATTATAAAAGTTATTAGGGAGACGAAGTTTATTAATAACCACAACTGTTCATCATTTTGCCCATGCCGAGAATCTTGCATCACGAGGATTGAAGCAGAAAAGTAGAAGTTGTGTTAGCAGAGGAGAGACGATCCGAAACCAGTATTGTCATTCTAAGCTCTACGTATGACAGTGGTAGCAGGAATAAGAAGTACATAAATTTAGTAATGTTAATCAAAAAATGTATTGACTTCAAAGGTCTGTTGATATTAGTGGCAGTTAAAGTTCACTCACGTTATGTGTACCTTCCAATTTCTTTCAATTATTCTTTCCAATTTTTTTGATTGTTCAAGCAGCAATTATTAATCAGTTCCCATTACATATTATATATTATGCCCCCCCCCCCTTTTTCCTGCCACTATTCAAGGTCCAAGTGACCCTTGACATGCACCAAAAATTAAGATGCTTTCCTTAGCACTTTTCCTCATCCTTATATAATGAAGGCACTATGTCTTTATTATTCCACTTCTGGCAATAAATAAGCAGAATATTACTTCTATGGAATACGCTGTAGTCTTCACATGATAATTAAACAATGGAAAGTCTTGGCTGGAATAGCAGCAATATAATGAAAAGGATGGATTGCTGCTCACCATACAGAGGAACTGCTGAGTCACAGACAGGTACAATGAAAAGACTACTGTACTTTTAAGCTTTCGGCCAAAATACCTTCTTCCAAATTTGAAAATGCAGACATTCACACAAGCACAACCCATACACACACGACACTGTCTTTGGCTGGACTGCAGACAGAAACTGTGCCTGGTGGGAATAGCAATTAGGCATGGGTGGTGGGTGTAAGAGAAGGCATGGGACAGGGAGAGGAAGGGGCAGCAGGGTGAGGGTGAGGAAAGTATAGTGCCGCTTGTGGGAGCATGCTGGGGCATGGTGGGGACAGGGCAGGGTTGCTAGGTGCAGTTGGAAAAGGTTGGGGGAGGGGAATGGAAAAGGAGAGAATAAATAAGGAGAATAAAACTACGTTAGTGGAATAGAATGTTGTGTCATGCTACAGTGGGAGCAGGGAAGGGGATATGTAAGTGAAAGACATGGACTCTTGAAGGTTGAGGCCAGGGGGGATACAGGATTGTAGGATAAATTGAAGAGAGAGTTCTCATCTGTGCAATTCAAAAAAAGCTCTTGTTGGTACAAAGGATCCAGATGGTGCAGGATGTGAAGCAATCACTGAAGTGAAAATGTGTTGGGCAAGCATGTTCAGAAACTAGCTGGTACAGCTGTATATGGATCACAGTTACTTGTCTGCCATTCATGCGGACAGATAGCTCGCTAATCACATTACTGCTTTTGGAGCCCTGCCTTTGATGGGACAAGACACACCTGTGACTGGAATGAAGTAGGTGGTGGAAGGATGATGGACAGGTCTTGCATCAAGGTATATGCCCAGGGGCAAGGAGATAGGAGCAGAGGAGGGGTAAGGATAGACAACAATACAGTGTAGGTTCAATGAACAGCAGAATATACCACTGTGGAAAGGGTGGGAAGGAAATTGAGAAGGATATTCCTCATTTCAGGGCACAACGAGAGATAGTCGAAACCCTGGCAGAGAATGTGATTCAGTTGCTCTAGTCCTGGGTGGTACTGAGTCACAAGAGGAGTGGCTGTATGGTACATATGTAGGAAGTGGTAGGTGACTGGAGAGACAAGGCATGGAATATCTGTTTCTGTACAAGGTTGGAAGAGCAATTTCAATCCATGAAGGCTTCAGTGATACCCTTGATATATTTGGAGAGGGACTGCTCGTCACTACAGATGTGATGATCACATGTAGCTGTGCTCTATGGCAGGGGCTTCTTGGTATGGAATGGGTGGCAATTGTGACATTATTGATGGTTGGTAGGTACCTATTCTTGAGATGGAGGTCAACATCGAGGAAGGTGGCTGGTTGGACTGAGGAACAGCAGTGAAGCGGATGGGGGAGAAGGTGTTGAGGTTCTAGAGGAATGTGGATAGGGTGTCCTCATCCTCAGTAAAGATCATATGATAGAAATATGTGACTGAGTTTTAAAGTGTTTTACCAAACTAAAATTTAAAACTTTGCAAATCCTAGAACAATTTTTTTTGCAGCAGTAAACCTTTGTTTAACTGGAAATTAACTTACCTGTTGCTTTACCGGTACTATGGCAACGCAAACCCTGTCCAGGTAAAGGGAACTCACAGGTAAATAGTTCCTTTATAAAAGCCGTTTGAAGCCATTCTGGCTGGCCATGACGAGACTCAAGTTCCTGCAACACCTGTTCATACAAGCTGATTAAAAAATACTGACATAGAGTCAACAGTGGAATCATGAAAACAGAATATTTCTTCCATTGCAGTGAACAATAAAATACAATTAGTTTTTCACTGTCTACGAAATCATATCATAATTTAATATACCAAAATATGTAAGTATTTCATAGGACAAGTATATTATTGGAGTGTAGTAAAGAAATGATTTTTTCCCTTTGATAACACATTCAACAAAAAGTAATAAACAGAACTCTAATAAAATTCCAGAGTGTCACAGTCATTGTGTGCTCATAGTTTTCAGAAAAATACTGTGTTTTAGAGCTAACTAATACACAAAATACAAGGGTGAATCAAATATAAACCGGAATTTATGTTTTATGAGCCTTTTTGTAAACAGAGAGCAGCATGATCTCTGCACTTTGTTGCTTTCATTTCCAGTGATTGTTCTCCACAGTTAGAACATTTTTTCATTAATCAGAATCACAATGTCAGAGCAATAGGTAGCATCACCCGTCGTGCAACACACTGTAATCAAGTTTCTCAAAACAGAGGGTGTAAAACCACCTGAAATTTTGAAAGACTTGTGGTACTGTTCGAGATCAATACCCTGAGAAAGACTATGGCACAAACAGTTCTTTGAGGACAAGAATCATTTGAGAATTTAGCTCACCAACACCCAAGGAACAGCATGACTGAGAAAAATATTCACACTGTTAGCCAGTTTCTTGAAGACGATCACTGAGTAACAGTTGCTCTAATTGCTACTGAGGTTGGCATAAGCCGCAGTAGTGCTCAATGATCATTACTGACAACCTCGGATTTCTGAAAGTGTCCACAATATAGGTGCCTCGTCTTCTCAGCACAGAGCACAAATTTCATCATCTCGAAGAGTGCAAACAGCTACTGAAACCCAATTAACTGCAGGGAACATTTTTTGCACCAGACTGTGATCTGCAATGAAACATGATCGCACCATTAAACCCTGGAATAAAAAAAAAGCAGTATGAAATGGCACAAAAATGCCGAATCTGCACCCGCCAAAGCCAAAAGCAGTCACTCCACAGGGAAGGTTCCCATAACAGTTTTTTTATTTATTTTAATTTTAAAGGAGGTCTTGTAATTGATCTTCTCCACGAATATCATACTGGGAATTCTGTATACTACTGCCAAATTGTGAACCAAACAAAATGTACATATCATACGAAAAGACGTACATTTTCAGTTTAGGATGTGATAATGCTGCATTACAATGTACGACACCACACAGCTGCCTGAACTCAAGAAAAAGTTCAAGAATTGTTCTGTACCATACTAGAACATCCTCCCTACAGCCGGACTTATCACCTTGCGATTTTCATTTGTGTGGAGCACCAACGGAAGCAGCTGGAGGACACAAATTTGATGGCAATGGCACTGTCAAAGTGTCCGTGTGCAACTGGCTGCTGTCACAGCCCTGTTCATTTTACGAAAATAAGACCAAGAAAATGCTCATCTGCTGCAAAAAACATGCTTCCCATTTAAAAGACTATAAAGAAAATTAAGTTCGCATGGATGAATTTTTCTGAAGCTTTAACAAACTTCTAAAATAATTCTTGTTTATATATGATTTATCCTCATACATACTTATACTGCAAAATATATCATTAACCTAAGCAATTGGTTTGGTTTTCAGCCCAAGAGAAACACCACAGTTATGGTAAACTGTTTAATTGAGAATTAGGCAAATTATTAGCTAAGAGCAATAATGCTGCAGTAATCTTCTGTGACCTCGCAAAGTATCATGGTTTTAGTATTTTTCTCATTTACTTTCACTCCAAGTGCTTCGCATTTGCTGCTTCCATCTTCCATCATTTCATTAAGCACTTTCTTGTATTCCACCAACAACACCAGCTGGCAGCAAACTGTATTAACCCCACTCTATTTCCTGCAACACATACGGCTCTTATTCTATCCAAACAGTCTCCTAGATCTTTTCCAGATAGATGTTAAACAGTGCAGGTAACATGTGACATTCTTGCCTGACTCCTCATCCTATTCCGTCTGCTATTCTCCATCAATTCTGACTCTGCATTTTTGCTTTATCTCCAGCTGATGCTAATAAGCATCTATCCCATGAGTTTTCCAAATCAATAAAAATGAGTATAAATCTTCCTATTCTTTTCAATTTACAACTCACATAGGAGTCTTAGTACACCAGTAGCATTTCTCATGCTTAAACCTCTTCTGAAACATACAGCTCTTCTCCTACGATGCTGTTCAGCTTGATATACAGTCTGTCTGAGAAGTCCCCAAGTCTGGAGATCAAAACAGTATACTGGAGCAATTACAATGTATTCTGAGGATATGTATACATATCATCATACTTTGCACATATACCTGTGTGTCCCCATGTCCTCCTTGACATTTTGCAGAGCACATTAGGAATTGTGCTTTGAAAGGTTTCTTCAAAACTTTTGCACGTTTCTTCATTGGTCTTGTACTGATGTTGAGCCATGCGGGACTTAATTATTCCCTATAATGAGTAATCTAGTATGATAATGTCCAGGCTCCAAGGTGGCCACTTCATAAGGGCTGGAGATGATGTTGAAACATACCCAATACAGTGACTTCAAAATTGTTTGTCATGTAATTTGTGCACCTGAACAGCGAAGTGTGCTGGAGGTCACCACCTGCGTAAATCACACATCATGGATGTTTCCCTTGTCTTCTAGGTGAGGTTTAATCACATTTTTCATGTATCAAAATAAGAACTTCCACTCAGGTTCTCTTCAAAAGACTACGGTCTGTACAAAAATTATCATAATATCTTGGCTCATATCATAACATGAAATGGATTCCTTTCCAACTCTTGCACAGAAAGACGATTTCCCTTGGTCAAGAAAACCATTATTTCTGTGTACACTGTGACATATTTTACATTCATCATGAAATAACACTCTTGACCAAGACACACTGTTTGGAAATTGGGCAAACACAACATGACAGGCTGTTAATGTGCTAGTTTGTGTCTTAGGAAGATAATTCGGTCACAAACATCAATCTACATTCCTACATTTCCCACTCTTTTTTAATGTGTACAGACATTGTTGACTGCTGCACTTGAAGCACAGCTGCTCCTTCACAAACTGATTCCATTGGAGACTGCTCAACTGATTCAGCAATGGTGGCACTTGTAACCCTCCCATTTTCTTACGTTCATGACGTGGCCTGTCTTCCTCGACAAATATTTTGCCTTCTATCTACTTCTTCCCTCGTATAATCGCTCAGTTATTCTCTCCACTTCTCCTTTACTTTGTTCACCATCCTACTATCTGAAGTTTCGTTCTCCTTGACACTCTCCTGATGTTCTTTCCTCAACTCACTTCTGTCTGGCTGAATCAATCTCTTCTCATAATTCATTATTTAAATTTTTTTGCATTCTCTTTCATGTTTATATTTTTCCAATTCCTTCTTTCTTCGATTTTACTTATTATTTCATTCGTCATTCAAAAATTCTTCATTATTCAAAAAATTCCTTATTCTCTGTCTCTCCAATCTTTAGTCCTATCATTTGTTTCACTGCCCCTTTTACAGTAATTAAATGTAGCATGTATTATTTAAAGTTTTGCATCATTCTCCCTTTGAATATATTTTCCTGTATGTTCCTAATAGCTCTTCCTTCCCTTTTCCATCCACACTTTTTAATCTTTCATTGATGATACCTTGTTTACCACCTCCAATTTCTCCTATAAATGGTTTTCTGCTTCATTAGATTTTCCCCTTTGTCCCTGATGTTTCTAAATTGAAAATCCCCCCACCCCTTCTTTAGTCTCACAACTCTCGAAAATCTAGATTGTGACCCAAGCAGACATCTGCTCTTGGGTAACTTCTTGCATTTCTCAAGCAACATGCTTTTCTCTCTTTGTTGGATGAATAAATAGGTGCTCTGGTAACACATACAAAAGTGAATCAAATATAAATGGGATTTTATTTAAAAAAACAAATATTTGCAGAAAAAAGGTAGTTATAGTTTATTTTTCTACAAAGTTTCCTGCTTAAAAAATAAGTTTTGTCCAGTGAAGAGGTTTTCTTATTGCAGCATTGTAGACTGAAGCTGGTAGCATCAGGAGCCAATGGAGCACGAATTCCCCAATGTCCTCATCATCTCCAAATTCGGTGCTGTACTAGAGCTTCTTCAAGCGGTCCAAACAATTGGAAATTGCAGGGTGACAAGTCCAGGCAATAACCAGGATGACCAAGTTGAGTCTAGTGCATTTCCTGTAGTTTGGAGACAATTAGAGGTGCAATATGGGGCTTGGCATCGTCATAGAGGAGAGTGACATTTGAATAGACTGGTCTCACCCTCCCATACAGCTGGCAGTAGTAAGCAGCACTGATTGCGCATTGCTCATGCAAAAAAAATCAATGAGCAAAATGCCTTGCTGATTAAAAAAAAAAAAAAAAAAAAAAAAAAAATATATATATATATATATATATATATATGCCTTACCAGCCAGCTGACAAGTCATCTTGACTTTTGCTGTGGCTCCCTTGCCCTTTTTCCACCACTCCTTACTGGCTTGTTTGGATTAGGCAATGTAATAATGTACCCACGTTTTGTTGCAGGTGATGATCCCAACTCAAAAATACATCACCTTCTTTTGCAAACCTTGCTGTAAGCCTCTGACAAGTCTCCAACTACCCCAGTTTCTGATTTTCTTTCATAAGGCATGGGATGCATCTGGAATACGCTTTACAGAACTGCAGGTCATGTGTGATGATTACTTGACAGTTCTCACAGTTCTCATAACTTATTCTGATCTGTTCTGCAATTTCTGATACTCTCACCTGTCAACCGTTTTCAAGAATGACTCGAACTACACAAATGTTTTCGTCTGTAATGCTGGTCTGAGAACAGTGATCATGTTGCTGATTTTCAACACATCCTTGTCATTCCTTGAATTCTTTATGCCAGGCCAACACATGCATCCTTGACAATGTTTTATCACCAAACTGTGCAGTCAATCTCTACAAAATTTACAGCACTTGAACTCTTTCACAAGCAAGAAATTTTTTAACTACGTGTTGCACAGTGGAGGGGTGGACCTGTTGCTCCAACATAATAAGTGTTACTGTTGAAGGTGTTGGAAGTATGTAACTGCCAGCTCCCCCCACTCCTAATCGACCCATCCAACAATACTAGAAGTGCGGGTCTAGTCCTACCAACTTTTTATGCTCAGGAACAAAAATCCCATTTATATTTAATTCACCATCGTATCACCCATTCTAGATTTTCAGGTGTATCTAATTCTTTTATGAGATTCAAACAAGACGGTTCTCAACATGAAGTTGTTCCAACAGAAGTTTACTAACATCATCCCTATTTCAATTGTTCTTCCGACAGGTTTATCCCCCCCCCCCCCCCCCCCTCCAACACCTCAATTTTATAACTACAAAGTTAATATTTATAAAACTTACAAATAATTTCCTAGCTTATAAGATAGATACAGGCACTGTTTGTTCGGAATTTAATTCATAATATGGTTCATGGTGTGGGTTCCTGTAGTCATGTCCTAGTTCCTGAACCACGAGCAACGTATGAGTGGCCAAGTAAGTGGTCCCAACAGTCGGGATACCAGTTACTTTGGAATAAGGCTGGGCATCTCGGACATATTCTGAGTCGTGGACACCTTTGAGCTCATAAGGCAAAGACTACCAAATCCACCGGTTAGTCCCTCAGCCGTTAGGGGTAAAACCCAATGGGACTTGGGGCAAGTAAGGCTAGCAACCTGCTTCCCTGATACTTTAAATATGATGGTCGCAACAATCAGAGCAAAATGCCTCGGACCTTTGGAGGTGACAGAGTCCCACCTCTAACTGACAAACCAGGGACTCCTAAGATACGACTTGGCAAACAAATGGTAATGAGATGGGGAGCTATTAATATCAATGGGGGCTACTCTGGGAAGAAGGTAGAGCTGGCAGAGGCTGCAAGTAAGATGGGACTGGACATTTTAGCTGTTAGTGACATTCGGGTAAGGGGTGAGAAAGAAGAGGAAGTGAGAGAATACAAGGCCTAACTGTCAGGAGTCAAAGCAGGAATAGCGCAATGGGGTGTAGGGCTTTACATCAGGAAAGAAATGGAACCCAGCGTAGTTGCAATAAGGTATGTAAACGAACGACTGATGTGGATAGATTTGACAGTGTCTAGCAAGAAATTCGGGAGGACGACGGTTCAATCCCGCGTCCGGCCATCCTGATTTAGGTTTTCTGTGATTTCCCTAAATCACTCCAGGCAAATGCCGGGATGGTTCCTCTGAAAGGGCACGGCCGACTTCCTTCCCCATCCTTCCCTAATCCGATGAGACCGATGACCACGCTGTCTGGTCTCCTTCCCCAAACCAACCAACCAATCTAGCAAGAAAATTAGGATTGTGTCAGTATATTCGCATTGTGAAGGGACAGATCAAGATAAGATGGATAGTTTTTATGAGGCACTCAGTGATGTAGTTGTTAGAGTAAAGGACAAGGACAGTGTTCTGCTCATGAGTGATTTTAACGCCAGGATTGGAAATCGAACAGAAGGGTATGAAAAGGTTATGGGTAAATTTGGAGAGGATATGGAGGCCAACAGGAACAGGAAACAACTCTTGGATTTCTGTGCCAGTATGGGCTTAGTAATCACAAACTCCTTTTTTAAACATAAGAACATTCACCGGTATACTTGGGAAGGCAGGGGAACCATATCTGTCATTAACTATATAATAACAGATCAGGTATTCAGGAAGGCTGTGAGGGACACATGCGTATTCAGGGGATTCTTTGATGACACTGATCATTATTTAATCTGCAGTGAAATTGGGATTGTGAGGGCGAAAGTGTAGGAGGTCAGGTCCATATGTAGGAGGATAAGAGTGGAGAAACTTCAGGATAAGGAAATCAGGCACAAGTACATAACAGCAATCTCAGAAAGGTACCAGTTAGTTGAATGTAGTCAATTACAGTCATTGGAAAAGGAATGGACAAGGTACAGGGACACAGTACTAGAAGTGGCTAAAGAATGTCTTGGAACAGCAGTGCGTAAAAGTAGGATGTAGCAAACAGCTTGGTGGAATGACACAGTCAAGGCAGCGTGTAAAAGGAAAAAGAAGGCGTATCAAAAATGGCTATATACTAGAACTCAGGTAGACAGAGAAAGTTATGTGGAAGAAAGAAACAAAGCCAAGCAGATAATTGCAGCATCCAAGAAGAAATCTTGGGAAGACTTTGGAAACAGATTGGAGACTATGGGTCAAGCTGCTGGAAAACCATTCTGGAGTGTAATTAGCAGTCTTCGAAAGGGAGGTAAGAAGGAAATGACAAGTATTTTGGACATGTCAGGAAAACTGCTGGTGAATCCTGTGGATGCCTTGGGCAGATGGAGGGAATATTTTGAAGAGTTGCTCAATGTGGGTGAAATGCGATCAGTAATGTTCCAGATTTCGAGGTAGAATGGGATAGGAATGATGATGGAAATAGGATCACATTTGAGGAAGTGGAGAAAATGGTCAATAGATTGCAGTGCAATAAAGTAGCTGGGGTGGATGAAATTAAGTCGGAACTCATCAAATACAGTGGAATGTCAGGTCTTAAATGGCTACACAGGATAATTGAAATGGCCTGGGAGTCGGGACAGGTTCCATCAGACTGGACAAAAGCAGTAATCACACCAATCTTTAAACATGGAAACAGAAAAGATTGTAACAACTACAGAGGTATCTCTTTAATCAGCGTTGTGGGTAAAATCTTCTCAGGTATTGTTGAAAGCAAAATGCGAGTATTAGTTGAGGACCAATTGGATGAAAATCAGTGTGGGTTTGGGCCTCTTAGAGGTTGTCAGGACCAGATCTTTAGCTTACGGCAAATAATGGAGAAGTGTTATGAGTGGAACAGGGAATTGTATCTATGCTTTATAGATCTAGAAAAGGCATATGACCGGGTTCCTAGGCGTAAGTTATTGTCTGTTCTACAAGATTATGGAATAGGAGGCAAACTTTTGCAAGCAATTAAAGGTCTTTACATGGATAGTCAAGCAGCAGTTAGAGTTGGCGGTAAATTGAGTTCATGGTTCACAGTAGTTTCAGGGGTGAGACAAGGCTGCAACCTGTCTCCACTGTTGTTCATATTATTTATGGATCATATGTTGAAAACAATAGACTGGCTAGGTGAGATTAAGATATGTGAACACAAAATAAGCAGTCTTGCATATGCGGATGACTTAGTTGTGATGGCAGATTCGGTTGAAAGTTCGCAAAGTAATATTTCAGAGCTAGATCAGAAATGTAACGACTATGGTATGAAGATTAGCATCTCCAAAACGAAAGTAATGTCAGTGGGAAAGAAATATAAACTGATTGAGTGCCAAATAGGAGGAACAAAGTTAGAACAGGTGGACGGTTTCAAGTACTTAGGATGCATAGTCTCACAGGATGGCAACATAGTGAAAGAACTGGAAGCGAGGTGTAGCAAAGCTAATGCAGTGAGCGCTCAGCTTCTGCAAGAAGGAAGTCAGTACCAAGACTAAGTTATCTGTGCACCGTTCAATCTTTCGACCAACTTTGTTGTATGGGAGCGAAAGCTGGGTGGATTCAGGTTACCTTATCAACAAGGTTGAGGTTACGGATATGAAAGTAGCTAGGATGATTGCAGGTACTAGTAGATGGGAACAATGGCAGGAGCGTGTCCACAATGAGGAAATCAAAGAAAAACTGGGAATGTACTCTATAGATGTAGCAGTCAGGGCGAACAGGCTTAGATGGTGGGGTCATGTAACACACATGGGAGAAGCAAGGTTACCCAAGAGACTCATGGGTTCAGCAGTAGAGGGTAGGAGGAGTCGGGGCAGACCAAGGAGAAGGTACCTGGATTCGGTTAAGAATGATTTTGAAGTAATAGGTTTAACATCAGAAGAGGCACCAATGTTCGCATTGAATAGGGGATCATGAAGGAATTTTATAAGGGGGGCTATGCTACAGACTGAATGCAGAAAGGCATAATCAGTCTTAAATGATGATGATGATGATGATGATGATATGTGAAGATACATTCTGTTAAGGGCACCGAGTACTTTTGAATCTTGGAAAAAATGAACTTTTAAAATTAAACAATGGAAACTTCAGGTACGAATATCAACAATGTACGAAAAGACAGACTGCTACTTACCATAAAGATGACACGTTAAGCTGCAGACAGGCAGGCACAATTAAAGACACTTAAACATCAGCTTTTGGTCACAACTTTTGTCAGAGAAAGAGAAACACACACCATTCATTCACGCAAGTAAGCACACCATATGCACACATGATGGCTACTCTGGCAGCTTGTGCCAGAAAGCAACTACCATGTGGGATGGAAGCAGCAATCTGGAGGTGGTAGGGAAGGGGAAGGGATAGCAATGTACGGGTGGGAGAGAAAGGAGTGCTGTCGAGTGGAGTGTGCAGGGACTAGACTGCCAACAGGTGCAGCGCCAGGAAGTTGTGGGGCAGGGACGAGAGGAAAACTGATCTTTTAATTTTGCTTATTTGCAAGTAGCAGTGTATCTTTTCTTAATTCTTAATTTTTTAGTTATCTTATTAAATTTTATAGTCTTTCCTGATTACACTGATATGTACTTTATAATGCATAGAATGAAAAATGATCACTACGCACTAAATTTTAAAGTCATGGTTGTGTATGCTGCCATGCTCCCATTACTTAAATTACAGAAAACCATTAGTATTTCACTAAAGAACTGTACACTCCTTGGTAACAGTGACAGTTTCCAGAATCTGTAAATGATCATCTTTGCTCCTGTTTATTGCTGCTTGTTTGAAGTGTGTTGCTTATGTCCTACTGAAGTTTGTTGCCCGAGTGCTACAGTTATTTGTAATTTTAGGTGTTCATTAGTGTATAAAAACAGGGGGTACTAAGTTTACAAACAAAGCAGTCCACACTTTAGAGAAAATCTGTTCACCAGGTCTTCAGAGATGATTCAGATCTCTGAGTTATCAGTGATACTGTTTCTAGTGGATCCTAAACCCTTCCTGTAAGAGTTCCTCATTCAGTTACTTTCAGGCAATCTACACCATCACACTGTTTACATTTTGCCAGTGCCTTTATCAAAGAAGTTGCTTGGATGATCAACAACTGATTATGAAATTACATCACAACACCCCCCCCCCCCCCCCCCTCACCCAAATTTAGCCCATTAGATGGTTTAAATGTAGAATTCTACTATAGACAGATATAATTTATTTTAAGCAATTGTATATTCAGTTACCAAAATATGACAAGAAGCAGCTTGAAGCTGAACACTTCAGAAATATTATGATACACATTTTAATATGACTCAAATCTTAATTCACAACTTATTGCAAGTTGTACTTTTCAGAAATTAGGTACACACATTTCCTTAAGTTTATAGAGCACTGCACTACATTTTTCTGTAACTTGCAATTGTCTATATCTATCAAGTAGCCCTAAACATTACAGCAGGTTTGATTTTATTACAGAGAAATAACATTTTTAATTAGCAAAAATATTCTAAAAATTAAATGATACAATGTAATTATTTTTATTTTGTTAAATATACTTAATGTGCAGAATTAAATAGGTCTAGCGTCTCAGCCAATATGGTATACATACACAGTAAAAATTTGGTATCCTTCACATGTATATTATTGGATTAAATGGGACCTTAATTTGGAAAAAGCATTTTAAATAATCAGTTTTAATTACCATTTTCATAATTACCAAAGGTGTTATATTGTTCAAAATACTCGCAGACTGCTTAGAAAGTATTCTGCACAAACTGTGATACAGTACAAAAATGTAAAACATATACAAAAGAAGAAACTATGAGGCCGAAAAAGGATGCCGTGTCCTTAACTGAAGGGGGACAATTTAATGATAAACACCATCAACCATAATAAGAAGCAAAATTCTGAGAAAGTTTAAATCAAGGCAAACAGGAGAGTCATTTCAAACTGTTGGTGTCCTGTCAGGGACAGACTACATTTATAATACTTTGTAAATTACTTGACATATAGACAGCTTGTTGACACAGTAAATAATGCTAATAAATGAATTGCTGTGCTATATATAAAATCAAAGATGAGGTGACTTACCGAACGAAAGCGCTGGCAGGTCGATAGACACACAAACATACACACAAAATTCAAGCTTTCGCAACAAACTGTTGCCTCATCAGGAAAGAGGGAAGGAGAGGGGAAGACGAAAGGAAGTGGGTTTTAAGGGAGAGGGTAAGGAGTCATTCCAATCCCGGGAGCGGAAAGACTTACCTTAGGGGGAAAAAAGGACAGGTATACACTCGCACTCACGCACATATCAATCCACACATACAGACACAAGCAGACATATTTAAAAGACAAAGAGTTTGGGCAGAGATGTCAGTCGAGGCAGAAGTGCAGAGGCAAAGAAGTTGTTGAAAGACAGGTGAGGTATGAGTGGCGGCAACTTGAAATTAGCGGAGATATAGGCCTGGCGGATGACAAGAAGAGAGGATATACTGAAGGGCAAGTTCCCATCTCCGGAGTTCGGATAGGTTGGTGTTGGTGGGAAGTATCCAGATAATCCGGACGGTGTAACACTGTGCCAAGATGTGCTGGCTGTGCACCAAGGCATGTTTAGCCACAGGGTGATCCTCATTACCAACAAACACTGTCTGCCTGTGTCCATTCATGCGAATGGACAGTTTGTTGCTGGTCATTCCCACATAGAATGCATCACAGTGTAGGCAGGTCAGTTGGTAAATCACGTGGGTGCTTTCACACGTGGCTCTGCCTTTGATCGTGTACACCTTCCGGGTTACAGGACTGGAGTAGGTGGTGGTGGGAGGGTGCATGGGACAGGTTTTGCATCGGGGGCGGTTACAAGGATAGGAGCCAGAGGGTAGGGAAGGTGGTTTGGGGATTTCATAGGGATGAACTAACAGGTTACGGAGGTTAGGTGGGCGGCGGAAAGACACTCTTGGCGGAGTGGGGAGGATTTCATGAAGGATGGATCTCATTTCAGGGCAGGATTTGAGGAAGTCGTATCCCTGCTGGAGAGCCACATTCAGAGTCTGGTCCAGTCCGGGAAAGTATCCTGTCACAAGTGGGGCACTTTTGTGGTTCTTCTGTGGGGGATTCTGGGTTTGAGGGGACGAGGAAGTGGCTCTGGTTATTTGCTTCTGTACCAGGTCGGGAGGGTAGTTGCGGGATGCGAAAGCTGTTGTTAGGTTGTTGGTGTAATGATTCAGGGATTCCGGACTGGAGCAGATTCGTTTGCCACGAAGACCTAGGCTGTAGGGAAGGGACCGTTTGATGTGGAATGGGTGGCAGCTGTCATAATGGAGGTACTGTTGCTTGTTGGTGGGTTTGATGTGGACGGACGTGTGAAGTTGGCCATTGGACAGGTGGAGGTCAACGTCAAGGAAAGTGGCATGGGATTTGGAATAGGACCAGGTGAATCTGATGGAACCAAAGGAGTTGAGGTTGGAGAGGAAATTCTGGAGTTCTTCTTCACTGTGAGTCCAGATCATAAAGATGTCATCAATAAATCTGTACCAAACTTTGGGTTGGCAGACTTGGGTAACCAAGAAGGCTTCCTCTAAGCGACCCATGAATAGGTTGGCATACAAGGGGGCCATCCTGGTACCCATGGCTGTTCCCTTTAATTGTTGGTATGTCTGGCCTTCAAAAGTGAAGAAGTTGTGGGTCAGGATGAAGCTGGCTAAGGTAATGAGGAAAGAGGTTTTAGGTAGGGTGGTAGGTGATCGGCGTGAAAGGAAATGCTCCATCGCAGCGAGGCCCTGGACGTGCGGAATATTTGTGTATAAGGACGTGGCATCAATGGTTACAAGGATGGTTTCCGGGGGTAACAGATTGGGTAAGGATTCCAGGCGTTCAAGAAAGTGGTTGGTGTCTTTGATGAAGGATGGGAGACTGCATGTAATGGGTTGAAGGTGTTGATCTACGTAGGTAGAGATACGTTCTGTGGGGGCTTGGTAACCAGCTACAATGGGGCGGCCGGGATGATTGGGTTTGTGGATTTTAGGAAGAAGGTAGAAGGTAGGGGTGCGGGGTGTCGGTGGGGTCAGGAGGTTGATGGAGTCAGGTGAAAGGTTTTGCAGGGGGCCTAAGGTTCTGAGGATTCCTTGAAGCTCCGCCTGGACATCGGGAATGGGGTTACCCTGGCAAACTTTGTATGTGGTGTTGTCTGAAAGCTGACGCAGTCCCTCAGCCACATACTCCCGACGATCAAGTACCACGGTTGTGGAACCCTTGTCCGCCGGAAGAATGACGATGGATCGGTCAGCCTTCAGATCACGGATAGCCTGGGCTTCAGCAGTGGTGATGTTGGGTGTAGGATTAAGGTTTTTTTAAGAAGGATTGAGATGCAAGGCTGGAAGTCAGAAATTCCTGGAAGGTTTGGAGAGGGTGATTTTGAGGAAGAGGAGGTGGGTCCCGCTGTGACGGAGGACGGAACTGTTCCAGGCAGGGTTCAATTTGGATGGTGTCTTGAGAAGTCGGATCATTAGGAGTAGGATTAGGATCATTTTTCTTCGTGGCAAAGTGATACTTCCAGCAGAGAGTACGGGTGTAGGACAGTAAATCTTTGACGAGGGCTGTTTGGTTGAATCTGGGAGTGGGGCTGAAGGTGAGGCCTTTGGATAGGACAGAGGTTTCAGATTGGGAGAGAGATTTGGAGGAAAGGTTAACTACTGAATTAGGGTGTTGTGTTTCCAGATTGTGTTGATCGAAATTTTGAGGTTTTGGAGGGAGTGGAGCTGGAAGTGGGAGATTGAGTAGATGGGAGAGACTGGGTTTGTGTGCAATGAGAGGAGGTGGAGGTTTGCTGGAAAGGTTGTAAAGGGTGAGTGAGTTGCCTTTCCGGAGGTGGGAAACCAGGAGATTGGATAGTTTTTTGAGGTGGAGGGTGGCATGCTGTTCTAATTTACGGTTGGCCTGTAGGAGGATGCTCTGAACAGCCGGTGTGGATGTGGGAGAGGAAAGATTAAGGACTTTTATTAAGGATAGGAGTTGATGGGTGTGTTCATTGGCTGAGTTGATGTGTAGGTGGAGGATTAGGTGGGTGAGGGCAATGGATTGTTCAGTTTGGAACTGGTATAGGGACTGATGGAAGGAAGGGTTGCAGCCAGAGATGGGAACTTTAAGTGTGAGGCCTTTGGGGGTGATGCCAAATGTCAGACAAGCCTGAGAAAATAGAATATGAGAGCGTAATCTGGGTAGGGCGAAGGCATGTTTGCGGAGGGAATGTAAATAAAACTTAATGGGGTCGTTGTGGGGGTGTTGTGAGGGTGACATGGTATTAGAAGGTGGAAAGTGTAACATGAGGTGAAATGAAAATGAAAATAAAAATATATGGGGAGAGATAAAGGTGAACCGGAAAGTAACTGGAGATCTGGAATGAAAAAAGGCGAAAAGATGTTGGTTACAGCTGGGCTATGTTGGACTTGGGTTGGTAGACAACGATGTGCATAAAGGTTAGGTGGTTGTGTTGCCGCCAAAGCACGTTAAAGGACGGAGAAATTCGGGAAAATTTCGAAAAAACTGCGTGTAGTATATTAAAAGGAGTGGTATTGTGGTGGCAGATTATGAAAATAAGGCTAACAATTGTCTGACGAAGAAATAATGACGTTAAAACCTGTGGGAAGCGGCTAAAAATTTTAAGTGATGTGAGAAAAACGGAAATGGAAATAAAGCGAAAGTTATTAGAACTGGCCAAAATGGTTGTTTAAAAGGTGAAAGGAGCTGTTTGTGAACTAGAAACGGTGGATATTATAGCGGCGGTAGTGCTGAAAGCGGCAAAAAAAAATTTTTGGTTATGGTTTGGAAGTGGGTTACGTATTATTGAGTATATATATAGGCGGGATAAAATAGTATAGCAGATAGCTGTGCTATGATATATTTGAGCAGATGATGGTTGAATGTTGAAGGCAAAGACAAAAAGTGAAAATTGTTTTTGCCCAAACACTTATTTTAATACTTTACAATGATTTTTTTTATAGTGTAGTAGTTTGTTATACCCCTGAAGACTTTTTCAAACAACTTGTCAACATTTCTGGGCATAAGGAATGGAATGTAAATAGGCTAAACAATTATGGAAAGTACAGATTGCTACTCAACGTGAAGGTGACACTTTGAGTTGCAGACAGGCACAACAAAAAGACTACTACATAGTGAGCTTTTGGAGAAAGCAGTCCTCAGAAAAGAAAGGCTCACACACACACAAGAAGGCAGGCACACATCACACACACATGACCACAGGGTATGGGTGGGGGAAGAGATGAGTGCTGACTGGCGTAGCAAGCAGGGTCTAGAAAGTGACAGGACAAAGCTGTGTCAGGTGCAGTGTTGGGAGGCTGTGTGTGTGTGTGTGTGTGTGTGTGTGTGTGTGTGCGCGTGGGTGTGTACGCGCGCAGGGGAAAAGACTGATGGGTGCTTGGCAGAGACTAGAACACAATGAGGGTGATGGGCCATGAATTGGGACATGATAGGACAGAGAGGGCGGAAACAGTTGGGTGCTCGGGTGTGGGCTGAGACTGGGATAATTTTGGGAGCGAAGAATGTGTTGTATGGATAACTCGTATCTGCACAGTTCAAAAAATCTGGTGGCGGAGGGGAGGATCCAGATGGCCTAGGTTTCACAGAAGCCACTGAAGTCAAGTACATTATGTTCAGCTGAATGTTGCACCACAGGGCACCCCGCTTCGTCATCGGTCACAGTTTGGCAGTGTCACTTAATCATGTTGGACAGCTGGCTGGTAGTCACATCAATATAAGAAGTTGTGCAATGATTGCAGCAAAGCTGGTATTTATGATACAACTGCTTTCACAAGTGGCTCAGCCTCAGAGGGGGGAGGGAGGGGAGGATTAGCCTGCGACATGAATGGAATAGGAAATGCAAGGTGGGTGGATTAGGCAGGTTTATCACCTAGTTCTTCCACAGGGATATGAGTCCTGTGGGAATGGACTGGGATTGGCACAGGGATGGACTAGGATGTTGTGGATGTTGGGTGCATGACGGACAGCACTTTAGGAGGGCTGGAAAGAATCTTGGATACGATATCTCTCATTTCAGATCATGATGAAGGATAATCAAAGCCTTGACGAAGGATGTGGTTCATTTGTTCCACCCAGGTGGTACTGGGTAATGAACGGGGCACTCCTTTGTAGCTGGTTCTTGGGGTGATGATGGGAGGATTGGGGGTGTGTGGAAATGTGGCATGAAAAATCTTTTTGTGAACTAGGTCTGGGAGGTGGCACATTTCTACTATGATGGCCTCTGTGAGACCTTCAGCATACTGGGCAATGGTGTTCTTGTTACTGCAGATATGCCATCCCCAGGTGACCAGGCTGTAAGGGATGGATTTTTTGGTGTGGAAGGGATGGTAGTTGTCAAAATACAGGTAATGTTGGTGGTTGCTGCATTTAATGTGGACAGAAGTCTGGATGGAACCATCAGAGAGGAGGAGGTCAACATCCAGGAAACTGGAATCCTAAGTTCAAAAGGACCAGGTGAAGCAGATGGGAGAGAAGGTATTGAAGTTGTGAAGGAATGAGGAAGTGTCTTGGCCCTGAGTCCAGATCATAAAGGTATCATCAATGAAGCTAAACCAGACCAGGGATTTGGAGTTGTGAGAGGCTGTGAAGGATTCCCCTAGAGGATCCATAAAGAGATTGGCATAAGAGTGTGCCTTTTGGATGCCCATGGCTGTGCTGTGGATTTGTTTCTATACCATCTCTTCAAAGGGGGAGTAGTTGTGTATTACAGTAAAATTAACAAGGTGTGTGAGGTATGAGGACGTAGGTTTGGAGTCTGAAGGATGCTGTGAAAGATAGAGTTCAATAGCGGAAAGAATATGAGCACAAGGGATTTTTGTGTATAAGGAAGGTGTGTCAAGCAAGGATATAGGAGGTAAAGGGGTGGGGATGTAGTTGAGTATTTGAAGGAAATGGTTAGTATCTTTGATGTGGGATGCCACACATTGGGCAATTGGTTGGAGGTGTTGGTCAATGAGGGACGAAATTCTTTTACTGGGAGCACACAGCTGCCAACCTTGAGAAGTGGCTGTCAGTAATCAAATGGCAAATATGGAAGCAGGCTCACGGGAACTCGCTCGGAAAATTTTAGTGTGGGGGGCGCTTAGATTTTAAAGTCCCATCGAAATACAGGTCATTTAGAGACAGAGCCAAAGCTTGGATTGTATCCAGGATGGGGAAGGAGATCAGGAAACAGCCGTACTCTTTTGAAGAAACCATCTCGGTATTTGTCAGGAGTGATTTAGTAGGAAAATTTTAAAATTATAACTGTGTTTTAAGCCTTTAAACTCTGAATTTCAGACACTTACTGGTCCTAAATGAAGAAGGTTTTCCAGCAATTAAAACTACTGTAAATGAAAAAAATCAGGTTAAACAGAAAAAGTTAGAACGTAAGGGTGTTTTAGAAACATTTCTCTAATTTAAAAATACTACAAAATCATCACAAACACATCTTTCAAATTATTAATTAAAAGGAAAGTAAAACATGTAAACAAAATCCACTTACATCATGAAATGAGAAGCCTATCTTCTGTGTTTTATACAAAAATATTTACAAGTCTTTCTATCCACAGCTTCTTCTTCCTGGATCTACCTTTACTTGTGTAATACAGAGTCTTCACAGCTGACAAGATAACTTTCTCTTGAATGATAAATCTTGTTGCACTCTTCACAGCCTAAACCTGATTCTTTGAAAAATTAATTTGGTAACACGCTCTTTCTGAAGATAAATGGTTCATTCTACTGATAATCAAAGCACTCAAGGTTCCTATATTGATACTAGATTGAAATTCAGTGCTGTACAGTTTCTTAACAACACTAAAAACTCTCTCACAGGCAGCACTACTATGAGGAATAAGCAGTAATGCAAGCATAAGCTTGCTCAGTGATGGATACTTTTTAATGCCTGATGCATCACACGTAGCAGATACCTTGTACCAAGCAGTATTAGCTCTTTTCTTCCCCCATCCCAAACTCATCAAACAGGTATCTTGAAAACTCCAATTCTAATATGTGTTTTTTGCAGTTACTTAGCACATCAGGAAATAGCTCATTCAAATTTACAACTATGATAAAGATTTTCTTTTTCTAGGTCCAATACCCGTAACTTCTAAGATTATTAAGAAGTCATTGCGCAGAGGGAATTTTCCTTTGATGTACACATATGAGTTGGTGAAAAATCTTCTGACATCATAATATTTTGTAACAACAGATTTTTCAAGCTTGGTATGAAGAATGTAGCTTCTAGTGTTTGCATCAATGATAATATCTTCATCCCCTTTGTGATATTTAATTAATTAATTAATTTTTTTTGAAAGTTCAGTTGCAGCAGACTACCAGAAGTAGGTACTGCAGAAGGATTAATAAATCTCTCAATCAAATCTGTAAATAAGTTATTTAGGATACTATGAAGTCTGTGGATTACTGGACCTTCCTTCCGGAGGAATAAATTTGCTTTGGTAAACAACAAAGAGGATTTACTCTAGAAAAGATGATACAGCTTAGTTACAGTATCATCTATAATACGGAGCACTCTAGATAAGTGGGAATTGTTCACACTTTTAGAAGCTTCCTGTTGAAAAATTTTCCAAGAGCCACTGTTCAATATCATTTCTACTGATTGAAGCAGAGAGAGCCACCTTGTACAAATACACTTTGGTACTTTATGGGGTCTAGTGTCATATATATTTTGACAAAGTTTAAATGTAGACTCTCTTTTCAAACTCTTTTGGAGAAAGTCCATTACAAATTCTTCAACATCAAAATATTGTAGGATTTTTGCACTTTATGTGCAGCTAAATGAAGCAGGTAGCAGGAACAAGACTGAATTCTTATGTGTGGTTGAACTTTCTTCAAAAAAGCAGAAACTCCTATTTCATGTCCCACTGTTGTATCTGCATTATCACGTGCACATGAAATGGAATTTTTCCAGGGAACTCCTTTTCTTAGCAGTTTGACACTCAAGAGATTAAAAATGTTTTCGCCTTTACGTCTTAAGAAAGGACAACTATACACAGCCTCAAAACAGATCCTCACCAAAATCAACCGACCTGCAGACAAAGGTTTCACCAGTGTCGTTATGAATTGCAGTGACTACCTGGCGGAAGGCCTCTGCCAATTGTCTGACAATCCATGTCACAGGATTCATTATTTCTATTCCTCACGTTGCTTTTTATTTATTTATAATCCCTCCTTTCATTTAAATCATCTGTGTTATTTTGTCCATAGCGTAACAAGAATTCATGTTTTAAATGTTAGTATAATGATTAAGTCTTTGTCTATAAATGTTTGTACAATGTTTAAAATCCAAAAAAATATACACCTTGTAATGATAAATACATTTCTGACACAATTTCACAGCCAAAATTACATTTTAACCAGTTAACTGAATAAAAATAATGATCAAAGGCATTTCAATAAAGCTTGGAGGACAATAAATTTTAAAGCACCTGACAAAATTCGAACTCACAAAATTCTGTACATCAGGTACCTAACTTAAATCACAATGCCACAACACTGCTCTGTGTACTTTCATCATTGTAGGGCACTAGAATATCACATGAAATTCCAAATTTTTTTTCATCAGTTACAGGGGCCCACCAAGTTAAATTTGCCACAGGTTATGATACCTGAGACCTTAACCCTTTCGTGGTTGATGGGTCATATACGTCCCACTAACTTTGAGTGCCAGTTCGAGTGTCGGGATATATGTTACCCAGCTCTGCACGGTGATGCCATCTAGGGACGACTGTACTGAACCTAAGAAAAAAATCGGGACTGCACTGCAAAGGCAATAGAGAAGCGGTGACTACTTTTGTTGACTGGTGTGTATATATGGCCGCTGCAACACCACTTATTTGTGTCACTCTTCAGTTTTCATCATTTCTCACTTTCCAGCGATGTCCGGCGTAAGTAATTCATCTTATTATTAACTTAATAATCATCTTTTAGTACAAATACAGTGTGGAATGTACTTCTCAGCAACTGTACTATCTTATAATCAAAATAAAATTAGTGGGACACATGTGTCCCAGCAGACATTATTTGTAAAGTTATTTAACGGTTTGAAATAGGAAGAGGGGATCAATGCCCACTTTCTTCCCAGCAAAGAGAGGAGTCTCTAGTGTGCCAGATGATGTCCGGCTCGTGAACGTAGGCAAACATGTACCGAAAGACAGTGGCACTAGGAATCGATGCACATTCTGCAGCACAAACTCTAAAGAGAAGAGAACAAAAGTTGTTTGCACTGTTTGTGGTGTACCACTCTGTGCCACACCGTGTTTTTCCAAGTTTCATGGCATGTAAAGTTTTGTAAGTATTGATCATGTATCATGAAAACTGAAATGTAATGAATATTTTTTACACTGGCTCTACACAAATAAAAAGATTACATGCATGTATAATTTGTAGTTATTTTATTCTCTGCAAAATCCTGTTTATGGCTAAAAACAATAAAATTACAAAATCAGTCAGTCAGCAGAAAAGGTATCTTGCACTGGTTCATGGGACATGTGTGTCCCACTTCCTGTTGTGAAAAAATGGAGAACTTAAAAAATTTTTGGTGGTGAAAATATAATAATGGGACTGAAAAGAAACTGTTATCACCTTAATATTTCAAAAATCTGTAAAAAATGAATTTTATCCATGACAGGGTTAACCCACATCACCACATAGGCGGTTTCACAAATGCGATCCCACTCCTTGGGACCTCTCTTTGTTAGTAATAAATAATATCTGTTACATAGTAAAAAATGTTAAAGACAGAAACAGTGACAAAGATACCACATAGTACTACAGTAAAATTCGTAATAATTTACTATGGCATTAATCACCTTAGAGAAGAAGCCACGTGCTCTGTGTGTGCTGAGAAGGCAGTATGCAAGTGGAAGACAGATTGGTGCTCCCTCTGGCATGACACGTCGACAGTAGCCAAATGTTCTTGATCCATCCTCTGCTGTAATAACCAAAGAGTACATCTGATCCTCATTCTGAGAGGCTGGTGCTGGGGGCCACTCAAGAGCATCAGGGAAACATAAATGCTCCAGCATAGGTGGTACTTCAACCTGCACAGAAAAAGTTGAGTTGCCATTATATTCACGACTTCTTATACCTTAAAATAGGTCTAGGAGAGCACATACAGGATTACAAGGAAACAAAGAGCAATCTGATACAAAACAGAAAACACTTATTGTTGGGATTTTGTAACAACTACCAATGTAAACACAAATATAATTGTTGTAATCTGTAAGAGGATTGTTTCCTGTCAAATCAACACAGGGTCTATACCTCACCATCTCAGATTTTCCTGAAACTTGGCACAGTTGTACTATTGATATAGCCTTGGAAAATATGAAATTTTACCGAGATATGTCAAACTTGTTTCTGAATTACAGAGCTGTAAAGTTATCATAAATGGGCCCAAAAACAGGGAACAGCAGTTTTTAGAATTGCTGTAGAAGCTTTCCTACTTGAGCTACAGACCTTGAACAAATACCATTTAACATTATTTCTCTCATCCTTTCCTATGGTACACAATGATACATAGGTTAATTTAATTTTCTTACTTTAATTTTCTCAAAAAATACTTATTTTAAAATTACAAAATTTATTCTATGTGTAGCTAATATTGTTGTAAATCCCAGGCCAAAATATACATTTAGGATGACAATTTCTTCATAAAAAAAGAGGAAGGAAGAAGAAGAGTGAAGCTCTACTTCCAACAATTCATCTGTGTACCCATGTTCCTGAGTGTATGTATTCCGAGTTGGATGCATGTAACACACTGATCAGCCAGAATATTATGACCATCTATCTAACAGCCAGTATGTCCACCTTTGGCATGGGTAACAGCAGTGATGCGTCATGGCACGGAAGCAATGAGGCCTTGGTAGGTCACTGGAGGAAGTTGGCACCAACCTTCACACACAAGTTGCCTAGTTCCCATAAATTCCAGGGAAGGGGGCGATGAGCTCTGATGCCATGTTCAATCACATCCCAGATATGTTCAAAAAGGTTCAGATCTGGCGAGTTGGGGGGTGGGGGGCAGCACATCAATTGGAAATCGCCACTGTGTTCCTTGAACCACTTCATCACAATAATACTCCTGGCCTTGTAATATGGCGCAGTATCTTGTTGAAAAATGCCGCTGCCATTGGGAAACAGGATTGTCATGAAGGGGTGTACGAGGTCTGCAACCAGTGTTTGATACTCCTTAGCCACCTTGGTGCCTTGCATGAACTCTACTGGACCCATGGACGCCCATGTGAAAGTTCCCCAGAGCAAAAAGGAGCTGCCACCAGCTGTCTGAGCATAAAGGTGCCAGTGCCAACTGTCTCCCTCCCACAGTATAGGTATCAAGGAGCTTTCCCCTGGGAGTCAGTGGATTAGCGACATCCCATTGGCATGATGAAAAAGATGTCACAATTCATCAGACCACGCAATGCTCTGTCACTGCATCAATGTCCAGTACCAATGGTCACGTGACCATTTCAGTCATAGTTGCTGATGTCGTGGTGTTAACACTGGCACATGGAGGGGTTGTTGGCTGCGGAGGCTCACTGCTATGAGGGTTCAGTGCATTGTGTGTTCACACACTTGTACTCTGCCCAGCATTAACGTCTGATGTCAGTTCCACCAGAGTTTGCTGCCTGTCCTGTTTTACCAGTCTGCACAGCCAACAATGTCCAACATCTGTAATAAAGGGTGGCCACCCAATCCCCACGATGTCTGGATGTGGTTCCACCCTGATTTCACCATGTATTGAAGACACTCATCACAGCGCTCCTCGAACATCTGACAAGTCGTGTAGTTTGCGAAATGCTCATTCCAAGCCTCGGGGCCATCACAATTTGCCCTCGGTCAAACTAAGGCAGATCGTGTCTCTTTCCGATTCTACACACAGACAGCACGCTCACTGACACAGCGTGCGGCACAGGAACTTCCTTATTTGAAACGCACAGCACACGGCGACTGTTACTCATTGTTGCGCAGGTTTCAGTGCAATCAAAAGAGCGAGACTTAACCTTTTTTTAAAGGTTAATTTATTAGCGATCATGCAGTGGGCAAGACGGGAGCGCCCATTTGCCACTTTGGTCTGCTTTTCGAATGGACATTAGGTCATCAGAACTCTGCGTGCATTCAGGAAACAGTTCAACATCTCACCTGCAGGTTGTGTTCCTGATGGGAAATCAATTTTTATGTGTCTAGACACCTTTATGGATACTGGAAGTACGCAGAAAAAGAAACCAGGACCTTCAAGAACCACCAGAACGCCTGAAAACATCGAGAGGGTAAGGATGTAGATTTTGAATTCCCCCAAGCGATCTGTATGCAAACATGCGGCTGCCCTTGCAATTTCTGAACGTACAGTGAGACGAATTCTTCATGAAGAGTTGAAATTTCATCCGTATAAACTGTCAGTGGTGCACACAATTCGTCCATGTGATTGAGTTTCACGAAAAAATGTGTGTGAAGCCGATCGATGAACTGCCTCATGACGCGTTGGTGTTCTTCAGCGACGAGGCACATTTTCATTTGTCTGGCTGCGTGAATACACAAAATATGTGTTATTGGAGTGGCACGAATCCCCGAGAACTTCATGAGTAGCCCCTGCATACAGAATGTGTGACTGTATGGTGTGCACTATCTTAAGTCGGCATTATTGGCCCTTTGTTTTTCGAAGAGAACGATAAGGCAGTCATGGTCACTTCTGAGTGTTATGTTCAGATGACTGAACAGCTTTTTCTTCCATAACTTCAAGAAATGGATGTGGATGAGGTCTGGTTCCAACAAGATGTTGCCACAGCTCACAGGGTCTCCAGTGGCCTGTACACTCTTCAGATTTAGCACAATGTGACTTTTTCTGACGGGGCTATCTCAAATCCTTGGTGTATACCAATCATCTGCAGACCCAGGCTGAGCTATGGAACAATATTTGTGTTGCTATTGCCAACATTGACATAGACATATAGGAAAAAGTGGACCGAAGCTTCTGATTTCGACTCTCCAAATGTGCTGAACAAGAATGGAGGCCACCTTCAAGATATCATTTTCAAAACTTAATGGAATAAAAATTTAAGTGTTACTCTTTGTAAAGAAAAAAGAATAAAATTGATGTCTCTAATACTTCCTGATTTATGATTTATTTAAATAGGGAAGTTCCCATGCCGCACCCTGTACTAGATGCACTGTGTGTGTGTCTAACAGTCTTTCCATGCCAGGTGATGCTGCTATCACCTGAATGGGTTTATATCAATAATGTTCTGTCTGATAAGTGTAAGTTAAATACTTGTGAACTGGTATTAAGGATTACTTACTGTTAAGACCAAATACTTATTGCTTTAGTAAAACAAGATGTTATTGGAAGCTATAAACTGACTCAAAATCAATCATAAAAATGTAAAAGTTACTGCCTAATTTTTAACATGTGATTTTCTACTTTAACATTGCATTTAAGTGGTGTCCCCCCCCCCCCCCCTCCTGAACGGGCAAACTGACACATTGTCCCGCAAGATGGAAACAGAAACATTAAGAATACACTGTTGCAATCTGTTACAGAAAACGTAGTGAAGAAACAGCAGAAAGGTCAGAAATGTCACACCATGGGTACCTGAACTGTATCTTAAAATCTGTGATAAATGTAGGGAGGAAATTATTATATTAAAAAATGCACAGTCCCTACGAGGCAAAAATGTTGAAGATGATTATTTTCACTCAGAAACATTATTGCACAATGACACAGAATTTATTACTAATTCAGAGGTTGTTCAGTCACTTAATACATCGCTTGAATGGGCAAGTCTCCCGTTGCTAAGAGAAAAATGAAATACAAAAGTATTGCACATTAAAAGTAAGAAAAGTTTCCACAACTATGAAACACAAAACTTTTTTCTGCTTCTGCTGAAAGTTTGTCATCAAATAGCGATAGTGATGTTGAGAAATGTGAAGTTATATTCTAACACATTTACCAGGTAATTGGAGCATTATAAAGATAATGTGTGAAGTTAATGTGCCGAACTACATGACTGGACAGTCAAAAAGAGTTCTTAAAGAAAAAAATGATTTTTGGACAATACAAATTTAAAACCATGGAAAAGCTTGCCAATAGACACAGTGGGAATTATATGTTCATTTATGAAGATGGTGTAGTTAGTAGGGCAATGCAAGGTATTAAACACTGTGTGATAGTTACTTAATCAGATGGAAGTAAATCGAAGAATTTGACGACTCATTTTGTGTAATCTAAAAGAAGCATGCAAAAATTTTAAAGACAAGAGTTCCAGCATAAAAATAGCTGTCTCTAAATTTGCTGAACTGAGACCTAAACATTGTATGTTAGCTGAAGTGGTACAAATGCTGTTTGTGTGTGCACAAATCACCAAAGCATAAAACTAAGCTAGACAACACTAAATTAAGACCTGTAACAAAAAGTAAAATTCAAAATTACAAGCAATGCCTCACAAAAGTGTTTGGTAACACATTGTCTATCGATTTCAACATTGGGAAATGAGTTTTTGGAAGAATCCTTCGCTGAAAATTTAACTGAAAAAGTACACTTTCACCAGTGGGTTTCAGTTGACCACTGTAATCTAGAGACTTTGGAGAAAGTTCACAGAAGTTTATTGATTTATTCTGCTCAAGTTGTCCTCTTTGTTCAGCATCACTTCATTGACAAGAAGCAGGGATATTTTCATAACTGCACAAAAGAAAATCTGAAAGAATCAGAATTCATTGTCACATGTGATTTTTCTGAAAATTACAGCATAGTTCTACAAGATGAAGCTCAAGAGTTACCACTGGACAAGTCAACAGGTCACAATCCATCCCTTTGTTATATATTTCAAAGAGGAAAACATAGATGAACATTTCAGTTAAGTTTCTTATTCAATAGAGCACAACACAGTTACTGTATATACTAGAAAAAAACTCAAAACTTTTCTCAAACCCGAATTTCAAAACCCTTCCAAAAAAGTTGTTACATTTTTCAGATGGGTCTGCCACCCCATACAAAAACAAAAAGAACACACCTCTGATTCCTTGAAGAAGATTTTAAAGTATAGGCAAAGAAGCATTTTTTTGCACAGCACATAATTATCCCGGCCTCAACCTACAGTAACATACTGTCCCCACACACTCCATCCAACAGTTTCCACCCCTTCTGTCCTGTCATCTCCTACCCGTTCTCGTCTCCCACCATGTTTATTTGCAGCCATTTGCCAACCTATCCGCCTGTCTTTCCCTTCTCCTCCCTTTTTTGTTCTTTTTCCCCACCTCTCTGTCCCACAATCTCCCAACGCTGCACCTGTCAGCATTCCAGTCCCTGTACACTCCACCAGACAGCGTTCGTCTCTCTCTCTCTCTCTCTCTCTCTCTCCACCTGTCCACTAATATCCCTTCCCCTTCCCCTTCCCCTTCCCCCTCCAGATTGCTGCTTGCATCCCACGCGATGTTGCATTCCGGCCTGTGATGCTGGAGATGGCAGTCATGTCTGCATGATGTGTGTGCGTGTGTGTGTGTGTGTGTGTGTGTGTGTGTCCTCTTTACTGACAAAAGCTGTAGCCAAAACTATTTGAGAGTGTCATTTAATCATGCCTGTCTGCAACTTGACGAGTCTTCTTTAAGGTAAGTAGCAATCTATCTTTTCCAAATTGTTGATTTTCTTATATTGAGCTATATATTATTGTATACCATAAGAAAGAGGGAGAAAAATATTGTAAAATGGTGCATATCCCAGGTCTGCAACTCAATTAGGAAAGCTTCTCCAGCAATTCTGAAACTGCCATTCCCTGTCTTTGGGCCCATTTATGGTAACTTTTCAGCTCTGTAATTCAGAAACGAGTTGACTTATCTCAGTACAATTTCTAAGTCTATACCGACAGTACACCTGTGCAAATTTTCAAGACAACCCGAGACAGTGAGGTAGAAAATGGTCTTTTTCTGTGTTAATTCGACATGAAATGACCCAAGCGAGACTACAAATGATGAATTTCCAATGGGGAAATGGAGCCCATCTATGAATATTTGCATTTATATAAGATACTTTTCAGAGTTCTATGCATGTCATGGACGGACACTTCTGAGACTGAGGGTGGCTCAGAATTGATGGAGACATACTCATATCTAACTGCACTCCCTCATCAACAGTGACTTGACAGTTGCATGGGCTGGGTAAATTCCAAGGCTGTGGTCTAATAGTGATTCTTGGCCACTTTCCCGCTGATTTCTGAAATGCTCTAGTCTCTGCCAGAATAAATTGCCATTAAGCATATTTGATCTTTACATCTGCATAGTTGGTGATGACCTAGTACTCACCCACAGACTCCTTTTGGTATTTTCTAAAGGAGGGTAGCAACAAGAGAATAATGACTTCTGAGTGTGTGAGATTGGCTGAAGTTCACGGAACAACTGGGAAACACTCAACAAATGGCAACTACAGATGATGACCCAATTAACATAATAATAAACAGTACAGCAGAAGTAAATGTAAATGTTGTGTGACTAGGGCCTCCCGTCAGGTAGACCGTTCACTGGGTGCAAGTCTTTCGATTTGACGCCACTTCGGCAACTTGTGCATCGATGGGGATGAAAGGATGATGATTAGGACAACGCAACACCCAGTCCCCGAGAGGAGAAAATCTCCGACCCAGTTGGGAATCGAACCTGGGCCCTCAGGATTAACATTCTGGCGCGCTGACCACTCAGCTACCGGGGCTGGACAACAGCACAAGTAGCAAGAGGAAAATCAATTTGTTCCTGCCTGCATTCCGTTCATTCAACAAGAACAGGGACTTGTACATTCACTGAATGGCAGTACTTCATGTGATTTCAGGTAACCAACCATGATCTCCAGAGGCCAACTGTCCATTTTATATTGGTTGGAAGTGACATTATTTTAATTACTCCACATACTTTCCCATTGGGCAGATTCAGTAGACTTGAAATTCTCTTAAATCTGTAGCCTGCTAGAGAATTATTTTCTTGAACATTGTAATTGTAGTGTCACCTCATCTACAGTTAGGAAAAAATTAACCACACATTCATACTCTGCACAGAAAATTGGTTTCCACTGTGATTTCATATGTCAAAACCCTCAGCATATGCAACACTATTTTTCTTCAATGCATAAAGTGAGTTACTTGAGACTACCTACTATTTTTTCCCTTCCTTGTATTTTACAGTGTTCAATGTAGAGGTATTCATCACACAAGAAAAATAGTAATTGAAATTATAAATTTTATAATTTTAGTTTGCACTTCAATGTTGAGAACATGGTGCTGATAATAATAGATTGAAAAATCAGCCAACCAGCTGCAAATAAAGGTTTATTATCCCTTGACCACAGTTTTGATATTTGTAAAAATATCGTCTTCAGAAGTATTGGCCCTAAAAATGTATACACCAGTTACAAATTTTTTTTTTAAACATAATAAAATATCAACAGAAAAATATTTGTGCAGTTAACGTACTCACATATTACATCACATGATGCAACAAGTATCACAAGGTAAAATATTTGTGTAAGTTACATGTACCTTATGCCAGAGACTAAGGGCAATTGCTACAAATATAAAAACTCAGGCGATACGTAAAAATTGGGCTGCAGAGGGTGCTAAATACATGCGCATAAGAACCATGCCTTGGTTGTATTGAACAACAGCATTTTATAATAAAGTAAGTATGAAAATTCCTCTACAAGGCTATTAAAAATATAAAAATTTACAAGGCTATTAAAAATATAAAAATTTACAGATATACATTCCATATAAAATTATCACTACATTTGCTGACAGAGTAATATTGTACAAAAATTCAGCCTGCTGAACATAGAGTTCTGTTTACAAAAGATCACTGTCACAAATGCAATGGGGAAAGAAGACAAAATATAAGCTAAAACCACCTCACTATACGAAAAAAAACTTCCACTTAACACTGCAGAAGCTTAACTTATGAGAAGAATGGGACACAGTAGGCGCTGTATACATGTGTGTAAGCACTGCGTCTTCCTGCTGTTAAGTAGCGTAATTTTACATTTAAGCAATATGACAATTTCTTATAGAAGGTCACTAACAAATGCTACAATTTAGAGGTTTACATTAAATATAAATGTATTACATAATGTATAAATATAAATATATCACATTTTTTTCCTATAGTGAGGTTGTTTTAACTTAACTTTTGTTTGTTCTTCTTTCCCCAGTGCATTTGTAACATTGATCTTTTGTAAACAGAACTCTACCTTCTGCACGCTGAATTTTTGTACAATATAACTCTGCCAGGAAATGTATTAATAATTTTATTCATAATGTACATCTGTAAATTTTTATATTTTTAATAGCCTTGTAGAGGAATTTACGTACCTGCTTTACAATAAAATGCTGTTGTTCAACACAACAAAGGAGCGGTTCTTACGCGCATGTATTTAGTGACCTCTGTAGCCCAGTTTTTCCTGGTCACCTGAGTCTGTATATTTGTAACAGTTGGCCTTAGTCTCTGATATAATGTACATGTAACTGTCACAAATATTTTATCTTGTGACACCTATTGCATCATGTGATGTAATAAGTGACTGCATTTACTTCACAAATATTTTTCTACTGATATTTTATTACGTTTAAAAAAATTAATTTGTAACTGGTGTATACATTTTTAGGGCCAATACTTCTGAAGAAGATATTTTTAAAAATACGGAAACCATGGTCAAATGATAATAAACCTTTATTTGCAACTGGTTGGCTGATTTTTCAATCTATTCTGAATTACACAGTTGCTGTTTCTCAGCCATGTTTAAGATTTTGAAATGGTGCTGATATTCACACGGGATTTTCATTTTCATGAAATACACAATAAGTCAAGCAACCACCAACTGATTCTATGAATTTAGCCTAGTAGTGAGATCAGTTACAGGAGTTTGCATTACTGAGAAAGAGAAACAATATTTTGAACACAACTGCACTACAGCAATGGTTACAGAATAGATGGAATAAAGGACTGCCAACCACTTGCAAAAAATGGTTTTCAAATGACCTTGACCAAGTTTTTGGCAGATCTATACCTGTCTTCTTCAGAAGGACAAACAGTTTCACATTAGCAATTCATTCAGTAAAAGCTGTCTCCATATACATTTATCAGCAATGGTCTGTATGTCCATATGTAAAAATAAAGGCCACTAGAATCAAGGGCTTGTCACATCAGGAAAAACAATCACTTAGAATAACAGAATATGTTAGTAGCCACATGCCATCTCATGAGTAGGTATGTAGCTACTACTAACATGGTCTGTTATTCATGGGATTGTTACTACTGATGTGACAACCCTTGATTCTATGGACTGTAATTTTTACATATTGAGATACAGACAACTGCCGATAAATGTCATGTGGAGGCAGCTTTTACCAAGTTAACTGCTAATGTGACGCTGCCTGTACTTCTGCAGAAGACATGTATGGATCCATTGAAAACATGGTCAAAGTCATTTGAAAACCACCTTTTCTGCAACTGGTTGGCTCCTCCTGTCCTTTATTCCTGCAGGAAAAGAGAAAGAGAGAGAGAGAGAGAGACAGAGAGAGAGAGAGAGAGAAACAAAAATAAATATTTGCGTGTGTAACTGTGGACATATGATGGATCAATTTCTGTGTTCTGTTCAGACAGGAAGGGGCTCTTGAGTTTTTTATGTTAAGAAATTACACAAAGTCTATGGTACCTATAGAAAGAAAAAACAAAATCTCTCTCTTTCACTCATTATTGCCATTAGAGGTATCAAGTATTGTTCCATATCTCATTTCTGTCTCCCTCTTCCTCTCATCCTGAAGTGTGTGTGACCTAGCCTTCCTTTTTAACATTTCTCAACCTACCCCTCTCTGCTCTTTGAGGAAATAACAGTTAGTTCTGAAAGCTAGTATAGTGTATATACTTTTACATACATTTATCGGCAGTACTGAAATGTTGACCCCAGTAAGTAAGTTACTGGCTAGCAGTTCTGTCCCATAATTTCACAACTCTGCATAATGAGTTGCTTTCTAAAAAGGCAAGCATTGTTTACGTAATGGAACAAGATATTGAGCATTTCCACGTAATTAGTAATTGTGAAGAAGATGACAACTGCATAAATAGTGATTGTTTAATGAAGTGATGTGTTTTAAGGCCTAGAATGACTGTAAATAATTTAGGAGTAAAGGTAAAAATTCACCAAATACTACAATGATGCGTCACCATTGTCACCTGAGGAAAGGCAGTTCTGCTTGTCAACAGAAAGGTGTGTGTAATCCAGTGACTCAGTGTGTGTTACACAAAGAGTAGAAGAATTTGATCTCAGTGAAATTTGAATGCTTTGTAGATACCTAAACATTACCTTATGTCCACACTACTTGAGATGACAGCCTTCTAATACTGTGTAATGCCCTCTGCAGTTGGAAGAAAGGATGTGAAGTTTGTGAGAAACTGAAATTTTTATTTGGCTCATGAGACATGTCCAGATAGCGTAACAATAATGAGTTGCATCCAGTTCTATATTAAACTAGCGTAACGCCCGGTGCTTCACTCGCACAGACTGTATGCCCTGCAGAAATTTTTTTTGTTTTGTTTTTATTTAATATAATTGCAGCACCTTCTAAGCTTTTCATGCTAATTAATGTCATAAAAGCAAGCACAGTCTTTTCCGAAAGTACTTCTGACCAAAAACTGATTCTGGCAGCTGAAGTTGTTAATCACGTCTTTTGTGTTCTTGTAGAGATATTTCCATAGCAACTTTCATCCCCTAACAAAAATTTCTTTATATCTAACCGAGAAGTGAAATGTCAATTTTCATAAATTTAGCTTTTTTTTTTTAAATGTATCGACACATTTTCTTAAAAATTCTCATCCCCTCTTGCATTGCCTTAGGAGTTGAATTTTTTTATGTCTAATTGAGAAGTCAAATACCAATTTTCATACATGTACCCTTAAAAATCCTTTGGTTGCTCTTTAGTAATTATTTATTTTAAAAAAACTTGCACCCACTATTTTACCTGCTGAGTGGTTGAATTTCCAAAAATGCTGAAACACGTATTTTTTTATTTTCTGCCTGAGAAATCCAATGCCAGTTTTCATAGTTCTAGCTTCAAAATTCCTTTAATAGTGACTTACTTTCAAAAAGCCTTTCATCTGCTATTTCACCCTCTTGGGAGTGAAGTTTTGGATAACTACTTAAATGATGCCAACAGTATAAGATCCACACCCTCTACAAACCTTATGTTTCTATCCTCAGTGGTTTAGGCTGGACAATGACGAGTCAGTGAATCAACCTGACCCTATTTCACCTCCTTTGGGGTTGAACTTCTAAAAACAGTGAAACACATATTTTTTAATTTCTAACCGAGAAGCCAAACACCAATTTTCAGAGATTTAGCTTTAAAAATTCTTTCACAATGAAATATTTTCATAAAACCTCTATTTCACCCCCAAAGGGATTGAATTTCCAAAAACAGTGACTTGTGCATATTTTATTTCTAACAGAGAAGCCAAACACAATTTTTCAAAGATTTACCTTCAAAAAATATTGCACAACTAAATATTTCCAGAAAAACTTTCATCCCCCATTTCATCCCTTCTTCAAATTTCAAGTTTCTATCCTTATAGGTTTGGGCTGGGCGATGATAAATGAGTCAGTCAGAACATAGCCTTCTATACACTGATGCGCCAAAGAAACTGATATAGGCAAGCATATTCAAATACAGTGATATGTAAACAGGCAGAATATGGCGCTGCAGTCGACAATGCCTATATAAGACAAGAAGTATGTGGCACAGTTATTAGATCAGATACTGCGGCTACAATGGCAGGTTATCAAGATTTAAGTGAGTTTGCCCAACATGGTGTTATAGTCAGTGAACAAGCAATGGGACATAGCATCACCGAGATAGCGATGAAGTGGGGATTTTCCCATATGACCATTTCACGAGCGTGCTGTGAATATTAGGAATCCAGTAGAATATCAAATCTCTGAAATCGCTGTGGCTGGAAAAAGATCCTGGAAGATCGGGACCAACAATGACTGAAGAGAATTGTTCAATGTGATGGAAGTGCAACCCTTTCGCAAATTGCTGCAGATATCAATGCTGGGCCATCAACAAGAGCCAACGTATGAACCATTCAACAAAACATCATCAATATATGCTTTTGGAGCCAAAGGCCCACTTGTGTACCCTTGATGACTTCTTCTGGCCACCAAACTCCTCAGACATGAACATTAATGGGCATATCTGGGATGCCTAGCAATGTGCTGTTCAGAAGAGACCTTCACCTCCTTGTACTCCTATGGATTTAGGGCAGCCCTGCAGGATTCATGGTGTCAATTCCCTCCAGCACTACTTCAGACATTAATCGAGTCCATGCCACATAGTGTTGTTGGCACTTCTGTGTGCTCGCGGGGACGCTACACGATATTAGGCAGGTGTACCAGTTCTTTCTTTAATTTCAGTTACCTTTGATCCTGAATGTAAATTACAAATGGAACATGGTGATTGGAAAGTTACAGACTTGTGCCACCTTTGGTCGCAAATGAGACAGTCATTTCGTACTGTTGTAAAGTTATTTTATTGACTGGGTTTTAACAGTTAATATTGTCTATATTAGGTAAAAAAGATGTGTTAGCGTTTGTTCGAGTTCATAACACTAAAGTTTCACATTTCCTCTTATATTACACATTACAAAGTGAAAAGTTTGTAAAAGGGTAATTGCGCACTCAGCTTCAAATCTGTTTACAACAAACACAAAATAAACCTCACCTAAATTTATTTGTTTATATTTTTATTTCATGTTAAAGGTTAAGTACTAGAGTACTTTTTGTGTAAATATGTAATGTAACAGAAGTTGGATTTTGCTGAAGTTTATATCTAAATACACATCTACAGCTACACTAAACAAAACACGTGAGGTGCAAAGCAGAGGGTACATCCCACTGTACCAGTTATTAGGGTTTCCTCCCATTCTATTCATGTATGGAGCGTCAGAAAAATGATATTTTGAATGCCTCCGTGCGTGTAGTAGTTATGCTAATCTTATCCTCATGATTCCTCTGTGAGTGAGGGTAGTAGTATAGACTTTCTCAGAAAGTTTATGTCTCTCTTCAAGAGTCTTCCAGTTAAGTTCCTTCAATACCTCTGTGACACTCTCCCATGGATCAAGCAAACCTATAAACATTTGTGCTGCTCTTCTCTGTATATGTTCCATATCCCACGTTAGTCCTACCTGATACAGGTCCCACACACTTGAGCAATATTCTAGATCCGGTTGCAAGAGTTATTTGTAACCAATCTTCTTTGTAGACTGACTGCACTTCCCCAGCGTTCTACCAATAAACCAAAGTCTATCACCTGCTTTACCCATGGCTGAGCCTATGTGATCATTCCATTTCACATCCTTACAAAGTGTCACACCTAGGTATTTGTATGAGTTGGCCGATTCCGGCAGTGACTCATTAATACTACAGTCATAGGATACTACTTCACAGTTTTGTGAAGTGCACAATTTTACACATTTATGGACATTTAAAGCATGTTGCCAATCTTTGCATCACTTTGAAATCTTATCAATATCTGACTGAATATTTATGCAGCTTCTGTCAGATAATACTTCATTACAGATAACTGCATCATCTGCAAAAAGCCTGATGTACGTGTTAATATTGTCTGCAAAGTCATAAATATACAAAATGAACAGCAAGGGTCCCAACACACTTCCCTGGGGTACTTCCGAAGTTACTTCTACATCTGACAATGACTGTCCATTCAAGGTAACATACGTCCTTCCTACCAAAAAGTCTCAAACCCAATCAGAAATTTCACTTGATACTCCATATGATCGTACTTTTTACAGTAAACATAGGTGTGCTACTGAGTCAAATGCTTTTGTGAAAATCAAGAAATACTCCGTCTAGCTGACTGCCCTGATCCAAGGCTTTCAGTATGTCATGTGAAAAAAGTGCGAGATGGGTTTCACATTATCAATGTTTTCAAAATCCATGCTGGTTAGAATTGGGGAGGTCATCTACATCTACACTCCGCAAGCCACCTGACAGTGTGTGACAGAGGATACCTTGAGTATCTCTATCGGTTCTCCCTTCTATTCCAGTCTCGTATTGTTTGTGGAAAGGATTGTCGGTATGCCTCTGTGTGGGCTCTAATCTCTCTGACTTTATCCTCAAGATCTCTTCGCGAGATATACGTAGGAGGGAGCAATATACTGCTAGACTCCTCGGTGAAGGTATGTTTTCGAAACTTCAACAAAAGCCCGTACCGAGCTACTGAGCGTCTCTCTTGCAGAGTCTTCCACTGGAGTCTGTCTATCATCTCTGTAACACTTTCGCGATTAATAAATGATTCTGTAACAAAGCGCGCTGCTCTCTGTTGGATCTTCTCTATTTCTTCTCTCAACCCTATCTGGTAAGGATCCCACACTGGTGAGTAGTATTCAAGCAGTGGGCGAACGAGTGTACTGTAACCTACTTTCTTTGTTTTCGGACTGCATTTCTGTTTAAGATACCTTATGTTTGAGCTCAGAATATGTTTTAAGATTCTACGACAAATAGATGTCAAGGATATTGGATGATAGTTTTGTGGATCACTTCTAATAACCTTCTTGTAGACGGGTGTGACCTGTGCTTTTTTCCAAGACCTGGGCATGGCTTTTTGTTCAAAGGATCTACGATAGATTATATAAATTATTCCGCTGCAGAGTGAAAATCTCATTCTGGAATATGCTTATTCCTAATGCAGAATTATACTGGATAACAGCAGTTTGGTTGCTTGGATCTGCAATTTGTTTTTGATTAATTTTTCGCCTCTGAGTCCAAAAACAACCCCAGATTTTTGTCTGTCACGTTAACTTTTTCAACTATAGGATACTCTCTTTTGTCTCAAAAAAGCATACAAAACTAAAGTTTTTTTTTACCAAATAGTAAACATATATATTACGATAAAAACTCTCACTTATAGCTTCTTATGGAGTTTTTAATCTATCAGCAATCTCACTTACGCTCCATCTGTTGTCAGCCATCATATGTACACCCATCTACCTTGATATACCACCTCCATGGCCAAACCTCCACGAAATTGCTCATCACTGACTGCACTAACATTTTCCAGGAAGTCAGCGAGGAGGCTATATAAAAAAATGCAATTTCATGCTCATTTTGCAATCAAGCATTCTGAAGCTCTCCCAGAGTTGCTGGACAATTTTGGTGTAATACTGTGCTCATGTATTTCCAAGAAAGCCTTTGACAGTGTTTTTGAATGCCAACCAAGCATTCTTTTCAAGTTGCGTAACTGTTCCAATGAAATGTTTATCTTTAGCGAGCAGCCGAATCTGTAGACCATCAAACACTCCGGCCTGTATCTTTTCCGATGACAGGCCAGGAAATGCTGAAATGAAATACTAGAAAGTCACCTTCAACTGAAAAAGCTTTAACAAATTGCTTCATGAGGCCCAGTTTTATAAGCAGAGGGGGAAATATAATGTTCTTTCTGTATGTTTGGATCACCAGGTTTCAGGTCATATTTCGGCAGCCAATTCGATTTCACCCAATGCTTCTCACAAGGCCTGCTGTCCCACATACATAAATAACAAGAATACAAGGTATATCATGTTGCTGGCCAAGGATGAAGCAGACCATTTTAAGGTCAACACAAATGATCCACTGGTTCATGTGATATAGCAACAAAGCAATGACTGTATGTCTACATCTATACTCTGAAAACCACCATGAGGTACATGGCAGAGTATGCCCCTTTGGACCAGTCAGGAGCATTTCTTCCTGTTCCATTCACATATGGACCACGGGAAAAATGACAGTTTGAATGTCTCTGTGTGTGCAGTAATTATTCTAATCTTATCTTCATGATCCCTGTGTGAGCAATATATAGGGAGTTGTGGTATATTCCAAGAGTAATCATTTACAGCCAGTTCTTGAAACATTGTTAATAGACTTTCTTGAGATGGTTTAAAAATGGTTCAAATGGCTCTGAGCACTATGGGACTTAACATCTATGGTCATCAGTCCCCTAGAACTTAGAACTACTTAAACCTAACTAACCTAAGGACATCACACAACACCCAGTCATCACGAGACAGAGAAAATCCCTGACCCCCGCCTGGGATGGTTTACATCTATTTTAAGAGTCTTCCAGTTCAGTTCCTTTTCAGTATCTCTGGGACACACTCCCACGGATTAAACAAACCTGTGACCATTCATGCTGCCCTTCTCTGTACACATTCAATATCCCCTGTTAGTCCTATCTGGTATGGATCCCACACACTTGAGCAATATTCTAGAACCGGACACACGAGTTATTTGCAAGCAATCTCCTTTGTAGACAGATTGCACTTTCCCAGGATTCTACCAATAAACCAAAGTCTACCACTAGCTTTACCCACAAATGAACCTATGTGATCATTCCATTTCATATCCCTACAAAGTGTTACACCCAGGTACTTGTATGAGGTGGCAGATTCCAACAGTGACTCATTGATATTATAGTCATAGCATATTACATTTTTTTGCTTTGTGAAGTGCAAAATTTTACATTTCTGAAAATTTAAAACAAGTTGCCAACCTCTGCAACACACTGAAATCTCTCTCTGTCTTCATATTCTTTACCCAGTCAAACTGAATGGCCTGTTGGGATTGCATCAATTAAATTTCTAGTGTGGAAGAAAATACACTTCAAGTTTCGCTTTGAGCTATCGATTAATTATCACCATTCAGTAGTGTTATAGGCTGGAACTCCCAACTCCTACACTGAACCACATACATTATGGCAATATACTAATCCATCATCAATTCAAAAATAGTGCAGAAATGCACTTTCTGCTAATTGAATGTAGGATACCTCAGCTTCTTTTTGAAGCAAGTTTTTTTCATGCTGTCTTGATGCTAACAGTTCTGAAGTGTTTTTGGCTAGTCCCACACACTGTTTCGAATAGTTCAACTCATGCTGCTGAAATCTCACACAAACAGTATCATCTTCAAAGGCAAAATCTTCATTTTGGGGTCATGTTGATCTTTACCAGACTCATACTCCTATATTTCCAAAGAGCGTAATTCTTTGAAAACTGGCACTGGGATTTCAGTTGATGAACACAGCAGGCATACAGCTGATGGGGAAACTAGGATTATTTTACATTTTTTTTTCTTGTTGTATCCTGGAGTTTTCACTATAGGGAAGTAACAATTAATTGAGAGATATAAAGGCTTTCACCTAATTATAGGTGTACAAAAATGGAAGTTTATCACATTTCTTTGGATGACATATGTAAACATTATGCTTGCAAACTTTGTAAAAGACCCATGATTTATCTTAACCCCAAATTCCATTTTAAAATAGGCACAATAGGCTTGCCTTAAAAATGTAACAATGTTTGTTCTCTGACTGGGAATGGTAAAACTGCCACTTATAAACAAAATGAATCATAGCTGTTTAAGCACTTACAACATGAACTACTAAAGGCAGACGTAAGGAAAGGTTTTTATTCATACATAAATAAAAACTAAACCCTGCTAATCCAGGTATATAAACAAGAGCTCAGACTCAACATCAGAATGCGCTTCACTGTATCAGAGTGACACAGAATGTCTCACTACAGTATTGCAAGCATAACTGAACTGATATATATAATATGAACCTGTTGCTAGTTTGCTACGGCATCATTCATCCCTCTCCTCGTCTGTTCGAAAAGGTTTATGTCAGCCAATAGGAGAGCAATAGTGCTTGTTGTGTTCCACGGTAGTCACATTCACATACAGAGTACAGAAAAAACATGATGTGGTAGAAGAAAACTGCCCACAGTTTTGAAATAAACAAGCCTATTTAACTCTAAAACGGATCAAAAATAGAATTCAACAGAAATTGTGTTACAAAATGTTCCCCAGTGTTATAAATACAATTAATGTCATTTTGAACCTCACCTGAGGGGGATATTTGGACTTGATATAAGGAACCTTTACTCTCTTCTCACAATCAAGGTTGAGACCAATAAGCAGAGCACAGTCAAAGAGATGTGTGTAGTGACTGTCTCTGTAGCGATTTGCAGCTCTCCGAGTCAATTGTGACACATGACTTGATACTCGCCGCACATATACTTTTCGTTCCTCTGTCAGTCTTGATAAATCCGTATTTGGCAATGGGGTTTCTTCAGGATCTGCAAAATAAAAATGGATCACACAAATTAAACTGTTATCATGAAACAATATTACTACTAATGCCCATACAAATAAAGAATGTTTCTAAACCCCTTCTTGTGGACGGGTGTGACCTGTGCTTTTTTCCAAGACCTGGGTTTGATTATTCAGACTAGTTAGCAGTATTAAAAGAAGAAAAGAGAAGGAACAATCCTAATTTCCCTATTGACAATGAGCAACAAAAGTTACCATGGGATGAAAGATTTATTACTACCTGAAGATCACAACACTCAAACTATTGGATACGAGTGACATCACTGATACAGCAGATATCAAAACAATACATCAGTTGTTCCCTATCAAATGCTTGCAAATATATTGTAAGGAAGCAGAGCTAGAAAGGGTGGAAGGGGTGGGAAGCTGGGGAGTCAGTTACAATTCATCTGTGAGATGTATAAGAATAGTATACCGTATTTACTCGAATCTAAGCCGCACTCGAAACTAAGCCGCACTCGAATCTAAGCCGCACCTGAAAAATGAGACTCGAAATCAAGGAAAAAAAATTTTCCCGATTCTAAGCCGCACCTGAAATTTGAGACTCGAAATTCCAAGGGAGAGAAAAGTTTTAGGTCGCACATCCAAATCGAAACAAAGTTGGTCCACTGTAATATGAGACACAATTTAGGTCGAATGAATGACTATACAGCTACAGTAGTTTGGTTCGAGTCTTAAGCTTAGCAGTTAAGCTTTACCATGTAGCCATTGCTATGCGTCAGGTGCTCCGTACCTATTTATAGGGGTACCATTCCTTTTTCACGTGCTTCGTCGGGTTTGAATTGATTGCTTATTTTTCTTTGATCTGGTAAGTGTCGTTCTCTTTGTTATAGATGTTTACGTCACTCTAAGCTGAAAATGCATTACTGTACTGTGTCATGCATTGTTTGTCGCATTCTGATACTGAGTGTTTACGACCTGTCGCCGCTCGCGGCATGGCTTGCTTTTGTGCGCGCTACCACCGCTTACAATTTTTTTTAAAAAAAAAAAAAAAGAGGAATCGTCTCATTAGCGAAACAATGGCAAGAGACTGCTTGCTATTTGCGGTTACTTACACTGCTGCTTTCTTTGATAATGATCAACAAGAACCAAATAATAGACTGTGTATGATAGAAGATGTTCTGAACGAGAGTTTAGCGAAAATTTTTCTCCGGTTGAAAATCTTTGCAGACGCCTCTGTAGTACATTACATTCTGCACAGAAATTAGTCATCTTAGATTTAAAAATCTTGTCAATTGTCGTGCTTCACTTCTGACTGTATCACTATTAGGCATAAGAACAATACGAATATAAACATGGCATGATATGTATATTATTCCGCGTTTGCTGTAGTCTTACCCTAGTTTCGTAGTTTATTAGGCAGACAGGATTTAAATGAGATAGCAGCAAACACGAATGAATACATGGCAACATGTTTATATTCGTACGGTATTATTCTTATGATGAAAAGAATACTGCATGCGATTCACAATTCATAAAAGTTCTTATTAGCAACGATCTCTTGTCACAGGTAGGAAAAAATTCAGAACGTAGATTTGGCCATATTGACAAACATCCCAAACAATCTTGCCAGTCAGATTTTCGTAGTACGTTGAAATGCTGCTACATTCGAAGATGAACAATACGGAATTTGTATTTACTTCGTTGGATAATGTATGAAAATGCAGTGGTCGAAACTCGGGGCGGTGAAAAAAAGTTCGTCTTACACTTTTTTTTTTTTTTTTTTTTTTAAATTTACTGATGCAGAGGTTTTGACGCCAGTGCCTTTGTGCCTGCAAAGCATGCCTGTGTGGCGCTACATAATTCGACGGCAGAAGTTAGTTGTGGCGGCACCTACCAACATTTTTCAGAACTTCCACTGCACTCGATTCTAAGCCGCAGGCGGGTTTTTGGATTACAAAAACCGGAAAAAAAGTGCGGCTTGGATTCGAGTAAATACGGTATGTATGCTTTCATTGCTTGAATATACTCTAATGGTCTCAATGCTCTCTTTTTGCCTTACAGCTTGATCATGTAAACAGAAAATGTGATAACGGAGTGAAGAGTGTCAACCTAAGGAACGTTTACACTTGTTTTCCTACTGGCAAAAGTATGTTCTCCATAAAATGAACAATAAAGTGTCGCAAGAGTGTTTACCATGGGATAACTTCAGAAATTTTAGCTGCAACCCAATGATCTTACCACTTGTCAGCACAACAAAATTATTTACTTTAGACAGTCAAACATACAAATGGACAACTGATACATCCACAGGACTTTAGGCATCTACTCCTTGTCACACTAATCTATATATGGATGCTCAGCAACTGCTTTCTTGGGGTCCTATGATTACAAAATCTTAGTTTCGTTCAGAGTCACCGGTGACTGTTTTACTGTATGGATCCACTGTGGATATGTTAGCTCTCAGTTTCCTCCAATAGATTAATTGCTTTCCTGTTTAAGTTTTCTGTAGTTTCAATCAATCAATTCACATGATTTTCTGGACAGTTCTTTTGATAACTACCATAGTTGATCACGTTCCCAATCCTTGTCCAGCTGAGTTAACATTAGATTATAATGGCCTTGACTTCAACAATATCTTGTTTATTTGATTTTAAGACAAAAGTTTTCTCTTCAAATTTGTCATTCGAAAAATACAGGGTCACTTTGTAGGCACAGATTAAACTATTGCTGCTGCAATTAACATTTTTAGGTTGTTTAATAGAGTATACAAGGGCTGTTCAAAAAGTGACTTTTCAAATTGTGTGGGCACGTACATTCGATTATCAATCTTTTTTTCTTTTGTTATGTTGGTACACATGTCCCAAACATATGTTCACGGTTTCAAGTACACAGAAAACTTCGTTTGTTTTTGACAGATAGAAAGGTTAGACATGTTTTTGTGCACTCGGCTATTTTCGATTATTATAAAAAAAAAATGGAGCAAAGAACTTGCATCAAGTTTAATGTGAAAAATGGAATCAAATGCAAATGGAATCAAATGCTCTAAAACACTTGAAATGTTGACAGTGGCATATGGTGAGTAAGTAAAAAAATTGTTTACAAGTGGTATAAGCACTTTCAAGATGTCCGCGAAGTTGCCAATGACGAACTTCACTCTGGACATCCCAGCACAACGACAGATGATAACGTTGAAGCTATGAAGAAAACTGTTTTGGGAAATTGTCGAATTACAGTAAGAGAAGTTGCTGAGGATGTTGGCATATTGGTCAGTTCATGTCACGAAATTTTTTCAGGTGTTTTGAGCATGAGGCGTGTGTCAGCGAAGTTTGCTCCAAAACTTCTCAATTTTGATCGGAAGAACCGCCCCATGAGCATCACTCAGGAGTTCTTGAATGACATCAATGGCGATCCTGATTTGCACAAAAGGGTCATAACTGGTGATCAAACATGGGTTCGCAGTTATGATGTCTAAACCAATGGAAGCATCCTGGAGAGCGAAGACCGAAAAAAGTACATCAAGTTCAATCAAACTTCAAAGTTTTCCTCACTGTTTCTTTTTTTTTCCAATTACCGTGGCGTACTGCATCAAGAATTTTTGCCTCAAGGTCATACGGTCAATAAGGATTATTACCTTGATATTACACACCATTTGTGAGAAGCAATACGTGAAAAACAGCTGGAATTGTGGAAAAACAATTCATGACTTTTGCATCACGACAATGCACCTCCTCATTCATTGTTGCTTGAGAGAGATTTTATGGCCAAAAACAACATGACAATCATGCCTAAGCCACCAGATTTGGCCCTCTGCAATTTTTTCCTGGTTCCAAAACTGAAGAGACCTGTGGAAGGATGAAGATTTTCAATGATTAAGGAAATAAAAACTGCATCGCTGGAAGTACTCAAGGCTGTACCAAAAAGTACTTATGAGAGCTTCAAGGATCGGAAGAAGCACTGGCTCAAGTGTATTGTATCTGAGAGGGAGTACTTTGAAGGGGACGACATGAAAGATGATGAATAAATAAGTATTTTTTGATAAAAATATAAAATCACTTTACTTTTTGAACACACCTCTTACATTTACAGATGAAGCTATGTGTATTGAAGTCACGTGCAGATAAATTTTGAACATTTCATCAGAAGAGCTGGGTTGAGCAAATAATACTTGCACTCACACAGGCTCGAGATTTCCCGATACGCTGAAGCGCTTTATGCAGTATTGATGTTGCTCAAACAATCACGTGACCTTTACTCATGCACACTAGAGAAACTATGAACTACCCACTACAACAATCTATCACTCTGCTTAAAATTTGACAATTTTTTAAGCACATATGGAAACAGCGCTACATTCTATTATCTTAAGAACTCCTGTTGTATTTGAACAGGTCTGCAATACAATTTCTTGTACAAACATTGATGCTGCTTTTTAAATAAAGATAACATTAAAAAGCAGAAATGTTGTCCTTCAGAAAACATTACTTGCTTCTCAACCAAGCTCAATACTTTATTTGATTATGAGAGGCTGTAATGACTTACCAAGTGGATTGCAAATGACAGATTCAGTTGCTGTTCTCGCATTAGAATACTGGGTAAAGGTGTAACTGGTACTGGCTTTTAAGCAGTTTTAGAACATGAAACAAGGACAATTAATCCAGAATAAAATGTCTAACACATGAAATAAATCATATTAAACTGATTTAACTGTTTACAAAATAATTTAACTGGATAGATAAAATCTACTCACCAATAAGCGGAAGAACACACTCATCAAAGAAGGTAACTGTTACTGTAATTGTTGCAGAGAGAATGAATTACAGTGGCAAGATGTTTGTGGAGAGATTACCAACAGAACTCAGTAAATCGCAGGACGAATGAAATTTTGAGAATTGGAATGAACTGTGAATGCAATCTTTTATTTATGTATTAATTGCTGTTGATACATATGACCTGTATCCTAGAAGATATTGCAGTCTGTGTTTCAGATTTGCTCTAGTGCATCACTACCAAAGGGTTGGAGGGAGACAGTGATGACAGCTTGGCTGAGAACTAGATGAGTGCAGGGAGGGAAGTAGTGAGCGGGCAGCAAATTATGTCACGCTGGCGACCATGGGAATCTATACTGTGTACTTTGGCTTTTTAGGAACATCTACCACATTTAAATTTCAATTTGTCTGAATACATTTGTTGTCAGAATTCTGAATTGACTTTAAAATTGGACATATACTCAACAATAGTATTCATTTCTGCAGGATATGGTACAAGTCTAGATAGGGCTTGTGGTATATTTATGTTTTGTGCTGCAATGTTGTCGATATTCACTATGATCTATGGCACGAACAAAAGGGGTTGTGTCAGCCGCTGGTTCTATGCAGAAAATCAGAGAGTAACAAGTAGACAACATGTTTGGAAGCAAAAATCAGTGTAACATTCTTACATCAATATCGAATCTGATATGTATTTGGATAAAATCAGCTGTGTTTCCTGGTCCCATGGTAACCACAACACAAAATTGCAACATATTTGGAATAACTACCCACATGTTTGTGTCAACAAAGATATAAATTCCACAGCTGTGTTATTAGGATGATAATGATTAAAAATAATGATGCCACAGATGAAAGGGTTAGTAAGTGAAAATGTAGAAAATATAATGGTCCACAAATTAATACAAACTAATTCCTCTTATTTATTTTATTTCTCCTTGTATTATCAAAACGTAGACAATCAATAAATGCCACAAATTAAAAATAGGTATAATGTTTACTTTTTAGGCAGGTACTTTATGTCGGTAAAACAGTTTGTAATTCTGTTTAAGTCAGAGTATGTTAAAATAAATTTTTCTTAAGAAGCCTTAAGAAAATGGGGGTGATCTCATAGTCAGGGTCATCTTATCCTCCAGTAAATATGGTGTGTTACATTCACTGAAGGTAATTTACATATTTGTGTTATGGCATAATCTGCTAGTAAACAGCAGTAACATTTTAATATGTTCGTTAACTTTAATATCGGAGATCCTATGACTCACAGCATTCATGTTTGAGGATACAGATGGAGCTTATTCAAATAAGTTTCTGTCCAGATGATTATTCAAATAAATAAAAAATTCAAAAAGTTTTATTCACAAAAAAACTATTGCTAATTCAAATAATTACTGTTTACATTCTTTAAATAATGAATATTATAGACTAGAACTGCATTTTCTTTATAAAATTAATACTGTACCAGCAGTCATGATTCCTCAGCTGTAGCTGTAGCTATTACTTGCCAGCAAGTGATACTGTTGGGGTGGGGGGTGGGGGGGGTCTTGTGAGAGCAAAACTGAATCATAATTGGTTATATTAGTTTGTAGAATGATTTTTATAAATGGGAAGATCTGCAACACAATAAACTGCTGATGATTTATAAACGAGAGCATCTTTAACTATTACTTATCTTTTGCAACTGAACTTTGATTATTACTTCTAACCAAACATGTTTCGTCTAACAATTTTAGGCATCTTCAGTGGTTCTTATGCCACCTAAGTGTTATGTGGTTCTAGAAGTAGTTACACAGGAGCCATTGGGTACACACAAACATTAGAGATATAAAAAGGAGGTGGCATTTTCTAGTCTAATGTAATAATAACAAAAGAAAATTCAGTATGCAAATCTGGATTCTTTTGGAAAGCAACCACTAAAAGACACATTAATAAGTGACAGATCATGCCACCCTGAACCCATAAAAAGGCACATTTCCACTAAATAACATGGAGATTAATAAATTTTCAACTTGATGAAAATGAAATCAACGAACAATAAGCAATACTAGAAAATTTGGCCAGAGTAAATAATTTCAAATCAAAAATAATTAAAAAATATTTCAACACAAACTGAAAGTTAAGCACAAATCAGACACATATGAAATTAGTATAAATAAGGGAGAAAGACTTATTATGGACTCATATTTAATAAAATAGCGAAAACTTTTAAAAATACGAATACCAAAATTGGGTTCCATACTGAAAACAATATTATTAATATTATAAGACCAGTGCAACAGGTCCATTTAATAAGTCACGAATATACAAAATAGGGTATGTGACAACTGTGACAAAGTATACATCAGGCAAACTGCTTGAAATTTTCACATTTTAAAGAGCACATAAAATCCAACGATAACAACAAGTGTCTTTTGCACTACATCTCCTAAAAAACAAACATACATTCAAAAACATTAACAAAAAGTTCCAATTTTTTTCATAATGTTAAGAAAAGGAACCAAATGGATATCTTAAAAGAAATCGAAATCTTCTGTCACTTAAAAAGTCAACCAGACACACTTCTTATTAAGGAAAAATATCTTAAAAATAAAAAATTCCTCAGTAACTTCAGTCACATTCTGCTAATGACCAATCAGAAATCATCTATACAGTAAAATGAAATTTAAAATTTAATCTTAATCCGCTATATACTATTATATTAATTTTTATTTCTTATTTTATTTTCCATACTATTTTCTTAACTTTCCTCAAATACATGCATAAACATACGGTCATAGTATTTGACACAGGCTAACATAAGAATCATGACAGTCTGATTCATTTCTGTTAACCACTGTGATAGCATTGTGCCAAGTGGCCAGCAATTGATACTGTTGAGTTCAGTGGGATCTTGTGAAAGCGAAATTGGATAGTAATTGCTTATGTTGGTTTGTAGAATGACTTTTACAAACGCGAGCATCTTTAATGCAAAAACTCCAGCAACAACTAGGAGACACCACATTTGTCTTTCTTTAGTTTCCTACGCATAATGACGGGTATGAAACAGTACATTACAAGGCAGTTTATTTATTATCCTCTTGAATTGATTATTATAAATATTTGCCGAAAAATGTTGTTTTCTTTTAAGGACAAAAAAAGGCTACTAAACAGCAGAATACTTTTAGCATAAAGACATTGTATATCTGCCCAACAACGTGAAGTTTTGTTCACTACACTTCCATTCAAATCTGTGAATGTAGGAAACTTGTATAAAATGCAATACTTACTTTATTTAACACAATAAATAAGCCACTATGACTGCAGCTGAAAGAAAACCATGCAGAAATGATTGTACTACTTCAAAGCAATAAAACTGTTTCTCAATACAAAAAATCAAAATGGTTCAAATGGCTCTGAGCACTATGGGACTTAACAGCTGAGGTCATCAGTCCCCTAGAACTTAGAACTACTTAAACCTAGCTAACCTAAGGACATCACACACATCCATGCCCGCGGCAGGATTCGAACCTGCAACCGTAGCAGTCGCACGGTTCCGGACTGAAGCGCCTAGAACCGCTCGGCCACCGCAGCCGGCTTTCTCAATACACAAGAAACCAATCGCTCAATTGCTGCTAAATCTGAGTCACAAATGGCAAGAATCTCAAACACATACGCTTGTGAAGCAAAAGTTACTACATTACACAACTTTTTATGTAGTAACAGAAAGTCGAATGAAGTGTAAGAATGTGCCCATTGTTAGACTCCATCAAAATTGCTACATGTCACGGACGCGCCTGTCATAATAACGACAACAACATAACGTAACTGGATAATACAAAAAATCTACTCACCAAGTGCTCAGAACCCTGGGTCAGGGGTAAATTAACAGGTGGAATGAGAAGGAGCCTTTCCTTCTCATCCTCTCTATTAAGTCTCGCCTGATCAGGGCTTCTGGCTGGTTTTCCAAACACTCCCCATTTCCTAAACTTCACCAGTTGTTCTCCCTCATCCCACTTCCTTCCCCTTCAGCCCTTTTGCCAGAAGAAGGAGCCACTGGCTCTAAAAGCTTGCATGCCTAATACCTTTTGTGTGCATGTTCTCCTGTTGTCGGTTGGTGAATAGATTTTTCTTGTCTATCCAATTACATTGGAAAAACTAGTAGAAGCCGACCTAGGGGAAGATCAGTTTGGATTCCGTAGAAATATTGGAACACGTGAGGCAATACTGACCCTACGACTTATCTTAGAAGGTAGATTAAGGAAAGGCAAACCTACGTTTCTAGCATTTGTAGACTTAGAGAACGCTTTTGACAATGTTGACTGGAATACTCTCTTTCAAATTCTGAAGGTGGCAGGGGTAAAATATAGAGAACGAAAGGCTATTTACAATTTGTACAGAAACCAGATGGCAGTTAAGAGTTGAGGGGCATGAAAGGGAAGCAGTGGTTGGGAAGAGAGTGAGACAGGGTTGTAGCCTCTCCCCGAAGTTATTCAATCTGTATATTGAGCAAGCAGTAAAAGAAACAAAAGAAAAACTTGGAGTAGGAATGAAAATCCATGGAGAAGAACTGAAAACTTTGAGGATCACTTATGACATTGTAATTCAATCACAGACAGCAAAGGACCTGGAAGAGCAGTTGAACGGAATGGACAGTGTCTTGAAAGAAGGATATAAGATTGAATGTCAACAAAAGCACGATGAGGATACTGGAGTGTAGTCGAATTAAGTCGGGTGATGCTAAGGGAATTAGATTAGGAAATGAGACGCTTAAAGTAGTAGACGAGTTTTGAAATTTGGGGAGCAAAATAACTGATGATGGTCGAAGTAGAAAGGATATAAAATGTAGACTGGCAATGGAAAGGAAAGTGTTTCTGAAGAAGAGAAATTTGTTAACATCGAGTATAAATTTAAGTGTCGGGAAGTCGTTTCTGAAAGTATTTGTATGGAGTGTAGCCATGTATGGAAGTGAAGCATGAACGATGAATAGTTTGGACAAGAAGAGAATAGAAGCTTTCAAAATGTTGTGCTACAGAAGAATGCTGAAGATTAGATGGGTAGATCACATAACTAATGAGGAGGTGTTGAATAGGATTGGGAAGAAGAGAAGTGTATGGCACAACTTGACTAGAAGAAGGGATCGGTTGGTGGGACATGTTCTGAGGCACCAAGGGACCACCAATTTGGTATTGGAGGGCAGCGCGGAGGGTAAAAATCGTAGAGGGAGACCAAGAGATGAATACACCAAGCAGATTCAGAAGGATGTAGGTTGCAGTAGGTACTGGGAGATGAAGCAGCTTGCACAGGATAGAGTAGCATGGAGAGCTGCATCAAACCAGTCTCAGGACTGAAGACCACAAAAACAACAACATAAGGATAACAACAGGAGGGATGCTTCTCATGCATACATCATGTGTGTTCATATTCTTTTGTTTTCAGCAGAGTAAGCTGCAATTTTATACGTATTCAAAAGTATTTCTCCATGAATAAATTGTAGCTTATGTCACTGAATCAGGGAGATTCGGCTATTTTTACTTCTAGTTTGACAACATTATGTCTTTTGATAATTTACTAATGCTTGGAATGCAAAAATGTAACAACTGTTTCTTAAATCACGTAGAAAAGGGATGAAAAGCAGATACTGTCCTTATCAGGCGTGTGACAGACTGCTTTCTCACTGCCTGGAGTGTAAGTGTTGCTCCAGCTATCACACGGTAACAACTTTTGCAGCAGATAGTGTCGTGACTGATTGTACTAGACTGTGGTATTTGAAATTATTATTCCATTTATTTCAAGTTTAGCTTTACTCTTCAATTAATAAGATAGTATTTGTAAACCAACATGAGTAGAACTCCATTTGTAAGACGTAGTTTTTATTGTAGGTATGTGTATTTGACATAAATTTACATTCACATCATTACATTTCTATTCATGGAGGTAATACAACATATTCTATTTCACACAGAACCACAAAATCACTTGGACAATGGACTGAAAGGCTGAAACTAGCTGTGAAACACGAAAATTTAACACTTTCAATGTTATGAAAAGGACAGACTGCTAGTCATCACGTACAGGAGACACTGTGTCGCAGACAGGCACAAAAAAAAGACTGCTATACATTTCAGCTTCCAGCCAAAAGCCAATCTTCTGAAGTAGAAACCACACACACACATTCTCACATGCACAACTCACACACACATGATCACTGTCTCTGGCCACTGTCCTTTCTGGACTTTCCTTTGTTTGAAGATTCATGTTTTCAGTCGTATCACTCAGTAGAGAGAGAAAAATGCATAAGAAGGGAAAATCTATGCTTAAGTTTAAATTTGTTTATGATAAACACAGAATAAACTTAATTCTGATTTATTTGTTTGAATTTCCAAGATTAAGAGGAAGGGGGGGGGGGGGGGGGGAGGGGGAGTGGGAAACAGTTCTATTATCACTGGGCTAAAGTACAGATATATCCTCCTGTTACTTGTTCAAGGGGAGGGGCTCCATCCAGCTGTAGAAGAAATTAGGGGATGCCACACACCATTTAATAATAATTTAAGAGAGAAGTCAGAAACAGAGCTGCATAGAAGACAAAAGGTCTTCCTGCTAGGTAGCAGACATGGGAGGAATGTAAGCCATCACTTGCAGGAAAAACTAGGATCATTGTGCCAGGTCACCAGTGTTCTAAAACCTAATTACAGCCTCGGCCATGTAACAGAGGATACTGAAGCACTGACGAAGGATCTGAGTGAAGAGGACTAGGTAATGATGACTGGAGGAGCAGGCAACAGCTTGGCCAAGAATAGACAATACTGTATCTAGAGTGTCCTGGAGAAGTTACGTGTAGAAACATCATGCAGAAGTGTGGGCTTTGTTGAGGTTCCGCAGCGACATGGTCCACGATAAACCTTAGGCAAACAAAGCCACCCGACGAGTTAATTGGGAACTACTCGAGTTACTGCTAACTTCAAGTGGAGCTACATTGGTGCTGTGCCAGTTTTTGCTTTTGGGAGATGAGGATACACAATACATACCCTACATCCTAACAGGAGTGGGAAAGATAAATTATCTGAGCTGATAGCTGAAACTATAGGACAAGGGACGCGAGAGAGGCAAAGGAGTAAACTGGGGCATGCCACCATCAATGGTAAAATTCTTGTGTTGACAGATGGGAAAGGTAGGGATTTTTTAGATTAAATACCTCATTCAGACAGACAGCCTTGAAAGGTTTCTCCAATGAGAAACTTTCAAATATTCTTACAAAAAATTGTGTCATTATTATACCTCCTACAAAACAAAAGAAAACACAGGGTAGTCTTGCAGATCATAATATTAATTTTCTGAATGACTCAGATAAAAAGAATGATTTGGAAATACTATTCATCACTTACAACATGTATTCTGTGGTTAATTTCCCATCAGAGTAACACAGGAAAGCAATACATTAACAAATAACACTTTTGCTGGCAAACACTTAATAAGTGATACAAATTATAGTAAATATATCTAAAAACAAAGATACTGTAACTTACCAAATGAAAGTGTTGGTACATTGATAGAGACAATAACAATAACAATAAATTATAGTAAATAATTACAGGAAATGAATTGCCTCTCTGACCATGATGCACAACCAGCCATTCTCAACACCTTAACTGATTGCTGTAAAGTGCTATGATGGAAAACAGAATAATTAATGAACATATGAAAGAATGTTTCACGGTAGCCTTACAGGAAGAGAAACAGGTGAAATAAATTCCATAGATGATGTGGTGGACATTGGGTCACACGTTCCTGCAGCCACCAACAATGACCCTGTTTCAGAATCCTAAGACACACTGGGCTCAAACATAATGAGTTATCTCCTAAGAGTGACCTCCTCCAGGTCAACCAGCATGGATGAAAGATAACCTGCATTCTACAGATCAGAGCGTGCAATATCAGGATCCCTTAATCGGGCAGGTAGGTTAGAAAATTTAAAAAGAGAAATGGATAAGTTAAAGTTTGATATAGTGGAAATTAGTGAAGTTCGGTGGCAGGAGGAACAAGATTTCTGGTCAGGTTAATACAAGGTTATAAATACAAAATCAAATTGGGGTAATGCAGGAGTAGGTTTAATAATGAATAAAAAAAATAGGAGTGAGGGTAAGCTACTACAAACAGCATAGTGAACGCATTATTGTGGCCAAGATAGACACGAAGCCCATGCCTACTACAGTAGTACACGTTTATATGCGAACCAGCTCTGCAGATGATGAAGAAATTGATGAAATGTATGATGAGATAAAAGAAATTATTCAGGTAGTGAAGTGAGACGAAAATTTAATAGGCATGGGTGACTGGAATTCGAGAGTAGGAAAATGGAGAGAAGGAAACATAGTAGTTGAATACGGATTGGGGGTAAGAAATGAAAGAGGAAGCCATCTGGTAGAATTTTGCACAGACCATAACTTAACCATAGCTAACACTTGGTTCAAGAATCATGAAAGAAGGTTGTATACATGGAAGAGGCCTGGAGATACTGGAAGGTTTCAGACATATTATATAACGGCAAGACACAGATTTAGGAACCAGGTTTTAAATTGTAAGACATTTCCAGGGGCAGATGTGGACTCTGACCACAATCTATTGGTTATGAACTGTAGATTGAAATTGAAGAAACTGCAAAAAGGTGAGAATTTAAGGAAATGAGACCTGGATAAACTGAAAGAACCAGAGGTTGTAGAGAGTTTCACGGAGAGCATTAGGGAATGATTGACAGGAGTGGGGGAAATACATCAGAAGAAAAATGGGTAGCTTTGAGGGATGTTATAGTGAAGGCAGCTGAGGATCAAGTAGGTAAAAAGACAAGGGCTAGTAGAAATCCTTAGGTAATAGACGATATATTCAATTTAATTGATGGAAGGAGAAAATATAAAAATGCAATAATTGACACAGGCAAAAAGGAATACAAACGTCTCAAAAATGAGATCGACAGGAAGTGCAAAACGGCTAAGCAGGGATGGCTAGAGGACAAATGTAAGGATGTAAAGGCATATATCACTAGGGGTAAGATAGATACTGCCTACAGGAAAATTAAAGAGACCTTTGGAGAAAAGAGAACCAATTGCATGAATATCAAAAGCTCAGATGGAAACCCAGTTCTAAGCAAAGAAGGGAAAGCAAGAAGGTGGAAGGAGTATACAGAGGGTCTATACAAGGGTGCTGTACTTGAGGACAATACTATGGAAATGGAAGAGGATGTAGATGAAGATGAAATAGGAGATACGATACTGCTTGAAGAGTTTGACAGAGCACTGAAAGACCTAAATTGAAACAAGGCCCCGGGAGTAGACGACATTCCATTAGAACTACTGACAGCCTTGGGAGAGCCAGCCCTGACAAAACACTATCATCTGCTGAGCAAGACATATGAGACAGCTGAAATACCCTCAGACTTCAAGAAGAATATTATAATTCCAATCGCAAAGAAATCAGGTGTTGACAGATGTGAAAATTACCGAACTATCAGTTTAATAAGTCACGGCTGCAAAACACTAATGTGAATTCTTTACAGACAATTGGAAAAATTGGTAGAAGCCGACCTTGGGGAAAGTCAGTTTGGATTTCGTAGAAATGTTGGAACACGTGAGGCAATACTGACACTATTTCCCATCTTAGAGGATAGATTAAGGAAAGGCTAACCTATGTTTCTAGCATTTGTAGACTTAGAGAAAGCTTTTGACAATGTTGACTGGAATACTCTCTTTCAAATTCTGAAGATGGCAGGGGTAAAATATAGAGAACGAAAGGTTATTTACAATTTGTGCAGAAACCAGATGGCTGGTAAGAGTTGAGGGGCATGAAAGGGAAGCAGTGGTTGGGAAGGGAGTGAGACAGGAATGTAGCCTATCCCCGATGTCATTCAATCTGTGTATTGAGCAAGCAGTAAAGGAAACAAAAGAAAAATTTGGAGTAGGAATTAAAATCCATAGAGAAGAAATAAAAACTTTGAGGTTTGCCGATGACACTGTAATTCTGTCAGAGACAGCAAAGGACTTCCAAGAGCAGTTGAACGGAATGGACAGTGTCTTGAAAGGAGGATAAAAGATGAACATCACCAAAAGCAAAATGAGGATAATGGAATGTAGTCGAATTAAGTCGGGTGATGCGGAGGGAATTAGATTAGGAAATGAGACGCTTAAAGTAGTAAATGAGTTTTGCTATTTGGAGAGCAAAATAACTGATGATGGTCAAAGTAGAAAGGATATAAAATGTAGACTGGCAATGGAAAGGAAAGCGTTTCTGAAGAAGAGAAATTTGTTAACATCGAGTATAAATTTAAGTGCCAGGAAGTCGTTTCTGAAAGTATTTGTATGGAGTGTAGCCATGTATGGAAGTGAAGCATGAACGATAAATAGTTTGGACAAGAAGAGAATAGAAGCTTTCGAAATGTGGTGCTACAGAAGAATGCTGAAGATTAGATGGGTAGATCACATAATCAATGAGGAGGTATTGAATATAAATGGGGAGAAGATCAGTTGGTAGCAAGAGTGCAGCATGTTATTCTGGGTGGCAAGTCATAGAGGGACATAATAATTGATGGGTTCACCATTTTAATTATTGCAGTGAACTGAACTTAAGGCTCTGTAATGTACTACTTCTACTCACATTCCAATTAAGCCTAATATACAACTACAGTTTCTTGATTATTTTACGCCTCGTAAACAACTGAATCAGTTGACTAATACTAACAACCTGTAAGACTGTACAAAATTTTAGGCCTGTAGGACAGGATAGAGATAGATCTAGCAGCTTAATTCCAATGTCTGAATAAATTTCAGATTCAAATATGAGCACACTTTAATTTAATTTACCTTCTGTTGCAATTTTTAATCTATGTTCTCCTTTCTCATCATTATTATCAGCAGAGCTGCTGCTTACTGTGCCAAGGGATGGCATCTCTTTTTCAAATAGGTCACCATCATCATCTTCAACAGGTGTTGTTGGAACTCCTTGCAGTGGAGAACCAAAGGCCTGGTTCATAACTAGTTGTATCTGCCATAGAGAAGAATACAAAGATAGCAGTATAAATTTATTTATGTTAGTTACTAACATGGTGTTCAATATAGTTTATTCACAATGTCCTAAATAAATTCTCAGGGAGGTGTGCAGATCAGAGGAAGCAAGCTCAGCCCACCAGCTCCCAGCACATGGGCAGCTGAGGGAAAAGGGGGACGGCATTGCAGGGAGAATAAGCTGTTTTTGCCACGCACTGCTGGCACTACACACGTTCTTACTGGTTTGGCACAGCACGTTACAAGAACAAAATTGCAATGGCTGCAGTACACAAGGGTACTGTATTATTAGATCGCCAATGATGGCAAAGGCAGGACACAAAACATTAGTGAGCCGAAGTCGACCCACTTCAACAGCCTTCTGTGCTGGTCCAGAAATAGGGACCCCAGTTCAGGACATTGTGAACAAACAGCATTTCAACAACAAATTCTGAGATGAATTGTTCTTTAACAAATTTAAAAAAGAATGCTGTACAGTAAACTCCTGAACCTTCAACGAACTGAACTCCCACGTACAAATCAGCTTCAAACACCTAACTGCTTTGCATGTAACTGAAAAAATGTTTTGGAAAGGCTTTAAATTACACTTAAAGGTTCTTGGAAATCACTAAGTGCTCTCATTATCAAAGACTGGATGAACATAGTCTGGTAAATTTATACTACATTTTAAGCACAAGCCAGTTTTTCAAGCAGCTCAACGATCATGATATCATACCTCCTGGACTATGTGTCAGACAATGATATAATTTTATGAAACATTCAGTGATATATGTGGATACTGTCTGCACACTGTGCTGTGAATAGTCTGACACAACAATACAGTGTCTAATAAATTTTTCACATAATTAGTTCTGTAATCGTAATGAAGTTCTGATATAATTTCTGTCATATGTACATTTTATTATTTTATTAATGCTGTCATATAGTTAAATGTCAAAGAATTAATTCAAGTGAACTAATTAATTAGGATGTAGTAAAAATAATGACCTAGTTAGGAATGTTGACAAAGTATTACTTCAGAATAATATATTTCATGTTTTTTGTATGAATTGTAAACTCTGCCCATATTTGCAAATTATGTAATACTGTAATGTAAAATCACTTATTCTTAGCTAAATGAAACATTATGAACTTTCCAGAAGTAACTTACTATAATAGGAAACAAGTGTTTATGAACATTTCCATTTCTAATATCAGTAAGAGTTAGCCATTACAGTGAGTAATGCAAAGCTATTTGTTAAGTGAACAGTTTTTCAAACAATTAACATTTACATGCATGTGTTCAGTACAAATTGGTTTTCTGATGAAGTCATGATATTACTGTGTTTTTAGAGCTGAGCCTGGGTCAGTGCTTTTGTTTCCGTTCTTGCCTGATAACAATTCAGTGATTAGCTTGTAATTATAGCCTATAAACAATTAATACTCATTACAGCAATTTTTGCTCACACAGTGAACTGGTGGCTGTTCTTAAGTAATTTGAAATCTAAAATTATATCAAATTCAGTTTACTTACTCCAAATTTCAAAATTACTTAATTCTACTTTTTATATCAAAATTTATTTCGACCATTATTGTGCAAAAGTAGTGACTCTTATCTGCACATTCATTATTCTTTGGAATACTTGCCTTTCCCATACAACAGCAAGCAGGTATCATTTAAAAATATTAACCGGAAGTGAAGGTCCATTATAAGTTGGCAGTAAAGAAATTGTAAATTAAAACCTTATGTCTGATGCTGAGATTTTACTATATGAACAGCGAAAATTTAATAAGTGATAAACATTTTTCCTTTCATTGTGAGTGTGTGTGTGTGTGTGTGTGTTGTTGTTGTTGTTGTTGTTGTTGTCGTGGTGGTGGCAGTGGTGGTGATCGCTCAGTGAGAAAAAGTTTTGTAAAGGTTTGAAATTACGTGTTAAGTTTGTTGGAAGAGATCACTAAGTGAACTCATTCTCAAATACTGAGTGAGTAAAGCCCAGGTATTAGGGTGCTGTCATTTATGCTGCATCAAGACAAACACACAGTTATTAACTGTAATTCTCATGTTATTGTGTTAAACTTTTAGTGTAAGAAAATAGCTCTTAGAGATGAGCAATTTTGACAGCATTTTAAATTTTTAAATTTAATCAATAACTGTGCTAAATATTTAAAACCAAATTCTTGCTTCCCCCTGGATGCCATTGTATAGGCACACAGGTTACACAGAGTAAGTCCTTAGGCCAATAATAGAAGGTAACGGGACTTCACCAGATCCGTAGAAAGCAAAAGCAACACAGTGCTACACAGCACCATGAACTAAATGATGATTGAGGCATTTTCTTAAAGGAGGATCCATAGGTCTATGTGCCTTTTTCTGGGAAATTGTTTAAAATTGATCAGTGGGTTATGCAGAATATTCTACTGAAGTTTTGTTTTATCATATCAATGTTAGAGGTCAGGGCACTGTTTTCTCGATGTGTGAGTGCGCAGCACTACTCACTCAATTTAATGTAACAAGTGCTTGTACGCAGGTCAGCTTACTTGGAGCATCTGCAGTTAATGTTGTGTTTACATTAAGAAGAAATCTGTTGAGGCTGTGCAACAGTAAACAGTAGTAATGGGTAGGAAATGACAACAGCCTTATATATTTATAGTATTACACACACACACGGCGGGCAGTGACGGAGGGCCACCTCACGTACTAAGTCAACACAGCTCACTGCAGCAGTAGCAAGCTCTGGACGATTTGTTCGTTTCACTAGAAGAGATACCCTCCAGAATGGGTGTTCTGCCCCAGTAGCAGTATAATCTTCATACACAGTCAATTTGTTGCTGTGCAATCGCTGCTCACTAACCATACAACTTTCTATGACTCAAAATATGATAAGATCATGGCCTATACTGCTTGAGATCTCGACTCATTTCAAAATCTTGCCAACATACAATGATGATTGTTAATTAATGTGAACTGTTGTTTATTCATCGAGATGAGATTGTGAACCATAATTACTAATCCTTGCAAACTACAGCATTATTTATGGAATAAATTCTAGGTATTGCAACTGATGGCTTTAATTCCAAAGCTATTAAATCCCAAGTCTAAGTAACGAGCTAGAGAAGATTTTGAACTCCTACTCAGGATACGTTGGTTAGAGCCCTTTACACCAAATCATGTTATCCTAAATCCACTGTGTAACTTTTTTAATTAGCTTTGTTAAAATGAAGCATACATAATTACTATAGACAAAATTGATGTCATTACCACATTTAAATGAAATAGCTTAAAATAACTTGGGAGGAATCCAGAAATGCTGGGTTAATTCCTGTAGAACAAATTACCAAAGAGAACAATAAGCAGAGAAAAGATGGAATCATTTAGAAATCAAATAAATAGTTACTTAATAAGTCTCTCTACATAGCACAATATTTTGGAACAAGTTCTTAGAGGAAGGACATCTTCCCAACAAGTGCATCTACACTGATAAAGTATGTAGGCAATGTGTTTATTGTTCAAGTTGAATAAAATCCACTGCATTTGTAATTTCAAAGTTCCTGTGTTTGGATAAAGGCATGTACACTACCAGGACTTAAGGATACTAATCTCCTCCTCAACAGCTACTGTAATAATTAATGGCAACTAAGTAGAAAACTATACAAATTAATTAACATCAGAAGGGTCATTAAAACTGTAAACCATCAGCAGAAAATACCTTAATTGCATACAACAAAACTGTACAAGTCACATAGAAAAATTAACAATTTTTTTATCCAGTATTATGAGTGAGCCTGGGTGGATGAGGCATGAAAAATGTTGGGTCAAGCAGAAGAATTGAGGTAAACAGGACCTGACCAAAAAGTGTGACTGTATCCGTAAATATGCGCTCAGAGACGGAAAAATAATAACCTGACGATCTACAGTGTACAGCCAGAGATGTAGCATAGACTTGAGAAAGCCACAACATCAGGGCATAAGTATCATTACAAATAACCACAATGCCAATTGCTGAACTGCAAAAGGTAACTTACAATAAAAGTGCTCAGGTAGCAGCATGTCTAGTACATACAGTATGACCTACAAAACTAACTGCTGCACGGAGTACAAGGAGATGCACCAGTACACACACACAAAACCATAGAGTGGCCACAGCAAGAAACAGTGCCAAAGGAAGGTGAGGAAAACCAAGCAAATTCAGTTGCTAACATCCACACCTCATCCCCACAGTATCTCACACGGCAATCTGATACAGATAATGCTAAATCTACATTACTAAAAGAAAGGCACACACCTAAGATAAGACACGTGAAGCGCAATACAATAAATGCAATTGTCAGGAAATAATAATTACACATTGGTACAGGATATATTACACAGAAAACAACAATCCCATAAATGAATAACTATGAGGCTGAAGATAATGTGCTCTACCACAATAGGATGGATACGTACAAAACCAAAAATTGAGCACAGCTTGCTTAATCATGGAGTATGAACCCAACTAATGGTGAAGTCAGTGCAACTAGTAGACACCGTATGAAGCATGCCTTAAATAAATGCCTAAAGACTTACATATCAGGTATGTGGCCGGTAGCTGAAAAGTGTCATGATGATTTCTCCATTGGCAAAAGACTCTGGATTAGTCCCACATTTGGATCTCTGGGAGGGGACAGCTAAGGGGGAGGTGACCATGAGAAAAATGATGGAATAACCAACAACTGAATAACTTTTTACAGGTTACACAGCATGGAATGTCACAATTCTGAAAGTAGTAGGGAAGCCAGAAAATCTGAAAACGAAAATGCATACACTCAATCCAGATGTTGTAGGGATCAGTGGAGTGAAACAGATAGAAGATAAGGATTTCTGGTCAGACAAATATATGTTTGTATCAATCATCATCATCATCATCATTTAAGACTGATTATGCCTTTCAGCGTTCAGTCTGGAGCATAGCCCCCCTTATACAGTTCCTCCATGATCCCCTCTTCAGTGCTAACATTGGTGCTTCTTCTGATGTTAAACCTATTACTTCAAAATCATTCTTAACCGAATCCAGGTACCTTCTCCTCGGTCTGCCCCGACTCCTCTTACCCTCTACTGCTGAATCCATGAGTCTCTTGGGTAACCTTGCTTCTCCCATGCGTGTAACATAACCCCACCATCTAAGCCTGTTCGCCCTGACTGCTACATCTATAGAGTTCATTCCCAGTTTTTCTTTGATTTCCTCATTGTGGACACCCTCCTGCCATTGTTCCCATCTACTAGTACCTGCAATCATCCTAGCTACTTTCATATCCGTAACCTCAACCTTGTTGAGAAGGTAACCTGAATCCACCCAGCTTTCGCTCCCATACAACAAAGTTGGTCGAAAGATTGAACGGTGCACAGATAACTTAGTCTTGGTACTGACTTCCTTCTTGCAGAAGAGAGTAGATCGTAGCTGATCGCTCACTGCATTAGCTTTGCTACACCTCGCTTCCAGTTCCTTCACTATGTTGCCATCCTGTGAGAATATGCATCCTAAGTACTTGAAACCGTCCACCTGTTCTAACTTTGTTCCTCCTATTTGGCACTCAATCAGTTTATACTTCTTTCCCACTGACATTACTTTCGTTTTGGAGATGCTAATCTTCATACCATAGTCCTTACATTTCTGATCTAGCTCTGAAATATTACTTTGCAAAATTTCAATCGAATCTGCCATCACAACTAAGTCATCCGCATATGCAAGACTGCTTATTTTGTGTTCACATATCTTAATCTCACCCAGCCAGTCTATTGTTTTCAACATATGATCCATAAATAATATGAACAACAGTGGAGACAGGTTGCAGCCTTGTCTTACCCCTGAAACTACTCTGAACCATGAACTCAATTTACCGTCAACTCTAACTGCTGCCTGACTATCCATGTAAAGACCTTTAATTGCTTGCAAAAGTTTGCCTCCTATTCCATAATCTTGTAGAACAGACAATAACTTCCGCCTAGGAACCCGGTCATATGCCTTTTCTAGATCTATAAAGCATAGATACAATTCCCTGTTCCACTCATAACACTTCTCCATTATTTGCCGTAAGCTAAAGATCTGGTCCTGACAACCTCTAAGAGGCCTAAACCCACACTGATTTTCATCCAATTGGTCCTCAACTAATACTCGCATTTTGCTTTCAACAATACCTGAGAAGATTTTACCCACAACGCTGATTAAAGAGATACCTCTGTAGTTGTTACAATCTTTTCTGTTTCCATGATTAAAGATTGGTGTAATTACTGCTTTTGTCCAGTCTGATGGAACCTGTCCCGACTCCCAGGCTATTTCAATTATCCTGTGTAGCCATTTAAGACCTGACATTCCACTGTATTTGATGAGTTCCGACTTAATTTCATCCACCCCAGCTACTTTATTGCACTGCAATCTATTGACCATTTTCTCCACTTCCTCAAATGTGATCCTATTTCCATCATCATTCCTATCCCATTCTACCTCGAAATCTGAAACATTACTGATCGCATTTCACCTACATTGAGCAACTCTTCAAAATATTCCCTCCATCTGCCCAAGGCATCCACAGGATTCACCAGCAGTTTTCCTGACCTGTCCAAAATACTTGTCATTTCCTTCTTACCCCCCTTTCGAAGAGTGCTAATTACACTCCAGACTGGTTTTCCAGCAGCTTGACCCATAGTCTCCCATGTGTTTCCAAAGTCTTCCCAAGATTTCTTCTTGGATGCTGCAATTATCTGCTTGGCTTTGTTTCTTTCTTCAACATAACTTTCTCTGTCTACCTGAGTTCTAGTATGTAGCCATTTTTGATACGCCTTCTTTTTCCTTTTACACGCTGCCTTGACTGTGTCATTCCACCAAGCTGTTTGCTACATCCTACTTTTACACACTGCTGTTCCAAGACATTCTTTAGCCACTTCTAGTACTGTGTCCCTGTACCTTGTCCATTCCTTTTCCAATGACTGTAATTGACTACATTCAACTAACTGGTACCTTTCTGAGATTGCTGTTATGTACTTGTGCCTGATTTCCTTATCCTGAAGTTTCTCCACTCTTATCCTCCTACATATGGACCTGACCTCCTGCACTTTCGACCTCACAATCCCAATTTCACTGCAGATTAAATAATGATCAGTGTCATCAAAGAATCCCCTGAATACGCATGTGTCCCTCACAGCCTTCCTGAATTCCTGATCTGTTATTATATAGTCAATGACAGATCTGGTTCCCCTGCCTTCCCAAGTATACCGGTGAATGTTCTTATGTTTAAAAAAGGAGTTTGTGATTACTAAGCCCATACTGGCACAGAAGTCCAAGAGTTGTTTCCTGTTCCTGTTGGCCTCCATATCCTCTCCAAATTTACCCATAACCTTTTCATACCCTTCTGTTCGATTTCCAATCCTGGCATTAAAATCACCCATGAGCAGAACACTGTCCTTGTCCTTTACTCTAACAACTACATCACTGAGTGCCTCATAAAAACTATCCATCATATCTTGATCTGTCCCTTCACAAAGCGAATATACTGACACAATCCTAATTTTCTTGCTAGACACTGTCAAATCTATCCACATCAGTCATTCGTTTACGTACCTTATTGCAACTATGCTGGGTTCCATTTCTTTCCTGATGTAAAGCCCTACACCATATCGTGCTATTCCTGCTTTGACTCCTGACAGGTAGACCTTGTATTCTCCCACTACCTCTTCTTTCTCACCCTTTACCCGAATGTCACTAACAGCTAAAACGTCCAGCCCCACCTTACTTGCAGCCTCTGCCAGCTCTACCTTCTTCCCAGAGTAGCCCCCATTGATATTAATAGCTCCCCATCTCATTACCATTTGTTTGCCAAGTCGTATCTTAGGAGTCCCTGGTTTGTCAGTTAGAGGTGGGACTCTGTCACCTCCAAAGGTCCGAAGCATTTTGCTCTGATTGTTGCCAGCATCGATGTTTGTATCAATAGCAGCAGAAAATGATATAACAGAAGTACAACTTTTTATGAATAGGTAAGGAGGTGACAGAATGAATTACTGTGAACAGTTCTGTGATAGGTTTCTCGTCATCAGATTCGACAGCAAACCAATGCCAACAGCAACAGTCCAGGTATACTGCAAATGTAGCAAGCAGCAGATGAAGAGATAAAGTATATGAGGATATCGAATGGGTAATTCAGTATGTAAAGGTACATGAAAATGTAATAAGCATGCGAGATTGGAATGTGGTTGTAGGGCAAGGAAGAGAAGAAAGGGTTATGGAATAATATGGGCTTGGCAGTAGGAATGAGAGAGGAGAAAGACTAATTGAGTTCTACAATAAATTTCAGATGGTAATAGCAAATACTCTTGTTCAAGAATCACAAGAGAAGGAGGTGTGGATGAAAAAAAACTCAGAGAAAAGGGTAGGTTCCAGCTGGATTACATAATGGTTGGACACAGATTCTGAAATCAGATATTAGGTTGTAAGGCTGACCCAGGTGCAGATATAGACTCAAGCAAAAATTTAATAATGATGAAGAGTAAATTGAAGTTCAAGAGAATCTTCCAAAAGAATCAGTGTAGAAGGAAATGGGTTACTGAAGTACTGTGGAATTATGAGAAGCATTTGAAGTTTGCTAAAGATGTAGATACTGCAATAAGTAACACCAATGTAGATAGTTCAGTCAAAGACATAGGTAGAAGGAAAGTAACTATGAAGAAACCTTGTGTAAGAGATGACATATTTCAACTGAAGACGAAAGAAGGAAGTACAAAACTGTTCGGGAAAAAAGACAGGAATACACAAATATAAATCCCTTAGAAATGAAATAAGTAGGAAGTGCAGGGCAGCCAAGGTCAAATGGCTGCAGGAAAGATCAGAAGAAATTGAAAAAGATATGATCATTTGGAGGACTGACTCACATGGGAATGTTCCAATCCGACTTGTTAAAACCAACACTGAAATTTTTTATGCAGGAGGAATACAACGAAAGAAATGCTAAGACGCATCACAGTATTTTATAAAAATTGTTGAAGTTACTCATTTTTGTCACACAATGCTAAGCTTATCACAGCAGTTTGTACAGCCCTTCCTGGCTAGCACACAATTGGCTGTGACAAGAGAGCAGAGCGTTGTATAGTGGAAATATCTGGAGTGACACCTGTGAAATTAAAGCACCTAAACCATGAAAAAATGTCATGTATCATTAATGTTTCAAATAAGGAGCAGTTAATATAGACAGCTAAACTATTTCATATGTTATTCTTAGAAAGGTGACTTGCAGAGGAAAATAAAATCAAGACAGTGTTTGGTATTACATTACACAAGACTTCCATCAATCATTACTTTCATGTATTGAAATGAAATATTTCTTACACTATTCCTGCAGCACAATTCTTATGATAATTTTTAATATCATATATTTCAGTGACAATGTGTACTTTGTTTATTCCTCATAGTCCGTCACAATGAAGGAAGAGTGTCATTTGATTGTTGAAAATAAACATTTTCCTTACACCATGCACACCTGACAAACGAAAATATAATGTTTTCAGGCACCTCAGAATAATTACTGGTTTTATTTAGACAGATATGTAATGATACTGGCCGTGACTCTGATTATTATACTGCATACCGGGAAAATTTAAAGAAACTCGTAAAACATGCCAATGCACAGTGATTTTGTACAAATGACTGCAATTTAAGAATGATGTTCTCCTGATAAACCTCAAATGGTAAGGAGCTACAGGATATTATACTGTCTGGCAATGTTCTCCTGATAAATCTCAAATGGCAAAGAGCTATAGGATATTACACTGTCTGACAATTTCCTTTAAAATATTTTTCACAGTCGAAAAAATTCTTTATGGAGAGTCACTTTGGTTGTTCTTGGTTGAATCTGAATTATATTAACAGTCCTTTCATTGTCCTCCTGAAAAGACGGAGGTTTCGTTACAGACCAAAAGTCCAACAAAAATAATGAATTAATTTCTGCAACTGGCTGCAAACCATTTCAAATGAAATGTTAAAAAATTATTCTTTCCTTGTTTTTGAGATTTTGATAGGCCGATTATAAGATTTTTCCTACTAAACAATTATCTTTTTATTTTTGGTCTTATTATGTTTCGAGGTCCCTGAAGGCAGATACAAAGCTGCAGAAACAGTATTCCCCTCACACTTATCACTGTCATTGTTGTACATGAATGTTTCATAGCAGTAACAGATTGCACACAGACTCCATCTTTTTTTGACTAGAAATGATAAACTGCTGTTTGCTCACAGTTCTTTCACAAAACCTGACTGATCGGCATTAGACACAGCAGATATGGGGACAACAGCAAACTTCATATTCACATCAGCTATGAATTAATGGTATCTCCTCTACACTTTTACTTGAAGTAAACTTTGTTGTTTTGGGACTCCCCATACTATACGATTTTTTTAAATCTTCCTTTTTCGCGTGCTTCGTCTGGTTTGAATCGATTGCTTATTTTGCTTTGATCTGATAAGTGCCGTTCTCTTTGTCATAGGGGTTTACGTCAAACCGTTCTCTTTGTCATAGGGGTTTACGTCACTCTAAGCTGAAAATGCATTATTGTACTGTGTCATGCATTGTTTGTCGTATTCTGATAATGAGTGTTTATGGCCTGTCACCGCTCGCAGCATGGCTTGATTTTGTGCGGGCTACCGCGGCTTGCAATTTTTTTTTTAAAAAAAAGGGAATTGTCTCATAAGCGAAACAATGGCAAGAGACTGCTATTTGTATTTACTCACACTGCTGCTTTTTTTGATAATGATCAACAAGAACCAAATAATAGACTGTGTATGATAGATGATGTTCTGAATGAGAGTTTAGCGAAAATTTTTCTCCGTTTGAAAATCTTTGCAGATGCCTCTTTAGCATATTACATTCTGCACAGACATTAGAGTCATCTTAGATTTAAAAATCTAGTCAGTTGCCATGCTTCATTTCTGACTGTATCACTATTCAGCATAAGAATAAAACGAATATAAACATGACATGATATGTATATTCTTCCGCGTTTGCTGTTGTCTCACTCTAGTTTCACAGTTTTTTAGGCAGACAGGATTTAAATGAGATAGCAGCAAACACGAAAGAATACATGGCATAATGTTTACATTCTTCTACCTTTTCTTTTAATTTATATACTGACGCATAGGTTTTGGCGCCAGTATTTATCTTTGTGCCTGCAAAGCATACCTGTGTAGGGCTACATATATTTGATGGCAGAAGTTAGTTGTGGCGACACCTACCAACATTTTTCAGAACTTCCGCTTACTTTGCACTCGATTCTAAGCCACAGGCAGTTTTTTGGATTACAAAAACCGGAAAAAAAGTGCAGCTTGGATTCAAGTAAATACGGTAGCAGGTAGCAGCACTGTCAGTGGATGGTATATAAAGTGTGCAAGGGGGGTGTGGGAAACCAGCCAGTCTTCACTGTAATGTGGAAACGGAGTGATTTATCTGATGTCCCAGAGGGTACGATCATTGGCTTTCAAGCCAAGGGTCGAAACCTTTCTGAAATGGCTAAGTATGTAAACTATTTGTGTGTCGCCATGGTTAAAGTATGCCTGCATGGTGAAATGACACTATCCAAACACGGCACAGGGGCAACTGTGGTACACCACAGGTCATAGATGACAGCAGTCAAAGACAGCTGCAGATATGTGTACAAGTGAATAGACGTGCAAATGCTGAGCAGCTGACTTTCCACATGAGCCACGGGGCTACCAACAGTGTCTTCTCAATGACTGTTCTGCGAAAGTTGCTCCACATGGGCCTCTGCAGCAGGCACCTGGTTCATGGATCAATGCTGATGTTGTCCATCAGCAACAAAGGCTGGAATTTGCACACCAATACTGCAACTGGACGTCCACTGAGTGGTGACAGGTGGCCTTTTCAGATGAATCATGTTTAATGCTCCATCGGCCAGATGGCCGTTGGCACAAACAATGTGAAACATCTGAAAGCAAACACTCTGCAACAATTGTTGGAAGAGTCCAGGCCAGAGGCAGTCCATGGGTGATCTCTACTTACTGAAGGCACAATGGATCAATACAAATGTTCATCTACCCTTGGGGACCACGTTCACTTATCCACAGGGATCTATGGATGTAAACTGTTCTCATCAATTATGGTCATACAGCATCAGCAAGATTAGGACATAAGTACTGGATTTAAATTTCACCACAGGATAACATCCATATCATGACGTTGTGGTATAAATTAGTGTTATTTTGCTTTTAATATTTTATTGCATTGAGGACTGTTTTATTCTGTATTTTCTTACATTTAATATTGTGTGCTGTTTATATTTTTTTAGATTTTTTACATTGTGACTCTTATTTAAGTAGAAACAAAAATTCTGTACATAGGGGTATCATCTATTGCTGCTGGCCACAACACGCATCCATTGAAAGAATAGCACAGATGTTTACTTTCAGTATAGGAAACACTTGGGCGGAAAACATGATTGCACAGCAAGGGTAAGGAACTGCCTCTACGGGTTGATACTTATCGATGTTTTAAAATCCCTCGAAATGACATAGATGATACCGAGACAAGTAATTTAATGTAGGAGACATGGATGTTTCCAGATGAAGTATCTCGCCACACATGCAACATTGGAGCCATCTGTCTGTCGCACCTGACCCGTCTCAAGTCAAGTATTCACGTCAGTGTGGCTCTGGGCCTCAGTGCATGTCTTTAGCATGTGGGTTTGATTCTTCATCTGGCAGGCAGTGCTTTATTTGATTGTCTTAGACAGTTGTGTGTTTACAGTGAACTAAGATTTATTATTTTATTTACCAGTCTCACAGTCTCTACTGGTTGACTGCAAAGTATAGTAAACAAAAATCTGCTGTATTGCGTCACAAGCAATTAAGTACAAGCTTCCCAACTGCATCGTTACTAATAAATGATCTACGTGTTCTTTACTAAATAATGCCCATAGACACAAAAAGAAGCAAAGAAACACAAAATAAGAACAGGTTTTGCTAGTTTACAGAGAGGAGAATAACTGTAACTTCTATATTTACAAAAGCTGTTCAAAAACAGAATAGCCTAGCGGAACGATGTTTAGAACTGTCCCCTACTAGCGAGGGTAAGATCATCAAGCCCAATCACTGCAAGTGCGGCGAGGTACATCACCTGCTGAAATCATACGTTTGACATTTGTCATCCACTTCTGGAACATTTACAGACATTTGCAGCTCCATGTGCCTCATATTAAATTACTTGCCTAGCATCATCTACATCACTTGGGGTTTTTTAAAATGTTAATAACAATCACCCTGTATTTTAAAGTTGCATTCTATATCAAACATTTGGGGAAAATATTTAGTGTGAGTTTATTACTGAAGTATTTTTAACTATGTATTGCATTATTATTATTATTATTATTATTATTATTATTATTACTTATCATAGGATGGCCTGATGGTGGAACTTGGGACCTGTAGGCACAATAAAAATTGCATCCACAGACTAAAGCAAATAATTTTTTCTTACTTTATCATTCACTGTTCCAAATGACAGTATTTGAGGTGTCCATTTACTATTTTGATGGTGAAGTACGACAACTGTTAAATGTGACTTCACTGATGAAATAAGAAAGTCTACTTTTTTCAGGGCATGGATGTGCAAAGTAAAATTATAATCAAAACAAACACAATTCTGGAAAGGGATATTTTCTCAATAGTCAATTATAGCCATTTTTTTGCTAGTTCTAATGAATTATTTACGCGTTATTACTAATCTATGAAGAGCAAAGTGTGGCTTCAGCTGCCAGAGGCTGCAGTCTGTGTCTGTGTCTGTGTGTGTGTGTGCGTGTACACACACATGTGAGCATCTGTCATCTATTTTCAACAAAGGCCTTGTCGGCCAAAAGCTTATATTGTGACAGTCTTTCTGTTGTGTCTATCTGTGACTCAGCATCTCCGCTACATCCTGAGTAGCAACTTTCCTTGTTAAATTCTGTCCTGTATCAAACACAGTATATATTTCAAAATCCTGCTGCAAACTGAAGACAATGATGGGAGCCTGTAATTCATCAGATTACTCCTTACTCCTATTTACTCCCTTGAGTGTTGGTGTGACACGTGCAACTTTCCATTCTTTAGGTAAGGATCTTTTGTCAAGATAGTGGTTGGATATGATTGCTCAGCATGAATGAACATTACCACAGAAGTGTAATGTCATTGCTATAATGCAGTGAAGGGATTCATCGTGTCTTGCCACTGGTCTTTTTGAATTTTCTGCCAGATTTCAAGGTACAATTTCACTGTTAAAGTATGTCACATTAAAGCCTGCACTAAATTTTGAGCTTCCGTAAAATATTGCCAATCTTGGAGACTTTGTTTTCTTTTAAACTTGGGACACTTTTTCATTGCTTCTGCATCAGTGTTCTGATCTGTTTTGTGTACCATGGGGGATCAGTTCCATCTCTTATTAATTTACTTAGTATAAATACCTCAATTGGTGCAAAATTATTTCTTTGAATTTAAGCCGTATCTGCTGTACGCTTACGTAGTTAGTTTGGGAAGAGTGGAGATTGTGTATTAGGAAGGTGTCAAGGGAATTTTTAGCTGCTTTTTTAAAGTAGATTGTCAGTAGTCCACCTCCCTATATTCACAATACTAATTAGTTCCTCTACCATCTTTCCTCAGACTTGTCCAATTACCAACAGACTCGCTGCTTATCACTGTGGTTGCTGTATCAGCACACCTTCCCCCAAAACTATGACCATGCTGTCAAGGAACCAACTGTCATTGTAACATCAAAACAGCATCGCTTTTCAATACCTTTGACCAACAACATTCTGATCCATAATAATTTCTCTTTTGAAGGTCAAATATACAAATAAATTGATAGAACTGCCTTGGATACTTGAAATGTACCATTTTGTACCTACCTAGTTTATTGAGGCCAACTAGAGGAACAACAAACTTAAAATCTGACTAACATAGTAGTACTCTATCACATATCCAAGCTAAACACCATATGACTTCTTTGGATGCCACCCCTTCTCCAAACCATCCAACCCATGGGGCCCTCCTCTATGGATGACCTATTAGCACCACTTGTCCATTACTCTCCCCACACTCTCCATCACCTCCTACTATTACAATTCAGTCACAGGCATTCCCTAATCTTATCTCAGCATCCACATTTGTGTTATATTGCAATTACTGTGCAGTGTTTCATGTGAGTATATCAACTAACCATCTGTTTACTAACATAGACTGCAACCACCAAGCGTGATAAGCTGCAAACTATGTTTAAGAAAATAGTGCACATCACAACAGCAACGATTTCAACAGCTATTTCAATGTCCAAATTGAACACGAGGCATCAGTGGTAAGGCACTGGGCTCTCATTCAGGACTAGTAATCAATTTCTCATTCAGTTTTGTGTGCTTTCCATAAACTGCTTAAGGTAAATGTCAGAAACGTTTCACTGAAAAGGAGGTAGCTGAATTATTCCCACTTCTGAACTTAATTTTAGCTTGTGCCCTGTGTCTAATGAGCTCACAAAAATTTGAAGCAATATAATATTGTTTACTGCTAGCTCAGAACACACATTGCACTGTTAAACTTTTATTGAGAACTGTAAACTGTGATTTTACAGATTCCTCTCCCTGTTGTACACACTCTACAGTTGTATTTACACAAACATATCCTGATTCTTAAATAATGTCATCAACACACCTTAAATCTGTCAGGTGGCCGTAGGATGTTGCTGACGCTGGCAGGCGTCGGACTAGCAGTGTTTCTGACAATAGTTGCTAGGCGAAGCAGGGGTTGCTTTCGGCTGAAAGTACCAGTTTCTCCTTTCCCCACTACTGTATCCCTCTCTGTATCCTCCAATTTAACAAGAAGTTCTTCAGTGTTATGCTCTTGAATAAGGACACGGTTCCGTTTTGATAGTGATCCAGCACCAGTCTTAATGGTCTGGGACAGCAAGTCTTTATTAATGGCTTCAAATACTGCTGGAGGTGGCACATCTGTGGCAATAGGTGTACACTGGAACAGAAAAATCCAAGTCTCCATTACTTCATTATACTTGTGTGTCTGATATTTTAACATCCATTAGTTATACAAATACAAAGTGCTCTATACTTGAAAATTTGTTGCAGACACCAAAAAAGTGCAGACTTTGCTGTCCACCAAACCAACATAGATTGCAATGAAAATTTATAATGATTGTGTTACATACAAATTTCAGTAATGCTGGTGCAGGAGGTAAAAAAGAACGAAAGACTAAGGGGTGGCTGGAATTGTTTATCCTGACAACATCAGGTAATTCAGTGGTGCAGCACTATATCAACTGGGCAAGAGCAGGGTATGAAATCCTACATGTATTGCTGAATCTACTGGCCAAACATTCATTGAAGTGATGTAGGGAATTCCAAACCAAGATGATTATTGTATTGTTGGGGCTTAAATCTATACAAATATTTTATTTGTATTTGAAATACAAAACATTATGTAGGTCTTGAAGTATGTTGCCACTAAAAGAAAGCAAACATGTAACTACCAGTTTGTAGATTTTTGACATTTAGGAATCATTTGAGCTTGGATACCTGATCTAACAATGACCAGAATCAACAGATAAAACATGTTGCATTGATATTTCATTTTTTGTTTTGTTTATTTAGATGGCACTTATATTCAAAACCCACTTTCCAACTGATATATTAATCATGATTGATTTGCCTCTGCCCCTTCCACACTAGAACAATACAGAGTCACTATTGTTTATAAGATGGCATAAACAATTATTAATCCAAAGATCCTATGTTTACTCTTAGCCAATGCTAAAACTTTAAATAAATCTAATGCGCTGTGTGCTGTAACTTCCAATGATGATCTTGTAGGGAGAGAAAGAATAAGATGAAATCAATGTTGTTCTAGATCTATGGTTCCCTACAATTTACCCTAAGATAATCTGTACTTTACACCACAGGCATTAGACAATTGAAATTTTGGAACAATCAGTGCAGAATTTGTAGCTGTCAGGGTATGAACATTCCTTTGTTTTTGAAGCTCAAAAATCAACACAAGTTCCAGTCGAGGATATAATTTTGATCTAGCTGATGAGTTGTCAATAGTGAACACTAGTGAGTGCAACATATTTTGAAATTGTTATGAATAGGAAAGAGAAGCACAGAACAAATTACTAATGAATGGTACAGTGACAGAGTAAACATGCCCAAAAATCAACATTAACAACTTAAATGATAAAATTGTAGCTTCACAGGCTGCATGATGACAGAGATAATATATAGGGAAACTGAATAGTTAGTATCATACACAAGTAGATGACAATATGATAATCACGAGTGAATGGAATGAGATAGCATAGCAAGGGAAAGCAAATTAAACTGCCAGATAAAACTATTTCGAGGAAAGGCAGATTCCAGAGTTATTGGAGAATTATGGGAAAAATTTATCTGCAAATCTACTGCTTGACCAATTATTGAATTCTGATCTTCTGCTTGGAAATCCCTCCTAGTAGGATTCATACACAAAATCCAAAGAAGAGTACTGCAGTGCATCATGTACTTGTTTAAGTGTGGGAGATGCTCATCCAAACCCTAGTGGTCAGTTGGTTGGTTGATTTGGGGGTAGGGAACAAACAGAAAAGTCATCAGTCCCTTCGGATGAGGGAAGGAAATCGGCCATGCCCTCTCAATCGAATCATCACAGCATATTGCCTGAACTGATTTAGGGAAATAACGGAAAACCTAAATCAGGATGGCTGGACATGAGTTTGAACCGTCCTCCAGAATGCAAATACCGTGTGCTAACCACTGAGCCATCTTGCTCGGTGTGTGTGTGTGTGTGTGTGTGTGTGTGTGTGGAAGGGGGAGGGGGAGGGGGAGGGGGCGGTGGTTGGTGGCAGTGTATAAAGGTCACTTTTTAGGTATTTCTTAAACATCTTGAAAACTGTGGCATCTAGCAAAAATGTTTCCCAACACAAAATTAAGCTAATGTAAATTTCCTATAAAAATTGGTTCATTTTTTCTAGTTTCCCCACTGAAAGGGGGGGGGGGAGGAGGGAAATCACAGATCAGTGTTTCAATCACATAAAACTGATGTTTATTGTTAAATAATGTGGGTTAAAAACAATACCAACAATACCAAATGTGTGTACCGCACCTAAGTGCAGTAGAGCTGTATTAAGGGTAAACACTGTTTTGGGGGTGTAACAGGATGGAAAGGTGGGGGTGGAGGTTAGAAGTGTGAGGGAAGGTAGGTCACTGGACAGTGGTCATGCACTTGCCTCCTCCTTAAGTCTTCAAAATAGAGATCAACCAGGCAATTCCTCATTCTCTCAACCGCACTACATCACAAAAAAATAGCTACAGATATTTCACAAAGTTACACCAACTCTTTTGCAGCTTGCCTCATGGATCACTGGTGATGCAGTGAGCAGAAACTCCCTGAAAGGGTGTTTATTTTCCACAAGACATGTTAACACTACACTGAATACAGATGTGAGTTGCTAATAATACACAAGAAAAGTATATGGACAGCTTCTATGTAAATCTCTGCACACTGCTCTACACTGCTACAGGGGAAATTGATTCCTGGTCATCCCATGATGGTTGTAGCATTCTTCTGGGAGAGGTGACATCCTTCACAGGTACTGTTCATTTTTCAGTTTAAGACAGATGATACAGGGTGTACGTTAAGTCCAGGAACACTTTCAATTATTTATTGGACAAGAACTAAACACTGTACAGATGTCATACAGATTGCATTTTGAAGAGAAACTCTGAAAGTTTTTTTTTTTTTTACAAACATTTGATTTCTATGGACTCCTTATGCATGAATGTCTCTCGTACGCGCTCCACATTCGCTTCAGTCACACTGGTACGTCTGCTTCTCTTTGCCAGGCACAAGCAACCCGTTGTAACGAATTTGTTGTGCCAGTGGTAAATGGCCTCCCTTGTTGGTGGTTTCTTAACGTACTTAGTTCTAAAGATTCGTTGGACAGCTGTAGCACACTTGATTTTGTCGAACTCCAACACACAGAAAGCTCGCACCTGAACTAGGCATGTTTGTGACTAGTTCTGACTATTGGCAAATTACCAAACTATGCTGTGGTGGTAATGCATGAGAAAAAAAAAAAAAAGCTTTCAGGTTTCTCTTCAAAATGAAATGACATGTGTATGATATCTGTACAATGTTTGGTTCTTGTGCAATAAACAACTGAAAGTGTACCCGGACTTTATGTACACCCTGTATTTAACTAACATTTCTTGTCCACTTCTCTTATGTAAGTAGACAAAATAACATCGCTGCACTCACGTTTTTTTTTCTTCAGTTTGTTAAGTAAGTAATTACTTGTTACTGTTAAGTGAGCTTTAATGTAAAATAAACAGTGGCTGACATTTGCGTAACTTGTAAGTGTGATGTTGTCAGTGTCCTATGTAGTGTTGGACTGATGAATGGCAACATGCTGCTGTCTATCATTGACACCATGTTGTTAAGCCGTTTAACTGTGTTATTTTCGCTTGGTGGTGAATCAATGAATGACCAGAAAGTTACTGTGTTTCCCTCACCATTAAATGAGTTGCTGGTAGACTGCACAAATGGGTCATTCCATGTCAAGTCATCTAGGCCATGACACCAATTATCTAGTTGTGAACTGAGATTTTGTGTAATGCTTTTGTATCTAATATCATGAACTTTTGCCAATTGTTATTGCTTTATATACATTCTGTTGGTAGCAATTGCTGAAAGTTTGATGCAATGTGTTACTTCAACGCAAACTGTAAAAATTTGAAAATTGGCTGCAGTTTTTAAACAAAAAAGTGGCATTAGTGCCATTAATTAAAAAAAAATTTAATTGGACAATTGTAACATGTTATATCCTGGAGAGAAATACAATTACTACCCAAGAGACATTAACAACGTAAGTACACACAACAATATCCAAACTGAACAAAAATTGCAATAGATGAAACAAAATTACACTTTATAAAATATAGGGCAACTTGTACATTACATGACATATGAACACTTTCTTACCTCTGCCATAACCAAATTAACCCAACGTAAAAATACATAGCATTTTGTCAAAAACCAATATTATCAACACTGCACAAAATGCTGGTGCTACAATTTGCATTCAAGTTGATTTAGAACTACACATGTGACAAGACAGTCTGATGCTTAGATAATATTTTTTTGTATGAGAACCACTTTCTTCCACCAACTTTGAGGACTCTTTGCTCAGAGAATAAGTACGGCCTGTTGCTGTGGTGATATCAACTTCACACAGAATATGAGAGAAAGAAACATCACAAACATCATTATAAGGCCAATACAAGGACAGGGAGGTTCCATGAGGATGCATGAACCTTAGTGTAACATCTCCTTCTTCACAATTCACCTTCTCAACAATTCCCAAATACCAAGAAGAGTCACACGCACATGCCGTTGGGCTGCTCAGTTAATTCTGGCACTAGTGGCGGAAGTGCATCTGAGAAATCATGCACAATACTAAAATCCATATCACAGCTCAGCCTTTTTGCTCCAATCTTGGTTGGTGATATTGGTACAATGTAATGCATAGATTGTGTTCCAGAAATTGTTTTTGCACTTATGAAGAGCTGAGAAAGATAACGTCTGACTTGTAGCATTTCATCTTTTGAAACAAAGAGAACTGAAATGCCTTGCAAGTTCTCGTGACAGAATTCAAATACATGTGAAGCTGTATGTATTTGATCTTTATAAAGTCTTTGCAAACTTGTTTTTGTGACAAGCCTTTTAATAGTGCCACCAAAATTATTACAATTTTTATATTGTGCAGAACAACCACCAGTGAAATATTCAACATACGCAAGATGAATTTCTGGACATTCATGGTTTAAAAAATTCAATACAATCTTCTGAGTCTGGTACACCAAGGCAACATCATGTTCTAGATCATCAGAAACAATACAAATACTTTTTGCATGCAACTGTTTGTCCTTTTTGTAATATATATGGACAGTGTGAAGAGTGCAGCTGCCATTGTTCCAATGGTACTCCTGTACTTCATCTTGAACAACAAAATTGAGATTTTCACTGAAATCCATTAAAATTAACACTGACCCTTCATGAAGTGTTTCCTACTTCATTTTCAGATAATCAGATTGTGATTGAGAAACAAAAGAATGTGGAGTAAGTTTTTCAATTGTCTTAATTAGTGTGTCACAGAATTCTGATAGAGAAGGGATTTGAACACTTAAAGTAATTCTATCAGTTGATACCCACTGACTGTACTGAACCATCTCATTAGGATCATACTCTTTTATTTCGTTTTCTAGGAGGGTTTGAAACAATGAACTTGTGGCGCATTTTTCACACAGACAAAGCATACGGGCTTGGTTATTTATATAACATGTTCTTATTTTAATTAGGTCTTGGTATGTTTCTTTAACAGAAATGGATTTTAGAAGCAATTTAAAATTTTAGTGGTAAATGCACACACCTATGGTATGTTTCCTGACGATCCTGCAAGTACACATTGTTTTGGTCAAAGAGAAGCAAATTTTGAGAATCCTACTTTGTCTTCAGGATACTTTTTTTAAGAGAGAATACAGTTCAGTTAAATTACTGAAAACCAGACACTTTTGTTCATACGAATTTTTGCTGGTGCTCACTTTGTCTTTTTTTCCAGGCGTTATTCTTGTGTTTTTGCCATCCAAATAAAAACTCTTTACTTTGTGCACAGTATCATGTTGCAATGTCTTTCCACTTCTCCGCTCAGCCATTGATAAAATACCCCCCTAAATAAAGAAGAGCTCTTGCTTGTCATACCAAATATGGAGAAACCTGAAATTTGGAACTGACTTTCTGCCGTGTTCAAGTTGGCAGCACAAGAGTAAGTAACCGAATTTTTTCACAATTATTTGCATATTCAATTTTCTGACTGGTTTTTTCCATGAGTTCATCATCATGTTTTGCCATTTCTTCCAGTTCTGTTAAATCACTATCAGAGATAGTGCTTGCATGAGCAGCCAGCTCAACTTGATTATTTATTTACATGAATTAGCCAACTAAAGACCGCATTACAAATTCTATTTCATGTTCACTTTTTTGTTTCTCTTCTCTGGGTCTGCTCTTCTGCCTGCTGCGATTTTTGCCAGATGTTCCGCTGTTACTTTCCTATTGGTCTTCAGTTTTAGAGCTTCCTAAAAATCCTCAAATTCATTTATTGCCTTACTGTACTTGTCCGTATTCGTTGCTTCCATTTCTGTAAGTCCAAGTTCGCCGAGGTCTTTCTTTATTGCTTACAACCAAGAGTTGGGAGTTTTCCTCCGTTGAATTATACTGAAGATTTTCTTCGTTAATCTGCCATCATCCATTCGCACCAGATGACCAAAGAACATCAGCCTTCTCTTTCTCATTTCCGTTGTGATTGGTTTAATAAATTGGTAGATCTTCTCATTGCTCATCTTTACCAATTTTTTTGTGCCCATTAAGAATCCTCCTCAGAATTACTCTTTCCTTCTTCTCAAACTCATCTGTTAGTCCTTTGTTCTTGAAGGAGTGTGTTTCTGCTGCATATGCAACTTCTGTTCTCGTCCCTGTATTGTAGTATAATGACTTCACATTTTGAGACAGTCATTTTTTGTTGTACAGCTTCTGTGTTAAAATGTGTGTCCTCCCAAGTTTGGCTACTCGAAGTTTGATAGCTTCTTTTTCTATGCCAGTATCTGTTATTGTTTCTCCCAAATATTTAAAGTGTATGACCCTTTCCATACATCCAATAACTGTGTGCAATTCTTTGATTTCCTTATATTTGTTAGACATGAATTTAGTTTTTCTTCCCCCTTGTGATATCTGCAAATCAAATTTATCTGCATGCATTGCTATGATTTCTATTTGTTTAATTGCTTCTGCTGTATTTGTGGATAGGAGAGCAATATCAACTGTAAAAGCTAGCGCATGTACCGTAAGGCCTTTAACTGATCCTCCAAAAGAAATTCCCCTTACTTTTTGTTGTGTGTATTCCTCCAATGTCTCCCTCATAACCTTTTCCAAAGTGATGCTGAACAGAGCTGGGGAGAGTCCATACCCTTCTCTCAAACCGGTTTGGATTTTAAAAGGTTCAGAAATCTTGGCTCAAAATTGGACTTTGGACTTGGTATCTGTCAGTGTTTGCTTTACAGCTCTCTAGTTTTTCTGTCAATTCCAAATTCCTCCAGAGTCCTAATGAGGCTTTCTCTGTCTATGGAGTCATATGCTTTTCTAATACAAAGAAACATTGTAACATGTGGTTGACCAGCACGTGTTTTAATTATGTTTTTAAGGTTAATTAGTTGCTCCGAACAGCACCTCCCTTTTCTAAATCTACCTTGGTAATCTCCTATCTGTGCATCGAGAACTGGTTCAATCCTATTTAGTAATATCTTGGAAAGGACCTTGCATGGAATGGATAGAAGGGAAATCCCCTTGTAATTGTTAACATCTGATCTGTCACCCTTTTTGTGAAGTGGATGTATAAGTGTCATCCTCCAATCTTCTGGGATCTTCTCGGTTCTCCAAATTTCCTTAATAATTGTACTGAGGTGTAGTGATACTTTTTCCCCACCTAGTTTCAAAAGTTCAGCTGTGAATCCACCTTCACCAGAAGATTTGTTGTTCTTGAGGGATTTTATAGCTTGCCTGACCTCATTTAGAGTTGGTAGGTATGGGTCTGCAAGGATTTCTTCTGGACTTTTGAATTCCAGTTTCTCTGGAGGCGTTTTACAGTTGAGAAAATCTTCGAAATAGTCTGATAAAATGTTGCAGTTTTCTTGGTCATTTGTACCTAATTTCCCTGTTTTGTCACAAAAAGTTAAACTGGGTGGTTCGTAACCTTTCAGGTGTCTTTTGAAATATTGTTAATAGTCTCTGGATTTGTTTTGAGTGAACTACACCTGTATTTGTTGAAGGGATAGTCTTTCATACAGTCTCTTTTTGTTTCTGATTGTGTAGGAGACTATTTTTCTACCTTTTCTGAACTTTTCCAGGTCGTTTTGTGTTGGATTCAATTTAAATTTTTGCCATAGCTTTTGTCTGTTTTCCAAAGCTTCATTACACTTTTCATTCCATCAGATAGATATTCTCGTGTTTAGTTTTGGTTGGAAGAGATTCTTCTGCAGCTTTCATTGTTTGAGATTTCATTTCATCCCATGTCTCACTTTGCAATTTTGATTTGAAATAATTTTGAATATCTGCCTCAATATTCCTGGTTTCAAAATGCTTCCTCATAGGTTTATTATTATTTCCTCCAGAATTTGGGATGAATTTAATTTTAGACTTAACAAGGTAATGATCCGTATCTATTTTGGCTCCTTTCTGTACCTTAATATTTAAATTGTAGTAAATTCTCTTTTAGAAATGGCTATGTGGTCAATTTGGAACTCTCCAAGGAGTTGATATGGTGCTTTCCAAGTCTTCATCTTCTTGGGATGTTTCTTGAAGTGTATAGTCATAATTTTGAGGTTGAAGATTTGGCAGAGTTCCATAAGTCTTATTCCGTTGTTGTTTGTCCTCTTATGTGTTGGGTATTCGCCAATGATGTTTTTATATATCTTCTCCTTGCTGACCTGTACATTAAAATCCCTGAGAAGAATTATACTTTTTCATTTGGAATCTTCTGAATCGTGTCTTCTAGTTCTTCCCAGAAGATCTGTACTTTGTTCGGATGTTTCTTATTTTCAATATTTGTTGGAGCATGAGCATTCACTAGCGTATACATTTTGTTTTTACATTTGATCCTCAGTGTTGAGAGCCTATTGGATGTAGAGCTGAAGTTAGTTATGGACTCTCTAGTACCTCACGCCGCGGAAGTCGAACACGCGCCAGAACAAATGGACGTGGTCAGCCCATAGAGGGCTCCGCATCCGCGGCGGCTATTCCGCGCAGCGGCTCTTATGCAGCGAGGGCGCCACCGCTACACCACATGCAGACAGCGGCCAATAGCCGCTCCCTCCGGTTTCGTATATAGGGACCCGCTCTGCCCTAGTCCAGCCAGTCTGGTACTCGCTCTGGATTGAGTTTCTATCTCGGCGGTACTGTGTTCTTGTCGTTGCTTGTTGTTGACTTTTGCCTGGCTCTGGTTCCGAGTGGATTTACTGTTGGTGTTTGATGTTGTGGTTTCTACAAACCTCCATAGTTTATCTCTTCCTTGTTGTGTCGGTCATAGTCGGTTGTTGTTGGTCTGTCGCCCGACTCGTCCTTGTGTTTACCCCGTGGTGCATGCTCCACCGCCGCCGGCTTCCCCGCCTGGCGGCTCCGATCCGCAGCCCAAGGCATTCCCGCAGTTGGTTGTGGTTACTACAAACTCTGTTATATTTCTTCTAACAATAAAGGCTGTACCTAATAGAGGGCATTTTCCAAAGATATACTCCGCTGGTTTTTCTTTATAAATTTTGTAATTGCCCATTTCAAAAGAATTTTCGTCAGTATAATGAGTTTCCTGTAATGCCACAATTAGGATATTATGGTGTTGAAGTTCTTGAATCAGTTCTTGATGTTTTCAACTTGATATGTATGTGAAGTTTTAGTTTTCAGAGCTCCAGCTACTGATTCCAATTTTCGTTTGGCTGCTGCAACTATGCTGAACAACTGAATGCAGCTTTGCAGGAGATACTCCTAAGCTAGTTAAGCTAGTATTAGGCACAGATTTTTCAGGAGTCTGCACCTTCACATTATTGTCATTTATATAGTCTGGTGATGAGTTGTCACTTGCTTGTTTTTCATGAATAAGTCTGATATAGGCTGAGCACATTTCCTCCCTAATCTGATACTTTCTCCCTAATAATGCTACAGCCTCTCATTTTGAAGGTCTTTACCTTTTCTAAACTAAGTTCACGCAATCCAGACGAAACAGATCGTTTATGGCATCTGAAGGGATCACAGCAAAGTTTCTTATGAAGAGAGAATCTGCACAAGTACCTGTCTTTGTGTTTAACACACACACATGAAACACTTAAATCACAGTAAGAATGACCGTTGCTTCGCCATAATAAAAGTTTTTGTTCTTCAGTAGTCAGTTCAGTCACACAAGTCAGGGCATTTTCACATATATCTTGCGGGATACTGCCCAAGAAAACACTGGCCACTTGTACTTTCCATACTACTTCAGTCATAAAACCAATATTTGTTGCAAATAATTCAAAATATGTTTGGTGAAACCTAAAAAGTAAGTAAATAATGAAAAATCATTCTATCTCATTGTTTCATTACAAAAGTATTTCACATTATTATTGTAACATTTGGGGACTTACTTTTGTTTTGGAACAAATAGTTAAAAACTGCAACAACTGAATTTTTAACCAATAATTGACTTTGGGTACAACTCCGTACAAGAGCTCAGAACTGCATGCTCAGTGAACACGACCCAAAACAATGGAACTGGATGATGCAATACATGTGGTGGCAATAAAACAGTGTTCTCAGATATGATTTGTTCCTAGGGAAATCCAGAGTAGCCAACTTCAGCAATTTAGTGGTGACATGGTAGTCATGAATTAGCAACTTTAATATTTCTTTTACAATAACATTGTTTGCAAACTTCCCATTATTTCTACAAACTGATTCTTTTGTGTGACATAACGGAATATTTATAATATTATAGCAAATTTTTCAAAGGTATCTATGAAGGGGCAATACCTTAAAAAATTATACTGTCCATCCATGAATTTTCTTTAAAAGAAATCATTTGCAATTTTTTTCTGAGATGTAGATGATGGATACTCACTACAAGAAGCATGACTATAAAAACAAAAACCTACTCTTTAAAAAAAAAAAAAAAAACCTTCCACTGCAAAAACTGTAGGAACTATCGCATTTTTAAATTATCTATGAAAGCCTGAATCTATACAACTTCTTTTTATCATAAGTAAAAAAGTAATTGACCTGCAACATTTACATTTTGAAAATGTAAATATATCTTTGTAAACTTCCACTACCCACAATTTCAAGGATTTGCGTGATGATGGATGTCACTTCCTAAAATTTCTGGATGATATGATGTGGAACGACCCAAACCTCTTCCACTCAGGAATAGCTGTAGTGTGTGCTGCACTGAGGGAAACCACATTCTACACATCCACAGACTGTCTTGAAAGGTGGGTATCAATAAGTCTGATGGAATACGCCTGATCATGTTTTAATCTAGAATAGTAGTCTGCTGTAATGCATTACCTGACTTGTTGAAATATCTGAAGTAGCACAACACCCAAGTAACCTACTTCTGTTACACAGGGAGCCAACTTAAGCCTCTGCGCCTCTTCAGATTTTGGCACAGCTGAGGATCGGGTCATGCACTCCAAGCTGCGAGAAATATTCCAGTCGTCGATAGCGGAGACAATGAAATTAACGTTGTCAAGTATATACTAAAAGCATATTACACTTGGGGCAAGCTCTTCAGTGTGTAGACAGATTACTGCTCCAGCTGTTGAGCTTTCTTACACAATAGTTCATTTAACAACTACAAATACATAATCACACTGTAAGCTGAAACTAACTCTCACTAGCTTATTGAAGTTATTTTGTCTACTTGCCTGAGAGAAGTGGACACAAAATGCTGGGGAGGTATAGTCTGTAAACTAAAAAACAAGCCGCACTCATGGTGAAAAAGTTGCCTTTTCCAGAAAAACATTACAGTTGCTGTAAGGGATGACTAAGATAAATTTCCTCTAGCATTGTAGAACAGTGTGCAGAGATTTACATAGATTCTGTCCACATGCATTTGTTGCATTAGTATTAATAGTAATTCATATATGTACTGCATATATCATTATTATACTTTGAGGAACATAAACATCCGTGGGCATGTCTGTACACTGGTCACCAGTGATTCATAAGGCAAGCTGAGGAAGAGTTAGTATAAATGTGTACATGCTTTTTTTATAAAGATGAGGTGACTTACCGAACAAAAGCGCTGGCAGGTCGATAGACACACAAACAAACAATTTTTCCCACGTGGAATGTTTCCTTCCATTATATTGATATGTGTACATGCTTTTTTTGATGTAGAGAAAATAGGGAATTACTTGTGCTCTCTTCATTTTTGCAGACCCACGACGGAGAGAACTCCGTGACTACAATCTGGTGACCAATCTTCCCTCACACTTCTAATCTCCAAACCCACTTCTCCACCCTGGTAGACACCCAGAATACAATTTATCCTTTAATAAGGTTCTACTGCACTTAAGACGTGGTATAAACATTTAATATCTGTTCTTAACCCATTTCATCTAACAATGTACATTACTTTTAAACCATTAAAACACTGTTCAATAATTCGTGGTTTTTCCATCCTCTGCAATGTGAAAACAGTTACTCCTAGAAAAAACAAATAGTCTTTTTTTGTAGGAAATTTAATGTAGTTTAATTTTGTATTGGGAAACTTTTGCTAGAAGCTACAGTTTTCAACACAATCAAAAAAACTTAAAAACGTAACCTTTACTTGGCCCTCTATCGCCATTTTCTTGCTCACACCCCACCAGTCAGGATTTTTAAAATTTTGTCACATTTCCCCCACCACTCTCTATGAATTTGCATTTACACATATTTTCCTCACTAATTTTCCTTTGTTGGCTGGAACAATTAGATGTACACCACAAGCTTGGACTGGCAAAGATAGCACCGAAAACAGATTATGTCCTTTTTGAAGGAACCATCCTAGCTTTCAGTGGTTAAGAAAATAATAGAAACCCTTATTCTGGATTGTCAAACAGATATTTGAGCCCCTTACCCTGAATCTGAGTCCCATATATCAGAAACTGACCCACCTCTCGTTGCAGCAAATCAAATAAAGCAACAAATAAGAGTTAAAAAATACACCAATACCAATCACAAAGATTCGTAAATAAACAAAAGAAAGTAAATAAAATTCTGTGTTCTTACAGAGACGAATCCTAACATTTACTGAGGAACACACACAAGTGTAAAAATACATTCCGTAGCTTTTCGCTTTTCGATTAATCAAGGCACTATTTCAACAACAAGCATGAAAGCAACTGGTTATGGGATTATTTTATTTCTTCTCACCTCTAACTAGAATTTTTTTTTAATTTAATGCTAGGTATACTACAGCCTCTTCCTTTACTGATACACGGTATGTGATCAAAAGTATCCGGACACCTGGCTGAAAATCATTTACAAGTTCGTAGCACCCTCCATCAATAGTGCTGGAATTCAAAATGGTTTTGGTCCACCCTTAGCCTTGATGACAGCTTCCACTCTCCCGGCATGCGTTCAATCAGGTGCTGGAAGGTTTCTTGGGGAATGGCAGCCCATTCTTCACAGAGTGCTGCACTGTGGAGGGTTGTCAATGTTGGTCGTTGAGGCCTGGCACGAAGTCAGCATTCCAAAACATTACAAAGGTGTTCTATAGAATTCAGGTCAGGACTCTGTGCAGGCCAGTCCATTACAGTGATGTTACTGTCGTGTTACCACTCCGCCACAGACCGTGCATTATTTACAGTTTCTTGATCGTGTTGAAAGATGCATTTGCCATCTCCGAATTGCTCTTAAACAGTGGGAAGCAAGAAAGTGCTTAAAACATCAATGTAGGTCTGTGCTGTGATATTCCACGCACAACAACAAGGGGCACAAGCCCCCTCCATGGAAAACACGACCGCACCATAACACCACCGCTTCAGAATTTTACTGTTGGCACTACACACACTCGCAGATGACGTTCACAGGGCATCCACCATACTCATACCCTGCCGTCAGATCGCCACATTATGTACCATGAGTCATCCCTCCGTACAACTTTATTCCACTGTTCAATCATCCAAGTTACGCTCCTTACACCAAGCAAGGCATCATTTGCCATTTACCGGTGTGATGTGTGGCTTACGAGCAGCCGCTCGATCATGAAATCCAGGTTTTCTCACCTCATGCCTAACTGCCATAGTACGTGCAGTGGATCCTGCTGCAGTTTGGAATTCCTGAGTGATGGTCTGGATAGATGTCTGCCTATTACACATTACAACCCTCTTCAACTGTCGGTGATCTCTGTCAATCAACAGACGAGGTCGGCCTGCATGCTTTTGTGCTGCACATGTCCACTTCCTGTTTCCACTTCACTGTCACATCTGTAACAGTGGATCCAGGGAAGTTTAGAAGTCTGGAAATCTCGCGTACAGACATATGACACAAGTGACACCCAACCACCTGTCCACGTTCGATGTCCGTGAGTTCCGTAGAGCGCCCCATTCTGCTCTCTTGCGATGTCTAATGACTACTGAGGTCGCTGGTGTGGAGATCCTGGCAGAACGTAGCAGCACAATGCACCTAATATGAAAAATGTATGTTTTTGGGGGTGTCCGGGTACTTTTGATCACACAGTGTATTTTAATGACTTGCTTCCAACAGTAGCAGGTAATTCTAAAGCTGTTATTATTGGTTTCTCCATCTTCAGCTTGCTGCAACTTAATTAAAGAGAATTTTACACCAGCACATTTCCCTTTTATTTATAAAGCATCTTCTGTGATTATTCTGCAAATTGGATGAATATGTTTGAACTTTTGGTTGTTTCAGATAAAAAACAGGGTTCTGTTTATAAAGTTGGAGTGCAAGTCACTTACGGTGTTTCTGCCTCTTATTTGCATAAGTAAAAGTAAGCTTAAGAAAGAAAAATCAATAATAACTAATTTTAACAGTTGCTGTGAAAGATGGAAATGCAAACAAATATAAAAATTCTAAAGCTATTTTGTCTCAAATACACAAAACTATCATAGATTTAGCCTAATTCAGGAGCTGTATAATGCAGAAAACCAGGTTTTGGAGAGAAGCATTTATTGGTTGATTCTTCATCACAACAAAATTCAGTAAATGCTCTTTCTTACACACAATTATGTTTACATTGTCATTAAACTCTTCACAGTGGTGACACACAATAATTCTCGGATATTGGGTTTAAAGTAAGCTTTTCTGTGACATACATATTTATACTGCACTGCGACAGCAAATCCTGTAGGGGAACATAATAATGACCCAGTGAAAATGTAAATAAGTATCTAACCAACCTATCTTTACTATTTGAATATTGTCCAAGACAGCAGCAATACAATTAAACATGTTTAATATTTGATATACTTCCACTTTCTGTCACATTTGATAATATTTTTGTGACACTAATCCCAGCAAAGCAGAATTTTTTTAGGCAAAAAGTGGTTCATTATAAGAAGCATTAACTTATGAAACTTATATAAACATGTTTTTAATGAGCTGGGAATTCTTCAATTGATAACACAGTACATTTATGGCATTTGTTGACGATGTCATGAACTTGTTTAACAGTAAGCATAGCATTTATTAACTGAATCCAAAAGAGATGTGTTGGAAAAAGGCTCACATCTGTAACAACTGTACAAAAAACTGCGTGGCATTTTGCCATATACTTTTCAATAACTTTTCACAAGAACTCAAAAGCTATTAGCGGCAAGCTACTGGTGTTCCACACCAAGTTGATTTGTTTCCAGGAAAATACCTAATCCCTGAGGGAATATTTATGATCCATGTAATTGTATTATTGGGATGTAATCCAATGAAACCATACAGTAAACAATACTGTTCAGTATGATTACCTCACATTTGCCTGAATATTTATAAGAACTGTAAGTAAACGCCAGGATAGCTCCTACAAATAGGCACACGTGTTATCCTTTCCTTGCCCATCACTTCAAGATTTGTAATAGGAAGTAAATTCTTGTAGTACTGTTATTATTGTTGTAGTAGTAGTAGTAGTAGTAGTACCAGCTGTTGTTATTTTCATTCTGGTGTTCTATTTTTTTTTTTTTTTTTTCTGTTTTGCTTTCTTTTATTAAGTTCTATTTAACCTACAAAATTCCATAATGTAACACTGATACAAGTTTCAGACCAAACAAAACTTAAACAAATATATAAAAAATAAACACAGTGTATGTCTGCTAGCAACATTCATGACAAAAAATGAAAAATTGTCTGTTTGTAATATGAATCATTGTGTGTATGGACAATGTCAGGACATTTATATATGCAGTACTTGCTCACAAACGTTTAGAACCTGTAAATCAAAAAAGAGGGAAAGTTCTACCACAATTCTAAGATGATTTCATGTCAGTGCCACAGCTTGTTTTTGCACAATGCTCTTAGCTTTGCTTTTCCAGAACTGCTAATTGCCCTCTTCCATAATACAATGGTTTGGTAGCCACCATCCCACAACAGGATACAAAAAAATTACAGGGCTGACAGATTGCATGTAGGGGTGTAGGTACAATAACTGTAAGACTTATGAAAGCATGTGATTTATAATTGTCAGATAAATGTCAATAAAATAAAACCCTCACTCACAATCAAAGTCTTGCTTACCATTGCTCCATGCTTGCTCCAAGGTGAGAAGTGATATATCCTATACACCCCACCTCTAAACACATGCACATAAAAAATATGATGCTGCAAAAATAATAACTGCAGGTTATCACAGTTGCAGTTAAATTTAAACAGGTAACGGTCAAAATTGGACTTGTGAGAGCATGAGAGTAACAAATGATAAACTGAGAACAAGCTGAGCTAAAGAACTATCAGCAAGTACATGGGATAAGAGCTGAAGACTGTAACAAAGCAACATCACCTCTTTATTAATGTTATGTAATACAATGAAGTTGATAGAAGAGTTTTCACGCCTACATTACTGATGGAATATGTTCTGCTGCACTTAGGGCAATTTAATTACAGGTATTACGTCTTTTCTTGCCTTGCATTTTCATTTACAGACACAATTAAATAAAACATGAATATTAAACAGAAGTGGCTGTGAAGTAAATTTCTTATGCCTGAGCATCAGATGAAGCATTGACCTGTGGTTGTTTTATGATCATGCGGATCCATTCAACACAATTTCAAAATGAAAATATAGATGAAATTTGAAATACTGATTTTACATTTTTACTAATAACAATAAGAAGAAAGAAAGCAAGCAAAGCAACAGAAGACTAATTTACCTAACGCACAGTATCTAGCTAGCATCCACTAAACAAAATATTACAACACACACTTCTTAACATTATAGATTCATACCACTAATGAACAGGTGTGACTCATTGGAATTAACAGCTGCAGTCACACAGCAGTAATATCACTGCTGTCATGTAGTGCCCAGAATGCAAGTAACTGTTTATTAAACATGTGTGTAATGTTCGACAACATTATGTTTGCACTTATAAAGAACACCGTACAATATTTAATATGCAACATATTTAAGTAAGGCTTTGATGTCATAAAATAGCATGATGACATAAAGAACTAAACCCACTCTTTCCATGGCTGTAAAAAAGCACTCTATTGGAATGAACTGTTTATTTTAAAAATGTACTTTGCAGGCACTGGGTGGTGTAGTAGAGTTCCAAACTCAATTCAAAAATGATACCATTCGATGGCTAAAGTACCAGGGTTTCTGCTCTGTAAACAAGCAGGGATTAAAAATGATCTCATCTTGTCAATGAAATTTCACTGAACCAAAAAATGAAGCTTGGGTATGCTACATTAACTACCTACAATGTAGGAAAAGATAGATTACTACTTACCGTAAGGATAACAAACTAAGTTGTAGACAAGCACAATTAAAAAGACATAAAAGCTTTTGGTCACAGCCTTCATCGGAAAAAGAGAAATACACAACATTCAATCACACATGCAAGCATACCTCATGCACAAATGACTGCCAACTCCAGCAGCTCAGGCCTTTTGGGATCAATGAATCTTAAATGTAAAAATTTCTGTGAAGGGGATAAAATAACGAGTCTGCTTCACAGAAGAATAAAACTCATGAGCGATGTTGACAAGAATAAAATTAACATTTAATGAAGAGATGAACAGGAGTATAAGTTAATCTAATATAAATGGAGGGGATAGAGGCTTAGATACCAGAATTCGTACTAGATAGCTCTGAATCAAGTGCAACTTCAGAGGCCTACTCCAGCTATGGACTATGGAGGCAGATAATAAAGAGTATGGGTCAATTGAACCTACCAATACCAGATGTGTGCAATAGAAAGTACTCAACCACACATTCTGTAGAGAACTCAAAGATTTTGGTATTCTCACACCCACTCATGATTTTAGTTGATTTTTTAAAATTATAAACAAAACTGTTTCAACTGAATTGTGATTTACACAAACCAAATAAAAGACGTAAAAATAATCCCCATGCAGACTTTCTTTCTTTAGGGCCTATAGAGTATTCAAACTCAGAGTCTGTACTTTGGATCAACAGGTCTTCTAGAAGCCCCAATCATGCATAAAGCAGGAAACTGAGAAGCCCCATAAAATCAAATGACAGTTAAAAACATACATACTTACCATTTTATACTAAATACTAGGGGTCAAGACAAATATTCCATATGGCTTTTGACCACTGGCAATGTTAATGGCTACTCTGACATCACCTTTTGGTGTATAGATTCACAGTTTCTCTGCTAATTGGGGAAGCCATTCAATGTGAGGAAAAGAAAGATGGTGGTGACAGACTCATCTGCAGCATAGCCCAAGATCTGGATTGGGTTGGATGGTAACATTTCGGTTGTAAGCTGGTGAAGTCAACAAATGTGAAAGTAAGAAAACCTTGTTGTGATGACAGACTCATCTGTACTGTATATTGTTTGAAAAAATTGCCACTGATATCGAGTTAAAGACACAATGTTGTTTATGGTGTTTGTCACATGTTTCCTATGTCACTGGTTATTGCTGAGGACCCGTATAAAATATTCCTCTTTATCCAAAACTAATATCTTACAAAAATCAACAAGACATTATCAGGAACTATGTACTGGTGAAGCAGCAACTTTCTTTATAGTAGCAAAATACTTATGACGTCCAAACAGCTGCTTCACTTTTTTTTTAAAGTGTACCTTGACTCATTCTGGATCACTGATTGTCATTTAAGATGGTATCTGTGGGACATGAAAGTGTATATAAATCATTTGTTTACATATTTACATTATTCACTGGGGGCGTAGCAATTACCTACAAGTTGCAATGAATATTCTGAAGAACATTCTGCAAGGAATATTCTGAAGAATATTCACTAGTGCGAACCATGAAACTATGCAATTAAAGAGCTACATGTGAGCTGTGGGCACACTCATCAAACTGCATCAGCTCCATTTATACAAACCATAGAAGTTATCTACTACAGAAAAAAATCTGGGATTTGTATGTTCTCCTTGGTGCAAACATGTTATCTTCAAACTAGTTTCAATGACATCTTCTAAGGGCACATAAAATCTTCAGGATAAAAAACCAGTGACAACAAAATTTGCACTGTAACTAGTTTGGGGGCAATAAACAAAATTTACACTTCAACGTAACTCAAAAACCTCATGTATCTTTTTTGAAAAAGAGGCCCAACAAAGAGAAAGTACCAATGTGAACAATGATTGTACCACATAAACACTAAAAAATAAAAAAAATAAACTATTGTTGCAAGTGTGTTGTCATACGAAATTTTTATAGAAATGGATTAAAAAAAAAAAAACACCATTTAGTAACCATGCAATTTTTTCTTCTTCATTAAATCAAAGTAGTATCAGGGTTAAGTGGGCAGACTTACTTTCAACACTGTAAATACGCTGTTTGAGACTTTCCTTGTGTAATAACTACTTTATTGGCTCACAGGAGTCAAGTCGGATAATGTTGTGGAAGCTTCACATCATCTTCAGGCACTTCAGTCAGTAAGCACCTGAAGATGACAAGCAGCTGTCCCATTGAAATATTGTGCAGCTTCCACAGCGTTATCCAAGCCAATGTCTGTGAACCAATGAAGCACTGTCAATATAATCAGTGCACAATTTTACACTACATAGATCAAGAGAAAAAGCATGAAGACACACATGGCATGCTTCTGTTAAATAAGGAATCACTAAACTTTGCCATGCAAAATACAACAAAGAAACACGACATCTGGCACTATTCAACAAGCAATTACTACCTAACCATAGGCTATGTTTGGTCCTCTTAAGGCCTTCAAAGATGAAATACTATGATTCCACATTCAGCTTATGAAACTAATGTTTACGCTGAAGTTCTTACCATGTAATGTAGAGTGTCATGGGAAGCTGGGGAGTCACTAGAATTCAGATGTTCTGCAGAAGCTGACAAGGTTTTAACTGGTTTTGCCTGCTTCCTTCCAAGGGTTGCACATTTGTCCATCTGAACCTGTTGAACATTCCTGGTCTGATCTTCAGTACATGAAAATGGTTCTGCATAAATATGCTCCTCACTGTATGACTTCTGAATTGTACCATACAGCCCATGTTCACTGTCCAATTTTCTTCGGTTTGTAGCAACATCAACAAAGAATTTGCTCAGTCTTTCAGCTGGTTTCTCATAGAAGTGAGTCTGACAGTACAAGAGATTGGTGTTTGTTGCACAATTTAGGGAACTGAGACAGTTGCTTAGCACAGATGATGTCTCTGCCACAACTGGTGGCGGCTGGACGACAGCTGGTGATTGGGCGACAGATGCACGGCTACCTGAGGTCCCTCTATCCTGATCTGTACTATTGGCTGATGGCACACGTGGGGTAATTACAGCAATACCTTTCTGCTGGTGTGTTATAAGGGCATCTTCTAATTTCTTCAGCATCAGAAGGGGCTCAGTCCTAGAACGCTGTGGCTTGCTTGGGACTGGTCGAGATGCATTGTTTTCCTTCGTTGCACTAAACTGAATGACTTTCTCCTGAACTTTACTTTTTGTTGCTGGAGAATGAGCAAAAGTTCTTGGTGGCTTCTTTGGAGGAGGGCCTTGGGGAAGTGGTGATTTCAAGGCGACTCTCAAACTGTCTGTTAATTCAAGCGCACAATTATTGCTCAAGTCTGACACATTTCTTTTGTGAACACCACCTTTAAAACATTTGTTATTAACAGTATTCTCTTCCACTTTCTTGCAGCTACTCTCGCTTGCAGTATCACCAACCTGCTTTGTAACTTCATCACATTCATATTGGCTAAATACAGGCTCAATAGTGTTCTTAGTGTTACTGATACCCTGTAAATTACAATTTGACTGTATATCAATTGATTTTGGCTTGGGCTTTGGTGTGTATGTGTTTACCTTTAGCTGCTTTATGCGGTCATCAAGGTCATGTCTTTTAAGCTCTGCTACAGACACAGTCCCACCTTTTTGATCTCTCTGCTGATTTTTAACACCATGTGATGAACTCTGCTTCACTGGATCCCTACCATTAGAAGTTGGCAGTAGGACGTCTCCATTCTTTTTGTTCTCCAGTCCTGCTATTGTTTTAATAACACATTGTACAGCATTAGCCCTACTACGAAAAGTATTTCTTGGTGGGTTAAAACATGTATTTCTAGTATGAACTGATATTTCCTTTGATTTGTTTGTATTTAAGTTTTCTTTCTGGTCTGCTTCGAATATTTTAACTTTTGTATTGAATAAAGCATTGTCTACCTTACCACTGCCACCTGAGAAGTCTTTTGCTACTATATTCTTGTCACAACGAAAAGCTGGCGTTCGTCTGATGTGTGATTTCGTGGACGAATTACTATGATCCCACTTCTCTCTATTTTTTCCACCACCTTGAGGAGACGCAACCCACTCACGTGATGCGCCGTCTTTTATGTGCAGATTTGAAATTGCTTCTTTCCCAGCAGTTTTCTGCTGTTTCTTGGCGCAGATATCAGGCCGACTAAGAGGTTTCGCCGGAGGCAGAGAAATTTCAGTTCCACCTTCAAATTTTTTTCTGATATTTTCAATTCTGCCTCTAAGTTCACGAGGTGGCCTATATGCCATCATCAGATTTGAATCACTGGGATGATTACTGTCATCATTTACACACAAAGTGCTCACAAGGGCAGAAAATGTCATTTACATTATAAAGCTAAAACCCAAAACGCTTAAAATGCAACTTGGCTGCTACATTGTCGTCTGTTCCCGGTGTAAACTAAATAGCATCCTGAAGGTGCTGATGGTGGGATGCACAATTTCTACTCAGCTACATCTGTTTCTACGGTTATGTCTCACGATATTTAAGAGGCATATTATCTACTGCTGACGGTAACAACAGGTCTTTAACCTGCTTTTACTTTTTATGCGACGCATTGCCTAATGAACTGATTTACGACAAGCCTCAATAGTTGGCTACTATTTTTTACTACGTAAGGGCAATCGTCATATGAAAACTTACATCAATCACTATTTAATGTATTTCCAAACATTCTTGTTAGCACTGTTTACTGTCACTGCCATGACGTAATAACGACGCACACACGAAACACGTTAACGAGTTATTTTGTTTACGTTGCACGAATAAAACACACATTCAACGATGTCGTTGGATGATCAGCAACATAAACTGCTAAAATTATTGTTTGTTATCATACAGAAGAGAACACACCCTGATTTACAGTTCAGACTGCTGACAGCTGATGGCTGGAATGTAACCTCTCTAACGGTAACTATTTTTTTACAAATGTAAATAAAGTACAAAAATATGGACAAAACCTTGCTACAATAAAATAAAAATACAATGTACATACGCAACAGACAAAGACAATCAAGAATCAATACAATGGCATTTTACAAGTGAATGAAAAAGTTGACTACCTGAAAACGGCACTCTTTGCAGTGGGTTAAAGAACTTTGGCGGCATAACGCGCACGATTCAACTTTATGTTCGGAGCTTTCTCACATTTGCTTATTCACTAGAAAGAACTTGCAGTAAGAGAAATCCTTAGGTACGTACAGAGTGCCTTTAAATACGCAAATAATTTGTCAACTACCAGGGACTAATTAACGTCTCAACTAAATGGATGGAGGATGAAACAGTCGAGGGCAGCGTTCCTGTATTCGACATGTGTGCTTATTATTGTGTCTTGCTCCAGTTTGAAACCTAAAAAACAGTAACAGTACGATATTTTCGCTTTATATGCTATCTATTGTGAAAATAAATGAAAAATCAGAGAGACGTGAAAATTTCTAAAACGAGTGGCAATGCTGCTGCATCACGACAATGGCAAGCGTAACGAGTTGCCATTATTGTTCCGAGGTACCAGTAAATGCTTAAAATACTTATTTGAAGTGTATTTTAGTTCGTTATGCTCCACAATCAGAACCTCTTAGGCTCAATGCACACCAGATAATAACAGCAGCCCGTGCTCACAGCGAGTTCGTGGCGTCAGCCAATGTTTTTGTCCACACACACAGCGGCATGTAGCGATGATCCCGCAGCAGTAATAGGTTAGGAACCACCCAGTATGCTCTTGGAGACAGAAGAAGGCAGGCAGTGTTTGCTTGTTTAATTTACGAAAACATTAAGAAACGCAACAAGAGGTTTAGACTCACCCAATGATTAGTTCAAGACTGCTGGGGAGCGCTCTTGACACTGTTTATGGGTTTAAGTGGAGATGAAACTAAGTTGTTTATTTTCGAATGAATGTACAGCCGTTTGATGAATTATAAGTAAAATAACAGTTATATCGTCAACGGTTGATCTTTTGCAGATGTCTTTGTAAATCTGTGTGGGAAGCCTTGCACGTACAGAAATTAATAGAAGGAACCTGGCTGAAAAATTCCAAGGGATTTGGAAAGCGTGTTATCCGGACAATGAAATCTGATCAACTCCAGGAGGAAGTTCAGTTAACAGTAGAAGAAATGTCTTCGCTGATTATAGACATCGCTGGTCAAGTACCACGGTGAAATAAACGTATCTGTGTCAGGTCGGTAACAATCGTAGTGAACAATGAATAAATTTATCACCGAACGTGAAAGGTTATTGAATTTATATCAATATTGAAATGTGTGCAGTTATGTATTTTGTGGCTCCAATACAATAAAGCACAGATTACGTTGAACCAGCTGAAGCAACAGAATTTATTTAAAATGTTATTGATAACTGAAGATTTGTTCATTCAGATGAATGGGCTGTCGCCAGGGAGCAAAGCATTTGCTGCTTAGCGCTATGTCAAGTTGTAAATGGCCGCAGTCGAGCAAAACCGCCACCTCTAGAACACAAACACAGAATAGTTTACCTATGTCTCCTCTCTCCCGATTCGGTTTCGCTGCGAAACCCGCACAAAACTTTAAACACAACTGAAACAACGGAATCTGTTCTTAATCCCATCATGATAGTCTTTGCGGCTTGTGCCCTTTATTTCAGGTATTTTTTTCATGCGTTAACAAATACAAATTCAAACCGGCTGCATCCATGTTAGGCTAACGGCAGCTTTGCCGGAGTTGCGAACGCGTGTGCACTGCCCCACTTACTTACAATGATTGCTGCTTCGCGGCGATCGGCGAGATAGCTGCGATTGAGCAGTGGCTGGCGAACACATTTATCTCGCGGCGATTTCGCAACGCCACCGCTGTAGGGTGCGCGGCTAAAACGCGCGAAAAATGACGCTGCGACCGCTCGCAATAGTAAATCACTCTTGTGCATCGAGCCTTAATGTTGGGACATGGAATCAAGACCTGTATATAAGGCATGGGCAATATTTAACGTAAATATTATTTAACAATTTCGTGAGGTGTACGTATTAATTTTACTTCACACGCGGCACCCTATTATTTATTTAATAGGGTAGGACTGACTAACAGTAAGAAGAATTTACACCGTTCATCTTGTTTTTCGATAGCAAGGAGAACTATCCAGTTTTTATTGCAAGGCTTTTCTTCTTACTGTTATAATCATGGTCATTTAAAAAAATCAATGCCATTAGAGTCCTGTCACTGTAAGATGTAGCCTGCGAGTTCTGTCTCGCAACCTGCCGCGCACAGTTAAGCCCGGTCCACACGCAACGATCTGTCTGCGCAGACATCGGCGCAGATGTCTGTACATGCAAAAGATCGCTGCAAATGTGGTGTGTTCACACGACACAAACCCCAATCTACTACTCGCCCGCCATCTGTCGGTGTAGAAAAGAAATATCAGTGGCAAGCGACTACGCTCCCCGAAAATGTCAAAATTTAATTCAGTTATTTTGAAAAATAGAAATGGAGGAAGTTCTGTTGTGGTCTGTGTTCGCAACTTGTGTTGCAAAAAACATTCAGACCAACCGCAGGAAACAGAGAAAGCGGTAAAAATGGTGCAGACAGTGGCTGCTAAAGCGAAAGCAGTTTTGTCACGTAAATTTGCTGCGAGAGTTGCAGGGCGAACCTGTTTTGTTTTACATAACCTCGTGTTCCATTTCCTCGCACATTGGCACTCCAATTTCATCTTCAATTGTACTCCTGCTTGGTCTCGGCGTTTCTTGATCACTAAGAAAGTCAAGTAGATCAAAATACCATAACGTTGGCTGGTATACTTGATCTACTCCTACACCAGAACCTCTAGATTCTGAACTTTGGATAACTCTTTTCGGTAAACAGTTCGCTGACAGACCAATTTACTTGACTTGCTTTCATGAACTCATCTTTCAGGAAAGCGTAAATAGCTTCACACGTGTTGGGTATTATTTCACTCAATGCTTGTTTCGATATTGCAGATGAAAATTCCAAATCATTGTAGCTCCTTCCTGTTGCTAGGAATCTTAATGTTACTGCCAGGCGTTCATGAGGAGAAATTTCCCTTCTCATACAAGTATTTTTCTCATAATATGAGGGGTTACATGCTTTAAGAGATAATTATAAGTTTCGACATCCATCCGCAAATAATTTCGCCAGTTCGTAACGAAATTATTTTTTTATTACCGTTTCTCTGTTTGCCGAGGGGCCAACTGCCCGCAATTTTTCAATTAGAGCATTGTATGCTGCTGTCTTTTTGTCTCGGTCACTATATTCTGTACTTTTAATCTTCCACAAACATGGGTGGTTTCTGTATATTTCAATGAATTCACTTACAAACTCTCGAGAACACTGACGAGTATCAGCCATTTTAATGCCCTGTGCACACAAATAGAAACACTAGACTGAAGAAACAGCTCTTTCGCGCCAGATTTGCGACGATCTCCTGTCCACACGCTCCAACTTGTCTGCGCAGATGTGGTTTGAACCGACAGATTTGAGAGGTTTCGCTCAAACCTCCAACTCCAACTTCCAGGTTTGCACACACCTCAGGTTGGTGCAAAACTTCTGTTCACACGCAACGATCTGTCTGCGCAGATGTGATGTGCACAGACATTTGCGCAGACAGATCGTTGCGTGTGGACGGGCCTTTAGGCTGGCTTCACACAACTCCCATCGCGAGGCGCATCTCAGCAACGATCGCATGCTTCACACAGCGCGGCAGTGCACGGCACCTGCGACGTCTCTCAGCTCGAACAGGAATTTCTACCTGTAAGGGGATGTGACTGTTTCTCTTGGTTAGTACACATCGGCGCTTGCAGTCTTGGAGGAACAGGGGTTATAATATAACACGCCAGCCAATCAGTGACCTCGGCAAGTAGTTGACGTGTTCAGTGTACTTGTATCAGTATTGTCATACACATACAGCAAAAATGAACGAAACCATTAATGTTTGGAAGGCTTTAAATATTGTGGCATCCAAGTTACGAAGGCGTTTTCCAACGGGAGGCGGTGTAGGACAGATGACGACACTTTCGCAATGTTTTTGGTGGACCTGATTATTCAAAAACATGAATATTTATTTGATTGCTCAACTGAAGTTACACTGGATAGAATAGTGGATGAAGAAAACGAGTTTATAGATGAAATGCGAGTAATAATGTTCAAGATTGAAAGAAATCAAATACTGTTAGTATTTAAAAAAAATTCATAAGAACGCCTTGAACATATTTATGATATTATCATACACCTCCATATAAAGTTGCGCCATGTAGCTCGTTACTGAAGAAACATCAATCGATAAAAAGAGCATCGAACGTCAAAGTAACATTTGATTATGTGGAGAAAAAAGACGTAGTCAACATCCACTTAACAGAAACAAGGCAGTCAAAGAACTCGAGGAAAAAACAGTACATTCCATCCCAATTTTGACAGAGCAAGGGATGACGGAAACTGTGTTCATTACTGGTACCTGAAATTTTGGGCAATGTACAAACAAAGAGAATTTGGGCATACGAAGTTTAAATGTTCCGTAGCTTACATAGCACTTCTCAAGAAAGACTGCAGAATGTGCCGTAGACACATCGTTGGTCCCATGACAGCCAGAGATGTACAGGAAGACCAAGAACTTGCGTCTGGGTCCGTTTTTGTCGAAGACGTAAACCAATTTCAGATACAGTCACACTGCATTTGGAAAACTGACCAAAGTGGATTTAATTCTCAACTAACTCCTGGTGCGACACTCTAAAAAAGGGAAAAATCAACAGTTGCCTTCGTTCAGTCTGCACAGCACACAGTACAACTCACAGTTATACAACAGATGTTGGACTATCAATGAGTTGACACCTAACAAAAAACTGTACATTTGCATCCAGGGAAAAACTTTTGGCCCGAAAGTTAAAAAGGCTATTGAAGACTATCTTCCACCATGCATATATTTAAAGGCTAACACTAGTGGGTAAATGTCAAAAGTCCATTTTTAAATTCTTTTACGTGAACGTGTTAATGACAATGTCGGGGTAAATATGTAGAGGTGTTTACCACTTTGTGATTCTTCGAGTGCTCACAAGGACACCACAGTAGTAAATGATTCATTTGCGTGTAAAGACACTGAATCCATGATCATTCCGCCAAACACAATAAAATACATACAGCCTTTGGATGTGTATTTCTTGCGGTAATATAAAGCATATACGATAAGGATAACAGACTTTATAAGGAATATCTGCCGCGACTTCGACAGTAAATAAGGAAATAGAATTATGATGAAAATGCATTATATTATTCATAACCAGCTGTCTGCTCCAGTGTACCAGCCAATACGCCTGGTAAGCGATTGGATACAATATTCCTGCACATGTTGCTGAATGTATGAATGATTCAAGCGGCAACTGATTTTGCAGCTCGAGAATGTGATTCTGAGGAATGTCTAGAAATTGCTTTCGCCAAATGTGCCTACTGCGATTCTGCATATTGTTTCATGCATTTTGTTGAGGAACTGCATGTACATTTTTAAAGTCTGAGAGCACGCAAACTAAGAGTAACGCAAGTGAATGCTTTCACCATCTTAATGACAGTTATGAATAAAGCTTCTAAATACAACTGGAACACCGAATTCCTGTTCGAGCCAGGTCCTCCCCCGTGAGAACAGGCACAGCTGTAGTAGAGTATGTGATCAAAAGTATCCGGACACCTGGCTGAAAATGACTTACAAATTCGTGGTACCCTCCATCGGTAATGGTGGAATTCAATATGGTCCACCCTTAGCTTGATGACAGCTTCCACTCTCGCAGGCATACGTTCAATCAGGTGCTGGAAGGTTTCTTGGGGAATGGCAGCCCATTCTTCATGGAATGCTGCACTGAGGAGAGGTATCGATGTCGGTCGGTGAGACCTGACACGAAGTCGGCGTTCCAAAACATCCGAAAGATGTTCTATAGGATTAAGGCCAGTCAATTACAGGGATGTTATGGTCGTGTAACCACTCCGCCACAGGCCGTGAATTATGAACAGTTACTCGATCGTGTTGAAAGACGCAATCCCCATCCCTGAATTGCTCTTCAACATTGGGAAGCAAGAAATTGCTTAAAACATCAATGTAGGCCTGTGCTGTGATAATTTCCACGCAAAACAACTAGGTGTGCAAGTCCCCTCCATGAAAAACACGACCACACCATAACACCACCGCTTCCAAATTTTACTGTTGGCACTATACACGCTGGCAGATGACATTCACCGGCCATTCGCCATAACCACACTCTGCCATCGGATCGCCACATTGTGTACCGTGATTCGTCACTCCACACAACGTTTTTCCACCGTTCAGTCGTCCAATGTTTACGCTCCTTACGCCAAGACAGGTGTCGTTTGGCATTTACCGGCGTGATGTGTGGCTTATGAGCAGCCGCTGTTGTGCTGTCCCTTGACGTTTCCACTTCACTATCACATCGGAAACAGTGGATCTAGGGATGTTTAGGAGTGTGGAAATCTCGCGTAGAGACGTATGACACAAGTGACACCCAATCACTTGGCCACGTTCGAAGTCCATGAATTCCGCGGAGTGCCCCATTCTGCTCTCTCACGATGTCTAAAGACTACTGAGGTCGCTGGTGTGGAGTATCCGGCAGTAGGTGGCAGCACAATGTGCCTAATATGAAAAACGTATATTTTTGGGGGTGGTGCCAGGTTTTTATGAGAAAGTTATATAATCTATAATTTTCAGTCATCAATCTAGGCTTCTTCTTCCTCCCCGTCATCTTTGTAAATCTCATTAGTCATCAAGTGTAGAAATTTCGTGCTAACAGCAAAGTCATAACAGGTCACAATTACAGTATTCATTTTGGAATGGAGAAGCCCAGTTATCGTTATTGTGCTCGGTTGTTTCTTATTTTAGTTTTAATTCTGTTAATCGTAGAAATTACTCTTTCCACACTAGCTGATGAATGAGGTAAGCACAACAGTGATATCATCACGGCTGGTAACTTGGGGAACAACTCACTGTTTCAGCTTACGGACAGCATTCCAGAATTCACCTGGAACTGTACTCTTTGTTCCTACATCTGTATTTCTCAATAGCCTCAGGCCAGGGGCGATTCTACAAGTTGTCGAAGGGGGGGGGGGGGGGGGAGGGGCTAATGGTGGCAGAAGGGCTCGGGGGATTTAAATATCTCTTAACAAAAGGAGAGTTGGAGTCCTCCACGAACAAATTGGTTTTGCTTAAAGTAGTTTTTGGTAACTGTTTTTGAGTCTGGGGTAAAAAATGTGTATTAATAAATAATAAGACGCCCATTTTAAGTTAAATGATATTTATTGGTTTAGATAGTAAGCTATTTGCCGCTCTTATTCTTTTGTTAAAATGTGTTTGAAATACATTGCAACCTATATTGCTACATAATTATTAAAAAATGACTGAATGTGTTGGAGTAATATGTTCGCTGATTTCTGAAGTAATTTTATCCAGTGTAATATGATACTCCATTGGGGCAGGGGGGGGGGGGGGGCGGTATGCCCCTACCCCCTGCCTCATCCAGTATCTACTTCCTGAACGTTATTTTTATTTAAACTCGTTAGAGCCTTATCACTGAAAGGGAACCATTTGATTATCTGTTGAGTACTCTCAATCAAAAAGTCGAAGCACCGAAATTTAAAGTTCTTCAATTGGTCACTAGTCAGTCCTGTATTTTTATCAATGTTCAACGAAGCTTCTACTCCTAAATACAATTCATCAAGAGATTTAAAACGACTGGAATTTCGATACTGAACCATCAGGGGGGTTGATTCTAGATGATTTTCCTTCAGGTAACATTCTGTCACCATTTTCAATGTTCTTGAAAGTCAGGACATTTAGTACGGATTGTAAGAGACTCCGATCGCATCTTAAGATTAAGGCATTAGATATTGCCCCTTGATTGGCAATAGCGTCGCATGAATATTTCCATTCTGTGCGCATCCTCGGCCATGGAGGCTATTTCATTATATTATATAATTCAGAAATGATCATAGAGGAACTAAATTCTTTTGTGTACTCAAAAACACTCGGTATTACATAGGGTCTGTATGATACGGTGATTTTGAAAAATAAAATGGTTTAAAGTGATAATCAGAAAATTATGAAAAGGTGATGTTTGCTTTGTTTCTAGCAGTCAGTTTCACCAGAAAATCTTTAAAAATCAGCAGCTTGTGATCAGTTGATAACGTCGAGTGAAACTGCCAGCGTTGTTTCGTTGTTTAATTTTGCAGGTGTCGTAGTTACGTGCGGGAGGCTGGCACGCGGGTGACTGGGTGGGTAAGTGTGACAGTCTTGCGAAGATGACGACGCATCTCCAAACAACTGATCTTGCTTTTGATCACTGCTAGGTCATCAACAGATCTTGCATTAGTTCACTGCCAGGTCATCATAGACATTCTGCAAGCGCGTTTGAATATCTGTGATGTTCCAGTCCTGTCTACCTTCCCCCCCCCCCCCCCCAACAAAAGAAAATCAATAACAGCTCCTCCCTGCCACCTCCCATGAACTTCATGAAGCTATAGGGCAGTAGCAGGAATATTCCACGCTGTCCCACAACAAATTCCGCATGTTTTCAGCCAAAACTGCTCGAAAAAATGTTGCGATACTTACCTGAAGCCCCTCATACAAAATACACCCTCCAGTTTTTCACTGATTAGCATTTTGAAACTAGTGCTGTAGTAGTGGAACTGATAGGGAGATTCATAGTAATAGTCACAATACAGTGGGTTCCATCTGATGATTTCAGTTATTTATGATGTAGTTACTCTGATTATTAAAGTTTTTAACTTCTGAACAATGTGACATACGTTCCATAATGTTAAGAACAGATTTTAATTTAAGGGGATTTTACAGGCAAAAATTCGAAAATTTTGACTTTTCACAAAACATGCCATAAAATATTCTTTATTCTTTCCTGCTCAAAATAGTGTATAAATTATCTGTGTGTGACATTTAGAAGTGTTTTATTTTTAATTTTCTGGTCTTACATGTGTATCTTTGAAATCACCAAACTTCGGACGTGCGTTGGTTTATATGTGAATATTTCGGAAGCTACACTTCATAGAAAGCTGTGATTTTCATCTAAGGACTCTTAGCACCATTGCACTGTCTGATGGCTAGCCACTTAGAGTCAACTGACTGATAAAACAATAATTCAGCTTCAGCAGTATTATGGAATGGCAATCAGAAATAAGCAAAATGATTTTGAAAGCACAAGGAAAGCAATCTGGGCCTCATACTTCCACAACTTTCAACTGACAGAAAACGGACACATTCACTCTGCCCACCTGGACCTGCATCATGGTGTAAATTCCAGAAGTGTGAAGTTTCAGGAGTGTCTTTTGAATACACGAACTCTGTTCCAGAAGTTATTACGGAAGCAATCAAACCAATTTATAGGGACATAGCTCACCCAGACCCCTCTGAAAGTGCTTACATGGACGAACACAGAGTTATAATGAGTGATTCAATAACATTATCTGGATACGAGTTCCAAAAAATGTTTTTAAACAGCTCAATATACTATAATGTGGAGTAGGTGATGCTATATTAACATTTAACAATGGAAACATGGGAAGAATACGTGTTCTAAAACATCTTAACATCGCTACAGGCTACAATACTGTAAATGGCTTGAAGTTGTTGGACAAGTTGTGACTTGCCAAGACACAGAGTGCAGCTGAGTTCACCACCAAAGAGGCAAGGTCAATCAGAAGAAAGAAGCTTTCTGAGAAGGACACCGGCAAAGATGATGATGCTGATTATGCTGCTGGGTGTAATTTTATCATTTTAAACTTTAAATGTGATTTTCACAAAATTACATTTCTTATGCTTATTATTTCTTATGTTCCTTTATATCAAAAACTACTTGTGATAGCTATACGAAACTTTGGCATCTATTTCATTTTAACATACTGCACCTACTGAAGCGTAACCATAGCAATAGTTTTAATAGATAGATATCTAGGGCATTATATGTACAATTATTTGTAATCAAAAATAGCACAATTGAAAATACACATATATCTCTCCTTCTTTTGTAGCTCATCTCTTAATTCGGGTTCAGTAGACATAAATAACACAGATAAAATACCTGCAAAAATTTTCGAGTGGTATGTTCATTGGTTCCAGAGGTATGGTACATAAAGTCGGCTAATTTAACGTTACCTGCATAGGCCCTGTATGTATTCACACTGCAGCAGAATCATTTGTCAGCTTTGCAAAGAAGTGTTACCGTCGAAATTTCATAACCCCCACCCTCACTTTTAAGCATTTTGTTCGGTGATTCTTGCATAACATGTTGGCAAGGAGCAAACGCAAGATTCTGACATAATGAAATTGAGAAAAATAGCATCAGATGTTTTACAAAAGTGGTAGAATACATCAATATAAGCATAAGATTACGTAAGTTATCTACATAATAGGAAATTGGTAAACTGTACAACATAGTCAAGGGAAAAAAACATACAAGTATTATCTTGTGCATGTAAGCACTCAGTTCCAGCTGACATTGATAGTGCTTAATTTTAAAGGATAGTAAAACAGTTTTTATAGTTCTCCAATAATGTAAAAATGTCTTTCAGCTGTGTAGATACAAAATATTACATAGAATTGCAAATAGTGCTAAAAGAGATAAAATAAATATACAAGCATCATTGTGCAGGTAAGCACTCATTCTACATGACATTGGCGGTAGTTCATTTGACAAGACAAAAAAATGTTATTTACAGTTCTTCAACTGAGTAAAAATCAGGTAAGGAAACACATGTTTCAGGTGCAGCATACCCAGAAACAAATCACACCATGCCCACTGACAATCACACCAAAATGTTTTAGTGTGTCACTCCTTTTCATATTTGGGTGAAGATATAGTACAGAATCAGTAGTAATAGTACAAGGCACAAGTATACCTTGTTGAGAGCAAGGAATTCATGAAGATCATAAAAGCATTGATGTTGTATCCCTTTGAGAAACCAGGTTCTCATAATTGACATAGGAGATCAAAAGTCTCACATATGAGACAATACAGGAACGAGTCATATATGTGAATAGGCAGATAAGCCCAGTGATCAGTAAATGACTCAAATTGTATGGCTAAGTGTGACAGGTTCTTGGAAGTACAACTGTAAATATGAAGATTAGGCCAATCACATAGAGGCAAACGTTTACTATACAAATTCATTTTCTGATGGTACGGTACACAGCATACCAAAGGTAATGTTTTGACCCTGAACATGCACAAGACATTAATAGTGCAATGTTTAAAAAATGTTATAATTAATCATAGATCCAGAGTTGATATGTATGCATGGTAGTTACATGTCATTCAAATTATCATACAGTAGAAAATAACCTTTACTTGAAGATACATTTACATACACGATAAAATTACAGGCAAAAATCACAATATGAAATTTATATAATCAAATTTCTGTGGTAGATAATTAAGAAAAAATACATGCATGAAATTCCTTCGTAAACAGTGTAAGTGACTTGAGCTCCAGTTAATAAGGAATGTCGTTTATTATAGCTGCTTATTCAATTTCGTTCTCATAACTTATTACATATTAAATCAGTGAGTAATGGGTCTGTGATTATCACAAGTACTTCCTTATTATTACAACATACATTGTTAAGGACAAGAGAAAAATAAACACAGCATTCAAAAGACATATCTTATAAAGCAACTAATAATGACATAACTTATTCGAAGATGCAACACAAGAAACATTTATCATCGAACTGTTCAGTAGCAGCTGACAGAAATGGTTTATTCACCGAAAATGAAACAAATAACTTCTCTTGAGCTTCAGTAATGCTTAATGACAAGAGAAAAATTCACCGTCTTACAATCATTAACTTAGCGTGATAGAATCGGCACTACATCACTGCTGTGGCACAAAAGAAAGTTGGAAATGAAAATGTTTCAATAGAAAGACACTAAAGTATTAATGTAACTTATTTTACGCAATTATTTACAACATGCATAAAAATGTAGCTGATCAATGTGTATAAATGCTACACACTGAAAAGAAAAGCTTGTCAAAATGCCAGCATATTTATATACAGGTCATGGATCAATATTTTTAGCATGACTGGGTACTTCTGTAATGTCTAGTTCTCCATAACAGACCACTGAAACATTCGTATTGTTGAAATAAAACTCGCTCGCTAAATACGTTATACTATGATCTGAAAAAAATGTTATTTAGTTCCTACAAATCCATAGATTCTGTGTTCTTTTTATTACTTCTGCAACGGAGGAAAAATCAGTTATGATCATGTCACACACAAAAATAAAGCTTAATGAGTACAAACAGTGATAAGTAGAAAAAACATTTCTTTTTAATGAGACAATTTCATTCCACAACTTCTCAAAGCAAGAAAATTCATTTCACGCATACCTCACATAATTCAGCAGTAGAGAAACAATCTTTGTAAAACTATCCATGCTTGTTACTTTACAGACAATCCACATATGCACTCTTACCTCCAAATAGGTGAAAAGAAAATCTATCATCTGCAAGCGCTGGTGCTTCCTATAGGTAAAAGTTTCGTGTTTTCTTGAGTATACAAATGTTTACAAAGGTCTGATTGGTATCTCAAACTGCAATTCCTTTTCTTTCCATAATCGTCATAATACATCTCGTCAGTAGCAACAAAAGTTATAGTACTGTCCTCTCAGAAATCCCTCCATGAAAAAAAAAATCTCCTTTGAAGGTATCATTGTGACACTACCTTCGAATAAAGTGTGCACAAATAGAACCTCTATGTATCTAGTACAGCTGTGGGTTGCTTTGTTTAAAGAGTGTACATTCCTAACCTTGTTTTGTTCCATAACTACCTCCAAAAATGCTTCCTCACTAAATTGTATATAAAGCCTTGACTGTGCTCCTCAGAACAATGTATTTCATTAACCTTCAGCAAAATATCCTACGAATCATAATCCACTTCACATAATATACCATAATGGCACCATAATATACAATAGTTGCACCATAATAACCCAATAGTTGCACCATAATAACATCATAATCCTCACATGAGTAATCCTAACGCAAGTTCCTTATCATGTTCCATATCTATCGCACTGTATTGCCTAGATTCATCATGTGTATGCATACAACTCTGAAATTATCACTCTTCAAAATACTTCATAAATAGCAGAACAAGCACGAGTCAGAAATGTTCCTAGTTAAACTACCGCTTGTCAGGAATACCTTTCTCAATTTAGGACCACTCATACACAGTCTCTCATTCAAAATAAAGTCAGCATTTAGACCTCTGCAATTCATGACCAACATCACAAAATATGTACTTACAGAAAAAGACATCTCATGCAATTTTCTCAAAAAATAACGTAGTATTCTGTCTGATAAAGGTAAAGCAAAATGTAGGTCACGAGTTAACACAAGACGCAAGAAACTTACTTATATGTGCAAATTATCTTCCTGGAGAAAAAAATGAGTATCTTAGAACCTTAAAACCAAGTCTCTTCTGCTATACTAAGAGCTCGAAGGAAAAATTCCAAACTCATGAAATAAGGTAACAGTATCACATTTCAATCAGATATTTCACCAGTGAACTCAGAATAATAGCAGCTGAATTCAAATTGTTCACAGATGGCTTACAAATCCATATTTTCATAGTGCAAATATAAGTGTAAAAAGAAAATTGTCTGTTTCCATTTTATTATCAGCTTGTCAGGCTATGCTCATCAAATTCAAAGTACTTTTCTTCACACAACACAAATCACATATGATCACTGTTGTTTAAAATTCCTTCATAAGTGGATTGACAATAAGAGATACATTAACAGATACACAGATTAGCTGAAGAGTATGAAGCAGCGCTGACAGCTAAAATAAGAAAATGCACTGTAAGAGCTGAGACACCAGTTCTCGCCACTCCATGTATTTACCAAGGTACAGTAAAGCCTCTAAGGTACTGTTCTTTGTACACTTTGATGTTCGTTACATGACGAAGACCTTGTGATTTATGTGAGCATATGGATTCAAGTTCCACAGTATTTGGATGTGCGATTCGCAGTATGCGAAAAGGGTTTTCACACACCAAGAAAAACTTGCTACTTAAAGACTTACCCATATGAGATCAACGATGCGATTTGAGCTACAATTTCTGACCTACCTGTAAACTCTTGATGTTCACTCGTGGATTCTGTAGCTTCTTCCTTTTCGCTGTGGCTTTCTTGATGTTTACCAACGCTAAATTAGTTATTTCACAGCGTCTTAAAAGTCGTTGTGTCGGGAAGGCTACTAACTGTTTTATATGATGTGGTGGTGGTGGTGGATTATTATTTAATATAAGGAGTGTTGGTAAAGTTGTAGAATCATTCGGTAGTTCGCTAATGATATTTTCAACATCAGATATGAGTGAATCCCAATTTCTGTGTTGGCGATACGAATACAAATAGCAAAGTTTACCTAATTCTTCCATAATGCGTTCTGAGCGGTTACAAGATGGCATAAAACGTGATACAAATATTGGTCTAATTCTTCTACGTCTCAGAGTTTTTAACCGTATATTACAACGAAATTGTTGGCCATTATTAGAAACTACTTTGTCAACATGCCCTACTTCTTCCAGAAAATTCTTTACGAATGCTATAGAAACAGATTTTTGCAGTAGCTTTCCGTAAATGGGTGAATGACACAAATTTACAGGTACGCTCAACAGCTACAAAAACAAATGAATGACCATATTTAGATCTCGTAATAAGACCGAAAAAGTCAACGGCAGCTAATTCTCTCAGTTTCTCAGGAATGATCGGAAACAGTGGTGTTCTGTGCGTAACGGCAGGTGTTTTTTGCCTTGTGGCACAGTTTGCATTTTGCTAAGACATTACGAATTCGCTTTTCCGTATTGTTGAAGTAACATGCATCCCGTAATTTCTGAAAACATTTCTTAGCACCTAAGTGTGCGTAACTGAGTTGCGTGTACCATAAGAGTTTGTTGACGACTTCGTCTGGGATGCACAATGTCCAAATAGGACTGTCAGGACATCTACGTCTGAATAAGATGTTGTTATGTACAAGGTAAAACTGTCTTATCGGAATGTTTGATTTGTTTTGCCATTTCTCTTTTATCTCTTTCCAGACTGGATCTTTCTCCTATTCATGAGCAATATCACATAACGAGGATGAAATTAAGTTTTCAAAGGCTACTTTTTGCATTTATAACAAACTAAAATTATTTTCTTTGCAATCTTCTTCATTACTCTGGACTAAAACAACAGTTTTCAGGTGAAAGTGCATCAGCAATAATGTTTTCTGAACTCCGAATGTAAATCACAGTGAAACTGAATTCATGAAGGAACAAAGCCCAACGTCTTAAACTATCATGACTCGTTTTAGTTGTCATAAGAAACTGAAGTGCTCGATGATCGGTGTGTACCTTAGTGTGTTTACCTTGTAGAAAGTACTGAAATTTATCAAATGCCCAGGCTATGACTAATACTTCGAACTCAATGAAAAAATAGTTACGTTCGGCTTTGGTTAAGACTTGGCTAGCAAAAGCTATACTTTTCCGTGTAAGAATTCCATTTCCTACAATTTCTTGAAACAAGTGACCAAGACCAGATTTTGAATTATCCGTCGAAAGGCAAAAATCAAGAGATAAATCAGGATATGGTAATATGGGTGGATTAAACAATTCAGTTTTCTGACCAATATATTCGGTCTGGGCGACATCCCCCAGTCCCAAACTATATTTTTACCTGTGAGTTGACATAGTCTAGGTGTAAATAAGCTCTCTAAGCCGTTTAAACGTTTCTTTATAGGTACAGGCACTTCTTCAGTTGCTTTCATCTTTTCTGGATCGGGCGATATACCTTTCGGTCAAGAAATTTAATCTGCGTTTTACCAAATTCTGATTTTTATAAATTGACTATAAAATGCGGTGCTCACGAAATGTCTTTAATAGTTCGCTCACTACCTGGCTGTGTTCTGTCCACGAATTTTCCGCAACCAGAATGTCGTCAACATAGGTGGAGATCCTATCTTCCAAATGCTTAGGTACGATAGTAATCAGACCTCGGATAAATACAGCAGATGAAACATTGAGACCAAATGCTAATTTTCGAAATTGGTAGCAGTTTTCATAACAGAGAAAGGATGCATATTTTCTTCATTCAGGGTGTACTCCGATTTGCCAAAAACTATATCGTAAATCAAGAGAAGACATTACCTTTAAACCATGGAATTTCTGTGGTAATTCGTCTAGAGTTTGTGGTAGATCTGTTTCTGGTTGTATTATAGTGTTGATCTCTCTGGAATCAAGAATAAGTCTAACAGAAGTCTTTCTTTTTAACAATGTGTAACACGCCGTTGTATGAACTCACAACATGCTCCATAATTCCCTGATCTAGCATCGATTGTATTTTCTGCTTAACCGCTTCTCTGTATGTCAACAGAGTATCATAAGGTGGTGCAAAAGATTTATTATGTTCTTTAACACTTAATTCATAATGAATATTTCGCGTAGTTCCTGTATTGTGAGAAAAACTTCAGAATGTGACTGTAAAATTTCTAATAATTCATGTATCAGAGTCTATTTCATCCTGAGTAATTTCTTTTTAATTAACTGTTATGTGGTAATAGACTGTTTAGCGTCGCAATGAAATGTTGTTATGTCGTTCATACAATTGTCAGATATAGTCAGTGAGTGTTGTGCCTCAAGTGGAAAGAGGAAATGTAAAGAGTTCGCATCTTCATCTCGTTTGTCAATTAATCTTGAAATTCAAGCGTTATAGTACCTGATTTACTTGTAAGATTACCTTAGCATCACAAAAGTTTAACATCGCTTTATATTGAAGTAGAAACTCTACGTCCAAAATTGCTTCTGTTGACAAAAGAGCAACTATCAGAATATTCGCAGTAAACTTGTGTACCAGACAGACGAAAACTAACGAAGTTTGATTATATACATCTATACTCTTTCCTTGAATGAGAGGTAAAATTGGACAAACAGATGATTGAGCACATTTACTAAATACTGTCTCACTAATCACATTAACTTGGGTACCAGAATCAAGTACAAGAGAAAGTGAAACGTTTCCTATGGAAATTTTTACAATTGGATGTACAAATGTATTTTCACAGTCGTAATTTTCTTGTAATAGTGTGTCCCTAATATCATCAAAACCTACAAAGCTGAAAAATTCGATTGTTCATAACTTTGCATCCCGATAATGTGACGTTTCAAGCAATCTTGAGTTGTTTCAGACCAGTAAGCGGACAAGAATGAGTGATAAAAATCACCGCACGCGTGACATTCACAAGCAATCGATTTCATTCTTTTCGCATGTTCTCCTTCGTGATAACTGCAAATGAATTCCAGTTTGTGGCCAATTTGCCATGTGAGTGGTAAAGAATAGTCAAATTGTTGTACACTCCCTTGAGTGAATTTCATTGCTGGCATTGCGAAAAATTTAAATTTCCTTACTATGAGAAAATGTTTGTAATTGAAACCATTGTGAACTGATGGTTTTCTCTTATTCCGTAACTCGCGTTCCATTCATTGTATCCTGCAAGGTTACACGTTCACGAGTGAAGTGATTAGCATTTCCAAAATTAGTGCATTCATTGTGATTTGCAGTGTGATAATTATTGAAACTACTGGTACCGTTATCGCGACCGATCCTTTCTTCCAGATTGGCAAGCTGTTCCTATATATTTTTCAGGTCAGGTTTATTTTGCTGATTAATCGTCATTTGCCCTTCTTTAAAATGTTGCAGAGACTGAAATTCTTCAGTATCAGTGAACAGAACCGGCTGAGAGTAGTCTTACCTTTTATCTGAGTCATCGATTGTTTTTCGTCACTCTCTGGGACAATTCTTCGACGCGTTTTGCGACAGTCATCAACTGATTATGCGTCTTTGAAACTTCAGTTAGTCTGCAGCTGTAACGACTCGAACTTTTGTGCTAATGCCCCTATTTGCAGTCGATGTTGAGACGTCTGTTGTCTCAACAATATCAACAGACTCTGCGTGGTCAGCTCTGGACTCTAGATTAAAAATATCTGACTTGAGTTCCTCACGTGCCTAAATTTGCAAAAGTTCTGTCATTTTCACGAATTTACGATTTAAATTGTCATTAAACTCATACTTAGCTTCTTTGATCTCTCCACGAAGATCGTCATTAGATTTTTTAATTTCGCTATTAAATTCTCTAAATTGGATTTTCTAATCTCATCCGGTTGAGCCAATATTAATTGTGTAACGTTACTGCTGAAAGAGAGAAAGCCAAAATTATTTTGCTCTGTGGAAGTAGAAGCAACACCTGACTGAATTCCTCGTAACAAAATCGCATTGTGTCACGATATTATCATCTCTCGAACTTCATGTAGTTCCGTGCAGTTCATAGTCAACTAGTCTTAAATGGTGTAAAAAATGAAGGAAATCATTTTAGACTATAACCTACTATATTTGCAATATATATTATTAATCACTGACGAACTTTACACAGTCTTTTAATTATTCCACAATGTCACATTTCCGGACACAACAACGATACGAATATTACTCTCAATGTAAGGATACACAAATCTGATGAAATCCCTCCAGTGCGCGAACAACTAATAACTACGTGCAGCAAAAAGGCAAAGTACCTAAAAATTCTCAGTTAATACCAAAGTGTCCCTCGGCGCTACAAGCACGATCTTTCATGTCGCGCGGCTTCTCTCCACCATTGGTTGTGTCCGACCACTTCAGACTCCTCTCAGCAACTATACACTCTTTACTACTTGTGATAATAATATCTCAGACTCGGAGTTTGTATACGCACACCACAGCGGATCATTGGTCTACTCTGCAAAGAAGTATTTACGTCCAACTTTCTTAATCTAACTGACCCTCATAGAACTTACAGTAAGAAATATGGCTATTAGCAGTGCCGCTCTTCGCAACATCTCTACAGACACATCGGCAGTCCAAAAAACTGTGTAAATACGTGTAGTTAAACTGTAAGACTAACGAATGAAACAGGAATTGAGGACTAATAAACGAAAAATGAATTGTACTAAAGTCCGCATCATGTTGGAAGGCGGCCCAATTTTCAGCCGTTCTGGGCATCCCCTTCCTCTAGCCACTGGTAACCAATAATATTCATTCTATTTCCCAGCGGCTAGAAGCGAGTTACAGCTAGACAGCGAGAATCTCACTTCTACATGCTGCACTGTTGCCGTATTTCGTGACAACCGAACTATTCATTCAATTGTCAGTTATTTTTGTTTTATTTTTCTTTCTTGTAGCAGTATAGCTGTGAATGTGTATCTGCAGAAGTTTAAGTGTGACTAAAAAACAGTCAGGTGACGTCCATAAATGTGAAGTGTTTCACAAGCAGGCGAGGGGAGTTATTTACAGCATTTATAACTTTTTCAAACGTGAATTTGAAAGCAGATCTCCTACTGCTGACGTTTGAAGACACAAGAACGGACTCCAAAATCATATGGTGTCGTCAAGAGAACTGTAAACAGAATTATAAACGAAAGTGTCAGAGCTGTAGGAGCCATAGAAAAAGTTGGTTTCGTGTCGCCTGGAAAGCGTCGAAATCGCAAGGAACATGTAAAACAAATGGATGGTTTTAACAACGATGTTGTAAAGTGCTCCATGTGAATGATGAATACCCGACATCACAAAAACATGTTACAGCTATGCAGTAGAAAATAGGCTTCAATGGTAAGCACTTCATCAATGTAAAGAATTTTAAAAGACGTTGGTCCCAGATATGTTAACAAGAGTTTTTAGTTCAAAGAAGTGACATAGGTGCAGCATTAACTACATCCCATATGAAGATTCACGATACAAGAGAAGGAGGTAGTTCAACAGTGTATTACCATGATGAAACATGGATCAATTAGAATAATTCCAGGAAGATCTGCTGGGAAATGAGTGATGGTACTGGCGGCTTTAAAGTTTCCCAGGAATAGGTTCTCGGATAATTATTCTGCATGCAGACCCTTCGTCTAGTTTTGTTTCTGAGAATAAACTTGTGTTTACGTGTAAGGAAAACAGCAGTGATTACCATTCGGAAATGAACGCTGTCAATTTCGTGACGTGATTCACAATTCTTGTCATACCTAGCTTCGAAGTCATTAGCAGTTATAATTAAACTGTTACAGAGAAAACACCAAGTTTAAATATCAGAAAAGCGGATATTTTTCTGTGGCTTAAAAGTAAAAATATTAAGCACGGTATAAACCAGACTTGTGTGGATCTACTGCAGCTCGTTAATTTATACAAGTCACTTGACAGAACGTACAAACTTGACTTCCTTGCACGTGAATGGGGTCACACAGTTTCGCGTTAATCCACGTTTCACTGCCAATGTAGCCCTATGGCGTAAATTTGGGTAAAGGATAAGGCAATGTGGGAGGAAAAAAAAGCGTTCAAGAAAACTTTCACTGAATCGCTTGTGCATGAGGCAATAGACAACATTCCACCAGTAGCGTGGACACAGGCTGTGCGGCATGCTGAAAAGCTACAGAAACAATAATTTGACAGGGAAGTGATGATGGATATGTGTCTTGACCCTATCATCGTAAATTTACGATCAGATTGTTCGAAGACAGATTCAAATAGAAGTGACGGGGTATTGCGATATAGACTTTGGAACAAAGTAATAATGTTTCTTAGTTTTAGACTTGTGGTTTAAAAAATGTTTGTCAATATATCAGTTGCGTATATAATAATGAGAACTTCCTAGACTTTTTATTAGGACTTTGTATCCTTTGAATTATGCAGACTATAATGTTCTGTATATTGCCCAAGGAGAAGTTAAGCTTCTCCACCGTGTTGTATGCTCTAATAACATGCGAGAACAAAGCTGGATAAAATCGTCAAAAGTCCGATATTTCCACATATAAGCCCCTGTCATTTTAAAGGCACGAATTAGGTAAGACCCTAAAACAACAGTAACTGTTACTTGTCGCGATATCGGTCGTTTTCGATGTTATCGGTCATCATTCCTTCAGATGATGGTTAATTGTTTGCTTGATCAATGGATTATAAATGCGGTCTCTCATTGTTATGTCGAACGAGTTAGTTTACATTCATAATGCTCGTTAACTGCGAAAAATATGAAACTTACTGACCATTTTTACCGTAGTCTTTTCATTAGTCTTTTCTTCCACTAATTCATTTTTATGCACACTGATTACACGTAATTATGTTAAACACATTAACGCACACACCTTGTACACATTTTTAAAGAATCTATTGAGTAGAAGCAGCTATCAAGCAAATACACTCCTGGAAATGGAAAAAAGAACATATTGACACCGGTGTGTCAGACCCACCATACTTGCTCCGGACACTGCGAGAGGGCTGTACAAGCAATGATCACACGCACGGCACAGCGGACACACCAGGAACCGCGGTGTTGGCCGTCGAATGGCGCTAGCTGCGCAGCATTTGTGCACCGCCGCCGTCAGTGTCAGCCAGTTTGCCGTGGCATACGGAGCTCCATCGCAGTCTTTAACACTGGTAGCATGCCGCGACAGCGTGGACGTGAACCGTATGTGCAGTTGACGGACTTTGAGCGAGGGCGTATAGTGGGCATGCGGGAGGCCGGGTGGACGTACCGCCGAATTGCTCAACACGTGGGGCGTGAGGTCTCCACAGTACATCGATGTTGTCGCCAGTGGTCGGCGGAAGGTGCACGTGCCCGTCGACCTGGGACCGGACCGCAGCGACGCACGGATGCACGCCAAGACCGTAGGATCCTACACAGTGCCGTAGGGGACCGCACCGCCGCTTCCCAGCAAATTAGAGACACTGTTGCTCCTGGGGTATCGGCGAGGACCATTCGCAACCGTCTCCATGAAGCTGGGCTACGGTCCCGCACACCGTTAGGCCGTCTTCCGCTCACGCCCCAACATCGTGCAGCCCGCCTCCAGTGGTGTCGCGACAGGCGTGAATGGAGGGACGAATGGAGACGTGTCGTCTTCAGCGATGAGAGTCGCTTCTGCCTTGGTGCCAATGATGGTCGTATGCGTGTTTGGCGCCGTGCAGGTGAGCGCCACAATCAGGACTGCATACGACTGAGGCACACAGGGCCAACACCCGGCATCATGGTGTGGGGAGCGATCTCCTACACTGGCCGTACACCACTGGTGTTCGTCGAGGGGACACTGAATAGTGCACGGTACATCCAAACCGTCATCGAACCCATCGTTCTACCATTCGTAGACCGGCAAGGGAACTTGCTGTTCCAACAGGACAATGCACGTCCGCATGTATCCCGTGCCACCCAACGTGCTCTAGAAGGTGTAAGTCAACTACCCTGGCTAGCAAGATCTCCGGATCTGTCCCCCATTGAGCATGTTTGGGACTGGATGAAGCGTCGTCTCACGCGGTCTGCACGTCCAACACGAACGCTGGTCCAACTGAGGCGCCAGGTGGAAATGGCATGGTAAGCCGTTCCACAGGACTACATCCAGCATCTCTACGATCGTCTCCATGGGAGAATAGCAGCCTGCATTGCTGCGAAAGGTGGATATACACTGTACTAGTACTGACATTGTGCATGCTCTGTTGCCTGTGTCTATGTGCCTGTGGTTCTGTCAGTGTGATCATGTGATGTATCTGACCCCAGGAATGTGTCAATAAAGTTTCCCCTTCCTGGGACAATGAATTCAGGTTTGTGCTTGAAGTTAATTTTGTTATGTATTAAATTTTTATTTATAATACAGTTCAAATCGCAATAAATAATAATTACTGCAAGCAGTTTCAATGCTCTAGTCGTTAGACAATTGTCATGTTGAGAAAAATTGTACTTCATGTCTTCACAATGCTGTGTCAGCTGTTCTCGTCTCCCAGTGTCACGCGGAGCAAATCTGTGGAGCATTGGACCAAAACGAAAATATATTTGTATGGTCTTGTATTGCCATATCACGGATTTTGACAATGGTTTTCTTTGTGGTGATCTCAATTGGATGGCGTAAGTGCGCTTCGTCTTTGGTGTTCGTCCGACCACGTTTAAATTCAGTAATCTAACAGTAAATGGTTTTCAATGATGGAACAGGGGACACGTGAACTTCGGCTTATTCTGTTTTAATTTGCGAGGCAGTCCAAACCTCCAAATGAAAATATTTAATAATGGCACGAAACTTGGTTTTCTCCATTTTCAGCCACAGCTGACACGCCGACCAATTCAGAAGGCTGTTAACAATGAACTGTACATTCTGGTCTGTTGAAATTCTTTGCACGATCCTTGGAATAATCAGGCTTACAAACCATGAAGGCGCAACAAAAATATTCTGTTCTCCCATGGAAGTTTAGCAGACTTACCAAACCACCCCGTTTGAAGTACTGCTTTGCCTTTTTAGCGGGACCAAAATCGTTACCGCATTCCATATATGTGTGGCCAGGTTCAAGGACCAAATGATCTATTGTCCCAAAATGCTTATTTGCCTCAATATGTACAATCGGTATTTTAAAATGTAGCCTATTTAAACATGAATGAAATATTACTATAAATACTCTTAAAATCGTACAACTATGCTATTGCTTTACTTTCAAAAAATGCATATCTGAATCTTCATTAAAGATAGCAGCAATTCTCCTTCTGCCCGTCATTTCAGTTATACTAAGTGTATTCTAAATGCTGTCCAGTCACTGGCTTAGAGCTTAAAGTTTATCGTCATACAGTGCGGCACTATGCAGGAATTAGCTCACACTTTAACTTTCCAAAGGTGCATTTAGATCATTTGCTTCTGAAATGTAGCTTACATCACTTGTACTCTTAACCCCTCAATTCTGGTCACATCCATTTTCAGAATGAAAAATAATTAACTGATTCTTTTGTACGTTATATGAAGCTCTCCAGTAGGAGAATGAGGCCCTTCAGTGTACTTTTGTCCATGGTTCAGTCTACTACGCAGGGAACAAGTACTGGCACCTTTATCTGACCTTGTATTCCAGCAAATGAGAAGCTTCTTCTCGTATTATGGTAAAAACAATTTATACTCATATCCAGTCAAACCTTTATTCTGGATACGAAGTCTTTAGCGGTAGAGTCCTTGGATTAAAAAGTTATTGGTGAACATGCCGCGCCAAATTTGGTTAAAATTCCGAGCTTTTGATGACTACCTCTGTGATCGTCATCAGGGATTTTCTCTGTCCGTCGTGAAAATTATTTGGTTCCCCTTTTTTGTTATTTCAATTCCCAACAAATGGGACGGGTTGGTAGCGAATAAAAACCGTTCGTATACATACTAAAAGTTCTGTAAAATACACAAAAATGGAGGACAATAATGATGATTTTTTAAAAACTCAATAGTGGATAATATTTATGCTTTTTTTTTTTTTTTTTTTTTTTTACAGGAAAGCAGGTGACAGAATTAAGATTAAAAAAAACCACACTGCTGGGCAATATTGAAAATTTTTAAAAAATATTTATAGATGATTTCTTATTAAATTTAAAATAAAATCACTAGTGATAATGTGAATGATGATCAGGTGTACTGGTGATGCTGGTGATGTATGAAAATGGGCACAGTTGTGAGGAAGGTAGAATGATGGGTAAAGCTATGGTGCCCTGTTGCACCATACGAAGCGACTGAAAAACAGCAAAGTGGAAGAAGCGAGAGGGAGAAAAATAGAAAACTAGGATTGGAAAGAGGGGTATATTTCGGAACATATTTCATCCTTGGGAGTGGGAGTTGGTTGAAATTCAGGCGGAAGAGAATGAATAATGCATGAGGATGCATGGAAGGTGGAATATAGATGTAATGGCACAGCCAGGTAGATGGATTGGTGATTAGTAGGTCGGAAATTGTGTGCCAGGACTGGGTTTTTGATTAAAGTATTGGATCCGAAGGTGCTCTAGGAAGAGAACAAGAGTTGGGAAGCGGATGAGTTGGTATAGGGCGCGATTTGGAGAGGGTAGGAGGATGCAGAATGCGAGGTGGAGTGCATGTCTTTCCAGAATTTCAGGGGAAATAGAATTTAAGGGATGTGGAGATCCAGACAACGTTTGTTTAGGTGATGATGGGGATTTATAGGTGAGGATAATGGCTCAGAGATGCAGGCCCCAGATGTGGCCTCTAAGTAGTTTTAATAGTTTTAGGTTTTAATAGTTTTAGTCGATTTCGGGCTCTGTGTTGGATGGTAGTGAGATGTGCATTCCATGTTACTTTTCCATTTAGAGTTCTAAATACTTTACTATGTTAATTTGAGGGAAGAGTTAGTTGAAGATGGAGAGATGGAAATTTGGACGATGGAAACGCCGAATGGTGGGCCAAGGATGGTGGCTTGCCTTTCCCATGGATTTACTTGAAGTTTTCACATACTGTACCACTTGACCAGGAGATTCAGGTGGCGTTTGAGGGAGGCCATTTAACAATGGTTGTGCTCATTGTAATCACTACACAATACACTACGTGGGCATCCCACCATACGCTAATTCACAACCCTTCGGACTCACAAAGAGTCGCAACGTTTCTATGGCCTTGCCCTTCCTCGGGAATGTCTCTTTAGATTTTAACTTAAGATTAAAGCCATGAATCGTTACAGTTTTAATTACAAAAGTTCATAATACTTTAAGATCTACTTAGCAATATATAGAGATTAATAAAGGAAAACATTATTTACAGCTATACTTTCGAAACATACGTTACATATCATTGGCTAATGGTTCAAATGGCTCTGAGCACTATGGGACATAACTGCTGAGGTCATCAGTCCCCTAGAACTTAGAACTACTTAAACCTAACTAGCCTAAGGACATGACACACATCCATGCCCGAGGCAGGATTCGAACCTGCGACCGTAGCGGTCGCGCGGTTCCAGACTGTAGCGCCTTGAACCGCTCGGCCACCTCGGCCGGCTACAGATCATTGATTGCGTATTTCGCTGGCTGGTGGCAGCAGCTTAGATAGGCGAGCTGCCTTACTTTACCCTGCTGCCGTTAGATAGCACGTGTGCCCTCAGTGCTCTACCATCTCACCGCAAGCTTTATACAGGTTTTTACAACTGTCCTGCTACTGTTCGTATTTTTAAGTTATTACAGAGAATAACGAAATAACTTCTACTACATGTAATGGAACAATTCCTACAGTGTGTGACGTATACTAGTGTCGTTACAGCCTCACCCTTCGCCGACACACTTTTCGCTGTCGTATATATGGTGATGACGTCCTCCTCCTCTTCCGCTCCGGCCCCGAGATTTGAGAAGTCCTCGAATTAATAGCTCGTTATGGGGCTGTCTCAGACAGTGCCACGAACGTGGCCAAATCTTCTGTGAAATACATTGGACAAGGCCTCAAGGAAGGGGAAGAGAGACCCTGCCGTTAGTGCAGACGCTACGGTACCTGAGCATTAGCTGTACCCCAAATGTCACACGCACAGCCGCAACGAATTTCCGTCGCCTGTCACACATTATCCGTAACGACGTCCGCCAGAACCTCCTGCGATGCCAGGACACACTTCAACGTATTGAATTCCTTAAGGTGAGTACGTACGTCCTATACCCACAGTGTTAAATTTTCAATATTGGTGACCCATTATCTCAGAACCTGTGACAGATAGAGATATGAAATTTTTGGGATGTATAGTATCACTCCTTTTCTGATTACTGAACTAGAATCAAAATGTACAGAGAAATAATTAGCTAGTTATGATTTTTTAAAAAATGTTGTTCAATATTTTCTTTTAAAAGTCCACTTTTTTCCGCAAGTAAAAAATCGTTAGAGGTATAGGTGTTTTGGGAGGTTCAGTGGTTGCAGTATACTAAGTGGTAACATAGTGCAAAATTAGAGATATGGATCTGTAATAGTTCCTGAGATAATGGGTCAAATAATTTTAAAAATGTCATTTCCGGCAAATCAACTTCAAACACTTTATTTGATATTAACTTACACATGGAGGCATGCCAGCTTCTAGAAACAGCCAGGCCCACAATCAGCATTATCTGGATCCTGTTCTTGACTGTCCTACAAACCTAGAAGCTTCCTTCTTTTCCTGCCACTTGCTTCTTTAGTCATTTCCTCTGCTGCACGCTGGGCTTTCATGATCCCAAGTCGATCCATTCGCTGAAAGGCTTGCAGTGTGTTGGGACCTGGAGTGATACCAAGTACCTCCAGTGCCACAATTCTTCCCATTATACCATCATTAAACGTTATCACAGCATCACAAACACCCAAGCATAGAGTTTTCCTTCCTACAAAGACATTTTTTGGTATGTGGGTCCAAGGGTTTTGTGTTCGACCATGGAGACATTTGGAAACAAGGCCAGGATGAACTAATTCTCTATATATTGGTTTAATAGCTTCCATCACTGCAGATGGTATGCTATTTTTGTGCCTAAATTGTTCCTCGCTACCCGCTGCCTGAGCTTTGCGGTACTTGCACCATGAATCAGCACCAGGTGGACAAACACCATGTATAGGTGTATCATCAATGGAAGATTTGTGGAAGAATGTAGTTCACACTGCTCCTTTTATCCCTTGTAGGTCATGTGTATTGTTTCTTATTGTCATTCCATAATAATGCTGGAGTTCATCAATGTTTTTGTCTGTAAGTCTTCCTTTACCATTTAGAGTATTTCCATCTGATAACTTCTCTTTTCCTTTTGTCTGATTCAATTTTTGGAGACGTGTTCCCATCCGTTTTTGAACATGACCCACACATTCAATCTTAACAATCTGCTTATTACCATAAGGTTGGCTTTCCACTACTGATTTGTAAGCTTGTGAATCACCATCCCCCAAGTACTCAGTGTAACACACACCTCTCTCCTGTTGTGAACGTCTGAACACAGAAACAACTGCAGTAGCCTCCATACCCCCACTAGTTCCTTCATAATTCTTAGCACAATTTGTTTTATGGCTTTCACTTGTTTCATCAACTGATTTACACTGATGACAGTATTTAGTTAGCACTTCAATGTCTAAAACTTTACCTGTGTCAACACTAGTGACAGTTACAACTGCATTTTTTGATGTGTGACTTCTCTTCTGCCATGTGCCATCAACTTCCACAGATAAGTCTGTTGTGTTATTTAATTCTACTGCTTATTTAGCAGCAGCTTTCATAGAAGCAACAGCAACAGATTTGACACGTTCACCAATTAATTCTGTGTACTTACTTGATCTGATTGGTGGGTTTGGCAAGTTCAGCGTTGCACATAATACTTCAGCTGCAGTCAATCCTTTCCCAATGCACCTCATTCCCTGCAGGAATGTAACATTGCTCTCAAAAAGGTCATTCTTGCACTTTTCAGAAGACCAAAATGATGTCGAGAGCCTGCAAACTTCGCACTGAATATCAAACTTGTTAGCCAGTACAGTCCTTGCAGATGAGTCCTCAGATATGCTAATTTGACCACCACAAACCTTACATGACACAGCATCTTGCAAAACTTGTCCTAACACACTCAAATCTAAAAGAACATAACCCAAACTATTTTGATCTTTGCCAATAAATAAATCCTCATGGTCTCCAAGTTTCCTCTTCGAAGCACTAGTAGGCGTGTCCTTATCACAGGTCTGTGAAAAATCTATTTCAGGATCAACACTGGATTCAGATTTTGTGATACGCTGATTTCCATGGAAACGTCGCTTCTTAAAACAAGCCTCTCTTTTTGTCATGTTGAAAAGAGGTATAAGAGCGTATAATAACACACCAAACCACTATGTTTTCAGTTCAAAACTTATGAAACACGACAACCACAAAGTAAATAAACAAAACGCATGTGCTATACCGCCATTTCTGTTTACACAGTGCATCCAACCTCTTAACAAGAACATTAACATGATTTCAAGGAATAAATAGCTGAAAACCACAGCCTTCTAGATTCAATAGTTCAAGAGATAAGAGATGCTTAGGCAAGTCAGTGCAGAGCGGCCGGATAATTTTACACACGCACTATTAACTTTGAAATGATAAAAACTACACTCACAATTGGAATTTTTCGACAAATAATACATCAAATTATTCAGGAGAGATCAAATACTAATAAGAGATAATAACCCGAAAATGTCACTTTTTGACCAGTTCTGCCATACGTACTCCCCTTAATCTCTATGTGGCATCAAAAGTGGTACACGTCATGCAGGTGCTCCCTCTGCCGACGGCGATTGGGCGCAACCTTCAGGCGTCCCTCGACTACAATCTTATGGCTGGTTCTACGTTTAAACGCCGTTATGAGACACTTGTATTGCTCCCACGAGATGGTGTCCTCGGACTCGTCAACGTTCATATGCGAACTGCGGCCTTGTATGTGAGTACTATGTGCAGACAATGGACTGGATGGGGCACGTCCCTAACAGGCAGCTTGCTGAGGGTCCTCCTGCCTGTGACCACCTCACCGCCGGTGTCATTCGGCCACATTGTGAACTATTTATCTCACATTTCGACCTTTTTCGTCGTCTACAGTAACGCACATCCCAGCCTCACAGATAAGGGTATCTGGGAGGCTAGAAACGGTGCCGCAATTTATCGAATGTGCTATCAAATTCTATAGCGGTGATTGCTGCATGGTGTCTGCAGGGAATTAGGTCATAGTATTTCCTCGTTGGAGTCTGTATGTTAACCTGTCCCTCAGGCGTCGTTTGTACTGAGAGGTCATGGCAGGATATTGTCCGGAGACGCATCACCAGTAAGTGCGCAAAGATCTTGTACTTGGTATTGAGTAGGGTGAGCAGCCTATAGTTCGCGATAGTCGAACCACGGGGTGCACTGTGAACCGAAATGATGATGTCCTCAGGAAAGGCGTGTGGGATCGCTTGCAGATGTCATCAGTTCTTAAAACATAGTCGTCCACTACGTTGTCATGAGCCCCAGAAGGTTCGGTAAAACCCAATCGGTCCGCCATCAATAGCGGGCGATTTTTTTACTGCACTCTTATCGACTGCATCGTCGACTTCATCTTGTGTGACCGCCGCTGTTAAAGTATCCGCCTCTGTGTGGGGGGAGGTTGCGTGTGACGTAATGCAAAATGGAGCCGTTTGCTTCAGCAATGGCATCCTCTTCCCTGCAAGTACGTCGGTAGTGTTAGACGAACGTGTTAACTATGTCATTCTGATTCGTCACCTGTGGGCCATGAAGCGTGACCAGAGTAGCGATGAGATGCCGACGACGCCATCGTTCGTCGGACACTGTATGAAGCATGGATGGAATTTCCAATCCCGCCTGATCGTGGCGCCGCGTCCATATCACCATTCCCTGCAATTTGCGGTGTGCCAACACAGTTATCCAAGCCTAGTTCTTTGCCATTCCAACTGGTTGTCTAGGATTGGTGGCTGAGCGCCCAGATCTGAGGTTCGCGTAGTAGAAATTGACGGTGTTGCGATGCCATTCAGCCAAGTCCTTGCCACATCTCATCAGTGTCCACCGAATTGCCGATTTGGTGCAGTCCATCCACTACATCAGTGTCGAGCGGTAGCTGGGGAAAGCGTCGTTCGCACGCTGCACAAGTCTTGTTGACTTGCTGGAAGCAAGCCAGGTAATGCAGATGAGAACTATTCAGTTTACACAGCACACGGCTGCGTCGTACAGATTGGGATAGAAGCAGGACCATGCAGATCTAAGTGCAATAGTAGGAAAAGCCAGAGGCCAGTGTTCGGCTTCCATGTCGCAGATCGAAGGTCCTCTGAGAATATATCCTGCCTAGGCAGCTTACAGAATGACTGGTGGGTAAGGTATGGCCACAACAGTCGCTTTGTTGGGCTTCCCAGGTGTCATGGAGTAGGAGGTTTCACACTATGACACAATTCCTGGCATGTAGTTTAGTGCGGAACCTGATCTTTTGGATGTACGTAGAACGGAGTTAAAATCGCTTCGTAGCAGGCAGTGTTCATACCGCTCTTAAAACAGAGAGGCAATGTTCTCAGATTAAATCTGGGGCCATTCATGTCGTTGGTCAATGCTCGAAGGAGTGCAGACATTAATGGGATGTGTCCCATGGCAGTGAATGCATGCCCCACACTGATGGAAGGAAGGTGCGTGCGGGCTAGCGTGCGGTTGGCCGTGCGGGCTAGCCTTTGACAATAGTCAGCTGACGAAACGTTGCGGAAACATTTTGAAACTGTCTCTAAAATGCTACTAATACACTGACGAAAAAAATCGCAACACCCAAAAATAATTAATGTAGATTTATGAAATTTCTGCAATACATTTCTCTAGGTGACATATTTAAGTGATCAACTTTGAAAGATCACATGTTAATGTAAGCGCGAAATAAAGCATCGCAAAACTTGAAATGCTGGTACATTAATAACCGGTGTAACCAGCACAATGTTGAATGCAGGCTTGCAGACCTGCAGGCACTGTGTTGTACAGGTGCCCGATGTCAGTTAGTGGGATGGAGTTTCACGCCTGTTGGACTTGGTCGGTAAACGCAGGGACGGTTTATGCTGGTTGTGAATGATGCTGGAGTTGTCCGATAACTTTCCGTGTGTGCTAGATTAGAAACAGATTTGGTGATCGAGCAGGACAAGGCAACATGTCGACACTCTGTAGAGCATGTTGAGTTACAACAGCGGTATGTAGGCGAACGTTATTCTTTTGGAAAATACCCCCTGGAATGCTGTTCATGAATGGCAACACAACAGGTCGAATCACCAGATTAACGTACAAATTTGCAGTCAGGTTGGGTGGTATAACCACGAGAGTGCTCCTGCTGTCACACGAAATCGTACCCGAGACAGTAACTCCATGTCTAGGTCCAGTGTGTCTAGCATGCAGACAGGTAGGTTGCGGGCCATCAAGTGGCTCCCTCCTAACCAACACACCGCCGTTACTGGTACCGAGGCAGAGCCAGCTCTCATCAGAAACCGCAACAGACCCCCACCCTGCCCTCCAGTGAGTTTTCGCTTGACTCTATTACACTACTGCCCATTAAAATTGCTGCACCACGAAGATGACGTGCTACAGACGCGAAATTTAACCTACAGGAAGAATATGCTGTGATATGCAAATGATTAGCTTTTCAGAGCATTCACACAACGTTGGCGCCGGTGGCGACACCTACAACGTGCTGACATGAGGAAAGTTTCCAACCGATTTCTCATACACAAACAGCAGTTGACCGACGTTGCCTGGTGAAACGTCGTTGTGATGCCTCGTGTAAGGAGGAGAAATGCGTACCATCACGTTTCCGACTTTGATAAAGGTCGGATTGTAGCCTATCGCGATTGCGGTTTATGGTATCTGTGACATTACAGCCTTTATCACTGCGATTTTTAACATGTAAAACTTTTTTTCTGTATTCGCGTCAGTATGTGCGAACTTTTAACATATACCAATGAATGTTGTAACCAGATATCTTTGCCGCGCTCCTGAAAAGCGCAGAAAATCACGATAGCTATAAACTGTTATACGCTGCTATCGATCAGTAAAAAAAAAACGATGCACCTATGTTTCAAAATAACAATTGCCAATTTTTTTTACTTCTGCAGGGAGCCGCGCCGCTGTCTAGCTGTTCTGTGAATGTGTTGCGAGTCGGACGCAAAAGTATTGTGCTCCATACTGATATAATCATTTTATTGTATAGTTAAGAGTTTAAGTGATTAAAAATATATGTAGCCACAAACAAGCGAGAATGTATATCGTGAAAAATTCGCTCCACCGCCACATTGGGTGGCCATGTTAATGTAAGTTTCCGTTTCATAATATAATACTTGAAGCCTTGAAGTTTATTTAATTTCAAAGCAAATCTCTCAACCTTATTTTCATTAATTATACTTGTGATAATCTTTCCTGTTTAAAAGATTTATGCAGCTTATGATCCAGCGTGTGTTCTGTCGGAACAGGAGGCTGTCGTGACGACATCGTTATAGTATTTATTCCAAGTTCTTTCAGTTCCGTTTATATGTTCGTACAAATCCAATTAGTTGGTCCCTTAGGTTTTTTTTCATGTAACTTCTGTCTGTTTTCTCCGCGCGATCTTCCTCCGAAAAAAAAAATTTCTGTTCATTTTTTAGTAATTTTCGATATCGCGAATGAGAAAAGACAGCCGCCTCCTGCTCCGAACGGAACACCACGACTTTTCTAACGTCGGAGAGTACCGCACGAATTTTCCGCTAAAAGGTAATAGAATTTCTTAAAGCTGGGTCAATTAAACATGTTGCTGCTGTTCTCCGACAAATCTGGTGTGATTAATAGTAATTTATTCTGTCACGACAAAAAGAACCAATTTTATCTTTACCAAACCAACAAAGCTTTCAATTAAATTACTAGAAAAAAAAAATCATACCAGATCTGGCGCCCGAACAGGGACTTGACTAAAATATTGAAAGTGTCACGGTACTAATATATGATTGTCTTATTTCATGTATCGCTCTTTGGAACCCAATGCTGCATAAAATTACGGATGAGCAATAAATGTACGCAATCTTGAAGGACGCGGTATGTACACAAATATCTTGGGATTTAATAAGACGCAGATTTGCAGTTTTGAAGACAACGCCGAGTGAGTACCAAATTTTCGTTCGCCATAGTTCTGTCTAAAGAGTAACTCATTGACCTTCAAATTCGACCTCACTCTATCCTTTCTGTAGCTTAACGTAAAAAACCATTTTTTTTTCTATGTAAATATTTGAACATTTTCTGTAACCTTTTGCTTGGCCTATTTGTTTTATACTGTAGTTAGTATTCTCGTGTAAGTTCAAGATGGATGCCATTTCAGTCTTTTCTGTGTAACAGCGTTGGCAATCAATTGTTTCAACGGCGTTGACTCCATCTTGTCTTTTTGCTACAGACGTGTGTCAGTTATTACCCACGTAACATTAGACATTTGACGAACGCGCCGCGACTTTAACTTGCGCGGCAAGAATAATTGACAATCAGAATTTCAGTTGGCAGTACCCATTTTAAGTTGGCAATACTTGAATTTCATTATGGCGGACGGACAATCGAGCGCGAACTCTGCAGACGAAAGCGACGGCACTGTTAACAAACATTACCGACTCCGCTCACGCGGAACGACGGCCAGGACAGACGACAGACAAGAGGTAGCTAACGTGGACGACACTCAGCAGGAAACACCCACCTCCCCGATAACGGTATCAATTGACATTGTCAAAATGTTACAGGAATTGATACTAGACAGACAGGAGAGGGAACAACGTGAGAAAGACAGAGACAAGTTTTTATCAGAGCTGAAAACGGATATGACAACACAGATTGACTCAGTTAGGAATGACGTAAATACCATCATTGATGCGAAAGTAGGTACCCTCACTACGCAAGTAGGCTCTCTCACAGCACAGATAGATTCGGTTAAGGGTGACGTCACGGCACAGATAGATTCGGTTAAGGGTGACGTCACGGCACAGATAGATTCGGTTAAGGGTGACGTCACGGCACAGATAGATTCGGTTAAGGGTGACGTCACGGAGCAAGTAACCACTTTGACAACCCAGATAAGCACTCTGAATAACAAAATTGATAACATTGGTCAGAATCTCACAACTCAAATCGAAGCGTGTCGCAAAGAAACCGATTCGGTAAAACTTGCGTATAAAACAGTTGCACGACAGGTAGACGAGTTAGCGACAGCGGTAGCCACTGTAGAGTCAAAAGTAAGTGCAATGGCGAATGACATTTCGGACCGAACTATTGACGAAAGAGTTAACAGTAGTGTTGCTTCGCACACTAAAGCACTTACCGAACATTACAAAGAATGGATTGATGTACAAGAGAAGCTAGTTGAGGAGAAGGTTACACGTGACTTGAAAGATGTTGTTAAATCCGCAACCTTAGACATATTATCTGCACCCGGCAGTTCAGGAGACACTGTTTGTACTGAACTAGGCCAAATTAGACGAGTGTTTACCCGGGATTTGCCGGAATGGCGGAAGCAAGTAACAGATGAGATATCCGACCTGAAACAGCAAATTCAAACACTACAGTATGATAACCAGAGCGACGGGAAACACTCACTACCTTCTGAGCCAGATGAACATCAATACCAGACAACACAACAACACAACACACCACAGTACATTCCGCGACTGAAAAATGAATTTAACGATCCACACAACAACAACACTGAACAATTGACACTCACAGCCCTCATGAAAGAGGAGAGTGTATTGAAACACAGAGTTTTTCAACCATTCCAACCGGAAAAGCGAAATATTCATCCAGTCGTTTTCCTAAAGAACTTTTCAGGAGTCTTTCCAGCTGCCTGGAATGACAAACAGAGAATACAATTCATTACAGGATACATACAAGGAGAAAGTGCTATATGGGGAACCGAGATGGTTGATAAGTGCAAAACATTTAGCGAGTTTGAGAAGAACTTTTTAAGCAAATTTTGGAGTGCAGGTGTTCAGCAACGCCTACGCAAAGAGGTCTATAACGCCGAACCTTTCCATTCGAGCCGGCCGCGGTGGTCTAGCGGTTCTAGGCGCGCAGTCCGGAACCGCGCGACTGCTACGGTCGCAGGTTCGAATCCTGCCTCGGGCATGGATGTGTGTGATGTCCTTAGGTTAGTTAGGTTTAAGTAGTTCTAAGTTCTAGGGGACTGATGACCACAGATGTTAAGTCCCATAGTGCTCAGAACCATTATTCCATTCGAACAGTGGCGGACTTCGCCGGTACTTTGAAAAGTACTTGAGAAAGATACAATATTGGGACACTCCCATAACAAAAGATGTTATTATGATCCTTAAGTCAAAACTACCCATTTCCATACGCGAAAAATTAGTGAACGTGTCAGAGGAAGATCAGGACGCATTTTTATCCGTCCCTGATTCGCTCGATCTTATACACGAAGACGCGCGTGCGAATGCTAACCGTAAGAACAACAACGCAGGCACGTATTCGAATGGAAACGGTAGTAATGGAAATGGTTCACACGAAACACAATACGGAAACAAACAGTACAATAACCGCAATAGAGGCCGAAACAATGGTTACCGTAATGGTAAACACAAAAACAAGCATTACGGCAACCAACGGTACAATCCAATATACAACACGCAACAACAGTATTACGGGAATGCCCCATACCAATCAAACAATAACGGTAGTAACTTCTTCCAGAATGGGAACAAATACAAGGGTAAACGTTGCAACAATCAAAATTGCGGAGGTCAGCTACCTCCACCACAACCCTATGGGCAGCCACAACACCAGCAACAACAGCAATACACGCCTCAGCAACAACCATTCATGCAACAACAACAGTACACGCCACCACAACAGGACTTTAGATACAATAACAATAAACCAAGAAAACAATACAATCCACCGGTATATTTTACGCAGGCAAGTAATGTACCGATTTTTCAGCCTGGTAATCAAGTGCATTACCAACAAGGGTTTGATACAAATCAACGAACACAATGGGTAAAAAACCAGCGAGAATGGTCAAGTGATGTGACAGAAGAATCAAATCAGTCGCATCACAAGAAAGCGGAAAACTAAAGGCAGCACCTTTTCGCCTCCTTGGGGATGCTGCGGGACATAATGGGGGCAAACTCGACCTTGAACGACTTAACGTAATACGTTATGATCGCGACACTGACTTGAGAGACGATTTGTTGCAGGAAAATATTGAGACAGACTTGAATGACGTATGGGAAGACGAAGTACAAGCAATGACTAAAATTTACATAGCCAATACACCAATAGATGCTATTATTGATACTGGTGCAAACGTAAATGCTTTATCACTATGTATGGTTCAAATGGCTCTGAGCACTATGGGACTCAACTGCTGAGGTCATTAGTCCCCTAAAACTTAGAACTAGTTAAACCTAACTAACCTAAGGACATCACAAACATCCATGCCCGAGGCAGGATTCGAACCTGCGACCGTAGCGGTCTTGCGGTTCCAGACTGCAGCGCCTTTAACCGCACGGCCACTTCGGCCGGCTATCACTATGTATGTTTAAGAAAGTTTCTGCAGGGATGAAAATTTTAACGTTACCAGTACAAGGTTGTTCAGTAACAGGAGCGGTAGGATCTTTATCACAGCGAATCAATTTGCAAGCTCAGGTACCGATAAGGATTAATTCTACTTCTTTCATGTGTGTATTTCTAGTAGTTAAGAATTTGTCAGTGTCCTGCTTATTAGGAATGGAGTTCCTGAGGAAGAATAAGGCAGTGATTGATATAGAAAAGGGTATCTGTACAATCCGAGTAGGTGAACAGGAGGTAACGCTGCAGTTGTTGCGCGCCAAGGTAAAAAGAGTCAACACTGAGCACAAAGTTAAGGTACGCAGACTGGTACAGCGAATGTTTTTGAACCAAGCACACATGACAAGACAGGGTAACAGTTGGACGAATTTTGATACTGATGACGGACTTCCGACTAGAGAAGAGATTTTGAATAAAGTAAGCGAATCAAGTGAACTTGATTACATACAAAGGCAAGATTTACTGCACTTACTTATGAGGTATCTTCATGTCTTTTCTTCGAAACCTGGAGTAATACGTGACTACGAATATGACATGAAGGTCGCTCCCCATTCTACTTTTTGCAAGACAACGTACTCTGTCCCGTATGCAAGGCGCGAGGCTGTGAAAAATGAAATACGTAAAATGCTTAAGTGGGAGATCATTGAACCGTCAGACTCACCTTACAGTAGTCCGTTATTGCCAGTTTTGAAGCAGGGTGGTAGTGTACGTATAGTTTTGGATGCAAGAAACATAAATAAAATAATTATTCCAATAAGAACTCGACCTGAGGCTATGGATGAACAATTACAAAGGTTTCATGGCGTAAAATTCCTCACATCGGTAGATTTGAGATCGAGCTACTGGCAGGTCAAGATGACATCACAGTCTCGAAAATATACAGCGTTTATATTTGCAGGTAGATCATACCAATTCAAGGTAGTTCCATTTGGTTTGAATGTGAGTTCAGGCGTATTCATAGCTGCACTTGATCATGTATTAGGACCTGAACTGTTGGATCGAGTAACAGTGTATGTTGATGACTTACTGATTGCTACGAAATCTTGGGAAGAACATTTAGACATAATAAGCAAAGTTTTCCAGAGGTTTGTTGACTATGGAGTCACAGCTAATCTACATAAGTCTAAATTTGGTAAAAGCGAGATTAAATTTTTAGGACATCTTGTATCATCACAGGGAATTACCCCAGATCCAGACAAACTAGCAGGTATTAAAAACTTTCCTGTGCCCTCTTCTAAACGCCAGTTGAAAGGCTTCCTCGGAATGACTTCCTTTTTCAGAAAGTTTATTTCGGACCAGTCGATGAACAGTCAAGCATTGCATGATCTTCTAAAGAAAAATTCTCACTGGCATTGGACGCCAGAGTGTCAGGCAGATTTTGATCGCATTAAACAAGCACTTCTTAACAGCAATATTTTGTTCCATCCAGACATGGATAAAGAATTCTGTATTTCGGCAGATGCTTCATTTCAGGGGCTTGGTTCTTGTTTGTTTCAAATAGAAGTAATTGATGGAAAAGAAGAGATAAGAGTTATCAGCTTTGCAAGTAGGGTTCTCACAGAATGTGAGAGGTCATACTCGGTGACAGAGTTGGAGGCTCTGGCCGTTGTATGGTCTTTTAAAAGGTTCAATTACTACATCCATGGTCGGAAAATTAAGGTCTTTTCTGATCACCAAGCTCTTAGTTTCTTGCTCTCGTGTAAACTTCTTCATCCTCGTCTTACACGATGGAGTCTCTTCTTGCAAGAGTATGATTTCGAAATAGTATACATCAAGGGTAAAAACAACATTATCGCGGATGCTTTGTCGCGCATGCCGCAAGGACTTCCCGAGTCCAGTGAACTTATCGAGCAGATGTCTAACTACCGAATTCTTCTAATGAAAGACCCACTACATAGAAAGTATTTCCTTCAGCTCTGCAAGCAGATGCGCATACTCCAAGAAACAGATCCCAAATGGCGTAAGATCAAACAACTTCTTCTAACAAAACCCGATCACCACTTGTCCAAATTTTATAAACTACACAAAGATGTTTTATTCCATCGAACTTCTCTCCTTTCTGGTAGATGGTGTGTGTGTATACCACACGCATACGTTGAACACCTTATCTGGTACACACATCTTTCCTGGGGTCATTATGGACCTGAAAAATGCAAACGAAAGATTTCTGCCTATTGCTATGTACCAAACTTGCACCATCGAATCCACAAGTTGTTAAGTACATGTCTTATCTGCCAGAAGGCAAAACCCTTCAACCATTCGAACCTAATTCCTCTGAATCCAATTATTACTGAGAGACCAAATCAAGTTCTGGCCCTTGATCTCGCCGGCCCCCTGCCGCAAGGGAGGGGAGGGGTGAAATACCTAGTCGCATTGATGGATCTTTTCACAAAACATGTGAGACTTTATGCAGTGAAACCATCCAGTGCACTTCCGATCATCCGTCGAATCGAACAAGACTATTTTCCTCGATTTGGCAAGCCGGAGGCCATTCTATCAGATAATGCATCGAATTTCACTGGCAGACAATGGCGCAATTTTCTTGCCAGACATGGCATCAAACAAATACTTATATCTCGTTTCAGACCGCAATCTAATCCCACCGAACGTATCTTCAAAGAGTTCAATAGATTCATTCGAACCTACGTACCTAATCGACAAACCCGTTGGATTGATTTTGTATCTTCATTCGAGCAGATTGTCAACAATCTTCCACACTTCTCAACTGGATTTACACCTGCGGAATTAATGACGAGTCATCGGGAAAGAAATGAATGGTTAGATCCCATACCTAAAATTGTAGAACCAGAATTAGATTTAGATGCAAAACTTAGGCAAGCATTGGTATCCTTAGCTGTACAGGCGAATCTACGCAAGAAGTCTTATGACAAGAAAGTATCTAAGGCTCTTACATATGATATTAATGAAAAGGTGCTTTTACGGACACATTTTAAGCCATCGAAGTTGTTGAAAAGAAATCGGAAATGGAGGCTATTGTACGACGGACCATTTGTAGTAATTAGAAAACCACATACAGGATGTAATCTAATAGCGGATCCAGCATCTGGCAGAATTAAAGGATTGTATCACCACCAGGATCTCAAGAAGTATAACGAGGCAAAGTAACGAGCAAAGGAACATTAGCCTAAGGTTTAACCTGTGAAACACCTCGGTATTCAAACACACCAATACGAGTACTCACACTTTGGCGGAAAAAAAAACTATGGAGGTAATTGAAGATTTGATTTATTATGGCGTACGAAAAAGAAAGCACATTCCATTTGAGAGGACAGATTCTCAGTTAGTTTTAAGTTAGTCATAGGTGTAAGCAGTCCAAGTTGGCTGTTGGCATTGAGGAATGCCGTTATTGGTGAAAGGAGATACGGAAGGAAGTAGCAGATTGCCACCTTCCAACTCCAATGAATATATATGTATGTGAAATATTAGGTTAAGCAATTTCTTTTTCAGCCCTCAAGATGGAATGTTAGTCTTTAAGTGTACATAGTACAGCCTATTGCGTGTAAACTGTGCGTTATTGTAACACCGCCATGAACTATACCTTTTGTTAGCGCGATCTTTAGAATTAAACAGATTTGTGTAGCCAAGTGTTTGAACTGTCAAAAGCAGTATTTGATAGTTTTCAGGAGATTCAATCTCAGATTCAAAGTATCATCTACGAACAGTAAGCCTCATAAAGATTTAATAGCTAAGCAACAAAGCATTTCCTTTATTGTGTTTTACAACAGCTGTTAGGTCATGTAGTCGAGAGTGCCACTACATCGAAACATATACGTCGTACTGACAAGCCTGAAGTATTCCTGATGGTAAACGTTTCTTCTTTAAACATGTAAGGTGCACTAAAGTAATTAGTTATTTCACAGCCAAGCCCGACAAGCGCCCAGAAGGAAGCGTGATAAACTAGAAAGCTGTCACCAGATATGACTCACATTATAATAATAAAACTAAGATCTGATATTAGATTAAAGAATAGCCACTTGAAGGCACACGTGACGCATGTCATGCATCTAAGGTCACAAAAAAAAAAAAAAAAAAAAAAAAAAAAATCCTAGTGTAGTTGTGCTAGAATTTGTATATGTGTATAGTATATTTATGTTCATATTTAATCCTCTTCCACCTCCCCATCCTATCCCATTAAAAAAAAGTGAGGATTAGAATTTGACAGGCTCATCTGAGTGCTCTTTAGACGGTTGAAGTGGAAACGAAATTTGTGGGAGAGATCCGTTAGCGAAAGTTTTGTTCTAATCGCGTATCGCGAGTAGCAATGTTGAGAGATTATAATACATTCCGCGAGTAGTACTTGCAGCCAGTAACTTTATGAAGCATGAATCTTCCGGAGAGAAATGCATGAGTATGGTCGACCAGTAGAGACAGAATTTGTTCAATCTGTGCTCTACATAAACAGTGACACTAAATTTTGAAGAGAAACGAAATAACAAGCTGCTTAAAAGATTTGTTTAAAAAAAAAATTTTTTTTACCTTTGTACAAGGGAGAGAGAATAACCGAAATAATCGTGCCTTGATGCACAAGTAGTGGTATTCAATACGCTAATCCGGCGTGGCGTGACTGAAAAGGTTAACAGAATTTTGTGACTGTAAGCAAACTTAAGAAATGTATGTATGTATGTATGTAATTTATGGACATTGTTTAATCTTGTAATGTATTTACCTGTGAGTAACTTGAACTGTGAAATCACAATGTGAGATGGGCGATGTGAATTTGCAGACACTCTAAGACGTTCTAAACAAAATGCGAGTGATAAAGTGTACAAAATACGTGTGCAGTGACATGTGTACACGCAAGTGCAGGTAGTGACAGCGATCACAGCAAAACATTTTGCAAACTATATGTAAAACGTTGGCTTCACTGACCTGTGTGTAAGCAGCATGGCAGGTCGCAGGGACTGTCGTGTGAAATCCTCGAAATAGACGGTGGTATTTTCTACCCAAGTTTTCGATACGCCGATCGACGATGGAGAAAGGACACTAGACGTGTGTTTTCCGCGTGTTCTCATTTTAGCAGAGCGCGAGTGACACACGTTAAACTTCATACGAGCATACACGAGCGCGTGTTGCACTACACTAGTAACCGGCAACAGCGCTTGCAGTTGGACTCAACAATTAACATTTGGAACACAACCGACGCGCGCGCTGTGGAGGCGTGTCATTGACCTTAGAATGTTTTCCGTCTCACAACTACGCAAGAGACATTGCTAAAGCTATCACAGTGAAACTTAATTATGAACTTTATTTATTCTGTAAAAAGAGAAGTCTTAGCTTCAAATTAATTTCCATTTAATCAGTCACGTCGGATATTTTGCGATAGATAGTTAAATAAAGACAAGGCATTACTGAGCACTGAAACGTTAACTGGAGGGGAAGGTTATCAATCCTGTCCAGAATCCTATAAAACCTTTACCTGTAAGTCTACATTATAGCACGAACCTAACACAGGTTTCTTTCTGTTTATTTGCATGTAAACGACATGACGCTTGATGCGAGACACTAGAGAGGCAGCACGAGCGAACACAAAAAAGACGCTACCCAGGGTCGTGACCTCTCGGACGACGCCGATCACCGAACGAGAATAGACGTTGCAGACTCCGGTTAAGTGAGCGTGTGACAAATAAAAGTGTACAGTGTAGTGTCAAGTGAAACGTCCTGATTAACAACGACATTCTAAAAGAATCTAATGAAACGGATAAAAAAAAAAAATTCCGAGACCAAACAGGTCACAGACAATTTTAGAGGACTGTTTAAATAATTATTTCAACGTATCTGTGTATGTTTGTCTACTGACATGTTTTGTTTCCTATATAGAGTATTATTCATTTATCTTTGTGTGTGTTAGACTTAAGATTGTTTTTTGTCATATTTTGTTTCACAGTAACAGCAATTAAGATGACAGTGCAAGGACACCTTACAATGAACTGAGAGAAGTGCCAAAGTGCACAAAAGACACTGAAAGACTATTTGTTTTCATAACTGTACTGGAAGCATAAAATAACTAGATGACAAACTCATTCCAGTTTTATGTTAGAACGAAAGTAAACAGATGATAAAACACAGTAATGTCTTGAAACTACATGTGAGTCGTGATGATCCTTCCGGAATCATCATGCCTCACATGGGAGGCATTGTGACATTACAGCCTTTATCACTGCGATTTTTAACATGTAAAACTTTTTTTCTGTATTCGCGTCAGTATGTGCGAACTTTTAACATATACCAATGAATGTTGTAACCAGATATCTTTGCCGCGCTCCTGAAAAGCGCAGAAAATCACGATAGCTATAAACTGTTATACGCTGCTATCGATCAGTAAAAAAAAAACGATGCACCTATGTTTCAAAATAACAATTGCCAATTTTTACTTCTGCAGGGAGCCGCGCCGCTGTCTAGCTGTTCTGTGAATGTGTTGCGAGTCGGACGCAAAAGTATTGTGCTCCATACTGATATAATCATTTTATTGTATAGTTAAGAGTTTAAGTGATTAAAAATATATGTAGCCACAAACAAGCGAGAATGTATATCGTGAAAAATTCGCTCCACCGCCACATTGGGTGGCCATGTTAATGTAAGTTTCCGTTTCATAATATAATACTTGAAGCCTTGAAGTTTATTTAATTTCAAAGCAAATCTCTCAACCTTATTTTCATTAATTATACTTGTGATAATCTTTCCTGTTTAAAAGATTTATGCAGCTTATGATCCAGCGTGTGTTCTGTCGGAACAGGAGGCTGTCGTGACGACATCGTTATAGTATTTATTCCAAGTTCTTTCAGTTCCGTTTATATGTTCGTACAAATCCAATTAGTTGGTCCCTTAGGTTTTTTTTCATGTAACTTCTGTCTGTTTTCTCCGCGCGATCTTCCTCCGAAAAAAAAAATTTCTGTTCATTTTTTAGTAATTTTCGATATCGCGAATGAGAAAAGACAGCCGCCTCCTGCTCCGAACGGAACACCACGACTTTTCTAACGTCGGAGAGTACCGCACGAATTTTCCGCTAAAAGGTAATAGAATTTCTTAAAGCTGGGTCAATTAAACATGTTGCTGCTGTTCTCCGACAAATCTGGTGTGATTAATAGTAATTTATTCTGTCACGACAAAAAGAACCAATTTTATCTTTACCAAACCAACAAAGCTTTTAAGAGTTTAAGTGATTAAAAATATATGTAGCCACAAACAAGCGAGAATGTATATCGTGAAAAATTCGCTCCACCGCCACATTGGGTGGCCATGTTAATGTAAGTTTCCGTTTCATAATATAATACTTGAAGCCTTGAAGTTTATTTAATTTCAAAGCAAATCTCTCAACCTTATTTTCATTAATTATACTTGTGATAATCTTTCCTGTTTAAAAGATTTATGCAGCTTATGATCCAGCGTGTGTTCTGTCGGAACAGGAGGCTGTCGTGACGACATCGTTATAGTATTTATTCCAAGTTCTTTCAGTTCCGTTTATATGTTCGTACAAATCCAATTAGTTGGTCCCTTAGGTTTTTTTTCATGTAACTTCTGTCTGTTTTCTCCGCGCGATCTTCCTCCGAAAAAAAAAAATTCTGTTCATTTTTTAGTAATTTTCGATATCGCGAATGAGAAAAGACAGCCGCCTCCTGCTCCGAACGGAACACCACGACTTTTCTAACGTCGGAGAGTACCGCACGAATTTTCCGCTAAAAGGTAATAGAATTTCTTAAAGCTGGGTCAATTAAACATGTTGCTGCTATTCTCCGACAAATCTGGTGTGATTAATAGTAATTTATTCTGTCACGACAAAAAGAACCAATTTTATCTTTACCAAACCAACAAAGGTTTCAATTAAATTACTAGAAAAAAAAATCATACCATGAGGAAAGTTTCCAACCGATTTCTCATACACAAACAGCAGTTGACCGACGTTGCCTGGTGAAACGTTGTTGTGATGCCTCGTGTAAGGAGGAGAAATGCGTACCATCACGTTTCCGACTTTGATAAAGGTCGGATTGTAGCCTATCGCGATTGCGGTTTATGGTATCGCGACATTGCTGCTCGCGCTGGTCGAGATCCAATGACTATTAGCAGAATATGAAATCGGTGGGTTCAGGAGGGTAATACGGAACGCCGTGCTGGATCCCAACTGCCTCGTATCACTAGCAGTCGAGATGACAGGCATTTTATCCGCATGGTTGTAACGGATCGTGCAGCGACGTCTCGATCCCTGAGTCAACAGATGCAAGACAACAACCATCTGCACGAACAGTTCGACGACGATTGCAGCAGCATGGACCATCAGTTCGGAGACCATGGCTGCGGTTACCCTTGACGCTGCATCACAGACAGGAGCGCCTGCGATTGTGTACTCAACGACGAACTTGGGTGCACGAATGGCAAAACGTCATTCCTTCGGATGAATCCAGGTTCTGTTTACAGCATCACGATGGTCGCATCCGTGTTTGGCGACATCGCGGTGAACGCATATTGGAAGCGTGTATTCGTCATCGACATTCTGGCGTATCACCCTGCGCGATGGTATGGGGTGCCATTGGTTACACGTCTCGGTCAAGTCTTGTTCGCATTGACGGCACTTTGAACAGTGGACGTTACATTTCAGATGTGTTACGACCCGTGGCTCTACCCTTCATTCGATCCCTGCGAAACCCTACATTTCAGCAGGATAATGCACGACCGTATGTTGGAGGTCCTGTACGGGCCTTTCCGGATACAGAAAATGTTCGACTGCTGCCCTGGCCAGCACATTCTCCAGATCTCTCACCAATTGAAAACGTCTAGTCAATGGTGGCCGAGCAACTGGCTCGTCACAATACGCCAGTGACTACTCTTGATGAACTGTGGTATCGTGTTGAAGCTGCATGGACAGCTGTACCTGTACACTACATCCAAGCTCTGTTTGATTCAATGCCCAGGCGTATCAAGGCCGTTATTACGGCTTGAGGTGGTTGTTATGGGTACTGATTTCTCAGGATCTATGCACCCAAATTGCGTGAAAATGTAATCACATGTCAGTTCTAGTTTCTAGTATAATATATTTGTCCAATGAATACCCGTTTATCATCTGCATTTCTTATTGGTGTTGCAATTTTAATGGCCAGTAGTGTAAGTCTCAAATGGTGGTGGCTTGGTGTATGTGGAATTCACTCTACAGGCGTCTGGCTCGGAGCTGTCCTTGAAGTTACCGATTTACTGTTCGTTGTCACTGTGGTGCAGACTGCTGCTCAAATTGCTGCTGCAGATGCAGTACGATGCGTCTGAGCCATACGACGAACGCGATGGCCTTCCCTCTCGGTAGTGCCAAGTGACCGTTCGGGGCCTTGTCTTCTCGCTATTGCACATTCTCGTGACCACCGCTGCCGGCAGTCAAGTACACTGGCAACATTCCTGCCAAGTCTTTCTGAAGTATCGCAGAAGGAACACCCAGCTTCTCGTAGCCCTTTAACACGGCCTCATTCAAACTCGGTGAAGTGCTGATGATGGCGTCTTTGTCTCCTTAAAGGGATCCTTGACGAACATGAACTCACAACGTCCAAAGGTAGTTAATGCTCACGACCGTTACAAGGTGTATTTAAAGCAAACCCGATTTGAATCCTCGTAGTGGCGCTACTAGCGTCACTCTTACGCAACTGGCGCAAAATCTGAACAGACGTCATCTTTCAGATGTAGAAACACGCCTGCCATCTTTCGTTTATGACGCACAATTCCTTCTTGTTTTGCGATTTTTTTTCCATCAGTGTATTTCTCATAGAATCCAAAATGACTTATATTCTGAAATAAACCATACATTATTAGTTTGTGTAGGTAACATGCTACAGCTATTAAATATTTGAAGAAAAGCATTTTTATAGCCATCAGCTGTACATTCAACTTAATTCTTTATAAATATGGGATTATGTCAGTGCCATACTTGGAAGACAAGCTCTTTGATTGCAACTACTATCTACAAATGTCTTTTATATAGGCTACTTCATTGTTATCCCATAAAATATGTCTCCTACAAGACATCATTTTTACGATTAATTTGATTGCCATGTCTTACCACGTAGCATCATCTACGCTTATTTTCCTTATCCTATACTCAACATATGCCGTTTGTCGATAGTAACCAAAACATTTTGGTAACACTGAATTGGTCTTGCATCACTAACTTTGTGGCTTCTTCTAATGACTAAACTGAAGGAATGTCTACACGATGTCAAAAATGGTTCAAATGGTTCTGAGCACTATGGGACTTAACATCTGTGGTCATCAGTCCCCTAGAACTTAGAACTACTTAAACCTAACTAACCTAAGGACGTCACACACATCCATGCCCGAGGCAGGATTCGAACCTGCGACCGTAGCAGTCGCGCGGATCCGGACTGAGCGCCTAGAACCGCGAGACCACCGCGACCGGCTACACGATGTATTTCCTGGAAATGTCTCATGACAGCAATGAAGAAGATGAAGAGTACTAAATGGATCCCTCAGAAGTGATAAAGTACAAGAACTAGTTGAGCCAACACCAGAAGTTGATTACGTGACCTTTAATGCAGGAAACGTTTTGGTTGTAAAACTAAAAGAGCAAATAACAAAAATGAACAAGTAGTTTCGTTCGCAAGTGTCAGTGCTTGTAATGGGATCATAGAAGGAAGTTTCGCGGCGCGAAATGGCCGCGCGGTTAGAGGCGCCATGTCATTGACTGCGCGGCCCCTCCCGCCGGAGGTTCGAGTCCTCCCTCGGCCATGGGAGTGTGTGTTGTCCTTAGCATAAGTTAGATTATGTAGTGTGTAAGTCTAGGGACCAATGACCTCAGCAGCTTGGTCCCTTAGAAAGTCACACAATTATTTTGAAGGAGGTTTTCTAAAACAGTTCAGATGCCACAGAGACACAGTTTTACGGCTGGAAGTCAAGGAGTCAGGCATTGTATACCCTCATGAGGTCATCGTATGTCTTCCGAAGCCAACGACTCTTCGCAACGATTTCCTTCAATTTGTAAAAGATGTTTTCTAAATTTGTGTTTCAGTTCACAGCAACATTGCTAAAACATTATACAGCAGCCATTTCATATGTTGTATCACCTCACCCACTTACACAAATGACACAAGGGGTTTAAAAAAAATAATAGGTAAAGAAAATAAAAAATGAAAAATAGTTATCTGGATAGGTACTCATAAGACGGATGTAATCGACAATGGTATAAACGAATTTAAAATTTATATCTGTTAACAAGTTTTCAATTTGTAAACTATATCATTTCACCCCGTTTTACGGTATTCCTCAAACTGAAAAACACTTAACGGAGGTTCTTAGTTGTTATGTGAAAGTTAATTGGCGTTATTTGTTATTTATTTTATAAAAAAGTTTTTTACACAGCTTTAATCGTAAATGATTACATTACAGATTAACATCCTCGGTCTCGGCGAATTCAGGAATATTACATACCCAAAAATGCTCTAGAACGGAAGTTGTATTTAGCAAAAAAATGGTTCAAATGGCTCTGAGCACTATGGGACTTAACATCTATGGTCATCAGTCCCCTAGAACTTAGAACTACGTAAACCTAACTAACCTAAGGACATCACACAACACCCAGCCATCACGAGGCAGAGAAAATCCCTGACCCCGCCGGGAATCGAACCCGGGAACCCGGGCGTAGGAAGCGAGAACGCTACCGCACGACCACGAGATGCGGGCTGTATTTAGCAATTTTGTAATTTTTTTTTTTTTGCATCGTCAGTGTTCTCCATTTCAGTTCCTAATAGTTTGTTGAGTTACCCATCTCTTCTTTGTTCAGATGTCCTGCTCTTGCGTTGTTGTGCTTTCCGTAATCTAAAAATATTGACTTTTCCATCCATGCACAAATTCAGAACAATAATTTAATGAAACAAATGCAATACATTACTAGAAAAAATGCAGCCGTTCATTCATATGACACAAGACACAAATATCATCTGAAAAGTATTTCACGCAGACTGAGAGCTGTTGGAAAATGTTCACGATACTCAGGTGTACAATTTTCCCAAAAGTCTACAGCTCAGCAGAAGTAAAAAGACATTCCAGGAACTTCTAGAGGATTACTTAATAGAGAAAGAATTTTACAGCGTAGATGAAAATATTGTAGTATGATGTATATAATAATGTTTTATGTTGTAATATGTCGGATGAACAGTTTAAGATATTACGTTAAGTTTACCTGGCTTATATTACACATACACACACTGTACATAATGTAGCCACATGGGACCAAATAAAAAGCAATCAGTCAATCATTAAGTCACCTTAGCATGAATATGAAGAATAGAAGCATTTGAAATGTGGTGCTACAGAAGAATGCTGAAGATTAGATTGATAGCTTACGTAACTAATGAGGAGATACTCAATAGCCGGCCGGTGTGGCCGAGCGGTTCTAGGCGCTACAGTCTGGAGCCGTGCGACCGCTACGGTCGCAGGTTCGAATCCTGCCTCGGGCATGGATGTGTGTGATGTCCTTAGGTTAGTTAGGTTTAAGTAGTTCTAAGTTCTAGGGGACTGATAACCTCAGATGTTAAGTCCCACAGTGCTCAGAGCCATTTGAACTATTTGATACTCAATAGAATTGGGGAGAAGAGGAGTTTGTGGCACAAATTGACTAGAAGAAGGAATCGGTTGGTAGCTCAAGTTCTGTGGCATCAAGGGATCACGAATTTAGTATTAGAGTGAAGCGTGGAGGCTAAAAATCGTAGAGGAGGACCAACAGACGAATACGCAAGCAGATTAAGAAAGATCTAGGTTGCAGTAATTACTCGGAGATTAAAAGGCTTGCATAGGTTGGAGTAGCATGGAGAGCTGCCTGCATGAAACCAGTCTTTGGACTGAAGACCACAACAACAAGCATGAATATTCGTCCAGTTTTCATATATACTTTACATAAATTTGTAGACATCTTCTTCTCTTTTTTCCTACTTCGACATTATCTTATTCTTTACAGTATTATGATCGGAGATTTTTTGTTTAATACTTGACACTTAGGGCATCACATACCACATTTTTATTGAAATAATCCTCAAGAGCGGCGTTCTATATGACTTCTCATTGTCTGTAATCATCCACAAATTTCAACGCACTTTCTTTGGAGCCAACAAACATTATTGCACATAAACCACCATAAAGCAATAACCTCAACATACTACACAACAAAACACACAAGGGCCCGAGTTGCCTGTCCTCTGATACTCCTAACCAGGGAAATAATGCGCAATTACACATAGCTTCCATTTTGTGGAAGTTACGCATGCACAAATTCGCATGCGTAATTGCGCTGTTGAAAATGTAAGCGCATGCGCAAAGTCAAACAGAAAAATGGCGTTATGTGGACGCATCTTTACAGATCTTCATTTGTTTTTACTTTTTGATATTATATCTTTTATGATCATACATCTGCCTTTGACGACATTCTCCTGTTAACTCTCAGTGTCAGTAGCCTTTATGCATTTTGTGTGATTTGTGACACTGGCTGTATTACGTGTATTTTACATAGCACTACGATACATCGTTGCATTTGGTATGTTAATAGGTCATGCATGAGTGGTGTGCACTTTTGATCCATCTGATTTTCTGCTTTGTAACTACTGGCCATGCTTCTGAGGTACTTGAGAACAGTTTTTATATTTTCGTTCTTTTCGTCTGCGTATACTGCACATGTTTTTTAGTTTTTGTTGTTTAGTTTTCCCCTGATGGTGTTTGTAAAAACCAAAACCAATAAAGAATAAAGTTGATAGTAGCTTATGACTATAAAATTGCTTTCTTTCACAAACTGTACGTCTTACGCTTTGTATTGTCTCACAGGTTGTGTAATAGGAGGAACAAATGTAGCTTCCACCTAAATAGATTTTAAAATCGATGTTAAAGAATGTGGAACTGCTTCAAAAGCGCAAAAATACGGAAAATATTATCCACCCGAAAATTTTAATGGCAATAAAACAATTAATTGAGAGAATCGAGATTACGACTGCACCAACCTAAAATAACGTAAATTACTGGAAAACATAAAATCTGAGAATGTAAAAATAGGTTTACTATAATTATATTGCTAGCTTGTTTATGTTTATTACACTGTCCACGTACTAAAAGTGCACTGTAGAAACTAATAAGATAAAATGAAGAGAAGACAACAGTGCCCTCAAGGTTTTGCTCCTACTGACATATCATGCTGGCGCTTCTGTATAGGGTACAGGAGTGGGAGGGTAAAAGGATATGGAAAGTGAGATGGGGTGCATTGCATTCGACCATTATTTTTCTTTTCGAACATCCTCACAACAATCAGGGTGCGTTTTGTTCTTACCTCCAAAGCGCGGTAAGCAGAGATGTTGAAACCAACTCACCTGTAACGGCGAAACGTACTTTGTTTTTATTTAAAACGACTCCGTATGCGTTTGACTTGTTTTTAATGCCGCGGAAGTCCTTGCTGAAACACCAGTACGCAAATACAAGACACTTGAGAATGCTGCTGGCAGGCGGCTCTCTTTCTAGAGTTTTGGCCGCCGGCGCTTAGATGGCAGCACGGGTACTGCGCGCGAGCTTCGTTCCCTGTCTGACACACACGGACAAAGGCTAGGGTCGGCGTCTCCCCTCACGCGTTTGATGCGAGATATATTGCTTGATATTGCCTCGTGTCTCTCCTATTATGAACGGCGCTCCGTCAGAATTAATTTGCATTCCGCGTTCTACAGCGGCAATAAATGCCCGCGTGACGGTCCATTACCCGGACCCCCGCCTCACAATCTGTTATAATCGAGCTCTCGAGCGCCCATTCACGCTCGCTCCTTCTGTTTCCTCTCTCGCTGTGGGAACACTGCCCAGAACTCTGTAGCTGCGGGAATGCCAAGTGCGGCTGGCGGCTTTCGCTAGAGTTATGAATGACAGTTGCGGCCAAATATTGGTGCGAAAGAGTTGCGAGAACGAGGAAGAATTATTGAAATTTACAAAGTCATTCTTCTGCAGAACCTGCTTTCTCCGATCTGGGAGGGAAGATCTAAAACGTATATCCACACCTGTATTAGGTTTTGGGTATTTTGCCGAAATCTCGTAAAGAATTGTTACTGTGCATCTGTAGTGTAAATACGTTCTCGATTCGTTTACACCTTTAGAAAAAGGTTTGAATCTTTTAGCCCGGCAATAATCCTTTTTCAGATTAATGTCCAATTGCGAATCTGTAACTTTGCCGCTAAAGTGGAGCGTAGCAATTCAACCGCGTGGTTACATTCGACGCTCCTTAATGCCAGTGATAGAAATAAAGACACAAGGTAATTTGTTTCACTATAGCAAGTTAAATCACAAAATGCACTACACAATAATTAATAACTGAGGAGACGCACCTTCAAACGTTGGATAGCGCAGTTTTTCTGCGAACCTGTCTTCTGTTTTAGATGGCAATAGGACAAGTGTTGCACTTATAAAAATTTGTGAACTATCCTCTCTACTCCCTACTGAGATGAGATGGGTATTTCAATATCCTCAAAGCGTTTGGCTATATTTTTTATTACTTTTTGTTAGCATCACCCATCTGGGGAAAACGTCTACATCTATATTCAGCAAATCACTGTGAAGTCCATGGCAAAGGGTACGTCCAATTGTACCGGTTATTAGGGCTTCTTCCCGTTCCATTTACGTATGGAACGCGGGATGAATGATTGTTTAAATGCCTCCGTGCATGCAGTAATTAATCTAACTTTGATTTCACGGTCCCTATGCGGTCGATACATAAGGGGTTGTAGTATATGCCTGGATTCATCATTTGAAGTTGGTTGTTGAAACTTTATGAGTAGGCTTTCTCTGCGTAGCTTGCATCTATCGTCAGCTGCCTGCCAGTTAAGTTTGTTCGTTATCTCCGTGAGACTCTTCCACAGGTCAGACAAACTTGTGACCATTAGAGCGGTTCTTCTGTATATACGTTCAGTATACCCTGTTAGCAATCTCCTTTTTAGACTGATTGCATTCCTCTAGTGTTTTACCAATAAACCCAAGTCTGAAACTTGCTTTAGCCACAACTGAGCGTATGTCATCGTTTCATTTCATATCCCTACAAACGGTTACAGTTACGTTGATATTGTAGTCATAGAATACTAAGTCGCCGGCCGAAGTGGCCGAGCGGTTCTAGGCGCTACAGTCTGGAACCACGCGACCGCTACGGTCGCAGGTTCGAATCCTGCCTCGGGCATGGATGTGTGTGATGTCCTTGGGTTAGTTAAGTTTAAGTAGTTCTAAGTTCTGGGGGACTGATGACCTCAGAAGTTAAGTCCCATAGTGCTCAGAGCCATATGAACCATTTGAATCCTGTCTCTTCTAAATCGACTCCTGTTTCTTCTTCTATAATATCAGACAAATCTTCCCCCTTATAGAGGCTTTCAGTGTACTCGTTCCATCTATCCGCCCTCTCCTCAGAATTTAACAGCGAAATTCCAGTTGCACTTTTAATGTTACCACCAGTGCTTTCAATTTCAACAATGGTAGTTTTCACTTAGCTAAATGCTGAGTCAGTTCTTCCGACAATCATTTCCTTTCCGTTTCCTTCACATTTTTCATGCAGTCTTTTCGTCTTAACTTCCATGCACTTCCTATTTATTTCATTCCTCAGTTACTTGTATTTCTGTAGTCCGTAACTTACCTGAGCCGGCCGGTGTGGCCGAGCGGTTCTAGGCGCTTCAGTCTGGAACCGCGCGACCGCTACGGTCGCAGGTTAGAATCCTGCCTTGGGCATGGATGTGTGTGATGTCCTTAGGTTAGTTAGATTTAAGTAGTTCTAAGTTCTAGGGGACTGACGACCTCAGATGTTAAGTCTCATAGTGCTCAGAGCCAACTGAACCACTTACCTGAACATTTCTGTACTTCCTTCTTTCATCGATCAACTGCAGTATTTCTTCCATTACCTGTGGTTTCTTCGCAGTTACCTTCTTTGTACCAATGCTTCTCTTTCTCACTTCTGTGATTGCCCTTTTTGGAGTTGTCCATTCCTCTTGATCTGTACTGCCTACTGAGCTATTCGTTATTGCTGTAGTGTCGTATTACCTTAGAGAACTTCAAGCGTATCTCCTCATTCCTTAGTACTTCTGCATCCCACTTCTTTGCGTATTGATTCTTCCTGACTAATGTCTTAAACTACTCTTCATCATTACTACATTGTGATCTGTATCTATATCTGTTCCTGGATACGTATTACAGTCCAGTATCTGATTTCGGAATCTCTGTCTTATCAAGATCTAATCTAACTGAAATCTTCCTGTATCACCCTGCCTTTTCCATGTGTAATTCCTCCTCTAGTGATTCTTGAATCGAATATTCGCTGTTAGTAGCTGAAATTTTTTACAGAACTCAATTGGTCTTCCTCCTCTCTCATTCCTTGTTCCAAGCTCATATTCTCCCGTAACCGTGTTTTTTCATTAGAAAGAAAATAAAACTATGCAACGCTTCGCTTTCTGGCCCTCGTGACCGACCGACCGCCATGTCAACCTCTGACAGTGGCGTCATTGGATGCAGTATGATGGGTCAGAGGGTCAGCACAACGCTCTTTCGGGCGTTGTCGGTTTTATCGACCTTGAACCGCTACTTGTCAATCAAGTACTTCCCTAATTGGCATCATGAGGCCGAATACACCCTGTTCCAATCCTCCCTGGAACAGGGGAACCCCTGGGGATCGAACAAGGGTTCACTGGTTAGTAGCCAAACATTCTGACCCCTGAGCTATGGAGGCGGAAAAAGAATGGTTCAAATGGCTCTGAGCACTATGGGACTTAACATCTTAGGTCATCAGTCCCCTAGAACTTAGAACTACTTAAACCTGACCAACCTAAGGACATCACACACATCCATGCCCGAGGCAGGATTCGAACCTGCGACCGTTGCAGTCCCGCGGTTCCGGACTGTAGCGCCTACAACCGCACGGCCACCGCGGCCGGCATGGAGGCGGACTTAGAAACAAAATACACAATGAATATTTGAATACTCAAACAGCTATCCAATCTGCTTCACTTACGGTGAACATTTTACTGCCATTTTTGTCGACATTTGATATTTGCAATTTTAGTTTAGAATATTTTTCAGCCATTATTAAATTTCTTTCAAGTTAAATTGACCTACCTGTGCTTTTTTCTTCATAAAATAGTTCCAAAAGTTGACTGCAGGACACAGACGCTAACTAAATATCAAGTTGTTAACTTTTCTGCCGCTTCGGTTAATATTCTTCCGAAGTACAGGGAAGAAGTTCTCCAGTTGGCGGAACAGGAAAGAAAGTCGCGTGCGCTGTGAATATTTTAAAAACGTCCCTCCGCAGCGTAATTGCTTTCCTCCGCTTAAGACATTTGCTAGAATAAGTCAGTGAGCTCCTCTTCTTTACTGCGACAAACGTCTTAGTTTGAAAACTCAAGAGCGACGGAGCGTTCTCCTGTGTACTGCAGGTTACGTCGTATTTTAAACGTCATTCTGCAAGCTACAGGCAGTCAAACTTGGCTGAAGCTTCAATTACTTCTCAAAGCTTCTGTTTCTTCTATGAGGGGCGTTCAATAAGTAATGCAACACATTTTTTTCTCGGATAATTTCGGTTGAAAAAATGCTTAGTTTGTTATGGGACATCGTGGAACATTCCTGCTTCAATCCCTATAGTTTCACGAAATTCCGATATGTGGCGCGCTACACGTAGCCTTCAAAATAGCGCCTGTAACGGAACTGCGTTTCAAGCAGAGAGATGTCATTCAGTTTATTTTGGCTTGAAACCAGAGCATCGCAGATATTCATATGCGCCTGCAAAATGTCTACGAAGAGCTAGTAACGAACAAAATCACTCGAAAAGGTTATTCTCTTTGATGTCCTCCCTCGTGGTACAATGATTAACTCTGAAGTCTATGGTGCTACCTTGAGCAAATCGAAGAAATGACTTCAGCTTGTTCGTCGCCACAAAGAGTGCAAACGAACTTATCCTTCTCCGTGACAACGCTTGGCCTCACACAAGTCTGTGCACTCGAGAGGAGCTCACAAAACTTCCTTAGACTGTTCCTCCTCATCCACCCTACAACCCGGATCTCACACCTTTGGTCCAATGAAGGATGCACTCCGCGGAAAGCAGTACGTGGATGATGCGGAGGCTACTGATGCAGCAAGAGGCTGGCCTCGACGCCGACCAGTAGAGCGCTACCATGTGGGTATACAGGTCCTCCCAGTAAGGTGGCGTAAGGATGTCGGACTGATCAGCGATTATATTGCAAAGTAGGATTTTGTAGCCGAAAGACTGGCAAATAATATAATGTATAGGAATCACGAATAAAACCAACTCACTTTCGGAAAAAAATTGTATTACACTACTGGCCATTAAAATTGCTACGCCACGAAGATGACGTGCTACAGACGCGAAATTTAACCGACAGGAAGAATATGCTGTGATATGCAAATGATTAGCTTTTCAGAGCATTCACACAAGTTTGGCGCCGGTGGCGACACCTACAACGTGCTGACATGAGGAAAGTTTATAACCGATTTCTCATACACGAACAGCAGTTGACCGGCGTTGCCTGGTGAAACGTTGTTGTGATGCCTCGTGTAAGGAGGAGAAATGCGTACCATCGCGTTTCCGACTTTGATAAAGGTCGGATTGTAGCCTATCGCGATTGCGGTTTATGGTATCGCGACATTGCTGCTCGCGTTGGTCGAGATCCAATGACTGTTAGCAGAATATGGAATCGGTGGGTTCAGGAGGGTAATACGAAACGCCGTGCTGGATCTCAACTGCCTCGTATCACTAGCAGTCGAGATGACAGGCATCTTATCCGCATGGCTGTAACGGATCGTGCAGCCACGTATCGATCCTTGAGTCAACAGATGGGGACGTTTGCAAGGCAACAACCATCTGCACGAACAGTTCGGCGACGTTTGCAGCAGCATGGACTATCAGTTCGGAGACCATGGCTTCGGTTACCCTTGACGCTGCATCACAGACAGGAGCGCCGGCGATGGTGTACTCAACGACGAACCTGAGTGCACGAATGGCAAAACTTCATTTCTTCGGATGAATCTAGGTTCTGTTTACAGCATCACGATGGTCGCATCCGTGTTTGACAAGATCGCGGTGAACGCACATTGGAAGCGTGTATTCGTCATCGCCATGCTGGCGTATCACCCGGCGTGACGGTATGGGGTGCCACTGGTTACACGTCTCGGTCACCTCTTGTTCGCATTGACGGCCCTTTGAACAGTGGACGTTACATTTCAGATGTGTTACGACCCGTGGCTCTACCCTTCATTCGATCCCTGCGAAACCCTACATTTCAGCAGGATAATGCACGACCGCATGTTGGAGGTCCTGTACGGGCCTATCTGGATACAGAAAATGTTCGACTGCTGCCCTCGCCAGCACATTCTCCAGATCTCTCACCAATTGAAAACGTCTGGTCAATGGTGGCCGAGCAACTGGCTCGTCACTATACGCCAGTCACTACTCTTTATGAACTGTGGTATCGTGTTGAAGCTGCATGGGCAGCTGTACCTGTACACGCCATCCAAGCTCTGTTTGATTCAATGTCCAGGCGTATCAAGGCCGTTATTACGGCCAGAGGTGGTTGTTATGGGTACTGATTTCTCAGGATCTATGCACCCAAATTGCGTGAAAATGTAATCACATGTCATTTCTAGTATAATGTATTTGTCCAATGAATACCCGTTTATCACCTGCATTTCTTCTTGGTGTAGCAATTTTAATGGCCAGTAGTGTAGGATTTTGTAGCCGAAAGTGTGGGGAATAATATAATGTATAGTAATCACGAATAAAACCAACTTGCTTTCAGAAAAAAAAGTTTTGTATTACTTATTGAACGACCGTCGCTTTTTATGTTTCTCATATTGCCATAATATTGTGTCTTTTTCTTTCAATTTTTCACGTAAAATTCCGATAAATTTCAGGATACCAAGAAGGAATGAAGTTGTATTATGGAGTTGGTGCGGCACTAGGCGTGATCGCATGCCCGAAAATTCTCACGAATGTGTGTGTGTGTGTGGTTTGAGGTTTTCGGGCGCTAAACAGCGTGGTCATCAGCGCCCAAACGCATAGAAACAGGAACACATGCAGTGAAGGGACGAAGACGGACAGCGAACAAGGAGAACGGCTAAAAGACACAGACCTGACGTAGTTTGAAATCCTCACATACAGAGGCAAAACAAGAGGAGAAGAAACGCACTAAAAAGGGAAAGGAAACACAAGGAAAAGAGAACAGAAATCGAAGTGAAACAAGTAGGTAATCGTGACTGGCGGACCTCTGACCTAAAGCGTGGGTGAGCCAGTCACCAAGCAGCACATTAAAATCCTCTCCCTAAAATCCGAGGCAACAAATTGGACAGGACACAAAACCGTAAGACCTTAACCACAGTCGTTGCGTCGTCTTGCAAAATAGAGGGCAAATCCGGTGGCAAGGAAACCACCGCCCTCTGGTCGGAGAATAAAGGACAGTCAAGTAGAATGTAGCAGACAGTAATCTGGACGCCACAAGCACTGCAGATTGGGGGGTCCTCCCGCCGGAGTAAAAAACCATGCGTTAAGGGACTGTGCCCCATGCGGAGGCGAGTGAGGAGAACCTCATCCCGCCTGCACGACTGGTAGGACGTACGCCATGGTCGCGTGGTGGCCTTGACCAAACGCAGCTTATTTTCACCGACTGCCAGCCGCTCCTCTTCCCATTGACGCATAACACGAAAACGCAAAAGGGAGGTAACAGCATGGAGGGGGACGGCACATTCAACAACTTGAGGGAGGGAACATGCATCTTTGGCAGCCACATCCGCCAGTTCGTTTCCCCTAATACCCACGTGCCCGGCACCCAGCAGAAGGAAACCTCCTTCCCCTGCCGTTGCAGGTGGAGTAGGGCATCATGGATGTTCTGGACGACCGTATCCGCTGGGTACAAGTGTTGCATGGTCTGAAGGGCACTCAGGGAGTCACAACACATCTGCTCCAATGCCCGCAAAATCGCAAACAATTCGGCATCAGAGATGGTAAACGCTGCAGGAAGCCGTAACTTGACGACTCGATCCGGGAAAACAACAGCACAACCAACAGAGTCCCCCTGTTTAGAGCCATCCGTAAATACTGGTACATGGTTGCATGCTGGTTTAAAATATCGTAAAATAAGGAGGTAAAAACAAACACAGGAGTGCATCTCCTCCGGTACTCTGACAAGTCTAAAAGGACGCTGGGCCTCTGGAGCAACCAGGGAGGCAGGCGGGTAAAACCCTGGAGTTGGGGTGCCACATGCTCCACACCAAGGGACTCAAGCAAATGCTTGGCACGAATCCCAAATGGTCTCGTTGCCCTTGGACGACTGGAAAAGAGACGTTCCATAGGCGGTCGGGCAACAGTAGGGTATGCAGGGGATGTAGGACAGGCAAGGAATTGACACACCCGTCGCACCATGAGGAGTTTCCGCCGGATGGCGAGCGGCGGTTCCCCTGCCTCAGCACACAGCCTGGGGATGGGACTGGTAGGGAAGGCACCAGTGGCCAGCCTGATACACTCATGGTGTACTGCGTCAAGAATCTTCAGATACGAAGGCCTCGCTGACCCATACACAGTGCATCCATAGTCAAGACGCGACCGGACGAAAGCCCTATAAAACTGCAGCAGAAGCGCCCGATCTGCTCCCCAGGACCGATGGCTCAGACACTTCAAAATATTCAGCGCCTTCAGGGCCCGCACCTTGAGGTCTTTAAGGTGCAGCAACCACGACAACTTGGAATCAAAAGTGAGGCCCAGGAACCTCACAGTGTCTCTAAAAGGAAGAATGGTGTCCCTCAGACGCAATTCAGGGGAGGTAAAAGCACGTCGAGAACGATTAAAATGAACACACACACATTTGTCTGCAGAAAAAGTAAAACCCGTCTTCGCAGTCCATGCCTCTAATCGCTTTATCGTAAGCTGCAGCTGCCGACTAGCAGTGACAAGACTGGAGGAAGAACAGAAAACAGCAAAATCGTCCACAAACAAGGAGCACTGGGCAGGACTCCGGATAGTGGACGTGATACTGTTAATGGCGATGGCAAATAGGGTGACACTTAAAACGCTTCCCTGAGGAACACCATTCTCCTGCACGTACAAATCAGATAGCGCGTTACCAACCCGATATCGAAAGATGCGGCGGGAAAGAAAGGACCGAATGAAGATGGGGAGATGGCCACGAAAGCCCCACTGATGGAGTTGATTGAGGATAAGGCGGCGCCAAGTAGTGTCATACGCCTTATTAATGTCAAAGAATACACCTAGACAATGCTGGTTACGTAGGAAGGCCTGCTGGATGGCCGCCTCAAGCAGGGTCAAGTTTCTATAGTTGAACGACATCTCCGAAAGCCACACTGAGAGTGGCTAAGGAGCTGCCTGGTCTCGAGCAGCCAAACCAGGCGACGGTTGACCATGCGTTCCAATGTCTACCCGACACAGCTCGTCAAAGCAATACTCCGATAACTACTGGGATGCATTCGGTCCTTCCCCGGTTTGAGCAGGGGAATCAAAACCGCCTCCCTCCACGAGTCAGGGAACGTGCCAGATGACCATATCATATTAAAACAATTCAGGAGAACTTCCTTGGATGGCAGCAACAAGTGCTGCAGCATGCTGTACAGGATTTGATCATCACCTGGCGCAGTTTCATGAGCCACAGACAGTGCCGAATCCAGTTCCCACATTGTGAAGGGGCGGTTGTAGGGTTCAGAATTTGGGGACCGGAAGTCCAAGTGATCCCTCTCAATGGCAGTGCGGTAGCGGCAGAAATCTGGATCACAGTTAATAGTGGCAGTAGATTCGGCAAAATACATGACCAGTGTCTGGGCAATGTCTCTCGGCGCCGTCAGTAGACAACCCTGATGCAGCAATGCCGTGACAGGTAGCTGGCTGCGTTTCCCGGAAATCCTCCTGATGGCTTCCCATACTTTCGTAGAACTAGTGGAGCGGGAGATGGAGTTCAGGAGCGATTGCCATGACCGTCGTTTGCTCTCTTTAATCACTCGCTGCGCATTGGCCCTTGCCACCCGAAAGGCCGCAAGATTGTTAGCTGAGGGACGGCACTTGAAGCGGCGCAGAACTGCACGGCGGGCTCGGATGGCTGAGCGGCACTCAGTGGTCCACCAAGGGACAGGACGCCTCTTGGGATGACTTGAGGACCGTCGGATCGACAATTCAGCAGCATGGGAGATCACGGCTGTAATATGGTCGACCCATTCGTGGACGCTCGCACGGTGTTCCAAAACAGCTAAATCGCTGAAATGTGTCCAGTCAGCTCTGCAGAGGTGCCACCTGGGCGGCACTGGTAATGCCACAGTCTCATCCAGGAGGCGAATTCAAAGGGGGAAGTGGTCACTAGAATGGAGGTCAGCGGCAACCTCCCACAGAGCAGAATCCGTGAGTGCTGGAGAGCAAAAGGAAAGGTCAATAGCTGACGACGACCCAGAAGCAGTACAGAAATGAGTGGGAGCACCAGAGTTGAGGATGCACAGTTCTTCGGATGCCATGAGGCTTTCCAGAATGCGACCCCTGGGGCAAGTAGTCGTAGAGCCCCATAAGACATTATGAGCATTGAAGTCCCCCAGAAGGAGAAATGGGCGGGGGAGTTGGCTAATAAGGTCTGTGAGAGCCTCAGAGTCTATTGCTTCCTGAGCCGGTAAGTAAACGGAACAGATTGTGAGCCTCCGCCCCACAAGAAGGTCAACTGCAACTGCTTGCAAGTCCGTAACGAGAGGGAGCTCAGATGAGTGGTGCATGTCATGGACAAAAACCGCAACACCACCCTTTGGCCTTTCCCCCATCAGATCATCTTTTCGGTACACGGTATAGCCCCGTAAGGAAGGAGCATCAGTGGCCCGGAAATGTGTCTCTTGGAGACATAAGCACAAGGGGCGCTCTCGTACAAGGAGTTGTAATTCGGCCACATGCTTCCTGAACCCATTCAGGTTCCACTGTAATATGGGAGCCAGTGATCAGGGTGGCTGAATTTCCACCCTGCCCCTGTGCTTTGGAGGAGAGCCCGTACTGGCTGGAGATTTATTCCTGGGGCGAGAATATCGCCCCCGGTCGACATCAATGTCCATCAGCTCCGATGGCGACCCAAGGGAGATGTCAGACAGTACGATGGCATCGTCATCGGACTGACCCTGACTATAGTTCAATTCTTTTATCTTGGCGGCTCGCGCATGCCCGCCCAGACGCGGGAGATTGCTGCGTTGCCAGTTGCACACGACGCACGCGCCAATAGAAGCAGCGCCATAGTATAGCATAGTTCGCAAGCTTACGTTTAGGGGGGAGCGCGCCGTTTGTGAAGTAAAGCCACCACGGCCGCATTAACCCTTTCGCTGCTACAGAGACGTGCACCCCGGATTCCGCGCTGTGGGCGATTTTGTCACTGCACTGCTCGCCTGTGCAGACACACGGTGTTCCGACCGCTTTGACACTCTTTATCATTCGATTCCACAAAAACTATTTGGCTCAAAAATTAGATTTTTACCTATCTTCTTGATTCATACCTTCCCCCCATAAATGACTTAATTTTGTTTCGATGTTCAACGCAGTTATTATGCAGCATTAAATATAGTAAACCATTGCACGAAATTTTGAAGAGTTTGCAGAGGTGAAGTCCATAGAGTATACTTTCCGTATGGTCGATTTTAGTTGCCACAATGTTGAGAATGAAATGTGGACAAGATACCTAAATATTTCATTTAATTTAAGTACCACATAAGTGTCGTATGTAATATTGAGAAATATTCCACCTTTCGCGACTGTAACAAAAGTTTTACTTACACTGGGCACGTTTGGCTTTATTTTAAAGCACTTCAATCAATCAAAAGGAAGTAGACAAAATACATTAAACAAAACTGCGGACTTACAAAAACATTAGGACTTGAATATACCGTCTGTCAGTGAAGTGCTCAGAGCTATGTCAAATATAAATTTGTGTGTGGCACACACAAACAGCATTTATTTGCTAAAACACTGATCAGCCGACACAAACGTTGAATATTGTGTTACCGCAGCACAAAACTACGAAAGGTGACTTGGCAATGGAGGAGACAAAATACTGTCCACTGAAGATGCTTCAAAAGAGAGAAACGCGTCTGGTCTAAATAAGTCGCTTATTACAGTTGCAGAAGAGGAATATATTTCAATACCATAGGTAAAACTGCGACTGTGGAACAAAAACAAGAAAGAGAACATGAGTACCATTGTGTATGTACCATACCTTTCATTGATTGAAGTGCTTTAAAATAAAGCCAAAAGCGCCTGGTGTAAATAAAACTTTTATTACAGTCGCGAAAGATGGAATATTTCTCAATATTACATACGACACCTATGTGGTACTTAAATTAAATGAGATATTGTTATACAGTAAATTTTATATGAAATTTAGGTATCTTGTCCACATTTCATTCTCAACATTGTGGCAACTAAAATCGACCATACGGAAAGTATACGCTATGGACTTTTACCTCTGCAAACTCTTCAAAATTCCGTGCAATGGTTTACTACATTTAATGCTGCACAGTAACTGCGTTGAACATCGAAACAAAATTTAGTCATTTATGGGGGGAAGGCATCAGTCAAGATGATGTGTAAAAATCAAATTTTTGGGCCAAATAGTTTTTGTGAAATCGAATGATAAAGTGTGTCAAAGCAGTCGGAACACCGTGTGTCTGCACAGGCAAGCAGTGTAGTGATGACAAAATCGCGCACAGCGCGGAATGCGGGAAACGCGTGTCTGCAGCAGCCGAAGGGTTAATGAAGAGACAAAGCACTAGAAATTTCAAAAAACTCCATTCAAACGAATAAAATTCTTGAAGTAAGACACTTCGATATTGTTTTTAAATAAAGAAAAATTTATGCACCACACAAGGTTTGAACTCATAATTTTTCGCTTAGTAGCTCAGCACTTCCAAAGGGTTAATGAAGAGACAAAGCAGTAGAAATGTCAAAAAACTCCATTCAAACGAATAAAATTCTTGAAGTAAGACGCTTCGATATTGTTTTTAAATAAAGAAAAATCTATGCACCACACAAGGTTTGAACTCATAACTTTTCGCTTAGTAGCTCAGCACTTTAACCATTATGCTAACGCAGCTCATGTGGTAGTAACACTCCATAGGGATTCTAATATGTCAAGCAAAATACTGACAAACGCTATTGGTGTGACTGTGAATTACTCATGCTTCGTCGAAGTACAATAGGAAATAAACAATTACCGCTGTTCTTTATTGCGAAAAAGCGGTTCGTGAGATTGATACAAACACCTTCCCTTGTTATCGCCTGAATTAGGAGTCTTATTGCTTGTTTGGTTTAATTAATTAATATAATATGAAGCAATTGGTACAAAGAACACTTTTTCCTGACTTTCTATAAAAGAAAGTCTGCTATCAAGACATGGCTTTTGTTCTATTACTTTATTTATGACTGAACGTTTCTAAAACTGAAGACACTCGTCCGTGCTCTGCACTGCAGCGAGATCTGGCAACGTCGTTCTCTGTTCATTGGCTGACTGTGTTTTGTGACGTCAGATGCGCAGAACGAACCTAAACTCGGCCGCCAGATATATGACGCGCACTTTAGTCTCCTCAGGTGGCAAAACCTTCACCTTCGGCGTCTTGGAGGGCTTAGAATGCAGAACCTTGCCAACAGTTGTAGCTTTACTCGCCTGGGCAGAAGGTGCCATATGGGGAGGGGCAGGAAGTACCCCAATGTCAGCAACCACGGCCTTGTCCGACGTTGTGGGGAGAGCTGCAGGTTGCAAAACAACCGCAGCAGGACAAGTGCACTTGCAAACACAGGTATTAGTGCTGACACTAGCAACATCCGTTTGTGTAGCAACAGTGGCCAACTGTACCGGTTTCTGCAGAGTGGAAGCGAAAGATGTTGTAAACACAGGAGACTGCATGGCCTTAAAGAGCTTCTTGGCCTCACCATAGGGGATGCGCTTAGATGTTTTGATCTCCTGTATCTTCCGTTCCTCGAGACAGATGGGGCAGACCCGGCTCCAGACAGGGTGACTCGCAGAGCAATTCACGCACTTCACAGGCGATGAACAATCGGCTCCTTCATGGGCAGGCTGACCACATTTACCACAAGTGGCTATCCCATTGCACCCCAACGTAGTATGCCCAAAGCGCTGACATTTAAAACAGCGCATTGGGTTGGGGAAATATGGCCGCACTGGCAAACGTAAGAAACCCGCTTTAACATGCTCTGGGAGTCTCGGGCAATTGAACGTGAGAATAAACGAGTCGGATTTGACTAGGTCCCCATCGACTCGTTTCATAATATGCTGTACGTCGACAATACCTTCGTCAGCCCACTCAGACTTCAACTCGTCCTTGGGGATATCCACCAAGTCCCTACATGTCACAACACCCTTACTATAGTTCAAAGTGGAGTGGAGCTCGGTCTCGATAGCGTACTCTCCGAGACAGGTTGCTTTCCGAAGAGAAGTGACTTGACGGAAACTAGAAGTTTCAACTAACAGAGTCCCATTGCACAGTCGCTTCACAGATTTCAGTGTTCCTGCAATTCCCTCAAGACCCTTGTGGATGTAAAAGGGAGAAACTCTCTCAAAGCTACCTTCCTTCCGTTTGACAATCAAAAACATTCTGGTTATCAGCATGTGGTCTGTTACGACAGTCTGATAAATCTCTAGTAACACCAGGCACTGGAGGACTCCCGGCACGAAGTCGCTTTTTCGATTGGGTGTGTTTTCCTACCAGTGGCCCACCCAATCCACTGGTAGGGGGAAACGTAGAGGTCGAAGGGTCCATTGTGGTCCCACGAGCAGCTAGGGAACTAAAGGTCCGCTCAGACAGAGCCCCACGTGCCTGAGTAAGCCTTATACAACTGGGGTGCGGCAGGTGCCCCAGAGGTTGCTCGCTTGCGACTGTTCCACCCCAACAGCCATGCATCTTATAGGCGCGCAGCACACCGTAAGATTGAGTGGTTTTCATAGAGGTTTACCTTCCTCGCAATCCAGGCGGTCAAGCCAAGATTACCATTACCCGCAGCACACAACGTTCCACCGCCGCGCCATGCGGTGGTCGCTGAAGCATGTCCGGGGTTACGGTTACAGGAGACTGGCGGCGCTGACCAGTCCCCAGCTCAGGACCCCGGGGTCGCCAAACCCGTACTCAGCCAATGAATGCTGAGCCCCTGGGGGGTTCTCACGAATATTTGATGCCCTGCGGCGAAGCTCTTTAACAAAACTGATAGTGTGCAAAACTCGCTAATAATCCCCTCAAATATCTCCACACTAACTGCAAAACTTTCTTGAATCTACTATCCAAATATATCATTGATGTACCATTTTAATGTTGTATAAGTATTGTGTCTGCCTGCAAAAAGCTCTTGGTGCATCGTGGAAGATCACAGAAACGCTCTTCAATTACGGAGGCTCAATGAAAATTTGTTATTCGTAACAATATTACCCTCTGCGATGGAGACTGTAGATTTAGAAAAGATGCAACTATTGCAGCTGCACGTAAACACTGACACGAAAATCGCTGAATCCTCTTTGGCCGGAAGAGGTTAGTAACCGACTACAGACTGAAAGATCGTCTTGCAGAACAGGATGATTCGATTCTCAGCCAGATAACGTTTCTAATCACTGGAGGAAGAATACAACGAAACTTTCACCAGCAGCATAGGGAGGAGTGCAGAAAGGCTTTACTTCGTACGCTTTAAGAATTATATGCTAAGGCACACTCCAGCACTCTTTCTTATATTTTTCGTGTAGCTATCTCATTGTCCACACAGGTGGCCGACGTTCGAAGTCATGTCTCATCTCATAGGAAATGTACATGGGAGATGAGAAAGAAGACCAGATACTTTACTAGGTGGCACGTTTTGTGTAGCCCAAGTCATGAGTTGACAAATTCCATTTATGTACTAGTTGTCCTCGGTGCTATTGACGAGAAATTCTTTATAAAAATCCGTGGTTTTGACAATATTCACTGTTCTCTCCGTCAGGAAAACCACTGACTGTCTAAGAGGTAAAGGACTCACACAAATGTAACTGATTATATTTATTTATTACGAGGCGTATTCCGAAAGTAAGGTCCGATCAGTCGCTAAATGGAAACCACAGTGAAAATCGATCGTGTTTTATTTGCTGTAGTTCGCCACAGCTTCCAGCAACATCTCCACATAGTCGCCGCTTCATCTGAGACATTTGTCTTAGCGTTGTACCAACTTTCCGATACCTTCGTCATAGAAGGTAACTTTTTGCCGATTCTATACGCTGATCTGCAGTTCGTTTATGTGTCAAAACGTTGACTTCATAGCCAGCGGTTCGTGTCAGCAGAGATGAAAATCCGAGAGAGCAAAGTCCGGGCTGTATGGAGAGCGATCAAACACTTCCCATCGAAAACGCTGCAGGGGTGTTCTCATTGCCCCTGCAGAATGCGGCCTAGAACTGTCATGAAGAAGGAAATGCATGACAGTTATGTCGTGTGAGCTGCATGAAATCAGGCGAAATCTCTTACAGGCACTCATGCGTCGTGTGAGACACTGTTTTCTAGGCATCTTTACGTGCTTACTATGTGCTCAGAACTGGAAAGACGAACGTGACGCGATCAACGGGCGTACTAGAGACACTGTCGAGCGCACCTATGAAAAGCTTTGTCGGATTTTCACTGTGGTTTCCATTTCGCGACCGAGCGGACTTTACTTTCAGAACACATCTCATATTAGCTTCTAGCACATCCTTTTCTGCCATCAAGAATTGAAAGGATTGACAAATACAGCAAGATGACACTACGTCTTCATCTTACATACATTTTAGGGCATATATTCGTAAATTTGTCTTCGATTTAAAAATGTTATATGTATTCACTTGTTGGGGAATTAAGTTAAATGACCATCATTCCTTTTAGATTTTGTTGTCTTCTTGTGCTATGAACTTGCCATAATATGCACTCCTGGTTGGATTTCCAAGAATTGGGGTGATGGAAAGTGGCTGGTAGTGGCTGAGTCTTGAGAGCTTCTTCAAAAAATTGACTCTGCCTTTCCCTTGCTCTGAATTAGGACGTAATTTACATCAGAAATTGTTGCTTCATCAAATTAACAGTAGGGTGTCTTCAACACGCCGACTCTGTGTACGTTGACTGGGAAGGATTAATGAATGAGATACGTTCTCACAATGGGTGCTATTATTTGCCTTGACTGTCTGGAATTTATAAAGCGCGGCTGTCCTAGTACGAATGGCTGTATACTTGCATATGTTTTACTTCTCGATTTTTTTATTTTTGTTCCATTTTTCTTGCCACAAAAGAATTGCTTGTTCTTTTACGTTCAGGAGGTAATCCGTGTACAGGAGTTTTATGCCTGATTCTTCCACTACAAACTGGATCTCTCGCTAATAGATCTGAACTGTCACTGTATTTGATGACGGAATGAGATTTAATTCATACAGATTCTATAATTTGACCAGTCTTCTTTGGTTGACGATAGAGATTAGGTCGAGAGTATATTTACTAGTTATTTTGTTACAGTTGCTGTAACTGAGTTAGAATCAAACTTCCTGGCAGATTAAAACTGTGTGTCCGACAGAGACTCGAACTCGGGACCTTTGCTTTTCGCGGGCAAGTGCTCTACCATCTGAGCTACCGAAGCACGACTCACGCCCGGTCCTCACAGCCTTACTTCTGCCAGTATCTCGTCTCCTACCTTCCAAACTTTACAGAAGCTCTCCTGCGAACCATGCAGTACTAGCACTCCTGAAAGAAAGGATATTGTGGAGACATGGCCTAGCCACAGCCTGGGGGATGTTTCCAGAATGAAATTTTCACTCTGCAGCGGAGTGTGCGCTGATATGAAACTTCCTAGCAGATTTAAACTGTGTGCCTGACCGAGACTCGAACTCGGGACCTTTGCCTTGCGGGCAAGTGCTCTACCATCTGAGCTACCGAAGCACGACTCACGCCCGGTCCTCACAGCTTTACTTCTGCCAGTATCTCGTCTCCTACCTTCCAAACTACAGAAGCTCTCCTGCGAACCATGCAGAACTAGCACTCCTGAAAGAAAGGATATTGTGGAGACATGGCTTAGCCACAGCCTGGGGGATGTTTCCAGAATGAGATTTTCACTCTGCAGCGGAGTGTGCGCTGATATGAAACTTCCTGGCAGATTAAAACTGTGTGCCCGACCGAGACTCGAACTCGGGACCTTTGCCTTTCGCGGGCAAGTGCTCTACCATCCGAGCTACCGAAAGTTTGGAAGGTAGGAGACGAGATACTGGCAGAAGTAAAGCTGTGAGGACCGGGCGTGAGTCGTGCTTCGGTAGCTCAGATGGTAGAGCACTTGCCCGCGAAAGGCAAAGGTCCCGAGTTCGAGTCTCGGTCGGGCACACAGTTTTAATCTGCCAGGAAGTTTCATATCAGCGCACACTCCGCTGCAGAGTGAAAATCTCATTCTGAGTTAGAATCAGTTGCCGCGCGGGATTAGCCGAGCGGTCTGAGGCGCTGCAGTCGTGGACTGTGCGACTGGTCCCGACGGAGGTTCGAGTCCTCCCTCGGGCATGGGTGTGTATGTTTGTCCTTAGGATAACTTAGGTTAAGTAGTGTGTAAGCTTAGGGACAGATGATCTTCGCAGTTAAGTCCCACCAGATTTCACACACATTTGATTTTTTTTTAGAATCAGTTATTATTACTGCCTTAGGTATTTTGAGAGATCTTGCGTGTTTTATTGCCTGCATCAGTCAAATGTTTCAGCTAGAAATAGGGAAACATAACACGGTGGTAGAAACTTCCTTTCTTCCACAGCTTGTGGACAGAAAGAAGCGCATCCTGTACCATTTTCCGTATCCATTTTTGAGCAATCTGGATATATCTGAATGCGTTCCAAATAAGATGTGTGTGAAAACTTTCCGTATCCTTTTTCCTTGCTGGAACAATCGACATCCATTACGGGAACACTGTGGTAAAGGCTGTGATAGTCATTTAGGAACATTGGAAGGACTTCAGTTCGGCGTATTTTATTTTGAAGGTATTTCCAGAGTTAGAACCGGCTCTACACATTAATCCGCGGTTTCCTCGCGTCTCTGTAATTCCTGATGTGAGAGAGCGTGGATGGTTAATATCCGCCATTCTTTGTAAAATATAAGGATCACGACGCATGATTTTGTGTGTATAGTCATTAACTTTGCTTCCAGGAGAAGGCCGTTAGTCGGAGAAGAAAGCGCAGCTGCGAGGCAGATGCGAGAGCTTTCGTACCGATGTAGCACTCCCCACTGCGACCAGAGACCACATTGGCTCCAACCACGAAACATCACTCTCAGTGTCTTTTCTTCCATCACAATGAATAGGACAGAATATACTCCTACGCAGTCTTTCGGTGTCAAGTTCTCGCTTCCACGCGTTGCTTAGTGCTTAGCCCGCATCTCTGTCCAACATATCCAAATTTCCACAGCCTCTAAAGTTAATGAGCTCCAGTAGTTTGAAACGTGGGCTGAAATCTCTCTCTACTAAAATAAAATCGTGTGTCTGTTCGTAAAGCTGTGTTTAGCAACAGTAAATTTTTCTAGATTTCTGTACTTGATGTCCGCCCCGATAGCTGAGTGGTCAGCGCGGCGGTCTGTCACGCCAAGGGGCCCAGGTTCGATTCCCGGCTGGGTCGGAGGTTTTCTCCGCTCAGAGAATGGGTGTTGTGTTGTCCTTATCATTTCATCATCATCAGTGGAACACAACGGGAAACTCACTGGAATCACTTCCCTAGACGCTCGTGCGGTGGACCTCTCTGACGAGGCTTCCTCAATTACCAGACCTGCCGTAAGACAGAACACAAAGTACTTCTGTACTTGAAGTGCCACTTACATTCGGTGCAGCGCTGGGAATCTGTCTTAACAGACTGTTCCAAGTTAATATTACGATATTACATGAACAAGTCACATTACCGTGGCCACCGCCTACGTATGACGTCAACGTGCAATAACCGCCCATAGACGGCTGGTGGCAGCACTAGCGGTGGAGGGTATATGAAGGGTGAGGTGGGTGGAGCGGGGGGGGGGGGGGGGGGGGGGGGAGGCGGGAAACAGTGCAGTCGTTGTCGTAATGCGGAAACGAGCGATCTGTCTGACGTCAAAAAGAGAGCGATCATTGAAGGGTGCAAACATTTCGGAAGACATGCCGCCGTGGTTTGAGTACACCGTATAAAATAAATAAAATAAAATAAAATAAAATAAAATATTAATTATGTATTATTGTATGATAGTGATTGGTTGTACTTAATATTTGCGTGACGTTTAATTATTCGGTATCAGACGCTTGACAATGGCTTTTTCGTAAATGTAATGTTATTCGTAGTTGACCGTGAAATAAAACTGAAATAATCGGACTTCGTAATTAAATCGTTACCAAAGACTGCTGCGGTAGGTGCGGACTCATAATCTAAATCTCAATATTTCAATAATTTGCCAGCCATGCCAAAACGTCGTACAGAGGTGATTGTCTACTAAACAAAAAAATTACACAGTTAGTTAAATCAGATATATTCAATGAATAAGCCTACAGTTCATAATCCTACTTACTTTTATAAATATAAATTCTTTTTAGAATCGAGTGCCTAGTATGGTTGCAACTCGCTGTAATTTTCTATAACATGAAATATGGCGGTGTGCCAGACAATAAACTAAAATACGTGCTTCTCGCACCACTTGAACCAGAGCTCTCTTTTCTTTAATCAAACATACGAGTAACGTAATTGTGCTTTTGTTTTATCAGCGACACAGCGCTGCAGTTGTGTGCCATAGGCTTTATTTATTTGTCACTGATTATTTATTTAATTAATATCTCGCGTTTCCGAGGAAACTCACGCTCGGCATGCAAATGTGCCTTTATATTGCCCCCTGAATTGCGAGGCGAAAGGACACACCTGCAGGCGAGCAATTCACCTAAAGGCACAAGAAAATCTAAGTTATCTACAACTATTTACATGACTTACATTATACTGTATATTATATACAAAATTTGAATGACGCGGGTGCGCCGTAAAAGTTCTTATGTTGGCAGATAGAGTGCGCGCATGCGCAGAAGCGTCTGTGTAACTACGGCACTGCCGTTATTTCGTAAATTTAGATCACGCGGCACAGTATTGCAGTTCATATTGTTCGTGTGCGCGCGCATTTCTTAGTCGTTGCACAAAGAAAATATTCCACCAAGATTACATATGAAGACTACATTCTATGACAGGTAACTTAGTTTTAAAATTACAATATTTGTTATAACACAATACAACTTAGATTGTTGAATGTTCTTAGTTACATAGCATTGCAATGAAATGCTTCAACGAAAAATGTTCTGTTGTTTCAGGTGCGTTGACCTATACACATCGTGTCGTTATTACAGTTTATATTCATCTACTGCACAATAATTTTTTACAGGTTAGTATCGTCGTGGTAAAGTTTTTTGATCAGAGTAACATCGTTGTATAACAACGTGATTGATACATAAGCATGTCCATTTCCTATTTCCATTATAGTCGTTGTGATGCAGTTCGTTGTGACAAAAAGCATTGTTTATTACAGATCAGACGTGACCCGTCGAGTAATTAGTCCATATGCAGTTCGTTTTCGATATTCCGTGGAAGCTTGGTTGCAGAACCTCGGACGGCACATAGCTGGCGTCGATCCTTGGACAGTCCAGGTAAGAGTGTCCGTCACATTTCGAGAACATTTCATTCCCTGAAGTTCCAACCAGAATTCTTCCACCCGTCGTGTTGTTTTCTGGACAGGCACTTTGTGTCCATTTAATCCAGTTAACATCTTGAAGTTGGGTACTGTAGTAATGTCACTAGACGATGCACGAATTATGCACTTCACATATTCAGTTTTTTGCTGAATATAGCTCACCTAAATGTTCGTTAATGTCCGTGAACAGAGGTTCACTATGCAATGTCTTTTTGGCACTCGTTTTGTTCAAATTTTTACATGATACATCAGTTAAAAAAAAAGTAATAATACATACACACGTCACATATTTTCTTAGCATAAACATAATACAGTTGCACATAAACATGTTTACATCATCATTACATAGCTATAGGTTATTACATTGTGTCACATTTGATTACATGAATTGCAGATATTTACGTCCTCTTTAACGGTTTTGCTGGGATTTTATCGATGTTTTTTGTGATTTCATCTGGAATTACGATAGGTTAGACACAACATTCATTACATCAGTAGGCAAGACCAGGCGTTTTCACTACTCAATAAATATTCAAAATAATAAGAGACGGAAAGCTGTTAGATTCCTCGCGTTTTGTGCGTGTGTGTATAGTGTCTGTGTGGCCTTGACTACTGATAGATGCTTTTCGTGTTGAGAGATGTGCGTCTAATCTATTTCTCGAAGTAAAAGATCGCTTCACAGATGACGTCTGTCGGTTCGTCAGGTGTCATACCAGGTCAGTGGTACCTACAGTCACAAATGTTCCGTGAAAAATTTATATATCATTCACTGCTACGTAATCATAAATTTTACTTCAATATTCAGTCTTCTCGGTGGTGCCGCGGCGTTGAAAGAAAAGTTCTTCTGTCTTCAACTGCGTCACTGGAACCGCTGAAATGAAAATTTCTATACTGCTTATTATCTGTGTTGTAGCAAACAGAGTTTTGCGAGTTGCTTAGCAATGTTCTCATGGGTATGACTTTGACATTATTTGGCATGAAATGCTCTAAGATCTCGGTGTGCGTATAGCCCAATAATTTTGTCAGTTCTAGGATGTTGTAACAGATACGCACCAGGATGCGGTATGTTAACAATTATAGAAGGTCCTTCATATAGCAGACGCCACTTAGCATTGCGTCGTTTGAGTGCTACAGATTTATGATGAGTACGAAGTAGTACAAGCATTCCTACCTCGAATTTTTGTTTTCTTTTTATTATGTTTCTGTGATGTTTGTTTCGTATTTGTGCATGATGTGTCAATGTAGTCAATACTTCTTTTATTTTCTGTTCAGGTGTGATTTCCTTGTCTGACAACTTAGGTAATGGTTCTATCCACTGATCGTTCTGTTTGCAACTGAACATGATCTCGTTAGGTGTGTAATTTGTATTGTAAATATTTAAGTTATTGTGTACGTCTTCGAAAAGACTTAGGTAGGACACCCAATTAGTATGTTTTGATGAAATATAGGTCCTCGTGAATCGGTTTAGTTCTCGGAAAAGTCTCTCAGTCGCGTTACATTGTGGACTAAACTTTGAAATAAATATACTTTTAATGTTATTGTCCTTCAAGAAATTTCTCCATTTGTACCCAGAGTAGTATGCTGCATTATCTGACAGAATTGCTTTAGGTTTTCCCACGTGCGTCAGGTAATCACTTGAGAATCTTCGTATTATAGCATTTGCAGAGGCGGATTTTAAAGCATAAAGTTTTACATGTTTAGAAAATATATCGTAAAAAGCTAAGATATATTTGACGCCTCCAGAGCTTGCTGGATGCGGTGCACTGATGTCAGTACACAGAATTTCCAGGGGTTTACTAGGTAAAATAGAATGTAAATCTGTTTTTGTGGATAAATTCTGAGGTTTTGATTTTTGACATATGACACATGTTTTTAGTTCCCTATAAATTTTTCTTCTCATATTGCTAAAATAACAGTATGTACTGAGCTTTGCCAAACACTTTTTCGTCCCATAATGACCCCAAACTAAGTGTGTGTGCCAAATTAGATTACGTTCAGACTCTTTGGGAATGCATACACACCAGTTAGTAGCATTTGGATGTCGGCGGTAAAATAACACATCATTGTGTAACTTGTAATACTTAGTCAAAGGATGGTTGTGTTTTTCTACCAGTAATGTTATTATCTTATACCAGTGAGGATCAGATTTTTGTAATTCAGCCATGTTTCTGCACATATCAATATAATATTGGTGATACTGCTTGTCTTGCATTAAGAGAATCCTGTAGTCATTTATATTTTCTAAGTCACTGTTGGTGTCATTCATACCTTGTGGAAGTCTAGACAAAGTGTCTGCAATGGTGTTGTCCTTACCTCTTATGTACTTAATTTCAAAACAGTAGTTCTGAAGTGTAACTGCCCATCGTGATAGTCTAGGATGTACAAGTTTACAAGTTAACAAAAATGTCAGGGCCTGGTGATCGGTGTAAATTACCGTATGTTTTCCAAATAAATAATAATTGAATTTCTTGAATGCCCATACTATGGAAAGTGTTTCTAACTCAGTAGTGGAGTATGTACGCTCACATTCAGTTAGAGTGCGACTCGCAAACCCAATAATTCTTATCTGTTCCTCCTCTTTATTCTTTACAACTTGAAATAAGCAACAGCCCAAGCCAGTACGTGAAGCGTCACAAGTCATACAAAAATCTAAATTGAAATCTGGATGGCTCAATATGTTAGCATTCACTAAAGCATGTTTAATTGTATTAAAGTCATTCTGGCACTGTTCCGACCAGATCCAAACTTGATTCTTTCTGAGTAGATTTAGCAGATGTTTACTGTTCAAAAGTGGTTGTGGCAAAAAACGCCTGAAAAATGAACATAGCCCAAGGAATGATTTTAACTGCTTTTTAGTTCGAGGGCTAGGAAAGTTTCTGATAGCATCTAATTTATTGGGATCCGGACGTATGCCCTGTGAATTAATGATATGTCCTAAATACTTTATCTCACTGCAACCAAATTTTGATTTTCTTAGGTTGGCTGTGACTCCAGCTTGTGCAAATTTTTTTAAAATTCTTTGAAGAGTGTCAACGTGTTCATTCCAAGATTGTGTAGCTATCAGTATATCATCTACATAGTGTGTGACTGTCTCAACTAAATCGTCGCCAAGCACGGTATCCAGGGCTGTAATGAATACCCCAGAGCTGACATTCAGTCCGAAGGGTAGAACACAAAACTGATAGGTTCGCCCCCCGAACATAAATGCAGTATATTTCTGAGAATCAGGAGTGATACCCACCTGCCAAAACGAATTAACGAGATCTATTGTGGAAAAATATTTTGCATCTAGAAATTTCTGTAATTGCTCTTCTAAATTTTCAGGTTTTGTGTGAACCGGTAAAATTATTTCATTAATAGCTCGTGCGTCTAACACTAACCTAATGCTTCCATTTGATTTTTTGACAACAAGTAGAGGACTACAATAAGGTGAGGTGGATGGTTCAATGACCTTCCAGTCTAACATTTGTTTTAATTCTTGCCACACAGCAGGTCGTTGAGATAACGGTACGTTATATGTCTTATGGTAGAAGATCTTGTGAGGCTTAACTTCAATCTTGTACACATACGTGTTGATAACACCTAATCGTTTGGTAAAAACTTGTAAATATTTGGATAACACTTCCTGTAGTTTTATACGTTCATGTACACTGAGAGCTGTAGCTTCACTTATCTTATGATCAAGCAATGTTTTCAAGTCCATTAGCTCTGTGTCAGATGAGTGTGTTTGCATGTCTTGAATGTCTTTGTCAAGTACTAACTGAACCTTGTACCCTGTACAGTGTTTGTCATGCTTTAGAGTTCTCCTGTCCAAATCAATAATAATTACACTGCCTTTATCATTTAAAATACATTTACCTTTGGAGAAGTCTATAATGCAGTCCTTCTCGCTCATAATATCTATTCCTAATATGCAATTTGTCACAAGGTTTTGTACAACCAGGAATGGCCATTGTACGGTTCCATTACCTATTTTAACGTTTACAAAAACTTGCTTTGTAACCCTACATGACTTATTACCTAGAGCGGTAGTTATTTTACAGTTTTGGGCAGGAAACTCAGGCACAGGCTCCAATTCACACATCTTTTTATAGAAATTAAAAGACAAAACGCTCACAGCTGCACCTGTGTCTAGGATAATAGTAGTTGGAATCCCACCTACTACACCAGTAGTAGATGCTAAAACAATTTCATTTGTGTTTAAACGACATTGTGTACTGTCTTGTAAAAGTTCATCTGATATATTGTTATTGTGGTTGTATCTTATAAATAAAACAGGTAGTTTTTGTTTAGAATTATTAGGCACATCAATATTTTGTTGTTCAATTGTGGTGTCAAATAACTGATTAACATTGAAGTCGCCCCCCAAGAATTCTTCAGCCACGACCTGGGGCAAAGTAGTGACTGTTTCTAGTTTGTTGGATTATCATTTGTACTAGGTACTGACACAGATTGGGGTTGTGCATCAGGTGTCATGTCTATTATATTCACATTCGGATATTGCCTATTATGATCTCCAAACTTTTGCGGTTGTTGTTGCTGTTGCGCATTATAACTTACCTGTCGGTCGTAAGGTATGCTCCAATTTTGTCCTGGTGGCTGCTGTGGTAAAGCAGTATTTGAATGAAAGTATTGATCGCTACGAGTCCAGCCTTGATGCTGTCTTGGCTCGTAGTTATTATTATTTCTATTTCTGTTTGTGTTTTTGTTGTTACATTTGTATCCGTTGTTACCGTTGTTGTTATTACCGCGGTGCCTTTTAATGGATTGCCGCATGAAGTGTTATTACTGTTGTAATTGTTGTTTGTATTGGAATACGCGTGTTGATTTTGATTTCCGTATTGAGACGGCATGTGAGTTTGCTGTTTTTGCTGTACCGCGTATCCAACTGTGGGCGCGCCAGAATTGTGTTGGCAAGCCTGCATGTTTTGCATACCACTAGTGTAAATATTGTGGCTGCTGTTTTGCCGCGCGAAGCGCTGATCTTCAAGTAACATGTCAACCGAATCTAAAGCTGTTAAAAAATAATCTGAATCGTCATCCGGGATATGTAGAAGTTTTTCCTTAATGTTGAAAGGCAATTTGGCCTTCAACGCTCGGAGTATATCACGCGTTGCGACTGGTTCGTCTAAAAAATGTCCCATGTTCAAGTATTTTTCAAAATATCTGCGTAAGTTACCATTTTTACTGTTAAAAGTTTCAGGTTCTAAAATTTGTCTTCTGAGTCGCTCCTGGACGGATTGCGACCAGAATTTGTTCAGAAAAGCACGCTCAAACTCACTGTACGTGGTACATACGTCAGCTTGACTGTATGCCCAGACAGCTGCATCGCCTTGGATGTAACCGACAATATATGAAATCTTTTTCTGGTCACTCCAAGTGCGTGGAAATGCGTTACTAAAAGATTTAAGAAAAATCACCGGATGAATGGTTCGTTTTTCTGGGATAAAAGCCTGAAATTGCCTGTGTTTTATTAAGCTTTCTTCTTCCTTTGCATTATGATATGGATTTGTTCCACTGTAATTACTGCAATGCTCAGCTGGCGAGTAATTACGATAATGTTGCTGTGGTTTACCATGATAATAGCTTGTGTTTGTGGTTGCACGTCGTGGTATGTGTTGTAGTCGTGGTGTGTTTTGTTCTTGTGTGTTTGTCGTGTGCGGTATGTGTGCGTCATACTCGAATGTATATTGATTTCTGAACTGTACATTTTGACTGATATTTTCGTTACATTCAGACTGTGGTTGATCGGTGAATTGTCTCATGGGTGCAGTGACGGATTGTACTGCGTCACTAATCAGCTGTTTGTTATTAGTGATGTATTCCGCTACGGAGTCGTGCACAATTGTTGGTAAATTTTCACGTATGCATCTATCAAAATGTTTGTCTTTGTTCTCTACCCAATCATGAAATTCTTTATTAATATTTTGAAAATGAGCTGTGGCATCAGATTGTAAGATGTCAGTCAGGTGTTGTTCAACATCGTCAAATTTATTCTGCACGTCAGTAATTCGTTTTTCAAGGTTGTCGTGTACTGAAGGATATGTTTGAATTTGTTCAGTAAGAGCTTCACACGTGACATTAAGGTTTTTTAATTGTGTCTGTAAAAGTGCTACGTCATTTGTAGTCTTTTCTTGTCTCGTATTAAGCTTGGAAAATTTCGTACTGAGTTCAGTCATCTGTTTGGTCAGTGTGGCGTCTATAAGTTCCACACGTTTACACAAAGTGTCATTACATGCCTTGATTGCTATGAGGTCAGATTTAATTTCGTCATTTTGTGTCTTTAAGGTTGCCATGTTTTCCGCGTTCTGTTTCATTAGCATTTGTAACATGTTGGCAATGTTTACTGTTTGCAAGGTCTCTGCCCCCGCCGCGTCATTAGACGTGACGTCATGTATTAACATGGGCTCTGACTGAGACTTTGAAATTTTTGTGGTGGACGGCCTATTGTCAAAACTTCCGTTAACACTTGCGTCAATATTTGATGAATCGTCACTACCGGTTGCTGTCGTAAAGTCATTTTCTAACACTTGTCTCTCGTCCGAGTCGGATTGTGTCTGAATAGTATGTCTTTGCTGTTCCATCTTTGCGTATTGTTTTCTAGTTATGACCATGCCACACGTGATATATATTTCAAGAAATTAATGTTTGACACTGGTTTTAAAATAAAATGCAGTTGAGCATGAATCGCTCGTAGCAACAATGGCTGTTTGTTAATTTAAAAATGTAAACTGAATATGGTATTATTGTTAATGGCTGCTGTCCATGTTACAACGTATCGTACAGAAGTCGGCCATATTGTACACTCGTGTATTGGTATTGTTGCAGAAGTTATTGTTTAAGGAAAAGTACTGAGAATGAAATTTATCACTGAAAACTGCTACGCGCGAAAGAAATACTACAGAATCTACTGAAGAGCTAATACACTGAATTATGCGTCTGGTCAAGCCTGCCAATGCAAAGATGCTGCGTCTTACCTTATTTTGCTGGAAGCTTCATTGCGTCTTCCCGCAAAATTTTAGAATTGGAAAATATCTTCAGATCTTTGTTATTTCTCATACATTCACGTCCAGGTCCAGATAGTTAATTTTTCACATGAAACAAAGAGAACAATGTAACAAATGACAAAATAACAAGTCCGACACGCAGTCGCCAATATAAAATAAATAAAATAAAATAAAATAAAATATTAATTATGTATTATTGTATGATAGTGATTGGTTGTACTTAATATTTGCGTGACGTTTAATTATTCGGTATCAGACGCTTGACAATGGCTTTTTCGTAAATGTAATGTTATTCGTAGTTGACCGTGAAATAAAACTGAAATAATCGGACTTCGTAATTAAATCGTTACCAAAGACTGCTGCGGTAGGTGCGGACTCATAATCTAAATCTCAATATTTCAATAATTTGCCAGCCATGCCAAAACGTCGTACAGAGGTGATTGTCTACTAAACAAAAAAATTACACAGTTAGTTAAATCAGATATATTCAATGAATAAGCCTACAGTTCATAATCCTACTTACTTTTATAAATATAAATTCTTTTCAGAATCGAGTGCCTAGTATGGTTGCAACTCGCTGTAATTTTCTATAACATGAAATATGGCGGTGTGCCAGACAATAAACTAAAATAAGTGCTTCTCGCACCACTTGAACCAGAGCTCTCTTTTCTTTAATCAAACATACGAGTAACGTAATTGTGCTTTTGTTTTATCAGCGACACAGCGCTGCAGTTGTGTGCCATAGGCTTTATTTATTTGTCACTGATTATTTATTTAATTAATATCTCGCGTTTCCGAGGAAACTCACGCTCGGCATGCAAATGTGCCTTTATAACCGCGCATGCAAAATTGCGCTATCTAAATCCGGCGCCGTCGCATCTGTGGTGCACCATGGGTTATAGATGACAGGCATGAACAACGAAGTCGAAGATTTGTACCGGCGAACAGATGCGCAACGTTTTGTGACCCACCGGGCAGGTGAACCAAGGGGTACCAACAGTATCTCCTCAACGATCATTCGGCTACGGGCCTCCGCAGTAGGCGCCTGGTTCATTGCACAGAAGCTGACTGCTGTTCATCGGTGACGAAGGCTGAAATATGTGCGCCGGTATCACAACTCGACGTCCACTGAGTGGCGACACGTGGCCTTTTCAGATCATAGACGGCCATTGGCGTCTACGGCTTGAAACGACCGAATGCAAACACGACGTAAGAATCCAGCCGGAAGAATCGAGACCGAATGAGCGAGCGCTATGATCTGGAGAATGTTTTCGTGGCATTCTCTGGATGATCTTACTAGTCTAGAACGCACAATATATCAACACGAGTATGCATTTATACTTGGTGACTGTGTTCATCCCCACATGCAGCTTGTTTCCTTCGGTACGGTTGTATCTACCAGAAGGATAACGCAACATGACACGCAGCTCGCAGTGTAAGCACGTGGTTCGAAGAGTTGTAGGATGATTTTACCGTACTCCCCTGGCCACCAATATCGCCCGATTAAAATCCATAGATAATTCGTGGGACCATCTCGATCGGGCTGTTCGCGCCATAGATCCTCAACCGAGAAACTTAGCGCAATTGGTCATGGCACTGGTGTCACCATGGCTGTAGGTTGCAGAATCTCGCTGACTCTCTTCCTGCATATCTTGCACTGCAAAAGGTAGTTGTTCAGACTTTTGACAGGTGGTCACTTCAATGTCGACAGAGTATAAACACCAGGGACGCTGAGGCCATGGCTATCCTAAATAAGACCCAACAACTGTCAGATTTGCATACGAGGCCGAAAGACGATTCATTTTTTTCTCGACGAAACGGAAGACATACACTGATGGGCCAAAACACTATAACCACTGCCCACGGCAGGACTGAATGTTGCCTCGTGGAATAGAGGGCATGTGACGCGGTAAGGAAAGTACATAAGCGCAGCAGAGACGAAAGGGCATCAGTCTAGTGGTGGAAGTGCCCAAATGGGGAAATCCACTGATATAACCGACTCTGACGATCGGAAGATGGTTGTATCCTGGAGGCTGGGAAAGAGCCTCTAAGGAACGGGGAAACTGGTCGGCTGTTCGCGTGCCACTGTCGTATCTGTGGAAAGTGGTTGAAGGACAGTGAAACCAAGGAGAGTGGGTGACAAAGTGTTGGGTGTCCACACGTGATCGCAGATCGCGGAGGTTGGAAGCTTGGCCGTACTGTAAAGCAGGACAGACAGCGATCTGTGCCATATCTGACGATAGAGGAGAATGCTGGTGCGAGCAGGCACAAATCTTTCAGAGTACACCTTTCAGCACTCAGTGTTGAACGTGGCGCTGCGCAGATGATAAACCCTACGTGTTTCCATGTTGGCCAAATGATATCATCGCGAACTACGGTTGCGTTAGGCAAGGAATCATCGGGATTGGACCGTGGTCCAATGAATCATGTTTCCGCTTGCTCCAGATCGAACGTTTTCGAGTACACGCCGTCATCCATTCGAACTGCTGCTCAAAATACAATGCCGGAAATTAAAAAAAAAAAAATAGTACATCCTTTTAGAGGTTTCCTATTAATTCAAGATTTATTGTTACAACTTTGCATATGGAGCATCTGAAATGATTCCATTTACAGATCAATAGCATAACCGGTTCTGAGATACCAGGTATCGACCCTTACTGGTTCAAATGGCTCTAAGCACTATGGGACTTAACAGCTGAGGTCATCAGTCTCCTAGACTTAGAACCACTTAAATCTAACTAACTTAAGGACATCACAGACATCCATGCCTGCGGCAGGATTCGAACCTGCGACCGTAGCAGCAGCGCGGTTCCGGACTGAAGAGCCTAGAACCGCTCGGCCACAGCGGCCGGCGACCCATACTGAAACATCCGCATTAGTTCGTGGTGTAGCCTTCACATGCGGCAATGCAGGTGCTGACTCTGGCGTTCAGTCGATCGTACAGATGGCAAATACTATGCTGTGATACGTTATGAGACATGTGCTCGACTTGTTCACGTAGTTCTGTAAGAGTTGTTGACTGACAAGTCGCACGAGTCACATCTCGTCCCATCATATCCCACACATGCTCTATTGGAGACAAGCCCGTAGATCCTACTGGGCAGGGACGTTGCTGCATGCCTTGCAGAGCACGTTGAGTTGCACAGGCGGTGTGTAGACGAGCATTATCCTGTTGGAGGAATACATCACCGTCGTGTTGCAGGAACGACAAAATAACAGGTCTAAATACAGTATGGATGTACCGAGCGCTGGTTAGCACTGCCAAAGGTGAACGAGAGTTGTAGCTTATTGCACCCCAGAACATAGGGTCTGATGAGGGGCCATTGTGTCTTGTAGAAATGCACTCTACAAGTCAACGCTCACCAGGTCTACGTCGTAAACGCAAACGACCATCACTTGCATGCAGGAACAATTTGCTTTCATCGCTGAAGACCACGGTGTGCCATTCCAGCTTCGAAGTAATCCTCTGACAGCATCTGTCGTGCCGTGCACGACGACACTGTGGCATGAGTGGAAGACGGGTAAAGGTGCGCGTGCCCGTACCCCCACTGCTAACAACCGGTTCGTAACAGTTCATGTTGATATGTCTGGGCTCAGAAGTCCTCTTAACCTATCCTATGGTAGCTGTACGATCTACCACTGCTGCCCTTAAAATACGACGATCCTGGCGGGCTCTGTGCTACGTGGACATCGAGAACCTCGCCTACGTGTCTGAGAATGTTCACGTGACCACTTATACCAGCATCGTTGCACAGCTGACGCAGCACGTTCATCTTGTGCGGCATTTCCCCGAAAGGACCATACCACCATTCGGAAGGCTAGAATTTGACACTCTTCAGACTCGCTCAGTTGGCTATGGGAAGCAGGAGTGCCTCCCAGTGGCATGGTTGCCTGCTTGCTTCACTTGTCTGCACCACACTGAGCCTTCTGCGTGTGAGCTTCCCTATTAAAGGGTGGACACCAATGGCGCTCTAATAGCTACGCCACAACTCTGTTTGTTGCCGGACGACGTTGAAAGGATCATTAGTACATCTTCTCCCCCCAGGTGGCATAAACCATCATCCGATGAAAATGGACGTAGCCTTTCCAGGTCTACTATTTTTTTCCGGTGGTGTATGCTGCGCGCCGCCGACGCAGGCCGGTTGGTACCATATTATTCCATGGCGGACATTCCGCTCTCGTTGGATATTTTCTATCTATTCTATCAGTCCTACCTGGTAATGATCCCATATTGATGAATAATGCACAAGAATCAGTCTAAGAAGCGACTTGTAAGCCACTTCCTTCGTGGATGAATTACATTCCCTTAAGATTCTTCCTATGAATCTCAGCTTGGCATTTGATTTTCCTGCTATTTGTTTTACGTCGTCGTTCCACGTAAGGTCGCTCTGGATAGTTGTATTGTATTGTACTGTATGTTAATCGGGGACCTAGAAACGACGGAGAGGCCCCGTCCCCGCCGCAGCCGCTGTGGTCCACAACCCCACGACCCCTACTGCAGTCCACTTCACCCTTCCGCCGCCCCACACCGAACCACTTTTTCAGGGTTATTGTGCAGTTCGGTCCCCGGTGGAGGGAGAGGCGCAACAGATATCAAACCTCTCAGAAAACAACAGGCTCTTTGATACACAGTGTGAGCAATTCTGGAAAGAATCAGCACACCTACCTTACGAAGTTCACAGAATCTCTCCTGCGAATCTTGCAGAAGTAACACTCCTGGAAGAAAAGATGCTGCTTAGCTACTGCCTAGGGAATGTTTCCGGAATGAATGATATGAATCAGCGCACACTCCGCTGCAGAGAGAAAATTTCATTCTGGTACTATTAATGAAAACTATACTTCACAGTCGTACTCTATCACGTAATACTGATACCTCTTAATTCATTACTCTCATAACGACAACGTTGCACTTGGCGTTAAATTATTTCAGTTAATTAATCCCAATTCTTAATTTCAGTGCTTATGCATTCCAAAATATATGAAAAAAGTTCTGTAATTTACCCCAATTCTTAATTACAGTGCTTATGCATTCCAAAATATATGCAAAAAGTTTCGCATTTGATTATTTTTATAAAGCAGTTGACGTCTCAGGCCAAAGATGTATTTGTTACCATGGAAATGAAGAGCAATTATTTATCTCTACTAACGAATTTCAAAGATAGTCTTGTACTACATCAGAATTATTTCCTAAGTGAATCTTTGTGTATTGGTTCATAATTGTCAGCTAAAATGTTTTTTAGCTTCGCGCCGTTAAACTTTGATAAAATACTTCTCACATTTCTTTTTAACGACTCTTCATTTATTTGTATTTTATCGCTGACTCGAGTGTGCTTGCTCTACTCGTTGTAAGTCAGATCACTAGACTCTCAACTGTTCATTACTCCCCTTTTCAAGGTTCAAAATCGGATTATTCTCTTTCACTTATTTAAGAATAGCGGGTAAAATGATAATACGGGGACTGGGTTTTAATTTTAACGAATCAGAGTTTATTTTTAGCGTTTTAAAATGAGCCAGATCTGTAAATAGGTACACATTTATGTGAGCGAGTTATCAAAAATCTAATCCCCACACTGAACAAGATAGAAATTAAAGAAAAAAAGCGTAACTTAAAACCTATGCGCCACCACCACTTTCAAGCTCAACTTAAAATCAGATTTTCAAGATCTGAACCACTTCAGGTGTTGACGACTCGCCTGCTCACTACAATTCTAATAGAATGTCACTTGTCATGTACTAATAGAGTAATGATAGTAGTTGGATTTTCCGTCTTCAAATGGTTCAGCTAGGGCAAGGGAATCTCTATACTTGCGTCACTAAATTCGCCGGTAGTCACAATTAACTTTCAGTCCGTTTGTTCCAGTACTTGATCCTATGATAAAGATAAACTCGAGATCGACGCTCGATTATTGAATACTCTACAGTCCGTTTGTTCGTGTTCTTGATCCTATGATAAACTCGAGATCGACGCTCGATTATTGAGTACTCTACAGTATACAACTAAGTTATTACCTCGTAGTAACACTAGCCTCTACAAATCCACACATATAGCTAACACTCAACTATCTTAGAGGGTGCTTATCTCAAAATCTCCAAACTGTACGCAACACCTAAATCCTTTGACGTGTGCAACAAACTATCACAGGCAACAAAACCGGACCTCGTCACACACAACTGCTGACTTTAAAACTTTCATTTACGGTCGTACCTACGAGACACAAATACCAATCTTCTATCTAATATAGAGTACCAGAAACGCTACACTAAGCCCGTCACTCAAAGTCTGTTTGCCCACAGTGAAGTACAAAACAAAATTACGAGGAGCTACTTTCAAATAAAATTCATCAAACTTTTCCGTTGATTGTGCCCTAGTATCGTTACTGCGTTGCCTAATCTTACATTTAAAACTCTAAATCTACTCATTATAAACTTCCAAAATCTTTCCAGCAAAATTCACGGAAAATCTCCAACTGTCTTGATATTCGATGCGAAATTCTCCTAGCAAAATATCGATAGCGACACACGTAAACGTGTCTCGACCCTCATGCAGTCGACTCAAGTTCACGTAGTCTTCGGTTCTTCGATAGTGATTAACATCTTCTTTCCACAAAACCATAGCTACGCCATAAATCTAGACAAACCTAGGGCGCCACCATTGTTCTTTAACAATCAATATATAATTTCTTGTGGCTGTCGTTTCGTTGTATAGCGGTCAGCTTTCCTAGGACGATCTCTGGCGCGTGTTGCTGCTGGCAGTCACTGGCGCATAGATAGTCTTTGCCGCCTCTGGAGGAACACTTGTGCAGCTCGTTACAAAAATGGTTTTTCTAGAAAATATGAAACCACACTGACTTTAGTTGCAAGAAATGAAGCATTTTTACACACTTTATCTGCTTACAATATTTTACTGCTGTCGTAATAGACTGAAATGACTGCACTATTTACGTAACTGTTCGAAGTTAATTATGGTACGTTACAGTACCCTTCTTTCACGATCTTTGGTGGCGAAGGAATTTCGAAAGACCGTATTCAGTATTTCGGCTTTCTCTCTGGTTTATCTTCCGTTTCAGTGCCAGTATGGTCCCTGAGTAATGAAAATGTGATTTCGAACTTCTTACTGACTTTACATGTGACCTAAACCTCTTAGGGGTTTTACTCAGATAGATTGACAAAATTTTACTTTCAGAGTCATCGAACGCTTTCTCATTTTTGCTTTGTTCAACTTCTTTTTTTTAATTACATTTTGACTTCTTTCGAATTTGGGATGAAGATATCTTTGCTCACGGAGCAGTTTTCTAACAAGTCTATTAAATCACAGTGGGTCTTCCCCATCCCTTAAGACCTTGTTCGGAATATACTTGTCTAAACGTACTGAACGATGATTTTGACTTCTTTCTATTTGTCCTTATTACTGAATATTTGATGCTGACTACTCAGGTACTCTGCAATTTGTATCCTGTCACCAAGCAAAAACATCTGATTACCATTTTTGACCAGCTTTTGACGCGAAACTTCACACAGATTAATTCACATTCGGGATCCGTGATAACATCGGTAGACGTTATTTCTTTACTTCAGTAAATACGCCGCCACCATTGGCGACTAACCTATTGTTAGAATAAATATTCCAACTTGAATTTAGGATTTTGTTGCTGTTCTCTTCCGGTTTCAACAATTTTCTGTTTTTAATATTATATATTAAAATATACTATAATATTATAATATTAAATATTATACCTTCAATAAGCGATACTAATTCTGGACCTTTACTTGGATACTCCTCCAGTTTACTAATATCATATCAACCTTTTCTACATCCGATATGCGAGGACGAGCATTCTCTGAGAACTTTGCGGCTGATGTAGCTTCGATTTTGGGAGGCAGTTCGTCTCTGATCCCAAGGGGTGATTTCTCTAACATAAAAAACCCTAGCACGCCACACAAACTCCGCTACCGTAGTAGACGCTTCCATCATGTGCATATCATCTTGATACATAATTTACTTATGCTGTTGAGTGAAGTGAAATGTACGTGCCTGCTACGAGAAGATTATACGTTAAGGTTTGTATTTCGCGATTCAGTTGCGGAATATAATGAGGAACAGTAGGAAACAGTGAAAAACCTACTGCACAGTCAAGGAAGAGGATTTTTAATCTCTTAACGTTAGCAAACGTTGGTTTATCTTTTCTGTCATGGCACATCACGTCACTCAAGGTGCGCATTTGTTTACATTTTTTAAAAAACTTCACAGATATAGCTTAACATGGCATGATCAAAGATGAAGTTTATCACGTATTGTCAGTGATCTGAGTATTAATTAACTTGACAAATACAACGAATAAATTAAAAATAAGTACTTAAAAACAAAATAACTATGGCTACGAAATCTGTCTGTTCATTCAATACACATTCAGGCTTTTTGATTATATGAAGGTACGTCTGTTAGAAAAATTGGAAATATTATTCGGATGTGCTATTTAGAGAAACCAGAGTCTGACCCTCGTGAATCGAGAGTGGAACCATACAGCTAAATGCTATCACTCACAGTGGCAGGAGAGACGTGAAGTCCTTGCATAGAAATAATACGCCGGCTAAACCCGCTGGGAGGAACAGGTGATTAGGATTGTGGAAAGGGCCAAACAAGGTTGGGGTCAGTTTCACCTTAAAATTGTAATTTATTGTAATTTAATAACACATTTACAACCAAAACGGCACATAGTCGAACCTTTACAACCACGAGATTCAAAATGCAATTCTTTCACCGCTGAAGGCCTCCAGACAAGAAATCTTAAAAATCAACAAGATAAAAATGCAGTTAAAATAGCAAATAAAATAATTAAAATATATATCTATATCACAGCTCGGTGGCAAGCCTCAAGGCAAAAGTAGATAGAACAAACATATACAAGGTGCAATACAAAAGGCTGAAGGCTACAATTAAACTTCAAAATTTTGAAACATATTACCATAATCCTTTAAAGCTCTGGCTATAATAGATTACCAACAGACAATTAAACACCGGTGAGAAAGACAGTAAAGACAACGGCACTCAGAAGCATCCAGCGGGTCGGTCTAACTTCGTTCACTTAGGTGAGACAGGTGGTGAGCCCAACTACACTTGATCCACCAGAACCCAACCAAGGGACAGCCACGGAGCGACCGACAAACGACTTGCTTGCCACCAATCGGTACATGAGAATTAAAACACAAAGTGTTATGGGCGGGATTATCCACAATCAAATATGTATATGTATTAAACTGTCAAAAGTACACACCGTGTTGGACAGCGACAACAGGTGAGGAAAGGACGCTGCCTGAAATTACGTTAGTGGCACGGGCAGATAACCGGAACACTAACGGCCACAAGGCAGAAAATTCCTCTGGTGCACTTGAATTGTAATCAACCAATATAGTTAATTCCATCGCATGGCGGCTAAATTTCAGCAATACAAAGACTCGGTGTTGCTCACAGGAAAACCTCCCCAACAGCGAACCACCGAAACGAACCACACAACATGAACTGACGTGGCTTAGGTACTTGAAACCACTACTCAACTTTGACGTCCTGGGTCGGTGAACCACGAAGCTTCTAGCGATCGGACAGCTCCATACACGCTCCGACACTGCACAGGGACCGCCAGCGGAGCCAGCCGACTGCACCGCAGCAACCGACCGACTGCCCGCAGAATGCCGACAACATCTAAAATATTCGTCAGTGGAAATAACACCAACTACGGACACGACCTGACAAACACACGAAGATCTGAACTATACCCAACAGTAACTAACCCCACACGAAGACAAATCGGGAGTCGATGCACAAACACACACACAGCCGACTCATGAACGATCGGCGAGCCAAAACGCATCGTCCGGTAGGACCGACCGACGATCCACCAAGACCATGGCCTATCTCAAGTGATGCGTGGCGACAATGGTCGGGCGAGCCATGTCAACGCAGACCTCACTGCTGCTCCAACCCAACTGCACTAGTGCCACATTGCAACTGTCCGAATGGCAGGTCCGGACTGCGCTCCAGAAGCGTTCCCACCGACTGGCCGACCCGAACTCGCAACACGAACTCTGCTTACGACAGACAACGACTGGGAGGTCATAGCAGTCGAGCAAAGATACTACGAGAGAGGATATATCGATACACGCTGCTAATGCCGCTCACGGGCAGACAAAGCTCAGTAACAGTAGTAATTTAAATTAACGTAGTGATATGGAAGTACGTTAAAAACAGGACGTAAAATACATGATGGCGGGAACACGAGCCACGCACGGCTCAGTATTTACATGAATTTTGATTGTAGTGATTTTTACTGTAGAAGTTTTACAGAGGACATTTAATAAGTAATGCAAAACTTTATTTTTCCGTCAGTTTTGTCTGAAAAAGTCTAAAATTCATTGTGAGACGTGGTGGAATATTCCTGCTTCAGCCTCTCTACTTTCGTGAAGTTCCGATAGGTGGCAGCGCTATATATAGCCTTTAAACTGGCGTCTGTAACGAAGGCGCGTTGCAAGCAGAGAGTTTCGTTTGGTGGAAAACGAGAGCATGGCAAATATTCATAGACGCTTGCAGAATGTCTGCAGAGACCTGGCAGTGTACGAAAGCACTGTGAGTCGTAGGACGAGGCGTCTGACATCACCGCAACAGGGTCACCCAAACATACTCTGTATCCCGCGCACAGACCGGCCGCACAGAGCTGTGACTCCTGTAAAGTTGCAACGTGCGGACACTCTCATTCGAAGTAATCGACGGATCACAATCAAACACATCGCCGGACAACTGGACGTCTCTGTTGGTAGTGCTGACATCCGAGAGGAGCTCACAAAACTTCATTCAACCGTTCTTCCTCATCCACCCTATAACTCTAAAAATGGTTCAAATGGCTCTGAGCACTATGGGACTTAACATCTGAGGTCATCAGTCCCCTAGAACATAGAACTACTTAAACTTAACTAACCTAAGGACATCATACATATCCATATCCGAGGCAGGATACGATTCTGCGACCGTAGCGGTCGCGCGGTTCCAGTCTGAAGCGCCTAGAAACGCTAGGTCACACCGGCCGGCTCCTGTAACTCTGATCTCGCATCTTACGACTTTATCTGTTTGGCCCAATGAAGGATGTGCTACGCGGGAAGCAGTACGTCGATGATGGGGGGGTTACCGATGCCGCAAGACGTCTCCGACACTGACCAGAAGAGTGGAACCACGGTAAGGTGGCCTTAGGCCTTCGCATTCAACGGAGATTAGGTTGAAAAACGGAATTTTGTAGCCAAGAGAGTGGGGAATAATACGGCGTATTGGAATCCAGAATAAAGCCAACCTGCTTTCAGGAAAAATAGTGTTGCATTAGTTATTAAACACCCCTTCTTCTGTCATTCGACTTTACGAGGTGCATTCAAGTTCTAAGGCCTCCGATTCTTTTCTCCGGACTGGAAAGAGATAGAAACATGCGCATTGTTTTAAAATGAGGCCGCGTTCATCGTCAATACGTCCCAGAGATGGCAGCACCGTACGGCAGATGGAATTTTACCGCCAGCGGCGAGAATGAGAACTGTTTTAAATACTTAAAATGGCGTCGTTTTCCTTACTTGAACAGCGTGCAATCATTCGTTTTCTGAATTTGCGTGGTGTGAAACCAATTGAAATTCATCAACAGTTGAAGGAAACGTGGTAATGGAGTTATGGATGTGTCGAAAGTGCGTTCGTGGGTGCGACAGTTTAATGAAGGCAGAACATCGTGTGACAACAAACCGAAACAACATTGGGCTCGCACAAGCCAGTCTGACGACATGATCGAGAAAGTGGAGAGAATTGTTTTGGGGGATCGCCGAATGACTGTTGAACAGATCGCCTCCAGAGTTGGCATTTGTGTGGGTTCTGTGCACACAATCCCGAATGACGACCTGAAAATGCGAAAAGTGTCATCCAGGGGGGTGCCACGAATGCTGACGGACGACCACATAGCTGCCCGTGTGGCATGTTGCCAAGCAATGTTGACGCACAACGACTGCATGAATGGGACTTTCTTTTCGTCGGTTGTGACAATGGATGAGATGTGGATGCCATTTTTCAATCCAGAAACAAAGCGCCAGTCAGCTCAATGGAAGCACACAGATTCACCGCCACCAAAAATATTTCGGGTAACCGCCAGTGCTGAAAAAATGATGGTGTCCATGTTCTGGGACAGCGAGGGCATAATCCTTACCCATTGCGTTTCAAAGGGCGCTACAGTAACAGGTGTATCCTACGAAAATGTTTTGAAGAACAAATTCCTTCCTGCACTGCAACAAAAACGTCTGGGAAGGGCTGCGCGTGTTCTGTTTCACCAAGACAACGCACCCGCACATCGAGCTAACGTTACGCAACAGTTTCTTCGTGATAACAACTTTGAAGTGATTCCTCATGCTCCCCACTCACCTGACCTGGCTCCAAGTGACTTTTGGCTTTTTCCAACAATGAAAGACACTCTTCGTGGCCGCACATTCACCAGCCGTGCTGCTATTGCCTCAGCGATTTTCCAGTGGTCAAAACAGACTCCTAAAGAAGCCTTCGCCGCTGCCATGGAATCATGGCGTCAGCGTTGTCAAAAATGTGTACGTCTGCAGGGCGATTACGTCGAGAAGTAATGCCAGTTTCATCGATTTCGGGTGAGTAGTTAATTAGAAAAAAAATCGGAGGCCTTAGAACTTGAATGCACCTCGCAGATTTCCTATCAAGCCAACTCTAAAAGTCATCATGTTGAATGCTGTGAGAAGTTAAGATTTTAGCCGACCATAGATAGGGAAAATATGTTCTCAGTATTTTCGGGAAGGTGACAAAAACCGAACATGAGTTTCATCAGTCCATATTAAGGAAAATGCTGGATTACGAAAGCAGTCTTGTCGCGTTACAAACTTCTCTTTTTGCCTATTAGAAACGTAAAACAAAACAGAGCTACTCTAACGAGGATAAATGCGTCGTATTATTATATCAAATATAAATTTAAGGCCAGTAAAACTTATGAAAACACCTTCCTGACGCTGTGTTATTCACGAAAGCACTGCAACATTTACTATTGGAAACAACTTATGCGTCAACAGGAGAGAAATCAAGATCAGGAAGTAAACATAAACAGTAGTCTGCTAATATTTTGGGGCATGCAATATAGTGGCGCTGGCTTCAAAGTAATGTACACCGTAAGAATGTAGCGACAGCTACCCACACACATCAACGATCTTGGCTGACCAAAGACTCTCTTCACCTCACAAGGAAAGGCCACGACAGTCGGATAACGGATTTAATTCAAACTTTGTACACTTCCAGTAGTCCATTATGTCAACATAACGTGCGAGCAGTAAGGCGTACTACTTAGGCGACTTCGAGAAAATCGCAAGACAAACTGTCACGTACTCGTGCGTTGCGGGCCCGAGCCTGAGCTGGCGGCAGTCATGTGGTTAATATTCAAGCTCGATAATCCGTGGGTCGAATCCGCTCATCGCTTTTTTTAAATTTTTACACATTACATTTGAAAGATAATATTATGATAAAAAAACATGTGAATTTTCATGAACAATTTTAAACTTCTAATGTTATTTGGCTGTTTACCAATTGTTATTATTACAACGTGTATTGTGCAACTTTTATTTCCGTAGGCAAGTTAAAAACTTTACCAAGCGCCTTCAAACTTTTTCATATTTGGTTGACAACGAACGACAAATTGTTTCGCGTGAAGATGTTATTAAAATACATTCAATTGTACATCGTCAATTTTCAGAGGCGATATTTACAAAAATGTTGCGTTAAGAATGGTTTGCAACCAAATTGTCGACAGAAGGGCAAATTTTTCAAAATGTCAACGAGCTTTGTTTTCCCTTAGAAACTCTGAAGATTCCTTACGCATGCCGGAAATCTACATTCATTCGATGTAGTAGAAGCTGGCCGACCGGAGTGGCCGAGCGGTTCTAGGCGCTACAGTCTGGAACCGCGCGACTGCTACGGTCGCAGGTTCGAATCCTGCTTCGTGCGTGGATGTGTGTGATGTTCTTAGGTTAGTTAGGTTTAAGTAGTTGTAAGTTATAGGGGACTGATGACCTCAGAGGTTAAGTCCCATAGTGCTCAGAGCCATTTGATTAGAAGCAGTTTTAATTTATATCTTCCGTGTCTGCGTGAAAAACATTATCCCGTAACTAGTAATGTCGAATGCGCATCCAACGATTCATAGTACATTGCCCTCGTATTCCATCATACTGTAACTCATTGTTTAACTGAATAATGTTATTTATACCTTTATTTATCGATGATTGACTTGGGCTTTCCAAGCTTGTCCGTTGTCCTTCAAAACCTGTCTGTGCAGATCGAAGCGTCCAGCTGTAAAGAAATTCTCAGTACGTTACCCAGCTGGATGTGTGAGGGATTTCGGAAAGCACCTTAGGCATATATTTTCAGGAAAACTTCAGCCGCTTGGTCGCTCACTTGTCGATGGTTATAAATATAATATTTGTTGTGACAGTAAAATTAGCAAACAACCAAATAACATTGGAACTGCAATAAAAGCTCATGCAAATATACGCGTCTTTTCATCACATCACCTTTCATATGTAGTATGTATGAAATAATATGAGTGTGATTGAAAATATATATACATATAAATTAAAACATGAACGGGACTCGATGTAGCGGTCCACTGGTTATGGAGCTTGAACACTAACCACATGACCGCCGCCAGTTGGTGTTTAGGGTCGCAAAGCACCGGCACATCTCTGACTCGTAAAACTTCTCTTGCGATTTTCTCGCAATAGCCTATGCAGTACGCCTTACTACTTGCACATTATGTTGTCCTAGTGGACTACTAAAGGTGTTGAAATTTTGCAGAAAATCTATGATTTGAACGTTGTGGGCTCCATACGACGGACATTGAGTACAAATTATGTTAGTAAATGTGTTCGAGAGTTAGCAAACGCGAAAAATAGTAAAAGTTGAAAGGTGACGTATGTGAAAAGCAACTTTAAATCTGTGGCAGCGCGAAATCGGAGAAACATCTGTTCGAATCTTTAACATGCTCATGATCTTGTCCGTCTGAGGTAGGTCTCTTACTGCAGTGAAAACGTGTCATCTGGACGGCACACTGCCATTTCGAAACGTAGGCTCCGCAGCCGCGCATCTGCCACGCCCGGTGCCTAAGGGATGCGCAGTCGTGGAGCCTAGGCTGTCTCCACAGAGGGGGCGCGACCCCACCCGCAATATTTGCCAAATTAATAGCGCCATCAATTCCGGCGGCTGGCTGCGACCTCGGCGGCAATATGCCCAGCCTGATGATATTACACTCGACGCGACGCGGTGTGGCGCGGAGACAGCCTTTATTGGCTACCAAAATAGAGGGACGCAGTTCCGCGTCATTTGTTAAACCATTATTGTGCGTGCGTGGCGCTGCGCCGGCGGCTGCCGGGATCAATACGTCACGTGCGGGGGTAGCAGGTGGCACGCAGTGCGTGGGTGGGGGGCGGGGGGCGGGGGCACTGCGGTCGACTTTATTGTCGGCCTCTGGCGTGCGCGTCATCCCGACATCCGCCGGTCCACTATCTCTCTTCTCTGCCTCCATCCCACATTCATGTAGCGTCACGTTCTCCCACGATACAACAGCTGCGGCGCCGGTATTGTGCCGTACTGTCATCATTTTCATATTGATGACTCCTTCCATTGCTGCCTAGTAGCACAAGTTCATACTTAGGAAGGAGAACTGCGAAGTGCTGTCTTACTACGAGGGTGAGTCAAATGAAAACTTTAAATATTTTTTTTAAATATTATTTATTGTGCAGCAGTGGTACAAAGCTGTATCAATTTTCAACATAATCTCCCCCACGCTCAATGCAAGTCCTCCAGCGCTTACAAAGTGCATAAATTCCTTCAGAAAAAACCTCTTTTGGTAGTCGGCGCAACCACTCACGCACCGCATGGCGTACCTCTTCATCAGAACGAAACTTCTTTCCTCCCATTGCGTCTTTGAGTGGTCCAGACATATGGAAATCACTTGGGACATGGTCTGGTGAGTATGGTGGATGAGGAAGACACTCAAAATGCAGGTCTGTGACTGTTGCAACTGTTGTACGGGCATTGTCATGTTGCAAAAGGACACCAGCTGACTGCAATCTACGTCGCTTTGATTTTATTACAGGCCGCAGATGATTTTTTAGGAGATCTGTGTATGATGCACTGGTGACAGTGGTCCCTCTAGGCATGTAATGCTCCAGAATGACACCTTTTTCGTCCCAAAAGAGAGTCAGCAAAACCTTCCCTGCTGATGGTTCTGTCCGAAACTTCTTTGGTTTTGGTGATGAGGAATGGCACCATTCCTTGCTCGCTCTCTTCGTTTCCGGTTGGTGGAAGTGAACCCAGGTTTCGTCCCCAGTAACGATTTTTGCAAGGAAGCCATCACCTTCTCGTTCAAAGCGCCGAAGAAGTTCTTCAGAAGCATCAACAAGTCGTTCTCTCATTTCAGGAGTCAGTTGCCGTGGCACCCATCTTGCAGGCATTTTGTGAAATTGGAGACATCATGCACAATGTGGTGTGCTGACCCACGACTAATCTGTAAACATGCTACAATGTCATTCAGTGTTACTCGGCGGTTTTTCTTCACTATGGCTTCAACTGCTGCAATGTTCTGTGGAGTCACAACTCGTTGTGCCTGACCTAGACGAGGAGCATCTTCCATTGAAGTCACGTGAGATGTTTATATTTTCCCACCTCTGCGTTGCAAATGGTTTTTTTTGTGTGAAATGCCCAGTCGATGCGCTGTTGTTTTCACGTCAATTCTACCAACATTGAGAGTTGTTTAGTTCTAGGGGTTTTGTAGAATTCCTGGATTCATGTCTCGTCGCTGTGTAGCCTATGAAAAGGATTGCGGGAGACTCCCAAATAATTTCCAATGTACAGTGCACTTTTAACACCAATGTATTTTCAGGACTCTGGTGTGCGAGCCTGGTGAACTGTACCAGTTAAATCACATGTGCCCAAAGTTGACATCAAATGACACAGTACTCACAACAATCAACAAACGAGTGAGCCTACAACACATTTGCTCGCAACCCTAGCCAAAAAACGAGTGCTCCAAGGCACCTGCGTGAGCTCTATTTATACTTTTGTTAACAATTACCTACAATGAAAATTACAATTTTATGTAAAATCACAATTAAAAGTTAAACCGAACATGAGATACACATTGCTAAAAATTTACGATCTCAATGCTGAACAAGGTGAACCTATTTTCAACTTAGTTACAAGTTAATATAACATTTTCTGACTAATTATGTTACAGGTAACAATTACATTTCTAAATTTGTTTATAACAGATCAACTAGTGCCTGAATTTTAGCGCTAACATATATGGGAGATTCAATTAACATGCTTTATTTATATGCTCTATTTAATTTGCTGTAGTAATTTTATAATGATAGGTTTACTGGTACATCCTGACCATGTGCTACGTTTCTTTCGATTAGTTATAGTATTAATTTCACATTTATATTGTGTTTTTCACATAAGAACAATGTTAATCAACAAAGCATCATTTTCGAATTATATGTATAATGAAATAGTGGTTATTTTTGTACGTAAGTTGGAAACAGGTCACTTTACAATTGGGCAATTAGGACTGGTGTTTATATTTAATTCTCTCCAAGGGGTTCTGATAGGTAGTAATGAGATACAGTAATGTTTCAATACCCCCTGAAGAGTTTTGCCTAGCCTGATAGAGGAAACTCTCCTCACAGAAATATTATTGTGATTGATGTGATACAGTACTAGTTGGACAAAATAACACAAACTGCATAATCTTAAAAGGTACAAAATTGAATCATGAAACTTTACATACAGATAAATTTTCCAAATAGATACAAACATATACATCAAGGAAACAAGAATTGGAAATATGAGATTACAAAGAAATTTCCAAACATTTACAAAATCAATATTTACATCAAATTTTCTGAATGAATGTTTTTCCAAAACTATCACTTCTAGAGTGTCCTTGTATTTGTCACTTCTAGAGTGTCCATTAATTTTCCCTCCTTCGAACACTCAGACACAACTAAGCTAACAAATCACAAATTTGATTGGATTGATTATGTTGCACTTTTAAAGTGTCCATATGACATGTTCTAGAATAATATTTTCATATAAAAGACAGAAAAATAAAATTTATCCTAACAGTTTGCAATACCATAAAATGTTTTACAAATCTTATCAAACACAAGTATTCAAAATTATATTTGGATATTTATATTGTACCCATATAGAAACTGTTCATTTATATCCAATCCAGGTTGTTGTCACAACTATCTGAATATACTACGTGTAGTCAATATTTCTTGGCTTAGTACATCAAATGCAATAACGTTTCAAAATGTTTGAGACATCCAGAAAATCAGATCAAATTAACACTGAGAAACAGCTTTAAGATTTTATAAATTATGACAAAATAAGTATTACGTCAATAAAATTCCTGAAAGTGGCAAGATACATTTAAGCAAGTGAAAATGTAATCATGCTATAGTTAGCAACCTTGCAGTAAGGAGATTCTGTAAAAAAAATCCAGAACCTTGTCACATAGCATCTCATATTTCATTTCATCATAGTCCTCAGTCTGTCTATTAAAGTTGTCATTTCTTACCCTTCAATACCAAACTAGTCTCCAGATTGTGTCTTGTGAGATGTGAATAATGTAAAATAATAGTTTTTTCAATGTTATTTGTGTGCTATGCGTTGTCATAGTTGTTCAAAAATAATTTCGCATCAGCATTTCCTTCAATCAAAATGTATAAGAGTTCTACTTCATGCAATTCAAATGATTTATTAGTTCCGTTATGTGTGACTGCACAGTACCATCATCATTATAATCCCCTCAATTAAACGAATCATCAAAATCATTAATAAATGAGGGTCGAATACCACCAACCCACATCAGCAGCATTGCATATCATATAACCGAAACCTATCATCATCATCATCATCATCATCAACATCATCATCATCATCATCCAAATACCCCTACGAAAATGCAAGCCAAAACAAAACCATCTTCCATCAATAAACTGTAAACATCAATTCATGTGAATCAGAAACAGGAATGAGTCTGTAACCTCAAATCCTTAATACAAATGCAAATCACAACATCACTTACCTTATTTCAAGACAATCCTCAACAATTCATAGCAATTTCAACATCTCTCTCGTGTGTACATAACTGAGTGAAACATGTATATAGTATATCATGGTGATAATCCCTTCTTAACAGCATAAATCACTTCAACCCTTTCATAAATCATAACGTCTTTGAACATCTCATGTGGTTTTATATATAGTAACACATTAATTCAGTTGTCAATTGTATAACAGTATGAGAAGCAGAACATAGTAATTCCTTCCTTGTGGATAACCTATATAAGATAAAAACAGTGAAAAGATGTATATAGTTCTTCTTAACTGCACAAACGTACCATAAAATCTTTAAGTATGTATTAATAAGCTTAGTGTATCTTCACACAGTCCACCTTTCATATCAGCATAAGCTGATATAAATACAGTATGGTCTGTTGTCTGTAAAGATGTGTAACTGTTCCTCACTAGAAAATACATATTGGTTTTTCCTGGCAAATCATATTGTGCTCACATATCAGTAATAGTCACAATCGGTAGGATGTAAATGTCAAATTATCAATACATCTGATGATGCAGATTGCTTAATCAAAACAAAATGTATCTTATACTACAAATTAAATCACATGAAAATATCTTACACAACAAATATAAGTAAACGTAGGCGCAAAAAATTAACGTATGTATTGTCGGAAGTTTGTGTGTCAGAAAGGTATCGTAGAATGTGGCATCAGTGTTTTCGAGAAGAAAATGTCACATTATCTGGCGCACCTTGCATAAGCCACACGCATAGTACTCAAAGATTGTGTACCCCCCTGAAGGATTGCAATTATTGCACATAAAGTTTCAACTGTGTGACATTTCTTAAAACAAATAGCTTTTTTGATTTGGGATAGATAAGTCGGTAGGCGTTTGGATGTGGTTTTTCATAAACTTCAAATGGACCAATGTAAATATCGAAAAATTTCTTGATCTCTCTATTGATTGCCTTGGATTTCTCATAACTTTTGGTTAAGACTAAATCACCTACTTTGTGCTGTGTAAAGTTTCCTTTTGAATCATGTTTAAGCTTTCTCTTGGCACACTGTGTTTCAATATTTTTCTGTACTATTTCCATTCTCTCGTCCGGTGTTAACTCATTACAGACAGGGAAATTGATCAATTCATACAAGATGTTTGGTGGGTGTTTGTTAAAATGGACTTCATAAGGCGTAAAGCCAGTTGTTGTATGTTGTAAGGTGTTCAAAACATCTTCAAAATCACATATGTAACTTGACCAATTTGTATGATCTTCAGAGCAGTAGGTTCTACAAAGCCTGCCTATTTCACGCATATAGCGCTCAGTTGGGTTGCAAGACGGAGAATATACGGAAATAAGAACGTGCTTAATGTCTTCATCTTTCATGAAATCTTTCCAAATGTTAGATGCAAATTGGCTCCCATTGTCTGAAAGTATGGCTTTTGGTTTTCCAATCTGTGTGAAATAATCATTACAGAAACAGTTTAAAATTTTCCTGCTTGTTGCCTTCTTTAGTGGATACAATTTTACTAGTTTAGTGAATAAGTCAACAACTACAAGCAAATATGTATAACCCTCTTTAGTTCTCGGCAATTAACCAAACAAATCAATACTTTGTAAATAACCTTGGTATTTCTGATTTGTGACTTTTACTCTTTGACACCGATCACATTTTTGTATAACCTGTCTTACTCTTCTAAACATATTATTAAAATAGACATTTTCCTCAAGTTTGTCAGTGCATTTCATGATTCCACAGTGTCCATAGCTCTTATGTGTGTACTTAACTAAAACACCAACACATTGTATAGGCCAACAAACCTTCCAGATGTCAGAGTCAGTGTTATGTCTCCTGAATAAAATACCTTTTCATAATACATGTCAACCTTTTCATAACCCTTTTTACCAATAAGGCTTTTCACAAGTATCAAATGATCATCCTGGTTCTGGTATCTCCTAAGCTGACTGCAAATGTTAGTAATTTCCTTTTCACCCTTAATCCCTCTCATGTACATTATTTTAAACACTTTGTTATCCAATAGTTCTTCTTCCTGACCACCCCCCACAGGTAATCTAGACAAAGCATCAGCAATTATATTCTGATCCCCTTTTATATACTGAATGCTGTAATCAAATTGTTGTAAAAATATGGCCCACTTGGTTAATCTACTACTGAAAAGTTTACAGTCTTGAATATAACATAGAGCTTTGTGATCCATGAAAACTATGACTTTATGGCCTGTTAGATAGTTCCTGTATTTAGTGAAACCCCATACAATGGCAAGTAGTTCCTTCTCAGTCACTGTGTAATTACGTTCATGTTTCTGCAGACCTCGGCTGGCAATACTGATTGAAAGATGTTCTATTTTTCCATCAATTTCCTTCTGTTCAAACAAATGTACACCCAATCCGTAATCTGAACTATCTGTCATTAGGCAAAATGGTAGTAAAAGGTCAGGTCTGTGGAGTAATTGACTGTTATTTAGTTGTTGTTTGATCTCATCGAATGCTGCTTGACACTGATCTGTCCATTCCCATATGGTGTTCTTTTTTAATAGCTCTCTCAAACACGGTGCATTTAAAGCTTGGGTGCTGACATACTTATGATAAAAATTACATAGACCATAAAATGACCTCAGCTGTTTCTTGTTCTTTGGACATGGAAACTGGACAATTGCAGAAATTTTATCACTGTCAGGTAGAATGCCTTCTCTGTTAATTATATGGCCTAAAAACTTCAAGTCTGATACTCCAAATTTGCATTTACTTAATTTAAGTGTCATACCGCCTTGTCTGAACTTATTGGCTAATTTGTACAAAGTATCAAGCTGTTCCTCCCAAGTTTTGCTGGTTATTAATATATCATCCACGTAAATAATTAGTTTAGATAGTAGTTCACTTCCAATCGCATGATCCAAAGCTCGAATAAACTCGGCTACAGACACATTCAGCCCAAACGGAACAACACAATAATGAAAACATTTACCGTTATATAAAAAGGCTGTGTACTGCCTTGAATCCTGTGCTAATGTGATTTGATGAAAACCTGAGGTCAAATCCAGGCTAGAAAAATATTTTGTGTCATTGAGTTTGTACAGGAGTTCCTCCATGGATTCAGGATGATCTGTTTCTCTTTCTATAAACTTATTCAGGTGACGTGAATCCAATACCAGCCTAACACCACCATCCTTTTTTGAAATACAGACCATCAGGCTGTTATATGGACTGTGACTTCTGTCTTATTTTCCATTTTTGCATTTTTTGGAGTTCCCTCTCCACTTCTTTCCTTTTACAGATGGGTACCCCATAAGGTTTAATGAAAAAGGGTTTGTGTGGCTTTAACTTCAAATGACATTCATAATCTTTGACCCTACCAGGTTGATCACAAAAAATGTTACAGTTTTCCCAGAGAAAATTTTATAATTCCTGCTTTTCAGACTCAGCCAAGTCATTTGCTTCTTTTACCTTTTTTGATATGGTTAGGGAGTAACTATCATCAACCAAATTCTGGTTATTGTGATCCCTATTTTCCTCTTCCTCCATGTAATGGCTACACTCTGGATAAATTATTTCCCTAATATGGTTACTACTGTTTGTACTTGATTTTAACTGGATCACTACTTTTCCTTGAATACTGGCCTTTGGTTCAGTGAACAGTAATTCGTAATTTTGCCAATCAAAACTCACATTTGCTCATTGAGATCTGGAATAACTAAACAACCATGTTCAAAATTAATGTTGCCAACAGAAAATATAATTGAAGCTTGTTTATTTATTAACTTACTAAACTTGGCAGTGGCACCTTTAATCCATACACCTGTGATTGGAGATTCGATGTAACTTTCAGTGTCTTTTATCCTGTTCCTCAACTTGTCTGAGATACTACTAATGGGACTGCCAGTGTCAATCAAACAAAGTCCTGATCAATTGTTAATTCTTATTTCTACGTAAGGTAATATTTGGGTCACTATTCACATTCTCTGCCAACAAGTCACTTTCTAATTCAGTTGTATCAATGCTGCTACATACTTCTTCACCACAGGTTTCAATGTCAGAATCAACATAAGATTGAGTGTCATTATGACTGGAATCAAATACACATGAAACAGATATCTTACTTTCACTAGAGTTAAAATTATCTTTCATAGATGGATCTGATTTGATGACTTCACTTTCCTTATTATTTTCTAAACAAACTTCACTTTGACTGATAATAGATTCCAAAAACTTCTCACCTATCAACTTAGCTTGTTCCTTTTTGTTAGTAGATTTAAAGATTTATTTTATACAAACTGGTACCAATACATTGTTCGCACTCTTAATATCTTCACGTGAACCAACTTCGCAATCAGAGTTACTTTCAGCTGCATCACCATTATCAATAACTTCAACAAAAAATGCAATCTAATTCCTCTTGTGTAGATATATCATCAAATACATCGTCCTTCACAGCACTATCTTTACCACAATCATCATCAAAATAATCTGTGGGTGATGCCTCTGCATGCACATCTGCCTTAACTACTAAGTGTTCAACATCTGAAGTTACACTACTGAAATCGCTATCTGTTTCATTATCTAAGTCAGGTGTTATTTCCTCTATATTCTACTAATATACACTCCTGGAAATGGAAAAAAGAACACATTGACACCGGTGTGTCAGACCCACCATACTTGCTCCGGACACTGCGAGAGGGCTGTACAAGCAATGATCACACGCACGGCACAGCGGACACACCAGGAACCGCGGTGTTGGCCGTCGAATGGCGCTAGCTGCGCAGCATTTGTGCACCGCCGCCGTCAGTGTCAGCCAGTTTGCCGTGGCATACGGAGCTCCATCGCAGTCTTTAACACTGGTAGCATGCCGCGACAGCGTGGACGTGAACCGTATGTGCAGTTGACGGACTTTGAGCAAGGGCGTATAGTGGGCATGCGGGAGGCCGGGTGGACGTACCGCCGAATTGCTCAACACGTGGGGCGTGAGGTCTCCACAGTACATCGATGTTGTCGCCAGTGGTCGGCGGAAGGTGCACGTGCCCGTCGACCTGGGACCGGACCGCAGCGACGCACGGATGCACGCCAAGACCGTAGGATCCTACGCAGTGCCGTAGGGGACCGCACCGCCACTTCCCAGCAAATTAGGGACACTGTTGCTCCTGGGGTATCGGCGAGGACCATTCGCAACCGTCTCCATGAAGCTGGGCTACGGTCCCGCACACCGTTAGGCCGTCTCCCGCTCACGCCCCAACATCGTGCAGCCCGCCTCCAGTGGTGTCGCGACAGGCGTGAATGGAGGGACGAATGGAGACGTGTCGTCTTCAGCGATGAGAGTCGCTTCTGCCTTGGTGCCAATGAAGGTCGTATGCGTGTTTGGCGCCGTGCAGGTGAGCACCACAATCAGGACTGCATACGACCGAGGCACACAGGGCCAACACCCGGCATCATGGTGTGGGGAGCGATCTCCTACACTGGCCGTACACCACTGGTGATCGTCGAGGGGACACTGAATAGTGCACGGTACATCCAAACCGTCATCGAACCCATCGTTCTACCATTCCTAGACCGGCAAGGGAACTTGCTGTTCCAACAGGACAATGCACGTCCGCATGTATCCCGTGCCACCCAACGTGCTCTAGAAGGTGTAAGTCAACTACCCTGGCCAGCAAGATCTCCGGATCTGTCCCCCATTGAGCATGTTTGGGACCGGATGAAGCGTCGTCTCACGCGGTCTGCACGTCCAGCACGAACGCTGGTCCAACTGAGGCGCCAGGTGGAAATGGCATGGCAAGCCGTTCCACAGGACTACATCCAGCATCTCTACGATCGTCTCCGTGGGAGAATAGCAGCCTGCATTGCTGCGAAAGGTGGATATACACTGTACTAGTGCCGACATTGTGCATGCTCTGTTGCCTGTGTCTATGTGCCTGTGGTTCTGTCAGTGTGATCATGTGATGTATCTGACCCCAGGAATGTGTCAATAAAGTTTCCCCTTCCTGGGACAATGAATTCACGGTGTTCTTATTTCAATTTCCAGGAGTGTAGATACCCCATTATCCTTACCTTCATCAGAAAACAAGCTAGTGATACCATACATATCATAAGTTCTGTCTACATCAGGTGTGAATGTGTCATCAATTGATGCTAAGTCATGTTCATTAAGTTCAAACTGTGGTCCTGCTTGAGTATGTGCATTATTCAATTCACTCAAAATGTGATCCCAAAAGTTTTGCTTATAGCTAGTATCATCTAAGTAGTAGGCCATATTTACATTACATTTATGATTGCTTTTACGTTTCTGTCTCTCTAACCTCCTATTTGCCTGGTTTGTGCCATGACTATTCACCTCAAATTGACAGGCTCCCAACGAGGTGGTTACCTGTTTCCGTGGTTGGAATTGCTGTTGTGAAGCTGGTTACTGTTTCTCTGTTCTTGATGGTTTTCGTGTCTGTTGTAACTACTGTTTTGGTTACCATGCCAGTTATTATTTCTGTGTCCATTATATTGTTGTGACCCCCCCCCCCCCCATTCCTATTTTGAGTTTTTCTGAGGTTTTGATTGTACTGTCTGTCATCATTCTGCCATGCACGGTCAATTTTGTATACATGACGTAAAAATTCGTCAACATTGTCATCTGGTCCATATACAAGCCCCACTGAAAACGATGTGGTAGGCGCCGTTTCAGTGCGTCAATCTGTATCAGTTCGTCCAAAGGATTGCTCAAATGTGACAATGTCTTCAATTGTTTTTCACAAAATTCTCGCATGTTAATTGCAAGACCTGTCTGATATTTGCTACCGTTAAGAAATTCAGATTTTATTCTTGCCTGTTTGTTTTCCGACCAAAACTTTGCCAAGAATTGGCGTTCAAAATCAGCAAAAGACGTAGTATTTGTATTAATGTTTTGGTTCGCCCATGTCAGGGCTTCAGCATCCAAAAAACGTTTCGCAAATTTAACTTTAGCAGACTCTGGCATTTTAGGTTGGAAACTGTCTTTGCACTGATGCACAAAGTCAACTGGATGCAATTTCGCATCACCTGGGTAACATTTTAAATTAACATTGTTACAATTATGCACAAACATCTGGTTTGAATCAAAATTGGGCATTATATTATTTTGCAATTTTGAAACTTCAGAGCTGACTGTTTGCAGTTCTATTGTTACACTTTCTACTTTCTCGTCAATACGAGATATCTTATCAGAAACTACTTCAGGATTTAATTTCAATCTTTCCCCTACCAATTCTTTTTCTGAAACAATGAGTTGCTGCGACATTTTTAACTTGTCTTTTCGGTTCACTAATTCATTTAAAACGACTACTTCCATGTTTTTGAGATGTTCGTTAACTAATTCAATGCTTTTGTTTGTTTCTTTAAATTCAGAGATTGTGAAAGCCTCCAAACAGTCAACTTTGGTTTCTACCCTTTCTATGTCACATACAACAATTTGTACTTTGTTATTTGTTGCATTGATTTCTTCTCTCAATGATTTTAAATTTTGTTCCAGCTTTTCTGTGACCTCTTTAATGTTGCTACCAAATTGGTTATTTTGAGTTACCAGTTGTTCTAGTTTATTATTCAACAATTGAGATATCTGATCAATTAAATTCGGTTGCTGATTTGCTACCGAAAAACCCAGAAAGGGCGAACACTACTGCTCATGGAGTTTGCTTCACTGTTTAAGTGTACATTTGGAGTTGAAGCATGAAATTGACGGCCTGACCACGTGGTCATGCCTATTTGATTTAACTGAGTTTCGCTCATTTTGATCAAAGTGTCTAGACACTAGACATAACACTTTCCTGCCTATCAGATGAAATTGTCACACGCACACAATGAAACAAAAATAGAAAATTGTAGGACACTATTAAAAGGGGTACTTACCTGATTCATTCGCGATTTCATTCCAGAATATCACTTTTGCTCCTAGCGACGTCCGTGGCACAGTCTGCAACCTACAAGATTATGGTTCCTGCCTCTTGCACATGGAATTCTCGCGAGTCGACCTCTGCACAGTCTTCCTCTTGATTCCAGCTCCTCCACCACGTTGAGATGTTTATATTTTCCCACCTCCATGTTGCAAATGTTTTTTTTTTGTGTGAAACGCCCAGTCGATGCGCTGTTGTTTTCACTTCAATTCTACCAACATTGAGAGTTGTTTAGTTCTCGGGGTTTTGTAGAATTCCTGGATTCATGTCTCGTCGCTGTCCACCATATGAAAACGATTGCGGAAGACTCCCAAATAAATTCCAAAGTACAGTGCACTTTTAATACCAATATATTTCCAGGACTCTGGTGTCCGAGCCTGGTGAACTGTACCAGTTACATCACATGTGCCCAAAGTTGACATCAAATGACACAGTGTTCACAACAATCAACAAACGAGTGAGCCTACAATACATTTGCTCGCAACCCTAGCCAAAAAACGAGTGTCCCAAGGCACCTGCGTGAGCTCTATTTATACTTTTGTTAACAATTACCTACAATGAAAATTACAATTTTATGTAAAATCACAATTCAAAGCTAAACCAAACATGAGATACACATTGCTAAAAATTTACAATCTCAGTGCTGAACAAGGTGAACCTATTTTCAACTTAGTTACAAGTTAATATAACATTTTCTGACTAATTATGTTACAGGTAACAATTATATTTCTAAATTTGTTTATAACAAATCAACTAGTGTCTGAATTTTAGTGTTAACATATATCAGAGATTCAATTAACATGCTTTATTTATATGTTCTATTTAATTTGCTGTAGTAATTTTATAATGATAGGTTTACTGGTGCATCCTGACCATGAGCTACATTTCTTTCGATTAGTTACAGTATTAATTTCACATTTATATTGTGTTTTTCACATAAGAACAATGTTAATCAGCAATGCATAATTTTCGAATTATATGTATAATGAAATAGTGGTTATTTTTGTATGTAATTTGGAAACAGGTCACTTTACAATTGGGCAATTAGGACTGGTGTTTATCTTTAATGCTCTCCAAGGGGTTCTGATAGGTAGTAATGAGATACAGTAATATTTCACACACCTACTCCATTTGTTGACTTGCTGCTGCGACAAACATGCATCACTGTACCAAACCTTCATTCGTCGATGAATTTCAATAGGTTTCACACCATAACTACGCAAAAACCGAATAACGGAACGCTGTTCTTCCCTGGTACAAGTACCAGGTGGGGCGGCCATCTTTATACTGATACTCTGACGGTATGTGTGCATCTGCACTATGCTGTCACCTACAGGCCATTCTGCACGCTGTTTGTGGCACGCTTACCAGCTTACAGGATAACAGCGCGAAATTTCGATTTGTTATTACAAATTTTAAGTTCTCATTTGACTCATTCTGGTATATAGGGAGAACCTGAATTTCACCGCAAAATTTCGGAAGATGCAGTAAGGTTTTTCACGACCGGATATCATGTTCGTTGTTGAGTCTTCCGAAATTTATGGCCGTGGTCGAGGAAAACTTTCGGTTCCTGACGTTGCGTCCAGAGCAGCGTTAGACATCTTCATCGGTGCTCCTGCCGATGCTGTCTTGCCGACTGATGGTCGGACGTCGGAGGGTGACATAAATACTGTGTAAAGTGGACGTGGTCGAGTACACACGTGAACAACAGAGATAACCGTTGTCAGAGATAGAACTTAACTATGGATTGTCATCTGCAAAGGATAAAAACTTATCTATCAATTTGTGATCTCTCAAAGGCGTTTGATTGTGTAAATCATGGAATTCTTTTAGATAAGCTAAATCACTATGGTTTGAGGGGGGCAGTGCACAAATGGTTTAATTCATACTTAACTGGAAGAATGTAGAATGTTGAAATAAGTGGTTCATGTAATGTCAAAACAACAGCTGATTCCTCAAACTGGGGGCCTATCAAGGACGGGGTCCCACAGGGTTCGGTCTTAGGTCCTTTACTGTTCTTGATATATATTAATGACTTACCATTCCACATTGATGAAGATGCAAAGTTGGTTCTTTTTGCTGATGATACAAGTATAGTGATAAAATCCAAAAACCAAGAACTAAGAGATGTAATTGTAAATGATGTTTTTCACAAAATTATTAAGTGGTTCTCAGCAAATGGACTCTCTTTAAATTTTAATAAAACACAGTATATACAGGTCTGTACAGTAAATGGCACAACTCCAGCAATAAATATAGACTTTGAACAGAATTCTGTAGCTAAGGTAGTATTTTCAAAATTTTTAGGTGTGCCCATTGATGACAGGTTAAACTGGAAGCAACACATTGATGGTCTGCTGAAACATCTGAGTTCAGCTACGTATGCTATTAGTGTTATTGCAAATTTTGGTGATAAGAATCTCAGTAATGCCTACTTTCATTCACTGCTTTCGTATGGCATCATATTCTGGGGTAATTCATCGTTCAGTAGAAAAGTATTCATTGCTCAAAAACGTGTAGTCAGAATAATTGCTGGAGCCCACCAACGGTCATCCTGCAGACATCTATTTAAGGATCTAGGGATCCTCATGGTAACCTCACAGTATATATATTCACTTATGAAATTTGTTGTTAATAATCCAACCTATTTCAAAAGTAATAGCAGTGTGCATAGCTATAACACCAGGAGAAAGGATGATCTTCACTATGCAGGGTTAAATCTGACTTTGGCACAGCAAGGGGTAAATTTTGCTGCCACAAAAGTCTTTGGTCACCTACCAAACTGCATCAAAACCTTACAGATAGCCAACCAACATTTAAAAATAAATTAAAAGAATTTCTAAATGACAACTCCTTCTACTCATTGGCTGAATTTTTAGATATAAATTAAGGGAGGGAAAAAAAAGAAGAAACAACTTAAACATTAGTGTCATGCAATATTTTGTGTAATGTAATATCTTCTGCAGATATCTTTTACTAACCTGACACGTTCCACATCATTACGAAGCGTCGTATTCATGATCTATGGAACAAGTATTAATCTAATCTAATCTAATTTAATCTAATCTGCAGTGCCACTGTCTGTATACTACAGTGTTTCATGGTTTCTTAAGCCGGATTCACACGCAACAAAAGTATCGTCACAGGTTGTGGCATACTGTAGTTGCATTGTGAACTCCCAATTTTCAGTAGCGCTACTTAAGAGACGCAACTTTTGTCAGGCCACAAAAAGTTCAACTTGGTTGTCCATTGTTACGCCATTTTTCTTCCTGCACTGGTCTCTGGTGGCTGTATTTCGAAACACGAGCATTTTGTCGCAGTTAATCTTGGAGTATTTGCTGAAGTATTCCATTCGATTTCAGTGTGTTTTCATTTTATTACTGAAAAATGCTAAAACAGTGGTCTGCAGATATATTCCCGCAGCTTCTGGAACTATAATAAGTTTGATTTTCTGTAGCTGTGTGTTTGTGTTTCAGCCCAACGATGCAGCCCACTGCCTTCGAAGACTTACTTAATATGCAACCAAAAAAGCGACTCATACTGTATTTACATGCCACATATTGGTCTGTTTGCCACAGAATTTTCGTCTTCGGTTGTTATTATTTTTGTAAATGTGTATGTGGCCCCTGATTTAGCCCCGAGCGAAATCTGTTTTCGGATCTAACATTTAGGTTTCGTCTTCCTTGTATTTAACTCTTGTCACAGCTCCAATGCCATAACCTGCAGTATAACATAGATATCCGCCCATATGATGTCAGTTGACACCATCTTAAGAGCTGTACAACTACGTAGAATTTGTGGCGTTCTATGTGAACAGTAGTTCACAGTGCTTCTACAGAAAGCCACAAGCTGTTGAGTCACATTAACTGCGTGCGTGAATCCGACTTTATCGATGAATACGTTTTTATCCTCGACTGGTAACAATCGATGGTTTTTTTATCTCTGATAAAGATTATCTCTCCTGATCACGTGGAACCTCGACCAAGCTCACTTTACACGGTATTTATGTCTCTATCAGACGTCCGTCACGTCAGTCGACGAGAAATTTGGCGTCGTCAGGAGCACCTCCAAGGACATCCAGTGCAGCTGCAGCTGTGGACGAAACGCCAGGAAACGAAAAGTTTCTTCCGGAAAAACTCATCTCCCTCCATCACTCACTCATTCATCCACTCCATTGGCTTCATTGGGACGTGACGATCCTGCGCCGCTCTCTCTGCCTGCTTGCAGTTCTTCTTGTCTTGTGCTGCTTCCCCCCACTCAGTGATACTCAGCATTCTGCTGAGTTCACCTAGTCTTGCCATCTGTTTCTTGAGGATCTTTCGTCTTCCATCCTCTTGGCATATATTTGACGGGCAATTCTGCCATGGTTCATTCTGATAACAAGCCTGTCCATCGCAAAATGTCTCGCTTTGGTGGTGTTCACTATAGAGGATTAGTCGAATAGCTTAACTAGTTCTTCTTTGGTTCTCCAAACCCACCTTTGTGTTGCTTGGTCAAACGTTGGCCCAAAGACTTTTCTGTAGACTTTATCTTCGAAAACTGAGAGTTTTGGTCATGCTCCATGCTTCGGCTCTGTATAACAATACTGGCCTAATGACCGTTGTACGCGGCTCCCCCCACCCTCCTCCCCGCCCCACCCATAGGAGGAGGTTCGAGTCCTCCCTCGGGCATGGGTGTATGTGTTGACCTTAGCGTAAGTTAGTTTAAGTAGTGCGTAAGCCTAGGGACCGACGACCTCAGCAGTTTGGTCCCATAGTCCTAACCACAAATTTTGATGACCGTTGTTGAGTTTCAGCTTGGTTTTCCAGTTCAAGACTTGGGAAAAGTATACTTCGTTTACGTTCCGTAGTCTGATTTGGAATTCGACTTGAGTTCAATTGCAATCATTTATATTTGCGCCAAGCAACTAAAATTTCGGACACTGTTCGGGGATATATTCTCACTCTTTTGGTATTAGGGGCCCCTGGTCTTAGATGGATCGTTACAGAGAAACTGCATTTCGTTTTTTCCTTTATTTCTTACCCCCAGTTATCATTGTTTCTGAATTGCACTGAAAATATCTAGAAAACATTGCGTTTTTCGATGCTATACGCTGTATGTCGAATTGTGTTACAAACTTGTTCCATTCAGTCATGGCATTGGGCAAACAGTAAAGAAAACCAAAGAAAAATTTGGAGAAATAAGCAAAGTTCATAACGAAGCTATAAAATCTGAAGTTTCCTGATGGCATTCTAATTCTTGTCAGAGGCAGCACAGGACTCGGAAGAACAATTGCACGGAATAGACAATATATTGAAAGGAGTACATAAGATGAACACAAACAAAAGCAAAACAAGTGTAATGGAATGCCGTCGATTTAAGCAGGCGATGCCGAGGAGATTAAATTAGAAAATGAGAGACAAAAGTAGTAGATGAGTTTTGCTATTTGGGCAGCAAAATAGCTGATGATTTTCAGAGAATATAAAATGGAGAATAGCTATAGCAGGTGAAACGCCCGCTAAACCCGCTGGGCAGGACAGGTAATAGGATTGTGGAAAGCGCCAAGGGGTGAAGTCAGTTTCTACTTCTAACTGTCATTTATATTAATTTACCAACTCTTTCACGTCTGAAGGCCTCCAACAAGAAATCTTAGCAAGATAAAAATACAATTAAGATAGCAATAAAACAATTTAAAAAAACAACATACGCAAATTGCACTGCAAATGGCTGAGGGCCACAATTAATTTCCAAATTTTTAGAATATGTTACCATAGACCTTTAAAGGCAGAAGAGCGACAAGAAATAATTTAAAACTCAAAAGGCAACATATACAAGGCAAGGTGTAACACAAATGTCTGAGGGCCACAATTAAATTTCAGAACCTTAGAATATATTACCATAGACCTTTAAAGGCAGAAAGACAACATGTTTAACAACAAGAAATCTTAAAAATCAACAAGATAAAAATCCAATTAAGATAGCAGTAAAATAATTTAAAGAAACAACATATGCAAGGTGCAATACCAATGGCTGAGGCCCACAATCAAACTTCAAAATTTCAGATATGTTGCCATAATCTTTAAAGGCAGAAAGTCGCAGTGCTTAAGCTTGAAAGATAAATTTAAAAATTAATTTTGCAAAATTTGAAGAAACAAACAATAACAACAAGCCTAAAATTTAAAATAGCTGACGATAGATAATTAAAGACCTGTGGCACTCAGAAGGCCTCCACGGAGGTCGGTCTGCCATCGTTCACTTTGGTGAGACAGGTGGTGAGCCCAACTATAATTGATCCATCGGAACCCAACGAGGGGACAGCCACGGACCGACCGACACAATGACTTGGTTCAAAATGGTTCAAATGGCTCTGAGCACTATGGGACTCAACTGCTGAGGTCATTAGTCCCCTAGAACTTAGAACTAGTTAAACCTAACTAACCTAAGGACATCACAAACATCCATGCCCGAGGCAGGATTCGAACCTGCGACCGTAGCGGTCTTGCGGTTCCAGACTTCAGCGCATTTAACCGCACGGCCACTTCGGCCGGCAAATCGTAGTCGACCAAAATAGTTAATTGCTGCGCATGGCGGCTAAATCTCAGTAGTAGAACCACTCGGTGTTGCTCACTGGAAAACCTCTCCACCACGAAACCACCGAAGCGAACCACCACAACACGAATGGACGTGGCTTGGGTAGTTAAAACCACTACTCAACTTTGACGTCCTGAGTCGGCGAACCACGAAGCTCGTAGCGATCGGACAGCTTCGCACACGCTCCGACACTGTGCAGGGACTGTCAGCGGCCCCAGCCGGCTGCACCGCGCGGAAAACTTCCCTCGTCCGCTACATCCGACCGACTCCACTCAGAATGCCGGAACAATTAAAATCGTGGTCAGTAGACATAAAGCGAACTACACACACAACCTACAAGCACTTGCACGAAGAGCTGAATGATACACAACAGTAACTAAGCATGTTCGAAGACAAATCAAGAGTCGATGCACACACACAGCCAAAACGTGTCGTCCGGTTGGACAACCGACCGAGGATCCACCAAGACCGAGGTCCGGCTCAAGTGGTGATACAAAGGTCGGGCGAGCCATGTCGATGCAAACCTCACAGCTCCAACCAGAATGCACTAGTGCCGCATTGCAACTCCCCCGACTGGTAGGTGCAGACTGCGCTCCAGACGCGTTCCGACTGACTGCCAGAGCCAAAGTCGCAGCCCGAACTCGCGACCCAAACTCCCGACGCGAACTCCCTTACGACAAACATCGACCGGGAAGTAATAGCAGCCCAGCAAAGATACTATGAGAAGGGATAAATCGATACGCGCTGCCACCGCCGCTCACGATCAGGCAAAGCAGCAACTCAGTGACTGTAGTAATTTAAATTAACGTAATGAGGTGGAAGTACGTTAAAAACAGGGCGTAAAACACATGATGGCGGGAACACGAGCCATGCACGACCCAACAGGGAAAGTATTTTTGAAAAAGAAGCGTTTGTTAGTATCTATTATACAAGGAGTGAGTAAAAATTTGGAAACACTAAAAACACGACACATTATCACGCCTAATACGGTGTACGAAAACTTTTGGCATGAAATGGCTTCCATTCGTTTCAGAATGGATAATTGCAGATCCTGTATCGATTCCAAGGCAGTCTTTAACCATTCCTCCTGCAAAGTAGTGGTAAGTTCACGTAAAGATGATGGCAGTGGATAACGATCGCGCAACCTTCTCTCCAGAGTAGACCACAGAGGCTCAATACTATAGTGATCTGGTGACTGTGATGGCCAGCACTGATGCGACACTACATCCTCGTGCTCTCAAAAGATCTCCAGAATGTCGCAGTGAGCGGGAGAGGACCGCAGGGAGAACGCCTGGCAACCCAGACAGAACTCCAAACGCACCAGGCGAAGATGAAACACGCGGAAGCAGAGGGAACTCCCAGTTCCGCAGCGGACGGAAAACGGAACGGCTGCTGCTGCATCAAGTTGAGGATACCCTGTTCGACCCTCCTTTGTGGGGAAGGGTCCTCAACTTCTTGCGTGAGGTACTGGTTGCATTTCGCAGCCTTGCCTTGATCAGGCTGTGATTCTTGTTAGTTGCGATGCTTGTAGTTTTCAAAGCTGCTCTGCATCCTGAGCTTTTGTTCTATTGATGTTTGCCGCAGCTATTTGGTGCGGCAGGTTTGCGTTGTTGCTACTTCTACGTAGCGGGTCATCAGTTCTGTTCGGCGCCATTTCTTTGGCGCAACAGGTCAGGCCAGCGGAGCGTTGCTCGCCAGTGAGGTCTGTTGCCGAGCTCGCGCACCAAGGGATTCTCTGACTGCTCAGCTTTATCATAGAAGTTGGACGGCAGCTGTTTGTACCACTGTCTTAGCGGCAGGACGTCGGCGATCCTGTGCAGCTCCTCCGTCGGGAAGTCCCAAGGGAGGTGGAGTGCTAACCTAAGGGCTCCGTTTTGTATTGTCTGTAGCCTCCTTAAGTTGGTGTCGGCCATGTTTCCCCATAGTACGGGGGCGAATTCTAAGAGGTCGAATGGTGGCCTTGAATGCCGACATGGTCTGGAAGTGTGGAGGTCGGACTGAGAAGGGGTAGAGCAGTCTGAGTCGCCCCAGTGCTTTCCCCCTGATTTCTTCAGTGTGCTGCCTCCAAGTTAGACGACGGTCCACGGACGGAATACGGAACGGCAGCGCTCCAGCAGGTCGCGGCGAACGGGAGCGGACCGCAGAGTGAACGCCTGCAACTGCCGGTGGAGGGGGAAGGCCACAGACATAAATACTGCACCAGGTCTACTCGAGGAGTAGTCTCAGGTCGCACCTGATGAAGGTTACGAGCAACTTTACCGAAATATTGTGCAAGAACGACGCTGATATCTGGTAGAACACCTGACAACCCAAAATGTCATGTAAAGAGGGTGATATATGCCCTACACATAAGAAAGGAGACCAGACGAAATGCGGTAACTGTAGAGGGATCACACTGCTTAATCTGAGATATAAAATCGTCTCTAACATACTGTATGACCCATTCCTTCCAATAGTACTGAGGGTATGAAGGCTTTCACGACCGGATGTTTCAGCTGACGAGAATTCTTCCGGGTTGTATGGCTGTGGTCCATGGAACTCTTCTATCCCTGACGTTTCGTCCAAAGTTACGTTGGACATCTTCGCAGGTGCTCCTGGTTGTGATGTGTCTTGTCGACTCAGCATGGACCAAGGCCATACAACCCAGAAGAATTTTCGGCAGCTCAATACTGAGGGAAACAGGCCCCTACCAATGTGGATTTATGCCCGGTAAGTCAGCTATGGGTACCCGTGGTCCAGGGGTAGCGTCTTTGATTCATAATCAAAACGTCTTCGGTCCTGGGTTCGATCCCCGCCACTGCCTAAATTTCGATAAATAATCAGCATTGGCGGCCGAAGACTTCCGGCATAAGAAGCCAGCCTCATTCTGCCAATGGCCTTGTCAAAGAGGGCGGAGGAGCGGATAGTGGTTCAGAGTACTCTCTTGTCCTAGGGGTGGGAAATTGCCCCTAAAGGTGGAAGAATCAGCAATGATCAACGACATGAGGATGCAGAAGGCAATGGAAACCACTCCATTAAAGATACGTAACGTGTGGCCTGTATTTGAAGAAGTGTCATGATGATCTCTCCATTGGCAAAAGATTCCGGAATAGTCCCCCATTCGGATCTCCGGGAGGGGACTGTCAAGGGGGAGGTTACCATGAGAAAAAGATTGAATAATCAACGAAAGGATAACGTTCTACGAGTCGGGGCGTGGAATGTCAGAAGCTTGAACGTGGTAGGGAAACTAGAAAATCTGAAAAGGGAAATGCAAAGGCTCAATCTAGATATAGTAGGGGTCAGTGAAGTGAAGTGGAAGGAAGACAAGGATTTCTGGTCAGATGAGTATCGGGTAATATCAACAGCAGCAGAAAATGGTATAACAGGTGTAGGATCCGTTATGAATAGGAAGGTAGGGCAGAGGGTGTGTTATTGTGAACAGTTCAGTGACCGGGTTGTTCTAATCAGAATCGACAGCAGACCAACACCGACAACGATAGTTCGGGTATACATGCCGACGTCGCAAGCTGAAGATGAACAGATAGAGAAAGTGTATGAGGATATTGAAAGGGTAATGCAGTATGTGAAGGGGGACGAAAATCTAATTGTCATGGGCGACTGGAATGCAGTTCTAGGGGAAGGAGTAGAAGAAAAGGTTACAGGAGAATATGGGCTTGGGACAAGGAATGAAAGAGGAGAAAGACTAATTGAGTTCTGTAACAAGTTTCAGCTAGTAATAGCGAATACCCTGTTCAAGAATCACAAGAGGAGGAGGTATACTTGGAAAAGGCCAGGAGATACGGGAAGATTTCGATTAGATTACATCATGGTCAGACAGAGATTGCGAAATCAGATACTGGATTGTAAGGCGTACCCAGGAGCAGATATAGACTCAGATCACAATATAGGAGAGATGAAGAGTAGACTGAAGTTCAAGACATTAGTCAGGAAGAATCAATACGCAAAGAAGTGGGATACGAAAGTACTAAGGAATGACGAGATACGTTTGAAGTTCTCTAACGCTATAGATACAGCAATAAGGAATAGCGCAGTAGGCAGTACAGTTGAAGAGGAATGGACATCTCTAAAAAGGGCCATCACAGAAGTTGGGAAGGAAAACATAGGTACAAAGAAGGTAGCTACGAAGAAACCATGGGTAACAAAAGAAATACTTCAGTTGATTGATGAAAGGAGGAAGTACAAACATGTTCCGGGAAAATCAGGAATACAGAAATACAAGTTGCTGAGGAATGAAATAAATAGGAAGTGCAGGGAAGCTAAGACGAAATGGCTGCAGGAAAAATGTGAAGACATCGAAAAAGATATGATTGTCGGAAGGACAGACTCAGCATACAGGAAAGTCAAAACAACCTTTGGTGACATTAAAAGCAACGGTGGTAACGTTAAGAGTGCAACGGGAATTCCACTGTTAAATGCAGAGGAGAGAGCAGATAGGTGGAAAGAATACATTGAAAGCCTCTATGAGGGTGAAGATTTGTCTGATGTGATAGAAGAAGAAACAGGAGTCGATTTAGAAGAGACAGGGGATCCAGTATTAGAATTGGAATTTAAAAGAGCTTTGGAGGACTTACGGTCAAATAAGGCAGAAGGGATAGATAACATTCCATCAGAATTTCTAAAATCATTAGGGGAAGTGGCAACAAAACGACTATTCACGTTGGTGTGTAGAATATATGAGTCTGGCGATATACCATCTGACTTTCGGGAAAGCATTATCCACACAATTCCGAAGACGGCAAGAGCTGACAAGTACGAGAATTATCGCACAATCAGCTTAACAGCTCATGCATCTAAGCTGCTTACAAGAATAATATACAGAAGAATGGAAAGAAAATTGAGAATGCGCTAGGTGACTATCAGTTTGGCTTTAGGAAAAGTAAAGGGACGAGAGAGGCAATTCTGACGTTACGGCTAATTATGGAAGCAAGGCTAAAGAAAAATCAAGACACTTTCATAGGATTTGTCGACCTGGAAAAAGCGTTCGACAATATAAAATGATGCTAGCTGTTCGAGATTCTGAAAAAAGTATGGGTAAGCTATAGGGAGAGACGGGTCATATACAATATGTACAACAACCAAGAGGGAATAATAAGTGTGGACGATCAAGAACGGTGCTCGTATTAAGAAGGGTGTACGACAAGGCTGTAGCCTTTCGCCCCTACTCTTCAATCTGTACATCGAGGAAGCAATGATGGAAATAAAAGAAAGGTTCAGGAGTGGAATTAAAATACAAGTAGAAAGGATATCAATGATACGATTCGCTGATGACATTGCTATCCTGAGTGAAAGTGAAGAATAATTAAATGATCTGCTGAACGGAATGAACAGTCTAATGAGTGCACAGTATGGTTTGAGAGTAAATCGGAGAAAGACGAAGGTAATGAGAAGTAGTAGAAATGAGAACAGCGAGAAACTTAACATCAGGATTGATGGTCACGAAGTCAATGAAGTTAAGGAATTCTGCTATCTAGACAGTAAAATAACCAATGACGGACGGAGCAAGGAGGACATCAAAAGCAGACCCCCTATGGCAAAAAAGGCATTTCTGGCCAAGAGAAGTCTACTAATATCAAATACCGGCCTTAATTTGAGGAAGAAATTTCTGAGGATGTACGTCTGGAGTACAGCATTGTATGGTAGTGAAACATGGACTGTGGGAAAACCGGAACAGAAGAGAATCGAAGCATTTGAGATGTGGTACTATAGACGAATGTTGAAAATTAGGTGGACTGATAAGGTAAGGAATGGGGAGGTTCTACGCAGAATCGGAGAGGAAAGGAATGTGCGGAAAACACTGATAAGGAGAAGGGACAGGATGATAGGACATCTGCTAAGACATGAGGGAATGACTTCCATGGTACTAGAGGGAGCTGTAGAGGGCAAAAACTGTAGAGGAAGACAGAGATTGGAATACGTCGAGCAAATAATTGAGGACGTAGGTTGCAAGTGCTACTCTGAGATGAAGAGGTTAGCACAGGAAAGGAATTCGTGGCGGGCCGCATCAAACCAGTCAGTAGACTGATGACCAAAAAAAATGTCAGCTATCGACGAAATATTTACCCTTAGACAAATTGTAAAAAAGACAAAGGAATATGGGACCGACATCTTTTTATTGATTTTAAATCAGCGTATGCGATAGTACAGAGTAACTATATCAAGTTCTAGGTGAATTGGGTATTCCAAAAAAAACCTGATAAGTTCAGTAAAGATGACAATGAGAGAAACGCTAGATTTGTCTAAAAACTGGAATATTGTCCAATACTCTGGAAATTAAAAATGGAATACGGCAAGGTGATGCGCTGGCATGCCTCCTATTCAACACCGCCTTGGGAAAGGCGATGAGAGAAGCAAATGTCTTGACTAGGGGAACTATTTTTCATAAATCCGTGCAGATACTGGCCTATGCGGACGACATCGAAGTAGTAGCAAGAACACTGACGGCTATGGAAGGGACATTCACTGGCCAGTGGTAATATGGAACTAAATATCAATGAGCAGAAAACAAAATACCCAGCTGCTGGGAAAGCGCATAGGGAGAATATGCCAACCGAAATAATGATGGGTAGCTATACCTTTGAAAGAGTCTTTTACTTGATTGTAACCAGCCTAAATGATACCTCATACGAAATAAAGCAGAGATTAATTGCAGCTAATAAAGCTTATTTCGCCTTAACAAGGCTCCTGACTGGGACCACAAAACTAACCATTTATAAAATACTGATCAGACCAGCGCTTACATGCGCCTCTGAAACGTGGGTTCTGACAGTAAAGGATGCTGAATCGCTGGGAATATTTGGAAGGAGGGTACCCAGAAGAATCATCGACCCAATTTGCGAAAGGGAAAGGTGGAGAACGAGATACAACTATGAGTTGTACGCCATCTACAAAGACCGGCCTGTTAGAAGAATTGTGAAGTCATCTAGGCTGAACCGCGCAGGGTAGAAGTGTGGTCTATGGCGCCTTGTAACGGTTCGCACGGCTCCCCGCGTCGGAGGTTCGGGTCCTCCCTCGGGCATGGGTGTGTGTGTTGTTCTTAGCGTAAGTTAATTTAAGTAGTCTGTAAGTTAAGGGACCGATGACCTTAGCAGTTTGGTCCTATAAGACCTTACCACAAATTTCCAAATGTCATATAGGCTGAGTTGGGCTGGCACAGATGAATGATACAGAAATACCAAAACAGATTTTACGAGGGTCGGTCAAAAAGTAATGCCTCCCATTTTTTTTCTACTTAAAGAAATTAAGTTAAGTGAAAAATTTGAATTTGGCGCCATTCCTCAAACCTTCTTCTGCAATCCACTGCAGTAGTAACTTTCTGTGTCAACAGGTGGCAGCACAGCAGAAGTTTGTAAGATGGCCGACATCGATGTTCGTTTGAGACAGCGTTGTGTGATTGAATTCTTGAATGCAGAAGGTGAAACGCCCATACGCATTCATGAAAGACTGAAGAAGGTGTATGGTGTTGTGACAGTGGATGTCAGCACTGTTAGACGATGGGTTCGTCGTTGTAAGGAAGCTGAAGGGCAAACACCGTTGACTGACGAAAAGCGGAGCGGCAGGCCGGTGAGTGCAGTGACTCCACACAACATTCAGCAAGTTGATGACATCATTCGTGGTGACCGTCGGGTGACTGCAGATGAAGTGTGTCGCATTATTTCTCTTAGTAAAGGCAGTGTGATCACGATTATTAAACAATTGGGGTACTCAAAAGTTTGTGCACGGTGGGTTCCAAGAATGTTAACCGATCAGAATAAAGAGGCAAGGAAAACAATAGCCTCCCAACACTTGCAGCGCTTCCGTTTGGAGGGAGATGAGTTTCTGAAAAAAATTGTGACCGGGGACGAAACATGGGTGCATTTTTTTGAACCTGAATCAAAGAGGCAGTCAATGGAGTGGCGTCACACAAGCTCGCCGAGGAAGAAAAAATTCAAAGCTGTGCGATCGGCAGGGAAAGTTATGGCAACAGTTTTCTGGGATACAGAGGGTGTGATTCTGGTTGATTTTTTGGAGCAGGGATGCACAATAAATTCTGTTCAATACGTCACAACCCTCAACAAACTTAAAGCACGTCTTCAGCGAGTTCGCCCAACAAAATCAATGGCAGATGTTCTTCTTTTGCATGACAATGCAAGACCACACACCAGTCGTCACACCTCTGACGAGATTGTCAAAATTGGATGGGAAGTTTTGCCTCATCCCCCATACAGCCCTGACCTGGCACCATCAGACTTCCATCTGTTCGGGCCACTAAAAGAAGCTCATCGTGGGATTCATTTTGAAGATGAGGAGGCCGTCAAAACATCCGTGCGTCAATGGCTTAGGAAGCAGAGCTGTGATTTTTACCGTGCTGGGATACATGCCCTTGTTCAAAGATGGACCAAAACTGTAGAGATGGGCGGAGATTACATTGAAAAATGACAAAATGATCCTCAATGTTGTGGTTTTCAACCTATGTAATTGCATTTAAATTTCCTGACAATTAAACGTAGAAAAAAAATAGGAGGCATTACTTTTTGACTGACCCTCGTACAAGGAAAGTCAGGTGGACGGAGAGAACGTGGTCAATCGGAAGCTAGATGGGAGGATGGAGTCATAGGAGAGCTTCGAAAGGTGGGCTACAGGAACCGAGCAAGGGACCAGGATAAAGGGAAGGAGATAGTTAACTCATCATGAATTGTAGAGCCGCAGAAGAAGATGTTGAAAATACTCCGACAGCACAATGTGTACAACGTATTTTCCAAAAAACGGTATTTCAGAAACCAATTTTATTACGCAGGGACGTATGTAGCTTGAAAGCTTCTTTAATTTGTGTTGTAACAGAAGGTCTCAGTTTTCGAAATTAATTAATGGATGGTGGTGGGGTATCTTGCGAATTTCAGATCATTGCAAAAGTTGATCACACACTTTTCAATAATATTTACTACATATCAACTTTTATAAGAAAAACATTTTTTATATATCATCGTTTCGAAGATATTCCCTCTAAGTCTGAAATTACATTTTGGGATGTGTTTTACCCCTTAAAAGTGGAATTGGGCACAAACGAAAAAATACGTATTGCACTGTTTTGCCCGCCCCCCCACCTGTACACGCCCGCCAAGCGCCAAGTTTCATCAAGATCGTTTATTGACACTTGGGAATATTGACTTATTAGTGGTAGATGTTTTTGCAGTTTTCCAGTGTGCGATATAAATCTTAGATACGGTGCCTCCTGATTTAGCAAACATTTCGGTTACTTTGGTTAAGAAAGCAGCCATAATATGAGCACCAACAAGTTGCCACATCAAGAACAAGTTGTGCGACACAAAATAAAATTGCTAGGCGTGTTTCTACATCTGAAAGAAAATGTCTATTAATATTTCGCGTCTGTCGCATAAGAGTCGCGTTAGTAGAGCCACTGTGAGGATGCAAACAGGTAGCTTTAAATTAACGCTGTAACGGTCGTGAGCGTTTGTTAATTCTGAGTTTGGACCTGGTGAGTAGTTGTTAGTCAAGAATACCTTTAAGGCGACAAAGACGCCATTATCAACACCTCATTAAGTTTGAACGAGGTCGTGTAATAGGGCTACGAGATGCTGCATGTTCCTTCTGAGATACTGCAGAAAGACTTGGCAGAAATGTAACCAGTGTGCAAGAAGGCTGGCAGCGATGTCACGAGAATGTATTTTCGCAAGAAGACTTGGCTCTGAACGCCCACGCGCCATTACCGAGAGGGAAGAACGTCGTGTCCGACGTGTAGCTCTGGCTCATCGTACTGCATTTGCAGCAGCAGTTTAAGCTGCGGTTGGCACCATAATGATACAGTGAGCTGTAACACGTCGTTTACTTCAAGGACAGCTCCGAGCCAGGTGCCCTGCAGCCTGCATTCCATCGCCGTTTGCGACTTCAGTTGTGTCAAGTGAGAGCTCATTGGAGGGCAGGGTAGAGGTCCGTGTGTTTTCTGATGAATCCTGGTTCTGCCAGTGATGGCCGTGTGTTGGTTAGAAGGAGGTCAATTGAGGACCTTCAACCAACCAGTCTGTGTGTTAGACACACTCGACCTATACCTAGAGTTATTGTCTAGGGTGCGTTTTCGATGACAGCAGGAGCGCTCTCGCGGTTATCCCACGCACGCTGACTGCAAATTTGTACGCCAGTCTGATGATTCGACCTGTTGTGCTGTCATTTATGAACAGCATTCCAAGGGGTGTCTGTACCAGGATGACGCTCGCACGCTTACCGCTGTTGTAACCCAACATGCTCTACAGAGTGTCGACATATTATCTAAGTCTGCTCGATCACCAGATCAGTCTCCAATCGAGCACATATGGGAAATCATCGGACAACAACTCCAGCTTCAGCCACAAATAGCATTAACTGTCCATGTATTGACCGACCAAGCGCAGTAGGTATGAAACTCCATCCCACAAACTGACATCCTGTACTTGTCAAACACGATATATGCATGTTCGCATGCTCGCATTCAACATTCTGGCGGTTGCACCGGTTATTGATGTACCAAATTTCACATTTTCAGTGGCTTACCTCGTTTTTACGTTGTCCTGTGATGTTGAAATGTTATTCACTTAAATATGTTAGCTAGACAAATGTATTCCCGAAGTTACATTAGTCTTCATTAATTATTTCTTAGTGTTGCGATTTTTTTACTGTGAGTATATTTGCTGACGATATTACTCCAGCATCAACACTGTACGCCAGAGTTCATCAGTCTTGGTGGCTGGCGAGTGATGTGGTGTCAGTCTCTCGGCAACCCAAGACCAGCAATGGTAACATAAGGCCTTGCGTCATTCTTGTTGAAAGACGACGTCACGGAGACGTCGAAGACAGAGTACAGTCATCAACCGTAACCACCGAGCGAGGTGGCGCAGTGGTTAGCACACTGGACTCGCATTCGGGAGGACGACGGTTCAATCCCGTCTCCGGCCATCCTGATTTAGGTTTTCCGTGATTTCCCTAAATCGCTTCAGGCAAATGCGGGGATGGTTCCTTTGAAAGGGCACGGCCGATTTCCTTCCCCATCCTTCCCTAACACGAGCTTGCGCTCCGTCTCTAATGACCTCGTTGTCGACGGGACGTTTAACACTAATATCCTCCTCCTCAACCGTAACCCGTCAGAAATGAACGAATTGGTAATTGTGCAAGTTAACGGATATGCGAACCGAAATTGGTCGTGTTGGGTACACGAAGGCATCCCATACCATCACGCCAGGTGTTGGGCTCGTTGGAAATGACAATTGCGAGTTGGCAACGCTCATTCTCTCTTCTCTCGTTTACACTCCGGACACGTCTACTGCGATGCAATACGCAGAAACGGCAGCCGTCTGAAAAGACGGTTAGTCTCCAGTGTTGTTTGGCTTACCTCTAAGTGCGCTCCTCCTTTTTTGCTGAGTGAAGGGCAGCCGCAACAACTGCCGCCGTGCTAACAGTCCGTGGTGCACTAAACGTCGCCTCAACGTCCATGTCGCTCCTGGTCTTGCTGACGTGTTAGGTCGTCAAAATCCCAAGCTCGTTGGAGGGCCCTGCCCATAATGCTCCAAACCGTCTCAACTGATGAGAGATCTGGCGACCTTGCTGAGCAAGGTAGGGTTTCGTAACCACGAAGACACGCCAAAGGGGTCCTGCTGTGAGTAGAAATGCCACTACAGACCATCACTCCTGGCTCTCGGGCCGTATGCTGGGCGACATTCAGGGTGGCAGCACACCGCTGTTTGGGGCGTATATAGACACGTCTTGGGAATGGAAACTTATTGACAGAAGTAAAATTATCTTCAGTGATGAGTTCCGTTTCGAACTGAGCACCACTGATGAGAAAAGACGTAACTGGCGACGCGCAGGACTTTTGTGGGACACCAACCTAACTGTCGCCCTTCCATACGGCCCCACAACCAGGAGCGATGATCTGAGGTGCTGGTTCTGTTCGTAGCTGGATCCCTTTTTTTGTTATCCGCGGAACCCTTACACCACAACGGTTCGCCGATTCTATACGCCCTGTTTTTTGTCCTCCATGGCAAGCCGTCCTAGACTTACATTTCAGAAAGATAATGTTCGCCCTCACACGCCGAGAGTTTCTGCTGCTTGTCTTCGCGCTTGCCAAAGCTTACTTCGGCCAGCAAGGGCTACGAAACTGTCACCAATTGAGCACATTTGGAACATTATGGGATCTTGACGATCTAAAGCGCCAATTGGACAGAATCTGGCATGACATTGCTCAGGAGCCAATCCAACAACTCTGTTGATCAGTAACAAGCCGAATAACTGTTTGCACAAGGGACAGGGGTTAACTAATGAGTTACTGACTTGCTCAATTTGTGAAGCTCGTCCTCTTTAACAAATCATCCAGTTTTTCCGATATTTTAGTAATTTGTTTGTACATGTACATCACATTTACCAATTTCCGACCCATTCGGATAATTCCTTCATGGTGCGCCGTTCTTTTTTTTTTTTGTCATAGAGTGTACTTGTCTGTCTACCGGGAGTGCTAATCGTGCGGGGCCGTTTAAGATTCTGTATGGAGTAGAGAATGGGTCTTTTAAATCCATCGATTCCATATTCTCGTAACAGTCTTGGGATCTCGACTAACACGAACTGCAGTTTGTGGGGCGATAAATCACAAGCTGTATAGGGGACGATCCTCCGATAACGAACTACGACACGCGCTAGTAGGCGTTTCTCCTATTATACGCAGCATAACACAATGTTCCCACAAATAACAATCAAATGCATTGTCTGATTGAGGAACCTGTTGCCTGATTTTGTGTTACGTACACTACGTAGCCGGTCTTACTCCTATCTACTTTCTGCAGTTGCGATGAAACAAATACACAGACAGAAAAAAAGTTGTGCGACGTAAATAGAAGTTGGTAGGCGTGTTTCTACATCTGAAAGATGACGTATGTTCAAATTTCGCACCAGTCGCATAAGAGTGACGCTAGTAGCGCCACTATGAGGACGCAAATCGAATTAGTTTTAAGTTCACTCTATAACGCTTGTGAGCGTTAGTTACCTTTGAGGTTGGACGTGGTGAGTTGATGTTAGTAAGGAACGCCTTTAAGGCGTCAGACACGCCATTATCAATACGAGGTCGTGTAATATGGCTACAAGAAGCCGAATGTTCCCACTGCTATATTGCAGCAAGACGTGACAGAATCTAGCCAGTGTACATGAATGCTGGTCACGGAGGCCACGAGAATATACTGTCGCAAGATGACCGGGCTCTGAACGACCATGCGGCATTCGAATGGTTCAAATGGCTCCAAGCACTATGGGACTTAACATCTGAGATCATCAGTATACTAGGCTTAGAACTACTTAAACCTAACTAACCTAAGGATATCACACACATCCATGCCCGAGGCAGGATTCGAACCTGCGACCGTAACAGCAGCGCGGTTCCGGACTGAAGGGCCTAGAACCGCTCTGCCACAGCGGCCGGCCATGTGGCGTTACCTAGAGGGAAGATCATTGTGTTCGGCGTATATGTGTTTGGCGTATATGGTTCCGGCGCATCGTACTGCATCTGCAGCAGCAATTTCAGCTGCAATTGGCACCACAGTGACAACGGACTGTTATAAATCGGTTATTTCAAGGTTATCTACAAGCAGTGTGCAGTCCACTGACCTCAAACGAGCGCCATTTGCGTCTTCAGTGATTCAAGTGAGATCTCATTGGAGGGCATGGTGCACATTGGTTGTGTTTTCTCATGGAAGCTGGTTGTGCGTCGGTGCCAGTGACGGCCGTATGTTAGTTAGAAGGAGGCCATCTGAGGGCCAGCAACCAACCTGTCTGTGTGCTAGACTCTCTGGACCTAGACCTGGAGTTATGGTCTGGGGTGCGATTTCATATGAGAGCAGTCGCACCCTCGTGGTTCGCCGACGCATCTCCGTCTTGTTTCCTTGGCCTGCTCGACCACCGATTTGTCTCCAACAGAGCACATATGGGACACCATCGGATGGCAACTCCAACGTCAACCACAAACAGCATTTTGGAACACTTATGTTCGAGTTTCTGGGGACTATAAATATACTCTGTAGGAATCAGCATGGGTTTCGAAAAAGACGATCGTGTGAAACCCAGCTCGCTTTATTCGTCCACGAGACTCAGAGAGCCATAGACACGGGTTCCCAGGTAGATGCCGTGTTTCTTGACTTCCGCAAGGCGTTTGATACAGTTCCCCACAGTCGTTTAATGAACAAAGTAGGAGCATATGGACTATCAGACCAATTGTGTGATTGGATTGAAGAGTTCCTAGATAACAGAACGCAGCATGTCATTCTCAATGGAGAGAAGTCTTTCGAAGTAAGAGTGATTTCAGGTGTGCCGTAGGGGAGTGTCGTAGGACCGTTGCTATTCACAATATACACAAATGACCTTGTGGATGACATCGGAAGTTCACTGAGGCTTTTTGCGGATGATGCTGTGGTATATCGAGAGGTTGTAACAATGGAAAATTGTACTGAAATGCAGGAGGATCTGCAGCGAATTGACGCATGGTGGAGGGAGTGGCAATTGAATCTCAATGTAGACAAGTGTAATGTGCTGCGAATACATAGAAAGATAGTTCCCTTATCATTTAGCTACAATATAGCAGGTCAGCAACTGGAAGCAGTTAATTCCATAAATTATCTGGGAGTACGCATTAGGAGTGATCTAAAATGGAATGATCATATAAAGTTGATCATCCGTAAAGCACATGCCATACTGAGATTCATTGGAAGAATCCTAAGGAAATGCAATCCGAAAACAAAGGAAGTAGGTTACAGTACGCTTGTTCGCCCACTGGTTGAATACTGCTCAGCAGTGTGGGATCCGTACCAGGTAGGGTTGATAGAAGAGATAGAGAAGATCCAATGGAGAGCAGCGCACTTCGTTACAGGATCATTTAGTAATCGTGAAACAGTTACGGAGATGATAGATAAACTCCAGTGGATGACTCTGCGGGAGAGACGCTCAGTAGTTCGGTACGGGCTTTTGTTAAAGTTTCGAGAACGTACCTTCACCGAGGAGAGAAGCAGTATATTGCTCCCTCCTACGTATATCTCGCGAAGAGACCATGAGGATAAAATCAGAGAGATTAGAGCCCACACAGAAGCATACCAACAATCCTTCTTTCCCCGAACAATACGAGACTGGAACAGAAGGGACAACCGATAGAGGTACTCAAGGTACCCTCCGCCACACACCGTCAGGTGGCTTGCCGAGTATGGATGTAGATGTAGATGCAGAAACTGTCCCTACATTGACTGATAAATTGCAACAGGCATAGAACTCCATCCCACGAACTGACATCCGGCTCCCGTAGAACATAATGCATGCACGTTTGCATTCTTGCTTTCAACGCCGCTTGTGAATATACCAGCATTTCACATTTACAGTGGCTTGTCTCGAGCTTACATTAATACATTATTTACAGTGTTAATGACATAAATACGAGGGTGAGTCAAATGAAAATCTTAAATATTTTTTTAAAAATATTATTTATTGTGCAGAAGTGGTACAAAGCTGTATCACTTTTGAACATAATCTCCCCCACGCTCAGTGCAAGTCCTCCAGCGCTTACAAAGTGCATAAATTCCTTTAGAAAAAAATTCTTTTGGTAGTACACGCAACCACTCATGCACCTTAAGGCGCACCTCTTCATCAGAACTGAACTTCTTTCCTCCCATTGCGTCTTTGCGTGGTCCAAACATATGGTAATCACTAGCGGCAAGATCTGGTGAGTATGGGGGATGAGGAAGACACTCAAAATGCAGGTTCGTGATTGTTGCAACTGATGTACGGGCAGTGAGGGGCCTTGCATTTCCATGTTGCAAAAGGACACCAGCTGACAGCAATCCACGTCGCTTTGATTTGATATCAGGCCGCAGATGATTTTTATGAGATCTGTGTATGATGCACTGGTGACAGTGATCCCTCTAGGCATGTAATGCTCCACAATGACGCTTTTTTCATCTCAAAAGAGAGTCAGCATAACCTTCCCTGCTGATGGTTCTGTTCGAAACTTCTCTGGTTTTGGTTATGAGGAACGGCACCATTCCTTGCTCGCTCTCTTCGTTTCCGGTTGGTGGAAGTGAACCCAGGTTTCGTCCCCAGTAACGATTCTTGCAAGGAAGCCATCACCTTCTCGTTCAAAGCGCCGAAGAAGTTCTTCAGAAGCATCAACACGTCGTTCTCTCATTTCAAGAGTCAGCTGCCGTGGCACCCATCTTGCAGGCACTTTGTAAAATTGGAGCACTTCATGCACAATGTGATATGCTGACCCATGACTAATCTGTAAACATGCTGCAGTGTCATTCATTGTCACTCGGCGGTTTTCCTTCACTATGGCTTCAACTGCTGCAATGTTCTGTAGAGTCACAACTCGTTGTACCTGACCTGGACGAGGAACATCTTCCACTGAAGTCACACTATTTGCGAACTCCCTGCTCCATTCGTAGACTTGCTGCTGTGACAAACATGCATCACCGTACTGAACCTTCATTCGTCGATGAATTTCAATAGGTTTCACACCTTCACTACGCAAAAGCCGAATAACATAACTCTGTTCTTCCCTGGTGCAAGTCGCAAGTAGGGCGGCCATATTTATACCGATAGTGCGACGGTATGTGTGCTATGCAGCCGCCTACAGGCCATTTTGCACGCTGTTTGTATCACGCTCACCAACTTACAGGATAAGGGCGCTAAAATTCGATTTGTTATTACAGATTTAAGGTTTTCATTTAACTCACCCTCGTATGTTACATAGACAAATGTATTCCCGAAATTTCATTACCTTATATTAATTATTTTTTGGTTTTGCGATTTTTTTTCTGTCAGTGTAATGATTTGCACTTTGAGGCATCTATTGCACTTCATGCCAGTCTAACGTTTCACGCCGCCATCATGGTATTGCAGTTTTGTTGGCTAGTACTGTAAGGAAAACTGTTGACTGAATGAAAATCCTAAATCAGCAATTACTGCCTTAAGAGACCGACCCGATAAATTCGGAAATTATATGTTACGTATTTGATCACTTTTAACTTCTGCGTCTTATTACTCGTTATCATGCAACTGTTTCACGTGAGATATTTATCTGTTGGATTCATGAGAATTTTTTAAAAGGAGCTAGAAAGAGTCAGAGAAACGAAATTGATCGGAACGTTAAGTTTCCAGCCGCCTCAACTCGAACTGTAAGCCAGCTGGTTTCATTTGAATCGTGTTGGATCGAGGCGTTTCTCTGTGTTGAATGGAATGACATGGCTGTCAACAGACCTCATTACGCGACAAGCAATGAATGATGGTCAGGACCTTTGTCGCTAACGCGGGGAATGAACACGTGTGAGCGTGACGAAGCGTGTTTGTTCGGAAGGGCAAGAGGCACCATAACCCTCTCCACCACTGTACGCAGTATATTTCTTATATGTTTTATCATCACTGCTTTTTAGTGTTGAGCCGACTTAGTAGAGCCGAGGACACTAATGACACACCAGTTTTGCGGCGCTGAATTCGGAGGGAAAGAGTTCTGTCCCGGCGGTTGAAGAACATTTTTTTCGATAATTTTTGGGCTGGCTACTTAGGACAGGCCTATGGCCTATGGCCTAGACCACGATGAAAGAAGAATAAGAACTTCTGGGCAGCAGAGAGAGAAGAGCTGGAGCATTGTAGTTCTTTATCATCGGACTACACAAAAAATTCTTGGATTAAAATTGCGACCTTTCCGCAGTTCGTGTTGGAGTTAGGGAATACGGCACTTACGACGTTCTCAACCACAGCCGACTCGTTTGTAGCGCATGTAGTAGTGCATTTGGTAAATATAGCAACTGCAGGAATGTTCAACTGGACAATATCTTTGTCCTCGATTCCCTAGTCCAAGATTCAATATTTGGAAGCTACTGGTTTGTAGGACATCAGTCTTTACTCTAAAGGAAGAAAAACGACTCTTACTTGAAATCCAACATGGTTAATGTGTTGCCAACCTAAAATTTCTTAAGAAATTATGTAATAGAAGGCGATTGTAGTTCGTAAGAGAACTCATCCCCAACTGCCTCTTCTGTCGAAAGCAGTTCTATTTAAAACAGCTCTATAAACACCACAACCACTTTTAAACATAAATAAATAGAATAGAGTTTTAAATTGTGTCCCTTGCAGAAAACCATTTATTTTCATATGGAGTCACTATTTATAAATATTTGATTTGTTTCAAGCATGTATGATGCACGTTCATGAGCTAATAAATTTTTAATGTCGTTATATTAATTAATTCATCGTTAATGAAAATACGGCCATCTACTTGCCTGCTGCCTGAAGCGAGGTGGTTTGAAACCCTGCGTTGTCTGCAATAACACCATCACTATGACATGTGGAGCAACCCGAAAAATTCAAAACGACCTATGCAAATCTCGGTGTACATGTATGATGGATTACTTTACTGATGTAGTTCCATACAAAGCCTTTTGCGACACTATGGACTATGTATAATCCTATATTACAACAAGTGTGGGTTGTAAGGGGTTTACCACCCTGCTGGAGCAAATGTAATCTCGATATATTGATTATTTGCTAGAACGACAATTCACAGGCGCTGCCTGAAACATAAAATATCATTGCCCCTGTTAAAAGAGAGCTGCAATAGAGTCGCAGGTCAGAGCAGTCTCTGCCGCAGCTACAGTCGCTCGCTGCTACAGTGTAGTTGTAGTCTGTCGCTGGTACAGCGCAGTTTACAGTTATTAAAGTCGCAGTACAGAACAAGTTGTAAAATTATTCTCATGCTCCAGCAATTAACCATTAATCCCAAAGCAATGCATTGCTAGTCCATAAAACAAAAATATGCGTACAATATATATTCCAAAATTCCGTTCTTGTCTTATGTATGGATTTCATTACCTGTATGTACCATTAGGCTAGTCACATTGATCACTAGATTAAATGTCATATATTTTAGGTATCTATCATGTCACTTACACAATATTATATGCACTTACTAGCAGCTAAATGTTACATGTAAGAACACCTATTTCTGGATAATAATTTATATATAATTTGTAACAGTTAATGAAATTCTGAAAGGCCACTGAGTGCCAACACTTCTCCAGCTAATTTAATGTTTTAATTTTACTGTTTGGCCTTTGAACGCCACAACATTTTGTAAAATTGTCATGGAAAGCTTTCTAGAAGCCACATAAATGAGTAATATAAAAGATCTTTTCTTGATATACTAATTACGTCAAAGCAAGTATATATCTATGTAAAACCGCTAATGAAGCGCCCATGTGAGCTTAACTTACATTTGTTATGGGACAGAAACTCAGCTTGTACTTCGTAACTATGGATTGATGTCAATAACGTAATTTTCACAAAATGTTATAAGACTAAATGTATCCATCAACTTCTGACCCAGTTACCACCAATTAATGAGACTTACCTATATCTTGCCCATCCTCACCGTCATGGAGCATTCTGTATGGATTCCTTGCACTAATTCTGCGTTGATGCATAAAACAATGGATTCTACAAGAAGTGGTGTTGACATATCAAGCTGTCCAGCACACTAACCAACGGACCAATGGACCTGCTGCTTGGTGTACCTAATGTACTACCAAAAGGGCAACATACAATATTAATACATTTCAGTGTCTTGGCTACACTGATTAATACTTCGGAAAAGAGACCTTCAGATTGTCACACCTGGTGTTGTGCTTCTGTGAAATGATACGGACTTTTCAGTGCGGCTAAGTGCAACCCACTGTGCTACAACCATGATGCTATCCTTTACATTCTTCACCTTCTTCTTATAAAAGATACTAAATACCTATACTAAACAATAATTTGCATTGACAGTGCATGTGCACTTTATCTGATTCTTAATATTCATAACTACCTTTGTATGTTCAGTATTTATATAATTTGTCAGTGATTCTATATATACTCTGTAAATATGTAAAACATATGTATATTAATTACCAAAACTCATTTTGCAGACTTAGTAAACTAAATATTTCATATTTATTTGCAATAGAAAAATTTGTTGCTCATGGCAAGTCCAATTGACTCACCATTGCTGCCAAATTTTTACCCTCCAGTGGAGGGTTATGGAAGGAGTTCACCACCCTGCCGGAGCAAATATAATCTCGATGTATTGCTCACTTGCTAGAACGATAATTCACAGGCACTGCCTGAGACATAAAATATCTTTACCCCTGTCAAAAGAGAGCTGTACTAGAGTCGCAGGTCAGAGCAGTCTCTGCAGCAGTTGCAGTCTCTCGCTGCTACAGTGTACTTATAGTCTGTCGGTGGTACATTGCAGTTTACAGTTAGTAGTTGTTAAAGTCACAGTGCAGAGCAAATTCTAAAATTTTATTATGTGGAACTGAATAATAACTGTGATCAGCCGCAGAGCTAAATGATACCATGGAATGAGATGACAATGAACAAATGAATAGTTGTTAACATAATGAAAAATCAACAGTGTAATTAAGTCAATTGTCTATTGTAAGGTAAATTTTATTATTTTTATTGGCATGCGCGTAGTTAAGTCACTTGTCTCAGATGTTAATATGAATTTGTTGCAATCTTTTCTTTTGTGAATTGCTAGCACCAAATGAACCAGATTTGTAATATATTCAATTTTCCCGTCTAATGGATTGTAGATCTTTATCAATAACGTCAAAAAATTTCAGAATACAATTGTTTTTACCAGTCAACTGTTGTTGTTGTGGTCCTCTGTCCAGAGACTGGTTTGATGCAGCTCTCCATGCTACTCCATCCTGTGAAAGCTTCTTCATCTCCCAGTACCTACTAGCCGGCCGGAGTGACCGAGCGGTTCTGGGCACTACAGTCTGGAACCGCGCGACCGCTACGGTCGCAGGTTCGAATCCTGCCTCGGGCATGGATGTGTGTGATGTCCTTAGGTTAGTTAGGTTTAAGTAGTTCTAAGTTCTAGGGGACTGATGACCTCAGATGTTAAGTCCCATAGTGCTCAGAGCCATTTGAACCCAGTACCTACTGCAACCTACATCCTTCTGAATGTGTGTAGTGTATTCATCTCTTGGTCTACGATTTTTACCCTCCATGCTGCCCTCCAGCACTAAATTGGTGATACCTTGTTGCCACAAACTTCTCTTCTCTCCAATTCTATTCAATGCCTCCTCATTAGTTATGTGATCTACCCATCTAATCTTCAGCAGTCTTCTGTAGCACCACATTTCGAAAGCTTCTATTCTCTTCTTGTCTAAACTACTTATCATCCACGTTTCACTTCCATACATGGCTACACTCCTTACAAATACCTTCAGAAACGTCTTCCTGACACTTGAATCTATACTCCACGTTAACAAATTTCTCTTCTTCAGAAACGCTTTCCTTGCCATTGCCAGTCTACATTTTATATCCTCCCACTTTGACCATCATCAGTTATTTTACTCCCTAAATAGCAAAACTCCTTTACCACTTTGTCTCATTTCCTAATCTAATTCCCTCAGCATGACCCGACTTAATTCGACTACATTCCATTATCCTCGTTTTGCTTTTGTTGATGTTCATCTTCTGCCCTCCTTTCAAGACATTGTCCATTCCGTTCAACTGCTCTTTCAAGTCCTTTGTTGTCTCTGACAGAATTACAATGTCATCGGCGAACCTCAAAGTTTTTATTTCTTCTCCATGGATTTTAATTCCTACTACTCTGAATTTTTCTTTTGTTTCCTTTACTGCTTGCTCTATATACAGATTGAATAACATCGGGGATAGGCTACAACCCTGTCTCACTCCTTTCCCACCCACTGCTTCCCTTTCATGACCCTCAACTCTTATAACTGCCATCTGGTTTCTGTACAAATTCTAAATAGCCTTTCGCTCCCAGTATTTTACTCCCGCCACCTTCAGAATTTGAAAGAGAGTACTCCAGTCAACATTGTCAAAAGCTTTCTCTGATGCTAGAAACGTAGGTTTGCCTTTTCGTAATCCACCTTCTAAGAAAAGTCGTAGGGTCAGTATTACCTCACGTGTTCCAACATTTCTACGGAATCCAAACTGATCTTCCCCGAGGTCGGCTTCTACCAATTTTTCCATTCGTCTGTTAAGAATTCGTGTTAGTATTTTGCAGCTGTGTCTTATAAAGCTGATAGTTCGGTAATTTTCACATTTATCAACACCTGCTTTCTTTGGGATAGGAATTATTATATTCTTCTTGAAGTCTGTGGGTATTTCTCCTGTCTCACACATCTTGCTCACTAGATGGTAGAGTTTTGTTAGGCCTGGCTCTCCCAAGGCTGTCAGTAGTTCTAATGGAATGTTGTCTACTCCCGGGGCCTTGTTTCGACTTAGGTCTTTCAGTGCTCTGTCAAACTCTTCATGCAGTATCATATCTCCAATTTCATCTTCATCTACATCCTCTTCCATTTCCATAATATTGCCTTCTAGTACATCGCCCTTGTATAGAACCTTTATATACTCCTTCCACCTTTCTGCTTTCCCTTCTTTGCTTAGAACTGGGTTTCCATCTGAGCTCTTGATATTCATACAAATGGTTCTCTTTTCTCCAAAGGTATCTTTAATTTTCCTGTAGGCAGTATCTATCTTACCCCTAGTGAGATAAGCCTCTAAATCCTTACATTTGTCCTCTAGCCATCCCTGCTTAGCCATTTTGCACTTGCTGTCGATCTCTTTTTTTAGGCGTTTGTATTACTTTTTGGCAGCTTCATTTACTGCATTTTTATATTTTCTCCTTTCATCAGTTAAATTCAATATTTCTTCTGTCACCAAAGGATTTCTACTAGCCCTCGTCTTTTTACCTACTTGATCCTCTGCTGCCTTCACTACTTCATCCCTCAAAGCTACCCATTCTTCTTCTACTGTATTTCTTTTCCCCGTTCCTGTGAATTATTCCCTTATGCTCTCCCTGAAACTCCGTACAATCTCTGGTTCAGTCAGTTTTCCAGATTCCATGTCCTTAAATTTCCACCTTATTGCAGTTTCTTCAGTTTTAATGTACAGGTCATAACCAATAGATTGTGGTCAGAGTTCACATCTGCCCCTGGAAATGTCTTACAATTCAAAAACTGGTTCCTGAATCTCTGTCTTACCATTATATAATCTATCTGAGACCTTCCAGTATTTCGAGGCTTCTTCCACGTACGCAACCTTCATTCATGATTCTTGAACCAAGTGTTAGCTATGGTTAAGTTATGCTCTGTGCATAATTCTACCAGGCGGCTTCCTCTTTCATTCCTTACTCCCATTCCGTATTCACGTACAACGTTTCCTTCTATTCCTTTTCCTACTATCGAGTTCCAGTCACCCATGACTACTAAATTTTCGTCTCCCTTCACTACCTGAATAATTTCTTTTATCTCATCATACATTTCTTCAATTTCTTCGTCATCTGCGGAGCTAGGCGTATAAACTTGTACTACTGTGGTAGGCGTGTGCTTCGTATATATCTCGGCCACAATAATGCGTTCACTATGCTGTTTTTAGTTGCTTACCCTCATTCCTATTTTTCTATTCATTATTAAATCTACTCCTGCATTACCTGTATTTGAATTTTTTATAACCCTGTATTCACTTGACCAGAAGTCTTGTTCTTCCTGCCACCGAACTTCACTAATTCCCACTATATCCAACATTAACCTATCCATTTCCCTTTTTAAATTTTCTAACCTACCTGCCCGATTAAGGGATCTGACATTGCACGCTCCGATCCGTAGAACGCCAGTTTTCTTTCTCCTGATAACAACGTCCTTCTGAGTAGTCCCCGTCCGGAGATCCGAATGACGGACTATTTTACCTCCGAAATATTTTACCCAAGGGACGCCTTCATCATTTAACCGCACTGTAAAACTGCATGCCCTCGGGAAAAGTTATGGCTGTAGTTTCCCCTTGCTTTCAGCTGTTCGCAGCAACAGCATAGCAAGGCCGTTTCGGTTAGTGTTACAAGGCCAGATCAGTCAGTCATCCAGACTGTTGTCCCTGCAACTACTGAAAAGGCTGCTGCCTCTCTTCAAGAACCACAAGTTTGTCTAGCCTCTTAACAGATACCCCTCCGTTTCGGTTGCACCTACGGTACGGCTATCTCTATCGCTGAGGCACGCAAGCTTCCCCACCAACGGCAAGGTCCATGGTTCATGGGGAGGGGCCAGTCAACTATAAAAGTATAATTTCCTCTTAAGTCATTGCCAGTCCCGATCCAGTCATTTATCTAAATTAAAATATTCCAGAATTTTTGTCAGATCATAGTCATGTGCTCTTTAGTAATCAGACGACCAGCTGTGCAGCTGTCTCACTAAGTAAAGTCAGTTTTTTTAGTAATTCAGATCTCAGACAAATGTTATCCAGTATTAGTAGATAGGCCAGCATTGCACTAAGCTGTGCCATTTACGAGCAGATATACAGACAGCGTTATCCGGCGACACCATCACGACGTAAGAATTTTTCAGTTTATTTCTAACGGACATATTCAGATTGATTTCACAGGGCCATGGCGTAGAGCTGCTCATGTCAAAATTTATCAGTTTTTCATGAGTTAAGATTTGTCAGCTTTCATACGTCAGAATTTAATTATCCAAATTTAATTATTTTTATATTCTGTTCGGGAATGTTACACATCATTACTTTATATATTTTTTAAATTTATGTAGGAAGGTTACATGGTGTAATTAGAAACGTAGATAAAGCAGAGAACTAAACTAGTATAAGAAATCTCTCCTAGATGTCCACATGGTAAAATTTATTTAGTGTGTCTTTTACCAAACATAGCAGAAAACTGTAAGCAAAATTAATGTATTGTGATTCTCATTACGTTTAAAACACGCGAAATGGCGTAGACGGCGTTGCGACAAGTAATTTAATGTAAGACACATGGGGTCAGAGATGTAGGGAAATACCACAAAAGTGGATGCCAAATGTTGAACATGACGTCACCATATGTCGAACGCCTCCTCGTTGGTAGCGGTTGGGCTTGTCGATCCTACACTCCCCGATCCCGGGCAGTGCTTCACGTTGCTGCACAACGGCGCGAATTTCGAACCCTTTTTGTAATTGGGATGGGGAATTGTGATCGCTTAGAAACGTAGGAGTGTATTGGCTGTAACAGAGGAAAAGATGTTATACATCTGCCAATTTCCGTCGTATTCGGATATTCCTTCGTAGAGTGACTTTTTTAAAAAAATGGCTCTGAGCACTATGGGACTCAACTGCTGAGGTCATTAGTCCCCTAGAACTTAGAACTAGTTAAACCTAACTAACCTAAGGACATCACAAACATCCATGCCCGAGGCAGGATTCGAACCTGCGACCGTAGCGGTCTTGCGGTTCCAGACTGCAGCGCCTTTAACCGCACGGCCACTTCGGCCGGCTGACTTTTTTATTGACTTAATGTGCATTTCAGTAAGTCCTGTCATTTTAACACTGCCACTCTGTTCTCTTTTCCTAGTCTGTTGCGCCTGTCTTCTAGCAGACATTCAGTTCTAGATTTCTTAACTTTACCTACGAAATAATAAGGAGGGTGAACTGAAAATTAATGCCTCTGAATTTTTTATGTGAAAACTCTTAAAGATTTTTAAAGGAAACAAAGTATATTAATATTCTACATTTCTGTGCTTAATTTCTACATATTATTTCTCAACATGTTCAGCCTGGCGACGAACACATGTCTCCCGACGAGAGACCACTTTGTTGATACCGACACTGTAGTATGTTTGACTTCGTTGACGGAGCCACGACTTCACCTCTGCTTGTTCCACTTCATCACTATCCAAGTGAAGTTCTCGGAGGTGTTCTTTAAATTACGGAAACAGATGAGAATCGGATGGGTCCAAGTAGGGACTGTACGAGGGGTGATCGATTGAGGTGAATCAAAGACGTTGGATTGTTATAGACGTCGCAGCGCTCATGTGTGATCTGACATTGTCATGCTGAAATACAGTGTGCTCCATGTGTGGATGAACTCTTCGAAGTAGAAACTAGATTACAGCATGCTGTTTCTCTCGCACCAATGTAGTTAAGTTACACACTTCCGTGTTACACTCTACAATTAGAAGCCCTCTAGCAGCAGAGGGCTGCAAATATGCAGACATGAAGGATGAAGATGCAGAATGTTAATAACGTTTGTCTGATTCAAAAAGATTTAAGTTTTTTCACATAAAAAGTTCGGACGTATTTATTTTCAGAACGCCTTCTTAAAAGCGTGTCTTGTAACGTGAACAAGTACCCAATTTGTGGAAAACCTTTAGTTCACTCTTCGTTTTGTAGACTAATACGAAGTCCTAGGCTTTCTTTGTGGTCCTTATTGCCTTTTTCATCTGTGCCAGGGAGTTGTGTTTGTGGAAAATGCTGATCTGCACCGTTGTTTGGAATGGACGTTGAACTATAGAGGTAGAACTATAAGTCCCCTTACATCTACATCATACTCCGCAAGCCACCTAATTGTGTGTGGAGGAGGGTACTTTCCGTACCACTATCTGATCTCTCCAACCCTTTTCCACTCACGAATAGTGCTTGGGAAGAATGATTGTCGGTAAGCCTCTGTACTGGCTCTAATTTCTGGTGAGTCAGTTCAGAGCTGGAAGACGAAGCGTGCCATTGCATCAGGACTATAGTCGTAAAGCTTTGTGTCGTTCAGACCAGTCTCCGAATTGATGATGGCGTTTCCACACAGAAAGTCAACTGTTATCAAATATTTTTAAAGACTGTTGCCAACAATTTTTATTACATATTTTTACATCTTTTGCACTGATTATAATTTTTCCACATATGTGTTCAAAAGCTGTTCCAGTGTATTTAAATTTTAATATGATTATTCACCAACGAATGTGTTTGTATTTAATAATATCTTTGTGATATGATATCATCATGTAATGTCATACCTATCATATTTTCATCATAAGCACTTGTATGCTAATTTATATTATTACACCTTATCTATTTTTACGCTATTGGCTTTCAGATGTTATCAGTTTTATTTTTTCATTATACCTTTGTACAAGTGATTTGTTCTTTTATGTAAATATTTTTCCTGTATCTATGTCTATAGTGGATGTTTTGTAAAATGTTGTAGTAACTTGCAACACTGAGTGCATGAAGCAACACTAGCTACAGCTTTGCTTTGTTTTTCATAACTCACAGCTGTGGCTGATTACACTTCGTTTTATGTAAAATTAGCTGATAATCAGTTGTAAATGTCTTTTCATTTCTGATCTACTACCTCTTGAGTACTATACCTTTTTCGTGCTTTCGATGTTCAGCACTTCTGATGGGAGTGTGCTAATGACATTGCCATGTTCATATGATAAGATATGACACGTAATTAATGCACTGCCTGACAAGAAAGTGAAGCACCCATAAGACATGGTCGGATGTCAGTTTACTTTCGTGTGTGTACACACCATCGACGTGTATGTAAATGCTTAGAGTTGCAATTCTCCGTAAAAGATAGGACCGTCACCAGAGTGCGTTGGTGTTGTTCATATTACTTCTTGTTATCAGGCCTGGTGGAGTGTATATGGGGCGCGAACTGGGTCAGATGTTGAGTGACTTCTGCAAAGGACACGGGGGCACCGGGTACTCGTATGAGACAGCGTTATCAGCCCCTGGCAGAGTTTGACAGGGGCATCATTGTGGTTCTCCATTTGTCTTGCTAGTCTGAGCTTACAGTGTCCCTGTTTGTTCTACTGCATGGGGACGTGAGGGCAGGAAAACTCATCATCAAGGTTCCGGTCAATCACCTCTCACCACCACAAGGGAGTATCATCGTATTGCACAACAAGCACATCATAACGTCTTCACATCTCCGACTCGCATCTGAGAAAAAATAATGGACTGCCTGCAGTACCCTGTGTCACCCCCCCCCCCCCCCCCCCCCCCCCCCCGCGTCCAACGTTGGTCAGAGACAAGCAGCACCAGGGTAGGGAATTACAGGCCCAAACGTAGGCTGCTGTTGAACACCACAAACAAAGGGCTGCCTTTGGGGAGGTGCCATGACAATGAAGCATGGACTGCTGATGAATGGCATCACACTGTTCAGCGATGCATCGCGGTTCTCCACTACCCCGGATGACCATCGTCGGCAAATACGTCGGCGACAAGGGAAGAAGACCTGTCCTTCCAATGTTTTGGAGAGGGACAGCGATGTTACTGCTGGCGCCATGGTGTGAGGAGAGGAGTAATTGAGTATGACTTCAGGTCAAGACTGATGGTGATTGAGAGAACTGTGACGGCACAACAGTACGTCACGGACATCTTCATCTACATCTACATAGATACTCTGCAAGCTACCGTAGATGCGTGGCGGAGGGTACCCTGTACCACTAATAGCCATTTCCTTTCCTGTTCCATTCGCAAACAGAGCGAGGGAAAAACGACTGTTTGTATGCCTCCTATGAAGCCTAATTTTTCCTATCTTATCTTCGTGGGCCTTCAGCGCAATGTCTGATGATGGCAGTAGCATCGTTCGGAGTTAGCTTCAAATAACAGTTCTCTAAACATTCTCAACAGTGTTTCTCAAAAAGAACGTTGCCTTCTCCACAGGGATTCCCGAAGCATTTCCGTAACACTTCACGCATTGTTCAAACCTACCGGTAACAAATCTAGCAGTCCGCCTCTGAATTGCTTCGATGTTACTTCAATCCAACCTGATACGGATTCCAAACACCTGAGCAGTACTCAAGAATAGGTCGCACCAGCTTCCTATATGCGCTCATTTACAGGTGAACGACTCTTTCCTAAAATTCTCCCAATAAACCGATGTCGACAATTCTTCTTCTCTGCCACAGTTCTCGCACGCTCGTTCCATCTCATTCCGCTTTGCAACGTTACGCCCAGATATTTAAGTGACTTGACTGTGTAAACAGGACACTAGTATCCAAACATTGCAGGTTTCTTCTTCCTAATCATCCACATTAACTTACATTTTCTTTTATATTTAGTGCTAGCTGCATTCATCAAACGTCATGTGCTACCTCTCACTCATCAGTATCATGGTGTCACATGTGCGAGAACATCTCGGACGTCAACTCTGTTGCAGTGCCAGTGCACGCGATATCAGGACCAGCTACAATAGCTGTGAGCCAGCGTGCTTCAGGATACGACGACTTTATGACACACTTCCAAGCCGAATCAGTGCATGCTTCCAGGCCGCACGGGGTATAACGTCATACTGATAATTGAGCTCATACTGTCAAAAAAGTTCAAATGTGTGTGAATTCCTAAGGGACCAAACTGCTGAAGTCATCGGTCCCTAGACTTACGCACTACTTAAACTAACTTATGCTAAAAACAGCATACACACCCATGCCCGAGGGAGGACTCGAATCTCCGAAGGAAGGGGCCGCGCAATCCGTGACATTGCGCCTCAAACCACGCGGCTACTCCACGCGGCCATACTGTCAAGTTCTTTGTACATTTGAATCGATTTTTGATCACTGAAATAACTTCACATACCCTCTCAACCCGTGAAGTCTCGTGACGTTACCTCCTCCCCCTGTCGATGGGCCGGCCGAAGTGGCCGTGCGGTTAAAGGCGCTGCAGTCTGGAACCGCAAGACCGCTACGGTCGCAGGTTCGAATCCTGCCTCGGGCATGGATGTTTGTGATGTCCTTAGGTTAGTTAGGTTTAACTAGTTCTAAGTTCTAGGGGACTAATGACCTCAGCAGTTGAGTCCCATAGTGCTCAGAGCCATTTGAACCATTTGAACCTGTCGATGGTTCACACTTTATGTCGGGCAGTGCACATGAATTTTTGTAAGTATTAGATTATACTACTTCATGTACACTGAGATGACAAGTCGTGGGATAGTGATATGCACGTATACAAACAGCGGTAGTATCGCGACACAAGGTGTAGAAGGGTGGTGCATTGGCAAAGCTATCGTTTGTACTCAGGTGATTCATGTGAAAAGATTTAGGACGTGATTATGGTTGCACGACAGGAATTAACAAGTTTTGAATGCGGAATAGTTGTTGGAACTTGTCGTATGGGGCATTCCGTTTCGGCAATAGTTAGGAAATGCAATATTCCGATATCTTAAGTGTCAAGAGTGTGCCGAGAATACCAAATTTTAGGCGTTACCTCTCACCACAGGCAACGCAGTCGCCGACGGCCTTCAGCTAACGACCGAGAGCAGCGGCGTTTGCGTAGAGTTCTCAGTGCTGACAGACAAGCATCATAACGTTAAATAACCGCAGAAATCAATGTGGGACGTAAGACGAACGTAACCGGTGCTGCGAAATCTGGCGTCAATGGGCTATGGCAGCAGACGGCCTACATGACTGCCTTTGCTAACAGCACGACATCGCCTGCAGAACCTCTCCTGAGCTCGTGACCATACCGGTTGGATCGTAGACCACTGGAAAACCGCCCCAATCCCAGTTGGTAAGAGCTGATGGTAGGGTTCGAGTGTGGCGCGGGCCCAACGGAACCATTGGCCTAAGTTGTCAACAAAGCACTGTGCAAGCTAGTGGTGGTTCTGTTTACATGGAATGGACTGTATACTCTGGTCCAACAGGACCCTTCACTGACTCGAAATCGTTATGTTCGGCTGCCTTGGAGACCATTTGCAGCCATCCATGGACTTCATGTTCCCAAACAACGATGGAATTTTTACGGATGACAGTGTGCCATGTCACCGGAATAGTCGGTTGCGATTGTTTTGAGGAACAATTTGGACATGCGAATGACTTGGCCACCCAGATCACCCTATGTGAATCCTATCGAACATTTATGAGACATAATCGAGAGGCCAGTTCGTGCTCTGCATCCTGCACCGTCAACACTCTCGCAATTATGGACGGCTGTAGAAACAGCCTGGCTCACAACATTTCTGCAGGGAACTTCCAACGAGTTTTTGAGTGCTGCACTAAGCCTGTCAAAAGAAGATCCGACACGATATTAAGAGGTGAAGGGCTTATTTCAATAGTGGTACAAGTCCATTTTTGTTCACTTTGAGATATAGAGTCCTAAAGTTAAATAAGCGCTGAAAAACCTGCAGTTGAGATACCAGAAATATTCAAGCATATGGCTTCTTGCTAGAGATGAACCTTTCTTTCTGTTTGTTTGGCTCATTAATTTCAGAAGCATTATAGGCAGGAAAGCGGAGGTAATGGACTTGTACAACTGTTGAAATAAGCCATTCAGGTATCCCATGACTTTGGTCACCTCAGTGGATAATTAATTTGTGGTTGTTTGCTGCTTTTTTGCGCTACGTACATATACTGTGAAGATGGCTATGAACGAAAACCGATACTGACCATGAAGGACATTTTGGCTGCTGCGTGTCGCATCATTCATAAAATCAGCTGTTTTTATTTGTTTTGTTAGCCTATCGGTATCAATTGCTTGTCTGTGAATGTTATTGTTCTGACATACTCACAGAGGATACGTTAACAAGTTGTCAGATTCTTTTGATGACCGTCATTTTTTACAAGAAACTATAAGATTCGACCCTTACTCGGAGAAAAGTGAGAGGCGAGTCTGGAGGGAGGAAGGTACGAATGCCAGACTTGCGAGGACTGGGGCGTTATCGTGCGTGCGCCTATAATGTAATGCAGCAGATAACGTATTAGTGCGTGCCCGCCGTTCCGGAGCGAGCGTGCGTGGCCGCTGCGCGTTCGTTAGCGACACCTGTCGCCGCCCGCCCCCACTCAGCGGACTTCAAACGGCGCCGCCGATCCTAGATAGGTCACGAATAATGAATAGTTTATTAGCGACTCCGCCGGCCGTCCCACGTTCTGGACGTCGCGTCGTCCCCCCTACTGTAGAAGGTGCCCCGTCAGAAGTCGGCGACGCTTAATTTCACATCCGGAGAATCGTTACGGGCCAAAGATTCTCCGCCGTAAAAGCTGTGTAAACCAGAAATACCGACACACCAGTGTAGCTGAAGGAAAGTGCCATCATCCCTTCAGAATACGGATCAGTTGCAGATCTCATTGCAATGGAATCTACGTTTTGCGAAATAAAGTTTTCTGCTGAGTACACTGTGGAGTGTCGTTCACCCAAGTCTCTATTTATTCGCTTTTAGCTTAGCGCCTGCTGCTTCGCTCACACAGAGTGTATGGTCTGCACAGATTTTCTTTTATTTTTCTTTAATCGAATTTTTATGTTGTTCTCAAAATACAATATCCTCTACAATTTTCATGCTGATTACAGTCATAGAGGCATGGTCTCTTCCGAATGTACTTCTAACCAAAAGGCGATTCTGGTAGTTGGAATCGGAGGTCTTTGTTATTCCTGCGTTTTGAGTTCTTGTGGTGATACACTATGTGAAGTATCCGGACACCTGGCTGAAAACGACAAGTACCCTCCATCAGTAATGCTGGAATTCAGTATGTTGTTGGCCCACCCTTAGCCTTGATAACAACTTCCACTCTCGCTAGCATACGTTCAATCAGAGGCTGTAAGGTTTCTTGGGGAATGGCAGCCTATTCTCCACGGAGTGCTGCAGTCAGGAGAGGTATCCATGTCGGTCGGCGAGGCCTGGCACGTAGACGGCGTTCCAAAACATCCCAAAGATGTTCCATAGGATTCAGGTCAGGACTCCGTGCAGGTCAGTCCATTACAGGGATGTTATTGTCGCGTAATCGCTCCGCCACAGGCCGTGCATTATGAGCAGGTGCTCGATCGTGTTGAAAGATGCAATCGCCATTCCCGAATTGCCTTTCAACAGTGGGAAGCATGGAGGTGCTTAAAACATCAATGTAGGCCTGTGTTGTGATAGTGCTACGCAAAACAACAGGGGGTGCAAGCCCCCTCCATGAAAAACACGACCACACCATAACACCACCGCCTCCGGATTTTAGTGCTGACACTATACATGCTGGCAGATGACGCTCACCGGGCATTCGCCATGGCCATATCATGCAATCGGATCGCCACATTGTTTACCGTATTTCGTCACTCCAAACAACGTTTTTCCATTGCTCAGTCGTCCAATGTTTAAGCGCCTTACTCCAAATGAGACGTCGTTTGGCATTTACCGGCGTGATGTGTGGCTTATGAGCAGTCGCTCGACCATGAAATCCAACTTTTCTCACCTCCCGCCTAACTGTCATAGTACTTGCAGCGGATCCTGATGCAGTTTTGAATTCCTATGTGATGGTCTGGTTAGATGTTTGCTTATTACACGTTACGACCCTCTTCAACTGTCGGCGGGCCGGCCGGAGTGGCCGAGCGCTTCTAGGCGCTACAGTCTGGAGCTGCGCGACCGCTACGGTCTCAGGTTTGAATCCTGCCTCGGTCATGGATGTGTGTGATGTCCTTAGGTTAGTTAGGTTTAAGTAGTTCTAAGTTCTAACGGACTGATGACCTCAGAAGTTAAGTCCGATAGTGCTCAGAGCCATTTGAACCATTTTGAACTGTCGGCGTTCTCTATCAGTCAACAGATGAGGTCGGCCTGTACGCTTTTTTTTTTTTTTTGTGCTGTACGTGTCCTGTCGCGTTTCCACTTAACTGTCACATCGGAAACAGTGGAGCTAGTGAAGTTTAGGAGTGCGGAAATCTCGCGTAAAGATGTATGACACAAGTAACACCCAATCACATCACCACGTTCGATGTCCATGAGTTCCGCGGAGGGCCCCATTCTGCTCTCTCACGATGTCTAATGACTACTGAAGTCACTGATATGGAGTACCTGGCAGTAGGTGTGACCACAGTACACCTAATATGAAAAATGTATTTATTTGGGGGGTGTCCGGTTACTTTTGATCACATGGTGTATTTACAAAAAAAACTTTCATTCCCTGTTTTACCTCCTTAAAGGTTGAATTTTCAAAAACAATGAAACACGCATTTTTTACATTTCTAACCGAAAAGGCAAATAAAAATTTTCTTAGATTTAGCTTTAAAAATGCTTTAGTCGTAGTTCAACAATGATTTATTTAAACTTTCGACCATTGTTTTACCCCTTATCGGTTGAATTTCCAAAAAATCTGAAGCACGTATTTTTTCATTTCTGGCAGAGAAACCAAGCATCAATTTTCGTTGTTTTAGCTTCAAAATTGCCTCAGTAGCGAGATATTTTTAAAAGAAACTCTCATCCCCTTCTTCACCCCTAAGGGATAGATTTTCGAACAGTCCCTTACCTAGAGATTCCTACAGTATAACATTAACACCCTCAGGTTTCTGTTCTTAGCGGTTTGGACAGAGTGATGGTGAGTCTGTGATACAGTCAGGCCCCATTTCACCCCCTTAAGTGTTGACTTTCTAAAAACACTGAAACACGGAATTTTTTATTTCTAACGGAGAAGTTAAATTGAAATGTTCATAGATTTACTTTTAATAACACTTTCATAATGAAACGTTTTCTTACAACTTTCCATCCACTATTTCACCCACTAAGTGGTTGAACACCCAAAAATACTGAAACACGTATTCTTTTATTTTTAACCGAGTTGTCAAAATACCAATTTTCATATGCGCAGCTCTAAAAATGCTTCGTTAGTTCTTAAATTATGATTTATTTTTAAAAAATTTCACCCATTTTTTCATGTCAATAGGTGTTAAATTTCCGAAAAAGCTGAAACACATATTTCTTTGTTGCTGACCGAGATACCTATTTTCGTAATACTATCTTCACAACTGGCTTATCAGCGACATATATTCAAAAAAATTCATCCCTCATTTCATCCTCTTACGAGTGGAATTTCGAAAAATCTTTTTGTAAACGATGCCTACATTATAAGATCAATATCCTTTCTAAATTTAAAGTTTCTGTCCTTAGCGATTTGGACTGGACGACATTTCGTTTTATACAGAGTGTTACAAAAAGGTACGGCCAAACTTTCAGGAAACATTCCTCACACACAAATGAAGAAAAGATGTTACGTGGACATGTGTCCGGAAACGCTTAATTTCCATGTTAGAGCTCATTTTAGTTTCGTCAGTATGTACTGTACTTCCTCGATTTACCGCCATGATTTGATACGGGATACTCTACCTGTGCTGCTAGAACATGTGCCTTTACAAGTACGACACAACATGTGGTTCATGCGCAATGGAGCTCCTGCACATTTCAGTCGAAGTGTTCGTACGCTTCTCAACAACAGATTCGGTGACCGATGGATTGGTAGAGGCGGACCAATCCCATGGCCTCCACGCTCTCCTGACCTCAATTTCCATTTATGGGGGCATTTGAAAGCTCTTGTCTACGCAACCCCGTTACCAAATGTAGAGACTCTTCGTGCTCGTATTGTGGACGGCTGTGATACAATACGCCTTTCTCCAGCGCTGCATCAGCGCATCAGGGATTCCATGCGACGGAGGGTGGATGCATGTATCCTCGCTAACGGAGGACATTTTGAACACTTCCTGTAACAAAGTGTTTGAAGTCACGCTGGTACGTTCTGTTGCTGTGTGTTTCCATTCCATGATTAATGTGATTTGAAGAGAAGTAATAAAATGAGCTCTAACATGGAAAGTAAGAGTTTCCGGACACATGCCCACATAACATATTTTCTTTCTTTGTGTGTGAGGAACGTTTCCCGAAAGTTTGGCCGTACCTTTTTGTAACACCCTGTATAAGGAGTTTTTACGAGGGAGAGATACAAAGTGCTCGGATTGACGGTGAAGAACTAATGCTTTTAGTAAAAGGATCGCTTACTTTTCTATACGGTCCGCTTTAGATCAGTCCAATGTATATATGTATATGCATATGTAGTTTTGGCCGTTTAATCTTTTCTTTAGGCTCACAGCGTTTTACCACCATAAATTATTTAGATAAACGAATCGGTGGAAGCCAGCGGGTAGCCAATCCATCGAACAGAATGAATGTTGCAGCAATTCGTATTTCAAATTGCTCTCTGACGCCACTTCTGAAGCTGATTTGAGACCAGATATGTCGTCTTGAAGATAAATTTTTCCCTCTTTTGCAGTAGAAGCTACTTCTCACATTTTTTCATTGACCTTGTTCAGTCATTATTTTGTCATTTACGAGATTATCGGTGTAATTACAAGGTGTTTCTTTACAAAGGGTGGGACAAATAAAAATGGCCCGGTGAATAGATTTCCAGGGTACATAGAAAATAACAACAGAGGAGAGGAATATACAGTACCAACCTGACTATAGCAGATTTGGAAGTGACCACCATTCATCTCTTGGCCCTTTTGCGTCCCGGCGAATAAGTTGCTGAAGGCGGATCAAAGCTGGACAGCTCCGAAATGTTCTGGAAATTTGCGGTAAGTTCCTATGGGACCAAACTGCTGAGGTCATCCGTCCGTAGGCTTACACACTACTTAATCTAACTTATGCTAAGGACAACACACACAACCATGCTCGAGAGAGTACGCGAACCTCCGACGGGGGTAGCCTTGCGAACCGTGGCAAGGCGCCCGAGACCACGCGGCTACCTCACGCGGTGAAATGTTCTGCAGCAGTTCTTGAAGAGTATAAGGGTTGTTGCAATATATCTTAGACTTGAAGACTCCCCATACAAAATAATCGCACACTGACAGATCAGGTGACCTGGGTGGCCAGCTAGGGTCGCGACCAGACTGCAACACCGAGTATTCGTTCGCATGATCGACGTGATATGCTGGTCTCTTGATTTGGCGGGACTCTGAAGAATATTTTGGCGAAATGCAACCACATTTTCTGGTTTTCGGGTACGTTTCAAATGGTTCAAATGGCTCTGAGCACTATGGGACTTAACTTCTGTGGTCATCAGTCCCCTAGAACTTAGAACTACTTAAACCTAACTAACCTAAGGACATCACACACATCCATGCCCGAGGCAGGATTCGAACCTGCGACCGGAGCGGGCACGCGGTTCCAGGCTGAAGCGCCCAGACCGCACGGCCACACCGGCCGGCTAGGGTACGTTTCGGAATGTTTTTTGGCTTGTTCAAAACAGATCCTGCCTGACGCCATTTTCGGACTAAGCGTTGCATGTCGCTCTTTGACACTCTTTGACACCATTAAACTTCTCAGTAAACATCTGACCACATCGTTTTCATGACTTTGTTGTCACCTAACAGCCGCTGCTCCACTGTGAGTACCATTGTCCCCTTCGCACTGCTCCATTTACGCTGGCACGGTCTGGACTACGCTCTGAAACGGTGTGCATCACGTGGTGGGCGTATACGTATTGTGCGCGTCAAGGGGTGTGCTTATATGCGTACATTCACGTCCAATCGTGTACACTCGTCCGGGCCACTTTTATTTGCACCATCCTGTATTAGGTCTACAACTTTGCTTCCACTGTTTTTTCTCGAAGTTCGAAGCTTTATTGTGCATAACGTGGGCAGCCTCTTTACTAGATTTGTTGCGCCGTCTGCCGCGTGGGATTAGCCGAGCGGTCTAGGGCGCTGCAGTCATGGACTGTGCGGCTGGTCCCGGTGGAGGTTCGAGTCCTCCCTCGGGCATGGGTGTGTGTGTTTGTTCTTAGGATAATTTAGGTTAAGTAGTGTGTAAGCTTAGGGACTGATGACCTTAGCAGTTAAGTCCCATAAGATTTCACACATATCTGAACATCATCATCTGTTGCACCGTCTAAGTGTTCTGCGAATAAAATTCAATCTTCGATTCACCTCTTCATCAACATTTTTTATGTAATAGTTACAATGTGAGCAGTCTGTAATTGTAATCCCCGCCATCTATGAAAATGAAGTCAGGGCAGACAGCAGCCGTGAAAAGACGGACACGGGGAAGGAGTGCAGTGTCACACTAACTTTCACCAGCGAATTTACCTTTTTCGGAGATTAGGAAATCAGAATGCCTCCCCACATTATAAAACATGGACCACGAAGAGGAGTCTGTTCAACAATGTTCCTGGGTGCATCACGTAGCCTCATAAGGCTAGAGGTGGGAACATACAATAAACAGGACAGGTTAAGTGACTGTTTGACAGACACTATGTGCAAGAGGGTGAAACGTTACAGTATGTGGTTACAGCAGTTGGTGACCAATTTAATTTTTTGGCTCAGATTTCATGGTTTAATTTCGTCCTCACTGCAACTAGACAAGTAACCACGGAACTGAGGAATTACAGCTGTTCCATCCACTTTGAAGAGAAAGTTACATGTGGCTTAAATTAACGCCTTTAGTTTGTGCAATGTAATGGTCCAATGCATGAAGTGACTCTGTACATTAAACCGTTAAATGTCAGAGTTTAAGTGACGGTGGCCCTTAATGATTTATTTATATTTATTTTGTTGGTATGTAGTCCGTTTGTCAGGGAGTTGCCAGTCCTCGTAACACATCAACGTATGACAGTATTGTAAAAGAGAAATAAGATGTGGCCTTTTAGAGGTACTGGCAGATGTAAAGCTGTGAGGACGGGGCGTGAGTCGTGCTTGGGTAGCTCAGTTGGTAGAGCACTTGCCCGCGAAAGGCAAAGGTCCCGAGTTCAAGTCTCGGTCCGGCACACAGTTTTAATCTGCCAGGAAGTTTCATCTCCCGTACCGCCCACGTAACGCCCGTTGATACAAAGGAACAAAAATACATATTTAAATAAAGTTATTATTTTAAGAAGGAATAATTACGAAATGGATTGAGAGAGATTTGCCAAAACAGTTGAAAGCTTTAAAGCTTGTGGAATACTCAAAGATATTAAAAGGTGGTTATTGACACGGAGGTAAAAAAAAGAAGGGAATTGTCATTACGTCACGAATTTGAAGCTGACTTCCGCCATCTTACATGCCAAAAACATTAGGATTACCGCATTTGTACCTCAATGGGCCACACGGTGATATTTCCCCGTGACGTCACTTTGACATGCCCGTGCCCAGTTTCTGGCGTTCGGGACAACTGTCGACTTTTGTGGTAGTATCCCATACAGTCTCTGGCGCTTGGATTGCATGGAGACGTAGTTGTTTCACCAAATATGCCAGCATGCGTCGTTTACGGGTGTACTAATCGATCCGATCGTAGTCTTATGTTTAGAGGAATCACATTTCATTCGTAAGTTGAGTGGTTCAAGCAATATTTGTTTTGTACACATGAATTATGGTTGCGCTGCTTGCTTTTGTTGTACCGGTAATGGTTTTATTCCTGTCATTTGACTTTAGACTTCCAGTCAGTCCATCTCGCAAAGTTCTGTAGGATGGAAAGACTGGGAACCAACAACACTTGGCAAAATATGTTCGCAGCATTTTCGGGAAGAGGACGTAGACCGAACATCAGTTTGCCGGCCGCTCTGACCAAGCGGTTCTAGGCGCTTCAGTCCGGAACCGCGTTGCTGTTACGGTCGCAGGTTCGAATCCTGCTTCGGGCATTGATGTGTGTGATGTCCTTAGGTTAGTTCGGTTTAAGTTGTTTCTAAGTCTAGGGGACTGATGACCTCAGATATTATGTCCAATAGCGCATAGAGCTATTTGAACCATTTTGAACATGTTTCAACAGTGCGTATTACGGAAAATGACCTACACACATATTAAAGCAAAATATTCGTTTCACGGGGTCTAAGCGTTTGAAACCATTCCCTTAACCACATTTACAGCATTGCACAATGCTGGAACATGTTTTAAAAAATTATATCCTTCTTTTACCCTGTAAATTGCTATTATTGTCCACACACCGTATGGCACACGGTAAGTACGATTTCAAAGTGAGAAGATTTGTAAGCTACAGTGAGATTAATGCACTGAAAAATCTACAAGGCCTCTATTCTGCATTGAGGTATACCTCTATGCAGTTCTGTTTCTGTAACATTTCAATACTCGTTCACTTTTTTGACTTGCACGAGATACGATAGCATGCCTTACTTCTTTCCTCATTTCACACTTTTATGGGCCAACAAAGAACACGTAGATAAATGTTTTACAAACGAGAAAAATAAAAATGTTGTCCATATGAGTTGAAAGACGAAAATGTAAGGAACAAAGAGCAGTACCAGTAAGCAAACAAGCATTGGTTTCGGAGTTTCGGCTTCATTTGTTGCTAATATAAATATAGTAAAAGTGGAATTAAATGGAATAGGAAAGCATCCTTTTCACAGCACATCCTTCTCTTCTTAGTTGTTCGAAATATATCAACAACAAAAAATTACAGTAACAAGGCCAAATGTGTCGTATTATTAGAGCAAATATACATTCTGACACTATGCTGTTCATGTAAACCCTGTAATCTTTAGTATTCAAAGCAGTTCTTGCGAACACATGATGTGTTGGAAATTTTATGATGGCGGGGGGCTCCGTCCGCTCTGGCTTCAAAACAGCGCACAGCGTTAAGTCTATAACGCCATTTCCCTTCTTTTTCTTACATGCGTGGTTATTAATCACGAAAATAAGAGTCTGCAGTATAATATAATTCTGGAGGAAAGATAATGCGTATTATGAAAAGGAAACAAGATTTTGAACAGTTAATGTTACGAAACATTCTATGATTGTAGTAAAGAAAAAGATTATCAGTAGTCAGTCTGGTAAGGGTTATATAGGTGATGTGTTATTACGTTGATCGCTGGCTGTTAAGAAAAGATTTGTGCTCTTTAAACGAGAATATTTAACCCTGAATTGCCCGAATGGATGTTGGAATAAAAATACCGGGCTTGTTTTTTGAAGAGAATTACTTTAATGGTACAGGATATTCTGAGTTTTCAACCCACGGATAGGTAAGTTATATGAAGCGAATCGACAGCAATATTGCCCTGCGAAGTTTAAAGGTACGCGAGCCGGCCGATGTGGCCGAGCGGTTCTAGGCGCTTCAGTCTGGAACCGA